>NC_091671.1:21270000-23770000 GCF_042453785.1 Malus domestica | reverse complement strand
CAAAGGTCATATGAACTCACTAAAAGTTCCTGTTACATCAAAAACCTCTGAAAATGTGAAGTTTGAAAAAAAGTACCTCATTGGGGAAAAAATCAACTTCAGAGAAGCAAAAAAGAGGTAGAGATAGCTAATAGCAAGACTGAAGGATAAGGAGATCATGTGCCACAAAGCCCTTATCCGGGAAAATGCAGAATCTTGAGGAGAGCTCAAGAGGATATGGTAATGATGCCAACCCCAAAATGGAGTCCAAAACCAATATGTTTTGGAACTATCTCGCCTGAAAGGAGAATGCCCTCACCTATGTTGGTTGATACTCTTTGTGAAATCCTAGAGCAGGTGCAGGACTTTGGTATAACTCGGGAAGAAAAGTTGCCTGAGCTAATGTTGCCAAAAGAAGCACAAGCTTGGTTAGATGAATTCATAGACCACATTAAGGGGAAGAATGAAGATTTATATGAACCTAGCAACTTCCACGTAAACATGACATATGTTTTATCTGCCACGCTTTGCGCCAAGCCTGATCAACCTGCCATGATGGAAGGTGATTACTTGACAACAGAACTTATGATGGCACATGTTAGTGTTGAAAAATTAGGAAGAGGAGAATTAGGCAAAATAGGTTTGCCCGAGCTTGCAAAGAAAGAGCCTGAGAGGGTATATTCAGATAAAATGGTCTTCAGCTACCCAAGTTTGGCCCTAGTTAACCATCTCAAGCCCATATGTGTAGCTGCTCATTTGGAGAGAGTACCTTTCAAGAGGGTTTTGATTGATGGAGGAGCTGCGATCAATGTAATACCATTAAAACAAATGAAAAAGTTAGGAAGAAGTGAAGAAAATCTTATTCCTACTGACTTGACAGTCTCTAGCTTTTTTGGAGCCATTACCAGAACTTATAGGATATTGCTTTTGGAGGTTGACCTGGGTTCCAAGTAAATCATGTTAGCTTTCTTTATGGTGGACAATAGTTCTACTTATGGAGCTTTGCTTGGTAACGATTGGATTCATCAGAGTCTCTTTAGACCATCCACCTTGCATTATCAAGTAGTTGTTTACCACAAAGAATGGATTATGGGACCAGGATTTTGGGAAATGGTAGAGGCCAAGTCGCGGCCATTCCCTCCTACAGCCAATGTTGCAAAAGCTAGTTTCTATAATCCCAGTATTGGGATTTTCCAATGCTTAGGAGCTGATGAGAACGGCTGCCCAACTAAGGTGATGGCCCAAAAGCTCATAGAACGACTGCCCAACCAATAATGTCAAAACAAAGAAGAAATGACCAAGTAGTTGCAGTCAGGTCCTTAATCAAAAGACAATTGGTGTATGAGAGAGAAAGAGAGGAAGAGAGAAAAAAAAAACAAGAAAGGGAGAGCTCAGCCAAATAAGAAGAGAAATGGAAGGAAAAATCTTCAAGTAGCCAAAACAGGGGTGAAGAAGAGTTTTTTGGAAAGGAGTTGAAAGCAACCATACAAATGACTGAATGTATATATGACTTGGATTGGCCAGAGGATATACCCCCAGAGTCTTGAGCTAGTCGAATTTTTGTGTGCAGAACTTGACAAGCCACCACTAGAAATACAAGACCCTTTAAAGACCATGGATTTGGGAACTAAGGAATATCCAAGGCTTATACAGATCAGTGGCCTGTTGGAAGTTAGAGATCGGGCAAAGATAGTTAATCTTCTGCATGAGTTTAAAGACTGTTTTGCTTAGCATTACACTAAGATGCTAGGTTTAGATTCAACCTTAGTACTATTAAGAAAGGATATAAATTTGTGAAGCAAGCACCATGAAGAATGTCAAAAAAGATCGAAGAAAAAGTCAAAGAAGAGATTAAAATGCTAGTAAAAGCTAGATTTATTAGGCCTGCCAAGTATGTTGAGTGATTGGCGAACATTGTACTTCTATTAAAAGTTATAACTAATGCAGTTCGATGTTGTGTTGACTATAGAAACATTAATGGAGCCACGCCTAAAGATGAGTATCCCATGCCTATGGCTAACCTATCCATAGATGTAGTTGCAAAACATAAAGTCCTATCTTTCATGGATAGAAATGCTGGTTATAATCAGATAAAAATGGCTAAAGAAGATATACATAAACAGCTTTTAGGTGCCCATGCCATGTTGGAGCATATGAATATTTGGTAATGTCATTTGGGTTTAAAAATGATGGCGTAACCTATCAGAGAGTTATGAATGCCATTTTTCATGACTTGATTGGCCATAGCATGGAATTAAACATTGATGACATCGTGGTGAAGTTTAAAACTGAAGAATAGCACCTAGTAGACCTCAGACAAGCCTTAACAAGAATGAAGATCCATAAGTTGAAAATGAATCCTAAGAAATGTGTTTTTGGGGTAAAATCAGGTAACTTTTTGGGATTCCTCATTCATCAAAAAGGGGTGGAGGTTGACAAAAATAAAGCTCGGGCAATAATGGAATCACTTCCTCTTACTAATAAGGTACAACTACAGAGGCTATTAGGGAAAATTAACTTCTTGAGGAGATTCATTGCTAACTTGGCAGGTAAGATTCGGCCGCTAACTCCTCTGTTAAGATTGAAAGACAAAGAAGAGTTTGAGTGGGGCCCACCACACCAAGAAGCCTTTGACAAGATAAAGGCTTACTTGACCTCTGCACCAGTGCTTATGCCACCTCAAAGAGGGAAGCCTTTAAAGCTTTATATTTCTACCTCTGAAAAGTTAATGTGTAGCTTGTTGGCTTAAAATAATGAAGGTGGGAAAGAGTAAGCAATTTACTACCTCAATAGAATCCTTACTGAGGTAGAAATAAGATATACCCAGTGGAAAGGTTGTGTTTGGCCCTATACTTCACTGTCTGCAAGTTAAGGCATTACATGTTGCCTTGCCACATCCACATTATTGCCAAGACTGATGTGATCAAATACATGCTGTCAAAACCAATGCTAACTAGAAGGATTGGAAAATGGATTATAACACTATCAGAGTTCAGTCTTCTATATGTGCCTCAAAGAGCGATCAAGGGACAAGGAATTGCAGAATTCTTTGCCGAGCACCAAGAATCGCATGATGAACTTATCAACATTTCAGGAACTCTAGAGATGGCTAGTATGTGGATCCTCCCAAGTAAAGCCTTATCGGGCAAAGAAGAGTGGATCCAGCAAGAAATAAAGAGGATAGCTAGTCTCTGGATCACTCCTTGGAGATTGTATTTTGATGGATCTTGCACTCAAAATGTTGCTGGGGCTGGCATTGTCATCATTGATCCTAAAGGTGTTCACCATTATTATTCTTTTCTCCTGGATTATCAAGATACTACCAATAATCGAGCAGAGTATGAAGCATTGATAATTGGCTTAGAAATCTTGATAGAGTTGGGGGCAACTGAAGTTGAGGTCTTTGGTAATTCAGAGCTAGTCGTCAATCAGTTGAATGGAGAATACAAGTGCAAGCATATCACCATGGCCGGTTATTACTTAACAGCCACTCAATTGTTAAGCTATTAGGGCACTGAAATATCAGTCAGCTATATTTCTAGAGAGTCAAATGTAATGGCTAATGAGATGGGGTAGTTGGCTTTTGGAGCACATATCCAAGAAAGAAGATTCGAGGTAGAGGTGGAAGCACAAAGAAGAAATCTCTCTTCTATCCTTGATAAAGGGGCCAGAGGTAGAAGACTGGAGATCATCTATTACTCAATACTTGAAAGATCATTTTTTTCCCCACAAGTAAGAAGAATAGGCAACAAGCAACTAAATATTTGTTGTGGGAAGGGAACCTACTAAGAAAAACTCCAGATGGACTTTTGTTAAAATGCTTAGGCCAAGAAGAGTCAATGAGAGTGATGGTTGAAGTACATGAAGGAATCTGTGGTGCACATAAAGCTAGAACTAAGATAAGGTGGTTGCTTAGTAGATATGGCTACTTCTGGCCTGACATATAGAAAGACTGCAAGGCCTATGCCCGAGGATGTGAGGAGTGTGAAAGACATAGACCTCTCTAACATATGCCCTCAGTACCCTTGAACCCTGTGGTCAAACCTTAGCCCTTTAGAGGATGGGCAATGGACTTCATCGGGCAAATTTACCCAGCTTCTAGCAAAGGACACACATTCATAATAATGGCCACGAATTACTTCACCAAATGGGTGGAAGCTTTAGTTGTGAAAACTATCACCTCAATTGTTGTCAAAAAGTTCATTGAAACGAAGATCTTACACAGATATAGGGTGCCTGAAACAATTGTTACAAACTGCGGGCCATCTTTTATTTCAAAATAAGTAGAAGAATTTGCAAGTAAGTTCAAGATAAAGATGATCTAATCTAGTCCTTACTACCCCTAATCAAATGGTCAAGCAAAAGCCAGCAACAAGGTCGTGGTAAATATTATTTAGAGAATGGTGGTAGATAGTCCAGAGAAATGGCATGAGAAGTTAGGAGGCACTTTATGGGCTTATAGAACCTCCAAGAGGGTAGGAATTGGAACTACTCCTTACGCCCTAACCTTTGGGCAAGACGCCAGTACTCCCTATGGAGATTAATGTAAGTTCTGTTAGAATTCAAAACCAGTTTGAGCTACACAGTGAAGAATACATTCAAGCTATATGTCAAGGAGTTAAAGATCTAGATGTAACCAAAATTGAAGCTTTAAATAAAATTTAAGAAAGGAAGAGAGCTATTGCCCGAGCATACAACAAGAAAGTGAAATTGAAGACCTTCAAGGAAGGAGAATTAGTGTGGAAGGCAATTTTGCCCTTAGGAGCTCAAGTTAGGGGCTTTGGGAAGTGGAGCCCTACTTGGGAAGGTTCTTTCATTATTAACCAACTGTTGGAGAATGGAGGATTTTACTTGGCAGATTTGGAGGGGAACTTGCAATTACATCCAGTTAATGCTAAGTTTTTAAAGAAATATCATCCAACTTTATGGGATGAAAAAGATTGTTATATTGAGGAGATTTAAGCAAGTTAAGAAATGTTGGAGTTAGGTTACTACAGTTAAAATTCAAAGGAAGGTAAGACAAGATAAAGATGAAAAAAAAGATTCATTTTGTAACATCCCACATCACCAGGGGTGAGGATCATGTAAGTCTTTTATGTATATTCCTATCTCTCATTAGCACGAGGCCTTTTGGGAACTCATTGGCTTCGGAGTTCATCGGAACTCCGAAGTTAAGCGAGTTCGCGTGAGAGCAATCCTATGATGGGTGACCCACTTCTCATGTGAGTTCCCAGAAACAAAACAGTGAAGGCATGGTCGGGGCCCAAAGCAAACAATATCGTGCTACGACGGAGTCCAACCCGGGATGTGGTGGAGCCTGGGTTGAGATGTGACAATTTGGTATCAGAGCTAGACTCGCTTAACTTCGGAGTTCTGATGGAACTCGAAGCCAATGAGCTCCCAAAAGGCCTCGTTCTAATGAAGATGGGCATGTACATATAAGGCTTAGAGGATCCACTTCCCTAAGTGATGTGGGATGTTACACATTTCATTTCATAAAAAAGATTACAAAAGATCCTAGCTTAACAACTTTGCATCTTCGGCCAAGGCAACTATCCTAGAATAATAGGTTTGTATAATGGTGAAAATTCTACCTGGTTCTCCTAGATACATGTTGCTATTAGCAAGTTGGGTTTTTGAGTCGTTAACTTCCTGAGAAATCTTCTCCATCTCTTCTACTTTCTTGAAAAGATGGTTGGTTAAGGTCATCTTCTCAGCCTTCAGCAAAGAAAACTACTCCTCCAATCTCTGAATCTCTGAATCAACCACTACGATCTTATCTTCCATAACCGATCATTCCTCCACCAACTATTGGAGTGTGGCTGATGTCTTCGTGTGTTTTTCTTGGAAGAATTTAACTCTATTGGATACCCGCTCCGCCTTTTGATGTTGATCCCTCAGTGCCCAGAGATTCTCAAAAAAACTGATAAAAGACTTGTATTGAGCCTTTGATAATAACCGAGCTTTTAAAGCTCGGTAAGTGCCTTCTCAACATGATGAAGGATCTTAAGACTGAAGGAAGCAATGAAGTCCCTCTTCATCCAATCCTTGAAGATTTGACGAGCATTTTGGAGAAGAGGAGACTCGAAAGAAGGTGGAGGAGACTGCAGCTTGGTCTTGATCTGCTCAAACTTCTTGACCAGCTCAGGCAATGATGTTGCTAAATGAGTAGATGTCAAAGGTGGGGGCATCTCTCCAACATCTTCAGCAGTAAAAGAAGAGGCTAACTCAGTTGGCAGAGAATGAAGGATCTTAAGAACAGGATCAGGAATGGAAGTGGTGCAACAATTTTGACTTTCTTCTTTGGCCAATGAATGGGAATTCCCATGACCCCAGAAGCCGAGGGAAGCCTTGGAATATCTGCCTTGCACACCAAGAGCGGAGGAGATTTGCCCGAACTTTCTCTAGAACCCTGTTACAAAAAAAAAACACAAGTCAAGAATGAAGCCTTGGAACAAGATTAGAGAGAGCTAGAGAAGGAATTGATATACCTGAGTTGAGCCTGGAGCCTTGGAAGAAGGTGGAGGAGGAGTTGTTTCCATTGATGGTTGAAGGGGATCATTGTCACTTACTTGAGAAGAATGGATGATGCCTGAGCCCTCACCGGAGACCTATAACTATCAAGGAAATAGGGCAAATGTCAATTACTAGCGTATGAAGAAAATAAAAGAAAAGTAAAAGTACTTCTATACCTGAGCAAGATCTTGAATAGGAGGAGGAAGCTCCTCTAAAGTTGCTGCTGTTTGAGGAAAAGCCCGTGGGTTAGTCACCTATAGGGTCCCAAAACGCAGTTGCTGCTGATAGATAAGACTCTTGCACTGGGGAAGACTAGGAAGAATAAAAAGAAGATAAGTATAAGAGAAGGAGAGGGCTTTAAGCGTAAAATATCAAGATAGAATACTCACTGAGTTGCTGTTATCCTCTACAAAGTGTAGTATCTCCCTAGTAGTTGGATTAAATTGAGAAGTTGGAGTCACCACCAATGCAGAAGGAGGAATGGAAGACTTGGGAGTTGAGCCTTGCTCGATCGAATACCCAGGTTCCCCAACCTTGGCTTACAAAGAAGCAAAAGTCAATCATTAGCTTCCAAAGTAATAAAGTTACAAATTTTAAACCAAGGGTGAGAAAAGTATATCTTGGAAGATTTTGCCCTAGGAGGAGAAGCGTGTGCCGTTCAGGCTGGGGGTTAAGAGGCCTCAGGCAGAGAGTTCTTTTCTTCTCTTATACCCTATTTCAGGCAATCGGGCAAAGAGTCAATAATAATAAAAATAAATAAAAAAGAGAAAACAAAAACAAAAACTTTGAAGGAGTGACTTGAGATGCAAGTCATACCTCCAGCTCTTCAAGGGTGGTATCAAGAAGATTCTTAGCCTTCGGGTCCATCTCCGCACCCAATGGTTCTTCCCTTGATTCAAAAGTGGGCTTCTTTGTTACTTGAGGCCCTGGTGACAAGATAAAAGAGAAAATATCAGTTCACACTCCAGAAGAATTTAAAACTACAACTAAACAGGAGAAACAATGTTCACTTACTGGAAGCTTTCTGTTTTTTCCTACCCGCCTCAGCTATAGAAGCAAAAGACTTGGAGGATTTAGATGACTAAGCTCGAGTTCTTTTCTTCGTGGGAGTTGCTCGCGAACCTAATATGGAGAGTTGAACTCGAGGTCACTCGTCGGGCTAGGACTCTGAAGTCTCTACCATGGTTGTTCTTGTCCGCCAAGTAGCCCGAACCTCCACTTCAGGCTTAGCCTCAACCTCCGACTCTCCAAAAAGTTCAAAGATGTCTCCATTTCCAATGCCTTGCCACGCAGCCTCGGCTGCAGCTTCTTGGAGTACAAAGGCGTTCTCAGCCTCTTCATTTAGCCCAACATCCACTTCTTCAGTGTTACCTTGAGCTACAAGTTCAAAATAACCAAGAAAGATATTAGAAGAGGGCAGGATGATAAAAATGTCATAAATACAAAGTTAAAAGAATAAAAGGTACCTATTAGGAGAAGTTAGTTCTTCTGGTGAATCATCTCTTTCTAATTCTCGAGCTCACTTGAGCTGGGATAGGATTTAATTAAGAGTTGCCCGAAGAAAAGGTACCTATTATGAGAAGTTGGTTCTTCTGGTGAATCCCCTCCATACTTTTTGGTCCACTTTGCTTCCCACCAAAAAGATAATGATAAGGTGCATTCAAAGTTTAAAACCATGGGCTTTTGGGCAATTTTGCTCATAACTTCCAGACTGCGTCGAGCAGCTCCAAAGATGGCTTCTTGTGGTGAACGGAGACGATATGAGGTGCCGCAATGAACATAGTCGAAGAAGGGCATCGGGATGGCTTGTCTAAACCCCAACCTTCTAGCGCAGAAATTGGGGTGGTAAACTCCAGCCTGCACTCATATCGATCACTGCAGACTCCTCATGCCAGATCCTTTTGACTAGATGCAGCTGATAAATTTTTTCTTTGCAAAAGGGGATGGCGTCTTCTCCGAAAGTTTGGTCGAAAAACCAAAGATACCTTCTAAGAACTGAATGTCACATCCCAGTCTCAACTCCATCGTAGCACAATATTGTCTGCTTTGGGCCCCGACCACGCCCTCACAGTTTTGTTTCTGGGAACTCACACGAGAACTTCCCAATGGGTTACCAATCATAGGATTGCTCTTACCCGAACTCGCTTAACGTCGGAGTTTTGATGGAACCCGAAGCCAGTGAGTTCCCAAAAGGCCTCGTGCTATAAGGAAAGCAGCATGTACATATAAGGCATATCACCATTTCTCCGTTGGTCGATGTGGGATGTTACAATCCACCCCCTTAGGGGCCTGACATCCTGGTTGACACACTCGCACCACATGGCAGAGTGGCTCTAATACCATTATGTCACATCCCAATCTCGACTCCGCTGTAGCATAATATTGTCCACTTTGGGCCCTGGCCACGCCCTCACGGTTTTGTTTCTGGGAACTAACACAAGAACTTCCCAATGGGTCATCCATCCTAGGATTGCTCTCGTCCGAACTCGCTTAACTTCAAAGTTCCTATGGAACCCGAAGCCAGTGAGTTCCCAAAAGGCCTCGTGCTATAGGGAGAGGAGCATGTACATATAAGGCACATTACCCCCTCTTTGTTAGTTCATGTGGGATGTTACACTAAAGCTCCCCACTCTAAGTCTGCCTGTGTCCTGCAGACTCTGAAGAAGTAAAGGCAGGCAAATGTAGAATGGTTAGTGGGAAAGGCCTCAGCTAAGATGCGGGCAGGAGCAACACCTTCTAGGAATTCTAGATTTGATGCCCGAAGTTCAGGGAAGAACCACTGCAACCACAACTGAACCATCCAGGTTGGTCAATTGAGATTGGATTCAAATGGTTTACCCTTGGTTATTTCAAAGATGAGATGGTAGAGATGAGTAAAGAGAAAGAGGCCCATTTGGCCACGTCATCAAAATTATGAAGAGCTTCCACCGGAGGGATCCACTCAACTTTTACTTCTTTGGATTTGTTGGGGAAGACATGCTTGTTGAGCCAGTATAATAGAAAATACATATGCTCCTGATCTATGTTAGCATTGGAGGATGTCGGGCCAAAATTCTTCTTGACAAACAGGATAAAACCCGTGAAGGAAGTCCCATAACTCTTGAAGTTCGAAGAGTTGTAGTCTAACTGAGTTAAGGGATCAGATGTGCCCGAGCTCTCAGCAATCAGGCGAAAAGGGGGAGACCAGTCATGAGTGACATCTACGACTCTGCCCGAGGGCCTTAGCCCAAAGACTTGAGCCATGTCGAGAATGGTCAGGGACATGGGGCCCATCCTGAAGTCAAAAGTATTGATGCCCGAATTCCAGAAGAGAAGAGTCATGGTCAACAGTTTAGGCTTGGTAATTACAGTAGTCTTAGACAACATAATTAGCCTGTATATGCCGTTGTTCATCCATTTCTTCTTGAAGGTGGGCTTGAGCTCATTTACCCACTTCACCCAAGCTTCATTATTCATCAAAGGAAATCCTCGTCGATGGGTAAAACATTTAGAGGAAAAAATACGAGCTTCGACCAAAAATGGGTTTGGGGTGAACCAATTTGCCTTAGGCATGTTATTTTCCACAGCAATGGGGACCTGAGAAGCCCATGCAGGTCCCAATGAGTATACTCTTCCCTTTTCAAAGAAAAGTGAGGTATGAAGGCCAGCCGGAAGGCGATGAAAGCCGTTAAGCAAGCAGCGCATAGTGTTAAGGCCTTCACCTGTTCGCAGGAAGATTGAGTCCGAGCAACCTTGGGTGCCATTGGATGATTTTAGAAATGATAGAAGAAATTTGAAGGTAAGAAGCAAGAAGGAGCATAGAGTACGAGAGTTATGAGAAAATCTGGGAAACTTGGAAATTCAAAGGTTTGGAGTTGCTAAGGTATTTGGTCGAGGGGTTAACTAAAGATTATATAGTAATTCAGTTAATTAACGTTGGAATTCGTGGGTTAGTGCAAAGGTTTTGTTAAAACGTACGGTTGCTTTGAATGGTGCAAGTCTCGAGTAAAGGCATGCGGCGGCTGTTTAATCATCATTAACACCTCGATTTGCATACTCAACAATTATTAAAATGGGTATTGTTTAGGTTAATATTTGAATATTGGGCCTTAATGAAGGAAAACCTAAGGATCCCAACTAAAAAGGAGATTTGCCCAAAGCCCAGCATCAAGCCCAAGAGCAAATTGAAGCTTTTTCAGCCATTATACAAGCCACGTATCTATAATTGAAATGACAAGTAATGGAGACTAACCTACTACCAGCCAAAGAATACTTTCCATTGGCATTGTTAGTAAAAAGTTTATGACTCACTACCCTCTAAGTGTTTTCGGGCAAGAGCAAAAGCTACAGCAGTTAGGCCAAATTGTCTATAAAAGGAAAAATAGGCCCCAGAGTCAATGACATTCAACCAACCAAACAAACAAATATACAAACTCTGCTCTCAAGCTAGATTTGCATCCAAAAGCTGAAATCAATCCAGATTCAGTCCTTTTTAGTAATAGTTCTCTGAAAAAAGCTATCTCTTGTCTAGAATAAAAGCTCTGCTACCTCCCTTAGTGTTGTAGTATTGATTCCCTCGTGTAAACTTGTTTGCCATCCATCCCTTTTTAGCATACAAACCCTGTAAATTCAAAGAGAAATGACTGCAAGAAGTTCAACCTTGCTAGACAAGGTGAAATCTTACCCGTAGCTCTTTGTTTGTTTTCTGAATTAGTAGATCTATTGTTTAATGCATTCTCCAACATGTATTCAAGTTATTTCCACCTATTTTTCTATTTTAAGACTCTCATTTGCATCTGGATCTGGTTAGCTTGATGGATATGTTTTCATTAAATGTAATATGGAACCAAACAAGTAACTTAAGGGGCTCTAGACTCCTTTCATTCGAACATACAAGACTATGAACTAAAAGTCATTTTTCACAAGGCAAGAAAAAGAACTTAATGTGGACTTAACCTATCCATGACAATCCTTTGATAGCAAGAAGTTTAAGTAACTTATGGCGCAAGTAATCAACTTAAAACACACTTGTTTTATATCTACTATACTGAGATAGTAGTGACACACCTAGCACTTAGTTAGTTTTGATTTTGAGCCTCAAGGCCTACACCTAAGGCCCCACAAAGGCACCTTTCAAAACTAATTTTGTTCTCTTCTTGTAGCAAATCAACAAGAAAGAGCCCGACTACACATCTAAAGTGACAATCCCTTAGGGCACTGTGCTAAGGTCCAAGAGCTTTCTCTAGAGAAATCTTTGCCCAAACAATTCTGATAACTGGAGTTCGCATGCTTGTTTTGCCATTAGATGTACTAGTCATTCATCAGTCATCCAGTTAATAAATGTTTCACTGATCTTGTACACAGTCAAGGCTCGTGAAAATGGTTAAAGAGGCTACTGCAAATATTCCTAGGTGGGACAGATTAACAAGTGGTTGAGTTTGTTAAGGATAGTATTGTTAACTACATTGAAATGTTTGGGAATTGAAGAGAAAATCAAGAAGGAAGATGAAGAGGGATGAACACATAGACCTTAGAGAGAGAGAAATATGATTTGTATTGACTGAAGAATGAATATTACACAATTACACACAATGTTTTTATACTAGTAAGCTTAACAACTCTAACCAAATACTAACAAACTTGCTAACTATTTTCTAACTATATTATTGACTTGTACCCTTAATACTCCCCCTCAATCTTAACTGGAAAACCCAGTTTGAGATTGGAAGAACATATGCAATTACTGCTATGAAACCAGAAAACAGAACACAGAGTTGAATCATCTGCAATCTTGCAAGTTTGAGACAGCCATATGGAACTTTCCTCTGGTTTTTGTAACTGCAACCTGTCCTGCCCTTGCCCCCTTACCAAAAGCACCATTTAGCCAAGCTGCTCCAACGGTCACATACCTACTTGTTTTGATAGCAGAACACAGAGTTGAACCATCTGCAATCTTGCAAGTTTGAGACAGCCATATGGAACTTTCCTCTGGTTTTTGTAACTGCAACCTGTCCTGCCCTTACCCCCTTACCAAAAGCACCATTTAGCCAAGCTGCTCCAACGGTCACATACCTACTTGTTTTGATAGCTGACCCCCTATCATTAAATTTTCTCTCTATTGCAAATATTGCTGCCATTATTTTATCTGAGACATGAAGCCTCTGATCAACAAAATTCACTTTCTCATTAACCACAGAAATGCCTACTGTTAATTTCTCTGTAAGCCCCGCTTTCCTGTCAAAGGAAATAACCTTCTCTGATGCACTTGCTATCAATCGATGCTTTTCATCAAATGCTTTAGCCTTGTTCACGACATCTTGTCCAATAGCCAAACCCTTTGCAAACATAAGTGATTGTCCACACATCCAAAAGTCTAATATTCCTCTGCCTTTGATAGGAGCTTCACAACGAACAGCTTCTTATAAAGTTGTAACACACCCTCATGCCGGTTATAACAATTTCTTGCGGGTTTACCCGTCGTGGGATTTCCCGTCAACAATCTCATTGAACTTCGCTTCAACCTTTAATATTTACAAAAATAGAAAATTAACAAACTATAGTGTGGCATCAGCCTTAACTATAGCACCACGGGATCTCCCTTTGTCGATTTTATTAAAAAACAACTTCTTTGAACAATGGCATCAACCTTCACAAATTCAACAACAGAAAATCAACATCTATGTAGGATTACCCTTCGTGGGATTTACCATTAACAATTTCTTCTACCCTTCGTGGGTTTTACCTATTCACGTCACAGAATTACCCTTCGTGTGATTTATCTTTAACAACTTCTTCAAACTTCATCGTATAATCGGACTTACAGTAAATACATGTTGTAACTAACCTTGTTAGACTTGATATTATAGATTGTTTTGTGTTCTGTCAGAGATTAACTTCACTTCCAAAGAGGCTTGGAAATCTATAGTCGTATAGCTTGAGCACCCAAAACTAATTGTGCAACTGATCGGATACAAAGAATAATTAGTCATTCTGTATGAATACTTAGATGGCCTTCAAGTGCCTGACTCATTGATTCGAATTCAACATCAATTCTACTGTTTCCATGATATCCACATCCATTTTCATTTCTTCCAAGTAAAAGACACCCATATCTCTGTCAATTTTCTCTTCTCCATAATCACCAAAAGTCTCAAGAATCACTCAATAATGAAGAAGCAAATGAAGTACAGACAACAAGACATGGTTGAAGCAAATCATCGAACACCTGGTGTGCGAAATTACCACGAATATCTACTTGCTTCACTAACCCGATCATGAATCCAGAAAATCGGAAGAAGCGACAGAGAAAGCACACAGATTTCAATTACTAATGGCTTCGTGCACAACTTTCACTTCCCAAGCAAAATGGGAAAAAATAAAAATAAATAAATAAATAATAAATAAAAAATTTAGAGTACACTACTTCAAAAATTAACCAGAAACAACAATTCCATATTTTGCATAATTTAGAATGAACCAAGAATTCATATGGACAAATCCTCAAGAAAGTGAAATTGAACCAAGAATTCATAATGAAATCATACCAAAACTCCAAATATGTCACCTTGCTAAAAAACTTAACCTTCACATGAGACTTTTAAGCTGGGCATTTCGGCAAACACTTAGACTACACAAAAGTCTAAACTTTCTTCCACAATAGGCATAGTGATAGACATTAGAGAAATGAACCGATCAAAGTATGTAACGAACACCGAAATGATGTTGTTCTGTTGAGAGCCCATGTGATAGATTATGATCGAACTTCCGAAACCCAATTAGGAATGATAAAAGCTTCATCTTTCTGGAACCCAAATCCAATCTCTATATGGATTAAGTTGTTGATTTTGTCGTCTGGGTTTTCAACCGGCACCTCATCATACAAAAATTCAGGATTTTCTTGGCAAGAAAAGTCTGACGATAAAGGATCTTCATCATTGCCACTATCCATTGTTTCTTTCTTGGCAAAAAAAACTCTAGAAAAGCTAGTAGCAATGGAATCAAATGATATGAACTCAGTGAGTCACCTAGGCATTTTTGCCCAAATCTGACGGACCAACGCAGAGAAAGATTCAGCTGCGGTTTCACGGCTGCAGAATATGATTCTAGGATCGGAGAGAACGAAAATTCCCAGATTCAAGATCAAAAAATTCAAGAACTGAAAATCAACCTAGAAGTTACAGGATGATCGCGGAAGCACCGAAGAACTTGACAGAATTTCTGAAGAAAATCTGAAGAGAAAATAAAACTAGAAGATGAAATCTAATAAAAAAAAAAAGGAACCACCAGAATCCATAGCGTGAGCCTGGTGGCTCTGATATCATGTTAACTACATTGAAATGTTTGGGAATTGAAGAGAAAATCAAGAAGGAAGATGAAGAAGGATGAACACAGAGATCTTAGAAAGAAAGAGTTTAGAAAGAGAAATATGATTTGTATTGACTGAAAGAATGAATATTACTCATAGACATTGGAGATGTCATGTCAAAGGTTTGCCTATTCTCCACTCTAGTTCTTCTACATTACATACTCCTCATCATAATTTTCAACTTCGAAATGTGTTACATGTTCCTGATTTGAAACAAAATCTGTTTTTTGTGAATCAGTTTCTTGTTGATAATTGGTGTTCTATGCATCTTTATCCTTTTCACTTCGTTGTGAAGGATATGTCTTAAGGGAAGATGCTCTTTAAAGGTCCTATGAGAGATGGCTTCTATCCATTTCAACCACAGCCTTCCAGTTATGTGATCCACAATCACAATGTGTTTGCTGCTTCTATTAACTCATCTAGATATATTTGGCACCAAAGATTTGGCCATCCTTCGATGAAAATTCTCAATAAGTTGGCTACTAAGTCTTGTATTTCATTTTCTAGTGGTTCCAATATGTCTTTCTGTAATGGTTGTGCCTTAAGCAAAAGTTCCAGATTACCATTTGCTTATGTACCTTGTCATACTAGTAAACCTTTGGAGCTACATCACACAGATGTTTAGGGGCCAACATCTGTCACTTATGTGAAAAATTTCAGATACTATGTCATCTTTGTAGATGCTTTTACAAAATATTGTTGGCTTTAACCTTTGCAATATAAATCTTATGTATTTCCTACTTTTGTTAAGTTCAAATGTCTTGTTGAGAACTTGTTGCATACTAAAATTGTTGCTCTCAGATCAGATTCTGGTGGGAATATCTTAGCACTCAATTCTCTAATTTCCTTGTTAAGAATGGTATCAATCATCAACTCAGTTGTCCTCACACTCCTCAACAAAATGGTTGTGCTAAACGCAAACACAGACATATAGTTAAGACTGCCAGAACACTTTTAACAGTTTCTAAGGTCCCTTACACCTGTTGGGATCATGCTTTTTCAACTGTTGTGTTTCTAAGAAACAGATTACCTACTGTACCCAAATTATCTCCATGGGAACGTCTCTTCCACAAATCACCTAACTATGCCACTTTGAAGGTTTTTGGGTTAGTTGTTTTCCATGGCTGCAACCTTACTCCGAGTCTAAATTGGATCCCAAAAGCAAGCTCTGCGTGTTCCTTGGTTACAATCTCAATTACAAAGGTTACAAATGTTTGGATCTCACTACCAACAAGTTATACATCTCACGAAATGTAATCTTTGAAGAAGGCAGTTTTCCCTTTCACAATCTTGCATCTTCACAGTGCTCTCTTTCCCCAGCAGCAGTTTCATCTCTTAATACCATTCCCACTCACCTCACATTCACTCAACCACAGATCCATTCCTCTATACCGTCATCTCCATCTTCTTTATTGCCAAGTAGCTCTTCTCCAACAACCATATACTTACATCTCACTCAGTTCCTACTAATACTCACCCTATGCAAACCAGGTCCAAATCTGGTATTTACAAACCAAAAGTCCTTTCTGCAACCAAACACCCTCTCCCTTCTCATCGTTCCAATGAATTTGTTCCCACTACATATCTCCAAGCTTCCAAATATCCACATTGGGTTAAGGTAATGCAGGAGGAGTTTTTTGCCTTGCAACAAACTGGTACTTAGTCTTTAGTACCCAAAATTGCTCATCAAAACATTGTGGGATGTAAGTGGGTATTTAGGATTAAAAGAAAACCTAATGGTACCATAAATAGATACAAAGCTTGCTTAGTTGCCAAAGGTTTTCATTAGCAAGAAGGACTGGATTATACTGAGACTTTTAGTCTAGTAGCCAAGCCTGTGACAATTCGACTCCTACTCACTCTTAATGCCCAATTTGATTGGAGTCTCAGTCAACTAAATGTAAGCAATGCATCTCTACATGGGACATTGTCTGAATCTGTTTATATGCAACAGCCACTTGGTTTTGAAGATGCTATTCATCTTATTCATAGTTTTCAATTGCATAAATCCTTATATGGTCTTAAACAGGATCCCCAAGCCTGGTATGAAAAACTCCATGGAGCATTGCACACCCTTGGCTTCACTGGTTCTAAATCAAATCATTCATTGTTTGTCAAAATGGATCCTATGGTCTTTGTTCTGGTATATGTTGATGACATTATTGTCACAGGGCCATCTGCAGCAGCTTGCAAGCATGTTATTTCTCAACTTAGCTCTCTCTTTCCCATTAAAGACCTTGGTGCACTTCATTGTTTTTTGGGAATTGAAGTCAAGCGATCCTCCAAAGGCATCTTTATTTCACAAACCAAGTATATCTTGGATCTGTTAAAAATGGCTAATATGGTTGGAGCAAAACCATGTGCTACCCCACTCAGTACATCCAAGCTGGATCATTCTTCTCCGTTGCTTGACAATCTTGCAGAATATCAATCTTTGGTTGGTGCATTACAATATCTCACTTGGACT
Organism: Malus domestica; assembly: GCF_042453785.1. Lineage (NCBI taxonomy): Eukaryota > Viridiplantae > Streptophyta > Magnoliopsida > Rosales > Rosaceae > Malus > Malus domestica. The sequence continues at coordinate 23,752,694 of NC_091671.1, read as the reverse complement.
CAGCCAGATTTATCATTTGCAATCAACCTTGTTTGTCAATTCATGCACAATCCAAGGCAGTCTCATTTTCAAGCAGTCAAAAGGATCCTTGGTCTTTGGTTTACAAAATCTATCTCTGTTCCATCTCTCAAAGCCTTCTCAGATGCTGACTGGGCAGGTTGCACACTTGATCGAAGATCAATTGGTGGTTATTGATTTTTCTGGGTTCATCTATCATCAGTTGGAGTGCTAAGAAGCAACCAACAGTGACTCGTTCTTCAACAGAGGCGAAGTATCGATCTCTAACTAATACTGCAGCTGAAATTACATGGATATGCCAATTACTTGCTGATATTGGTTTCCATCTTCCATGTACTCCTTAACTCTGGTGTGATAATCAATCAGCTATCTCTCTTTGCCAAAAATCCTTCATCTCATGCTAGAACAAAGCATGTAGAGATCGACTACCACTACATTCGAGAAAAGGTATTATCAAAGGCCATCTCAATCCATTTTATCTGCACTCAATATCAAATTGCAAATATCTGCACAAAATCTCTATCCAAAGACTTGTTTCAGCTCTTAAGGTCCGAATTGTCTCTTCGAACTCCTCAGTACAGTTTGAGGGGGGATTTTTATTTTTTTCTCCCAGATATCAAGATACGGTTTAAGAACTTGGAATTCGAGATGGGCAAAATAAATTGAAATACAGAAATGCTCAAACTTCATTTGATTATTTCATTTCTTTCCTTGGATTTGTACAACTAGATAAATATATGATTGCTCTTTTACATATGCACCCGAGGATCCACTGCCAGATTTCTATGGGTGTTCTGGTGAAGTTCTGGACGATCTCGAAGTAAGGGAGGTTTCATCTGGACAATCCGCTCCTCATTAACTCCCATTCTCTTAGCGTAAAGCCCCCCTTCAAAGAATCCTTTAACTGCATCATCTGCGTATTTCTTCCCATCCTTGACCGTCATCGCCTTCCCTGTCTTTTGGGGGTAACTTGTAAATATGTTGTCTCCTTTTAGAACTGCCGCGAGTTGTATCATCTCCTGCTGAAATTCTGTAAGCTTGGCATCTTCGTTAGGCTCACTCTTTCTGATGGCGACTGGTGTTGGCAGTTGCTCTAGTCAAAATTCAGACAATTGAGATGAACATATTATTAACCGTAGTCATTAGTGATGACATGGCTGGTTCCTTGGTAGTGAAAATTAGAAGTAGTTAAAATGTGTTGTTAGGTTGTTATAAGGATAAGGTTGGTTAAGTGTTGTTAGAGGGTATTATTGTAATTGAGCTCATCAGTTTAGCTCTATAAAACCAAATGTAAACAGCCATTTATGGTTAACCAGAAATATATCTCATTCTCTCTCGTCTTTTCTTCAAAAGTTCTTTTCTTTGTTCTTTGTTCTGTGTTCTTTAGAAAGTTATCATGGTATCAGATATTACAAATCCATTCGCCATGCAGGATTCATGCATCAACGTTACATGTAATATTTTCCTGTTTTGTTAGTAAAATGTGACTTACCTGGGCAGTCAGTTCGGGGTTCTGTCCGTGTTTGGACAATGCCTTCAAAGGTACAAGCCCATTCATCCCTCTTTGTTAGGAAGGGTGCAGTTAGGTTGAAGATCTTCTTGACTGTTGCGGGAATAGACGAGTGTTCAAATTCCGAAGTCAGAAATGGCGATCCATTAGGACCATGAACGACTGCAGTCATCATCATCAATGCAAAAAATAAGCTACTAACCATAAGAGTTATTTAAAATTTAGCATGCAGATATACTTCCTAGATACCAAAGCTTGGGAGTATTAGTTCCTCACAGACACATATATATAGCTGATTAAGTTATCAACCAAAGTAGTTTGTTGTTCGTTGACGATGTAGACGACCCATCCCATACAAAAAGGCAATGTGAAATGGGCACCAAATTCTGGAAGCAATGCAAATATGAACATGGAACAGCTGTACCCACAAACTGAGGTTTGTGCCATTTGATTGTTACTTTTTACTTCTAACTTATGTTATCGACTGGTGGCTTATAATAATATAATGTATAATATAACATGACACACGTTTGATACATAGGATTGACTTGACTTGAACTAATTGCGGGGATTAGCTTGAATTTGTTTGGCCTGTCTTCGTTCTGTTTAGATCCCTCATTTTAAATGGCTTTAAATAAGCCCGCAACAAATATGTATAATCTCAATTTATCCAATTGTTAATCAATCAAATTCCCATGTTTAGTTCATGTTGGGATAATTGTTAAATAACTCAATCTAGTCTTAGTCCGGTGAAACAAACGTCCCCTCGTGTAATATGAACTCTAGTGATGACAGGAGGTGGGATTAGGACAAGGATTATGATAGATATAGGTTTCGTTCCCTCCAAGTGTATAATCTAAAAAAAAAAAATTAGATACTAAAAAGACACATTCTATGACCAACTTGAACAATTTCATGTGTTGATATTTTGAACTATTTGGTTGATATTTTGAATTACTTTACCAATGTGTTATATCTTTCTATGAACTCCAAATGCTGACTAACATTAAAACTCAGAATAATATGAACATAGAATATTTAAGCAGAAAATCACATGTCAATCATTTAATTAGCTTAAAATTTGAAATTAAGCAAGAAGCAGCAGTACTCACCTGTACCCTTCTCTATCCATGGTGAGACCATGATCGTTGGAACCCTAACTCCCAACCGGTCAAACTGAAAGAAGAAAGGTTCCGGCCCCACGATCCTGTCAGGGCTGGGGACTCCACGAACCGGTGTAGGCACATGATCATAGAAACCCCCATGTTCATCATACGTGATGATGAATAGGGTGTCGTTCCACTGAGGGCTTGCTCTTAGTGTCTCGTACACCTCCTTTACAAACATTTGCCCGTGGTACACGTCATGGGAGGGATGATCGTCATTTGCAGGTGCACTCTTGATGTCAAAGTACCTCTGTTCTATGACGGTGTACCCGGGTAGTTTCCCTTCGTTTGCATGTCTCTTGAAGGTTTTGTACCGATGGAACTTGAATATGTACTTGACCTTCCTCAAGTTCCTGTAGAACAATGTAGATGGAATGTTTTGGTAGTATATCCCGAAGGATATTCCCGCGTCATCGAGGTTCTGGAAGATGGTTCTTTGAGGGTAACCCTTGGCGAGAAGGGCTGGGATGTTGCTTGTTGCACCAGCTGATGTCCCTGAATGCACGTAGAGCCGATTCGGCTGTGTTGAGGTTGGCAGTGAGGCGAACCACCTTAACAAAATTCTTATGTTAATTGCTTGGGACAGCCGACAATGTAAAGTAAAACAGTAACACTATATTTGGATGAATAAATTTAAGATTACTAAGAAATTTTAAAGTAATGGAAATTAAATTGACGGGATTTTATTTTCTAGAATTTGGAAATTTTCTTGTTTGGTTAACCTAAAAGAACAATAGAATTAAATACGGAATTTGTTATTTTTAAGCTCTCAATCATAGAAATTGGGGAATGACACATATTTAATTACAGGGAATTTAAACTTGGGAATTGGAAGTTCCAAATTCCAAATTTTTTTTTTCCACGCGGAAATTCTAGATTCTTATGTTTATGAATCCGACAAGGGAAATGGTGCATCTCAATATACAAATTCTGATTTTTATCCAAATTCCAATTTATTTCCCTCATCCAAACATAGTGTAAAACTTCAGAGTGGCAAATAATACATGCACAAAATGATTATTTGGCACATGAATTAGATCTTACGCCAATGTGTTACCACTGGCGTATCCATATAGGAACCCAAAGGGTCTCAACCCTTTGGAAGCCCAAATAAACACTTTTGACCTTTGGGACCCTCCAACAATTTGGGCAGGTGCATTGGAGAGGCTTGTTGCCTCCATGGATGTGCAAGCAACCGTGCTTATAACAAAGAAGAAGAAGAAGAAGAGGTTTTAAATTTTTGTTTTAAAAGACCTAGCCAAAACCACAGCGTCTTTGAACCAACTCATTATAAGAAATTTAAAAACTAAAATATCTCTGTTTTCTCTACAGAGCTCGAGAACCACAAGCTTTTCCAGTATCCCCAAATTATATTTAAGAACTCTCAGCCCCAATCGTCACAACCTTCCAACTTTAAACCCAAGTTACCCTATTCCCCACCACCATTTGTTGTTCCACTGCCTTTAGCTACCTAATTTTATTTCTTCCAAATATATAAGTTTTTTAATCCTAGACTCTAGTCCCAACTCCCAATTAATAATATATATATATATATTTATATATATATCTTACATTAACAAATTTTATCGTTGTAGAGTCACTAATTGCGTTATGTTGCTAAGGAAAATTTGTTGGTTTTATTACCTTTGAGATTAATCTTGATTTATTTAATGAACCAAATTCTATAGAAAATAGTGATATGGAACCAAATTAGTTTAATAATTTTTTTTTAACTTTTATGTTGGGACCCCCGATCTTGAAATCCTAGATCCGCCACTGTGTGTTACATAAACGTTTTCTATAGTTTTTTTTTTTTTTTAACTAACGTTAAGAGAATGTATAATAAATTACAATAAAGAATATTTGAACACAATACCTCAAATGTATAAACAAATACTCTTAATGTTAAAAAATTTTAGAAAATAAAAGCAAAATAGTGAAAACAGTGTGCTCAAAGTCATAATCTAACAAATACACCTGGCACTTTCTTATACGACCCATTAACAAGACAATTAAACGACACGAAAGTAACAAGTTTCGGGTCGACACGATAACTAATCGGATCATTATCGGGTCACATGATAAGAACCAGTTAATAACGGGTCCTTAACAGGTTTACACAAGAGTGACACGCAGGTAACCCGTTTCGACACGTTAAGAAAAATGTTATTTTGATGATTTTAATTTTTTTTAAACTACTTTAAAAAAAAAACTTATTATAAAATACAATAGTCATAGTGCATATGTATATATATATTCTATATTAAAATATGTATTATTGTATTATTATTCTATATAAATTTAAAAAAAAATTAGTATACTAGAAGCAATAACTGAGATTAAAAAATTATAAAACACATTAAAAATAAAAATATCAAGTAATTTAAAAATACCAAACACATTTAAAAAAAGGAATTGTTATTGGCAATCCAAAAATCTCATTTGGCACTCCAAATTTTTTATAATTAGAAAGAAAAATATACTTATGAGGAGTGTAGAATGAGATTTTTGGAGTGTTAATAACAATTCCCTAAAAAACTAAAATAATTAATTTACAAATGCGAAAAAATGTGAAATAATATACAAATGCTCGTGTTCGCATAGACGCTTTGAGGATGGGTACTTCGTCGTTTGAATTTTTAAAACCATACAAATCCTCATGAATAGTATTTTTAAGGAGTTCAAAATAAACCAATATCATTTCCTTTGGTGATTGATGAAAATTGAAGGGTTTTATTGTAAAAAAAATGTGCAAGGTTTTGCATATGCACTTGGTATCTTATAGTAATGTACTAATACTTTTTCATTAGACTCTTATTTTGGGGTATGTAATGTTTAAAAAACAAATGTTGTTTTTATGTTTTGAAGTAATATTTATATGACAATGTGATATACATAGACAAATTTAGTATTATGTTTTTAATTTTTTGGGGTCAAATTATGTTTTTTATTTTCATTATTTATTAATTTAAAATATAGTTTCTTTAACAGATAACGAGTTAGGTCATTTTACCTGATAATATTAACAGGTCAATTTTGGGTTGGGTCATATTACCCATTTACTTTAACGAGTGTTACACGATATAATCCGTTAAGATATCGGGTACGTCATGAAAACAATATGAATACGAAAAACACAACACGAATGTAAGGTTTACTAACAAACTACAAGTGTTAACCGCAATTATTTGCATTGCAAACTACAAAAGTGGAACAAAATGGATTTGATGGATTTGACATTTTGACAACACGTTAGTTGTCTTGTTTTTATCGCAAAATGTCATCAACACCAAAGAAATTTACATTCTGAAAACAACATATAATACTTCAAATTTTCTGAATTTTATTGTTCACAAAATATGAAAAGGTAAAGATTTACTGTTCAGAAATATGAAAAAGTAAAGATAAAGGGAAGAATTTCTGTGTGAAAGTTAATTTATCTAGCATTACTTCAAATTAAAATGTCAAATTTCATTTTAATAGCTTATGTGTTAAAATAACATTTTGTAAAGTTTCTTATTCCCAACTGCTATGTCAAAGTAAAATGTTTTATTATTATTTATATAATCCAGATTTTAATAATCAAATAATTGATAATGAAAAAACAAATGTGAATCCAGCATCAAAATAAAATAAAAATTTTGACTTTGCTTTCAAATTTAATAGCAAAGTGAAGAATGTCAATCCATGTAGGATTTTGGCATCTCCTTTTCATTGTGAGCGGAATACAAATGGAACATCACGTATTTTTATATAAGTGATGAAATAAGTTATTAATTTTTTAACACACATATCACACCATTTACATAGTAACATGTAATGTATCATCCCATGTTCCAGTTATACTGAAAAATCTTTTCTCCTTTAGAATCAAAAACTCCTTTTTTTTTTTTTTTGTCAAAAACAGTTCTCATAAAATTTTTGACATCTTCTGTGAATGGTCAAAGCATTCATTTTCTCTCGCTCGCATTCAATTCTCTCAACGGCTTTCTCTTTTAATATTTTTTACCATTAATAATGAGAGTAATGTATGAATTATTTAGCAGAGAATGGATCAAGATCCTCTCCTGAACTTAAAAAACTATGATGGTTGAAATTTGATTCAATAGCTATAATTATTATAATTTTTAAAGAACCTCCTATTTATAGCCGTTTGATCAAATTTCAACAATCACGATCGTCTGCTTAACAGGTTCAATTTTTTAAGGTCAGGAGAGGATCCTGATCCAGCAGAGAATTCATCAAATCCCTGTTTACTTTTGCTTTTGATTTTTTATTTATTCAATTTAAATATAAAAAATAAACATGCGCATGCAAAGAAAAAAAAATGTGCTGAAATCATTAAAAAAAAATTGGTACGTAGTTACCTACCTGTCAAAGACGGCAAATTCAGAAACAAGAGTTTTGTAGACAGCAACCATATCAGGATCGAATCCATTCATAACGTCCTGAGACATGGCGGTGGTGTTGTCCATGGAGTAAGCCTGCTGAGCAAACCCATTCATGGGAGGCGGGTCGGCCGCCGTGTTATCCGACCCGAATATCTGCTCTCGGATGGCTTGGAAGGAGTGACCAGGATCAGGGTCCACATAGAGAGACTCGTTCTTGAAGAAGAAGCGCTTGGAGTTGGGGTCGGTGGTGGAGAGAGGGTTGGACTCGGAGCCGTCCACTCCGTTGATTTCTGGGTTGATTTTCTTCATCCACCCTAGCATGTGGTCGAACGACCTGTTCTCCATCACTAGAACAACTATATTTTTTATGGGATTGGCATGGACTGGACTATAGAGTCCTACGAGCAGTTGGAGAAGGACGGAAATGGCGGCGGCGACTGCCATTTTAGAGTTACGGATTGGACTGGACCGGATTGGATTGGATTGGATTGAAGGACTTAAATTTGTGTGTTGTGGTGAGTAATGTGACTAAATTAATCACTGTTGCATGGCGAGAGAGAGAGAGAGAGAGAGAGTTGGAGATGGCGAGCCCGTGAGTACCTGGTTTTTATAGGGCGAGTGGTGATGGCAGTGCATTAAGTAATTGCCTAGATTTGGAGATATGATTTTTTTATTTTTTTTATTTTTTTAAACGATAGAATTATTAGATTAGACGTTAAATTAAGAATAAAGTATTTCGAGACCAAGCTTCTCGGTTTTCTTATTTTGGGTCGGGGCACGAGGACAACATGTCACGGCCTCGCAGAGTGGGGCTTTTTCAGAAATTTACCCTCTCAGATTTTATCTCTTTTCCTTTTTTTTTTAATTTAAGATATAGCTCGTGTACATAATTGAATTGAAATAAGTGCGGCACTATTTTAATGTATTTTAATCAAATTGGAGGTAGGAGAATGATTAGTCAAGGAGAATCCTCTCAAAATGGAAGAATTATAAGGAATTGAGAGGTTTAAAAGAGAACAAAAAAATTTCATGTCTAATCCTCTTCTAATCATTTTTACCAAACAACCCCTAATAAATTAAAATGATGTAAAGGTAAATGAAAGATTTCCAGTTTAGAAAATTTAATTAATATTTATGGCCAAATCCGTTGGCTAAAATATTCCTAGGTGCATAAGAGAAACTGAATTTCACATAATTTTGTGAATGAATTTCAATTGATACATTGTATTGTCCGGTTCATTGTATTCTTCTCATTTTTGCAAAGGGTTTTTTTTCCTATGTCTGGAAAGAAAAACAACGTAAAAATAAATTGTGGTAAGACCTTAAAACCATAAATATATATATATATATATCAAAATTGAAGCTAATGAAAAATTACAGCGGAAGAATTACTAACATTCCCCTAATTTTGCAAATTCTTAGTTTGTCATTTTACCTTGTGAATGAAGTTTGATAACGATATGGTTAATTTAATTATGTGTTTGATATTTTAGTTTGGTGAAACAAAACCATTTAACACAAATGTGGAAATGGAATATTATCTTTCTAGAACATGTAAGCTCTAGCCACTCAGTACTACGGTATGGTGATATTCATTTTCACTTGTAGGTAAGAGGTCGTAGGTTCGAATTTCGTAAATGGCGAATTCAAAACCAAATTAGGTTGCCCATTGTGTAGCTTAGCTGAACTCTCCCTCCCATTAGTGTAAAATATATCGTTGTACTAAAAAAAGAACACGTAAGCTCTATACATAGTCATCATCTATTTGGAGATGTTCAAGTTCCATCTTCACAAACAATGAAAAGTGGTATTCCTATTCACTTGTAAGTGAGAGGTATTAGGTTCGATTCCCGCCAAAGGCGAATTTGAACCACATTATTGATAGTCTATTGTGAGGTTAAGCACACCAACCTCTCTTTAGTGTTATAATATCATTTTTCAAAAAAAAAATTACACAACGAAAAATGCTGACATCGTTCTCCCGGTTGGGTTTTTTTTTTTTTTTTTTTTTTTGGTTCAACAAAGTAAAACTCATTGAAAGAGAAAGTTATGACAAGGTAAGGACAATACAAGAGAGAGTCAAAGATAACCAAGCAAAAATCCAACTCCACAAAAGAAAATTACAATGAAAAGGCCTTAGCTAAGCAGCCCATAGCAACATTCCAACAAAAAAAACCTAGATTTGAAAATGTAAAGTAGCCACCTCCACCCAAACAGCTGCACCAACACCGCAAAGTCGTCGCCACCACTTGGGAGAAAGACCAAAGAACCAACATGATGAACGGAAAATGGTGATAGGCAAGCTACTCGTGCCATAATCCTACCAAATAGTGCACTTAGCATTATAAATGCTCCCAACCACCGAAGTGTGCCAGCGGAGGTGATTCTTGGAGGAGGCACTCGATAAAATGAGTAGCATGGGTAGATGGTGGAGGATTCAGGTTGAGGAGCAATTTTTGGAGAGGAAGAAGGCATAAGAAAACGATCTGAGACAAACTTAGAGCAAATTGAGATGCAAAACGCTCAAAGTGATGGCAGCCGAAAGCTAAGGGCATTAAAAGATAATCCAAGACCACCATCAGTAGTGGTTTGTTGTAGGAAAAGGGGGAAGCAAATCCCCAAGGAAGGATGGGGGAAGGAAGGAAAAATAGAGGGGGAGTCGGAGGGAGGGGTGGAAACCAAAAATAGGGAAGGATAAGGGAAGGGAGGAATCAGAGGATGGGAAAAAAAGGGTAAGGGGGAGGAGGGCTAGAAGGGGGTGGGTACTATCGTACTAGGCTGCTGCCGACTCTAAGCTAAACCAAGGGGCCTACGGCCAAGGGGCTCTTAGAGGTAGGGTTTTTTAGGAGAAAGGGAGAGGGCGCGTGGTTCAATCATTGAAAAATGGTAATGTTATTAGTTGGTTTTTCTCTCTTTTGATTTCATTGTTTCTTCAAATATGAAATAAGTATTACAATGGATCAGAAAACACTAATTTTTTTCACTCATTTTATAGACACGCTCCATAATATACTTTAATGATCCAAACGTTCATCTTTTAGATTTTCCCTCAAAGTTCATGTCACCAAATATCACCCAAATCCAAAACTATATGACCATTAGATTAAAATGATAGTCATTTTAGTATTTTTTTTTTTTTTTGCATAAGCGTATTTGTTTATTTTCTTCACTCCAAACGAATGTTTTAATGATTTTGGATTTGTATTATTTTTTTTCCAATGATGATCTATGAGTGATGAATTGAAACAATATATGGTTCGGATCGTTAAAAGAAGTTATGGGATAAACCGTACAAATTGAGCACCAAAATGTGTGTAAAAAAAGTATATGTCCTCAATCTTAACCCATTACCAAATAAGTTTTGGTTAAATTAGAATAATAGTCCCCATGATGATAAGCAGTGTTCTAAAAATCAGCCTAGGCGGTGAAGGCCCGCCCCGATTTTGGGCAAATCGTTTCGAAATATTGGTCTGGAGCTAGGCGGTCCTAGGCGGCTCCTAGGCGGAGAGTTGGGCGGCACCTAGGTGGTTTTTTTTATACTTTTTATTAATTGTGTGCCTTTTTCTTGTTTGGTTTCATGGTGGCATACTTATGGAAATGGTGTACCTAATTTGCAAATGATAGATTTACTACAAGTTCATCCAATAGTGAAACGAATTGGAGCAGTTTTGAGGGGATACATACAAAGAAAAGAAATAAACTAGATACAACAAGGTTAAATAATTTAGTCTATATCCAATCCAATGCAAGGATCATCATTCATGAACAAGAAGAATTTAGTCTATCATCCAAATCCTCCTCATTATGATTATATGCTTACTGTTTTTTAAATATTGAACTTTTTGGATGTATATAACTTGTGTATTCTTCTACTTCTATTTTTTCATTTTATCATTCTTTTATTTTCCATACAAGTATATGTTTTTTTAGGTGTAAATAGGCACTTATTTACAAGATATGTAATAAATTTACATAAATCCACCTAGGCGATAGGCCTCTGCCTGTCGCCCAACTAGCGCTTAGCAATTTTTAGAACATTCGAGCCTAAAACTAACATTTTCGTCAACTCTCCATCCAACCTTCATAACCAAAAGGGAAAGAAAAAAAAAACAAAAAAAAACTCATTCATCCGAGGCTATGAATTTTTTCCATTCAAAGCTACTATATTTTTTTTTCTTGTAGCACTACAATCTAATTAACATTGAAAATTTTAGTTATCCTTTTCTTATGTGGAAACTTTAATTGAATTGCTTATTTGGTAATTCTATAAAAAAATAAAAATAAAAATAAAACTGGATTTAATAGGCGATATAATTCTTTGCTTCATGCTTCAATTCCATTCAAAGCTACTATATTTTTTTTTCTTGTAGCATTACAATCTAATTAACATTGAAAATTTTAGTTATTGTTGTAAACATTCCTAGAATAAGTATGATTGTGTAAATCCTAGATTAGATTTGATTCTAGTTATCCTTTCCTATTACAACTTGTATTACTTGGAGGAGAAGGAATATCTTCTCTCCCTTTACTACTATAAATAAAGGCACAATGTAGGAGGGATAACAACACACACATTCCCCTACAATTCTACAAACACACATCTATCTTCTCTCTCTCTGCCACCGGCCCTCTCCCCTTTGTCAGATAAAAATAGACCACAACACGTTATCAGCACGCTCCTACCGCTGCGCTTAGGAATCTGACGTTGGAGATTTTTTCTGCATCAAACCAGTTCATCTATATCATCACGCAATCAGGTTCTTTCCAAACAACGGTTTTTAACTCGATATTTTGCAAGCCCTGATAGCATGAACATTCACCATGATGCATGACCCAACTTTACGTTTAACGTATTTTAGATTCTACATAAATTGTGTATGCTTCATAACCAAAATTGCTACAATTATGTGAATTTGATATTTGTCATGAATTGAATCTTACATATGTATATGCATTGAAACTATTATTTGCATATGCATCAACGTAAATATGTGATTCATTGAATTTTACATGCATATAATTATATTTGAATTGAAAAAAAATATTTTTTTTTGCGATTTGGGAATTAGGGTTCTAAGTTGAACTCGTGCACTTGCACCATGCAAGCCGCAAGCCACCAGGCCCGCAGCCTGCGATAGCCCAACCCAAAACCACGGCTGGAGTTTCTGCTCCTCGTCCAAACTCGTGACCCCCATTGGAAACCTGACGCCTATGGCGTCCCAAACCCAGAAAATCCGACATGGTGTCGTGATATTCAATCCAATCTCACTGAAATTCCTGAAGAATTTTATCTAATTTGTATGAAATTTCAGTTTAAATTTCATTAGGTTTTCCGCGATTTCGATTCGAAATCCACTATGGTTTTTCACACCCGCAAGCATTGGACACCAAGGTGCGTTTGAAGCACCTTGTCCCGACCTTGGAAACGTCGCCTGCAGCGACGCCGTCGACTGACTCCGGCCTTCTTCCTCGGCCACGCACACCCAGCGCCGCTGGGTTTGTTTTGTCCTGTAACCCGAGCCCTAATGGGCTCCTGTCCCTCGGCCTGCATCAGCGCCTTTGGGCTTGCTAATGCTTTGAGATGTCACGGCCCAGCCCGTGCACAAAGAAAAAAAACAATTTTTTTGTCCTCTGGGCTCGCCTGCAAAGGCCCAGATCGAAAAAAAAAAAAAAAAATCTTTTTTGTTTTTTGGGCCAGCCTGAAGCGGCCCGCGAAAAAAAAAGTTTTTTTTTTTGCTGCTTGACGCAGCCTAGTCCACCCCGTAGGCCTGCAGCCTACACCCGAAACCCTCCCCAGTCCAATTTTTGGGCTTAGGTCTCACGGACCAAATTTTTCAAGCCACCCGTGGCTTCATATTTTCTTTTGGACCGCAAATTTATTCTCGACCTATATTTTTAGGCCCCGAGATTTTATTATTTAATATTTTTAAATACTATGGTTTTTTTTTATTTTCACCCACATTTTAATTTGGCCCCGAAGACCCACATAAAATTAATTCAATTATCATTATACAATATTTTTGCATATATTTGTTGCATATTTGTTTGCATATATATTTGTGTTTGCCTGCAGGAATATATGAACTTGAAGTTCATAATTACTTTGAAACCCGAAGTTTCTTATAAACATGCCTTGTTTGAAAACCTGAAGTTTTTCATGCAAAATTAAACCAATACATGTCTATTAGAACCTGTATGTTCTACTCCTATGTGAATGGATTGATTTTTCTCCATTACACTAACCACATCTTGTCCATCTATTTGTGATAGGAACATGTCGAATTTGAACAAACTCGACTTCACCGCTTTGGAGGTCTCTGGAAGGAACTACCTCAAGTGGGTTCAAGATGTGAAGCTCCACCTCACTACCAAGAACTTGCGTCCTGCTATTGAAGAAGCAACAACTAAACCTGTTCGCGAAGCTGAAAAAGCCACTGCTATGATCTTCATCCGAAGACATATTCATGACGCTCTGCAAACTGAGTACCTTATGCTCCTCGAGTGATGCCGCACCCTATGCTCATCGGGTTGATTCTCTCCTTGTTGGTTATGCCGACGCTGGATACTTATCTGATCCGCACAAGGCGCGTTCTCAAATGGGTTATGTCTTTACCGTTGGAGACACCGCAATATCTTGGAGGTCAACTAAACAGACCTTAGTTGCCACTTCGTCTAACCATGCTGAAATTCTCGCCTTACATGAAGCAACTCGGGAATGCTTTTGGTTGAGAGCAGTAATGGGCCATATTCGAAGCTCCTGTGATCTTCATCCCGCCGTTAATGCCCCGACAACGATTTTTGAAGACAACGCAGCTTGCATCGAACAGCACAAGAAGGGTTACATCAAAGGAGACAACACCAAGCATATTGCGCCGAAGTTCTTCTTTACACATCAACAACAAGAGCATCAGAAGATTGAAGTCACGCAAATCCGATCACAAGACAATATGGCCGACCTCTTCACCAAATCACTACCGAAGGCGACGTTTCAGAAGCTTGTTCATGGAATTGGTATGCGTAACTTTCTGAGTTGTAACTTTGCTATTTCTCTTTGGAATTATGTCAAACTCAGGGGGAGTATCTTCTGGATACTTGCTTGATCTTAATGTACTCTTTTTCCCTACGATTAGGAGCATTTTTCCCACTGAGTTTTTGCTACCTAACTAGGTTTTAACGAGGCACCCACCTTGGGCTGGTCATATCCCTGATGACGTCCTGTAGACGTTTCTTTTGACTTTGCATTTCTCACGCATTTTTCCTTAGACTATGGATTTTGTCCCTACTTGGGTTTTTGCCATAGCCTTAGGGTTTTTAGTGAGACTTACTACTTATGCAAGTTCCTACCTTATTGAGAATAATCGTTGTTCCTTGGAATCAGTGCCGACGAGTCGACTTCCTCAACTTCTGCATGATGTTGAATCTACCTTAAGTATTTGCACACTCAAGGGGGAGTGTTGTAAACATTCCTAGAATAAGTATGATTGTGTAAATCCTAGATTAGATTTGATTCTAGCTATCCTTTCCTATTACAACTTGTATTACTTGGAGGAGAAGGAATATCTTCTCTCCCTTTACTACTATAAATAAAGGCACAATGTAGGAAGGATAACAACACACACATTCCCCTACAATTCTACAAACACACATCTCTCTTCTCTCTCTCTCTCTGCCGCCGGCCCTCTCCCCTTTGTCAGATAAAAATAGACCACAACAGTTATCCTTTTCTTATGTGGAAACTTTAATTGAATTGCTTATTTGGTAATTCTATAAAAAAATAAAAATAAAAAAAATAAAAAATAAAAAAATAAAAAAAAACTGGATTTAATAGGCGATATTATAGCTAAAATTTTTGGAAACAATTTTGCTATCTGATTGAAAACGGATAATCGGAGTTGGTTAACAGATAGTAGTGATATTGGCTTGAATGTTGGTGAGGAGTGATTCGAAATAGAAACCAGTTTTCAAAGTCTGGAGGTTTATTCATCAACAATAGCAAGAACAGAAGGGAAGCTGAAATGCTAGAGAGAGAGAGAGGAGGAAGCAGGTCTGAAGTCCGGAAGAGAGAGAGAGAGAGAGAGATGGGATGCAGTAAAGCAGGTAGGGAGAGGCAGAACCCAAGTGGGCGATAAACTATCTGAAAAAAGACGGGTGGGTTGGGGTGGACTAGACCCGACAGTTTCTTACACGACACAAAAATAACAGGTTTCGAATTAATAGGATAATTAATCGGGTCATTAACGGGTATACACGTGGGTAACCCGTTAAGAAAAATAAATTATAATTTTAAAGTTTAATTACTAAAAAAATTATTATAAAATACAATAGCCATATTGTATATATTGGTATATTCTATATTAAATATATTTTTTTGTATATTATTCTATATAAGTTAAAAAAATTAAGTTTTATTCATTTATTTATTTTTATTATGAGAGTTTCTTATTATCATTAATAGGATAAATTTTATTTAACATGTTGTCCAAAATTAAAATCAACTAGTATAGTAATAGTATAGGCAATAAGACATCCCTGCCAGTATGAAAAATGTGAAAGAATATATAAACACTCGTGATTCATCATTCCTCCATGAGTAGACAATGGTTACACTTACATTATCGTTTAGATTTTTAAAACCCTCTAAACCGTCATGAATAGTGTTTTTTATTTGTGTATAAAAGTAATAAAATTAATAATAATTATTGTAGAAGTGTAAGAAATGTAAAAAAAAAAAAATATATATATATATATACACACACACAATCACTCATAATGACAAGCTTTACAACTTTCATGAAGGGGTCAACTTCAAAATCCGACACTATAATCCATAAACCTTAAATTTGTATTTAACCGTCGATTGTCGTTTATGCTTTATTCTTTATATTGAATTTCATTTTTTAAATTTTGTTTATTGAAAACATGATCTTCTGGGGATGTAGGAAGATGAACGGTTCGAATCTTTGATATCACGTCCTGATATTTACAGTTAATTGAAATATGACTCGATGTTATATAGTTTGTAAAGACTTTATAAACACCAAGCAATATTTTCACTAACGGTAAAACTCTGAACATAATATCAACGATCTAAACCGTTCATCTTCATGTATCCTCCAATAGATCATGTTTTCAAAAAACAAAATCTGAAGAAAAAAAAACAAAATTTGGTGAGAAAAATGAAGCATAAATGTAAACAACAATTGACGGTTAAATTTTGATCTATGATTTATATGATCTTCACGAAAGTTGTAAAGCTTGTGACACACCCCGAACTAAATCAGGGCATGCTGGCTGTCACGTGAAGGTGACATAGCCAGGTGCACAGTGCAGAAGCAATAGATATATAAGGAATTACGAATAAACAAAAATCAAATCAACTAGAGTACTAGATGAGATAAGGTGTGAGTGCGAGGTTAAAGGTGAAATACACAACCAGAGCATAATTAGCCTATGTGCAGTCAAGCAGGACAAGTACTAATTACACAAAACCCAAGGGTGATCCTACATTAATGATATTTTGTCAAAACCACCATTGAAATCCTCGTGATCCACCAAGCACTTCTACCTAAAACCCAGAGGGGCGCAAAACAGAAAGTGTGAGTGGGCAAAAACAAAGCTTTTCAAATCATTTCATTTCACAAAAGCTTTTCAACCAGAGCATAATTAGCCTATGTGCAGTCAAGCAGGACAAGTACTAATTATACAACACCCAAGGGTGATCCTACATTAATGATATTTTTTCAGAACCACCGTTGAAATCCTCGTGATCCACCAAGCACTTCTACCTAAAACCTGGAGGAGCGCAAAACAGAAAGTGTGAGTGGGCAAAAACAAAGCTTTTCAAATCATTTATTTCTCAAAATTTCTAACCCCTCGCGTAAAACCTGTATAATTTCCCAAAAAATAATAGTAATAATAAGCTGTATTAGAAATTATACTCAAGATGAAAATCCATAAAAGTATACCATGCCAAAGTATCTCAATGCAATGTTATCAGTTATCCAAACAAAATATAGCAAAGTCAAATATTGCATCAGCCAACTCCCTCTAACTCAAATTGCAAGACTGAATATATATATATATATATATATATATATATATATATAGCTCATAACCAATCTCAATCATATCAAATCAAATCAAATCCTGCACACAAGTCAAAACCATCTAAAGTGGTATGTACGACAAGACTAGGTGTAAAGTAAATATGATCTAGTGCTACGATCACGTGAAGGCTATGCGAATAATCGTAGGTCACCTACGAGTCGGAACCACCTAAAGTGGTCTGTACGACAAGCTTGTGCAGCTAACTTGGATCCAAGGTGAGCATATGGTGCGGGAGGTGAACATCACGTGAAGGACTATGCCCTAACTCTGGGTGGGAGCACGAACACCGGGGTGCAGGTTTATGAGCTCTCAATACATCACATCATATCTCACATAACTGAAGTAACCTCAACCGGTAATTTATGAACTTACCTGGCACTTACCTGTGCGTCCGCAACACTAATCATAAATATATGCAACTACTAATGCATAATAAAATAGGCAAATACTTTGCATGGCATTTCAAAACATATAATCATTCAATTTCATTTTCTGGGAAAAACTTAAGTATATAGGTATATACGGAAAACCAAAAACCCACTCACTGATATGTCGAAGAGTCGTAGCCCCCGAGCCTCGATTAATGGCGCTCGTCCTCAAGATAGGTCTCACCTATATGTGAAATAACTGAATAAACGTTATTTAAAGCACATACACAAAACTAGGAAATATCTTCTCATACATTGCTAAAATGGGGTATTTGAATATACCACCATGATCTACTCAACCTTAAGAACATCCCAATATTTTTAGAAAAATTTTCTAACCACCGATGCGCTGACCAAGGCACAGCCAGACGCACGGCCAACACACAGGCAAGTGCCTGGCACACCATTCCCTAATGGCGTTAGGGAATATTTCGTCAAACATCAGAATATGCCATTAAAGTTACCTGACAGCGTCAGAATATTCTGTCAACTTTGACGGAATATTCTCCATCTTCTTCCTTGGCTCGCCGAAGTCCGGCGCCGGCCATCGCTGCACTCACCGGAAACTGGGAATTTTAAAACTTCATTTCTTCACCAAAATCCATGAAATTTGAACCAAATTTAAGCTTAAGATGAGAAAAACAAAACCTTACCAATTTAAAGCCCTAAAATCCACGAAATCTCGCCAGAGAACCCTCGATAATCCGACCAAAATTTGAAACTCACGAACTGGGACTTCCCGACATCCAATTCACTTCATTTTTCTTCTCCGAGCTTCGTGACGATGTCCTAAAGCTCACTAGCAACTTGAAATCTCCTAAAAACTTCACATTCATGATTGCATGAACAGTGCTCAAATCGGAGATTATGGTTTCTCGGGTTTTACAAGCTCTCACGTTCTAAAAATGGTATAGATGTGTTCCTGAGCTCACCAGGAACACAAAGGTGATTTCAAAAACTTCGATTTGCAACGAAATGATCAAGTTTGAGGTTTGTCCATACGTATTGTATGGAAATGGGGAAAACCCGAGAGGGAAGAGAGAGAGGGTCAACGGAGAGAGAGAGAGAGAGAGAGAGTGTGTGTGTGTGTGTGGGTGTGTGTGGTCCAGTTTTGGGTCACTAACAACAACCAAAACCAAAACAATTTGAACCTTAGTTCTAATTGGTTCCAAATAATAAGAGATAGAACCTATTGGTCCAAAACCTTAGGTTATCCACACACACAACTCAAGAATAAAAATGGTAGAATCGACATTTCACGCCATCAAGAAAAAAATATCTCAGGACGGGCTGTCACAGCTTGTCATTACGAGCGTTTATATATTTTTTCTATATTTTTCACACTTCTACATTGATTAAAAAACTATTAAAGACTTTACTTAAACAATAGTCATAGGATAAATAAGAAGAGAGTGATAATGTAGAAAGCCTCACTGAAATATCATCAATATAACTCTTGAAGACAATATATCAAGCCAAAGTTCAAATACTGTTCCCATGGTGATTGATGAAAATTGAAAAGTTTGATTGTAAGAAAATGTGCAAGGTTCCAAACCTTGAAACACAACTCCCTTAATTTTGCAAATCTTTTGAACATTTGATATTTTGTAATGTTCTAATGTTTTTTTATTATTATTATTATGCTCTTATTTTGGGTATGTAAATATGTAATACTTGAAAGACAAATGCGTTTTTATGTTTTGAATGTGATAATATGGTATGTATATACTTATTTAGTATTATGTTTTTCATTAGATTATTTATTGGTTTAAAATATATTTTCCTTAACGGATAACTGATCTGGTCATATTACCTGTTAATATTATCCGGTCGATTTCGGGTCAGGTCATTTTACCCGTTTATTTTAACGGGTGTTACACGACACAACCCGTTAAGATATCGGGTATGACACGAAAACGTCACGAACACAGGAAACACGACACGAATGTCAAGTCTACAATGTTAACGGAGAGTTAATGGTAACGTTAATGTTAGGCTTGAATCTTAACGAACTTCAACACGAGTATAAATTTGAAATTTTCCCCATAGAGCTATCTTCCAATTACCCTAGTAATATTAATTCAATTTAGCGATAAGTTTTAACTTATTTAGGCATCCCGCGTATGAAAGAGGAAATAGTTAATAATTTTGTTTTAACCAGCAGACAGCAATAAAAATGGTTTCGGAATATAAATCACCATATTAAACTAGACACTAGAATTCCGAAACCATTCCTCTAGATTTGAAGAGCCTCATGTATCCTTGTACTGTATGTTAATGCTCTAGATTGCTCATTGTTTGTTTCGTATTTAATACAATTACCATCTGATAGACAAATATTATAATTCATGTAAATGCATGTTAAGATAATGATCATATTAAATGCATATAAAAATTGCAGCCAAATCTGGGAAGATAATTAGAATCCTCTTCCATCCAACATTGCAGACACGTACAAGGGTTTTGAAAACGACTCGCAACAACCATCACCATCAGTAAACATGACCTACAAAATAAAAAGTAGGCCTAGAAATAAGAGGATTGATGTCAACAGACATCAGGCATCCCAATCCCATGCGCAATCGATCGACCGCAAACGAATACAGGAAACGAAACCAACAAAACCGGATATTCAACATTTCCAAATTGTTCACATAATTTATTTTATTCAAATATACCACGTTCAAGTAAGCCCCGACTTTATAATAGAGGGCTGCATATTCCACTCACCATATTAGTTGCTAGAAAAGCTCAATAAAAACATCGGGTACCAAATTGGGATACCATTCACCACATCACTCCACAGCGCAAATATTTTATATGTAACTATAATATCTACCGCATATCCCCTTTCACATCCATATCCATTCTAGTATATCATTCATTCCCAGTAACCTGTGCACCAATTCCTGCTCTCCGAAAGCAAACTCAAGTAGAATTACATACTATCATCTCCCACCTGATGATTACCGATATCCAACAGCAATATATGCTTCCACACTTCCGTAGAGAGCAAGCTAGCCGGTACAGAGTTTTTATTCCACCAGTTGCCGGAGGCATGCATACCCCCCAAAACCAACATATGATCTTATTAACACCTTCTATCCATCCCCAAGCTACCTGACAAGGCATTTACTTCTTATGACCTCCGCAGCACGAAACATGTATCCATATTTCTCATCGTCCGCGCTGGAGAGTTTTGGCAAAATCTGTCTTGAACAAAACACAAACACAAAATCAATACCCAGAATAAGTAAATAGAGCTCAACCTTCAAAGTATCCTCGCAATTAAATGATTGGAAGGTTGTTTTTAAGCATTAAAACATCAGAATCATTACTTCTGGATGAGTAACTAAAGATTTTTATACTTCCAAAACGCTATGAACAACCATTTCAAGGATAGTATTGGTGAAGCCAGCATCTCTGTGAACAGAATCTTATGATATATGTTCCTGGCGGAGTGCAAGCAAAGTGTAGTGCAGGGTAGCACGATCTGAACACTTTTCTTTGAGACAACGAGGTAATCAACAACCAACAAAGTCAACAACAAATTTAGGCCATATATGGTCTATGGAATGGAGAAGGTTGCAACTAATAGGAGACACGGGCTAGGTACATTATAGACACTTCATAGAAAGAATCACCTAGCATATTATAAGCAAGAGATGGGAAGTATCTGCAGGTATGGATTTCTTAATTAATATAGACTTTGAATGTTAGAAACCGAGATACCTATTTGTATTACACTTTGACCAACAGAATACACAATCCATAAAATAAAACATATCAGTTCGGGAAGAAAAGTAATTTGTGAACAATAACATTTCACAAACACATACCTGTGTAGTTGTTACTGCCAGCAAGAAGCCAAGGCCACCAATGCTCCAACACAAAATTAACATTGACAAAGCTTCAAAGTTGGAGTTTGAATTCCATAGCAAAGGGCAATGCAGATATTCACCGGATCATCCTCAGGAACCTTAACAACAATAAGGGCACACACTACATGAAGAACAGATAGGCAACAGTTGTAATACCAGCAGGAAGAGAAGAACATTCTTACCATCATAACCATACCGACTTCACACAAAATGGCGGCCCATCCAGAGAGACTGTCCTTGACATTGCTCAGGCTGTGGATTTGGGTGCTGATTTCCATTTACAAGTTGTTGCTGTTGCTGCAGCTGCATTTCATGGTGTAGCTTGAGGTCATCAAGCCTCTGGAAATCTTGCCAGCTTTTCTGGTTTTCCCCTGGTAGTTGCATAGGTGTACCCTGTTTACCAGGAAAGGGGAAGTTCACTGCTCCACTTAAGCCATTACTGTTTGTGAAGCTATGGGGATTGGAATGAGATGAGTAATTAACATAATTATTCAGCCCATTTACTTTTGTTGAAGATGGCATCTGATATCCATCCAACCAGCTGTAATCATCCATAACTAGACTCTCACTCATTGAATCTGAACCAGAAATTGATTCGTTTGCATTTTTAGGAGGAACGTGGCTAAAACCGGGTGGTGGACCAAGGTGCCTAACAGGTCGACTTACTGGACTTTTTCGGATACCTGTAGGCAGAGCTGATGATGTCTTTACAGTCAACCCATCAGCAATTGCATCAACTTTATATGGCAAAAAAGCTTCTGAAGCTTTCGTGTGGCTGTAAAACATACCACTAGCACTACCATTCACTGGGAGTTGGTATGGAACAGAAACTGCCACAGGCTCAGATTTTAGTGCATGCCCATTTCCCATAAATCCCATACTCCTTAAGCTATTAGCAAGAGACATTTCTTCCTCCATTGCCGGATTCAAAGCATTTGATTGAATTGGTTGTAAATTCTGGGGGATGGTATTGGCATTTGATGCAGGTAGTTGTGAACCAACACCAAAACCAGTTTCCACTGAAAACTTGGAAGCATGTGACTGGATTGGTTGCCAGTGCTGGTGTATACCATTAGCAAAAGATACAGGTATTTGTGAATCAGCCCTAAAAGCATTTTGATGGTGTAGATTATCCGAAGTGGCAGAACCATAAGTTCCATTAACTGTTTGATCACCTGCAGAAGCATTTTTACCAGTCTGTAGGCCGTCATACGCTGTCCACGTAGTGCTTGCGGCATCAGGTCGCTTCTCAGCCACTACTGGCTTAAATACTATTACTTCATCTTCCTCGTCCCCTTCCATGGATAACTCTGTCTTTGGATATACAGCTCCCACCAAATTGATTGTGCTCTCTGCTTGATTTTCTTGCAGATTATCATCTTCAGTAGCCATATGTCGATAGGAGGTAGGAACGATATCATTTAGCACTTGAGGTTCAAAGCCTATGACAAATTTCTTTAACTTCGAATCAAAATATACTGCTTTCTGGTCAACCTTAACCACATTTGCAAGAGCTTTGCCTGCTGCCAGAATCCTTTTAACACGGGCCCCTTTTTCCTTATGGCCATCACTTCCAAAAGAATGCTTCCTCGAGAAGTCCAATATTGTTTGTGCTGGAATTAGTGGAATAAATCCTCTCAACTCAAAATCCTCCAACAAAGCAAGACGATTTTCAGTTTCACCTTCTTCATATCTGCTCATGTTATTAAAGCAAGTCTCATCTTCATCATCTATCGACATTGGCCCAGTCGACAAGAGATTATTGAAGAAGGATATGCAAACATTCCAGAATTTGGATCTAACAGACAACTGTTTTTCGTCTGAATCACTTCCAGCTGCAACATCAGGACAACATGCCAACCATTCTACAAAAACAAGAATACCTGGTAACAGGAAACTTGAAGACGGATCACACAACTGCACGCATCTCTCTAAGATGTGCCCCGCCAACTCAAAAACAGCAGTAAATGCATTCCGCAGTAGGACAGCACGTTGTACAATTTCTGCATATGTCTGACCTTCGCTTTCCTTTTTCACATTATGAATTGTGAATATCAATATGGAGATAAGTCTAACAATAGCAAGTCCATTCTCAACAGCATCTGCACCAAAATTCAGCACCTCTTCTGCTCCATTAGACAGAAGCTCACATAAGCCACTGCTAACCACAGATAGAACTTCTGCAAATGTCTCCAGGCTAAAGAAAGAACATCATAATAAGGAGGTTAATCTTCTAAACAATTTTTTAATAAACTTCAAACTAATAAACTTCAGACTGATATATTTCAACAAAACTCCAAACTAATAAACTTCAACAAAAACAAAAAATACCTAGTACGCGTGAAAAGAATGCCATTCAGACGGACAAACCGGATGCAAAAAGCCTTATAGGTCTCCTGAGTACTGGATGCTCTTTCCTTAACAAGGCTTACTTTGGTATTGTTATCTTTAGATGCAGGTATTATTTCCCCCTTTCCTCTACCTATGCCTGCCAACCGTGCAGGCAACTCTTTGACTGCAGAAGCATTAGTGTTCCCAGACAGTTGAGAGTAACTCTGACGATTCTAAAAGAAAAAATAAATAATAAAAACGTTTTAAACACATAGCATATCAGACAATAGAGCAGAAACTAGCGTGAAAAATTTATACTTGGAAAAGAATTAGAACAAATACATGACAGCCATTAGTAACCTCTATCATTCTCAGTGCACAAAAATTAGAACTAATGCTTTCTAAGTATGGCTTAAACATTGGAAAGAATTATATTGGAAGATCTATATAATTAAAAATTCATCAACATTTCAAGACAATATCAAAATATATAGTTAATAAATTTAATTAGGTCATGTTAAATACACAATACCTTCTCAAATGCAACAATCAAGTTATCTCTTGCGGTTGAAAAGGGACTATCCACCGCCAGGCTACGAAAATATCGATAAAGAGCCACCAACTCATCCCCCGAATAGGAAGCCAATATAGCAAGCTGAAGCATTTCAGAGTGAACGGTCAACATAATGATAAACAGACATCCAGAGAAAAATTTACAAAGAAAAATATTAAAAAACGAATACCTGGTGATGGGGGTTCCCACTGGATGGCCAGAGAGATGCAGCTTGCATGTAGTAACTTGAGGCTGCAGCGTACTCACGAGTTTTTGAGTCCCCTTCCCCATACAATCCTTTGTAGCGTGCAAGGTCACCCAAATATATCAAGCATCTGTGGCACGATATTAGACCTTTCTTTCCATCCTTGTCCATAACAATCTGGTTTTCAGAATCTTCAGAGAAATAACCAAGAGGAAGCCCATATTTCGCTCTGATCTTCACTATTAAATCATGATAAAATCCAGTTGCTTCTGAAAGGAATGTTTTAAACTGCAGTCTTATTTTTGTAACTCGATCAGGCCGAATTGGCCCCTTCACACCCTGAGATGTGTTTGAACCTGCAGAAGCTGTAGCAGCACTGAAGTGTGCTCGCAATTCCTCAATGCGCTTGTAATGTAACTGCCACAAAGCATACTCGATATTGTGCTGCTCGGAGAAAGCATGGTCCTCAAGAATTATTGCTTCATAATTCTCACGCATCTGTTGCCAAGCATTGGGATCTGATGGAATTCGTGCTTGGGCAGACCTCCGACGCCTATTCTCCAACTCAAGAATCTGAAAGGTAAAAATGCGAATGTGAAATCGCATCAAATATGGATTCCCATTTAACATTTTCTATCAAGCAAGTTGTAGTTGCAGTTTGAACATAAAGGAAGAAACAGCATAATTTTTCCCAAAAGGGCAAGAGCAAAAGGATATACCTTGTCATATAGACGTTGGGCACGCTCCCTT
The DNA here is from genome assembly GCF_042453785.1 of Malus domestica. Lineage (NCBI taxonomy): Eukaryota > Viridiplantae > Streptophyta > Magnoliopsida > Rosales > Rosaceae > Malus > Malus domestica. Next base: position 23,727,354 of record NC_091671.1, on the reverse strand, counting down.
GATGAAGGAGCAGACATTTTATCCATCTGTGGAATCATCATCCATCAAATATGTTTGATTAACAGAATACAGCATTAAATCTGCATAAAAAATTAAGCTGCATCAGTTGTTGAGAAACAAAATCAACTAAATTTTGTCCCTCAATAGAATGAAATCAAGACCATTGAAATATGGCATGAATAGCACACCACAAATTCTTATTGTTAGAGCAACATATTTAGCTGAAAAGATTTCATACTAAGCATCCACAAGACCAATCATTGTGAACAAATGTATTAAAAGGCGGGGGCATGGCCGAGGCATCCAATGGATAGCCCAGCCTAGGAGCGAGGCATGAGGAGTGAGGCGTGAGGCAAAGCCTCACAGAATCTAAAATTTTAAAATAATACTTTGTAAAAACAAATATAACTATAACTAAATCAAGATAATGTCATCTTCTTTATTACTAAGTCTAGTTGTACTTGGAAACTATGTCATATAGTCTCAAAATGTTATAATTTATTTTATTGTAAGTACTTATAGAGAACTTCAAGGAAAATAAGGATGAATGGTCACAATTATAGGAAAATTTATAAAGGCTGAATGTTGCAATTATAAGTAATTTAAAAGGAAATAAAGATTGAGTGGAGTAGTATAGGGTATTTCAAATGATATAAAGCAATAATTATGAGAATTTAAAGGAAAATAAAGGGTTGAGTGGAGTATTTATAGGGTATTTAAAATGAAATAAAGGCTGAGTGGAGCAATTATTATGGAAATTTATGGGATTTGGAGAGAGAAAGTCTCTCCTTCTTTGTTGAAACTAGAACGGCAGAAAACATTTCAAAAAACCTGGATTTTGAAGGAAAAAAACGCCTAGATGAATGCCCCGGACGCCCTGAGGCACGCCTCCGCCGCCCAAACGCACTCTGGCAAAGCCCTCCGCCCACTCCCTCAAAACAGAGGCGGGAACACTAACGCCCAGCCTTAGAGGAGCGCCATGAGGCGAGCCTTTTGATAACTCAACAAGTTATCCACTCAGTTTAATCAAACGTGCCGTCACGGAATAGTCATGCCTTGAAAAATAAAAAGAGAATAAAAACTAAGTGGCAAACTTGATTAATACACACTCCATGAATAATGCTACCAAAAACAACTTAGGTGAGAATTATACAAAGTGTCCCGTGTGAAGCAAAACAAAATCATGAAAGGACAGTGATCAGTCACAACACAACTATTTATTGTCAAAACCAACTACCTTACAAACCCAATAATACAATTAACAGTTTATAATGCTCTTCCGAAAGACTACCAACCCATCCAGCACATAGTATGACCCATTAAAGACCGCAACCGCATTCTACGTTTCTTCTAACCATGAGAAAGGATTCCCCTGCTCCCGCAAAAAACTCTTGTTTCTTGTCAGACAACTACCCCAGGTCACAAAATCATCTCACATATTTATTTGTAAAACCGGGTGTGCATATTAAAGCAACCCAACAACATTCTTGAACCGAAGTTAGAAATGTAGGACATGAAATACTAATTTCATACAGCCACATAATATTCATCGACGACTCAGAAATAATAATAATAATAATAATAATAATAATAATAATAATAATAAAATAAAACCCACATGTATAAAACCCATGTTTAGTTTCTGGAAAATTTTGGGATAAAGAATAAACACAAACCAAAACCTAAATTTTAAAAATGGCTTTCAAAACCAATAGCTGCGTATCAATACCCTTTCCATTTCTATTTCTATTTCCCTTTCCTGAATAGAGCAAAAAAAAATTTCAGAAAAAAAAATTGCAAGAGATTTTCCCACCGCAAAGAAAGAAGAGAACATTCAACGTATACATAAAATTTTGCGAGAGAAGAACGACGACATCAGATCCTATAAAACAAAACCCCATATCGGACTTACATCAAACAGCTCTAAAATCTTCCACGAAAAAATACGGAAATAGATTGAAAAACTAAGGAAAAAAACAAAGGAAGGTTAAAGATGGAAGAGAAACGCACCTCTCCACCGCGGATCCACGCAGTGATTCGAAGGATTAGAGAATCGGATTGCGAATTTGAAAGTCTTCGCGTTTAGGGTTTGGTGAGAGAGAGAGAGAGAGAGAGAGAGAGAGAGAGAGGGGTGTGGCTTGGTTTCTTTTGGATTCGTGGTTTTTGGGTCCAAAACGGTATGAGGTTAGAGAGACGCAATTTCTTTTTCTTTTTTTTCTTCTTTTTCGTTTTGTTTTTTCTATTTTCTTTCTTCATTTTTGCATTTTCTCTTTATTTGGCTTTCACCGGCTTTGGTTTCATGCGGTGAGCCATTGAACGCCGACGTTTTGACCTCATCAATGTTGACTTCATTTGGCTGTCCAGTTATATACTTTGTTTTATTTCTCCTTTTTTCCTCTGTATTGCTGAGTCGGGAATTCCGGTATTTAATAACCCAAATTACATATTAATATTTTTTTTTTTTTTTTGGTCAATAAAATTACATATTAATAAGACTCTGGTTAAACTTCACGAAATTGCATTCTGACTCTCTCGTCAAAATTTAGCAAAAATAAAAAACATGGGCAATCTAATAATTACATGGTCGCCATGGTCGCTTTGCCGCACGGTTGACGCTCCCTGCACAGTAAATGATGTATGCTAGCTAGTTTGTGGATGGAAGATCCCCTGATTTGATTAGGGATATCTTGTAATTTGCTTTTGTATTGACATTTGAGGATAGGTCCTTTGTGGTGCAGGACGCTCTTTTTCCTTAGACCGGGTTGAAAGTTCCGGCAAGGTTTTATCGAGGCCCAATATGCACGTTATCCTTAGTTTGTTCTTATTTTGTACTCGTATTGCGTTGTTTGTAATGAAAATCTAATATCGTATTTCTGTCAAAAAATAATAATAATAATAATTACATGCAACATAAATTTGTTTGTTTTTGCAACAACCGCACAACTATATCCTTCAATGCTAATAAGATGGAAGGCTGGAATATAACCAGTTCGAGCTTTTCTTTCTACGACCTTGAAAGGATCTGCTTTGCCTTGCATAAAGACTGGTTCTTTTTCTTCCCATTCTGGTAGAACTGAGTTGATCCTGACTAAGAGTTCTTCACCTCTTTCGATATACTGCTTAATACGCATTGCTAATCTTTCTGGAAATACAGACAGGAGAAAGTCCTGATCTGTATAAGGAATGATTAAGGAATCTAAGACCCCAAAATCTAAAGTGTAAACCAAGAGTAATTGCTGGGAAGGTTGTGTCAGAGTAAATCCTAAATGGTCTTAATGATGCTAAATTAACAGTTGCTTTTGGGAAAAAGAAGGGGAACTATACTTCTCCTTTTCTTCTCAGTTAAGTAGGATCTTAGTAATTATGATATATCTTACTTGAGTCTTAATGAGAATTTATCTAGAATTATTCCTTAAGTGTTCATATTATTAATATAACCACGGTTCATGAAATTTCTAGCATCTTTCGTACATGTTGTATTAGTGCCTTACTATAGACCTAAACAACGCTTTTAGCAATGGTCCAAAAAGCAAAAGACTCAGAGGTAAGGATTTACTCTTTTTCCTAATCCTACCAATGCTTCTTAAATAATAAAAAATGGCCACATTAAAAGAAACTGCTTCATCATACCATCTCCAACCTTTGGGTTAAAATCTAAAATTTTTTAACCCATAAAGTATAGGTTTTAACTTAAAAACAGTTTTTTTTCTACAATAGTGCTGGGTTAAAATTTTTAGCCCAATATTATTAACAAATGAATTCAGGCTATATTTTTTTTAAATAACTTTTAGAAATAATATATATATTGACACACCCCGACCTAAATCAGGGCGTGCTGGCCGTCACGTGAGGGTGACGTAGCCTTGTGCACAGTGCGGAAGCAATAAAGATATAAGGGAATATGAGTGAATAAAAACCAAACTACTAGCAGTAACTAGCTAAGATAAAGTGATAGTGCGAGATTAAGTGTGAAATACATAACCAGAGCATAAATATCCTAAGTGCAGTCAAGCAGGACAAGTACTAGTTGTATAACACCCAAAGGTGACCCTACATTTATGATGTTCTATCAGAACCATCGTTGAAATCCCCGTGAGCCACCAAAGCACTTCTACCTAAAACCTGGAGGGGCGTAAAACAAAAAGTGTGAATGGGCAAAAACAAAGCTTTTCAAAATCATTTCATTTCTCAAAAGTTCTAACCCCTCGCCGTAAAACCTGTATAATTTCCAAGAAAAAATAATAACATATGTTATATCAAAAATCATACTCAAGATAAAAATCCATAGATGTATACCATGCCAAAGTATCTCAATGCAATGCCATAAGTAATCCAGACAAAATATATCAATGCCAGATATCGCATCAGCCGAATCCCTTTAACTCAATCTGTACGGCTGAGTCTATAGCTCATAATCAATCTCAACTATATGAAATCCTGCACACGAGTCAGAACCACCTAAAGTGGTATGTATGACAAGACTAGGTGTAAAATAAATATGCTCTAGTGCTACAATCACGTGAAGACTATGCGAATGATCGTGGGTCACCTACGAGTCGGAACCACCTAAAGTGGTCTGTACGACAAGCATGTGCACCTAACTTGGATCCAAGGTGAGCATATGGTGCGGGAGGTGAACATCACATGAATGACTGTGCCCTAACTCTGGGTGGGAGCACTAACACCGGGGTGCAGGTTTATGAGCTCTCAATACATCACATCATATCTCGCATAACTGAAACAATCTCATATATTTAATTTATGAACTTACCTGGCACTTACCAGTGCGTCCGCAGCACCAATCATAAATATATGCAACTACTAATGTATAAATAAAATAGGCAAATACTTTGCATGGCATTTCAAAACGTATAATCATTCAAATTCATTTTCTGGGAAAAATCTTAAGTATATAGGTATATACAGAAAACCAAAAGCCCACTCATTGATATGTTGAAGGGTCGTAGCCCCCGAGCCTCGATTGATGGTGCTCGTCCTCAGGATAGGTCTCACCTATATGTGAAATAACTGAATAAATGTTATTTAAAGCACATACACAAAACGAGGAAATAACTTCTCATACAATGCTCAAATGGGGTATTTGAATATACCACCATGACCTACTCAACCTCAGGAACATCCCTAAATTTTTACAAAAAATTTTCATGACCCCACGCGCCGACCAAGGCACGACTAGATGGCCCACGCGCAGGTACGTGCTTGGCACACCAAACGGATTCCCTAACGGTGTTAGGGAATATTCTGTTAAAAATCATAATATGCCGTTATGTTTACCTGACGGCGTCAGAATATTCCGTCAACTTTGATGGAATATTCTCCTCCTTCTACCTTGGCTCGCCGAAGTCCGGCGCCGGTGCCGCTGCTATCGTCGGAAACTGGAAAAATAATCAAACCTTCATATCTTCTTCATTTCGCATCCAAAATTCACGAAATCTATACCAAATTGAAGCTTACAACAAGTAGAACAAAACCTTACCAATTTAAAGCCCTAAAATCCACGTAATCTCGTCGAAAAAACCTTGATAATCCGGCCAAAATTTGAAACTCGCAAACTGGGACTTCCCGATGTCCAAAACACTCCAACTTTCGTCCCCGAACTTTATGAAGGTGTTTTAAGGCTTCCTATAACCTTAAAACTCCTTGAAAACTTCACAATCACAAGTGCATAAACAGTACTCCAAATCGGGGTTCTTGGGTTCTCAGGTTTTCGAGGGTTTCACATACCAAAAATGGTATAGAACAACTCATGAGCTTACTAGGAGTTCAAAGGTGCCAACTACAACCTCGATCCGTGACTAGAAGTGAAGGTTTGAAGGTTGTCCGTACGTCGTACAGAAAATGGATAAAATCCAAGAAAGGGATGAGAGAGAGAGAGTCAACGAGAGGGTGATAGTGAGGGTGTGTTTGTATGTGGTCCAAGTTTGGCCAACCAAACCAAAAACAACTAAAACCTTAAGTTCTAATTGGGTCCAAGTATTTAGGAAAGAAAATAATTGGTCCACAACACAACTTAAACCACACAACACCACAAACGTTTAAGGGTAAATTAGACATTCACACCATCAGAGAAATCTTTTGAGACGGGCTGTGACATATATATACACCAATAATTTATTTTTATGAACATTTTAACCCAAAAAAAATAGATTCTAATTAATATTAAAAAATCACTAAATCGACTCCATGAAACATGTGTCAATGTTCTTGGATCAAACAATGATATCAATGTTCTTTGGTCTTCTCATCTATTCGAGGACGTCGTCAATGGATGGACACCTGAATAGAGGTACAAGATAAATGGTAATAGACATGAGCTAGGTTACTACGTTATTTATCCTAGTTGGCTTACATTTTTCAAAAGTTATTCTCATCCCGATAGTGCAATGAAGAAATTATTTTTGCAAAAACAAGAGTCGTATAGGAAAGGTGGAGAGAGCGTTCGGGATCCTAGAAGCTCAATAGGCCAATTGTATGAGAAAAGTGAATATTGTGGGGATGTTTGAACAAATACATATGTATTTATAGAGTTTTTGGATGAATTTTTATTTAAATAATTTTTTTAATTGTTTTAAACATTGAGTTTCATTTTGGGCAGTTAGATCTTCTTCTTTTTTTTTTATCGTTAGATTTGATCATATTTATCACATCCCAACCCGGGCCCCCACCACTTCCAAGCCTCGACTCCACTGTAGCATGATATTATCCGCTTTGGGCCCCGACCACGCCCTCACGATTTTGTTTCTGGGAACTCACACGAGAACTTCCTAGTGGGTCACCCATCATGGGATTGCTCTCACGTGAACTCGCTTAACTTCGGAGTTCCGATGGTGAACTCCCAAAAGGTCTCGTGGTAGGTAAAGATGGGAATATACATATAAGGCTTAGAAGATCCAGTCCCCTGGGCGATGTGGGATGTTACAATAAATCAGGGTATTCAAATTTAGGCTAGGAAGGTCAGGGGACACCTCGGCCCACGCGCCACCCCGCGTGCTGCCGCAGGTGGCGGTTGGCCACCCCGACTCACCTGAAAATCCAACCATTTCCAAAAAATTCTCAAATTTTACAGAAATGAAGATCTCAATGAGTAGAGTAAGTTTTATACCTGAGACTAAGACCAATTTGGTCAGGAAGAGCTCCAATTTAGCTAAAACCCGTCAGAACCCTAGAATTTGGGTGTTCTTAATTCGTCCTCAAATCCACTCCGACGCTCCAACCACTAACTGGGCATTGTTCTAGGCCTCAAGGGAAGTTCGATTCAATAGGTCTCAAATCATTCTAGATCGTCCTTAGGGATGTGTTTTATGTAAATTAAGTGTTCTATCAGTAAGGATTCTGAGATGTGATTTGATATTTGCTCTAGGCGACGATCGTTCGAGACATCTAGATATTCATGCTAGGGAGTTGTAGCGCAGACTCCAGGTGAATGGGCTCTTGGTTTTCTATATACATATGTATGCTTTACGTTTTTCCTAGAAATTGTTTTAAATGAAATGTGATTGAAATGCCATGTCATACTTGCGTTATATTTTAGTATATGCATTAGTGTAGTTATGCATAATGTTGCATGATTATGCGGAGGCCCAAGTAAGCTACAGGTGAGTACATTATGATGTTAGTGGTTGTGATGTGTATGGTTATGCCTGGACACATTTAGTGTTCATTATCCTGCACCCCGGTGTTAGTGCTCCTACCCGTGGCCAGGGCACAGTCATTCACGTGATGTTCACCTCCTGCACTGCACACTCACTTTAGATCCAAGTTTGGTGCACAGTCATGTCATACATACCACATTAGGTGGTTCCGACTCGTAGATGACCCGCGATTATTCGCACAGCCTTCACGTGATCGTAACACTTAAGCGTACATATTTACACCTAGCACTGTCGTACATACCACATTAGGTGGTTCTGACTCATGTGCAGGAATAAATTATGAGCTATAGGTTCAACTTTATAGGTCACGTTAGGTGACTCCACTATAGGTTCAACCGTATAGGTCACGTTAGGGGTAATTATATTTCTAAAGAGAAAGATGTTTTCAAAAACTTTGTTTTTGCCCACTCACATTTTCTGTTTGCGCCCCTCCAGGTTTTAGCTGCTGAAAGTTTGTATCGATAGGATTCTTGGAGAATCTTAGTATAAGTGGCTACCTTTAAGGGTATGATCTTTACCCACACTACTGTACCTTACTTATGCTTTGACGACACGTGTGAAGTGGGTGTATAACATCTCACCAGCGCACTCTTGTATTTAGGCACTTTTAGGTTTAGATTTACTCACATTTTCCATATCATTGCCCTTTATAGCTTCGTCACTTTCCAGGTGTCGGCCAACACAGCTCAATTCGAAGTCCTAATGGACATTCCGGGTGGGGTGTGTCAATATTGGATCTCGATAGAAGCATATTTATGCGACTTTTTTATCTTATTTCTTTACATTTACTTAGTTAATGTCCATTTGTTATATTGATTTAAGTTATTTTCATTTTATTTTAGGTCTAGTGGACAAAGTTGACAATAAATAGTTCAGGGAATATGAGCAGTTTTGGACTTAGATTGGATATGCTGGATTGTACAAGAGCTGGACTATTTTGGAGTTTAAATGGTGTTTAACAAGTACTAAAATCTGGAGGATTTAAAGTTAAGGCTTGGAAGACAAGGAATTGCACAAGGAAGAGAAGTCCTAGTTGGAGTGAAACACTATCAAGAGATAAGGCAATTGATGTGTATTTTATCTTATCTTATCTCCAACTTCTAAGAAGAGTTTAAATCAAATTTAAACAATCTCCAACTGTTTGCTTAGAGTCTAAATAATTTAAACGCCCTCATCCCTTTCTTCCTTGGATTATGTCGTGCTTTATAAAGTGTCATGCAACCTATTTCACAAGTCTGCCACACCCATTATTTATTCATCCATTAAAGTTGCTGGAAATTTAGATTTTTTTCTATCTTTGTTTTAAGTTTCAATGTTTCTCATAGATTGTTTTTCAATTATGATGAACATGTGTAATTAAGTTTCTTTTTAGCTAAAGGTAAATTCGAAGCCATGAGCATAAGTTTTATATGAATTGATTGCATCCAGTTATTGTTTCATAAAAAATATGAATGAGATTTACTTAACAAGTTTGTAGATAACTCATTCTTGTATGTTTATTAAGTGAATTTCACCTAATCGTTATGAACTTGTATTCGCAAGTAGTAAAAGTCACTAGTTTGCACGCAGGGATTTGATTCTAGAATATAGGGGAATTTCACTTGATTGTTATGGACTTATATTCATAAGTAGTAAAAGTCACTAGTCATAATTGAGTTAAGTAAATATTTTGAAAGAATATCACGATGTTCATAGTTACGAATACTTTGTCATTAATGCTTATGATTTTAACATAACTTAATGATTTTTGAGATGTATTTCTATCGTCTGTTCATAGTTACAAAATTTGAGAAGAACAATTTGAGTTGTGCGACAATCAAATTCAATGAGCTTAGGAAAATCTGAGAGTTAATTAGTGTTGTTCACGGTTAATTTGGTGCATTGTCATTCACAGTTTATAGAAAGAATAACTGGAAATTAATTTGTGTGCATATGTTTCATGTGTGGAGAATAATCCTTTAGCTAGCATTTCATCCATGTCTCGCTCACAACTTAATTTACTTGCTGCCATTTATTTTCATTTCAGTTTAGTTCAATTAAATTCGTTCAAAATCTCTCATTCATTGTTTTGTTGTTAGTTTAACTTAGTTTTTTATTTTTTGTTTAGTTTGTGTTGATAAGCATCCCTTCTAATACTCGAAATAGAACGATCCTTACTTGATCGTACTACAATCACATCTTTTGTAGGGTTTAATTTGTGCATTAGTTAGGGGTACATTCCGTTCTGTTCCGTTCCATTTTTTGCCAAAACTGGAAACCGAACCAAAATTACTGTTCGGTTCGGTTTTCTGTCGATTTGTATTCGGTTCGATCTGTATTCGGTTCGATTTTTCTCGATTCAGTTTCGGGCCAGTTCAGTTTTTTTTTTCTTTTCCCATAGCAAAAAAAAATTGAAAGAAAACAATTTGCAGCCATTTTGTAATACATCTGGAGGAGTATAAATAAAATCAAAGTCACATTTCAACATAGATAAAATAAGCATTCCAAATTTCTAATAGAATCAAAGACAATTAAAATAAACATTCAAAGTTCGTTTGATCCTGAGGGCTATTTGATTTTGATCTCATTGAGTTTGAACTTGAGCTTGAGGCCCTTGAGACCTTTGAAGCATTTCACTTCATCTAATTCACACAAAATAATAAGAGGATAGTAGTTAGTACTACAAACTTATACAGATACCAATTGGTGCATATTCGGTTATTGGTATAAAAGTTAAAAAATTATGATTTAAAAAATGTGATCATTTTTCAAGGCCAATAATACAAAAATGCAGCAAGAATAAGACAGAACATACCTATGAGGTGTATACCGTGATAAACCAAATGAAATCAAGCATATATCAAATGATATGTAAATTCCACTTAACACTAAACCCCCCCCCCCAACAAAATCTGACTTGAAGGCACTCTGGTTTAACATATCTACCAGACAGACACAACAAGTATCGTTTTACATGAAGAGGAAAAACCAACCAGTCATGACCGTATCTCCGATTTTCCACTCATTCTGATGCAATTAATGACTTGGTTTATGTCAAACCAACCATTCATTCTGATGCAGTTAATAACTTTAACATCAAATAAAAATCAACATGTATAACCAACAAGGAAAGAACATAAAAGAAAACCCTCATCTGTTCACACCTCTCTACATTTCATATCTTTGTGATTACTTCACGCTTAATGCCCTCAATACAAACCGTCATTCATTTTATATCTTAATTCTCTCTTGGAAGATCAAATATGCTAAAAATAAGATAAAATTGTTGTTGATGGGTGATATTGTGATCGAAGGAATATATTTTTATTGTAATTATGCTTCTGCATATTGGTCCACATAATTGCATAATAAAAGACCAGTTATAGATTCCTATAAGATTCCAAAATACATAGTGTAAATTGTAAACCTCTCCCGTGAGTATAAATTTCGAGGAATGATTTGGATGAACTTAAAACAAGAGTGCAGAGCATGAAATCAGATAACAGTAACCACCAATAGTTTTATTGTGTATATATACATCTAAAATCAAAGCAATACCCACAAACAAGTTCTCAAAATCCTAGAAAACCATCAAAATCTTCAATCAAGACAAAGAATAATTAATCAAATATTACAAATTCTGAAACATGGGTATTCTCCGATTCTGCATGCATTAATCTAAATTATAAGAAGTGAGAGTGTGAGACTAACCTTTTGCTGAGAGTTTGAGAGTGAGAACTGAGAAGGGCCGCGCCGTCGCAGGTCGCCGCTAGGAATGAGAGACAAAGAATTTGAGTCTTTGAGAAAGTGATTGAAGACTGAGAGAGAGTCTAAAAGATGAGGCTCAGAGGACTGCGCGAAGTCGAATTGGGAAAATGGGAGAGAGGAATCAGGATGCGTAGGGTTGCACTTCGAGAGGTAAACGACATCGTTCTTAGATAGAATTATTAATTAATAAAATAATAGAACTTTGGTTCGGTTCAGTTTTTTAGGCCTCAGTTCGGTTTTCGGTCCAGTTGTTTTCGGTTTTCAGTTTTTCCAACCCACCCCTAGCATTAGTTACATCAAATTTTGGAGTTGTTGTTGGGGATAAGCAAAATTGCTTATATTCCCCTTTGTTGCCGTTTGTTTCTTTTATTTTGTTTCTGATTTTGTTTTGTTTTATTTTGTTTCAAATACTAGTTAATGACTCGGGGTTCTCAATCTATCATTGAGAATATAATTATACTTTGTGAAGTATCTAGAGTTAGTTGTTTTTGGCTTTCCTTGTAAATCCTGTAATTATGTACCACACATGCTCTTTAGATCTATTTTCCTTATATGAGACCTTAGGATACTTGAGTCTAAAGTCTGGGTTATGAAAGATCAAAGTGCAAATGGTGTTGCCTCAACTCAAGTAAGGTTTGTACATGCATATGCATTTTACGTTTAAATTTCTTAAACATTTTGACTAGTGAAGTTGTCCTATCAAAATTGCTCATTGTTTTCATGTGAGTTGGGCACACAATTTAAGGTAGACGGGTTGACTGACACCTTTTACCCGAGTGTAAGTTTTTCACCATTGATCTTTTTAGATTGCTTTTCATTTGACACATGTCCTTGTGGTACTCCAACTGAACCAAAACAAAAAAAAAAATTTGATAAAAGCCTTGTGTGGTGGTCTTTTGTTTTTTGGGATTTCATTTTTTTGGGATTTCCAACTTCATCTTCAAAGTGATAGTGTCTTTCTTTTTCCTCTCTAGCCTAGAAACCGTAGAAGGAGCAAATCATTTTCTAGATAAAAGTTCTTCATTGAATATTCTTAAAATTATTCATAAAAATGCTTGCTCCGATCTTTGATCTCAATCTTATTTCAAAATCATTTTTAATAGACCTTTATAGGGAGGATTCTCAGTTAATTTCTTCAATCCTTAATGCTTGGTTGAAGAAATTGATTTTTTTTTTAATCCCCGGCTACATATCATTTACATAGTTCGTGGTTGGTTAGAGGGTTTAGATTTTAGAGAGTGGTGTAAAAGCTTGAAGTTTCCTCTCTTGTCCTTTACTAGAAATCCAATTTGCATATCTTTTTTCATGTCTTTAATCTTATGCTAACTCACTCACATTATCTCTGAAAAAGGTTTGCAATGTTCATAGTCTAGATTTTTAAGTTTCAAATCTTCATATAGACCTAGGTTGGATTCACATCAGTTTTCTTGCTTCAACTGTTTGACTGGAGAAACTGACTTGTCATTTGAATCGACATCTCATATCATCATCATCATATCATTCTACATGAATCATTTTGGTCTCGGTGCCATAAGAAGATGAGCTCAAGGGATGTAGTTGCCCTCTTATGAAGATTAAAGATGTCTCCATCTCTTGCAAAGTAAGTTTATACAAAGGTAAAGCTTCTTTATAGATTAGATCTAGAAAATGAGCTTGACCTTGTATGACTCTTATTTGCACTAGTGGATTAGACTCGATGGAGTCCCCAATTTTTTAAACTCAGAGGTGGGTTTTTCAGGTCAAAAACTTCTTATGTTCTTTGTTACTTGAACTTGTCCATGTATCTTGTTTATTAGCATTTGTTACATGCATCCTATGGGTTGCTATTTGATATGTGTCTGCGACTAAGTTTACACTACATATTATGGGTAATGAATTGAATTGTTATTGACTAGGATAACTTGTAGTAAACTAAGTTTGATTGATAGGTTTGTGTTTAGTTAACTAACGAATATGTACATAGTTGACTGGTGAGTTTGACTAGTCAATCCAACATACTTTAATTCATAATTGCTTTGTCATTATTGTTTGCACAATGAACTGATATGTGAATGTGTTCAAGTTTGGGGATTGTTGTTGTGAGACTGATATGCGTAGACTCTGATTAGTTGGACATACTAGTCAATTAAGTTTGGACTTTTTTAGGAAGAGTTTATCCTTGATGCTATGAAGGGCGTTGTTGATGGTAATGTTTAAAGCAATGTACTATTTTAGCTTGGGAATAGCTGGCTTATCCTTGCGTCCTCTCTTGTCATTCTGAAGAGGAAATGAGGTGGGGTGTCTCGGTCATCTCTTCTTTGAACTGACCTTCTTTCATGAATTGTGTCAGAGTTTTTCTTCCAAGCTCTATCGTCCTAGTCGGTGATACCATCAACAATATCAAAGCATTCTACTAGGGTGTCGTAATCGTACTTTTTCTTATTCTTCTAGGAGAGAGGCAAGTAGACATAAAGCCCTTGCTTGAAATCCATTGTAGCGAGTCTGTCATCCAACTTTTCGATCTCAACCAATTCCGTACAAGATCGTTTTAGGTATGCTCTAAAAATCTCATTCATAGTTTGAGTGCTCATGCTGAAAAATGGCCTCATGACATTGCGGACATCACAATAGACATAGTAAGTAATAGGGAAGATGTTAGTAAGGTCGTAACTATCAAGGAAGTAGGCTGGCAATTATAAGAACTATGCGGGCTGACAATTTTGAGAACTATCTTATAGCATGTCCCTCTAAGGTAGATGGGAACATCTTGCACATCCATGCGTTCTTATTGTTGTATAGAGCCATAACATTCTAACAATAAATGACATGGTAGTTCGGGCCAGAATCATTGTTGAAGTACTTAAACATGGGTTGAGTGAACTTCTCTAGAGAAGGTGCAAATTCGATTGTTGAAGAAATAGGATCTCTATCTTTAGCGACAACTGATGTGAAAATTAACTCGACACACAAATTAAACCCTATTAAACATGTAATTGTAGTATTAAGCTAGTAGGGATCGTTCTAGACCAGGGATTAACTAGGGCTGCTAATCAACACAAATAAGACTCAAAAACACTAAACTAGACTCTATAGACTCAAAACACTCAAAACAGCAACAAACAATACAAAAAGACTCAATTCTAGACCTAACAAGTGATTTTGACGAAAATAAGATTTAACTTGACTCAAAAGACTAAAAGAAAACAGATTATGACTCAACTAACAAGACTTAACGAATGGGGGATTGTTTTTGACGAATTTAAAACTTAAAACAGAAACTTTGCATAAAACACTTTATAAAAATGAATTTGGTGAATTGAAAAGGGTGAAGGGCTAGTTAGAGGGTCCTTCTCCACACATGAAATATGCAAACAAACCAATTTCCAGTTATTATTCCTTTAAACCATGAATGACAACACCCCAAGTTAACCGTGATAGCACAAATTAACCATCAAATTTTCCTTAATTCATTGAATTGGATGGAATACACATTGCAACCAAACTATCCTCCTCAAGTCCCCTAACTGTGAAAAGCATGATAGAAAGACATATCAAAGGTCATTAAGTTCCTTGAAAACCATAAGCATTGATGAGACATTCGTAACTATGAAAAGCATGATACTCTTGCCTAGGACTTACTTAACACAATCATGACTAGTGACTTTTACTACTTGTGAATATAAGTTCATAACGATTAGGTGAAACTCCCTTATACTCTAGCATCAAGTTCATGCATGCAAATTAAGTATGCACCCTCAATCAACATACATAAACAAGTTTTAATAACTCAGATAAGCAAATCACATTCAAGACTCAAGAAACAATAACTGGATGTAATCAATTCATATAAAGCATATAATCATGGCTTCGAATTCACCTCCAACTAAAAAGAAATTAGTTCCTCATGTCATTGAAAACATAAAACCAAATTAAAACAAACATTGAAACAAATCTAGGGATAAAAAGAACTAGGAACGTCCCAGCAACTCCAATGGCAGATTTCGAACCCTCCTTGGATTGCAAGCCACGGCACAAAGCTCCTTCCTTCCTTCCTTGCAAGCACTTGATGAATCTCTGTGAATTGTATCTGAATATATGGGTGCGTGGTGTAGAAATATATGGTAGAGGGTGGTGATCTGATTTATGCACAGAATGATGTATTTATAGGCTAGGCACGGCATAAGGTTGAGTAGGAATAGGATTGTGTAACCAAAACCCAAGTGGAATGGGTTAAAACAATCAGAAACCAAGGGGGATTAGGCTAGAAAGGTGCGGCAGGTTTTAAAGCTTCTAGAAAGGATGTTTCAGCACAAATTTCTGAACCTAAAGGGACAAGGATATACGACATGGGTTCAGAGAAGGATTACAATTCCTAAATCACCAAGGAGAGGGCATATATGCGGCACATAAGGGATAAGGGTTCTAGAATCTGAAATATGTATTTTAAATGCATAATTATCCCTTATAAATGTCTAGAATCAAGGCACAAACTGATTTGAATAGGATAAGATAAGGCTAGATTAGGAAAGAATAAGATAAGATAAGGTTAGTTTGGATAAGATAAGGTTGGATAAGGTTTTGGATAAGATAAGGCAGTTTGGATAATATCTCCTTCTTTTGAGTTGATTCCTTATCTTCTTTGTCTTGGATTTATTTCTTCAACTCTTTAGCACATTCCTTGACATCTTGGTCTTCAAATTCGTCTATTCCTTGTGCTCCATATGTAAGCTATCCATTCCAACCCAAAACTACTCTAAAATGCTCCAAAATGCACTTTCTTACCAACTTTGTCATTTGGACCTACAAACACACAAAAATAGCTTAAAACATTATAATAAGTAAGAACTAACAACATATATGCAAGAAAACAAGCTAACTAAGTCGCATAAATATGCTCCTATCAACAGCCTTGCTGGGGAGGTGATTTTGAGTGTCCCTCGGAGCATTCCTAAAAACATCTCGATTTAGTAATTTGTGCCACTCTTGCTCTTCTGACGAATCTGGATCATCGAAGTTAAGATGGTGGGGCTCTTGTAATGTCCAAGGGATCAGAGGTGCGTCGGGTTTGGGTCACGCCTACAGAGGTATGGTTGATAATCTGGCCATCACGTTGTTATGCGCACGCGTTCGGATCAATAATCCCAGCTAGAGCCTGAATGGATGTTGACGCGATTAGATGTCCATCTGGAGTTATAGTACTCAAGTTCCCAAATCCAAATACAAGGACTTGGGTTTGTAAAGTAGTCCTGCTAGAGTTCTCCAAAGGCTTTATTCGCCTCTCGATGTCAACAAAGTTTGAGTGGTTCTCCGTCTGAGAAGCCTTATTGGTCCCCTGTAGTTCATCAACAAAGAAGCTAATGTTAGAAAATCACCTATATTTGATCCATGGTGGGAGGGGATCCAACAATTAGAGCGTTATTGTTCCCTGGGACGATTGAAGCATCAGGGACTTGATTGTTTGTGTATGGGTTAGCAGAGGCATTAGGAAGCGAATTGTTTCAGCTCGAGATGTTAGCAACATTGTGAACTAAACTATCTCCAGCAGACATGACCATGGTTCTAAAAGATGCTAGGCGCTAATTGGGCAGTGGGCTAGGCGAACTAAGCGAATTTGAATAATTTTCATATAAATTAATTAAATTACTACATTATATATACCAATACAGTAATATGGCACAAAATAAATAACAACATATACTTATATATAATAAATCTTGAAAAAAAAAATCATTTTTATCTCTACTAATTAATAAAAACCCTATTTGTCAACCAAAAGAGGATGAAAAGACAAATTAGTCTTCTATCAAACAAACAAAATGATGGGCAATAATGTAATTTCATAGGTCCAAATTTTACCGTTTTTTATTAAAGCCTCACCTACAAGCAATATTAAAATACTTCTAATATTTCTATAAAAATAAAAAAGTAAAAAAAATAAAAAACCAAAAACAAAAACCTCTCACTCCCCCACGTTCTCTCTCTCTCTCCCTCTCTCCTCATTTTCTAAAAAAATGTATTCATACACAAAATATGTAGTCAAATGCTAGTATATATTACATGAGGTGGGAGTTTTAGGTTAATAATCTAGTGGAAAACGGGCGAGGCACTAAAAGGATAAGAATGGGATAATAAAAAAAAAGTTACAGAGAAAGATGGTGGGCCTTATAAGTGAGAAAAAAAAAATTAAATAATGAAAAAAAAAAGTCAGCAAAAGAAAGAAGTATAAAACGACGACGTCAAGCATTATATTAAAGAGCCAACTCATCATTTTCTCCACGACTTTGTGCCCGTCCGTCAACTGTGCACTAAAAATTTTCAGATTCCGGCTCTCCTTCACATGGCCTCTCCCAGCCCCGCGCAGCCCGCCTTGCTCCTCCTAGTCTCTCCTAACCTCGCCTAGTCCCGCCTAACCCCGCCCAAACAGCCACCTAACAAGCTTTCCGATTTCATAACCGATCCGAGATAAATCGCAGCAGTGGTCTGTCGATCAAATGAGTCAGGAGAAAGTACTGCCATATAGAAAGACCCTTGGATTTGTAATAGAAAACTAAGATTAAAAACAAGTAATGCAGTAAGAAATATGTGAAGTGACCTCAAAAAGTAGCTGACTAAAAATATTATCGTTCAATAACATTACCCCACCTATGGACACAACAACAGAAGACAGATTTGTTTACAGTTACAGGGTCCTTGTCAACAACAAAAGGAATCATCAATACATATAACACAGAGAAAACACTTCTCACCGAAATTCCGTTCACTTCCTCTCACTAAGAAATGAAAAACGAGCAACTTTCAATATCGAACAAGAGCACCACATGACTATTTATATGCAAACATTATCAAAGAATATACAAGAAGGCATCCGGCATTCTTCTTCCAACTCAATTTCCTCCGCCAGTCAATTCCACGGTGGGGACGATGGTCTATAAACAGAGTCTTGCAAAGATGTCGTGCCATAATTTAAATCAAGATTATGAAGCTGTTCCATCAGCTGAGAACGTCTTTCCTTGAAGAAATCAAGACGAGTTGTTAATTCTACCAAGGCAGAAGATGCTGTTGATGGATGCCTTGGATAATCCACCACCTGGAACCATAGTCACAACTTCAATACGTTACAATTGTTTGAATTTGGCGGGAACCATTCCAGAGTTAATACAAGATAAGGTTTCAAAGATACTAAATAGCAAAATTTTAATTTTTAGAGAGAAGCTCAACCACAAACTAGAAATGACAGTCGCAGAAAAATAGAAACGCTTGCCTCTGGTGCTCTTGAAGTTGATGGCATGGACACAGAATCAACAGCAGAAAGCTCATCAACAGACAAACTTTTCGATGCATCAGTACTTTTTGATTCACTTATGCTAGCCGGATCCATGAATTGCTTCCTAGAAGGCTGCCTTACACTGCTGCCAGATGCTAAAATTTGGCCCTTGATAGTCCTCCAATCTTCCCCCAGCAAACTCTCCTGTAGCAAAATAGTCAAGGAGTACTGGATTGTTAAGGACAGAATTGAAATAAAAATGTGAGGGACATAGGTAGAGTAACAATATCAAGGAAGAGCAACGCCAAGTAAACAACATTTTGCAAATCACTGGAAAATATCCAAGTAGGAATGCTTCCCAATATGAAGCATGAACTATCGAAGATAGAAAAACATAACACCTCACCTCATTCCTTTGTTTCCTTTCATGATTACAGAAGGCAAGGGTTGCATCAAAATCTTGCTGAAGAAACCTCCTGCAGAAAGTAAACAATTTAAAATCATAAGAACTTCTTGACCTGAACCAAACAAATTCCTAGTAGTATTAAAGCTCTGCAAATTGCATTGATGAATCCCTCAATCATATAGCAATGTACTCTGCAATGTTAAGAAGCCTTGGGTTAACTAAAGCAACCCGAATTTTAGGGGATTGCAACCCGAATTTTAGGGGACTGATTTCTGCACTCCCCTTTTCAACCCCCGATTTTTTGGGGACTGATTTCTACACCTCGTCCTCTTTCTGGATTGGATAAATCAAGAGAATCAGGGGACAGAATTTAGCAGAGTGCAGGTCAAAGACTCAAATGGGTGTGAAAAAATCATTTCCCAATTTTTACTTTTTTAGAGAAAAATTCAATCATAGAAGATGATTACGTCTTTTTTTTTTTTTTTTTTATTCTTTTGAGAAAGAGGTGGGTTCTGCACACTCACTGTTGGGAATTATGATTTTGGCCATTTTGATAACGGTCACAAGCATCAGAGAGAGAACCATAATGATGCTGTCGCTGTTGATTAAGTTGATGGTGAAGTTCTGCAACTTTCTGCTTCAACCTGGCCACATCTGCTTCAGCAAGAGCTATCTCCTCAAGCTCAGCCCGTGTCTTCAAACCAGAATTTAATCATAAGAATCTGGCTTGGATAAATGATATGAAAAAGAATTAAAATAAAACTAATCCTTTACAATCTATACAAACCTTAGAATCCATGCCACGTGAACTGGCCAACTGTCCAGAAGACATGCTCAAACCAACCTCTAATGCTGCTCTAAGATCTCGTTCAGCTTGTAGCTGCTCTTGCAATCTTGAAACCTATATTATCATTTCCAGATAGTTAATCGAAGATCTTATACGCAGCCAAAAAGCAAAGAGGAAAATTACTTGTAAGATACAAAGTACTACCAATAGATGTCATTAAATACTATACACGTTCACACCTTAAGATCTAGCTCCCACATTGACAATCTAGAAACTAATAATAGAGTAGTAAGGAGATTTTATTTTCCTTTGATCAACAGTAAGCAGGTTTTCCACTGAAAAAACAGTGAGGAGGTTTTAACATCAAGTATAATTGTGTAACTCAATCAAGTGGCACCCTTACTTATCAAATATAAAATGATTGAGAAAATGAAAACACAAAACCTGTAATTTATTATGTTACTTGTCAAAAAATAAAATAAAAAATGTTGTACACGAATGTTAGCCAGTCGCCTATGCAACTGAACAGAACCAGCAATTTTGCTCTGTCTAATTGCCTTTGTAAGCCACAGAACAGAGGGTGTAGTTATGAGCTATCATTACCACTACAAAAGTGTATCAGTTTAAAAAGTCAAAAAAGGGTTGTCTTTCATTTGCACTCATGTAAAGGAAATTCAGAAGCAAACCCTCCCAGTGTCAAACAGGAGTAAACCCCACAACATCACCGAATGCAGGCAAAAATATATTCACACATTCTTTTGTTGTTCCCTTCCTTCTATTATCTAGTCAGGTCCTTAAATAAACGGGGACGGAGGAAGAAAATTAATCTGGAATTTTTTTCATGAACATACATCTTGTTCCAGTGCCAAGCGGCGCTCATGTAAAGCTTGCTTCCTTCTCTCCAAACTAGCTTGTAATATTGCATTTCCTCTTGCCTATAACATGAGTGTCTAATCCGGTTAGTATAAGTACCAGTTTCTATGATTTGACATTACAATAAGTCAAGCAGAAGCATAGCTACCTCTTTCGCAATCCTGTGCTGCAAGTCGTTTTTCGCAATCTCAAGCCTCTGAATTGAAAGCCTAAAAAAACAACCAAATTATTTCACTTACTAAAAGTACCATATAACTTACAGCACATATCAGATTTCTTAACAGCTACATGAAAGTTGTAAAGCTTTAAACAAAAGGTAGCACGTCCATATATTTCATGAGCATTAAGCCTGTTGCTAAAACAAAGTACAAAACTACAAATGCATATTATGAGTAACTTACTCTTCCTCTCCAGAAGAATCAACTGATTCCATTGACGGTGTCTTTCTTGCCTGTACAACAATTAATGAAGAATATCAGATGTCACTGGATTTTAAAACAAAACTGTAAATGCCGGCTAAGCTATTATCTCCTAAAACAAAGGGTATGCTCAAATATAAGGCTATCACGTCAAATACTGACTAAAACCTAAAAATAATATCTAGACTGCAAATTCACCTTGAAAATAAGAAAAGAAGAGGACATTAAAAATCAACAAACTAATAAATATGCACAAGCTTCATGATAATGAAGCCATACAGTTTCAGGAGGTATCCAATAAATCATTGTCTGTACTCAATGCAAAGAATTAAACCCAATAGAAAAGGATCCATCTCTCTTTTTTGTCTAAAACATTAGGGGATCCACATCTCTCTCTCATGCAGAGTTAATTTGACTTTAAAATAAAGAAAGAGCTATCAAGTTTGATTATTGAACGTCAGCTAAATGAAACCGCTTCTTCACTGATTAACATATAATTTATCTGCTGCTTGTTAACTGGGTTAACCCGAAAATCAACTTAAGATAATAAAAGATAACAAAAAATGACAACTCACATTGCTTCTTCCCCAAAATGCCGATCGCTTTGCATTATGATTGGAGCCTGTAACTTTAGCCGCTGTCTTCGCAGTTCCTGAATCAAGTCCAGGAACCAGTAAATGATGCCCTGGATCCACTACTGACAGAATCTCTCCCATTGATCTGTAAGAATCTCCAGCAGGTGACGCACTTGGTGTTTCTGTCTCACTAATTAAATTTTCATTTTCTTTTTTTGGTTTGCTTCCTCTTTCCACGACTCCAACATTTGGATCTCTGATGGGTTGAGGAACATATGAACTTGAACTCTGAGCTGACGCATGATTTCCTTTAGGTGATCCAACATCTGAATCATCAACCCCGAACGCCTGTTTGAGGACACCAATTTACAAGTCAATCAGAAATATTATAACTCACGCAGTTGAACATTTCAACAGAGAAGAAAATCAGATCAAATAGGCAAAATCAGGAACTTGCATATAAGTTAATTGACTTGGTACGTCCCTTCGACTCCTAAAGACCCAAGAGCTAATCAAAGACCAAGGTTATGGGAAAAAAAATATAAATAAATAAATAAACAAAAGGGGTAACAGTGACACAGATCTATTAGCAGTATCATGTTGGAACCAACGTAATGTTACAAAAATCTTCCAGGTGTTTGTATCAAACTAATGAAATATAACTTTTTGTACGACATCATATAACTCATAGAGGACCCCACAGCAATTGCTGGAGTCAATTACGTGAAAGTCAATGCAATCAGTGGCATAGGAAGGCATAACCTACTAATGTCGTACAGGAGAAAGACTCTAATCCCTTCATTAGTATATATATACACACACACATAAAAAATTCTTAAAACCATACACAAATCAGAGCATAACACAAGCACTGTGGAGTGAGTGAGTGAGAGAGAAACAGAGGGAGAGAACCTTATAATCATAGAGGTCACTGCCAGCATAACCACTGCTTTCACTCAACTTTCCACTATGGACTCTATCCGGATCATCATCTGTTTCTAGATCAACTTCATTTTCTGCGTCATGGTAACCATTGTCTTTCAGATCAAGATTTTCATCATCAGATGAATCTTCACTCCCACTATTCTCAATTCGAGAATCAGCAGAGATGGAACACCTTAGAAGATTTTCATCCTGAAACAAGAGCCCAACAAGTAAAGACCACTTTGCATAATTGAAAAATCTAACATGAACTTAAGATTTCGAGACTTTGTAAATAGCATGTAAAGGAAGACCATAAGAATCAGTGTCAGCAAAAGTTTCATCATTCATGAATGATGCGTTTCATCTCAATTCGTGTTTGAACAATATATCATGTAGTTCGTATTAAACTTACTAGAGATGTCATCGAATTGACAACTAGCCATGCAGCCCAGAGAAACATCCAAACAAACAAAACGTTCAAACAGTTAAAGTAAAATGAAGTAAATTATTTGAGTGCTTTTCAGAGTGAGGTGTAAAAGGATCCTACAAAAATAGATATTGATATCTCTCTCAAAGGATAAAATAGCATGGCACCCACTAATCCCAATAATGAAACTCCTATCTTATACTGCGAAATGCAAGAATTGCAGTTGAACCCCCATAAGCATTTATCTCCGACTAGACACATAACATTAGACAAGGAGGAAGGCAAATTTAACTACAAAACCTTTGTTCTTCTTCAGCTGATACACCTCAAACCAATTCTTCAACAACTAGAACTGCATCCAATTTTTTCTATCATTCATAAAGACACTTTAGAGTTGGATGTCATCTCAAGCAGGCACTCTCACCATGTCATGGATACAACATATCAGACCTTACCTATGATATAGTACTAACATGTCAATAAGCAGGTAATCCATTACTCATAAAGACTGGATCTTGTTCTAGATCAAGCAAAGATGAGCCAATGCATTTACCATATCATTAAGTCCCATCCAAAATACTAGTATGTCCAATCTGGTGGAGGCTTAACATAAAATCTTCCGTGCTCCTAATCACTCTACACAACCCCCACCCCAGCCTAAACCACCACTGAATAGCTTAAGTTTCTCTAGTGCTCCCTAGAACACACTTGGATATATAAATGGATTTAACATCAAACAAGATTATCAACCTAACACCACACAAACTTACTACAATGATTCTATCAACTTATTCAAGATATAGTTCCGAGGAAAAACGAAGTCAGGGTTGTTATGACTGTGCACCTATGACTTGTACCAGTACCAAACTTATCTCCTTCATTAGTTCAACCAATCTTCACTAAGCCCATGGTACCCCCATTCCACAGCAAAAGAGATGTTAAAAGGAGAGTAGATATCCTAACACGTTGCGCTGAATACTATAGTTGATTGGAATAAGTGAAGTTATACAGTTTGAAAGAATGAGAATTATAAATCCAGGATCCACCTTATGAAATAGCAAGAACACAATGTATAAACCAACTATGCAGTGTCTTACATGAAAAACGTTTTCATACTCCTCCAAAAGAGTTGTGATGATAGCTTGAGCATTATTAGCAGCATTTGCAGCAGCAATAAGTTGGGTTGAATTATCACCATTAATATCAAAGTCATCATCCAGCTCACATTCACCAGCTAATAGAGGGCGTAAGAGCAAGGGTGCCATGCATGCAGCAACTGCAGATGGAGTCATCCGATTCTCATGAGAGTGAGAAGATATGGTATGCATCATCTTCAAAATTCTGCAAAAAGAAAAGGAGAAAAGCAAGTTATAGACCAATATGATTGTTTAGCATAATCGTTAATAGAATGCATGTCCATGGGAAAGAGTGGTCTCTACAATATGATATACTCAAAGTGGCTAAAATTTTGTTTCCCAAAGTAACAACCTAACATTCAACAGAGGCTCTTGCATAAACTGTCTAGTAAGAAAACATTAACTTTTATATGGATAAATATGTCGAAACATCAGTCCAACATTTCACCAATATGCCAAGATTTGAAGCACCAGATACTGAAATAGAAGGGAATAAGATTTTAATATTGGGATGGACTTTGTTGCAATCTACATGCCCATATTACTTCCACTACTGAAACATCAGTAACTAGGGCCATAACATTGTTTAATATATTTTCAATCACATCATGTCAAACTTCTTTGTAACATATTTTTCAGGCTTAAATGTCAAAATGGTCCATGTGTTATAGTCATATGGCCAATTTAGTCCCCATGTTTTCGATTTGGCTAATTTAGTCCTTGTGTTTGTCTCTGTGAGCCAATTAAGGGCATTTCATTCAATCTCTTTTAAAAAAATTCATAAGAAAAATCATATGAGCAATAATTACCCTTTCTCTTTACAAAAAAATGCAAATCAATGAGAAATAACACATATAAGAAATAAAACTTCCAATCTGAAAAATGATTAAGGTTGTGACATAGAAAAGAGGGGGTAATGTTAGGGAGGAGGTTGGAGAGTTGGAAGGAGAATAATTTTTCTTTTAATTTTTTATTTTATTTCATTTTTTAATTTTTAAATCAACTAAATTATAATTTTATAAATGTTTATAATAATTTATAAAAAAAAATTTACAGAAATTAGATGGAAATGTCCTTAATTGGCTAACGGAGATAAACACAAGGACCAAATTGGCCAAGTTGAAAACACAGGGCCTAAATTGACCCGATGACTAAAAGACAAGGACCATTTTAACATTTAAGCCTATTTTTCAGGGTCCTCAGGTCCACATTATAGCCAGATCTTATTTATAATATTCTACAGACTAGGACTATTTTGGCAATTCAACACAGAACTATTATTAAAATTATTGAAGTTAATACATTTCAGACATACCAAAGACAACTTGAAATAAATCTAAAATAAAATAGATAGCAAAAAAATTGTACAAATTCATGCTCAGAATGCGAACGCTTTTGATTTTACATGTCATATAATTTATGAACAGTATGCTATACAATATACATGTTTAAATGACGTTCTACTAATTAGATTAACATTTCCTAATGTTTCATTTCCAACTTCTAAAACAAGTATCCGTTGTATTCATAATTTTTAACCATATTTCAATGAATATATCCTTGAATCCTCAATATCACTATGGATATTTCAACTGACCCTAACATCTTCATCCTTGCTTCAGATATTGTTTTATGCATCACCTTTCAAACTATTGTGCATGCCTTCCTTGCCAACATATGAGATATCTCGTTCCCTTAAAACTCATGCATTAAGTACAAGCGCACTACAGAAGTAGGTGTCTCAAACATTATGAGTAGGACTCAGAACGTAGAATGGAAGAAGACATCTCACATCATGTACGAGAAGGTTACCTCTGTAATAAACGGCGGTTTGGCTCGGGAAATGTCTCCAATATTGAAGAGCGTATTGCATTAATCCGAGCTTCCTTTCGATCAATTTCTAGTTAAAGAGAACACAAAGCAAACGGTAAATTTTTTTATTCCATTACAATAATATAAATTGATCAATTTGTGCAAATAAATCCAGAAACTTGAGGAAACTATCAGTTGACAGAAAATTTGACATGGAGACTTGGTACAAATCTCTGAATCGTGCATAAAAGTATTATTTAATATGTCCAAACGGATAACTGCGCAGGAGACTGATGGTCAATCTTTTCTATGCAGTATGTGGTTGTACAATCTCACAAATTTTCCAGTTACTTAACTCCCCAGATAAACAAAGAGCCCATTAATTAATTTATGAATTCACAAGGCATAACATAAAGATAAACTTACTATAAGCCTCTAGCAATGCAGTGCAGCAAGATGCTGGTACTGGAGATGAAGGCAGTTCTCTCAGAACATGCTGTAGATCAAACAGATTGAGTAAATATTGAAATAAAGCATTATTCATACCGGACAGCAAATGACACCAAACAAATTTTGGGAAAGTACCTTGACACAATCACCAACAACATGAGCGTCCTCGTCCGGATCAAATTCAGTCTTGCCTTCAAACATCAAAAACAGTTAGGACACTAAGCTGGAAATCAATGTATACTTCCAAGAAAATTGAGGGCATGAGCTATTGGCACAACGGGATCTATTATGTATTTTAAGATCCACTAAAGCCATTCAAAGCAATCACCAAATTGAATGAAGCAGATATTTTCAACTTGAATAAAATGGATACCTTGCTCATAATCTTGTACTCTACGTTCTACCTCTTCAACATCTGCAGACTGTCGCAAAATTCCTTCAGCTTTCGTACCTATTAGACAAATAAATTACAGATTATAAAACTGTATAGTATAATGCTCAAAAATATGTTTTTACACTATCTTTCTTTTGGTATATCTCCCAATATAATGACTTAATGAGTAAATTCCCAGACTTGTGCTTCCAAATAGTTTCATAGGCAATTAGGATTAACAGTTTGTACTAATGATGTCTCCACACTGGTATGTGAAGGAGTATCTTGACTTCTGCATAGCCAATATCACAACAATTGTATTCTAATCATACTCAGATATGAGTGTAATGCACTGACAAAGAGACAAAGCGTCCAGTCAGTAAATAAAATGGGAAAGGGTACGACGTACGATAGTTTATGGAGACAGAGTAAGCTACGGTCATACTCAGTTGGTACGGTATTATGGGTTCATTTTAAAGTTCAATCTAGATTGTTTTCCTTATGGTAAATAATTTTGCATATTTTTTACTTATATAAACCGATATTTATTCTAATTATAAATGGATTTATTAAACTTTATACATTATTTTTCCAAGCTGAAGCCACAGTTAATAGTTCAGATTTAATACATTATTTTCTCTAAACTTTTTTCATATTATTTCTTGGTATTGGTAAAAGCAAAAAAGGAGAGGATTCCACAATACTGTTCCTCTTCGTCTTCTTTGAGTTTTCAGAGTTCCTGCAACTCCAAAACATTAAATAATATTTTGCCTAAGAGAGATTAAAAGCTAAAACAGAAGTAGGAGATTGGGTCGCCCATTATTGCGAATAAAGAATTTATTTGCATACCAAATGTATACTCATTTGTGCTAAAAATACAATTAAAAGTCCATACTCATTAACTATTTTTTAAATAGTTAATAGATTTATTAAAGAAAAACACAAATATGTGCTAAAAGCCTAAGCAAGAAATTCACTTCCTTGCCAACAAGGCAACATATGCATCTGTTTTTGAAATGGTCATTAGCTTTTAAGAAAACATAAAAGAAAGGGAGAGAGGGGGGTGATGGTACTGTGCATTCTACATAAGGCTCCGCCACTACATGCGAACCCAATCATGGTTCAAACATAAAACCTGTGATTTATGCAACTCTGGTCCACCTTTTTATTTATATCTATCTTTACAAATTGTATCTGTAAAGCACGGGTATGAAGTATCCAATTATGCGCCCACAAAAGAATTACAAACACATCTGATACTCAAAATACATAGTTGACTTTTTGGAAAATCTGATATTGGATACAAGATACATGAACAAGAGAAACACAATGGATGAACAAGGGTTGTTCCGTATGTTTGTCTAGAAAACATAAGGGTTCTACGGTAAATATTAATTGGATTAACAAAAATGTAGGGGTTCTACGGTAAATCTTAACTAGAAAACATAGGGGTTCTAAGGTAAATATTAACTGGATTAACAAGGGTTACACACATTTGCAAGGAATTTTTCCGTACAGTTTGAGCTCTTGTCAATATTAACAGGATCACAACTTACCAAACTTTTCCAGGAACCGAAGAGCTTTCTCGAGGAAGGAAGGACCTCCATCAATATCTTCTAGCGCAAGCAGAATTGGTCTTCCAACAACCAAAGATTTAACAGGCCGTTTATCCCTCCCTGAAAGCCCAAAATTATATATAAATATACTAGCTCAAGATAGATGAAATCATGAGACATTGAATGTGTAATGACGAAAAAGTACAAACATTGATGGAAGGACCCTTCAAGCGTATCATTTGTGTCATTACGGAAAATCCCATTGTGTCCCATGACAAGGGCAGCACTTGGAGCTTGTGCAAGGGCAAGTTCAAGGGCTGTCTTCCACTCATACAGGTCTTCTGATGTCTCAGCCTATGATTACAAAAATTAATCGAATTATTATGTACATAAATATCAGCAGAAGCTATGCAATGTACATAACATCAACAGAAGCTATGCAATTATACTATATATTCGAATAAGTCTTGAACAAAAATATCACAAAAAAAGTCACCTTAAGAGTGAAGGCCCGCCCATCACGTCCATCAGGAAATAAAACGGTCAGCAGCTTTTTATCTTCTCTTACAACAACACTACATGAAACCAGTTGCATTTATTAGTCAGATTGCAGATAATAATAAAACAAACAATCAGCATGGTCATGCATACCTCCCAGAATTGTTCAAGTCAATGCCCCCCAAAGTCAAATTTACTTCACCACCTCTTTGTGGAAGTGCACTCTGTACAAAGATTTAAAACAACATTCATTACTAAAAATGAAATAAAAAATAACATGCACTTCGCAGTTGTTCAACTGTCAGGTATGTATGAGAGACAGAGACAGAGACAGAGACAAACACACACACACACAAAATCAATAAAGTCCTGCCTCAGTTTTCAAGAGTTCTGCTCAGCAAATAAGCTAGCAATTAGCAGGTTGTTCTGGGAACTCCAACACATAACCAACCAGCAAACACTTGAAATACAGACCCTTATATATTGAAATTGTATTCACAATGTGACATTTTAATTGAGGAAGGAGGAATGATGGGAAACCATGCATTTTCGTTGGTTTCCTTAATAACATATACATTAAAGGAAGAGAAGCAGCTACAATAATTTCACATATCATCAAGATCACAATATGAAGGACTAAACAGGGATTCATCCCATTTCATAAGGCAATAGAAGAAGTTTCAATAGCTCTTGACATAGTAGAATATTAGTGTCTTTCAAACATACAGGGAAGCTAGGTGTGAACCCTTTCCGACAAATAAACCATCAAAACTACATGTCTCAAGTCCACCATTTTTAGCACCAATACAACTTACACGTCAATTCAGTGACCAACAAATTTTTTCCGATAACAACATTGAATTCATGCAAAATAACGAGGCCAATCATAGAAAAAGAAAAGGAAATTAAAAGGAAGACAAAATATAATGGTATAACCAAAAAAGGGGTAAAGATTACTGATGAATACTAACAGGATCATTTTTAAAGAAAACCAAAGATGTCCGTGTGAGGATAAACCACCGCTTCTTCCAAGACTTCCAGCCTATTCCTGCAAAGTTAATACATAAGAACTGAATATATAAATAATGAGTGCAGAAGACATGATTCTGAAAAAACTATGAAATGCATGATTGAAAAATTTTTAAGTTCGAATTCTAGTTGACAAAACCAAACACGAATACCAAGATACTCTTAACATATCAGTTTGAGAGGAATGAAGCAAAATCTTCAGTTGTCCCCAAGATCTCTAACTCAGAGGCTGCAACATAAACTGGTTTGGAAGGTTTTCATTATTCAAATTAAACAAAATAAAAACTCCTTGGAAAAACTCCTTTTCCTCTCTTTTAATTATTTAAAACATATTAATAGCTGTTCATAATTAGACCAAGCAAAAATAGTTATTTCTCTTGAAAAAGTAAAAATCCACAAGCACACAGTTTTCAGAAAAAATACTCTTAACACCTATGAGATGGTTTATTTGAATTACATCAGACGCTGCACGGATATAGGATAAGGTTAAAGAAACTTATCAATGTACAAATCAGATAAATAAATAGGATATCAATATCTCTGGAAATTAAATGGTCTGTTTAAGAATTATATGCCTTGGGTGTTTCTTTTCGGAGTGTTATCTCTGTTTCTCTCTTTCATTCGGATGTGTTTTTTTTTTCTTTTGTTATCTCCCCCATTAATCATCTTTTAGGTCTAAATCTTATGAAATTTCCAAAGAACTTAGTTCCTAGTACCACATCCATTGGTCTAACAAATAAACACTTGGGCAATGATCAAAGCAATTAATGGATTCAACGAATTGATATGCTGATAAGTCTAGTAAAGAATTATTTTCCAAGTAAAAATAACATTATAAAGGTCAATTAACAAATTTCAGATTTACAATTTTTTTCCTTCTAAGATTAATGAATCACGTCGAAGTCAAATGAGCGTTATAACGAATAAATTGGAAATGCGATGCAACCAAAACTATCATTGGGTGGAAACAGAACAGGAGAACAAGAGATGTAGACCAACCTTTAGAAGATATGAAAAGTGGGCCACTCTTGAACACCTGCTGGATCATCTGATATGTTAGAAGGCATGAAAATATTTCCCACCCACCAAGCACAATGTGAAACTACTTTGCAAAATTAAGCACAAGGGATGCCAAGGAACACCGAAACATGATCAGGTTACATTGATAACTGACAGACTGCGATTTCGAGAATCTGAAAGTTAAGAACACATTCAAATATAAAGATATTGATTTCACATTAAAATATCGAAGTTTCCATCAATTCCCTCAAAACTTGGGCACGTTTGGGTTTGTTCGGATGAAGGGAAATTGCACTGCAGTTTCATTCCAAACTTGTACATCCTGTTTTGTACACGATTGGTATCATCTTAATGAAATTCTTGTTCGGTTGTTCCATAACAGAAAAGAAACATTCTAAATCCAAATCAACAGCAGTCAAAAATAAAATAGGCGATTAAACTCGGGCTAAGCGCAACTTCATTAATTTCGACAAGTGCATTGCCACACCAACAAGTATGGGAACCATTGCGTCGAATTTACTTGCCTTTTAATTTCCTTTCTTGTACACTTTGCTCCAGCAATCAGAACAGAACATGGAAACAAAATCAATCTAATGCAATCGAATTTCACAACATTTGCGACGAACATTCCACCACCCGTGATTTAACGAAAACCAAAATCTAAAAAAAAAAAAATTGAAAAATCGCATTTCACAACATCAGTTTGGCGGCTTCCCACGAAAGGCAGCTAAAACGAATTTAAACAAATATTCAAAAATAAAATAAATAAATCGACTCTACTAATTTAAGCAAGAAAAGGAGAGGGGAGGAGGAAAGAGTACCGTGTTAGAAGCAGCAGGTCGAAGGGGGCGCTCAAAAGCAGCTAAAGAAGCGGACATTTTGGGCGATTAACATCGAAATCGCGGAGAGCAGCAGCCAGCATTTCAATAGTCCGAGCCGCCCATTGAGCGAACTCGGGCGAGACGGCGTAGATCGGCGAGCGAGCTGAGCTGAGATATCAACGCGATCTGAAACCAAAAGCCCTTTCTCTCTCTCTAGTGTTGGCAACTCTGCACAGAAATAGAGAGATTGAGAGAGAGAGGCTTTTCTAGGGTTTAAGATTTAGAGAGAGAGAGAGAGAGAGAGAGAGAGAGAGAGAGAGAGATGGTTGGAGTTTAGAAAGAAAGAGGAGCAACAGCCATAGTTACTGCGCTCTCTGTGTGCCCCGCGGCTAAGATGTAAAAACAGGGAGGAGAATGACAAGGAAAGCAACCAAGTAGGAGCAACAGCCATAATTTTTTTTTTTTTTATTAAACTAACGCTATTATCTCTAGGGCTGAGAGCATGCACAACAAATTAGTAATAATGTGGTTTAAATTTATTTTTGACAACGATAATATAAAATTTAAAATTTCTCACTTATAAGTGTAGAATAACGCCATATTATTAAGTGGCTCTGAATCTCTATTTTTTTTTTAAATTTCTTATTTTTGGTTGGGTTAGATTTAATTAGTAATTAAATAATAATAAATAGATTAGGTAGAGAGCAGCAGTGTCTGTGGTAGTATTTTTATTGGGGAGGGAGGATTGTGTTTGCTTTTTCACCTACTTGCTTGAAGCTAATGTTGGACGAGGAGGAGGAGGGAGAGGGAGTGGTCGTCTGCAGTCGAGGTTAAGTCTCAATGGAGAAATCGAACCAATGGGAGGGGAGGGAACGAGCTGGCAGCGGAGACGGAGGGAATCTAGGTAGAGAAATTCTCTTTCATCCTAATCTTAACAAAAAGAGAATAAAAAGACAATTTTATCTTTTACTATAAAATAAAATCATGAGTAGTAAAGTAAATTTACACAAATTAAATTCTCTTGTACATCCTCTAAATTTGAAAAATAAAATATTAAAAAAAAAGAAAAGAAAAAACTTTCTCTCTAATCCACATTTCTTTTTTCCCCTTTCTCCTTTCCATTTTAAAATAAAAATTTCACAGACAAAGTGTGGGGCATATGACACACCCCGACCCGGAATGTTTACCAGAACTCCAAATCGAGTTGTGATAGCCGACACCTAGAAGGTGACGAAGCCATAAAGTGTAGTGATGTGGAAAAAGTGAATAAATTAAACCTGAAAATGCCTAATCAAAAGAGTGCGCGGGTGAACGGGATTGAACCCTTTTCACACGTAATGTCAGAGTATAAGACAATACAGTAATTAGGATGAGGGTTATACCACTGAAGATAACCATCTCCTGAGATTTGCCAGAATCCTCGTATACGCGTAAACACAGCTACTAAACCTGGAGGGGCGAAAAACATAGTTGAGTGGGTCAGTAAAACAATACTTATACGAAAACCTTAATTTTTTAATATACTAACCCCTTGCCGTAAAACAAGTATAGTTTCCTTAAAACATACTACGTAAGTATGTAATCAAATATAACAACAATATAACCAAAAATATGCCAAGTCATGATATATCAAATGCCAAAGTAATATAATCATGTGATAATCAATTATAAGTAGTTTGCTCATCATCTAAGCTAGCACACAAGTCGGAACTGCCTAAGGCAATTCTACCCGACCGAACTGGGTGTAATCAAGGCGCTCTAGTACTACGATTACGCGAAGACTGGTGCAAAAGCATGGTCACGTACAAGTCGGATTGCCTAATGCAATCTACTCAAAAAGATTGGCACCTAACTTGGATCCAAGGCGAGCGAATGGTACAGATGTGAACATACACGTGAAGGACTGGCCCTGGCCCTGGGTGGAGTACTAACACCGGGGTGCAGCAAGATGAGCATGTACACATATCTATGAATGTCATGACAATAATATCTCAACCATATAGCAGCATTTATCACATTTCATATCACAATATCGAATACTTGGCAATATAAGCGTAAAAGTGAAGTAACTACGCATTTAGGGAAACTATCAATATGTATAGGTATAAAATAAACTGCCCATTCACAGATACTTCGCCGCTGACGAGCCACGCAACCTAGCGAAGATGGAAACGCCACTAATAATTGCCTCTAAGCACATAAAGGTACAATTAATAAAACTATATCATAACAATTGAATTTGGGAAAACAAACGTCAAAAACGAATTCAGGACGTCGAATTACCCTAAGAAGAGTCCCGCTTAAATTTCCGAAAAGTCAACAAAAGTCAACAGGATGAATATTCCCTGAAGGACGGAATATTCTCAGACGGATGGGATATTCCCTAACAGAATATTTCATCTGGGTTAAGGGTTATTAGGTTAGGTTAGTTTAATAGGTTGGATTTAAAGGTTCTAGGCCCAAAGGCCTAAACTAAAAGGGTTTAAGGTTTTAGGGATTGGGTTTGGGTTTAGGCCTTCAATTTAACAAATAACAAAAAAAACAAAAGAATTAAAAGGGTTAAGGGTTTGGGTTTGGAGTCACGAGTCAAAGGCCTTCTTCTACTGATCGATAAAAATACATAATTAACATAAAACACACCCTTAAGATTTGATCTGGAAGATCTGCATTAAGGATTTCTGATCCATTACTTCCAAAGATACACATTATGCTTCTAGAACAACATCTTAAAATTTCATTACTATCCAACGGTCGGATCTCCGCCAATTGCCCAAAACCAAGTGGCAGTTAACATTTATTTTACAAATTTACAAATCCAATTCGGGAAGATCAGTACTTCGGATTCCCGATCCGTAAATTCCTATGATCCATAAATATTACGTATTATAATGTATCCAAGTTTGGTGACGATCCAACGGTCGGATCGTCGATTCATATTTTGACCAAACCAAGTATCGTAACAAAATTTGATTCAAACGATCAACCTATGACATTCAGATATCAAAACTGAATTCAGGGCATTTAATTTAGCTTAAAAGTAGCATCGAAAATCTCCTGGCCACGCACCGCCGCACGTGCCGCGACAAGTGGTGGTCGGTCGCCCCGACTCGCCCGAAAATCCAACTATTTCCAAAAATTACCAAAATTTACAAGAATGAATATCTCAATGAGTAGAGTAACTTTTATACCTGTGACCAATTCCAATTTGGCCGAAAAAAGCTCCAATTTTGCTCAAACCCGCCAGAACCCTAGAAAATGGTGTGCTTCAATTCAACCTCCATGCTCACTCCAATGCCTCCACAAGTGCTTGGGCTTTGTTCCTGAGGTTGAGGGGAGTTTATTTGTAGTGTTAATTGGAGGAGGTAACTTCCAATCATGGCGGAATGAAACCAACCCGTGCGCCCCCTTTTTGCACGATTTTACCCAAAATTCACCAATTTCCACCCAATTTTCACATGTAAATGGAAGAGGGATCCGTTGGCCTCATGGTAAAGGTCATTTTGACACTAAGCTTGTCGTCCAAGGTGGCCAGAGATGGGAGAATCCACCAGGTCGGGTCACGGGTTAAGGGAAACCCGGTTTCCCCTTTTTCTTTTCTCCCTTCTTTCTCCTCCTTGCTTCTTCTCCCCCCATTCCTCTTCTTTTTCTTCCCCCTTTCCGTCACATACACACACACACTCACACACACATGTCCTCCTAATTTAACATACATTAATATAATATAAATAGAATAGTTATTTATTCAAAATACTTTCGGTTCGTAATTCCAAATTCAATTCTGTTTGCGCTTACTCGTTCATATCGTCGAGTACCTCAGGAATACGTTAAAAGAATATTTAGTACATCCCACTACACATTGGTCAATGAAAGTCAACACCTTCACCTCTAGGGCATTTTTGCAAATTCACATTTTTGAAATTACAAAAAGCATAATTTTTAGGGACAGGCTGTCACATGTAGTGTTGAAATTGGGCACTTAGTAATTTATTACTTGTAAAAATTTTCAGGTACTGAAAACACAACTTACATAGTGTATCATTTTACGTGTTATAATAAATGTTGGCAACTGATTGGCACGTTTCACATCTACAGTAAATTAATAAAATAAAATAAAATCCTGTTATTATTAACTCTCTAAAATAGTCAGTATGCACCTTTATAAGAGATAAAAACATGAAGAAAGAGTATCAAATGATTTTTTTTAAGTGTCAAAAATAACTTTGTACGTAAATTAACGTATTGCAATTTGAATTAAATAATAACTCACCCTGACCATATTCTAAGTATACCAAAAAATTGCTCGGTTGTGAGCTCTATAGAAAGTATGGTTATCTTGAATCCCTCCGGTACATCTCAACCATTCATCGTATATCGTGTGGTCAGTTTTCATTAGACACTATTTGTGTTTAATTTAAAATAATAAAAGTAAAATGATTTCTGACCGCACTATTTACAATGTACGGCTCAGATGTGAGGATCCCTAGGATCCCCACATAATGGATCAAGAGGGGATCCACGTCCGTTATCTTGACCCCTTCTTTTTCTTAATTTTGTTTGTATAAAGTAATTAAATATAGAGGTGGGAGATTTCTAAATTTGTAAGGAGTGGAAGAAAGAATGTGCATAGAGAGTGAGTGGAGTGGTCATTGACTCAATATGGTCGGTTCTCGTGCTTGCAAGTAAGGTTGTGCCTTGATTTAGAAAAATAATTAAAAAATATATATTTTATATTTAATCATGTGTCCAATAAGTTTAACTTTAGGAAGTAGCTTCAATGCTATTTAACACTCATTTTTATAGGTGTTTTAATCGTTAAATTTGATTTTCATAATTGTTAAACTTTTTATTTTCAATCTAAACTATTCATTTTATGTATTCATTTTCTATACTATCAATATTAACTATCATTGAAGAAAAATTGCTAACTTTAAGTATAATGTCAATAATATGGATGAGAGATAAAACATTGTACCAGGTAAGAAATTTTTATCAACAAATATGATCTCATCCTCATCCAGCGCCCACAAGTTCAGTTATAAATAATAGCACATTTCTTACCGTTTGGCTCATTCCTCCATTATCTCGAACTTTCGGGTTAAAACCTAAAATTTTTTACTTAAAAATATTTAGATTTTGATAAATATGTAGACTATATGATTTTTTTTTCTTATAGTAACTCCTTTTAAAAAAAAAAAATTATGTAGACTATCTGGATTTATTTTATGAACATTTTAACCTAAAAATATTTAGATTCCGATAAATATTGAAAAATCACTAAATCAACACCATGAAACTGTTGAGTGCATAAAGTTATATTTATATGCGCTCTTTTACTTAGGTTTTTTTACTTAAAATCTCTATGCATCACAAGTAGGGATGGGCAACGGTTATGGCGGACGGGTAACCGCGGTTATTTACCCATAACCGTTTATGCTCATACCCGCATAACCGTTTACTCGTTGGGTAATTGTCTAAACGGTTATATCCATACCTATAACCGTTTATAAATGGTTAACCATACCCATAACCGCATACCCATTTAACCGTAACCGTTTAATACCCGTTTACCCATTTACCCTTTTTAACCCGTTTATCTTTTTTTTTTTTTTACCATTACCCCTTTTTCACCCGTCTACATAGGGGTGGATTTTTTTGCGAAATTGCCGTGCCAACCGAATTACCAACCGTACCATACCGATTTTGTGCCAAATTTTTTGTGCCAATCGGTAATGGTACGGTATTGTACCGTACCGAAATTTCATGGTACGGTATTGGTAATGGATATCATTACCACGGTATTACCTTACCGTACCGAACATATAATATAATATATAATTTATAAATTATATAATATATAATTATATAACACATATTTATAATATTCTAATAATTTGATATGATGAAAGAGGCTCAACCTCAGTTCAAGATTCCAAATAGGAAGAAGATTGCGGCTAGTGTGTGTGATTTATATGTGTTGGAGAAGTCTAAGTTATTTGAAGCAATGCATAATCAAATGGTAAGTATCACAACCGATACTTGGACATCGGTACAAAACATTAACTACATGGTAGTTACCGCTCACTTCATGGATAGGGAATGAAAGTTGCACAAACGGATTATAAACTTCATAAAGATCACAGGTCATAAGGGAGAAGACATTGGGAAAGTTCTAGAAGTGTGTTTGAACCAATGGAGGATAGAGACGATCTTTAGCATGGGGGAAACTTCTATTTGTTTTGGGTCGTAGCTTCTATTTGGATTGTAAACTTAATTTTCATCATGAATCTTGATGCATCATTTGAATTATTGTGTGTGTGAATTGTGAATGATGAATAATAGATGAATTTAGGCTACAAAGTATTAGATAAAGGTACAATAAAAAAGTTTTGCACTTGAATTGGGTTAAAAAAGCCAAAACAAATTTTGTCCCAAAACAAAGTGGCAATTACCATTGCCATACCATGCCAACCGAACATTTGGCAATACCGAACTTCGGTATACCGAAAGTTTGGTATGGTATTGGTAATAGATTTTACCAAACCGAAAGTTTGATACCGTAATTGGTACGAGGGTTTTGGTACGGTAACCGTACCGAACCCACCCCTACGTCTACATGTTTTTTTAACAACTTGAAAATTAAAAAAAAATTGTCATAATTTTTTTTTTTACAATTAAACACCGTTATAGGTACATTCATCATACATTTCCGTATTTTAATTTTTTAAGTTTTTATACCATTCCAATAATTGAAATAATAGTTTACAGACGATATTTTTAACTGTTACCAATGAAGGTAAATATAATATTTGCTAAGTATTATTGGGTTACAAAAATTGTTTAGAAGACATTTCTGTCAAATCATTTCTGTCAATTTCACGGTTACCCGCAAAGAATTTAAATTAATTTGGCGAATTCCTTGATGATGAGAATCATCATTCCTGTAGCAGTGTTATTGAGAGAAGGACCGATGAATTCCTTGCTAATTTATTGGGTGCTAAGTATTATTGGATCAAGAACATGGTTTGTGTTAGTTTTACATATATAAAATAAATGGGTAAACGGTTACCCATAACCGTAACCGTTTAATTTAAATGGGCGGGTAACCGCGGTTACCCATAACCAATGGGTATTTACCCATCCCTAATCACAAGGTATTTTGTTATTTGTATTGTATTTCAGGATGAAAGTAAAGGCTTGGAGAAATCATCTTATTTTGAATATTGGCCTAAGATTCGTCAAAAAAGGTCTTTTCAAAACAGCCAACTTGTGAGCTTTGTCCCGAAGTGCTCAGAACGAATTAGAAAATAGGCCATATATGGTTGGAAAGCCCTGGAAGTCTTCTTTCTGATGGCCTTTACAACTTGTGATTTGGAAGTTTCGACAAGAAGTTATAACAGAATAAAGAGGAGCTGTTCAGTTACAAATTCTGATAACAACTAGATTTTAGTTACTCCAATACTAAAAGCTGGTTGTTATGAGTTATAAATGAGAGTAAATTCAAGGATGTATATGTGTCAGATTTTAGATAAGTCCTAAGCCTTTTAATAGGAGACAAATACTCAACAGAAGGAGGAGAATCTAGGGAGAGAGCAAGAGTCTTCAGCCTTGAGCTGTTTTCTAGGTTCTAGCTTTCCTGACTTTTTATGTATTTTGTTTTTATGGATACTTAGGGCTACTTTGAAATCCTAGACATGATTGCATTAATGTTATGATGCAGTTTTTAGTTTATCAATTTCATTTGCAAGCTAGAATCGGTTTTCTGTTTCAATCATTTCAAGCACATATTTTCAAGCTTAGCTACCTTGTTTATGTTTGCTTTCTGTTGAGAATGATAAGGATTACTGCCATATCTTCTTTCATTCATTAGCAACATGTGGTTAGGTTTAAAACTAATCATGTAAATTGATTCCATGAAGTTCTAGGATAAATGACATGTTCTAGGGTTCATGATCTTCTTCGTTCTTAATGAGTTTCTAGGTACTAAATCTGAGTATATGTCATGCTAGGTTGCACTTACAAATATAAGTTTTATGTATATGACATGCATCTAACATGCAAAGTAAGAGAGGATTCATACAATCTAGTTATATGCCATGCTAGATATGTGAACATCTTAGTTGTGCATTTGAAAAGGATAAGTTAAAAGATCATATCACTGATTCATGAATGTTTAGTAGACCTGTGTTCATTTGAAGTCAAATTTATGTCCTAAAAACGTTTCTAATCTATTCCATGTCTTAGGTTTGTTTTTAGATAGTTCTAATTTTTCCCTTTTCTTTTTGCCTTTATTTCTTTTCCAAAATTACTCAAACCCCCCATTTTAAGTCATAGGAGTCTTTAACTAATGCTAATTTGTAAAAGGTTTTACTAAATCATAGGAGTCTTTAACTAATACTAATTTGTAAAAGGTTTTACTAAGTTGTTTCTCATTCCCTGTGGTTCGACACCCTTACTTGTGCCACTATACTATCCTTATATTTGCACTCAAAAGGAACTTCGACAAAAACTCGTGGAACGCTATTAAAGAATATGAAACAAATAAAAGAATTTTTCTTAATTACTTTAGCCATTCGATTTAAATTTGGATTGTTAGATCTTTTTTTAACTGTTGGATTTGATCATATTAGATCTTAGCCATTGGATTCAATGAATTTATAAATATAAAATTGAAAAAAAAAATACACGTATATGATGGGCCAGCCCTACTAACCCAGGGAAAATGCTAGCCTAAATTTGCCTCATAAATGAGTTTTGAGTTAAAACTCATATTTGTTGATAGAAGCATATTTATTCAACTTTGTTATCTTATTTCTTTGTATTTTCTTAGTTAATTTCCATTTATTGTAGTAATTTAAGTTATTTTCTTATTATTGTATGTCCAGTTGGTAAAGATGACAATAGATAGCCAAATGGAGCAATTTGGAGCAGTTTTGGACTTCGATTGGATAGCATATAGGCTGGACATTTTTGGTGTTTAAATGGTGTTAAACATATGCTAAAATCTGGATAAATTAAAGTTGAGGCTTGTAAGGTAAGGAATTACACAAGAAAGAGGAATCCTAGTTGAAGAGGAATATTATCTTATCCTATCTTATCCAACATTATCTTATCTTATCTCCAGCTGCAAAGAGAAATCCTAATCACATTCCAACACTCTTCCTGATTCTTAGAGTTCTAAAATAATTTAAAACGCCAAAACCTCCTTGGATTCAGTTGTTTCCCCTATATATATGAAATTCCTGCAACGATTTTGGGTGTGCCGCGCCTAACATTCATCCATTGAAGTTGCTAGAATTTTCAGAGTTCTTTCTATCTTTGTTTTAAGTTTCAATGTTTATTTTAAATTGCTTTTTAGTTATGACGAATATGTGTAACTAAGTTTCTTTTTAGCTAGAGATGAATTCGAAGCCATGATCATATGTTTTATATAAATTGATTCCATTAAGTTATTGTTTCATAAAGCATGAATGTGATTTATTTATTTGCTTTATAGAGAACTTATTCTTGTATGTTTATTAAAGATGCATACTTAGTTTGCATGCAGGGATTTGATGCTAGAATATAAGGGAATTTCACCTAATAGTTATGAACTTATATTTGTAAGTAGTAACTAGTCATGATTGAGTTAAGTAAATTCTTGGTAGGAGTATCATGTTTTTCATAGTTACGAATGTTTTGTCAATGCTTATGATTTTCACAGAACTAAATGATCTTTAAGATGTATCTCTATCATGCTTTTCATAGTTAGGGAACTTGAGAAAAATAATTTGGTTGCGTCGCTTAGTCCAATTCAATGAACTGAGGAAAATCTGAGAGTTAATTGGTGATGTTCACAGTTAATTTGGGGCATTGTCATTCATGGTTTATAAGAAGAATAACTGGAAATCGATTTGTATGCATATGTTTCATGTGTGGAGAAGAATCATTTAGCTATCATTTCATCCATATTTCATTCACAACTTAATTTACTTGCTGCCATTTACTTTTGTTTTAATCAAACTCGTCCAAAATCCCCCCAGTCATTGTTCTATTGTTAGTTTAACTTAGTTTTCAGTTTTATAAGTTTAATTTGTGTTGATTAGCATCCATTCTAATCCCCTGAATAGAACGATCCATACTTACTCATATTACGATTGCATAATTTATAGGGTTTAATTTGTGTGTTAGTTTCTACCACATCATTTGTCCAAAGGGTTGGAGCAAGTTGAGGTAAGTTTATAACCTAAAATTAAAGTTTTACTCCAAAGGTTGAAGTAGGTATAAGGGTTCAGTCTCTGTGAAGAGTGGGTTTTGATTTGAATTATGAGAGGCCATCCTCTAGTTCCTCTGCAGCTTTTTCTACACTTTGGAAAGCTCTATGGAATTCTAAGGTTCCAAATCCAATTAAAATTTACTTATGGAAATTATGCAATGACATTCTCCCTACTAGATCGAATTTGGTAACTAAACTAGATATGTCTATTTTGTAGTTTCTTTTTGGAGTCGGCGCTGCCGCTGCATGTGGCCAAAAGGTTGTCCATTCGCCAAGGCAGTTTGTTCTCGTCCTCACTTCTAAGCAAGGTTATACCACATTGCTTGTACTTGGCAGCTATCAGGTTCGTATTTTATTCGACGTGCTCGTAAAAGATCCGGCAGTTGTGGGCCGTCTAGCTGATTCGAATTTGTTAGACTATTTGAATGCTCAGCCCGACTCGATTGCAAAACCAATCTCTTCTCCTTCTCGGTGGCTCCCTCCAAGTCCTAACCAATGGTTACAAATTCATATAGACCGAGACTTTCACGCTGCTACCGGTCAAGGGGAGCTGGTGTCATATTCCGTGACAAAGCCGGTAGCTACACTCGAGGTTTCAGATCCTGCCTTGGAAGAGTACTTAACTGTTCGCGATGGCGTTCACTTGGCATTGGACAAAAACTGCCCCCAAATACATTAGTTAGTCCCACTGTGAGGCTATATCACTGTGAGGCTATATCTATATAGATATAGACTTATGATATATATATATATATATATATATATATTTATTTATTTAAAAGGAAATTGATGTAAATAAAAAGGGATCAATATTCTCTTTCATGACCTCATTTGAATTGGAATGAATAATCTAGTGTTTTCACCAACGGAGTTGGTCCATTTTTTGGCATCAAAACCCTAAATGGCGATGAAAGCCCGCCAACGGAAAATTATTTCATTTACATAAGACATTTGGGGCATAGGTAGGGCAGTAGGATAGTAGTAATTTGAAACTCGGAAACAAAAATTGTTTCAACCCAAACATGAGAACGATAACTAAAACCAAAACTAGGATCGCATACCTAAGTCTGCCTAACTATTTGAATAAGACTTCCCAAAAGCATTTACAAGACAATACTTTGTTAATAGAATCAGGGTTACTTACTCGTTGCAACACAAACTTAAGTGCTGGATTAATTGTTGTAGCATGCAGCAGATCAACCATCTACTAGTAAAAGACCTACTTAAACACCACACACAACGGATTGCATCATGCCTTGCAGCACTATTAGTCATCATCTTCACTCTCTCTTTTCCATTCTTTGTCTTCAAATAAGTCTTCAGGTGGGTCATAGACGATCATATCAGGAAATAGCTCCAAGAAGTCATCTTTCACCTTCTCCCTCAGTTCTGGGTACGGGAGGAGGCCCTTCAATATTACCCTAAACGGCAATGAGATTGGAGGATCAGGTGATTGTCTCATTTCACCATATATCTCCATTGCCTCCAAGGGCAAACCACTATCTAGGAAAGCCCTCATGATGTCCCCGAAAGTATGCTGATCAAATAAAACTTCCTCTCTCTTCAGATCTCCCCAAACCTTCTTTGCTTCATCCACCTTTTTGTTTCTTGCAAGCATCATAAGCATGTCCCTATAAAAGAACATGTCCGGTCTATACCAAATCTCTTTACGAACCACATCATATATCTGGAAAAATAAAAACATTATGTATTAGTAAAAGAAAACATTGCAGGATAGCCAATCAACATGCATATTTCCTTCCTCACCAAGCCAATCAACATGCATATTTCCTTCCTCACCCACCCCAACCAAAAAGAGTAAAATGCTCCTTTCCTTTCAGAAGAAATATGCATGTGCACTTGTTGATGCAATATAAGAAACTCAACTAAACGGAAAATAAAGGACCAAATAACTCTAAACAGGTCCTATGGTTGATCGACCCCAAAGGGTTCCCGGATTGCATGCATACATCCGTAAGTAACTTAGTGCAACACGGCAAATTTCATTGAGAGGAATCAGCAAAGATCCACAAAATTTTCCAGTATCTTTGAAGTCGCTATCAAAGCTTTGTTTTTGTATGGCAACTTTACTTTTTCTCCAATCCCTTTGTAGCCTGAACTTACACAAATTTACAATCCCTGCTCATAGTTGCAGGTCCTTTCGAGCTCACCTTATTTTCATTTTATTTTGTCCTACCTTTCACGTGGGCAAATCTAGATACAAAATGCATGCTTGTGAGAAGCTGTTAATTTATTTTTGGATGACTAAGAACAAAGCCTAGTACAACCAGCCAAAGTTGCACGATAAACTAGCAGGTTTCTGTGCATATGAACATATTAGAAACTTAAAATGCAAGACAATACACGCTACAATAGAAACTGAGAAACCCCACACCTCATGAAAACTCTTAATTTTCTGCAAGCAATAAAAAAAGGGGGAGAGCAGGGAGCTTCTTGCACTGGAGCTCTTACTGTGACTTCCTTTTTGAGAAGGTAGATAAAGGATTTAATTTTCCTTTGCTGTACCCTTACAAGGGTGTGAGGGTTTAGAACCATCACCCTCTTGTTCTCCAACAAATGGTGCGGCTCTACTGATTTAGAAAAGGTGGGGCCCTGATATAAGAC
Source organism: Malus domestica (assembly GCF_042453785.1). Taxonomy (NCBI): domain Eukaryota; kingdom Viridiplantae; phylum Streptophyta; class Magnoliopsida; order Rosales; family Rosaceae; genus Malus; species Malus domestica. Next base: position 23,682,708 of record NC_091671.1, on the reverse strand, counting down.
CCTAGCCACACTTTCCTTTTCCTTATTCCTCCTATTCTATTGAGTCTAAGGAAGAAAGAAGAAAAGTAAAAGTATGGGAGATCACCCCCCCCCCCCCAACCAACCAACCAAAATTTATAGGCCCTAATGAGTCCAACTATTCTATTGAGTCTAAGGAAGAAAGAAGAAAAGTAAAAATATGGGAGATCCCCCCCCCCTCCCCAAAAAAAAAACCCACCAAAATTTATAGGCTCTAATGAGTCCAACTAATGTGCATCTAATTTATAGGCCCTAAAGGAGGATCTGATTATTAGGGAGAATGACAAGTCATCCAATTCTGGTATTGTTAACAATTCTATTACTATTAAATAACTGAATGTAATTAGTTGTGGTATCTGTTGAGATTAGTTAAGACATCTATAAAAGTAGTCAGGGGTATCTATGTAAATAGCCAAAGGCTATATATATCTACACAGTGTGTAAAGTTATCATTCAGTCAATACAATTGAAAACTTCCTTTATGGTATCTCGCCATTTTGCTTCACCGCTTCGATCTCCCTTTCCGCTCGCTACATCGATCGATTTGTGATCGATTCTTGTTATTTTTTTTCTCTGATTCTTCGATTTGTCTTCTACGATCTTGATTTCTGTCAGTAATGGCGGCTCCGTCGACTGGATCGTCTTCTCCGGTCATCTCCCCCTCGAGCCCAAACCCTAATTCCTCTTGTAATCCCAATCCTATGAATTCCTACACTTCTCTTACAATTCACAACATCGGTAGCATGGTGCCGATCAAGTTGAAAAGATCAAATTATCTACCATGGCGGCACTATTTGGCCCGATTTTCCGGCGATATAAGCTTCTTGGCATCATTGATGGTATCGAAGTCTGTCCATCGCCATTTCTCCCTGATCGTCGCATCAATCCTGCTTTTGAGGAATGGTATGAAAAAGATCAAAATCTTTTGATTTGGTTGAATTCCACACTTTCTGAGGAAATCATCCCTTTCACGATTGGGGTTTCGTCATCTCAAGAGCTTTGGGTGAAGCTTGAACAGCGTTTTGCTGGCATTTCAAAGGCTCATATCCATCAACTGCGATCGCGCCTTCAATCTATTCAGAAAGGATCTCGTTCCATCTTTGAATATCTTCAAGATCTCAAGGAAATTTCAGATTCCTTGCAAGTCGCTGATGCTTCTGTGTCTGATCGAGATCTTATTGCAGCCACACTACATGGCTTGCCTTATGAATTTGAGTCTTTCATAGATTCTATCATGCTTCGATTGTCCTCTACCTCTCTTGATGAACTTCATGACCTTCTTACAAAGGAATTGTCTATGGCAAGGCGCAAAACTGTTAGTTCATCTTCTGTTAGTGAACTTTTCTAGGCCTTCTCGGTGCAATCTCAGCCTTCCCTACTTCCTAATCCATCTGCATTTGCTGCTCAGCATCAACCTCTTCACTTTGCATCTCGGTTTAACTCCAATCGTGGTAGGAACACTAAGGGGCAGTTCTTTTCCAATTGAGGTAATCGAGGAAATCATGGTACCTTTACCAACAATCGTGGCAATCGAGGTTATCAAGGCTCTCACAACAATCAAGGTTCTTCTCACTTCAAAGTTCCTTGTCAAATATGTGGTTCTACCAGTCATGAGGCTATTGACTGTTTCGATCATATGAATTCGTATATCAGTGGTCGTATTCCTCCAGCTAAACTCACTGCCATGTGTGCTCATTATTCTGCTAAACCATCTCAACCTTGGTTAATTGATTCCGGCGCAACCTCTCACATCATTAGTGATGTTGCTAACGTTACCTCTCCTACTACACTGGCGAGGATAAAGTGTATGTTGGAGACAGTAAAGGTTTGTCTATTCTTAATGTTGGTTCATCTTCTTTTCTCTGCACACTCCTCATACCTCCTTTCACCTAAGAAATGTTTCACATGTTCCTCACATAAAACATAATCTCTTATCTGCTTATCAGTTTGTTCATGATAATAATTGTTCGTTGACACTTGACCCTTATGGATCCTATGTCAAGGATTGTATTTCAGGGAAGATGCTTTTACGGGGACCGGTTAAAGATGGTTTCTATCCTCTTCAAAGTTCAAGCAACTCTCATTCTTCTTCACCTACAGCCTTACTCAGTATTAAAGCTCCTGTTAAAGATTGGCACAGGCGCTTGGGTCATCCTTCCTCCTCCATTTTCAGATGGGTAATTTCAACTAATAATCTTGCTTTACAAGGCAAGACTACTGTGGATTTTTTCTGCTCATATTGTGCACTGGCTAAGAATCATAAGCTCCCATTTAAAGCAGCTACTTCATCAACAACTCAAAGTCTTCAGCTACTGCACTGTGATCTGTGGGGACCTGCCTTGGTCAAATCCAATAGTGGTTTTCAATATTATTTGTTTATTGTTGATGACTATAGCAAATATAGTTGGTTCTTTCCTTTGAAATCCAAGTCCGATGTATTCTCTACATTTGTTGTCTTCAAATCATATGTAGAAAATTTACTTGGAAATAAAATAAAAGTTCTTACAAGTCATTCTTTTGCATCATATCTTAGCAAACATGGCATTCTTCATCATTTCAGCTGTCCCCACACTCCTGAGCAAAACGGTTATGCAAAACGAAAGCACCGGCACCTTGTTGAGACAGCTAGAACTCTACTTGTTGCCTCTCATGTCCCTCATCTTTTCTGGGTAGAAGCTTTCTCCACTGCCATCTACCTTATTAATCCTTCCCATCTCTGGTGTTTCACAGTCACCTTGGGAGTTGTTGTTTCACCGCCATCCAGACTACTCTAAACTAAAAGTGTTTGGTTGTCAATGCTTCCCTTGGCTCAAACCCTATATTCATACCAAATTGGATCCCAAGAGCAAAAGTTGTATTTTTTTGGGATATACCAAAGAGTAGGCAATGTAGATAGAGGATAGTGTAAATCTTTGAGAATTTTGCAAACCCAAGTGATTTCAGCAGCTGTGTGAGCTAAGGAGCGATATTCAGCCTCTGTAGATGACCGTGCAACAGTGCTTTGTTTCTTGGCACTCCAGCTAATAAGATTAGAACCCAAGAAGACAGAATAGCCAGTTGATCACCTGTCAAATGTGCAGCCAGCCCAATCAGCATCAAAGTATGCTGAAAGATGGACAGGACCTTTAGTGAACCACAAACCATGGGAAAAAGAACCTTTGAGAAATCTGAGAACCCTTTTTGCTACCTGAAGATGTTGCTTTCGGGGATCATGCACAAATTGGCAGATTTGGTTCACAGCAAAGGCAAGATCCGGTCTAGTCTAAGTTAGATATTGTAAACCACCAACAATGGAACGATATTCAGTAGGATTGGACAAGAGAGGCCCACTATGATCTAGTTTCTTAGATCCAAGAGGAGTGCAACAAGGTTTTGCACCCTCCACGTTGGTTTTCTTAAGAAGATCCAATAAGTACTTTGTTTGGTGGAGAAATATGCCTTGTGAAGATCTGTGTACCTCTAAACCCAAGAAATAGTGTAAAGGACCAAGGTCTTTCACTGGAAATTGGGCACCGAGTTGCTTGATAAAGTGTTGGCAAAGTTGAGGATGGGGTCCAGTGACAAGAATATCATTAACATAGACAAGAACAATCACCAACTGAGGACCATTGAGAACAAATAAAGAAGCATCTGAAGAGGATTGTGCGAACCCAAGTACCACTATATATTAGAGAATTGATTAGCACTATATTAGAGAATTGGTTCTGGCAAAACTCCTTCAAGTACGGTTTATTTGCAGTGAAGACCAATTGGCTGATCTTCATACCAAGTCCCTGTCTAAAAACAGATTCACCTATCTGTGTTCCAAGCTTCCAATTGGACTCATTTCGGATTCCCCTTCTAGCTTGAGGGGGTGTATTAGGGAGAATGACAAGTCATCCAATTCTGTTACTGTTAACAATCTATTACTATTAAATAACTGAATGTAATTAGTTGTAGTATCTGTTGAGATTAGTTAGGACAGCTATAAAAGTAGTCAGGGGTATCTATGTAAATAGCCAAAGGCTATATATATCTACACACTGTAAAGTTATCATTCAGTCAATACAATTGAACACTTACAGAGGAAGTTTTCTGTTTCTTTACTGATATCATTTAGCCTTTCCAGTATCATCTCATGGTCTAGCTAAGACTTGATTAGTTACAGTCACACCCTACCACAATGTTGTAATTGACCAGAATAAATAATTAGGCTAGCCGACATTCACCTCTCCCAGACCCTGCGTAAAGCGGGAGCCTTGTGCACTGGGTACGACCTTTTTACACTTAGAAGATAGTGCAAACTTGTAAATTTCTAATTAACCAATAAAAGTGTTCTCGACAAGGTATATTCCATTTCAATTTTTATTCAACTGAACCAAGCACTACTTTAGATAGTAGCAGATTAGCAATACTGCAGATGAATCACAGTGAAAGAAATCACAAAATTCTGCTCCTGAAGATGGAAAACTAAGAATTTGTACGTGTAGCGGTGCACATTAGCCAGGCTATCCTATGCCAAAAGAGAATTCATACCTCCATGATGGTTAGGTAACTGTGAATTGTTTCTCAATATGCATTGGCCTCCAAGGCTCCAACAAATAAGAGCCCAAACAATTCATCATTCTACATTCATAAATTTAACATTTCCATCTTGAATTTTCTAGAAAATCAAACAAAGCAACTTTTTTTTTTAAAACCCCAACATGCAGAACCATAATATAATGATAAAAAAAAGGTCGTACCCAGTGCACAAGGCTCCCGCTTTACGCAGGGTCTGGGAGAGGTGAATGTCGGCTAGCCTTACCCCCATTTATGGAGAGGCTGCTCCCAAGTCTCGAACCCGAGACCTACCGCTCATGGGCGAAGGCACTTGCCATCGCACCAAGTGCGACCTCTCCCAGACCTACCATAATATAATGATAATGACAACAAAAATTCGGACAAAAATTTAAGAGAGAAGAAGTAAAGAAAACAAACCTTGATAGAGAGAAAGACCTGGTCTTGTCTCTGGAACTCGGCGAGAACAGCGAGGAGATCGGACTTGAGCAAGCGGGAGACATGGGAGCGAATGAAGTGGTCAAGGCGGAGAGGCTGAGAGCGGAGCCTCTTGAGCTCCTTAGCCACCATGAGACCTTCCTTCCCCATCTCTTTCTTGCGCCTCCATATGGAGAGACTAGGGCGTGACGCCGACGCCTTTGACCCCCCAGAGAAATAACGTTGCAAGCAAGTGTTCTGGAGCAACAAATGCACTGAAAAATCGAGATAGGGGGGTGAGGGTGAGAGTGCAGGGGTTGTAGGTGAGCTTCTTCGAACAAGATTTTGAACCAGGCGTAACATTACATTCAGGTTGCACGGTCGATAGAGTGCATTACATTCTGAAGACTCTGGAGATGGCATCAGAATTTCCCGCCAGAAGAAAGCATTTAAGAAACAACATTTCTGCACTTGAGAAAGCAAAAAACCAACAGTCAGCACATCAACACTTTTTTCTTATAGGATTTCTTCCAAACAAAGTTTACAAATAGTAACTTGATTTCACAAATCTTAGCCGAAACACAGACAAACACTACAGCAACAATGCCTGAGACCATATGAGAAGTAATCTCTAACCAAACGATAAGGTGACTTCTTCCGCAAAGACATGGAAATGCTGATTGAAAGTAACCATCATACATAATTAATAAAAGAGGAGTGCAGCAAACCGAGCAAAGATGGGTAAAGAAAGAAATAGCACAACAATTTAACACAAATTTCATAATAAATAAAAGGAATATACTAAACTGGTTCAAATCCAATGCCTAACAGGAAAAATGGTTACGCTGTTAAAATATATTAATAGCTGTTCATAATTAGACCAAGCAAAAATAGTTATTTCTCTTGAAAAAGTAAAAATCAACAAGCACAGAGTTTTCAGAAAAATTACTCTTAACACCTATGATATGGTTTATTTGAATTACGTCAGACGCTGCACGGATATAGGATAAGGTTAAAGAAACTTATCAATGTACAAATCAGATAAATAAATAGGATATCAATATCTCTGGAAATTAAATGGTTTGTTTAAGAATTATATGCCTTGGGTGTTTCTTTTCGGAGTGTTATCTCTGTTTCTCTCTTTCATTCGGATGTGTTTTTTTTTTTTCTTCTGTTATCTCCCCCATTAATCATCTTTTAAGTCTAAATCTTATGAAATTTCCAAGGAACTTAGTTCCTAGTACCACATCCATTGGTCTAACAAATAAACACTTGGGCAATGATCAGAGCAATTAATGGATTCAACGAATTGATATGCTGATAAGTCTAGTAAAGAATTATTTTCCAAGTTAAGATAACATTATAAAGGCCAATTATCAAATTTCAGATTTACAATTTTTTTCCTTCTAAGATTAATGAATCACGTCGAAGTCAAATGAGCGTTATAACGAATAAATTGGAAATGCGATGCGACCAAAACTATCATTGGGTGGAAACGGAACAGGAGAACAAGAGATGTATACCAACCTTTAGAAGATATGAAAAGTGGGCCACTCTTGAACACCTGCTGGATCATCTGATATGTTAGAAGGCATGAAAATATTTCCCACCCACCAAGCACAATGTGAAACTACTTTGCAAAATTAAGCACAAGGGATGCCAAGGAACACCAAAACATGATCAGGTTACATTGATAACTGACAGACTGCAATTTCGAGAATCTGAAAGTTAAGAACACATTCAAATATAAAGACATTGATTTCACATTAAAATATCGAAGTTTCCATCAATTCCCTCAAAACTTGGGCACGTTTGGGTTTGTTCGGATGAAGGGAAATTGCACTGCAGTTTCATTCCAAACTTGTACATCCTGTTTTGTACACGATTGGTATCATCTTAATGAAATTCTTGTTCGGTTGTTCCATAACAGAAAAGAAACATTCTAAATCCAAATCAACAGCAGTCAAAAATAAAATAGGCGATTAAACTCGGGCTAAGCGCAACTTCATTAATTTCGACAAGTGCATTGCCACACCAACAAGTATGGGAACCATTGCGTCGAATTTACTTGCCTTTTAATTTCCTTTCTTGTACACTTTGCTCCAGCAATCAGAACAGAACATGGAAACAAAATCAATCTAATGCAATCGAATTTCACAACACTTGCGACGAACATTCCACCACCCGTGATTTAACGAAAACCAAAATCTAAAAAAAAATAAATTGAAAAATCGCATTTCACAACATCAGTTTGGCGGCTTCCCACGAAAGGCAGCTAAAACGAATTTAAACAAATATTCAAAAATAAAATAAATAAATCGACTCTACTAATTTAAGCAAGAAAAGGAGAGGGGAGGAGGAAAGAGTACCGTGTTAGAAGCAGCAGGTCGAAGGGGGCGCTCAAAAGCAGCTAAAGAAGCGGACATTTTGGGCGATTAACATCGAAATCGCGGAGAGCAGCAGCCAGCATTTCAATAGTCCGAGCCGCCCATTGAGCGAACTCGGGCGAGACGGCGTAGATCGGCGAGCGAGCTGAGCTGAGATATCAACGCGATCTGAAACCAAAAGCCCTTTCTCTCTCTCTAGTGTTGGCAACTCTGCACAGAAATAGAGAGATTGAGAGAGAGAGGCTTTTCTAGGGTTTAAGATTTAGAGAGAGAGAGAGAGAGAGAGAGAGAGAGAGATGGTTGGAGTTTAGAAAGAAAGAGGAGCAACAGCCATAGTTACTGCGCTCTCTGTGTGCCCCGCGGCTAAGATGTAAAAACAGGGAGGAGAATGACAAGGAAAGCAACCAAGTAGGAGCAACAGCCATAAATTTTTTTTTTGTTTTTTAAACTAACGCTATTATCTCTAGGGCTGAGAGTGTGCACAACAAATTAGTAATAACGTGGTTTAAATTTATTTTTGACAACGATAATATAAAATTTAAAATTTCTCACTTATAAGTGTAGAATAATACCATATTATTAAGTGGCTCTGAATCTCTTTTTTTTTTTAATTTCTTTTTTTTTGGTTGGGTTAGATTTAATTAGAAATTAAATAATAATAAATGGTTTAGGTAGAGAGCACCGATTAGGCCTGACAATTCCTGACACAACCCGATAATCCAACACAACACGATACGAAATTAACAAGTATTCGGATCGACACGATAACGAATCAGATCGTTATCGGATAACTCGATAAGCACCTATTAAGATAACGGGTTGGTTCAGGTATTCACGTGGGTAACACGATACACGATAAGCAAAATATTAATTTTATAATTTTATAACCCTAAAAAAATACTATAATAATTATATATATTAATTTAACAAAAACTATAATTGTTAGTACCATATTATATTGGGCCTCGTTACTTGGGCTTCCAGATATTAAGCCCATGATCTATGTAAAATGGGAGGAGCCTTTAGTCTATAAAAGGGACTCCTCACCCTCACAATCCTCAAGCCTCAGATCCCCAAAGAAAGCTCTCTGACCCTCACAATCCCCTCACTTTCATCAGAGAGCTCTTTCAAACTCTCTCTTTCTCTAGGGAGACTCCCCTCACACTTGTAATCCATACATTCATACAGAGAAGAGAAATACAATCAACATTAGTGTGGACGTAGCCCAAACATTGGGGTGAACCACGATACATCTTGTGTTCTTTACTTTCTTGCAAATTCACAGTCGGATTTACGTTGTTCCAAGACCTCTCCGGTTTTGTGCATTAACATTTGCCGCCGTCTGTGGGAATCGACACGAAAAGCTATGTCGGTTCTTTTTCATTTTTTCATCTCACCACCATGAGACCTCACCACACTCTCCACCGTGAATCTGCAGAAACCCAAGAACCAATCACTTGCAGATTCACTGCAAAACCCATCTCTAAAAAACGCAAACAAATCAAAAATCCCAAACACCCCAACCCGGTCCCTAATTCCCAATTGGCAAAGAACTCCCACCTTCTCTGCCTATAAGCAACGCCAAACCCCCATAAACCCAGCTTTTGTCACTATTCACACCCACCGCAAACCCATCAAATCTGGTATATGAAATTACGGGTTTGTACACTGACTTCCGGAAATGGCCAAAAATACGGTTAAGCGGGTGACCTACCTGCACGGTGACCTCGACCTCACAATCGTTGAAGCCCGCCACCTCCCCAACATGGACATAGTTTTCGATTGCTTCCGCCGCTGCTTCACCACCTGCGACACTAGAGTACAGCACTTGTGTAAGGATCCCAAAACTGACTCTACCACTGGTGACGCGGCTGCTCCAGCTACTGCCATTGAGAATAAGATGCGCCGTTTAGGATATCCGTGCAGGTCACAGAAAAAGAGAAGCGCAACTCTCGCGCTGAGAGGTTTGGTACTGTTACTACATCACACGGATCCGAAACATCTAAAAAATCAGAGGACTTGAAGAGGACGGCTAGAGCATAGAGGTTTGGGCTTTCTGGCCCTACTGTGGTGGGTGATGAGGATGCAAAGAAGAAGGCTCGTCTTGCTCAGTTTGCTCCTAATGCCAAACCAGATGCTAAAACTGATCCTAAGGAAGAAGAGTACACACTGTTCGAAAGGTATTTTGCAGGGGCATAATGATGTTTCACTTAACTCCGTGATCATTTCTGAGGATGGGAGATGGGTTTATGGAGGTGGCTCGGACGAGTTTGTGATGGGATAGGAAGCTAGTAGTAGTAACACTTCAAATGGTGGTGATGTTCAAAACCAACTTGAGGTGAGTTGGAAGCTGGTTTGCGAAATAAAAACGCATCGAATGGTGGTTTTGTCAATGTGTTTGATGGGAGCCATTGAATCAGATCTGCTGGGCTCAGATACCTCAGGAGTTGCTCAGGGAGGTGCTTCGTCGGAGCTTGATTTAAGAAACATTTCAAAGCTTATCCTTCCTCTCTTAGGTGCTTCAAATTACAACCAAACTCCTATCCAGTTAAATGGATGGATTGTCTCACCCATGGATTCAAGATACAGGCGGTATTCACTTACACTACACGAGAAGCACTCATGAATAAGATAAAAAGATGCCTACTTTCTGAGAGTACAAATGGGTCACTTTTTACAGGAGAACATGCAGAAAATGGAATGGGAAACAAAAGCAAAAGTAAAGCAGAAAAAAAACCGAGAAAAAGCAGAAAATAAAAGTAAGGAATGAACACCCACACCACAAAAGCAAGGAATAAAGGGAGGAAAATAATGAAAAAGGAAAAGATGTCTAGAGATGGAGAAAAGCCGAGGAAATGGAAAGCATGGCACACCCATACCCACTGTCATTGATGAATATTTTATTAAGTTGTATTCTGCAAACTGGAACAATTATTGTATAGTTATACTGATGTGTAAAGAAGGCAAAAAAAAAAAAAGTACCTCCACTACTCCAAAATTATTCGGCAGCTTGCCGCTATTATTACCAACCAGGTGATCAAAAATATGTCCAGTACTCCAAAATTATTCAGCAGCATGCCGCTTTTATCACCAACCAGGTGATCAAAAGTACGTCCAGTACTACAAAATTATTCGGCATCCTGCTGCTATTATCACCAACTAGATGATCAAAAGTACGTCTAGTACTTCAAAATTATATATGAGCATCACTCATGTCAATCATACATAAACATTCATAAGCATCACTCATGTCAATCATACATAAACATTCATGAGCATCATTCATGTCAACATTCATGAGCATCACTCATGCCAACATTCATGAGCTTTACTCATGTCAACATCTATGAGCATCACTCATGTCAATCAACATAAATATTCATGAACATCACTCATGTCAATCAGCTTCGAAAGCTTCATTTACAGAGCTCCAGCTTCGAGAGCTCCAGCTTCTAAAGCTTCATTTACAAAGTTCTGACTTCAAAGTTTCACCTACAAAGCTTCAGTGCATAGTATACAAAGACCGCCTCCGAACAACCTCCACTTCGGCCCATACATGGATTCAATTTGAAGTCTCCAGCCAACATACTCTATTGACTGAAGACTTGGGGGACTACACTATGTACTATATATTGGGCTTCCGCAACTGGGCCTTATGAAAAATACTTGGGGGACTTAGCCCATTATTTACAGTGTACCATATATAGAGCACCCATCATTCATCTATTGAGGAGCGAACATTTATTCTATAAAATGGACTCTCTCACCTTCATTAAAGAGAGACTCATAACCCTTCATTCATGTATTGAGGAGCGAACCCTTATTCTATAAAAGGGACTCCCTTACCTTTATTAGATAGAGACTCTTAACCCATCACTTATGTATTGAGAATCGATCCCTTATTCTATAAAAGGGACTCCCTCACAATCATTAGAGAGCATCGCCGCCTGCTGAGCAACCGCCTCGCCGCGAGCATCAACTCTAGCTCATCATTTATGTATTGAGGAGGGAGCCCTTATTCTATAAAAGGGACCTTCCTTCACCTTTAACGCCACAAGCCGAGCCAACCAAGGCAACATAAGCCATAAGCCGAGTAACCTCGCAACATATGTTATTTCTAGTTGAGCATCATTTTATATTGGGCACCACCTCATATCGAGTATCAGTTCTAGACGACATCTAGTTACTTCGGCCCACACATGGACTGAATTTCAAGTCTCCAGCCAAAAGACTCTCTTGACTGAAGACTTGGGGGACTACTATTAGTACCATATTATATTGGGTCTCGTTACTTGGGCTTCCAGACATTGAGCCCATAATCTATGTAAAAGGGGAGGAGCCCTTAGTCTATAAAAGGGACTCATCACCCTCACAATCCTCAAGCCTCAGATCCCCAAAGAAAGCTCTCTGACCCTCACAATCCCATCACTTTCATCAGAGAGCTCTCTCAAACTCTCTTTTTCTGGGGGACTCCCCTCACACTTGTAATCCATACATTCATACAGAGAAGAGAAATACAATCAACATCAGTGTGGACGTAGCCCAAACATTGGGGTGAAACATGATACATCATGTGTTTTTTACTTTCTTGCAGATTTACGGTCGGATTTACGTTATTCCAAGACCCCTCAGGTTTTGTACATTAACAATAATAATTATATATATATATATATATTAAATTAAATATTAAAAATTGGTGACCATTGGATTGGCTTAAATATACATATCTATTGATGCACAAAACCGGAGGTCTTGGAACAACGTAAATCCGACCGTGAAGCTGCATGAAATGTAAATAACACAAGATGTATCATGGTTCACCCCAAGGTTTGGGCTACATCCACATTGGTTATGTATTTATCTGAGGGAGAGAGAGAGCTCTGAGAGTGAGGGCTTGAGGGGGTGAGGAGCCTTAGGAATTGGCCTCCTTTAATTATGAGGGTGATGGGTCCCTTTATAGAATAAGGAATCCTCACTTATTACATATTTTCCCCTTCCTTTATCACATAATTACATTTAAATCCCTCGAGTATTTGTACGAGATTTAAATATGATGCCCTAAATATGATATAAACAGTAGTCCCCTAAGTCTTCAGTTAAGAGAGACTTTTGGCTGGAGACTTGAAATTCAGTCCATGTGTGGACTGAAGTAACTAGATGTTGTCTTGAACTAATGCTCGATATGAGGCGGTGCTCAATCTGAAATGATGCTCAACTAGAAGTAGCACATGCTGCTCGGCTGCTCGGCTCGTGGGTTATGTTGCCTTAGTTGGCTAGGCTTGTGGCGTTGAAGGTAAGGGAGTCCCTTTTATAGAATAAAAACTCCTCACTTATTACATATTTGCCCCTTCCTTTATCACATAATTACATTTAAGTCCCTCGAGTATTTGTACGAAATCTAAATACGAGGCCCTAAATATGGTATAAACAGTAGTCCCCTAAGTCTTCAGTCAAGAGAGTCTTTTGGCTGAAGACTTGAAATTCAATCCATGTGTGGGCCGAAGTAACTAGATGCTGTCTTGAACTAATGCTCGATATGAGACAGTGCTCAATCTGAAATGATGCTCAACTAGAAGTAGGACATGCTACGAGGCTACTCGGCTCGTGGTTTATGTTGCCTTGGTTAGCTCGACTCGTGGCGTTGAAGTTAAGGAAGTCCCTTTTATAGAATAAGGGCTCGCTCCTCAATACATGAATGATGGGCTAGAGTTGATGCTCTCTAATGATGGTGAGGGAGTCCCTTTTATAGAATAAGGGCTCGCTCCTCAATACATAAGTGATGGGTTAGAGTTGATGCTCGCCGCGAGGCGGTTGCTCAGTAGGCGGCGATGCTCTCTAATGGTGGTGAATGAGTCCCTTTTATAGAATAAGGGCTCGCTCCTCAATACATAAGTGATGGGTTAAAGTTAAGGCTCGCGGCGAGGCGGTTGCTCAGCAGGCGGCGATGCTCTCTAATGAAGGTGAGGGTGTCCCTTTTATAAAATAAGTGCTCGTTCCTCAGTACATGAATAATGGGTCATCTCTAATGAAAGTGAGGGAGTCCCTTTTATAGAATAAGGGCTCGCTCCTCAGTACATAAATAATGGGTTAAGTCCTCCAAGTATTTTTCATGAGGCCCAGTTGAGGCCCAATATATGGTGTATAATGTAGTCCCCCAAGTCTTCGGTCAATAGAGTTTGTTGGCTGGAGACTTCAAATTGAATCCATGTATGGGCCAAAATGGTAGTTGTTCGGAGGCGGTATTTGTATACCCTGCACTGAAGCTTTGTAGATGAAGCTTTGCAAGTGAAGTTTTGAAGCTAGAGCTCTGTAATTGAAGCTTTTTTGAAGCTAGAGCTCTGTAAATGAAGTTTTTTGAAGCTAGAACTCTGTAAATGAAGTTTTTGAAGCTAGAGCTCTGTAATTCAAGCTTTTTGAAGTTAGAGCTCTATAAATGAAGCTTTTTAAAGCTAGAGCTCTGTAAATGAAGCTTTTGAAGCTAATTGACATGAGTGATGTTCATGAATGTTTATGTTAATTGACATGAGTGATGTTCATGGATGTTGACATGAGTGATGCTCATAAATGTTGACATGAGTGATGCTCATGAATGTTGACATGAATGTTTATGTATGATTGTTATGAGTGATGCTCATGAATGTTTATGTATGAATGACATGAGTAATGCTCATGTACAATTTGGAGTACTGGACGTACTTTTGATCACCTGGTTGGTGGCATGAAGGAGAGTACGGGTTGTTGATAGACGCATATTTATGTGACTTAGTTAACTAGTTTTCTTGCATTTACGTTATTAGTTCTTAGTTATTTTAGTACTTTAAGCCATTTTCGTGTGTTTGTAGGTCCAAAGGGCTAAGGTAGCAAGAAAGTGCATTTTGGTGCATTTTGGAGCAGTTTTGAGCTTGGAATGGATTACATATGATATGAGCAAGATGGATGGACGAATTTGAAGACAAAAGAGGCTAAGAACATGCTAAAAATCTGGTGAAACAAATACAAGTTGCAAGAAGGGATAAATTTCTAGAAGGATTGGCCAAAACTTCACTCAAAACACATCAATGCCGTGGCTTTTACTTCCACCTCCACCAGAAATTTGAGTAATGATGCAATGCTTAACTCACCATGACATGTGAGTGGATGATGCAATGCTTAGCTCACCATGACATGTGAGTGGATGATGCAATGCTTAGCTAACCATGACATGTGAGTGGATGACTCAATACCTAACCCACCAACAATTCCCACTCTTTGCCATGCTCACCTACTCAATTCCACCAACATTTTGTGTTAAACAAGTCCATCCTCTTCCTATAAATACCATGGCATCAACCTCATTCAAATCATCCAGAAATTAACCATTCTCCAAGCCTTTCCTTGCCTCTCCTACATATCTAAACCCCTTCCCATCCATTCCTCCAAATAACCAACCCTTCAACATCATTCCAACCTTGTTGTTGCGGCAAAGAGAAGGAGAAAAGTCCTTAGACGCACTTGCTATCCAACATGGATCGTTGGAACGTTTAGGTGCTTTCTTTCCTTTGTTTTTCAATGTTTAAATTTGTTTATCTTTGTTTTGTAATAATGAGGAACTAAACCCCCCTTGGCTAGGGGGGGATTCGAAACCATGTTAATGCTTGCAATATGATTTGATTACTTTTAATTGCGTTTCATAAGTTATGAATTCGATTTACTTATCTATTTGATTGATAACATGTTTATGTATGTTGATTAGGGATGCATACTTAGTTTGCATGCATAAATATGATGCTAGAGTATAAGGGAATTTCACCTAATCGTTATGAACTTATATTCATGAGTAGTAAAAGTCGCTAGTCACGATTGTGTTAAGTAAATCCTTGGCATAAGTTTCATGCAAATCATAGTAACGAGTGCCTCGTCAATGCTTATGTTTTTCATAGAACTTAATGATTCTTGCTTGTATCTCTATTATGCAATTCATGTAGGGAACTTGTAGGGAATGTTTTGGGTTGTCGTATGCAATCATCCAACCCAATAACTTGTGGAAAAACTGAGGGTTAATTAGTGCAATTCACGGTTAATTTGGGGCGTTGAGAATTAATAAGTTATTGAAATGCAATTGGAAATCATTTTGTATGCAAGCAAGACATGTGTGGAGAAGAACCCCTTAGCTAGCCTTCCATTATCCATTCAACCCAAATTTGTTTAAAATCTATTTAAGTTTTTAGTTTATTCGTTTTTACTTTCAACTTCACCAAACTCAAATCCCCCTTTTACTTTCTTGTTTTAAAATCTTTTGTTTACATTTTTTACTTTGTTTTTATGTTTTAAAATTAGTTTTCAAGTGATTTAGCAATCCCTCCTAATCCCCGGTTTAGAACGATCCCTACTTACATCTATACTACAATTGTCAAAAAGAGGGTTAAATTTGTGTGCTTATATATTTCGCATCAAATTTTTGGCGCCGTTGCCGGGGATTAGCAACTTTGCTAATCCCCCATTGTTTCTTTTTATTTCTTTTTCGTGTCTTTTGTTTTAGTTACTGACTTTGTTTCTTTTCTTGTCTTTTGTTTTTAGTTTCTGTTTTTGTTTTGTTTTGTTTATTTTACTTTTGATATTTGATTTAGTTTTCTTTCTTTGATTTTAGGTACTAGAGAAGTAAGACATGGATTTTGCTAGCATTCAAGCTCAATTGGAAAATCTTACTTCTCAAATGTCGCAGTATGCCGAAAGGACCACAATGCAAAATGTCCCTATATTTGGTGCATATTATAGGCAAGGATATCAAGCCAATCAATGTTCACAAAAAGATTGGAGTGATCATTCAAACTCTATGTGGTGGGAAGCTCAACAAGTTCAACATGATGGATATTGGCAGCAATCTGAGGAGTTTTATTTAACGCCTATGCAGCCACCACCGCATACCCCACAACAATTCCAATCAAATTCAAGTATGTCCATGGATAGTGATCAAATTCTTCAAGTACTAACCTCTTTGACGCATGACCAACAAAATCAAGACAAGAAAGTGGATAAATTGATGAGTCAAATGGGAGAGATTATGGAATTCATGGTACAAATTCAAGAGCAAAGTGAACTATCCAGCTCAACTGTTGAAAATTCGAAGGAAGATTTTGAAATCCATGATGCTATCACTTTGGAAGGTGACATGAAGGATGAAGCTGTCCCAGAACTATCCAAACACAGCCCGAACATGGATGAATTGCTGCTGCAAGCAGAAGAGGAGGAGGACGACCTGGGCAGTTTAGAAGAATTCTTGCTGCAAGCTCCTCAAATCCCTATGTCATCCAACTCAGGTGAGGAAGTTCTAAATCCACTTCATTCTAACATTATTCCACCAAATGTCATTTTTCCTTGTAGGTTTTTGATTCCAAATATCAAAGAGAGTGAAAAAGACATTGTGGAAGCTCTTCCAAAGGTGCAAAGTGATATTCCAATTCTTGGTGCAACAAAGCAAGTTCCAGATTGTGTTGAATTGTTCAAGGGACTTTGTACACCAAGAAGAATGATTCAAGAGACAGTAGTGGCTAGAGAATATCAAGAATTCATCAAAAAGGACGTATTTGAGACAACGAAGCCAAAAGACGTTGAATTTTATGACACGGGGCAAGTCCCAACCATCACATTCAATCTAGTCGAATCCAATATCCCTGAATCTTTCCAAGAAGTGGTGTTCCTGTCGGACAAAGCAAGTAAGTTATCTTCTCCAATTTCCATTACGTTTTATACTTACATGTTGTTAATGATTCAGGCACCCACTTTAGAATTGAAACCTTTGGTGGATCATTTCAAGTATCACCTTCCATTCAAGGATCAATTTTATGCTATGGGACCTAGGGGAGCGTAAAGAGAAGCATCGTCCAGCTGCAAGACGTTAAAGCAAGCGCTTCGTGGGAGGCAACCCATGCGAATAAAGATGACCTAGGAAGCTCCGGCATCACAACCAGATTTGCGTTCCTAAACCCTACTCTTTTTTTTTTTTTTTTTTTTTTGCTTTTACTTTGCCATATTTGTCTTATTTGCTAGTTTTGTTATTTGCTTGTTTTTGTGTGAGTCTATGTTTGAAACATTGAGGACAATGTTTGGTTTAAGTGTGGGGGGGGTAAACAAAGTGTTTTTGTGTCAAATTCATAGGATTTTACCACCTAACATTTCAAAGGTTGTTTTTCATTGTTTTTAAGTGTTTTTAGAATGTTTTCATGTGTTTTTATGTGGCTTTACCAGAAAATCCGAAAATTCAAGAAAAAATTTAAAAAAGTTTTGAAAAAAAAAACCCAAAAAGAGTTGTTTTAAAGTTGTTTTTGTGTGTTTGTGTCTTAGAGTACCTTCCAACACAATGATGAGGATTTGGTTTTTAATTGCATGACCGTTAAAGAAAGTTACAAACATGGATGAAAGTTTGACATGCTCTTTGGTTTATGCTTAGTTGTAATTATAGTTCATGAATTCACATGTAGTCAAAAGAAAAATTAGTTTTTGTAACATGCTTGAAGGAAGAAACTCAAACTAACGCTACAACCCTGAGAGACTTGAGCTTTTAACGTTCTTTGGAGAGTTAATAATCTGTGCATTTGTTGTCTTCTAAAGTCGTTGCATGATCTCATTATTCTTTGATTGGTCACTACTTAGAAGGCGTTTTATCATGTAGTTCCAAATGCTAGAACTCATGCCCATTTCATTCAAAGCATGCTATTGATTTGCATAACACATATTCAAGATGAAGTTGTGTAGTGACCACCACCAAAGCCAAATTGTCGTGTATCCTATTTCATTATGTGTTTAAATTTAACCCCATTGAACCTTGTTTAGCCTTTTCTTTGTTAACCCACATCATCCTCACCTAGCCTAGATTAGGACTATCCATACCCTCGTTCTTAAAGTATAGTAAGCATGATTCAAATTGAATTCCTTTTGATTAATGTGGGCAGAAAATAAGTGTGGGGGAAGTGTTTATCATGTGAGTTTGTGTGCCATAGGCACGAGTAAAAAAAACAAAAAAGAAAAAGAAAAAAAGAGTTCCAAAATATTGTTTGTTGAAGAAAGGGTCCAAAACAATGAATTCGGCCCTAAGAAGTTGTTTAAATCTTCCCTTTGTGTTTTAAAGTTAATTTCTGCAATCTAAGTGAATTCTAAGTCTCAAATTTACTACTTTGCTTACTAATGCTTGAAGAACGTTTGTTTTCCCTATCCTTTCTTTGTTAACCATTCCCCAAGCCCCGTTACAACCCTTAACTTCTATCTTGAGTGTTATGTATTTCAATATGTGGAGTTTGGGATTGGTTTGAGCATATGGTGTCCCTGGTTCTCGCATCTAAGTAGTAGCGTTCCATTCATGAGATCATATCTATAAATGCTTAATCATTCCAGAAAATTGCTTCTTTTATAACATGTGTGAGTGTTCGTTTCCATGTTTACATCAATCTTCTCACATATACTTAGTATAGGGAGAGTAGTTAGAAAATCTGTGTGAAAATAAGAGTGTATCCAGTAAGGAATTGAGTGGATTCTCTAAGGCATGTTACTACGTCCATAATGTTGTTTTAAACGATTAAATGTGAGCTAGTGAATGGTAACTATGATTAAGTATATGCTCAAGAGTAGGGATGACTAAAATCTGTGGGAATAATGATCTTTGGCATGTTATGTATCGTTGGAAATCCCTGTAGCAAATGTTGGAAGGTTAGGTTATGTTTTGTTTGTTTTATTTTGCTCGAGGACTAGCAAAAGCTAAGTGTGGGGGAATTTGATAGACGCATATTTATGCGACTTAGTTAACTAGTTTTCTTGCATTTACGTTATTAGTTCTTAGTTATTTTAGTACTTTAAGCCATTTTCGTGTGTTTGTAGGTCCAAAGGGCTAAGGTAGCAAGAAAGTGCATTTTGGTGCATTTTGGAGCAGTTTTGAGCTTGGAATGGATTACATATGATATGAGCAAGATGGATGGACGAATTTGAAGACAAAAGAGGCTAAGAACATGCTAAAAATCTGGTGAAACAAATACAAGTTGCAAGAAGGGATAAATTTCTAGAAGGATTGGCCAAAACTTCACTCAAAACACATCAATGCCGTGGCTTTTACTTCCACCTCCACCAGAAATTTGAGTAATGATGCAATTCTTAACTCACCATGACATGTGAGTGGATGATGCAATGCTTAGCTCACCATGACATGTGAGTGGATGATGCAATGCTTAGCTAACCATGACATGTGAGTGGATGACTCAATACCTAACCCACCAACAATTCCCACTCTTTGCCATGCTCACCTACTCAATTCCACCAACATTTTGTGTTAAACAAGTCCATCCTCTTCCTATAAATACCATGGCATCAACCTCATTCAAATCATCCAGAAATTAACCATTCTCCAAGCCTTTCCTTGCCTCTCCTACATATCTAAACCCCTTCCCATCCATTCCTCCAAATAACCAACCCTTCAACATCATTCCAACCTTGTTGTTGCGGCAAAGAGAAGGAGAAAAGTCCTTAGACGCACTTGCTATCCAACATGGATCGTTGGAACGTTTAGGTGCTTTCTTTCCTTTGTTTTTCAATATTTAAATTTGTTTATCTTTGTTTTGTAATAATGAGGAACTAAACCCCCCTTGGCTAGGGGGGGATTCGAAACCATGTTAATGCTTGCAATATGATTTGATTACTTTTAATTGCGTTTCATAAGTTATGAATTCGATTTACTTATCTATTTGATTGATAACATGTTTATGTATGTTGATTAGGGATGCATACTTAGTTTGCATGCATAAATATGATGCTAGAGTATAAGGGAATTTCACCTAATCGTTATGAACTTATATTCATGAGTAGTAAAAGTCGCTAGTCACGATTGTGTTAAGTAAATCATTGGCATAAGTTTCATGCAAATCATAGTAACGAGTGCCTCGTCAATGCTTATGTTTTTCATAGAACTTAATGATTCTTGCTTGTATCTCTATTATGCAATTCATGTAGGGAACTTGTAGGGAATGTTTTGGGTTGTCGTATGCAATCATCCAACCCAATAACTTGTGGAAAAACTGAGGGTTAATTAGTGCAATTCACGGTTAATTTGGGGCGTTGAGAATTAATAAGTTATTGAAATGCAATTGGAAATCATTTTGTATGCAAGCAAGACATGTGTGGAGAAGAACCCCTTAGCTAGCCTTCCATTATCCATTCAACCCAAATTTGTTTAAAATCTATTTAAGTTTTTAGTTTATTCGTTTTTACTTTCAACTTCACCAAACTCAAATCCCCCTTTTACTTTCTTGTTTTAAAATCTTTTGTTTACATTTTTTACTTTGTTTTTATGTTTTAAAATTAGTTTTCAAGTGATTTAGCAATCCCTCCTAATCCCCGGTTTAGAACGATCCCTACTTACATCTATACTACAATTGTCAAAAAGAGGGTTAAATTTGTGTGCTTATATATTTCGCATCAAATTTTTGGCGCCGTTGCCGGGGATTAGCAACTTTGCTAATCCCCCATTGTTTCTTTTTATTTCTTTTTCGTGTCTTTTGTTTTAGTTACTGACTTTGTTTCTTTTCTTGTCTTTTGTTTTTAGTTTCTGTTTTTGTTTTGTTTTGTTTATTTTACTTTTGATATTTGATTTAGTTTTCTTTCTTTGATTTTAGGTACTAGAGAAGTAAGACATGGATTTTGCTAGCATTCAAGCTCAATTGGAAAATCTTACTTCTCAAATGTCGCAGTATGCCGAAAGGACCACAATGCAAAATGTCCCTATATTTGGTGCATATTATAGGCAAGGATATCAAGCCAATCAATGTTCACAAAAAGATTGGAGTGATCATTCAAACTCTATGTGGTGGGAAGCTCAACAAGTTCAACATGATGGATATTGGCAGCAATCTGAGGAGTTTTATTTAACGCCTATGCAGCCACCACCGCATACCCCACAACAATTCCAATCAAATTCAAGTATGTCCATGGATAGTGATCAAATTCTTCAAGTACTAACCTCTTTGACGCATGACCAACAAAATCAAGACAAGAAAGTGGATAAATTGATGAGTCAAATGGGAGAGATTATGGAATTCATGGTACAAATTCAAGAGCAAAGTGAACTATCCAGCTCAACTGTTGAAAATTCGAAGGAAGATTTTGAAATCCATGATGCTATCACTTTGGAAGGTGACATGAAGGATGAAGCTGTCCCAGAACTATCCAAACACAGCCCGAACATGGATGAATTGCTGCTGCAAGCAGAAGAGGAGGAGGACGACCTGGGCAGTTTAGAAGAATTCTTGCTGCAAGCTCCTCAAATCCCTATGTCATCCAACTCAGGTGAGGAAGTTCTAAATCCACTTCATTCTAACATTATTCCACCAAATGTCATTTTTCCTTGTAGGTTTTTGATTCCAAATATCAAAGAGAGTGAAAAAGACATTGTGGAAGCTCTTCCAAAGGTGCAAAGTGATATTCCAATTCTTGGTGCAACAAAGCAAGTTCCAGATTGTGTTGAATTGTTCAAGGGACTTTGTACACCAAGAAGAATGATTCAAGAGACAGTAGTGGCTAGAGAATATCAAGAATTCATCAAAAAGGACGTATTTGAGACAACGAAGCCAAAAGACGTTGAATTTTATGACACGGGGCAAGTCCCAACCATCACATTCAATCTAGTCGAATCCAATATCCCTGAATCTTTCCAAGAAGTGGTGTTCCTGTCGGACAAAGCAAGTAAGTTATCTTCTCCAATTTCCATTACGTTTTATACTTACATGTTGTTAATGATTCAGGCACCCACTTTAGAATTGAAACCTTTGGTGGATCATTTCAAGTATCACCTTCCATTCAAGGATCAATTTTATGCTATGGGACCTAGGGGAGCGTAAAGAGAAGCATCGTCCAGCTGCAAGACGTTAAAGCAAGCGCTTCGTGGGAGGCAACCCATGCGAATAAAGATGACCTAGGAAGCTCCGGCATCACAACCAGATTTGCGTTCCTAAACCCTACTCTTTTTTTTTTTTTTTTTTTTTTGCTTTTACTTTGCCATATTTGTCTTATTTGCTAGTTTTGTTATTTGCTTGTTTTTGTGTGAGTCTATGTTTGAAACATTGAGGACAATGTTTGGTTTAAGTGTGGGGGGGGTAAACAAAGTGTTTTTGTGTCAAATTCATAGGATTTTACCACCTAACATTTCAAAGGTTGTTTTTCATTGTTTTTAAGTGTTTTTAGAATGTTTTCATGTGTTTTTATGTGGCTTTACCAGAAAATCCGAAAATTCAAGAAAAAATTTAAAAAAGTTTTGAAAAAAAAAACCCAAAAAGAGTTGTTTTAAAGTTGTTTTTGTGTGTTTGTGTCTTAGAGTACCTTCCAACACAATGATGAGGATTTGGTTTTTAATTGCATGACCGTTAAAGAAAGTTACAAACATGGATGAAAGTTTGACATGCTCTTTGGTTTATGCTTAGTTGTAATTATAGTTCATGAATTCACATGTAGTCAAAAGAAAAATTAGTTTTTGTAACATGCTTGAAGGAAGAAACTCAAACTAACGCTACAACCCTGAGAGACTTGAGCTTTTAACGTTCTTTGGAGAGTTAATAATCTGTGCATTTGTTGTCTTCTAAAGTCGTTGCATGATCTCATTATTCTTTGATTGGTCACTACTTAGAAGGCGTTTTATCATGTAGTTCCAAATGCTAGAACTCATGCCCATTTCATTCAAAGCATGCTATTGATTTGCATAACACATATTCAAGATGAAGTTGTGTAGTGACCACCACCAAAGCCAAATTGTCGTGTATCCTATTTCATTATGTGTTTAAATTTAACCCCATTGAACCTTGTTTAGCCTTTTCTTTGTTAACCCACATCATCCTCACCTAGCCTAGATTAGGACTATCCATACCCTCGTTCTTAAAGTATAGTAAGCATGATTCAAATTGAATTCCTTTTGATTAATGTGGGCAGAAAATAAGTGTGGGGGAAGTGTTTATCATGTGAGTTTGTGTGCCATAGGCACGAGTAAAAAAAACAAAAAAGAAAAAGAAAAAAAGAGTTCCAAAATATTGTTTGTTGAAGAAAGGGTCCAAAACAATGAATTCGGCCCTAAGAAGTTGTTTAAATCTTCCCTTTGTGTTTTAAAGTTAATTTCTGCAATCTAAGTGAATTCTAAGTCTCAAATTTACTACTTTGCTTACTAATGCTTGAAGAACGTTTGTTTTCCCTATCCTTTCTTTGTTAACCATTCCCCAAGCCCCGTTACAACCCTTAACTTCTATCTTGAGTGTTATGTATTTCAATATGTGGAGTTTGGGATTGGTTTGAGCATATGGTGTCCCTGGTTCTCGCATCTAAGTAGTAGCGTTCCATTCATGAGATCATATCTATAAATGCTTAATCATTCCAGAAAATTGCTTCTTTTATAACATGTGTGAGTGTTCGTTTCCATGTTTACATCAATCTTCTCACATATACTTAGTATAGGGAGAGTAGTTAGAAAATCTGTGTGAAAATAAGAGTGTATCCAGTAAGGAATTGAGTGGATTCTCTAAGGCATGTTACTACGTCCATAATGTTGTTTTAAACGATTAAATGTGAGCTAGTGAATGGTAACTATGATTAAGTATATGCTCAAGAGTAGGGATGACTAAAATCTGTGGGAATAATGATCTTTGGCATGTTATGTATCGTTGGAAATCCCTGTAGCAAATGTTGGAAGGTTAGGTTATGTTTTGTTTGTTTTATTTTGCTCGAGGACTAGCAAAAGCTAAGTGTGGGGGAATTTGATAGACGCATATTTATGCGACTTAGTTAACTAGTTTTCTTGCATTTACGTTATTAGTTCTTAGTTATTTTAGTACTTTAAGCCATTTTCGTGTGTTTGTAGGTCCAAAGGGCTAAGGTAGCAAGAAAGTGCATTTTGGTGCATTTTGGAGCAGTTTTGAGCTTGGAATGGATTACATATGATATGAGCAAGATGGATGGACGAATTTGAAGACAAAAGAGGCTAAGAACATGCTAAAAATCTGGTGAAACAAATACAAGTTGCAAGAAGGGATAAATTTCTAGAAGGATTGGCCAAAACTTCACTCAAAACACATCAATGCCGTGGCTTTTACTTCCACCTCCACCAGAAATTTGAGTAATGATGCAATTCTTAACTCACCATGACATGTGAGTGGATGATGCAATGCTTAGCTCACCATGACATGTGAGTGGATGATGCAATGCTTAGCTAACCATGACATGTGAGTGGATGACTCAATACCTAACCCACCAACAATTCCCACTCTTTGCCATGCTCACCTACTCAATTCCACCAACATTTTGTGTTAAACAAGTCCATCCTCTTCCTATAAATACCATGGCATCAACCTCATTCAAATCATCCAGAAATTAACCATTCTCCAAGCCTTTCCTTGCCTCTCCTACATATCTAAACCCCTTCCCATCCATTCCTCCAAATAACCAACCCTTCAACATCATTCCAACCTTGTTGTTGCGGCAAAGAGAAGGAGAAAAGTCCTTAGACGCACTTGCTATCCAACATGGATCGTTGGAACGTTTAGGTGCTTTCTTTCCTTTGTTTTTCAATATTTAAATTTGTTTATCTTTGTTTTGTAATAATGAGGAACTAAACCCCCCTTGGCTAGGGGGGGATTCGAAACCATGTTAATGCTTGCAATATGATTTGATTACTTTTAATTGCGTTTCATAAGTTATGAATTCGATTTACTTATCTATTTGATTGATAACATGTTTATGTATGTTGATTAGGGATGCATACTTAGTTTGCATGCATAAATATGATGCTAGAGTATAAGGGAATTTCACCTAATCGTTATGAACTTATATTCATGAGTAGTAAAAGTCGCTAGTCACGATTGTGTTAAGTAAATCCTTGGCATAAGTTTCATGCAAATCATAGTAACGAGTGCCTCGTCAATGCTTATGTTTTTCATAGAACTTAATGATTCTTGCTTGTATCTCTATTATGCAATTCATGTAGGGAACTTGTAGGGAATGTTTTGGGTTGTCGTATGCAATCATCCAACCCAATAACTTGTGGAAAAACTGAGGGTTAATTAGTGCAATTCACGGTTAATTTGGGGCGTTGAGAATTAATAAGTTATTGAAATGCAATTGGAAATCATTTTGTATGCAAGCAAGACATGTGTGGAGAAGAACCCCTTAGCTAGCCTTCCATTATCCATTCAACCCAAATTTGTTTAAAATCTATTTAAGTTTTTAGTTTATTCGTTTTTACTTTCAACTTCACCAAACTCAAATCCCCCTTTTACTTTCTTGTTTTAAAATCTTTTGTTTACATTTTTTACTTTGTTTTTATGTTTTAAAATTAGTTTTCAAGTGATTTAGCAATCCCTCCTAATCCCCGGTTTAGAACGATCCCTACTTACATCTATACTACAATTGTCAAAAAGAGGGATAAATTTGTGTGCTTATATATTTCGCATCAGTTGTACATTTCATCACCTGGTTGATGGCATGAATGGTTAGTTGCCAAATGATTTTAGAGTACGGGTTGTACATTTCATCACCTGGTTGGTGGTATGAATGGCTAGTTGCCAAATGATATTACAGTACGGGTTGTACATTTCATCACCTGGTTGGTGGTAATAGCAGCAGGTTGCCGAATAATTTTGGAGTACTGGGCGTACTTTTGATCACCTGGTTGGTGGTAATAGCGGCAGGTTGTCGAATAATTGTGGAGTACTGGGCGTACTTTTGATGACCTGGTTGGTGCTATTTCGAGCTTATGGGCCTTCGCCCACCACATGACATTGCAGCCCATTATTTTGGGTTGCCGTTTTTTTTTATTTTTTTTATTACACCCTCTGATGGGGTTTATACAGACGTTTCCGAAAGATAAGGAAAATAAATTACATCATTCTGGTAGGGTGTTTATTCTTTACTTTTGCAGTGTCTCCATGTGCATCCCTTTTGCTTTCCTTTTTTCTGCTTTCTGAATTATTCTCCCAACATGATCTTTTTTTCTTTTCTGTTCCTTTCTTTGATCTCTCCACCGACACACTCACTTGCTTTTGCTTTTACTTTTCTTTCTTTTTTCCTTTTGCTTTGTCCGCCATGTGAGCACATGATTCTCCATCTACTCCAAAGAGATAAGTCCTACAATTATAGTACCTACCAGACTCTTCCAAAACTCATCAATTTCAATTCTTATCTGCGGCAGATTTCGAAAACCCAAAAAACCACTAACAAAACCAGAGGTCCTTCCTGATTTCCAAAACCACTAGCAAAGTCGAATCAATTTCCTGATTTCGAAAACCCAGAGGACCACAGTGTCATCGTCCAGGCTGATTGATTTGCGATCGCATTGAAGAGCGAGCTTCGTGACTGGTCTCCGGCACCGAGGAAATGAAAAGTACTCGCCAAGCATTTCTGGTGATCTCCCCGTGAAACTCGCCAGGGGGTGTAGGCACGGCCCTGGGGTACAACACTAACAATTCACAGAAATCCGACTGAAACATTTCAAATGTATAAACTCCAGGAAAGGGTTCAGACAGTATACTTCTAAAGCTATCATCTGTGTTCTCACTGATTGTTCTGAGAAATGAGGGGACAAAGAACTTTTCGTATTGCGAAGTGTACAACTCCCTTTGCAGACAACCTGCTTGATCTCCTTCTGTTCTCTCTCTTTTGGAGATTCTTCTGATGAGAGAGAAAGTGAGAGCTTTGGTTTGAAGGTTGTGAAACAAATAGACAGAGAGAGAGAAAGATGGATTATTTCCTTTGGTTTTGGCGGGTTAGACTCGAAGGAGCTCGACGCTGTCACCCCGCAGCTGATCGCCGCCCGGACTAAGCCAACGGACAAGAAGCAGCGTCAGCTGAGCCATGTTTCTACTGATATGTCAGACGGGGGAGAATCTGTTGCTTGACTATTGACGAGCGGTAGGCCGAACCCAGATGAAAGTGAGAGTTAAAACAAAAGCAACAAAGTACATCTCCGCCGCTCTAAGTTGGCTTAAAAGCTCTAGTATAGTAATCATTTGGCAGGTAGATGTCCTTAAGCACGCTAAACTGCCCAAATGGCCTACGGAGATCCTCTGGCCTTAACCCACTCAAACGTTTTCTCGGGAAGCCTGTTTGCATCAAGCCTTTCCTATGACTTGGAAGTGTTTACCGCTGGCAACCTTAAAGATATCTTGAGGCCAGCTGTCATCACTTAAGCTTGTATCATAAGCCGTTGAAGATCCTTGGTTTGTAGATGTCGGTGGAGACAAGTACGTGCTCAACGCCGGACTTTAGCTTGAGGGAGACCTTCTTGTGGGTGACGATGAAGGGCAAGTCGGATCTCGCGAGCACCGACATGAATAGTAAGAGAGCTACCCCCGTCACGACTCACCACCTCCATCCGAAATCCCCAACGTCAGGTGAAGGTCGCCACTGCTGGTGATGAAAACACCTGGGAAGACGAGTCCGTCGAGGCTTCCGTTGCCGGACCAGCTCCCATTTCCTTTCAGAGTTGACTGGGGAGTCCTAGATTTGACCCGCTCTGACTTCTCTTTGGAGAAGGCAGTGGGGAAGATGGCATTGATGACAGTGCTGGTGGGCTTGACTGCGCTAATGTAGAGGAAGCTCAAAGAAGAAAACCCAGATGAGAAAGAAGCAGATCCAGATGGAAAAATGCGGGAGTGGGTGCAACTAGTAATGTTGGGCTTTCTTCTGGTTCTAGTTCTGGTTTTAGAATTATGGGAGGAGAGAGAGACACGAAGGCTTTGTGGAAAGAAAAAGGGAGATAGATAGGAGGAAAGACCGAGAGATAGAGCGTGTGTGTGTTCTCTGGGAAAGCTTTGGGTTCCTGGGTTTTGCAGATCCACGGTGGACAGTGGTGAGGTTGTGAAGGTTTCACGGTGGTGAGATGAAAAATTGAGAAGGAGCCGACATAGCTTTTCGTGTTGTTTTCCACAGACGGCGCCAAATGTTGATGCACAAAATTGGAGGTCTTGGAACAACGTAAATCCAACCGTGAATCTGCATGAAATGTAAATAACACAAGATGTATCGTGGTTCACCCCAAGGTTTGGACTACGTCCACACTGGTTATGTATTTATCTGAGGGAGAGAGAGCTCTGAGAGTGAGAGCTTGATGGGGTTGAGGTAGGAATTGGTCTCCTCTAATTGTGAGGGTGAGGGGTCTTTTTATAAAATAAGGACTCATCACTTATTACATATTTGCCTCTTCCTTTATCACATAATTACATTTA
Organism: Malus domestica; assembly: GCF_042453785.1. NCBI lineage: Eukaryota > Viridiplantae > Streptophyta > Magnoliopsida > Rosales > Rosaceae > Malus > Malus domestica. The sequence goes on along the minus strand of NC_091671.1, from coordinate 23,654,135 downwards.
AGTCCCTCGAGTATTTGTACGAGATCTAAATACGAGGCCCTAAATATGGTATAAACAATATCATTCAATTTCTTAAGTGTTATACGTACAAAATAAATAAATTTAAATCTACTTCATAAATAAATATATATATATACACACACCATTGAACTTGATGGGATACGAATTCTACGAAACTAATTTCAACAATCCAACCGTCAAACTTGTTTGTATATGCTTCAAGATCGCATCAGCAAAAAATCGCAAAAAAAAAAAAAAAAAAATTCAAAGATTAAGTAATGGGACAAAACTTTTCAACGGTTATCAACGAAAAATCACAATTTAACGGTTATTTTAACTCCGATTTTGATGATTTTTTACAGTTACACTCCTTCACCCTATATGATGAATGAATTCGATCTTTAATTTAAAATATTTACACTAGTGGATACCACAAAATTTTATGTTATACTTAATGAAAATATGAATAAACTTAAGTGTTAGTGAATCTATTGTTTTGATGGGATATGCATTCTACGAAACTAGTTTTAATGATCCAATCATCAAACATGTTTGTATATACTTCACGATCACATATGCCAAAAATTGCAAAAAACAAACATTCATAGATCAAGTAACGGGACAAATTTTTTTGATGGTTATCAACGAAAAATCACGATTTAACGGTTATTTTAACTTTGATTTTGATGATTTTTTACAGCTACACTCATTGACCCTATATGAATACAATGAATGAACTCGATCTTCAATTTAAAATATTTACACTAGTGGATACCACAAAATCTTATGTTATATTTGATGAAAGTATGAATAAACTCTTAAGTGTTAATGAATCTATTGTTTTAATGCGATACGCATTCTACGAAACTAGTTTCAATGATCCAACCATCAAACATATTTGTATATACTTCAAGATCGCATATGCCAAAAATTGTAAAAAATAAACATTCAGAAATCAAGTAATGGGACAAAACGTTTCGACGGTTATAAACGAAAAATCACGATTTAACGGTTATTTTAACTTCAATTTTGATGATTTTTTACAACTACACTCCTTAACCCTATACGAATACAATGAATGAACTTGATCTTCAATTTAAAACATTTACATTAATGAAAGTATGAATAAACTCTGAAGTGTTAATGAATCTATTGTTTTGATGTGATACACGTTCTACGAAGCTAACTTCAACGATCGAACCGTCAAACTTATTTGTATATGCTTCAAGATCGCATACGCTAAAAATCTCAAAAAAAAAAACATTTAGAGATCAAGTAACGGGACAAAACTTTTCGACGGTTATCAATGAAAAATCACGATTTAACGGTTATTTTAACTCCGATTTTGATGATTTTTTACAGCTACACTCCTTGACCCTATATGAATACAATGAATGAACTCGATCTTCAATTTAAAATATTTACACTAGTGGATACCATAAAATCTTATGTTATACTTAATGAAAGTATGAATAAACTCTTAAGTGTTAGTGAATCTTTTGTTTTGATGGGATATGCATTCTACGAAACTAGTTTCAACGATCCAACCATCAAACATGTTTGTATATGCTTCGAGATCGCATACACCAAAAATTGCAAAAAACAAATATTCAGAGATCAAGTAACGAGACAAAACTTTTTTACGGTTATTAACGAAAAATCATGATTTAACGGTTATTTTAACTCCGATTTTGATTATTTTTTATAGCTATACTCCTTGACCCTATATGAATACAATGAATGAATTCGATCTTCAATTTAAAATATTTACACTAGTGGATACCATACAATGAATGAATCTATCGTTTTGATATGATACACATTCTACGAAACTAATTTCAGCGATCCAATCGTCAAACTTGTTTGTATATGCTTCAAGATCGCATACGCCAAACATTGCAGAAAACAAACATTCAGAGATCAAGTAACACGATAAAAATTTTCGACGGTTATAAACGAAAAATCACGATTTAACGGTTATTTTAACTCCGATTTTGATGATTTTTTATAGCTACACTCCTTGACCCTATATGAGTACGATGAATGAACTCGATCTTACACTAGTGGATACCACAAAATCTTATGTTATACTTAATGAAAGTATGAATAAACTCATAAGTGTTAGTGAATCCATTGTTTTGATGCGATACGCATTTTACAAAACTAGTTTCAACGATCCAACCGTCAAACATATTTGTATATACTTCAAGATCGCATACGCCAAAAATTGCAAAAAAACAAACATTCAGAAATCAAGTAATGGGAGAAAACTTTTCGACAGTTATCAACGAAAAATCACGATTTAACAGTGATTTTAACTTCAATTTTGATGATTTTTTACAGCTACACTTCTTGACCCTATATGAATACAATGAATGAATTCAATCTTCAATTTAAAATATTTACACTAGTGGATACCACAAAATCTTATGTCATGATGATCGATGAAAATTGAGGATTTTGTAAAAGGAATAACATGCAAGCTTTGCATTCCATTGACAAGGTTTAAACTTTTGAGAAAGGCTTCACAACCTTGAAAACAAAAACTCATTCATTTTGCATATCCTTGCACATTTAATATTTTGTGATAGACTAGTAGTGTATGGATGTTTGTTTATTAGGCTCTTATTTTCGAGTGTAGATGTAGTACTTAAACGACAAATGTATTTTAATGTTTTGAAGTAATATTTATGTGGCAATGTGTGGTATGTGCAAATTTAACGGGTCATAATGGGTCATAACGGGTCAAGTCACTTTACCCGTTAGGTAAAGTGACCCGACCTGTTAAGGACCCGTTAAGATAACGGGTGTGACACGACACGACCCGTTAAGATAACATGTGTTACACGAAAACGACATGAACACGACATACACGACCCGTTTGCCAGGCCTAGCAGCAGTGTCTGTGGTAGTATTTTTATTGGGAAGGGAGGATTGTGTTTGATTTTTCACCTACTTGCTTGAAGTTGATGTTGGACGAGGAGGATGAGGGAGAAGGGGTGGTCGTCTGTAGTCGAGGTTAAGTCTCAGTGGAGAAATCAGACCAATGGGAGGGAAGGGAACGAGCTGGCAGTGGAGACGAAGGGAATCTAGGCAGAGAAATTCTCTCTCATCCTAATCTTAACAAAAAGAGAATAAAAAGACAATTTTGTCTTTTACTATAAAATAAAATCATGAGCAGTAAAGTAAATTCACACAAATTAAATTTTTTTTTTTTTTTTCAAAGTCTCACCCAAGAGTAATGCTAACATCCTCTAAATTTGAAAAATAAAATATTAAAAAGAAAAGAAAAGAAAAAACCTTCTCTCTCTAATCCACATTTCTTTTTTTCCCCTTTCTCCTTTCCATTTTAAAATAAAAATAAAATAAAAATTTCACAGACAAAGTGTGGGGCATATGACACACCCTGACCCGGAATGTCTACCAGAACTCCGAATCGAGTTGTGATGGCCGACACCTGGAAGGTGACGAAGCCATAAAGTGTAGTGATGTGGAAAAGGTGAATAAATTAAACCTAAAAATGCCTAATCAAAAAAGTGCGCGGGTGAGCGGGATTGAACCCTTTTTCACACGTGATGTCAGAGCATAAGACAATATAGTAATTAGGATGAGGGTTATACCACTGAAGATAACCATCTCTTGAGATTTGCCAGAATCCTCGTATACTCGTAAACACAGCTATTAAACCTCGAAGGGCGAAAAACAAAGTTGAGTGGATTAGCAAAACAATGCTTATACGAAAACCTTAATTTTTGAATATACTAACCCCTCGTTGTAAAACAAGTATAGTTTCCTTAAAACATACTATGCAAGTATGTAATCAAATATAATAGCAATATAACCAGAAATATGCCAAGTCATGATATATCAAATGCCAAAATAATATAATCATGTGATAATCAATTATAAGTAGTTTGCTCATCATCTAAGCTAGCACACGAGTCGGAACTGCCTAAGGCAATTCTACCCGATAGGACTGGGTGTAATCAATGCGCTCTAGTACTACGATCACACGAAGACTGGTCCAGAAGCACGGTCACATACAAGTCGGATTGCCTAATGCAATATACTCGACAAGACTGGCGCCTAACTTGGATCCAAGGCGAGCGAATGGTACGAATGTGAACATACATGTGAAGGACTGGCCCTGGCCCTGGGCGGAGTACTAACACCGGGGTGCAGCAAGATGAGCATGTACAAATATGTATGAATGTCATGACAATAATATCTCAACCATATAGCAGCATTTATCACATTTCATATCACAATATCGAATACTTGGCAATATAAGCGTAAAAGTGAAGTAACTACGCATTTAGGGAAACTATCAATATGTATAAGTATAAAAGAAACTGCACACTCACAGATACTTTGCCGTTGACGAGCCATGCAACCTAGCGAAGATGGAAATGCCACTAATAATTGCCCCTAAGCACATAAAGGTACAATTAATAAAACTATATTATAGCAATTGAATTTGGGAAAATGGACGTCAAAAACGGATTCAAGACGTCGAATTACCCTATGAAGGGTCCCGCTTAAATTTTCGAAAAGTCAACAAAAGTCAACATGATAAATATTCCCTAAAGGACGGAATATTCTCAGACGGATGGGATATTCCCTAACGGAATATTTCATCTGGGTTAAGTGTTATGAGGTTGGGTTAGTTTAATAGGTTGGACTTAAGGGTTATAGGCCTAAAGGCCTAAACTAAATGGGTTTAGGGCTTTAGGGATTGGGTTTGGGGTTTAGGCCTTCAATTTAACAAATAACAAAAAAAACAAAAGAATTAAAAGGGTTAAGGGTTTGGGTTTGGAGTCACGGGCCAAAGGCCTTATTCTACTTGGCCCCAAGGGCCTGGGTTGGAAAGGGTAGGGCTTAAAGCCTGGCCCGAGTCCAACATATGGGTCACCGGACCCAAAGAAAGAGGAAGGCCGGAATTCAGTCGGAAAACTACACAACATTTAAACGTTCACAACTTCCTCGTTACTTAACGAAATCGAGTGAAACAAAAATGCAAGTTGTAGTTCTCGAAGAGACGAAGAGAATGGTACCTTGAACGATATCTAACTCACCGTGGTTTGGCCGGAAAACACCTTGAAAGCCGTCGGACTCGCTGAAAACTCGGTAAGATTCAAATGAGTATAACTTCTTCAGTACTCAACGAAATTGGGTGAAACAAAAAGGAAAGTTATAGTACTCAGCGAGACGAAGATATTGATACCTTTCACACTGGCCAACTTGCCGTGGTTTGGCCAGAAATTGGCTCGAAAGACACGGGTAAAACTTGAACTTTTCTAAACCGAGCTGTTTCACGTCAAAGCTTCCTCAAACCTTGACTAGGGACCCTAGGGAGTTGCTTAGAGGCTTTCCCGTGTCCTAAAACATCGGGACTCGGTTGAAAACACGTCTAACTCAACTCGTCTGAGTTTGGACCTTCTGAGTTGGCAAGTCAAAACTCGTCTATTCTTAGTTTGGTTGGTATGGTTGTGTTTGTGGAGGTAAGGTGAACACAATGGTAAGGTTTTTAAGCTCTAACAGTGAAGATTTGGGGTTGGTTTCCTTGTTGCAGAGAAAAGAGAGTGAAAGAGAGACCTTCGGGGGAGAGAAAGAGAGAGAGAGAGAAAAGAGAATGAAGGTCACATATTGGATGCCAAATTAAGGGAACAATAGTGATTGGTGGTGAGGAAATCCGGGAAAATGAGAGAATGAAAGGGTTTTAAGGGTTTTGATTGGTTGAATGTGTGAAATGTAGGGAACACGGATCCACAAAATCAAGGGGAGGATTGGATATCATATTTTGTATAATTTTTTTAATGTACAAAATCTGTCTTCTTGACAGCGTTATGATACTGTAAATTTGTACGCGCGTGTACAAAAATAATCGTATTCAACGTATTTTATCGGAGCGTAACTTTTTCATTACAAATCCAATTCGGGTCTAACTCATGTCCACACGTTCGTAGCAATGAGTACTACGAGGATACGTTAAAAGAATAAGTCATACGTTTCTCTAGGCGATGGTCAACGGAAGTCAAAGTCCTTGCCTCTAGGGAATTTTCGTAAATTCACGCTTTTAAAATAAATAAAAACGTAAAATTAGGGACGGGTCGTCACAGCATATGCTAGTATATAGTAATCTAATTCGTCGAAAGAGTCGCATTACATAACCACCATGAGGTAGCTCAATAGTTTGGGACAAATTTTAGACCATTATTTGATATTGCACGTCATGGTTCGATTTCTAACGTTGGTGAATCATGCAATGGTGGCTCTAGAAGGCTAAAATGCTATGTGCTCTTCCAACCTCTAGAATGGTGGATTGTCGTGGCAAAGCCACTAACTGATGCATTTAAAAAAAAAAAAAATGAAAGAGTCGTGTTACTTCCACTTGGTCACAGCCATTGTATGAGACTTGGACTTCACACTCTCCATCACTATGATTGTACTTTGTACATACCCCTCAAAATCATGGCATGTGTTTGCTTTCTTTTTTTCAATATTCCATGTGTACTGATATTTTTTTTAAGGTAAATGCAATTTCACCCGTTTTACCAAAGCAATAGTAGGGAAAGGATAATTGCTATTGCTATTAAATTGGAAAAGACTTACGAATTCATTGCAATGTCAGACCTACGTTAAATTTTCTGTTAATTTAGCCGTTAAATGACGATGTGGCAAATGCAAGCCCTATATGTATTCTAATATGGATGTCAAGCTTGAACCACATGGACAAAAAATAATAAAAAGATGTGATTATTTATAAATGTTTGAAATGCCCACCTTCGTCTCCATTGTCACTCAGCCACCCTCGATTCCTACCTTTGACCACACCACATCAATCCCTACCTTCAACCACTCCTTCCGCGCCCTATCACTCATGTCGCAGAAAATGATAATCTTCCCATCTCTTCCCACAATTTCTCAGTAACCAAACACACCATAACTCCTGAAATTTTTGAAGGGAAAAACATTAAAAAAAAAAAACAAGAAAAACGTAAACCCCATTCGTTGCAACGTCGACTAAGGAATGTAGGACTTGTACTCGCCGAAGCCGCCTCTGAAGACCGAGCTGTTGTGGTGAATGTGCAAGCAATTGACCTGGCAAAGTTGCCTTTGAGCTTGTAAGCTGCCTTGTCGTAGGCCAAAACAACTTCGTCTGTCGTGTCAAAAGTTCTGAGCCAGAGCTTGGTGTGATTCTTCATTGACGGCGGTTATTGGTGATGTTGTAAGAACTTGTCTAAAAACACTTGGTTCATGGAGAGGTGGAAAAACCATTGTTGTAGAAACTGGATTGGTTTTGGAAAGAGAAAAAGTCGTAGGAGGAGGAGGAGGTAGAAGGGAACAAAGTGAGGAAAGGGGAGGAGAAATGAGGATTTGTGGGGGCGGTGGGGTGACTGTAAAGATGAAGGTGGTGATGTACGGCCCAAAGTGAAAAATTATTTTCTTATTTTATAATATTTTTTGTTAGTTTTAAATATTTATAAATAATAACAAATTTGTATTAGTTTTTTGTCCACGGGGCTTAAAGTTGACATTCATATCAGCAAAAATATAGGCCCTATCTACATTTGACACGTAATCATTTACTGCCAAATTTGCATAAAATTTAACAAAAGCCTGACATTACAATGAATCCGTAAGTTGATGATGTTGGAAGCATGCCCTTAAAGCGACTCATTTAATGTAATAGCTATAATCATCGTAGTACACAATTATAAATGCAGATCAAAATAAAAATAAAATTGATTGCTTAAAGAATACCAATTACTTAAGAATATGAAAGGACCAATTGGTTAATGCACGAGACGAAAAAAATTGACTGACTGCAGCAATCAAACAGAACCACAACGCCTAGCTTCCATGCCAAAATAAAACAAAAATCCCTTGAACAAACTTAAGCAATTCAACTCACCGTAAAAAAAAACCCAAAAAGTTGTCATTTGCTTCTAAACAAATTAGCTTCCGCAACAAACTAGTTGTCACTGATGCGATCAAATCTTGCATTTAACATTTTTAAATCTAAATTAGCTTCATTCCACAATTCTTAATTTCAAGTATAGAGACCGTTCAATAAATATGAACCTTAAAACAATATGAAACTCACAATTAGACACCCAAATACTCAACTGAGTGGAAATCCAAATCAAACCAATATCACACAAAACATGAATCAATTCACTGAAAAAAAAATGTATAAAAATTATAATTATCTATTCTAAAGTTGGATTTCCAATTGCACTATTCATCTTGGCTTTGAATGAAGGCTTTGGTTTTTAATTAATAACCGTTTTGTCATTCAATACTCTATTCTAAAGTCGGTGATGGTGGCAATGTAGCTACAGTGCAATTGAAAGGGGGATTTGGCTTTAATTACAAAATTTCCATCACTTATGTTTTATGCCAAATAGATTTTGCAACGACAGTGCAATTGAGAAGGATACCCTGTTCTAGTCAAGGACACTGGTGCTGCATAATCGGTGATTCGATTAGCTACTACATACAACACTAAATTGTTAGCATTGAATTGAACAACATTAAGAAACTATTTGATAATTCGCAGTACTGGGTTTAGGTGAAAGTCTTACGCACTAAATCGTAGTATTGGATTTAAGTGAAAGTCTACACACTAAACTAATGTGTTTGATAACAAGACCAATTCTTTGGTATTGGACAGAGTATTACAATGGTCAAATTCACCTACCCAATCAGTACATTCTACGATCCAACCTTCATAATATCAACGATTCGAAACTGGTTTCGATTATCGAATAGCTGAAATAATGCATACCAAAAAACAATTGAAGAATAGAGGAATCTGAGCAAAATTTACCTTTGAATCAGAAGCCCAAAAATTGCTATATTTCCTAAGAAATTTCTGCAGCGGAAAGTTAATGAGGTCAAAGTAAGGGAGTGGAAATTGAATCATAAGAAGAAATGGGGAGTCTTGATTTCTTGATTGCTCTGGGAAATCAAAATTGATGAATGATGAACCTCAATGGACCAGAGAGAGAACCTGCAAGGCGAGAAAAATCACAAATGTTGGGTTTTTTTTTTTTTTTTTTTTTTTTTTTTTTTTTTTTCCATTTTAGGGGCTTCTTATTATGAATTTTCTTTTATTTTTAAATTTGTTTATTTTAATAATTATTTTTGGGTATATGGGTTTGAGCATACAAAGTTGGGCCTTTTTGTATTGGGTTGGTGGGTTGGTCTAATTCATGTTTTTCATTCTTTTTCGTTTTTTTCCTCAATAATTACTCTATTCTAAATATGAGAAAGATATCACTCAGTACTAAGGTTTAGTGGTATTCCTCTTCGCTTAGAAGTAAGAGGTCTTAGGTTTGAATATTGTGGATGGCGAATTCGATACCAAGTTAGGTTGCCCATTGTGTGGTTTAGCCAAACTCCCCCTCCCCTTAGTATAAAACATATCGATGTACTCAACAAATGTGGGAAAGGTGCAACTTAGAGCATTTCCAATGGGAGTCCCTAATTAGGGACTCCCACCACCACTTTTGAGTACTCATTTAAAGATTTAAAGAGAATTTTTGTGTCCCTAAATGAATATTGTCTTCAATGAGAGAGTCCTTATCCCTAAATTTCAGGTTTTTACAATATTATGTGATATTTTGATTAGGTGCAAATTGTTTGTTTTTGTGTTAACTTTTTTTAATTAATTTAACATTATGTTGTCGTAAATATTTTTGTGAACATTGTGACCAAAAAATTTAAATTCTGACACCAAATTTTTTTCTTAAAAAAAAACATAACTAGAATGTCTTCATTGTCATGCCTATGCCATAGCTTCGTTATTAGATTATGTCATGCTTGTGTTATGATCAATTATTTCTGATCTAGATAAGATTTTAACTCTTTGCAATCATTTGATTAGATTTTTTTTATCTCAATCTCATCCGTTGGATTGTTATCTATCTTTTTATCCTCTCACTATACAAGTGAGGTCTTTATCTATTTCACATTCATGCTATTTTCTGCATAGGAACCTGGTGGTCACCATGGTCGCGCAATGACCATTCTTGAGGATGTGGCATCGTTCGATACTTGGATATGGCATGCTAACTTTGGAATGCCAGGTTCCTATAACAATCTCAATGTACTTTACTCTTCACCTTTATTTAATGATATACAAGAGTACGTGCTCCAAGGGTTCTATTTTATTAATAGAAAAGAATACAGTCAGGGATAATATCTTGTAGATGGTACCTATTCGAAGTGGACCACCGTTCAATCAATCACACATCCTATTGAGGAAAAGAAAAAAATATTTTTCCATGGAACAAGAGGCTTATCGCAAGGATGTTGAGCGGGTGTTCTACATCCTTCATGCTTGTTTTGCAATTGTTAAGGGACATGCGCAAAAATGGCATTTGAATATGATATCTAAAATTATGCAAGCTTGCATTATTCTTAATAATATCATCATTGAGGGCGAGCGTGATGAAGATGGCCTTGATGATGATCATGTTCACGAGTCTAAAGTCTAGTGGAAGTTCTTCATTATCTATGGGTTATACTGTGAACAGTGCCCCAGTTAAAATTGAACAAGATCGTTCAATTATTTTTGAATATATGTGTCGTCACAACCCTATCACAAAACTAGTTGACCACATTGCTTGTCATGCCCAGATCTCGACATACGTCCAAGATCGACACGTGACGTCACCGAATACCCGTATCTCTAACACACCCTGCCTCCTGAAAATGGCAAAACACAACTTAAGATCCAACTGCGCAATAATTCTTCATAGACTTTATGGCTGCATGTAACATCCTTGTTAGACTGCCTATGTACCCTAAATAGGGATCAAGCCATTCGTAGTTCATTATTTCACTATACTTGAATATTCATCACATAAATCGTTATGTCCCAACAATATACCAAAATGCATATCATGCAATATTTCAAAGAACAAATGACGAAGCACAATTATATTCTCTAGCCATATTTATCAACAAGTCTAATCATAACAATAACAATGGTATCCAACATAACAATCCCACATGACGATTAACATTTCCACTTCATCCATCACATAACTCATCATGTTTCCCACATAAAATCACAATTCATAGCGTGCAACATATTAAAGAATTAACAATGCACAATATTATTCTCTAGAAACATTGATCAACTAAAATAATCATAATAACAACACTCATATCCCGCGTCATTCCACAATCCTGTCAATTAATCAATTCATGAATCAAAGATGCATGATCATAGCATTTAATTACGTTAATCAAACAATGCGATAACATATCATCTCACGAATTTAACTAAGGAACTCTATATAATTCCCTATTTGGATTATGAGCAATAACATGGTAAATCCATTTTATACTCACAAGGTCTATTATGGGTAATTCTCATTCACTCGAATCTAGGGTTCTAGACTAGCCTTATGGGAATGAGCGAGAGCAAGGATTCCAGACCACTCAACGGAATCCAACAACACCAGTTTTCGGATCGCTCAACGGAACCAAAATATCAAGCTGTTTCTCATAATCTACCTAGACTTGTCATATGTAAAATCAGTGCCTACATCATGGAAATGGTGCACCGGCCAAACGGAACTCAAATAAGTTACGGAGCTTGGGTGAGTGACAATATTACAAGTATGTGATAATCAATAAAAAGAAAGACCATTGATCATAGTTTATAAACCTCAAATATAAGTTCGTAAATATGAAAACATAATCAAGTCTTTAACAACTCTGAATGAGTCACCCAGACATCCAACGACTTTTCCCATTCAAACCACCAAGATTCTCAAAAACCATCGTTCATATGTACATTAAAAACTAAGGCTAGAGGGACACAGTTCGGCGGAAGCCAACATAAATAACCAAACAGGAAGTGGCCCCCCAAAGTGGATTAACCAAGCAGAGCCACCCTTGAAAAAGTAACCAAGTAGGCAATGACCCCCCAACGCAGATTAACCAAGCAAAGTCACTCCTACAACTGTTAGGAAGTGATCACCCAATGTGGATTAACCAAGCATAATCACTCCTAAGCATACATGGCCATAAGGATAGCCCAATGCGAATTAACCAAGCACGATCCATATATAGTATGGTCCCCCAACACGAATTAACCAAGCAGGACCACTAGTGACCCCCCAATGCGGATTAACCAAGCAGGGTCAAGATAATTAGGTAGGTAGTGATCCCCCAATGTGGATAAACCAAACAGAGTCACACTCACAGAATTTTTAGGCAGTGATCACCCAATGCGGATTAACCAAGCATGATCACCTCTAAGTATAAATGGCCATAAGGATCGCCCAATGCGGATTAACCAAGAGCGATCCATATATGGTATGGTCCCCCAATGCAGATTAATCAAGCATGACCACTAGTGACCCTTCAATGCGGATTAACCAAGCAGGGTCATAGTCCCCTACTAGCCCTTAATTTCCAAAACGTTTCAATATGCAATTCGAATCACTTTTTCACAAATAATACCAATCCATGAATCAAATCACATTTAATAAAAATTGATCAATGGCCAATTATAAAATAATCACATTTTAATAGAAAACACATTTATAAAACCATGTCATATCCACAAAGGATATTAATATAAGGAATCGGGTAATCACCATATCACATATATTAAAGTCACTCACCGAGACAAATCCGCAAAGCTTCATTGAGTCTCTAGTAATACTAATTTTAGTAATTCAAATGGTTCAAGACCTGTTGACCAAACGTCAACTGTGGGGTCCACACCCTAGCAATTTAATCCGGAAGATCTGCACATCATAATCTAGATTCGTAACTTTCTAAGGTCCACATTATGCTCAAAGAACAACATATTAAAATCTCATTACAATCCAACGGTCGGATCTCCACCAATTGCTAGAATTAGGTGGCAGTTAACAATTACTTTTACTAACTTAGAAATCTAATTCAGGAAGATCTGTAAGTCGGATTCCTAATCTGTCAGTTTCAGTTATCCTCAAATATTATGTTCTATAACGCATTAGGGTTTGGTGATGATCCAACAGTCGGATTGGCGATTCATATTTTGATCAAGTAATGTATTGTAATGAAACTAACTTCAAACAATCAAATTATGTCATACGGATATCAATTATGGAGTTAGGGCATCTAATTGAACTTAGGAAGACATCATTGGCCCACTGGCCCTGTGCCGCCCCGACTCGCCGAAAAATTCAACTATTTTAAAAAATTACAAAATTTTACAAGCAAGTACATCTCAGTGAGGAGAGCAATTTTCATACCTGTGGTCAAGTCCAATTCGGCCGGGAAGCGTCCCAATTTCATCAAAACCCGCTGGAAACCCTAAAGAGGGTGTACTTCGATTATTTACATTCAGTGCTCCGCCGCCCCTATAGTTGTTTGGATTTGTTCCTTGGGTTGAGGGGAGTCTATTGCTGGTGGTTGTTGGCTGTATTACTGTGACAGCCCGTCCTGAGATATATTTCTTGATGGCATGAAATGTCGATTCTACCCTTTTTATTCTTAAGTTGTATGTGTGTATAAACTAAGGTTTTGGACCAATAAGTTTTATCCCTTATTATTTGGACCCAGTTAGAACTAAGGTTCAAATTGTTTTGGTTTTGGCTGTTGTTAGTGACCCAAAACTGGACCACACACACCCATACATACTCTTTCTCTCTTCCGTTGACCTTCTCTCTCTTCCCTCTCAGTTTTTCTCCATTTCTATACAATACGTACGAACAAACCTCAAACCTGATCATTTCGTTATAGATCGAAGTTTTTGAAGTCACCTTTGTGTTCCTGGTGAGCTTAGGAACACATATATACCATTTTTAGAACGTGAGAGCTTGTAAAACCCGAGAAACCATAATCTCCGATTTGATCATTGTTCATGCACTCATGATTTTGAAGTTTTTAGAAGATTTTAAGCTGCTAGTGAGCTTTAGGACATCTTCACAGAGCTCGGAGAAGAAAAACGAAGTGAAATGGACATCGGGAAGTTGAGTTTGACGAGTTTCAAATTTGGCCGGATTATCAAGAGTTCTCTGGCGAAATCCCGTGGATTTTAGGGCTTTAAAGTGGTAAGGTTTTATTCCTCTCATCCTAAGATTCAAATTGGTATAAATTTTGTGAATTTTGGTTGAGAATCGAAGAAGATATAAAGGTTTGATTGATTTTCCAGAAACCGGTGCCGGCGACGATCTCCGGTGATTCAAGGAAGACGAAGGAGAATATTCCATCAAGTCTGACAGAATATTTTAACGGCGTCAGGTAACACTGTTAACTTTTGTTAAGATTTAACGAAATATTCCTAACGGCAGTTAAGCTTCAGTTAGGGTTTGGCTGCGCATGGGGGCGCGTTTGGCCATGCCTCGGTTGGCGCGTGGGAAGTGGAAATTTTTTTTCTAAAAATATGGGGATGTTCCTGAGGTTGAGTAGGTCTTAGTGGTATATTCAAATACCCCATTTGAGCATTATATGAGAAGTTATTTCCTAATTTTGTGTATGTGTTTTAAATAACGTGTATTCAGTTATTTCACATATAAGTGAGACCTATCCTGAGGACGAGTGCCATCAATCGAGGCTCGGGGGCTACGACCCTTCGACATATAAGTGAATGGGCTTTTGGTTTTCTGTATATACCTATGTACTTGACATTTTTCCCAAAAAATGAATTTGAATGATTATACGTTTTGAAATGCTATGCAATTGACTTGTTGTAGGCCAAAACAACTTTCTTTGTCGTGTCAAAAGTTTTGAGCCAGAGCTTGGTGTGATTCTTCATTGACGGTGGTTATTGGTGATGCTGCTCAAAGAACCTATCTAAAAATGCTTGGTTCATGGAGAGGTGGAACAACTATTGTTGTAAGAACTAGACTGGTTTTGGAAAGAGAGAAAGTCATAGGTAGAGAGGAGGTAGAAGGGAACAAAGTAAGGAAATAGAAGGAGAAATGAGGATTTGTGGTGGTGGTGGGGTGGCTGTAAAGACGAAGGTAGGGATGTACGGCCCAAAGTGAAAAATTATTTTCTTATTTATAATATTTTTTATTAGTTTTAAATATTTATAAATAATAACAACTTTGTATTAGTTTTTTGTCCACGGGGCTTAAAGTTGACATTCATATAAGCAAAAATATGGGCCCTACATTTGACATGTAATCATTTACGGCCAAATTGGCATAATATTTATCGAAAGCCTGACATTACAATGAAAGTTGATGATGTTGGAAGTATGCCCTTAAAACCACTCATTTGATGTAATAGCTATTGGAATACTTATAATGTAAACTCTTATTTGTTTAATGGAAAAACAAAGCTTATTGTTAATCACTATATAGTGTAACATGTGTTTATCAATAATAGAATCCATGGAATGTATTCAATCTAAGAAAGAAGTGATCTAAGTAAGTTAGGTCAACGAGACCTTTCTCTTATGTTCATTCCTAAAACGGTCATAATCATAGGATTGTCAATTGGGCATCGGTTTGCTAAGTTAGTGTGTGTTATGTTAACTTAAGTGGGAGTATGATTAGTCTCAAGTCATTAAGTGTTAGATATTAAGACAAACTTTGAGTACACAAAACAACGATCAACATAGGGTTCCAACATACATGTCATGTAAGAACTCGTAAGTTGTAATAACGCAAAGTAGTCATTTGACCTGAGAAATCATAGTTGTCTATTGGTTAAGTCCTTGATCTTTGACTATGTTAAAGGCATTGCATTGAGGATGTTCATGGCATTATGAGGGTTAAGCTACCTAACATGTAAGCATGTGAATGTAGAACAACATATCTCTAACCTTCCATGGTGGAAGGAGAATACTTTGAGATATGATTCAGGAGTCTTTGACCAAAGCATATGAATGAGATTTATGAAGTACAAGTATTTATGCCACGCTCTGTGGCCTGTTAAGAAATTTGTCATGTGAATAAAGAAATATAGTAAAAGTTTTAATATCATATATTTGTGCAAGAAAAAAAAAACGAAAAAGAAATCTTGTTTAATCTCTCCTCAAAATAAAATTAAAGCAATATTAAAAAAAAAATACATTTGTTTTCAACAACAATATAACTAAGTGTGCTTACATATTATATCATTCAACCCATTACAACAACAACAACAACAACAACAACAAAGCCTTTTCCCACTAAGTGGGGTCGGCTATATGAATCCTAGAACGCCATTGCGCTCGGTTTTGTGTCATGTCCTCCGTTCGATCCAAGTACTCTAAGTCTTTTCTTAGAGTCTCTTCTAAAGTTTTCCTAGGTCTTCCTCTACCCCTTCGGCCCTGAACCTCTGTCCCGTAGTCACATCTTCGAACCGGAACGTCAGTCGGCCTTCTTTGCCCATGTCCAAAACACCGGAACCGATTTTCTCTCATCTTTCCTTCAATTTCGGCTACTCCTACTTTACCTCGGATATCCTCATGCCCAATCTTATCCTTTCTCGTGTGCCCACACATCCCACGAAGCATCCTCATCTCCGCTACACCCATTTTGTGTACGTGTTGATGCTTCACCGTCCAACATTCTGTGCCATACAACATCGTTGGCCTTATTGTCGTCCTATAAAATTTTCCCTTGAGCTTCAGTGGCCTACGACGGTCACATAACACGCCGGATGCACTCTTACACTTCATCCGTCCAGGTCGTATTCTATGGTTGAGATCTCCATCTAATTCTCCGTTCTCTTGCAAGATAGATCCTAGGCAGCAAAAACGGTCGCTTTTTGTGATCTTCGCTAGATTGCTCCGGTCATTAGTGTGGATAAGTATATAAATGAATAGAGATAGGAGAGCAAACACAAGATGTACGTGGTTCACCCAGATTGGCTACGTCCACGGAATAGAAGAGTTCTCATTAATTGTGAAGGGTTTACACAAGTACATAGATTCAAGCTCTCCTTTAGTGAGTACAAGTGAATGATTTAGTACAAATGACATTAGGAAATATTGTGAGAGAATGATCTCGTAATCACGAAACTTCTAAGTATCGGAGTGTGGTATCGTCTTGACTTGCCTTATCTGTCTCATAGGTAGATGTGGCATCTTCTCTGGAAGTACTCTTCCTCCATCCAGGGGTGGTATCTTTAACTGGTGGAGATGCACAAGGTAATGTATCAATTTCACTTGAAGCTTACTTGTAGTTTCAGGCTTGGTCAAGCGCGATACAAACCATGTAGTAGGAGTCTCCCAAGTCGCCGAGCTAGGGGATCTGCTGAAAGAGGTGACAGACAAGGTAAGCAATCAGAGCTCCGGCTGATTGTTCACCTTCTCCCCATCTTGCAGCAGCATGAAGGATAAAGAGAAGAAAGATGAGAAGAGATGATATGGGATACTTTTGCTTTTGAAGAAGTAACTTTCCACAGGCTTATTCTTGAACTGAGCTGGAGGGTTTTCTGGTTTCCTCCAGAGCCGACTGAAGAATTTGAGGGTCAAAACAGGTCCATCAAATCTAGAGTACGTTCGACCCTGCTGATATGGGATACTTTTGCTTTTGACAGAGTAATGGATGTATCGGCACGTGTGCTGTTACGCTTGTCTCCACATGCTTCCTTGTATCCTTCGCACTTGCCCTATCTGTTCCTCAAGCAGATGCGGTATCTTCCCTGGAAACATAAGATGTTGAAGATGAGTACTCGAGAGCAATGCCAGGTAAGTAATCAGGTAAGGGGTTCCAGGCAGTCAGTTCCTGGCTGGAAGCTTGATTCCAAGTGCTGACTGATTGCTCTCTTTCTCCTTGTCTTGCAGGTAACAACAAGGCCAAAGGAAAAGACAGGGAAAAAGCATGATATGGGATACTCTTGCTTTTAACCCTGATGATATGAGATATTCTTGCTCTAGTATAGCTTGTTTGCAAAGGTATTATCGGGGGGAAAGAAAGCTGAATATTTCGAAAGGCTTCGTTGGGAGTGCCCTCTCAAATATGAGGAAGGGTTGAACATTTTTGCAGGTCTGCCTGTCCGTTGGGGATGGAGGTCGACATATATAGGAGTCTCCCTAACAACAAGTAGTAATGCTATTCCTTTACCCTGCTTGGTCATAGCACGGTAGTGGGAGCTGCCAGCTTCACATGTTTTAACTCTGTCATAGCACTTTGAAAAAGTGGTCTGTGCTCTCGAGAAGTCTTCGACAGAATGCCCATAATTTCCGCAAAGCTGAGTGTGCGTGTGACAGGTGCTGACAAGGCTAGAAAAGTAGGGGCCTCTTCGATTTCTGAGATCGGCCCTCGTGGTCTCTGAGCAGCCCAGCTTTTGAGAAAGCGAGCGTCTCTTCGATTGATTCGGAGAACGATGCATCTTCGATTTTTAAGAAAGCAATCATGATGGGGGTCTGGCTCTCGAGATTCGGAGAGCAGTGTCACTTCGATTTTTGAGAAAGTAATCATGTTGGGAGTCTGGCTCTCGAGATTCGGAGGGCGGTGCCTCTTCGATTTTGGAGCAAGCAATCTTGTTGGGAGTGTTTTCTCGAATGTGAGTAAAGGTTGGGCATGTTTGCTAGTCTACCTTGCCACGAAGCACAGAGGTTGACACACAGGGATTTTCCAATTATCCAGCAATGGTACTGTTCCTTTACCCTCTCTTCGATTTTTGAGAAAGTAGTCATGTTGGGAGTCTGGCTCTCGAGATTCGGAGGACGGTGCCTCTTCGATTTTGGAGCAAGCAATCTTATTGGTAGTGTTTTCTCGAGTGTGAGTAAAGGTTGGGCATGTTTGCTAGTCTACCTTGCCACGAAGCACAGAGGTTGACACAGGGACTTTCCAATTATCCAGCAGTGGTACTGTTTATTTACCCTTGTGGGTAATAATATGGTAGCTAGACCTTCAAAATTTATGGGTCTAAACTTTGTTAGTGCTGTTTCTTTGCTATTCTTTTACCTTTCTTGGTCAGAGCGATGTAGTGGGAGCTGCAAGCTTTACGTGCTCAATTTTGGCAGAGAACTTTGGCAAAGTTATCTGTGGTACCCATGAGCTAGTGTTGCGTGTGGGAAGTGGGTGATTGAACAGTAAGATTCATGTGTTTTCTACTTCCTCAGAAGTCTTCGACAGAATGCCCATAATTTCCGCAAAGCTGAGTGTGCGTGTGACAGGTGCTGACAAGGCTGGAAAAGTAGGTGCCTCTTCGATTTCTGAGATCAGCCCTCGTGGTCTCTGAGGAGCCCAGCTTTTGAGAAAGCGAGCGCCTCTTCGATTTCTGAGATCGGCCTTCGTGGTCTTTGAGCAGCCTAACTTTTGAGAAAGCAAACGCCTCTTCGATTTCTGAGATCAACCCTCGTGGTCTCTAAGCAGCCCAGCTTTTGAGAAAGCAAACGCCTCTTCGATTTCTGAGCAGGCGCCTCTTCGATTTCTGAAGATCCGTCGAGTGCAGATTTTTATAGGGGCTGGCATTAAGTTCCAAAGCACACTTGAATCTCCACCAGTAGAAGTTCCATTCTTGCACTTCTAAGATCTTGATTTGTCCAACCTCTTCTCTCTTCAACACCTTTGAAAATGTCTGGCCCCTCCGACCGTCGTTTTGACTTGAACCTTGTTGAAGAGGCAACCCCGCCTTCTCCAGACAACATATGGCGCCCATCCTTCGTCTCCCCTACTGGTCCTCTTACCGTTGGGGATTCCGTGATGAAGAATGATATGACTGCTGCGGTGGTGGCCAGGAACCTTCTCACTCCCAAAGATAACAGACTACTTTCCAAACGGTCTGATGAGTTAGCTGTTAAGGATTCGCTGGCTCTCAGTGTTCAGTGTGCAGGTTCTGTGTCTAATATGGCCCAACGCCTATTTGCTCGAACCCGCCAAGTTGAATCATTGGCGGCTGAGGTGATGAGTCTCAAACAGGAGATTAGAGGGCTCAAGCATGAGAATAAACAGTTGCACCGGCTCGCACATGACTATGCTACAAACATGAAGAGGAAGCTTAACCAGATGAAGGAAACTGATGGTCAGGTTTTACTTGATCATCAGAGATTTGTGGGTTTGTTCCAAAGGCATTTATTGCCTTCGTCTTCTGGAGCTGTACCGCGTAATGAAGCTCCAAATAATCAACCTCTGATGCCTCCTCCTTCTAGGGTTCTGTCCAGTACTGAGGTTCCGAATGATCCCCCTCCGGTGCCTTCTCTTTCTGGGGCTCTACCGACTGCTGAGACTTCTCCTAAGCAACCCTTGTGAAGGCTCCCTCTTGTTTGTTTATTTTGACTCATGTATATGTACACATTTGTAGCTTATCGGGGATATCAATAAATAAGTTTTCCTTCATTTCAACGTATTGTGTTAAATACACCAAAACCTTCTTCGCTAAGTTCTTTGAATTTTCTTTTGTTGAAGCTTGTATGTTGAAGCTTTCTGAGTGGAGCATGTAGGTTGGGGTAGTGTTCCCTTAATTTCCCGAGTGAGGAAAACTTCTCGATTGGAGACTTGGAAAATCCAAGTCACTGAGTGGGATCGGCTATATGAATCTTAGAACGCCATTGTGCTCGGTCCTGTGTCATGTCCTTCGTTAGATCCAAGTACTCTAAGTCTTTTCTTAGAGTCTCTTCCAAAGTTTTTCTAGGTCTTCCTCTACCCCTTCGGCCCTGAACCTCTGTCCCATAGTCGCATCTTCTAATCGGAGCGTCAGTAGGCCTTCGTTGCACATGTCCAAACCACCGTAACCGATTTTCTCTCATCTTGCCTTCAATTTCGGCTACTCCTACTTTACCCCGGATATCCTCATTCTTAATCTTATCCTTTCTCGTGTGCCCACACATCCAACGAAGCATCCTCATCTCCGCTACACCCATTTTGTGTATGTGTTGATGCTTCACCGCCCAACATTCTGTGCCATACAGCATCGCTGGCCTTATTGCCGTCCTATAAAATTTTCCCTTGAGCTTCAGTGGCATACGGCGGTCACACAACACGCCGGATGCACTCTTCCACTTCATCCATCCAGCTTGTATTCTATGGTTGAGATCTCCATCTAATTCTCCGTTCTTTTGCAAGATAGATCCTAGGTAACGAAAACGGTCGCTCTTTGGTATTTCTTGATCTCCGATCCTCACCCCTAACTCGTTTTGGCCTCCATTTGCACTGAACTTGCACTCCATATATTCTGTCTTTGATCGGCTTAGGCGAAGACCTTTAGATTCCAACACTTCTCTCCAAAGGTTAAGCTTTGCATTTACCCCTTCCTGAGTTTCATCTATCAACACTATATCGTCTGCGAAAAGCATACACCAAGGAATATCATCTTGAATATGTCCTGTTAACTCATCCATTACCAACGCAAAAAGGTAAGGACTTAAGGATGAGCCTTGATGTAATCCTACAGTTATGGGAAAGCTTTCGGTTTGTCCTTCATGAGTTCTTACGGCAGTCTTTGCTCCTTCATACATATCCTTTATAGCTTGGATATATGCTACTCGTACTCCTTTCTTCTCTAAAATCCTCCAAAGAATGTCTCTTGGGACCCTATCATACGCTTTTTCCAAATCTATAAAGACCATGTGTAAATCCTTTTTCCCATCTCTATATCTTTCCATCAATCTTCGTAAGAGATAGATTGCCTCCATGGTTGAGCGCCCTGGCATGAACCCGAATTGGTTGTCCGAAACCCGTGTCTCTTGCCTCAATCTATGCTCAATGACTCTCTCCCAAAGCTTCATTGTATGACTCATTAGCTTAATACCCCTATAGTTCATGCAATTTTGTACGTCACCCTTATTCTTGTAGATAGGCACCAAAGTGCTCGTTCGCCACTCATTTGGCATCTTCTTCGTTTTCAAAATCCTATTGAAAAGGTCAGTGAGCCATGTTATACCTGTCTCTCCCAAAACTTTCCACACTTCGATTGGTATATCGTCTGGGCCTACTGCTTTTCTATGCTTCATCTTCTTCAAAGCTACAACCACTTCTTCCTTCCGGATTCTACGATAAAAAGAGTAGTTTCTACACTCTTCTGAGTTACTCAACTCCCCTAAAGAAGCACTCCTTTCATGTCCTTCATTGAAAAGATTATGAAAATAACCTTTCCATCTGTCTTTAACCGCGTTCTCTGTAGCAAGAACCTTTCCATCCTCATCCTTGATGCACCTCACTTGGTTTAGGTCCTTTGTCTTCTTTTCCCTTGCTCTAGCTAATTTATAGATATCCAACTCTCCTTCTTTGGTATCTAGTCGCTTATACATATCGTCATAAGCCGCTAACTTAGCTTCTCTCACAGCTTTCTTCGCTTCTTGCTTCGCTTTTCTATACCTTTCACCATTTTCATCGGTTCTATCCTTGTATAAGGCTTTACAACATTCCTTCTTAGCCTTCACCTTTGTTTGTACCTCCTCATTCCACCACCAAGATTCCTTTTGGTGTGGGGCAAAACCTTTGGACTCTCCTAATACCTCTTTTGCTACTTTTCGAATACAACTAGCCATGGAATCCCACATTTGGCTAGCTTCCCTCTCTCTATCCCACACACACTGGGTGATTACTTTCTCTTTGAAAATGACTTGTTTTTCTTCTTTTAGATTCCACCATCTAGTCCTTGGGCACTTCCAAGTCTTGTTCTTTTGTCTCACTTTTTTGATATGTACATCCATCACCAACAAGCGATGTTGATTAGCCACGCTCTCTCCTGGTATAACTTTGCAATCCTTACAAGTTATACGATCTCCTTTCCTCATTAGGAGAAAATCTATTTGTGTTTTTGACGACCCACTCTTGTAGGTGATCACATGTTCTTCTCTCTTCTTAAAGAAGGTGTTGGCTAAGAAGAGATCATATGCCATTGCAAAATCCAAGATAGCTTCCCCATCCTCGTTTCTCTCCCCAAAACCATGGCCACCATGAAAACCTCCATAGTTGCCTGTCTCCCTGCCCACGTGTCCATTTAAATCTCCTCCTATAAATAACTTCTCCGTCTGAGCAATTCCTTGCACCAAGTCTCCAAGGTCTTCCCAAAATTTCTCCTTCGAACTCTTATCCAACCCTACTTGAGGTGCGTACGCACTAATCACATTGATAAGTTCTTGTCCTATTACAATCTTGATTGCCATGATTCTATCTCCTACCCTCTTGACATCTACAACATCTTGTGTCAAGGTCTTGTCCACGATGATGCCAACACCGTTTCTCGTTCTATTTGTGCCCGAATACCAAAGTTTAAACCCTGAGTTTTCTAGATCCTTTGCCTTACTACCAACCCACTTAGTTTCTTGTAGGCACATAATATTTATCCTTCTCCTCACCATAACTTCCACTACTTCCATAGATTTTCCCGTTAAGGTTCCTATATTCCACGTTCCTAAACGCATTTTGCTCTCTTGAACTCTACCATTCTGTCCTAGCTTCTTCACCCTCCCCCGTCTAATAGGATCAAAGTACTTCTTTTGTGTGTCCCGTGTAAAGTTGATAGGAGCATATGCTCCCAAACAACTTTGAGTGGAGTCGTTCGAAAAGAAGTTTCTATGGCCCCCTTGCTCATTTAACACTGCATCCGGGTGCCGATGGAGATACAGCGACCCTTGCTCATTTATCACTGTGCTCGGGCCACACAGCGCGCCACTTACGGGTGACGCCCTAGCTTTAGCGCGATTTTGTTCTGGATTCATTTTCATAAGGATTCGACGTGATCATGGAGTGCCGGCTGTCGACTACCTGACGCCCTCCCCCTCCTCCTTTATCCGGGCTTGGGACCGGCAATGTAAGATACATAGGCGGAGTTATATCATTCAACCCATTATTTGATGAAAAAGAACTTGCCCACTAATGAAACCGTGAACCAAAAAAAGAAACCAGATATGTTTAAATGACCAACAACTAACTATGTCAGGCCTAGTACAAGCCTAAATGAGCAAGGGCATTATTACTCTAGCCAAGGAACACCATATGGCCAAATCCACAAATCCACACCATAGTCAATGTAAGGCCCAAACCCACAATATAACCCATATTTACATACAAAGGCATTACTTTTTTTTTTTTAAGAAACAATATTATCTACACTAAGGGGTGGGGGAGTATGCCAAGTCTAATGTGGTTTAAATCTGTCTTTGATGAGAATCGAACGTAAGACCTCTTACTTACAAGTGAAGAGGAATACCACTAGACTGTAGTACTAAAAGCACCTCCAGTGGAGTCCCTAAATAGGGACATCACCGTATAAAGTGAGTATAAAACAAATATAGGGACAAAATGAATCTCCAATAGGTTGGAATGTGAATCCTTCAAGTATAAGGACTCATCGGATACTTGGTATATGTACCCACATATAGGGACTGTATAGGAATTGAAATGGTGGACCCATTGTACAATTTAATTGGAAAATGTGGCCCACCAAACTTAGTGCTGCTATGCAACATGATTCCCCTTGTTGTTGACGAACGAGTGGAGTTTTAGTCGCCGACAACAGTTGATGCCAGTTGCAGGCGTGGGTCCCAGTCACATGAGCTTTATCTTTTTTTTTCTTGTCAAGTATTTAAAATGGAGGGTCTAGATTGATTCTTACTTTTAAATTTTTTTAATCGTTGAATGATCAACAACTCCAATTGAATAACCATTGCTACTCTCTGTTTGATTTCAAATGCGACCTTTTCTATGTTGAAAGATCAACGACAAGTTGTAATTAAATTTTTTTACCGTTGGAAGATCAACGACTCCAATTAAATAGCTTCTACTCTCATGTTGTTCTCTCATCCCTATAAATACCAAATTATTTAATCAAACGTCAACACAACTCATCTTGTATGCTCAATTCACTCATTCTATATAATTTATTTTGCTTAGTTTGTTGATTTATTTTATTCATCAATGGCGGGTTCAAGTGATGCTCAAATCAAGGGTGGAAATTACTCTATTGAAAAAGATATTGCCCTATGTCGTGCATTTATAGTGATTAGTGAAGATCCTATTATTGGGAATTACCAAGCTTTAATGAAATTTTGGGATGAAATTTTGGGAACGTGTTTTCAAGGTATTCAACGAAATCATGGCCGGCAAAGGAGAAAAACGAGATGCTAAAAGTCTTAGATCTTGATGGTATAATACAATCAATCCAAAGTGTACCAAATTCAATGAGTATGTCATGAAGATATGTCAAAGACCTAGAAGTGGGATAAGTGATTTCGATAAGGTGATATTTTGATTAAATTATATTTTTATTAGTTACTTGCACAAATTACTTGTTTCATTTTTTTGTGAACTAACTTAAACTTTTTTTTTTTAATCATGCATAGATAAATGATGCAAAAAAAAAATGTATCGTGAGAAGGTAGGCCATCCTTTTTGCATGGATCATTGTTCGAAGATTACAAAAACTTTAGCAAAGTGGCCGAACAAAGATGGTTCCCAATCCTCCCCATCTCAAGCATCTCCATATATTGTCGGGGATGACGATGAATTAGAGACTGTTCCTAAAACCCAAAACTTCTGTCATAGGCCTATGGCTAACAAAAATGCTAAATACAAAAATGAAAAGCAAAAGAGGGGGATAAAAAACAGATGAGAGAATTCAAAGAATGTTTTGACAAAATGGCGAGCTTGAAGACAATGTTGGCCGATACTTCTCATATGAGTTCAGATTTAAAGGTCTGGATTTCATACCAAAAAAGAAAATAAAAGAAAATAGACAGCTCGTACTATAAACTTTGATGATGACTACCACCTTGCAACACCGTTATCACCGTCATCTTAAAATATGTAATAATGTATTTCTTATAATCTAAGTATTAAGCTAATGTTTTGTTAGTTAGGTATTAAATCAATGTATTTCGTTTAATTAATAGTACGTTAATGTTATCTTATCTTCCATTTTCCTTATTTTCAGATATGATTTTCAAATTCTAATAAAAGAAAAGTATATGTGACACACCCCGACCAGGAAAGTCCACTTGGATTCCAAATCGAGTTGTGCTGGTCGACACCAAGAAGGTGACGAAGCCATAAAGTATAGTGATGTGGGAAAAATGTGAATAAATTTAAATCTAAAAGTGTCTAAATACGAGAGTGCGCTGTGAGCGAAAATGAACCCACTTCACACGTGATATCAAAGCATAAGTAAAGTACAATAGAGTGGATTGAGAATCATACCATTGAAGATAATCTCCAATACCAAAATTTTCCCCGAATCCTCATCGATAAGAAAACTCAACTAAAAAACCTGGAGGGTGAAAACAAAGCAAGGGTGAGTGGCCCTGGGAATAAAATTTTAATAAAAACCTTATAAGTCGTTATAACCCCTCCCTGTAACACCTGTACACTTTAAAAAAAAAATCATACCACGTATCAATGTAAAATCAAAAGTATATCAACAGTAAATCCATAAATATACCACGACACATCTCATGAACGATATAAATAATCATGTGCTCAATAAATCAATGCTAGCACATTAGTCAGAGTCACCTATATTGACCTGTAATACTCATCTATATCTCATCAATCAATGCTACCACATAAGTCGGAGTCACCTATAGTGACCTGTACGACTCATCCATATCTCATCAATCAATGTTAGCACATAAGTCAGAGTCAACTATAGTGACATATACGACTCATCCATATCTCATCAATCAATGCTAGCACCTAAGTCGAAGTCACCTACAGTGACCGGTACGACTCTTCCATATCTTATCAATCAATGCTAGAACATAAGTCGAAGTCACCTATAGTGACCTGTACGACTCATCCATATCTCATCAATCAATGCTAGCACCTAAGTCGGAGTCACCTATAGTGACCTGTAGATTCATAAGCAACCTGTACGATTACGTCGGAGTTGCCTATATAGCTCATCTACCAATTCCTGCACACGAGTCGGAACCACATAATGTGGTCTGCACGACAGGCTGGGTGTAAATGAATACGCTCATGTGCTACGATCACATGAAGGCTAGACCTTGTCCTCGGGCGGAGCACTAACATCGAGGTGCAGGATAATGAGTATTAAATGCATAAAAACATAACCATACACATTGAAATCAATGTCTTAAACATGTACTCACCTGAAGATTACCGGGGCATCCGTAGCGTCATTTGGCATAACCACTTTAACGTCCCAACATTCTTAATTAGAACTAAACCCAGTGATAGACCATAATAAAATCATGGTTAATCTCTACGCTGTTAACCATCATAACTTCTTTCCTTAAAGAAACCAAGTACCATGTTAAATTTGGATTGTTTTATGGCTGCATCTAACAGTCTTGTTAGACTGCCTACGTACCCTCAAACGGGATCAAGCCATTTGTAGTTCAACTTATTACTTCAAAGCATTCATAGTAATTGTATGCCGATAATATGCATATAGATATACCATAATGCAATCTAAAACTCAACCCTACAAGTGTAAAACACACATATATATATAACATGGCATAAAATGCATAGAACAATTTAAAAGCATTTGTGAAATTATCAGTCATATCTATATACAATAAAAGGAAAAGACCCACTAACCTGAGGTCTGCACTATGGCTCCCTAGCAAAAAAAGCGAGACATCACGAACCATCGTCGTCTATAACAATTATCAAATCACATATCAGAGTTATCATCGATAAAACATGTAACATACATAAAACATATCCCTTAGGACGTTCTAGAACGATTTGGGACCCATTGACCAAAAGTCAATTGTCGGTCAAAGATCGACAGTAGGGTCCACAACCCTACGTAACTCGATCTAGAAGATCCGTGTCTCAGATTTCTGATCTGTAACTTTCAAAGATCCACATTGTGCTTCTAATGCATCATATTAAAGTTTCATTACGATCCAACGGTTGGATCTCCTCCAATTGCCAATTCAAGTGGTGGTCAATGTTTTATTTTAAGAACTTACAATTCTAATTTGGGAAGATGCGTACGTCAGATTCCCAATCCATAAGTTTCTAATATCCTCAAATATTACGTACTATAATGTATTAAAATTTAATGACGATCCAACGATTGGATCATTGGTTCCTGTAATAATCAAGTGGCGAACCATAATGGGACTACGTTCAAACGACGAAATTTCGTCAGTCGGACTTCACAAATGGAACCAAGGTATTCAAATTTAGCCTAGGAATCGGCCTTGGAAAATGGGAGGTCGCGGAGGTGTTGGTGACGGGGAAACTAGGAGCTTTCTCCCTTTTTTTATTTTTTATTTATTTTTCTTTTCTGATTGGCTGAAGGCTTTCCTTCCCTTTATGTGATTGTTCCTTTGTGCCTAAAATTTGATTGGGCTACTTCCTTGAAGGAGTTAAATTAATTTACAACTGAAATATAAATAACCAAATTCAAAAGTTCGTAACTATACCGTTATCATCCGAACTCGCAAACGGCTTTCGCCTATGCGTTCACACCAACAAGTACTACAAGGATATGCTAAAAGAATAAGTCATACGTTCCTCTAGACAATGGTAAATAAAAGTCAAAGTCCTTGCCTCTAGGGCATTTTTGTAAATTCACACTTTTAAAATTAATAAAAATGTAAAATTAAGAACGGGTTGTCACAATCTACCCACCTTAAAAAATTTAGTCCCCGAAATTTAAAATCATTTGTTATACAACAGTAGTGAAAAGACAGTAGATAAATAGATATGTAAGGAAGATATCAAGTTAGAGTGGTCACATAAAAGAGAATGTCATTCCGTCACGATTGGAGTGCAGTGATTCCTCCTTCATGCCCCCAAACTCGTACTTTCTTTCTCTTTTAACACAATACTAAAATATAATACTACAATATAAAATCCTTTATGAAAACATTAAGTCAAAAATAGAAATACATACTACATATCGTCAAATTACACAAATCATATAACGTACCATTAAATAGTTGTACTGAAATCAAAACTAAACATAGATTATATTTCACATACGCACTCATTGCGTTACGTACCCCGAAGATGAACATGTAGTATCTTTGGGTTGATCCCAGATAATGAATAACTAACTAAATAAGTAAATACAAATGCGAACATAGAATGACCTACTTGTCTATTTACTTAATGAACACAACGAATAAGTTATTAATATTATGGTCTGCAACCCACAATACCAACAATTTACTGTTGTCATGCTAAGTAAGTAACAAATTCTCGAGGGTGCAATATTACCATCATGCCCCCCATTGAGAAATACACAAATAACGTCAAGTCAAATCTCTACTGCGCTCACGCACTCCCCCTCATTGGGTAACAACAACAATAGGATAACATTTTTATAATGTGAACTCTCACAATTGAACACTTGTTCGTAAAACTCCTCAGTCAAGCACGTGCTAAGCAAAGAATCTCCATTCCAAATCTCCATAGTGTCACAACAAAGACCAACAATTTTTTTGTGAAGAGTTACAAGCATTTCTAGTGAAGATAAGTATCAAATACGATCATACTACAACTATAAAGAAAATAAACGTAACACACCAAGAAAGTTTGGATAGTCCATTCAGACTAGTTGTTAGTCTGAGGGAAATATATAGTCAGTTACAACTTACTACACGTGGCCTTCAAGAAGGCTTCCCAAACACTTGTAAACATGCATCCCGATAAGATATAATAGTGACATACCTGTTATGTAGTTGAGCTAACATAGTCTGCAACACTTTAGCAAGCAAATTCATAATGAAGTTCCCTTGAACTTAGTGAGAAAGTGACTACGTCGAGAAGGCTAGAAGAATACTCGAGAATTTGAGGATCAAAGCAAGTCCATCAAATTTAGAATAAGAGATAATTGGATTGGATGCATAACATCAAACTACGACAATAGCTTTCGAGATATTCGATCACCACGATAAGATTTGTTCAACTGAGCATTTGCTGGGTGATTAAGTAATTAATGGTTATGACTGCACCTTCAACGTCAATGGGTTTTTAGACAGTGCTTTTGCTTTAAGGCAATACAAAGTGTAGTACGGTAGACACGTACCCAAGGTTAACTAGAAGACCTTCCAGCACCAAGAAGTGAAAATGTTGTCCTTTTGAACCAACGGAAAATGAATTGACTTGTCACATCAATCGACAATCACCATACATCACCAAAATCCCTACAGAGAAGTGTCATATAGCTTCCGAAATAAGATGATGATTGTTGACTTTAGGTCATGAATAAGATGGTTTGTTTAGAACTGTTCTAACAGTTGGAAAATAAAAGCAAAACTCCGTTATATTGCCTCTGCCCAGCCAAAACATCCAAAGAACACGTCACACTGAATTTCGAAATGACCATAGTCAATGATAGGATTTTTACTGCTTATGTGAATGCGATAAAAACCTTCTATTTTACTTGCAAGAATCACAAGGTTATTGTAGTATAAACGGATCTCGCAAGGTCATTCTCCACAGGGATTATTAAATAATTCGAAACAAATCAGATTCCAATTAATGATTGTAAAGTAGAAATTTAGATGATTGATTTTATAACCTACTTAAATTAAAAACGAATTTAACTATTAATGATAAGACAATCTGCAATATTAGGACTAGAGAAAAAAACAGTTTTGAGAAAATCAAATTGAGAAGGCACTAGGGTTCCACCATCACCTAGTAATCCTATGAATTTTTACCCATTACTTATGATCTACACATACCACTTTGAAGGTTAGATTTTCCTAATTCATATTCTACTTGGAACCTCCAACGTAGAACGTATATCTAACATGCAACCCGTCCGGACGTTCGGATCAAATATGAACATGAAAGACTCATTATGCTTTATGAAAATCCTTTGAAAAACCATGCAATCCTTAAGACGTGATATTCATCCTAAGAGAAATTACAATTATTAATCACAAGAAGCCAGCGTCAATTTCAGGGAACCTTCCGACCAAAATTGCATCAAATTACTTTTCTAAAGATCCTAATGGTGATCAGGCATTACGACAATTAGATAGTTTTTATCCCGGTGATTAACAATTCAAAGTACGCATGCAATCGATCATAAGCAATTAAATAAAAATCACATATTCATGCTAAGGCTCAAGGCTTCGCCCTAGCAAAAGAAATTAGTTCCGCATATTCATAATTGAAATCATAGAAATATCTATTAAGAAAAGGATTGAAAACACCTTCAAGTAGAAAATCTTCAAAACCCTAGCACTTCTCTCTGTCTCCAATATTGCATAAAATAAAGCGTACCCTAAAACTGTAGACGGCTAAGCAATATATTTGCTAAGCCACCACCAAAAACCCTAGCCAACTAAAATTAATAAAAACCCTAAATAAAAATAGTAAAATTCGTCTAAAATCTGAACAACCACGTTTTGGCCCAAAAGCTGCTCCAAAACTGGCCCAATATAGCTGGATTTGATGTTTGGAATATTCTGAACACTTTTCCAGAAGGCCACGAACCCATCCGAGGTCATCTTGGGCTCCAAAAACGTCATTTAAGCCCAAAAACGTCACTTTCCAGCACTGCGCACTGCTTCTTTATTTCATCGCCAGAAAATAACTGCTTGGTGGAAAAATCCCAAATTTTGATACGATCAAGCTAATTGACTCACGAACGTCCTCCAATTGGAATTACTCCAAAATTCGTCCATTTGGTCCTGTTTTGCTCCAGAGGAAGTCGAAAGTCCTATATTGAAAATACAATTCAAAGTATCAAAATTCTTCCAATATATTAACCAAAATATACTAAGATTAGGGTAAAATATATAATATAAAATCTACTCATCAAATACCCCCAAACTTAGCTTTTTGCTTGTCCTCAAGCAAAACAAGACTCAAACAAAAATAAAAACTTAACAAACTAACTAGCTAAAATTAACTGACAAAAATTTTCACCTTCAAAGTTGCAATCCATAGCAAATTTTAAAAACTAGAACATCTTTTCAAAAGTTCAAACCAATCCCACCACAGAGTCTAAGCCATTTAGAATCAATTAGAAAAGAATTCACAAACTTCCTTTGGTGTAAAGTGAACCAACATAATTAAGGAGACTCGACTAAAACCCTTACCTCTCGTCCTTATTTATTTCACACATAGTAACTTTAAATATAACTCTCTTTCTTTTTCTTTTTTTTTTCTTTTTCACTTTTTTTTTATATATAACATTTTTTTTTTTTCTCCAGTAACAGTAGTGGTCGTGCAATGTCGGTTTACTTAAGCTTTCGATCCAACCCATGTAGCGAGCTTTAGGTCAATGACTCCCAAACCACTAGGGCTTTAGGACACTAGGTGTAGAACACCCCTAAGGACTTATTAACCCGAGCTGAAAAGGCTACGAAACCAACTAACCACCCTGCCTCATGCCAAAACTCTACCGTTTGACGCGAGAATCACTGCTGATTAGGCAGGACTGGCCCGGTTACTAGGCAGAACCTCGGGTGAGACAATTATTACTTTATTTTTTTTTTTTTTTCACACTAATAACTGACTTTACTTAAAATAAAAAATAAAAAATAAAAATAAACTTAGACTAAAAGCAAGTATTTCAATCTCACTCCCCACAAACCATGTTGGTGTGATGTGCAAAGTTCAAAGTATAATTCATGAATTAGTGTCTAAGCAACGATAAATAGAAAAGACTCTAATGTGGGATTAACTTTCACCATGTCCATTTGTTCTAACGCTTAAAATACTCTATGGATATTAACTTAGGAATAATGAAAATTTTTAAACGGACACAACAATAAAAAAAAACTAAAATTTACTTTCCCACCCCCAAACTTATGTCACACTTTGTCCTCAAGGTGTGGAAAATAAAAGAAAAATGACAAAAAGGAAATAAACTTAAACTAACATATAAGAATTATAAAAGGGAAAATGAGGAACAAAACCAAAGAAAATTTTATATTACAACGGAAACGAACTAAATCTATGACTAATTAACAAAATAGGACAAAGACGTCAGGACAAAGAACATAATAAAGAACATGATATATAAAAATAAAAAATAAATAAATAATGAGACAAGAAAGCACCTGGGAATATGGACTCCATTGTGGCATGCAATTTGAAAAGTGGCGTGCTTTGAACATTGGATCCCCTGCGAAATGAATGGGACGCAGCTGGCATGCAAGGGGAAAGTGGCGTGCAGAGTTGTTGTCTGGCGCTGTCAATCAGCAATCACAGAGCCCAAACGGCTCTCTCCAAACCGTGCCCTAGGGAAACATAAAAAACAGATGAGGCGCACACGTGTCAGGCATCAAGAAGGGTAGCTCCATAGGATTCGAAATTAAGAGTGAAGATCAATCCATTTGCCCATATCTCTTTCTTTCTCGCAGACCCCATTTTGCTAAAATGAAAGGACCTCTCTGTCTCTCACATTTTTCTCTCCTTTCCTCAATTTAGCTCTGCTCTCTCTAGAAAGTCTGAAAATGCTTTTACTCTCTCCATGTCAAAGCAAGTCCTTCTTCCTCCCTTTGCAGGTAAAAACTAAGCCATGCCATTTCTCCTTTTGTTCGTTCAAATGTAAAGATGTAGCTCCATTTCTGCTAACTTCATCACCAAGAGTAACATGAAAATGTTTGTGACTGATGCATTTGATTGTTCTGTGTATGTCTCAGTTTCCTCGCAGATTGATGCATCCGTAGCCTTCCATAACCCAACAACAACGCACCTCCGTGAGTACCCCGCCGTGATGGAAAATCGGAAAAAACGGAAACCCAAAGGTAAAATCATCCTCCAATCTTGTGGTTGCAGTGTCCAATTTATTTGTTGGAGAGATCTGGAACAAACACTAACACCTGCATGTGGTTTTATCAGTGTGGAGAGCCCTAATGGTTTCAAATCCGAGACAACAACACAAGAACACCCCCGGAGTCAGCAGCTCAGCTCAACCAAGGATCTGCAAATGTTGAGGTAAAACCCGTAACCCTTTTTATTGATGGACTATGATCTGATACTTGAAAAATAACCCCTACTGTGACTGAAAAATAACACTCAAATCCAGCATACACCCGTGAGAAAACAAGCTTAAGCTGCCGGTCTAATAGTCCCAGAAAGCAAAATCAACAGCAACTGTCGCGGCCTCTGTATGTCATATAGGTACAGATCTCGTTCGTCTGCTTTTGCTAAGCTCAACATTTACAAGTTCAACAACAGTTCATTTGAATGCCATATGTAACCTGTATGTACTCATATTGTTGGTCTTTATGTAGGGGTATACGGATCCATGATAGAGCCAAGGACACAGAAGTAAACACACAAGAGCAACGGAGGAAAATAGCACAGGCCGCATGACCCAGATCGATGCATCTGGGAGGTAAAATTCGAATCCCTGCAAGTGTAGTTGTTGTAGATCTGGTAATAATATCTGTACTCAGTTCTGTGGTGTATGGATCGGTGATTTAATTGTGCTTCCTCCATGCATCGCAAAACTGAGCTGCAGAAATTAACTGCTCTAAATTCTGTTTATGTGCTGGATCTGCAACAATCACCCCCAAACTTGCATATGTGAATGGCTTTTTATGTGGACTGCTTTCAATTTCCAGCATAGTGTAGATGTGGTTGATGTGAACGATAGACTTGCTGCTGGGTGCAGGATTCCAGCATAGGACGCGTTTTATTTTCCACGTTCGCAACCTGCAATTAACCAATATGCGTTAAAAATTGAAAATAAAAATAAAAATAAAATGGGTAAATAAAATCAACTCGCAATCTTCAATTTTTTTTTTTTTTCGTTTTTTTTTTTTTTTTTTTCGTTTTTTATATTTTTAATGATTTATGTATGCTTTTTTTATTTTTTATAAATATATATATATATATATATATATATTATTGAGAAAATCAAACAAAAATTAAAATTAGGAAAGAGTTAGAAAAATTGGGTTGCCTCCCAAATAAGCGCTTTATTTTAAGTCTGTAGCTAGACGTTGCGGAAGTCTGGTGGTTAGATCACTGGTGCCTTCAGAGTCAAAGACTCGTATCCCGTATCAAATGGCGACTCCACGTATGGTTTCAGCCTGTGACCATTCACCTTGAATGTGTTGCCTTGAGCCCCATTAGATATTTCAACTGCCCCATGAGGAAAGATTTTAGTAACCAAATACGGCCCTGTCCAGCGAGATTTCAATTTCCCTGGAAACAACTTAAGCCTTGAACTGAATAGCAACACCTTTTGCCCTGGCTGGAATTCTTTGCGTAAAATTTGACTATCATGAAACGCCTTAGTTCTTTCCTTGTAGATACGAGAACTTTCATAAGCACCCCGACGAATTTCCTGCAGCTCATTGAGCTGCAGTTTACGTTGCTCTCCGGCTGAGTCATATGCAAAATTTAACTCTTTAATTGCCCAGTACGCCTTATGCTCAAGCTCCATAGGTAGATGACATGCTTTTCCATAAACGAGTCGAAATGGGGACATCCCAATAGGAGTTTTATAAGCTGTTCTGTAGGCCCACAACGCATCATTTAATTTTAAACTCCAATCTTTTCGTGTAGAACCAACTGTTTTTTCCAAAATGCGTTTTAATTCTCTGTTTGAAACCTCCACTTGACCAGATGTCTGTGGATGATAAGGTGTAGCCACACGATGATTAATCCCATATTTTGCCAACAAATTAGCAAATGGCTTATTAATAAAGTGCTTCCCCCCATCACTAAGAATAACACGTGGAATTCCAAAACGCGGAAATATAACCCCTTGGAGGAACCTCAGGACTACTGATCCTTGATTAGTTGGTGCTGCAATGGCCTCGACCCACTTAGAAACATACTCCACAGCAACTAAAATATATTGGTTTCCATGGGACGATGGAAATGGTCCCATGAAATCAATACCCCAAACATCAAATAATTCAACAATCAAAATACTTTGCTGGGGCATCTCATTCCTTTTGGACTGGTTGCCGACTCTTTGACATCTATCACAAGCCTTGCACCAATTGTATGCATCTTTAAAAAGTGTAGGCCAAAATAACCCACTCTGCAAAATTTTTTCTGCTGTTCTTTTCTGCCCAAAATGTCCCCCACAAGCAAAATGATGAGCAAACCTTAAAACGCTTTCCTGTTCAGCTTCTGGAATACACCTGCGAATAATCTGGTCTGGGCAATACTTAAATAGGTATGGCTCATCCCAGAAATAATGCTTCACATCAGATAAAAACTTCTTTTTCTGCTGAAATGTTAAAACTGGATGCACTACACCTTTAACTAAGTAATTAACAATATCAGCGAACCATGGTGTACGGAAATGGACTGCAAATAACTGTTCATCTGGAAAACTTTCCCTCAGTGGTAGGGAATCCTCTTCTGAAACTGTGGGAATAATCAATCTAGACAAATGATCAGCCACCACATTTTCACTGCCCTTTTTATCTTTGATTTCTAAGTCAAACTCTTGCAATAAAAGAATCCAACGAATTAATCGAGGCTTAGCATCTTTTTTAGACAACAAATATTTCAAAGCTGCATGATCTGTATAAACAATCACTTTAGCTCCAACTAAATACGAACGAAATTTTTCCAAAGCAAAAACAACTGCCAACAATTCCTTCTCTGTTGTTGCATAATTTAGTTGTGCATCATTGAGGGTTCGACTAGCATAATAAATAACTTGGGGAAGTCTATCTTTCCGCTGTCCAAGAACTGTCCCCACTGCATAATCTGATGCGTCACACATCAGTTCAAAAGGTAAGCTCCAATTAGGAGCTGCAATAATGGGTGCTGTAGTGAGGAGTGTCTTTAACTTCTTGAAGGACTCCAAACAAGCCTCATCAAAAATGAAAGGGGCGTCTTTAGCCAATAAATTACACAAGGGTCGGCTAATCTTGGAGAAATCCTTGATGAACCGTCTATAAAACCCGGCATGCCCAAGAAAAGATCGAACACTCTTAACAGTTGTCGGGGGTGGCAACTTTTCAATTGCATCAATTTTAGCCTTATCAACTTCAATACCCCTATTAGAAATCAAGTGGCCCAAGACAATTCCCTGCCTAACCATGAAATGACACTTTTCCCAGTTTAAAACCAGGTTGGTCTTAATGCATCTGTCCAGAACTAAAGATAAATTCTGCAAACATTGGTCAAAAGAATCCCCAAAAACAGAAAAATCATCCATAAATACCTCAACTACATGTTCAACTAACCCGGTAAATATGCTCATCATGCAACGCTGAAATGTAGCAGGCGCATTGCACAAACCAAAAGGCATTCTTCTATATGCGAAAGTCCCAAAAGGACAAGTAAAGGTTGTCTTTTCTTGATCCTCAGGGGCAACTGGAATCTGGTTGTACCCTGAATAGCCATCCAAGAAACAGTAGAAAGCACGACCAGCCAACCTTTCCAACATTTGATCAATGAAAGGCAATGGAAAATGATCTTTTCTAGTTCCCGCATTGATCTTTCTATAATCAACGCACATACGCCACCCAGTAGTCAAGCGTGTAGGCACAAGTTCATTATTATCATTTTTCACAACTGTAATACCAGAACGCTTAGGCACCACTTGAGTTGGACTAATCCACTTACTATCTGAAATGGGATAGATCATCCCAGCATCTAGAAGTTTCATAACTTCATTACGAACCACTTCTTTCATAATCGGATTTAACCGACGTTGTGCGTCAATGGCAGGTTTTACTCCATCCTCCATCAGAATTTTGTGCATACAAATTGTAGGGCTGATCCCTTTAATGTCAGCTATAGTCCAGCCAATTGCATCTTGATGACTCCTTAAAATGCGCAACAATTTATCTTCCTCTGTTGATGATAAATCAGCAGCTATAATAACTGGCAGCGAAGAATCTGCACCCAAGTAAGCATATTTCAAGTGTTCTGGAAGCACCCTTAACTCCAGTTTAGGTGGCTGTACCTTAGAAGGTTGCAATAGCTTTTTGGGTTCCCCCAAACTTTCAAAAACGTGCCTCCAACGTGGAGGTTGAAAAGGAACACTTTCCAAAGCTGAAACATACTCAAAAACCTCTTCATCTTCTGTATATTTATTCTCAAACCCGTGCAACACATTTAACAATGGATCAGATGTCAAACGTGACATAATTTCAGCATGTAATATGCTGTCAAGCACATCAACACGCATACAGTCATGCACATCACCTGGCCTTTTGGTAGCTTCAAATAAACTGTACACAACATATTGATCTTGCACTCTAAGTGTAAGTGTCCCAGCCTCTACATCAATTAACGTTCTGGCTGTAGCCATGAAGGGCCGCCCCAAAATAATCGGTGTTTGCATATCTTCATCCATATCCAAAATCACAAAATCTGCAGGAAGGTAGAGATTATCCACTTTAATAATTAGGTCTTCTATAATACCCCTTGGATAAGCAACTGAACGGTCCGCTAGTTGTAGAATAACTGATGTAGGCTTGATTTCTCCTTGTCCTAGTCTCTGAAAAACAGAAAAAGGCATTAAATTAATACTAGCACCTAAATCAATTAAAGCACGTTTAAAATGAGAATTTCCAATTGTGCATGAAATTGTAAAACTCCCTGGATCTTGTTTCTTTGGGGGCAATTTGTGAAGCAGAACAGCGCTGCACTGTTCTGTAAGAATCACTTTCTCAAAATCCACAAGCTTCTTTTTCTTTGTGCAAACATCCTTCAAAAACTTGGCATAAGACGGAATGTTTTTGATGGCATCAATTAACGGCAGATTTATCTGAACTTTAGACAAAGTCTTCATGAAATCTGTCAATTGTTGATCTTTAACTTTAGGCTTCAACCGTTCGGGATAAGGCATAGGTGGCTCATAAACAAGATCCTCAACAATAACTGCACTATTTTCGGAACTGTTCACTGTCTGTTCAGAATCTTTTGAATTGGCAGATTTTTCAACAATTCCCGAATCTGTTTTAGGCTGTGAAAACACCCGCGAATTTTGAATGCAATTTTCATCCCTGTTATCAAAGCTTTTTCCGGAACGTAGAATTCTAACTGCCTTGCAATCTGCACCTCCCCTAGGATTTGGTTCGGTTTGGCTGGGAAATGTACCTGGTGCCCTACCAGAAACCTGCAAAGCAATCTGCCCCATTTGTTTTTCCATGTTTTTCATTGATGCCTGCAGATTTTGAATTTCTTGAGTTGTGGTATTTGCCAATTTTTCAATCGCAACCTCCCAAGCAGCCTTAGGTGCAGCAGGTTGTTGTACCTGCTGTTGAAATTGTGGTCTAGTGTGCTGTTCCTTATCCCACCTTAGATTAGGATGATCTCTCCAACCGGGGTTGTAGAAATTAGAATATGGGTCATATCTGGGCCGCTGGAGATTGTTAAATGCATTAACCTGCTCTGCTGTAAAATCTGGTGAAACATCTTTATGTGGGCAGCTCATAAAATCGTGAGTTATCATGTTGCAAATGCTGCAGGCAGCTTGTAAGGGCTGCTTTACAGCAACTTGAGAACCTGGCATTCTTTGTAATAACATGTCAAATTTTGCGTCAAGCCTTTTCTCCATTTTTTCAATTTGTGCTGTAACATATGGAGAACCAGTAGACATCTCAAAAGCTGACCTAGATTGTGGCTGCTCCACTGCCCACTGCTGAGTATCTTCTGCCATTTTTTCAAATAACAAACACGCCTCTTGTGCATTTTTGTCTTTGTACGTACCTCCGCATGAAGCGTTGACAAGAGTTTTTGTAGTCATATTCAACCCTCTGAAAAATATGTGCATTTGATCAGTAGTGTTAATACCCGAATGTGGACATTTTCTAATCAACTCCTTAAATCGCTCCCACGCCTCATGAAACTCTTCATTTGGTTTTTGGGCAAAAGATAAAATCTGAGTTCTCATGTCAAGGGTCTTAGAAGCCGGATAATACTTGTTTAGAAATTTTTCACTGAGTTGGGCCCAAGTTGTAATGCTTCCAGATGGGAGTGTGAGGAGCCATCTCCTTGCCTGATCTTTTAAAGTGTATGGAAACAACCGCAGCTTAATAGATTCGGCTGAAAATCCCCTCACCAAAATGTTTTTGCAACCCATTAAAAATTCCGCAATGTGCATGTTAGGATCATCAGATGACAACCCATGAAACGTAGGTAGAATATTCAACATGTGCTGTTTTATTTCAAATGCAGTCCCTTCCTCCACTGCCGGATATGTGATGCAACTGGGTATATTTGTGGTATGGGCAGTTAGTGAATCACCCAGGGGCAGACCTGCCTCTGGAATTATAAACGCCATTTTTTCTTTGTTGTGCAGGTCCCCAGAAAAGACTGATTCCAGAAACCTCTCCTGCAGAGGACGAACCCGCTGCAAATGTTGTTCCCTGCGTTTCCTCCTTAAATGCTGTTCAAATTCTGGATCAAATGGAATCAATTTTTGCACTGTTGAACGGGTGCTGACCATGCACAGATTTCTGAAATCTGTACTGCTGTAATCTGTAAAAATAGATGAAAACGAAAATTAAATATTTTTTTTTTGTTTTTTTTTTTATATATGTATAAACAGCAATACTAATTGAAAATCTGATTCGTAGGGATTATTTTAAATAATCCCCGGCAACGGCGCCATTTTCTTGATAGGATTTTTACTGCTTATGTGAATGCGATAAAAACCTTCTATTTTACTTGCAAGAATCACAAGGTTATTGTAGTATAAACGGATCTCGCAAGGTCATTCTCCACAGGGATTATTAAATAATTCGAAACAAATCAGATTCCAATTAATGATTGTAAAGTAGAAATTTAGATGATTGATTTTATAACCTACTTAAATTAAAAACGAATTTAACTATTAATGATAAGACAATCTGCAATATTAGGACTAGAGAAAAAAACAGTTTTGAGAAAATCAAATT
The DNA here is from genome assembly GCF_042453785.1 of Malus domestica. Classification (NCBI taxonomy): domain Eukaryota; kingdom Viridiplantae; phylum Streptophyta; class Magnoliopsida; order Rosales; family Rosaceae; genus Malus; species Malus domestica. The sequence continues at coordinate 23,613,508 of NC_091671.1, read as the reverse complement.
GAGAAGGCACTAGGGTTCCACCATCACCTAGTAATCCTATGAATTTTTACCCATTACTTATGATCTACACATACCACTTTGAAGGTTAGATTTTCCTAATTCATATTCTACTTGGAACCTCCAACGTAGAACGTATATCTAACATGCAACCCGTCCGGACGTTCGGATCAAATATGAACATGAAAGACTCATTATGCTTTATGAAAATCCTTTGAAAAACCATGCAATCCTTAAGACGTGATATTCATCCTAAGAGAAATTACAATTATTAATCACAAGAAGCCAGCGTCAATTTCAGGGAACCTTCCGACCAAAATTGCATCAAATTACTTTTCTAAAGATCCTAATGGTGATCAGGCATTACGACAATTAGATAGTTTTTATCCCGGTGATTAACAATTCAAAGTACGCATGCAATCGATCATAAGCAATTAAATAAAAATCACATATTCATGCTAAGGCTCAAGGCTTCGCCCTAGCAAAAGAAATTAGTTCCGCATATTCATAATTGAAATCATAGAAATATCTATTAAGAAAAGGATTGAAAACACCTTCAAGTAGAAAATCTTCAAAACCCTAGCACTTCTCTCTGTCTCCAATATTGCATAAAATAAAGCGTACCCTAAAACTGTAGACGGCTAAGCAATATATTTGCTAAGCCACCACCAAAAACCCTAGCCAACTAAAATTAATAAAAACCCTAAATAAAAATAGTAAAATTCGTCTAAAATCTGAACAACCACGTTTTGGCCCAAAAGCTGCTCCAAAACTGGCCCAATATAGCTGGATTTGATGTTTGGAATATTCTGAACACTTTTCCAGAAGGCCACGAACCCATCCGAGGTCATCTTGGGCTCCAAAAACGTCATTTAAGCCCAAAAACGTCACTTTCCAGCACTGCGCACTGCTTCTTTATTTCATCGCCAGAAAATAACTGCTTGGTGGAAAAATCCCAAATTTTGATACGATCAAGCTAATTGACTCACGAACGTCCTCCAATTGGAATTACTCCAAAATTCGTCCATTTGGTCCTGTTTTGCTCCAGAGGAAGTCGAAAGTCCTATATTGAAAATACAATTCAAAGTATCAAAATTCTTCCAATATATTAACCAAAATATACTAAGATTAGGGTAAAATATATAATATAAAATCTACTCATCAGTCAACAAAAGGTGTAAAGTAGGGGTAAGATAAGACAACACTTCAGTTGTCAGAAACTTTAATCATTTCCAACAACCCACTCTAATTTAACTTTCCTCGGTTGTAAGTGAGGAAAACACTATAGCCAAAAGGTTTGAGGTTCCTATGATAAAGTGTTTAGTCCTTGGTTGGGTAAATTCCTAATTGATAAACTTTGTAACTAAGTTTCTCAATGACGTCAGAAATGTTCGATATGAAGCAAGGAAAATTGGTGTAATACTAGGAAGTGGGTCGATGATGTACATCACTTAACAATTTGGTGGTATCCTGGTAAGATTGGGATACGACGCCAAAAGTATATGTCCTCGAAATGTAAAACATTACTAATCAACTCTACGACATGAACTAAAAGGTCCACATAGTTTCCTCGACACTTAAATCATTCTACAGTGAGACTAGTCGAAGAGGTTTCGTTTACCTAGGTAGGTGATAAGGTAAAAACAACCATGAGTTAACTATTCTAATACAAAGCTTGTTCCTAAGCTTCCACGCTCTTAGTTTATTCGGCTCAAGCGAAGTAGTTCATTGATGCTAGGAGGATTTGATGACTGCTTTTTGGATTTCTACTACTCCCAGGATATGACAACTTACACTCGCAAGCCTATTCTCACCCATTTAATAAGTATAACTATAAAAGCAAAATCTGGGAATTAGCGTTGGTCGAAAAATTCCAAGGCTGGAAAAAAAAACTTGCTAAAGATCTACTTTCAAAAAGGACTTTACTGAGAGTTGATCTTCCTCCTGAAGATCCAGCATGAACACAAGTACGTTTGAAGATATTAGTATTAACAGGGACCAAAAGTAATTATCCCTCAGATGATCTTTTGTGAAATGCTACCAAGAAATCAAGACTAGCTGAGACTTCCAATCTCAAAAGGATCAATACTAACGGCGAAAGAATAATGATAAAATTATTTGGTAAAATCTCTGGTGATACATGGTTATCAATACATTAACTTAGACCATCAACTTGCCTCAAATCTACACCTTTCCTCTACAAGGAAAATCTTCGTTTTAATTGTAAGGACATTGCCAAAATGATCTTCTAAAATGTCGTGAAGACAACATAACTATCCAAAACTTAGGAAAAGTTAGCATATTTTTCCATATTCGACAAGGTGGCAAGATTCGAACCTTAGACACAAGAACCAAGAATGCTTACATCACGTGTGTGATGGATGCAATACTACCCAAACTTATGCTCTGATACCAAACTGACACGCCCAGACCCGGAAAGTCAACTTGGACTCCAAATCGATTTGTGCTGGCCTACACCAAGAGGGTGACGAAGCCATAAAGTATAGTGATGTGGGAAAAATGTGAATAAATTTAAATCTAAAAGTGTTTAAATACGAGAGTACGTTGTGAGCGGAAATGAACCTATTTCACACGTGATGTCAGAGCATAAGTAAAGTACAGTAGAGTGGATTGAGAATCATACCATTGAAGATAATCTCCAATACCAAAATTTTGCCCCGAATCCTCGTCGATAAGAAAGCTTAGCTAAAAAACCTGAAGGGTGGAAACAAAGCAAGGGTGAGTGGCCCTGGAAATAAAATTTGAATAAAAACCTTCTAAATCATTATAATCCCTCGTTGTAACACCTGTATAGTCTAAAAAAAATCATACCACGTATCAATGTAAAATCAAAAGTATATCAACAGTAAATCCATTAATATACCACAGCATAGCATCTCATGAGCGATATAAATAATCATGTGCTCAATAAATCAATGCTAGCACATAAGTCGAAGTCACCTATAGTGACCTGTACGACTCATCCATATCTCATCAATCAATGCTAGCACATAAGTTGGAGTCACCTATAATGACCTGTACGACTCATCCATATCTCATCAATCAATGCTAGCACATAAGTCGGTGTCACCTATAATGACCTGTACGACTTATCCATATCTCATCAATCAATGCTAGCACATAAGTCGGAGTCACCTATAGTGACCTGTACGATTCATCCATATCTTATCAATCAATGCTAGCACATAAGTTGAAGTCATCTATAGTGACATGTACGACTCATCCATATCTCATCAATCAATGCTAGCACATAAGTCGGAGTCACCTATAGTGACCTGTACAACACATCCATATCTCACCAATCAATGCTAGCGCATAAATTGGAGTCACCTATAGTGACATGTACGACTCTTCCATATCTCATCAGTCAATGCTAGCACATAAGTCAGAGTCACCTATAGTGACCAGTACGACTCATCCATATCTCATCAATCAATTCTAGCACCTAAGTCAGAGTCACTTATAGTGACCTGTACGACTCATAAGAAACCTGTACAACAGTTTCAGAGTTGCCTATTCGTTGCAACTTGTACGACTATGTCGAAGTTGCCTATATAGCTCATCTACCAATTCCTGCACATCATTCGGAACCACATAATGTGGTTTGTATGACAGGCTGGGTATAAATAAATACGCTCCAAGTGCTTCAATCACGTGAAGGCTAGGCCCTGTCCTCGATGGAGCACTAACACTGAGGTGCAGAATAATGAGCATTAAATGCATAAAAACATAACCATACAAATTGAAATCACTGTCATCAACATGTACTCACCTGAAGCTTACCGGGACATCTGCAGCGTCATTTGGCATAACCACTTTAACGTCCCAACATTCTTAATCAGAACCAAGGTCTAAAATATCGATGATATCGGGAATATCGGTAGTCAAAAAACACCAAAATTTCGATGGAAATATCGGGATATTATCGATATCGATAAAAATTGAATAAAAACCATGGAAATTGTAAGAAAAACTTGGAAATTTTTATTGAAACTTTGCAGGATGTTTATGTAGTCAATTATCTATTAGTTTATACAAAAAATTGGAAGGAAATGCATTGCATGATTGATTTAACTGATTTAAGTTGATTATATAGCGAGCTAGCAAACATTGTGAGTGTAGAAAATATGTAGTAATTAATGAAAGAAGTTTAAACACACCATAATCATTTATATATAATGAATTAGTACAATATTTTACACTTTATCGAAATTTATCCTAGATAATAAATGTCACATCCTGGCCCGGGGATGACCACTTCCCGGGCCCGTTCCACCATCGTAGCATGATATTATCCGCTTTGGGCTTACCATTCCTTCACGGTTTTATTCTTAGGAACTCACGAGCAACTTTCCAGTGGGTCACTCATCCTAGGAGTGCTCTGGCCTCCTTCTCGCTTAACTTCGGAGTTCCTACAGAATCCGAAGCTGGTGAGCTCCCAAAAGGCCTCGTGCTAGGTAGGGATGCGAATATACATTTAAGGATCACTCCCTAGGCGATGTGGGATGTTACAATCCACCCCCCTTAGGGGCCCGACGTCCCCGTCGACACACTTCCGACCAGGGATTGGCTCTGATACCATTTGTCACATCTCGGCTCGGGGCGGACCACTTCTCGGGCCCGTTCCACCACCGTAGCACGATATTGTCCGCTTTGGGCTTACCATTCCCTAAGTTTTTATAGTTGTTTCGCATATAGGTGATACCTATCCCGAGGACGAGCGCATTCAAGGACATCACGGGGGTTACGACCCTTCGACATACCAGTGAGTTGGTAGTATTTTCTGTATTTACCTATATACTATTGATTTTCCCAGAAATTGAATTTAAATGAAAGTTTGTTTTAAAATGCCATGCATACATTATATGAATTGATAATTGTTGCATATATATGTTAAATGGTGTTGTGGACGCACAGGTGAGTATCAGGTGAGTTTTGTGTTAATCATGTGATTTATTGTGATGTGAATTGTATTGAAAGCTCAAACCTGCACCCTTGGTGTTAGTGCTTATATTATTCACCCCGCACCACACGCTCACCTTGGATCCAAGTAGGTGCATGTCGTACAGACCATTAGAGGGTTTCGACATGTCGTACAGACCATGAGAGGTGGTTCCGACTTGTAGGTGACTTTAGATTATTATACAGCCGTTGATGAGAGAAGCACTAGAGCGTATTGTTACACCATTCTTGTCGTACAGACTACTTTAGGTAGTTTCGATTTATGTGCAGAGTATTGCCGTACAGGTGACCGTTGGTGACTCCGGTTGGATTGGATATTGAGCTATAGAATTAACCGTACAGGACAGCTGCAGGGTCTCCGGTTGATTCATTATTTCACCTGTTATATTGATGCATTCTTATTCTGTTGTTGACGTTTATAGCATGGCATACTTTCTGGTTTTTGATAAAGATTGGTGATTTAAGATATTTGAAGAATTATATGCATATTATGTTATTTTCTAGGAAAGTATACAGGTTTTACAGCGAGAGGTTAGAAATGTTATTAAATGAAGTGTTTTCAAAAAGCTTTGTTTTACTGACCCACTCAATTTTGTTTTGCGTCCCTCCAGGTTCTAATTAGCAGTGTGGTGGCTCACGAGGATTCCCACGGCATTTTGATAGACTACATAAAAGTAGAACTCACCCTCGGGTGTTACATCTTAGTAATTGTATCTTTAAAGGTTCCGAACTGAGTCAATGGTTACGTCACTCTCACGTGACGGCCAGCATGCCCTCATTCGGGACGGGGTGTGTCAATAAATATTAGCTTGCAAGCCTTGCAGACATCTTAACGACCATATAAATATTACAGGCTGAATATGTAATCACAAACTTAAGACCAACAGATTGATTGATTGTTTTCATGAGTGATAATAAATGAGTTGCAATCCAGTTTCCTCAATTAAGTGGATAAGTGTGAAAATATTGCGCTTTCAATAAAACGATATTATCAGCAATATTTCACCGATAATATTGATATTTTAGACCTTGTTCACACCTAATATCAAATTTAAAAGTGATATGGGCAAGATTGCAAAAAGGGGGAAAATGCAAGGGTAAAATAAGGAACATATGGTTAGATTTTTGGTCCTTGTATTTTAATTTGCTTTTTCTGACGACCATCGCTATGAACATTACATTACCCCACTAATAATAATTACCACTGTATTAATTGATCGTAGACCAAACATGCCCTCAACGAAGACCAATAAAGCTCTTTCTCTTTCTCTAACTTTCTCTCTCATCAGCAGCTTCACAAGCAGAGCTCAAGCTCTCTCAAGCTCAAACTTCACCTCTTTCGGCAGTCAAATCGGAGCTTCTAAAAATGTCACTTTCGGCTCAGTAAGAGTTCCCCAATTCTATGTTTTACTTCACTTGCTAAGTTACTATTCAAATTCTGAGATTTTGGTTGTCTAAGGTTTCTCTGCTCACCACATGTGGACCGTTCCTCCTCCATTTCTCACCTCCTGGCGAGCACCATCAGGCAAGGGGAGGCCTTATTTAGGCCGTACGAGGCGGAGGATCCATCAAACTCGAGCGGGTTTTGGGATCCGGAGAAGAGGGATTGCTTATTTTGATGGGTCTGAGCGTGGATTGCAGAGAGGCGCATATCTTAGTAGCTGCGACGACGGAGCCTCGGCTGCAATTGCGATGACGGAGCCTCGGCGATATTATCGATAATTAAGGCCTCGTTTGGCAGCCCGTATAAGGGACTAAAGAGGGTAAATAATACGGTCCCGAGTGTTTGGCACAACTTCATACTAAATAGCACCCGGATTAATTGTACTGACCCCACATGTTTTATACGGCACACACTTGCTAATTTATCCACCCCAGAACCTAAGGATTATTAGTCGGGTATGAAAAAACTCTCGCTCTCTCACTCTTTCTATCCCTCTGTCGTCTCGTTCCTCTCTTTTGCATCGTTCGCAAGACTCATTCCTGTTCTCGTCGTTCAGCCATCGTTCTTCTTCTTCTTCTCTCTGTTTCTATAAAATTCTATGAAGTTAATTAGGGTTGGACGATGAAGCTTCCTGGCTAAATTCATACAGCTTCTTGGCTTAATTTGCGATGACCCACCACTATGGAAATCCAATTAATTGATTTCCTTGACAGGATCCTAAACCTGATGACCTGCAGCCGCCCTTTCGTCGGAATCTGGAGCAGAATCTCAACAATTCCCAGAAAACTGCAAGACCATAAGCTCTGTTAATCCTCGCCGACGTGGATGGACCGTAGTCTCTGCTTGAAAGCCGCACCTTCACAGTGCCTCGATTTGCCGTGAAAACAAACCCATAACTGATCCGTGTTGTCTGCAGAAGATAAACAAAATAGGTTTTTCTGCAGAAGATGAACGAAAAATTAAGGGCAGAGCCCTTTGTGCATTATTCTATCATTATTTTTCCATTTTTTAAATTATTTTATTAACAATTTTTTTCTTAAAACTATTTCTGTCAGTTTATTTGGAAAATATTTTGAAATTGATGTATGAAATTTACTATCTTTCTTTGTTATTTGACATTCCACTTTTTTATCCGATTCAGTACCAAACACAGTATAAATAATACGGTCATTAATCCGATACTGCACCAAACACCCGATTAATTTAGTCAGTACTATCCGGTGACTATTTATCCTATCCGACAGAAATAGTCAGTACAGTCCGAGCTGCCAAACGAGGCCTAAGTGGATAAGTGTGAAAATATCGCGCTCTAAAAAAAATGATATTATCGGCGATATTTCGTCGATAATATCGATATTTTAGACCTTGATCAAAACTAAACCCAGGGATAGACCAGAATAAAATCATGGTTAATCTCTCTGTTGTTAACCATCATAACTTCTTTCCTTAAAGAAACCAAGTACCTTGTTAAATTTGGATTGTTTTATGGTTGCATCTAATAGTCTTGTTAGACTGCCTACGTACCCTTAAACGGGATCAAGCCATTCGTAGTTCAACTTATTACTTCAAAGCATTCATAGTAATTATATGCCGATAATATGCATATAGATATACCATAATGCAATCTAAAACTCAACCATACCATAGTGTTTTAACATATATATAATAAATTGCATAGAACAATTCAAAAGCATTTGTGGAATTATCAGTCATATCTATATACGATAAAAGGAAAATACCCACTCACCTGAGGTTTGCGCTTCGACTCCCTAGCACAAAAATCAAGACATCACGAACCATCGTTACTTTTAACAATTATCAAATCACATCTTAGAGTTCTCATCGATAAAACACGTAACTTACATAAAACATATCCCCATGGACGTTCTAGAATGATTTGGGACCCATTGACCAAAAGTCAATTGTCGATCAAAGATCGATGGTAGGGTCCACAACCCTACGTAACTCGATCTAGAAGATCTGTGTCTAAGATTTCTGATCCTTAACTTCCAAAGATCCACATTGTGCTTCTAAAACATCATACTAAAGTTTCATTACGATCCAACGGTTGGATCTCCTCCAATTGCCAATTCAAGTGGTGGTCAACGTTTTATTTTACAAACTTACAATTCCAATTTGGGAAGATCCGTACATCAGATTCCCAATCCGTAAGTTTCTAATATCCTCAAATATTATGTACTATAATGTATTAAAAATTTAATGACGATTCAACAGTTGGATCATCGGTTGCTGTAATAATCAAGTGGCGTACCATAATGGGACTAAGTTCAAACGATGGAATTTCGTCAATCGGACTTCACAAATGGAACCAAGGTATTCAAATTTAGCCTAGGAAGGTCAGGGGACCCCTCAGCCCACGCGCCGCCGCAGGTGGCTGTTGGCCACCTAGACTTGCCGGAAAATTCAACTATTTCTAAAAATTACCAAAATTCACAGAAATGAAGATCTCAAAGAGTGGAACAACTTTCATACCTGCCACGAAGTCCAAAAGTGGACGGAAGATAGTCAATTTTGCCCATAAAGCCGGTGGGTGCCTAAAGCTTCCCGGCGTCAATTCATCGTCTACCGTGGTCCAATAGGGTCAAGGTTGGTTGGGATTTTCTCCTGGGATGATGGACTACAAAGCCCAAGTGGTGGCATCAGCCATTGCTTTGCCGATTCACCAAAAAATTGAAAATGGTGGCCAGAGCACCGTGAGAACTGTCGACTTTCGTGGTCTTAAATCGCTTCATACAGTGGTTAATCAAGGTGGTTCTTAGTTCTGTTTTGTAGAGGGGAATGAGAGCTTCAAGATGGTGGTGGTGGGGTCGACAAACTCCACTGGAGTTGGCCGGAATCGGCCTTGGAAAATGGGAGGTCGCGGATGTGTGGGTGACGGGGAAGCTGGGAGCTTTCTCCCTTTTTTTTTTTTTTTTTTTTTCTGCTTTTCTTTTCTTATTGGTTGAAGGCTTTCCTTCCCTTTATGTGATTGGTCCTTTGTGCCTAAATTTTGATTGGGCTACTTCCTTGAAGGAGTTAAATTAATTTACAACTGAAATATAAATAACCAAATTCAAAAGTCCATAACTATACCGTTATCATCTGGACTCGCAAACGGCTTTCGCCTATGCATTTGCACCAACAAGTACTACAAAGATACGCTAAAAGAATAAGTCATACGTTCCTCTAGATGATGGTAAACGAAAGTCAAAGTCCTTACCTCTAGGGCATTTTTGTAAATTCAAGCTTTTAAAATTAATAAAAATGTAAAATTAAGAACAGGTTGTCACAAAATGATTCTAATTAACCCACATTCTTATCTTCCAATATGTTAATCAAATTGAGAAACCAAACAACAAAGTGAGAAATCAAATCCAAAAAAATTTCCAATGCCATAAACGCTTTACTATGCGAACGTACACAACTATCTGTTTTTTCTAAATAAAAAATTAAAAAATCATGCATAGATAAATTACTCATTTCATTTCTCACACATCAAAATAAGTCCTCCCTCATTTTTCTCGAGAAACAAACAAACAACCAAACTCAATTCAGATGCATTTACTAATTCTTTTATTCATTTTAAATTACAAACACACCAACTACATACTTAACCAACAAGAGTTAACTAAATAACATTACATTGATATTTCTAGTTACTTATTGAAAGCATAAAAAATTGATTTGCAAATTATTTAATTCACCACTCTTCGTTTGTTCCACAACTGTTGAACTAGATCATTTTGAAGAGCAATGTGAAATCCCGTTCCTGGATTTCACTGTTATAATCCATGTATTTGTATTATTGAGATTTTATATTATTTTTCGAGAATTTATTTTAATTTGTTTGAATTTAGATTTTTTATTAAACTAGTTACGAAAAGTGAAGTTTGAAAATTAATTATTTAAAATTCATAGACCGTTCGAGGTCACAATTTTTATCTTCGAATAGAGCTCGATCTCACGAACGCATAGGCACAAACCGTTCATGAAACGGGGTTATAACGAAAGAGTTATTAACATTTAAAGTTATGGACGTTTATGTAATTTTGGCCTTATCTAGAAGACCCCAAATTTTTTGGAGTTTGAGATATGCCACGTGTGTGGCTGAGATGAAAGAAAAGAAAAGAGAAAAGAGAGATGGATGGCTATGATGGAAAGGGAAGAAGAGAAATGAGAGTAAGGAGGGGGAGGCTGGCCAATGGAAAAACAAAATAAAGGAGGGGAAGGGAGAGAGGGGAGGCTCACCGGATTATTTTGTCCGGTTCCCTTCTTAGACCTGACCCGACGGGTTTGACGAATTCCGACGGCTTTCTCGCCATTTCTCCGACGAAGTGAGGTGATCTACCACCTGGAAAACATTCCATGATCCTCCTTTTACTCAACATACCCCAAAACTGACAAAATTTGGCTTGGGTTCACGAAGAACAGCGATCCACTATTTATGAAGGTAATTGACACACCCCGACCAAAATCATGGCATGCTGGCCATCACGTGATGGTGACGTAGCCAAGTGCATAGTGTGGAAGCAATAAAGATATAAGGAATTGCGAAGGAATAAAAACCAAACTACTAGCAGAACTAGTTAAGATAGGGTGCTAGTGCGAGATTAAGTGTGAAATACACAACCAGAGCATAAATATCCTAAGTGCAGTCAAGCAGGACAAGTACTAATTTACAACACCCAAAGGTGATCCTACATTAATGATATTATGTCAGAATCCCCGCCGAAATCCTCGTGATCTACCAAGCACTTTTACTTAAAACCTGGAGGGGCGCAAAACAGAAAGTGTGAGTGGGCAAAAACAAAGCTTTTCAAAATCATTTCATTCTCAAAAGTTCTAACCCCTCGCCATAAAACCTGTATAATTTCCCAGAAAATAATAGTAATAATAAGCTGTATCAGAAATCATACTCAAGATAAAATCCATAAAAGTATACCATGCCAAAGTATCTCAATGCAATGCTATAAGTAATCCGGGCAAAATATATCAATGACAAATATCGCATCAGCCAAATCCCCTTAACTTAAACTGCACGGCTGAATATATATATAGCTCATAACCAATCTTAATCATATCAAATCAAATCCTGCACACGAGTCGGGGCCACCTAAAGTGGTCTGCATGACAAGACTAGGTGTAAAATAAATATGCTCTAGTGCTACGATCACGTGAAGGTTGTGCGAATAATCGCGAATCACCTACGAGTCGGAACCACCTAAAGTGGCATGTACAACAAGCCTGTGCACCTAATTTGGATCCAAGGTGAGCATACGGTGCGGGAGGTGAACATCACGTGAAGGACTGTGCCCTAACTCTAGGCAGGAGCACTAACACCGGGTGCAAGTCTATGAGCTCTCATCATATCTCATCATAACTCGCATAACTGAAGTAATCTCACATCTTTAATTTATGAACTTACCTGGCACTTACCTGTGCGTCCGCAGCACCAATAATAATTATATGTAACAACTAATGCATAAATAAAATAGGCAGATACTTTGCATGGCATTTCAAAACGTATAATCATTCAAATTCATTTTCTGTGAAAAATAACAAGTACATAGGTATATACGGAAAACCAAAAGCCCACTCATTGATATGTCGAAGGGTCGTAGCCCCCGAGCCTCGATTGATGGCGCTTGTCCTCATGATAGGTCTCACCTATTGCGAAATAATTGAATACACGTTATTTAAAGCACATACACAAAATTAGAAAATAACTTCTCATATAATGCTCAAATGGGGTATTTGAATATACCACTGAGACCTACTCAACCTCAGGAACATTCCCATATTTTTAGAAAAAACTTTCGACCTCCCACGCGCCAACCGAGGCACGGCCAGACGGGCCCCCCATGCGTGGCCATACCCTAACTGAAGCTTAACTGCCGTTAGGAATATTTCATTAAATCTTAACAGAAGTTAACGGCGTTACTTGACGCCATTAGAATATTCCATTAGACTTGACGGAATATTCTCCTTCGTCTTCCTTGGTGATAGGAGCATATTTATGCAACTTAGTTAGCTTGTTTTCTTGCATTTTCATAGCTAGTTTCTACTTATTATAGTGTTTTAAGCTATTTTCGTGTGTTTGTAGGTTCAAATGACAAAGTTGGCAAGAAAGTGCAATTTGGAGCAGTTTTGGGCATCAATTGGATAGCTTATGAGTGAAGCAAGACGGATGGACGAATTTGAAGACCAAAGATGTCAAGGAATGTGCTAAAGAGTTGAAGAAATAAATCTAAGACAAAGAAGATAAGGAATCAGCTCAAAAAAAGGAACATTATCCAAAACCTTATCCAACCTTATCTTATCCAAACTAACCTTATCTTATCTTATCATTTCCTAATCTAGCCTTATCCTATCTTATCTTATCCAAATCAGTTTGTGCTTAATTCCAGCCATTTATAAGGGATAATTATGCATTTAAAATACATATTTCAGATTCTAGAAGCCCTTTTCCTAGTTTGTGCCGCACCCTATAGCCTTGTTCCTGATGGTTTTTTATGTGTAGTCCTTCTCATCTTTGGTTTTTGCCATATAGCTGACCTTTTTCCTTGGGGATTTAGAGTGCCAATCCTTCTCCAAACCTACCTATGTTGTGCCTAGCCCTACATATACAGACTTATGTGCATATTTCAGAGACACCACCCTCTACCATCAGATCACCACACCATTCACCATAAATTCGCACCATACACACTCATATACATACATCCTTCTAATCCCACAGCTATGCAAGGAAGGAGAAGAAGGAGCCACCTGGAGCAGTGCTTGCCATTCAAGACGTTGGATTGTTGGAGCATTTCTAGGTGTATTCTATCTTTGTTTTCAATGTTTAAATTTAATTATCTTTGTTTAATTGGGAACATGAGGAACTAATTTCTTTATAGTTGGAGGTGAATTCGAAGCCATGATTATATATTTTATATGAATTGATTACATCTAGTTATTGTTTCTTGAGTCATGAATGTGATTTGCTTATCTGAGTTATCAAAACTTATTTATGTATGTTGATTGAGGGTCGACACTTAATTTGCATGCATGAATTTGATGCTAGAGTATAAGGGAGTTTCACCTAATCGTTATGAACTTATATTCACAAGTAGTGGAAGTCACTAGTCATGAGTGAGTTAAGTAAATCCTTGGCAGGAGTATCATGCTTTTCATAGTTACGAATGCCTCGTCAATGCTTATGGTTTTCAAAGAACTTAATGACCTTTGATATGTCTTTCTATCATGCTTTTCATAGTTAGGGAACTTGATAAGGATAATTTGGTTGCGATGCGTATTCCATCTAATTCAATGAATTAAGGAAAATCTGATGGTTAATTTGTGCTATCATGGTTAACTTGGGGTGTTGTCATCCATAGTCTAAAGGAATAATAACTGGAAATTGGTTTGTATGCATATGTCATGTGTGGAGAATGACCCTCTAACTAGCCTCACCCTTTTCAACTCACCAAATTCATTTTTATAAAGTGTTGTATGCAAAGTTTCTGTTTTAAGTTTTAAATTCGTCAAAAACAATCCCCCATTCATTAAGTCTTGTTAGTTGAGTCATAATCTATTTTCTTTTAATCTTTTGAGTCAAGTTAAGTTTAGTTTCGTCAAAATCACTTGTTAGGTCTAGAATTGAGTTTTTTTTATTGTTTGTTGCTGTTTTGAGTCATTTAAGTCAGTTTTAAGTCATAAGAATCTAGTTTAGTGTTTTAGAGTTTAATTTGTGTAGATTAGCAGCCCTTCTAATCCCCGGCCTAAAATGATCCCTACTTTCATACACTACAATCATAGGGTTTTAATTTGAGTGTTAGAATATTTCACATCACTTGGATCACCGGAGATCGTCGCCGGCGCCGGTTTCTCGAAAAACAATCAAACCTTCATATTTTCTTCAATTCTCAACCAAAATTCACAAAATATATACCAATTTGAAGCTTAGGATGAGAGGAACAAAACCTTCCCACTTTAAAGCCCTAAAATCCACGGGATTTCATTGGAGAACCCTCGATAATCCAGCCAAATTTGAAACTTGCCAAACTCAACTTCCCGACGTCCGATTCACTTTGTTTTTCTTCTCCGAGCTCCGTGAAGATATCCTAAAGCTCACTAGCAGCTTAAAATCTTTTAAAAACTTCAAAATCACGAGTGCATGAACAATGCTCACATCGAAGATTATGGTTTCTCAGGTTTTACAAGCTCTCATGTTCTAAAAATGGTATATATATGTGTTCTTGAGCTCACCAAGAACACAAAGGTGACTTCATAAACCTTGATCTGCAATGAAATGATCAGGTTTGAGGTTTTTCCGTACATATTGTGAAGGAAAAATTGTCCTAGCTAAGAACATGTGAGAATATTTGAACACAAATGCAAACTATTAACACATTAAAGTAGGCATGCATTAAAAAACAATTCTAAAACCCATGACTTTGAAAGCCTAGTGAATGGTGAACCAAGAGACTCTTTAACAACATTAAAGAGAAAGAAGGTTTTAAAGATTCATTACCCTTTAAGCTCATCCTTGTTTACATAAGGGATTCACCCAAGTGGAGGGCCTTCAAGTCACCTCCTAGCTCCTTGGATCTTCCTTGTGATTTCCTTCCTTTTTGATGCTCCTTTGCTCCTTTAGGATGTGAGGAAAGGATCTCCAAAAACACCAAAGGTTTGGTGTCTCTAAGTCTCCACACCAAGGATGAGGTGTGAAGATGAAATGGATGACTTAGAGAAGAAAAGATTGCTAGCTATCTCCTCTCTAAGTGGCCGGCCTCCTTGTAGAGAAAAAGAGAGAAAGTGTTTCACCTCTTTGCCTCAAGAAAACCCTAATGAGGTAAAAACTATAAAGATGCTTTTATATCTCTTTTCTTAGGTGAGTGGCAAACTTGCAATTAAGCAAAACTTCCCACTACCCTTGCTATGGCCGGCCATCTTAAGTGATTGGGCTATTTGCCCATATTTGTTTTAGTTGTCATACAACTTAAACATAATGGGCCTAGTGGACCAAACCCTTTTGGACCCTGAAGCCCAAAACTAACTTAAAAGCCCAATACGAACCTTTCGTAAAATTAATTAACTAATTAATTAATCTTGACCATTCTCAATTAAACCATTTAATTGCTTATCCATCTCATTTATATTTCTTCACTTTCATCCTTACTCGGTGTACGATCCATTAGGTTCCAATTAGCGAGGCAGTGGGCGATTGTTACTCTTAACGATCGATTATGAATTGAAACTACATTTCAATTCTCCCTTTGATTAAGATTAGTTTTTGCTAATCTTCAGGGCTTCCACAAACCATGAGTGACACCTAGCAGCATGTCATGGTTACCCAAGCTAAGTAGAAGTGGTTGGAGAACCTATCCAGTTACAACTACAACGCAATACGGTCCTTCTCTAATACAATACTCTTAATCACATTGTTTGAGTGATAGTTTGTTTCATGTCTACTATCCAATGTAATACTTCTCTATATGATTCAATTGAATATGATTTGGAACATACTTCCTAAGTCATATTCGTATGCTTTGGCCAAAGACTCCCGAATCATATCTTAGAGTATTCTCCTTCGATCATGGAAGGTTAGAGATCCCTTGTTATGCATTCATATGCCTACATGACTAGATAGCTTGACCCCAACAATGCCGTGGACACTCTCGATGGAATGCCTTTGACATGATCAAAGATCAAGGACCTAACCATTAGACATCTATGATGCCTCAGGTCAAAGGACTACTTTGCATATTGCAACTTACGAGTTCTTACATGACATGTATGTTCGAACTCTCGTTTGATCGTTGTTCAGTGTACTTGATTACCCCTTCAAGCACCTATGTGTTTGTCTTAGTGTCCAACACTAAATGACTTGAGACTAGTCATACTCACGCTTGAGTTGACATAACACATACTAACCTTAGCGGATTGTTAATGCCCAATTAGCAATCCTATGGCTAGGAACATTTTAGGAATGAACATAAGAGAAATGTCTCATTAATCTAACTTACTTAAATCACTTATCTCTTAGATCAAATACATTCCTTGGATTCCCTTATTGCTTAAACACATGATACAATAAATAGTGATTAACAATAAGCTTTGTCCTTCATTAAACATATAATAGTTTAATACAATAAGTATTCCAAAAGTTATTACATCAAATGAGTGGCTTTGTGGGCATACTTCCAACAATCTCCCACTTGCACTCAAAGCCACCTTCCCATGTATCTAATACCCATCATTTCCATATGGCGGTCAAGTTGGATTTGAGACATTGTCTTTGTTAGTGGATTTGCTATGTTATCTGCTGAGGCAACCTTGAGGATGTTGACTTTCCCCTCGGCAGCATATCTTCTAATGATATTAAAGCGCCTGTCAAAATGCTTGTTCTTTTGATGTGCCTTGGGTTCCTTGGCTTGAGCTATCGCCCCACTATTATCATAGTACAAAGTTACTGGTGATGTAATGGTTGGAACCACTCCAAGTTCAGTAATGAACTTCTTCATCCAGAACACTTCTTTGCCGGCTTCAGCTGCAGCGACATATTCTGCCTCTGTCGTGGAATCAGCAATTACATCTTGTTTCTTGCTTTTCCAGCTAACAGCCCCACCATTCAGAGTGAATACATATCCGGAGTTGGAACTTCTATCATCGACGTCAGATTGGAAATCTGCGTCTGTATAGGCTTCCACTCGCAACTCTGTTGCTCCTCCATAAATGAGGAACATGTCATTAGTTCTTCTTAAGTACTTAAGGACCGTTTTGACAGCTGCCTAGTGTTCTGATCCTGGGTTAGATTGATATCGACTAGTAATGCTCACAACATATGCGATATCAGGCCTTGTGCATATCATGGCATACATGAGACTTCCTATGGCGGAAGCATAAGGAATAACACTCATCTGCCAAATCTCTTCAGGAGTTTTAGGTCTCATGGACTTAGAAAGGTGAATTCCATGTCTCACAGGAAGAAGACCTTTCTTAGATTGTTCAATCTGGAACCTACTCAACACCTTATCTATGTACATAGATTGGGATAATCTAATTAATTTTCTGGATCTATCACGATAGAGCTTTATCTCAAGTACATAAGATGCATCTCCTAAATCTTTCATGTGGAAGGTTTTGGACAACCACACTTTTACAAAAGAAAGCACTGCAGTGTCATTCCCGAATAGTAATATGTCATCCACAAATAACACTAGGAATACAACTGCATCCCCAACGACTTTTTGATAAACACAATTGTCGTCTTCGTTTTGAGTAAAACCAAACGTTTTGATTTTAGTATCGAAATGAATGTTCCAGCTCCTAGAGGCGTGCTTTAGTCCATAAATGGACCTCTGAAGCTTGCATACCTTAGTCTTTTCAGACTTGGACACGAAACCTTCGGGTTGAGTCATATAGAGCTCTTCCTCTAGGTAGCCGTTCAGAAAGGCCGTCTTCACGTCCATTTGCCATATCTCATAATCATGGTACACAGCTATAGCAAGCAAAATCCGAATGGATTTAATCATGGCTATAGGAGAGAAGGTTTCTTCATAGTCAATCCCTTGGCTACTAGTCTAGCCTTATAAGTCTCCATGTTCCCATCAACGCCTATCTTCCTCTTGAAGACCCATTTGTTTCCAACAGGTACTATACCTTCTGGAGGGTCTACAAGAGTCCAGACCTGATTTTGATACATGGAATCCATCTCGGATTTCATGGCCTCTTGCCATCTCTTTGAATCAATGTTGGACATTGCTTCAGTGTAGTCTCTAGGGTCTTCCTTTGTGTCATTGTCACCTAGAAGGTGCAATTCCCCAAAGTCATTATCTAAGCCATACCTCTTAGGTGGCTTGCTAACCCTTTCAGATCTACGTGGAGCTAGGGGTTCAGGAACAAGGTTGTCAACTTGTTGAGTGCTTGTTTGTGGTTCATCATTAATCTCACTAATTTCCATCGTTCTACTTATAGTTCCTTTGAGAACAAATTCGTCCTCTAGAAACTTAGCAGTTCTGGCGAAAAAAACTTTTTGGTCGTCAGGATGGTAGAACTCATATCCCATAGTTTCTCTAGGATATCCCACAAAATAGTACCTAACTGATCTTGCTTCAAGCTTAGTAGCTTCAAGCTTATTGACATATGCTTCACAACCCCAAATCTTAATGTGATTAAGACTTGGCTTTCTTTCATGCCATATCTCATAGGGCGTCTGTGAAACTGACTTGGAAGGTACTCTATTAAGCAAGTAAGCTACTGTATATAGAGCGTATCCCCAGAATGTTACTGGTAGATCGGCGAAACTCATCATAGAGCGAACCATGTTCATCAAGGTTCGATTTCTTCTTTCAGAAACTCCATTAAGTTATGGAGTTCCCGGTGGAGTCCACTGTGATATTATTCCACACTTTTTAAGATAATCTAGGAACTCGGTGCTTAGATACTCTCCCCCTCGATCTGATCTTAGGATCTTTATCTGTTTCCCAGTTTGCTTCTCAACTTCATTCTTGAATTCTTTGAACCTTTCAAAGGATTCTGACTTGTACTTCATAAGATACACATAGCCAAACCGAGAGTGATCGTCGGTGAATGTGATATAGTAGGAGAAGCCTCATCTCGACGTAGTAGACATAGGTCCACATACGTTAGTGTGGATTAACCCTAGAATTTCAGTGGCACGCTCTCCTTTCCCAATGAATGGAGATTTGGTCATCTTCCCTTTTAAGTAACATTCACAAGTACCCATTTGGTCATTACTTAATGGGCGGAAATATCCGTCTTTCGACATCATGCGAATCTTATCAAGGTTCACATGTCCAAGTTTAAGATGCCACATCTTTTCTTGGTTAACTTCTTCTCTAGCCCTTTTGGGTTTTGAGGTATTCCCGCTTTCAATACAGTGCATTCCACCACTTGTCTCTAGGTGAAAAAGTCCCTCTATCATATTACCATGAGAGATAATACGACCGTTCAAGTATAAAGTGCAACTCATTTTGTCAAACAATATTGAGTGCCCATCTCGTAAAAGCTTAGAGATAGAAATCAAATTCTTTACACATGAAGGAAAATATAAACAATTTTTAAGTTCCAAGACTTCCCCAGAGGGCCGTTTAAGCATGTAGGTGCTGAAGGAATTATTTTTGTGAAAACATGTTCATTTGAGCAACATCATATAGCATGCAATTAACAATTAAAGGCGGAATCATGCTTGTATGCACTCAAAAACAAAACATTACCATGAAATTCAAAGCCTAGTAGATTGGTGAACCAATAATCAACTCAAAACAAAGTGAGTTGAAATTAATACCTTTGTAGATTCCTCTTTGCATAAGCAAAGGCTAATCACCCAAAGAGATAGGGCCTTCATTCCTTGCTTCTTAGATCCATGGATTTGGATGGAAGAATAGGTTCTCCAAGTTCCCAAAATTGAGAACCTCTAAGTCTCTTCACCAAGGTTAGATTGTAGAAGAAATGAGTGACCTTGGAGTAGTAGGATTGCTAGATGTACCCTCCAAGGTGTTGGCCTCTTTAGAGAGAAAATGGAGAGACAATTCTCACCAATTTCCCCCCAATTAACCCTTTTAATCCTTAATGAATATTTGGCTATAAAGTCATTTATATAGTCACTTCTTTAAGTGACCTAAACAACCAAAACCCTAATTCATACACTATGGCCGGCCATATTGGGATTTTTGGGCTTTTGGGCTTTAATGAATCTTTATTCATTAAATTGTCATACAACTTAAGTTAATGGGCTTGACGTTCGAAGCCCATTGGGCCTTAAGGTCCAAAACTATCCCGAAGTCTTTAACGAACTTATTCGTTTGATTAATTAACATATTAATTAATCCTTGCCATAAATAAATGATTAAACCATTTAATCATTCTTACTCATTTCCGTTTAATCTCCAATCTCTACCTTTTATGGTGTGCGATCCATTAGGTTCCTTTTAGCGAGGTAGTGGGCGATTAAAACCATTTTACATCGATTGTGAATTGAAACTATTTTCAATTCTCCCTTTAGTGATTATACACGTTTAGGGCTTCCACAAACCATGAGTGACACCTAGCAGCATATCATGGTTACCCAAGCTAATCAGAAGAGGTTAGAGAACCTATTCAGTTCGGGATTACAAATGCAATACGGTCTTTCTCTAATCTAATACTCTTGACCACATTGTTTGGTTTGATAGTTTATTTGCTCATGTCTACTATCCAATGTGTGTCTTGTGTTTATATGATTACCTTGAATGTGATTTGGAACGCATTCCCCAATCTCATTCATACTCTGGCCAGAGATTCAAATCATATCATAGAGTATTCTCCCTCAAACGGTTTGAAGGTTAGAGATCCCTTGTTGCGCATTCATTTGTCTCCATAGATAAGTGGCTTGACCCCAACGATGCCGTGGACACCCTCATGATGGAGTGACTTTGACATAATCAAAGATCAAGGACTTAACCACAAGACAACTATGATGCCTCAGGTCAAAGGATTACTTTGCATTATCCCAACCATGAGTTCTCATGTGACATGGAATATGAGAACCCTTCGTTGATCGCGTTCAGTGAACTCATTCTCTATTGAGCACCTACCGTACTTGTCTTGATGTCACACACACCAATGACTCGAGACTAATCACTCTCCCTGAGAGAAGACATAGTACGTACTGATCTTAACGGACTGTCAATGCCCAATTGGCAATCCTATGATCAGGAACATTTAGGATGTGTCTACGAAAGAATGGTGACATGAATCTAACTTCATTAGATTACATTCTCCCAATCACATATTCCTTGGACTTTATCGTTTAAGCATATAACATTTATATGAGACGGCTCAAACAATAATCTTTGCCCTTTATATGTAAAACTAGATTAGTTTAACATGTGAAATGTCCGTAAAGTATCATCACATGATTGGCTTTAGGGCACATTTCCAACAATCTCCCACTTGCACTAGAGCCAATCAGCTTGATCATCAATGATGATACCTCTTCTGCAGTCATTTCATAAATGGCTGAATAGTAGGCCTACACAGTGGATATCTATATGTGTTATCCATAGAAGCAACCTTGAGAATAACGACGTCACCATTATACATGATTCCCAATCATGTGGTTCAGTCTCTCATTTGAGTTCGGATCTTGATGAGACCTTGATTCCCAGGCTTGAGCTATCGCCCCATTAGTGTCAAACACTTTCTGGTTGGAACCGAATAGAGAGTTCATAAATGAACTTTCCCATCCAAACAACATTGTTGTAAATTTCTATATGGCAATATATCTTGCATTCATAATGGAACACACTAAAGTCAATACTTTAATGTTTCCATCCAAATATCTCTTTAGTCATAATAAAGAGATATCTGTTTATCTCTTCATTCATAATGAAGAAACATCCAATGATGGATTAGATTCATAATCTAATACATTTACGCTTCCTTTACGTTACTCTAATTCTTCCTCGTTCTTTGAGGAATCTATCCTTTAGTATTTCTTAAATACTTAAGGATTCACTTGACAGTTGCCATGGTTCTGATCCTGGGCTTGCACTGACATCGTCTTGTACCGTTCTAGGTACAACTCATATCAATGTTTTTCATACAATATGAAATACATAAATCACCTTTCTGCGTATGCATAAAGGATTCTATTTACGCATTATTTCAATGGGAGTCAAAGGGTACATTCCCTTTGAGAAGGGCAACTTGCTAGTCTCACTAGAATCGTCCTTCTTATTGAAGTTTATCATCATATGAGAAACTTCCTAGCATCCATTGTCTATTATTAGGGATTGATATAATCCAATTATATCAAGAAATATATCATTATAGATTTCCATCCAATGTATATAGACTATATCTCCCATATACATTCTATCTTCATATAATGTATTAAAGTCATAACTTTAACGAAGAAGTATTCTTTTCATTTCCAAAATTAATATATCATATATATTTAAATTTTTAGGAACATGATAAACTCCCACTAATCTTTTGTAAAACTAGTAAACAAAAGATTCATTTACATCTTTATGAGAAATCAAACGATTTGATCCTTTTTCTCATAAAATGCAAATAGCTCCCACTAACTTGCTAAGATCCATGATGGATGGATCTCTACAACTTACATGTCTTGTGATTTATAGTTTTACACATATATTATCAAGACTATCTTAATAATGGTTTCGGAAACCCATATTATGTCAAAACATTGAATCACCATTTAGTTGTAGCTAGCAATCTTCGAATTAATTGAAACTAAGACTACGTCAAAAATGGTTCCTTTAAAGTCAACCATTCTCTTTGATTGTAGTCACCTTAAGCTACCAATTAGCTATGAAGGTTTCATTATTTCGAGTCAAATGGTACTTTACCATTTTCTTGAGTATATATCGTATATGCACTCAATGTAGTCATAAAGTTCAAAACCATTCAACTGAGACGGTTTATAAATCCTTATCGACTACCTTGGAGCTTGTGGTATAGGAACTAGGTTGTTATATTTGTTGATTACTATCTTGTCTCTCAAAGAACCCATTCTTCGAGTTCTATCTCTCGTTCATTTGCTTTTAGGCAAATCACATTGTAGAATTACAATGAACTACCCAACAAAACAACATTTGTTAGTTGGTTTATAGAAGCGATATCCAAAAGTTATTTTAAGGATATCCTACAAGATTGTTATCAAACAAATATTGCTTATTAGCACACAACCCCAAATCTTAACATGCTTTAAGATTTGTCTTTCTTTCCAACTACATCTTATGGAGTCATGAAAATATTGGAAGATCTTCTCATTGACAATCATATTGTTTTAGAAGTATATATCCTATATATGGATAATAGATAACATCTAACGAACTAAATCTTATTCGAGTTCGTTCTTCTCCTAATGGAGAAATACATTATCTTATGATGCTATTTTCCTTGATATCTTTCAAGGAAACTCATCTAAAGTGTTACCTTTCCTTGGATCAAATCTAAGGAGGTAATTACTTTAGATGTCTTACTCATCAACTTACATTACTTGAATTCTTTGAAACATTTTGCAAAGTATTCGGACTTGTGTTTATTCAAAATAAATTATAGTCCAACCGAGAGTGATCTTCGGTGAATGTTATTCAACATGAGTAATATTATGTTTGTGGACAAGTGCCACTAACATTTAAGTGAATTAACCTCAACAACTTTGTGATTCTTTCTTCTTTCCAAAAGAATAAAGATTCGAACATTTCGCCTCCATACAATTTTAACAAGAAGGTATTGGATCCGGATCTAACGATCCAAAGCGTCCATTTTTCACCAACTCATAACTTATGTTTTTAGAGGAATCACAACTTTAGTTGGGATTAGTCACTACCTTGCAACCTTTTGGGTTTTAAGCATCATTATTTTCTAAACAGTTAACACCTCCATATTATCTCTACTATAGAGACAATCAATTAGATTACCATAATCCAATCATTGATTAATAAAGAACAATGTTTTGCCAAACAAAACATTTATCCATTTCACATAGTGACGGAATTTAGTTCTTTAAAATTGGAATATAAAGACAATCTATGTTTTTCCAATTTCTTTGGTAGTTCATATGAGGAAGTAAGTACCAACTGCTTTCGCAGAGATCTACATTTGATTCACGTTTCGAATGTGAAGTACTTTCTCTTCTCTCATATATCTTCTACTTCTTATTAGTCACACTTTTACAACGATTGTAAAACATAGTCACTAATACGGAATCAAGCATTCAAGTAGAAGAACCAACTGTTTTGAACTTTTCAAGAACATTTTACAACACCTTCGAAAGGTGTGTCCTTGACACTTGCAAGAAATTTCTTGCAAATACCCCTTCCAATGTCCATCCTTTCATAAAGAAAGTTTGTTCCCTTGGAGTTATTTATCTTCTTTATTTGACTTTCACCTTTGACTACATTAGTCATGGTCCCTAAACTCCCACTATCTCTCTTGAAACCTTTTTCAATTGTGTTATACACATCAAACAT
This sequence comes from Malus domestica, assembly GCF_042453785.1. Classification (NCBI taxonomy): domain Eukaryota; kingdom Viridiplantae; phylum Streptophyta; class Magnoliopsida; order Rosales; family Rosaceae; genus Malus; species Malus domestica. The sequence continues at coordinate 23,589,091 of NC_091671.1, read as the reverse complement.
TTTGGAGAGCATGTGGTTATTTTTCACTACATAGTTTACAATAAACTTAGTGAACGATTAGGATAGGGAAACAAAGGTGAAGTCCTTGCCTAGTTTCCGTCTCATTAAGTAGTTTTATCACTTCAACACTTAATGATTCAAAATCATTATAAATCCATGTTAATGGACTATTTTTGTCAACCAACCATTATGTTCTAAACATAATTACAAACTTTAAAGAGTTGTACAAGGCAACTCTTATTTCTTCACACAACAAATTGTAAGTGAAGAATCATGGCACATAAAGTGTCCATGCCTTTGTGCTTTCTTCTCAAGTTCCTTGTTCATGTAACAAAGAAACAAGCACTAAGTGTTTGCATTGACTAAGGGTTGTTCAAAGCAACTCCTATTTCTTCATACAACAATTTGTAATTGAAGAATTATGACATTAAAAGTGTTGTCCTCTTTATGATAGACCTTTTCTAACATATTCTTCTAATGATACATTATCAATAGGAAGATTGTGAGGATGAGACTACTTTGGTACTTTTACAAGCCATTAAAGACAATCTATGGTTTTGTAGTACCAAGTCCGGAAACTAAAACATTCGGTTTTGTCAAGTGTTGGATAGCGTTTGCAAATATATTGGTAAACAAATACATAACGAATATAAATTGATGGATTTTAAGCCATTTGATTCGGGTCTTTAAATCAAAATAGCACCACCCACTATTTTTGGCAAATTCCATATCCCTCATTGGAATTCGAGAGTTTTGGATGAAACTCCTAGTAGGTTATGGGAGGCTCACTATTACCAAGCCCACCTCACGATGATACGATGTATGGCTAGCAACAATAATAATGAGAGAGTACGCTTACTCATTTGCAACTAATGCAAGTACCCATCTTATTTGGCCTCTAGAGAATGTCACCTCACAATGATATGATGTTGGCTCCATTTCACTTAGTTAAGTCATTCCCACCATGCTTAGTTCGTGAAGGGGTTCAAGAATAGCCTCACGATGATACGATGTCGGCCATCCTCGTTGCCTACACCAACCTCATCATATGTATATGGATTCCTCCTGAGTATAAGCATGCACTTTGTACTCCCCCATGATAGGGTAAAGCCGGTGTACAAGTCATAAACGATTGGATCCCACCACGGTGGAAGGCCACGAAGAGATATTCTAAACATCTCTCGCTTATCAACTTAATATTGGTTTAGTTGAGGGTTTTAGGTCTCATCACATATAAATATTCATTTTAATCTCTATTAAAACAATTTTGGTCCTCTTACAACTATTGGTCCATCTCATTGTTTTAGTTGTACATAATACTCCCACTATGCTTTTAAAATGATTTTTAAAGCAAGAGTATATGATACTACTAACATAAACTTTGCATTCATTTGATGGACTATATATAGTTGCCTTAGGGCCTAAGGATGATTATGAACCTTTGTTTAGATTCAACACGAGCCTTGTGTTGAATCTCGGTCTAGGGATGGTGATTAATTTTAGTTACGCGTTTAATCACATTAAGGCGTGTTGTCTTAGGGGCGTTGGACCCAACTACTTCATTTTCATGCATATCATATAAAGCAAGAAAGAAGTACTTCAAAGTAAAGGTGAGCTTATGCTCATTACAACATTTGCATATAACAAATTACTTTAAAGTAAAGAAGAGCTTAAGCCCTTTTACAACATTTGATCAAATCAAATTACAACCAAAATCTAATCTACACATTCCCATGGTTCAAACAAATTTGAAACGCCTTTCACATAGCTCAATTATATTAGGCTTAGGTTCATAATCACCCTTTAATTTATTAACACTTTAACTAATTAAATTGAATGCAACATTTTCATTTGGTTTTTGTATCCATAAAATTGATTTAAATGGAGCTAAACAAAATGAAAATCCAATTCTCGTTTAAAGAGACAAAACAATTTTGTTCTCATCCTATTTGGGCCATCATGCAATTAACCTCAACTTTTGGGCCATATTGCAATAACAAAAAACTTTTGGGGTCACTTTGTACAATACACAAAAGTCACTACTTCATGTAAATACAACTAGAACCCAAACTTTTAATAATGCAAAAACTTCATTAAAGGAACAAAACAATTTGTCCTTTAGCGTTTTTGGACCTAAACGTAAAAACGTAAACTTTTGGGCCAAAGTGCAAATACACAAAAGTATCAAAACTTTATGTAATTGCATAAAAGCCCCAAAAGTACTCCCTTTGAGGGAGTGGCCGGTTTTGGGGAGGGATAAGGTTGGTGTGTGTGTTGATTTGTGAGTTTTGTCAAAAGCATGCAAGTGTATGTGAAAGGATATGTTTATGAAATAATTCAATCACAATTATTTCAATCATCATTTATACAAATATCTAACACTTTAAATACATGATAAATCATTTAAAAACATACCACATAAACTTTATGAAATAAATCAAAACTTTGAATCAAAACACCAAACTTTTGTGTTCTTGGCAAAAATGTCAAGAACAATGAAGAACATTCATGAAAAACCTAAATTTTTCCATGAACTTTTTTTCACCCAAAAACATTCCAAAACCATTCTTACTTAAGGGAAATAACATCTAACCAAACTAGGGTACATATGGGTTCCAAAGAACACATTAAAACACTTTTAACAAGTCAAACAAGAACCCAAAAATCCACCCTTTGGATTTGGCCGAATTTTCCCAAAAGCATGGCACCAAATTTTAGCTCCAATATTCATACTCATATGAACAACATCTACAACATTTGAGATAGCAAATTTTCCAACAAAATTTACTTTCAAAGAAGCAAGAATAAAGCTTGTAACAATTACAACTTTTAAATCACAAACTATGAACTACAAAAAACCCAAAAGGATTCACCAACTACTAGACCTAGGCTCTGATACCACTTGAAGGAATTATTTTTGTGAAAACATGTTCATTTGAGCAACATCATATAGCATGCAATTAACAATTAAAGGCGGAATCATGCTTGTATGCACTCAAAAACAAAACATTACCATGAAATTCAAAGCCTAGTAGATTGGTGAACCAATAATCAACTCAAAACAAAGTGAGTTGAAATTAATACCTTTGTAGATTCCTCTTTGCATAAGCAAAGGCTAATCACCCAAAGAGATAGGGCCTTCATTCCTTGCTTCTTAGATCCATGGATTTGGATGGAAGAATAGGTTCTCCAAGTTCCCAAAATTGAGAACCTCTAAGTCTCTTCACCAAGGTTAGATTGTAGAAGAAATGAGTGACCTTGGAGTAGTAGGATTGCTAGATGTACCCTCCAAGGTGTTGGCCTCTTTAGAGAGAAAATGGAGAGACAATTCTCACCAATTTTCCCCCAAAATTAACCCTTTTAATCCTTAATGAATATTTGGCTATAAAGTCATTTATATAGTCACTTCTTTAAGTGACCTAAACAACCAAAACCCTAATTCATACACTATGGCCGGCCATATTGGGATTTTTGGGCTTTTGGGCTTTAATGAATCTTTATTCATTAAATTGTCATACAACTTAAGTTAATGGGCTTGACGTTCGAAGCCCATTGGGCCTTAAGGTCCAAAACTATCCCGAAGTCTTTAACGAACTTATTCGTTTGATTAATTAACATATTAATTAATCCTTGCCATAAATAAATGATTAAACCATTTAATCATTCTTACTCATTTCCGTTTAATCTCCAATCTCTACCTTTTATGGTGTGCGATCCATTAGGTTCCTTTTAGCGAGGTAGTGGGCGATTAAAACCATTTTACATCGATTGTGAATTGAAACTATTTTCAATTCTCCCTTTAGTGATTATACACGTTTAGGGCTTCCACAAACCATGAGTGACACCTAGCAGCATATCATGGTTACCCAAGCTAATCAGAAGAGGTTAGAGAACCTATTCAGTTCGGGATTACAAATGCAATACGGTCTTTCTCTAATCTAATACTCTTGACCACATTGTTTGGTTTGATAGTTTATTTGCTCATGTCTACTATCCAATGTGTGTCTTGTGCTTATATGATTACCTTGAATGTGATTTGGAACGCATTCCCCAATCTCATTCATACTCTGGCCAGAGATTCAAATCATATCATAGAGTATTCTCCCTCAAACGGTTTGAAGGTTAGAGATCCCTTGTTGCGCATTCATTTGTCTCCATAGATAAGTGGCTTGACCCCAACGATGCCGTGGACACCCTCCTGATGGAGTGACTTTGACATAATCAAAGATCAATGACTTAACCACAAGACAACTATGATGCCTCAGGTCAAATGACTACTTTGCATTATCCCAACCATGAGTTCTCATGTGACATGGAATATGAGAACCCTTCGTTGATCGCGTTCAGTGAACTCATTCTCTATTGAGCACCTACCGTACTTGTCTTGATGTCACACACACCAATGACTCGAGACTAATCATTCTCCCTGAGAGAAGACATAGTACGTACTGATCTTAACGGACTGTCAATGCCCAATTGGCAATCCTATGATCAGGAACATTTAGGATGTGTCTACGAAAGAATGGTCACATGAATCTAACTTCATTAGATTACATTCTCCCAATCACATATTCCTTGGACTTTATCGTTTAAGCATATAACATTTATATGAGACGGCTCAAACAATAATCTTTGCCATTTATATGTAAAACTAGATTAGTTTAACATGTGAAATGTCCGTAAAGTATCATCACATGATTGGCTTTAGGGCACATTTCCAACAGGTGCCTATTGCTTTAGCAGAGATCTTAGTGCCCTTCCCAACTCGCACAATCATCTCCCTATTGCGCAATGTCCTGCTCCCTGTTAGTCCCTGCAACGAATTGCAGATATGTTGACTAGCGCCTGAATCAAATATCTAGGAATTGGAGCTCATTGTAAAAGCACTCTCTATGATAGAAATAGTCCCTTCAAAAGTTCGTGTCATAAGGCTCGCAATGCGCACCCTGTATTTCTTCTTCCAACGTTCATCCTTTCCACAATGAAAGCATGTTCCTTTGGATTTTCTTGCCTTTTTCTTATGCAACCCTTTCCTTGTGATTGCATTCTCACCCCCACTGTCCTTTTTGAAACCTTGTTCAAACTTACAACACATGTCAATCATCTTGGTAAAAGTATGATTGAATCTATTCACTTTATAGTTTACAATAAACTTGGTGAAATCATCCGAGAGAGATGCAAGGAAAAAATCTTGGGCCATTTTCCCATCGATGGAAGTTCCTAAACTTTCAAGATCTTGAAAGATCCTTTCCATCTTTTGTCCATGTTTATGAACCGATGTCCCCTTTGCCATTTTGGCATTCAATAGACTACAAACATTTGAGAATCGTACATTACTAGTCTTAATGTCATGCATCTTATGCAAACTTTCAACCATGGCACAAGAAGTGTCCATGTGCTCATGTAGCTTCATAAGCTCATCACTAAGTGAAGTGAGGATTAAGCATTTGGCTTGTAAGTCATCCTCATAGTGTCTATCATAATTTTGACACTCCTCCTATGAAGCTAGTTTCGTAGGAGGTTGATCGGATCATATTTATATATATTTTTACTTCAAATTCACTCGTCTTTTCTTAGTTAGTTCCTCATATTTTTGAGCTATTTACGTTATTTTTGTGTTTATAGGATTTGTTATGCAAAGAAAATAAAAATAGCACAAATGGGTTTTAAATAATAAACAGAAAATTGTGGAACACGGGTGGACCACGAGAAAAATAATGGAGAGCGTAAAATATATATATATATATATTTTATATATACATATATAATATATAAATATATTATATATATAAAATATATATATATATATATATATTTATAAATAGATTATGGAATGTGGTAGGTGAGCACTGGAGAAGTGGAAGGCAGGACACGTGAATAATAAGTGGAGGGAGCCTCGGGATTAAGGGGAAAAAAGGATATATACGAGACGTGCAGAGAGAGACAGGACGGGGGGGGTTTTCTGCTGCTTTTGCAGCAACTAGGAAAACAGGAGAGAGGTCAGGACGGAGGGAAGAGGGCGAGAGAGATAGGTGAGCACGAGGACTGACACGGCAACATAGAGCAGAGAAAGGTGCTGCCAGTTGGCAGCTCGTGCGAGGACAGAAATGGATAGGAGGACAGGGTGCTGACTTGGCAGCGTGGGCAGTCCAGCGCAGGAGTGTGACGCGGGAGAGCGAGGCGCGGGCAAGTCAGATGTGCAGACGTGGGAAGAAAACTGGCAGGGAAAGGGCGCTGCCCTTTGGGCAGCGTGAAGCTTGAGGAGGATCAGGAAAGAAATAGAAACGAGCAGGGGACAGAGGACGGGACAGCAGAAAAAGCACAGAGGCTTCACTCCATCTCCTTCGGTTAAATCCTTCCAACTTATGTTTTATTCCTGTTTTAATATGTGTAAATAAATCTATTTTGGTTAGAGGTTAATTCAAGGCCATGAATATATTTGTAATTTGAATTGATTACCTTCAGTCGTGATTTCTGAGTTGTGATTTAATTTGCTTAACTGCTTGATTGATAACTTATTTTTGTATGTCGATTAAGAATGCATGCTTAATTTACATGCATGAATTTGATGCTAGAATATAAGTGAATTTCACCTAATCGTTATGAACTTATATTCACAAGTAGTGAAGGTTGCTAGTCACAATCACGTTAAGTAAATTCTTGGCATAAGTTTCATGCAAATCATAGTAACGAGTGTCTCGTCAATGCTTATGTTTTTCATAGAACTTAATGATTCTTGCTTGTATCTCTATTATGCAATTCATGTAGAGAACTTGTAGGGAATGTTTTGGGTTGTCGTATGCAATCATCCAACCCAATAACTTGTGGAAAAACTGAGGGTTAATTAGTGCAATTCACGGTTAATTTGGGGCGTTGAGATTTACAATTTATTGAAAGAACAACTGAAAATCAATTTAGGTTGCATATGTGTCATGTGTGGAGAAGAACCCTCTAGCTAGTCCGTCATTTATCATTTTACCTTAATTTTATGTTTTTGTCAATTCTGTAATTTAATTAAGTTTAATTTACTTTTCATCAAAACCAAACACCCATCCATTATTAAATTATATTATTTAGTTAGTTTTCTTTATTGTTAGTCTTTTAATTTAATTTCCGTCCATTTCAGTTCCTAGTGTTTAATTTAATTGTTTTCATTATTTTGAGTCATTTTAAGTGTGTTTCGAGTTATTAGAGTTTTTAGCCTAGTTTTGTGTCCTTGAGTCTTATTTAATATTTTTAAATTAATTTACAATAGATTAGCAATCCCTCCTAATCCCCGGCCTAGAACGATACCCTACTTACATCTATACTACAATTGTCAAAAAGAGGGTAAAATTTGTGTGTTAAGTAATTCTCACATCAAATTTTGGCGCCGTTGCCGGGGATTAGTAACTTTGCTAATCCTTTTATTTTTGTTTTTGTTTATGTTTATATTGGTGTTTGTGTATTTTACTTTTGATATTTGATTTATTTTTCTTTCTTTGATTTTAGGCACAAATGGAGCTGAGGGAAATTTAAAGGAAAGATGCGTCCGGCTAAAGACGTTAAATCAAGCGCTTCTTGGGAGGCAACCCAAGCATTCAACGAAGGGAGACTTTGGAATCGCTAACCCAATCAGATTTGCATTTTTACACCCTTATCTTTACTGCTTTCATTTTGTTTTGTTTAGTTAGTTGTGTTATTTGTTTGATTTCTGTGAGTTTGTGTTATTTAGTTTAAGTATGGGGGAAGGTTAACCAAAGTCTTTCTACTTTAATTTACATAAAAAAAAAAAAAAAAAAAAAAAAAAAAGATATAATAAATAAAAAAAATAAAAAAAGATAAAATTTAAAATTAATGATAAAAAAAAAATTACATAAAAAAAATAATAATAATAAAAAAAATTTAAAAAAAAAAAAAAAAAAAGTACAAATATTTTACAATGATGTAAACTAATAGTATTCATTGGTCGGGTGGTGCTTCAGTAGTAGGCGGGGCTTCAGCAGTCGGCGGGGCCACAGAAGGAGGAGGCAGCAGAGGTTGATCAGTTGGAGCTTCACTACGCGGTGCCGCTCCAGAAGACGAAGGCAGATGTTGTTGGAACAAACCCACAAACCTCCGATGATCAAGTAAAATTTGACCATCGGTGTCCTGCATCTGGTCAATCTTCCTCTTCATGCTGGTGGCATAGCTGTGTGCGAGCTTGTGCAATTCCTTATTCTCATGCTTGAGCCCTTTAATCTCTTGCTTGAGACTCTGTATTTCAGCCACCAAGGATTCAACGTGACGGGTTCGGGCATATAGGCGTTGGGCCATGTTGGATACGGAACCCGCACACTGCACACTGAGAGCCAGAGACTCCTTAACCGCCAATTCATCGGACCGTCTAGCGAGCAGTCTGTTATCTCTGGGAGTGACAAGGTTTCGGGCCACCACCGCAGCGGTCATGTCATTTTTTATCACCGAATCCCCCACGGTAAGAGGACCGGTAGGGGATATGAAGGTTGGCCGCCATATGTTGTCTGGTGAAGGCGGAGCTGCCTCTTCACCAATGTTCAAGTCAAAACGACGATCAGAAGGGCCAGACATTTTTCAGAGGTGGTAAAGAAAGAAAAGAGTCGGATTGATCAAGATTAAGGAAGTGCAAGAGAAGAGAGTGTTTACAGGAGGGAGTTCAAGTGTGCTCTGGATCAAAATTAGCGCCTCTATAAAAAGAAGCGTGGAAGTGAGGAGAGGCGCTCCTCAGAAATCGAAGAGGCGTCTCCTCGCAAATCGAAAAGAGGGGCTCCTTTCTCAAAAGTCGGATTCTTTTCTCAAAAGAGGCGTTTCATTTCTTAAAAATTGGGCTTGCTCAGAAACCACGAGCCGAACCCCGGATTTCGTAAGATCAATTCGTCCAGACGTGTTGTCACCCGTCACACGCAAACTCAGCTCTGCGAAAATCACGGGCAGTCTGTCGAAGTGCCGATTCCAACCATCTGTCTCTCTCAGCCTAGTCAGCACTTGTCACATGCAACTGGCAGCTTTGCGGAAATTACGGGCAGCTTTGTCAGAAAGCGCGTAATTTGTATTCTTCACCCATCCACCGGCTGCCGACACTAAGTGAGAGAACAGTTCCGGTTGTGAAGACAAGTCCTATAAGTTTCTACCTTCGCCTTCCACAGCAAAAGCACACTCTCTCAGCACACCCTCTCAACACCTCTTCATCTCCGAAAATGCATTCCCAAAGAATCCTCTCGAGTCACTCTGTGTTCCTCATTCCTTGGGATACTCCTGCGAACAACCCATTCAAAGCAAAAGTATTTCATATCATAAAGGTTGAAAGCAAGAGTATCTCATATCATGCTTTCTCCATGTCCTTCTCCTTGTCTTTGTTTTCCGACAAGGAGAAAGAGAGCAATCAGCCAGCATTTGGTATCAATCTTCCGATCTGGAGCCAACTGCCTGGAACCCCTTCCTGATTGCTTACCTAGCCTTGCTCTCGAGTACTCATCTTCATCATTTTATGCTTTCTCTTCGTCTACCACATCTGCCTGGGGGACAGTAAGGGAAGTGAAAATGATACCTCGAAGCATGTGGAGACAATTCAGCTAGGGACAAGGAGAAAGAAAGCAAGAGGTGGGCACTTGGAAAGATTGAAGAAAGAAATAAGGACCAACACCTTTCCCTCGTGCCTGCCCGTTACGCAGAAGAAACAAGCAGAGAAGAATGCAGCTTGCACAATCATCCCAGCGGAAGGAGTCCGAACTGAGGAACTAGAGAAGCTGCCACATCTGCTTGGAGAACAAATAAGGAACTGCAACATAACCAAAGAGCAAAGCTTCGCCGTACAATATCATAAAATCATCACTTGCAAGTGAAAAGCTAAGTGTCACCCTGTTCAAGAGGAAAGCTGTGGAAAGTCAACAAGCACGACCAATGATTACTTATTAGTTTTATTCATTATCTTTTATCGTAATTTTCAATTTTTCGTTTGCAATTTTTTTAATTAATTTTCTTGCGTACTTAACTGAATTTTTCCTTTTCTTTGCAGGAACTTTTGGTTATTTCCACCCTTGAAGTTGATTGCAGAATTTTAGCTTGGGGGTCATCGCTTGATTTTACTGCAAATTAGGGAAGTTTTCAGTCCAATTGCGTTATTTTGTTTCTTATTATTTATTTATTTTATTTTATTTATTTATTTGCATTATAGTGTTTTCTGACATTGGGGACAATGTCAAGTTTAAGTGTGGGGGTAGAAATCTCTAGAATTTCATTTGTTTCTGTGTTGTTAGTTTTTGTTTTCTTAAAAAAAAAAAAAATCGGAAAATTTAAAAATCCAAAAATATTGTCTTGTTTCTCTTATTGTTCTGAATCAGATTTTTGTTAGTTTCCCGACCCAATGATATAATTGGATCAAAAATTTGAACCATGATCATCAAGAACTTAGTTAACATGTGTTTGGTGAAATTCCTAATTCTCTTGTTAGTTTTGTACATGTTTGACCATCTTTGAAAAACCAAATGCACATAGCCTTGTTAATGTGAAACTAAAGTATGACTTAAAGCTTCATATGTGAATTTAGTGACCATATACATCCTATGTGAGTTTTTGAGCCTATTGAAAGTGTGTGCATTTTTCATACACTCCTATTTTTTTATGTGTGATGAACTTATGTGAGATACATCTCTAGAACTTGCGTAACGATCTTTCGAAATGTTTGTCATTGATTGCATGAACTTGGAAATGATAGAGGCATTAGGTTTACCACCATGGCCCAAATAACCATGTTTCCCAAAGAAAAATGATATCATTAGATTGCCAATTTGAGCCGTATATGTTGAACCTTTTGTTTCTTATCACCAGATATGTCTACCCTTATACCTGAAACATTTTTCCTTACCCTTTTCCAAGCGAGCAATGCGAGATTGTCTTATGAGAAACGTTTGTTAAGTACTGTGAAGGTGTTTGGCAAAAGAATAAGTGTGGGGGTATTTCATGTTTGTATTTAAAAAAAAAAAAAAAAAAAAAAAAAAAAAAAAGAAAAAGAAAAAGAAAAAGAAAAAGAAAGATTGTATACAAAGAAAATAAAAGTTTTTAAAGTTTCAGTTTAAGGTTGTGGTTGGAGATTTCAGAAGAATCGTTGGAGAGCTTGAGTTCTTATAAATCTAGACAAAAGAATTGCTTGCAATGTAGCTTGGAACTTGTGTTTTCCTATTCTTTCATTTCAATAACCCTATCCCTAAGCCTCATTACATCCAATAAAAGTCCTCTTGATTTAAGTTTTGCAATTATGACTGTGGAGAAGTGATCTTTATGCAAGCTTATGGTAGAAATTTCACATTTGATTCTTTGAGCGAAACACATTAAAACTAAACACATGTGTGATTGAGTGCATATCCAGTGAGAAGGTCGCTAGTTTGCATATGATGATTTTAAAAATAAAAACTTGAAATTGCATTAGCATGGCTATCTCACACACTACACTTCAAGGATGATTTAAAGATTACTGCTAATATTTGAATTAGGAAGATGAACTTGGATTATTTTGTTTGGTGCTAGCCATGGTTCTTGATGATTTATGTTCTCAAATGATATTCTATGAGGGTCACATAGACGGAAGCTAATGTTTTTCATGTTAGTACTTTTTCATGTTTTCTTTGTTTTGCTCGAGGACTAGCAAAAGCTAAGTATGGGGGTATTTGATCGGATCATATTTATATATATTTTTACTTCAAATTCACTCGTCTTTTCTTAGTTAGTTCCTCATATTTTTGAGCTATTTACGTTATTTTTGTGTTTATAGGATTTGTTATGCAAAGAAAATAAAAATAGCACAAATGGGTTTTAAATAATAAACAGAAAATTGTGGAACACGGGTGGACCACGAGAAAAATAATGGAGAGCGTAAAATATATATATATATATATATTTTATATATACATATATAATATATAAATATATTATATATATAAAATATATATATATATATATTTATAAATAGATTATGGAATGTGGTAGGTGAGCACTGGAGAAGTGGAAGGCAGGACACGTGAATAATAAGTGGAGGGAGCCTCGGGATTAAGGGGAAAAAAGGATATATACGAGACGTGCAGAGAGAGACAGGACGGGGGGGGTTTTCTGCTGCTTTTGCAGCAACTAGGAAAACAGGAGAGAGGTCAGGACGGAGGGAGGAGGGCGAGAGAGATAGGTGAGCACGAGGACTGACACGGCAACATAGAGCAGAGAAAGGCGCTGCCAGTTGGCAGCTCGTGCGAGGACAGAAATGGATAGGAGGACAGGGTGCTGACTTGGCAGCGTGGGCAGTCCAGCGCAGGAGTGTGACGCGGGAGAGCGAGGCGCGGGCAAGTCAGATGTGCAGACGTGGGAAGAAAACTGGCAGGGAAAGGGCGCTGCCCTTTGGGCAGCGTGAAGCTTGAGGAGGATCAGGAAAGAAATAGAAACGAGCAGGGGACAGAGGACGGGACAGCAGAAAAAGCACAGAGGCTTCACTCCATCTCCTTCGGTTAAATCCTTCCAACTTATGTTTTATTCCTGTTTTAATATGTGTAAATAAATCTATTTTGGTTAGAGGTTAATTCAAAGCCATGAATATATTTGTAATTTGAATTGATTACCTTCAGTCGTGATTTCTGAGTTGTGATTTAATTTGCTTAACTGCTTGATTGATAACTTATTTTTGTATGTCGATTAAGAATGCATGCTTAATTTACATGCATGAATTTGATGCTAGAATATAAGTGAATTTCACCTAATCGTTATGAACTTATATTCACAAGTAGTGAAGGTTGCTAGTCACAATCACGTTAAGTAAATTCTTGGCATAAGTTTCATGCAAATCATAGTAACGAGTGTCTCGTCAATGCTTATGTTTTTCATAGAACTTAATGATTCTTGCTTGTATCTCTATTATGCAATTCATGTAGAGAACTTGTAGGGAATGTTTTGGGTTGTCGTATGCAATCATCCAACCCAATAACTTGTGGAAAAACTGAGGGTTAATTAGTGCAATTCACGGTTAATTTGGGGCGTTGAGATTTACAATTTATTGAAAGAACAACTGAAAATCAATTTAGGTTGCATATGTGTCATGTGTGGAGAAGAACCCTCTAGCTAGTCCGTCATTTATCATTTTACCTTAATTTTATGTTTTTGTCAATTCTGTAATTTAATTAAGTTTAATTTACTTTTCATCAAAACCAAACACCCATCCATTATTAAATTATATTATTTAGTTAGTTTTCTTTATTGTTAGTCTTTTAATTTAATTTCCGTCCATTTCAGTTCCTAGTGTTTAATTTAATTGTTTTCATTATTTTGAGTCATTTTAAGTGTGTTTCGAGTTATTAGAGTTTTTAGCCTAGTTTTGTGTCCTTGAGTCTTATTTAATATTTTTAAATTAATTTACAATAGATTAGCAATCCCTCCTAATCCCCGGCCTAGAACGATACCCTACTTACATCTATACTACAATTGTCAAAAAGAGGGTAAAATTTGTGTGTTAAGTAATTCTCACATCAAATTTTGTATATATATATTTATAAATTATATATGTATATATAAAATATATATATATATATATTTTACGCTCTCCATTATTTTTCTCGTGGTCCACCCGTGTTCCACAATTTTCTGTTTATTATTTAAAACCCATTTGTGCTATTTTTATTTTCTTTGCATAACAAATCCTATAAACACAAAAATAACGTAAATAGCTCAAAAATATGAGGAACTAACTAAGAAAAGACGAGTGAATTTGAAGTAAAAATATATATAAATATGATCCGATCAGAGGTACATGAGGAGGGGATTGCTTAAGCACATACAATATGTCTTTCACCTTTGAGACATTCTCAATGTGGCGATACCAAGCAAGGAAACGTTGGCCCCTAAGGCCCCTTTGGTCAAGTATAATGGTGGGTGTAATTTTAGGCATGTCGTTAACTACATAACATAACAGAAATCATATTAGATTGTTAATTTTAAAACTACTTGATTGGGTCTTAAATCAAATAGTACCACCCACTATTTTTTGGCAAATTCCACATCCCTCAATGGAATTCGAGAGTTGTGTTGAACTCTTAGCAGGGTATGGGAGACTCACCATTACCAAGCCCACCTCACGATGATACGATGTTGGTTAGCAAAAATAATGATGAGAGAATAACGCTTTAATCATTTACAACTCTTGTAATTACCCATCTTGTTTGGCCTCTAGAGAATGATGCCTCACAATGATATGATGTTGGCACCGTTGCACTTAGTTAAGTTATTCCCACCATGCTAGTTCGTGTAGGGGTTCAAGAATAGCCTCACAATGATATGATGTCGGCCATCCTTGTTGCCTACCTCACTACATCATGTATGTATATATGGACTCCTCCTGAATGTAAGCACATACTTTGAACTCCCCCATGATAAGGTGAAGCCGTTGTAGGAGTCACAAACGATCGGAGCCCATCATGGTGGAAGGCCTACGAAGAGATGTTCAAAACATCTCTCGCTTATCAACTTAATATTCGTTTTGTTGAGGGAGTAGTGTTGGGCTACATCAATTTAATTTTAATCTTATTAAAAGAACTTGGGCCTATCACAACCATTGGTCCAAGTTAATATGAATTAGTAGTATATAATACTCCCACTATTTCTGTGAAATAAGCGAGACTATATGGAACTACTAACGAATGCTTTGCATCCTCATATGGACTATATAGTCATATTAGGTCTTAGGATGATTATGAACCGTTTGATTTGATCCAACACGAGCCTTGTATTGGACCTTGGGTTTCAGGTAGATTGTTGTTGATTTTAATTACGCGTTTAATCTAATTAAACCGTTATTTCCTATTGGGTGTTGGACCCAACTATTCCAATTTGCATACATATAAACAAACAGGAATACATGAAATAAAGAGAAGGGCTTATGCCCTTTTACAACACATTTGATGGACTTATGTCAATTTACAACAAATTTGAACTAATCAAATTACATTCAAATCTAAACTACTAAACCCAAACCTTCATAATGTAAAGCGGCCAATCACATAGCTCAATTATCGAGGCCTTTGGTTCATAATCACCCTTTTCTTAATCAATCACATTAACTAAGAAAGCAACTTAAACAATTGGTTTTCAGATTCATAGAATTGATTTAAATGGAACTAAATGAAATGAAAATCCAATTCTCATTAAAGAGACAAAACCATTTTGTTCTCTTCTTATTTGGGCCAAAAACAATGACCTCAACAATTGGGCCATTATTCAATAAACATAAACTTTTGGGGTCACTTTGTAAAAACACAAGAGTCCACAACTTCATGTAATTACAACTAGAACCCAAAATTTTAACAATAATAAAAACATCATTAAAGGAGCAAAACAATTTGTCCTTTAGAGTTTTTGGGCCTTAACGTAAAAACGCAAACGTTTGGGTCAAAGTGCAAATACACAAAAATATCAAAACTTTATGTAATTGCATAAAAGCCCCAAAAATACCCCCACTAAGGGGTGGCTGGTTTTGGAAGTGAAAAAGGAGGGGGGGAGGTTTTGGTGAAAAATTCAAAGTTTGAAAGTGTTTTATGCAAGTGGATAGGTAGGTGAGGATAAAGGTGATGGGTATAGGTTGTAAGAAAATGTTTTGTGAAACATTAATGGCATTTATCATCCCTCACCAATAATCCATCACCCATAAAAAATAAACCAAAACTTTATGAAAACACCAAACATTTTTGAATCAAAACTCCAAACCCTTTTGTTCTTGGTAAGAAACTCAAGAACATTGAAGAACATACATGAAAACTCATAAGAGCTCCATGAATGTTTTCACACAATAAAACTCAAATTTTCACTACACAAAAGAGGGTTAACACCCTAGGGTACTTAGGGGTTCCAAAAGTCACTTTAAAACTCTTTTAACAAGACAAACATGAACCCAAAAATCCACCCTAGGGATTTGGCCGAATTTCCCAACATACATGGCACCAAATTTTAGTTCCAATATTTATGCTTAAATGAACTACATCTACAACATTTGAGATGCTAAATTTTCAAGCAAAATTTATATTCAAAAGCAAGAACAAAGCTTGTAACATTTACAACATTTAAATCACAAATCATGAAAATCACAAAACCCAAAAGGATTCACCATAAACTAGACCTAGGCTCTGATACCACTTGAAGGAAAAAATTGTCCTAGCTAAGAACATGTGAGAATATTTGAACACATATGCAAACTATTAACACATTAAAGTAGGCATGCATTAAAAAACAATTCTAAAACCCATGACTTTCAAAGCCTAGTGAATGGTGAACCAAGAGACTCTTTAACAACATTAAAGAGAAAGAAGGTTTTAGAGATTCATTACCCTTGAAGCTCATCCTTGTTTACACAAGGGATTCACCCAAGTGGAGGGCCTTCAAGTCACCTCCTAGCTCCTTGGATCTTCCTTGTGATTTCCTTCCTTTTTGATGCTCCTTTGCTCCTTTAGGATGTGAGGAAAGGATCTCCAAAAACACCAAAGGTTTGGTGTCTCTAAGTCTCCACACCAAGGATGAGGTGTGAAGATGAAATGGATGACTTAGAGAAGAAAAGATTGCTAGCTATCTCCTCTCTAAGTGGCCGGCCTCCTTGTAGAGAAAAAGAGAGAAAGTGTTTCACCTCTTTGCCTCAAGAAAACCCTAATGAGGTAAAAGCTATAAAGATGCTTTTATATCTCTTTTCTTAGGTGAGTGGCAAACTTGCAATTAAGCAAAGCTTCCCACTACCCTTGCTATGGCCGGCCATCTTAAGTGATTGGGCTATTTGCCCATATTTGTTTTAGTTGTCATACAACTTAAACATAATGGGCCTAGTGGACCAAACCCTTTTGGACCCCGAAGCCCAAAACTAACTTAAAAGCCCAATACGAACCTTTCGTAAAATTAATTAACTAATTAATTAATCTTGACCATTCTCAATTAAACCATTTAATTGCTTATCCATCTCATTTATATTTCTTCACTTTCTTCCTTACTCGGTGTACGATCCATTAGGTTCCAATTAGCGAGGCAGTGGGCGATTGTTACTCTTAACGATCGATTATGAATTGAAACTACATTTCAATTCTCCCTTTGATTAAGATTAGTTTTTGCTAATCTTCAGGGCTTCCACAAACCATGAGTGACACCTAGCAGCATGTCATGGTTACCCAAGCTAAGTAGAAGTGGTTGGGGAACCTATCCAGTTACAACTACAACGCAATACGGTCATTCTCTAATACAATACTCTTAATCACATTGTTTGAGTGATAGTTTGTTTCATGTCTACTATCTAATGTAATACTTCTCTATATGATTCAACTGAATATGATTTGGAACATACTTCCTAAGTCATATTCGTATGCTTTGGCCAAAGACTCCCGAATCATATCTTAGAGTATTCTCCTTCGATCATGGAAGGTTAGAGATCCCTTGTTGTGCATTCATATGCCTACATGACTAGATAGCTTGACCCCAACAATGTCGTGGACACTCTCGATGGAATGCCTTTGACATGATCAAAGATCAAGGACCTAACCATTAGACATCTATGATGCCTCAGGTCAAAGGACTACTTTGCATATTGCAACTTACGAGTTCTTACATGACATGTATGTTCGAACTCTCTTTTGATCGTTGTTCAGTGTACTTGATTACTCTTTCAAGCACCTATGTGTTTGTCTTAGTGTCCAACACTAAATGACTTGAGACTAGTCATACTCACGCTTGAGTTGACATAACACATACTAACCTTAGCAGATTGTCAATGCCCAATTAGCAATCCTATGGCTAGGAACGTTTTAGGAATGAACTTAAGAGAAAGGTCACATTAATCTAACTTACTTAAATCACTTCTTTCTTAGATCAAATACATTCCTTGGATTCCCTTATTGCTTAAACACATGATACAATAAATAGTGATTAACAATAAGCTTTGCCCTTCATTAAACATATAATAGTTTAATACAAGAAGTATTCCAAAAGCTATTACATCAAATGAGTGGCTTTGTGGGCATACTTCCAACATATTGTATAGAAATGGAGAAAAATCAAGAGGCAAGAGAGAGAGAGAGGGTCAACGGGAGAGAGAGGGAGAGAGAGTATGTGTGGGTGTGTGTGGTCCAATTTTGGGTCACTAACAACAGCCAAAACCAAAACAATTTGAACCTTAGTTCTAATTGGGTCCAAATAATAAGGGATAGAACTTATTGGTTCAAAACCTTATACACACACAACTCAAGAATAAAAATGGTATAATCGACATTTCACGCCATCAAGAAATATATCTTGGGACATGCTGTCACAGTAATACAGCCAACAACCACCACCAATAGACTCCCTTCAACCTAAGGAACAAATCCCAAACAACTATAGAGGCGGCGGAGCACCGAAGGTGAAGAATCGAAGTACACCATCTTTAGGGTTTTCGGCAGGTTTTGATGAGATTGGGACACTTCCCGGCCGAATTAGACTTGACCACAAGTATGAAAATTGCTCCCCTCACTGAGATGTACTTGCCTGTAAAATTTGGTAATTTTTAAAAATAGTTGAATTTTTCGACGAGTCGGGGCGGCACAGGGCCAGTGGGCCATTGATGTCTTCCTAAGTTCAATTAGATGCCCTAACTCCATAATTGATATTTGTATGACGTAATTTGATTGTTTGAAATTAGTTTCATTACAATACATTACTTGATCAAAATATGAATTGCCAATCCGACCGTTGGATAGTCACCAAACCCTAATACGTTATAGAACATAATATTTGAGGATAACTGGAATTGACGGATCGGGAATCCGACGTACAGATCTTTCCAAATTAGATTTCTAAGTTAGTAAAACTAATTGTTAACTGCCACCTAATTCTAGCAATTGGTGAAAATCCGACCGTTGGATCGCGATAAGATTTTAATATGTTGTTCTTTGAGCATAATGTGGACCTTAGGAAGTTACGGATCTAGATTATGATGTGCAGATCTTCTGGATTAAATTGCTAGGGTGTGGACCCCACCATTGATGTTTGGTCAACATGTCTTGAACCATTTGAATTACTAAAATTAGTATTACTAGGGACTCAGTGAAGCTTTGCGGATTTGTCTAGGTGAGTAACTTTAATATATGTGATATGGTGATTACCCGATTCCTTATATTAATATCCTTTGTGGATATGACATGGTTTTATAAATGTGTTTTCTGTTAAAATGTGATTCTTTTATAATTGGCCATCGATCTATTTTTATTAAATGTGATTTGATTCATGGATTGGTATTATTTGTGAAAAAGTGATTCGAATTGCATATTGAAACGTTTTGGAAATTAAGGGCTAGTAGGGGACTATGACCCTGCTTGGTTAATCCGCATTGGGGGGTCACTAGTGGTCATGCTTGATTAATCCGCATTGGGGGACCATACCATATATGGATCGCGCTTGGTTAATCCATATTGGGGCGATCCTTATGGCCATTTATACTTAGAGGTGATCATGCTTGGTTAATCCACATTGGGTGATCACTACCTAACAGTTTTGTGAGTATGACTCTGCTTGGTTTATCTGCATTGAAGAATCACTACCTACCTGATTATCTTGACCATGCTTGGTTAATCCGCATTGGGGGGTCACTAGTGGTCATTCTTGGTTAATTCGCGTTGGGGGACCATACTATATATGGATCACGCTTGGTTAATCCGCATTGGGCTATCCTTATGGCCATGTATGCTTAGGAGTGATCATGCTTGGTTAATCCACATTGGGTGACCACTTCCTAACAGCTGTAGGAGTGACTCTGCTTGGTTAATCCGCATTGGGGGGTCATTTCCTACTTGGTTACTTTTTTACGGGTGGCTCTACTTGGTTAATTCGCTTTGGGGGGCCACTTCCTGTTTGGTTATTTATGTTAGCTTCGGCCGAACTGCGTCCCTCTAGCCCTAATTTTAATGTACATATGGACGGTGGTTTTTGAGAATCTTGGTGGTTTGAATGGGAAAAGTCGTTGGATATTTGGGTGACTCCTTCAGAGTTGTTAGAGACTTGATTATGTTTTCATATTTACGAACTTATGGTTGAGGCTTATAAACTATGATCAATGGTCTTTCTTTTTATTGATTATCACATACTTCTAATATTGTCACTCACCTGAGCTCCGCAACTTATTCGAGTTCCGTTTGGCCGGTGCACCATTTCCATGATGTAGGCACTGATTTTACATATGACAAATCTGGGTAGATTATGAGAAACAGCTTGATATTTTGATTTTGTTGAGCGGTCCGGAAACTGGTGTTGTTGAATTCCATTGAGTGGTCTGGAATCCTTGCTCTTGCTCATTCCCATAAGGCTAGTCTAGATGTTGGAAATGTGCCCTAAAACCAATCATATGATGATACTTTACGGACATTTCACAAGTTAAACTAATGTAGTTTAAATATAAAGGGCAAAGATTATTGTTTTAAGCTGTCTCATATAAATGTTATATGCTTAAATGATAAGTCCAAGGAATATGTGATTGGGAGAATGCAATCTAAAGAAGTTAGATTCATGAGACCATTCTTTCGTATACATATCCTAAACGTTCCTGATCATAGGATTGCCAATTGGGCATTGACAGTCCGTTAAGATCAGTACGTGCTGTGTCTTTTCTCAGGGAGAGTGACTAGTCTCGAGTCATTGGTGTGTGTGACATCAAGACAAGTACGTAGGTGCTCAATAGAGAATGAGTTCACTGAACACGATCAACGAAGAGTTCTCATATTCATGTCACATGAGAACTCATGGTTGGAATAATGCAAAGAAGTCCTTTGACCTAAGGCATCATAGTTGTCTTGTGGTTAAGTCCTTGATATTTGATTATGTCAAAAGTCACTTCAAAAGGAGGGTGTCCACGGCATAGTTGGGGTTAAGCCACTTAGCTATGGAGGCAAGTGAATGCGCAACAAGGGATCTCTAACCTTCAAACCGTTTGAGGGAGAATACTCTATGATATGATTTAGAATCTCTGGCCAGAGTATGAATGAGATTTAGGAAAGTCGTTCCAAATCACATTCAAGGTAATTATATAAGCACACGAATCACATTGGATAGTAGACATGAATAAACTATCAAACCAAACAATGTGGTCAAGAGTATTGTATTAGAGAAAGACCGTATTGCATTTGTAATCCTAAACTGAATAGGTTCTCTACCTCTTCTGATTAGCTTGGGTAACCATGATATGCTGCTAGGTGTCACTCTTGGTTTGTGGAAGCCCTAAACGTGTATAAACATTAAAGAGAGAATTGAAAGTAAGTTTCAATTCACAATCGATTTGAAAGAGTTTTAATCGCCCCTGCCTCGCTAAAAGGAACCTAATGAATCGTACACCGTGTAAGGTGGAGATTGAAGAAACAATGGAGATGAGTAAGAATAATTAAATGGTTTAATTATTTATGGCAAGGATTAATTAATATGTTAATTAATCAAACGAATAAGTTCGTTAAAGATCTCGGGATAGTTTTGGACCTTAAGGCCCAATGGGCTTCGAACGTCAAGCCCATTGACTTAAGTTGTATGACAATTTAATGAATAAAGATTCACAAAGGCCCAAAAGCCCAAATCCCTTATGTGGCCGGCCATGTGTGTTGAATTAGGGTTTTTGGTTCTTTAGGTCATTTAAAGAAGTGACTATATAAAGAACTTTATAGCCTAAAATTCATTAAGGGTTATTTTGGAGAAAATTGGAGAGAACATTGATCGGATCATATTTATATATATTTTTACTTCGAATTCACTCGTCTTTTCTTAGTTAGTTCCTTATATTTTTGAGCTATTTACTTTGTTTTTGCGTATTATAGGATTTGTCTAGCAAAGAAAATAAAAATAGAACAAGTGAAATTTTATGTAATAAATTCGTCAAAACTGTCTGTGTAGATCATCTTTTAAATAAAATTAATAAAAATAATAATAATGATAAGTCATGATGATGTTTGAAACATCATCATGATTCATGTTTTGTAGAAGAAGAAAGGAACGGCAAAGAAGGAGAAAATATAGAAGAAAAGGAGGGAGAGCGTCGGTGGGAGAAGAAAAAGGAATAAAAAGCTGCCTTTACCAGCAGAGAGAGTGGGGAGGGCAGAAAGAAAAACACCGCATAAAGAATAAGAATAAGAGGAAGTGGACAGCAGTGCGCAGAAAAAAGGAAGAATAAGAAAATAAAGATAAGAGGCAGAGCGGAAGAGAGATGAGAGGGAGATAAGTCAGAGGGACGCGGAACGAAGGGAGGAAGGCAGCAAAGCTGCCAGCGAAAAGAAAAGGTTGCCCTTGCAGCCTTGAAAAACAGAAAGCAGAAAATAAAGGAGAAAGCAGTGCGCAGGATAGCTGACGTGAGAGAGATTGACGCGGGGAGAGAGGGAACGCGGAAAGGAAAGAAAAGGGGGGTGTCAGGGAGCACAGCGCCAGGAGGTCAGAGGGCAGATAGAAAAAGAATAGAGGGAGAAGCAGTAGTCCACACTCGGACTGGCGAGCAGCTGGAGGTCAGCGAGAAAGAACGAAGAAAAGGCACAGAAAAACAGAAGGCAGCACGGTTAAATCTTTCCAAACTTATATTTTATTTCTGTTTTAATAATGTGTAACTAAATTTATTTTGGCTAGAGGTTAATTCAAAGCCATGAATATATTTGTAATATGAATTGATTACCTTCAGTTGTGATTTCTGAGTTGTGATTTAATTTGCTTAACTGCTTGATTGATAACTTATTTTTGTATGTCGATTAAGAATGCATACTTAATTTACATGCATGAATTTGATGCTAGAATATAAGTGAATTTCACCTAATCGTTATGAACTTATATTCACAAGTAGTGAAGGTTATTATCCACAATCGTGTTAAGTGAATTCTAGGCTGGATTAACATGCGTATTCCATAGTTATGAATGCCTAGTCAATGTTTATGATTTCCGTTGAACTTAATGATCTTTTTTGAATGTCTATATCATGCGTATTCCATAGTTAGGGACTTTGATGAGGAATAATTTGGTTGTAATGCGTATTCCATTCAATCCAATGAATCTAGGGAAATCTAAGAGTTAATTTAAGCGGACCTAATTAACTTGGAACATTGTCATTCACAATTTATTGAAAGAACAACTGAAAATCAATTTAGGTTGCATATGTGTCATGTGTGGAGAAGAACCCTCTAGCTAGTCCGTCACCTATCCTTTCACCTTAATTTCATGCTTTTGTCAACTCTGTAATTTATTTAAGTTTAATTTACTTCTCGTCAAAACCAAACCCCCCCCATTATTAAATTATATTATTTAGTTAGTTTTCATTGTTGTTAGTCTTTTAATTCAATTTCCGTCCATTTCAGTGCCTAGTGTCTAATTTGATTGTTTTCATTATTTTGAGTCATTCTAAGTGTGTTTCGAGTTATTAGAGTTTTTAGCCTTGTTTTGTGTCCTTGAGTCTTGTTTAATATTTTTAAATTAATTTAGAATAGATTAGCAATCCCTCCTAATCCCCGGCCTAGAACGATACCCTACTTACATCTATACTACAATTGTCAAAAAGAGGGTTTAATTTGTGTGTCAAGTAATTCTCACATCAAATTTTGGCGCCGTTGCCGGTGATTAGCAACTTTGCTAATCCCTTTATTTTTGTTTTTGTTTATGTTTATATTGGTGTTTGTGTATTTTACTTTTGATATTTGATTTATTTTTCTTTCTTTGATTTTAGGTACAAATGGAGCGAGACATGGCACTTGCGACCATTCAAGCTCAATTGGCACAACTCACTGCTCAATTGACTCATAATGCCGAACGGACCACAATGCCAAGTGTCCCTACATTTGATGTGCCCTATGGGCAAGGATATCAACATCCTCAATTCACTGTGAACGAAGATGCTTGGGGTTATCAAGGCTATGATCAACCAAGCAACAACATGTTTTCCAACGCTTACAATTCGGCTTGGAGAGATCATTCAAATTATATGTGGGGGGAACCTCAACAATTCCAACAAGATGGATATTGGCAGCAAGAGGAGGAGTTCTATTTAAAACCTATGCAATATGCTCAATCAAACTCAGGTTCGTCAATAAATTATAATCAAATTCTTAATGAATTAAATTGTTTGGTGCAGGGCTCACAAAATCAAGCCAAGGAGGCTCAACAAGATGCATATTGGCAGCCATATGACGAGTTCTATTCAAGACCTATGCAGCCACCACAGCATCCCCCACAACAATTCCAATCAAATCAAAGTATGCCCGTGAATTATAATGAAATTCTTGAAGGACTAATTTCTTTGGCGCAGGATTCACAAAAAGAAGAACAATTGCCGCCATCGGAAGAGTTCTATCAGTGGCCATATGAACCGTCACAGCCACCACAACAATCAACCCAATTCAATTCAGGTACGTCCTTGGATAATGATACACTTAATAAGTTACTCACCTCTTTGAAACAGGGAGTAGAAAATCAAAACCAGGAGATGCAAGACCGAGTCAAAAGAGTGGACGAATTGGATATGCAAGTTGGGCAGATTGTGGAATTCATGGCACAGATTCGAGATCAAAGTGAACTTTCCAACTCAAACATTGCAAATTCAAAGGCAGAAAGTGAAATCGATGAAGCCATCACTCTGGAAGGTGACATGAAGGATGAAGCTGTCCCAGAACCATCCAAACACAGCCCGAACATGGATGAATTGTTGCTGCAAGCAGAAGAGGAGGAGGACGACCTGGGCAGTTTAGAAGAATTCTTGCTGCAAACTCCTCAAATCCCTATGTCATCCAACTCAGGTGAGGAAGTTCTAAATTCACTTCATTCTAACATTATTCCACCGAATGTCCTTTGTCCTTGCAGGTTTTTGATTCCAAATATCAAAGAGAGTGAAAAAGACATTGTGGAAGCTCTTGCAAAGGTGCAAAGTGATATCCTAATTCTTGGTGCACCAAAACAAGTTCCCGATAGTATTGAAATGTTCAAAGAACCTTGCACACCAAGAAAAAGGATTCAAGAAAATGAAGTGGTTGAAGCATATCAAGAATACATCCAAGAGGTTGTGCATGAGACAATCAAGCCCAAAGCAGTTGAGTTTGATGACACGGGACAAGCCACAACCATCATAGTAAACCTGGCCAAGTTCAAAGTCCCGGAAATGTTCAAAAATGTGGTGTTTGTCATTGAGTTTGTGTCGGAAAAAGAAAGTAAGCCATCTTCTCCAATTTCAATTTTAATTTATACTAACATGTTTCTGATTTTGATGATTCAGGCACCCACTCTTGAATTTAAACCATTGCCGAATCATTTCAAGTATCACCTCCCATTAAAAGATAAATTCCATGCTTTGGAGCCGAGTGGAGTTTAAAGGAAAGATTCGTCCGGCTAAAGACGTTAAATCAAGCGCTTCTTGGGAGGCAACCTAAGCATTCAATGAAGGGAGACTTTGGAATCGCTAACCAAATCAGATTTGCATTCTTACACCCTTATCTTTACTGCTTTCATTTTGTTTTGTTCAGTTAGTTGTGTTATTTGGTTGATTTCTGTGAGTTTGTGTTATTTAGTTTAAGTGTGGGGGAAGGTTAAACAAAGTCTTTTTACATTGATTTACATATTTTACATTGATTTAAAAAAAACAAAACAAAAACAAAACACACCTAAAAAAAAAAAAAAAAAAAAAAACAAAAAAAAAACAAAAAAAAACATAAAAGTAAAAATATTTTACAATGATGTGTAAACTAATAGCATTCATTGGTCAGGTGGTGCTTCAGTAGTCGGCGAAGCTTCAGCAGGCGGCGGGGCCACGGAAGGAGGAGGTATCGGAGGTTGATCAGTTGGAGCTTCACTACGCGGTGCCGCCCCAGAAGACGAAGGCATATGTGGTTGGAACAAACCCACAAACCTCCGGTGATCAAGTAAAATCTGACCATCATTTTCCTGCAGCTGGTCAATTTTCCTCTTCATGTTTGTGGCATAATTGTGTGCAAGCTTGTGCAATTGTTTATTTTCATGCTTGAGTCCTCTAATCTCCTATTTGAGACTCTGTATTTCAGCCACCAACGATTCAACGTGACGGGTTCGAGCAAATAGGCGTTGGGCCATGTTGGACACAGAACCCGCACACTGCACGCTAAGAGCCAGAGACTCCTTAACCGCCAATTCATCAGACCGTCTAGCGAGCAGTCTGTTATCTCTTGGGGTGACAAGGTTCCGGGCCACCACCGCAGCAGTCATGTCATTTTTCATCACCGAATCCCCTACGGTAAGGGGACCGGTAGGGGATATGAAGGATGGGCGCCATATGTTGTCTGGTGAAGGCGGAGCTGCCTCTTCACCAATGTTCAAGTCAAAATGACGATCGGAAGGGCCAGACATTTTCTGAATGTGTTGAGAAAGAAGAGATCGGACAGATTAAGATTTCGGAAGTGCAAGAAGGGAGTGTTTACAGGAGGGAGCTCAAGTGTGTTGTGGAACAAAATTAACACCTCTATAAAAAGAAGAAATCAAAGAGACGCTCCTCAGAGAAGCGTCCTCTCGCAAATCGAAGAGTCGGGGCTCCTTTCTCAAAAGTCGGATTCTTTTCTCAAAAGAGGCGTTTCATTTCTCAAAAGGCTGGGCTTGCTCAGAAACCACGAGCCGAACCCCGGATTTCAAAAGATCAATTTGTCCAGACGTGTCGTCACTCGTCATATGCAACTTGCAGCTTTGCGGAAATTACGGGCAGCTTTGTCAGAAAGCGCGTAATTTGTACTATTCATCCATCCACCGGCTGCCGACAATGAGTGAGAGAATAGTTCCGGTTGTGAAGAAAAGTCCTATAAGTATCTACCTTCGCCTTCCACAGCAAAGGCACACCCTCTCTGCACTTTTTCCTCTCTTAAATGGCTTTCCAACAAACCCTCTCAAGTCACTCTGTATTTTTCATCCCCTGGGATACCCCTGCAAACAACCCATCCAGAGCACAAGTATTTCATATCATAAAGGTTGAGAGCACGAGTATCTCATATCATGCTTTCTCCCTGTCCTTTCTCCAGCCAGCCCTTGCTCTCGAGTACTCATCATCTTATGCTTTCGCTTTGTTTCTCACTTATAAGGGAAGTGAAGATGATACCTCGAAGCATGTGGAGACAACGTGCTGATTCATCCTCAACTAAGGACAAGGAGAAAGAGAGCAAGAGGTGGGCACTTGGAAAGATTGAAGAAAGAAACAGACCAACACCTCTCCCTCGTACCCGCCCGTCGTGCAGAAGAAACAAGCAGAGAAGAATGCAGCTTGCACAATCATCCCAGCAGAAGGAGTCTGAGATGAAGAACTAGAGAAGCTGCCACATCTGCTTGGAGAACAAATAAGGAACTGCAACATCACCAAAGAGCAAAGCTTCGCCGTACAATATCATCAAATCATCACTTGCAAGTAAAAAGCTAAGTGTCACCCCGTTCAAGAGGAAAGCTGTGGAAAGTCAACAAGCACAACCAATGATCACTTATTAGTTCTATTCATTGTCTTTTATCGTGATTTTCAATTTTTTGTTTGCTTTTTACATTTTCTTGCGTTACTTAACTGAATTATTTCTTTTCTTTGCAGGAACTTTTGGTTATTTCCACCCTTGAAGTTGATTGCAGAATTTTAGCTTGGGGGGTCATCGCTTGGTTTTACTGCAAACTAGGGAAGTTTTCAGTCCAATTGCTTTATTTTGTTTCTTATTATTTATTTATTTTATTTTTATTTGCATTATAGTGTTTTCTGACATTGGGGACAATGTCCAGTTTAAGTTTGGGGGTAAAGAGTATAAAAATGACCAAATTGAAAATTTTTTTGTACCTTCAACTACGAACGAGTTTCATTTGTTTCCATGTTGTTGCTTTTTGTTTTCTTAATTAGTTTTGTTTTCTTTTTAAAAAAAAAAAAAAAAAATTTAAAAAAAAAAAAAATCGGAAAATTTAAAAATCCAAAAATATTGTCTTGTTTCCCTTATTGTTAGATTTTTTAGTTTCCCGACCCAATGATATAATTGGATCAAATTTGAACCATGATCATCAAGAACTTAGTTAACATGTGTTTTGTGAAATTCCTAATTCTCTTGTTAGTTTTGTACATGTTTGATCATCTTTGAAAAACCAAATGCACATAGCCTTGTTGATGTGAAACTAAAGCATGACTTAAAGCTTCATATGTGAATTTAGTGACCATATACATCCTATGTGAGTTTTTGAGCCTATTGAAAGTGTGTGCATTTTTCATACACTCCTATTTTTTTCATGTGTGATGAACTTATGTGAGATACATCTCTAGAACTTGCGTAACGATCTTTCGAAATGTTTGTCATTGATTGCATGAACTTGGAAATGATAGAGGCATTAGGTTTACCACTATGGCCCAAATAACCATGTTTCCCAAAGAAAAATGATATCATTAGATTGCCAATTTGAGCCGTGTATGTTGAGCCTTTTTATTTCTTATCACCAGATATGTCTACCCTTATACCTGAAACATTTTTCCTTACCCTTTCCAAGCGAGCAATGCAAGATTGTCTTATGAGAAACGTTTATGAAGTACTTTGAAGGTGTTTGGCAAAAGAATAAGTGTGGGGGTATTTCATGTATGTATTTAAAAAAAAAAAAAAAAAAAAAAAAGAGAGAGAAAAGAGAAGAAAAGAAAAAGAAAAAGAAAGATTGTATACAAAGAAAATAAAAAGTTTTTAAAGTTTCAGTTTAAGGGTGTGGTTGGAGGTGCTAGAAGAATTGCTAGAGAGCTTGAGTTCTTATAAATCTAAAGAAAAGAATTGCTTGCAATGTAGCTTGGACTTGTGTTTTCCTATTCTTTTGTTTCAATAACCCTATCCCTAAACCTCATTACATCCAATAAAAGTCCTCTTGATTTAAGTTTTGCAATTATGACCGTGGAGAAGTGATCTTTATGCAAGCTTATGGTAGAACTTTCACATTTGATTCTTTGAGCGAAACACATTTAAACTAAACACATGTGTGATTGAGTGTATATCCCGTGAGAATGTTGCTAGTTTGCATATGATGATTTTAAAAATATAAAAAAATTTTGCATTAGCATGGCTATCTCACACACTACACTTCAAGGATGATTTAAAGATTACTGCTAATATTTGAATAAGGAAGATGAACTTGGATTAGTTCCTTGATGCTAGCTATGGTTCTTAATGATTTGTTTTCTTGAATGAAATTCTATGAGGGTCACATAGAGGGAAGCTAATGTTTTTCTTGTTACTTCTTGTTCTTGTTTTCTTTGTTTTGCTCGAGGACTAGCAAAAGTTAAGTGTGGGGGTATTTGATCGGATCATATTTATATATATTTTTACTTCGAATTCACTCGTCTTTTCTTAGTTAGTTCCTTATATTTTTGAGCTATTTACTTTGTTTTTGCGTATTATAGGATTTGTCTAGCAAAGAAAATAAAAATAGAACAAGTGAAATTTTATGTAATAAATTCGTCAAAACTGTCTGTGTAGATCATCTTTTAAATAAAATTAATAAAAATAATAATAATGATAAGTCATGATGATGTTTGAAACATCATCATGATTCATGTTTTGTAGAAGAAGAAAGGAACGGCAAAGAAGGAGAAAATAAAGAAGAAAAGGAGGGAGAGCGTCGGTGGGAGAAGAAAAAGGAATAAAAAGCTGCCTTTACTAGCAAAGAGAGTGGGGAGGGCAGAAAGAAAAACACGGCATAAAGAATAAGAATAAGAGGACGTGGACAGCAGTGCGCAGAAAAAAGGAAGAATAAGAAAATAAAGATAAGAGGCAGAGCGGAAGAGAGAGGAGAGAGAGATAAGTCAGAGGGACGCGGAACGAAGGGAGGAAGGCAGCAAAGCTGCCAGCGAAAAGAAAAGGTTGCCCTTGCAGCCTTGAAAAACAGAAAGCAGAAAATAAAGGAGAAAGCAGTGCGCAGGATAGCTGACGTGAGAGAGATTGACGCGGGGAGAGAGGGAACGCGGAAAGGAAAGAAAAGGGGGTGTCAGGGAGCACAGCGCCAGGAGGTCAGAGGGCAGATAGAAAAAGAATAGAGGGAGAAGCAGTAGTCCACACTTGGACTGGCGAGCAGCTGGAGGTCAGCGAGAAAGAACGAAGAAAAGGCACAGAAAAACAGAAGGCAGCACGGTTAAATCTTTCCAAACTTATATTTTATTTCTGTTTTAATAATGTGTAACTAAATTTATTTTGGCTAGAGGTTAATTCAAAGCCATGAATATATTTGTAATATGAATTGATTACCTTCAGTTGTGATTTCTGAGTTGTGATTTAATTTGCTTAACTGCTTGATTGATAACTTATTTTTGTATGTCGATTAAGAATGCATACTTAATTTACATGCATGAATTTGATGCTAGAATATAAGTGAATTTCACCTAATCGTTATGAACTTATATTCACAAGTAGTGAAGGTTGTTATCCACAATCGTGTTAAGTGAATTCTAGGCTGGATTAACATGCGTATTCCATAGTTATGAATGCCTAGTCAATGTTTATGATTTCCGTTGAACTTAATGATCTTTGTTGAATGTCTCTATCATGCGTATTCCATAGTTAGGGACTTTGATGAGGAATAATTTGGTTGTAATGCGTATTCCATTCAATCCAATGAATCTAGGGAAATCTAAGAGTTAATTTAAGCGGACCTAATTAACTTGGAACATTGTCATTCACAATTTATTGAAAGAACAACTGAAAATCAATTTAGGTTGCATATGTGTCATGTGTGGAGAAGAACCCTCTAGCTAGTCCGTCACCTATCATTTCACCTTAATTTCATGCTTTTGTCAACTCTGTAATTTATTTAAGTTTAATTTACTTCTCGTCAAAACCAAACCCCCCCCCATTATTAAATTATATTATTTAGTTAGTTTTCATTGTTGTTAGTCTTTTAATTCAATTTCCGTCCATTTCAGTGCCTATTCTCTAATTTGATTGTTTTCATTATTTTGAGTCATTCTAAGTGTGTTTCGAGTTATTAGAGTTTTTAGCCTAGTTTTGTGTCCTTGAGTCTTGTTTAATATTTTTAAATTAATTTAGAATAGATTAGCAATCCCTCCTAATCCCCGGCCTAGAACGATACCCTACTTACATCTATACTACAATTGTCAAAAAGAGGGTTTAATTTGTGTGTCAAGTAATTCTCACATCAAACATGTCTTTCCTTTTCTCTCTAGGAGGCCGGCCCCCTTGGAGGGATTAGCTAGCAATCCCACTCCTCCAAGGTCACTCATTTCTTCTCCAATCTAACCTTGGTGTAGATACTTAGAGGTTCTCAATTTTGGGAACGTGGAGAACCATATTCTTCCATCCAAATCCATGGATCTAAGAAGCAAGGAATGAAGGCCCTCTCCTTGGGTGATTAGCCTTTGCTTATGCAAAGAGGAATCTACAAAGGTATAAATTTCTCAACTCACTTTGATATGAGTTGAGTCTTGGTTCACCAATCTACTAGGCTTTGAATTTCATGGTTAATGTTTTGTTTTTGAATGCATGCAAGCATGATTCCGCCTTTTAATTGTTAAATGCATGCTATAGATGTTATTCAAATGAACATGTTTTCTCAAAATCATCCTTCAAGTGGTATCAGAGCCTAGGTCTAGTAGTTGGTGAATCCTTTTGGGTTTTGTAGTTCATAGTTTGTGATTTAAAAGTTGTAATATGTTACAAGCTTTATTCTTGTTTCTTTGAATGTAAATTTTGTTAGAAAATTTGCCATCTCAAATGTTGTAGATGTAGTTCATATGAGCATGAATATTGGAGCTAAAATTTGGTGCCATGCTTTTGGGAATTTTCGGCCAAATCCAAAGGGTAGATTTTTGGGTTCTTGTTTGACTTGTTAAAAGTGTTTTCAAGTAACTTTTGGAACCCCTATGTACCCTAGTTTGGTTATATGTTATTTCCCTAAAGAATGGTTTTGGGATGTTTTTGGAGTAAAAATGTTCATGGAATTTTTTTGGGTTTTTCATGAATGTTCTTCATTGTTCTTGAAATTTTTCCCAAGAACAAAAAGGTTTTGTGTTTTGATTCAAAGTTTTGATTTATTTCATAAAGTTTATGTTTTTCAAATGTTTTAATGTGTTAGATATTTGTTTAAATGGTGGTAGAAATAATGGTGGGTGTGAAAGGATTAATTCCCTTTCACACACACCACTTGCACCACTTGCTTGCTTTATGTCAAAACTCACAAATCAACACACACATCACTCTAATCGTTCTCCAAAACCGGCCCTCCCTCAAGTGGGAGTACTTTTGGGGCTTTTATGCAATTACATAAAGTTTTGATACTTTTGTGTATTTGCACTTTGGCCCAAAAGTTTACGTTTTTACGTTTAGGTCCAAAAACGCTGAAGGACAAATTGTTTTGCTCCTTTAATGAAGTTTTTGCATTGTTTAAATTTTGGGTTCTAGTTGTAATTACATGAAGTAGTGGACTTTTGTGTTTTTACAAAGTGACCCCAAAAGTTTATGTTTTTGCAATATAGCCCAAAGGTTGTGGTTATTGTATGATGGCCCAAATTAGGTAGAGAACAAAATTGTTTTGTCTCTTTAAATGAGAATTGGATTTTCATTTCATTTAGCTCCATTTAAATCAATCTTATGGATACAAAAACCAAATGAAAATGTTGCATTCAATTTAATTAGTTAAAGTGTTAATTAATTAAAGGGTGATTATGAACCTAAGCCTACGATAATTGAGCTATGTGAAAGGCCGTTTCAAATTTGTTTGAACCATGGGAATGTGTAGATTAGATTTTGGTTGTAATTTGATTTGATCAAATGTTGTAAAAGAGCATAAGCTCTTCTTTACTTTAAAGTAATTTGATTTATGCAAATGTTGTAATGAGCATAGGCTCACCTTTACTTTGAAGTACTTCTTTCTTGCTTTATTTGATATGCATGAAAATGAAGTAGTTGGGTCCAACGCCCCTAAGACAACACGCCTTAATGTGATTAAATGCGTAACTAAAATCAATCACCATCCCTAGACCGAGATTCAACACTAGGCTCGTGTTGAATCTAAACAAAGGTTCATAGTCATCCTAAGGCCCTAAGGCAACTATATAGTCCATCAAATGAATGCAAAGTTTATGTTAGTAGTATCATATACTCTTGCTTTAAAAAAAACCGTTTTATAAGCATAGTGGGAGTATTATATACAACTAAAACAATCAAATGGACCAATAGTTGTAATAGGACCAAAATTGTTTTAATAAAGATTAAAATGAATATTTATATGTGATGAGACCTAAAACCCTCAACCAAACCATTATTAAGTTGATAAGCGTGAGAGTGCTTTGAACACTCTTTCGTGGCCTTCCACCGTGGTAGGCTCCAATCGTTTATGACTTGTACACCGCCTTCACCCTATCATGGGGGAGTGCAAAGTGCATGCTTATACTCAGGAGGAGTTTATTTAAAACATTTGATGAGGTTAAGGTAGGCAACGAGTGTGGCCAACATCGTATCATCGTGAGGTCATACTTGAACCCCTATCTAAACCGGCATGGTGGGAAAGAACTTAACTAAGAGAAATGGTGCCAACATCGTATCATCGTGAGGCATTGTTTTCTAGAGGCCAAAAAGATGGGTAATCACAAGAGGTTGTTGTGAATGAGTAAGCGTACTCTCTCATTATTATTAATGCTAGCCAACATCATATCATTGTGAGGTGGGCTTGGTAGTAGTGAGTCTCCCATACCCTACTAAGAGTTACCTCCAAAACTCTCGAATTCTAATGAGGGATATGGAATTTGCCAAAAATAGTGGGTGGTGCTATTTGATTTAAAGACCCGGATCAAATGGCTTAAAATCAATCAACTTATATTCGTTATGTATTTATTTACCAATATATTTGCAAACGCTATCCAAAACTTGACAAAGAAAAGCCGAATGCTTTAGTTTCCGGACTTGGTACCACAATCCCAAAGATTGTCTTAAATGGATTATATATGTACCTAAGTAGTCTAATCCTCACAATCTTCCTATTGATAATGTACCATTGGAAGAAAATGTTAGATAAGTCTATCATAAGGAGGACAACACTTTTAATGTCATAATTCTTCAATTACAAATTGTTGTATGAAGAAATAAGAGTTGCTTTGAACAACCCTTAACTAACGCAAACATTAGTGCTTGTTTCTTTGTTACATGAACAAGGAACTTAAGAAGAAAGCACAAAGGCATGGACACTTTATGTGCCATGATTCTTCACTTACAAATTGTTGTATAAAGAAATGAGAGTTGCCTTGAACAACTCTTGAAAGTTTGTAATTATGTTTAGAACATAATGGTTGGTTGACAAAAATAGTCCATCAACATGGACTTATGATGATTTTGAATCATTGAGTGTTGAAGTGTTAAACCACTTCTAGAAACGGAAACTAGGCAAGGACTTCACTTTTGTGTCCCTATCCAAATGGTTCACTAAGTTTTTGTAAACTATATAGTGAACAATAAACACATGCTCTCCAAAATGTTTGATGTGTATAACACAATTGAAATAAGTTTCAAGAGAGATAGTGGGAGTTTAGGGACCCTGACTATTGTAATCAAAGGAGAAGTCAAATGAAGAAAGCGAAATAAACTCCAAGGGAACAAACTTTCTTTATGAAAGGATGGACATTGGAAGGGGTATTTGCAAGAAATGTCTTGCAAGTGTCAAGAACACACCTTTCTAAGGTGTTGTAAATTGTTCTTGAATAGTTCAAAACAGTTGGTTCTTCTACTTGAATGCTTGATTCCGTATTAGTAACTATGTTTTACAATCGTTGTAAAAGTGTGACTAATAAGAAGTAGAAGATATATGAGAGAAGAAAAAGGTGCTTCACATTCGGAACGTGAATAAAATAAAGATCTCTGCGAAAGCAGATAGTACTTACGTCCTCATATGAACTACCAAAGAAATTGGAAAAACCAAAGATTGTCTTTACATTCCAATTTTAAGGAACTTAATTCCGTCACTATAGTAGAGATGGATGAATGTTTTGTTTGACAAAACATTGTTCTTTATTAATCAATGATTGGATTATAGTAATCTAATTGATTGTCTCTATAGTAGAGATGATATGGTAGTGTTAACTGTTTAGAATATAATGATGCTTAAAACCCAAAAGGTTGCAAGGTAGTGACTAATCCCAACTAAAGTTGTGATACCTCTAAAACATAAATTACGAGTTGGTCAAAGATGGATGCTTTAGATCGTTAGATCCGGATCCAATACCTTCTTGTTAAAATTGTATAGAGGCGAAATGTTCTAATCTTTATTCTTTTGGAAAGAAGAAAGAATCACAAAGTTGTTGAGGTTAATTCACTTAGATGTTAGTGGCACTTGTCCACAACATAATACTACTCATGTTGTATGACATTCACCGAAGATCACCCTCGGTTGGACTATAGTTTATTTTAAATAAACACAAGTCCGAATACTTTGCAAAAGGTTTCAAAGAATTCAAGAAATGTAAGTTGATGAGTAAGATGTCTAAAGTATTTACATCCTTCGATTTGATCCAAGGAATGGTAACACTTTAGAATAGTATTCTTGAAAGATATCAAGGAAAGAAGCATCATATGATAATGGATTTCTCCATAAGGAGAAGAACGAACTTGAATAAGATTTAGTTCATTGGATATTATCAATTACCCATATATAGGATATATACTTCTAAGACAATATGATTGTCAATTAGAAGATCTTCCAAAAATTTTCATGACTCCATAGGATGTAGTTGGAAAGAAAGACAAATCTCAAGCATGTTAAGATTTGGGGTTGTGTGCTAATAAGCAATATTTGTTTGTTAACAATCTTGTGGGATATCCTTAAATTAACTTTTGGATATCGCTTCTATAAACCAACTAACAAATGTTGTTTTGTTGGGTAGTTCATTGTAATCTTACAATATGATTTGCCTAAGAGCAAATGAATGAGAGATAGAACTCAAAGAATGGGTTCTTTGAGAGACAAGATAATAATCAACAAATATAACAACCTAGTTCCTATACCAAAAGCTCCAAGGTAGTCGAGAAGGATTTATAAACCGTCTCAGTTGAATGGTTTGAACTTTATGACTATGTCATAGAGTTGCACCTCTTAATTCGAAAGAAATAAGAATGAAAATCCTTATGACTACATTGAGTGTATATATGATATATACTCAAGGAAATGGTAAAGTACCATTTGACCCGAAATAATGAAACCTTCATAAGCTAATTGGTAGCTTAAGGTGACTACAATCAAAGAGAATGGTTGACTTTGAAGAAACCATCTTTGAGATAGTCTTGGTTTCAATTAATTCGAAGATTGCTAACTACAACTAAATGGTGATTCAATGTTTGGACATAATATGGGTTTCCGAAACCATTATTAAGATAGTCTTGATAATATATGTCTAAAACTATAAATCACAAGACATGTAAGTTGTAGAGATCCATCCATCATGAATCTAAGCAGGCTAGTGGGAGCTATAAGCATCTTATGAAAAAGGATCAAATCGTTTGATTTCTCATAAAGATGTAAATGAATCTTTTGTTTGCTAGGTTTACAAAAGATTAGTGGGAGTTAATCATGTTCCTAAAATTTAAATATATATTTGATATATTAATTTTGGAAATGAAAAGAATTCTTCTTCGTTAAAGTTATGACTTTAAAACATTATATGAAGATAGAATGTATATGGGAGATATAGTCTATATACATGGGATGGAAATCTATAATGATATATTTCATGATATAATTGGATTATACCAATCCCTAATAATAGACAATAGATGCTAGGAAGTTTCTCATATGATGATAAACTTCAATTAGAAGGACAACTCTAGTGACACTAAGAAGTTGCTCTTCTCAAAGAGAACGTACTCTTTGACTCCCAAAGAAATAATGCGTAAATAGAATCCTTTATGCATACGCATAAAGGTGATTTATGTATTTCATATTGTATGAAAAACATTGATATGAGTTGTACCTAGAACGGTACAAGACGATATCAGTGCAAGCCCAGGATCAGAACCATGGCAACTGTCAAGTGAGTCCTTAAGTATTTAAGAAATACTAAAGGATAGATTCCTCAAAGAATGAGGAAGAATTAGAGTAATGTAAAGGAAGCGTAAATGTATTAGATTATGAATCTAATCCATCATTGGATGTTTCTTCATTATGAATGAAGAGATAATCAGATATCTCTTTATTATGACTAAAGAGATATTTGGATGGAAACATTAAAAGTAATGACTTTTGTATGTTCCATTATGAATGCAAAATATATATTGCCATATAGAAGCTTACAACATTGTTGTTTGGATGGGAAAGTTCATTTATGAACTCTCTATTCGGTTCCAACCAGAAAGTGTCTCTAGTGTACCGACACTACGACACTAATGGGGCGATAGCTCAAGCCAGGGAATCAAGGTCTCATCAAGATCCGAACTCAAATGAGAGACTGAACCACATGATTAAGAATCATGTATAATGGTGACGTCATTATTCTCAAGGTTGCTTCTATGGATAACATATAGATATCCATTGTCTAGGCCTACTACTCAGCCATTTATGAAATGACTACAGAAGAGGTATCATCACTGATGACCAAGCTGATTGGCTCTAGTGCAAGTGGGAGATTGTTGGAAATGTGCCCTAAAACCAATCATATGATGATACTTTACGAACATTTCACAAGTTAAACTAATGTAGTTTAAATATAAAGGGCAAAGATTATTGTTTTAAGCCGTCTCATATAAATGTTATATGCTTAAACGATAAGTCCAAGGAATATGTGATTGGGAGAATGCAATCTAAAGAAGTTAGATTCATGAGACCATTCTTTCGTATACATATCCTAAACGTTCCTGATCATAGGATTGCCAATTGGGCATTGACAGTCCGTTAAGATCAGTACGTGCTATGTCTTCTCTCAGGGAGAGTGACTAGTCTCGAGTCATTGGTGTGTGTGACATCAAGACAAGTACGTAGGTGCTCAATAGAGAATGAGTTCACTGAACACGATCAACGAAGAGTTCTCATATTCATGTCACATGAGAACTCATGGTTGGGATAATGCAAAGTAGTCCTTTGACCTGAGGCATCATAGTTGTCTTGTGGTTAAGTCCTTGATCTTTGAATATGTCAAAAGTCACTCCAAAATGAGGGTGTCCACGGCATAGTTGGGGTTAAGCCACTTAGCTATGGAGGCAAGTGAATGCGCAACAAGGGATCTCTACCTTCAAACCGTTTGAGGGAGAATACTCTATGATATGATTTAGAATCTCTGGCCAGAGTATGAATGAGATTTAGGAAAGTCGTTCCCAATCACATTCAAGGTAATCATATAAGCACACGAATCACATTGGATAGTAGACATGAATAAACTATCAAACCAAACAATGTGGTCAAGAGTATTGTATTAGAGAAAGACCGTATTGCATTTGTAATCCTAAACTGAATAGGTTATCTACCTCTTCTGATTAGCTTGGGTAACCATGATTTGCTGCTAGGTGTCACTCTTGGTTTGTGGAAGCCCTAAACGTGTATAAACATTAAAGGGAGAATTGAAAGTAAGTTTCAATTCACAATCGATTTGAAAGAGTTTTAATCGCCCACTGCCTCGTTAAAAGGAACCTAATGAATCGTACACCGTGTAAGGTGGAGATTGAAGAAACAATGGAGATGAGTAAGAATAATTAAATGCTTTAATTATTTATGGCAAGGATTAATTAATATGTTAATTAATCAAACGAATAAGTTCGTTAAAGACCTCGGGATAGTTTTGGACCTTAAGGCCCAATGGGCTTCGAACGTCAAGCCCATTGACTTAAGTTGTATGACAATTTAATGAATAAAGATTCACAAAGGCCCAAAAGCCCAAATCCCTTATGTGGCCGGCCATGTGTGTTGAATTAGGGTTTTTGGTTCTTTAGGTCATTTAAAGAAGTGACTATATAAAGAACTTTATAGCCTAAAATTCATTAAGGGTTCTTTTGGAGAAAATTGGAGAGAACATGTCTTTCCTTTTCTCTCTAGGAGGCCGGCCCCCTTGGAGGGATTAGCTAGCAATCCCACTCCTCCAAGGTCACTCATTTCTTCTCCAATCTAACCTTGGTGTAGATACTTAGAGGTTCTCAATTTTGGGAACTTGGAGAACCATATTCTTCCATCCAAATCCATGGATCTAAGAAGCAAGGAATGAAGGCCCTCTCCTTGGGTGATTAGCCTTTGCTTATGCAAAGAGGAATCTACAAAGGTATAAATTTCTCAACTCACTTTGATATGAGTTGAGTCTTGGTTCACCAATCTACTAGGCTTTGAATTTCATGGTTAATGTTTTGTTTTTGAATGCATGCAAGCATGATTCCGCCTTTTAATTGTTAAATGCATGCTATAGATGTTATTCAAATGAACATGTTTTCTCAAAATCATCCTTCACTAGAACCTTAGATTCGAGTGAATCAGAATTACCCATAATAGACCTTGAGAATATAAAATGGATCTACCATGTTATTGCTCATAATCCAAATAGGGAATTATATAGAGTTCCTTAGTTAAATTTGTGAAATCGTATGTTATCACATTGTTTGATTAACGTAATTAAATGCTATGATCATGCATCTTTGATTCATGAATAGATTAATTGACGGGATTGTGGAATGACGCGGGATATAAGTGTTGTTATTATGATTATTTTAGTTGATCAATGTTTCTAGAGAATAATATTGTGCATTGTTAATTCTTTAATATGTTACACACTATGAATTATGATTTTATGTGGGAAACATGATGAGTTATGTGATGGATGAAGTGGAAATGTTAATCGTCATGAGGGATTGTTATGTTGGATATCATTATTATTGTTATGATTAGACTTGTTGATAAATATGGCTAGAGAATATAATTGTGCTTCGTCGTTTGTTCTTTGAAATATTGCATGATATGCATTGTGGTATATTGTTGGGACATAACGATTTATGTGATGAATATTCAAGTGTAGTGAAATAATGAACTACGAATGGCTTGATCCTTATTTAGGGTACTTAGGCAGTCTAACGAGGATGTTACATGCAGCCATAAAGTCTATGAAGAATTATTGCCCAGTTGGATCTTAAGTTGTGTTTTTCCATTTTCAAGAGGTGAGGGGGGTGTGTTAGAGATACGGGTATTTGGTGACGTCACGTGTCGATCTTGGACGTATGTCGAGATCGGGGCGTGACAAGCAATGTGGTCAACTAGATTTGTGATAGGGTTGTGACGACACAAATGTTCATAAATAATTGAACGATCTTGTTCAATTTTAACTGAGGCACTGTTCACAGTATAACCCATAGATAATGAAGAACTTCCACTGGACTTTAGACTCGTGAACATGATCATCATCAAGGCCATCTTCATCACACTCGCCCTCCATGATGATATTATGAAGAATAATGCAAGCTTGCATAATTTCAGATATCATATTCAAATGCCATTTTCACGCATGTCCCTTAACAATTGCAAAACAAGCCTGAAAGATGTAGAACGCTCGCTCAACATCCTTGCGGTAAGCCTCTTGTTCCATGGCAAAATATTTTTTGCTTTTCCTCAATAGGTCGTGTGATTGATTGAACGGTCGTCCACTTCGAATAGGTACCATCTACAAGATAGTATCCATGACTATATTCTTTTCCGTTAATAAAATAGAACCCTTGGAGCACGTACTCTAGTATATCATTAAATAAAGGTGAAGAGTAAAGTACATTGAGATTGTTATGGGAACCTGGCATTCCAAAGTTAGCATGCCATATCCAAGTATCGAACGATGCCACATCCTCAAGAATGGTCGTTGCGCGACCATGGTTTGATTTTGATTTCCACTCGGTTGAGTATTTGGGTGTCTAATTGTGAGTTTCATATTGTTTTAAGGTTCATATTTATTGAACGGTCTCTGTACTTGAAATTAAGAATGGTGGAATGAAGCTAATTTAGATATAAAAATGTTAAATGCAAGATGTGATCACATCATTGACAACCAGTTTGTTGCAGAAGCTAATTTGTTTAGAAGCAAATGACAACTTTTTGGGTTTTGTTTTAGGGTGAGTTGAATTTCTTGAGTTTGTTTGAGGGATTTTTGTTTTATTTTGGCATGGAAGCTAGGCGTTGTGGTTCTGTTTGGTTACTGTAGTCGGTCAAATTTTTTCGTCTCATGCATTAACCAATTGGTCCTTTCATATTCTTAAGCAATTGGTATTCTTTAAGCAATCAATTTTAT
The DNA here is from genome assembly GCF_042453785.1 of Malus domestica. Classification (NCBI taxonomy): domain Eukaryota; kingdom Viridiplantae; phylum Streptophyta; class Magnoliopsida; order Rosales; family Rosaceae; genus Malus; species Malus domestica. The sequence goes on along the minus strand of NC_091671.1, from coordinate 23,547,888 downwards.
TTTAATTTTGATCTGCATTTATAATTGTGTACTACGATGATTATAGCTATTACATTAAATGAGTGGCTTTTAAGGGCATGCTTCCAACATCATCAACTTACGGATTCGTTGTAATGTCAGGCTTTCGTTAAATTTTATGCAAATTTGGCAATAAATGATTACGTGTCAAATGTAGGTAGGGCCCATATTTTTGCTGATATGAATGTCAACTTTAAGCCCCGTGGACAAAAAAACTAATACAAATTTGTTATTATTTATAAATATTTAAAACTAATAAAAAATATTATAAAATAAGAAAATAATTTTTCACTTTGGGTCGTACATCCCCACGTTCGTCTTTACAGTCACCCCACCGCCCCTACAAATCCTCATTTCTCCTCCCCTTTCCTCACTTTGTTCCCTTCTACCTCATCCTCCTCCTACGACTTTCTCTCTTTCCAAAACCAATCTAGTTCCTACAACAATGGTTTTTCCACCTCTCCATGAACCAAGTGTTTTTAGACATGTTCTTTGAGCAGCATCACCAATAACCGCCGTCGATGAAGAATCACACCAGGCTCTGGCTCAGAACTTTTGACACGACAGACGAAGTTGTTTTGGCCTACGATAAGGCAGCTTACAAGCTCAAAGGCGACTTTGCCAGGTCAATTGCTTGCACATTCGCCACAACAGCTCAGTCTTCGGAGGCGACTTCGGCAAGTACAAGTCCTACATTCCTTAGTCGACGTTGCAACGAATGAGGTTTACACTTTTCTTTTCTTTTTTTCTTTTTTTTAATGTTTTTCCCTTTAAAAATTTCAGTAGTTATGGTGTGTTTGGTTACTGAGAAAATTGTGGGAAAAGATGGGAAGATTTTCATTTTCTGCGACATGAGTGATAGGGTGCGGGAGGAGTGGTTGAAGGTAGGGATTGATGTGGTGTGGTCAAAGGTAGGAATTGAGGGTGGCTGAGTGACAATGGAGATGAAGGTGGGTATTTCAAACATTTATAAATAATCACATCTTTTTATTGTTTTTTGTCCACGTGGTTCAAGCTTGACATCCATATTAGAATACATATGGGGCTTGCATTTGCCACATCGTAATTTAACGGCTAAATTAACAGAAAATTTAACGTAGGTCTGACATGGCAATGAATTCGTCAGTCTTTTCCGATTTAATAGCAATAGCAATTATCCTTTCCCTACTATTGCTTTGGTAAAACGGGTGAAATTGCTTTTACCTTAAAAAAAATATCAGTACACATGGAATTGAAAAAAAGAAAGCAAACACATGCCATGATTTTTAGGGGTATGTACAAAGTACAATCATAGTGATGGAGAGTGTGATGTCCAAGTCTCATACAGTGGCTGTGACCAAGTGGAAATAACACGACTCTTTCATTTTATTTTTTAAAAATGGATCAGTTAGTGGCTTTGCCACGACAATCCACCATTCTAGAGGTTGGAAGAGCATAGAGCATTTTAGCCTTCTAGAGCCACCATTGCGTGATTCACCTGCGTTAGAAATCGAACCATGACGTGCAGTATCAAATAATGGTCTAAAATTTGTCCCAAACTATTGAGCTTCCTCATGGTGGTTATGTAATGCGACTCTTTCGACAAATTAGAGTAATATATACTAGCATATGTGGTGACGACCTGTCCCTAATTTTACGTTGTTATTTATTTTAAAAGCGTGAATTTACGAAAATGCCCTAGAGGCAAGGACTTTGACTTCCGTTGACCATTGCCTAGAGAAACGTATGACTTATTCTTTTAGCGTATCCTCGTAGTAATCGTTGCTACGAACGTGTGGACGTGAGTTAGACCCAAATCGGATTTGTAACGAAAAAGTTATAGTATCATAACACCGATGAAGTACGTTGCATACAATTATTTTTGTACACGCACGTACAAATTTATAGTATCATAACACCGTCAAGAGGACATATTTTGTACATTAAAAAATTATACAAAATCTGATATCCAATCCTCCCCTTGATTTTATGGATCCGTGTTCCCTACACTTCACACATTCAACCAATCAAAACCCTTAAAACCCTCTCATTCTCTCATTTTCCCGGATTTCCTCACCACCAATCACTTTTGTTCCCTCAATTTGGCATCCAATTCGTGACCTTCACTCTCTTTTCTCTCTCTCTCTCTCCCGAAGGTCTCTCTTTGACTCTCTTTTCTCTGCAACAAGGAAGACTAACCCTAAATCTTCACTGTTAGAGCTTAAAAACGTTACCATTGTGTTCACCTTACCTCCACGAACACAACCATACCAACCAAACTAAGAATGGAAGAGTTTTGACTTGCCAACTCGGAAGGTCTGAACTCAGACAAGTTGAGTTCGACGTGTTTTCAACCGAGTCATGATGTTTTAGAACTCAGGAAAGCCTCTACGCAACTCCCTAGGGTCCCTAATCAATGTTTGAGGAAGCTTTGACGTGAAATAGCTCTGTTTCGAGAAGTTCAAGTTTGACCTGTGCCTTTCGAGCCAATTTCAGCCAAACCATGGCGAGTTGGCCGGCGTGCAAGGTATCAATCTCTTCATCTCGCTGAGTACTATAACTTTCATTTTTGTTTAACCCAATTCCATTGAGTATTAAAAAAGTTATACTCATTTGAATCTTACCGAGTTTTCGGTGAGTTTGACGGCTTTCGAGGCGTTTTCCGGCCAAACCATGGTGAGTTAGATGTCGTTCAAGGTACCATTCTCTTCGTCTATTTGAGAACTACAACTTTCATTTTTGTTTTAGTCGATTTCGCTGAGTAACGAGGAAGTTGTGAACGTTTAAAGGTTGTGTAGTTTTACAGCTGAATTCCGGCCTTCCTCTTCCTTTAGGTCCAGTGACCCATATGTTGGACTCGAGCCAGGATTTTAAGCCCTACCTTTTCAAACCCAGGCCCTTGGGGCCAAGTAGAAGAAGGCCTTTGACTCGTGAGTCCAAACCCAAACCCTTAACCCTTTTAATTCTTTTGTTTTTTTTGTTATTTGTTAAATTGAAGGCCTAAACCCCAAACCCAATCCCTAAAGCCCTAAACCCTTTTAGTTTAGGCCTTTAGGCCTAGAACCTTTAAGTCCAACCCATTAAACTAACCTAACCTAATAACCCTTAACCCAGATGAAATATTCCGTTAGGGAATATCCCATTCGTCTGAGAATATTCCGTCCTTCAGGGAATATTCATCCTATTGACTTTTGTTGACTTTTCGGAAATTTAAGCGGGACCCTTCTTAAGGTAATTCGACGTCCTAAATCCGTTTTTGACATTTGTTTTCCCAAATTCAATTGTTATGATATAGTTTTATTAATTGTACCTTTATGTGCTTAGAGGTAATTATTAGTGGCGTTTCCATCTTCGTTAGGTTGTGTGGCTCGTCAGCAGCGAAGTATTTGTGAATGGGCAGTTTATTTTATACCTATACATATTGATAGTTTTCCTAAATGCGTAGTTACTTCACTTTTACGCTTATATTGCCAAGTATTCGATATTGTGATATGAAATGTGATAAATGCTGCTATATGGTTGAGATATTATTGTCATGACATTCATACATATTTGTACATGCTCATCTTGCTGCACCCTGGTGTTAGTACTCCACCCAAGGCCAGGGCCAGTCCTTCACGTGTATGTTCACATCCGTACCATTTGCTCGCCTTGGATCCAAGTTAGGTGCCAATCTTGTCGAGTAGATTGCATTAGGCAATCCGACTTGTACGTGACCATGCTTCTGCACCAGTCTTTGCGTAATCGTAGTACTAGAGCGCCTTGATTACACCCAGTCCGGTCGAGTAGAATTTCCTTAGGCAGTTCCAACTCGTGTGCTAGCTTAGATGATGAGCAAACTACTTATAATTGGTTATCACATGATTATATTACTTTGGCATTTGATATATCATGACTTGGCATATTTTTGGTTATATTGCTGTATATTTGATTACGTACTTACATAGTATGTTTTAAGGAAACTATACTTGTTTTACTGTGAGGGGTTAGTATATTCAAAAATTAAGGTTTTCGTATAAGCATTGTTTTACTGACCCACTCAACTTTGTTTTTCGCCCCTCCAGGTTTAGTAGCTGTGTTTACGCGTATACGAGGATTCTGGCAAATGTCAGGAGATGGTTATCTTTAGTGGTATAACCCTCATCCTAATTACTGTATTGTCTTATGCTCTGACATTACGTGTGAAAAGGTTTCAATCCCGCTCACCCGCGCACTTTTTTGATTAGGCATTTTCAGGTTTAATTTATTCACTTTTTCCACATCACTACACTTTATGGCTTCGTCACCTTACAGGTGTCGGCCATCACACACTCGATTCGGAGTTCTAGTAGACATTCTGGGTCGGGGTGTGTCATATGCCCCACACTTTGTCTGTGAAATTTTTATTTTAAAATGGAAAGGAGAACGGGGGAAAAAGAAATGTGGATTAGAGAGAGAAAGCTTTTTCTTTTCTTTTTTTTAATATTTTATTTTTCAAATTTAAAGGATGTTAGCATCACACTTGGGTGAGACTTCGAAAAAAAGCAAGAGAATTTAATTTGTGTGAATTTACTTTACTGCCCATGATTTTATTTTATAGTAAAAGATAAAATTGTCTTTTTATTCTCTTTTTGTTAAGATTAGGATGAAAGAGAATTTCTCTGCCTAGATTCCCTCCGTCTCCACTGCCAGCTCGTTCCCTCCCCTCCCATTGGTCCGATTTCTCCACTGAGACTTAACCTCGACTGCAGACGACCACTCCCTCTCCCTCCTCCTCCTCGTCCAACATCAGCTTCAAGCAAGTAGGTGAAAAAGCAAACACAATCCTCCCTCCCCAATAAAAATACTACCACGAACACTGCTGCTCTCTACCTAATCCATTTATTATTATTTAATTACTAATTAAATCTAACCCAACCAAAAAAAAGAAATTTTAAAAAAAATAGAGATTTAGAGCCACTTAATAATATGGTGTTATTCTACACTTATAAGTGAGAAATTTTAAATTTTATATTATCGTTGTCAAAAATAAATTTAAACCACATTACTACTAATTGCTTGTGCACACTCTAACCCTTAGAGATAATAGCGTTAGTTAAAAAATAAAAAACTTAGAGATTCAGAAGTGCACCTTCTTGGTTGCTTTCCTTGTCATTCTCCTCCCTGTTTTTACATCTTAGCCGCGGGGCACACAGAGAGCGCAGTAACTATGGCTGTTGCTCCTCTTTCTTTCTAAACTCCAAGCATCTCTCTCTCTCTCTCTCTCTCTCTCTCTCTCTAAATCTTAAACCCTAGAAAAGCCTATCTCTCTCAATCTCTCTATTTCAGTGCAGAGTTGCCAACACTATAGAGAGAGAAATGGCTTTTGGTTTCAGATCGCGTTGATATCTCAGCTCATCTCGCTCACCGATCGACGCCGTCTCTCCCAAGTTTGCTCAATAGGCGGCTCGGACTATTAAAATGCTGGCTGCTACTCTCTGCGATTTCGATGTTAATCGCCCAAAATGTCCGCTTCTTTAACTGCTTTTGAGCGCCCCCTTCGACCTGCTGCTTCTAACACGGTACTCTTTCCTCCTCCCCTCTCATTTTTTTGCTTAAATTAGTAGAGTCGATTTATTTATTTTATTTTTGAATATTTCTTTAAATTCGTTTTAGCTGCCTTTCGTGGGAAGCCGCCAAACTGATGTTGTGAAATGTGATTTTTCAATTTTTTTTTTTTTAGATTTTGGTTTTCGTTAAATCACGGGTGGTGGAATGTTTATCACAAATGTTGTGAAATTCGATTGCATTAGATTGATTTTGTTTACATGTTCTGTTCTTGTTTGGGTTAAAACTTGAACTTTGGGCTCAAAAAGGAGTTGGCCCAACAAGAGGACTAAGAGGAAAGAGGCCCGAAGCCCAGCCAAAGCCCAGAAGGCAGAAAAGGGTTTTTCCCGATTAGGTGCAAATCATTTGCACCACTTGTTCACCTACCTAGAGACCAAGTGGTGTAGACCAGCCAGCTAATCAGCCCAAAAGCACTTTACAGTGGCAGTACAAGTAAAAAGCTGATGAGTCATTGTCCTTCAAGCTGCATTCGGGCAAGATTAAAGCTATAGGAGGCCAAGCCAAACTGTCTATAAAAGAAGAAAGAGAAATCAAAGATAAGGACACTCAAACAAACAAACAAATACAAGCACAAACTCTGCTCAAGCCAGATTTTCTTTCAACGAAGCTATAGTCAGCCCAAGCCTTCATCCCTTTCGGGATCAACCTTCACCCAACGCCTTTGTAAAAGCTCTGCTACCTTGCATAAATCCTGTTGTAGTTTCGATTTCCTTCTGTAAACTCATCTCCCCATCCCTCTTTCTAAAGCTTTCAAGCTCCTCTATAAATCACAAAGATAGGAAGTTGCAAGACGACCAGTCTTGCCTGACCCTCTTTGTTTTTTGTCTTTTCATTCATAAGTCTAGTAATATGTTGTATACTTCCATTTGTATCCAAGTTAGTTCTAGCAAGTTGATGATTAAAAGACTCCTCAGTGCTTGAATTCGATTGGAATATGTAGTCACAACTTAAATCAGATCTAAGTTCTAAACCCTCAGGCATGTAAGATTGATCATTCAAAAGTCCTTGGTCTCAAAGCATAAAAAAGAACCTTATGTGGACTTAACCCATCCATGACAGTCTTTGATAACAAGAAGTCCGAAGTTACTTGGGGCGCAAGTAATCGACCTATTTCTTAGTTTTATTTCTGTTATATTATGATTATCGTAGAACGTTTGAGTATAGAAGTGATTCTAATGGGAAGCCTCAAGGCCTACACATAAGGTCCTACAAAGGCACCTATTTGGATGCATTCTGCTCTTCGGGCTCGGGTAATTAGAAGTATAATAGTCATAACACTTCTGCAACCAATGAAATAAACAGTATATGTTCGAGTACTGGGTTAGTTATTGATGGGAAGCCTCAAGGCCTACACCTAAGGCCCTACAAAGGCACCTTTCATAACTAAAACAGCCTCTCGGATATATATACAATTAAAACTCAACATCTGTTTTACATCTGCCATGCTAGAGATGGCAGTGGCACGCCTGAAAACCAAAAAGTTAATCTTGATTGTAAGCCTCAAGGCCTACACCAAAGGCCCTACAAAGGCACCTTTCAAAGTTAACCTTGTCCTTCTCTTTCAGCCTTGCCCGACAAGCCCGCCAGTAAGCAGAAGCCTGACAGAAAGCATCAGCTGGCACCAACCTCTTAGGGAGCTGTGTGCTCGTCGGCTAGGAAACATCCCCAACGGAAAAGGAAAAGGAAAAGGAGGAATAAGGAAAAAGAAAGTGTGGCTAGGGTCTTATATCAAGGCCCCACCTTTTCTAAATCAGTAGAGCTGCACCATTTCTTGGAGAACAAGAGGGTGATGGTTCTAAACCTTCACACCCTTGTAAGGGTACAGCAAAGGAAAATTAAATCCTTTATCTACCTTCTCAAAAAGGAAGTCACAGGAAGAGCTCCAGTGCAAGAAGCTCCCTGCTCTCCCCTTTTTTTTATTGCTTGCAGAAAATTAAGAGTTTTCATGAGGTGTGGGGTTTCTCAGTTTCTATTGTAGCGTGTATTGTCTTGCATTTTAAGTTTCTAATATGTTCATATGCACAGAAACCTGCTAGTTTGTCGTGCAACTTTGGCTGCTTGTACTAGGCTTTGTTCTTAGTTATCCAAAAATAAATTAACAGCTTCTCACAAGCATGCATTTTGTATCTAGATTTGCCCACGTGAAAGGTAGGACAAAATAAAATGAAAATAAGGTGAGCTCGAAAGGACCTGCAACTATGAGCAGGGATTGTAAATTTGTGTCAGTTCAGGCTACAAAGGGATTGGAGCCATACAAAAACAAACCTTTGATAGCGACTTCAAAGATACTGGAAAATTTTATGGATCTTTGCTGATTTCTCTCAATGAAATTTGCCGTGTTGCACTAAGTTACTTACAGATGTATGCATGCAATTCGGGAACACTTTGGGGTCGATCAACCATAGGACCTGTTTAGAGTTATTTGGTCATTTATTTTCCGTTTAGTTGAGTTTCTTATATTGCATCAACAAGTGCACATGCATATTTCTTCTGAAAGGAAAGGAGCATTTTACTCTTTTTGGCTGGGGTGGGTGAGGAAGGAAATATGCATGTTGATTGGCTTGGTGAGGAAGGAAATATACATGTTGATTGGCAATCCTGCAATGTTTTCTTTTACTAATACATAATGTTTTTATTTTTCCAGATATATGATGTGGTTCGTAAAGAGATTTGGTATAGACCGGACATGTTCTTTTACAGGGACATGCTTATGATGCTTGCAAGAAACAAAAAGGTGGATGAAACAAAGAAGGTTTGGGGAGATCTGAAGAGAGAGGAAGTTCTATTTGATCAACATACTTTCGGGGACATCATGAGGGCTTTCCTAGATAGTGGTTTGCCCTTAGAGGCAAAGGAGATATATGGTGAAATGACACAATCACCTGATCCTCCAATCTCACTGCCGTTTAGGGTAATATTGAAGGGCCTCCTCCCGTACCCAGAACTGAGGGAGAAGGTGAAAGATGACTTCTTGGAGCTATTTCCTGATATGATCGTCTATGACCCACCTGAAGACTTATTTGAAGACAAAGAATGGAAAAGAGAGAGTGAAGATGATGACTAAATAATACTGCAAGGCATGATGCAATGACACACCCCGTCCCGAAGGAGGGCATGCTGGCCGTCACGTGAGAGTGACGTAACCATTTGCACAGTACGGAAGCTTTAAGATACAATTTATAAGTTGATACACCCGAAGGTGAGTCCTAATTTTGTCCAATCTGTCAGAACCCCGCCGTATTCCTCGTAGTCACCACACCTTTGTGATTCCTGAACCTGGAGGGGCGCAAAACCAAAATTGAGTGGGTCAGTAAAACAATTCTTTTCCAAATCCAAACATTTTTCAAAACGTTGTAACCCCTCTCCGTAAAACCTGTATATTTTCCCAGAAATGTAAAATATAAATATACATATATATTCTCAATACTTTAATTCATTAACTCAACATTTTTTCTTTATCAATCATGCCATGCCATGTCTAATTCAACAGTTAAGTATGGATGCATCAACAATAATCATATCAGGTGCAAGAAAGTAATCAACCGGAGGCCCTCCAATAGCCCTGTACGGTTGAACCTAGAGCTCAAAATCTATCATTATCACTCTACCGGAGTCACCTCTGTGACCCGTCCGGCCTTCTGCACACAAGTTACGCTCTAGTGCTTCTCATAAATCATCTGTGCACATAATCTAAGGTCACCCACCAGTCGGAATCTCACTAACACTCTCGCGACTGGCCTGTCGTACCCACTCCGCGTGGACTGTACGACTAGCATCTACTTGGATCCAAGGCGAGCGTGCGATGCGGTGAATACTATAAGCACTAAACCATGGTGCAGGATTTGAGCTCAATATATATATCATCATCATCATAACAGTAATTAAATACTCATCTGTGCGTCCACCGCACCATTTCATACATATGCATCATAAATCAATTCTTACCTGTGCGTCCACCGCACCAATTCATACATATGCATCATAAATCAATTCTTACCTGTGCGTCCACCGCACCAATTCATACATATGCATCATAAATCAATTCTTACCTGTGCGTCCACCGCACCAATTCATACATATGCATCATATATTAATTCATGCATGGCATTTCAACTCACATTTCTATATACTTTTCATATACTTTTATGCATTTTCATTTAAAGCATAATTTCATGCATTTTCAATTTCTGGGAAACGTCAAGTATATATATATATATATATACGGAAAACAAAACTGCCCACTCACCTGGAGTTCGCCCAACAACTCCCTAGCACCACACATCAAGGCGTCACGACGATCGCCGCCTAGAATAGTAATCAAATCCAACCTCAGAATTCATATCGATAGAATATATAACTTATATAAAATACGTCACTACGTTGATCGATCCGGAAGATCTGCCACTCAGATTTTAAATCCATAACTTCCAGAGGTCCACATTATACCTCTAGGACAACATCCTAAAATTTCATTACCATCCAACGGTCGGATCTCCGTCAATTTCCAAAACTAAGTGACGGTTAACATTTTATATTATGGACTTACAATTCCAATTCCGGAAGATCCGTAACTCGGATTCCCAATCCGTAAGTTCCAATAATCCTCAAATATTACGTATTACAACGTATCAAAGTTTGGTGACGATCCAACGGTCGGATCATCAATTCACATTTTCACCTAAATGTGAAAACTATAAAACGTTATTTGAACACCTAACCAACAATCTTCAATAACTTTCTCATACGGTGTTCAATTTAGGTATATGAATATACCACAGTGATCTACTCGACGTCACGGACGTCGACATATTTTTAAAATAATTTTATTTTTATTTTTTATTTTTACTGTAGCACCTTCTTCTTCCTTGGGTCGCCGGACTGGTTTTTCCGGCGGCCGTTTTCTGGGCAGTTTTTCAAATTGCCATAACTTTGTCATTTCTCAACGAAATCAAGTGATTCAAAAACGAAAGTTGTAGCCCTTGAAGAGACAAAGAGAATGGTACCTTTCCCAACACCTAGTTCGCCGTAGTTTGGCCGGAAACTGCCTCGAAAGCCTCGGAGGTCGCCGGAAACTGGGTATTTTTCAAATGAGTATAACTTCTTCAATACTCAACGAAATTGAGTGAAACAAAAAGGAAAGTTGTAGTACTTGACGAGACGAAGAGATTGATACCTACCTCGACGCCTAACTCGCCGGGGATTCGCCGGAAAATGCCTCGAAAGCTCCGGCCAAACTTTGAACTTATCGATCTCCGTGTTCTTACGTCCAAAAACTTCCAACGAAGCACTCCGAGCTTCCTTGGAACCTCACTAAGCTCACTGTGAGCTTGGATTGTCCTAAAACAAAGTCAATTCGAAGATCATGAACAGTGCACTTTCACGGGAGTTTAGAATCTAGGTTTTCCGAAGTAAAACTTACCTGAAATTGGTGTCTACGTGATCGTGGAGTCTCCAGGAGTTCGATGGTGGTCTTAACTCCGTCGTTGGTGGAAGTTTAAGGTTGTTTTGTGGTTGGTTTGTTCGAACGGAGAAGAAGAGTGACAGAGAGAGAGATTCGTGAGGGAGGAGAGAGAGAGACAGTATGCAGAAAATAGGGAGAGGATTGAGGGGGTGTGGGGATCCCACGTGTCCAACTCAATCCAAATTGTTAAATTTTCGCCCCTTAGTCCCGTTTAAGGGCATTTTCGTCTTTTCATGTCCTCGGAATTAAAATTCCGGGACGGGCTGTGACAATCTTCCCTCCTTATAGAATTTCGTCCCCGAAATTCCAGCAACCAACTAAATCAACCATACTCCAACAATAGCTTCGGGTAAATCTTTCTCATCCGATTCTCTTTCTCCCACATACTTTTCTACTGAATGATTTCCTTCACAAAGCTTTTACTACTTACTCTGTCTTAATTCTCAGGACCTTCTTTTTCCAATCCAAAGTCGTCCTTGATTCCTTATCAAGTCGAATCCAATTTAATTCTCAATAGTTACACCAGAATCTCATGTGACGAATCTGCCACCTAGTGACAACGCATCGAATCATAAAATATGTTTTGCACCTTAACCAATTCTGAGGGCATCACAAGCTTGTAAGCAACTTCACCAACTTTTCGATAATCACTTAAGTCCGATTAACTTAGGATTTAACTTACCTTCTTTCTCTACCTTGGTTAATTCTTAAATTTCTTCGTCAAGCATTTAAGTTTCAAGTACGACCTTACCAAACAGGCCTAACTTGAAATTTAACAAGTATAACTTCTTCTCGATCTTCCATTCTTAATTTTTCTTCCGTTGGTTTTCAATCCACAAGATGATACTCTTGGCAAACGTGCCAGACATTAATCTTACTGTAGTCTTCTCACCAAGTGCTTCAGTTAGAACAAACTTTACGATCATCCTGATCGTACAATCATGTTCATTAAGCAATACAATTCACTTTCGCTGCCTCATATCAAAATCCTTCCAAGTAATGGATATTGAAGACTTTTTGGATTCGTAAAAATCTTGCATTCTTACCAAATATAATGCCTTCATAACTTCACAGCAAGAATGGTAATCATGATTTCTAAGTCACCCGTAGGGTAATTCATCTTATGAGATTCCATTTATCGTGAAACGTATGCAATCACCCTAACATTTGCATCAACATGCATCCAATACCATTCAAGAAACATCACTAAAAATTTATGATTACCACTATTCTCTGGGAATACCAAAATACGTGCATGAGTGAGGAAATACTTCAGTTGTTGAATCCTTTGCTCACAATTTCCTTCCCACTCATACATAACCTCTTTTCTCGACAGTCTCGTCAATGACAAAGCAATGACTGAAAAATCTTTCACAACCATCCAAGATAGCCTGGTAAGCTAAGAAATTCTGAATCTCAATTACAGCTCGTGGTTGTTCCAATTTCTCAATTTCTGCTATCTTTTAAGGATTCACTTGAATACCTTAAGAATATATAACAAATCTCAGAATGCCACCTGATTCGTCTAACTTTAGCATTTGCTACTTAGCATACAACCAACGTTCTCTCAATTTTTGGTTCACCGACTTAATACGTTTACATGCTCTGCTCTGGCTCAGAATATGCCAGAATATCTTCAATAAAAATGATATCAATCTATCAAGGCATTATTGGAATACTTCATCCATCAACTCATAAAACAGCATGAGTATCCACATAGCATCACCAAACTTCATAAGGACCATAACAAGTCCAGAAAACCATCTTATGATCAACGTCACTTATAATATTCAATTGGTAGTAACCAGATCTCAATTCAATCTTTGAATCTTCGCAATTACTTCTGAGCTGGTTAAATAAACATCAGTACATTACCATGGATAACGGTTCTTAATCGTTACCCGACTCCATTGTCTATAATCAATGAACAATCTCTAAGTCCATTTTCTTCCTCACCAACAAACTGGGGCTCCCCCAAAGCGTTGTACTAGGTTGAATAAAACTTTTATCAACCAATTCTTTCAACTAAATTTCCATTTCCCTTAACTCATCATGAACCAATCTTTAACATAAATTTATACCTGGCAACAAATCAATAGTGAACCTCATATCTCTGCCTGAAGGCAATCCAGGTATACTTTCAAGGAAGACATCAAGAAAGTCTAACCCCTTTTTCATTTTTCACACTTCTCCAAACAACATCATTTAGCACCACATGAGCTAAGTATTTTTGGGCAGCCTTTCAAAACAATCTCTTTGCTTTCACAGCATAAATAATGGCTGAACTCACTTCACTTTGTATACCCACCAAAGTAACCTCTAATTAATCAACTCGATGGAAAGTAACTGGTTTCCCGTAACATTCCATCTAGTCACAACTATAAACAATCACTCTAATGGAATAAAATTAATTGATACAATATATATTCTATTATTACTGAACATTCTAAGTAAGTACAACACTAGCATAAAATAACCTACCGGTTTGCTTGCTTAACGAATCCACGAATGAGTTATTAATATTACGGTCTGCAGCCCGCAATACTGATAAATCATCGTTGTCTCGATAAGTAGGCAACCACTCTCAAAGATATAACATTACTATTTTGTCACTCAATGTAAAATACATATACTCGTCTCAACTACATTTATTTACTACTCTCTAGGTAATAACATACATAATAAGAAATATATCAGTCGAAGTCAACTAGAATGACCTGTACGGCTGATTCAACAATTATCTCAATAATACGTCGGCCGGATCCACTCCGCGTGGTCGGTACGGCCGAGCCTATAACTCACCAATTTCTCATGTGTCAATCGAATCCACTTCTCATGGTCTGTACGGCTGAACATATAACTCATCAAATCTCTCTGTACTCACGGTCAATCCGACCAAACTACTAAATCCATAACTCTGCTGAATCAACACTATGATGTCATAGAAAACTGTTGGGTACAACTGATTATAGGGACGATTCACAATTCTGTGTCCCCTCTGTTCACATAAACACATTCATTAATTTCACACTTCCCAAAGTGTTAATTTTGTACCTGCTGCACAAAGTACATTTCCTTTACTCGAGACACCTTGTCTCAAATATCTGGGATTACCAGTATATCCATCACTTTTACTCTGACCAGCGACATTAAAACCTCAGCTGGAAGAATTAACTCTAGCTTCACTTCTTTCGAAGCTCTGAATCTTTCTATCTCCTTGATATGACGAATCATTAACTTTATCGTCTTCTTTTAATTCCCATTCATTTCTTATTCTTCTTTATTCTCGTTGATCATGTTCTCAGAGTCCTCAAGACTCAACAGCATCTCGTATATTCCTGGTAAGAAGTATAATGGATAGTGGTCACCCAAAATACCACTTCCCTTTTTGCCACCCAGCTTAAAACAACATAACACCTCCACCAATAACAACAATATCTGGATGGAACAAGGCAAGTCTGAAAACTTTCTATAATATCCCTCGATCATCACCTTCCTTGTCTCATATTTGTAAACTCTTGTTTACTACCATCGATAAATGCCGGAGGGATAAACTTTTCCTTAAACAAGTCCTTAAACAATTTTAAATCGGCTGTTCCTCCGGTGACAACAATTAATACTCCTGCTTCCATCAGGATACACGTTCATAACTCAAACCAGGTAGTCATCTCGACCCCTTGTCAGAAGGAAGATTCCTTTGACTTGCATAATCCGAAACATCTTTTCCAAATGGTTAAACCGTTACTTCGCTCCCTCAGGTTCATCATTTCATAAGGTGATTCAAATTCGACTCATAATCCGTCTTAAAATGTCCCTTTTGATAATATACTGAATCACCATTGTAATAGTTTCCCCTAAACCGCTATATTAGGGAGACTAAATTCCTCTAACTACGTGGTTTGCTACGAGGCGGTGTAGTTCTGACAGAATTCACTAGAAACTTCTCAAGATGTCCAAGATTGCAACCATGCTCTGATACCAACTGACACACCCCGTCCCGAAGGAGGGCATGCTGGCCGTCACGTGAGAGTGACGTAACCATTTGCACAGTACGGAAGCTTTAAGATACAATTTATAAGTTGATACACCCGAAGGTGAGTCCTAATTTTGTCCAATCTGTCAGAACCCCGCCGTATTCCTCGTAGTCACCACACCTTTGTGATTCCTGAACCTGGAGGGGCGCAAAACCAAAATTGAGTGGGTCAGTAAAACAATTCTTTTCCAAATCCAAACATTTTTCAAAACGTTGTAACCCCTCTCCGTAAAACCTGTATATTTTCCCAGAAATGTAAAATATAAATATACATATATATTCTCAATACTTTAATTCATTAACTCAACATTTTTTCTTTATCAATCATGCCATGCCATGTCTAATTCAACAGTTAAGTATGGATGCATCAACAATAATCATATCAGGTGCAAGAAAGTAATCAACCGGAGGCCCTCCAATAGCCCTGTACGGTTGAACCTAGAGCTCAAAATCTATCATTATCACTCTACCGGAGTCACCTCTGTGACCCGTCCGGCCTTCTGCACACAAGTTACGCTCTAGTGCTTCTCATAAATCATCTGTGCACATAATCTAAGGTCACCCACCAGTCGGAATCTCACTAACACTCTCGCGACTGGCCTGTCGTACCCACTCCGCGTGGACTGTACGACTAGCATCTACTTGGATCCAAGGCGAGCGTGCGATGCGGTGAATACTATAAGCACTAAACCATGGTGCAGGATTTGAGCTCAATATATATATCATCATCATCATAACAGTAATTAAATACTCATCTGTGCGTCCACCGCACCATTTCATACATATGCATCATAAATCAATTCTTACCTGTGCGTCCACCGCACCAATTCATACATATGCATCATAAATCAATTCTTACCTGTGCGTCCACCGCACCAATTCATACATATGCATCATAAATCAATTCTTACCTGTGCGTCCACCGCACCAATTCATACATATGCATCATATATTAATTCATGCATGGCATTTCAACTCACATTTCTATATACTTTTCATATACTTTTATGCATTTTCATTTAAAGCATAATTTCATGCATTTTCAATTTCTGGGAAACGTCAAGTATATATATATATATATATACGGAAAACAAAACTGCCCACTCACCTGGAGTTCGCCCAACAACTCCCTAGCACCACACATCAAGGCGTCACGACGATCGCCGCCTAGAATAGTAATCAAATCCAACCTCAGAATTCATATCGATAGAATATATAACTTATATAAAATACGTCACTACGTTGATCGATCCGGAAGATCTGCCACTCAGATTTTAAATCCATAACTTCCAGAGGTCCACATTATACCTCTAGGACAACATCCTAAAATTTCATTACCATCCAACGGTCGGATCTCCGTCAATTTCCAAAACTAAGTGACGGTTAACATTTTATATTATGGACTTACAATTCCAATTCCGGAAGATCCGTAACTCGGATTCCCAATCCGTAAGTTCCAATAATCCTCAAATATTACGTATTACAACGTATCAAAGTTTGGTGACGATCCAACGGTCGGATCATCAATTCACATTTTCACCTAAATGTGAAAACTATAAAACGTTATTTGAACACCTAACCAACAATCTTCAATAACTTTCTCATACGGTGTTCAATTTAGGTATATGAATATACCACAGTGATCTACTCGACGTCACGGACGTCGACATATTTTTAAAATAATTTTATTTTTATTTTTTATTTTTACTGTAGCACCTTCTTCTTCCTTGGGTCGCCGGACTGGTTTTTCCGGCGGCCGTTTTCTGGGCAGTTTTTCAAATTGCCATAACTTTGTCATTTCTCAACGAAATCAAGTGATTCAAAAACGAAAGTTGTAGCCCTTGAAGAGACAAAGAGAATGGTACCTTTCCCAACACCTAGTTCGCCGTAGTTTGGCCGGAAACTGCCTCGAAAGCCTCGGAGGTCGCCGGAAACTGGGTATTTTTCAAATGAGTATAACTTCTTCAATACTCAACGAAATTGAGTGAAACAAAAAGGAAAGTTGTAGTACTTGACGAGACGAAGAGATTGATACCTACCTCGACGCCTAACTCGCCGGGGATTCGCCGGAAAATGCCTCGAAAGCTCCGGCCAAACTTTGAACTTATCGATCTCCGTGTTCTTACGTCCAAAAACTTCCAACGAAGCACTCCGAGCTTCCTTGGAACCTCACTAAGCTCACTGTGAGCTTGGATTGTCCTAAAACAAAGTCAATTCGAAGATCATGAACAGTGCACTTTCACGGGAGTTTAGAATCTAGGTTTTCCGAAGTAAAACTTACCTGAAATTGGTGTCTACGTGATCGTGGAGTCTCCAGGAGTTCGATGGTGGTCTTAACTCCGTCGTTGGTGGAAGTTTAAGGTTGTTTTGTGGTTGGTTTGTTCGAACGGAGAAGAAGAGTGACAGAGAGAGAGATTCGTGAGGGAGGAGAGAGAGAGACAGTATGCAGAAAATAGGGAGAGGATTGAGGGGGTGTGGGGATCCCACGTGTCCAACTCAATCCAAATTGTTAAATTTTCGCCCCTTAGTCCCGTTTAAGGGCATTTTCGTCTTTTCATGTCCTCGGAATTAAAATTCCGGGACGGGCTGTGACATGCAATCCGTTATGTGTGGTGTTTAAGTAGGTCATTTACTGGTAGATGGTCGATCTGCTGCACGGTACAAAAATTAATCCAGCACTTCAGTTTGTGTTGGAACGAGTAAGTAACCTTGATTCTATTAACAAAGTATTGTCTTGTAAATGCTTTTGGGAAGTCTTATCCAAATAGTTAGGCAGAGTTAGGTATGTGATCCTAGTTTTGGTTTTAGTTATCATTCTCATGTTTGGGTTGAAACAATTTTTGTTTCCGAGTTTCAAATTACTATTATCCTACCACCCTACCTATGCCCCAAATGTCTTATGTAGATGAAATAATTTTCCGTTGGCGGGCTTTCATCGCCATTGAGGGTTTTGATGCCAAAAAATGGACCAACTATGTTGGTGAAAACACTGGATTATTCATTCCAATTCAAATGAGGTCATGAAAGAGAATATTGATCCCTTTTTATTTACATCAATTTCCTTTTAAATAAATAAATATATATATCATAAGTCTATATCTATATAGATATAGCCTCACAGTGGGACTAACTAATGTATTTGGGGGCAGTTTTTGTCCAATGCCAAGTGAACGCCATCGCAAGCAGCTAAGTACTCTTCCAAGGCAGGATCCGAAACCTCGAGTGTAGCTATCGGCTTTGTCACGGAATATGACACCAGCTCCCCTTGACCGGTAGCAGCGTGAAAGTCTCGGTCTATATGAACTTTTAACCATTGGTTAGGACTTGGAGGGAGCCACCGAGAAGGAAAAGAGATTGGTTTTGCAATCGAGTCGGGCTGAGCATTCAAATAGTCTAACAAATGCGTACCAGCTAGACGGCCCACAATTGCCGGATCTTTTACGAGCACGCCGAATAAAATACAAACCTAATAGCTGCCAAGTACAAGCAATGTGGTATAACCTTGCTTAGAAGTGAGCACGAGAACAAACTGCCTTGGCGAATGGACAACCTTTTGGCCACATGCAGCAGCAACGCTGACTCCAAAAAGAAACTGCAAAATAGACATATCTAGTTTCGTTACCAAATTCGATCTAGTAGGGAGAATGTCATTGCATAATTTCCATAAGTAAATTTTAATTGGATTTGGAACCTTAGCCTTCCATAGAGCTTTCCAAAGTGTAGAAAAAGCTGCAGAGGAACTAGAGGAAGGCCTCTCATAATTCAAATCAAAACCCACTCTTCACAGAGACTGAACCCTTAGACCTACTTCAACCTTTGGAGTAAAACTTAAATTTTAGGTTATAAACTTACCTCAACTTGCTCCAACCCTTTGGACAAATGATGTGGTAGAAACTAACATACAAATTAAACCCTGTAAATTATGCAATCATAGTATGAGTAAGTATGGATCGTTCTATTCAGGGGATTAGAAGGGATGCTAATCAACACAAATTAAACTTATAAAACTGAAAACTAAGTTAAACTAACAACAAAACAATGACTGGGGGGATTTTGGACGAGTTTGATTAAAACAAAAGTAAATGGCAGCAAGTAAATTAAGTTGTGAATGAAATATGGATGAAATGATAGCTAAATGATTCTTCTCCACACATGAAACATATGCATACAAATCGATTTCCAGTTATTCTTCCTATAAACCATGAATGACAATGCCCCAAATTAACTGTGAACATCACCAATTAACTCTCAGATTTTCCTAAGTTCATTGAATTGGACTCAGCGACGCAACCAAATTATTTTTCTCAAGTTCCCTAACTATGAAAAGCATGATAGAGATACATCTCAAAGATCATTTAGTTCTGTGAAAATCATAAGCATTGACAAAACATTCGTAACTATGAAAAGCATGATACTCCTACCAAGAATTTACATAACTCAATTATGACTAGTGACTTTTACTACTTACAAATATAAGTTCATAACTATTAGGTGAAATTTCCTTATATTCTAGCATCAAATCCCTGCATGCAAACTAAGTATGCATCTTTAATAAACATACAAGAATAAGTTCTCTATAAAGCAGATAAATAAATCACATTCATGCTTTATGAAACAATAACTTAATGGAATCAATTTATATAAAACATATGATCATGGCTTCGAATTCACCTCTAACTAAAAAGAAACTTAGTTACACATGTTCATCATAACTAAAAAGCAATCTAAAATAAACATTGAAACTTAAAACAAAGATAGAAAGAACTCTGAAAATTCTAGCAACTTCAATGGATGAATGTTAGGCGCGGCACACCCAAAATCGTTGCAGGAATTTCATATATATAGGGGAAACAACTGAATCCAAGGAAGTTTTGGCGTTTTAAATTATTTTAGAACTCTAAGAATCAGGAAAAGTGTTGGAATGTGATTAGGATTTCTCTTTGCAGCTAGAGATAAGATAAGATAATGTTGGATAAGATAGGATAAGATAATATTCCTCTTCAACTAGGATTCCTCTTTCTTGTGTAATTCCTTACCTTACAAGCCTCAACTTTAATTTATCCAGATTTTAGCACATGTTTAACACCATTTAAACACCAAAAATGTCCAACCTATATGCTATCCAATCGAAGTCCAAAACTGCTCCAAATTGCTCCATTTGGCTATCTATTGTCATCTTTACCAACTGGACATACAATAATACGAAAATAACTTAAATTACTACAATAAATGGAAATTAACTAAGCAAATACAAAGAAATAAGATAACAAAGTTGAATAAATATGCTTCTATCAACAAATATGAGTTTTAACTCAAAACTCATTTATGAGGCAAATTTAGGCTAACATTCTCCCTGGGTTAGTGGGGCTGGCCCACCATATACGTGTATTTTTTTTTTCAATTTTATATTTATAAATTCATTGAATCCAATGGCTAAGATCTAATATGATCAAATCAAACAGTAAAAAAAAGATCTAACAATCCAAATTTAAATCGAACGGCTAAAGTAATTAAGAAAAATTCTTTTATGTGTTTCATATTCTTTCATAGCGTTCCACAAGTTTTTGTCGAAGTTCCTTTTGAGTGCAAATATAAGGATAGTATAGTGGCACAAGTAAGGGTGTCGAACCACAGGGACTGAGAAACAACTTAGTAAAACCTTTTACAAATTAGCATTAGTTAAAGACTCCTATGATTTAGTAAAACCTTTTACAAATTAGCATTAGTTAAAAACTCCTATGACTTAAAATGGGGGGTTTGGGTAATTTTGGAAAAGAAATAAAAAGGCAGAAAGAAAAGGGAAAAATTAGAACTATCTAAAAACAAACCTAAGACATGGAATAGATTAGAAACGTTTTTAGGACATAAATTTGACTTCAAATGAACACATGTCTACTAAACATTCATGAATCAGTGATATGATCTTTTAACTTATCCCTTTCAAATGCACAACTAAGATGTTCACATATCTAGCATGGCATATAACTAGATTGTATGAATCCTCTCTTACTTTGCATGTTAGATGCATGTCCTATACATAAAACTTATATTTGTAAGTGTAACCTAGCATGGCATATACTCATATTTAACACCTAGAAACTCATTAAGAACGAAGAAGATCATGAACCCTAGAACATGTCATTTATCCTAGAACTTCATGGAATCAATTTACATGATTAGTTTTAAACCTAACCACATGTTGCTAATGAATGAATGAAGATATGGCAGTAATCCTTATCATTCTCAACAGAAAGCAAACATAAACAAGGTAGCTAAGCTTGAAAATATGTGCTTGAAATGATTGAAACAGAAAACTGATTCTAGCTTGCAAATGAAATTGATAAACTAAAAACTGCAGCATAACATTAATTCAATCATGTCTAGGGCTTCAAAGTAGCCCTATATCCATAAAAACAAAATACATAAAAAGTCAGGAAAGCTAGAACCTAGAAAACAGCTCAGGGTTGAAGACTCTTGCTCTCTCCCTAGATTCTCCTCCTTCTGTTAAGTATTTGTCTCCTATTAAAAGGCTTAGGACTTATCTAAAATCTAACACATATACATCCTTGAATTTACTCTCATTTATAACTCATAACAACCAGCTTTTAGTATTGGAGTAACTAAAAACTAGTTGTTATCAGAATTTGTAACTGAACAACTCCTCTTTATTATGTCATAACTTCTTGTCGAAACCTCCAAATCACAAGTTGTAAAGGCCATCAGAAAGAAGACTTCCAGGGCTTTCCAACCATATATGGCCTATTTTCTAATTCGTTCTGAGCACTTTGGGGCAAAGCTCACAAGTTGGCTGTTTTACAAAGGCCTTTTTTGGCGGATCTTGGGCCAATATTAAAAAAAGATGATTTCTCCAAGCCCTTACTTTCATCCTAAAATACAATACAAACAACAAAATACCTTGTGATTAGGGATGGGTAAATATGAAGGAAATTTTGTGAAAAACATGTTCATTTGAGCAACATCTATGACATGCAATTGACAATTAAAGGCGGAATCATGCTTGTATGCACTCAAAAAGAAAACATTACCCATGAAATTCAAAGCCTAGTAGAAGGGTGAACCAAGACTCAACTCAAAACAAAGTGAGTTGAGAAACTTTATACCTTTATTGATTCCTCTTTGCATAAGCAAAGGCTAATCACCCAAGGAGAGGGCCTTCATTCTTGCTTCTTAGCTCCATGGATTTCTTGGATGAGGATGGTTGAAAGGATTCTCCAAGTTCCCAAAGTTGAGAACCTCTAAGTCTCTACACCAAGGTAGGACTTGAAGAAGAGATGAGTGACCTAGAGGAAGTAAGATTGCTAGCTAAAATCCTCTAGGGTGGCCGGCCTCTTAGAGAGAAAAATGGAGCTTGTGTTCTCATCTTTTCTCTAAAAGAAGCCCTAAGGATGAAAATGGCTATAAAGTTGCCTTTATACCACCTCACAATGGAGTGGCAAACTTGCAATTAAGCCAAGTTCACTACCCTTCTCTATATGGCCGGTTTTCCCAAGCCTTTGGGCTGTTTTGGGCTTCTTGAATTTTTTTTGTTAAGTTGTCATACAACTTAAGCTAATGGGCTTGACGATTCGAAGCCCAATTAGGGCTTTAAGGCCCAAATCTAACTCAAGGTTTAAAACGAACTTATTCATTTGATTAATTAACATATTAATTAATTCTTGACATAAATAATTAAACCATTTAATTGTCCTTACTCATCTCCGTTGTTTCTTCAATCTCTACCTTACACGGTGTACGATCCATTAGGTTCTTTTTAGCGAGGCAGTGGGCGATTAGAACTCTTTCAAATCGATTGTGAATTGAAACTTACTTTCAATTCTCCCTTTAGTGATTATACACGTTTAGGGCTCCACAAACCATGAGTGACACCTAGCAGTATGTCATGGTTACCCAAGCTAATCAGAAGAGGTAGAGAACCTATTCAGTTTAGGATTACAATGCAATATGGTCTTTCTCTAATACAATACTCTTGACCACATTGTTTGGTTTGATAGCTTATTCATGTCTACTATCCAATGTGATTCTCTTACTTATATGATTACCTAGAATGTGATTTGGAATGACTTCCTAAATCTTATTCATACTTTGGCCAGAGATTCTTAATCATATTATAGAGTATTCTCCCTCAAACAGTTTGAAGGTTAGAGATCCCTTTTTGCGTATTCACTTGCCTCCATGGCTAAGTGGCTTAACCCTAACTATGCCGTGGACACCCTCTGACGGAGTGACTTTGAAATAGTCAAAGATCAAGGACCTAACCACAAGACAACTATGATGCCTTAGGTCAAATGACTACTTTGCATTATCCCAACCATGAGTTCTCATGTGACATGAGTATGAGAACTCCTTGTTGATCGAGTTCAGTGGACTCATTCTCTATTGAGCACCTACATGCTTGTCTTGGTGTCAGTCACACCAATGACTCGAGACCAGTCACTCTCCCTAAGAGAAGACATAACATGTACTGATCTTAACAGACTGTCAATGCCCAATTGGCAATCCTATGATCAGGAACGTTTAGGATATGTATACGGAAGAGAATGGTCTCATGAATTTAACTTCTTTAGATCGCATTCTCCCAATTACATATTCCTTGGACTTATCATTTAAGCGTATAACATTTATATGAGATGGCTTCAAACAATAATCTTTGCCCTTTAAATTAAATTATATTAGTTTAACATGTGAAATGTCCGTAAAGTATCATCATATGATTGGTTTTAGGGCACATTTCCAACAAAATACCCATTGGTTATGGGTAACCGCGGTTATCCGCCCATTTAAATTAAACGATTACGGTTATGGGTAACCGTTTACCCATTTATTTTATATATGTAAAACTAACACAAACCATGTTTTTGATCCAATAATACTTAGCACCCAATAAATTAGCAAGGAATTCATCGGTCCTTCTCTCAATAACACTGCTACATGAATGATGATTCTCATCATCAAGGAATTCGCCAAATTAATTTAAATTCTTTGCGGGTAACCGTGAAATTGATAGAAATGATTTGACAGAAATGTCTTCTAAACAATTTTTGTAACCCAATAATACTTAGCAAATATTATATTTACCTTCATTAGTAACAATTAAAAATATTATCCGTAAACTATTATTTCAATTATTGGAATGGTATAAAAACTTAAAAAAATTAAAATACAGAAATGTATGATGAATGTACCTATAACGGTGTTTAATTGTAAAAAAAAAAAAATTATGACAATTTTTTTTTAATTTTCAAGTTGTTAAAAAAACATGTAGACGGGTGAAAAATGGGTAATGGTAAAAAAAAGAAGATAAACGGGTTAAAAAGGGTAAATGGGTAAACGGGTATTAAACAATTACGGTTAAATGGGTATGGTTAACCGTTTATAAACGGTTATGGGTATGAGTATAACAGTTTAGACAATTACCCAACGGGTAAACGGTTATGTGGGTATGAGCATAAACGGTTATAGGTAAATAACCGCGGTTACCCGCCCGCCATAACCGTTGCCCATCCCTACTTGTGATGCATAGAGATTTTAAGTAAAAAACCTAAGTAAAAGAGGGCATATAAATATAACTTTATGCACTCAACAGTTTCATGGTGTTGATTTAGTGATTTTTCAATATTTATCGGAATCTAAATATTTTTAGGTTAAAATGTTCATAAAATAAATCCAGATAGTCTACATATTTTTTTTTTTAAAAAGGAGTTACTATAAGAAAAAAAAATTATCAGATAGTCTACATATTTATCAAAATCTAAATATTTTTAAGTAAAAAATTTTAGGTTTTAACCCAAAAGTTTGAGATAATAGAGGAATGAGCCAAACGGTAAGAAATGTGCTATTATTTATAACTGAACTTGTGGGCGCTGGATGAGGATGAGATCATATTTGTTGATAAAAATTTCTTACCTGGTACAATGTTTTATCTCTCATCCATATTATTGACATTATACTTAAAGTTAATAATTTTTCTTCAATGATAGTTAATATTGATAGTATAGAAAATGAATACATAAAATGAATAGTTTAGATTGAAAATAAAAAGTTTAACAATTATGAAAATCAAATTTAACGATTAAAACACCTATAAAAATGAGTGTTAAATAGCATTGAAGCTACTTCCTATAGTTAAACTTGTTGGATACATGATTAAATATAAAATATATATTTTTTAATTATTTTTCTAAATCAAGGCACAACCTTACTTGCGAGCACGAGAACCGACCATATTGAGTCAATGACAACTCCACTCACTCTCTATGCACATTCTTTCTTCCACTCCTTACAAATTTAGAAATCTCCCACCTCTATATTTAATTACTTTATACAAACAAAATTAAGAAAAAGAAGGGGTCAAGATAACAGACATGGATCCCCTCCTGATCCATTATGTCGGGATCCTAGGGATCCTCACATCTGAGCTGTACATTGTGAATCGTGCGGTAAAAAATCATTGTACTTTTATTATTTTAAATTAAATACAAATAGCGTCTAATGAAAATTGACCACACGATATACGATGAACGGTTGAGATGTATCGGAGGGGATCCGTCTTTCAAGATAACCATACTTTCTATAGAGCTCACAACCGAGCAATTTTTTGCTATACTTGGAATATGGTCAGGGTGAGTTATTATTTAATTCAAATTGCAATACGTTAATTTACGTACAAAGTTATTTTTGACACTTAAAAAAACATTTGATACTCTTTCTTCATGTTTTTATCTCTTATAAAAGTGCATACTGACTATTTTAGAGAGTCAATAACAAGATTTTATTTTATTTTATTAATTTACTGTAGATGTGAAACGTGCCAATCAGTTGCCAACATTTATTATAACACGTAAAATGATACACTATGTAAGTTGTGTTTTCAGTACCTAAAATTTTTTACAAGTAATAAATTACTAAGTGCCCAATTTCAACACTACCTGTGACAGCCCGTCCCTAAAAATTATGCTTTTTGCAATTTCAAAAATGTGAATTTGCAAAAATGCCCTAGAGGTGAAGGTGTTGACTTTCATTGACCAATGTGTAGTGGGACGTACTAAATATTCTTTTAACGTATTCCTGAAGTACTCGACGATATGAACGAGTAAGCATAAGCAGAATTGAATTTGGAATTACGAATCGAAAGTATTTTGAAGAAATAACTATTCTATTTATATTATATTAATGTATGTTAAATTAGGAGGACATGTGTGTGTGTGAGTGTGTGTGTGTGTGTATGTGACGGAAAGGGGGAAGAAAAAGAAGAGGAATGGGGGGAGAAGAAGCCAGGAGGATAAGGGAAGGGCTGCTGCCCAATCAGGAAGAGGAGAGAAGTGAGGGACCAACCAGAGTAGAGAGCAAGGAGGAGAAAGGAGGGAGAAAAGAAAAAGGGGAAACCGGGTTTCCCTCAACCCGTGACCCGACCCGGTGGATTCTCCCATCTCCAGCCACCTTGGACGACAAGCTTAGTGTCAAAATGACCTTTACCACGAGGCCAACGGATCCCTCTTCCACTTACATGTGAAAATTGGGTGAAAATTGGTGAATTTTGGGTAAAATCATGCAAAAAGGGGGCGCACGGGTTGGGTTTCATTCCACCATGATTGGAAGTTACCTCCTCCAATTACCACTACAAATAAACTCCCCTCAACCTCAAGAACAAAGCCCAAGCACTTGTGGAGGCATTGGAGTGAGCATGGAGGTCGAATTGAAGCACACCATTTTCTAGGGTTCTGGCAGGTTTGAGCAAAATTGGAGCTTTTCTCGGCCAAATTGGAATTGGTCACAGGTATAAAAGTTACTTTACTCATTGAGATCTTCATTCCTGTAAATTTTGGTAATTTTTGGAAATGATTGGATTTTCGAGCGAGTCGGGGCGACTGACCGCCACTTGCGGCGGCACGTGCGGCGGTGCTACTTTTAAGCTAAATTAAATGCCATGAATTCAGTTTTTATATCTGAATGTGATAAGTTGATCGTTTG
Source organism: Malus domestica (assembly GCF_042453785.1). NCBI lineage: Eukaryota > Viridiplantae > Streptophyta > Magnoliopsida > Rosales > Rosaceae > Malus > Malus domestica. Next base: position 23,520,823 of record NC_091671.1, on the reverse strand, counting down.
AATCAAATTTTGTTACGATACTTGGTTTGGTCAAAATATGAATCGACGATCCGACCGTTGGATCGTCACCAAACTTGGATACATTATAATACATAATATTTAAGGATCATAGGAATTTACGGATTGGGAATCTGAAGTACTGATCTTCCCGAATTGGATTTGTAAGTTCGTAAAATAAATGTTAACCGCCACTTGGTTTTGGGCAATTGGCGGAGATCCGACCGTTGGATCGTAATGAAATTTAAAGATGTTGTTCTAGAAGCATAATGTGTATCTTTGGAAGTAATGGATCAGAAATCCTTAAGGCAGATCTTCCAGATCAAATCTTAGGGGTGTGTTTTATGTAAATTATGTATTTTTATCGGTCAGAACTCTCAGATGTGATTTGATAATTGGTTATAGGCGACAATGGTTCGTGATGTCTCGATATGCGCGCTAGGGAGTCGTAGTGCGGACCTTAGGTGAGTGGGCCTTTTCCTTTCCATCTTATATTATATATATATGTGATTGATAATTCCATAAACGTTTATAAATTGATTATGGCTTACGATTACTGTGAATGCTTTAAAGTAATTATTGTGAACTACGAATGGCTTGATCCCTATTTAGGGTACGTAGGTAGTTTAACGAGACGTTAGATGCAACCATACAATAAATGAGACTAAATAATTGAGACAATAGCCTTGTTTAAGGAATTGAGTAATGTGAGGGACATTGGTGGAAAATATAAGATTTAACCTTATGTTTTGGTGGTTAAATATTGGTCATAAATGAATTTGGGAAGAATCAGGAATTTGAAGTAAGGAAACGTAAGTAATGATAGTTAATTAAACTAGTATCTAGTTGGGCTTATCATCAATAATTATTTCCGAAAATAAGTAGTTCGGGAGTAGGGCGTTACGGATTATGCATTTTATGCCATATTATATATATATATATTTGGGAATACTATGTTATGGTTGAATTTTGATTGCATCATGGCATATTCATATGTATATTACTTGCACATAATCATTGTAAATGCTTGGAAGCGCGAAAGTGAACTCAGGACACCTAGGTAAGTTCAGGTGAGTTTATGGTATTAGTTGACATGATGGGGTTATGGCATGACTATATTATGTCTTAAGCAACCTCGACACAGTCGTATGGGTTGCCCATGAATCGTACATGTTATGTTGAGATGCATTAAGAGCTCATAAACCTATACCCCGGTGTTAGTGCTCCTGCCTATGGCCAGGGCACATCCCTTCACGTAATGTTCACCTCCCGCACCTTACGCTTACCTTGGATCCAAGGTAGGTGCACAGTCCTGTCATACAAACCACTATAGGTGGTTCTGACTCGTAGGTGACCCGCGATTATTCGCACAGTCTTCACGTGATCGTAGCATTAAAGTGTATTTATTTACATCCAGTCCTGTCGTACAGACCACTTTAGGTGGTTATGACTCGTGTTCAGGTATACTTATTGAGCTATAAATAAGTCATACAGGTCACTGGAAGTGACTCCGACTTATGAGCTAGCATATATGATAAGATGCTAGCATTTATGATGAGATATGTTATGAGCTAGCATATGATGAGATGTGTTATGAGCTAGCATATATGATGAGATATGTTATGAGCTAGCATATATGATGAGATATCTTATGATGAGATGTGTTATGAGCTAGCATATATGATGAGATGTGTTGAGATATCTTATGAACTAGCATATGTGATGAGATATGGATAAGTCCTACAGGTCACTATAGGTGACTCCAACTTATGAGCTAGCCTTGATTGATGAGAAATGGATAAGTCATACAGGTCACGTGAGGTGACTCCGGCTAGTATGTGATGAGATATTGATTCAACCGTACTTGATAGGTGGATCCGGCTAACATGCCATTTCACATTGGTTTATTCCACCTGGGTTAGTTATTCTTGTTGAGATATTTGACGTGGCATAACTATAAGACTATTATTTTGGTTATAGTTTTGATTTATAGTCATGCCTGTTATTTTCTGGAAAATTATACAGGTATTACGACGAGGGGCTACTACTTTTGGTAGTTGGAATTGGTTTGAAAAGTTTTGTTTCACTCACTCACATTTTTTATTTTTGTACCCCTCCAGGTTCTCGCAGCAGAGTTCCGCATGGATGAGGATTCGTGGCACTTTTCAGTACATGTCTTTTTATGATGGTATAATCATTATCTCACCTTATTGTACTATACTTATGCTTTGTATCACGTGTGAAATAGGTCAAGATCCGCTCACCGTGCACTTGTATACTTAGGCACTCTTAGGTTTTAATTTATTCACATTTTATACATTATCACACTTTATGGCTTCGTCACCTTCCAGGTGTCGGCCAGCACGGCCCGATTCGGGGTCCTAGTGGACATTCCAGGTCGGGATGTGTCACTACCAAAAAGTACTATTTGCCCGACGAAACAAGTTTTGTCAGACAAAGTAACTTTATCGACGGATTTAAAAATTTGGTTGGACAAAAGTGGTCAACGTTTTGGTTTTATCAGCGACCTTTGCACGACGAAAATACATTGACGGGCAAAGTATTCGTGCCAAGAGAAAAAAAAATGGCTTGTAAAATGCCACCTTTTGCAGGCCTAACCTTCAAGTTTCGTCAAGCTAGGTATATTTTATGATTTAGGGTTTACAGTTTCGTCAAGCAAAAATTAGGGACATTTTTGAATTTTCAATTCCTTAGATGATTTTTGCAGTCTATGTAATTGATTTCAACAATCTAACCGATACAATTGATATATACTCTGAGATGACATATAACAAAAATCACCCAAATTCAAGTTTCCGGGATGAAATTCTTCGACGGTTAGAAACGTATCATCATGATTTAACGGTTATTTTAGCTCTGATTTTAATGATTTTTTTTTGTAACTACACGCCTCGACCCTAGAAGAATACAATGAACAAACCCGATCATCAATTTAAAATATTTACACTAGTAGTTACCACAAATTCTTACATCCACTTAATAGAAGTATAGAATAAACTCTAAGTGTTTGTTGAATCTCTTGTGTTGACGGGATATGCAGTCTACCAAACTAATTTCAATGATCCAATTGTCACACTTTCACACTTTTTTTAATATAGTATGAGGTTGCATATGCCAAAAATCACTTAAGACAAACTCTCAAGGTTAGGTAATATGATGAAATCCTTTAACGGTTAGAAACATATCATCACGATTTAGCAGTTATTTTAACTCTGATTTTGATGCTTTTTAATAAGGACGCTAATTGAGGGTAAAACCACACACTAAATTGACTTATTGGAATGTGATGTTATTCCAAACGTTCTAAAGTAATCGGGTTAGAGATCAAACAAATTAATTTATTTATGTTCTAATGAGATTAAGAGAAGCTGAACAATTTATGGGTACATAATGAAATTATGCTATATTAAACTTGTGATTCTTTTGGGTTCTTTTGATCTTTAGAATTGTTATTACATTCAATCTGTTACAGGGAAGTTATCTAGAACTATTTGTTGTAAATTCCTTTGGATCTGCTTTCCAGGTAAGTATCAACTATCAAGCAGTGACTTCAAATTCAGACTTTTGGTGTCCCCAAGTGAGTTCACCATTGTGTGTTGTCTTCTTAAAAAAGTGCAGCGTGCTTTCCAAACATGGGTACCCTATCAACCGGTAAGATATTACCTGTTGCCTTCTCTTCAAAACTTACTTAAATTCATTTAATTTCTCATGCTAAATATCATATCAGCTCAGCCTACACAAAAAAATAGAAGAGAAATTATCTGCGGCATACCTCAATATAACAATGCTACTTACATATGTCGTATTTTGCGTAGAACGATATCAGTTTCATTGTCTTCCATATATATGACAATGCTACTTACCTCAATATAAGAAAAGACAAGTGTAATATTTCCATTTTATGCAAAGAATTTGTTGTCTGCTTCCGAGAATATAAAACACCAATATAGGTTCGTTAGGGCCACACAGTAATAAGATATCGTTGTGTCCTCCTTTGTTATATTGAGTAATTTAAACCACTGGAGTAACTTATTTGATTACATTGATATTTGGCTGGCTACAGGATGTGATGGTGCTCCATTCCTTCCTTTACCATTTGTTGTTGTCAACATGGCTTTCAACATATATGTCATTGCTGCATCTTCTGAAGATATCTTCTGCTGTGGTATCTTCCCTCGCATCGACATTTTCAGGTATGCCAATTTTGTTGCACTAACTTCAATAAGAAGGATCTGATATTAAAAGAGGGAAAAAAAATATCCTTAGTAAGAAACTGCCACAGCTGGTTCATACAAAACGGGAAATCTGATATTTTGGCTTGGTTTGTGTGGTTGCTATTCCACGAAGCTGAATGATGGGTCACTAAATAGTCATTTGGTTCGGCGTTGGTTTGGATTTAAATTTTAAAACGTCACCTGAAAAACTAGGTAATGCATTAGAAAAGTAGGTAACAGATCAGAAAAATAGCAACAAAAGCCGTAATTACAACGTAACAAATAGGAGAAGAAATAGGAGAGCAAATTCGATATCAGCATATTGAGACTAAAGCCAAAATGCAAGGGATCGGTCTCATCATGGTTAAGAAAGATAAAGAGGAAGATACAGAAGGATTTAGTCCTTGTTTGGAAATTGGCCTGTATTTGTCCATTCATGAAACTTCATTCACAAGCTATAGAGACGAAGATCTGTCATATCCGAAGAGAGAGAACAAGAAAGGTTGATTGTGATTTTTTCTCCTATCAAGTAAAGTTCCCGATGTGCGCATTCATGACCTGGAGGATGCAAGGTAAGTAAAACTAGGATTTCAAGGGAGAACACTGGGCTGGGAAGAGACCGGAGTTTGATTTCGTACGTAAACATGTGAAGAAAATGATACACATTCCTCAAAAATTCATTCCATGTAAGTAAACATATTGCACTGTGCATACAATCCATTAATACACAATTAAGAGAATTAGTATATGTTAACAAAATTGCAAGTATTGTCCAAATTCCAAATTTATATTCTCCTTCCAAGCCTTACCATATGGGACGCCAAATAAACAAGGAAAGTGAAATGCTGGAAGAAAATAATGGCTTAAATGTCAAAATGGTCATTGTGCCAATTTCGTCCCCTCGTTTTCAATTTGACCAATTTGGTCATGGTATTTATCTTTGTTAATCAATTAAGGACATTCTATCCAATCTGAGTTAAAAATTCATAAATAGTTATAAACTTATTTATAATATTATGTATTTAATTTAAAATATTATATTTTTATAATTTTTTTTGACAGAGATTAGATAAAATATTCTTAATTGACTAAAGAAGATAAGCATGAGGATTAAATTGGTCAATTTAAAACATGGATTAGATTGGTCAAATGACTATAACAGAGGAATCATTTTTGCCATTAAAGCAAAAAAAAAAAAAAAATTGTGTTTTGTCCAAATTTAATTTTATTTTCTCCAATTGATCCAACGAATCCATTTGAGTTTATATATTCTTTAACAAAGGGAGATGTTACAGAGTTGCAGCAACCCCAGCCTGCAGTTTATGTACAAGGATTGTGAGTGAAGTTTGAACACCACTACTCTCTGAAACCAAATCTCCCTCAGTCCTAATCTATCAAATTTGAAAAGGGAAGGGCGAAAAATGTTCAGAGCTTCTTGTAATCTGAGACCAATAGCAACAGTGCCTCCAGCTCTGAATGCTCTTCTCTCTCCCAACCTCCACCTCTCTTCTCCTTCCAATCTCCCCACAATCTCCACTTTTGCACCGCTCTGTCACCCTACTTTTCTCTCTCACACCTCCTGCAAACCCGCTTCTTCCCGCGAGAGGCGGCTTCCGCTGCGCCTGATGGGTACTCCCTTTCCTCCCAAGAGCACAGGTGAGGTGACCAAACCATTCGTAAATAAATTTGAATTTATTTCCTTCTTCAAATGCAATGTTGCGTAGTTTGTTTTAGATTTTGTTGTTCATTGGTTGTTTGAGAAAAATGGAAAGTATTGAAATTTCTTGTTGCTTAGAAAACTTGGTAATCAACATACTGAATAGTAATGCCATTGAATCCTCTATTATCCCCACCAAGGAAATGAAAAGTAGAATTGAGTTGATTGAACGGATTGAACATGCTTCCAGTTCCAGGTAAGCGAAAACGACACACACACACACACACACACACACACACACACACTCCCTCAATGATACAGGCACTGCATTTCCTTGTGGAAGAGTTCTAAGTTGTATTTCTTTCAGCTTCGTTTAGTGCCGAAAGCGGCTCTGGAACTGGAAGGGAAATATTGGTGCAGCACTTGCTTCTTAAGGAAGACAACCTCAAACTTCTTGTGGATCTTCAGCAGAGAGTTTCAGCAGGTTAGTTTTCTTGAGTTTTGGTTTCTAAAAGGGTCAATGCTTGTTGGTTTATAATTGATCTGTGATTTTTTCAGAAACTTTGAGATTTCAAGTATTGTTGAATGCCTTAATTCTTTCAATCATATTAAGTTTTTTCCTGTACAATTTTTAATCACAATCGTGAAACAAAATTTGAAGTTTGACATTCTCTTCTAAATTTGGTTGTTGCGCTGCTGTGCTGTGCTAATGCAGGTGAGGATCTCAGTGATCTTGCTACGGAATACTCAATATGTCCATCCAAGGAAGAGGGGGGAATGCTTGGATGGGTGAGAAAGGGCCAAATGGTATACTGATGACATAAATACTTGTCCTTAATGTTTTATATAACATCAGAGACATTGTAGATTACTTTCTTGTTTAATTGTGGTTTTCTGAGTACTGCATACATCGTGGGAGCATTGATAGAATTGAGTACAAAAATTACCATCTGATTCTGTTATTTTTTCCTGCTTGGAAGTGTGTTTTATCTTCTCCTAAATAATTTCTTGCAGAACTTACAGGAGTTATTTATATTAGGGCAACTAGCCCTTTTGCAATATATTGCATGTAAAGAGAGTCTAAATGAAAAATGTAGGAAACAGTTTGATGCTAAATTGAAGCATCATATATTTATAACCACTAAGTGTATTTCATACAAAATAAAAAAAATATATATATCTGATACATATTAGAAGATAGAGGTTTTCGACCACTTTCTTCTGTTGGTCCACTCTAGGCGGTATGGGCCTGTGGTGTCATCATGGAGGTAGCCCTCTCCCATCCCATGTACCCTCTCACACATAGATGAGATTTTATCCCTGGTCCATCGATACAACACCAAGGGACTTTCTATTTGCGCTAGCTGGCACCTGCAAGTATTACGTTTTAGATCTTTTATGCTTGCCCTTCGATTAGCTCAGCTCTACCATTTCATGATAGATGGTCTGATTTGTTGTAGGGAGGGTCTACAGTATGTAGTATTGGAAACTATAAATACAAAAGCCAAAGAAGCTTAGTATTAGTGGAAACCATCATTAATTAATCAATCTCTAAAGCACTGTTAGTTTTTGTATGTTGCTTTATGGATAGTACCCTGCCTTGACTTTTGTTTTAGAACATGAATTTAATGATTTTCAAATTATTTATGGACGATGATGTGTTACTATGTGAAACTGAAATTAATGCCAGTGAAACGGTTGATAGGAAAAATACACTGAATAATAATTTCTGCTCTGTATTATGTTTCTTGAACCAATATGATTCCACAGTTGTGTGATGCAAAAATGCGCCAGGTACCTGAGTTTGAGGAGGCTGCTTTTAGTGCATCTTTGAACAAAGTTGTAAGGTGCAAAACACAATTTGGATGGCATTTATTGCAAGTACTTTCCGAGAGGTACGTCCTAAAAGCATGTCTCTTACTAATCTCTTACTTGACAATGCAGTCAAGCTGCTGACTCACACTTGAGTGTACTAATCTATTTCTGTACTTGCACCATATTCTGTTAGGGAAGAATCATTACTTCAAGACATTAAACCTGAGGAGCTTCATGTGAAGATGCAAGATCCCAGTTTCTTAGATGAGGCACAATTAATTGATGTTCGAGAACCTGATGAAGTGTATGCTCTGATATTTTATCTTCTGTTTGTCTAGAGAATCATTTTTTATGAATGCTCTGTTTTCATTTCTAGAAATGAATGAAATGCACTTGATTATGACATGGTTGCTTTCATGTGTGTCTGAATTTGGGGGTAGGCTTGAGTAGTGGGTTGATCCATATCTACGATGTTATAGTGAGAAATTCAATTTTAAATGAGTTATAACAGTAACCTGGACCTGAGGAAAACTGCAGAAAATTGCAGTATTTATGAATTTGCTCAATTTGAGGAAATCTCATATCTGTATTAGTGTGTTTTAATGTGCAAAGCTAGTGGTGAGACAGTGGATCATACTTCTTAACTTCTTTACCTACTCAGTTGCTAGAGATTTTTGTTGCCATTGTATTCTCTAACTAGATAAACACTATGGTTCAGTCTGTGGTTAATTTGCTTCCACTCACAATGTTCTAAGGCAAGGCATTAATGCGGCGATGCTTGGATCTGATCCCTTGGTGTGCTATGTGGAGGGAGAGAAATGATAGGATTTCTAATACGTCAAAGCTTCATCTTCTAAACTCAAATTTAATTCTATTTGTTCTCTTTCAGAGTGGTCAATGCCTCAGTTTTTATTTATATCCTTATGTTAAGAAATTGTTTGATAAAGTTAACTTTAGATTGCAGCTCTTTTTTCCTTTTTGGCGCATCGTTTGTGTTTTTGTACAAAGATTCACCGTTTTTTACTAATTTTTATATTGTAGAATATGAATGTATATTTTTTTCTCAATTTCATGTATATACTGTTAGATAATGTAGAAAGCGCAAAAATTATCATAGATTATTTATTTATTTTTTTCTAACACAGTGAAATTCCTTGTAATGTGTGTGTGTGTATATGTATATAGTTTATACAACTTTGGAGGAGCTTTTGACTCTGGTCAGTAAGCACTTTTCTCTTTTGTTTACTTATATTACCTTTGTTTGACAGAGCTCAAGCATCTTTGCTGGGTTTCCAGGTTCTTCCTCTTCGACAATTTGGGAGCTGGGGACCTGAAATAACTACAAAGTTTGATCCTCAAAAGGATACTTATGTTATGGTAGGTACAAACCCTTGGCGCTAACAGTTTTCTCTTTATATTGTATATTTTTGTTTGAAAATAACTTAACATATAATTGTTTTGAAAGTTTTGCAAACGTGAAACTATATATATAAGTTTTATATCAACCTTTTTGTGGGTGGAGATTTGGCTGCGGCACTGTGGGGATAGTGCTTAATCTTGTTTCTGGATTAGGTATCTTCCCAGTATAATAACTTATATTCACTATGGTGATACTGTAATATGTGTTATACCCAATGCACAACACGAACACGGGTTAACATGGTAGGTATACCATAACTTCTAAATATGATAATAAACTTTTATCTTTGTGGCTTCAGCAGGAATGAAGTAAAATTCCTTATATTTCTTCTTAGGTTATGTTTAAAAAATTATAATTTGATAATGAGATTAAAGATCAAATTAACTAGTCGGTATTGTGTATAATATATTATCTAGTTTAGATTTCCTAATCGCTCTAGAAGTTTTAGAATTTTATAAATTCTTTGAAGGAAACATAGTTAACCCAACTTAGTGTTATTTTTCCACATATGTATATCTGTGTGTGTGTGTGTGTGTGATGAACATATAGGGGATGGTTTTTAACCATTTTGAGGTTGGAGGGGGATATTTTTGAAAAGAATCAAGTTCATGAAAAATGACACCTTACATATGAATTCCCCTTAGTTTTTTGCAAGTCCATTCCTCCATTTGAAAGAGAAAAGAAGGTCCTATAAGGAGATTGTTTTTCACGTTCAGTTTCTATGGTTTAATTTTTTTGAAGTATGAGGGTTATTTCTTAGTTTTCGAAACAAAGTGTGTACGTAACTGTGTATTGGTGGATGTGCTACCTATAGTGCTTACTTTCACTGGACATTGTATATTCAATCCTTGTTTTCACAGTACAATATGTTGACATTTCATGTCCCACAATGCAGTGTCACCATGGCATGCGATCATTACAGGTTGCCAAGTGGTTGCAGACACAGGTACAGCTCTCTCTGCTATGTTATTTACTGTAATGGAATCCTACTAAATTAGATGACTCCATTTCACTGTGGGATCCAGATACTCCCTCTTACTTATTTTTATATTTCCTTGTGGGATCTAGATACTCCCTAGTGCTTCTTGCATTTTCTTTTCTTTCTCAAAATTCTAGTAGCTACATCAATGTAAGTTGTTCAAGTCTAGATACTCTCTAGTGCGCTTCTTACAGTTTGTGTAAATCTGAGGAGGAGAGTGTTAATCATATTTTTCTCCATTGTTCTTACTCGATACAGCTGTGGAGGAAATTGTTCAAGGAAGTTAGAGCTAGTTGGGTTATTCCAAAGGGTTGTTTCGAGCTTCTAAGCACCAAGTTCGAGGCTTTAGGAAATGGGAGGAAGGCTAAAGCTTTGTGGGGCTGTTTGGTGTTGGCAGTTTTTTGGAACATTTGGTTGGAGCGTAATAGAATAATTTTTGGGGATTATAAGGGAGTGGGAGTAGAGGAACTATAGGGTAGAGTAAAATACTGGGCAGCCTCTGGGCTTCTGTTTCAAATGAGTTAAGGGATTATTCTCTTTCTTATATAGTAATGGATGTGTTAGCAGACGTAAAATGAATTTGGTTCAGCTATAGTTACTTGTAAAGTAGTCCAACTTGAAAGGTCTAAAAAAAGTGGAAAGCTGTTTCTGCAGTATCCGGGAAAGATGCTACTTATATACGTACTGTATTGGTTAATATTTAAAACTAACGAAAAGTCTAAAAAAACCTCTCTTTTAACGAAAAGCCATTTTTAAAGGTATAGTGAATAGTGCCAGTTAAAGGCAAAATTGTGGTTTTTCGTTAAAAGTGAACAGTACCGAGAGTGTTTTGTTAAAACTCCATAATATTTATTGTTTCCAGCCTGGTTATATTGATTAAATTATGTTTTGTTGTCTTGATTGTTAATATTGATTTGTGACGTTCAGGGTTTTAAGAGAGTATACAATGTTTCTGGCGGAATTCATGCGTATGCTCGGAAGGCTGATCAAACAATTCCTACTTATTGATATGTATTTCCTCAACTTCAATCACTTGTGTTTCTTTCTGTTATAAGATTTGGACGTCTAAGCAAGTGGTTCGGGATTATCCGTTTTTCGCTATATATTGAAGTACATTACAGTCCTATATATGTTGACAAATACAGATGCTGATTAAGCTAAACTAATGCATAATAGGGTTTCCATGCTATCTTGTTCCTTCTTAACAATTTTGTTCCTTACTTTATACTCCTTTGTTGACCAAGAAAAAAGTAGTTTTAAGGATAAATCTTAGTTTACTACCCTTAAGTTTCGTGGTTTTCAACATTGGTACATCAAGTTTTTTTCGTTCCAAAGTCATACCTAAAGTGTTAATTTTGGGACAGTCTCATACATCCGTTAGTCAAACTGTTAAATCTTCTGTTAACTGATGATGTGGCATCCACGTGGACAATGACTGGGCATCATGTGTCAATAAAGGGTCCACATGGAAATTTAAAAATTAAAAAAAAAAAATGGAAAAAAAAAATTGGTCTTCTACCTCTGGCCCTTCCTCCCTTATCCCTCCATTCTCTCCTCTGCACCAACCCACCAAACCCTTCCTCCATCTTCGATTCCACAACCCTCATCTTCTCTTCGACGGCTTTTCCCTAGCCAATTCTTCCTTACCGGCCACTAGGGCGACAAGCCTTACGACGTCTGTCGCCTTTCCGGCCTCGCACGGAACGACGTCGTCAAGCGCCACAACCCCATGCAGCACCTCCACGCTCCATCTCCAAGGACCTCGTGCAGCCAAGCACCCCCACCACGACAACGCATGTCATCGAGTACCAACCCCACCATCGCCACCATCCTCTTCCACCGACTCATCCCGGCAACTGATAAAATTATAAACAACAACAACAACAACAAAGACTTTTCCGACTAAGTGGGGTCGGCTATATGAATCCTAGAACGCCATTGCGCTTGGTTCTGTGTCATATCCTCCATTAAATTCAAGTACTTTAAGTCTTTTCTTAAAGTTTTTTCCAAAGTTTTCCTAGGTCTTCCTCTACCCCTTCGGCCCTGGATCTCTGTCCCATAGTCGCATCTTCTAACTGGAGCATCAGTATGCCTTCTTTGCACATGTCCAAACCACCGTAATCGATTTTCTCTCATCTTTCCTTCAATTTTGGCTACTCCTACTTTACCTCGGATATCCTCATTCCTAATCTTATTATTTCTTGTGTACCCACACATCCAACGAAGCATCCTCATTTCCGCTACACTCATTTTATGTACGTGTTGATGCTTCACCGCCCAACATTTCGTGCCATACAGCATCGCCGGCCTTATTGCCATCCTATAAAATTTTCCCTTCAGTTTCAGTGGCATACGACGGTCACACAACACGCCGAATGCACTCTTCTACTTCATCGTTTCAGCTTGTATTCTATGGTTGAGGTCTCAATCTAATTTTCTGTTCTTTTGCAAGATTATAAAAAACAAAGAAACAAAAAAAGAAGAAAAATATAAAACTAGGCTGTCGCCTTCCTCTCTTCATACCTTTCCCACCAGTAAACTCCATTGATGAACCCTCCAATCCAGTAAACCCCCACCTCTTAGTTTCTCATACCACTTTACAAAAACTAGATTAAAAGCTCCAGAATGGCAAAATAGAAAAAAGTCAAGATGATTCGCTCTTGAATTGAACCCTTTTCCTCCGCAAAATCCAAAAAAGCAACGATTGCATCTACTATGTATTCCTAGATTTGCAATCAACCCATTGATTACTAAAGAACACTACAATCCAAGCTCGAAATCTTCTATGTATTCCCAGATTTGCAATCAACCCATTGATTACTAAAGAACACTACAATCCAAGCTCCAAATCTGAAAACTTTTCAATTTCTAGGAAACATGGATCCCGATTCAGTGAAATCCACCCTCTAAAATCTAGCATTCGAAAATGTAATGGCCGCAGCAGTCCGTAATCACCCGGGCAACCGAAGTCCCAGTTCAGTTTCTCCAACCCCGATCTCGTCCTCCTACTACCCCACCGCCCTCCACACACCCATCGCTGTTTTGGGTTCGAGGGAAAGGTGGGCGGAGGTGAGAGAGACGAGGTGGGTGCGGATGAGCCACTTGGTGTTTTCGGAGTAAGGGAGGGCGAATGGGCCGCGCTGGGAGAGGACGGATCTCAGGAACTGCTGAATTAGTTGGGGGTTCGGTGGGTTTGGACCCACCGATGGAACCATCGCAACAATTTGAACCGGGTCAGGTTTTGAAGGTTGAGATTTGAGATTTCGAGAAGAAGAGAAGGGCGAGGATTTTGATCGGAGTGAGTTTTGATCGAATTGAAAATTTGGGTGGAAATTTTGGAGAAGAACAGAGGTGGAGGAGAGAGGAGGGTTAGAGAAGGAAGGGAGAAGAAAAAGATGTTCGAGGGAGACACAATAATTATTTTTTTATTTTATTTTATTTTTTTTGTAAATTTTTTAATAGCCATGTGGGACCTTTATTGACACGTGGCATCCGGTCATTGTCCACGTGGATGACACATCATCAGTTAACGGAAGACTTAACCGTTTGACTAACGGATGTATGAGATTGTCCCAAAATTAACACTTTAGGTATGACTTTTGGATGAAAAAAACTTGATGTACCAAATGTTGAAAACCACGAAACTTGAGGGTAGTAAATTGATATTTACCCTAATTTGAATATTCGTTTCTTTAATGCTAAATGCTAGTGAAGGTCACAAGTGAAGAGATTTTTCACCTTTGTTTTCCGAGAACTGAGTGCAAATTTTCAACTAAAATTTACCTTTCACAAAACGTTTCAGCTCCACTCACCACTTTAATGGATTATTGGGCCTCACTCTCTTGTGCGCTACCACTTAATAGTATATAAGCGAAAAATTTTAAATTTGATTTTTATAGATGGTAAGTTCAAAATTAATTTAGGGATGTGTGAGTAAAATTAATTTAGGGGTGTGTGTTTCATACATCTTTTGTTAATTTCTGTTCGTTAATCTTATTCAATTCATCAAATCCGACGATCGAAAACCAAATAAGTGTGAAAAAAGTAAAAAAAGGTGTGGATATTATACCCCTTAATTTATGTGTGAAAAAATTAAAAAAGGATGTGGATATTACACTCCTTAATTTATTCTCCGTTGTATAGTTTGGTAGCCGCATGATGAAAACTAAACGGCGTCGATTTAAATAAGGGTCACGAGTTCATGGTACAAGATTGTCCTCATTTAGACATGGGCCATCTCCCTTCACGCCATCTCTCCACCCAAGTTGGGTTAAAAAAAAAAAAAAAAGTTTTGTTACTTATTGAAATATAGGATGGGTAGTGTCATTTACACGCCATTTTTGTTGTATTTCTTACATATTTTTGTTAATTTTAATAATGGTAATTTTTATCCATTGATATTTTTCAATTCATTTAATCCGACGATTGAAAATTAAGAGAGGTGTGAGAGGTAAAAATAGGTGTGTGGATAGCACCACCTATATAGAATTGTTCTTATTTTCATCATCATGTTCATAAGTGTAAACTTATTTCAATTGGTAACAAAGAAATTAGGGTTCACCAATTTGAAGAAATCTAAATTTAGTTTTGTAAAATCTATATTCAGGATATGGCACCAAAAATAGTGCTCGTATGGCTTAAGGTGTATAATTTACGGATTAACAACAATTCAAAAGTTGATACATGTCTAAGTGACTTACATAACCAGTTTGATGACGTGACGAAATATAAGTTCTACACTACATGTGTTGGCCACTTATTGAATTTGAGTGGTATAAATTTTAGGGAACTTTAACGAAAAGCATCCGGTACTGTTCACTTTAACGAAAAACCATATTTTTACACTAAAAAGTCAATCCTGGTACTATTCACTCTACCCTTTATTTTGTCCTTATCATTAAAACTCAAAGTTTTCAAACCCTTTTCATTAGTTTTCCTTAAATTTTAATGGTCACATTGTCCATGATATGGTATTGCACCTTTAGCTATGTGGGACTCTTGTTCCTCCTCTCTCTTATCTTCCGATTACTCTCCCTCCTTTCTCTCTGCTCCCTCCTTCCTCTCAAGCCAAACCTTGAAATAAACTCTATTTTTTGAACTAGTACTGGCCATGATTGAACTCCTTTTTGTATTGATGGTTACTCTTATGTTTCTTCTTAAAAAAAAAGGTCATTCTGCTTATAGAAAACTAGATTTTAATCCCTAAATAAGATGAAATTTAGAAAAATATCTTATACAAGATTAAAAATTGATTTTAGTCCCTACTCTATTTAATGCCACCATATGTATTTAATCTCTCTTTTTTATTTATTTATAATTTTATGAATTTAAATTTTATGAAAATATTATAAATTGTAATTCTCATTATGGTAAGCATCTTATATAAGAAAATAATTTCGTAGAGATTTTTCAGTACACTTATGTTTTTTTACATATTTTCTTATCTGCCACTAATTCATTACATTATATTTAGGTACGAATATTTCGGTACACTGGGTTAGTATAATATTTTTAGGTACGGACATTTCGGTACGCTAGTTTAGTATATATTTAGGTATTGACATTTCGGTACACTAGTTTAGTATCATATAGTTAGGTACGAAATTTTCCGTACACTTATGTTTTTACATATTTTCTTATGTGTCACTAATTCACTACAATATATTTAGGTACGGACATTTCGGTATACTAATTTAGTAAAATATATTATGATACGGACGTTTAGGTACACTAAATAGAGAAAGTTAAAGAAAATTAATGAACTAAAATGTGTATAATAATAAATTTAAATATTAATGTAATAACATTAAATAAGTTATCTATTAAATATAAAAATAAAAATATAATTTGAATTTGAATTAAGTACACAATAAGGGACAAAAATCAATATTCAATCTAACACTAGATTTTTATTAAATTTTAATTTTCTTGAAGGATTAGAGTTTAAAAACCTCTTCTACTTATTAGCAATTGTTCCAACCTGACATTTAAGAATCCACATAGTTATTATAAAGACAATTTAGTTTGAAAATCGGGGGTTATATTTGAAAAAGAATTCAAATGATGATATGATCTTACTGTCCCCGGCAGTCAGTTCTTGTCGTTGGTGAACCAGAGGTCGGAGGCAACGGAGAGAAAGGAGGGAGAGCAATTGGGAGAGGAGAGAGTAGGAAGAAGAAGAGTTCCACGTAGTTCAACATGCAAACGAGTAATTGAAATTAATTATCATTAATATTTTTTTAAATTTTAATAAGTAATTAAGAGTTTTTAAAATCTAGGTCAGTGATGTGGCATAGCCAACTCATCAGCCACTTCATTTGGTTTAGAGATTTGATTTAGGAAATTTAGTCTCCTAGTATTACCCTCTGTTGAAATTAGGTCTTTTTTACTTAACTATGATAGGAGCATATTTATGCGACTTTGTTAGCTTGTGTTCTTTGCATTTAGTGAGTTAGTTTCTATTTATTATAGTGATTTAAGCTATTTTCGTGTATTTGTAGGTCCAATTGGCAAAGATGACAATAAATGGCTAAATGGAGCAATTTGGAGCAATTTTGGACTTGAATTGGATAGCATGCGTGGGGAGCACTTTGGATGGACATTTTTGGTGTTTAAATACTGCTAGAAATGTGCTACAATCTAGAGGAATTAAGAGTGAGGTTTGGGAGACAAGGAATCAGAAATTAAAGGGAAACCTTATCCTTAACAAACCTTATCTAATCCTATCCTTATCCAAACTTACCTTATCTTATCTAGTCCTGTTTTATCTCAACCTTATCTTATCTTATCTTATCTTATCTTATCATATTCTAATCCTATCTCACCTTATCTCCAGCTGCAAGGGGGATTCCTTATCACATTCAACCACTTCTAATCTGATTTAAGGAGTCCTAAAACACTGCAAACAACTCAATCCTTTTGCACCACAAAGTAGGCCATGCCCTAGCCTTATAAATACAAGTTATTGCTGCAACTTTTAGGGGCTTTTAGAGAGAAAATTGGTGAGAGTGTCGTAGTTTTTGGAGGAGAGAAGGAGATTTTGAGCCGTGCTTGCAAAGAGAAGAGGAGCTGATTCTGCCATCTAGAGGAGGAGCCGAATCTGCCATTGTTAGAGTGTCTCAGAGTTCTTTCTATCCTTATTTGATTTCAATGTTTAATTTAGATTGTTTTTATTTAGTTATGATGAAACTAAATTTGTTTTTAGCTAGAGGTGAATTCGAAGCCATGATCATATGTTTCGTATGAATTGATTACATCTAGTTATTGTTTCATAAACCGTGAATGCAATTTACTTATCTATTTTATTAAGAACTTGTTCTTGTGTGTTGATTAAGGGTGCACACTTAGTCTGCATGCAGGGATTTGATGCTAGAATATAAGGGAATTTCATCTAAGTGTTATGAACTTATATTTACAAGTAGTAAAAGTCACTAGTCATGATTGTGTTAAGTAAATTCCTGGTAGGAGTATCATGCTTTTCATAGTTATGAATGCCTTGTCAATGCTTATGATTTTCACAGAACTTAATGAACTTTGGTATGTATCTCTATCATGTTGTTCATATAGGGAACTTGATAAGAATAATTTGATTGCGTCACTGAGTCCAATTCAATGAAATTAGGAAAATCTGAGAGTTAATTAGTGTTGTTCACGATTAATTTGGGGCATTGTCGTTCATGGTTTATATGGAAATCGATTTGTATGCGTATGTTTCATGTGTGGAGAAGAATCCTCTAGCTAGCCCTTCACCCAATTTTCATACCAAACTCACTTTGTTTCTACAACCTACTTAGTTTTAGTTTAAAATTCATCCAAACAAATCCCCCTTTAGTATTTCGTGTCAATTTACTTCAATTTTCGTCCAAAACACCCCTTAGTGCTTGTTTTGTGTGATTTGAGTCAGTCTAGCTTAGTTTTGTGTATTTGAGTCTAGTTTTCAGTTTTTGAGTAAAGTTAGGTTAGATTAGCATCCCTCCTAATCTCCGGCCTAGAACGATCCCTACTTACGCATACTACAATTATCTAAAAGATGGTTTAATTTGTGTGTTAGTTTTTACCACATCAAATTTTGGCGCCGTTACCGGGGATTAGTAAAATTGCTAATCCCTCTATTTTTTGTTTATTTTTCTTTTGATATTTGATTTAGTTTTATTTCTTTGATTTCAGGTGCTAGAGAAGCAAGACATGGCAATTGCTAATCTTCAAGCTCAAATGGCGAATCTTACTTCTCTTTTGTCGCAGTATATCGAAAGGACTGCAATCCAAAGTGTGGCTACATTTGGTGTGTCCTCTAGGCAAGGATATTAAACTAATCACCATCCTCAATTAATTGAGAATGGAGGTTGGGATAGTGTCAATGCTCGGGGTTATCAAGGTCATAATCAATCAAGGAACGACTTGTTTTCCAACACTTATAACCTAGGTGGGAGAGATCATTCAAATTTTATGTGGAGGGAACCTCAACAAGTTCAACAAGAAGGATATTGGCTACCTGAGGAGTTCTATTCAAGACCTATGCAGCCACCACAACCTTCCCCACAACATTCCTAACCAAATTTAGGTTTGTTAATGGATAACGATAAAATTCTTCAAGTCCTAACTTCATTAACGCAGGGCCTACAAAATCAAGCCAAGGAGATGGGCGAATTAAAAAATCAAATGGGGAAAATGGCAGAATTCATGGGACAATTCAGAGAACAAGGCAAACTGCCTAGTTCAACCGTTGTCAATCCAAAGGGAGGCTTTGAAACCGCTAAGGCTATCACATTAAGAAGTGGCAAGGAGATTGGAACCAACCCAAAAACGTCCAAACAAAGCCAAAAAGTGGACGAAAAGCTATTGCAAGAAGAAGAAGAGTTGGACAGAGTCACGGCAAGGGAAAAACACCCCTTGTCGTAGCCCCCTAAGACCCCCAAGCCATCCAATTCAGGTAAGTTTGGTTCGAATTCTATTCCTTCTAACTCCATTCCACCAAATGTGCCTTTCCCTGGCAGGTTTATGCAATCTAGGAAAGAAGAGAATGAAAAAGACATTCTAGAGACTTTCAGGAAGGTGCAAGTCAATATCCCCCTTCTTGATGCTATAAAGCAAGTTCCAAAGTACGCTAAGTTTTTTAAGAAGCTTTGTACAACAAAGAAGCGGATTTCGAAAAGACAGGTGGTACATGTAAGTGAAAATGTCTCTGCAGTTTTGCAACGAAAGCTGCCACCTAAATGCAAAGATTCAGGTAGTTTCACTATCACTTGTGCTATTGGTAATACAAGGTTTAAACATGCTTTGCTAGATTTAGGTGCTTCCATTAATGTCATGCCATATTCTGTTTATGCATCTATGAATCTAGGAGAGCTTAAAAATGATGGTGTCATTATTCAACTGGTTGAACAATGTAATGCATATCCGAAAGGAGTTTTGGAAGATGTTTTGGTACAGGTAGACCATTTGATTTTTCTAGCAGATTTTTATGTGCTTGAGATGGAGGATTCAGCCCACTCTACACCATTGCCAATCTTACTTGGAAGACCTTTCATGAAAACAGCCCAAACCAAGATTGATGTGGCCAATGGAGCGTTGACTATGGAGTTTGATGGCGATACGATTAATTTTAATGTTTCTGAATCTGTTAAGTATCCTAATGATGTTCATTCTTGTTTTTTCATTAATGTGATTGAAAAGGGAATTAGAGTGGATCACACGGGACAAGCCACTGCCCTCAAAGAACCCAAGGTTGAGAGAACCACCTCTGAAATTGTTAACAGTGTTGCTACTTTTGAGTCTTCATCGCAATACATTGGTGAGCCACCTATTCCAATTCCAATTTCCATTTCAACTAATAGGTTGTTACCTTCTTTGGTTCAGGTGCCCAATTGAATCCAAGCTGGTAGGAGAGTTTAAATTGACTTTAGAAAGCTCAACGCCACAATCAGGAAGGATCACTATCCCCTTCCATTCATAGATCCAATGCATGGAAGTTTTAAGGAGCATGTCGTGGAGGATGTACCCCTCCATGCCGTGGGCCCTAGTGAAGCTTAAGTGGAGGTATCGTTTGGCTGGAAGACGTTAAAGTAAGCGCTTCTTGGGAGATAACCCACGTGTTCGAATAAATAGACAGTGGAATTTCCGTCTCCTACAACTAGATTTGCTCTCTTTTACCCTTCTCTTTCTTATTTTTACTTTTCCATGATTGTCTTGTTTGCTAGTTGTCTTTTATTGCTTTCTTGTTTGGTTTTATTTTTGAAACATTGAGGACAATGTTTGGTTTAAGTGTGGGGGGTACACAGATTGCTTTTCATAACTTATCTTCGAATTTCACCACCTATCACTTCTAATGTTGTTACTCATTGTTTTGTGTTTTAGTGTGTCGTAATAACAAAAATTTGAAAAAAATTCAAAAATTTTGAAAAAAATGGGAAAAAATGTTTGAAAAAAACAAAAAAGAGTCGTTTTGCTTGTTTGTGTCTTAGGGTACTTTCCAACACAATGATAAGGATTTGGTTTTTAATTGCATGACTGTTAAAGAAAGTTACAAATATGGGTGAAAGTGTGATATGCTCTTTGGTTAATACTTAGTTGTAGTTGTCATGTACAAATTCACATGTAATCACAAAGAGAAAAAAAATCAGTTTTTGTAACATGCTTGAAGGAAGAAACTCAAACCAACGCTACAACCCTGAGTGACTTGAGCCTATTCTTTGTTTAGAGAGTTATTAATCTGTGATATTCTTACTTTCTAAAGTCGTTGCATGATCTCATTATTTCTTTGCTTGGTTGCTACTTGGAATGCTTTTTCATCATTTTAGTTCCAAATACTAGAACTCATGCTCGTTTCATTCAAAGCATAAAATTGATTGCATAGCAAATAACAAGATGAAGTTGTTTAGTTACCACCAGAGCCAAAAAGCCTTATCCCTTGCATATGTATTGTAGGTTTGACTCCGTTGAGCCTTATTTAGCCTATTTCTTTGTTAGCCTGCATTATCCCTACCTAGCCTAACATAGGAATATCCATACCCTTGTTCTTAAAGAATAGTGAAGCATGATTTGTTAGGAATTCCTTTTGATCTATGATCTGCAGAGAAATAAGTATGGGGGAAGGATTTGTTCTTTTGAATCTGGTGAAGTGTAGTGCTTATGTTTTATGTTTGAAAAAAAAAAGATAACAAAGAAAAAGAAAAAAGTTGAGAAAAGAACAAAAGAGGTTGAAAAAAGAAGTGAGAATGAGCTCATAAGTGTTGGTTGTTGAAGAGGGGTCCAAAAACGTGAATCTGACCCTAAAGTTGTACGAATCTCCTCCTTGTGATTAAAGTTGGATGCTGCAATCAAATGTTGAATTCTAAGTGTTGATTTCATTACTTTGCTTACTATCACTTTAAGAACCTTTGTTTATCCTTAACCTTTATTTGTTAGCCAATACCTTAGCCCCATTACAAACCTTAGACTTTTATCTTGATTGTTATGTTATTCAGTATGTTGAGTTTGAAATTGGTACGAGCATATGGAATCCCTGGTTCTTGCTTCTAAGTAGTGGCATTCTGTTCATGAGATCATATACATGTTTGTATTATTAATTCCAGAAAGTGCCTTCTTTGTTATAACATATGTGAGTGATAGTCTACATGTTTACATCAATCTTCTCACATATACTTAGTATAGGGAGTGTAGTCAGAATATCTGTGTGAAAATACAGAGTATATCTGGTTAGGAATTGAGTGAATTCTCTAAGGCATGTTACTACATTCAAAATATTGTTTTAATTGATTAAATGCGAGCTAGTGAGTGGTTGCTGCGATTAAGTATAAGCTCGAGGGTAAGGATAACTAAAATATATGTGAGTAGTGCTTTTTAACATGTCATGTTTCATTGGAAATCCCTGAGGCAATTGTTTACGTTGTGTTTTGTTTGTTTTGTTTTGCTCGGGGACTAGCAAAAGCTAAGTGTGGAGAAATTTGATAGGAGCATATTTATACGACTTTGTTAGCTTGTTTCTTTTCATTTAGTGAGTTAGTTTCTGTTTATTATAGTGATTTAAGCTATTTTCGTGTGTTTGTAGGTCCAATTGGCAAAGATGACAATAAATGGCTAAATTGAGCAATTTGGAGCAATTTTGGACTTGGATTGGATAGCATGCATGGGAAGCACTTTGGATGGACATTTTTGGTGTTTAAATAATGCTAGAAATGTGCTATAATCTGGAGGAATTAAGAGTGAGGCTTGGGAGACAAGGAATAAGAAATTAAAGGAAAACCTTATCCTTAACAAACCTTATCTAATCCTATCCTATCCTTATCCAAACTTACCTTATCTTATCCAGTCCCGTTTTATCTCAACCTTATCTTATCTTATCTTATCTTATCATATCCTAATCCTACCTTACCTTATCTCCAGTTGCAAGGGGGATTCCTTATCACATTCAACCACTTCTAATTTGATTTAAGGAGTCCTAAAACACTGCAAACAACTCAACACTTTTAGACCACAAAGTAGGCCGTGCCCTAGCCCTATAAATACAAGTTATTGCCGCAGCTTTCAGGGGGTTTTTAGAGAGAAAATTGGTGAGAGTGCCGTAGGTTTTTGGAGGAAAGAAGGAGATTTTGAGTTGTGCTTGCAAGGAGAAGAGGAGCCGATTCTGCCATCTAGAAGAAGAGCTGAATTTGCCATTGCTGGAGTGTCTCAGAGTTCTTTCTATCCTTATTTGATTTCAATGTTTAATTTAGATTGTTTTTATTTAGTTATGACGAACATGCGTAACTAAATTTGTTTTTAGCTAGAGGTGAATTCGAAGCCATGATCATATGTTTCGTATGAATTGATTACATCCAGTTATTGTTTCATAAACCGTGAATGCAATTTACTTATCTGTTTTATTAAGAACTTGTTCTTGTGTGTTGATTAAGGGTGCACACTTAGTTTGCATGTAGAGATTTGATGCTAGAATATAAGGGAATTTCACCTAATTGTTATGAACTTATATTTACAAGTAGTAAAAGTCACTAGTCATGATTGTGTTAAGTAAATTCCTGGTAGGAGTATCATGCTTTTTATAGTTATGAATGCCTTGTCAATGCTTATGATTTTCACAGAACTTAATGATCTTTGATATGTATCTCTATCATGTTGTTCATATAGGGAACTTGCAAAGAATAATTTGATTGCGTCGCTGAGTCCAATTCAATGAAATTAGGAAAATCTGAGTTAATTAGTGTTGTTCACGATTAATTTGGGGCATTGTCGTTCATGGTTTATAGGAATAATAACTGGAAATCGATTTGTATGGTATGTTTCATGTGTGGAGAAGAATCCTCTAGCTAGCCTTTCACCCAATTTTCGTACGAAACTCACTTTGTTTCTACAACCTACTTAGTTTTAGTTTAAAATTCGTCCAAACAAATCCCCCTTTAGTATTTCGTGCCAATTTACTTCAATTTTTGTCCAAAACACCCCTTAGTGCTTGTTTTGTGTTATTTGAGTCAGTCTAGCTTAGTTTTGTGTATTTGAGTCTAGTTTTCAGTTTTTGAGTCAAGTTAGTTTAGATTAGCATCCCTCCTAATCCTCAGCCTAGAACGATCCCTACTTATGCATACTACAATTATCTAAAAAAGGGTTTAATTTGTGTGTTAGTTTTTACCACATCAAACTACTTTTTGACCATAATAAACGTAAATGACCTTTACCTTCATGTAGTTGGAGAGATTTTTCAGTTTAACCGTCACACGAGGTGGTACACCACGTGTCTTTATATAAATGGTGGGATATGTGTGTTAAAAGGTTAATAACTTAAAAATTTAAATTTTCCATCATTTACATAGAAACACGTGATATATTATTATCTGTGTTCGCGTCACAACTGAAAATTTCTCATGTAGTTGACAGTTTGATAGAGTTCAATTACCATCTTTGGGCTAGGGCCAGCCCTGAGGGGTGCCAGGCGTGTGACCGTACATGGCCCCCGATTTTTAGGGGCCCCTGAATTTTAATAACTTTTATAATGTACTACATATAAAAAGAGTGTGAACGTATTTCACAATGTTACCTTAGGGGAATTGTCAAGTACTGGTACTGACATTTGTTTTTTTAAGGGTTCGAGTCCCCGTAGAACTCTTTTTGGGCCTTTTTTGAACTACATTAATTTTTTTCTTTTCTCTTTAATATTTGTAGTTTAATTTCTATCATTATAAAAGATAACTTTTGATGATAAATTTATGATTAGGAATATCATAATTAATTAAAATCCTTAAAAGTTTGAAGATAAAATCTTTAAAACCCCCCTTTCCATATATGATATCATTTACTGCATACATGTCATTCATTTATTCTTTGGTCAACTTTTAAGGATCGTCTAATTTTCATTCTATTTGAAGACCATTTAGTCATATATATATATATATATTAAATATAATACAGCTTTTCTCACAACACTAAAGTGGAGGTGAGCAGGTGATGCTTATCCCTTATTGATTACCGTTAAATTAATTTGGTTTAATTGATTTAAGACACGAATCTCGAATTCTAACTAATCTAACGACAATCAACCAAGTGGGGGTTAGAATCATCCTCACTTGAGGGAGTGAGAAAAAAATGTAATAAAAAAGCTAACAGTTCATTACAAGATGTTACAATATCATAACCAGTGATTTTTTTAACTAGTTCATAATAAAGAGCATGAGTGATGCGATGAAAGTTAAGCACTCAAATTAAACCCTCTTTTGACAATTGTAGTATATGTATAAGTAGGGATCGTTCTGGACCGGGGATTAGGAGGGATTGCTAATCTAAACTAAACTGACTTACAAAAAGAAACTTAAAAACACTTAACTAGACTCTATAGACTCAAAACACTTAAAAACACAAACTAAAACAGATTCTAACTAATTAGACACACTAAAGTAAAGGGAGATTGGGTTTTGGACGAAAATAAAGTAAAACAAAACAGAAACTAGAACTAAACAGATTTGCACGAAATTGGTTATTTTGGATGGATGATGGGCTAGCTAGAAGGTCTTTCTCCACACATGACACACTTGCATACAAATCAATCTCCAATTGCTTTTCAATAAACTATGATGCTCAACACCCCCGATTAACCGTGATGCACAAATTAACCCTCAGATTTTCCTTTACTCATTGAATTGGATGAATGCATAATAGAGATACAATTAAAGATCATTAAGTTCCATGAAAATCATAAGCGTTGACGAGGCAATTGTAACTATGAATGCATGATACGTTTGCCAAGAATTCAATTAACGCGATTGTGACAAGCAACCTTCACTACTCATGAATATAAACTTGTAACGATTAGGTGAAACTGATTTATATCCTAGCATCAAATTCATGCATGAAAACTAAGTATGCATCCTTAATAAACATACACAAATCCGTTATGAATAAAATAGATAATTGAATTGCAATCACAACTTATCAAATCACAATTGGAAGAAATCAATTCATATTGCAAATATATTCATGGTTTCGAATTCTCCTCTAGCCGAAAGAGGTTTAGTTCCTCATACTTGCAATTAAACAAAAACATTTGAAATTAAACATTGAAAACCAAAGTAGAATACACCTAGAATGCTCCAGCAATCCAAATTGAATGACTAGCACAACTCCAAGCAATCCTCCTTCCTTGCAAATATGCGGCACCAAGGTGTGAGTGGTGAATGGATGGTCTCTTGTGGTGGTGGATGGATATAGGTGAGTTATGGTGAAGGGTGGAGAGTTGTGTAGATGATGTGGTGTCTTTGGATGATGGCCCCCCAAATTATGGTGAAGGGTGGATGTATTTATAGGCTAGGGAGAGGAGTGTATGGAGTTGTAATGAGTGGATGTAATGGGTGTAGTGGGTGAGTGTTGTGGTAATGAGTGGATGTAATGGGTGTAGTGGGTGGATGTTTGGTAATGAGTGGCTGTAATGGGTGTAGTGGATGAGTGTTTGGTAATGAGTGGATGTAATGGGTGTAGTGGGTGGATGTTTGGAGAATGGATGTGTTGGATGAAATGAGTGGATGTAGTGGTAGGTGAATGTGTTGGGTGAAATGAGTGGATGTAGTGGTAGGTGAATGGATCTGTTGGGTGAAATGAGTGTGCTAAAATGGTTATTTATAGGGAGATGATGATGCACAAACTTCAAATTTCGTCCATTCCTTTTGCTCCAAGCATATGCCATCCATTCCATGCCCAAAAATGCTCCAAAATGCTCCAAAATGCACTTCTTTGCCACATTAACCCTTTGGACCTACAAACATACGAAAATAGCTTAAAATATTAAAATAACTACGAATTAACAACATAAATGCCAAGAAACAAGCTAATTAAGTCGCATAAATATGCTCCTATCAATGAGTTGTTCTGATTATAATATATGTACGGTGATATGATATGTACATAGCCACCACATCATGCTTTTTGTATTTAAAAAGTAAAGAGTTTCGAACTCAAAAACATAAGGAATGCAGATACAGAGCCACCAAACCATGCTTCTTTTTTTATTTATTTTCTTTTGTGTTTATATCAATTTATACACAAAAAAAAAATATAAAATATAAAAGAAAATATAGCAACCAAAATTTAGACCTTGTAAGGGTCTCCGTTTGAGTCTAGCATAGGGCCTCCAAAATCTCAGGACCGGCCTTGCCTTGGGCCAATACAAGGACCCGCTAGACCAGCTGGAGAGGCAAGCGATGAATAAGACGTCAACACGTGTAATCTGTCAGTATGTTAGCGTGGGCATGTGTTAATATGTGTTTTAAAAATTGTTAAAAATCACACAGCAGTAAGAAAAACAAACCACGAGTTGCTACATACTCCTCGTGTAGGAGAGATTTTTCAGTGTGACCGTCACACGAGATGGTACACCATGTGTTTTCATATAAATGGTGAGATATGTGTGTTAAAAGATTAATAACTTAAAAATTAAAATTTCTCACCACTTACATAGAAACATGTGGCGTACCATCTATGTTTCCGTCACAACTAAAAATTTCTTAGCCCCATGCATGAAGAGTACGTAGTGTGCATGCAGAGAAATATAGAAAAATGAGAGGCCCCCTCGTAGGACAAGGAGACGCGCCCAAGACTGTTTCAAACTCCTTTCCAAGTATCCAAACTTACCAAAACTCCTACAATCCCTCATCATCCTCTGCATTACCCTTGTCAGTCCCACCTGTAGCCCTTGTTTCCTTTGCCACCTCTCTCTCTCTCTCTCTCTCTCTCTCTCTTTCTCTCTCTACCCCTACGCTTTCTTCAGCCCAAAAATTAAACCGACATTGCCTATCGTGGCCACACCCAACATACTACCCCCCCTCCCCCCCCCCGCCCTCTTTCTCTCTCTTTCTTCCGCCATGGGCAACTGTTGCTCTCAATGCAACACCGAGGATGCCCCAAACGACGACAATAAGGGTGACAACAACTATGCCGCGGACAAAAACCCTACGGCTGCCAATTCTGCCCCCAACCCCAGCCACGCTAATCACCATAAACCTTCCGCCTCCCCAACTCACCCAGGAAAGGCCGCCAAACCGGGCCCTATTGGCCCCGTCCTAGGCCGCCCCATGGAGGACG
The DNA here is from genome assembly GCF_042453785.1 of Malus domestica. Lineage (NCBI taxonomy): Eukaryota > Viridiplantae > Streptophyta > Magnoliopsida > Rosales > Rosaceae > Malus > Malus domestica. Next base: position 23,493,164 of record NC_091671.1, on the reverse strand, counting down.
TCCACACCACGTACAGCATTGGCAAGGAGCTGGGACGGGGCCAGTTCGGTGTTACCCACTTGTGCACGCACAAGGCCACGGGAGAGCAGTTCGCCTGCAAGACAATCGCCAAGCGGAAGCTGGTGAACAAGGAAGATATTGAGGATGTGAGGAGGGAGGTACAGATCATGCATCATTTGACGGGGCAGCCAAACATTGTGGAACTCAAGGGAGCTTATGAGGACAAGCAGTCGGTTCATTTGGTCATGGAGTTGTGCGCAGGAGGAGAGCTTTTCGACAGGATCATCTCAAAAGGACATTACACGGAGCGCGCTGCCGCTGCCTTGTTGAGGACGATTGTTCAGATCGTGCACACGTGTCATTCCATGGGCGTTATTCACAGAGATCTCAAGCCTGAGAATTTCCTTATGCTCAATAAAGATGAAAACTCTCCGGTCAAGGTTACAGATTTTGGTCTATCCGTCTTTTACAAACAAGGTACGCAGTTAAGTACAACCATATCCCTTTATTTCATTCCATTTGGGTAACAGTTAAACCATATACATATTTTCAAGCTTTGGTTTTAGCCTTAGTAATTATGTCTGTAAATTTAACCTAATTTGATTCTTCAATGTTAATGGTAGATAGGAATTCTAGTTTCTTCTTTTCAATCAGCCAAATAATAGGGTTTTGAACTGAGCACTAATATCATTAGATTAACTTCCAATCGACGAATATAAAAAAATTAATATTCTATGTGATGATGAGTGCAGGAGAAGTATTCAAGGATATTGTGGGGACTACATATTACATTGCACCAGAAGTGTTGAAGAGGAGATATGGGCCAGAAGTCGATATTTGGAGTGTTGGTGTCATGTTGTATATACTTCTCAGTGGTGTTCCTCCCTTCTGGGCAGGTATAACATAATTTAATCAATCAGTCTATCAATTAATTGAGAGATTGAAACTAATTATGTATGCAAGAAAGAATTTATTATAAATTACAAACTTAATAATTGATTGATTGACAGAATCCGAATATGGGATCTTCAATGCCATCTCACGAGGCCACCTCAACTTTTCAAGCGACCCATGGCCTTCAATATCAACTCAAGCGAAAGATCTTGTAAGGAAGATGTTGAATTCAGACCCCAAACAGAGATTGACAGCCTTCCAAGTTCTTAGTAATCATACGTTTACATATATAAGTTTTATTTAGTATATGCATCCCATACATGATTTCTAACATGCTTTTACATATATAATGTAATGGTTTTCAACAGATCATCCATGGATTAAGGAGGATGGCGAAGCACCTGACATTCCTCTGGACAACGCTGTGCTCAGCAGGCTTAAACAATTTAAAGCAATGAACGAGTTCAAGAAAGTTGCGCTTCGGGTATGTCGTTCATCCTTTTATCTCTATCGCTCACTTCACCATAAATGCAACATATATCTACGCATCTGCGTTTGATGTTTTAAGTTCTGATGGGTTGAAGAAGCGTGTTCAGCATGTTACTTAATTTTGTTGAAATGAACATACTTATGTATATTATATAGGTAATTGCGGGTTGCTTATCAGAGGAAGAAATCATAGGGCTAAAAGAGATGTTCAAGGGCATAGATACAGATAATAGTGGAACAATAACACTTGAAGAGCTGAAGCAAGGACTTGCTAAGCAAGGGACAAAGCTGTCTGAACTTGAAGCTCAACAATTAATGGAAGCAGTGAGTACTATTTTCTTATGCATTACATGTGCATGTTCAATTGACATACACATGCGTGTAATTTAGTTTTATAAACTACGTTAATTCCTAGTACATTTAGTTCTGATTAATGTCTTTTTATTAGGCTGATGCTGATCGCAACGGAACCATAGACTATGATGAGTTCATCACAGCAACAATGCACCTGAACCGGATGGATAGAGAAGAACATCTCTACACTGCCTTCCAACACTTCGATGCCGACAACAGCGGGTATGTAGAGATCATATAATAGATGTTTATTCTTTTTCTTTTTCATAATCCTCTTAAATTTCAATTACATAACACGTGAGTAAGGTTATAACTCATCATCATCAACATCTTATTTATAACAATGTTGCCAAAATGCATTCTGGTTATCAGGTATATCACGACGGCAGAACTAGAGCAAGCCCTCCGCGATTACGGCATGCATGATGGAAGGGATATCAGAGAAATCATTGCTGAAATTGACGCTGATAATGTAAGTTTCATATCAACATTTGTTCATGCATGAGTTTTGATTAATTGAATACAGAAAGTTATATGAAATTAATTGTGGTGCTAATTCACATATTTATTTTCTGGATAATGTTCTGCAGGACGGTCGAATTAATTACAATGAATTTGTGGCAATGATGAGAAAAGGAAATCCAGAAGCCAACCCGAAGAAGCGGCGTGACGATGTATTTGTTTAATCAATTTTTAACCTGGGAAAGTGGGGCCATCACCGTTCGTAATTTTCACACCAATAAATTAGTTTTTGGGGAGAGAAACTTGGGTGCTCATGGATGTTCATCATGTACAGCCTCTATAAAAAGAGAAGAAAATGGGAGGGAATGGGAGAGGAGGTGGCTCAAGAAAACTCGATGTGTGTTGGTTGCTGGCAGTGGCGGAGCCAGAATTCTGAATGAGGAGGGGCCTTTCACAAATATGTATATATATATATGTGTATATATATATATGTGTATATATATATATGTATATATATATATGAGTGTGTGTAAAAAGTTGAATTCATAACATGTTGACATATGCAATTTGTGTAATCCTCACAAAACTGAAAAAAAATTCTCTTAAATTCAATACTAAGAAGAAAAAAAATGTAAAAACCCAAACAACCAAGTAAGAGGTAGGCTGTGGAAGGCTAAAGAAAATACAAAGAAGTAGAAAAGAAGGAAAAGGGGGAGAAGTCTGTAAATAAAGAAGGTGAGTTGTTTTAGAAAATTATAGGGTGTATATTACTGTTAGGTGAGAGAATCGAACCAGAAATGAAGTTGCTTTTTCCCTTTAAAATTGCACATCTCTTTTAAAACTCCCCTGCCAAACTTATCGTTTCATTAGACAGCCGAAAAGATTTAAAATCAAAACAGCTTAACGACGTCGTTTGCTTCATCTTCTTCCATGAGGTTCACACCTCAGATGAAGTTAGGATGGGCCAGGGACTACCCTAGTCCCTTGATGGCTCCGCCCCTGGTTGCTGGGGTTTAATTATCAATTTGAGGGTGGTAATTAAGTTTAATGGATATCGTATGGTCACAAGGTTCTCCATCTCCCGCTTTTGTAAAAATTGTACCTGTCAAATATATTTCATCGCTAACACAAATGGTTAGGAATCGGTTTGTACGTGTTTAACTAATGTGTAATCTATTATTGTCCATTAGTAGACTTCGTGTTGACTTGCTCACAAAGACAATAGACAATGCTTGCACAATCTTTTCTAGTTTCTTAGTTTGTATACTTTTCTTCTTAAACTTCAGGGTAATTCTCAATTTATTATCCTTGAGTATAGTTGTAGAGCAAAAAATAATCATAAGGCAACACATGAATTTTTGGAAGAAGAAGACGAAAATACCCTTGAGGAGCATCAGGTTTCCTATGTGCGAGTAGCGGGTAATCATCTTCAACCTAGTAAAAAATACCCAAAAAAGGTAACCAATTCCAAGTTATTTCTTCCATCCTCATTTTAGGTGGTTATTTCATAACCTCTAAATTATTCCATTTAAATGGAGATTAATTAGCTAATTAATGAATTAATTCCTAAATAATTCATTAATCAACCAATTAAATTATCATTTAAGCCCAAAATTACCCTAAAGGCCGGATATCCCTTCTCCAAAGGGAGCCGGCCATTTCCCTCATTTTTTTCCACCATAACTTGCCTTTTTGTGATGTTAATTAGCTAATCAATTCGGCCATTATTTGATTGATTAGCTAATAATACCATAAAACTCACAAAAACATTCCCTTTATAATGTTAATTAGCCAATTAATATATTTATTCTTAATTAATATATTAATTGCTAATTAAATCACCTAAATGCACCCAAAATTCATCTCTAAGGGCCGGCCACCCCATTCCCTATATATATGACTCTATTTCTTCTAAAAAGCTAGTTCAACTCTCTTGCTAAAATTCCAAATACTCTCTAAACACTTTTCTCTCTAAATTCTAACATTGGCATCAGAGGTTCTTCGGCCAAAGCCCCCCCATTCATCGTGGGCGTGTGAGGCATTTGGCCTTGACCCTAAGGTGTAATTGTTTTGTAGGTGCAATTCCGAGACAAAGGAGGCGAAAATTTGCATCCACAAATTGGTGCTCTCATTGAGAGCTGAAATCCATACTCGTAGAAGACTCTCGCACAAAAAAGTTTTTTCTCTATTTTCTAGTCCATCTGAATATTTTTCATACGTCCTTATTATTAGAATTTTTTACTTGCAAAGGTTCTTTGATAAAACGTGTAAGAAAAATATAATGGCTAGAAATTTAGAAAATACCACAAGTGAAAATTCTAATAACGCATTGAGCAGCTTGCTCCCATGATCCAGCCTGCTCCCGTAGCCCAGCCTGCTCTAATGATCTAGCCTGCTTCCGTGATCCAGCCTGCTCCTGTAGCCCAGCCTGCTTTCATGGCTTCCCAAGTAGGCCCGAGACTATCTCAACCATCCAGACCAATCATCGAGGCTGAGGCGTTTTCACCACATTTCTTCGCAGATTTGACATTCCCCAACTCAAATCTCACACTCGAAGTCAACCAACCTTCATTGTTCGAAGAGGTGCATTCCATCCAAGTTCTTCCAATCCAAATTGCGAACAAAAATTGTCCCGACAAGTTATAAAATTGACGAGCCCCTTTGCACAATAAACAACCTTGGTGAATCAACTTTTGCAACGCACTGAGATCCAATGTGCCCCAGATGAAGTATCCCGAAGTAGGACAAGGGTAGACGAGGAACCTTTCAAGCAGTGTCCTGGAAAACAGTCGTTCAACCAACCACAAATCGAGCATTCAGGCAGTGCACACTCTCAATTGGGCCCTCAAGATAGCGTATACTCCCGTCTTAGTGCGCGGAGGAGAGTGCACTCTCGACTAGGCCCACGGGTAAGTATACATTCACGGTTGGGGCCACGCTTTGATAATCAACATGGGTAGCCTTCCAGGCAAAGCATTCATTCGGAGTTAGGTCCGCAAGAAGTATCCTCCACATCACATTGGAACAGGCAGCCCAACAAACGGAAGGAAACAATCATTCAATCCAGTAGCCTGTAAAGAAATCCCTTGCCTGCTAGGAATCTATCTTATACACCACAGCCACGACATAGACGAGCCGAGCGTGTAGAAGAGCAACCTAGACGGCAGGTAAAGACTAGGGGCAACTGAAGGCTCCGCTACCCTAACAAAGGCAAATCCAAGAAGAGGTAGAAAGGCTTTTCAATGAACGGATGCGTGATTTCCGACGCAACGAAATGGTTGATGAAACACTAAGGCGAGATATGACCAACATAAGTAGGTCACCTTTCACGGATGAGATCGAGCAGGCAGAGCCTCCACGCAAGTTTAGCATGCCGCACTTCACATCTTTCAAAGGAGACGGGGATCTAGAAAGACACTTGAAGCATTACCGAAGCGCGATGGTCCTTTACAGGAATAATGACGCCTTTATGTGCAAAATATTCACCATCACTCTACAAGGCGAGGCACAAGATTGTTTTCATACATTGCCATCGCGGTCCATCCAGAATTTTGATGATCTTTCCTTGGTTTTCACCAAAGAGTACTCGTCTTACCGCTCGATCAAGAAAAAGTCCGATCACTTGTTTAACGTAAAGAAAAACCCAAAGAAGTCACTTCGCGCCTACGTAAAAAGATTCAAAGTAGAGAAGGCAAAGATTGTCGGAAACGTTGACTCAATAGCAAGTGCAGCCTTCCAAAAAGGACTTCCAGCAAACCACCCACTGTTCGGATAAATGATCATGAAAGAAGACCTAACTCTAGCAGATTCTTTTGCCCTGGCAGAGAAGCATGCACTTTGGGACGAGGCTCGACGAGCAGAAAATGAGCCTGAGCAGCTTCGAAGAGAATCGACAGTTGCTCAAAAGAAGGAGGACGGGAAGTAGCCCAATAAGGGCAGGCAAGAGGCCAAGCGCAAGGAACGACCCACGACCAAAGAAGGCCTGATAAGCAAGAGCTATTCTAAGTTCTTAATTTTGATTCATCAAATTCTTCGTGACATCAAGAACGAACCATGGTTCAAGCTACCGAAATAATCAAAGGGAGATAGTTCCAAGTTGGACCACACCAAGTATTGCGTATTCCACCGAGGTCCTGGTCACACAACCGATGACTGCTACACTTGGAAGAACTACCTAGAGAAGCTCGTGAAAGAAGGCAAAGTCGATAGATACTTGGACAAGCCAGCTGCGCAGCAAAAAAAGAATGCAGACCGAGATGAGGAGCCACCAACCAAGATGATTCGAATCAGTGGAATTTTCGCAGAATCCAACCACTTGGGGGCCACTAATAACTCCAAAAAGAGGAAGATCCAGTAGGCTTTACTAATCTCACAAGTCTAAGCAGTCGATACCCAACCTGGACCCATTATTGACTTCACTGAGCAGGATGCAGAAGGCGTCGATTTCCTACACGATGATGCACTAGTAGTATCTATCCAACTAGCCCATGTTATAGTTGACAGGATGATGGTTGACAATGGAAGTGCAGTCAACTTACTTCAACTCTCAGTCATTCAGAAGATGGGCCTGGAAAGCACAATCATACGCCGAGCAGAGGTACTTACCGGATTCAACGAACACACCTCAACTGCCATCGACCATATCATACTTGACGTAAAAACACCGCTAGTCGTCTCAAAGCAAATGTTCATAATCGTAAGTGATCCGTCTCCCTACAATGGGATTCTTGGAAGACCTTGGTTGATCAAGCTGGATGCCGTTACTTCCGTTAAGTATCAAAAAATCTGATTCCGTATCCCGGCAGGAGGAGTCGGAGAAATCAAGTCTGACCAGGTTTCATCCCGACGGTGCATTGTGCAAATGTTGAAAGAATAAAAAAAGAAGACCTTTACCCTCGTAGATGTTATCGAAGTGCAAAAGGACAAAAAGGATACCAAATAGCAATTACAGCAGGTGGATCAAGAAGATGGGGCCCAAGAAGACGAGATAGGATGGAAATCCGAAGAGGACGCCGAAGACATCATTCTTGATCCCCAGCAGTCGAAAAAGACGGCTAAATTGGCTCATGACTAAGCCCAGACGAGAAGGAAGAACTCATGATTTTCCTTAGAGAAAGCTGAGATATCTTTGCATGGTCACCATCCGACATGCCCAGTATTGACCCCAAGGTGGCCTGCCACAAGCTACATTTCGACCCTACTGCCAAATCGGTAATCCAAAAGAGAAGACATTTCACACCCGAACGAGTGGCGATCATTGAGGCAGAAATCGACAAACTATTGAAGGCCAGGTTCATAGAAGAGGTAGCACACTCGGCATGGCTTGCTAATGTCGTACTAGTCATGAAGAAAGAGAAGGGCAAATGGAGGGTTTGCGTAGACTACACTGACCTCAACAAAGCATGGTAAAAAAACTCTTATCCTATCCTCTGAATCGATCTATTAGTAGATTCAGCTTCTAGGAACCAGCTGCTCAGCTTCTTAGACGTATACTTCGGCTATAATCAAATAGCCATGTATGAGCCCGACAAGGAGAAAACCGCGTTTGTGATAGAACGGGGCACCTACTGCTACAAGGTCATGCCCTTTGGCCTAAAAAACGCGGAAGCCACTTACCAAAGGCTAGTAAATATGATGTTCAAAAAGCAAATTGGGGTAACCATGGTAAAGGGCAAGCAGCGATCAGATCATATTTGCAATTTGGCAGAAACTTTCAATATCCTTAGAAAGTACAAGATAAAGCTCAACCCTACCAAATGCACGTTTGGAGTATCTTCAAGCCGATTCCTAGGGTACTTAGTAACCCAACGAGGAATTGAAGCACATCCTAAGCAAATCCGAGCAATCTTAGAGATAAAGTCTCCAATTACCTTGAAGGAGATCCAAAGCTTGACCAGACGAGCAGCTACCCTCAACCGCTTCCTCTCACGATCCACTAATCGATGCAAGCCTTTTTTCAAAGCTATCAAGAGGGCACAAAGAGACAAATGGGATGAAAAATGCGAAAAAGCTTTCCAAGACTTGAAGAATTATCTCACATCACCTCCTTTACTATCTAAGCCGGAAGCAGCGGAGGATTTATACATTTATTTGGCAGTCTCCGAAGTAGCAGTGAGCTCTGCTTTCATACGAGAAGAGCTGGGGGCCCAACTGCCAGTATTCTACACTTCTAAAGTTCTTCTCGATGAGAAAACAAGATATCTGAAGATCAAAAAATTAATTTTGGCATTAGTTGTTGCGGCTCGAAAGCTCAGGCCATACTTTTAAGCTCATACAGTCATTGTCATGACTCAATATCCCTTACGATCAATATTACGTGGTCCGAACACTTCTCATTAAGTGAAGAAATGGGCATTGGAACTTGGCCAATATGGTTTAGTTTTCCAACCTCGTATAGCGATAAAGGCCCAAGCCTTGGTGGACTTCATAGTGGAATTCACACCTAGCCTAGGCGACACAGCAGAACGGCCCAACGACGCCCCAGAAGCAGCTGAGAGCACCTTAGCCACGCTTGCTCCTTCCGATAAAGACTTTTGGAATTTGCATGTCGACGGAGCATCCAACTATAAAGGCTCGGGAGCAGGTGTAGTCCTTGTTACTCCAGATGGCTCAATGCTTGAGCAAGCGATCACTCTAGGCTTCAAAGCATCCAATAATGAAGTAGAGTACGAGGCCCTACTAGCAGGTCTTCGAATGGCAAAAGACTTGGCGGTGAAGAAACTCACAATTCATTATGATTCCCAATTAATCACCAGTTAGGCTACTGGGGAATACATGGCAAAACACCCAAGGATGGCACAATACCTAGAGAAAGTAGGCCAGTAGCTTAAGGCATTTCAGACTTACACTCCCACTCAAGTTCCGTGGGCAGACAACGCCCATACAGATGCACTAGCTGGTTTAGGCTCCGCCCTCGACCACCAATTTAAAGGCTCCATTTCAGTGTAATATCTAGACAAGCCAAGCATAAAGATAGAGCCGATAGTCGAAGTGTCACAGGTTAGTGTAACTCCCAAATGGCAAAGTTCTATTATAGACTACTTGGTCAACGGCACACTACCCACAGAAAGATTGGAGTCAAGGAAGCTCTAAATCAAGGCAGCACGCTACTATATATGGAATGGCATTCTCGTCTAAAGATCATACACCAGACCACATATCCGCTGCCTAACACCTTTCGAGGACTTAAAGGTTCTAAGCTCAATCCACGAAGGCGTTTGTGGGAATCACTCTGGAGGTCGATCCTTAACCCAGAAGGCTCTTAACGCAGGCTACTACTGGCCTACCATGCACTAAGATGCTAAGGAGTGAAGGGAAAAATATGAGATTTCTAGAATGGGATTTCATAATGACTATCATGCATATTCAAATCAAATTTAATATACGAAAGCAGCGGAAGCATTTATAACATATTATCAAAGCTATAGTCATGCAAATCCCCTTCAAGGTTCATAGGTTTATATATAATGCATCAAAACATTTTAAAGAATCAAGAACAAGGTGAAGGTTAGTCTTATACCTCTTGATCTAGACTTGAGACCAAGGATGGACCACCTCCAAGCCCTTTGCTCCTTGAAATCCTTGAGCCTTGCTTCCCTCCTTGCCTCCTCCACTTTGTTACAATGAGTGCTCCTAGGTTCTCTTCAAGTTCCCAAAGTAGGAAACCTCTAAAGATCCTCACCCACTAGTGTAGTGAGAAGGATGAAGGAATAACCAAAAGGGTGTAAGAGAGGTTAGTAAAAACCCCCTTTGGTGGCCGGCCTTTGTGTAGTTTAGAGAGCTCTTTTTCTTTTGCCTCTTTGTTGTTTTAACACACAAAAACCCTAATGAACTTTATCTCTATAAAGTTGCTTATATAGACAAAAGAAACCTAGTCAACACTTGACTAATTTTCTCTCCTTCCCCACTTAATATGGCCGGCCCTCTTAGTGTTGTTTGGGCTTTGGGCTTTCATTTATTTCAAGTCATCCAATGCTTGAATAAAAGCCCAATGGGTTTAGGCCCAATGGGCCCAATTAAACCCGAACGTTTCTATAAGCCCAAAACGATCTTTATCGCTTTTATGATTTCTTTAGACTTTTCTAAATTAATCACAACACATAATTAATCCAATTAATTGTTTCCATCATCCATTAGTTACTCACCACAATAGTGTTTTGGTGAACAATCTTTTAGGTTCTAATTAGCAAGGCAGTGAGGTGATTGGCATCAATCCAATTGCTTATATTTAATTCAATCACTTAGTGAATTAAAACCTCATTTTAATTCACCTTTCTTCTTTGATGACTACATTTAATCATCTAGAAGAACTCACAAGCTATGAGTGACATCTAACCATATGTCATAGCTACCCAAGCTAATGTAGAAGTTTATTCGAAGAACCTAGTCAGTTGGAATTACAATGTAATTCAATCCTTCTCTAATACAATACTCTCAATCACATCATTAGGGTATGGATATATCATGTCAAACCCCTAATGTGATTATTCCTTCATATATGATTCATTTGAGTCGTATAGGAACACTTTCCTTTCAATACGCTCGATACTTCGGCCGAAGATTCCCGAATCATATCTTAGAGTATTCTTCCTCTCTTATCGAGGATTAGAGATTCCTTGTTGCGCATACACTTGCCTTCATGACTAAGTGGCTTAACCCCAATTATGCCGTGGACACCCTCGAATGGGGAGACTTTGACATAATCAAAGATTAAGTACTTAACCACAAGACAACGACGATGCCTCAGGTCTAAGGATTACTTACATCTTTCCAACCATTAGAGTTACTTGCTTGACATGTGAGTAGATCTCCATGCAAGTACTCTCGTTCGATTGTGTTCAGTGAACTCATTCCCTTAATGAGCACCTACATACTTGTCTTAGTGTCACAACACGAATGGGATGAGACTTTCCATCCTTCCAATTGAAGCGGACACAGTATGTACCGGTCTACGCATTGTCAGTATCCCTCCGACAATCCAACGACCAGGAACCTTTTGGACATAATGGTTATGTGAAGAAGGTCTCTGTAGTCTAACATCATTAGATTACTTCTCCAATCGATCCATTGTCCATGGATACACTATTCAGGACATATATCGTTTATTGAGATAGTCCTAATTAGCATCTTTGCCATTTGATGTATAAGAATCATCCATACATCGATTCATTTGTCCTGAAAGATTTCTTCCAAAGATTGACTTTCAGGGCATATTTCCAACAATCTCCCACTTGCACTAAAGTCAATCACTAGTGTATCTTATACATCTTGTCGAGAGAGTTTATGCTCGTAGGTTAACTTGGTTATGTATTAATCTCTTTTATATTTAAAAGGGATTTACTTATCAAATGTTTCCAAGACATTTGATGATGTCTCTTTAATGTGTTCGAATACTTTGATGAGACCTTGATTCCATGGCTTGAGCTATCGCCCCATTACGTCGTAGTACTCTACTAACGACCTTATGGTTTGGATTCAATCATTGGTTCTAAAAGAACCCCTTCCATTCAAAACACCTTTTGAAGCAGTTTCTAAAACTATATATCTACATATATTTCGTTTGTATACTTTATACAAACTTTGCTCCAAGCTTGAGACCATTGTAGTACAATACTAACAATTCATTCATATGATTAGTACTTCATCCATTATGAAGTTCCATTTGTTAAAATGGCTTATTTTCACTTTGGTTAACAACCTAAGTGAATGCACGCTTCCAGAGTCCCACTCTGATGTTTCTTTCTTAAAGGCAATAATACTCTATCAGTTGCTTTGGTTCTGATCCTGGGATATAGTAATATCTTAAAGTGATAAACACAGTGGTTTCTTCACCTTTGGATATCTACTTCACAAGTCAATACATGTGTCCCTTTTGTGATTTTATGACACATTCATTATAAGGGTTATGAAAGTGATTTCCTATCACATAGGAAAATGCTTTCTTAAATCTTCAACATTTGAGATTTAATTCCCATATAACATTATTTGAGATAGCCTTGCTATATCAATAAGTCCAATTTCAAGTCTATACTTCAAAATTGACCGTGTCATGTTTTGTCATTTTCGAGTAACATCTATGTTTCATCAAGTCTATCAAATAGACTTTATTCACATCTTGTTGCTTAAATTATGACATCACTCCCACTGGCCTTGTTGTAACTTAGCATTCATTCAAAATAACAATTAGATTTTCTTGATTTGAATGCATATTGCTCCCACTAACTTGTCTTGGATCCATTGAGAATCATTGAGATCCATTAGCTTATTGATGATGTCTCAACAATTTTGAGACCATCAACAACCCTAGCTAACACAAGTTATTTAAACAAATCACATACAAAAGAATTCCTTCTAAAGTAATTCCTTTTGAATATGTGACTTGTTTTATCAAGTCTATTCATTTAATTATACGATGTCATACACCATACTTCAAGTTTTAGTCATACTAAGACCTTTAATGTAGTCATATAAGAATTATCTAATTCCTTAGTGGAAGCATGGCTCCTACTAAGGATATAGATACTCAACCATTCCTTCTAGGTGGTTAATATAATTCTCTATCAAAACTACATAGAGCAATATCGTTACATGAGATGTTGAATTTGGATTGTCTAGTTGTTAAACCATATGTTGTGACTCATTTTGAAACTTATTCCCTTTTGTTTCATCAACTTGTCCATATGCGTTGTTATTAGCATGTTCTCATAAAAGAGAATGATGGACAACTCCCAACATATAACCATTTTATGCTAGGTTGACGAAACCAACATTCAAAGACTATTCTTTAAATGTTACACAACATAGAATTTTAACGATTGAAGAGCTTGAGTCCTTTTAACAATTAAAATTACAAACTCTTAGTAATAGTCAAGTACTATTATTCTTTAGACAACTATAAACCAATCACATTCAAGTTTATTTCCATTTTCACACCTCCCACTATTTCTCATGACTTTAATGAGAAATCATTTCATACATTCAAAATGTATAAAAGTGGATTATATTGGTAGAAGACATTGTGTAGTAGCTTTGAAACATTTCAAGCTTATTTGTTTCAATCTTCACTAAGTTTAATGTCTTGTTATTTAAGTGACTAAAGTCTTTAAACCTTTTATAGATTTAGACACTTCTTTCTTGGTTTAATCACTAACACCATTGACATTTTAAAACAATTTTAAGAATGCCCAATTAATTGTTCAAAACTACTAATTGTATCAAGAGTGATCTTGATCATTGTGTTTCAAGTGATAACCATATAAGAAACGTTTTTCTTATTACTTATATCATTGTAATGTGATCTTCCTTTTCTTCAAGAAAGGATTCTCTAGACTTTTGTCAATTCATATAGAACTCATAAGTAGACAAATGGAACCAAATCTAAAGATTCATTGTATCCTTTTATGTCCTACATGTGAGATCTATCCATAATTGATAAATCTAAAGTTTGGTTTATCACATTACAATTGAGTGACATAACTCTTGTATCTCATCTAGGATACAACAAGACAATTTTCAATTCATAACACTACTTTAAGGAAATAGTATATCAAAAAGGCATACTTCACATGACATTAATATGATAGTTCAAACATTCATAATGTTTAATACAAAAAGTATTAGCTCTATACATTTAGAGACTAATATAAATGCCTTTATACATTTAGGCACTAATAGTGGCTTTCCATCACATGAAGCCACATAATAAGTTCTTATCAAAATAAGAAAGTTTAAAGACAATCTTTAATGCCTAACAAACTTCCTAAGTAGTGAGCAAAAAACATAGTGGCCGAACCCTTCACCACATTTTCTTTGCTTGTTCTTCTTCTACTTGGCTTCTCCACCTATATACAATTATACAAGTGATTAGCTCTTTATATCAAATATAAATATTTAGAAGATCTAACATTTAGAATTGAAGATAAGGACATAAACCATACCTTGTGGCTTGTCCTTAAGAGTTGCAAGGTATAACCTGCAATTCCTCTTCCAATGCCCCTCCTTTCCACAGTGGTGGCAAGTCCCTTTGGGCTCCTTTGCCTTCTTTTTCCTCACTCCTCATTTCGGCTTAGGAGTGGGGGACTTCTTCTCCTTCTCTTTGCCTTTGCCTTGCGGCTTGGCCTTGGAAGAGGATGGCTTGTTGTAGGCTACTGCAGCAGTCCCTACAACGTTCTCTTTCTTCATAGTCTTCTCGGCGGTTACTAACATGTTTAGTAACTCGGAGAGAGTGCTATCCATTTTATTCATGTTGTAGTTCATTACGAACTGCGAGAATGAATCAGAAAGAGAAGCCAATATGAAGTCCTGGGCTAATTCCCCGTCAAGTGGAGTACCAAGGTTCTCCAATTGTTCAATGAATCCTATCATCTTCAGTACATGTTGATGCACTGGAGCCCCCTTGACCATCTTGGTCTTCACAAGTTCACAGACAGTGCTAAAGCGATGGTTGCGCGTCCCTTCACCATATAACTCCGTAAGATGGAGTATTATGGAAGATGCACTGTCCATGCCCTCGTGCTGTCTCTGTAGCTCCTCATTCATGGAAGCCAACAGATAGCACTTGGCTTGTGTATCATCCTCAACGTGCTTGTCATACTTAGCACGTTCATCCTCAGTGGCGTCAGGGCCAAGAGGTATGTGAGGTGGAGCCTTGTCTAGTACGTAAACAATCTTCTCCAAGGTTAGGAGAATCTTGACATTACGATACCATGATGGGAAATTGTGCCCCTCTAGGCAATGTTTGTCGAGTATTTTCGCGAGTGTGCTTCCAACCATATCTATATACATAAACAAATAAAATAATTAGATTGATTGTTGATTAAGTCAAACGATTTGGGTCTTTAAACCGAATGACACCACCCACCATTTTTGGCAAATTCCATATCCCCCATAATGGAATCCGGGAGATTTCAAAGAAAGCTCCTAGCGGGTTATGGGAGGCTCACTATTACCAAGCCCACCTCACGATGATACGATGTCGGCTAGCAACAATAATAATGAGAGGGTACAAGTACCCATTCACAACAACCTCTTGTGATTACCCATCTTTTTGGCCTCTAGAAAATAATACCTCACGATGATACGATGTTGGCATTATGTTTCTTAGTTAAGTTCTTTCCCACCATGCCGGTTTAGCTAGGGGTTCAAGCATGACCTCACGATGATAGGATGTTGGCCATACTCGTTGCCTACCTTAACCTCATCAAATGTTTTAAATAAACTCCTCCTGAATATAAGCATGCACTTTGTCACTTCCCCATGATAGGGTGAAGGCGGTGTACAAGTCATAAACGCTTGGAGCCTACCATGGTGGAAGGCCACGAAAAGTGTTCTAAGTACTCTTACGCTTTCAACTTAATATATGTTTGGTTGAGGGATTTTAAGGTCTCATCAATTTTATTTATTTAATCACAATCAAATAAATTGTCCTATTATAACTACTAGTCCAAAGTTAATGAAATTAGTAGCATATAATATCCCCACTATTCGTTTTCATAAAACAAATCAATATCAAAACATTTTTCAAAATATTGGAGATATATATAACTACTAATTGTATTCATTATAGTCTAGTAGCGTATGATACTCCCACTATTTGTTTTGAGGAAAAACAAATCAATATCAAAAACGAATTTTTCAAATATTGGAAGTAACTACTACTACTACGGTTTTTGCATTCCTTTGAAATTGGACTTTATAGTTATCTTAGGCTCTTGGATGACCATGGACTTATTAGGTTAATGCAACAATGAGCCAACATTGTTGAATATAAACTCGGGGAGGTTGTGTCAATCGACCTGGTAGGGCCTATGTTTCCTGCTACTAGGGGCAGATGCATGATGATCGTGGCAACCGACTACTTCATCAAATGAGTAGAAGCAGAACCCATGACGAGCACGACTCAGACAGACATAGAGCACTTCATATGGAGGAACATCATTTACCGATTTGGCATCCCTCAGTCCATCATCACCGACAATGGCTCGTAATTTATGGGAAAAGATTTGGCAAAGTTCTTCCAAAAATACGGTATTAAACAACACATGTCCACGCCAAGATATCCTCAAGGCAATGGGCAAGCCGAAGCATCCAACAAGATGATCCTCGACTGCCTCAAGAAATCTCTCACCGACAAAAAATGAAAATGGCCAGATGAGTTCCCTGGATGTTTATGGGCATATCGCACCACTAAAAGACGAGCGATCGGTGAAACTCTTTTCTCTTCAGCATTTGGTTCGGAAGCAATCATTCCTCCCAACATCATCGTGCCAAGCATCAACACTCTACTGCCAAGCATTGAGCAGAACAGTAAAGAGATGGCCATAGACTTAGATTTGGCAGAAGAAAGGCACGAACAGACCATCACCCGCATCGCAGCCTACCAACAGCAGCTCATTTTCAGCTATAATAAAAGGACCAAGTGATGCGTAAAATAACTAAACACACAAATTAAACCCTCTTGTTGACAATTGTAGTATGGATAAGTAGGGATCGTTCTTAAACCGAGGATTAGGAGGGATTGCTAAATCACTCTAAACTGACTCAAATATGTAAAACAAAGTTTAAAACACTAAACTAGACTCAAAGAATGCAAAACTAAACTCTAAAACATTAAGACAAACCAAAAGACTCAAAACAGCACAAAAACACTCAAAACTGCCTTAAAAACACTTTCTGGGCAGTTTTGGGACTCTAACACAAACTTGGACGAAATTTGGTTTTCTAATGACCTAAAACACTTAAAAACATAATCTAAGATAAGTTCTAATTAATATGACTCAAAGAAATAAGGTGGGTTGATTTTGGACGAAAATAATTAAATTAAGACAAGAACAATGAAAACAGATTCTTAGACAAAATTAGGTGAATTGATGAGATATGGGGTAACTAGAGGGTTCTTCTCCACACATGATACACTTGCATACAAAGTTGATTTCCAATTGCTTCTTTCAATAAACTATGAATCTCAACGCCCTAGGTTAACTGTGATAGCACTTTTTTAACCTTCAAGTTTTCCTAAAGTTAGTGAATTGGATGGGAATGCACATGCAACAACTCAAAACATTCTCTAAAAGTCCCTTACGTGAAAAGCACAATAAAGGTACAATCAAAGATCATTAAGTTTCATGAAAACTATAAGCATTGACGAGGCAAATTTTTACTATGAAAAGCATGAAACGTTTGCCAAGAATTCACTTAACACGATCGTTTATAAGCGACCTCCACTACTTGCAAACATAAGGTTGTAACTATTAGGTGAAACTTCCTTATGTTTTAGCTTCAAATTCCTGCATGAAAACTAAGTTGGCCACCTTAATTAACACACAAAAATAAGTCATCAATCAAACGGTTAAGCAAATTGCATTCACAATTCATGAAATAACAATTAGACGTAATCAATTCATCTTGCAAGCATAATCATGGTATTGAATAACCCCCTAGCCAAAAAGGCTTAGTTCCTCCTGTTCACAAAACAAAGGAAAACAGATTTATACATTGTAAATATAAGAAAGAGAACACCTAAATATTCCAACGATTCGATGTTGAACAGCTAGAACCTTCAAGCACTTCTTCTTCCTCTCCTTTGCTGCGGCACAAGGGTTGGGGGTGAGTTTTGGGAGTTATGGATGATGTAGAAGGATGGGTTTATGGTTAGGATAGGTGTAGGGGTCGGCTAGGTATGTTTCTGGGCAGTAAATAGGGTCAATGGTGGTAGAATGGTGCGGCTGCGAGTGGAATGGAGGTTTTGGCGTGAATGGTCAGTATATGGATGATTTGTGGCTGCACAAAGGGAGTTTATTTAAAGGATTTCAGGAATTAAAACCCTAGGTTATTTAGGTAATCAGAAATTAAGTCTAAGGCTTCTAGAAATAGGAAACACAATCAGAAAATTAAAGGAAAAGGCAAGGGAATATGCGGCAAGGTCCTAAAACACATTCCTACACATTAGGAATGTGTTTTAAAGCATAGAATCAGGAAATAACCCTCTCCCTTGCATGGCAAGGAAGAGGAAATGTCAAGGGGGTGCGGCAAGGGTTCACAATGTGCAAGAGATGTGTATTTGATGTCCTAGAATGCTTAGGATGCCTTCAAAGTTGATAAAACTTAGGAGCATTTAGGAAAGGTCAAACCAAAGTAGGAAACCTTGGCTTAACTTTCCTATTTCAAGCAGGAATCCTTCTTGGAGTAGGAATCCTTGTTCTTCTAGGAATCCTCGTGTGAATAGGAATCCATCTTCAATTAGGAATCCTTCGTCAATTAGGAATCCTTCGTTGATTAGGAATCCTAACATCTTCAAATCTTCAATTCCGTCAATTCCTTGTGCTCCGAGCATGTGATAATCATTCCAAGCTCCATTTTGCTCCAAAAGGCTCCAAAATGCAACTTCTTGCATACTTTGTCCTTGGAATCTGAAAACACACAAAAGTGACTTTAAACACTAAAATAACTAAGGAAACACAACGTAAATGCACGAGAACAAGCCAATTAAGTCGCATAAATATGCTCCTATCACCAAGATCCGGCAGTTTCAACCCGGAAATCTGGTCCTAAGAAAGGCCTTCTTCACTGCCGGCAGAGAAGGCTCGAAAAAGATGGATCCCATTTGGGAAGGTCCTTACAAGATCAGCAGAGTAGGCGGCAAATGTAGCTGCAGCCTTGCTACCATGAATGATAAAGAGATCAAGAAGCAATGGAACGCCTACAATTTGAGGAAATACCATGTGTGACTTCTCACTATATCAAGACCCGAAGACTTAAGCAGCTCAACGGGCACCACCTTGTAAGCCGATGACTATCCAATCATCATATAGTCTTTTGTAGCTAAGTTATTCACTTATTTTGTTCATTTTTCAATAAAGAATTCATAAGTAATTTGTAACTTGGCTCGATTACATGTCTACAACAACTTATCTTTTAATGCATTTCAAAAGAAGATCGCACCCCCTTTGGGACTTACTGCAGGAATTACACCCCCTGAGGGACCAACTATGCTCTCCAAGATGGGAGGATTAACTCAACACTTCGAATATCCAGACGTGGATGAGCCTGATTGCCCTAGTATAACTAGGTGCATGATGGCTTGCGCCAGGATTCCTAGAAGTAGCCATAATAGTCTTTTTCAAGGCTTAGCTAGTTGAAGGATTATGGTTCTATTGGCCTAATCCGTAGGGAACCGGACCTTAAAGATGGAGGGGGCACATTACGCAGCACACCCAACGGGCGGCTGCCTTGGAAACCTAAAGCTGCTACCGAGTGCACTAAGGTAGCATACAGATTTCTGAAAGACTGCCTATGGCCTGCCCTTCAAGCAGTAAAACCATGCTAAGCTTATACAACCTCACATTATTGTGAAAGGTTAAACAAGCTAGTGTACATATACGAAGCTTTATCCATTACCGACATGCTATGTAGTCGATGAAGCTTCACCTCTGCCAAGCACAGAATAACCTACACCAAGTCCTAAAGTGTTGTGATACTTGCTACATAACCTACGGAATTGGAAAAAGCCAAGGTTAATAGCCTAGTGGTTACGTAGATTCGTTTGCTTCTGTAAGCAAGGCATCCGGCTGCCAACCCTATGGCTGACAACTTTGCAAAAGTTCTACACCAACACCTACAGCTGTGTAGGCTACGCAGACCTGTCTGCTTATAGAAAAGTAGCACGCTTGCCACTGGTCTATAAGGTCTAAAAGTTAGGGCATGGACAAAAAAAAAAAAAAGCGAAGATAGGAAAAGCAAAGGAAGCAAGTTTATTAAATTTTATAGCAAAATTGATAAACAACTAGCAAAAACCGAAGGAGTTTAAGCAAAAGCAACAAAGGAAAACAAAGAAAATCCTAAAGGCTACCTAGAAGACTACTTTTTAATAGCTTGGATAACTCGCGACTGCTTGGTCGCCACACCTTCAGCAACCTTGATGTTCTCAGTAGCGGCATCATCCGGCGCTTTACCATCGGCTGCCCCAGCTTGGGCACCAACTTCTCCAACCACTTCACCGATAGAAGACTCAAAAGTAAAAGCGAGCAAGTCTTCTGGAGAAATAGAGAAGGTCTCAAAGTCTTTACCGAAGTCAGACGGTCGCCCATAGAGATGATCCACATAACCTAGCTTGTAGAAATCAGCTTGACTCTGAGTAAGCGAAGCCTCGAACCTAGCCTTCTCACTCTTCAACTGCTCATTCTCCTCAAGCAGGTAAACACAGACCCGCTGCTACTCCTCAATCTCATTCTTCAGATTGTCGTTAATCTTTAAAGCACTTTGAAGTTCCAACACTTGAGGCTCAAGCCTATCAATAACCTTTTTGAAACGGATCACTTAATTGTAAACAACAATCAATTCTTCATCATTTGCATAAGCAGCGGAGTAGAATTCAGAGATGGAATGCTCAAGATCTTGAATCTGAGGTATGTAACCCTCGATTTCCTTCTCTGCACTTTCGTACTTTACTTGGATCGCATCAAGCCTAGTCTTCAAATCCATGATCTCTTGGCGAGCGGCCTCAAGCTGTAGAGAAGTGAGGGCAGAAATGTTAGATCCCTTCAAAGCAGTAAGCTCAGATTCCAATTTCTTGATTTTTTCGACCGAGGAATAAGCTTCAGCAGCCATGGTTCTTGCCATTTCTTTAGCAGCCTTGGTATCCTCTTGGTCAAGGAGCATAGACTCGGCTGCCAGAATTGTTGTGTTCTTCATCATGGCTAGCAGAGCAGTGAACGCCATGCTGATGTGGAATATGCAGGGCCCACTCCTCACCTAACTGAATGCCATGCTACCTTGGATCCTTTATCGATTGATATGTGGAATAAAAACAAATTTTAAACAAAATATGAAAATTTCAAAAATTAAAAATAAAAATAAAAATATTTTGCCTCAGCCAAAAACACCATCACTCTTAGGAACCCTAATCCCCAATTTCCAGCAAAAAGCTTCCCCTAGATGCTCTAAATCTCGATCTTCACTTCCCTTAAACACCATCTCGAGCTACACCTCCTGCCTCCTCTTAATCGAAACCTATACCGAGTCCGTGAAGGGACAAAGAAGCGCATGCTTTTTGGCAGTGCCCTAGGTTTAGGGCATTCTTCACTTTGGAGGCCATTATATATATATATATATTTTTTTTGCTCCTAATTTTAATAATTTGTTTTCTGTTGGTGAATATACTTTTTGAATTTTGCATTGACCCATAATTTCCTTATGCGATTCAAGTCCGCATGTTGTCCATGCCTGCAGTTTAGTGCAGTTAGTGGTGGCTACCTATTTTTGGATTTTGCGTTGCTTTCTGCACGTTCTGCCTTCACGTCATCTACGAGGGCAATTTCCAATCGTAGGTGGCTGCTCCTTTTTTTTTTGGGTTTTGTTGCGGCCTTCGGAGCTAGTTCTGTGACTTTACTGCACTTCTCACTGAGCCTGCTTGCTGCCACTAGCTTTGTCGCAAGAGTGATACTGCTTCTCACTGCAAAGTTGTCACTGTTACTTATCATCGCTGCGCTACACTCTCGAGCCCGCATACTATCTACGAATGTAGTTTCCAAGTGTAGGTGGTGACTCCCTGTTTTTGGGTTTTGTTGATGCCTTTGACCCTGGTTTTACGATGTAGTTTCCTGCAATTTGCTGTGAGCGACAAGGACACACTGCTACCTGTGAGGACGAGGACTTACCATCGTTTGTGAAGACGAGGATACGCCGCTGATTGTGAGAACAATCCGCTACTTGTGAAGACGAGGACATACCACTGGCCTGTGACTGCACAGCCTCTGCGATTGCATCACTTATGTGATTGCACTTGCTGCTTGTTCCTCTGTGGCAGACACCAATGCATTGAAGATGTTGGAAGGCTTGCTCAAGATTCAACGGAAGAACTTCAAAGACCTAGTTTAGAGTGATGTCTTGATCTTGCCTTTTTGTCTCGAAGGTCAGAACCCTTATTTTTTCAATTTTTATAATTTTTTTTTATTTTGATGTGATTGAACTCAAAGTTGAAAGTTTGAGCTGCCTACGTACCCTTCTGAGAAAGGAATCAAGTTATAACGTAGTTCAAGTGTTTCTTTTATGTGCCGTATGCAGTTTATGCTCATGCGGGCCAAAAATATTTGTCGCCTTTTAGGTTCGTTTGGGCAAGAAGCATCTTGTGTCGCCTTTTAAGATTGTACGAACAAGGAGTATTTGTTAAGGATTTGGTTCTGTTTGCAGTTTTTTCTTGTGCAGGTAAAGAACGTGTTTGGGCCTAATGCAGTTTCAACTCATGCAGGTAAGGAGCATTTGATGCCTTGTGTAGTTTCAGCTTATGCATGCAAGGAGCATTTTTGTGGTTTTGTTAAGCAGTGTTGGAAAGGTGTCCCTCGCAAACTTTATAGTAAGGAGTCCAGACCAATTAATCCTTGAATAAGTCTTCGAGGAAGAAATTGTGCATCATGATGGGCATGGATGATCTTCATATCAAAGTTTAATCAACCATTCCTTGTGTCTTTGGAAGTTGATAAGAGCTTCTTTACCTCTTCTTTGATTGGTCAACTTGTAGATAAGGTGTATGCTTCTTATGTGGTTTATTCGGAGTGACATTAGTCCATCTTTTAACTTCGCTTGGCTTGACTTGCATGGTTTTGGAGCTTATTACCAGTGATCTAGGTGAAGATGTTGAGTTGAAAGAGCCAAAAGTGACGGTGGTATGGTTTGACTCTACCACATCATCACGATTTATCTCGATGATTCCTTCTTGGGCCAACTTCATGATGAGATCTTTCAGCATGAAGCACTTTTCAACTAGATGACTAACGCTGCGGTGTTACTTGCAGTATATTGGGTTATTGATGCGACTCATCTTTTTAGGCCGTTTTCACTCTGGTAACTCAATCACCTTCTTTTGGAGCAAGTTTTCCAACATAGGAGTGACGTCTAGTTAATCTGTATTGGTGCATGAATATACTAGAGTTCTCTAGATTTGTGTAGGATCTTTAATGGGCTGGGGTTAGACTCTTTTAACACACTTGTAGTGAAAAAAATTGGTGAATAGAGTTATACAAAGAAATACTAAATTTAATCCAACGGTCATATGACTTCGGATTTAGATAAATTTTGGTAAAGATGATATTTGAGGGAAAACATAAAAGATAAATGGTTGGATTGTTGAAATACATTACAAAGTGGGCCCTATAAAAAAGGTATGTCTTCAAATCCTAACCCTATGTGTGTGTATATATATGTTTCAAAACAAACAAATTTTATTAACAACAATAAGAACGAACATAAGGCATGTCAAATGTAATCTTGGAATATAATTTTTTAACTACATATGGAGTACCCACATCCAACTAACAAAAAAGATAATACTTATGATGATTATTAAATTTTGCAAGTTGGGAACTACCCCAAAGACACCATAAGGTTAAAAACCGTATCACACTAATGATCTTGCAAACAAATCATGTCTACATAACTAATGTTATGAAGATACCATATGATCCTAACATATTTATTGAAATTTGTGAATTAATTTCAGATGATGAAGGATGCAGAATAAATGACTGATCAAATGGGAGAAAGAATCATCGACATTACTACGTGGAAAAATTAAAATTCGTTGGGAAACCTATTGCAGATACATGGGCTCACTCACCGTCCATCCTTGCACTGAAGGCGTTATTTGGACCATCAATAAAAAGGTGATTTAAGGAAAGTTTGATAATCATTTCATTTTTAGTTTTTAAATTAAAAGGAAAATTGAAAACTATGTCAAATGTAAAAAAGTAAAACAAAAGTTCTCTAGCCTAGAGAGAGTTGATCAGCTTTAGGGTTTTTCCAGATTCAATAGAGAAGTTGCTAGGGTTTTTTCGCAACAAACTTCAGTCAGAGGAGGAGGAAATGGAGGTGGTCATTAGCAGTCCATTGGCAGAACACCTCCACTATAACAAGTGTGGTGTGGAATCTCTGGAAACCCAATATCGATGTGGAAATCATAGTGATGAGTGGATGGCGATTCTTGTGTGTTTTCGAGAGGGCGGGGATCTTCAGTGGTTACAAGGAAGTCCGTGGTATTTCGATAAGTCCTTAGTGCTTCTTGCTGAAATTAAAGGTGTTGAAGTTCCATCAAATGTTCCGTTATGTGAACAAGAATTCTGGATTCAGGTTCCTAACATTCCACCATCACTGATGATTTTATTGATGGGGGAGGAAATAGGTTGGGCTATAGGAAGATTGGTGGCAGTTAATTGTCGTCAATAGGGCACTCGTTCTGGAGAATTCATGAGGACTAAAGTGAGAGTGAATGTTCTAAAACCTTTGCGATAGACACTGAACATTCAATTGCTTCCAATTGAGGGCCTTTCTGCATACTATTACTTATATGGACTCTTGGACCACTGTGGTGCGGATTATGATTGATGTTTTATTCCAATATGAGTGCCTTTCTACATACTATTACTTATATGGACTCTTGGACCACTGTGGTGCGGATTGTGATTGCTTTAAAGGGGGTAGGATCCATGAATTTAATTCACCCCTATGGAGTGTGGCTTCAGGCGGGGAAATCTGTCCTTGGAGCTGGTAATAGGTTAATATCATAGTCTGCAAACTCTAGTTGGCAAGTTCAGGTTCTAGAATTAGGATCGGATAAGGAGAAGGCTATGGAGGTTTTTTACAACGGGGCACCCGATGAGGCAAGGAATTAAGCGATTGGGAAAGTTGACCTAGGAATGACCAATTTGGTAGGAATGGGGATTTAAAACGGTGATCGTGGATCGGGATTGATTGGCCAATGGGATTCTATGCTTAATTTAGAGTAGCATTCTTAAGACGAGATTACCTTAATTCCTATGGGGAATCAGGTGGCAACACGGAAGGAAAGTTTGAAAGTCTGCCCATCGAGGGCATCCAGGATCTAAAGGTGTTCTCACCCCCTGCCTTTGTGTCTTTAGTCACTACGAGGTTGGGGGTCGTTATTGAGACTGGTATTAAGAGAAGGAGATAAGTCGATGGCCTAACTAGAGAGGATGACTTGTCTCTTACGAAGAAATTTTGCTCCAGTCTGGGGAAACCCTTTGCAGTTCAGGCATCGTTGGACATAGTCCAACAAAAACGTCCCCTAGTTGTGTTCTTATGTGAGACTAAGAGTAGTGAGTTGAAGATGGAATTTGTTCATCAGAGTGTAGATTTTGAGCATGTTTTCAGTGTGACTAATAGTGGAAGGTTTAGAGGGTTGTGTTTGCTTTGGCAAGAAGAAATGCAAGTGTCTATTCTATCATTGTCGGCCTTCTATATTGACGCATAGGATGACCTTCCAGATGGTGTGATTTAGCATCATACTAGAATCTGTAGATGTCTAGTTATGACAGAGAAATATAAGACCTGGGCTATGATGTCGGACCTTGGGAGTCAACATTCGCTATTGTGGTTTTGTATAGGCTACTTTAATGAAGTGCTTAGTTAGCATGAGCAATTAGAAAGAAACTCATGAAGTGGTTGACCTCGGTTTTGTTGGCAACGAGTATACTTGGGGTCAATATAGTGAGGATGGGGTAAAGTGCCGCTAGGATAGAGGGTTTACTACTTGAGATTGAAGGGACCTCTTTCCAAGCATACATGTATAGGAGGCAGCGTTTACGCACGACTTGGTTGAAGAAAGGGGGATCGAAATACGAAATGGTTTCTTAAGAAAGTGTCAAATAGACGAAGAAATAATGCTATAAAGGGACTGCGGGATGACTATGGAGAATGGCAGGAATCCCCCGAAGGTATCGATGCTACGGTACTCAACTATTTATCTAATATTTTTAAATCGCAAGGTGTCCTACCAAATGCTTTACATTGAGTGTTGGAAGCTACCATATTGTCAATTTCAAATGTTGCTAATAAGGCTTTGCTTGCCCAAGTTACAGTTGAGGAAGTCAAAAGCGTCGTTTTCCAGATGCATCATTTGAAGTCCCCTGGACCTGACGGGATGCCCCCGTTATTTTATCAGAAATTTTGGCATGTGGTGGACGAGGATGTTGTAGAGGTAGTGCGATCATTCTTTAATTCTGGAAGGCTTTCCAAGGAGGTGTGCTTTACGCATGTTGTGTTGATACCAAAGGTGAAGGAACCACATGATATGGCACAATTTTGCGCGATTAGTTTGTGCAATGTTCTCTATGAGATTTGTCCTAAGGTAATTGCAAACCGTTTAAAGGCTTTTATGGTTGTTCTAGTTTCTCCTTTCCAAAGTGCCTGCGTTCCAGGGCGGTTAATCTCTAAGAATTCACTGCTTGTGATGGAGGTTGGGCATTTTTTCCATAATAAAAAGGGTGGAAGAGAGGGATTCATTGCCTTCAAATTGGACTTGAGCAAAGCATATAATCGTGTAAAGTGGGGTTTTTTGGAGGCTATGTTCAAACCACTGGGCTTTACATATGCTTGGGTTCAGATTGTCATGACTTGTGTGACGTCCATATTGTTTTCGTTCTTGATAAATGGGGAGTGAAAGGTTATTAGTACCTTCAAGGGGATTGAGGCAAGGAGATCCTCTATCGCCGTACCTTTTTCTTCTTTGTATTGAGGGTTTATGGGCTTTGATAACAAAGAAAGAGAGTGAAGGCTCCCTACATGGCCTTTGTATAGTAGATACTACACCCAATTTGCATCATTTGTTATTTGTGGATGATAGTTTTCTTTTCACTTGAGCTCCGGTAGAGGATTGTGGGGTTATTCAACACATTTTAGATGTTTACTTTCAAGCTTTGGGTTAGGCGATTAACTTCAATAAAAGTAGTGTTGCTTTTAGTGCCAATGTGGCGTTCGAGGTCCAAGTGCAACTAGCCACGTTCTTAGGGGGGCAACGTGTAGAGAGACATGACCGTTACTTGGGGCTTCTTACTTTCGTTGGGAAAGATAAAAGGTAAACCTTTTCTTTCATTAAGGAGAAAGTTACAAAGAGATTAAACGATTGGAATGGTAAGCTTTTAAGTAGTGTGGGAAGAGAATTACTTATTAAGGTAGTTAGGCAAGCTTTATCGGCATATGTTATGCATAGTTTCCTACTTCCTAAGTCATTCTGTGAGGAACTCCAACATTGAAGGGCTAGATTCTGGTGGAGAAGCGATATTAAAGCCCGTAAAATACAGTGGATGTCATGGGATAGAATGTGCAGACCGAAGAATGAGGGGGGAGGCTCGATTTTCATGATCTTTATTGGTTCAATCTTGCCTCCTTGCAAAGCAAGGGTGGCGTATAGTGCATCAACCTCAATCGCTGGTGGCCCGTGTACTGAAGGCTAAGTATTTCTATGAAGTGTTGTTTTGGGATGCGGAGGCAGGCTAGTCAGCTTCCTATTGCTGGTGTAGCATTTTTAAAGCACACACGGTGCTGGAAAAAGGGTTAAGATAGGCAATTGTGGATGGAGTATCTGTCCATGTGTGGAAAGACAGGTGGATTCCTCGACTTAACACCTTCAAAATTCTTACTATTAGTCCTCCCAAAATGGGTGGGTTGCTGGTAAATGACTTGATTGTGCAAGAAAATAGGAGTTGGAGAACTGATCTTGTGTATCAAATTTTCTTGGAGGAGGAGGCGAGAATTATTTGCTCCATTCCTTTAAGTTTTCGAAGGTCACCTGATCGTTTAATGTGGTGCATTTCGATAAGAAAGTTGTTTCTTTAGTGAAGAGTTCCTATAAGGTGGCGAGGACCTGTTGTTCACCTAATGTCGCTTCTACTTCATTGTCTTCGAACAACGAAATTGCTTACAGTGGTTTATGGCAACCAATATAGAGAGCACGCGTGCCACTAAATGTCAAGGTTTGTGGGTGAAGGACGGTGTCCGGATATCCCACCGGAAAGATCCAACCTAATAAAAAAATGTGTGAGACTAAATGATTCTTGCCCCTGCTGTAATGTGCCCGGATAGACGGTCAGTCATATGCCCTGTGAGTGCAATTTTTCGTGAGCGGTTTGGTTTGCTACCTCGTTGGGGCTCAGAGCGGTAATGCAGCCCCATGAACCAATTAAAGAGTGGCTGCTTGCTATGGTGAAGGATAAGAGAGTGGATATGGATGATGTGTTAATGCTTTTGTGGGCATTATGGACGGAAATGGGCACTTTTGTATGGGATGGAACGTTTGTTGTGTAAGATTTTATAGGATGAGTATAATCAAACCCTAGTGTACTTATATATGTTGACATCAAGATAAGAGATTATATGGCCATATAGATAAATGGAGGGAAAAACATTAAGTTATAAAGTTTGAATTAGAGTTGGTTAACAACTCTAGGTAACCGACAATAACCGAAACCCTAATGGGAGGCAGCAGTTATTGTTTTTCCACGTAAATAAAAGAGAGGTTCTTGGTCTCTCTTCTTGGTGTGATTCTAAGAAGAAAACCAGTCCCATTGAAGGTTGTATTGTATCAAACACCAGAGAATAGAAGGCTAATCCTAGTACCCATGCAAGATGTGTTCGGCAACAAGTATGTATTCTTTATTCGTACTAGGGTTTAATAGTGTTGTATATCATTACATGTTGATTGTAGTTCAATGGCTTAATTGATCATGTTTTGGCTGTGAAGTAAGAAATAAGTTTACATGTGGTATCAGAGCCAACAGTTAAAGTGTTGAACTCGTTTTGTTTTATGAAAGTTGATTCTTGTTTCCGCTACTATTGCTTATCATATGTTATGATATCTTGCATTGCATTGTTATACTTAGTAGCCATGCATGAGAATAAAGTTAGTTATCTGATGAATAGATCAACATTATGAATAATCTTAAGTTGATAAAGACTACTTGTTGATATGAAACACTTATTACTGCTTAAATACATCATCAAAATGATAGATTTATACTCATGAATTTAAGGTTTCATTTTCTGTAAAAAGGATGATTTACAAGCATTTAACAAGTAGAGTTAAATTCCAAAGAATTGATCTGCTGGGTTTGCTATAAATCAGTGTATAATCTTTATAAAAAGGTTGTAGTTTCATAAAAGTTCATGCCTAAAGGTGTGCAGTTTACATAAGTTACTGTATTTTTTGTTTAAGATTATACAAGAATTGATATTCACATACTTAGGGTGTGTTTGTTTCCCTTCGTTAAGTCTCACTAGACTAGACTGGACTAAAAGTCAGTCTAGTCTTGTGTTTGTTACAAGGAGGGATTACCTTTAATGGTATTAAGTGGGACTCGTCCCGACTAACACCTTCGTTAGAAGGTCTTAGCGAGACCCCCCAAATACGAGAGGACTACTAAGCCCTTTCTCGCTTTGCTCGCTTCACTTCGTCTGCTTCGTTTCGTCTTCTTCATATGCTTTGTTTGTTTCTGTCTTCTCTTTGCACCGACAGCCCCACCCACCCCACTCCTCTTCTCCGACAGCTGTTCAATTCACCTCTAGTCTGCTTCTCTCCTTTTTGCACCGACATCCCCACCACCCTACTCTTCTTCGTCGTCACGCTAATTGCAGATTCGTCTTGAAGCGAGAGAGGAGAGATTCATCTTGCAAATTGGGATTCGTCTTGCAGCAAGAGAGGGGAGATTCTGTTGGAAATGTGCCCTAAAACCAATCATATGATGATACTTTACGGACATTTCACATGTTAAACTAATCTAGTTTAACTATAAAGGGCAAAGATTATTGTTTGAGCCGTCTCATATAAATGTTATATGCTTAAACGATAAAGTCCAAGGAATATGTGATTGGGAGAATACGATCTAAAGAAGTTAGATTCATGAGACCATTCTTTCGTAGACACATCCTAAATGTTCCTGATCATAGGATTGCCAATTGGGCATTGACAGTCCGTTAAGATCAGTACGTACTATGTCTTCTCTCAGGGAGAGTGACTAGTCTCGAGTCATTGGTGTGTGTGACATCAAGTCAAGTACGTAGGTGCTCAATAGAGAATGAGTTCACTGAACACGATCAACGAAGAGTTCTCATATTCATGTCACATGAGAACTCATGGTTGGGATAATGCAAAGTAGTCCTTTGACCTGAGGCATCATAGTTGTCTTGTGGTTAAGTCCTTGATCTTTGATTATGTCAAAGTCACCCCATCGGGGTGTCCACGGCATCATTGGGGTTAAGCCACTTAGTCATGGAGACAAGTGAATGCGCAACAAGGGATCTCTAACCTTCAAACCGTTGGGGGAGAATACTCTATGATATGATTTAGAATCTCTGGCCAGAGTATGAATGAGATTTAGAAAAGTCGTTCTAAATCACATTCAAGGTAATCATATAAGCACACGAATCACATTGGATAGTAGACATGAATAAATAAACTATCAAACCAAACAATGTGGTCAAGAGTATTGTATTAGAGAAAGACCGTATTGCATTTGTAATCCCAAACTGAATAGGTTCTTCACCTCTTTTGATTAGCTTGGGTAACCATGATATGCTGCTAGGTGTCACTCATGGTTTGTGGAAGCCCTAAACGTGTGTAATCACTAAAGGGAGAATTGAAAGTAAGTTTCAATTCACAATTGATTTGAAAGAGTTCTAATCGCCCACTGCCTCGCTAAAAGGAACCTAATGGATCGTACACCGTGTAAGGTGGAGATTGAAGAAATAATGGAGATGAGTAAGAATGATTAAATGGTTTAATTATTTATTTATGGCAAGGATTAATTAATATGTTAATTAGTCAAACGAATAAAGTTCGTTAAAAGACCACGGGTTAGTTTTGGGCCTCAAGGCCCAATGGGCTTCGAACGTCAAGTCCATTGACTTAAGTTGTATGACAACTTAATTCACAAAGGCCCAAAAGCCCAAACAAAACCCCATGGCCGGCCATTTAGAGGAAGGGTAGTGAACTTGCTTTAATTGCAAGTTTGCCACTCAAATGAATAAAGGTATAAATATGACTTTATAGCCAAAATTCATTTAGGGTTTCTTTTAGGAAATTGGAGAGAACACAAAGCTCTCCTTTCTCTCTAAAGAGGCTAGCCCCCTTGGAGGGATTAGCTAGCAATCCCACTCCTCCAAGGTCACTCATTTTCTTCTCCAATCGCTCCTTGGTGTGGAGACTTAGAGGTTCTCAATTTTGGGAACTTGGAGAAACCTTTTCATCCATCCAAATCTATAGATTTAAGATGCAAGGAATGAAGGCCCTCTCTTTGGGTGATTAGCCTTTGCTTATGCAAAGAGGAATCTACAAAGGTATAAATTTCAACTCACTTTGTTTTGAGTAGATTCTTGGTTCACCAATCTACTAGGCTTTGAATTTCATGGGTAATGTTTTGTTTTTGAATGCATGCAAGCATGATTCCGCCTTTTAATTGTTAAATGCATGCTATAGATGTTATTCAAATGAACATGTTTTCACAAAATCTTCCTTCAGATTTGTCTTGTAGTCTTTGGGGATTCTTTCTGATTCATCTTTGGGGATTCCTTTTTTTTTTTTTTTTTTTTTTAAACAATTGCTTTGTCTGTTTGATTGCTGGTGTTCTGCTATTTGATTACTGGTGTTCTGCCATTGATCTTTGGATGTTTGATTTTTTGGTGTCTATATTTCTTATTTTACTTTTTGGTAGATCTTTGGAATCGTCTGAGTTGTTATTTAAACTTGATTATATTTGATAAAGTTTATACATGGTTTATTACATATTTTCTTGATTAATTTTGAAATGTTAATTGAGGGTTATCTGAAATAAGTATGATCAAAATATAGTATCTAAATTTAATAGTTATCCTGCTTCTTAGTCCGACACTGAATCAAATGCTTCATTAAATCAGTCCAGCTTAGTCTAGTCTAAGCCAGTCCAGCTTAGTCCCTGAAGTTAGTCCAGTTCGAGATAGTCCGGTGCAACAAACGCACCCTTAATGTATTATATGGACATTTTCTTGCTCAAAGGTGTAACTGGTTCCATAGATTAAGTGTGATAAGATCATTAAGTTATTAACTTTTGTCACAAGTGCAAGTGAATTAATTATTTCATAATGAATACACATTATGCATATTTCAATATGTTGAATCTTATGAACATTGAGAAACTAAATGGCAACAATTTTAAGACTTGGAAGCAACAAATTGAAATGCACATGGGAATGTTGAAATTTGACATTGCTTTCAAGATGCCTCAACCAAGTGCAATTACTGATGACAGCACAATAGTTCAAAGGGACCTATTTGCCAAATGGGAAAGGGCAAATCAGATGTCACTCTTAATTATGCAGAATGCAATGGAAGAACATGTGAGAGGAGGCATTCCTACATGTGACATAGCCATGGATAAGGTAGAGGAAAAATTTAAGAAATCTAATAAGGAAAAAACTGGTTCATACCTCTCAGCATTTATCAATGCCAAGCATGATGGCGTTGGTAGTGTTAGGGAACATCTTCTCAAACTGGTGAATATTTCCAACAAATTGAATGCACTGGATATTGGCACCACTGACCAATTTCTAGTCCACATGGCACTGCATTCACTTTCAAGTGACTATGAACAAATCAAAGTCAACTATAACACTCAAAAAGAAACCTGGAGCATCAATGAACTCATTGCAATATAATGTCAAGAGGAGGAGAGGATGAAGAGAACCAAGATTGAGACTATCAATGTTGTTCAAGCTAAGAAAGGTAAGGGAAAAGCAATCATTCCTTACAAGAACAACTACAAAGGATCAAAGCCACATAATGCAGGTTCTCACTTTCCCTCAAAGAAAAATCCAAAACACTCAATTGTATCTGCTAAAACTGATGGTGCTTCCACAAGCACTGGTCTTAAACCAAATGCAATACATCTTAAGAAATGTTATTATTGTTAATCCACTGAACACTGGAGGAAAAACTGTCCAGGCTTTAAAGGTTGGCTCATTAAAAAAGGTATGAAAACCATTGATGTTTTTGTCACAATTGAATTGAATATGATTTTTATACCTCAAAATTCTTGGTGGTTTGACACTGGATGTTCTACACATAAAACAAACTCTTTACAGGGATTTTAAAGGTTGATGGAGACAAATAAGGAAATCTACAATGTCTATGTTGGAAATGGAAATAAATTGACTGTTCAATCAGTTGGTAAAGTAATGTTGAGATTGTCATCTGGCTATGTATTAGTTTTAAACAATGTTCTTTATGTACCTTCTATGAGAAGGAATTTATTTTCTGTAACGCAGTTTGTAAGAGATGGTTTTTCATATGTTGGTAATGAAAATAAATAACCAGTTTGACAATCTCCTTGGATATGCATTTCTTAATGGTGATCTTTGGCAAATTGAGTGTACTTACTTTCATGATTGTCTTAATGTTGATCATTTTGCATTTAAAAGGCTGTTCACTATGAAACATCTTCTATTCTTTGGCATCGAAGACTTGGGCACATATCAAAAGAGAGAAGGATGAGACTCGTGAAAGATGGTGCATTGTTAGAGATTAATCCAAATGAACTTGAGACTTACAATGACTGTTTTAAAGGGAAAACAACTAATTCAACAAACAAATTGAAAGCTACTAGAAACAATGATCTCTTGGGGATCATACACACGTATGTGTGTGGACCATTTCCAACAAAGACTATGTGGCAATTCCTATTTTGTACTCTTCATCGATGATTTTTCAAGATATACTTATCTGTTTTTTATTTCAGAAAAGTCACAAGTACTTAATTGTTTTAAAAATTTCAAACTTAAGGTTGAAAAGCAACTAAACAAACAAATTAAGATTGTGAGATCCGATCGTGGAGGAGAATATTTTGGTAGATATGATAGGAGCATATTTATGCGACTTAGTTAGCTTGTTTTCTTGCACTTTTATAGTTAGTTTGTGGTTATTATAGTGTTTTAAGCTACTTTCGTGTGTTTGTAGGTCCAAATGACAAAGTTGGCGAGAAAGTACAATTTGGAGCCTTTTGAAGCAGTTTTGAGCATAAAATGGATATCACATGTTTGGAGTCAATTGGATGGACGAAATTGAAGATCAAAGGAGGCAAGAAATGAAGAAATGAACATGAAGAACAAAGAGTTCAGAATTGGAAACCAAAGTTTCTAAAGTTGGAAGTTGCTATTCTTGGAGGTTTCCACTCTTGAAAGTTTCTATTCTTGAATTGGAAGTTTCCTAATCCTTTTTCACCTTGGTTCCAACCCTTGCCGCACCTCTCAAGCCTCTTCCCTCTTGGATTCTGATTTGTTAGGCCCTTTTCCTTGTGGATTTGGGTTCTACAAATCCTTTTCAGAAACTAAGTGGGCCAAAACCCTTTTCTTTGTTGATTTGAACCCTAATCTATCTCCCCTAGGGTTGTGCCGCACCTAACACTTCTAGAAGCCTAAAAATCTGCACAAACCCTAATTATTTTCTCCCTTGGATGGGCCAAGCCTTTTATCTCCAAAACCCTAACCCTTTCCCATCAGATTTTGTGAAAACCCTAGCCTATAAATACAAGTTTTCAGCCATAAATTCGTCACCACCCTTCACACCATTCAGAAACACCTTGCCACAACCCTAATCACCATTCTACATCACAAAACACCATCGTACATCCATATACATATCTGCCGCACCTTTTGGAGAAGAATGAGAGCCTTGTCGTGCATTCCATTGATGAAGGAGGGCCTTGTGCGCATGCCATCTGCATCCTTGGGAGTTTTAAGAGTTCCTTCTTCCCTCGTTTCAGTTTCGATGTTTATTTTAATTTGCTTTTCAATTGCTATGAACATGTGGAACTATACTCTTATTAGTTAGTGGTGAATTTGAAGCCATGGACATATGTTAATATGAATTGATTCCCTTCAGTTATTGTTTCGTAAAACATGAATGCGATTTACTTATCTATTTGATTGATAACTTATTCTTGTGTGTTGATTAAGGAGGCCTACTTAGTTTGCATGCTTGAATCTGATGCTAAATTATAAGGGACTTTCACCTAATCGTTAGAAACTTATAATTACAAGTAGTGGAGATTGTTAGTCACAATCGTGTTAAGTAGATTCTTGGCAAAAGTATCATGCAGTTCATAGTTATAATTGCCTTGTCAATGCTTATGATTTCCATGGAATTTAATGATCTTTGAATGTATCTCTATCATGCTGTTCATATAGGGAACTTGAGAAGAATAATTTGGGTTGTTGCATGCATTCATCCAATTCAATGAATTTAGGGAAATCTGAGAGTTAATTTGTGCAATCACGATTAATTTGGGGCATTGTCGCTCATGGTTTAAAGAAACAATACTGGAAATCGATTTATGTTGCATATGTTCATGTGTGGAGAAGGATCCTCTAACTAGCTTTTCACCCTTGAATTCATCTTAATTTCGTTTTAGTTTACTTTGATTTGCAATTTGTTTAGTTTTAATTCAATTTCGTCAGAAATCAAAACCCCTTTTCTGTTTTATGTTATTAGGTCAGAATCTATCCTAATTAGGTTCTTTAGAGTGTTTTGAGTCAATATAGGTTAGAATCTGTCCATAAACATTGTTTGGGTCTTAGTTTAGTCTTAAATTCGTCCAATTTCATCTCTAGAATCTGTTTTGAGTCTAATTGTTAGTATTGTGCTGTTTTGAGTCTTTTAAGTGTTTTCTGAGTTAGTTAAGTTACAATCTGTTTTCTTTTAATCTTTTGAGTCAAAGTAAGTTTTAATTTCGTCCAAATCACTTGTTAGGTTTAGAATTGAGTCAATTTCACTTAGTTTTGCAGATTTGAGTGTCTTAGGTCAGTTTAGCGTCTATTCTTGTGTTTTTAAGTCTAATTCAGTGTTTTAGAGTTTCATTTTAGTAGATTAGCAGCCCTAGTTAATCCCCGGTTTAGAACGATCCCTACTTACATCTTTGCTACAATTGTCATCAATAGGGTTTAATTTGTGTGTCAAGTAATTTTCACACCAAGATACACTGAAGTAGGACAACAAATTGGTCATTTTGCATTGTTTATGCAACAAGAAGGAATTGTTGGACATTACACTACTCTTGGAACTCCTTTCCAAAATGGAGTGGCTAAGAAAAGGAATAGAACTTTGAAAGACATGGTCAGGAGCATGTTATCTCATTCACAGTTACCAGAATTCTTTTGGGGTGAAGCTATCAAAACTACATACTTAATTGAGTCCTAACCAAGGCAGTCAAGTCCACTCCTTTCGAAATTCAAACAGTAGAAGACCAAGTTCTAACCATTTTCACAGTTGGGGTTGCAGATGCGAGGCAAGATTGTATAATCCTAATGAAAAGAAATTGGATTTAAAGACTACCTGTTGCTTTTTTGTTGGATATGCTGAGAAATCGAAAGGCTACATGTTTTATTGTCCAAGTTCTTATACCAGATTGGTTGAAAGCAGCAATGCCAAATTCATTGAAGATTTTGGAGCACCACATCCCCATTCCAGAAATTCATAAGTGTTTGAAGAAAGAGATGAGGAGAATCCTATTTCTTTACCTACAATTAATCATATTACCTTGCCAATTTAATCTGGTGTAGTTTCAAATTCATGTTCTTTGCCACTTAATCCCAATGGTCTAAATACTAGAGACCAAATGCTTATGAATCTACCAGAAGGAAGTTTGCATGATGCAGAAGTCCTAGATGAGTTAAATGATGTTGCAGAAGTTGTAAATGCACATAATGTAAATGAGGTAATACTAATTGTAAGAAAATCCACAAGAATGAGAAAACCAGCTTTGTCAAATGACTATGTTGCTTATTTGCAAGAAGTGGAGTTTGAAGTTGGTGATGATGATGATCCTGTTACATATAAAGAAGCATTGGAAAGTAAAAATGCTTCACTTTGGGATGCTGCAATGAAAGATGAACTGGATTCAATGGAAAAGAATGAAGTTTAGTGTGTAGTTGAAGGATCCAGTGATATCAAACCCATTGGTTGCAAGTGGGTGTTCAAAACAAAACGAGATGCACAAGGACATGTTGAAAGATTCAAAGCTAGAATTGTTGCTAGAGGTTTCACACAAAGAGAAGGTGTTGACTACACTAAAACTTTTTCACTAGTGTCTACAAAGGATTCGTTTAGAGTAATTATGGCATTAATAGCTCATTATGACTTGGAATTACATCAAATGGATGTCAAGACTGCATTTCTTAATGGCAGCTTATTGGAAGACATTGATATGAAGTAACTATTGGAAATGTGCCCTAAAACCAATCATATGATGATACTTTATGGAAATTTCACATGCTAAACTAATCTAGTTTAATATCAAGGGCAAATATTATTGTTTTAAGCCGTCTCATATAAATGTTATATGCTTAAACGATAAGTCCAAGGAATATGTAATTAGGAGAATGTAATATAAAGAAGTTACATTCATGATACCATTCTCTTTCGTATACATATCCTAAATGTTCTTGATCATAGGATTGCCAATTGGGCATTGACAGTCCGTTAAGAACAGTACGTGTTGTATCTTCTCTCAGGGAGAGTAACTGGTCTCGAGTTATTGGTGTGATTGACACCAAGATAACCATGTAGGTGTCCACGGCATAGTTGGGGTTAAGCCACTTAGCCATGGAGGCAAGTGAATGTGCAACAAGGGATCTCTAACCTTCAAACCGTTTGAGGGAGAATACTCTATGATATGATTAAGAATCTCTGGCCAGAGTATGAATGAGATTTAGGAAGTCGTTCCAAATCACATTCAAAGTAATCATATAAGTAAATGAATCACATTGGATAGTAGACATGAATAAACTATCAAACCAAACAATGTGGTCAAGAGTATTGTATTAGAGAAAGACCGTATTGCATTGTAATCCTAAACTGAATAGGTTCTCCACCTCTTCTGATTAGCTTGGGTAACCATGACATACTGTTAGGTGTCACTCATGGTTTGTGGAAGCCCTAAACGTGTATAAACACTAAAGGGAGAATTGAAAGTAAGTTTCAATTCACAATCGATTTGAAAGAGTTCTAATTGCCCAATGCCTCGCTAAAAGGAACCTAATGGATCGTACACCGTGTAAGGTAGAGATTGAAGAAACAACGGAGATGACTAAGGATAATTAAATGGTTTAATTATTTATGGTAAGGATTAATTAATTTGTTAATTAATCAAACAAATAAAGTTCGTTAAAGACCTCGGGTTAGTTTTGGGCCTTAAGGCCCAATGGGCTTCGAACGTCAAGCCCATTAACTTAAGTTGCATGACAACTTAATGACTAAATATTCACGAAGGCCCAAACAGCCCAATAACACCCTATGGCTGGCCATATTGATAAAGGAGTGGGTTTTGGACTTATTACAAGTTTGCCACTCCAATGAAGGTAGGTATAAATATGACTTTATAGCCTTTTCTTTATTAGGGTTTCTTTTAGAGAAAAAATGAGAACACAATGTCTCTCCCTTTCTCTCTAAGAGGCCGGCCACCCTAGAGGATTTTAGCTAGCAATCTTACTTCCTCTAGGTCACTCATCTCTTCTTCAAGTCCTTACTTGGTGTGGAAAAATTAGAGGTTCTCAATTTTGGGAACTTGGAGAATCCTTTAAACCATCCTCATCCAAGAAATCCATGGATCTAAGAAGCAAGGAATGAAGGCCCTCTCCTTGGGTGATTAGCCTTTGCTTATGCAAAGAGGAATCAACAAAGGTATAAAATCTCTCAACTCACTTTGTTCTTGAGTTGAGTCTTGGTTCACCTTTCTACTAGGCTTTGAATTTCATGGGTAATGTTTTGTTTTTGAGTGCATACAAGCATGATTCTGCCTTTAATTGTTAATTGCATGCCATAGATGTTGCTCAAATGAACATGTTTTTCACAAAATCTCCTTCAGTAACCACCATGATTTATTGAAAGGGGGAAAGAACATATGGTCTGCAAGCTTACCAAGTCTATTTATGGACTTAAATAAGCTTCTAGGCAATGGTATAAAAAGTTTGATCAGGTTGTTAATTCATTTGGTTTCTCAGAAAATAAGATTGACAATTGCATTTATATGAAACAAGCCAAATCAGACTTTATTTTCATGGTTCTCTATGTTGATGACGTACTTCTTGCTAGCTCCAACGTACAATTATTAAATGAAACAAAACAAATGTTGTCTTAAAGCTTTGATATGAAAGATTTAGGTGTGGCTCATTGTGTTTTGGGGATTGAAATCACAAGAGATAGATTGTAGAAGTCTTTGGGTTTTATCTCAGATATTGATCAAGTGCTTAAGAGATTTAACATGAAGAACTGTAATGGTGGTGATGTTCCTATAGCTAAAGGTGACGAGCTTTCACTTGCTCAATGTCCAGTTACAATCCATGACATTGAACAGATGAAAGAGAAACCATATGCCTCATTGGTAGGGAGTGTTATGTATGCTCAAGTATGTACCAGACCGGACTTAGCATTTGCACTCAGTGTATTGGGAAGGTTTCAATCAAATCCTGGCATTGCTCATTGGATTGCAGGAAAGAAAGTACTCAGATACTTAAAAAGAACTTGAGATCATGTGCTGGTATTTCATCAAGTTAAAGTTTTAGAAGTTTATTATAGTGATGCAGACTTGGGAGGTTGTGTAGATGACAGAATTTCAACAAGTGGCTATGTGTTCACATTGGCTGAAGGTGTTATTTCATGGAGGAGTAAGAAACAAACCACTAAAGCTGTGTTAACAATGGAATCTGAATATATAGGGTGTTTTGAAGCTATAAGGCAAGCTGGATGGCTAAAGAATTTGATTCATTATTTTGGAGTTTTGCATAGTATTGAGAAACCAATTAAGATATACTGTGATAACACTTTTGCAGTGTCCTTGCCAAGAACAATAAGCGATCAAAGGCTTCAAGACTTATGGATATCAAATACTTGAAGCTTCAATACAAAATCAGAGAAAGAGTTGTGGATATTGAACATCTTGGCACATTTCATATGGTTGCAGATCCTTTAACAAAGGCATTACATGTCACTGCCTTTCGCATACACTTACCTAATATGGGATTGCAATCATCCATGGAAAGTATTTGAATGTGGGAGTAAGGTAATCTTCTCACAGTTATGACTATATTTTATGATTTCTTGTACTAAAGGTGTGCTTATTAAGACTATGAACTGAATTGCATGACGATGTGATCAGTTCGTAAAAGTTCATTCTAACAAGAACTATAGTGTTTGTCAATCTTGCAGAGATTGAAATAAACAAGACATCTGCGGTGTCTTCAGTACCAAGAAATGTGGGAGTCATTTTGGTATACAAATAGACTCTCATTAGAAGTCCCTCATGTTCCAAACTTTTATTTGTACGATCAATTTGTGGTTATAGTACACTGATACTTTACATTTGTATTAAGTTGTCTATGACTCAGTTGACAAACATATGTACTTATTTGGAAAAATTTATTGCACTTATCATGACTAAGTGATTACTCTTTAACTGTTGAGCATAATATGGATCGCAGGTTTGAATACACTCATGTGGGAGAATGTAAGATTTTATAGGATGAGTATAATCAAACCCTATTGTACTTATATATGCCGACATCAAGATAAGAGATTATATGGCCATATAGATAAATGGAGGGAAAAACATTAAGTTATAAAGTTTGAATTAGAGTTGGTTAACAACTCTAGGTAACCGGCAATAACCGAAACCCTAATAGCAGTTATTGTTTTTCCACGTAAATAAAAAGAGGTTCTTGGTCTCTCTTCTCGGTGTGATTTTAAGAAGAAAACCAGTCCCATTGACGGTTGTATTGTATCAAGCACCAGAGAAGAGGAGGCTAATCCTAGTACCCATGCAAGATGTGTTCAATAGCAAGTTGTTTTCTTTATTTGTACTAGGGTTTAATAGTGTTGTATATCATTACATGTTGATTGTGGTTCAATGGCTTAACTGATCATGTTTTGGCTGTGAAGTAAGAAATAAGTTTACATGTTGACCCCATGGATGTTGTTCAGCGTGGCTACAAGATTATCATTCAACCAACCTTCAACCGAGTCAGCCCTATCGTCCTAAACAGCGGCAGTGGGTGGCCCCTAGTGACGGATGGTTCAAACTGAATGTTGACGGAGCTGCAAAGGTGGTTGACAGAGTCGATGGGGCTTTTGGGGGGGGGGGGGAGGTGATTCTTGATGGTGACGGCCTCTTCTTAGCTGCTGGTTCTTGGAGGCTTCAAGGCAGCTCTTCGACCAAGCAGGTGGAACTCTTAGCACTAAGAGAAGGTTTGAAGCTTGCGAAAAGGGTGGGGTGCGTCCAACTGCAAGTGGAAACAGATTCTATGGAAGCTGTCTCGGTTTGTAATGGTGTTTCTACCGATTAGTCTCGAATTCATTATTTCTGATATTAAAGAGTTAGCTTCTGAGTTTGGCGGGTGCACGTTTTCATATGTTCCCGTACTTGTAATGGCGTGGCACATCCCCTAACCAAGTTAAATTTACTTGATGGTGATTCAGATGTATAGTTTGAGGAACCCCTTATTAGTGACGACCTTGACCATGATTTGTACTCTCGTTGAATTCTGAAATAAAGTTATTTATCCCATACTTAGGGCCTCTGTATTTAGATCTCGTATAAATACTCGGGGGACTCAAATGTAATTATGTAATAAAGAAATGGGCAAATATGTAATAAGTGAGGAGCCCTTATTCTATAAAAGGACTTCTCACTCTCCTCATTAGGGGAGGCCAATTCCTAGACCCTCTCACCCCCTCTCAAAGCTCTCACTTTCAGAGCTCTCTCTCTTTCAGATAAATACATAATCGGTGTGGACGTAGCCCAAACCTTGGGGTGAACCACGATACATCTTGTGTTATTTACTTTACTTGCAGATTCACGGTCGGATTTACGTTGTTCCAAGACCTCCGATTTTGTGCATCAACAAAAGCTATCGTATTCATTTCGTAAAAAAACTAACAACTGAAAATGAAATAATTATCAAAAAGTCCTTTAATAATCAATTAATACTCCCCGTTTTTCTCTGCATGAAATTAAATAATCCTTTACCATATTTGATTAATTTCTTCACAGATACATACAGTCTCAAGGGATCAAGTAAAAGCTATTTCGATTGGCTGTGCATGAAGTAGTTGTTCAACCCCACCCCACCAACAAAAGAAAAAGAAAAAAGGGAAGTAATCAAATCTTATTTCATGTTTTTAAATTGATTGATGCAAGGCCAATACAACCACACAAGGGCAGAGTCAGGATTTTTTTCTTGGGAGGGAGCTAGCTGAAAATAGTACCATAACATTATATGTTTATTTTTCTGCTTATATAAAATTATATAATAATCAATATAAAAGAATAACAATATAAAATAAACTATTCTCAAAATCAAAACCCTAACCGATAAATTCAAGGACCATATAAATAATTAACCTACTAACTAAATCAAGAATAAGTAAATAAAGAGATTAAGAATGTGTCAAAGGTGTCATTCATTAGAAAATCGCAAAGAAAAATAAGGAATTGGGGAGATAGGGATTTAATTGTGGATTTAAAAAAAAATATTTTTCTTTTCTTGAGTAAGAAGCATAGAGGCTAAATTACATAGGGTAAATGATCTTTTTTCTTTAAAGAGTAGGATAAAGGGGGACTGGAGATAGAACTAATTTATAATTTTTAGCATAAAATGTATTATTTACTACCTATCCTCTACTAAATATACATTAAATAATAATATGTATTGAAATTGAGTATGTTTATACCATATTTAGGGCCTCGTATTTAGATCTCGT
Organism: Malus domestica; assembly: GCF_042453785.1. Taxonomy (NCBI): domain Eukaryota; kingdom Viridiplantae; phylum Streptophyta; class Magnoliopsida; order Rosales; family Rosaceae; genus Malus; species Malus domestica. Next base: position 23,450,407 of record NC_091671.1, on the reverse strand, counting down.
ACAAATAATCAGGGGACTTAAATGTAATTATGTGATAAATGAAGGGGCAAAATATGTAATAAGTGAGGAGTCCTTATTCTATAAAAGGACCCCTCACCCTCACAATTAGAGGAGGCCAACCCTTAGGCCTGAAACCCTCTCACATCCCCTCTCATATTACAGAGGCTTTCTCCCTCACTTCTCAGAGAAATACAATACAATCAGTCTGGACATAGCCTAAACCTTGGGATGAACCACGATACATCTTGTGTTATTTACATTTCTTGCAGATTCACGGTCGGATTTATGTTGTTCCAAGACCTTTGGTTTTGTGCATCAACATTTGGCGCCGTCTATGGGAATCGATACGAAAAGTTGTGTTGGTTCTCTTTCATTTTTTCACATCCACCGTGAATCTATAGAAACCCAAGAACCAAACACCTGCACAGTCACTTTAAAACCCATGTCTTCTGCTTCAGCTCTCGGTCACGGTGGCATCAATGGAAACACAGTCACATTCATTCCTTCTCTCTCCTCTCACTCGCTCACACACAGACCACAACAAAAACAAATCCAAGAAAAGAGAGCATCACTCTCTCATCTCCTCTCTCTCTCATCTGATGGACGAGACATGCAGCAGCAACAGTCCCAGATCAAGTCAATCATGGTCGTCGATTCAGTGACATCCTCCCTCCTGGGCCCACCGGCCACCGAGAAGGACGCCAAGGCGCTTCAGTTCATAGAGGAGACGACCAAGAACACGGACTTGGAGCAGGAGAGAGTTCTGCTCGAGATTCTGAGTGTAACGCTGATACCGAGTACCTCAAACGATTCAGCCTCGATGGTATGACCGACCGGAACTCGTTCAAAGTCCAAAGTCCCAGTTATTACGTATAAAGATCTTCAGCCAGAGATCCAACGTATTGCTAATGGTGACCGCTCTCCCATCTTGAGCTCTCACCCTATCGCTGAGCATCTCACTAGGAAAGGTATTGTCTCTGACGATGGAACTGGAGAGGCTGGTGAAGGCCATGGTTGACGAAGATGACTACAGGGTCAAGACTGCTGATGAGGCCATCAGAGCCTTGTCTTCTTTGAAAAACTTAAAGTCCAAAAAGTTTCTCTCTTTCAAGTTTCACGGCAGCGGCGGTACTGCTGGCTCCTAAAGAGTCCAGATGCCTCATTTCCAGAGAGCTCATGGCCAACCCTGTTGTCTTAGCCACGGGAGAGGATGGAGATGGTTGCATACTGTGGATGAACTGGCGACAGTGATTCGGTCTCTGGATTAGAATCCGACGGAGGAGGAGTTTCAGGACATGATAAGCGAAGTGGACGTTGATGGAAATGAGACCATTGAGTTCATAGAGTTCTTAAGCTTAATGGCAAACAAAATGGGCGACAATGGAGAAGGTTTTGGCTCTTGACAAAGTTTACCCTCTTGCGCTGCTCACCCACGCTATAAACCTACAATTGTCGGCCATGGGAACCAGCCACCCAGGTTTTCATGTATGCAAGTGGAATTACAGCAAAGCAGAAAAAAGAAAAGAGCAAAGCAAAAAGCGAAAAAAAGAAAAGAAAAAGAAAGGCTGCATATGAGTATGTTTGCAGGTGAAAAGAAAAAGCATGCATCCTCAACCACTCCCACAAAAGTGAAAAGCAAAAGCTCTCTGTCTGTTCTTCTCTGAACAGATCCTATCCAAAATACAATTGTTTCCTCTCCTTACTTGTTCCTTTGTTCAAATTGGAACCCAGCATGGGCAGCCGACAGGTCTTGTACCCAAAATACTATTGTTTCTTCTTCTTACATGTTCTACTGTTCAAATCGTAACCCAGTTACCCAGCACCAGTAGCCAACACACTTGCAGTTGCAGACAACGCAACCAACATAGTGGCAAACGACGGTCGACGGTGAAGCTCTCTCCCACCAGAGTCTGCTTGTCCTCTAAAAACGTATCTAGACAGTCGGATTCGCATATAGTAAGCGTATCGACGACGTATCCAGAGGCCAAATGGTTAACTGATACATTCACATACGTATCCGGCGCGTATCGGGCTGTAAATTACAGAAGTAAAAAAAAAATGGAAGGTATATTCGGCAAGCACGCATAGGTTTACTTGGTAGGAAGGCCAACTTATCCCAAGGAATGGCTTTCCATGCTGGCTGCTCCCACACCAAATCATTCTTTAGCTTGGGATGTTGGCACTAGTAATGGCCAAGCTGCTTTCTCTCTTGGAGAGAATTATGAGCAAGTAATAGGGACTGATATGAGTGAGTCCCAACTAAAGCTTGCACTCCAACATCCTTGAGTTCGTTACGTTCACACTCCGATGACCATGTCTGACAACGATTTGTTGAGTTAATAGGGAGAGAAAACTCAGTTGATTTGGTTACCGCGGCAGAGGCCGTTCACTGGTTCAACCTCCCAAAGTTCTACTCGGTCATCAAATGCGTTTTGTGTAAGCCCGGATGAGTAATTGCAGTTTGGGGCTACAACTATAGCGTAACAGACCTCGAACTTGACGATGTATTGAAGCGTTTTAGCGAAGCATGTAAACCATTTTAGGACCTGAAGATGGACTACTTGTGGGAAGGGTATATGATACTTCCATTTCCATTTGAGAGCGATGGTTTAGGTTCTGAAGGTCGGCCTGCGCCACTGGAAATGCCAAAGTAGACGCCATTTGAAGAGATGGTGAGGATATTAAGGTCATACTTTGGAGTCCATGCAGCTAAAGATCAAAGAGTGCACATGCAAAGTAGAGACAAAGACTGAGAGGGTGCGGTGCAAAAGAAGAAAGCAGAAAATGAAAAGAAAAAGTAAAGCAAGTCTGCAAAAGCAATAAGCAAGTCTGCCAGAGAGGATGGAGGTGGAGAGACAGAGGCGCAGTGGGAAACAGAAACAAAAGCAAAAGCAAAACAAAAGTGAAAGCAAAAGCAAGGAATAAACACCCCATCAGAATGATGTGATTTGCTTTTCTTGTTTTTGTATGATGTGATGTATTTTTCCTATCTTTCGGAGACATCTGTATAAACCCCATAAGAGGGTAATAAACGGCAAAGCCCAAAATAAATGGGCTGGAATGTTGTGTGGAGAGCGAAGGCCCATAAGCCTAAAATAGCACCAACCAAATCATCAAAAGTACGCCCAGTACTCCACAATTATTCGGCAACCAGCCGCTATTACCACTAACCAGGTGATCAAAAGTACACCCAGTACTCAAAAATTATTCGGCAACCTGTTGCTATTACCACCAACCAGGTGATGAAATGTACAACCCGTACTCTAAATATCATTTGGCAACTAGCCATTCATGCCACCAACCAGGTAATGAAATGTACAACCCGTACTCTCCTTCATGCCAGCAATTATGTCATTCATACATAAACATTCATGAACATCACTCATGACAATCATACATAAACATTCATGACCATGATTCATGTCAACATTCATGAGCATCACTTATGACAACATCTATGAGCATCACTCATGTCAATCAACATAAACATTCATGAGCATCACTCATGTCAATCAGCTTCAAAAGCTTCATTTACAATAGCTCTAGCTTCAAAAGCTTCATTTACAGAGCTTCAGCTTCAAAGCTTCATTTGTAAAGCTTCACCTACAAAGCTTCAGTACAGGGTATAGAAATACCGCCTCCGAACAACCACCACTTCGGTCCATACATGAATTCAATTTGAAGTCTCCAGCCAACAGACTCTATTAACTGAAGACTTGGGGGACTACATTATGTACCATATATTGGGCCTCAACTGGGCCTCATGAAAAATACTTGGGGGACTTAGCCCATCACTTATGTATTGAGGAGCGAGCCCTTATTCTATAAAAGGAACTTTCTCACCGTCATTCGAGAGCATCAACTCTAGCACATTATTCATGTATTGAGGAACGAGCCCTTATTTTATAAAAGGGACTCCCTCACCATCATTAGAAAAGCATCGTTGTCAACTGAGCAACCGCCTCACCGCGAGCATCAACTCTTAGCCTATCACTTATGTATTGAGAAGCAAGCCCTTATTCTATAAAAGGGACTCCCTCACCTTTAACGCCACAAGCCGAGCCAACCAAGGCAACATAAGCCATGAGCCGAGCAGCCTCGCAGCATGTGCTACTTTTAGTTAAGCATCATTTCAGATTAAGCACCGCCTCATATCGAGCATCAGTTCAAGACAACATCTAGTTACTTCGGCCCACACATGGACTTAATTTCAAGTCTCCAGCCAAAAGACTTTCTTGACTGAAGACTTGGGGGACTACTGTTTATACCATATTTAGAGCCTCATATTTAGATCTTGTACAAATACTCGGGGGACATAAAATGTAATTATGTGATAAAGGAATGAGCAAATATGTAATAAGTGAAGAGTCCTTATTCTATAAAAGGACCCCTTACCCTCACAATTAGAGGAGGCCAATCCTTAAGCCTGAAACCCTCTCACATCCCCTCTCATATTACAGAGGCTCTCTCCCTCACTTCTCAGAGAAATACAATACAATCAGTGTGGACGTAGCCCAAACCTTGGGGTGAACCACGATACATCTTGTGTTATTTACATTTCTTACATATTCCGGTTTTGTGCATCAACACAGTGCATTTGGACTGTTATCGGATTTAATAAAAACAAACAAGTGTGTGTTTGAAACCCATTGGAACTTAAGCAAATAAAAAAATTTAATGCTGAACTAGGACCATAAGAATGAGTAATCAAAATAAGAAGCTTAGCGAATTTCAAATGTACATAGTTTTTCTATTTGGAGTTCATTTAGACTGTTTTCAACATTAATAAAAACGAATGACCATGTGTTTGACACCCATTGGAACTTAAGCAAATAAACACATACAATGCACTACAAGGACCATGACAATGAGTACTCAAAATATCAAAAGCTTATTGAGTGTCAAAAGTACACAGTTTTTCTATTTAGAGTGCATTTGGACTATTTTCGGCATTAATAAAAACAAACAAATGAGTGTGCGTTTCACACCCATTGTAACCTAAGCAAATAAACACATACAATGTGCTACAAGGACCATAAGAATGAGTACTCAAAAGATTAAAAGCTTATTAGGTGTCAAATGTACACAATTTTTCTATTTGGAGTTCATTTGGACTACTTTCCCATGACAATAAGAATGAGTAATCAAATGATAAAATTCTTATTGGGTGTCAAAAGTACATAGTTTTATTGCAGTGTATTTGTAATGGTTTAGGCATTAATAAAAACAAAGGGGTGTGCGTTTGACACCCAAGCAAATAAACAGATATAATGTGCTACTAGGTTCATAAGAATGAGTCATCAAAAGATCAAAAGCTTATTCGGTGTCAAAAGTACACCCTTTTTTATTTGGAGTTCATCTGTAATGTTTTAGATATTAATAAAAACAAACGAGCGTGTGTTTATTAGCTTAAGTTCAAATGTGTTTGACACCCATTGGAACTTAGAAAAGAAACAAAAATAATACACTAGTATGACCTTAAGAATGAGTACTCAAAAGTTCAAAAGTTTATTGGGTGTCAAAAGTACAGAATTTTTCTATTTTGAGTTCATTTGTACTGTTTTCGCCATTTATAAAAACAAACAACCACACTTTTGATACCTATTACAACTTAAGAAAATAAACACATATAATGTGCTAGTAGGACCATAAGAATGAGTACTCAAAAGATTAAAAGCTTATTGATTCTCAAAAGTATAGAGTTTTTCTATTTGGAGTTCATTTGGAGTGTTTTCAGTATTAATATAAACGAACTACATTGAGTTTGCGCATTCAATCTTAAGCAAATGGAAACATATAATGCGCTCAAAAGATCAAAAGCTTATTGGGTGTCAAAAGTACACATTTATTATGTTTGGAGTGCATTTGGACACTTTCCAACGTTAATAAAAACAAAGGAGCGTGCGTTTGACACCCATTAGAACTTAAGAAAATAAACACTTATAATATGTTACTAGGACCATAAGAATGAGAACTCAAAGGATCAAAATTTTAATGGGTGTCAAAAGTACACAGTTTTTCTATTTGCAGTTCATTTGGATTGTTTTTGGCATTAAAAAAAAGAATGAGCTTGATTTTGACACCCATTCCATCTTAAGCAAATAAACATGTATAATGTGCTACTAGGACCATAAGAATGTGAACTCAAAAGATCAAAAGCTTATTGGGTGTCAAAAGTACACAGTTTTTTTATTTGGAGTCCATTTGGACTGTTTTGGCATTAAAAAAAAGAACAAGCTTGCATTTGACACCCATTCGATCTTAAGCAAATAAACACATATAATGTGCTACTAGGACCATAAGAATGAGTACTTGAAAGATCAAAAACTTATTGGGCGTCAAATGTACATAGTTTTTCTATTCGGAGTTCATTTGGATTGTTTTCGGCATTAATAAAAACGAACGAGCTAGCATCTGACAACCATTCAATCTTAAGCAAATAAACATATATAATGCACTACTAGTGTTGGAAATGTGCCCTAAAACCAATCATATAATGATACTTTACGGACATTTCACATGTTAAACTAATATAGTTCAATTTAAAGGGCAAACATTATTGTTTGAAGCTGTCTCATATAAATGTTATACGCTTAAACGAAAGGAATATGTAATTGGGAGAATGCGATCTAAAGAAGTTAGATTCATGAGACCATTGTCTTTCGTATACATATCCTAAACATTCCTGATCATAGGATTGCCAATTAGGCATTGACAGTTTGTTAAGATCAATACGTGTTATGTCTTCTCTTAGGGAGAGTGACTGGTCTCGAGTCATTGGTGTGACCGACACCAAAAAAAGTACGTAGGTGCTCAATAGAGAATGAGTTCACTGAACGCGATCAACAAGGAGTTCTCATACTCATGTCACATGAGAACTCATGGTTGGGATAATGCAAAGTAGTCATTTGACCTGAGGCATCATAGTTGTCTTGTGGTTAGGTCCTTGATCTTTGACTATGTCCAATTCACTCCATCCGAGGGTGTCCACGACATAATTGGGGTTAAGCCACTTAGCCATGAAGGCAAGTGAATGCGCAACAAGGGATCTCTAACCTTCAAACTATTTGAGGGAGAATACTCTATGATATGATTAAGAATCTCTGGCCAGAGTATGAATGAGATTTAGGAAGTCGTTCCAAATCACATTCAAGGTAATCATATAAGTAAATGAATCATATTGGATAGTAGACACGAATAAACTATCAAACCAAACAATGTGGTCAAGAGTATTGTATTAGAGAAAGACCGTATTGCATTGTAATCCTAAATTGAATAGATTCTCCACCTCTTCTGATTAGCTTGGGTAATCATGACATACTGCTAGGTGTCACTCATGGTTCATGGAAGCCCTAAATGTGTATAATCACTAAAGGGAGACTTGAAAGTAAGTTTCAATTCACAATCGATTTGAAAGAGTTCTAATCGCCCACTGCCTCGCTAAAAAGAACCTAATGGATCGCACACTGTGTAAGGTAATGCTTGAAGGATTTGACGGAGATGAGTAAGGACAATTAAATTGTTTAATTGTTTATGGCAAGAATTAATTAATATCTTAATTAATCAAACGAATAAGTTCGTTTTAAACCTTGAGTTAGTTTTGGGCCTTAAAGCCCAAATTGGGCTTTGAATCGTCAAGCCCATTAGCTTAAGTTGTATGACAACTTAACAAACAAAATTCAAGAAGCCCAAAACAGCCTAAAGGCTTGAGAAAACGGCCATAGAGAGAGGAAGGGCTTTTTGGTCGAAAATGCATACAAAAGTTGAAAGCATAGAAGGGGTATCTTTGCTCCATCCTCATTAGGGTTTTCTAAAGATGAAAAGTGAGAAAAACTCTCTCTCTTTTCTCTCTAGAATAGCCGGCCACCATGGGAGAGTTTACTAGCATCTAACTCTTCCATGGCCACTCATCTTCTTCTTCAACCATCCTTGGTGTCGGAACTTAGAGGTCTCCAACTTTGGGGACTTTTGGAGAAACCAATTCTTCCATCCATATCCTAGAAGGCATGGAGCCAAGAAGCAAAGTTCCTCCATCCACATCCATGGAGCCAAGGAGTAAGGTGACAAATGAAAGAAGGCCCTCACATGGGTGATTAACCTTTGCTAAGCAAAGAGGTGCTTCAAAGGTATAAAATTTCTCAAGTCACTTTGTTCTTGAGTTGAGTCTTGGTTCACATAACTACTAGGCTTTGAATTTCATGGGTAATGTTTTGTTTTTGAGTGCATACAAGCATAATTCCGCCTTTAATTGTTAATTGCATGCCATAGATGTTGCTTAAATGAACATGTTTTTCACAAAATTTCCTTCAAGTGGTATAGAGAGCCTTGGTCTAGTAGTTGGTGAATCCTTTTGGGTTTTGTATTTTCATAGTTTATGATTTGAATGTTGTAATTGTTACAAGCTTTATTCTTGCTTCCTGAATGTTAATTTTGTTAGGAAATTTGCCATCTCAAATGTTGTAGATGTAGTTCATATGAGCATGAATTTTGGAGCTAAAATTTGGTGCCATGTTTTTGGGGAAATTGGGCCAAATCCAAAGGGTGGATTTTTGGGTTCATGTTTGTCTTGTTAAAAGTGTTTTAAAGTGACATTAGGAACCCCTAAATACCCTAGTATGGTAATATGTTTTTTCCCTTAAGTTTGAGAGTTTTTGGGGTGTCTTTGGGTGAAAAATGTTCATGGAGCTCTTATGGGTTTTCATGGATATTCTTCATTGTTCTTGTTACGTTTTTGGCAAGAACAAAAAGGTTGGGTATTTTGATTCAAAGTTTTTGGTTGTTTACATAAAGTTTTTGTTAGTGATGGATGGTTTGAATTTTCAATCAATAGCCATACCTTTTCTACTATTCACACCATACCAAACACTTACACCTTTTCCTTGTTTCAAGGAACCATGTTTTATAGAAATCACTTTTTCAAACCTACCCATCAACTTTCACTTTTGTTGAAAAATTCAAAAGTTTTATGACACCTTCTCTCATCCAAAACCGGCCACCCTATTAAATAGGGTACTTTTGGGGCTTTTATGCAATTACATAAAGTTTTGATACTTTTGTGTATTTGTACTTTGACCCGAAAGTTTACATTTTTACGTAAAGGCTCAAAATCACTAAAGGACAAAATGTTTTGCTCCTTTAATGAAGTTTTTGTATTTTGATGAAATTTTTCTAGTTGTAATTACATGAAGTAGTGGACTTTTATGTTTTTACAAAGTGACCTCAAAAGTTTGTGTTTTGCAATATAGCCCAATAGTTGAGGTTATTGTTTTTCGGCCCAAATTAGTTGAGAACAAAATAGTTTTGTATCTTTAAATGAGAATTGAATTTTCATTTCATTTAGCTTCATTTAAATCAATTCTATGGATACAAAAACCAAATGAAAATGTTGCATTCAAGTTTAATTAGTTAAAGTGTTAATTAATTAAAGAAAGGGTGATTATGAACCTAAGCCTACGATAATTGAGCTATGTGAAAGGCCGTCTCAAATTTGTTTGAACCATGGGAATGTGTAGATTAGATTTTGGTTGTAATTTGATATGATCAAATATTGTAAAAAAACATAAGCTCTTCTTTACTTTAAAGTAATTTGTTTTAATCAAATGTTGTAAAAGAGCATAACCTCTTCTTTACTTTGAAGTACTTCTTTCTTGCTTTATTTGATATGCATGAAAATGAAGTAGAGGGTCCAACGCCCAATAAGAAAACACACCTTAATGTGATTAAACGCGTAACTAAAATCAATCATCATCCCAAGACCGAGATTCAACACTAGGCTTGTGTTGGATCGAATCAAAGGTTCATAGTCATCCTAAAGCCCTAAGGCAACTATATAGTCCATCAATGAATGCAAACCATATGTTAGTAGTACCATATACTCTTGCTTTAAAAACCATTTTACAAGCATAGTGGGAGTATCATATACAACTAAATCAATCACATGGACCAATAGTTGTAATAGGACCAAATTGTTTTAATAAGATTAAAATGCATGCTTATATATGATGAGACCTAAAACCCTCAACCAAACCATTATTAAGTTGATAAGCGTGTGAGTGCTTTGAACACTCTTTCGTGGCCTTCCACCTTGGTAGGCTCCGATTGTTTGTGACCCGTACACCAACTTCACCCTATCATGGGGGAGTACAAAGTGCGTGCTTACACTCAGGAGGAGTTCTATATGCATACATGATGTTGTGAAGGTAGGCAACAAGAATGATCAACATCATATCATTGTGAGGTTGTTCTTGAACCCCTACTGGAACTTGCATGGTGGGAATGACTTAACTAAGTGCAATGGAGCCAACATCATATCATTGTGAGGCTTCATTCTCTAGAGGCCAAATAAGATGGGTACTTGCAAGAGATGCAAACGAGTAAGCGTACTCTCTCATTATTATTGATGCTAGCCAACATCATATCATTGTGACGTGGGCTTGGTAATGCTAAGTCTCCCATACCCTACTAAGAGTTTCCTCCAAAACTCTCGAATTCCGATAAGGGATATGGAATTTGCAAAAATAGTGGGTGGTGCTATTTGATTTAAAGACCCAGATCAAATGGCTTAAAATCAATCAATTTATATTCGTTATGTATTTATTTACCAATATATTTGCAAACACTATCCAAAACTTGACAAAGAAAACGCCGAAAGCTTTAGTTTCTGGACTTGGTACTACAATCCCATAGATTGTCTTTACTGGCTTGTATATCTACCTAAGTAGTCTCATCCTTGCAATCTTCCTATTGATAATGTATCATTGGAAGAACATGTTAGATGAGTCTATCATAAAGAGGACAACACTTTTAATGTCATAATTCTTCAATTACAAATTGTTGTATGAAGAAGTCAGAGTTCAAAAGTTGCTTTGAACAACTCTTAGTTAACGCAAACATTAGTGCTTGTTTCTTTGTTACATGAACAAGGAACTTGAGAAGTAAGCACAAGAGCATGGACTCTTTATGTGCCATGATTCTTCACTTACAAATTGTTGTATGAAGAAATGAGAGTTGCCTTGAACAACTCTTGAAAGTTTGTAATTATGTTTAGAACATAATGGTTGGTTGACAAAAATAGTCCATCAACATGGACTTATGATGATTTTGAATCATTGAGTGTTGAAGTGTTAAACCACTTCAAGAGACGGAAACTAGGCAAGGACTTCACTTTTGTGTCCCTATCCAAATGGTTCACTAAGTTTATTGTAAACTATATAGTGAACAATAACCACACGCTCTCCAAATTGTTTGATGTATATAATACAATTGAAATACGTTTCAAGAGAGATCGTGGGAGTTTAGGGACCATGACTATTGTAGTCAAAGGAGAAGTCAAATGAAGAAGGCAAAATAACTCCAAGGGAACAAACTTTCTTTTATGAAAGGATGGACATTGGAAGGGTTATTTGCAAGAAATGTCTTGGAAGTGTCAAGAACACACCTTTCGAAGGTGTTGCAAATTGTTCTTGAATAGTTCAAAACAGTTGGTTCTTCAACTTGAATGCTTGATTCCGTATTGGTAACTATGTTTTACAATCGTTGTAAAAGTGTGGCTAATAAGAAGTAGAAGATTAATGAGAGAAGAGAAAGTACTTCACATTCGGAACGTGAATCAAATGTAGATCTTTGCGAAAGCAGGTAGTACTTACTTCCTCATATGAACTACCAAAGAAAATGGAAAAACAAAGATTGTCTTTACATTCCAATTTGGATAAAGGAACTTAATTCCATATGAGAAATGGATGAATGTTTTGTTTGATAAAACATTGTTCTTTATTAATGAATGATTAGATTATTGTAATCTAATTGATTATCTCTATAGTAGATATGATATGGCAGTGTTAACTGTTTAGAATATAATGATGCTTAAAACCCAAAAGGTTGCAAAGTAGTGAGTGACTAATCCCAACTGAGTTGTGATACCTCTAAAACATAAATTACTAGTTGGTCATAGATGGATGCTTTGGATCATTAGATCCAGATCCAATGCCTTCTTGTTAAAATTGTATAGAGGCAAAATGTTTGAATCTTTATTCTTTTGGAAAGGAAGAAAGAATCACAAAGTTGTTAATTCACTTAGATGTTAGTGGCACTTGTCCACAACATAATACTACTCATGTTGTATGACATTCACCGAAGATCGCTCTCGGTTGGACTATCGTTTATTTTGAATAAACACAAGTCCGAATACTTCGCAAAAGGATTCAAAGAATTCGAGAATGGAAGTTGATGAGTAAGACGTCTAAAGTATTTACCTCCATAGATTTGATCCAAGGAAAGGTAACACTTTAGAATAGTTTCCTTGAAAGATATCAAGGAATGAAGCATCATAAGATAATGGATTTCTCCATTAGGAGAAGAACGAACTTGAATAAGATTTAGTTTGTTGGATGTTATCCATTACCCATATATAGAATATATACTTCTAAGACAATATGATTGTCAATTAGAAGATCTTCCAAAATTTTCATGACTCCATAGGATGTAGTTAGAAAGAAAGATAAGTCTTAATCGTGTTAAGATTTGGGGTTGTGTGCTAATAAGCAATATTTGTTTGAGAATTATCTTGTGAATATCCTTAAATTAACCTTTGGATATCACTTCTATAAACCAACTAACAAATGTTGTTTTGTTGGGTAGTTCATTGTAATCCTACAATATGATTTGCCTAACGCAAATGAACGAGAGATAGAACTCAACGAATGGGTTCTTTGAGATACAAGATAATCAACAAATATAACAACCCACTTCCTACACCACAAGCTCCAAGGTAGTCAAGAAGGATTTATAAACTGTCTCAGTTGAATGGTTTGAACTTTATGACTATGTCATAGAGTTACACCTCTTAATTCGAAAGAAATAAGAATGAAAATCCTTATGACTACATTGAGTGTACATACGACATATACTCAAGGAAATGGTAAAGTACCATTTGACCCGAAATAGTGAAACCTTTAATAGCTAATTGGTAGCTTAAGGTGATTGCAATCAAAGAGATTGGTTGACTTGGAAGAAACCATCTTTGACATATCCTTGGTTTCAATTAATTCAAAGATTGCTAGCTACAACTAAATGGTGATTCAATGTTTGGACATAATATGGGTTTCCGAAACCATTATTAAGATAGTCTTGATAATATATGTCTAAAACTATGAATCACAAGACATGTAAGTTGTAGAGATCCATCCATCATGAATCTTAGCAAGCTAGTGGGAGCTATAAGCATCTTATGAGAGAAGGATCAAATCGTTTGATTTCTCATAAAGATGTAAATGGATCTTTTGTTTACTAGGTTTACAAAAGATTAGTGGGAGTCAATCATGTTCCTAAATTTGAATATATACATATATGATATGTTAATTCTGGAAATGAAAAGAATACTTCTTCGTTAAAGTTATGACTTTAAACATTCTATAACGATAGAATGTATATGGGAGACATAGACTATAAACATGGGATGGAAATCTATTATGATAGATTTCAGGATATAATTGGATTATATCAAGCCCTAATGATAGACAAAAGATGCTATGAAGTTTCTTATATGATGATAAACTTCAATGAGAAGAACAACTCTAGTGAGACTAGGAGGTAGCTATTCTCAAAGGGAACGTACCCTTTGACTCCCAAAGAAATAATGCGTAAATAGAATCCTTTATGTATATGCAGAAAGGGGATTTATATATTTCATATTGTATGGAAAACGTTGATATGAGTTGTACCAAGGTCAGTATAAGACGATATCAATGCAAGCCCAGGATCAGAACCATGGCAACTGTCAAGTGAATCATTAAGTATTTGAGAAATAATAAAGGATGGATTCCTCAAGAATGAGGAAGAATTAGAGTAACGTAATGGAAGCGTAAATGTATTAGATTATGAATCTAATCCATCATTGGATGTTTCTTCATTATGAATGAAGAGATAATCAAATATCTCTTTATTATGACTAAAGAGATATTTGGATGGAAACATTAAAAGTAATGACTTTAGTGTGTTCCTTTGTGAATGCAAAATATATTGCCATATAGAAGCTTACAACAATGTTGTTTGGATGAGAAAGTTCATTCATGAACTCTCTATTCGTTTCCAACCAGAAAGTGTCTCTAGTGTACCGACACTACGACACTAATAGGGCGATAGCTCAGGCCAGGGAATCAAGGTCTCATCATGATCTGAACTCAAATGAGAGACTAAACCACATGATTAAGAATCATGTATAATGGTGACGACATTTTTCTCAAGGTTGCTTCTATGGATAACATATAGATATCCATTGTCTAGGCCTACTACTCAGCCATTTTTGAAATGACTACAGAAGAGGTATCATCATTGATGACCAAGCTGATTAGCTCTAGTGCAAGTGGGAGATTGTTGGAAATGTGCCCTAAAACCAATCATATGATGATACTTTATGGACATTTCACATGTTAAACTAATATACTTTAATTTAAAGGGCAAAGATTATTGTTTGAAGTCGTCTCATATAAATGTTATACGCTTAAACGATAAGTCCAAGGAATATGTAATTGGGAGAATGTGATCTAAATAAGTTAGATTCATGAGACCACTCTCTTTCGTATACATATCCTAAATGTTCCTGTTCATAGGATTGCCAATTGAGCATTGACAATCCGTTAAGATCAGTACGTGCTATGTCTTCTCTTAGGGAGAGTGACTATTCTCGAGTCATTGGTGTGACTGACACCAAGACAAGTACGTAGGTGCTCAATAGAGAATGAGTTCACTGAACGTGATCAAGAAGGAGTTCTCATACTTATGTCACATGAGAACTCATGGTTGGGATAATGCAAAGTAGTCATTTGGCCTGAGACATCATAGTTGTCTTGTGTTTAGGTCCTTGATCTTTGACTATGTCAAAGTCACTCCATCCGAGGGTGTCCATGATATAGTTAGGGTTAAGCCACTTAGCCATGGAGGCAAGTGAATGCACAACAAGGGATCTCTAACCTTCAAACTGTTTGAGGGAGAATACTCTATGATATGATTAAGAATCTTTGGCCAGAGTATGAATGAGATTTAGGAAGTCGTTCCAAATCACATTCAAGGTAATCATATAAGTAAATGAATCACATTGGATAGTAGACATGAATAAACTATCAAACCAAACAATGTGGTCAAGAGTATTGTATTAGAGAAAGACCGTATTGCATTGTAATCTTAAACTGAATAGGTTCTCCACCTCTTCTGATTAGCTAGGGTAACCATGACATACTGCTAGGTGTCACTCATGGTTTGTGGAAGCCCTAAACGTGTATAATCACTAAAGGGAGAATTGAAATTAAGTTTCAATTCATAATCAATTTGAAAGAGTTCTAATCGCCCACTGCCTCGCTAAAATGAACCTAATGGATCACACACCATGTAAGGTAATGCTTGAAGTATTTGACAGAGATGAGTAAGGACAATGAAATGGTTTAATTGTTTATGGAAAGAATTAATTAATATGTTAATTAATCACACGAAAAAGTTCGTTTTAAACCTTGAGTTAGTTTTGGGCCTTAAAGCCCAAATTGGGCTTCGAATCGTCAAGCCCATTAGCTTAAGTTGTATGACAACTTAACAAACAAAATTCAAGAAGCCCAAAACAGCCCAAAGGCTTGGGAAAACCGGTCATAGAGAGAGGAAGGGCTTTTTGGTCCAAAATGCATACAAAAGTTGAAAGCATAGAAGGGGTATCTTCGCTCCATCCTCATTAGGGTTTTCTAAGGATGAAAAGTGAGAAAAACTCTCTCTCTTTTCTCTCTAGAATAGCCGGCCACCATGGGAGAGTTTACTAGCATCTAACTCTTCCATGGCCACTCATCTTCTTCTTCAACCATCCTTGGTGTCGGAACTTAGAGGTCTCCAACTTTGGGGACTTTTGGAGAAACCAATTCTTCCATCCATATCCAAGAAGGCATGGAGCCAAGAAGCAAAGTTCCTCCATCCATATTCATGGAGCCAAGGAGTAAGGTGACAAAGGAAAGAAGGCCCTCACATGGGTGATTAACCTTTGCTAAGCAAAGAGGTGCTTCAAAGGTATAAAATTTCTCAACTCACTTTGTTCTTGAGTTGAGTCTTGGTTTCATGGGTAATGTTTTGTTTTTGAGTGCATACCAGCATGATTCCACCTTTAATTGTTAATTGCATGCCATAGATGTTGCTCAAATGAACATGTTTTTCACAAAATTTCCTTCAACTAGGATCCTAAGATTGAGTACTCAAAAGATGAAAAGCTTATTGGGAGTCAAAAGCACACATGTTTTCTATTTGGAGTTTAATTGGACTGCTTTCGGCAGTAAAATAACAAACGAGCATGCGGTTGACACCCATTCGATGTTAAGCTAATAAACACAAATAATGCATTACTTGAAAGATCAGAAGCTTATTGGGTGTCAAAAGTACGTAGCTTTTCTATTTAAAGTTCATTTGGACTGTTTTCAGCATTAATAAAAAATAACAAGCGTTTGTTTGACACCTATTTGAACTTAAGCAAAAATCACATATAATGAGCTTATAAGACCGTAAGAAATAGTACTCAAAAGATCCAAAGCTTATTGGGTGTCAAAAGTACATAGTTTTTCGATTTAGATTTCATTTGGACAGTTTTCGGCATTCATGAAAACTAGCGGCCATGCGTCTTATTGGGTGTCAAAAGTGCCCATTTGTTATATTTGGAGTGCATTTGGACTCTTTCCGGCATTAATGAAAACAAACGAGCATGCGTTTGACACCCATTGAAAAATAAAAATGAACACATATAATGTGCTCTTAAGACCATATGAATAAGTACACAAAATATCAAAAGCTTATTAGGTGTCAAAAATACACAGTTTTTCTATTTGGAGTGTTTTTGAGCTATTTTGGTTTTAAACATAAACAAATGAGCATGCGTTTGACACCCATTGAAACTTAAGCAAAAAAACACATATAATGCATTAGTAGGCTAATAAGAATGAGTCCTCAAAAGATCTAAAGCTTATTTACTGGCAAAAGTACGTAGTTTTTCTATTTGGTGTTCATTTGGACTGTTTTCGGCATTAATAAAAACGAACGAGATTGCGGTTAACACCCATTCGATCATAAGCAAATATAAGCATATAATGCGCTACAGGGACCATAAGAATGAGTACTCAAAATATTAATAGCTTATTTGGTGTAAAAAAGTACCTAGTTTTTCTATTCGGAGTTTATTAGGAATGTTTTCGGCATTCATAAAAACAAACGAGTGTGCGTTTGACACCGATTGGAACTTAAGAAAAAAATAGTAATGTGCTTCTAGGACCATAAGAATGATTACTCAAAATATTAAAAGCTTATTGGGGGACAAAATTGCACAACCTTTCTATTCAGAGTTCATTTGGACTATTTTTGGCATTAATAAAAACAAACGAGGGTGCGTTTGGCCCCAATTGGATCTTAAGCAAGTAAACACATACAATGCGCTACTAGGGCCTAAGAATGAGTACTAAAAAATCAAAAACTTATTGGGTGTCAAAAGTACACAGTTTCGACTTAGAGTTCATTTGGTCAGTTTTTGGCATTCATAAAAACAAGCGGCCATGTGTTTGACACCCATTGAACCTTAAGTAAATAAACACATATAATGTGCTACTAGGACCATAAGAATGAGTACTAGAAAGATCAAAAACATATTGGGTACCAAAAGCACACAGTTTTTCGATTTAGAGTTCATTTGCATAGTTTTACGCATTCAAAAAAACAAGCGGCCGTGCATTTGACACCCATTGGAACTTAAGTAAATAAACACATATAATCCGCTACTAGGACCGTAAGAATGAGTACCCAAAAGATCAAAAGCTTATTGGGTGTCAAAAGTACACATTTATTATGTTTGATGCTAGGATATAAGAAAGTTTAACATAATCGTTACAAACTTATATTCACAAGTAATGAAGGTCGCTGGTCACGATCGTGTTAAGTTAAATTCTTGGCATGAGTATCATGATGTCATAGTTACGAATGCCTTGTCGATGCTTATGATTTTCACAGAGCTTAATGATCTTTGCTTGTGTCTCTATTATGTAGTTCATGTAGGGAACTTGGGAAGAATAATTTGGTTGCCGATGCGTTGTTCGTCCAATTCAATGACTTAAGGAAAATCTGAGGGTTAATTAGTGATGACACGGTTAATCTGGGGCATTGTCGTTCATGGTTTATTGAAAGAGTAACTGGAAATCAATTCATGTGCATATGTGTCATGTGTGGAGAAGGACCTTCTAGCTAGCCCATCATCCATTAATTCACCCAATTTCGTCCAAACTTTGTTTAAGTTTACAATCTGCTTGTTTTTACTTTAATTTCATCCAAAACCCAATCCCCCTTTACTTGGTTGTGTCTTTTATTTAGAATCTGTCCAATTTTGTGTCTTTTAGTATTTTGAGTCAAGTTAAAGTTAAAATTCGTCTAAAGTAATCCCTAGTGTCTAGTTTAAGTCAGTTTCATTGTTTTGTGCTGTTTTGAGTCCTTCTAGTTTGTTTTGAGTCTTTAGAGTCTAGTTAAGTGTTTTCAGCCTAGTTTTGTGTTTTTAAGTCAGTTTTAAGTAGATTAGCAATCCCTCCAAATCCTCAGCCTAGAACAATCCCTACTTACATCTTTACTACAATTGTCAATAAGAGGGTTTAATTTGAGTGCTAGTTTTTATCACATCAAAGTTTTTGGGCTGTTGCCGAGGATTAGCAATTGCTAATCCCCCGTTGTTTCTTTTTGTTTATTTTCATGTCTTTTGTTTTTAGTTTCTGACTTTGTTGTGTTTTCTTATTTTTAGGTACTAGTTTATGACTCGAAGTTCTCAACCTGTTCGTGAGCACATCTTTGACTTTGACGACGATTTTGAGCGGACTTTGAGAAGGAAGAGGAATCAGTAAGCATCTAATTCACCTAGCCCTGAACCCGAGCTTGAAGAAAAAGTAGTAGAAGAGGAAGAAGAGCCCACGGCTCAGGACTTAGAGGAAACACAAGTCATGGCAGCGGACAATCGAACAATCAAGGAACTTTCAGCTTCGGGATTGGACAATGCCGTGCCCCTATGCATTCAATATCCCATGGTAGCTCAAGGCAAGACCGAAGAGTTCGAGTTGAAGTCCAGTTTGTTGCATCACATTCCAAAGTACGATGGCCTGTCCATGGAGGATCCAAACATGCATTTAAAGGAATTTGAAGTGGTTTGTTCAAGCATGACACCAGTCAACGTCGATGGAAGCATATTGAAGATGAAAGCTTTTCCATTCTCACTAATGGACAAGGCTAAGGATTGGTTGTACGAATTGGCACCTGGAACCGTCACATCTTGGGAAAGCATGAAAAGAGCATTCTTATTCCAACATCAAGAATCATTCTTTTGAGGAAGCAGATTAGTGGCATTCAACAAAATCAAGGAGAATCCTTTCCGACGTACTACGAACGTTTCAAGGCTCTTGTTGCATCATGTCCACAACATCAAATGAAAAAAGAGCTTCTCATTCAATATTTCTATGAAGGACTTCTTCCCATTGAAAGACAAATGCTAGATGCCTCAGCGAGAGGAGCGTTGGTTGACAAAACACCGGTTGCTGTCAATTGGATAATCTCACTCTTCTTGTGTCACAGGTTGTTGACAAACCCAAAGTGCAAGAAAATACAATATGTGGCGTGTGTTCCATGCAAGGATGATAGGAGCATATTTATGCGACTTAGTTAGCTTGTTTCTTGCATTTTCATAATTATTTTCTACTTATTATAGTGTTTTAAGCTATTTTCGTGTGTTTGTAGGTCCAAATGACAAAGTTGGCAAGAAAGCGCATTTTGGAGCATTTTAGAGCAGTTTTGGGCTGGAATGGATAGCTAACATATGAAGCACAATGAATGGACGAATTTGAAGTTCAAGATGCTAGGAATGTGCTGAAAAGATGAAGAAAATAAATCCAAGACAAAGAAGATAAGGAATCAGCTCAAAAGAAGGAATATTATCCAAAACCTTGTCCAACTTATCTTATCCAAACAAACCTTATCTTATCTTATCCTAATTATATCCTACCTTAATTTCAGCTGCAAGGGGGGATTATTTTCAGACTTGGATACATAAAAATATGATTCTAGAAGCCTTATCTCATCAGCGACCTCCATGTCATGAGCATTCACTACAGTGCCGCCTTTGATCAACAGCTTGGTGGACGACGACGATACCCCACAGGTCGACTCACCATGTCTAATTCCAGCATCTCAGAACTGAAACACGTTAAAATAACAAATTAGTCAAAAGAACTGATGTTTTTCTTTTTAATTTTCTGGGGAACCAAACGGAATGTGAATACCTGGCTTGATTCCAAGATCGAGGAGAAGGAGAAGAGAAGAAGAAACAAAAGCAACGCAGAGACAAGGCGTTGAGGACTGGAGCTGAAGGCCATGGATTGGATACTTCAAGCTTCACTACTCCTTAACCTCTGGGTCCTGGGATAAATTCTCATTTTGGCTTTTGGGCGCCTTGTCGGTCTTTAGTACTTTTCAAATAGAAAAAGAATAGTAGTTTCCAATTGCCTGGTGCCTACTAAAAAAGGATGAGAATGAGGTCTACACAAAATTATTGATTGATTTATAAAATTTTGTACCTGTAATTAAAATCATTCATATTATAAATTATTTTATAAAGATCTTTTTTACAAAAATCAATTAAAACTAAGATATTTTAATCATCAAACTGTTTCCCTTTAAAAATAGATGAACAAAATGGTAAACGCATTAGAAACCGTTTATGTATTTGCTATAATAGATTGACTAAACGATCTTATTTTTAATTTATATTTACATAAATGGCCTTTACATAATGATTGATAATATAAATGGTTCTAATCATAAATACAAAGTTATGTGATTTGATCGGATCATATTTATATATATTTTTACTTCGAATTCACTCGTCTTTTCTTAGTTAGTTCCTTATATTTTTGAGCTATTTACGTTATTTTTGTGTTTATAAGATTTGATATGTTTTGTAGAAAGAAAGAAGAAAAGAAATGAAAAAAAAAATAAAGAAGGATAATGAGGGGGGATCCAAGAGAGACAGGTGGGCTGTCTGTGACGAAAAAGAAATAGCTACGTGGGCAGCTGTGTGATGACAGTCAAAAGCTAGGGTGAAAGCTGCTTTGCAGCTGGTCAAAGGGAATAAAAATAAGCTGGAAAAGTGGAGGGCAGCCTGGCTGCCAAAGTGAAAGACATGCGCATAATAAAAGAAGGAAAGCACGACAATGACAGCACGAAATGGAAAAGAAGAAATATATGAAGAAGAAGTGGGAGACAAGGGGATGATGGAGGAATAAAGAAACAGAAAGCACTGCATAGTGGGGTTGGCAGCGGGAGAATAGAAGGAGGAGAGAGGACAGGACGCAAAAGGGGGGAGCTGCCTTTGGGCAGCTCGCGGGGAGCGTGAGAACAGGGAGAGAACCGAGAGCTTGAGGAGAGAGCTGCCCCGTGGCAGCTGTAGAAAAAAAACAGCGCGGAGAGAGAGGGACGGAAAGAAGCAGCCAAGCTGCCTTTGGCAGCTCAGAAGAAAATATAATAGACTGACGGGGAGAGCAGCACAGATAGGAGAGAGTCCAGAGGAAAGCTGCCATTTGGCAGCTTGAGTAAGGGGGAGTCCAGGGAATTGTCAGCGTGAGGATTGTGGAGGGCTGCCCTTTGGGCAGCGTGGGAGGTCAGGAGGATAGCAGCGTGAGCATGGGGAGATAATATAGAAGGCAGCAAGGAGTTGACGTGCAGGAGAGTGGAGAGAACTGCGCAGAAGCACAGAAGATCTTTTTCTCTTTCGGTTTAATCTTTCCAAACTTCTATTTTATTTCTGTTTTAATAATGTGTAATTAAACTTATTTTGGCTAGAGGTTAATTCAAAACCATGAATATATTTGTAATATGAATTGATTACCTTAAGTTGTGATTTCTGAGTTGTGATTTAATTTGCTTAACTGTTTGATTGATAACTTATTTTTGTATGTCGATTAAGGATGCATACTTAATTTACATGCATGAATTTGATGCTAGAATATAAGTGAATTTCACCTAATCGTTATGAACTTATATTCACAAGTAGTGAAGGTTGTTATCCACAATCGTGTTAAGTGAATTCTTGGCAAGAGTATCATGCTTTTTCATAGTTACGAATGCCTCGTCAATGCTTATAGTTTTCACAAAGTCTAATGATCTTTGATTGTATCTCTATTGTGCTTTTCACGTAGGGGACTTTTGAAGAATGTTTTGAATTGTTGTATGCGTTTTCCCGTCCAATTCAATAACTTAAGGAAAACTTGAAGATTAAAAAAGTGCTGTTCACGGTTAATTTGGGGCGTTGAGATTTACAATTTATTGAAAGAACAACTGAAAAATCAATTTAGGTTGCATATGTGTCATGTGTGGAGAAGAACCCTCTAGCTAGTCCGTCATTTATCATTTTACCTTAATTTTATGTTTTTGTCAATTCTGTAATTTAATTAAGTTTATTTTACTTTTCATCAAAACCAAACACCCATCCATTATTAAATTATATTATTTAGTTAGTTTTCTTTGTTGTTAGTCTTTTAATTCAATTTCCGTCCATTTCAGTTCCTAGTGTTTAATTTGATTGTTTTCATTATTTTGAGTCATTCTAAGTGTGTTTCGAGTTATTAGAGTTTTTAGCCTAATTTTGTTTCCTTGAGTCTTGTTTAATATTTTTTAAATTATTTTAGAATAGATTAGCAATCCCTCCTAATCCCCGGCCTAGAACGATACCCTACTTACATCTTTACTACAATTGTCAAAAAGAGGGTTTAATTTGTGTGCTTATATTATTCGCATCAAATTTTGGCGCCGTTGCCGGGGATTAGTAACTTTGCTAATCCTTTTATTTTTGTTTTTGTTTATGTTTATATTGGTGTTTGTGTATTTTACTTTTGATATTTGATTTATTTTTCTTTCTTTGATTTTAGGTACAAATGGAGCTGAGGGAAATTTAAAGGAAAGATGCGTCCGGCTAAAGACGTTAAATCAAGCGCTTCTTGGGAGGCAACCCAAGCATTCAACGAAGGGAGACTTTGGAATCGCTAACCCAATCAGATTTGCATTTTTACACCCTTATCTTTAATGCTTTCATTTTGTTTTGTTTAGTTAGTTGTGTTATTTGTTTGATTTCTGTGAGTTTGTGTTATTTAGTTTAAGTGTGAGGGAAGGTTAACAAAAGTCTTTCTACTTTAATTTACATATAAAAAAAAAATTATATAAAAAAAAAAAAACAATTAAAAAAAAATAATAATAATAATAATACATTAAAAAAAAAAAAAAAAAAAAAAAGTAAAGTACAAATATTTTACAATGATGTAAACTAATAGTATTCATTGGTCGGGTGGTGCTTCAGTAGTAGGCGGGGCTTCAGCAGTCGGCGGGGCCACAGAAGGAGGAGGCGGCAGAGGTTGATCAGTTGGAGCTTCACTACGCGGTGCCGCTCTAGAAGACGAAGGCAGATGTTGTTGGAACAAACCCACAAACCTCCGATGATCAAGTAAAATTTGACTATCGGTGTCCTGCATCTGGTCAATCTTCCTCTTCATGCTGGTGGCATAGCTGTGTGCGAGCTTGTGCAATTGTTTATTTTCATGCTTGAGTCCTTTAATCTCCTCTTTGAGACTCTGTATTTCAGCCACCAACGATTCAACGTGACGGGTTCTGGCAAATAGGCGTTGGGCCATGTTGGACACGGAACCAGCACACTGCACGCTAAGAGCCAGAGACTCCTTAACCGCCAATTCATCAGACCGTCTAGCGAGCAGTCTGTTATCTCTGGGGGTGACAAGGTTTCGGGCCACCACCGCAGCGGTCATGTCATTTTTCATCACCGAATCCCCAACAGTGAGGGGACCGGTAGGGGATATGAAGGATGGGCGCCATATGTTGTCTGGTGAAGGCGGAGCTGCCTCTTCACCAATGTTCAACTCAAAACGACGATCGGAAGGGCCAGACATTTTTCAGAGGTGGTGAAGAAAGAAGAGAGTCGGACTGATTAAGATTTTGGAAGTGCAAGAAGGGAGTGTTTACAGGAGGGAGCTCAATTGTGTTGTGGAACAAAATTAACGCCTCTATAAAAAGAAGAAATCAAAGAGGCGCTCCTCAGAGAAGCGTCCTCTCGCAAATCGAAGAGTCGGGGCTCCTTTCTCAAAAGCCGGATTCTTTTCTCAAAAGAGGCGTTTCATTTCTTAAAGGCTGGGCTTGCTCAGAAACCACGAGCCGAACCCTGGATTTCAAAAGATCAATTTGTCCAGACGTGTCGTCACTTGTCACACGCAAATTGCTTTGCGGAAATCTCGGGCAGTTTGTCGAAGCACCAATTCAGAAATCGAGGAGGGAAATTCAACAGTCAAAGACACGCTAGCTTTCTCAAAAGCTGGGCTTCAACCCACGGGCAAATCTTCTTTTCCAGATTTATCCGCACGTGTCACATGCTACCTCTACAATCGACGATGCTCAGAGCTCGAAGCGCCGATTCCAGATATCAATGAGGAATCTGCTTTGCGGAAATTACGGGCAGCTTTGTCAGAAAGCGCGTAATTTGTACTATTCATCCATCCACCGGCTGCCGACAATGAGTGAGAGAATAGTTCCGGTTGTGAAGAAAAGTCCTATAAGTATTTACCTTCGCCTTCCACAGCAAAAGCACACCCTCTCAGCACTTCTTCATCTTCGAGAATGCATTCCCAAAGAACCCTCTCGAGTCACACTGTATTCCTCATTCCCTGGGATACCCCTGCAAACAACCCATCCAGAGCAAAAGTATTTCATATCATAATGGTTGAAAGCAAGAGTATCTCATATCATGCATTCTCCATGTCCTTTTCCTTGTCTTTGTTCTAACCTGCAGGACATGGAGAAATTGCTCTCGAGTACTCGTCTTCCACTGCTGATGTACTTCCAAAGAAGCTGGCACATCTACCTGAAGAACAGATAAGGCAAGCGAAAATGATACCAACAGCATGTGGAGACAACGTACAGAAGAAACAAGCAGAGAAGAATGCAGCTCGTACAATCATCCCAGCGGAAGGAGTCCGAGCTGAAGAACTAGAGAAGCTGCCACATCTGCTTGGAGAACAAATAAGGAACTGCAACATCACCAAAGAGCAAAGCTTCGCCGTACAATATCATCAAATCATAACTTGCAAGTAAAAAGCTAAGTGTCACCCTGTTCAAGAGGAAAGCTGTGGAAAGTCAACAAGCACGACCAATGATTACTTATTAGTTCTTTTCATTGTCTTTTATCGTGATTTTCAATTTTTCGTTTGCAATTTTTTTATTTATTTTTTATTATTATTTTATGTTCTTGCGTTACTTAACTGAATTATTTCTTTTCTTTGCAGGAACTTTTGGTTATTTCCACCCTTGAAGTTGATTGCAGAATTTTATCTTGGGGGTCATCGCTTGATTTTACTGCAAATTAGGGAAGTTTTCAGTCCAATTGCTTTATTTTGTTTCTTATTATTTATTTATTTTATTTTATTTGCGTTATAGTGTTTTCTGACATTGGGGACAATGTCAAGTTTAAGTGTGGGGGTAGAAATCTCTAGAATTTCATTTGTTTCTGTGTTGTTGCTTTTTGTTTTCTTTAAAAATAAAAAAATAAAAAAATCGGAAAATTTAAAAGTCCAAAAATATTGTCTTGTTTCCCTTATTGTTCTGAATCAGATTTTTGTTAGTTTCCCGACCCAATGATATAATTGGATCAAATTCGAACCATGATCATCAAGAACTTAGTTAACATGTGTTTTGTGAAATTCCTTATTCTCTTGTTAGTTTTGTACATGTTTGACCATCTTTGAAAAACCAAATGCACATAGCCTTGTTAATGTGAAACTAAAGTATGACTTAAAGCTTCATATGTGAATTTAGTGACCATATACATCCTATGTGAGTTTTTGAGCCTATTGAAAGTGTGTGCATTTTTCATACACTCCTATTTTTTTTATGTGTGATGAACTTATGTGAGATACATCTCTAGAACTTGCGTAACGATCTTTCGAAATGTTTGTCATTGATTGCATGAACTTGGAAATGATAGAGGCATTAGGTTTACCACCATGGCCCAAATAACCATGTTTCCCAAAGAAAAATGATATCATTAGATTGCCAATTTGAGCCGTGTTTGTTGAGCCTTTTATTTCTTATCACCAGATATGTCTACCCTTATACCTGAAACATTTTTCCTTACCCTTTCCAAGCGAGCAATGTGAGATTGTCTTATGAGAAATGTTTGTGAAGTACTTTGAAGGTGTTTGGCAAAAGAATAAGTGTGGGGGTATTTCATGTTTGTATAAAAAAAAAAAAAAAAAAAAAAAAAAAAAAAAAAGAGAAAAGAGAATAAAAGAAAAAGAAAAAGAAAGATTGTACACAAAGAAAATAAAAAGTTTTTAAAGTTTCAGTTTAAGGGTGTGGTTGGAGGTTTCAGAAGAATCGTTGGAGAGCTTGAGTTCTTATAAATCTAAACAAAATAATTGCTTGCAATGTAGCTTGGAACTTGTGTTTTCCTATTCTTTCGTTTCAATAACCTTATCCCTAAGCCTCATTACATCCAATAAAAGTCCTCTTGATTTAAGTTTTGCAATTATGACTGTGGAGAAGTGATCTTTATGCAAGCTTATGGTAGAAATTTCACATTTGATTCTTTGAGCGAAACACATTAAAACTAAACACATATGTGATTGAGTGTATATCCCGTGAGAATGTTACTAGTTTGCATATGATGATTTTAAAAATAAAAACTTGAAATTGCATTAGCATGTCTATCTCACACACTACACTTCAAGGATGATTCAAAGATTACTGCTAATATTTGAATAAGGAAGATGAACTTGGATTAGTTCCTTGATGCTAGCTATGGTTCTTGATGATTTGTTTTCTTGAATGAAATTCTATGAGGGTCACATAGGGGGAAACTAATGTTTTTCTTGTTACTTCTTGTTCTTGTTTTCTTTGTTTTGCTCGAGGACTAGCAAAAGTTAAGTGTGGGGGTATTTGATCGGATCATATTTATATATATTTTTACTTCGAATTCACTCGTCTTTTCTTAGTTAGTTCCTTATATTTTTGAGCTATTTACGTTATTTTTGTGTTTATAAGATTTGATATGTTTTGTAGAAAGAAAGAAGAAAAGAAATGAAAAAAAAAATAAAGAAGGATAATGAGGGGGGATCCAAGAGAGACAGGTGGGCTGTCTGTGACGAAAAAGAAATAGCTGCGTGGGCAGCTGTGTGATGACAGTCAAAAGCTAGGGTGAAAGCTGCTTTGCAGCTGGTCAAAGGGAATAAAAATAAGCTGGAAAAGTGGAGGGCAGCCTGGCTGCCAAAGTGAAAGACATGCGCATAATAAAAGAAGGAAAGCACGGCAATGACAGCACGAAATGGAAAAGAAGAAATATATGAAGAAGAAGTGGGAGACAAGGGGATGATGGAGGAATAAAGAAACAGAAAGCACTGCATAGTGGGGTTGGCAGCGGGAGAATAGAAGGAGGAGAGAGGACAGGACGCAGAAGGGGGGAGCTGCCTTTGGGCAGCTCGCGGGGAGCGTGAGAACAGGGAGAGAACCGAGAGCTTGAGGAGAGAGCTGCCTCGTGGCAGCTGTAGAAAAAAAACAGCGCGGAGAGAGAGGGACGGAAAGAAGCAGCCAAGCTGCCTTTGGCAGCTCAGAAGAAAATATAATAGACTGACGGGGAGAGCAGCACGGATAGGAGAGAGTCCAGAGGAAAGCTGCCATTTGGCAGCTTGAGTAAGGGGGAGTCCAGGGAATTGTCAGCGTGAGGATTGTGGAGGGCTGCCCTTTGGGCAGCGTGGGAGGTCAGGAGGATAGCAGCGTGAGCATGGGGAGATAATATAGAAGGCAGCAAGGAGTTGACGTGCAGGAGAGTGGAGAGAACTGCGCAGAAGCACAGAAGATCTTTTTCTCTTTCGGTTTAATCTTTCCAAACTTCTATTTTATTTCTGTTTTAATAATGTGTAATTAAACTTATTTTGGCTAGAGGTTAATTCAAAACCATGAATATATTTGTAATATGAATTGATTACCTTCAGTTGTGATTTCTGAGTTGTGATTTAATTTGCTTAACTGTTTGATTGATAACTTATTTTTGTATGTCGATTAAGGATGCATACTTAATTTACATGCATGAATTTGATGCTAGAATATAAGTGAATTTCACCTAATCGTTATGAACTTATATTCACAAGTAGTGAAGGTTGTTATCCACAATCGTGTTAAGTGAATTCTTGGCAAGAGTATCATGCTTTTCATAGTTACGAATGCCTCGTCAATGCTTATAGTTTTCACAAAGTCTAATGATCTTTGATTGTATCTCTATTGTGCTTTTCACGTAGGGGACTTTTGAAGAATGTTTTGAATTGTTGTATGCGTTTTCCCGTCCAATTCAATAACTTAAGGAAAACTTGAAGATTAAAAAAGTGTTGTTCACGGTTAATTTGGGGCGTTGAGATTTACAATTTATTGAAAGAACAACTGAAAAATCAATTTAGGTTGCATATGTGTCATGTGTGGAGAAGAACCCTCTAGCTAGTCCGTCATTTATCATTTTACCTTAATTTTATGTTTTTGTCAATTCTGTAATTTAATTAAGTTTATTTTACTTTTCATCAAAACCAAACACCCATCCATTATTAAATTATATTATTTAGTTAGTTTTCTTTGTTGTTAGTCTTTTAATTCAATTTCCGTCCATTTCAGTTCCTAGTGTTTAATTTGATTGTTTTCATTATTTTGAGTCATTCTAAGTGTGTTTCGAGTTATTAGAGTTTTTAGCCTAATTTTGTGTCCTTGAGTCTTGTTTAATATTTTTTAAATTATTTTAGAATAGATTAGCAATCCCTCCTAATCCCCGGCCTAGAACGATACCCTACTTACATCTTTACTACAATTGTCAAAAAGAGGGTTTAATTTGTGTGCTTATATTATTCGCATCATGATTCACGAAGAGTTTGAGGAAGTTCATACTCATTCTTAAGTAGCTAAGCATTGTTCATAAAGAAAATGTGAGGTACACCATGCATTATCTAATGAGAAGGGCTTGGCTACTCAAATATTGTGGAGGAATGCCTCCTCAATATACCTCGTGGTCTATTTACATAATTTTGTGTTTATAATAATTGTTCATATTACAAATCACTTTGTAAAGATCATCTCTGTAAAAATTAAAAAAAAAACTATTAATGTTTAGTCAAATAATTGTATCAAATAGATAGACGATTTGTTATGTTTTTACTGAATCAATTTATATTTGTACATTTCATAACCAATGAAAACAATCTTAGTTATAATTGATTTTTGGTAAAGTTAGTGATTATAATATAAATGTTTTGATCATAAGTACAAAGTGTTGTGAATAGTCATGAGGTAATTTAAGGAATTCCTCCTTCAATCCTTTGAGGGTTAGGATCTAGACTCATCCATTTTGTGCAACAAAATTTGACATGTAAGAAGGTGATGGTACAACGCTAGAGGATGGGTTTTGCAAATCTATGCAAACATAAAGGTTTATATATATAGCTTTTGTATGTTGTCGATTTGTTTTGGTGACTCAAAGTCGATATGCATTCGAATTCGTTATGAAGGTGATGGTGTTCTCATTAGCCAATTTTTATGGAATAGATGTTTTATTTAAATACCATGAGATAGTACAAAACCCAAACGTAACTACAAAAACTAAAACTGTGTCTTCAAAAGACACGTTGTCTGAAATATTATTACGGGACATAACAATAAAAAGTAAAAGATACACAAACAATCAATCCTATCTGTAATAGGTCTTCCAATGCCAAAACAACTCGCAGACAAGCAATGTGGGCCTCGTTAAAAAGCATTCCCAAAGAAAATCAATTGGGAAACGTTAGATGTGAAAATAAGAGCGTTACATATGTACCATTACAACCCAAATTTAAGTCAACAATAAGTCCAATCCGCAGTCAGAATCTTTAAAACCTTATCTCCAAAATTGTCTGGATAGTTATGAACCCCAACATGCCGTGTCTTTCGTCAAACCAAACTGCTTAAGCACCTTTTGTTACAAATTTGGCCATGGCCCTTCCATAATGTAGAAAAATTAAGAATCAAAATTTTCTTTTATGATAGATCCGTATAAACATCAACAACTTTGAATTAGATTGGTTTCTCCTCACCAAATAAGTGCTTGGGCCAAAAAAAAAAAAAAAAAAAAAAAACCCTACCTAATGGAGAGGTAGGTGGAGAGTTGACAAAACCCTATACTTTTCATTACAAAACTAATAAACCCGAAAAAAGATGGATTATTTTGTGAAATAATTTTTAGACCTATAAAAAGTGAGATTTGTGCTTGTGGAAATTATCGAGTAATTGGAGATGAAAAAAGACCCAAGATTTTGTGAACAATATGGAGTCGAATTTGTTGATTCTCGAATATGAAGATATCAAATGGGCTACAAAAAAACTAGCATGCCCAGTAACCCATGTGTGGTATTTGAAACGTCTTTCTAGTTATATTATGAATCTTTTAGATAAACCTCTTAACGAATTAGAAGACCTAGTATATTACGATGTGTGATTTGATCAAAAATTTGTTTTTATGGATTTCGAATGAGAAACTATCATCCCATTCAATCGAATTGGAATGCCCTGGGTCTAACATGTCTCTTGGTAGGAGTAAGAGTAACATGAAACTCAGAATTATAGGCGTATTCAATACTCCCAAGTAAAAAGGGAGTTGGAAAATTAGATTATTGATTAGGACTAATTAAGAAATATAGTTATTTTGGGAATCCACCTAATGAAATATAACTTCCAATTCTTATAAAATTAATCAAAATTGAAGGGAAAATACATAATTACCCTTAAGCAATTGAATTGTTAAAACACTACTACTGACACACCCAGACCAGAGTTGAGACTTGTTGGCTGTCACGTGAGAATGACATAGCCATGAGCGCAAAGCGGAAGCGATAAAGAGTAAGAGAAATACTAACAATTTAAAACCAAGCGATTAACAATCTCAATTAAGAAAGGATACTAGTGAGAGTTTAAGTATATAAATACACTTTCAGAGCAATAAGAAAGTCTAGTTGCAGTCAAGTAGGACAATTACTAAGATATAACACCAGAGGGTGAATCCTACTTTTTCAGGATCTGTCAGAACACCATTGAATTCCTCGTGGCCACCAAACTTTGCTAACTAAAACCTAGAGGGGCGAAAAACAAAGTTGAGTAGGTCAGTAAAACACATTTGTGGAGCCAAAAATATTCACAAGGCGACACGTGGGTTTTTTGGACAAAAAGGAAAAAAATACCCTTGCAGTACAACGAGGTTCCTACGCGCAAGCAGCGGGCAACCCTCTTTCAACCAAGACAGAAGTGCCCAAAATAGGTAACAATTCAAAGTCCATCTCATCAAATCCCTTCTACAAGGTAATTCCCAAACACATTCCTTTTAAATTATGTTAATTGGCTAATTAATGGGTTTATTGCCTAATTAACCCATTAATTCTCAATTAAACCATCCATTATATCCAAATAACCACAAAATACAACCAATTCAACCCTAAAACATCACATGGCCGGCCATCCCCTTAAGCTTTCTACCTTCCCTATCTTTTCGCACTTTACTACCCCAATTAAGCTAGCTAATTGATTCTATAACCATCCATTTATTCCCTTTATGTTTAATTAGCAAATTTATCATAATAAATTGGCTAATTAAACCTAAATTAAACCTAAAAACCCTAGCCACCTCCTATCCCTATAAATATACTCCCATTCTCACCAAAAAGCTAATTCCAACACTTTGGCAAAAATCCCAAAATTCTCTAAACACTCTTTCTCTCTAAATTCTAACATTGGCATCGGAGGTTTTTCGGCCAAAGCCCCCCCCCCATTCATCGTGGGCGCGCGAGGCTCTTGGCCTTAACCTAAGGTGTTAATTGTTTTGTAGGTGCAAAATCGTCCAAGATCGAGGAGGAAGAAATTTGCATCCACAACATTTACATGAAAACCTTATTTTCCTTTGAATATACTAACCCCTCGCCGTAAAACAAGTATAACTTTTCCCAGAATTAATATATAAGAATATACATAAATATTTATGTGTAACTGTATCATTTCAATCATGCTTCACATAAGCATAAACATATGTATGCCATGCCACGATATAATAGAGTAAGCCAATCAGGTAAGAATAATTTCATAGAAATATGATATGTTAGTCGGAACCCCTACAGTAGTTTGCACGGCTAAATTCATAGCTCAAAAGTCACTCTAGCCGGAGTCACTACAATGACTATACGGCAATATACTGCACATAAGTCGGAACTACTAAGAATGGGTATGTACGACACGATTGGGTGTACTATAATTATGCTCAATTCTATTCTCTCATAATAGCCGGGCGATAAATCGCTAGTCACCTACGAGTCGGAACCATAAATAAGGTCTGTACGACAAGACTGGACACCTAAATTGGATCCAATGTGAGCATATGGTGCGGGAGGTGACATAAATAAGCAGGCCTGTACTTCATCTCTTTGGCTAAATCACAATCACCCTAGGTGTAGTTTTATGAGCTCAACATTATTCAAGCTCAACATTATTCAATCACATATCACATCATTAACAATTCACATAATCAAAACATAACTCACCTGAGCTTACCTAGGCCTCCACAGCACCATGCAACAATATGCATAACTATGATAATGCATATACTAAAATAAAATGTAGGCATTGGCATAGCATGGCATTTAAATCACATTTCCTTTAAATACGTTTTCTGGGAAAAACGTCAAGTGTATATATATACTGAAAATAACTACCCACTCACAGATATGTCGATGGGTCGTAGCCCCCGAGCCTCGATTGATTACGCACGTCCTGAGAATAGGTCTCACCTATAGGCGTAATAACCGAATAAACGTTATTTAACGCACATAAATAACAATAGGTAATAACTTCTCATATATTACTCAATTTGGGTATATGAATATACCACAGTGACCTACACAATCTCAGGATCGTCCCCATATTTTAAAAATAATTTTTCATCCACTCACGCATCGCCACGCGCCGGCGAGTGCACGGCAAGACGCGCGGCCATGCACAGGGAGCCCTAACGGAAACAGTAACGGCAGTTAGGGAATATTCC
This sequence comes from Malus domestica, assembly GCF_042453785.1. Lineage (NCBI taxonomy): Eukaryota > Viridiplantae > Streptophyta > Magnoliopsida > Rosales > Rosaceae > Malus > Malus domestica. The sequence continues at coordinate 23,417,232 of NC_091671.1, read as the reverse complement.
GTTAAATCCTAACAGATTCTGTTAAACTTAACTGACGGCATTAGAATATTCCGTCAGAATTGACGGAATATTCCGTCGTCTTCAACCTCAGACTCCGGTGACCGTCGCCGTCGTTGAAAAACTGGGAATTTTTCAAAACCTTATAACTCGGTCATTTCTCAACCAAAATGCACGAAACTTGAACCAATTCAAAGCTTATACCATGAGGATCAAGTTTATACCAATTTTGAGTCCCAAAGATCGCTGGATCTTGCCGGAGAACTCTCGAAAGTCCGGCCACCTCTGCAACTCCTCCGTTCTATGCTTTCCGACGTCCAAATCCTTCAAACGAACGTCCCCGAGCCTCGCATGGACCTCCTAAAGCTTCCTAGAGGTTTGAAAACTCCTATAAATTACGCGTTAGAAAGTGCATGAACAGTGCATATCTCGAAGGTTAAGGTTTCTACGTGAAATCATAGGTTTCCTTACCTGAAACTGGTACCAAACGATTTGACTGAGCTTCAGGAACACAATGGTTCCCTTTTCCACTTTGATCCATCACGATTACAAGGGTTTTGGGTCTCATTTGTACAAAAGAGAAGAGAGAGAAAGAGAGTACAGGAGGGTGAGAGAGAGAAAGTGGTACTTTTGTGTGTGTGTGTGTGGTTTACAAACAACCAACCAATCATCACCAATTTCCTTCAGTTCCAATTGGTCCCAAAAACTTAGGAATTTAACATATTAGTCCACTTTCAATTGCATTTCACACATAACACATATCAACGCCTAAGGGCATTTTAGTCTTTTCACATCAACGATAATTATTTCTCGGGACGAGCTGTCACAATCTACCCACCTTATAAAAATTTCTTCCCCGAAATTTACATAATTATAACAATCAACTAATAATCATAAAACAACTTTAGATACATCTCTCTCATCCGATCCTCTATCTCCCACGTAGCTTCTTCCACTGAATGGTTTCTTCGCAAAACTTGTACCAAGTATACTGTCTTATTTCTCAGGACTTTCTCTTTCCACTCCAAAATAGTCACTGGTTCCTTATCATAAGTCAAGTCTGGATTAATCTCCAAAGGTTGAACTAGAATCACATGTGATGAATCTGTTACATAGTAATGAAGCATCGAAACCTGAAATACATTATACACCTTAGCCAATTCTGAAGGCAACTCAAACTTGTAAGCATTTCACCGATTCTTCTAGTGATTAAAGACGGCCTGATGTACCTAGGACTTAGTTTGCCTTTCTTTCCACCTCTTACTATCTCATTCCATGGTGAAAGCATAAAAAATATCCAATCATTAACCTTGTATACTCGATCAATAGCATGCATGTCAGCTAGGCTCTTTTGTCGATCTAGGGCCGCTTTCAGGTTAGACTTAAGTACTTGAATATTCTGAGTAGTCTCCTCCATTAACTCAGGGCCTTAAATTTTCAAACCGTTCGTGGTTAAACCTTTTGCTCCCCAAAATACCTTCTGTCCACAAGTCCAAAAATTTCAAAACACATGAAACCGTTTTCATAGGCCTTATGGTGTCACTTTCGGGAAATTGACATGACCAACATACCCAAGAAGCTCAACAGATCCGTAAGTCCAAATCTCTTTTCCATAAAACAAATAAATAATTGTTGCACTTGTTGGAAAGGTTACCACTCCTTTACTGCAAAATAATGCGCTGAGTTAGTGAGCCAATCAACTATCACTCAAACTCCATCGTAACCATTTTGTGTACGAGGAAGCTTGTACATGAAATCCATCGTAATATTTTCCCATTTCCAATATGGAATGAGAAGTGGCTGCATCAATCCAAAAAGTTTCGTCCTTTCAGCTTTAATTTGTTGACAATTGGTACACTTACTAACATATTCAGCAATTTCTCATTTCATACCCGGCAAATAATAAAATGGTCGAATGGCATGACACATTTTAGTATCTCTAAGATGCATTGCATACGTTGAATTATGTGCTTCATTCAAAATTGCTTTCTTAATTCCACATCATTAGGCACATACATCATGTTCCCTTGCATAAGCATGACATCTGATTCTCCAATTCTGAGATCTTCTTTTTCCCGTCGTTTCTTGTCTTGATTATCTCTTGAATTTCTTCATCAGTCTTCTGGGTATCGAGTGTACGATCCACTAAAATTGGCTTGACCTATAAATTAGCCAATAGAGCTTCTTCTCATTCTTTCACCTTAAGCTTCACTCCAGTAGATCTCAAATCTGCTATAAGAGAAACATGGCAAGCGTATCAAGCATTAATTCTCACTGGAGTCTTCGTACTAATTGTATCAGCAACAACATTTGCACGATCACTCTGGTCGTGCAATCATAATTACTAAGCAACTTCATCCATCTTCGTTGTTGAGGATTAAGATCTTTCAGAATAATTATATTGGAGACTCTTATAATCCGTAAAAATCTTGCATTTCTCACCATAAATATAATGTCTCCATAACTTCAAAGCAAAGATGATAGTTGCTAATTCCAAGTCATGAGTATGGTAATTCATCACATGAGGTTTTAATTGCTGTGAATGATAGGAGCATATTTATGTGACTTAGTTAGCTTGTTTCTTGGCATTTCTGTTGTTAGTTTGTAGTTATTTTAGTATTTTAAGCTATTTTCATGTGTTTGTAGGTCCAAAGGGTTAATGTGGCAAAGAAGTGCATTTTGGAGCATTTTTGGGCATGGAATGGATAGCATATGCTTGGAGCAAAAGGAATGGACGAAATTTGAAGTTTGTGCATCATCATCTCCCTATAAATAACCATTTTAGCACACTCATTTCACCCAACACATTCACCTACCACTACATCCACTCATTTCACCCAACACATCCATTCTCCAAACATCCATCCACTGCACCCATTACATCCACTCATTACCAAACACTCATCCACTACACCCATTACATCCACCCACTACACCTATTACATCCACTCATTACCAAACACTCATCCACTACACCCATTACATCCACCCACTACACCTATTACATCCACTCATTACCAAACACTCATCCACTACACCCATTACATCCACTCATTACCACAACCCACTACACCCATTACATCCACTCATTACCAAACATCCACCCACTACACCCATTACATCCACTCATTACCACAACACTCACCCACTACACCTATTACATCCACTCATTACAACTCCATACACTCATCTCCCTAGCCTATAAATACATCCACCCTTCACCGTAATTTGGGGGGCCATCATCCAAAGACACCACATCATCTACACAACTCTCCACCCTTCACCATAACTCACCTATATCCATCCACCACCACAAGAGACCATCCATTCACCACTCACACCTTGGTGCCGCATATTTGCAAGGAAGGAGGATTGCTTGGAGTTGTGCTAGTCATTCAATTTGGATTGCTGGAGCATTCTAGGTGTATTCTACTTTGGTTTTCATTGTTTAATTTCAATTGTTTCTGTTTAATTGCAAGTATGAGGAACTAAACCTCTTTTGGCTAGAGGAGAATTCAAAACCATGAATATATTTGCAATATGAATTGATTTCTTCCAATTGTGATTTGATAAGTTGTGATTGCAATTCAATTATCTATTTTATTCATAATGGATTTGTGTATGTTTATTAAGGATGCATACTTAGTTTTCATGCATGAATTTGATGCTAGGATATAAATAAGTTTCACCTAATCGGTACAAGTTTATATTCATGAGTAGTGAAGGTTGTTTATCACAATCGCGTTAATTGAATTCTTGGCAATTGTATCATGCATTCATAGTTATAATTGCCTCGTCAACACTTATGATTTTCATTGAATATAATGATCTCTGATTGTATCTCTATTATGCATTCATATAGGGGACTTTTAGAGAATGATTTGGGTTGTCGCATGCATTCATCCAATTCAATGAGTAAAGGAAAATCTGAGGGTTAATTTGTGCATCACGGTTAATCTGGGGTGTTGAGCATCATAGTTTATTGAAAAGCAATTGGAAATCAATTCATATACAAGTGTGTCATGTGTGAAGAATGGACCTCTAACTAATCCATCCATCATCTTATTTCTTAAATTCGTTTTACAATCTGCCTAGTTTTATAACTTGTTTGTTTGTTTCAAATTCATCAAAACTAAAATCCCCATTTTACTTTCTTGTTTCAAAGTGTTTAAAATCTGTTTTGTTTGTGTTTTAGAGTGTTTTGAGTCAAGTCAAAACCCAAAATTTCGTCCAAAGTTGTGTTAGAGTCAGAAACTGCCTAGTTTGTGTTTTTAGGCAGTTTTGAGTGTTTTTAAGTTGTTTTGAGTCTTGTGAATCTGTTTTGAGTCCTTTAAGTCTATTCAAACGTTTTTAACTTTGTTTTTATGTTTTTAAGTTAGTTTAGAGGTTTTAGCAAGCCCTCCTAATCCCCGGTTTAGAACGATCCCTACTTGCATTATTACTACAATTTGACAACAAGAGGGTTTAATTTGAGTGCTTAACTTTCATCGCATCAATGAAGCATAGGCAATCACCCTACCATGTTGCATTAACACACATCTAAGACCATTCAACGAGGCATCACTGTAGACCACAAAATTACCACTATCATCTGGAAGTGCTAAAACAGATGTATGAATGAGATAATACTTCAGCTGTTGACAACTTGCCATGCCACGCCACGATATAATAGAGTAAAGCCAATCATGTTTCACATAGTCATACACATATGTATGCCATGCCACGATATAATAGAGTAAGCCAATCAGGTAAGAATAATTTCATAGAAATATGATATGTTAGCCGAAACCCTTGCAATAGTTTGTACAGATGAATTCATAGCTTAAAAGTACTCTAGCCGGAGTCACTACAATGACCTATACGGCAATATACTGCACATAAGTCGGAACCACTAAGAAGGGGTCTGTACGACACGATTGGGTGTAATATAATTATGTTCAATTCTATTCTCTCATAATAGCCGGGCGATAAATCGCTAGTCACCTACGAGTCGGAACCATTAATAAGGTCTGTACAACAAGACTGAGCACCTAAATTGGTTCCAATGTGAGCATATGGTGTGGGAGGCGACGTAAATAAATAGGCTTGTACTTCATATGTTTGGCTAAATCATAATCACCCTAGGTGCAGTTTTATGAGCTCAACATTATTCAATCACATATCACATCATTGACAATTCACATAATCAAAACATAACTCACCTCAACTTACCTGGGCCTCCACAACACCATGCGACAATATGCATAATTATGATAATGTACATATATACTAAAAATAACTACCCACTCACAGATATATTGATGGGTGGTAGCCCTCGAGCCTCGATTGATTATGCACGTCCTGAGAATAGGTCTCACCTATAGGCGTAATAACCGAATAAACGTTATTTAACGCACATAAACAACAATAGGTAATAACTTCTCATATATTGCTCAATTTGGGTATATGAATATACCACAACGACCTACACAATCTCAGGATCGTCCCCATATTTTTAAAATAATTTTTCATCCACTCACGCGCCGGCGAGTGCACGGCAAGACGTGCGGCCACGCACAGGGAGCCCTAACGGAAACAGTAACGGAAGTTAGGGAATATTCCATTAAATCCTAACAAATTTCGTTAAACTTAACTGACGACGTCAGAATACTTTATCAGAATTGATGGAATATTCCGTCGTCTTCAACCTCAGACTCCGACGACCGCCGCCATCGCCGGAAAACTGGGAATTTTTCAAAACCTTATAACTCGGCCATTTCTCAACCAAAATGCCGAAACTTGAACCAATTCAAAGCTTATGACATGAGGATCAAGTTTATACCAATTTTGAATCCCAAAGATTGCGGGATCTCGCCGGAGAACTCTCGAAAGTCCAGCCACCTCTGCAACTCCTCCGTTCTACGCTTTCCGACGTCCAAATCCTTTAAACGAACATCCCCGAGCCTCGCATGGACCTCCTAAAGCTTCCTAGAGGCTTGAAAACTCCTATAAATTGACGGGAAAACCATGAGATTTCATGTGGGATTTCTAGTGACTAGCATGCATATACAATTCAAAATTTATATACGAAAGCAACGGAAGCATGTTATCAAATAATATCAAAGCAATAGTCATGCAAATCCCCTTCAACATGCATAGGTTTATGTAAGATGCATCAAATCAAATTTATATAAGAACAAAGTTTAAGAGTAGTTTTATACCTCTTGATCTAGATCTTAGACCAAGGATGGACCACCTCCAAGCCCTTTGCTCCTTGAACTCCGTGAGCCTAGCCTCCCTCCTTGCCTCCTCCACTTTGTTTAGAATGAGTGCTCCTAGGTTCTCTTCAAGTTTCCAAAATTGAAAACCTCTAAAGATCCTCACCCACTAGTGTAGTGAGAAGGATGAAGGAATAACCAAAGGGGTGAAAAGATGATTAGCTAAATCCCCCTATGGTGGCCGGCCCTTTGAGTGTTAGAGAGATATTTTTCCTTTTTTCTCTTTTGTTCTTTTAACACTTACAAAAACCCTAATGAAACATTTGCTATAAAGTTCCTTTTATAGCCAAAAAGAAACAAGTCAACATTTGACCTTTCTTTCCCTCCTCTGGCCGGCCCCTTTGTGTTGTTTGGGCTTTGGGCTTTTATTTATTTCAAGTCATCCAATGCTTGAATAAAAGCCCAATGGGTTTAGGCCCAATGGGCCCAATTAAACCCGAACGTTTCTTTAAGCCCAAAACGATCTAATATCGCTTTTATGATTTCTTTAGACTTTCTAATTAATCACAACACTTAATTAATCCAATTAATTATTTCCATCATCCATTAATTACTCACTACAAGAGTGTATTGGTGAACAATCGTTTTAGGTTCTAATTAGCAAGGCAGTGAGGTGATTGGCACCAATCCAATTGATTATATTTAATCCAATCACTTAGTGAATTAAAACTTACTTTTAATTCACCTTCTTCTTTGACGACTACATTTAATCATCTAGAAGAACTCACAAGCCATGAGTGACATCTAACCATATATCATGGCTACCCAAGCTAATGTAGAAGTTGTTTGGAGAACCTATTCAGTTGGAATTACAATGTAATTCGATCCTTCTCTAAAACAATACTCTCAATCACATCACTAGGGTATGGATATATTATGTCAAACCCCTAATGTGATTATTCCTTCTTATATGATTCAATTGAGTCGTATAGGAACGCTTTCCTTTATTACGCTCGATACTTCGGCCGAAGATTCCAGAATCATATCTTAGAGTATTCATCCTCTCTTAACGAGGATTAGAGATTTCTTGTTGCGCATTCACTTTCCTTCATGACTAAGTGGCTTAACCCTGACTATGCCGTGGACACCCGCGGATGGAGTGACTTTGACATAATCAAAGATCAAGTACTTAACCACAAGACAACGATGATGCCTCAGGTCAATGGACTACTTACATTATTCCAACCATTAGAGTTACTTGCTTGACATGTGAGTAGACCTCTATGCAAGTACTCTCGTTCGATTGTGTTCAGTGAACTCATTCCCTTAATGAGCACCTACATACTTGTCTTAGTGTCACTACACGAATGAGATGAGACCTTCCATCCTTCTAATTGAAGCGGACATAGTATGTACCGGTCTATGCATTGTCAGTATCCCTCCGAGAATTCTATGACCAGGAACCTTTTGGACATGATGGTTATGTGAAGAAGGTCTCTGTAGTCTAACTTCATTAGATTACTTCTTCAATCGATCCATTGTCCATGGATTCACTATTTAGGACATATATCGTTTATAGAGATAGTCCTAAATAGTATCTTTGCCATTTGATATATAAGAGTCATCTATACATCCATTTATTATCCTGAAAGGTTTCTTCCAAATATTGACTTTCAGGGCATATTTCCAACAGGAGCATCCAACGAATCAGCCTTGGTTTGGCCTCCTTCTTGGTAAGAAGATACTTCAACGCTGCATGGTCAGAATATACAATCACTTTAGTGCCAAGTAAGTATGAACGAAATTTATCTAAAGCAAAGAAAACTGCAAGAAGTTATTTCTCAGTGGTAGAATAATTCAATTGAGCATCATTTAGGGTCCGAGAGGCGTAATGAATGATATGAGGCTGTTTGTTCCTCCTTTGGCCCAAAACAGCACCAATGGCTTGCACCTTTCTAAATGTGTCAAGGATGCATCACACATTAGCTCAAATGGAAGGCTCTAATCTGGTGGCATGATGATGGGGGCCGAAGTCAACATGTCCTTGAGGGTTTTGAAAGCGGTCTCACACTCCTTGTTGAACTCAAAAGCTACTTCCTTTTGGAGTAAACGGCAAAGGGGTTGGGAGATTTTTTAGAAATCCATGATGAATCTCCTATAAAATCCTGCATGGCCAAGAAAAGAACGAACCTCCCTCACCGAAGTGGGAGAGGGTAAGTGACGTACAAGATCTATTTTGGATTTATCAACCTCAATCCCTTATTCTGATATGATATGCCTCAAAACTATACCTTGTTTTACCATAAAATGGCACTTTTCCCAATTCAAGACAATATTAGTTTCGATGCATCATTGTAAGATCAAAGTTAGATTATTCAAGCATGCATCAAATGAGTCACCAAAAATACTAAAGTCATCCATAAACACTTCAATGATCTTTTCCATAAATTCTGAGAAAATACTTACCATACACCTTTGAAATGTGGTTGGTGCGTTGCATAGCCCAAATGGCATGCGTCGATAAGCAAAGGTACTAAAGGGACATGTGAAGGTAGTCTTTTCTTGGTCATTGGGAGCTATCACAATCTGATTATAACCCGAATAGCCATCAAGAAAACAATAAAAAGAATGACCGGCTAACCTTTCAAGCATTTGATCAATAAAGGGCATCGGGAAGTGATCTTTTCTTGTTGTAGCGTTGAGCTTCTGATAGTCAATACAAACTCTCCATCCGGTTTGGATTCGGGTGGGCACAAGCTCATTATCTTCGTTTTTTACCATAGTGACTCCGGACTTCTTAGGAACAACTTGGACCGGAGAGACCCAATGGCTATCAGAAATTAGGTAAATCACTCCACAATCTAGTAGCTTGATGATTTCCTTCTTCACAACGTCCATCATGGGTGGATTGAGTCGGCGTTGTGCTTCTCTAGATGGTTTGGCTCATTCTTCCAAGAGTATTCGATGCATGCAAGTGGTAGGGCTAATTCCCCTTATATCGGCCAATGTCCACCCAATGGCAGTTTTGTATTCCCGAAGCACCCTTACCAACTTGTCATTCTCTTGTGCAGTAAGTGAAGAAGAGATGATGATGGGTAGCGTCTCTTGTTCTCCCAAAAACACATATTTCAAATGGATAGGCAATGGTTTAAGCTCTAGGGAAGGTCGCTGGATTACAGAAGGAAGCAACTTGTTAGTTGAAATGGGAATTGAAATAAGGTTAGGAGACTTACCAATATGCTTTGGATTTTACTCTAGGGCAACAACCATCTCCACCAATTCTTCTTGAATAGGCACGGCAAGGTGTTCCTTGTTGTTGCCGTGGGCATGCCTAAGTGCTAACCTTTCGTTTTTGAGTCCAATGCTTTACGTGAAAGTCTTTTCAAGTGCATGCTCACTCAAATCATCAAGGAATTCCTACGCCAAAGAGTCAATCACATCAATAGAGAACAAGAGTGATCATCATGAGGATATCTCATAGCATCAAAAATATTGAAATCAATAACTTCCCCATTAAATTCCATGGTCAATGTTCCCTTGAATACATCTATCTTTGTACGGGCAGTCTTCATGAATGGTTGGCCAAGTAAGATTGGTAATTGAGGGGAAGGGTTCGAGTCTTCCATTTCAAGCATGTAGAAGTCCGTCGGAAAGACTAGGTGATTCACCTGCACTAAAACATCCTCCAAAACACCTTTTGGATACGCATTAGATCTATCGACCAATTGAATGATCACTCCATCATTTTTTAATTCTCCCAAGTTCATAGATGCATATATTGAATAAGGCATGACATTTATTGATGCACCAAGATCTAACATGGCAGATTCAAAGCGAGTATTTCCTATAACACAAGGAATTGTAAAACTGCCGGGATCTTTGCACTTATGAGGTAATTTTCGTTGCAACACGGCTAAGACATTCTCACTTACCCTTACCACCTCTTTGTTCGAAGCCCTCCTCCTTGTAGTGCACAACTCATTCAGGAACTTAGCATACTTGGGGACTTGTTTAATTGCATCTAGAAGTGGAATGTTGACTTGCACCTTTCTAAATGTGTCAAGGATTTCTTTGTCACTCTCATCCTTCTTTGATTACACAAACCTGCGAGGAAATGGTGCATTGGGTGGAATGGAATTAGAAGTCATGGAATTTGAACCCAACTTACCTTTGGTGGTCGAATTAGGGTGTGTAAGTGGCTGCGGCAAAGATTGCTCAATCCTTGCCGTGGGCAGGCCTTGTTCCTTCTCCTCATATTGCATCTTTTCGTCCTCCTTTTGATTGGATTTAGATGGGTTAGGATCAGATCCAACTTCTTTTCCACTTCGTAAGGTGATGGCTTTGGCAGATTGGAAGCCTCCCTTTGGATTCACATCCGTCGAACTAGGTAGCTTACCTTGTTTATGGAGTGATGGTGCAGCAATGAGTGCATGGAGTGGAGGTTAAAGTGACGAAATGATGCATGAAATCTGAAATGATGGAGGGAACAAGGAATGGTGTGTCAATGATTCAAGGGTGAAAGTGAAGTGATGATGCAAAGCATGAGGGGTAAAATTGAGTGATGGTGTAGCAATGAGTGCATGGAGTGGAAGTTAAAGTGATGAAATGATGCATGAAATCTGAAATGATGGAGGGAACAAGAAATGGTGTGGCAATGATTCAAGGGTGAAAGTGAAGTGATGATGCAAAGCATGGGGGTAAAATGGAGTGATGGTGCAGCAATGAGTGCATGAAGTGGACAAGAATGTTGTGCACATGGTAGATAAAGGAAAGGAAGTGGAATGATGCAACAAATGAGTCAATGGAGGGAACATGGATGATGATGCACGGCATAGGAATCCAAAGGGAGTGCAATGGTGCATGAAATCTGGATCAATTGAGGGGACAATGGTGGTACACGGCATTGATGGAAAGGTGAAGGAGTGTGGCATCAAATGAGTGCAAGGAATGAACAATGATGATGGCACGACATGGAAGGTGAATGGTGGAGTGACACCCCTTTATGGCTGAGATTAAGGCTTCTAGAATCCTTATTTAGTGTCCTAATATCTTTGGGAACCCTCCTTGTGGCCGAAAATTAGTTGAATTAGGTTTAAGAAAGGTTAAATCAAAATAAGGTAATCTTGACTCATGTTTCTTCTTTGGTTGCTGAGCTCTTTGTCATTTTTACATTAATTCTTCTTTCTCTTTAACACATTACTAGCCTCTTTAGTCTTCAATTTCATCCATCCACCTTGATCCATGCATGTGCTATCCATTCCAAGCCCAAAACTGCTCCAAAATGCACCTTATTGCTTTATAAGGCCTATGGACCTACAAACACACGAAAATAGCTTAAAATACATAATTAACTAAGAAATAACAACATAAATGCATGAGAACAAGCTAACTCAGTCGCATAAATATGCTCCTATCAAGCTGGTCGAGCTTTCTCTTCATGATCGTCGAGTAATTATTCGCAAGTATGTGCAATTTTCTCTTATCATGCTTGAGTCCTTTAATCGTTTATCTAAGACTTGAAGGATCAATGTTGAACCTTATAAGTCTAAAAGGAGAGAATGAGTAGCTGACTAAGTAAATGGAAGACCAAAGTTCAATGATGGGAATCCTACTCACATCCTCAACAAACTCTACCTAAGTCTATGACGGCCAAAGGACAAGAACGACTTCACCTATTATTCTATCTCTCCAGTTGTATCATTAATTATGATATACAAAAGGTAGTATAATCTTCACAATTACTTTTAATTACCAAATATATTAACAAGTTATATGATGCCACATGGATTGAAGTTATAAAACTATCCATGGACTTGGCATTACTAAAATGTTGCACGCCCGAATCATGACAGTCGCTGCATGGATTCAACCTAAAAGTACAATCTATACATGACAACCTTAATATATTTCATGCATGAAGCATGATAGAAGTATAGGTTCCAATGATTCAACTCCACGGAAGTGGAGATTAAAAATTCAAGCTCTATAACACTCTAGCTGAGATTATGATCCAAATTTTCCAAACAATTCATCTAATAAGAGATGACTGCCTTAGAAGAAATAATGTAAAGCCCCTGAAGAGGCAAAGATATTCAAAGTAATGAAATATGCATGCACTTGCACATGAGAATGATGAGATCACAAATTGATGATGATAACCAATGTTAATTTTGGTTTTTACATTAGTTACTAGATTCATCAATGAGTTGTGTTGATATTGAGCTACGTTCTTTTGTTCGTTGACGAAAAGAAAAAAATTGTTTGGCCAAAATGGAAAAGGCAATTCCAATGCAATTTAGTATGCACGCGTAAAAATGGACCTATAGTACAAATCACTAAATGATGTTGAACTCAGAAGCTTACATATGGGCATTTGTAATATAGTGAAGTACACTCACATGATAGGACACATGGTTCCTAGTTGAAACCTGAAATTGTGATATGCTCCTGTAAACATGATTTCCCATTGTGAAAATTGTTCATTTCGCTGGAGAATTATATATGATATGAAGGCTTATGGAATGCCGAAAGCATATCTTCATAAGTATTCCCTCAACTATACATAGAAACAAATTGCTCTATATAAATTTCAAATAAGAATGTGTCATGAAGTGTAGGAAACACTTGAAGGATTCAAATTGCTTAAGGTAAGCCCTAAAAATATAAAGCACAAATTATGTACTCAATACCGATGGATGGTATCAATTGCCTTATTGAGTACTTTCATTGTTGCAACATACTAAATCTCTTGAAAGAGTTGATATTAGATTGGGACTCCTAAAGATTCTAGAAAATTATAAAGTGTTAGAATGAATATTGTCTCGAGCTGTAGATCGAACAATATGCCAAAAACGAATTCTTATTCACCGAAAGGTTTATGGTATTAAAAACAATGTGATTTGGAGATCATGAGTTGAACATCCAAATGGTTAATTAATTTTTAGGCACTAAGAAAGATCATTCATTCTCATGAGGGAAATGGTAAATTGATATTTGGTACAAAAGTACCACATCTTAGTAAAGTATATGCCTTATTGTATTTAGCAAAATACAATGAATCAGTTATTACATTTCTTGTGAAGCACAATATTAACAAATGGTATTGAAATGAAACAAAGTTTATCTATTGATATCTTCAAGAAATTATAGACATGTGCTTATTCTATTCCAAAGAACTCACCAAAAGCTATGGTCTTACAAGGCAAGCAAAATTTGAATATCTCTCTAGCCTACATACAGATCGCTCACATAATGGATTTATATTTACATATGGAAATAAAGTAATCCAACAACACTCAATGAAGCAAAGTTTTAATGTGGCAACCAATATGATGTTTGGGCATCCAATGTGGAGTGTTGTAAAAGTAGTGTGAATGCCCTCTATAGAAGCAGTACCCACTTGAAGGCTTTGGACATCAAGTGGTAGTTGGTAGGTTCATCACCTCACTTGTGTATTTAATGTTATTGACTAATGAAAATGTGAGGCGGAATGAAGAAAAGATAGTTGGCCATCTGCCTATAAATCCAAGAGAAGTAGCACAAGGAGTAGAAGAGAAGATATGGAAGAAAGAAAAGAAATAGAGGAGAGAAAAGAAGGGAACTTTAACGAAAAACCATATTTTTATACTAAAAGTCAATCCTGGTACTATTCACTTTACCCTTTATTTTGTTCGTATCGTTAAAACTCAAAGTTTTCAAGCCATTTTCATTAGTTTTCCTAGAAAAGAATGGCTAGAGAGATGGACACAAAAAGAGTGAGAATTGAGAATTATCTTTATACTCCTATTGTTTCAGATAATCATGAATAGTAGTGTTGTTGCCCCAAGGACGTAGGGACACTTGTCTAATCTCGTAAATATTAAATCTATTTCTTTTAAATTTCACTGCACACATATTCTCAATTTCACAATAAAAATATAACTTTGAATCAGTTATTGCTCTTCTCATATCAAAGGAAATGATGTGTATTGCTTTTTTCTTTTTCATACAACCCGTTAAAACATAAAAAATGATTAATATATTATCGAATTTTTATTAAAAAAATAATTAAGAAGAATGACATAGCAGAAATTGGGGTGAATTACAACCATCGAATATCTTTATGTGAAATATCCAATGATTGTGGGCAGATTTGGAGTTAGAGAGCTATATGGTACAAATAGACATGCATTGAAGCGGTACAAAGTAGTACTCACCCCCCAAATCCTAACATGTACTGCGGGGTGGTACAAGTAGAATTGACTGAAGTACTCTGTTCAGCCGGGTATATCAAACCCAAGGGATATCACTTGTGGTATCACCAAGTGGTCCACATAAGCCATATGTCAAAAGGGTAGAGGAGTCCCACGAGGGTAACCTGAGATCATATACATGCAGGATCACCAGAACCCCAGGTCACCGGTGTTCATCGCCTTCAACGTATTCTCAGGTCGCCCGTGCAGGGCTTCCCTCTACTACACGACCATGCTTAATTAGGATTTGACGAGAAAACGTCCTCCCCTGGATTGCAAGTATTTTTTTTATACAAATCTTGTCATTGTATTTGAGGTAAATAGCTAATATATTTGTAATTCGTGAATGGACTAGTGCTTGCTGACATTGGTACTACTTCCCTTGAATATCAAAGAACAATGTGTTGATGAACTGAAATGCTCCACCTGCCAACTTTATGAAACTGAACACTGATTGTTTCAGGTATATATGCTTCGCAATGTTTCAAATAGCAAGAAGCATCGATATAAAGAGAAAATATGACACCGAATATGGCTAAGATTTTTTATTTTCCCTTTGTCTTTCATCGGTTGTATTTCTCAATTCCCTTTCATCCTGCTTTTTCCCTTTAATTGTTTACATATATCATCATGTTAAACTTCTTGTACTGGTCGCTGCATATTTACATTTTTTTTTTTCATTATCTTTTCACAGTCTAAATCCCCAATTTGCATTATTTTATTTTATTTTTTGGATTTTCACAGTTTGCATTGGTGAAATTGTGATAATATGATTACTTTTGGTTGCATTTTGTATGTTTTTATTTTTATGTTAAAACTTATTGAAAACAAGGCATGAAACTAGCTTGGTTTATACGAATTTATTTATATTTTATTTCTAGAAAGACTAGTAGCTGAATATATTCCAAAAAAATTGATCATCCCATAACTCTTCTCTCCTTTGTGAGAGCATTTCTCTGCTTGGAAGCCTTTCTTACCGACTTGTGTGAGTAGTAGCAATTTCGTCAATTTTTGTTGTCGCCGACTCTGGCTTTGACTGGGTCGGTGGCAATTTCTTTGTTTCATTATGTCTTTTGGTTGTGTTTTTTCTGCCATGTTTTCCCTTTCCTCTCAATCCTATTCTACTCTGGTCTCCAGGCGATTAGAGTGGGGATGCTTCGTCGGGAGTCTGGAATCGGACCAGACAGGTTTTTCTGCGGAAGCGGCTGCAGCAGAATTCTAGGTTTTTCCTGATTTGGGCTCAACTTTTTTTTGGGCCTTTTCTGTTTTTTGTTTTGCTAGTATTTTCGGTTTGTATATTTTGTCTTTCGCCCAGTGTTTTGTAAGTAGGTGCTGCTTGTTTAATATTTGGTTGACCCCCAAAAAAAAAATTGATCATCAGATTTTAAACTATTATGTTAGCTAGCCCACCCGTTTGGAAATTCCTAATTCCGCAATATTAGTGCAGGGAATATTTACTGTCTTTGTTTTATTCCCCATATATTTATTTTGACATGGGTTGGCCTTAAATCTTACTACAAAATAAGTGGTGGGTCTAAAATTTGAATTCATCCAGGAAATTTGAAAAAATAACCAAAATTTATACTCCATATATATAATTACAACCATCATTTTAAGTCTATGATAATTATAACTAAAAGTTGATATAAAAGTACTAATATATCCTTAATGACTAAAAACTTCTCCATTAAAAGTGAAAAAACCATGACTTGGATTCTAGGTGTTGGGCATTTGGTTGGCTAGGGTTGGATTGGGTAACGTTTCATTTTTGGGATTTTGCAGGAAAAATGAAAAAACATCATTATGTTTCACGTTGGAACTTTTAGACGTTACAATTGATGGTTTGATATAGACAGAGTGTTGGAGAGAGAGAGAGCAGTGAGGAGAAGGGGTTCCTAGAGAAAATTTCGAGTACAATTTTTGTTGGACTCGCCGCAACTTGGTTTATTTGTATATGAGTAAAAGTTGTGTGGTAGTTGTGACAGCCCGTCCCGAGAAATAATTATCGTTGATGTGAAAAGACTAAAATGCCCTTAGGCGTTGAGATGTGTTATGTGTGAAATGCAATTGAAAGTGGACTAACATGTTAAATTCCTAAGTTTTTGGGACCAATTGGAACTAAAGGAAATTGGTGGTGATTGGTTGGTTGTTTGTAAACCACACACACACACAAAAGTACCACTTTCTCTCTCTCACCCTCCTGTACTCTCTCTCTCTCTCTCTCTTCTCTCTTGTATGGACGAGACCCAAAACCCTTGTAATTGTGATGGATTGAAGTGGAAAAGGGAACCATTGTGTTCCTGAAGCTCAGTCAAATTGTTTTAGGTAAGGAAACCTATGATTTCACGTAGAAACCTTAACCTCTGAGATATGCACTATTCATGCACTTTCTTACGCGTAATTTATGTTGGAAATATGCCCTGAAAGTCAATCTTTGGAAGAAACCTTTCAGGACAATAAATAGATGTATAGATGACTCTTATATATCAAATGGCAAAGATACTATTTAGGACTATCTCTATAAACGATATATGTCCTAAATAGTGAATCCATGGACAATGGATCGATTGAAGAAGTAATCTAATGAAGTTAGACTACAGAGACCTTTTTCACATAACCATCATGTCCAAAAGGTTCCTGGTCATAGGATTGTCGGAGGGATACTGACAATGCATAGACCGGTACATACTATGTCTGCTTCAATTAGAAGGATGGAAGGTCTCATCCCATTCGTGTAGTGACACTAAGACAAGTATGTAGGTGCTCATTAAGGGAATGAGTTCACTGAACACAATCGAAGGAGAGTACTTGCATGGAGGTCTACTCACATGTCAAGCAAGTAACTCTAATGGTTGGAATAATGTAAGTAGTCCTTTGACCTAAGGCATCATCGTTGTCTTGTGGTTAAGTACTTGATCTTTGATTATGTCAAAGTCACTCCATCCGCGGGTGTCCACGGCATAGTCAGGGTTAAGCCACTTAGTCATGAAGGCAAGTGAATGCGCAACAAGGAATCTCTAATCCTCGTTAAGAGAGGATGAATACTCTAAGATATGATTCTGGAATCTTCGGCCGAAGTATCGAACGTAATAAAGGAAAGCGTTCCTATACGACTCAATTGAATCATATAAGAAGGAATAATCACATTAGGGGTTTGACATAATATATCCATACCCTAGTGATGTGATTGAGAGTATTTTTTTAGAGAAGGATCGAATTACATTGTAATTCCAACTGAATAGGTTCTCCCAACAACTTCTACATTAGCTTGGGTAGCCATGATATATGGTTAGATGTCACTCATGGCTTGTGGGTTCTTCTAGATGATTAAATGTAGTCGTCAAAGAAGAAGGTGAATTAAAAGTAACTTTTAATTCACTAAGTGATTGGATTAAATATAATCAATTGGATTGGTGCCAATCACCTCACTGCCTTGCTAATTAGAACCTAAAACGATTGTTCACCGATACACTCTTGTAGTGAGTAATTAATGGATGATGGAAATAATTAATTGGATTAATTAAGTGTTGTGATTAATTAGAAAGTCTAAAGAAATCATAAAAGCGATATTAGATCGTTTTGGGCTTAAAGAAATGTTCGGGTTTAATTGGGCCCATTGGGCCTAAACCCATTGGGCTTTTATTCAAGCATTGGATGACTTGAAATAAATAAAAGCCCAAAGCCCAAACAACACAAAGGGGCCGGCCAAAGGAGGGAGAGAAAGGTCAAATGTTGACTTGTTTCTTTTTGGCTATAAAATGAACTTTATAGCAAATGTTTCATTAGGGTTTTTGTAAGTGTTAAAAGAACAAAAGAGAAAAAAGGAAAAATATCTCTCTAACACTCAAAGGGCCGGCCACCATAGGGGGATTTAGCTAATCATCTTTTCACCCCTTTGATTATTCCTTCATCCTTCTCACTACACTAGTGGGTGAGGATCTTTAGAGGTTTTCAATTTTGGAAACTTGAAGAGAACCTAGGAGCACTCATTCTAAACAAAGTGGAGGAGGCAAGGAGGGAGGCTAGGCTCAAGGAGTTGAAAGAGCAAAGGGCTTGGAGGTGGTCCATCCTTGGTCTAAGATCTAGATCAAGAGGTATAAACTACTCTTAAACTTTGTTCTTATATAAATTTGATTTGATGCATCTTACATAAACCTATGCATCTTGAAGGGGATTTGCATGACTATTGCTTTGATATTATTTGATAACATGCTTCCGTTGCTTTCGTATATAAATTTTGAATTGTATATGCATGCTAGTCACTAGAAATCCCACATGAAATCTCATGGTTTTCCCTTCAGCTCATACTTTGTTTAACATTGAAATAAGAGACAAAAAGGGGAGTGAAAACGTGGTGGCTAACCACCTCAGCCATTTGGTGCACATCGAGGATTCCTTACCCATTCTAGAAACATTCCCTGATGAGCAATTGTTGTCCCTAAAGGTAAGTGAGCCCTGGTTTGCTGATTTGTTCAATTATTTGGTCACAAAACAAGTTCCTAGCACTCTAGATAAATACAAGTGTGACAAACTCAGAAATGATTCACGATTTTATGTGTAGGATGATCCATATTTGTGGAAGTATTGTCCTGACCAGATTATTCGTAGATGTGTGCACAATTCTGAGTTTAATTCAATTCTTGCATTCTGCCATAGTTATGCATGTGGGGGTCATTTTGGCACCCAAAGAACAGCCCTTAAGGTTTTAGAGAGTGGTTTCTATTGGCCTACATTGTTTAAGAATGCTAGAACGTTTTGCATAACTTGTGATAGATGCCAAAGAACAGGTACAATAGGTGCCAAGGACCAAATGCCGCAAACCCCCATCTTTAATGTGGAGATCTTTGATGTATGGGGTGTGGATTTCATGGGACCCTTTCCGCCCTCATATGGTTTTACTTATATTTTGCTAGCCGTTGATTATGTGTCGAAATGGGTGGAAGCCAAAGCCACCCCTACTTCCACCAAAGCCACCTCTACTAACGATTCTAGAGTGGTGGTAGATTTTATCAAGGCTAAAATCTTTTCCAGATTTGGCATGCCGAGGGTGTTCATAAGCGATGGAGGCTCCCACTTTTGCAATCGCACCATCGAGGCTCTGTTTAAAAAGTACAATGTCAAACATCGGGTTTCCACGCCATACCTCCCTCAAACAAGTGGCCAAGCCGAAGTTTCGAATAGAGAAATCAAGCAAATCTTGGAGAAGACTGTTGGGCCAACCCGGAAGGATTAGAGCTTGCGTTAAGACGATGCGCTGTGGGCATATCTCATTGCCTACAAAACACCTTTGGGGATGTCTCCATTTCGACTAATCTATGGCAAGCCGTGTCACCTACCTGTGGAACTAGAGCACAAGGCGCATTGGGCTGTGAAAACATTTAATTTGGACTTAGATGCTACTAGAATAAATCGAAAGCTCCAATTGAATGAACTTGAGGAGATAAGGAACGAAGCCTATGAGAATGCACGAATTTACAAGGAGAAAACAAAGGCATTTCATGACAAAATGATTCGGGGAAAAACATTCTCAATGGGACAGAAAATGCTGCTATTCAATTCCTATCTACGTTTGTTCCCTGGTAAGTTACGTTCTAAGTAGATTGGGCCGTTTGTTGTTACTAATGTTTTTCCCCATGGTGTAGTCCAAGTTAAAAGCTTAAGGAACAGGGACGAATTCAAGGTGAACGGGCATCGTCTAAAGCTATACTATGAGAGTGATGTGGGGCAGATTGTGGAAGAAATCCCACTCACTACCGTGGGCCCTATCCAAGCTTAGAAGGAAGTTTCGTCCGGCTACAAGATGTTAAAACAAGCGCTTCCTGGGAGGCAACCCATGTATTCAAATAAGAAAGATCTTTGAATCACTCCACGATTAGTTTTGCGTTACTAAAAACCTTTCCTTTTCTGCATTTTTTATTTTGCCATGATTATCATTTTTATTTTTTGCTTGTTTGATTGTTTTTGGTGTGGGTTTATGTTTGAAACATTGACAGGTATGCAAGGTGTTTTTACATTAATTTTGGTGGAAAAAGGAACATTAGGTAGAAAGGTAGAAAAATACAAGAAAGTGCAAACAAGCAGGAAGGAGCCTTCATTGGTCAGGTGGTGCCTCAGCATTCGACAGACCTCCAGAAAGACGAAGCACCAGAGATTGATTTTTCGGAGCGTCAACACTTGGTGAAGCGTGATAGGAGCATATTTATGCGCCTTAGTTAGCTAGTTCTTATGCATTTTCGTTAAGTTTTCTTAGTTAAAGTAGTCTTTTAAGCTATTTCCATGTATTTTCAGGTTTTAAGGGCATATTATACAAAAAGATGCAAATTGGAGCTTTTTGGAGCAAAAGTGAGCTTGGATTGAATAGCACATGCTTGGAACAAAAGGTTTGGACGAAATTGAAGATTTGAAGATTTGAGGATTCCTAGTCAACGAAGGAGTCCTAATTGAAGAAGGATTCCTAAATCAACGAAGGAGTCCTAATTGAAGAAGGATTCCTAATCAACGAGGGATTCCTAGTTGAAGATGGATTCCTAGAAGAATGAAGATTCCTACTCAAACAAGGTTTCCTACTTGAAGTAGGAAAGTTAAGCCTAAAAGTTTCTATTTTGGGTTGATCTTTCCTAAACCTAAATGGCCTTAAGTTTCAGCGACATTAGAAGGTTCTTAAGCGTTGGAAGACACAAAGAAAGGTTGGAGAGCAATTCCTTATCCTTGCCGTGGGTTAGGGTCTATTTCCTCTTAGTTTTGGGTTTCTAGAAGCCCTATCCTTTTTCCTCTAACCCTTGCTGCACTTCCCCCTTTCTAGAACCTGTTTTCTTGCCTTGCAAGGCTTTCTAGAAGCCTTATCCTACCCTATCCTTATCTGCCGCACCCCCTAGGCCTTTTTCCTTGTGAATTCTGATTTCTAAGCCTTTTTCCTTGTGGATTTGGGTTATCCAAGTCCATATCTGATTACCCTAGGGTTTTAAGTGCCTATATATACTCTCATTCACCCCTTGGCTGAATGACCACCCCTCATAATACATAAATCACGCCAGAAATCATCCCCACCTCTCTGCCGTAGCCTTTCATCACCATTCTCCCTAATTTCTGCCAAAAACAACCCTTGCCGCACCTATCACCCATCTTAACCACTCTCATACCATTCCATATCCATTCCCCCATACAAATACCACTCAAAACCTATCCAAAATCTCTATGCCGCAACGAGGAAGGAGGAATCGTGGATGCACCTGCTGCCCAAGTTGGAGTGTCTAGGTGTTTTCTTTCTTTGGATTTCAATGTCTAAACTTATTTATCTTTGCTTTGTGCGTATGAGGAACTAAACCCCCCTTGGCTAGGGGGGATTCGAAACCATGTTTATGCTTGCTATATGATTTGATTACTTCTAATTGCATTTCATAAGTTGTGAATTCAATTTACTTATCTATATGAATTAAAACTGATTTGTGTGTGTTGGTTGAGAGTGCACGCTTTATTTTCATGCATAAGTTTGATGTTAGGATATAAGGGAATTTCACCTAATCGTTATGAACTTATATTCAAAAGTAGTAAAGGTTGTTGATCACAATTGAGTTAAGTAAATTCTTGGCATAAGTTTCATGCAATTCATAGTAACAAGTGCCTCGCCAATGCTTATGGTTTTCATAGAACTTAATGATCTTTGCTTGTATCTTTGTTATGCAATTCATGCAGGGAACTTGTGAGGAATGCTTTGGGTTGTCATATGCAATTCATCCAATTCGATAACTTTAGGAAAATCTGAGGGTTAATGAGTGCAATTCACGGTTAATCTGGGGCGTTGGGAATTCATGGTTTATTGAGAAGCAATTGGAAATCGTTTTGTATGCAAGTGTGACATGTGTGGAGAAGAACCCCTTAGCTAGCTTTCCATCCATTCACTTTTATCAATTTTGTTTTAGAATCTGTTCAATTTACAAAGTTTTGTTTTTGTTTTCAATTTTCGTCAAAACTCAATCCCCATTTATTTTGAAGTGTTAGATTAGTTAGAAATCAATTTAGTTTGTGTTTTTAAGTGTCTTGAGTCAAGTTACAACCTATTTTCGTCCAAATTGTGTTTTGTGTTCAAAACTGCCCAGAAAGTGTTTTTAAGGCAGTTTTGAGTGTTTCTGGGCTGTTTTGAGTCTTTTGGTTTGTTTTAGTGTTTTAGAGTTTAGTTTTGCATTCTTTGAGTCTAGTTTAGTGTTTTAAATTTTGTTTTTACGTTTTGAGTCAGTTTTCAAGTGATTTAGCGATCCCTCCTAATCCCTGGCCTAGAACGATCCCTACTTACATACTTTGCTACAATTGATAAAAAGAGGGTTTAATTTGTGTGCTTATATATTTTGCATCAAAGCGCTAGATGACGAAGGCAGAAGTTGCCGCTTGAGTAACGCAACAAACCTTTGATGATCACTCTGGATCCGAACTTCGGACTCTTACAGTTGGTCAAGCTTCCTCTTCATACTTGTTGAGTAATTAGGTGTGAGCATGTGTAACTCTTTATTCTCATGCCTAAGCACTCTGACCTCTTGCTGAAGACTAGCCACCTCAGCCATCAATGACTCAACCTGACGAGATCGAGCAAGAAGGCGTTAGCCCATGTTTGATACTGAGTCTGCACATCGGACGCTGTAGGCCAAAGAGTCCTGAACAGTCAGTTCGTCGGACCGCCTGGAAAGTATCCTATTGTCTCTAGGAGTGAGAAGATTTCTGGCTACCACTAAAGCGGTTGTATCGTTCATCATCATAGAATCCCTAACTGTAAAATGACCATTGGGAGATACGAATGACGGTTGCCAAATTTTGTTTGGAGAAGATATGTCAATATCTTCCCCGAAATTCAAGTTAAGATTATGGTTAGATGGGCAAGACATTTCCGAAGGTGTGAAGAAAAAGAAGAGGTCAGACAAATCAAGATATCAGAAATGCAAGAAGGGAGTTTCTACATGCGGTAATTCAAGTATGCTTTGAAACGTAATGCGTACCTCTACAGAAATCAGCACTCAATGGAGCTTCAGAAATCGAAGAGGTGCCTGCTTTCTCAAAAGAAAGGGCATGTTCAAAAATCGAAAAGGCAAGCTCAGAAATCGGAGAGGCGCTTGCTCTCTCAAAAGCTGGGCCTGCTCAGAAACCACAAGCCGATCTCAGAAATCGAAAAGGCACCTGCTTTTCCAGACGTGTCAGCACCTGTCACATACACACTCAGCTTTGCGGAAATCACGGGCCATTTGTTAAAATGCCGATTTCAGATATCGAAGAGGCACCTGCTTTTCCAGATGTGTCAGCACCTGTCATATGCACACTCAGCTTTGCGAAAATTACGGGCAATCTGTCAAAGATTTTTTGTGAAGTAGAAAGCACGTGAATCTTACTGTTCAATCATCCAACGGTTGCGGACACGAGTAAAAGTACAGTGCCTCTACCAGCTATTAAGAAATTCCTATAAATGTCAACATTCACCCTCCATAGCAAGGCAGACATACACAACCTTTCTTCATCTCTGAGAATGCATTCCCAACGAAGCCTTTCGAGTCACTGATAGGAGCATATTTATACGACTTAGTTAGCTTGTTTTCTTGCTTTTAATTAGCTAAACTATTATAATTATAATGTTTAAAGTTATTTTCGTGCAATTTCATGTTTTAGTGTCAAAGTATGCAAAAAGAAGCAATTTGGAACATTCTAGAGCATTTTTGGGCCAAGATTGGATTGTGCAAGCATGGAGGCATGAGGATGGACAAATTTGAAGACAAAAGAGGCTATGAACATGCTAAAAATCTGGTGAAACAAATACAAGTTGCAAGAAGGGATAAATTTCTAGAAGGATTGACCAAAACTTCACTCAAAACTAAGAAATTCTTCAATGCCATGGGCATTGATTCACTTTCACCAGAAATTTGAGTGATGATGCAATGCTTAAATCACCATGACATGTGAGTGGATGATGCAATGCTTAACTCACCATGACATGTGAATGGATGACTCAATACCTAACCCACCAACAATTCCCACTCTTTGCCGTGCTCACCTACTCAATTCCACCAGAATTTTGTGTTAAACAAGTCCATCCTTTTCCTATAAATACCATGGCAGCAACCTCATTCAAATCATCCAGAAATTAACCATTCTCCAAGCCTTCCCTTGCCTCTCCCTACATATCTAAACCTTCCCCATCCATTCCTCCATATAACCAACCATTCAACCACCATAACCACCTTGTGCCGCCACCATTGAAGGAGAGGAGGAGTAGTGCCATGCTTATGCAATCTGCAACTATTAGAGTGTTTGGAATTCTTTCTTCTTTTAATTCTATGTTAATGTTTAATTTAACTTGCTGTTCAATTATGTTAAACATGTGGAACTAATTTCTTTTTAGTTAGAGGCAAATTTGAAGCCATGGACATATGTTGGTTATGATTTGTTTTACTCCAGTTATGAATTCATGAACTTTAGATGTGGTTTACTTTTCTGTTTTGATTAAGAACTTGTTTATATATGTGGGTTGAGGGTCGACACTTAATTTGCATGCCTAAACTTGATGCTAGGATATAAGGGAATTTCACCTAATCGTTATGAACTTATATTCATGAGTAGTAAAGATCGCTAGTCACGATTGTGTTTAAGTAAACCCTAGGCTGGATTAACATGCGTATTCCATAGTTATGAATGCCTAGTCAATGTTTATGATTTCCGTTGAACTTAATGATCTTTGTTGAATGTCTCTATCATGCGTATTCCATAGTTAGGGACTTTGATGAGGAATAATTTGGTTGTAATGCGTATTCCATTCAATCCAATGAATCTAGGGAAATCTAAGAGTTAATTTAAGCGGACCTAATTAACTTGGAACATTGTCATTCATCGTTTGTTGAAGTCATAACTGGGAATCAAATTATATGCATATGTTCATGTGTGGATAAGGAACCCTCTAACTAGTTTCTCATCATTCTATTTCATCACAATCTATTTTGTTTTAAGTTTATTTTCAAAGTTTAAAGTTTTAAAGTTCAATTTTCGTCAAAACAAAACCCCTTGCTTTTAAGTCTTGCTTTTAGAGTCAAAACTTGTTTCCTTTAAATCTTTTGAGTCTTTTAAAGTTATATTTTCGTCCAAATCACTTGTTAGGTCTAGAATTGAATCTTTTTTATTGTTATTTGCTGTTTTGAGTGTTTTAAGTTAGTTTTGCGTTTATAGAGTCTAGTTTAGTGTTTTTGAGTCTTATATTTGTTGATTAGCATCCCTAGTTAATCCCCGGTCTAGAACGATCCCTACTTACATCATTACTACAATTGTCATCAATAGGGTTTAATTTGTGTGTCAAGTAATTCTCACATCAAATTTTGGCGCCGTTGCCGGGGATTAGCAAAAATTGCTAATCCCTTGTGTTTTTGCCGTGTGTTTTTAGTGTAATTTACCTAGTTTTCTTATTTTGTTTTGTTTTCTTGGTTTAGGTACTAATGCATGACGCGGAGTTCTCAAACTGTGCATATCTTGGACTTTAACGACGATTTTGAACGTGATTTGAGAAGAAAGAGGAGGCATCCCGAACCTAGTGAACCTAGTTCAAGTTCAGAGGCCGAATCTGAGTTTGAAGAAGTGAAAGAAGAAGTTATGGCAGCGGACAATCGGACCATTAAAGAGCTTTCAGCCTCGGGGTTGACCAATGCCGCACCATTATGCATTCAATACCCCCGCGGCTGCCCAAGGCAAGACCGATGAATTTCGAGTTGAAGTCAAGCTTGTTGCACCACATTCCGAAATACCATGGGCTTTCCATGGAAGAGCCCAACAAACATCTCAAGGAATTCGAGGTTGTTTGTTCGAGCATGACACCCACAAATGTTGACGGGAACATTCTGATGATGAAGGCTTTTCCATTCTCACTTTTGGAAAAGGCGAAGGATTGGCTTTACGAGTTAGCACCCGGAACGGTTACATCTTGGGATAGTATGAAAAAAGCTTTCTTGGAGAAGTTTTTCCCAACTTCAAGAGTCATTCTTTTGAGGAAACGGATTAGTGGCATCCAACAAGATCAAGGTGAATCGTTTCCTTCTTATTATGAACGTTTTAAATCACTTGTTGCTTCTTGTCCACAGCATCAAATGAAGGAGGAGCTGCTCATTCAATACTTCTACGAAGGACTCCTTCCCATGGAACGCCAAATGCTTGATGCCTCGGCAGGAGGTGCGTTGGTGGATAAAACTCCGGGGGCTGCAAAAGTTCTAATTGCCAACCGAGCACATAATGCACAACAATACGAAGGTGTTGGACAAAGAGACCCCCCACGGCCACAAGTGAATGAGGTAAGTTCTATGCCCGAAATTCAATCCCAATTAGCTAACCTTACTTCTATTGTTTCTCAGTTGGCCGAGGGAATGAAGATTCATGGACCAAGTGTGTGTGGCGTGTGCTCTATGCAAGGACATGCCAATGATCAATGCCCTCAATTGATTGAGAATGGGGGTTGGGAATCTGCCAATGCCGTGGGTTTTGGGAACCAAAATCAACCACGCCATGATCCATACTCTAATACCTACAATCCGGGGTGGAGGGACCATCCAAATTTCAAATGGCGGGATCCTCAACAACCCCAACAACAAGGAGGAATTAGGCAGCAACCACCGAGCTTTTATACAAAGCCATTCGTCCCCAATCAAAACCAAGTGCAATCTGCCCTAACAACCTCAGGTATGTCTTTGGATAATGATCAAGTTGTTAAGTTACTTACTACTTTGACGCATGAAGTACAAACTCAAAATAAAGAGAGACAAATCCAAGACAAACGGGTGGACAATTTGGAGAAGCAAATGGGTCAAATTGCCGAATTTATGGGGCAAATTAGAGAATAAGGCAGATTGCCTAGTTCAACTGTTATGAACCCGAATGGAGGATTTGAAACCGCTAAGGCCATCATGTTAAAAAGTGGTAAACAGGTTGGAACGGACTCAAATACATCCAAATCAAGTCAAGACGAGGAGGACAAGTTGCTGCAAGAAGAAGCACAGGGAGCAAAGCCCAAGGCCAAGGATGACCAAACCTTGCCGAATTCATCTAGTCCTCCTAAACCGTCCCAAACCACCAAGGTAAGTCCCAATTCAACTTTTTCTAGTTCTATTCCACTAAATGTGCCCTTTCCTGGCGGGTTTAAGCAATCAAAGAAGGAAGAAGCCGAGAAGGACATTCTAGAGACCTTTCGGAAAGTTCAAGTCAATATCCCGCTCCTTGATGCGATTAAGCAAGTCCCGAGGTATGCTAAGTTTTTAAAAGAACTTTGTACAACAAGGAGAAGGATTTCGAACAAAGAGGTGGTTCAAGTAAGTGAAAATGTCTCTGCTGTGTTACAAAGGAAATTACCCCCTAAATGCAAAGATCCGGGTAGTTTTACAATTCCGTGCGTTATTGGTAATACTAAGTTTGAACAATGCATGTTAGACTTAGGGGCTTCAATTAATGTTATGCCATACTCTATTTATGCATCTATGAACTTAGGTGAGCTTAAAAATGATGGTGTGATAATTCAATTAGCCGATCGTTCTAATGCATATCCAAAGGGTGTTTTGGAAGATGTTTTGGTGCAGGTTAGTAACTTGATTTTTCCAGCGGATTTCTACATGCTTGACACGGAAGATTCACCCCATTCCACCCCATTGACGATTCTATTAGGGAGGCCCTTCATGAAAACAACCCGCACCAAGATAGATGTGTTTAAAGGAACTTTAACGATGGAATTTGATGGGGAAGTCATTGATTTCAATCTTTCTGAAAGTATTAAATTTCCTAAGGACGATCATTCTTGCTTTTCTATTGATATAATTGATGATTTGGCGCAGGATTTTCTCGATTGTTTGGAGAGGGATACACTTGAAACAACAATTGCACAAGGAATTGGGCAAAAATCTGGTTTTGCCGTGCCTAGAAGTGTGGAGGAGGCCGAGATAGTGGCTGCCCTTGAGTCACTACCTCAATATCATGGTAAGCCTTCTAACCCAATTTCAATTTCAGTCTCCACTAATAAGTTGTTACCCTCAGTAACTCAGGCACCCGTACTTGAGCTTAAACCGTTGCCCGATCATTTAAAGTACGTCTTTCTGGGAGATAACGAGACATTGCCCGTCATTATCTCCTCATCACTCACGGCCATAGAAGAGGAGAAGTTGATCCGAATGTTGAAAGAGCACAAGACGGCCATTACGTGGACTTTGGCCGATATTAGGGGAATTAGCCCGACTACGTGCATGCATCGCATACTTCTAGAGGAGGGGGCTAAACCAACTCGAGAGGCTCAGCGCCGTCTCAACCCTCCAATGATGGAAGTTGTGAAAAAAGAGATTATCAAACTTCTTGATTGTGGAGTGATTTATCCGATCTCTGATAGTCGTTGGGTATCACCGGTCCAATGTGTTCCAAAGAAGTCCGGAGTGACAGTGGTGAAAAATGCCGAGAATGAGCTTGTGCCAACCCGTATCCAAACAGGTTGGAGAGTGTGCATTGATTATAGGAAGCTCAACGCCACCACAAGGAAGGACCACTTCCCTTTGCCGTTCATTGATCAAATGCTTGAAAGGTTAGCCTGTCATTCTTTTTATTGTTTCCTTGATGGTTATTCTGGATATAATCAGATTGTCATAGCGCCGGATGACTAAGAAAAGACAACTTTCACATGCCCCTTTGGTACTTTTGCTTATGGTCGCATGCCTTTTGGTTTATGCAATGCTCCGGCCACGTTTCAAAGGTGTATGGTAAGTATCTTTTCAGATTTTGTGAAAAAGATTATTGAGGTATTTATGGATGATTTCAGTGTGTTTGGTGATTCATTTGATGGTTGTTTGGAAAATCTCACAAGAATTTTGAAACGATGTGTAGAAACTAACCTTGTGCTTAATTGGGAAAAATGTCACTTTATGGTTAGACAAGGCATAGTTCTAGGGCATATTGTTTCAGAAAGAGGAATTGAAGTGGATAAATCGAAAATAGATCTTATACGCTACTTACCCTCTCCTACTTCGGTTCGAGAGATTCGTTCGTTTCTTGGTCATGCAGGATTTTATAGGCGATTTATCAAGGACTTCTCCAAGATCTCAAACCCTCTTTGCCGTCTCCTCCAGAAAGATGTGGCGTTTGACTTCAACGAGGAGTGTGAGAAGGCGTTCAATCACCTCAAAGAAATGCTAACTTCGGCCCCTATCATAGTTCCACCGGATTGGAGCTTTCCTTTTGAGCTTATGTGTGATGCTTCCGATTATGCATTAGGAGTTGTTTTGGGGCAAAGGAAGGAAAAGAGGCCGCATGTTATCTATTATGCCTCTCGGACTTTAAATGATGCACAATTGAATTATTCTACCACTGAAAAAGAACTTCTTGCTGTTGTATTTGCTTTAGATAAATTCCGTTCTTATTTGCTTGGTACTAAAGTTATTATTTATACTGACCATGCAGCATTGAAGTATTTGTTCACCAAGAAGGAAGCCAAACCACGACTCATTCGTTGGATGCTTCTTCTCCAAGAGTTCGATATCGAAATCCGGGATAAGAAGGGAAGTGAAAACGTGGTGGCTGACCACTTGAGCCGAATGGTGCATGAGGAGGATGCCGTGCCTATTATAGAGACATTCCCAGATGAGCAACTGATGTCCGTCAAGGTAAATGAACTGTGGTATGCTGATTTGGTGAATTATTTGGTGTCTAAACATGTTCCTAGTGAATTACTTAAACACCAATGTGATAAATTGAAGAAAGAGGCACGGTTTTATGTGTGGGATGACCTGTATTTATGGAAATATTGCCCTGACCAAGTTATACGTAGGTGTGTGCACGATTCTGAGTTTAATGATATTCTAACCTTTTGTCACACTTATGCTTGTGGGGGACACTTTGGCACTCAAAGAACAGCACTTAAGGTGTTAGAATGTGGTTTCTATTGGCCTACCATCTTTAGGGATGCTAGAACATTTTGCATGTCTTGTGATAGATGCCAAAGAACGGGCAATATTGGTCCTAAACAACAAATGCCGCAAACCCCCATTTTTAGTGTTGAAATCTTTGATGTTTAGGGTATTGATTTTATGGGTCCCTTTCCTTCGTCACAAGGGTTTCTTTATATATTGCTTGTTGTGGACTATGTGTCGAAATGCGTGGAAGCAAAAGCCACCCGAACTAATGATTCTCGAGTGGTTGCAGATTTTGTGAAAACTAACATTTTTGCAAGGTTTGGAATGCCACGAGTGCTAATCAGTGATGGAGGTTCCCATTTTTGTAATCGAACCATCGAGGCGTTGCTCAAGAAATACAATGTCACGCATAAGGTGGCCATACCTTATCATCCTCAAACGAGCGGGCAAGCCGATGTTTCAAATAGGGAAATCAAGCAGATTCTTGAGAAAACCGTGGGGCCTACAAGGAAGGATTGGAATTTGCGCTTAAACGATGCATTGTGGGCGTATCGCACTGCCTACAAAACCCCTATTGGGATGTCACCTTTTCGACTCATCTATGGGAAGCCATGCCATCTTCCTGTCGAGTTAGAGCATCGTGCACATTGGGCCGTCAAAACGTTCAATTTGGACCTTAATGCCGCAGGTTTACATAGAAAGCTTCAATTGTGTGAACTTGATGAAATCCGAAATGAAGCATATGAGAATGCCCGGATTTACAAGGAGAAAACGAAGGCATTCCATGACAAGATGATTCGTGCCAAGACGTTCTCTATTAGGCAGAAAGTGTTGTTCAATTCTCGCCTTCGGTTGTTTCCGGGTAAGTTGCGTTCCAAATGGGTTGGTCCTTTTATTGTCACTAATGTTTTCCCTCATGGTGCAGTGCAAATCAAAAGTTCAAGGACGCAGCAAGAATTCAAAGTGAATGGGCATCGATTGAAGCCCTATTACGAGATGTTTGAGGAGCATGTCGTGGAGGAGGTACCCCTCCATGCCGTGGAACCTAGTCAAGCTTAAACGGAGGTACCGTCCGGCTGAAAGACGTTAAAGCAAGTGCTTCTTGGGAGGCAACCCATGTGTTGAAACACGAGAAGAAGGAACTTTCACTCCAAACCCAGATTTGCGTCCCTAACCTATCTCTTTATTGCTATTACTTTGCCATTTGTGTTATGTTTGCTAGTTGTGTTAGTTGATTGTTTTTGTGTTAATCTATGTTTAAAACATTGAGGACAATGTTTGGTTTAAGTGTGGAGGGGTAAACAAGCTATTTTTGCATGAAATTCGTGGGATTTTATCACCTATCACTTCACATGTTGTTTCTCACTGTTTTAAAGTGTTTTTAGTGTTTTGATGTGTTTTAGTGTTATATAACAGAAAACCCTAGAAAAATTCGAAAAAGTTTGAAAAATACCAAAAAGAGTCGTTTTTGAGTCATTTTTGTGTTTTAGGGTACCTTCCAACACAATGATGAGGATTTGGTTTTTAATTGCATAACTGTTGAAGTAAGTTACAATCATGGATGAAAGTTTGATATGCTCTTTGGTTTATGCTTAGTTGTAATTCATGAATTCACATGTAATCAAAAGAAAAATTAGTTTTTGTAACATGCTTGAAAGAAGAAACTCAAACTAACGCTACAACCCTGAGAGACTTGAGCTTTTAACGTTCTTTGGAGAGTTAATAATCTGTGCATTTGTTGTCTTCTAAAGTCGTTGCATGATCTCATTATTCTTTGCTTGGTTACTACTTAGAAGGCGTTTCATCATTTAGTTCCAAATACTAGAACTCATGCCCGTTTCATTCAAAGCATAAAATTGATTCGCATAACACATAACAAGATGAAGTTGTTAGTAAACCAAGAACCAAATAGCCGCACCCCATGTTCATTTGTTTTGTAGGTTTAAGCCCCGTTGAGCCTTGTTTAGCCTATGTTCTTTGTTAACCCACGTTATCCTTACCTAGCCTAGAATAGGACCATCCATGCCTTTGTTCTTAAAGCATAGTGAACATGACTTAGAATGAATTCCTTTTGATTATTCTTGTGCAGAAAAACAAGTGTGGGGGAAGGAATTTATGTGTGGGAATTTGTGCCAAAAGCAAGAATTGGGTACGAAAAAAAAAATAAAATAAAAAATAAAAAATTATGGCAAAGAGGTCAAAATAAGAAAGAACTCACAAGTGTTGGTTGTTGAAGAAAGGGTCCAAAAAAGTTAAATTAGACCCTAAATATTGTGTATTTCACCCCCTTGTGTGTCTAAGTGATTTTCTGCACGCAAAAGTGAATTCTAAGTGTCATATTCATTACTTGTTTGCTATCGCTTTAAGAACTTTTGTTTATCCTTAACCTTTCTTTGTTAGCCAATACCCCTTAGCCCCGTTACAATCCTTAACTTCTATCTTGAGTGTTATGTATTTCAATATGTGGAGTTTGGGATTGGTTTGAGCATATGGTGTCCCTGGTTCTGCGTTCCATTCATGAGATCATATCTATAAATGCTTAATCATTCTAGAAAAGTGCTTTTTTTATAACATGTGTGAGTGTTCGTTTCCATGTTTACATCAATCTTCTCACATATACTTAGTATAGGGAGTGTAGTTAGAAAATCTGTGTGAAAATAAGAGTGTATCCAGTAAGGAATTGAGTGGATTCTCTAAGGCATGTTACTACGTCCATAATGTTGTTTTAAACGATTAAATGTGAGCTAGTGAATGGTAACTATGATTAAGTATATGCTCAAGAGTAGGGATGACTAAAATCTGTGGGAATAATGATCTTTGGCATGTTATGTATCGTTGGAAATCCCTGTAGCAAATGTTGGAAGGTTAAGTTATGTTTTGTTTGTTTTATTTTGCTCGAGGACTAGCAAAAGCTAAGTGTGGGGGAAATTGATAGGAGCATATTTATACGACTTAGTTAGCTTGTTTTCTTGCTTTTAATTAGCTAAGCTATTATAATTATAGTGTTTAAAGTTATTTTCGTGCAATTTCAGGTTTTAGTGTCAAAGTATGCAAAAAGAAGCAATTTGGAACATTCTAGAACATTTTTGGGCCAAGATTGGATTGTGCAAGCATGGAGGCATGAGGATGGACAAATTTGAAGACAAAAGAGGCTATGAACATGCTAAAAATCTGGTGAAACAAATACAAGTTGCAAGAAGGGATAAATTTCTAGAAGGATTGACCAAAACTTCACTCAAAACCAAGAAATTCTTCAATGCCGTGGGCATTGATTCACTTTCACCAGAAATTTGAGTGATGATGCAATGCTTAAATCACCATGACATGTGAGTGGATGATGCAATGCTTAACTCACCATGACATGTGAATGGATGACTCAATACCTAACCCACCAACAATTCCCACTCTTTGCCGTGCTCACCTACTCAATTCCACCAGAATTTTATGTTAAACAAGTCCATCATTTTCCTATAAATACCATGGCAGCAACCTCATTCAAATCATCCAGAAATTAACCATTCTCCAAGCCTTCCCTTGCCTCTCCCTACATATCTAAACCTTCCCCATCCATTCCTCCATATAACCAACCATTCAACCACCATAACCACCTTGTGCCGCCACCATTGAAGGAGAGGAGGAGTAGTGCCATGCTTATGCAATCTGCAACTATTAGAGTGTTTGGAATTCTTTCTTCTTTTAATTCTATGTTCATGTTTAATTTAACTTGCTGTTCAATTATGTTAAACATGTGGAACTAATTTCTTTTTAGTTAGAGGCAAATTTGAAGCCATGGACATATGTTGGTTATGATTTGTTTTACTCCAGTTATGAATTCATGAACTTTAGATGTGGTTTACTTTTCTGTTTTGATTAAGAACTTGTTTATGTATGTGGGTTGAGGGTCGACACTTAATTTGCATGCCTAAACTTGATGCTAGGATATAAGGGAATTTCACCTAATCGTTATGAACTTATATTCATGAGTAGTAAAGATCGCTAGTCACGATTGTGTTTAAGTAAACCCTAGGCTGGATTAACATGCGTATTCCATAGTTATGAATGCCTAGTCAATGTTTATGATTTCCGTTGAACTTAATGATCTTTGTTGAATGTCTCTATCATGCGTATTCCATAGTTAGGGACTTTGATGAGGAATAATTTGGTTGTAATGCGTATTCCATTCAATCCAATGAATCTAGGGAAATCTAAGAGTTAATTTAAGCGGACCTAATTAACTTGGAACATTGTCATTCATCGTTTGTTGAAGTCATAATTGGGAATCAAATTATAAGCATATGTTCATGTGTGGATAAGGAACCCTCTAACTAGTTTCTCATCATTCTATTTCATCACAATCTATTTTGTTTTAAGTTTATTTTCAAAGTTTAAAGTTTTAAAGTTCAATTTTCGTCAAAACAAAACCCCTTGCTTTTAAGTCTTGCTTTTAGAGTCAAAACTTGTTTCCTTTAAATCTTTTGAGTC
Source organism: Malus domestica (assembly GCF_042453785.1). Classification (NCBI taxonomy): domain Eukaryota; kingdom Viridiplantae; phylum Streptophyta; class Magnoliopsida; order Rosales; family Rosaceae; genus Malus; species Malus domestica. The sequence continues at coordinate 23,382,438 of NC_091671.1, read as the reverse complement.
TTTTAAAGTTATATTTTCGTCCAAATCACTTGTTAGGTCTAGAATTGAATCTTTTTTATTGTTATTTGCTGTTTTGAGTGTTTTAAGTTAGTTTTGAGTTTATAGAGTCTAGTTTAGTGTTTTTGAGTCTTATATTTGTTGATTAGCATCCCTAGTTAATCCCCGGTCTAGAACGATCCCTACTTACATCATTACTACAATTGTCATCAATAGGGTTTAATTTGTGTGTCAAGTAATTCTCACATCAGTCACTTAGTGTTCCTCATCATCTGGGGTACCTCTGCAAACAACTCATCCAAAGCAAAAGTATTTCATATCATGAAGGTTGAAAGCAAGAGTATCTCATATCATGCTTTCTCCCTATCCTTCTCCTTGTCTTTGTTCTCACCTGCGGGACAAGGAGAAATAGAGCAATCAGCCAGCACTTGGTATCAATCTTCCGATCTGGAATCAACTGCCTGGAACCCCTTCCTGATTGCTTACCTAGCATTGCTCTCGAGTACTCATCTTCAACATCTTATGCTTCCTGAAAAGATACCACATCTGCCTGGAGAACAGATAAGGGAAGTGAAAATGATACCTCAAAGCATGTGGAGACAACGTGATGATTCATCCTCAGCTAGGGACAAGGAGAAAGAAAGCAACCGGTAGGCACTTGGACATATTAAATAAAGAAACAGACCATCACCTCTACCTCGTGCCTGCCTATCGTGCAGAAAAAACAAGCAGACAAGAATGCAGACTGCACAATCAAATCAACCCAGCAGAATAAGTCTGAATTGAAACCAAGGAACTCTCCTATTCCTTGCTCAGAATTCCAATCCAGTTTGAGATCAAAGCTGTGGAAAGTCAACAAGATCATCTACCTCCATAAACAGATTTGCGTTCTTAAACTCTACTTTTTCTTGTTTTTACTTTGCCATACTTGTCATGTTTTATTAATTATGTTGTTTGCTTATTTGAGTATAAGTCTATATTTGAAACATTGAGGACAATGTTTGGTTTAAGTGTGGGGGGTAAACAAGCTGTTTTGAATGATTTTCGTGGCTTTTATTTACCTATCAGTTACAATGTTGTTCTCACTGTTTTTAAGTGTTTTTAGTGCATTTTGAGTTGTTTTAAGTGTGTTTTGGCATAAAAATCCGAAATTTTTATAAAAATTTGAAAAAAAATTGTGTTGAAAAAGCCAAAAAGAGTTGTTCTTGTGTTTTGTTTGTGTCTTATGATACCTTCCAACACAGTGATGAGGATTTGGTTTTTAAGTGCATGAATGTTAAAGAAAGTTACAAATATGGATGGAAGTTTGATATGCTCTTTGGTTTATGCTTGGTTGTAGTTATAGTTTACAAATTCACATGTAATCACAAAGAAAAAAAATCAGTTTTTGTAACATGCTTGAAGGAAGGAACTCAAATTAACGCTACAACCCTGTGAGACTTGAGCTTAAAACGTTCTTTGGAGAGTGAATAATATGTGCATCGTTGTTTTCTAAAGTCGTTGCTTGATCTCATTATTCTTTGCTTGGTTGCTATTTAGAATGCATTTCATCATTATAGATCCAAATACTAGAACTCATGCCCATTCCATTCAAAGCATAACATTGATTTGCATAACACATATTCAAGATGAAGTTGTTTAGTGAACCAAAGCCAAATAGCTGAATCCACCTTTGTCATTTGTTTTGTAGGTTTAAACCCCGTTAAGCCTTGTTTAGCCTATTTTTCTTTGTTAACCACATCATCTTTACCTAGCCCAGAATAGAACCATTAATACCCTTGTTCTGGAAGTATAGTGGAGCATAATTTAGAAAGAATTCATTTTGATCAACATTATTGCAGAAAACAAGTGTGGGGGAATTTGGATTTCAACGTTGTGTTTTTGTGTGCCAAAGAAATTGGGCATGGCAGAGAGAAAAATTCGTAGAAAAAGAAAAAAAAGAAAAGAAAAATAAATGCTTGAGTTGAATGAATCTTCCCTTGTGTTTAAAAGTAGATTTCTGCATTCTAAAGTGAATTCTAAATGCCTAAATCATTACTTTGCTCACTATTACTTTAAGAGCGTTTGTTATCCTTATCCTTTCTTTGTTAGCCATTACTCCCAAGCCCCGTTACAACCCTTGACTTCAATCTTGAGTGTTGTGTGTTTCAATTTGTGGAGTTTGAAATTGGTATGAGCATATGGTGTCATTGGTTCTCGCATCTAAGTAGTAGCATCCCATTCATGTGATCATATCTAAACATGCTATTAACTCCAGAAATTGCTTTCTTTGTTATAACATATGTGAGTAATAGTCTTTCATGTTTACATCAATCTTCTCACATAAAACTAGTGTAGGGTGTGTAGTCAGAAAATGTGTGTGAAAATAGAGAGTATCTTGTAAGGAATTGAGTAAATTCTCTAAGGCATGTTACTACATTCAAAACATCGTTTTAATTGGTTAATTGTGAACTAGTAAGTGGTGACTGTGATTAAGTATGTGCTCAAGCGTAAAAATAACCAAAATCTGTGTGAATGGTGATTTTTAACATATCATGTGCATTGGAAATCCCTGAGGCAAATGTTGGAAGGTTAGGTTGTGTTTTGTTTGTTTCATTTGTTTTGTTTTGCTCGAGGACTAGCAAAAGCTAAGTGTGGGGGAATTTGGTAGGAGCATATTTATGCGATTGAGTTAGCCTGTTCTCATGCATTTATGTTGTTATTTCTTAGTTAATTATGTATTTTAAGCTATTTTCGTGTGTTTGTAGGTCTAGAGGCCTTATAAAGCAATAAGGTGCATTTTGGAGCAGTTTTGGGCTTGGAATGGATAGCACATGCATGGAGCAAGGTGGATGGACAAAATTGAAGACTAAAGAGACCATGAATGTGTTAAAGAGAAAGAAGAATTAATGTAAAAAGCACAAAGAGCTCAGCAACCAAAGAAGAAACCTGAGTCAAGATTACCTTATTTTGATTTAACCTTTCTTAAACCTAATTCAACTAAGTTCCAGCCACAAGGATGGTTCCCAAAGATATTAGGACACTAAATAAGGATTCTAGAAGCCTTAATCTCAGCCATAAAGGGGTGTCACTCCACCATTCACCTTTCATGCCGTGCCATCATCATTGTCCATTCCTTGCACTCATTTGATGCACCACTCCTTCACCTTTCCATCAATGCCGTGCACCACCATTGTCCCCTCCATTGATCCAGATTTCATGCACCATTGCACTCTCTTTGGATTCCTATGATGTGCATCATCATCCATGTTCCCTTCAGTGACTCATTTGTTGCATCATTCCACTTCCTTTCCTTTGTCTACCATGTGCACAATATTCTTGTCCACTCCATGCACTCATTGCTGCACCATCCTCCATTTTACCCCCCATGCTTTGCATCATCACTTCACTCTCACCCTTGAATCATTGACACACCATTCCTTGTTCCCTCAATCATTTCAGATTTCATGCATCATTTCATCACTTTAACCTTCACTCCATGCACTCATTGCTGCACCATCACTCCATTTTACCCCCCCCATGCTTTGCATCATCACTTCACTTTCACCCTTGAATCATTGCACACACCATTCCATGTTCCCCTCCATTGCCGTGCACTATCTCTATAAAAAAAGTGTGTGTAACAGTCATAGAGGGCAGATTTTGTTAGAGCATTCACCACCATTTCAACACAACCTTCATCCAAACACATCCATTCATCTTCACATCCATTCCTCCATACAAACAAACCTTCAAACACTCACCAACACCTTGTGCTGTAGCAAAGGAAGGGAAGGAAAGTGCTTGGACGTGCTTGCTATTCAACTTGGATCGTTGGAGCGTTTAGGTGTTTTCTTTCTTTTGTTTCCAATGTTTAATTTCATTTTCTTTCATTTTGTTGCGAACATGAGTGGCTAAACCCCAAACCTTATTTTCGTCCAAAATTGTGTTTAGTGTCAGAAACTGCCTAGTTAGTGTTTTTAGGCAGTTTTGAGTGTTTTTTTTATCTTATTTTGAGTCTTGTGAACTAGTTTTGAGTCCTTTGAATCTATCCTATCATTTTTAAGTTTGTTTTTGTGTCTTTAAGTTAGTTTAGAATCAATTAGCAATCCCTCCTAATCCCCGACCTAGAACGATCCCTACTTATACATATACTACAATTGTCAAAAGAGGGTTTAATTTGTATGTTAAGTTAATTTTCGCATCACAACTGCAGGAATTTGAAAGTCAAATTCAAAGTAACCACCAGAGGTTCGTGGCTTTATTTTGAAGGTACCCATTGCCTCCACCCTCCTGTGGTTTTGCCAAGTACTAAGACTTCACATGATCAACCTTTGTGAAAGATCTTTTTTTTTTAATTGTTGTAGTTGTAACTCATGTATATGCATGTCTATGTATAAAAAAGTTCCCTCCCTTTTAGGTTTATACATGACTTTTATACATGCTTGAAACTTCTAGTTTGGTTTGTTAGATATAGGAATCTATGAAAACTTCTGGTTTCATTAATATAAGTCATGCCTTTTTAAGCAAAGATGTTTCCTAATATCATATGCTTCCACATGAAATCTCAGGCATCATGAATCCATGAAAGTATTTCTTGCCTAAGATGTTGATGGTAACGAAATTGAGCTTTGCTAAATTCAACCATTTTCTTATTCCAAAAATGAAGAAATTTAGGTATGACGAAACTTGCGATAATTAATTCAAACCATATAAACACATGTCCACACAAAAGTGTTAGAACTTCAAGTTCTTAACAATTATTATATTTTGAACTTCATGTTGAAACATTATTCATATGTACTCAAAATTTAATCTCGATATCGACATCATTAGAACCTTTGGGTTCATATTTTTGGAATTCTTGGCCATTCTTAATCTATGCATGGATTAAGGAACTTGTGGTCCTTATTTACATAAATCAAGGAATTTATGGCCCTCATTTATTAGTATGTGGACTGAGGCGCTTAATGGCCGTCATTTTTAATTTAGTTAAGGAAACGCTGCTGTCTCAATTGATTCAAAATCTTTAGGTTTTAATTTTAATCAAGGAACTTCAGGTCCAATCTTTTTTATATGATGGTGATTAAAAAACTTCAGGTCCGATTTTTTATATGATGGAACTTCAGGTTCTAATTTGATCAAGGAACTTTAGGTCCTGGTATATTCTCATCATTACAAAATGTAGTACAAGAAATAAATTAAAGCAGAGGGCGGTGATTCCTGCCACTATAAATAAAGTGCTTTTAAATAAGTAAAGATAGTGATAAGGGCTTTAATTCAACATTATTCACATAAATATCAAAACTTAATGATAATAATTGTTATTATAAGAAGGACGACAGTGCCACGCCATTCACATACACACACACACACACATATATTAATATATGAAGGGGAGGGTGATCAATCCATATCATTCATATTAAAATATATATAGTATATGATGGGCGATTATATCCCACCAATCACATTAATAAAAAATTAGTAATAATAATAAGGAAAAAGTAAATGTTAACTTATTATACTTTTGTTTTTCATTTTAACTATGGTCAAGTATCAACAGTAGTGTCTGAGAATTATAGGAAGATCAAATTGTTGGATCTGATCCAAATTTTAGTATGGTATCAATGAAGAAAACGTTTCCATCTGAGGTCAGGAAGTTGGAGTTAAAAAATCGTTAACCTGACTGCCAATTTTTCTGCGGATTTGAGGTTTCTAGTAGTATTTCTAAGATTTGGAATGATTTAACTGTTGGATCTTTTTGGGATTCTGATATATTACAAGAGAGAGGACAAGGAACAACTTTTATGAAGGAAAATTTTTGTTTTAGCACATGAAGTCAAAGTTTCAAAGTTCATACGATGACTGTTGGGTTTTTCAGCGAATTTCAAGTCTATGTCTTTTCTACTTATGCAAATAATGACACATAATCGTACAACAAGATATATACTTAGTTTAAGAAAATTAATCGTACAAATGTATGAGGATAAAACAAAAGGATTTCCTTATCTGTGAGATTTCAGCCAACAAATGTGAGAGGTAGGTAGTACTTCACCATATTTATAACGTTGTGCCTTTCACTAACAACAGTTTCTCGTGCTGCCAACGTGTTGTGAAATTGAGGACATGTGTGTAATGGAATATAAAGTAAATAGACACAATATTTATGAGGTTCGGCACGTGTGCCTACGTCCTTGGGGTAGCAGTAGTACTTTCCCTTATTATCTAAAATAATAGGAGTACAAAGATAATCCTCACTATTTTTCTCTCTATCACTACTACAAAAGTGGCTTATTGTGTCGGCAGTTGGTGTCGGTTTTATATAATATAATGGCAGATAAGACATTTTCGACAGCCACTTTACATGGTGTCAAAATTATTGTCGGTTATAACCGACATAAACTATCTATGTTGCTTATAACCGACATAGACTGTTAATGTCGCTTATAACCGACATAGTTTTTAATCTTTTTAAATGGTGGTGTCGTATTAAAAGAAAATCGTCTCACTTTCAACCAACATAAAGTTAATGTCAGTTAAAAAGAGAATGGTGTCGCTTCTAGCCGACATTAATAATTATTTTTAAATATTTTAAAACTTCTTGTTGGTTATAGCTGACAGGGTGGTGTTCTATATATATATATCTTGCCCTGTGTCTTCTTCGTCTATTATTTTTTTTATCTTCTCTTATGTTAATTTTTGTTTACAATTTAATTTTGTAGGGATTTTATTTGAGTTGGTTGAGTACATAAAGAATTGATCGACGATAGAATTCTTCCATAATTCAAGTTTCTATCACTAAATTTCTTAATTTTTAAATTGTATAATACACAAGTTTACATATTTAAAAATTTTAATTTAAGTTAAATTTGTAGTATTTATGTTAAATTAATAAATATTTAGTCAAATTAATTGATTTTGTCACTTGAATTGTTATGAGAAAATGCAAATAAATAATATTTATAATTTTGGGAGGGAATTTTTGGGTGAAATTTAAAATTTTGAGGGAATTTTTAAATCGTGACAAAATTTTGGGGTGGGGGGGGGTGGAATTTATAATTTTGGGAGGGAATTTTGGGGGGACTCTTGCTACCATTCTTAGTGCCGTCAGTTATATCCGATGGTAATAGTTCAATATTTTTGTAAAAAAAAGCTTGTTGTCGGTTTTAACCGACACTAAAACAAATTTTCCAGAATAAAACCCCTCCCTCATTTCCTTGCACCACTGCTAGGCCTGGCAATTCCTGACACGACCCGATAACCCAACATGACACGACACGAAATTAACAGGTGCTCGGGTCGACACGATAACGAATCGGGTGTTATCGGGTAACCCGATAAGCACATGTTAAGATAACGAATCGGGTGTTATCGGGTAACCCGATAAGCAGAATATTAATTTAATAATTTTATAACCCTAAAAAATACTATAATTATATATATATATATATTAAATTAACTATAATAATTATATATACTATAATAATTATACCCCCAAAATATTAACTAAAATAATTATAATAATTATATATACTATAATAATTATACCCCCAAAATATTAACTATGATAATTATATATATATATATATATATTAAGTTTTATATTAAATTTATACCCCAAAAAACTATAATAATTATACATACAAAATAAATACATTTAAATCTACATAATATATATACACACACCATTGAACTTGATGGGATACACGAAACTAATTTCAACGATCCAACCGTTAAACTTGTTTGCATATGCTTCGAGATTGCATCAACAAAAATTTGCAAAAAAAAAACATTTAGAGATCAAGTAACGGGACAAAACTTTTCGACGGTTATAAAACAAAAAAATTGTGATTTAACGGTTATTTTAACTCCGATTTTGATGATTTTTTATAGCTACACTCGTTGACCCTATATGAATACAATGAATGAATTCGATTTTCAATTTAAAATATTTACACTAGTGAATACCACATAATCTTATGTTATACTTAATGAAAGTATAAATTATCTCTAAATGTTAGTGAATCTATCGTTTTGATGAGATACAAATTCTATGAAACTAATTTCAACGATCCAACCTTCAAACTTGTTTGTATATGCTTCGAGATCGCATACGCCAAAAATCACAAAAAACAAACATTCAGAGATCAAGTAATGAGACAAAACTTTTCGACGGTTATAAAACAAAAAATCACGATTTAACGGTTATTTTAACTCCGATTTTGATGATTTTTTACAAGTACACTCCTTGACCCTATACGAATACAATGAATGAATTTGATCTTCAATTTAAAATATTTACACAAGTGGATACCACAAAATCTTATGTTATACTTAATGAAAGTATAAATAAACTCTAAGTGTTAGTGAATTTATCGTTTTGATTAGATACAAATTCTATGAAACTAATTTTAATGATCAAACCGTCAAACTTGTTTGTATATGCTTTGAGATTGCATACACCAAAAATCAGAAAAAACAAACATTCATAGATAGAGTAATGAGACAAAACTTTTCGACAGTTATAAAACAAAAAATCACGATTTAACGGTTATTTTAACTCCGATTTTGATGATTTTTTACAAGTACACTCCTTGACCCTATACGAATACAATGAATGAATTTGATTGTCAATTTAAAATATTTACACAAGTGGATACCACCAAATCTTATGTTATACTTAATGAAAGTATAAATAAACTCTAAGTGTTAGTGAATCTATCGTTTTGATGGGATACGAATTCTATGAAACTAATTTTAACGATCCAACCGTCACACTTGTTTGTATATGCTTCGAGATCGCATACGCCAAAAATCACAACAAAAAAAATATTTAGAGATCAAGTAATGAGACAAAACTTTTTGGCGGTTATAAAACAAAAAATCACGATTTAACGGTTATTTTAACTCTGATTTTGATGATTTTTTACAACTACACTCCTTGACCCTATATGAATACAATGAATGAATTTGATCTTCAATTTAAAATATTTACACAAGTGGATACCACAAAATCTTATGTTATACTTAATGAAAGTATAAATAAACTCAGTGCTAGTGAATCTATCGTTTTGATAGGATACGAATTATATGAAACTAATTTTAACGATCCAACCGTCAAACTTGTTTGTATATGCTTCGAGATCACATATGCCAAAAATCACAAAAAACAAACATTCAAAGATCAAGTAATGAGACAAAACGTTTCGACGGTTATAAAACAAAAAATCACGATTTAACGGTTATTTTAACTCCGATTTTGATGATTTTTTACAAGTACACTCCTTGACCCTATATGAATACAATGAATGAATTTGATCGTCAATTTAAAATATTTACACAAGTGGATACTACAAAATCTTATGTTATACTTAATGAAAGTATAAATAAACTCCAAGTGTTAGTGAATGTATCGTTTTGATGGGATACGAATTCTATGAAACTAATTTTAACAATCCAACCGTCAAACTTGTTTGTATATGCTTCAAGATCACATTCGCCAAAAATCACAAAAACAAACATTCAAAGATCAAGAAATGAGACAAAACTTTTTGACGGTTATAAAACAACAAATCACGATTTAACGGTTATTTTAACTCCGATTTTGATGATTTTTTTCAACTACACTCCTTGACCCTATACAAATACAATGAATGAATTTGATCGTCAATTTAAAATATTTACATAAGTGGATACCACAAAATCTTATGTTGTACTTAATAAAAGTATAAATAAACTTTAAGTGTTAGTGAATCGATCGTTTTGATGGGATACTGATGTGAGAATTACTTGACACACAAATTAAACCCTCTTTTTGACAATTGTAGTATAGATGTAAGTAGGGTATCGTTCTAGGCCGGGGATTAGGAGGGATTGCTAATCTATTCTAAATTAATTTAAAAATATTAAACAAGACTCAAGGACACAAAACTAGGCTAAAAACTCTAATAACTCGAAACACACTTAGAATGACTCAAAATAATGAAAACAATCAATTTAGACACTAGGAACTGAAATGGACGGAAATTGAATTAAAAGACTAACAACAATGAAAACTAACTAAATAATATAATTTAATAATGGGGGGGGGTTTGGTTTTGACGAGAAGTAAATTAAACTTAAATAAATTACAGAATTGACAAAAGCATGAATTAAGGTGAAAGGATAGGTGACGGACTAGCTAGAGGGTTCTTCTCCACACATGACACATATGCAACCTAAATTGATTTTCAGTTGTTCTTTCAATAAATTGTGAATGACAATGTTCCAAGTTAATTAGGTCCGCTTAAATTAACTCTTAGATTTCCCTAGATTCATTGGATTGAATGGAATACGCATTACAACCAAATTATTCCTCATCAAAGTCCCTAACTATGGAATACGCATGATAGAGACATTCAACAAAGATCATTAAGTTCAACGGAAATCATAACATTGACTAGGCATTCATAACTATGGAATACGCATGTTAATCCAGCCTAGAATTCACTTAACACGATTGTGGATAACAACCTTCACTACTTGTGAATATAAGTTCATAACGATTAGGTGAAATTCACTTATATTCTAGCATCAAATTCATGCATGTAAATTAAGTATGCATTCTTAATCGACATACAAAAATAAGTTATCAATCAAGCAGTTAAACAAATTAAATCACAACTCAGAAATCACAACTGAAGGTAATCAATTCATATTACAAATATATTCATGGCTTTGAATTAACCTCTAGCCAAAATAAATTTAGTTACACATTATTTTCAAATTAAACCAAAAGTAAAACATGGGTTTGAGAAGATAAAACCAAGAAAAATGGAGTGAAACTTTGCTCTCTGTGTTGCTCCCGTCAGTTTCTCCTTGCATTTTCTCACTCTAAGCCCCTTTGCCTCTGACCTCTCCTCTCCTTCAATGGTGGCGGCACAAGGTGGTTATGGTGGTTGAATGGTTGGTTATATGGAGGAATGGATGGGGAAGGTTTAGATATGTAAGGAGAGGCAAGGGAAGGCTTGGAGAATGGTTAATTTCTGGATGATTTGAATGAGGTTGCTGCCATGGTATTTATAGGAAAAGGATGGACTTGTTTAACACAAAATTCTGGTGGAATTGAGTAGGTGAGCAAGGCAAAGAGTGGGAATTGTTGGTGGGTTAGGTATTGAGTCATCCATTCACATGTCATGGTGAGTTAAGCATTGCATCATCCACTCACATGTCATGGTGATTTAAGCATTGCATCATCACTCAAATTTCTGGTGAAAGTGAATCAATGCCCACGGCATTGAAGAATTTCTTGGTTTTGAGTGAAGTTTTGGTCAATCCTTCTAGAAATTTATCCCTTCTTGCAACTTGTATTTGTTTCACCAGATTTTTAGCATGTTCATAGCCTCTTTTGTCTTCAAATTCGTCCATCCTCATGCCTCCATGCTTGCACAATCCAATCTTGGCCCAAAAATGCTCTAGAATGTTCCAAATTGCTTCTTTTTGCATACTTTGACACTAAAACTTGAAATTGCACGAAAATAACTTTAAACACTATAATTATCATAGTTTAGCTAATTAAAAGTAAGAAAACAAGCTAACTAAGTCGTATAAATATGTTCCTATCAGATACGAATTCTATGAAACTAATTTTAACGATCCAACCATCAAACTTGTTTTTTATTAGGCTCTTATTTTCAATTGTAGATGTAGTACTTAAATGACAAATATGTTTTAATGTTTTGAAGTAATATTTATGTGGTAATGTGTGGTATGTGCAAATTTAAGAAAAAAAATATATTTTTCTTAACGGGTCATAAGGGGTCGGGTCACTTTACCCGTTGGGTAAAGTGACTCGACCTGTTAAGGACCCGTTAAGATAACAGGTGTGACACAACACGACCCGTTAAGATAACAGGTGTTACACGAACACGACGGACACGACCCGTTTGCCAGGCCTAACTGCTGCCTTCTCCCTTCCCCTTGTCCTTCTCCTCTCCTCCTTCTTTCCTTCTCCTTCTCTTCTCCCCATCTCCTTCTCGCTTCAATCACCATGGATGAACAATTCGAGGAGCTTCTTTAATTTGTAAGAGGAGAAGAGAAGGGGAGATGTCTTCGAATCCTCAAGCCTTCTCTTGTTGCTTTCCTTCATTTTCTTGAAGTACTTGTTAATGTTCTCCCACTTCTCTTTACACCTTTTTGCGTTTCGATTGTATCCGAGCTTCCTCATTCCTTCCAAGATTTCCTCCGAAAGCAGCCCTTTCAGTCCATTCTTTTGCTACTTAGAATCAAGGCTGGTTCTCAGCTTGATCAACGCTTGTACCTCCACTTTCGACCATCTTGATGAGCTCGGTGGCTTCATCAAATTATCGTTCTCCCCATTGTTGTTTGATTTCAGAACAATGTCAAAGTTCGTCACCTTCTGTTGTGGTTATGCTTGTGGTGGTGGTGCAGGCTGCCGAGCTGGAAGAGGAAGTGGTGCTGGTTGTAAAGGTAGTAGCTGTGACTAGTTTGGTGTGCTTTGGTTTTGGTTTTGATTTTGGATTTGCTGCTCCTCGGATACCTTTTGCAAGAATGACATGACCGCGACATCTTTGGCTGCCTTGATTGGTCGTTCTTGAGCTAGAATCTCGCTTTATCTATTTATTCTTGCCATCTCTTGCTTTCTCCAAGCTTCTTCTCTTACAATTCTTTCTTGTTCACGTTTCTCGATGGTCTCCAAGAATCTCTTCTGAAGATCCTCTTGCTTCTAGAATCTGGATCACATCCTTCATTAGTCTTTTCTCCCCTTCTCTTCTCCTCTTACAAATTGTATAATTAATGAACTTTTTAAATTTTTTTTTAATTATTATCAGTTAGAAACCGAGACAAGCTTTTAATTTTTTATTATTAATGGTTTGTGGTGTCAATTATGGGTGAAAGTATAGTTGTTTAATTTATTTATTAAATAGTTAAGTGGTGTCACTTTTATCTGACACTACTATTCTTTATTTTATTTTATACAGCTTTCCTTTTTCTTGGCAGATTAAGGGGACTAACCTGGGAATGGATTGGCTACGTCAAAACTTTGCTATGGTAAATTGTCGTAACAATGTGGTTACTTTCCAGCGACCCAACATGCCTACTATGACCTTCATTGAGGAATGCAGTAGCCTGAGGCATGTATTAATTTCCGCCGTGAAAGCAAAGAAAATGTTGAGGAAAAGGCTGTCTTAGCTTATGTAGTGGTAAAAAGACATACTCCTACACAAGTTGAGGATGTGCAAGTAGTCAATCAGTTTATGGATGTTTTTCATGATGATCTACCTCGCTTGCCACCGAAACGAGCACATTTATATCTCATTTTGCATCTCTGGGAAATGTGAATGTGGATTCTACTCTAATGGGAATATGTAAATTTGAGATCTCATTATTTTTTTGTCTAATTCACAGGCTATTGAAATGTGAAAAAAAATGATGTATACTTACATTTTTAGTAAAGATGAATATTTTTCAATCTTTCATTCAGAAACTTTCCTATTGAAGATGCTCTAACAATACCAAAAGTGTTGTAAAAATAGTGTGAATGCCCTGTATAAAAGCAGTACCTACTTGAAGACTTTGGACATCAAGTCGTGGTTGGTAGGTTCATCACCTAACTTTTGTATTTAATATTATTGACAAATGGAAAAGGTGAGGTAGAATGAAGAAAAGATGATTGGCCATCTGCCTAGAATATCAAGTGGAGAAGTAGTAGAAGGAGTAGAAGCGAAGATACATAAGAAAGAAAAGTAAAAGAGGAGAGAGAAGAAAAGCTAGAGAGATACACAACTACAAAAGTACCCAGTAGTATCACTTTAAAAAGCGACATGACAAGCCCATTTATGTCGGATATTTAGGAAAAAATCGACATAAACTCATGTAATGTCGGATAAAAGAACCGACACCATTGCTAGCATCACGAAAAAACTTTTGATGTCAGTTCACATCGAAATTTGTGATATCTAGAGGAACAATTGGCTGGCATCACTTCATCTTCAACAAGGATGAGACATCCTTGGTACTAGACTTGGCAGTTTCTTACACAACTTGTTAACACAACACATAAACGACACGAAAAAATAACGGGTTTCAGGTCAACACGATAACTAAATGGGTGATTATTGGGTCACACGATAAGAACCCGTTAATAACGAGTCCTTAACAGGTTTACACGAATGTGACACGCGGGTAACCTGTTTCGACACGTTAAGAAAAAAGTTATTTTGATGATCTTAATTTTTTAAACTACTAAAAAACTTACTATAAAATACAGTAGCCATAATGTATATGTATATATTATATATTAAATATATATTATTGTATTATTATTCTATATAAAATTTAAAAATTGGGTAAATATCAGTTTACTACCCTCATGTTTCATGGTTTTCAACATTTAGTGCATCAAGTTTTTTTCATCCCAAAGTCATACCTAAAGTATAAATTTTGGGACAGTCTCATACGTTCGTTAGTCAAACTGTTAATTCTCCCGTTAACTAATGATGTGGCGCCTATATGGACAATGAGTGGGCACAACGTGTCATTAAAGGGTCCATGTGGATCTTTTTTTTTCTTCTTTAGAGGTTAAAAAAAAATATATATTTCCCGCCTAAAATTTTTTAACCCATAACCATGTACCTTACATTTTTCCTGCCAAAATTTTTTGAAAAGAAAAATCAAATTAAATAGGGAAAAAAACCACAACTTTCCAAATCTGCAAATTCAATTCCGAGCAAACTTTGAATTCTAAATATGCAAATTCATCATTTAAACTACCAACTACCAACAAAGTTCAATTGTCAACAACTTTCAATTCACAACAAAGTTCAATATACACCCTCCAATTCACACAAAAGTATCAAAAGACCCCAACTTTAACAACTAATGGGTCAAGGTGTTCTTCCAAAAACCAAAATAAGAGTACCAAAAATGTCAAAGATTTGTCCAAAACACTAAAGATCTATCGGAAAGTTGTTTCAAAAAAAAAAAAAAAACTAAGGGCATATTCAACTATAACAAAATGAACCCTTAAACAATTGAAAGCATTAAAGTAGCATCATGGAACATTCCTCCTCCTTTTCTGATCTCTTGCAGTAGACTTGGAAGTGGTTTGAGAGGCTTAAGTTGGCTGAGATGAAGGTTGTGGAGCTTCTTGAGTGCATGGCTGTGATGACTGAGAGGCTTGTGATGCCTTAGATTCTGAGACCTAAGTAATGAAAAATCAACAAAAAATATCAAAATTATATCTCATTTTTCTTGCTTTTTCTTCCTTTTCTAGCAGCAGGAGGAGGATTAGTGGTTAGGCATTTGGCCTTGTTGTGTCCCGAAGACTTGTAAACATTACACTTCACACTTTTTTGCCCTCTCTTCCTTAACTTGAATTAATTTTCTTCACCTTCCCTATGTCTCCTCTATTTTGGTGTCTCAGGCTGCCTTTTAAAAGTTGGAGGAAGAATGCATTTGTTTTCAGATGGCTCCCAAAATTTCATGCTTTGGATAGGTTGAATCAAGTTTTCATAAGCTTCAAAGTACTTCTTCTTCTTGTACAAAGAGGAAACAAATTCTTCAGGCTGTCTCCTTGCATAATAGATGACCAAGCAACCATGTATGCAAGGAAAACCTGTCAAATCCCAACTTTTGCATGAGCAAGTGCACTTATTCAAATCCACCACAAATATATTGCCTCTGCCTTTATCCACTTCAAATTTTTCTCCTCCAGACCATGTAGCTATAGTGTGTGAGCTTTTCAATTTATACTCTTCCAACTTCTTCTAGATTTTTGAGCAGATAGCTCATTTATCCTTCCTCATTGCATCTCTTCTTAACCATATCCTCTTCATTAATAAAACTCTTATAGTTTCCAGCATGGTAATAATAGGCTTGTCCCTAGACCTTAGGATAAAAGAATTGAAGCTCTCACATAGGTTGTTTAAGAGAATGTCACACTGAGCATGTGTCTCAAAGTGTGACCTACTCTAATGCAAGGTTGGTCTCTTCACCAACCATTTATAAGCCTCGACATTCAACCTATTGGAAATGTGCCCTAAAACCAATCATATGATGATACTTTACGGATATTTCACATGTTAAACTAATCTAGTTTAATATCAAGGGCAAAGATTATTGTTTTAAGCCGTCTCATATAAATGTTATATGCTTAAACGATAAGTCCAAGGAATATGTAATTAGGAGAATGTAATTTAAACAAGTTAGATTCATGAGACCATTCTCTTTCGTATACATATCCTAAGCGTTCTTGATCATAGGATTGCCAATTGGGCATTGACAGTCCGTTAAGATCAGTACGTGTTGTATCTTCTCTCAGGGAGAGTAACTGGTCTCGAGTTATTGGTGTGATTGACACCAAGATAACCATGTAGGTGCTCAATAGAGAATGAGTCCACTGAACACGATCAACGAGGAGTTCTCATACTCATGTCACATGAGAACTCATGGTTGGGATAAAGCAAAGTAGTCTTTTGACCTGAGGCATCATAGTTGTCTTGTGGTTAGGTCCTTGATCTTTGACTATGTCAAAGTCACTCTGTCAGAGGGTGTCCACGACATAGTTGGGGTTAAGCCACTTAGCCATGGAGGCAAGTGAATGCGCAACAAGGGATCTCTAACCTTTAAACCGTTTGAGGGAGAATACTCTATGATATGATTAAGAATCTCTGGCCAGAGTATGAATGAGATTTAGGAAGTCGTTCCAAATCACATTCAAGGTAATCATATAAGTAAATGAATCACATTGGATAGTAGACATGATTAAACTATCAAACCAAACAATGTGGTCAAGAGTATTGTATTAGAGAAAGACCGTATTGCATTGTAATCCTAAACTGAATAGGTTCTCCACCTCTTCTGATTAGCTTGGGTAACCATGACCTACTACTAGGTGTCACTCATGGTTTGTAGAAGCCCTCAATGTGTATAATCACTAAAGGGAGAATTGAAAGTAAGTTTCAATTCACAATTGATTTGAAAGAGTTCTAATCACCCACTACCTCGCTAAAAGGAACCTAATGGATCGTACACCGTGTAAGGTAGAGATTAAAGAAACAACGGAGATGAGTAAGGATAATTAAATGGTTTAATTATTTATGGCAAGGATTAATTAATATGTGAATTAATCAAACGAATAAAGTTCGTTAAAGACCTTGGGTTAGTTTTGGGCTGCAAGGCCCAATGGGATTTGAATGTCAAGCCCATTAACTCAAGTTGTATGACAACTTGAAAACACAAAGGGCATGAAAGCCCAATGAGCCCTTAATGGCCGGCCATATAGAGAGAGGTAGTGAACTTGGCTTAATTGCAAGTTTGCCACTCCATTGTGTGGTGGTATAAAGGCAACTTTATAGACATTTCATCCTTAGGGTTTTCTTTTGGAGAAAATTGGAGAGCACATGTCTCTCCCTTTCTCTCTAGGAGGCCGGCCCCTTGGAGGAGATTAGCTAGCAATCTTTCCTCCTCCAAGGTCACTTATCTCTTTTTCAAGTCCATCCTTGGTGTGGAAAAATTAGAGGTTCTCAACTTTGGGAACTTGGAGAATCCTTTCAACCATCCTTATCCAAGAAATCAATGGATCTAATAAGCAAGGAATGAAGGCCCTCTCCTTGGGTGATTAGCCTTTGCTTATGCAAAGAGGAATCAACAAAGGTATAAAACCTCTCGACTCACTTTGTTCTTGAGTTGAGTCTTGGTTAACCATTCTACTAGGCTTTGACTTTCATGGGTAATGTTTTGTTTTTGAGTGCATACAAGCATGATTCCGCCTTTAATTGCATGCCATAGATGTTGCTCAAAATGAACATGTTTTTCACAAAATTTCCTTCAAGTGGTATTAGAGCCTAGGTCTAGTAGTTGGTGAATCCTTTTGGGTTTTGTAATTTCATAGTTTATGATTTGAATGTTGTAATTGTTACAAGCTTTATTCTTGCTTCTTTGAATGTAAATTTTGTTAGAAAATTTGCCACCTCAAATGTTGTAGATGTAGTTCATATGAGCATGAATTTCGGAGCTAAAATTTGGTGCCATGTTTTTGGGGAAATTCGGCCAAATCGAAAGGGTGGATTTTTGGGTTCTTGTTTGTCTTGTTAAAAGTGTTTTAAGGTGACTTTTGGAACCCCTAAGTACCCTAGGATGTTAACCCCCTTTTGAGTAGTGAAATTTTGAATTTTATTAAGTGAAAACATTCATGGAGCTCTTATGAGTTTTCATGTGTGTTCTTCAATGTTCTTGATGTTCTTACCAAGAACAAAAAGTTTGGTGTTTTTGATTCAAAGTTTTTGGTTGATTACATAAAGTCTTTGTTTTGTGTTGGTTGGTGTGACTTTTCTATAAACAAGACATTTATTTGAAAAGGTGATTGAAATGTTGATAGAGTGTTTGAATTTTTTGTACATGATTGGTACTTTTTTCTTACACACCTATACCTACTTTTTCACACCAACCCATCACCCATCCTTTTCAACTTGCATGACTTTATGACTTTGTTTTTTATCAAAAAACCACTCCCTCACACTACCATGACCGGCCACCCTACATGTAAGGTACTTTTGGGGTTTTTATGCAATTACATAAAGTTTTGATACTTTTGTGTATTTGTACTTTGACCCGAAAGTTTACGTTTTTACGTAAAGGCCTAAAATCACTAAAGGACAAATTGTTTTGCTCCTTTAATGAAGTTTTTGTATTTGATGAAATTTTTGGGTTCTAGTTGTAATTACATGAAGTAGTGGACTTTTATGTTCTTACAAAGTGACCTCAAAAGTTTGTGTTTTGCAACATAGCCCAAAAAGTTGAGGTTATTGCATTTGGCCTAAATTAGTTGAGAACAAAATAGTTTTGTATCTTTAAATGAGAATTGGATTGTCATTTCATTTAGCTCCATTTAAATCAATTCTATGGAAACAAAAACCAAATGAAAATGTTGCATTCAAGTTTAATTAGTTAAAACATTAATTAATTAAAGAAAGGGTGATTATAAACCTAAGCCTACGATAATTGAGCTATGTGAAAGGCCGTCTCAAATTTGTTTGAACCATGGGAATGTGTAGATTAGATTTTGATTGTAATTTGATATGATCAAATGTTGTAAAGGAGCATAAGCTCTTCTTTACTTTAAAGTAATTTGTTTTGATCCAATGTTGTAAAAGAGCATAAGCTCTTCTTTACTTTGAAGTACTCCTTTCTTGTTTTATTTGATATGCATGAAATTGGAGTAGTTGGGTCCAACGCCCAATAAGAAAAACACGCCTTAATATGATTAAACGCGTAACTAAAATCAATTACCATCGCTAGACCGAGATTCAACACTAGGCTCGTGTTGGATCTAATCAAAGGTTCATAGTCATCCTAAAGCCCTAAGGCAACTATATAGTCCATCAATGAATGCAAACCTTATATTAGTAGTACCATATACTCTTGCTTTAAAAACTGTTTTACAAGCTTAGTGGGAGTATAATATACTACTAAATCAATCACATGCACCAATAGTTGTAAAAGGACCAAATTGTTTTAATTAGATTAAAATGCATGCTTATATGTGATGAGACCTAAAACCCTCAACCAAACCATTATTAAGTTGACAAGCGTGACAGTGCTTTGAACACTCTTTCGTGGCCTTCCACCGTGGTAGGCTCCGATCGTTTGTGACTCGTACACCGACTTCACCCTATCATGGGGGAGTACAAAGTGCGTGCTTACACTCAGGAGGAGTTCTATATGCATACATGATGTTGTGAAGGTAGGCAACGAGAATGATCAGCATCATATCATTGTGAGGTTGTTCTTGAACCCTTACTCAAACTTGCATGGTGGGAATGACTTAACTAAGTGCAATGGAGCTAACATCATATCATTGTGAGGCTTCATTCTCTAGAGGCCAAATAAGATGGGTACTTGCAAGAGATGCAAATGAGTAAGCGTACTCTCTCATTATTATTG
The DNA here is from genome assembly GCF_042453785.1 of Malus domestica. Taxonomy (NCBI): domain Eukaryota; kingdom Viridiplantae; phylum Streptophyta; class Magnoliopsida; order Rosales; family Rosaceae; genus Malus; species Malus domestica. The sequence continues at coordinate 23,362,515 of NC_091671.1, read as the reverse complement.
ATGCTAGCCAACATCATATCATTGTGAGGTGGGCTTGGTAATGATGAGTCTCCCATACCCTACTAAGAGTTTCCTCCAAAACTCTCGAATTCCGATGAGGGATATGGAATTTGCCAAAAATAGTGGGTGATGCTATTTGATTTAAAGACCCAAATCAAATGGCTTAAAATCAATCAATTTATATTCGTTATGTATTTATTTACCAATATATTTGCAAACGCTATCCAAAACTTGACAAAGAAAAAGCCGAAAGCTTTAGTTTCCGGACTTGGTACTACAATCCCATAGATTGTCTATAATGGCTTGTATATGTACCTAAGTAATCTCATCCTCGCAATCTTCCTATTGATAATGTATCATTGGAAGAACATGTTAGATAAGTCTATCATAAAGAGGACAACACTTTTAATGTCATAATAGAAGTAAGAGTTGCTTTGAACAACCCTTAGTTAACGCAAACATTAGTGCTCGTTTCTTTGTTACATGAACAAGGAACTTGAGAAGTAAGCACAAGGGCATGGACACTTTATGTGCCATGATTCTTCACTTACAAATTGTTGTATGAAGAAATGAGAGTTGCCTTGAACAACTCTTGAAAGTTTGTAATTGTGTTTAGAACATAATGGTTGGTTGACAAAAATAGTTCATCAACATGGACTTATGATGATTTTGAATCATTGAGTGTTGAAGTGTTAAACCACTTCTAGAGATGGAAACTAGGCAAGGACTTCACTTTTGTGTCCCTATCCAAATGGTTCACTAAGTTTATTGTAAACTATATAGTGAAGGTCGACATTTATAGGAAATAATAACCGGTACTGTTCTTTCACTCCTCTCGGCAACCATTGGATGATTGAACAGTAAACTTCACATGCTTTCTACTTCACCAGAAATCGTCGACAGATTGCCCGTGATTTCCGTAAAGCTGAGTGTGCATGTGATAGGCGCTGACACGTCTGGAAAAGCAAGTGCCTCTTCGATATCTGGAATCGGCGTTTCGACAAACTGCCCGTGATTTCCGTAAAGCTGACTCTGCATGTGATAGATGTTGACACGTCTGGAAAAGTAGATGGTTAGAATCGGTGCTTCGACAAACTGCCCGTGATTTTCGCAAAGCTTACTTTGCATGTGACAGATGCTGACATGTCTGGAAAAACAGATGCCTCTCCGATATCTGGAATTGCCTCTTCGATCTCTGAAATCCCGTTGAGTGCAGAGGTTGCATGTGACAAGTGCGGACAAATCTGGAAAAGAAGACTGGTCGTGGTTTCTAAGCAAGCCCAGCTTTTGAGAAAGCTAACGCCTCTTTGATTTTTGAGTTGGCCTCTTCGATTTCTGAGCTCGCCTTTTCGATCTCTGAAATCCCATCGCGTGCTGTTTTTTATAGAGGTACGCAGGACGTTCTAAGCACACTTGAATTTCTGCCTGTAAAAACTCCCTTCTTGCACTTCTACGATCTTGAGTTTCCGACCTCTTCTTTCTTTAACACCTCTGAAAATGTCTGGCCCCTCCGACCGTCGTTTTGACTTGAACCTTGGTGAAGAGGCAGTCCCGCCTTCTCCAGACAACATATGGCGCCCATCCTTCATATCCCCTACTGGTCCCCTTACAGTTGGGGATTCGGTGATGAAGAATGATATGACAGCTGCGGTGGTGGCTAGGAACCTTGTCACTTCTAAAGATAACAGACTACTTTCAAAACGGTCTGATGAGTTGGCTGTTAAGGAGTCTCTGGCTCTTAGTGTGCAATGTGCGGGTTCTGTGTCCAACATGGCCCAACGCCTATTTGCTCGAACCCGTCAAGTTAAATCGTTGGCGGCTGAAGTGATGAGTCTCAAACAGGAGATTAGAGGGCTCAAGCATGAGAATAAACAGTTGCACAAGCTCGCACACAACTATGCCACAAACATGAAGAGGAAAACTGACCAGATGCAGGAATCTGATGGTCAGATTTTACTTGATCATCGGAGGTTTATGGGTTTGTTCCAACAGCATTTGCCTTCGTCTTTTGGGGCTGTACCGCGTAGTGAAGCTCCAAATGATCAACCTTCGATACCTCCTCCTTCTGTGGCCCCGTTGACTGCTGAGGCTCCGCTGACTACTGAGACTTCTCCTAAGCAGCCTTTGTGAAGGCTCCCTCTTGACTAAAAACAACTCTAAGGCAATTTCTACCACTAACACTAAGTTTGGACAAAAATTGATTTTATCTTGACTTAAAACACTTAAAAACACAATCTAAAACAAGTACTAACTAATATGACTTTAATAAAATAAGGGGATTTTGGTTTTGGACGAAAATAAAGAAAACAAAGCAAGAATAATTTAAACAGATTCTTAGACAACTTTAGGTGAATTGATTGGTGATGGGTTAAACTATGGATAATGGGCTAGCTAGAGGGTCTTTCTCCCCACATGACACACTTGCATATAAAACGATTTCCAGTTGCTTTTCAATAAACCATGAACCTCAACACCCCAGATTAATCAGGTACGCTTAAATTAATCCTCAGATTTTCCTAATTTCATTGAATTGGATGATTGCATACAACAACCCAAAGCATTCCCCACAAGTTCCCTACATGAATTGCATAATAGAGATACAAGCAAGAATCATTAAGTTCTATGAAAATCATAAGCATTGACGAAACACTTGTAACTATGAATTGCATGAAACTTATGCCAAGAATTTACTTAACACGGTTGTGACGAACACCCTTTACTACTTGTGAATATAAGTTCATAACGATTAGGTGAAACTCCCTTATATCCTAGCAGCATATTTATGCATGGAAATTAAGCGTGCACTCTTAACCAACATACACAAATCAGTTTTAATTCAAATGGATAAGTAAATTGAATTCACAACTTATGAATCACAACTGAAAGTAATCAAATCATATTGCAAGCATGAACATGGTTTTGAATTCCCCCCTAGCTAAGGGGGGTTTAGTTTGTCATACTTACAAAGTAAAGATAAACAAATTTAGACATTGAAAACAAAAGAAAGAAAACACCTAAAAACGCTCCAACAATCCAACTTGAATGGCAAGCACGTCCAAGGGTCTTCCTTCTTCTCTTTGTTGCGGCACTGGGTGTGGTTTGATGGATGAGTGGTAAATTATGGTGGGGGATGGATATAGGTGAGTTATGGTGAAGGGTAGATGGGTGGATTATGTTCTCCTTGGTTGTTATGGTGAAGGGTGGATGGGTGGATTATGTTCTCCTTGGTTTTCTCCCCCAAATTATGGTGAAGGGTGGATGTATTTATAGGCTAGGGAGATGAGTGTATGGAGTTGTAATGAGTGGATGTAATGGGTGTAGTGGGTGAGTGTTGTGGTAATGAGTGGATGTAATGGGTGTAGTGGGTGGATGTTTGGTAGTGAGTGGATGTAATGGGTGTAGTGGATGAGTGTTTGGTAATGAGTTGATGTAATGGGTGTAGTGGATGAGTGTTTGGTAATGAATGGATGTAATGGGGTGTAGTGGGTGAGTGTTGTGGTAATGAGTGGATGTAATGGGTGTAGTGGGTGGATGTTTGGTAATGAGTGGATGTAATGGGTGTAGTGGATGAGTGTTTGGTAATGAGTGGATGTAATGGGTGTAGTGGGTGAGTGTTGTGGTAATGAGTGGATATAATGGGTGTAGTGGATGGATGTTTGGAGTTGTAGGTCAACACACTTGTACACACACATGCTGATTTTTAGCCTTCAAATCTTCAAAAACGTCCACCCTCATGTCTCCATGCTTGCATTATCCAATCTTGGCCCAAAAATGCTCCAAAATGCTCCAAATAGCACTTTGTTGCTAACTTTGTTATTTGAACCTACAAACACACGAAAATATCTTAAAGTACTAAAATAACTAGAATTAAATTAAGTAAATGCCAAGAAACAAGCTAACTAAGTTGCATAAATATGCTCCTATCATATGACAATTTGAAAACACAAAGGGCATGAAAGCCCGATGAACCCTTAATGGCCGGCCATATAGAGAGGGGTAGTGAACTTGGCTTAATTGCAAGTTTGCCACTCCATTGTGAGGTGGTATAAAGGCAACTTTTTAGACATTTCATCCTTAGGGTTTTCTTTTGGAGAAAATTGGAGAGCACATGTCTCTCCCTTTCTCTCTAGAAGGCCGGCCCCTTTAAGGAGATTAGCTAGCAATCTTTCCTCCTCCAAGGTCACTTATCTCTTCTTCAAGTCCATCCTTGGTGTGGAAACATTAGAGGTTCTCAACTTTGGGAACTTGGAGAATCCTTTCAACCATCCTCATCCAAGAAATCCATGGATCTAAGAAGCAAGGAATGAAGGCCCTCTCCTTGGGTGATTAGCCTTTGCTTATGCAAAGAGGTATCAACAAAGGTATAAAACCTCTCAACTTACTTTGTTCTTGAGTTGAGTCTTGGTTCACCTTTCTACTAGGCTTTGAATTTCATGGGTAATGTTTTATTTTTGAGTGCATACAAGCATGATTCCGCCTTTAAATGCTAATTGCATGCCATAGATGTTCCTCAAATGAACATGTTTTTCACAAAATTTCCTTCACAACCTATTCACCTCAACCACTCTCTCTAAAATCAGCGATGGTTATTGCCTTGGCAACATTATATAAAGCATCCTTTAATCCTTTCCCTTTAAACCCATATGCCTTATAGTTGGTGTATAAGTGCCTAACAAAGAACCGATGATTACAATTAGGTAGCACCTTTTCAAAGGCTAGTATTAAGCCCTTTTGTTTGTCAGAAATGAAAGTCTAAGTACGCTGGTTCACAATTCCCAAATCATCAGCTAGTAGTTTTATAAACCAAACCCAACTGCCCAAGTTTGGTTATTTGCATCCATTCTCACTGCAGACAGTAACTTGCTCTTGAACACTCCTTTCAAGTGACAACCATTCAACCCTACAAGCTACCTACATCCATTTTTAAATCCATTTTTGCAAGCCCCCAAACAAATATAAATCCTCTAAAATATCACATGAGCATCATCATAGGGCAGCACCTTCATCTGAACTGTACTACCTAGGTTTATCCTCCTCAGCTCATCACAGTACTCCCACAACTTTTTGTACTGATCCACGTTACTCCTCTCAAGGATTTTCAAATATTGTGCTCTCACTCTGTAGGCTGTCTTGGGGTGGATCTCAACCATTATTTCTTCCTTCACTATCTCCATAAATGTAGTGATAGGCATGCTTAGGTTGAGTCTAAACCTGTCCACATACCTCTTCACAAGCCATGCCACTTTGTAGTTAGGATTTTCCCTCCAAATCCTCGTACATTCATGTTTCCTAACATAGGTTTTCACTTGCATTGAATCTTCATTGTACATCTTGGAAGCATACAATCTTCATGGATAGTTTTTCTCACACTTTGCTCTAATCTTCCATTTCTCATTCCTTTTTAGCTTAATAGAAGGTGCACCATGCTTAATGAAGTGAGACCACACTACCTTTCTCAACTGTGCAACATCTTTGAACTTCAATCCCTTTTCAAAATTTGGATCGTCCATGTAGGCTTCTTCATTGAACTCAGAGTACATGATCTTCTCATCACATTTTGAACTTGAATCGTCAACACTGTGCAAGTCATCTGAGTCTTGTCTCTTATCATCAACGGGAACATCTTCTACATCCCTTGCATTATTAATAACTTCTTCTGGATGTTGGTTCCTAACCCCTTCACCCCTGTCAACATCTCCAATGACACTTTCTACAACCGTATCATCTAATACACGACCATCATCATCTTCCAAACTGTAGTCACTGTCCACAAACTCACTATCTGTAATGTCATCCTTTGCATTTACTGCCACAAACAATGCATATTTGTGAAAAACCTAAACTTTGCAAAAATAATTGAATACTGAAATTAAAATTGCAAAAACCTAAACTTTCATTAGCTTCTACTTCAACCCCTTCATTAACTTCTTTAGCTTCTGATGCGAAAATTAACTTAACACACAAATTTAACCCTCTTTTGACAACTGTAGTATAAGTATAAGTAGGGATCGTTTTGGACCGGGGATTATGAGGGCTTGCTAATAACCTCTAAATTGACTCAAAAACATAAAACTAAACTTTAAAATACTGAACAAGACTCACAAGACTCAAAGCAAACTTAAAATACTCAAAACAGCTTAAAACAACTAAACAAACTTAAACTAGACACTCGGAATGACTTTGGACGAAAATTGACTTTTACTTGAATCAAAACATTTAAAAACACAAATTAAAACAGATTCTAACTAATTAGACACTCTAAAGTAAAGGGGGATTGAGTTTTGGACAAAGTTGAAACAAACAAACAAGTTTGAAAACCTAGACAGATTGTAAAACAAATTTGAGAAATAAGATGATGGATGGGATAGCTAGAGGCTTTTTCTCCACACATGATATGTATGCAAACAACTCGATTTCTAGTTACTACTTCATTGAATTATGAATGACAATGCTCCAAATTAACCGTGACATCACTAGTTAACTCTCAGATTTTCCTTGTTTTATTGGATTGGATGACATCATTCGACAACCCAAAACATTCTTCAAAAGTTCCCTACATGACATCATAATAGAGATATAATCAAAGACCATTACGTTTAATGAAAATCATAAGCATTGACAAAGCACTTGCAACTATGATAACATGTCACTCATGCTAGGAATTGAACTTAACGCGATCGTTTATAAGCGACCTTCATTACATGTGAATATAAGTTTGTAACGATTATGTGAAACTTCCTTATATTCTAGCAACGGATTTATGCATGCCAATTAAGTGTCGACCCTTAATTAACAAATACAAATAATTTATCAATCAAATAGTTAAGCCAATTGCATTCACAATTCAAGAGCTCATAACTGGAATTTATCAAATTATATTGCACACATAATCATGGCTTTGAAATCACCCCTAGCCAAGAGGGGTTTAGCCACTCATATTTACAACAAAACGAAAGGAAATGAATTTAAACATTAGAAACAAAAGAAAGAAAACACCTAAATGCTCCAACAATCCAAGTTGGACAGCAAGCACGTCCAAGCACTTTCCTTCCCTTCCTTTGCTACGGCACAAGGTGTTGGTGAGTGTTTGAAGGTTGTTTGTATAGAGGAATGGATGTAAAGATGAATGGATGTGTTTGGATGAAGGTTGTACTGAAATGGGGATGAATGATCAAGCAAAAACTAAGCTCTATGGCTGCCACACACACTTCCTTTTATAGAGGAAGTGCACGACAAGGAAGGTGAATTGGTGGTTTGTGCAATGATTCAAGGGTGAAAATGAAGTAATGATGCAAAGCATGGGGGGTAAAATGGAGTGGTGTTGCAGCTAGGGAACATGAATGATTGTGCACATGGTATAGAAAGGAAATGGAGGTGGAATGGTGCAGAAATGAGTCAAAGGTGCAGCAAATGTCATGATGCATGGCATGGGATTCCAAAGGTGGTGGATGGTGCATCAATGAGTGCATGTAGTGGAGGTAAAAGTTGTATGAAATCTGATGGGTGAAGGGAACAAGGAGTGTGCAGCAATTGAGTGTAATGATTCAATGTATTGATGCATGAAATCAGAAATAATGAAGGAGACAAGGGTGGTGCACGGCAATGAAGTGTAATGAGTGTAATGGTGCATGAAATGAGTGCAAGAAATCTGGTGCATGAAGGGGACAAGGGTGATTATGCATGGCATGGGTGGAAAGGTGAGTAAGTGGTGAATAAATGAGTGCAAAGAGGTGAAAGGATATTGTGTATATGGTAGACAAAGGAAAGGAAGTGGAATGATGCAACAAATGAGTCAATGGAAGGAACATGGATGATGATGCACGGTATAGGAATCCAAAGAGAGTGCAATGGTGGTGCACGGCAATGATGGAAAGGTGAATGGTGGAGTGACACCCCTTTGTGGCTGAGCTCTTTGTCCTTTTTACACTAATTCTTCTTTCTCTTTAACACATTCCTAGCCTCTTTAGTCTTCAATTTCGTCCATCCACCTTGCTTCATGCATGTGCTATTCATTCCAAGCCCAAAACTGCTCCAAAATGTACCAAAATGCATCTTATTGCTTTATAAGGCCTATGGACCTATAAACACACGAAAATAGCTTAAAATACATAATTAACTAAGAAATAACAACATAAATGTATGAGAACAACCTAACTCAGTCGCATAAATATGCTCCTATCAGCTTCGTGACCTTCTTCAATTGCATCACCTTCATCATCTTCATCATCTTTATTATCAGCATTGAGAGGACCATCTTCAGCCTCATCTCCACTTCATTGTCCTCCCTCAGTTGCTTCAGCCTCATGTTCATCATCACCACTGAAAGCTGTGTCATTCAATAGACATAGCCATTTTTCTAAGTGATCAACACCCCCTTTTGCTCTACCCTTCTTCAGTTCTGATCCACTTCCCTTTGTAATCGAAATGGCCACCCTTGATTCCTTAATATCTTCTATCATGACAACTTTTTTTAATATGCCACTCTTATCTAGATTCATCAAAGGCTTATGTTTCAAGGCAGCTTGCTTCGGACTTAGATGTTCTAGGAACATTTCTATTTCCCTAGTTCCTAGAACATACTTGCACATTTCACCCACATCTTGGTTCCATTCAATAAGCCTTAATCCCCCCTATAAGACATCCCAGGAATCCTATATTGATACAATATAAATCCATCATATCTTAACTCCTTAACCATTTCATCAATCTCGAAAAAAAGACATGAAGTCTTTGTCTACGTAATTAAACCAAGCCTCAAATCCTCCCATATATGCATTTTCAGACCACTTCCCACCATGGTTAATTTTAAGGCTACATAATTCAGGCATGCCTGCAAAGTCAAGGAACAAGGTTTTAAAACCCAAAAAGTTAACCCAAAACACTAGTAGGACTATAAGGAAAAAAGGTGAAAACAAAACCATGGGGACCATGAATACATGGTTTTTTATAGGCTGGAATTGGGATCACGAATGAAGACAAAACCACATGCATATTGAAAACAATTAACAATGCAGGAAACCCATTACAAAACACAATTCCAGAAACCATAGAAAACAAAATGGGATTGGAACTCACAAATCCCTAATCCTTAAAATTCAAAATTGAAAAATCGGAAAACCTAAACCCATATTATCTACAATTCAAAAAAGGTAGGTTACTTACAACAAACTGGTGTTTCAACTACTTGAATCTTCCTTTTTTCCCACCCTATCGCCAGCGATGGCTTCACGACAAACTTTCCCAGAAACGGTGACACACCCCGACCCGGGATGTCCACTGGGGCCTCGAATCGAGCTGTGTTGTCCGACACCTGGAGGGTGACGAAGCCATAAAGTATGATGATGTGGAAAAAATGTGAATAAATTTAAACCTAAGAGTGCCTAAATACCATAATATGCTAGTGAGCGGGAATGAACCCACTTGACAAGTGACGTTAGAGCACAAGCAAGTATAGTAGAGTGAACTAAGAATCGTACCCTCGAAAAAAAATCTCCAAGACTAAGAATCGCCACGAATCTTCGACGATAAGAAAGGTCGGCTAATAAAACCTTGAAGGTGAAGACAAAACAAGGGTGAGTGGCCCTGGAATTAAAATTTTAATAGAGACCATATAAAACATTATAACCCCTTACTACAACACCTAAATATTTTCCAAAAAAAAAATTCATAATTATACCACAACACAACATCTCATCAGCAATATCAATAATCATGTGATTAATAACCCATACTAGCACACAAGTTGGAGTCACCTATGGTGGCCTGTACGAATTACCCATATCTTATCACCTATGCTACCTCATCACATATTTCATCACATATGCTAGCTCATCACATATCTCATCACATATCTCATCACATATGCTAGCTCATCACATATCTCTTTACATATGCTAACTCATCATGTATCTCATCACATATGCTAGGTCATCACATATTTCATCACATATGCTAGCTCATAAGTCGGAGTCACCTCTAGTGACCTGTACGACTAATCCATAGCTCAATAAGTATACCTGCACACCAGTCGGAACCACCTAAAGTGGTATGTACGACAAGACTGGGTGTAAATAAATACGCTCAAGTGCTATGATCACGTGAAGACTGTGTGAATAATCTCAGGTCACCTACGAGTCGGAACCACCTATACTGGTCTGTACGACAGGACTGTGCACCTACCTTAGATTCAAGGTGAGCATAAGGTGCGGGAGGTGAACATCACGTGAAGGACTATGCCCTGGCCACAGGCGGGAGCACTAACACCGGGGTGCAGGTTTATGAGGTCTAATTGTATCTGTTGTCACATATACGATTCATGGGCAACTTGTATGACAGTGTCAGAGTTGCTTATCATTGCAACCTACACGACAAGGTTGCCTAAACATACATGTAGTCATACCATAACCCCATCATTTCAACTAATACCATAAACTCACCTGAACTTACTTGGGTGTCCTGCGTTCACCTTTGCACTTCAAAGTGTTTATAATAATTGTGTGCAAGTAATATACATATAGATAAACCACGATGAAATATGATACTCAACCACGTTATAGCATTTCCAATTATATATACATATACATATATATAATGTGGAATAAAAATGCATAAACTATAACACCCTACTCCCGAATTATTTATTTTTGTGAATAACTATCGGGGATAAGTCCAACTAAAAACTAGTTTAATTAACTATCATTAATTATGTTTCCTTATTTCAGTTTCTTAATTCCTTCCACATTGATTTATGACCAACATCCAATCACAAAAATATAAGGTTAAATCTCATATTTTTACCGATTTCCTTCACATTGCTTAATTCCAAAACAAGGTTTTTGTTTCAATTATTGTATTACTGCATCTAAAGTCTCGTTAGACTGCCTATGTACCTTGAACAGGGATCAAGCCATTCATAGTTCACAATAGTATTTCAAAGCATTCACAGTAATCATAAGCAATAATCAATTTATAAACATTTATGGAATTGTCAATCATATATATACATATATATAATACACGATAGAATGGAAAAGACCCACTCACCTGAGGTTCATGCCACAACTCCCTAGCATGCATATCGAGACATCACGAACCATCGTCGCATGCGGCCAAGTCTAATTTGGCCGAGAAAAGCTCCAATTTTGCTCAAACCTGCCGAAACCCTAGAAAATGGTGTGCTTCAATTCGACCTCCATACTCACTCCGACGCCTCGACCATTGCCTGGGCGTTGTTCCTGGGTTCTAGAGGAGTGTTCTAATGGTGGTAATTGAAGGAGATGGTTTCACAATTGATGGATTTTGGGCAAGGTCTCCAACTGCACCCATTACTATTTTTGTACCAAAATACTATCAAATTCCCTCTAATTTTTGGTGGAACAAGAAGAGAAAGGGCCAAGGTGATGATTGGGAGTAGTTTATAGGTCTAATTCGTCGGAAAATTGGACGAGAAACGGCGAGGAGCCGCCGATTTGAGGAAACAGGTTGCACGGGTCAAGAAACATCCCTCATTTCCCTCCTGGTTCTTCTCTCCCATTCATCACTCTCCCTCTCTCCTCATTTCTAATTGGGCAGTGCCTATCTCCTTCCTCTCCCTTTCTTTCACTGCCATCAAGCAGCCATTCCCCTTTCTCTTTTTTCTTCTATTTTCTCCCACAACCCTTTACATAAAAAAAATATAATAATAAGAAATGAATAAGATAATAAATAACAATCCTTACCAACGTACTTTTGGAATATGGTAAGGTAATAGTTCATACGCGTCATGAACTAACGATCAACGAAAATCAATACCCTCACCTCTAGGGTATTCTCGTAAATTTCACATTTTAAGATTTATAAAATAATAAAATTTGGGACAGGTTGTCACATACGCTGAATATGGGTACATCGTTGTTTGAATTTTTAAAACCATACAAACCCTCATGAATAGTATATTTAAGGAAATTCAAAATAAATAAAATTCATAATCATTAATATATAAGTCTAAAAAATATGAAAGCATATATGAACGTGCAAGTGAAGGAAAAATTTTGTCCTAGCTAAGAACATGTGAGAATATTTGAACACATAGGCAAACTATTAACATATTAAAGTAGGCATGCATTCAAAAACAATTCTAAAACCCTTGACTTTCAAAGCCTAGTGAATGGTGAACCATGAGACTCTTCAACAACATTAAAGAGAAGGAAGGATTTAGAGATTCATTACCCTTGAAGCTCATTCTTGTTTACACAAGGGATTCACTCAAGTGGAGGGCCTTCAAGTCACATCCGAGCTCCTTGGATCTTCCTTGTGATTTTCTTCCTTTTGATGCTCCTTTGCTCCTTGAGGATGTGAGGAAAGGATCTCCAAAAACACCAAAGATTTGGTGTCTCTAAGTTTCCACACCAAGGATGAGGTGTGAAGATGAAATGGATGACTTAGAGAAGAAAAGATTGCTAGCTAGCTCTTCCCTAAGTGGCCGGCCTCTTTTAGAGAAAAAGAGAGAAAGTGTTTCTCAACTTTGTCTCAAGAAAACCCTAATGAGATAAAAGCTATAAAGATGCTTTTATATCTCTTTTCTTAGGTGAGTGGCAAACTTGCAATTAAGCAAAACTTCCCACTACCCTTGCTATGGCCGGCCATCTTAAGTGATTGGGCTATTTGCCCATATTTGTTTTAGTTGTCATACAACTTAAACATAATGGGCCTAGTGGACCAAACCCTTTTTGACCCCGAAGCCCAAAACTAACTTAAAAGCCCAATACGAACCTTTCGTAAAATTAATTAACTAATTAATTAATCTTGACCATTCTCAATTAAACAATTTAATTGCTTATCCATCTCATTTATATTTCTTCACTTTCGTCCTTACTCGGTGTACGATCCATTAGGTTCCAATTAGCGAGGCAGTGGGTGATTGTTACTCTGAACGATCGATTGTGAATTGAAACAACATTTCAATTCTCCCTTTGTTGAAGATTAGTGATTGCTAATCTTCAGAGCTTCCACAAACCATAAGTGACACCTAGCAGTATGTCATGGCTACCCAAGCTAAGTAGAAGTGGTTGAAGAACCTATCCAGTTACAATTACAATGCAATACGGTCCTTCTCTAATACAATACTTTTAATCACATTGTTTGAGTGATAGTTTGTTTCATGTCTACTATCCAATGTGATACTTCTTTATATGATTCAATTGAATATGATTTGGAACATACTTCCTAAGTCATATTTGTATGCTTTGGCCAAAGACTCTCGAATCATATCTTAGAGTATTCTTCTTCCACCATGGAAGGTTAGAGATCCTTTGTTGTGCATTCATATGCCTACATGACTAGATAGCTTGACCCCAACAATGCCATGGACACTCTCGATGGAATGCCTTTGACATGATCAAAGATCAAGGACCTAACCATTAGACATCTATGATGTGTCAGGTCAAACGACTACTTTGCATATTGCAACTAACGAGTTATGTTCGAACTCTCTTTTGATTGTTGTTCAATGTACTCGATTACTCTTTCAAGCACCTATGTGTTTGTCTTAGTGTCTAACACTAAATGACTTGAGACTAGTCATACTCACGCTTGAGTTGACATAACACATACTAACCTTAGCGGATTGTCAATGCCCAATTGGCAATCCTATGGTTAGGAACGTTTTAGGAATGAACATAAGAGAAAGGTCTCGTTAATCTAACTTACTTAAATCACTTATCTCTTAGATCAAATACATTCCTTGGATTCCCTTATTGCTTAAACACATGATACAATAAATAGTGATTAACAATAAGCTTTGTCCTGTATTAAACATATAATAGTTTAATACAATAAGTATTCCAAAAGCTATTACATCAAATGAGTGGCTTTGTGGGTATACTTCCAACAATTTCCCATTTGCACTCAAAGCCACCTTCCCATGTATCTAATACCCATCTTTTCCATATGGCGGTCAAGTTGGATTTGAGACATTGGCTTTGTCAGTGGATCTGCTACGTTATCGGCTGAGGCAACCTTGAAGATGTTGACTTTCCCCTCGGCAGCATATCTTCTAATAATATTAAAGCGCCTGTCAAAATGCTTGTTCTTTTGATGAGCCCTGGGTTCCTTGGCTTGAGCTATCGCCCCACTATTATCACAGTACAAAGTTACTGGTGATGTAATGGTTGGAACCACTCCAAGTTCAGTAATGAACTTCTTCATCCAAAACGCTTCTTTACCGGCTTCAGCTGCAACGACATATTCTGCCTCCATTGTGGAATCAGCAATTACATCTTGTTTCTTGCTTTTCCAGCTAACAGCCCCACCATTTAGAGTGAATACATATCCGGAGTTGGAACTTCTATCATCGACATCAGATTGGAAATCTACGTCAGTATAGGCTTCCACTCACAACTCTGTTGCTCCTCCATAAACGAGGAACATGTCCTTAGTTCTTCTTAAGTACTTAAGGACCGTCTTGATAGCTGCCTAGTGTTCTGATCCTGGGTTAGATTTATATTGACTAGTAATGCTCACAGCATATGCGATATCAGGCCTTGTGCATATCATGGCATACATGAGACTTACTACGGCGGAAGAATAAGGAATATCACTCATCTGCCGTATCTCTTCAGGTGTCTTAGGTCTCATAGACTTAGAAAGGTGAATTCCATGTCTCACAGGAAGAAGACCTTTCTTAGATTGTTCCATCTGGAACCTACTTAGCACCTTATCTATGTACATAGATTGGGATAATCCAATTAATTTTCTGGATCTATCACGATAGAGCTTTATCCCAAGTACATAAGATGCATCTCCTAAATCTTTCATGTGGAAGGTTTTGGACAACCACATTTTTACAGAAGAAAGTACTGCAATGTCATTCCCGAATAGTAATATGTCATCTACATATAACACTAGGAATACAACTGCATCCCCAACGACCTTTTGATAAACACAATTGTCGTCTTCGTATTGAGAAAAACCAAACGATTTGATTTCAGTATCAAAACGAATGTTCCAGCTCCTGGAGGCTTGCTTAAGTCCATAAATGGACCTCTGAAGCTTGCATACCTTAGTCTTTTCAGACTTGGACACGAAACCTTCAGGTTGAGTCATATAGAGCTTTTCCTCTTGGTAGCCGTTCAGAAAGGCCGTCTTCATGTCCATTTGCCATATCTCATAATCATGGTACGCAGCTATAGTAAGCAAAATCTGAATGGACTTAATCATGGCTACAGGAGAGAAGGTTTCTTCATAGTCAATCCTTTCTCGTTGCCTATAACCCTTGGCTACTAGTCTAGCCTTATAAGTCTCCACGTTCCCATTAGCGCCTAGCTTCTTCTTGAAGACCCATTTGTTTCCAACAGGTACTATACCTTCTGAAGGGTCTACAAGAGTCCAGACGTGATTTTGATACATGGAATCCATCTCAGATTTCATGGCCTCTTGCCATCTCTTTGAGTCAATGTCGGACATTGCTTCAGTGTAGTCCCTAGGTCCTCCTTTGTGTCATTGTCACCTAGAAGGTGCAATTCCCCAAAGTCATTATCTAAGCCATACCTCTTAGGTGGCTTGCTAACCCTTTCAGATCTACGTGGAGCTAGGGGTTCAGGAACAGGGTTGTCAACTTGTTAAGTGCTTGTTTGTGGTTCATCATTAATCTCATTAATTTCCATCATTTTACTTATAGTTCATTTGAGAACAAATTCATCCTCTAGAAACTTAGCAGTTCTGGCGACAAAGACTTTTTGGTCGTCAGGATGGTAGAACTCATATCCCATAGTTTCTCTAGGATATCCTACAAAATAGCACCTAACTGATCTCGCTTCAAGCTTCTTGACATATGCTTCACAACCCCAAAACTTAATGTGATTAAGACTTGGCTTTCTTCCATGCCATATCTCATAGGGCGTCTGTGAAACTGACTTGGAAGGTACTCTATTAAGCAAGTAAGCTGCTGTATATAGAGCGTATCCCCAGAATGTTACTGGTAGATCGGCGTAATTCATCATAGAACGAACCATGTTCATCAAGGTTCGATTTCTCCTTTCAGAAACTCCATGAATTTGTGGAGTTCCCAGTGGAGTCCACTGTGATATTATTCCACAATCTTTGAGATAATCTAGGAACTCGCTACTTAGATACTCTCCCCCTCGATCTGATCTTAGGATCTTTAGCTGTTTCCCAGTTTGCTTCTCAACTTCATTCTTGAATTCTTTGAACCTTTCAAGGGATTCTGACTTGTACTTCATAAGATACACATAGCCAAACCGAGAGTGATCGTCGGTGAATGTGATATAGTAGGAGAAGCCTCATCTCGACGTAGTAGACATAGGTCCACATACGTCAGTGTGGATTAACCCTAGAATTTCAGTGGCACGCTCTCATTTCCCAGTGAATGGAGTTTAGTCATCTTCCCTTTTAAGCAACATTCACAAGTACCCATTTGGTCATTACCTAATGGGCGAAAATATCCATCTTTCGACATCTTGCGAATCTTATCAAGGTTCACATGTCCAAGTTTAAGATGCCACATCTTTTCTTGGTTAACTTCTTCTCTAGCCCTTTTGGGTTTTGAGGTATTCCCGTTTTCAATACAGTGCATCCCACTACTTGTCTCTAGGTGAAAAAGTCCCTCTATCATATTACCATGAGAGATAATACGACCGTTCAAGTATAAAGTGCAACTCATTTTGTCAAACAATATTAAGTGCCCATCTCGTAAAAGCTTAGAGATAGAAATCAAATTCTTTATACATGAAGGAAAATATAAACAATTTTTAAGTTCCAGGATTTCCCCAGAGGGTAGTTTAAGCATGTAGGTGCCTATTGCTTTTGCAGAGATCTTAGTGCCGTTCCCAACTAGCATAATCATCTCCTCATTAAGCAGTGTCCCGTTCCCTGTTAGTCCCTGCAACGAATTGCAGATATGTTGACTAGCGCCTGAATCAAATATCCAGTTATTGGAGCTCACTGTAAAAGCACTCTCTATGACAGAAATAGTCCCTTCTATAGTTCGTGTCATAAGGCTCGCAATGCGCACCCTGTATTTCTTCTTCCAACGTTCATCCTTTCCACAATGAAAGCATGTTCCTTTGGATTTTATTGTCTTCTTCTTATATAACCTTTTCCTTGTGATTGCATTCTCACTCCCACTGTCCTTTTTGAAACCTTGTTCAAACTTACAGCACATGTCAATCATCTCAGTAAAAGTATGATCGAATCTATTCACTTTATAGTTTACAATCAACTTAGTGAAATCATCTGAGAGAGATGCAAGGAAAAAGTCTTGGGCCATTTTCCCATCGGTGGAAGTTCCTAAACTCTCAAGATCTTGAAAGATCCTTTCCATCTTTTGTCCATGTTTATGAACCGATGTCCCCTTTGCCATTTTGGTATTCAATAGACTACAAACATTTAAGAATCGTACATTACTAGTCTTAATGTCATGCATCTTATGCAAACTTTCAACCATGACACCAGAAGTGTCCATGTGCTTATGTAGCTTCATAAGCTCCTCACTAAGTGAAGTGAGGATTAAGCATTTGGCTTGTAAGTCATCCTCATAGTGTCTATCATAATTTTGATACTCCTCCTTTAAAGCTAGTTTCGTAGAAGGTACATGAGGAGGGGATTGCTTAAGCACATACAATATGTCTTTCACCTCTGAGACTTCTCAATGTAGCGATACCAAGCAAGGAAACGTTGGCCCCTAAGGCCCCTTTTGTCAAGTATAATGGTGGGTGTAATTTTAGGCATGTCGTTAACTACATAACATAATAGAAATTGTATTAGATTATTGATTTTAAAACTACTTTGTTGGGTCTTAAATCAAATAGTACCACCCACTATTTTTGGCAAATTCCACATCCCTCAATGAAATTCGAGAGTTATGTTGAACTCTTAGCGGGGTATGGGAGGCTCACCATTACCAAGCCCACCTCACGATAATACGATGCTGGGTAGCAAAAATAATAATGAGAGAATAATGCTTTAATCATTTACAACTCTTGTAATTACCTATCTAATTTGGCCTCTAGAGAATGATGCCTCACAATGATATGATGTTGGCACCATTGCACTTAGTTAAGTTATTCCCACCATGCTAGTTCGTGTAGGGGTTCAAGAATAGCCTCACAATGATATGATGTCGGTCATCCTCGTTGCCTACCTCACCACATCATGTATGTACATATGGACTCCTCCTGAATGTAAGCACATACTTTAAACTTCCCATGATAGGGTGAAGCCGGTGTAGGAGTCACAAACGATTGGAGCCCACCATGGTGGAAGGCCTACGAAGAGATGTTCAAAGTATCTCTCGCTTATCAACTTAATATTCGTTTCATTGAGGGAGTAGTGTTGGGCTACATCAATTTTATTTCAATCTTATTGAAAGAACTTGGGCCTATCACAACCATTGGTCCAAGTTAATATGAATTAGTAGTATATAATACTCCCACTATTTCGATGAAACAAGCGAGACTATATAGAACTACTAACGAATGCATTGCATCCTCATATGGACTATATAGTCATATTAGGTCTTAGGATGATTATGAACCGTTTGATTTGATTCAACACGAGCCTTGTGTTGGACCTTGGGTCTAAGGTAGGTAGTTGTTGATTTTAGTTACGCGTTTAATCTAATTAAACCGTTATTTCCTATTGGGCGTTGGACCCAACTATTCCAATTTGCATACAAATAAACAAATAGGAATACTTGAAATAAAGAGAAGGGCTTATGCCCTTTTACAACACATTAGATGGACTTATGTCCATTTACAACAAATTTGAACTAATCAAATTACATTCAAATCTAAACTACTTAACCCAAGCATTCATAATGTAAAGCGGTCAATCACATAGCTCAATTATCGAGGCCTTCGGTTCATAATCACCGTTTTCTTAATCAATCAAATTAACTAAGAAAGCAACTTAAACAATTGGTTTTCAGATTCATAGAATTGATTTAAATGGAACTAAATGAAATGAAAATCCAATTCTCATTCAAGAGACAAAACCATTTTGTTCTCATCATCTTTTGGGCCGAAAAACAATGACCACAACTATTGGGCCATAAATTTAAAACATAAACTGTTGGGGTCACTTTGTAAAAACACAAGAGTCCACAACTTCATGTAATTACAACTAGAACCCAAAAATTTCAACAATAATAAAAACTTCATTAAAGGAACAAAACAATTTGTCCTTTAGCGTTTTTGGGCCTTAACATAAAAACACAAACTTTTGGGTCAAAGTGCAAATACACAAAAGAATCAAAACTTTATGTAATTGCATGAAAGCCCCAAAAGTACCCCCACTAAGGCGTGGCCGGTTTTGGTAGTGAAAAAGGAGGGGGGAAAAGGTTTTTGGTGAAAAATTCAAAATTTGAAAGTGTTTTGTGCAAGTGGATAGGTAGGTGAGGAAAAGTTGATTGGGATGGGTTGTAAGAAAAATGTTTTGTCAAACAATAAAAGCATAAATCATCCATCACCAATCATCCATCATCTATCAATAATAAACCAAAACTTTATTCAAAGCAACAAACATATTAAATCAAAACACCAAAACTTTTTGTTCTTGGTAAGAACATCAAGAACATTGAAGAACACACATGAAAACTCATAAGAGCTCCATGAGTGTTTTCACTCAATAAAACTCAAATTTTCACTACACAAAAGAGGGTTAACATCCTAGGGTACTTAGGGGTTCCAAAAGTCACTTTAAAACTCTTTTAACAAGACAAACATGAACCCAAAAATCCACCCTTTGGATTTGGCCGAATCTCCCCACATACATGGCACCAAATTTTAGTTCCAATATTCTTGCTTATATGAACTACATCTACAACATTGACATGCTAAATTTTCAAGCAAAATTTATATTCAAAAGCAAGAACAAAGCTTGTAACATTTACAACATTTAAATCACAAACCATGAAAAACACAAAACCCAAAAGGATTCACCATAAACTAGACCTAGGCTCTTGATACCACTTGAATGAAAAATTTTGTCCTAGCTAAGAACCTGTGAGAATATTTGAACACATAGGCAAACTATTAACATATTAAAGTAGGCATGCATTAAAAAACAATTCTAAAACCCATGACTTTCAAAGCCTAGTGAATGGTAAACCATGAGACTCTTCAACAACATTAAAGAGAAGGAAGGATTTAGAGATTCATTACCCTTGAAGCTCATCCTTGTTTACACAAGGGATTCACCCAAGTAGAGGGCCTTCAAGTCACCTCCTAGCTCCTTGGATCTTCCTTGTGATTTTCTTCCTTTTGATGCGCCTTTGCTCCTTGAGGGTGCGAGGACAGGATCTCCAAAAACACCAAAGATTTGGTGTCTCTAAGTCTCCACACCAAGGATGAGGTGTGAAGATGAAATGGATGACTTAGAGAAGAAAAGATTGCTTGCTATCTCTTCCCTAAGTGGCCGGCCTCTTTTAGAGAAAAAGAGAGAAAGTGGTTCTCATCTTTGTCTCAAGAAAACCCTAATGAGGTAAAAGCTATAAAGATGCTTTTATATCTCTTTTCTTAGGTGAGTGGCAAACTTGCAATTAAGCAAAACTTCCCACTACCCTTGCTATGGCCGGCCATCTTAAGTGATTGGGCTATTTGCCCATATTTGTTTTAGTTGTCATACAACTTAAACATAATGGGCCTAGTGGACCAAACCCTTTTGGACCCCGAAGCCCAAAACTAACTTAAAAGCCCAATACGAACCTTTCGTAAAATTAATTAACTAATTAATTTATCTTGACCATTCTCAATTAAACCATTTAATTGTTTATCCATCTCATTTATATTTCTTCACTTTCATCCTTACTTGGTGTACAATCCATTAGGTTCCAATTTGCGAGGCAGTGGGCGATTGTTACTCTTAATGATCGATTGTGAATTGAAACAACATTTCAATTCTCCCTTTGTTAAAGATTAGTGTTTGCTAATCTTCAGGGCTTCCACAAACCATGAGTGACACCTAGCAGTATGTCATGGCTACCCAAGCTAAGTAGAAGTGGTTGGAGAACCTATCCAGTTACAATTACAATGCAATACGGTCATTCTCTAATACAATACTCTTAATCATATTGTTTGAGTGATAGTTTGTTTCATGTCTACTATCCAATGTGATACTTCTTTATATGATTCAATTGAATATGATTTGGAACATACTTCCTAAGTCATATTCGTATGCTTTGGCCAAAGACTCCCGAATCATATCTTAGAGTATTCTCCTTCCAACATGGAAGGTTAAAGATCCCTTGTTGTGCATTCATATGCCTACATGACTAGATAGCTTGACCCCAACAATGTCATGGACACTCTCGATGGAATGCCTTTGACATGATAAAAAATCAAGGACCTAACCATTAGACATCTATGATGTCTCAGGTCAAACGACTACTTTGCATATTGCAACTAATGAGTTCTTGCATGACATGTATGTTCGAACTCTCTTTTGATCGTTGTTCAGTGTACTCGATTACTTTTTTGAGCACCTATGTGTTTGTCTTAGTGTCCAACACTAAATGACTTGAGACTAGTCATACTCATGCTTGAGTTGACATAACACGTACTAACCTTAGCGGATTGTCAATGCCCAATTGGCAATCCTATGGCTAGGAACGTTTTAGGAATGAACATAAGAGAAAGGTCTCATTAATCTAACTTACTTAAATCACTTATCTCTTAGATCAAATACATTCCTTGGATTCCCTTATTGCTTAAACACATGATATAATAAATAGTGATTAACAATAAGCTTTGCCCTTTATTAAACATATAATAGTTTAATACAATAAGTATTCCAAAAGCTATTACATCAAATGAGTGGCTTTGTGGGTATACCTCCAACAGCAAGGTTCCTAAACCTTGAAATGCAACTCTATTCATTTTGCGTATCTTTCAATATTTGGTATTTTATAGTAATGTACTAATGTTTTTTTTCGTTAGGCTCTTATTTTGGAGTATGTAATACTTGAAAGACGATTTTTTAACTTTTTTTAATTTTTTATGTTTTGAAGTAATATTTATGTGACAATGTAGTATCATATACTAATTTAGTATTATATTTTTTTTTGGGTCCCATTTTGTTTTTCATTTTGATTATTTACTGATTTAAAACTTACTTTCTTTAACGGGTAATAGGTCGAGTCATATTACCTGATAATATTAACTGGTTGATTTCAGGTCGGATCATGTTACCCGTTTACTTTAACGAGTGTTACACGACACGACCTGTTAAGATATCGGGTATGACATGAACACGAAAAACACGACACGAATGTCAGGTCTACTTGGTACTCCCATTAGACGTGGCAAACTTCACTTCTATGAGTAGAGTATGGCTGAATTTTTTGAGCAAACAAATGGGATATGACCGAGTGGGTGGAACCCAAATCAATTAAGAGTTTAGCAAAGAGGCCTAGAATGTTTAACGTACCCATGATTAAGTCAAGGTTATACTATTCATCCAGGATGGTGATGTTGTTGACATGGCCGTGTGTCTGCTATCATCCCACACTACCGAATGCTACATCAATAGTATGGTATTGCCCACCTCTATACCACTAGGCATAACCACCTTGATACTACGTGATGTCAACCGAAAACTGATAAGCACCTCATGGATACTAAATAGTATCGCCCTGGTGTAGAAGGCATATACGTACCCTAGCTGTTGGTATGGGTTTGGTCTCAGAAGTATATTCGGCTGCTGATTGATTACTTGTGTAAGCTAGTTTTATTGGTTTCGGGGACACTGGCTAGCTCTGTGTCCATACTGACAACAAGTGTAGCATTTGTTGCTCATCTGCTTACACTTGTTGTTGGTTAGACTGTTACACCTATGGTATAACTAAGCACCAGAACTGTTTGAATCCCTCTGATTATGGAAACAGGAACTGCCAATAGACTTACCTACTGCTCGGATTGTATCGGGGTTATAACCTCCATTAGAAAGTCCCGAACTGTTACCTCCTCTACAAATTTTGGCTTCTTCATAGACCAAAATATGATTGTCCCCCACTGTTTCTCTGCTAAGTATTAGCACCCTCATCAACATCATTGTCATGAGGGGCATTTTAGAGTCCTCGAAAAGCAACAGAGGCTCATAGAACTCTTGATAAGTGTTACATCATGCAAATGCTGCCAAAGGAACAAAGTCTCTTGCGGGTTCCCTTTTTAAACTGATAGTGAATCTCAAAGGGATTGGTAGCAATGGCAGGACAATAACCGAATAGGTCAATGAATTTCAGTCGTACTCTGTGACTGACATCTTCCCCTATTTCAGACTTGTGAACTCATCCCCTTTCATTGCCTTATACTCTAGAGATAAGTACTTGTTCTTAAAAAACTGCTTAAAATCAAGACGTGATGGCCAACATCCGAAGAGTGATGATGCCATAAACGCAATTAGTGTGTAAAAAGTGTGAATAAATCAAAATCGAAGTCTAAAGTTAAATTAAACTAAGAGTGAGAATGCACAGTGCGGGATGAACCCTATTACAAATGCATTGAGTGTCAGACTATAGATAATAGTGTAGTAAAGTTAAGACTATTCTTCTCCTTATAATGATGGATATTACACGACTAATAGAAAACAAATTCCTACTTTGTTAGAAGTGGAGGCCAGAATCTTCCGGTAATCCCTGACTCGCCATAAAATCTATCTACTAAGTCCTGGAGGGGCACAAAATAGAAAGTGTGAGTAGGAAAAAATAAGGATTTAATAAATTCTTTGTTTTTCGCAATATAATAACCTTGGCCATAAAACCCATATAATTCTAAAATTGGACTACAGCTAAGTATGAAAACCAAGTACCGTACACGACAATATTTCAAGTATATGGTAAACCACAATATCTCAACAATATAGTATAGTGTGCTCATCAACATATACAAACACATAAATCCATGCAAAAATTAGCTACATGAATAGGCTGGGTATAATATACTACGCTCTTGTACTACATACACATGAACCTGGGTCTTAGCACATTGCATACAAGTCCTAGAAGTAAAGTGCAACTAGTACATGTTGACACCCACAATATATCCAAGGTGAGCTTAACGGTGCAATGTGAACATACACGTGAAGCTAGTCCTGATTCGAACGAGTATTATAGACACCGATGCAAGAATGCATGATGAGCAAATAAAATATGTGTGATCATGCCACCATAATTTCATAATTATGAACATCATCAAATAACACACACACACACATATATACACGCTTGAAAAACAAAGCCCACTCATTGTTACGTAGTTGGGTCATAACTGTCTTGCCTTGCTTGCCCCATTGTTACGTAGTTGGGTCATAACTGTCTTGCCTTGCTTGCCCCTTGTAATCCTCAGGATAAATCTCTTCTATATGGAAAAACACTATACTAATCATTAAACTACCCAAAGTTTGTAAATACCAAGGAAAAGACTCGAAATTCCCTTTGGGGGTAACCATACACCAAAATAATGTGGATGACCCGTATCTTAATGATCATTAGGAACTTAGTTATAAGGCACTCTTGATGGTAGTGTGTTGTTATAACCTGTACCTTAAAATAATATATTTTATTCTCGATAAGTGTGAAATGACCAACATACCCTAGTGTGGGTGTCTTGGATAACTATGAACCTCTGAGTTTAATTTCAATTTCTCATGTTTTCTTATTTTATTGAATTGGTTTTTGTTCTCACGAGTATATTGGCAAAAGCAAAATCGAATTCAGAGTCACGAAGATCAAGTTATAATTTTTGAAGTTTGAAGGGCAAAATTGTAATTTCTACTTGAGCAGCCTAGGAATCGAATGGGTGGATTGCATGTGCAATCCAGCGATGGGAAGGAAGAGAACTCAAGCTTAGGTTCTCGGTGAAAGTTTTCGATGAGTTCGAGGTGAAACTCGGTAAGTTTAGCTTGAATTTTATTTCATCCCATTGCTAGTAGTGTTCTCTAGCTTCCTGCTGAATTTGAGCTTGAAATTGAGGTTTTAACCTCTTTGTAAGTTTACCAGTTTCCGGTGACGGACTCTGGTTGAGTTCCGTCGAGCTCGAAGCCAATCACGGTCTAATTCTTAGTGGATTGGACTTTGATGAGTTTTATGAGCATTCTTGTGAAGTTTTGAACTGAAAATCATAGTTTCTTACCTCTGCATGCAATGTTCTTCGCATTTCCAGAAACTGGTGGAATTCTCCGATGATTGTCGAATCCGAGGTGATTCGACCCCGAATCATTCAAAGTCAGACTTAGGTAATTAATATACTTATTTTCATGATTTTGTTTGAGTTTGGATGAAAAATCCATGAAATTCGAATGAAATTGAAGCTCTGCAATCTGGGTTTTATGCAGAATCTGGCAAACCTTCGGCGGCGAAACACAGCGATCACGACGCTCTCCGTTATTTAACGGTAACGACGATGGATTTCGTTAGATATAACGGATCTCTACTGGCAAGGTTATATTCTGTTAACCTTCAATCTGTAAACCGACGACCGGAGCGTGGCCTCGGCCACTTCAACGTGTACTCGCCGATCGGCGGCGGTGAGTACGGCAGCCCGTATGCCGGCGATGTCAATGACGATGGCGGCGTGTGCAGTAGTGCGTGAAGTGATGCGTGAGGACCCGAGACCTAACCCAAGGTTATTCAATGTCACGAATCACGTCTGCACTTCGTTTATCACATTTGAGTTAAAGTTTTAGTGAACCTTAGAATTTACTTAGTATTGGTACGAGAGATTTTTCAATGTGACTGACACATAAGGTGGTACACTACGTGTCATTATACAAATGATGGGATGTGTGTATTAAAAAATTAATAACTTAAAAAATAAAATTTCCTACCACTTACGTAAAAATACGTAGTGTATCATCCGTATTTCTGTCATAATGAAATTTTTTTCATATTGGTACTAAATTAATGTTTTACAGGTGCGCTTGAGTAGCCTAGGCAAAGGCAAAGAGAAACACACATAATTTCTGTAAGTGGATCCCCTTCAAAACTCACCTGCTTTTTTTTTACACTATTGATGAAATTAAATGCTTTTAAGTATTCTTGGATGAGACTTAAATAGAAATTGGTTAGATGACCATATAAATGATTTACTTATGTTGGTAATTTATTTTCACCGCATGGTCTGTTATATATCGAGTATAGATATATGCGGCCATAGGATATTTGCATGTGATGCAATATTTTTAATAGAGGTTAGATATGCTAGTAGATGCTAGTTGTGCACAGGTAGACGCTCGTGTACTCATATGTGTTGTACTCTTACTAGCTCAATTGTAGAGAAGCTCGATTCTTCTTTTTGTGTAGCGAGATATGCCTAGATTCCGATTACATCCCTTTTTGTGTAAGTTCCTAGAATTGATTTTTTTAACAATTTTGTCAATTTATTTTGAGGGTATTAGAGATTAGACAAACATAACTATACATTAAGACCTCGTAAAAGATTATTGAAGCGCTCAACATATATTTTGTTCGATCGTCAAAAGTTTACAATGATAATCATAATTTCGGCCAAAAAACTTCATTGGTCGAGCTCCTAATTCGTACCTACGGAGGTAGAGTGTCTTGTCGATTTCTGCCAAGGCTTGTCGAGCGAGACATATTATCAAACGCAACATGGGGACCATAAGGTCACACACAAGAAATAAGGGAAGAAAGACAAAAGAAGAGAAATAAGTAAATTTACAAATAACTATACATAGGGTTACACAAAAGAAATAGCACGTTGAATAATTTAGTATTTTTACTTATTCTTTTAGTTAATATACATTGAGATCATGAAACTATTAGAGTCATGAACAACCAATAACCCATGTTGAGTTGTTAGGGTAAAATTGGCTATTCCTAAACAAAACGTCTGAGTCTGTAATCTTAGACTAGTACATATTTTCCGTTGTAATTATTTTAGTCTAAGTTTGTTTCTTGGCTCTCTATCATAAAACTGGCAAGCGTTTCAGAGACATCCACTCAGGTATGTTTGCATGCATGCATCCAACTACATCTATATCACATGGTATTGTATTTGGGATAGGACTTTTACTCATTGTGTGTTTTATCTTTTTAGAATGACTTATCCCATCTATATTAATTATTAAATCATGTTTTCAAAAGACTTATCTGATTGCATCCAACTAAATGGATTGCATGGGAGTTATCTAAATGGTTTGTTGTCCTTATCAATTTATTTGGTGCGGTGCCGTGAGTTATATAAGAGAGGTCAGGGATTTGTTTAAGTGAAGCCGCATATGCATATAACCTGGTTTCTTTGATAAAATATTTAGAGGCAGCAGCTTGGTGTTTTGAATAAGGAAAAATATTTTTGATATTGCTGCTATCTTGTGGTTTCAACAGCATGCGGTTTTAAAGAGAAAATATTATTTTCATGCTGTTTTTCATTTAAGGTTTTAATTGAATGTCAATTATGAAAATGTGCCTTGTGATTTTCATAATTGATTGTTTTTCAAATAAACACTTCATCGTATAAACATTCTGCATGATCGAGTTAGTATCTTGCAAAGTTCGAGGAAAAGGTGATTGACGATCGCGTTAGTGTCGTGCCACTTCAACTCGAAGACTGAAGAGAGATCGAGTAGCAAAGCGCGGAGACAAAACTGCCTACTAGTATGCGTGTCTAGTTGATGAGTTTTGTAAGTCTTTCTGTACTTATTTCTCTTAGTGTTTGTCCTGGCTTGGAAGCCCGAGGATTTTCCCAGTGTTGGGTTTTGCCTCGTTAAATCCTACATCATGTGTGCACTTTTTATTTATCGTTTTAATTGCATATGAGTATGATAGTTTGATATGTGATGTGAATGTGGATTTAATTTGAGAATTGAAAATTAAATTGAAAATTGAATTGGATTTTTAAATTGAAACCTATTCACCCCCCTCTAGGTTAAACTAGTACTCATCCTAGAACTTTCATGAGTCCACTACTAAATAGAGGGAACCTAATCCTTTATATCAAGCAAATTTACAAGCTCCTGTATAAATTATACTTGTTGGTTTGGCAAATTCAACTATCAACTAATTAAATAATAAAAAAGTCCTTGCTGGCGCGTATCAAAAACTACCTACTACTTTCACCCCAAAAAAGAAAAAGAAAAAACTACCTACTATTTGTTTTCTTTTCCCCCCAAAATAATGCCTACTATTTGGTTGTCGGAGTAGCAATGCGGAAGAGGATATATAACTCCACGTAATCGGATGTCTGTATCCAATTATACGATAGCTCAGTGCACGTAATTGGGTTGCTTAGCTTAGATGTAGTTTTTCCTTTCCTCCAACCTCACAGTCACGAGAAGGTCTTAAGTGTGGCCACCATTGTTGATGGGTCCATGTGTTGTGTGTGAGGGGTAAGACACAAATAGGGCTGAATGAACATAGAAAAATTAGGAGTAGGGTGGCGACGATTTTGTGTGTGTGAGGGCCGTATGGCCACTTGGTATGGTCTCCAGACCAAAGAATTTGTCCACCGCCACAGGTTGATGGTTTTTTCTATGTATACAAATTTTTTCAAAGGTTTGGTAGAACTTATCTTGGACAATTACAACTTGCAGGTTGCTAACAACCAGGAAAACGTGTGAACCGATTTTCTTTTTCTAAGTCTTATGCATAAAATATGATAAAACTAATTTTGCTTTTAGAAAACTCCTGGATGTGTTTCTGAACAATTTCTTGGTGCTCGTGGAAAATAAATTTTCACACAAATCCTACAAAATTTTAAAACTGACAACTATATCACAATTTGCTTTATAGTTGTTCGTAGCATAAAGAACATATATTATTTTTAACTATTAATTTAAATTCATGATATGAGATTTGATTTTCATCCTAAAAAATAAGTGACTTAATAGTAGAATAAACGATCATCGACTGTCCGATGATTGAGAGAAAAACTGACCGTGGTCAGGGACAATGATTGTATAAAATGAAAGAAAGAAAACGATGACTGATAGAAGGTCGGAAGTTTCTAGTTACTTTCAGGTGTTCATCTGATTCTAAAAGCTCCTTTTCTCGTTACGAATTAATGTGCCCCTGTCCAACACTGTTGTTAATCTAGGTCTAACAAAAGTCAACATTGCTAGTGTGCCACGACACCTTGGTGAGGCCTTTTGTTTCTGTCCATTTGTTCCAACTCCCTGACTAACCCATCAACTTATGCCCACATGCACGGCAGTATTCTAATCTAATATCTACATTATTATAAAATAAAAAATAAAATAAAAAATAAAATAAAATGAAGGCGCAGTTGATTGAAGTGAAAGATTTTATTTAATAGGACCGTCCACCAATTACAAACATTCTAAAGTCAAAATATCTCTCTACTCTATTATCATTCATCGCATATGCCACGTTTATTTTTTCTCAAAATCAACCTCAATCCAGTATGTATGAAAAATGACTCACATGACACCAATGAAGCATTTATGTGAGCTAAAAACATCGTCACTGATTGGTAGTACTAAAATAGTGATAACTTGATGGTTAGTCATATTGGAAATTTTGAGTAGAAATTTTATTGTCTCACATTAGTCATTTCTAAAAGGTTTCTTCACTTTATAAGGCTTTGTTTCTTATACATAGTGATTGGAGTAATGGATCATTGAGAATGAAATTGGACTCAACCTTGAGGTTGGGTTTGGGGTGTACTAATTAGTTGATAATTAAATTCTTTAATTAATTTCGAATTCAATTAAATTTTTTTTTTAACAGACTCATCTAAGTCAATGAAAAAACGCAGAGAGCACAGCACCCGTCTGAAGAGATGTCTCCCAACAGTCATAGCCCATTCTCATACCTGTTGCGAACATGCATAATCCCACTATGTATACATCCATTTGCATGGCATTTAGAACACATAAAATATCAAATTCTTCTTCTACATTCATAAACCTTCTTATTGAGAGAACCACACATAAATTCGCCAGAAGTCAGTTTTCCGGTGCTGGAATTCAAACTTGATCATTGAATCCTGGTTAAGCAAACGTCCGTAGAACTACAAGCACTGAGTAGGGACGAAATTTCTGTTTCAATGACATTGCGGTACGCAAGCCTCGATCTTCAATATCTCTATTTAATATTATTTCATTGTTCATGTTAATTAGTTGTTTACATTTATTATTTATTAGCATATATAAATTTATCACAGATTGTTGACGTTTATCCAACAAGTTAGACCAAAAAACAATAGCATAATTACATTTTACTTTATGATCCTAAAAAAAAGAAACATTTTAGTTTATGAATTATTTTTGTTGATTTCTAAGAAACAAGGATCAAACGATTGCTAGTCTAAACTAAAAGGGTGAAATTCCTTTGAATAATTAGTCCAAGTAGAAAGTGACCAAAAACACCGATGTCTATGTCCATTATTGTGGTAAACAACGTGTCCTTGTTCATTCTTTATTGACATCCGAGGGCAGCGTTCATACGCGGGCGAGAAACACAGAAACAGGTATTATGTCATAGTACGCGCTTTACATATCTGTTTTTCTCATCCATATATATATGTTTATATATAAATACATGCACTAATTAAACTAAAACCCATCTGCATAATTTTGTAGCTCTGATCGCCTGACCTCCTCCACTGTAACATTATACTAACTAGTCCAAGTATTTTTCCGATTCTGCAATACATAGAAACCTCACCGGAAAGGGCAGAGGTTTACTGCAATTACCACTTATCTCTGATCCGTCGCTCTTTGATACAAACATAAACATGAAGAAGTCGCATCAAAGCAAACCCATATACTTTTTCTGTTTAGTATTCTTTTTATGTTCCGCAACATCGATCACAGCTCAAGAAGTTGGTAAGCACAACAAATTACAGTACATACCTATATGTTCTTGTTCCGTTTGTTTCTTTCTTTCTTTCGTCTCAAGTTTATTCACAAGTGGATACACTCATATTGGTATTGCAGAAGATGAACGAGAGTTCGATTATCTTCAGGGAAGTGGAAAGGGACCGAAGCAGTGGGGAGCGATTAAGAAAGAATGGTCAGCCTGTAAGAATGGAGGCATGCAATCTCCTATTGATTTATCGAGTCACAGGGTCACGTTAGTCCCAAACTTGGGCAAGCTCAACATCTCTTACAATCCTTGTAATGCTACCGTAAAGAATAGAGGCCACGATATTTCGATTTACTGGGAGGGCAACGCTGGATCAATTCATATAAATGGTACTCAGTATTTGCTAAAACAATCTCACTGGCACTCCCCTTCCGAGCACTCCGTCAATGGCAGGAGGTACGACATGGAGCTCCACATGGTTCATCTAAGCTCCGATCCCAATGTCACAAACAAGATCGCTGTTGTTGGCGTCCTATACAAGATTGGTCGCCCTGACTCTTTCCTTTCTAAGGTACATACGTACTCCATAGATCAAAAATCAAATTCTCTATTGCTCATTTTGCAATAAACATGAATACATATGTTGTCAGATTGTAAATGCTGGTAAATTTTTTTTGCTTGAATGTTCGTCCAAATCTCAACATAACTGTTGTAGGTTATGAAAATTGAAAAGTACATTTGTCCTAACATGTTGCTAGTTGTGGATTGATTTCAGTTGACAGGGCATGTAAAGTCAATGATGGATCAGACGGAAGAGAGAAACATAGGGACAATTGATCCCCGAGAAATTAAAATCCGTAAGAAAAACTATTACAGATACATGGGCTCACTCACTGTTCCTCCTTGCACTGAAGGCGTTATTTGGACCATCAATAAAAAGGTGATTAATTAACTGGTCCTCCTTAATAAAACCCTCAATATTCATATAAAGTTCATATACGAAGCTTCCTTTTTAATTTGGACCATCAATCTAGTATGTGGCTATTTACCAGATTCATTTTACATATTTCCAACAGATATGAACAGTCAATTTAGTATGTGGCTCTTTACCAAATTCATTTTACATATTTCCAACAGATAAGAACAGTCTCAAGGGATCAAGTAAAGCTATTTCGAGTCGCTGTGCATGATGTAAGTGTTTCCACATCTCTACTGTTTTTCGGAAAGCCCTCCCCAACCCAAAAATATCGTATCTTTGCAGATCTGACTGTTAGATAATAAATGAATTAATCGTATGTGCTTAGCCAAGTTTCACATATATATCTGATTTTCTTTTTGGTTTCTTTTTTGGATCAGTATGCAGAGATGAATGCAAGGCCAGTACAACCACTTAATCTTCGAGAGATCCAGGTCTTTGACAGAAGAACAGGGAGCACAAATAACTGATGATATCTCAACTCCTATCAGAAGAGAGTTTCTCACCACATTTTTTAATGTACAATAATGTTTCCCATTGTTATTGCTCTCCCACTTGCTAAATATGAGCAGAATCAATTGGTTATCATGATAGTCACGTCATGTATTATACGAGTAATAGACTTATCACAATTTTTTATCATATAATATATATGATACATGATGTACTAAATTAATATTAAATAAGATAAAATTATTAATTAATATAATATGTTTACATTTGTCACATCGTTTTACACACCCCGACCCGAAATGTCTACTAGGACTCCGATTCGAGCTGTGTTGGCCGATACCTGGAAGGTGACGAAGCCATAAAGTGTGATGATGTGGAAAATTGTGAATAAATTTAAACCTAAGAGTGCCTAAATACCAGAGTGCACTGGTGAGCGGGAATGAACCCACTTCACATGTGATGTTAAAGCATAAGCAAGTACAGAAAAATGATATAAGAATCGTACCCTCGAAATAGTCTCCGATACTAAGAATCACCGCGAGTCTTTCGTGATAATAGAACTCAGCTAATAATACCTTGAGGGTGAAGACAAGACAAGTGTGAATGGCCATGTAAGTAAATTACTAATAGGAAACATATAACACATGTAATTCCTCGTTACAACACCTATATAATTTCCAGACAAATCATAATGTACCACAACACAACATCAACAATAATATCAAATAATCATGCGATTAGTATCTCATAATAGTACGCAAGTCGGAGCCACCTCTAGTGACCTATACAACATATTCATATCTCATCACATATCTCATCAATCATGGCTAGCATGTAAGTTGGAGTCACCTCTAGCGACCTATACGACATATTCATATCTCGTCACATATCTCATCAATCATGGCTGGCATATAAGTTGAAGTCACCTCTAGTGACCTATACGACATATTCATATCTCATCACATATCTCATCAATCATGGTTAACATATAATAGTCGGAGTCACTTCTAGTGACCTATATGACATATTCATATCTCATCACATATCTCTTCAATCATGGCTAGCATATAAGTTGAGGTCACCTCTAGTGACCTATACGACATATTCATATCTCATCACATATCTCATCAATCATGGCTAGTCGGAGTCACCTTTAGTGACCTATACGACATATTCATATCTCATCACATATCTCATCAATCATGGCTAGCATGTAAGTCGGAGTCACCTCTAGTGACCTATACGACATATTCATATCTCGTCACATATCTCATCAATCATGGCTAGCATATAAGCCGGAGTCACTTCTAGTGACCTATACGACATATTCATATCTCATCACATATGTCATCAATCATGGCTAGCATATAAGTCGGAGTCAGCTCTAGTGATCTATACGACATATTCATATCTCATCAATCATGGCTAGCATATAAGTCGGAGTCACTTCTAGTGACCTATACGACATATTCATATCTCATCACATATTTCATCAATCATGCTAATACCATATACTTACTTGAATGTACTTAAACTTACCTGAACTTACCTGAACTTACTTGAACTTACCTGAATGTCCTACGTTCACCTTTGCACTTCAAAGCGTTCACAGCAACACAATTATATATTATGCATCATACACTATATCATATACAAAAATATAAATCTCTATGCATGGTATTCAAGGCATACTTTCATTTAAATGCATTTTCTGGGAAAATATCAAGTATTTAAGTATATACTGAAAACCAAAAGCCCACACAAATTGCTCAATTCCTTAAACAAGGCTATAGTCTCGGTTATTTAATCTCATTTCTTATATGGTTGCATCCAACGTCTCGTTAGACTGCCTATGTACCCTAAACAGGGATCAAGCCATTCGTATTTCACAACAATCATTTATAGTAATACGCATATGGATAGATCACAATGAAATCTAACTCAACCATCTCATAGTATTTTATAACATATAAATATATATATGTCATGGCATAAGTTCTCAGTTTTATTTAAAAGCATTTATAGAATTATCAATCATGAAACATAAGATGAGCAAGGAAAGGTCCACTCACCTGGAGTCCATGCTACAACTTCCTAGCACAACCATTGAGGTGTCACAAACGATTGGCGCCTGTGACCAAAGCCAATTTGGCTTGGAAACATCTCAATTTCACCAAAATCCGTGCGGACCCTAGAATTTGGTGTGCTTCGATTCGACCTTCATACTTGTTCCAACGCCTCCACCACTGCTTAGGCTTTGTTCTTGAGTTCTAGGGAAGTGTTTTGGTAGTGGTAATTGAATGAAATTGTTTCAGGTTTAGTGGATTTCGAGCAATCCTTACCGCGGCACCCATGGTGGTTTTTCCACCAAACTTCCACCAAATTCCTTCAAATTTTGGATGAATATGGAAGAGGGGAGGTCTAGGGATAATTTCTAGGTGAAGGATGAATGACTTTCGTCGGAAAAATGGTGGGATTTAGCCGGAATTGGAACCGGGTCGAAACCGGGTTGTTTTGGGCGCACGGGTAGATTGGTTGGGTGCTCCTCGCCTCCCTCCTTTCCCTCCTGGTTCTTCTCTCCCATTTGTCACCCTCACTCTCCTCATTTCCTGATTAGGCAGTGCCCATCTCTTTTTCTCCTTCTCCATTCCACTGCCATCAGGCAGCTTTCCTCTTCTTCCTTTTTTCTTTTTATTTTTCCCCAATTTTTCCAACTCCTCCATTAGTAAAAATAACAATAACCATAATAAATGAATAGGATAATGAATAATGACCTTTAAAAATTTATAAAACCATAAAATTTGGGATAGGTTGTCACATTGTCTGATATTCAGATGTGGTGCAAAATGAGAGAGGATCCTCGCCAAATCCTCTTTGTGAAAGTCTTAGAGATCTTCCAATCACATCCATTCATTGTACATTGTGCAGCTAGTTTTTGTCAAATACTGTTTATATTCAATTTTAAATAAAAAATTTACAATAATTTTTTACCGTACGATGTACGATGAACTAATATGATTAAAGGATCCTCCTGGCTGCAAAATGATTGTATGACTAGTGTGGATGCAAATTTCCGTCTTCATCTTCTTGGACGAAAATGCACCTACAATGGGCCCTTGTCCGAGAAACCTCCGATGCCAAAGTTAGAATTTGAGGGAGAAAGTGTTTAGAGAAATTTGGAGAGTTTTGCAGGAGAATTAGACTTAGGTTTTTGGAGAAATGAGGTGATATTTATAGGGGTGTGGCCGACCCCTTTTGGAGAGATGGGAACCAGCCACATATGGTGTTTTTTAGGTGTAATTGCAAGATATTATGTCAAAATAATATCTTGCAATCAATTAGGAAATTAATCAATTAATTTAGGTAATTAATCCTATTTTGAATGAATAATTGAAGGTTACCTTGTGGGGAGGATTTGATGAGGATGGATGAAATATGTTTTGAATAAATACCTATTTTGATCACTTTTGACCTTGATTGTGCTATGATTGTCCATTGCTTGCGTGTAGAAGTTTCGGTGTGCCTCGAGGGTAATTTATCCTTTTTCACTCAAAAGTACACGTGTCGCCTCCATAATTTTCTTGATTATTTTTTACTCCACAAATGCCTCCACACCTGCTGGGCTGCTCGTAGGAAAGGGCAACAGGTGTAGAGATCTCCAACTTTGATACAAATTCTCACTTGGACTTGGAATTAAATTATTCTAGGAAAGGGAAATCAATCACATCCAAAGCCTTTTTAAGCCTACCTTAAGTAGGGGATTAAATCAACTTCGAAGGGCAATTATTTGTCCCTACAAGAGAGAAAACTAGAGGCTATTTGTTCCCCCTTCCCTAGCACTCTTCTTTGCTTGCCCATGCAAAAAAAATCATCTTCCGTTGATTTCTTTGTATTCTCCGCGCCACACCGATGTAAGAAAAACTTAATTCTCATTGTCTTCTTCTTGGGTGGTGCTGCCGCGGGACAACCGTCAAGATGGTGCAACACATCACCTAGCAAGGGCTAGGAGTCAGCTTGAAATTAGGCCAAGGAGGTGGTGTGACAGGGGCCATTGCTTATGCTGCTTAGCTTGACTGAAGACAATGACTGGCTTGGCATGGGTCGAGGAAGTGACGTGGCATGGGCCACGGTTTGCGTAGCATAAGGCTTTAGACCACTAGGTCTGTGATGCTCGGCTATTGGTGATGTGCTGCTTCAGTATTGAATCGTCTGGAGTATTGAGAACAAAGCCTACCCCCGACTCTTGGTAGCTGGGCTGTGTGTCATTTTGGTACTCGTCTGCCCCCAGCGCAACGTTAGGCTGAGCTGCTGCGTTTGTCGGAATAGAAGTAATCTTTGTATCTGATAACATATGTGGGATAGTTATGTCTGCTCGATCTTGTCAATAAAAGGTGACCAACTTATGTTGGTCATATCTTGTCGGAGTGTCTCGTTAATAGCTTTGTTGCGTTGGAAATCACCCGATCGTTCGATCACGATCCTCTCTACTTCTTCTTGAATATGCCTTTGTTGGGGTAATGGATTTCTCGGCTGTCCCCAGTAGTGACCTGTTAGTTTAGGCTGCTCTTCCTTGTGCTCGGCTCGTCTGTGCCATGGCTACGGCGCACGTGGTACGTTACTGGCAGGTGAGTGAATTACTCACAGGTTGCCGATTGAACTTGAGCGGGATTGAGTGACTACTTCTCTTCGTCCGTCATGTTGCGTACTTCGATGTGAGGTGGAAAATGTTCCTTGCGGGCCTAGCCGCAAATGAACACTTCACTTGGAAGGTTGCTTATTGTTGATTGTCGGAGTGTGGCCCTAACCATGAATGTCTATTCATCCATGGACCTAACTGAGAGTGCACGCTCATTCGCGAACTAAGATAAGAGTATAGGTTATTTTAGGGGCCCAGTCGGAAGTGTACACTGTCAGAATGCTCAGCTCGTGACTAGTCAAGTGGCTACTTGCCAGGATACTACTGGAGAGGTTCGTCGTCTGCCTTTGTCCTACTTTAGGACACCTCGTTTGGGGCACGCTGCATTTTGGTAAGCTGCAAGAGCTAATTCACCAAGGTTGTCTGCTGCGTAAGGGCGCTTGTCAACTCTATGATTTGTCGAGACAATTGTTGTTCGCCATTTGGGTTGGAAAAGCTTGGATGGTATATGTCTCCTTGAATAAAGGAAGTGTAATGGACTTCAGACTCAAGATTTGAGTTAAGATATGTCAAATTTGTGGAGAAATGGGGCACAAATACGTCTGGTTCAACCATCGGTCTAGAAATCTAAAGTTGGGACAATTGAACTGGTCTTGGACTAGTTACGATTGCTTGGTAGGCCACGAGAGTAGGTTGGGCCACGACAGTTTGCTGGACCTCGAATTGGATCGCTAAAGCAGGTAGGATCGCCGAAGCAGGTTAGCCTACTGGCTTAGATTACCCTGTTGGTACGCATGGGATCTAGGCCTGGGCTCGGTTCAGGAACGCGCTGGGCTGCTTCTCATGCTGCAGCTGCTTGGGCTTGTGTTATTGCTCGCACTAAGCCTACTTCGGCTGCCTTGCAACGTGGGCTACAGATTGGGACGTGCGCCAAATGGACAAGGCTTGGGGCAGCAACTTGGGATGCTTCTAGGTCCCGATCTTGCTGCTACAAAGTGGCGTGGGCCTGAGCTTGTGGCTGCCGTGCTGCTCCTTGCTCACCGTGGGCTTGCTACCATGAAGCTGGCCCAATCCCAACTGCCACAGTGGTTCTTGTGGCTGCCATGGTGGTGGTGCTCCTTGGTAACAAAGTTAATCCTCTTACCATCATTTTAAGTCTCGTGGATCGTTGCGGTTGGGCTATGTCCTGTCCTCCATCATTTGATCTAGATCTTTGAACGTAGGAATTTTCGTTCGTCGTGGTTTATGAATTTCCCGTCATTGTATTTTTTCCTCACCTCTATTCAAAGAATTAAAAAATTCTAGGAATAAGAAAGTATGAAAAATTTACGAATGAACAAGAAATGAGAAACTTTGAATACGAAAGTCTTCTTCGAACATGTGAATCAAACTCTTAATGAAAGCACTAATTTGTGGATGCAAATTTCCACCTTCTTCTTCTTGGACGAAAATGCACCGGCAAAAAAATTAACACCTTAGGTCAAGGCTAAGAGTCTCATGCGCCCACAATGAATGGGG
This sequence comes from Malus domestica, assembly GCF_042453785.1. Classification (NCBI taxonomy): domain Eukaryota; kingdom Viridiplantae; phylum Streptophyta; class Magnoliopsida; order Rosales; family Rosaceae; genus Malus; species Malus domestica. The sequence continues at coordinate 23,324,157 of NC_091671.1, read as the reverse complement.
GGCTTTGGCCGAAGAACCGCCTATGCCAAAGTTAGAGTTTGAGGGAGAAAGTGTTTAGAGAAATTTGGAGAGTTTTGCAAGAGAATTGGACTTAGGTTTTTGGAGAAATGAGGTGGTATAGGGGTGTGGCCGACCTCTTTTGGAGAGATGGGAACCGGCCACATATGGTGGTTTTTGGGTGTAATTGCAAGATATTATGTGTTGACCCTAAAAACTACCAAGCCTATGTGGTGCGTAGGCCGAGTAATCTACGAGCTAACTACGTCATTTGGTGAATGCAGGGCATGCTAACTCATAGGCCGAGCTCGGCCGAGGAGTAAAAGTTGTTGATGTTGCATTGGGTGCGCGGCTGACTTCTGCGTCATGCGATTGTGGCCGAGGAAGGAACACGTCTCGACCTCTTGGGTTTTCGAACCTGAAGACAAGGCTACTATTCTTACGAAGTTCACGAATCGTCGTCGTCTGATTCGGTTATAGTGATAGTATTCATCAGAGTAAACTCACACCGAATCGACACCAAAGTGTAAGGGCACAAATACTCAAAGCGAATATAAGTCTTAATAGTGAACGTGGTTCGGCTTTCTGATTGCCGAACTCTAAATCCCACTTGAGAGTATCCAATCATAAAATAACTCGGCGTGCAATGCGCCGAGCTCAGTAAGCTGTAACACCTCACTTCACCGAGAAGGCTAATGAGATGACCTCAATCAATAAGGATTCGGAAATCCTTCTCGACCGATACTTGGATAGGTAACCAACCGTCCTCGCCGCAGTAATGTTAATGCCAACAAAAGATGCTGCGAGATCGGTTGATTCTACGGCGACAAAGCTATCTATACCGACTGAAGATATCACCGGTTGCTTTCACAGTGCTGTTGATGCCAATGGAAGATGTGTCAGCGAAGGTCAGTTGTTTGAGAGAGTTTGCGCAGGTCAGTTGTGTGTTGAATTGGAGGGGGCTTGAACAATGCACAGCCTCATCTATTTATAGCATACTTCTTAAGTAGAGTTAATCCGAGTAGTTAAACCCTACTCGGATTAGGACTTCTTCTTCTAATCAAACACCATCTCGAGTACTCCTACTCCCATCAGGATTTTGGACCTAACCTTTCTATCAGGCCGTATTCAAAATGTGTCTCGACCTCCTCATCTCACCGGGACTGCTTATCATACTAGGATTTCTGTTAACTGCAGAACTTCCTTCGCCTCTTCCTTATCCAGGCCGTTCCTTTTTCTACTAGGATTCAAATGACCCTAACCATGCGGCCCATGAACAAGACGACCCCTAGCAGTTTTTAAATAAATCATTCCGGGCCGAGAATGATTCTACACTCGACCCAAACCAATATTTTGGGCCTAAACATTGCCTCCTTGCTTCTGAGGTTTTCAGCCTGAATTCTCTGGTCAAGCTCCGACCTTGAAGAAGTGAATATAAACCTAAGAATCTGAATACTCTATTTCCAAGGCGCATTAATGGAGCACAATTGCATGTCCTTGATCCTGCCAACCAGTCCACCATGTGGCATCTTCTAACCCGACTTCCCCTTAATAATGACGCTTAAAGCGTGTGGCTTACTGAACCGTTTTGTTATCACGACCCTATGTTGGAAATGTGCCCTAAAACCAATCATATGATGATACTTTACGAACATTTCACATGTTAAACTAATCTAGTTTAATATCAAGGGCATAGATTATTGTTTTAAGCCGTCTCATATAAATGTTATATGCTTAAACGATAAGTCCAAGGAATATGTAATTAGGAGAATGTAATTTAAACAAGTTAGATTTATGAGACCATTCTCTTTCGTATACATATCCTAAACGTTCCTGATCATAGGATTGCCAATTGGGCATTAACAGTCCGTTAAGATCAGTATGTGCTATGTCTTCTCTTAGTGAGAGTGACTGGTCTCGAGTCATTGGTGTGACTGACACCAAGACAAGTACGTAGGTGCTCAATAAGGAATGAGTTCACTGAACATGATCAACGAAGAGTTCTCATACTCATGTCACATGAGAACTCATGGTTGGGATAATGCAATGTAGTCCTTTGACCTGAGGCATCATAGTTGTCTTGTGGTTAGGTCCTTGATCTTTGATTATGTCAAAGTCACTCCATTCGCGGGTGTCCACGGCATAGTTGGGGTTAAGCTACTTAGCCATGAAGGCAAGTGAATGCGCAACAAGGGATCTCTAACCTTTAAACCGTTTGAGGGAGAATACTCTTTGATATGATTAAGAATCTCTAGCCAGAGTATGAATGAGATTTAGGAAGTCGTTCCAAATCACATTCAAAGTAATCATATAAGTAAATGAATCACATTGGATAGTAGACATGAATAAACTATCAAACCAAACAATGTGATCAAGAGTATTGTATTAGAGAAAGACCGTATTGCATTGTAATCCTAAACTGAATAGGTTCTCCACCTCTTCTGATTAGCTTGGGTAGCCATGACATACTGCTAGGTGTCACTCATGGTTTGTGGTAGCCCTAAAGGTGAGTAATCACTAAAGGGAGAATTGAAAGTAACTTTCAATTCACAATCGATCGTTAAGAGTAACAATCACCCACTGCCTCGCTAAAAGGAACCTAATGGATCGTACACTGTAAGGTAGAGATTGAAGAAATAACGGAGATGAGTAAGGATAATTAAATGGTTTAATTATTTATTTATGGCTAGGATTAATTAAATGTTAATTAATCAAACGAATAAGTTTGTTATAGACCTAGGGTTAGTTTTGGGCCGCAAGGCCCAATGGGATTTGAATGTCAAGCCCATTAACTCAAGTTGTATGACAACTTGAATAAACAAAGGGCTTGAAAGCCCAATAAACCCTTAAGGCCGGCCATTTAGAGGAGGGTAGTGAACTTGCTTTAATTACAAGTTTGCCACTCCAATGAAGGAAGGTATAAATATGACTTTATAGCCAAAATTCATTTAGGGTTTTTCTTTTGGGGAAATGATGAGAACACAAGCTCTCTTTTCTCTCTAAAGAGGCTGGCCACCCTAGAGGAAAATAGCTAGCAATCTTACTTCCTCTAGGTCACTTATTTCTTTTTAAAATCTTACCTTGGTGCGGAGACTTAGAGGTTCTTCATTTTGAGAACTTGGAGAAACCTATTCTTCCATCCAAATCCATGGATCTAAGAAGCAAGGAATGAAGGCCCTATCTCTTGGGTGATTATCCTTTGCTTTTGCAAAGAGGAATCTACAAAGGTATAAATTTCTCAACTCACTTTCTTTTGAGTTGAGTCTTGGTTCACCTAACTACTAGGCTTTGAATTTCATGGGTAATGTTTTGTTTTGAGTGCATGCAAGCATGATTCCGCCTTTAATTTGTTAATTGCATGCTATAGATGGTGCTCAAATGAACATGTTTTTCACAAAATTTCCTTCACCCTATTGCTGAACACAACCACGCCACCTTGATCCACGAACCCTCCAACATCGTGCAGACGCCAAAACGTCCTTTCACCATAAATCTTGCCGCCACACGCAAACGTGCGTCCCCCAGAACACGAAATCCTCAGTCCTTTCAATCGGATTCCCTGAATGTTCGTAATGATTAGCAAATTCTTCCGTCGATTTTACGCCTTATTTTGAATTTCAAACGTTTGACCTTTTTCCTTTCCACAAGCCTATAAATACCAAAATTTTCCATTTGTACTTTACGCTTTCAAATTCTCTGAAACTTCTTGCCATTGTTCTCCAGAAATCCTTTTTTTTGCAGGTCTTCATCTTCACCCTAACTAGAAGATTCTTTTCTTTTCATCCTTTTAAACCACTCACGATGGCCTCCTTTATCTCCAAGCTTTCTAAAGAATGTAACCAATGCCAGAAAATCATTGATTGGAGTTCAATCAAGACCATACGTTTTGAAAATTACATGAGCACCCCTCACCAAATTCTTGGTCCTCTTTTCAACGCGGCGGCGCTACTAACTTTCACCAGACTTCTCAAAGAACACTGCCTATCATCCCTGCTGCAAGGATTTGAATGGTCGAAGTGGGATTTGGCAAGGCCACAAGGCTCTTGGCCCTCGACCACTACAACCTGGGCAGCCTGGGTTGTACAAATGGAAAAAATCTTCGGCAAGCAATGGAAAGCCCTAGGCATCTATGACGCCATTCATCTTTCATCTATAGACGTCGTTCTGGACAAGCTCCTCCTAGCAGCCTTATGCTTCTGGTGTTCGGCCACCAACACCATGGTCCTCCCTCTCAGTCCTGTTGGTCCCACCATTCTCGATATTTCCGCTATTTTGGGGACTTCCCCATCTGGAATCCCAATTGATGCTGCCCTCTCTGGGTACTCGTTGAACCTTGACCTGAAGACGCTCTTCGAAAAACAGGCTCTTGAGACATTGAGCGGTGAGGATCAAGCACCCTCGAAAGAAGAAGTTCAGAAGCTTCAAAAGAAGTTCTTCAACTACAACACCCTCTATCTCCATTTTGCCGGCCGAGGAGAAGAGGCTCTGCGAGAAGGGGAACACAAGGCTTTCCTCTTCTATTGGTACAACAAATATATCTGTTGTACCAAATCTAACAAGTGCCTGGTCGAGAACATACCAGTGGTCGAAGCCCTGGCTAGCGTTCACACTCTAGCACTTAGCTGAACCGTTCTCGCCCATCTCTTACGCTACTTGGCCGAGACGACCCAACACAAGATCGACTCGTACCAGAACGGTCCCCTCTGGGTCTTTTAACTCTGGCTACAAGTTTACTTTGCCTCTCTTCAACTAGAGATTACCGATTTTTCACCTACGGAAGCGCTTAGACCTAGCTGGCTTCCCGACCAACACCCTCTCACTAAGCTGAAGATGCTAACCTTCGTCAGTCCTGGGGGTCATTCGTACTTACCTGCAGCCTGCCTCTCGTCCGTTGCACCTGTCCTGGAAGAGGCAGTCCCCTTGGCCGAGAGAACTCATCCTAAAAATCCAAAACACGCGGCAGTCGTTTTAGAAGAGAACGACGGAAGTGATGAGATTCCACTGGCGAGTCACCTTCAACCACGTAATCAACCTCCCCTACGTCCGAGGTAGCTGTCCAAGTCAGCCCTTCTGTGGCCGACCGTGGCAAACGACCTGCCGTACAACCAGAAGTGACGGCGGAAACGCCCGTTCACCCACATGACCAAGACCTCAACATTCCTCCCTAAGAAGCCACTTCGACATTTGTAAGTACCCCTACCACTTTTCCTTGGTTATTTTTCTGCCTTAGAGCTCTAAACTAGGAAAATACTAAATGTTAGGTGCCTGCCCACTCTTTTCATCGACAATTCTATGCATCGAAGGGTGTTATCTATATTTCTTGGCCGCTTCTGCGGCCATCGAACGTAGATAACCTCCATCGACCGCGTGAACTGAGAAGCAGTCTAAGACACTGGGCTCAGCCATTAAGTTCTTTAGGTTCGAGCAACGAACCTGAAGACATGGCCGAAGTCTCATCTCGGCAGGTTTAAACAAAACCTTCTTGTTATCTTCATGAGAAGTCGAGTTCAAAGCTCTCTTGTCAAGCACAACTGAAGCGGCTGGTCCTTTGACCACTACGACTGAACCCGCTGATTCAACTACTCTAGTTCGGTTGCAAGAAGTCTTGTCTCTCTCTGCATCGCAAGTCCTTGAGCGCAAAGGTCTTGATTTGTTGGGTGCATGCCTAAACGACCTCGGAGTCGATGGTCAAATGAGCTCCGAGGCTATCGTTTAAGCGTCGTCTACCTTGGAGCGAGTTCGGGACACCTTTAATGTCCTCGAGAACGCTCTGAGGGCTGAACAAGATCTAAAAGCTACCATGGCCGTCCAAGAGACTCTTTGTCCAAAGATCGATTGTTTAAAGGTGAAAGGAGAAGCCTTGGCCGACCTCGACCGTCAAATGGCCGAATTGGCAAAACGAAGGTCGGCTATTGCTTTTGAGCTTGCGAAGGACTTCGAGTCGGGTGGTAAAGATTGTTTAACCGAATATATGGCGAGCACAAAGCAAATCAAGCAGTTGAAAATGGACAAGAAGAACCGGCAGGCTGAGGTCATAATGGGCGAGGTGCGGTGGCTGGAGCTGAAGGCACTTCTTCGAACTTTTCTTCCTTTGTCACCTTAGAATATTTTGACTGTAACCCATCTTATTCATGAAATAAAAGAAAACTTTTATTCTTGCATCTCCCATGTGACTGGGTAATATTTCTTTAAAAACTTTCCATTAATTGGCAACCTGTGAATAACACCGGTTCGATCTTTAAGATGGTATACCTCATTGCCGAGGACTTTATGGATGACGAACGACCCTTCCCAGTTCGGCGACCATTTGTCGAACCTGGGGTCTTTAATCCCTACGAGTAGGACAGTTTGCCAAACTAATTCCCCCTCGCCGAACGTTTTTTGTTTGACCCTTTGATTATATGCTCGCTCGACAATTTTCTTTTGTGCCATAAGGAGGTTGTAAGCGTCAAGCCGATTTTCTTCCAAATCTTCTAATTCTTGTAACATGGCCTGGGTGTATTCGGCACTGGACAAACTACTCTGCTCGATCACGCGTAACGAATTTACATTTAGCTCGACTGGCAACATCACGTCATGTCCATAGGTTAGCTCATATGGGGTGGTCCCTGTTGCCGACCGAGGTGAAGTCCGGTATGCTTATAAGGCTTCATTCAATTTTAAATGCCACAAGCCCGGTCTTTCTTTTATCATTTTTTCGAGAATACCTATCAAAACCTTATTACTTGCTTCGACTTGTCCATTCGCTTGTGTATAGTATGGTGTGGACTGCTCAAGTTGAATTTTTAAGCTTGCCGTATACTCTTTGAACCTTTTGGCTATGAAGACTGTGCCATTATCAGTTATGATCGTTTCTGGTACGCCGAACCTGGTCACAATATGTTCCTCCACAAAATCGCAAACCTCCTTGGATGTTAATTTGGCGTATGATTTTGCTTCAACCCATTTAGTGAAATAATCCGTTGCCATGAGTATCCATGCATATTTTGCTGCTTCGGAGGATGGTATGATTTTGCCGATCACGTCCATTGCCCATCCTTTGAACGGCCAAGGTTTAGTGACCAAATGAAGTAATTCAGCCGGGGACCTTTGGATAGGTCCATGAATTTGACACTGGATACATCCTCGTGCATACTCAATACAATCTTTCAACATGATTGGCTAAAAGTAACCATGCCGGCGAAGTAACCAAAGCATTTTGCGTCCTGATTGATGGGATCCACAAATTCCTTCATGTACCTCTGTGATTGCTTGGGCAGCTTCTTGCGGGCCGAGGCATGACAATAAACAATCCTTGCCTTTTCAATACAACTCATTCTAGTATGCGACATAGTTTGTGGCATAGACCTTTGTTTTTCTATCGTGTTTGCCTTTGGGGTTATCAAGGTATTGCATAATTGACCTTCTCCAGTCGTTTGGTAGCATTTTGACCACGCACACCTCTACAGGATCATCCCGTTCCAACAACGAAGGTAAAGACATTACCTATGTACGGATGACTTGGTTTCGCTGAAGGACTTGTTGATTAACCAGAGCTGGACATGATTGCCGTAAAACGGGTATCATTGGTCCACTCTTGCCCCCAAGAGTTGTGCTCCGGAGGCTATCTGAGCAAGTTCGTCTACGACGGTGTTCCACCCACGGGAAATATGATTGAATGTGATACCGTCAAATGACTCGGCCAAGTAACTGGCCACCATGTGATAGGGCGCCAGAGTACAACTCATGCACCGAAAAGTGCCATTAAGTTGGTTAATCACAAGCTTTGAATCCCCGAAGACGAGGACGAGGGCAGCGTGTAAGTCATGAAGTACGATCCTCACACCGACCGATGTGGACGTGCTAAAACCATCGAAATACATCATCCAATAATTGTCCCGTGCTTCCACCATTCCGATTTCAACATTGGTGCCCCCAAACCCATATTGAGAAGGGTGGTGGGCTAAGAAATCGGCAAGCACTTATCCTTTGACGGCTTTTTGTGGGACGTACTGCAAACTGAACTCGCATAATGCCATTGTCCATTTCCCGATTTGGCCTTTGACTATTGGCCGAGTAAGCATATATCGAATAACATCTGTCTGGGCAATGACCTGTGTAATGGATGGGAGCATATAGTGTCGGAGTTTTGATGTGGCGAAGAACAAAGCCAAACAAAGTTTCTCGACGGGCAAATAATTGATCTCTGGAGGGTTGAGGTGTCTGCTGAGATAGAAAATAGCTTGTTCTCGCCCAGCATCAGTATCTTGTGCAAGGAGGCAGCCGATGGATTCTTCAGCCGCCGAAATGTAAAGCTTAAGGGGTTTATCACGCCGAGGCGGTACGAGGACTGGCGAAGTCGCAAAAGCAACCTTGATTTGTGTGAAAGCCGCTCGATGTTCTTCACGGCACTTAAACTTGTCTGAATTTTTAAGTTTCAAAAACGTGGAGAATGCCGTCATTTTGCCAGCGGAATTAGCTATGAAGCGATGAAGAAAATTTATTTTCCCCAGCAAGGACTGGAGTTGTTTTTTGGTCGTCGGGTGTGGGGCGTCAATAATCGCACGAGCTTTGTTCTCGTTTACCACGATGCCGCGATGGTGGACAAGAAATCCTAAGAAGTTTTCGGCCGACACACCGAAGGCGCATTTGGCGGGGTTCATCTTAAGGTTATGTCGACGCATGCGACGGAAAGCTTGCCGAAGATCATCAATATGCGTTCGGCGACTTTTCGATTTGACCATGACGTCATCAATATATACTTCTACGGTTATGCTGATCATGTCATGAAAACTAGTGTTCATTGCTCGTTGATATGTGGCCCCAACGTTTTTTAGACCGAATGGCATGACTACCCACTCATAGATTTAGAGCCTCATATTTAGATCTCGTACAAATACTTGGGGGACTTAAAAGTAATTATATGATAAGGGAAGGGGCAAATATGTAATAAGTGAGGAGTCCTTATTCTATAAAAGGACCCCTCACCCTCACAATGAGGGGAGGCCAATTCCTAAGGCTCCTCACTCCCTCTCAAAGCTCTCACTCTCAGAGCTCTCTCTCCCTCAGATAAATACATAACCAGTGTGGACATAGCCCAAACCTTGGGGTGAACCACGATACATCTTGTGTTATTTACATTACTTGCAGATTGACGGTCGGATTTACATTGTACCAAGACCTCCAGGTTTGTGCATCAATAGAGTAGGCTATAAGCATGAGTTTACAAAAGAATAGTTCTATTCACAAACCCATTTTTACCTCCAACACAACCTTATTAATTTTTTATTAGTGATCATCTTCAATTCATTCTATTCAAGCAACCAAAAATTGAGAGGTGAGTGTGAGAAGTAAAAATGAGTGCATGGATAGCACTATCCTTACAGAAAATCCCCCTGAACTACAGTCCACCTTAGCCTTGTGGGTGGCTATGCCATTGCAACCACACAACCTTGGAGAGACCAAGGTCTATGACAAAAGCACAAAGAGCACAAACAAGTATTGATCATATCTCAGGATGACAATTTCCCCCATGGATTTGAGTACTCGTGGGGCTTCGATCTTATTTGGTCGGGTTTGAAGGACAAAAAACGGAAATGGGGAAATTTTCAGATAAGATGTTCGGAGCGGAGTGTGTATGGTATCTTAACATGCAATCCGAACCTGCCCCATATGGAGTATATATAACTATCTTTTATCATGGTGATATTGATTCATATATTTTTGGATTTTTAGGACCATACAATTGTGAAATGGTGACCACATCTTATAGATTGGAATATGTTATATTTCCTATATTTGTGGACTTAAAATATTGAGAAACACTTTTATGTTTGGATTTACTATTATTGATTATTTTGAAAGGTATTAATTTTTAGTTGAATAAAATATTTTAATTTTAATATTTTGTAACCGTACCCTTTAGGGGGGTGGGGCTTGAGAGAATCCTTAATTTAAAGAAGGAAAACTAATGAAAATGACTCAAAAACTTTGAATTTAACGAAAAGTTATCATATAACTTTATTTAATGATATGAACCAAAAAAGCCAAAAAAAAAAAAAAAGGACCTTATTGGCGCACGTGCAATTCAATGGCAAAAGGCCGCTGGCTTTGATCCTCGCCAATGAGCTGCTCAATTAGCACTCCCAGGCACTTACATTAATTTCTTTAAACATTGGGGTTTTCTGGGTTTTCACCCACTTCAATTTTGTAATTTTTTTTTATTTTTAAGTTTTTAGTATTTTTTTAGGAAAACTAATGAAAAGAATTTGAAAACTAAGAGTTTTAATGATAAGAAAAAAATAAAGGGTAAAGTGAATAGTATCATGATTAACTTTTTAGTATAAAAATGTGGTTTTCCATTAAAGTGAACAGTACTTGGAGCATTTCGTTAAAGTTCTCTATTTTTTTTTTTGGGTATCATGGAATTTCTTGTTCACTGCCGTTGGGTGATCTTGAACTTTCTCAAGAAAATTTTCACCACTGCAACATTTTTGTTCACTTACATTCCAACATTTTTCAGTGAATTTCAAAGCTCTGCAACTTTGTAGCAAGGTTGGGTTTGATTTAGGTATCTATATATGAAGGTGGTTGTGAATTTCAAGGCACTGCAACATTTTTGTTCACTTACATACCGTCATGAAGGTGGTTGTTGCTTAGGGGATGTAGCGAAACCGAAGAGGACACTATTTCTAAAACTGAACCAAAAGATTGGATCAAGAAAGAGACACTATTTATGAAACTAGACCAAGAAAGAGACACTATTTATGAAACTAAACCAAAAAGAGACATTGTTTATGAAATTGTACAAATTACTATACACTATTTATGGAATTGGACCAAGAATTAGACACTATTTATGAAACTAGACCAAGAATGAGACACTATTTATGGAAATATACCAATTACTATACACTATTTATGGAACTGGACCCAATAACTAAATACTATTTATAAAAGCGAACCAAGAACTAGGTACTATTTATGAATCATGACCAATAAATAGTGTAGTACCATTTAATTTAAAAAATAGTATAGTATCATATAGTTTCATAAATAATGTAGTACTGGTAAGTTTCATATAGTACCATTTAATTTCACAAATAAAGTAGTATCGGTCAGTTTCATAAATAATGTTTAGTTTTATAAATAGTATAGTACCGCTTAGTTTCACAAATAATGTAGTACTGTTAAATTTCATAAACAATGTAGTGCTATTTAGTATCACAAACAATGTATATGATGGACGCGCGTTAGGTTTTATTATTGTTATTATATATATATATATCATAATTGTGTTATATTCATTAAAATTTAAATTATTTTGTCCTCTTTATTAAAATTTAAGTTTTTTACATTAAATAAAGTTATAGTATGATTTTTTGTTAAAATAAATTTAGCCTAAGCCCTTTGCATGAAAGCTCTCATTTAAATATAGGTATGAAGGCGGGGATGAGGTTTGTAATGACATTCTCATTACCGTCACTATAGAAAAAATGTATTACGAGATGGAATAGCATCGTCTGCATAGAACTAGGTTCGTCTGCAAAAAACTTGAACGACGATCGTTGGTCAAGTTTCGTAGGGTCAAGATCGTCGCACAGAGTTTTACCCATAGACATGAATGTCCGTTGGCTAAGTTCATTCTTACCCGACAAATACATTCGTCGTGTAGGACAAAAATAACATGACGGAGGTGATTTCAAACAATGAACTGCACCTTGTCGTCATTTTATATTAAAATAATACAACGAGATAATCCGACGAACACTCCGTCGAGCAAAAAGAGTTTACGTAGATAAAAAATATTAAACACAAAGATTAAAAAAATATGTATTAGAACCCAAAAAAACATTGTAAAATTGAAACTAAATATATCCAACCCAAAAAAAATTGTTCGTTCTACAGGAGGTCTTGATGATTGATGGGGCGGCTCATCGGACAGCTACACGGGGTGGGGGGGGGGGCTCTTAGGATGACTGCTGGGGAGCCTATTAGGATGGCGACACAAGCTCGGATGGCGGCAATGGAATCATAATGCCAGAAGCTGATAAGCTCTGGGATACGACCATGAATTACTGGCATACTAATTCCCTTTGGCGTGCCAACTCCTCCCCACCTGCTGAAGTTGAGAGTCGGTCCCGGTCGCTGCAGTGGAACTCGACGAAGAACATGAATCGATCCTTTCTTCGGCCGCGAACTTCCTTGCCTTTCCTTCGGCCAACCGCATCCATCAGCACATAAAGAGACACCTCTTAGTCAGGTGTCAGCTCCTCAATAGGCATGTCAGGATGCTACTGAAATGGAGTGGCGAGATACTAGTCCTTTTTCTATACAATTGAAGCCTACAAAAAAAAATATACAAAGTTAGTCAAATGGAATTTAAATCATAATTATAGTAATTAAAAACAAAATACTAAGTTATGCAAGAATACTTACATAAATCTCATCAGCGATATCGTTGCCATAGTTGGCATGGGTCTACCCACGACCACCACCTCCAGGAACTTCTTCCTAGCCTCCTGCCGTTCCTTTATCCGGTAAGATAAGGGTCGACAACCTGAGTGGTGCTTGTACGACTTCTGCTCTCGGTTTCCCTGTCAATCTTTATGTACATTAAAAAATATATTACAACTTTATAAATCATGCAAAAATGCTCTGATTCCTGACCACACAGAAATGCTCAAAGTCTTGACCACTCAGAAATGCTGTGATTCCTAACCAAGTGATAGGAGCATATTTATGCGACTTAGTTAGCTTGTTTTATTGCATTTTCATAGTTAGTTTGTGTTTATTATAATGTTTTAAGCTATTTTCGTGTGTTTATAGGTCCATATGACAAAGTTGGCAAGAAGTGCAATTTGGAGCTTTTTGAGGTAGTTTTGGGCATCAAATGGACAGCTTATGAATGAAGCAAGATGGATGGACGAATTTGAAGTTCAAGAGGCTAGGAATGTGTTGAAAAGAGTGAAGAAATAAATTCAAGACAAAGAAGATAAGGAATCAGCTCAAAAGAAAGAGATATTATCCAAAACCTTATCCAACCTTATCTTATCCAAACTAGCCTTATCTTATCTTATCCTTTCCAAATCAGTTTTTGCCTGAATTCTAGCTATTTCTAAGGGATAATTATACAAATAAAACACATTAAAATTGGTTTCTAGAAGCCCTTATCCACTCCTACAAAGGTGCCGCACCTTATCCCTTGTTTTTCTAGGAAATCAGCCACAAAACACCCTTTCTAGAAGGCCTTATTCCTTGTCCTACAAATTTGGTTCTAGAAACCTTTCTAGAAGTTCTAGAAACTTGATTCTATTCTCCCTATTTCCTTTGGATTTCTAACTTCTAGAAGACCCTTTTCCTTCAAGGATTGTGTATTAATTTCCTATACAAATTAGGCCTTCAAAATCCTTTTCCTTTGCTACCTTGTGCCGTGGGTTTTTAACCCTCTAAATACCAACCCTTGCCACATAAATTAGTGAACACTCTCTACCATATTTTTCTACACTCATACATCCCTCAAGCACATTCACCCCTCATTGTGCCGTGAGTATTGCAAGGAGAAAGAAGAGGAGCCTTTGTGCCGTGCCTATGCCCAAGTCTTTGGGAGTGCTGGAGCATTCTTAGGTATTTTCCATCTTTTACTTTCAATGTTTAATTTACGTTATCTTTGTTTAATTGTGAACATGAGGAACTAATTTCTTTATAGTTGGAGGTGAATTCGAAGCCATGGTCATATGTTTTATGTGAATTGATTTCCTCCAATTATTGTTTCATGAATGGTGAATGTGGTTTGCTTATCTATTTTATTAAGAACTTGTTCTTGTATGTTGATTAAGGTGGCCAACTTAGTTTGCATGCATGAATTTGATGCTAGAGTATAAAGAAATTTCACCTAATCGTTATGAACTTATATTCATGAGTAGTAAAAGTCGCTAGTCATGATTGTGTTTAGTAAAATCCTAGGCAAGAGTAACATGCTTTTCATAGTTATGAATGCTTCGTCAATGCTTATGGTTTCCATTGAACTTAATGATCTTTGTTGAGTGTTTCTATCATGCGTATTCCATAGTTAGGGAACTTGATAAAGAATAATTTGGTTCTGATGCGTTTTCCATTCAATTCAATGAATCTAGGGAAATCTGAGAATTAATTAGTTCAATACAATTAATTTGGGGCATTGTCATTCATGGTTTGTCGAAAGAATAATTGGAAATCGATTCGTATGCATATGTTTCATGTGTGGAGAGGGAACCCTCTAACTAGCCTTTCACCATTCTATTTCATCAATTTCGTGTCTTTTTAAGTTTGTTTTACAAGTTTCTATTTTTAAGTTTTAATTTCGTCAAACCAAAACCCCTTTTTCTTAAGTCTTGTTTTTAGAGTCAAAACCTGTTTTGTTTTAATCTTTTGAGTCAAGTTACGTCTTATTTTCTTCCAAATCACTTTTTAGGTCTAGAATTGAGTATTTTTGGTTGTTTCTTGCTGTTTTTAGAGTTTTAAGTTAGTTTTGAGTCTATAGAGTCTAGTTTAGTGTTTTTGAGTCTTATTTGTGTTGATTAGCATCCCTAGTTAATCATCGGTCTAGAACGATTCCTACTTACTTAATACTACAATTGTCATCAATAGGGTTTAATTTGTATGTCAAGTTCATTTTCACATTACCAAGCAGGAATGCATGAAAAAAAATTAAAATAAAAAGTTTAAAATAAAAGCTCGATTGTGAACTCACTAGGAACACTTTTAAATCCAATGCCATTTGAGATTTACAAACATGGCTAAGCCTTTTTTCTTGGTCAGCCCAACCTTATGATTTAGGGCGTTTCACCCATTACAGAAGTATCCTCTCTATGTTCTTCCACATGCAAGAAATCTGAATAACTTTTGTTCACCTCTGCCTTCGATGTTACAATGGTAACCTCACCATGTTCTTGAACTCCCTAGACCAGGCCACAATAGACATGCGTTTGCTAATGATGCTTTTTCATAAACTTATGTTGAGGGTTTAGGCACATTAATATATGGGAGGAGATGACGGAGGAAAATAAATGTATGGATGAGAAAAATGGAGGCATGGACTTATAAACTTCAACTAAGGGTTTACCTGACAAAATACTCTGTTAGGTAACTAAAAACACACGTCGAGTAATACTTTGTTGGTCAACTTTTTTGACATGCGGCCAACGGACTTTTGACCACCTTGAGAAAAGTTTCCTGATGCACAGCTAAATCATTTTTCCACGATGACACATTTGTTCGTCAGTTAAAACTTCTACTTGATGCTGAAATTTGATCCGACAAATTGTCTCTTCACCTAAGAATTATGTTCGTCGTGTAAGGAAGGTTTAACTGATGAAATTGTTTCTATCGCTCAATATTTGGTAGGGCAAGCTAAAATTTCTGATAGTGTGCTTTCATCCATTGTCATTCCTAACCATATCAATGATGCGAAAATTATCTTACACACAAATTAAACCCTCTTGTTGTCAATTGTAGTAAAGAATGTACGTAGGGATCGTTTTAGGGCGGGGATTAGGAGGGATTGCTAAAACACTTGAAACTAACTTAAAAACGTAAAATTAAGTTTAAAACACCAAACTAGACTCAAAAGATGCAAGACAAACTAAAAAGACTCAAAACTAGTTTAAAAGACTCAAAACAGCTTAAAACAATGAATTAGACTCTAAACTGACTCTAGGGATGGTTTTGGACGAAATTAGGTTCTAACTTGACTCAAGACACTTAAAAACACAAATCAAAACAGATTTTGACTAATAAAACACTTTAAAGTAAAGGGGGATTTGATTTTGACGAATTTGAAAACAAAACAAACAGATTGTAAGCTAAAACAGATTTTGGACGAATTTGGGTAAACTTGGTTCGAAATGTTTAAAAGCACAAACTAAATCAGTTTC
The DNA here is from genome assembly GCF_042453785.1 of Malus domestica. Taxonomy (NCBI): domain Eukaryota; kingdom Viridiplantae; phylum Streptophyta; class Magnoliopsida; order Rosales; family Rosaceae; genus Malus; species Malus domestica. The sequence continues at coordinate 23,308,267 of NC_091671.1, read as the reverse complement.
TAACTAATATGACTCAACAAGGTAAATGGGGTTTTGGTTTTGATGAATTTGAAAAGAAAACAAGTAAATTAAAGAACTAATGAAATCTGCACGAATTTGAGTAAATTGAATGGATGGAAGGCTAGCTAGGAGGGTTCTTCTCCACACATGACACACTTGCACATAAACCAATTTTCAGTTGTTCTTTCGATAAATCATGAAACTCAACACCCCAGGTTAATTAAGTCCGCTTAAATTAACCTTCAAGTTCTCCTTAAGTTATTGAATTGGATGGGAAAGCGCATACAACAATTCAAGCATTCTTCAAAAGTCCTTTTCGTGAACAGCACAATAAAGATACAATCAAAGATCATTAAGCATTATGAAAACTATAAGTATTGACGAGGCATTCGTTACTATGATGAGCATGAAACTCCTGCCAAGAATTCATTTAACGCGATCGTTTATAAGCGACCTCCACTACTTATGAATATAAGTTTGTAACTATTAGGTGAAACTCCCTTATACTCTAGCATCATATTCATGCATGCAAACTAAGTGTGCACTCTTAATAAACATACACGAATAAGTTATCAATCAAGTAGTTAAACAAATTGAATTCACAACTTATGAAATCACAACTGAAGGTAATCAATTCATATTGCAAGTATGTTCATGGCTTTGAATTCCCTCCTAGCTAAGGGGGGTTTAGTTACTCATAATTGCAACAAAATCAGAAAATAACAAAGTAGATATTGAAAGCAAGAACGAAGTACACCTAAAATGCTCCAAAGTTTCAAGCTTGCAACACCAAAGACCTTCGTTTTCACCACCTTGTTGCAGCACAAGTATCTAAGGATGTGTATGGATTTATGGAAAGGTTATGAATGTATTTAGGTTGGATGGATGCCACGGCAAGGCTAAAGGGAATGTATGGATCTGTGTTTGATTTTTGGTTGGATGAGTGCCACGGCAAGGGAATGGATTTGTATGTGTTTGTGGGATGTGGGAATATATGGATGAATGTAAGATGCTCACGGCTAGGGAATTGGAAATTCTTTGTGTTTGTGGGATGTGGGAATGGTTAAGAAGAAAAACTCTGCCTTGCGGCAGAATGTGTCTCTCCCCACTCTCCCCCAACTAAAAATCTGCACCCCCGTATATATATGAATTTTAGGCTTATGTAGTGTAAAAAGGGTGGATTTATGGAATGCTACTACTTAGATGCAAGAACCAGTGACACCATATGCTCATACCAATTCCAAACTCCACATATTGAAACGCATGACACTCAAGATGAAGTTAAGGGTTGTAACAGGGTCTAAGGGTAATGGCTAACAAAGAAAGGATAAGGATAACAAACGTTCTGAAAGCAATACCAAGCAAAGTAATGGAATCAACACTTGGAATTTACTTTAGAATGCAAAAATCAACTTTTCAACACAAAGGGAAGATTCATGCAACACTTAGGGTCGAATTCAATGCTTTGGACCCTTTCTTCAACAAACAACACTTTAGAGCTCTTTCTCATATATTTTTCAACTCTTTTCACAACTTTTCTTCTTTTCATTCTATTTTCCACAAATTTTTCTTTTTCTTTTTCTTTTCTACCCGTGCCTTATGAAGGACTTTGGCATACACACACACACACAAGAATCACTTCCCCCACACTTGTTTTTCTGCAAGAGTTCAACAAAAGGAATTCCTTCTAAATTATGCTTTACTATGCTTCAAGAACAAGGGTATGGATGGTCCTAATCTAGGCTAGGTGAGGATATTGTGGGTAATAAAGAACATAGGCAACACAAGGCTCAACGGGGTTAAACTTAAACACATAATGAACGGGATAGGCTTTTTGGCTCTTGGCTCACTAAACAACTTCATCTTGAATATGTGTTATGCAAATCAATAACATGCTTTGAATGAAATAGGCATGAGTTTTAGCATTTGGAACTAAATGATGAAACGCCTTCTAAGTAGCAACCAAGCAAAGAATAATGAGATCATGCAACGACTTTAGAAAACAATGATGCACAGATTATTAACTCTCCAAATAAACGTTTAGGCTCAAGTCTCACAAGGTTGTAGCGTACATTTGAGTTCCTTTTTTCAATCATGTTACAAAACTGATTTTTCCTTTATGATTGCATGTGAATTCATAAATTATAACCACAACCAAGCATACACCAAAGAGTAAATCAAATTTTCATCCATGTTTATAACTCTCTTTAACAGTCATGTAATTAAAAACCAAATCCTCATCATTGTGTTGGAAGGTACCCTAAGACACAAATAAACATACAAAAACAACTTCTTTTTTTTTGGGGTTTTTCAAAACAATTTTTCAAAATTTTATGAGATTTTCGGATTTTTATGTCAACACACACTAAAACACTCCAAAACAGCTTAAAAACACTTAAAAAAGCAAGGAACAACACTAGAAGTAATGGGTGATAAACTCCTATCAATTTCATGCAAAGAATTTTATGCAAAACAATGGTTACCCCCCCCACACTTAAATCAAATGTTGTCCTCAATGTTTAAAGCATAAACTCACACAAACAAACAATGAATAAACATGGCAAGTATGACAAAGTAAAAATTAGACAGAGTAGAGTTTAAGAACGCAAATCTGGTTTTGGAGATAGATGATCTTGTTATCTTTCCACAGCTTTGATCTCGAACTGGTTTGGAATTTTGAGCGAGGAATATGAGAGTTCCTTGGTTTCAAATCAGACTCCTTCTGCTGGGTTGATTTGATTATGCAGTCTGCATTCTTCTCTACTTGTTTCTTCTGCACGGCGGGCAGGCACGAGGTAGAGGTATTGGTCTGTTTCTTTCTTCAATCTTTCCAAGTGCCCACCTCTTGCTTTCTTTCTCCTTGTCCCTAGCTGAGGATGAATTGGCAAATTGTCTCCACATGCTTCAAGGTATCAGTTTCACTTCCCTTATATGTTCCCTAGGCAGATGTGGTAGACGAAGAGGAAGCATAAAATGATGAAGATGAGTACTCGAGAGCAAGGCTAGGTAAGCAATCAGGAAGGGGTCCCAGGCAGTCGGTTCCAGATCGGAAGATTGATACCAAGTGCTGGCTGATTGCTCTCTTTCTCCTTGTCCGAAAACAACGACAAGGAGAATGACAGGGAGAAAGCATGATATGAGATACTCTTGCTTTCAACCTTCATGATATGAAATACTTTTGCTTTGGATGAGTTGTTTACAGAGGTACCCCAAGGAATAAGGAACACTGAGTGACTCGAGAGGGTTTGTTGGAAAGGCATTCTCGGAGAAGAAGAAGGGTTATGTATGTTTGCCTTGCAATGGGGGGTGAAGGGTGACATTTATAGGAATTAATAACTGGTACTATTTTTTCACTCTTGTCAGCAACCGTTGGATGATTTAATAGTAAACTTCACGTGCTTTCTACTTCACAAAAGATCTTCGACAGATTGCCCGTAATTTCCGCAAAGCTAACTGTGCATGTGACAGGCGCTGACATGTCTGGAAAAGCAAGTGCCTCTTCGATAACTGGAATCGGCGCTTCGACAAACTGCCCGTGATTTCTGCAAAGCTGACTCTGCATGTGACAGATGTTGACACGTCTGGAAAAATGCTTCGACAAACTGCCCGTGATTTTCGCAAAACTTACTCTGCATGTGACAGATGTTGACACGTCTGGAAAAGCAGATGTCTTTCCGATATCTGGAATTACCTCTTCGATCTCTGAAATCCCGTCGAGTGCAGAGGTTGCATGTGACAAGTGCGGAAAAATCTGGAAAAGAAGATTGGCCGTGGTTTCTGAGCAAGCCCAGCTTTTGAGAAAGCTAGCGCCTCTTTGATTTTTGAGTGCGCCTCTTCGATTTCTAAGCTCGCCTCTTCGATCTCTGAAATTCCATCGCGTGCTGATTTTTATAGAGGTATGTAGGACGTTCAAAGCACACTTGAATTTCTGCCTGTAAAAACTCCCTTCTTGCACTTCTACAATCTTGACTTGTCCGACCTCTTCTTTCTTTAACACCTCTGAAAATGTCTGGCCCTTTCGACCATCGTTTTGACTTGAACCTTGGTGAAGAGGTAGTCCCGCCTTCTCCAGACAACATATGGCGCCCATCCTTCAGATCCCCTACTGGTCCCCTTACCGTTGGGGATTCGATGATGAAGAATGATATGACAGCTGCGGTGGTGGCCAGGAACCTTGTCACTCCCAAAGATAACAGACTACTTGCTAAACGATCTGATGAGTTGGCTGTTAAGGATTCTCTGGCTCTAAGTGTGCAGTGTGCAGGTTCTGTGTCTAATATGGCCCAACGCCTATTTGCTCGCACCCGTCAAGTTGAATCATTGGCGGCTGAAGTGATGAGTCTCAAATAGGAGATTAGAGGGCTCAAGCATGAGAATAAACAGTTGCACAGGCTCGCACATAACTATGCTACAAACATGAAGAGGAAGATTGATCAGATGCAGGAATCTGATGGTCAGATTTTACTTGATCATCAGAGGTTTGTGGGTTTGTTCCAACAGCATTTGCCTTCATCTTCTAGGGTTGTACCGCTAATGAAGCTCCAAATGATCAACCTCCGATCCTTCCTCCTTCTGGGGCTCCGCCGACTGTTGAGGCTCCACTAACTACTGAGACTTCTCCTAAGCAGCCTTTGTGAAGGCTCCCTCTTGTATTTATCTGCTTAATGTTCCTTTCTTTTTTATGAATGTAAAAATACCTTGCATAACTGTTAGTGTTTCAAAAATAAACCCATACCAAAAACAATTAAACAAGCAACAAATAAAAATGACAATCATGGCAAAATAAAACTACAGAAAAGGGAAGGTTTTTAGAAACGCAAAACTGATTGTGGAGCAATTAAAAAATCTTCCTTATTTGAATACATGGGTTGCCTCCCAAGAAGCGCTTGCTTTAACGTCTTCCAGCCGGACGAAACTTCCTTCTAAACTTGGATAGGGCCCATAGCATGAAATTGATCCTTGAATGGAAGGTGATACTTGACGTGATCCGGCAATGGTTTAAATTCTAGTGTAGGTGCCTGAATCATCAAAATCAACAAGTTAGTATATAATAAAATCGAAGTTGGAGAAGATGGTTTACTTGTTTGCTCCAACACAAACTCAATTACGAACACCACATCTTTGAAGGTTGCAGGGATATAGGACTGGGCCAGATTTGGTGTTTTGAGAGTTATGACTTGTCCTGTGTCATAAAATCCAACTTCTTTGAGAATTTTCGTCTCAAGTGCATGTTCTTTGATGAATTCTAGACATTCCCCATCCACTTTTTGCTCTTGATTCGTTGGAAAGGTTTCGAAGATGCCTTTCTCATCCTCTTCTTTCTTGGATTGCATGATCCTGCAAAGAATAAGGACATTTGGTGAAACGGGGTCAGGACAAATTGAATTGAGGCCTACCTTGGTTATAGTGGACGGTATAGATGGCATATGGTGCTGCGGCAAGGGTGGTTCTTCCCTTGCCGTGGCCTTGTTATTCTCCTCTTCTTCGAGCAGCAGCTGTTCATCCATGTTTTGGCTTGGTTTGGATGTCTTGGGTTCACCTCCAACCTCCATAGCACCTCCCAAAGTGATAGCATCATGGATTTCAAAATCTTCCTTCAAATTTTCAACAATTGAGTTGGAGAATTCACTTTGCTCTTGAATTTGTGTCGTGAACTCCATAATCTGCCCAAATTGCTTTTTCAATTCGCCTGTCTTCTTGGCTTGATTTTGCTCCTTTTTGTTTCGGTTTTCTACATCCTGGTTCAAAGAGGTGAGTAACTTATTTAACATATCATTATCCAACGATGTACCTGAATTGAATTGGGCAGATTGTTATGGTGCCTGTGATGGTTCATATGGCTACGTCCCCTTCAATTGGAAGGATGGAAAGTCTCATCCCATTCGTGTAGTGACACTAAGACAGGTATGTAGGTGCTCATTATGGGAATGAGTTCGCTGAACACAATCGAACGAGAGTACTTGCATGGAGGTCTACTCACATGTCAAGCAAGTAACTCTAATGGTTGGAATAATGTAAGTAATCCTTTGACCCGAGACATCATAGTTGTCTTGGGGATACGTTGCTGATCATTTTGATAATGAGATATGACCACACCTCATCTTAGGTGTGTTCTATGCATTGTTGGGGTCAGTGATTTATTCTCAGAGGCATGTGAATGATTAACAAGGGATCTTTAATCCTCGTTATGAGAGGATGAATACTCTAAGATATGATTCGGGAATCTTCGGCCGAAGTATTGAGCATAATAAAGGAAAGCGTTCCTATACGACTTAGTTGAATCATATAACATGGAATAATCACATTAGGGGTTTGACATAATATATCCATACCCTAATAATGTGATTGAGAGTATTGTTTTAGAGAAGGATCGAATTACATTGTAATTCCAACTGAATAGGTTCTCCGAACAAATTCTACATTAGCTTGGGTAGCTATGATATATGGTTAGATGTCACTCATGGCTTGTGAGTTCTTCTAGATGATTAAATAAGTAGTCGTCAAAGAAGAAGGAGAATTACAAGTAAGTTTTAATTCACTAAGTGATTGGATTAAATATAATCAATTGGATTGGTGCCAATCACCTCACTACCTTGCTAATTAGAACCTAAAATGATTGTACACCGATACATTCTTGTAATGAGACAACTAATGGATGATGGAATAAATTAATTGGATTAATTAAGTGTTATGATTAATTAGAAAGTTTAAAGAAATCATAGAAGCGATGAAAGATCATTTTTGGACTTAAAGAAAAGTTCGGGTTAATATGGGCCCATTAAGCCCAAATCCATTGGGCTTTTATTTAAGCATAGGATGACTTGAAATAATAAAAGCCCAAAGCCCAAACAACACTAAATGGGCCGGCCAAATAAAGGGAAAGGGAGAGAGAGGAAGTCAAGTTGTTGGCTAACTATCTTTGAGATATAAAAGGAACTTTTAGTGAAAAGTTTCATTAGGGTTTTGTGTGTTCATTTTTCACAAAAGAAGAAAACATCTCTCTCCAAAACACACACAAGGCCGGCCACCATAAGGGAGAAGTAGCTAATCATCTTCTCTCCCTTTTGGTTATTCCTCCTTCCATCTCACTACACTAGTGGGTGTGGATCTTTAGAGGTCTTCAACCTTGGAGACTAAAGGAGAACCAAGGAGCACTCATTCTAGCAAGGTGGAGGAAGAAAGGAGGGAGGCTAGGCTCAAGGAGTTCCAAGAACAAAGAGCTTGGAGGTGGTCCATCCTTGGTCTCAAGTCTAGATCAAAAGGTATAAAACTATACCTTCACTTTGTTCTTCAATAATTTCTTAGATGCATCATATATGAACCTATGCTTCTTGAAGGGGATTTGCATGACTATAGCTTTGATATTATGTGATAACATGCTTCTGTTGCTAATGTATATAAATTTTGAATTGTATATGCATGCTAGTCACTAGAAATCCCACATAAATCTCATTATTTCCCTTCATAGCATGCATGGGGAGCACTTTGGATGGACATTTTTGAAGTTCAAAAGGCTAGGAATATGCTAAGGAGATGAAGAAAATAAATTCAAGACAAAGAAGATAAGGAATCAGCTAAAAGGGCCAAACATTATCCAACCTTATCTTATCCAAACTAACCTTATCTTATCTTATCATATCCTAATCTTATCATACCTTAATTCCAGCTGCAAGGGGGGATCAATTACACATTAAATTACCTAAATGCCTCTTTGTAGAAGCCTTATCACTTGCCCTAGATTGGTGTAGCACCTTTTATTGCTTTTCATCTAGAAATCTACAAGATATTCCATTCTAAAAGCTTTGGCTGAATTTCCTAATCCTTTTTCCCTATGATTCAGTAAGCCTTATCTATTCTTACAATGGTGCCGCATATTTTAGGCCTTATTCTTCTAGAAATCAGCCACATAGCACTCTTTCTAGAAGTCCCTACAAATTTGGCGCCTCCCCCTATTCTAGAAGCTCTAGAACCTGTAAACCTAATTCCCCTTGGTTTCTGATTGTTTTAACCCATTCCACTTGGGTTTTGGAGTGCCAATCCTTCTCCAATGCTACTTAGGCCGTGCCTTTTCTCCCTATAAATACAAGTACTGCAACTTTCATTCAAATCACCATTCTCTACCATATTTTTCTACACCATTCACCACAAATTTATGCCATACATCCCTTTAGTGCCGCAGCTGTGCAAGGAATGAGAAGAAGGAGCCACTTGGAGCTGTGCTTGCCATTCAAGATGATGGATTGTTGGAGTGTTTCTAGGTGTATTCTATCTTTGTTTTCAATGTTTAAATTTAATTGTCCTTGTTTAATTGTGAACATGAGGAACTAATTACTTTTTAGTTAGAGGTGAATTCGAAGCCATGATTATATGCTTTATATGAATTGATTACATCCAGTTATTGTTTCTTGAGTCTTGAATGTGATTTGGTTATCTAAGTTATCAAAACTTGTTCATGTATGTTGATTGAGGATGTATACTTAGTTTGCATGCATAAACTTGACGCTAGAGTATAAGGGAGTTTCACCTAATCGTTATGAACTAATATTCACAAGTAGTGGAAGTCACTAGTCATGATTGTGTTAAGTGAATCCTTGGCAGGAGTATCATGCTTTTCATAGTTGCGAATGCCTTGTTAATGCTTATGGTTTTCAAAGAACTTAATGACCTTTGATATGTTTTTCTATCATGTTTTTCATAGTTACGGAACTTGAGAAGGATAATTTGGTTGTGATGCGTATCTCGTCCAATTCAATGAGTTAAGGAAAATCTGATGGTTAATTTGTGCTGTAACGGTTAACTTGGGGTGTTGTCATTCATGGTTTAAAGGAACAATATTGGAAATTGGTTTGTTTGCATATGTCATGTGTGGAGAAGGACCTTCTAACTAGCCTTTCACCTTTATCAATTCATCAAATTCGTTTTCTTAAAGTGTTTTATGCAAAGTTTATGTTTTAAGTTTTAAATTCGTCAAAAACATTCCCCCTTTCATTAAGTCTTGTTAGTTGAGTCATAATCTGTTTTCTTTTAGTCTTTTGTGTCAAGTTAAGTCTTGTTTTTGTCAAAATCACTTGTTAGGTCTAGAATTGAGTCTTTTTGATTGTTTGTTGCTGTTTCGAGTGTTTTGAGTCAGTTTTGAGTCATAAGAGTCTAGTTTTCTGTTTTAGAGTCTAGCTTTCTGTTTTAGGGTCTAGTTTAGTGTTTTTGAGTCTTATTTGTGTTGATTAGCATCCCTAGTTAATCCTCGGTCTAGAACGATCCCTACTTACATCTTTACTACAATTGTCATCAATAGGGTTTAATTTGTGCGTCAAGTTAATTTTCACTTTACTTGCCATTCAAGACGTTGGATTGTTGGAGCGTTTCTAGGTGTATTCTATCTTTGTTTTCAATGTTTAAATTTAATTGTCTTTGCTTAATTGCGAACATGAGGAACTAATTTCTTTATAATTGGAGGTGAATTTGAAGCCATGATTATATGTTTTATGTGAATTGATTACATTCAGTTATTGTTTCTTAATCTTGAATGTGATTTGCTTATCTGAGTTATCGAAACTTATTTATGTCTATAGATTGAGGGTTCACACTTAATTTGCATGCATGAATTTGATGCTAGAGTATAAGGGAGTTTCACCTAATCGTTATGAACTTATATTCACAAGTAGTGGAAGTCACTAGTCATGATTGTGTTAAGTAAATTCCTGGTAGGAGTATCATGCTTTTCATAGTTACGAATGCTTCGTCAATGCTTATGGTTTTCAAAGAACTTAATGACCTTTGATATGTCTTTCTATTATGCTTTTCATAGTTAGGGAACTTGATAAGAATAATTTGGTTGCGATGCGTATTCCATCAAATTCAATGAGTTAAGGAAAATCTGATGGTTAATTTGTGCTATCATGGTTAACTTGGGGTGTTGTCATTCATAGTTTAAAGGAATAATAACTGGAAATTGGTTTGTATACATATGTCATGTGGGACCCTCTAACTAGCCTTTCACCCTTTTCCAATTCACCAAATTCGTTTTTATAAAGTGTTTTATGCAAAGTTTCTGTTTTAAGTTTTAAATTCATCAAAAACAATCCCCCATTCATTAAGTCTTGTTAGTTGAGTCATAATCTGTTTTCTTTTAATCCTTTGAGTGAAGTTAAGTTTATTTTCGTCAAAATCACTTGTTAGGTCTAGAATTGAGTCTTTTCTATTGTTTGTTGCTGTTTTGAGTGTTTTGAGTCAGTTTTGAGTCTAAAGAGTCTAATTTAGTGTTTTTGAGTCTTATTTGTGTTGATTAGCATCCCTAGTTAATCCCCGGTCTAGAACATTCCCTACTTGCTTAATACTACAATTACATGTTTAATAGGGTTTAATTTGTGTGTTAGTTAAATTTCACATCAAATTTTGGCGCTGCTGTTAGGGATTAGCAAAATTGCTAATCACCCTGTTCTGCTTATTTTACTTTTGATATTTGATTTAGTTTTCTTTCTTTGATTTTAGGTACTAGAGAAGTAAGACATGGCAATTGCTAATCTTCAAGCTCAAATAACGAATCTTAGTTCTTAGTTAATGCAATATATCGAAAGGACCACAAGGCAAAGTGTCCCTACATTTGGTGCCTCTTATAGGCAAAAATATCAAGCAAATCAACGTCCACAAAGAGGTTGGGGGAATGTCAATACCTTGGGTTATCAAAATCATAATCAATCAGTGAACAATTTGTTTTCTAACATGTACAATTCAGATTAGAGTGATCATTCAAACTCTATGTGGTGGGAATCTCAACAACTTCAACACAAAGGATATTGGCAGCCATATGAGGAGTTCTATTCAAGACCTGCGCAGCCACCACAACCTCATATACAATATGCCCAACCAAACTCAGGTTCGTTAATAGATTGTGATAAAATTCTTGATGAATTAATTTCTTTGGTACAGGGCTCACAAAATCAAGCCAAGGAAGCTTAACAAGGAGAATATTGGCAGCCATATGAGAAGTTCTATACAATGCCTATGCAGCCACCACAGCCTGCCCCGCAACAATTCCAACCGAATTCAGGTTCGTCAATAGATTGTGCTCAATTTCTTGATGTACTAACTTCTTTGACGCAGGAATTACAAAATCAAGCCCAAGTTATGAACAAAGTGAAGAATCAAATGGGAGAGATCGCGGAATTCATGGGGCAAATCTAAGAACAAAGTGAACTATCTAACTCAACTGTTGAAATTGCTGAAGCTATCACATTGGAAAATGGCATGAAGGTTGAAGATGAACCCAAGACGTCCAAACCAAGCCAAAACATGGATGAACAGCTGCTACTAGAAGAAGAGGAGGATAAGAAGGCCACGGCAAAGGAAAACCACCCTTGCCGCAACCTATCTTAGCCCCAACACCCTTGTTTCATCCCCATATGCCATGTATGTCTTCCACTACAACCAAGGTAAACCCAAATTCAATTTGTCCTTACCCTATTCCACCAAATGTCCTTATTCCTTGTAGGATCATGCAATCCAAGGAAGAAGAGGGTGAGAAAGGCATCTTCGAAACCTTTCCAAAGAATCAAGAGCAAGAAGTGGATAGGGAATTTCTAGAATTCATCAAAGAGGATACACTTGAGACGACAATTCTGATGTGAAATATTTCAACACTCAAATTAAAACCCTATGATTGTAGTATATGTAAGTAGGGATCGTTTTAGGCCAAGGATTAAAAGGGATGCTAATCTACTCAATCTAAACTTTATAACACTAAACTAGACTCAAAAACAGAAAACTAGACTCTTATGACTCAAAACTGACCAAATTGACTCAAAACAGCAAAACTAAGTTAAAAACACTCAAAATAACAACTAAAGAGTGATTTGGACGCATTCTAAACTAACTTGACTCAAAATACAAACCGGGGACAGATTTGAACGAAATTAACTAAACTAAGACACCAAATAAGAACTAAGGGGGGTTTTGGACGAATTTGACAAAACTAAGTAAATTGTAGAAAACCAAGTAAGTTAAAATGAAATTAAAGTGAATTCAAGGGTGAAAAGCTAGTTAGAGGGTTCTTCTCCACACATGAAACATATGCACATAAATTGATTTCTAGTATTGTTTCTTCAAACCATGAATGACAATGCCCCAAATTAATTGTGAATGCATTAATTAACCTTTAAATTTTGCTAAGTTCATTGAATTGAATGGACAACACATCACAACCAAATTATTCTTATCAAGTTCTCTATATGAACAACATGATAGAGATACATATCAAAGATCATTACGTTCTATGAAAATCATAAGCATTGACATGGCATTCGTAACTATAAGCTGAATGATACTCCTGCCAAGAATCTACTTAACACGATTGTGACTAGCAACCTTCACTACTTGTAAATATAAATTTGTAACTATTAGGTAAAACTCCCTTATATTTTAGCATCATATTCATTCATGCAAACTAAGTATGCATCCTCAATCAACACACTAGAATAAGTTCTCAATCAAACAGATAAGTAAATCACGTTCATGTTTTATGAAACAAAAGATGAAAGTAATCAATTCATATTAAACATATGTCCATGGCTTTGAATTCACCTCTAACTAAAAAGGAATTAGTTCCACATGTTTGTAACAATTGAAAAGCAATAGAAAATAAACATGGAAACGAAACAAGAGAAGAAAGAACTCTTAGAACTCCAATGGTTGCAGGTGGCTTGCGCACAAGGTCCTACTTCTCTAATGGAAGCCACGACAAAGGCTTTTTCTTCTCCAAAGTTGCGGCAAAGGGTGTTAATTGGTGTTTTTGCGGCTGAAAGGGGGTGTAGAATTATATGGGGGTGATAGTCGAAATTATGGCTGAAAACATATATTTATAGGTTAGGGTTTGGCCAAATTTCTGGAGGAAAAGGCTTAGGGTTTGCGGCACAAGGCTTGGCCCAATGCAAGGGGGAAAATAACTAGGGTTTCTGGCAGATTTTTAGGGTTTCTAGAAGGAAGGGTGCGTCGCTCGTTTAGGCTTCTAGAAAGAAAATGTTTTGTGGCAGAAATTGGAACTTCTAGAAGGGTTTGGGGCGCCACCTTTCTAGGGCTTCTAGAAAGATGGGTGCAGCACATGTATAAGAGAAGGGATTTAGGTCCCCTTGCAGCTGATTACTCATCTTCTAAGTCTTGAATTAATTTCTCCATCTCTTTAGCACATTCCTCGCTTTATTTGATCTTCAAAAACATCCATTCCTTGTGCTCCACATGCATGCAATCCAATCCAGCCCAAAATTGCTCTAAAATGCTTCAAAATGCACTTTCTTGCCAACTTTGCCAATTGGACCTACAAACACACGAAAATAGCTTAAATCACTATGATAAACACAAACTAACTATCAAAATGCAAGAAAACAAGCTAACTAAGTCCCATAAATATGCTCCTATCAAATTCCCAAAGAAGTTAGATTTTATGACACAGGACAAGTCATAACTCTCAAAACACCAAATCTGGCTAAATTTTCTAGTCCTACAACTTTCGAAGGAGTGTTTATTCTTGAGTTCATGATGGAGCACACAGGTAAGCCACCTCCCCGAATTTCAATTTTGTTTTATACTAATATGTTGTTAATGATTTAGGCACCCACTATAGAATTTAAACCATTACCGGATCATTTCAAGTATCACCTCCCATTCAAAGATCAATTCCAGGCCATGGGACCTAGGGGAGTTTAAATGGAGCTATCGTCCGGCTGCAAGACGTTAAAGCAAGCGCTTCTTGGGAGGTAACCCATGCATTTAAATAAAGAAGACCAAGGAAGCTCCGACTCCATAACCAGATTTGCGTTCTTAAACTCTACTCTTTATTGCTTTTACTTTGCCATAATTTTCGTGAGTGTTAGTTGTGTTGTTTGCTTGCTTACGTGTGAGTCCATGTTTGAAACATAGCGGACAATGTTTGGTTTAAGTGTGGGGGGGGGGTAAACAAAGTGTTTTTCATTCATTTTCGTGGGATTTTATCACCTAGCACCACTAGAGTTGTTTTTCACTGTTTTTAAGTGTTTTTAGCGTGTTTTGAAAGAAAAATACAAAGATTTGAAAAAAAAATTAGAAAAGTTTTGAAAAACCCAAAAAGAATGGTTTTAGAGTCGTTTTTGTGTGTTTGTGTCTTAGGTTACCTTCCAACACAATGATAAGGATTTGGTTTTTAATTGCATGACTGTTAAAGAAAATTACAAACATGGGTGGAAGTTTGATATTCTCTTTGGTTAATACTTGGTTGTAGTTGTCATTAACCAATTCACATATAATCACAAAAGAAGAAAAAAATCAGTTTTTGTAACATGCTTAAAGGAAGGAACTCAAACTAACGCTACAACCCTGAGAGACTTGAGCCTAAACTTTGTTTGGAGAGTTATTAATCTGTGATGTTTTTGTTTTCTAAAGTCGTTCCATGATCTCATTATTTCTTTGCTTGGTTGCTTCTTAGAATGCGTAACATATAACTGATCTGAAAATGACTTGACACACAAATTAAACCCTATTAAACATGTAATTGTAGTGTTAAGCAAGTAGGGATTGTTCTAAACCGGGGACTAACTAGGGCTGCTAATCAACACAAATATGACTCAAAAACATAAAACTAGACTTAGAAACACAAAACTAAACACTTAAGACTTAAAACTGACTCAAACTACTCAAAACAGCACAAATAAGTGAAATTGACTCAAAACTGACTCTAGGGAGTTAATTGGACGAATTTAAGACTACTAAGACTCAAAACACTAAATTGGACAGATTTCAACACTTTTCTAACTAATCTAACACACTTAATTAAAAGGGGATTGATTTGGACGAAATTAATTAAATTGAACATATTGCAAAACTAAATCAAACTAGGTACTAAATCAGGTGAATTGGATGGTGAAATAGGCTAGTTAGAGGGTCCTTCTCCACACATGAACATATGCAACATAAATCAATTTCCAGTATTGTTTCTTTAAACCATGAATGACAATGCCCCAAATTAATCGTGAATACAGTAATTAACTCTCAGATTTCCCTAAATTCATTGAATTGAATGGACAACGCATCGCAACCAAATTATTCTCATCAAGTTCCCTATACGAACAACATGATAGAGATACATTCAAAGATCATTAAGTTCCATGGAAATCATAAGCATTGACAAGGCTATCATAACTATGAATTGCATGATACTCCAGCCAAGAATCTACTTAACATGATTGTGACTAGCAATCTTCACTACTTTTAATTATAAGTTCCTAACGATTAGGTGAAAGTCCCTTATAAATTAGCATAAGATTCATGTATGCAAACTAAGTATGCATCCTTAATCAACACACAAGAATAAGTTATCAATCAAACAGATAAGTAAATCACATTCATGTTTTATGAAACAAAAACTTATAGTAATCAATTCATATTAAACATATGTCCATGGCTTTGAATTCACCTTTAACTAAAAAGGAATTAGTTCCACATGTTCATAACAATTGAAAAGCAACAGAAAATAAACATGGAAACGAAACGAGGGAAGAAAGAACTCTTAGAACTCTTGCGCATAAGGTCCTCCTTCTCCAATGGAAGCCATGGCAAAGGCTCATTCTTCTCCAATGGTGCGGCAAATGATGTAGAATGGTGAGAATTGCGGCTGAATGTGTTTCTGAATTATATGGGGGGTGGTGAACGAAATTTGGCTGAAAATATGTATATATAGGCACGGAAAACCCTAGAGAGAATCAGACTAGGGTTAGAAATCATCATAAATAGAGAATTAGGGCCTTAGGGTGCGGCACAAAGGTTTAAATCCACCAGGAAAAAGGTTTGGCCAAATTAATTTCTGAAAAGGATTTGCATAACCCAAATCCACAAGGAAAAAGGCTAATTAAATCAGAATCCATAGGGACTTGGGTAAGAAGAGGTGCGGCAAGAATTGGAAGGAAAGGGAGTTGAGTGCAAGGAAGGCAGAAGCCTTATAGAAAGGAATAGGCGCCACTTTTGTAGGGTTTCTAGAAACAATGTGTTTTGTGGCAGAAATTAAGACTTCTAGAAGGGAATGCTTCTAGAAATAGCTTCTAGAAATAGATATTTAGGTCCCCTTGCAGCTAGATTTAAGGTATGATGAGATTAGGATAGGATAAGATATGATAAGGTTAGTTTGGATAAGATAAGGTTGGATAATGTTCCTTCTTTTGAGCTGATTCCTTGTCTTCTTTGTCTTGAATTTAATTTCTTCATCTCCTTATCAGATTCCTATCCTTTTGAACTTAAAAAGCGTCCATCCATCTTTCTCCATATGTAAGATATCTATTCTTGGCCCAAAACTGCCCCAAAATGCTCCAAATTGCAGTTTCTTGCCAACTTTGTAATTATGACCTACAAACACATGAAAATAGCTTAAAACACTAAAATAACCATAAACTAACTATGAAAATGCAAGAAAACTGGCTAACTAAGTCGCATAAATATGCTCCTATCAATAACAAGATGAAGTTGTTTAGTAGTTACCACCATAGCCAAAAAGCCTTTATTCCATGCATATGTTTTGTAGGATTAACCCCTTTAAGCCTTATTTAGCCTATTTTCTTTGTTAGCCACTTATCCCTACCTAGCCTAGAATAGGACTATCCATACCCTTGTTCTTAAAGTATAGTGGAGCATGACTTAGAGGGAATTCCTGTTTATCAACATTATGCATAAAAACAAGTGTGGGGTAAAGGTTTTTCATGAGAAATATGTATGGTTAGTGTGCCAAAAGAAAGGAAGGGCATGGGTAAAAAAAAAAAAAAAAAAAAACAGAAAATTCGTGAAAAGAAAAAAGAAAGAAGAAAAAAAAGTTGGTTGTTGAAGAAATAAGTGAGAATGAACTCACAAGTATTGGTTGTTGAAGAAAGGGTCCAAAAGTTTGAATCTGGCCCTAAGTATTGTGTGAATTTCCCCTTTGTGAGAAGAATAAGTTGGTTGCGATGCGTTGTCCATTCAATTCAATGAATTTAGGGAAATCTAAGAGTTAATTAGTGCATTCACGATTAATTTGGGGCATTGTCATTCATGGTTTAAAGAAACAATACTGGAAATCGATTTATGTTGAATATGTTTATGTGTGGAGAAGGACCCTCTAACTAGCTTTTCACCCTTGAATTCATCTTAATTTCATTTAACTTACTTTGTTTGCTGCAATTTACTTAGTTTTGTCAAATTCGTCCAAAAAACCCCCTTAGTTCTTATTTGGTGTCTTAGTTTAGTTAATTGAGTTCAAATTTGTCTAATTTAGTGCTTTGAGTCTTCATAATCTTAAATTCGTCCAAATCACTCCTTAGAGTCTGTGTTGAGTCCTTTTAACTTAGTTTTGCTGTTTTGAGTCAATTTGATCAGTTTTGAGTCATAAGAGTCTAGTTTGCTGTTTTTGAGTCTAGTTAAGTGTTTTAAAGTTTAAATTGAGTAGATTAGCATCCCTTCTAATCCCTGGCCTAAAACGATCCCTACTTACATACACTACAATCATAGGGTTTTAATTTAAGTGTTAGAATATTTCACATCATTGCATAATGTTCATCAAAAGGAGTTCCTTTTAAATTATGCTCCACTACACTTTAAGAACAAGGGTATGGATAGTTCTATTCTAGGCTAGGTAGGGAGAATGTGGCTAACAAAGAAAATAGGTTAAACAAGGCTCAAAAGGGTTAAACCTACAAAACAAATGCATGGGATGAAGGCTTTTTGGCTCTGGTGGTAACTGAAGGGAAATCTATGAGATTCATGTATGGGATTTCTAAATGACTATCATGCATATCCAAAACAATTATGATATACGAAAGCAGCGGAAGCATTTATAACATATTATCAAAGCTATAGTCATGCAAATCCCCTTCAAGGTTCATAGGTTTATATATAAGGCATCAAAACAAATTATAGAATCAAGAACAAAGTGAAGGTTGGTCTTATACCTCTTGATCTAGACTTAAGACCAAGGATGGACCACCTCCAAGCCCTTTGCTCCTTGAAATCCTTGAGCCTAGCTTCCCTCCTTGCCTCCTCCACTTTGAAAGAATGAGTGCTCCTAGGTTCTCTTCAAGTTTCCAAAGTAGGAAACCTCTAAAGATCCTCACCCACTAGTGTAGTGAGAAGGATGAAGGAATAACCAAAAGGGTGAAAGATTGTTAGCTAAAACACCCCAATGG
The DNA here is from genome assembly GCF_042453785.1 of Malus domestica. NCBI lineage: Eukaryota > Viridiplantae > Streptophyta > Magnoliopsida > Rosales > Rosaceae > Malus > Malus domestica. Next base: position 23,290,103 of record NC_091671.1, on the reverse strand, counting down.
TGGCCGGCCCTTTGATGTGTTAGAGAGCTTTTTCTTTTGCCTCTTTGTTGTTTAAACACTTCAAAAACCCTAATGAACTTTATCACTATAAAGTTCCTTATATAGACAAAAGAAAACCTAGTCAACACTTGACTAAATATCTCTCCTTCCCCACATAATATGGCCGGCCCTCTTTGTGTTGTTTGGGCTTTGGCTTTCATTAATTTCAAGTCATCCAATGCTTGAATAAAAGCCCAATGGGTTTAGGCCCAATGGGCCCAATTAAACCCGAACGTTTCTTTAAGCCCAAAACGATCTTTATCGGTTTTATGATTTCTTTAGACTTTTCTAAATTAATCACAACACATAATTAATCCAATTAATTGTTTCCATCATCCATTAGTTACTCACCACAATAGTGTTTTGGTGAACAATCTTTTAGGTTCTAATTAGCAAGGCAGTGAGGTGATTGGCATCAATCCAATTGCTTATATTTAATTCAATCACTTAGTGAATTAAAACTTCATTTTAATTCACCTTTCTTCTTTGATGACTACATTTAATCATCTAGAAGAACTCACAAGCTATGAGTGACATCTAACCATATGTCATAGCTACCCAAGCTAATGTAGAAGTTTATTCGAAGAACCTAGTCAGTTGGAATTACAATGTAATTCAATCCTTCTCTAATACAATACTCTCAATCACATCATTAGGGTATGGATATATCATGTCAAACCCCTAATGTGATTATTCCTTCATATATGATTCATTTGAGTCGTATAGGAACGCTTTCCATTCAATACGCTCGATACTTCGGCCGAAGATTCCCGAATCATAACTTAGAGTATTCTTCCTCTCTTATCGAGGATTAGAGATTCCTTGTTGCGCATACACTTGCCTTCATGACTAAGTGGCTTAACCCCAATTATGCCGTGGACACCCTCGAATGGGGAGACTTTGACATAATCAAAGATTAAGTACTTAACCACAAGACAACGACGATGCCTCAGGTCTAAGGATTACTTACATCTTTCCAACCATTAGAGTTACTTGCTTGACATGTGAGTAGACCTCCATGCAAGTACTCTCGTTCGATTGTGTTTAGTGAACTCATTCCCCTAATGAGAACCTACATACTTGTCTTAGTGTCACAACACGAATGGGATGAGACTTTCCATCCTTCCAATTGAAGCAGACATAGTATGTACCGGTCTACGCATTGTCAGTATCCCTCCGACAATCCAACGACCAGGAACCTTTTGGACACAATGGTTATGTGAAGAAGGTCTCTGTAGTCTAACATCATTATATTACTTCTTCAATCGATCCATTGTCCATGGATACACTATTTAGGACATATATCGTTAATTGAGATAGTCCTAATTCGTGTCTTTGCCATTTGATGTATAAGAATCATCCATACATCGATTCATTTGTCCTGAAAGATTTCTTCCAAAGATTGACTTTCAGGGCATATTTCCAACAGTAACTACTAAACAACTTCATCTTGTTATATGTTATGCACTCAATTTCAAGCTTTGAATGAAACGAGCATGAGTTCTAGTATTTGGAACTTAAAATGATGAAAAACACATTCTAAGTAGCAACCAAGCAAAGAATAATGAGATCATGCAACGACTTTAGAAAACAAAAATATCACAGATTAATAACTCTCCAAACAAAGTTTAAGCTCAAGTCTCTTAGGGATGTAGCGTTGGTTTGAGTTCCTTCCTTCAAGATGTTACAAAAACTGATTTTTTTTCTTTGTGATTACATTTGAATTAGTAAACGTGATCACTCATATATTTCATACATTTATACCATCCATTTCTAAAGTCTTTGTGATGTTTTTGTGTTAAATTGTGGTACTTTACCTTACCTTGTGTTAATGTACAATTAAATTTGCTTTAAGATTAATTTCAAGAAAAGTGGAGAAAAATAAAAAAGAAAGGAAAGGACACATTGTGTTTTGTATAATTAAACATAATTCAGTCCGTTATTATGTGCAGATGGGTTCAAAATATACCGGTTTCAATTATCTTTATCTAAAGTTGCAGACCACTACAATACCATTACATCGTAAAGCTTAAGTGGGGAGTGCACTGACAGAGGAATAAAGAGACTATAAACAGAAAACAAAGGAAATGGGACGGTAGTGGAGAAATGGGAAGGAAATGGAACAAAAAGAAGTAGAAAATAAAGAGCATGGCAGACAAGGAAATGTGGAGGAATGGCAAAAGAAATAAATGGGACGGTAGTGGAGAAAGGTCGGAGGCGTGGAAAGAATAAGAAACGGGACAGCCAAGAGGATTAAAAGGAAGGACAGCTGCCTGGCAGCTAAAAAAAAACATAGAGGGAAGCTGCACAGAAAACTGTGCGGAGAAAGGAGAGAACAGACCGACAGAAACAAGAGGGATAGACACAGAAAGAGGAGGGTAGGCGCAGAAATAGGCGCGGGAAAAAATAGAGAGAGTAGTGAGGAGAAGACAGGGAAAACAGAGAGAGGAGCAGACTGACAGAAACAGAAGCAGCAGATGGCATACGGGGAAAGAGAGGAGAGACTGGCGTGACTGGCAGAGGTCAGATGGATTGGGTGGAAAACAAACGGGAAGTACAGTGCCAGTGAAGAAAGCAGCAAAGCTGCCTTGGGCAGTTTTAATCAGAAAAGGCACGGACAGAGCACTGAAGCACTCTCCTCTTTCGGTTAAATCTTTCCAAACTTATATTTTATTTCTGTTTTAATAATGTGTAACTAAATTTATTTTGGCTAGAGGTTAATTCAAAGCCATGAATATATTTGTAATATGAATTGATTACCTTCAGTTGTGATTTCTGAGTTGTGATTTAATTTGCTTAACTGCTTGATTGATAACTTATTTTTGTATGTCGATTAAGAATGCATACTTAATTTACATGCATGAATTTGGTGCTAGAATATAAGTGAATTTCACCTAATCTTTATGAACTTATATTCACAAGTAGTGAAGGTTGTTATCCACAATCGTGTTAAGTGAATTCTAGGCTGGATTAACATGCGTATTCCATAGTTATGAATGCCTAGTCAATGTTTATGATTTCCGTTGAACTTAATGATCTTTGTTGAATGTCTCTATCATGCGTATTCCATAGTTAGGGACTTTGATGAGGAATAATTTGGTTGTAATGCGTATTCCATTCAATCCAATGAATCTAGGGAAATCTAAGAGTTAATTTAAGCGGACCTAATTAACTTGGAACATTGTCATTCACAATTTATTGAAAGAACAACTGAAAATCAATTTAGGTTGCATATGTGTCATGTGTGGAGAAGAACCCTCTAGCTAGTCCGTCACCTATCCTTTCACCTTAATTTCATGCTTTTGTCAATTCTGTAATTTATTTAAGTTTAATTTACTTCTCGTCAAAACCAAACCCCCCCATTATTAAATTATATTATTTAGTTAGTTTTCATTGTTGTTAGTCTTTTAATTCAATTTCCGTCCATTTTAGTTCCTAGTGTCTAAATTAATTGTTTTCATTATGTTGAGTCATTCTAAGTGTGTTTCGAGTTATTAGAGTTTTTAGCCTAGTTTTGTGTCCTTGAGTCTTGTTTAATATTTTTAAATTAATTTAGAATAGATTAGCAATCCCTCCTAATCCCCGGCCTAGAACGATACCCTACTTACATACTTTACTACAATTGTCAAAAAGAGGGTTTAAATTGTGTGTTAACTTATTTTACGCATCAAATTTTGGCGCCGTTGCCGGGGATTAGCAACTTTGCTAATCCCTTTATTTTTGTTTTTGTTTATGTTTATATTGGTGTTTGTGTATTTTACTTTTGATATTTGATTTATTTTTCTTTCTTTGATTTTAGGTACAAATGGAGCAAGACATGGCACTTGCGACCATTCAAGCTCAATTGGCACAGCTCACTGCTCAATTGACTCATAATGCCGAACGGACCACAATGCCAAGTGTCCCTACACTTGATGTGCCCTATGGGCAAGGATATCAAAGTCCTCAATTTTCTGCAAATGAAGATGTTTGGGGATATCAAGGCCATAACCAATCAAGGGGCAACATGTTTTCCAACGCTTACAATTCAGATTATATGTGGGATGAACCTCAACAATTTCAACAAGGTGGATATTGGCAGCAAGACGAGTTCTATTCAAGACCTATGCAGCCACCACAACATCCCCCACAACAATTCCAATCAAATCAAAGTATGCCCGTGAATTATAATGAAATTCTTGAAGGACTAATTTCTTTGACGCAGGGTTCACAAAAAGAAGAACAATTGCCGCCATCGGAAGAGTTCTATCAGTGGCCATATGAACCGTCACAGCCACCACAACAATCAGCCCAATTCAATTCAGGTACGTCCTTGAATAATGATACACTTAATAAGTTACTCACCTCTTTGAATCATGGAGTAGAAAATCAAAACCAGGAGATGCAAGACCGAGTCAAAAGAGTGGACGGATTGGATATGCAAGTTAGGCAGATTGTGGAATTCATGGCACAGATTCGAGATCAAAGTGAACTTTCCAACTCAAACATTGCAAATTCAAAGGCAGAAAGTGAAATCGATGAAGCCATCACTTTGGAAGGTGACATGAAGGATGAAGCTGTCCCAGAACCATCCAAACACAGCCCGAACATGGATGAATTGCTGCTGCAAGCAGAAGAGGAGGAGGACGACCTGGGCAGTTTAGAAGAATTCTTGCTGCAAGCTCCTCAAATCCATATGTCATCCAACTCAGGTGAGGAAGTTCTAAATTCACTTCATTCTAACATTATTCCACCGAATGTCCTTTGTCCTTGCAGGTTTTTGATTCCAAATATCAAAGAGAGTGAAAAAGACATTGTGGAAGCTCTTCCAAAGGTGCAAAGTGATATCCAAATTCTTGGTGCACCAAAACAAGTGCCATTTGGTATTGAAACGTTCAAAGAACCTTGCACACCAAGAAAAGGGATTCAAGAAAATGAAGTGGTTGAAGCATATCAAGAATACATCCAAGAGGCTGTGCATGAGACAATCAAGCCCAAAGCAGTTGAGTTTGATAACACGGGACAAGCCACAACCATCATAGTAAACCTGGCCAAGTTCAAAGTCCCGGAAATGTTCAAAGATGTGGTGTTTGTCATTGAGTTTGTGTCGGAAAAAGAAAGTAAGCCATTTTCTCCAATTTTAATTTTAATTTATACTAACATGTTTCTGATTTTGATGATTCAGGCACCCACTCTTGAATTTAAACCATTGCCGAATCATTTCAAGTATCACCTCCCATTAAAAGATAAATTCCATGCTTTGGAGCCGAGGGGAGTTTAAAGGAAAGATTCGTCCGGCTAAAGACGTTAAATCAAGCGCTTCTTGGGAGGCAACCCAAGCATTCAACGAAGGGAGACTTTGGAATCGCTAACCAAATCAGATTTGCATTCTTACACCCTTATCTTTACTGCTTTCATTTTGTTTTGTTTAGTTAGTTGTGTTATTTGGTTGATTTCTATGAGTTTGTGTTATTTAGTTTAAGTATGGGGGAAGGTTAAACAAAGTCTTTTTACATTAATTTACATATTAAAAAAAAAAAAAAAAACATAAAAGTAAAAATATTTTACAATGATGTGTAAACTAATAGCATTCATTGGTCAGGTGGCACTTCAGTAGTCGGCGGAGCTTCAGCAGTCGGCGGGGCCACGGAAGGAGGAGGTATCGGAGGTTGATCAGTTGGAGCTTCACTACGCGGTGCCGCCCCAGAAGACGAAGGCAGATGCGGTTGGAACAAACCCACAAACCTCCGGTGATCAAGTAAAATCTGACCATCATTTTCCTGCAGCTGGTCAATTTTCCTCTTCATGTTTGTGGCATAATTGTGTGCAAGCTTGTGCAATTGTTTATTTTCATGCTTGAGTCCTCTAATCTCCTCTTTGAGACTCTGTATTTCTGCCACCAACGATTCAACGTGACGGGTTTGAGCAAATAGGCGTTGGGCCATGTTGGACACAGAACCCGCACACTGCACGCTAAGAGCCAGAGACTCCTTAACCGCCAATTCATCAGACCGTCTAGCGAGCAGTCTGTTATCTCTTGGGGTGACAAGGTTCCGGACCACCACCGCAGCGGTCATGTCATTTTTCATCACCGAATCCCCCACGGTAAGGGGACCGGTAGGGGATATGAAGGATGGGCGCCATATGTTGTCTGGTGAAGGCGGAGCTGCCTCTTCACCAATGTTCAAGTCAAAACGACGATCGGAAGGGCCAGACATTTTCTGAAGGCGTTGAGAAAGAAGAGATCGGACAGATTAAGATTTCGGAAGTGCAAGAAGGGAGTGTTTACAGGAGGGAGCTCAAGTGTGTTGTGGAACAAAATTAACGCCTCTATAAAAAGAAGAAATCAAAGAGGCGCTCCTCAGAAAAAGAGGCGTCCTCTCGCAAATCGAAGAGTCGGGGCTCCTTTCTCAAAAGCCGGATTCTTTTCTCAAAAGAGGTGTTTCATTTCTCAAAAGCTGGGCTTGCTCAGAAACCACAAGCCGAACCCCGGATTTCAAAAGATCAATTTGTCCAGACGTGTCGTCACTCGTCACATGCAACTGGCAGCTTTGCGGAAATTACGGGTAGCTTTGTCAGAAAGCGCGTAATTTGTACTATTCATCCATCCACCGGCTGCCGACAATGAGTGAGGGAATAGTTCCGGTTGTGAAGAAAAGTCCTATAAGTATCTACCTTCGCCTTCCCACAGCAAAGGCACACCCTTTCAACACTTCTTCATTTCCGAGAATGTATTCCCAAAGAAACCTTTCGAGTTACTCTGTATTCCTTATTCCTTGGGGTACCTCTGCAAACAACCCATCCAAAGCAAAAGTATTTCATATCATGAAGGTTGAAAACAAGAGTATCTCATATCATGCTTTCTCCTTGTCCTTTTCATTGTCTTTGTTTTACGACAAGGAGAAAGAGAGCAATCAGCCAGCATTTGGTATCAATCTTCCGATCTGGAGCCAACTGCCTGGAACCCCTTCCTGATTGCTTACCTAGCCTTGCTCTCGAGTACTCATCTTCATCATTTTGTGCTTTCTCTTCGTCTACCACATCTGCCTGGGGGACAGTAAGGGAAGTGAAAATGATACCTCGAAGCATGCGGGGACAATTCAGCTAGGGACAAGGAGAAAGAAAGCAAGAGGTGGGCACTTGGAAAGATTGAAGAAAGAATCAGACCAACACAGCTACCTTGTGCCTGCCCGTCGTGCAGAAGAAACAAGCAGAGAAGAATGCAGCTTGCACAATCATCCCAGCATAAGGAGTCTGAGTTGAAGAACTAGAGAAGCTGCCACATCTGCTTGGAGAACAAATAAGGAATTGCAACATCACCAAAGAGCAAAGCTTCGCCGTACAATATCATCAAATCATCACTTGCAAGTAAAAAGCTAAGTGTCACCCCGTTCAAGAGGAAAGTTGTGGAAAGTCAACAAGCACGACCAATGATCACTTATTAGTTCTATTCATTGTCTTTTATCGTGATTTTCAATTTTTCGTTTGCAATTTTTTTTACATTTTCTTGCGTTACTTAACTGAATTATTTCTTTTCTTTGCAGGAATTTTTGGTTATTTCCACCCTTGAAGTTGATTGCAGAATTTTAGCTTGGGGGGTCATCGCTTGATTTTACTGCAAACTAGGGAAGTTTTCAGTCCAATTGCTTTATTTTGTTTCTTATTATTTATTTATTTTATTTTTATTTGCATTATAGTGTTTTCTGACATTGGGGACAATGTCCAGTTTAAGTTTGGGGGTAAAGAGTATAAAAAATGACCAAATTGAAATTTTTTGTACCTTCAACTACGAACGAGTTTCATTTGTTTCCATGTTGTTGCTTTTTGTTTTCTTAATTAGTTTTGTTTTCTTTTAAAAAATTTTTTTTTTTTAAAAATCGGAAAATTTAAAAATCCAAAAATATTGTCTTGTTTCCCTTATTGTTTTGATTTAGATTTTTGTTAGTTTCCCGACCCAATGATATAATTAAGATCAAATTTGAATCATGATTATCAAGAACTTAGTTAACATGTGTTTTGTGAAATTCCTAATTCTCTTGTTAGTTTTGTACATGTTTGACCATCTTTGAAAAACCAAATGCAGATAGCCTTGTTAATGTGAAACTAAAGTATGAATTAAAGCTTCATATGTGAATTTAGTGACCATATATATCCTATGTGAGTTTTTGAGCCTATTGAAAGTGTGTGCATTTTTCATACACTCCTATTCTTTCATGTGTGATGAACTTATGTGAGATACATCTCTAGAACTTGCGTAACGATCTTTCGAAATGTTTGTCATTGATTGCATGAATTTGGAAATGATAGAGGCATTAGGTTTACCACTATGGCCCAAATAACCATGTTTCCCAAAGAAAAATGATATCATTAGATTGCCAATTTGAGCCGTGTATGTTGATCCTTTTATTTCTTATCACCAGATATGTCTACCCTTATACCTGAAACATTTTTCCTTACCCTTTCCAAGCGAGCAATGCGAGATTGTCTTATGAGAAACGTTTTTGAAGTACTTTGAAGGTGTTTGGCAAAAGAATAAGTGTGGGGGTATTTCATGTTTGTATTTAAAAAAAAAAAAAAAAAAAAAAGAGAAAAGAGAAGAAAAGAAAAAGAAAAAGAAAAAGAAAGATTGTATACAAAGAAAATAAAAAGTTTTTAAAGTTTCAGTTTAAGGGTGTGGTTTGAGGTGGTAGAAGAATTGCTAGAGAGCTTGAGTTCTTATAAATCTAAAGAAAAGAATTGCTTGCAATGTAGCTTGGAACTTGTGTTTTCCTATTCTTTCGTTTCAATAACCCTATCCCTAAACCTCATTACATCCAATAAAAGTCCTCTTGATTTAAGTTTTGCAATTATGACTGTGGAGAAGTGATCTTTATGCAAGCTTATGGTAGAACTTTCACATTTGATTCTTTGAGCGAAACACATTTAAACTAAACACATGTGTGATTGAGTGTATATCCCGTGAGAAGGTTGCTAGTTTGCATATGATGATTTCAAAAATATATAATTTTTTTGCATTAGCATGGCTATCTCACACACTACACTTCAAGGATGATTCAAAGATTACTGCTAATATTTGAATAAGGAAGATGAACTTGGATTAGTTCCTTGATGCTAGCTATGGTTCTTGATGATTTGTTTTCTTGGATGAAATTCTATGAGGGTCACATAGAGGGAAGCTAATGTTTTTCATGTTATTACTTTTTCATATTTTCTTTGTTTTGCTAGAGGACTAGCAAAGATGTAAGTTTGGGGGTATTTGATCACTCATATATTTCATACATTTATACCATCCATTTCTAAAGTCTTTGTGATGTTTTTGTGTTAAATTGTGGTACTTTACCTTACCTTGTGTTAATGTACAATTAAATTTGCTTTAAGATTAATTTCAAGAAAAGTGGAGAAAAATAAAAAAGAAAGGAAAGGACACATTGTGTTTTGTATAATTAAACATAATTCAGTCCGTTATTATGTGCAGATGGGTTCAAAATATACCGGTTTCAATTATCTTTATCTAAAGTTGCAGACCACTACAATACCATTATATCGTAAAGCTTAAGTGGGGAGTGCACTGACAGAGGAATAAAGATACTAAAAACAGAAAACAAAGGAAATGGGACGGTAGTGGAGAAATGGGAAGGAAATGGAACAAAAAGAAGTAGAAAATAAAGAGCAGGGCAGACAAGGAAATGTGGAGGAATGGCAAAAGAAATAAATGGGACGGTATTGGAGAGAGGTCGGAGGCGTGGAAAGAATAAGAAACGGGACAGCCAAGAGGATTAAAAGGAAGGACAGCTGCCTGGCAGCTAAAAAAAAACATAGAGGGAAGCTGCACAGAAAACTGTGCGGAGAAAGGAGAGAACAGACCGACAGAAACAAGAGGGATAGACACAGAAAGAGGAGGGTAGGCGCAGAAACAGGTGCGGGAAAAAACAGAGAGAGTAGTGAGGAGAAGACAGGGAAAACAGAGAGAGGAGCAGACTGACAGAAACAGAAGCAGCAGAAGGCATACGGGGAGAGAGAGGAGAGACTGGCGTGACTGGCAGAGGTCAGACGGATTGGGTGGAAAACAAACGGGAAGTACAGTGCCAGTGAAGAAAGCAGCAAAGCTGCCTTGGGCAGTTTTAATCAGAAAAGGCACGGACAGAGCACTGAAGCACTCTCCTCTTTCGGTTAAATCTTTCCAAACTTATATTTTATTTCTGTTTTAATAATGTGTAACTAAATTTATTTTTGCTAGAGGTTAATTCAAAGCCATGAATATATTTGTAATATGAATTGATTACCTTCAGTTGTGATTTCTGAGTTGTGATTTAATTTGCTTAACTGCTTGATTGATAACTTATTTTTTTATGTCGATTAAGAATGCATACTTAATTTACATGCATGAATTTGATGCTAGAATATAAGTGAATTTCACCTAATCGTTATGAACTTATATTCACAAGTAGTGAAGGTTGTTATCCACAATCGTGTTAAGTGAATTCTAGGCTGGATTAACATGCGTATTCCATAGTTATGAATGCCTAGTCAATGTTTATGATTTCCGTTGAACTTAATGATCTTTGTTGAATGTCTCTATCATGCGTATTCCATAGTTAGGGACTTTGATGAGGAATAATTTGGTTGTAATGCGTATTCCATTCAATCCAATGAATCTAGGGAAATCTAAGAGTTAATTTAAGCGGACCTAATTAACTTGGAACATTGTCATTCACAATTTATTGAAAGAACAACTGAAAATCAATTTAGGTTGCATATGTGTCATGTGTGGAGAAGAACCCTCTAGCTAGTCCGTCACCTATCCTTTCACCTTAATTTCATGCTTTTGTCAATTCTGTAATTTATTTAAGTTTAATTTACTTCTCGTCAAAACCAAACCCCCCCCCATTATTAAATTATATTATTTAGTTAGTTTTCATTGTTGTTAGTCTTTTAATTCAATTTCCGTCCATTTCAGTTCCTAGTGTCTAAATTGATTGTTTTCATTATGTTGAGTCATTCTAAGTGTGTTTCGAGTTATTAGAGTTTTTAGCCTAGTTTTGTGTCCTTGAGTCTTGTTTAATATTTTTAAATTAATTTAGAATAGATTAGCAATCCCTCCTAATCCCCGGCCTAGAACGATACCCTACTTACATACTTTACTACAATTGTCAAAAAGAGGGTTTAAATTGTGTGTTAACTTATTTTACGCATCAAAACGTCAACCACAACCAAGCATAAACCAAAGGCATATCAAACTTCCATCCATGTTTGTAACTCTCTTTAACAATCATGCAATTAAAAACCAAATCCTCATCATTATGTTGGAAGGTACCCTAAGACACAAACACACAAAAACGACTCTTTTTGGTTTGTTTTTCAAAACTTTTTCTAATTTTTTTCAAATTTTCGTATTTTGCTTTCAAAACACATTAAAACAGCTCAAAACACACTAAAAATACTTAAATCAGTAAGAAACAACATTAGAAGTGATAGGTGGTAAAATCCCATGAAAATCATGCAAAAACAGCTTGTTTACCCCCCCCCCCCACACTTAAACCAAACATTGTCCTTAATGTTTAAAACAAAGACTCAAATATAAGCATACAAACAACACAATTAACAATCACGATAAGCATGGAAAAATAAATGCAGTAAAGAGAAGGGTTTAGGAACGCAAATCTGAGTTTGGAATGAGAATTCCAACATTCCCTAGTTGAATGTATGGGTTGCCTCCCAAGAAGCGCTTGCTTTAACATCTTGCAGTCGGACAAAAACCTCCATTTAGACTTCATTGGAGCCCACGGCATGGAGGGGTGTTTCCTCCACCACATGCTCCTCAAAAAGGTCGTAGTAAGGCTTCAAACGATGCCCGTTCACCTTGAATTCTTGGCCAGTCTTGAAACTTTGGATTTGGACTGTACCATAGGGAAAGAAATTAGTAATAACAAACGGGCCAATCCATTTGAAAAGTAACTTACCGAGAAATAAACGTAGGGGGGAATTGAAAAGTAACACTTTCTGCCCTATTGAAAATGTCTTGCTACAAATCATCTTTTCATGGAATGCCTTTGTCTTCTCTTTGTAAATTCGAGCATTCTCATAAGCCTCGTGCCTAATCTCTTCAAGTTCATTCAATTGTAGCTTCCTATGAATTCCAGCAGCATCTATGTCCAAATTGAATGTCTTGACAACCCAATGTGCCTTGTGCTCTAATTCAATAGGAAGATGGCACGGTTTGCCATAGATGAGCCGAAATAAAGGCATGCCAATGGGTGTTTTGTAGGTTGTACGATACGCCCACAGTGCATCATCCAAACGCAAGCTCTAATCTTTCCTAGTTGGTCCCACGGTCATGTCCAAAATCTGCTTGATTTCCCTATTCGAAACCTCAGCTTGGCCACTTGTTTGAGGGTGATAAGGTGTTGAAACCTTATGTGTGACACTATATTTCTTAAGTAGCGCCTCGATGGTTCGATTGCAAAAATCAGAACCCCCATCACTTATGAGAACTCTTGGCATGCCAAACCTTGCAAAGATGTTAGTTCTAATGAAATCTACAACCACTTTAGAATTATTAGTACGGGTGGCTTTTGCTTCCACCCATTTCGAGACATAATCCACCGCAAGCAAAATATAAAGGAAACCATGTGAAGAAGGAAAATGACCCATGAAATCAATACCCCAAACATCAAAAATTTCAACACCAAGAATGGATGTTTGTGGCATTTGGTCTCTTTGACCTATATTTCCTGTTCTTTGGCAAAGATCACAAGTCATACAAAAAGTTCTAGCATCCTTAACGACATTAGGCCAATAAAATCCACATTCTAAAACCTTATGTGTTGTGCGTTGTGTGCCAAAATGACCACCACATGCATATGTGTGACAAAAAGTTAAAATTGAATTAAATTCAGACTCATGCACACACCTAAGCACAATCTGATCAGAGCAATATTTCCACAAATATGGGTCATCCCAAACATAAAATTGTGCATCCTTTATACGTTTATCACGTTGGTGCTTGTTTAAGTTGCTTGGAATTTGTTTAGACATAAAATAATTCACCAAATCTGCATACCATGGTACACTTACAGCAATGGACAACAATTGCTTATCAAGGAATGTGTCTTGGATAGGTATTGACTCCTCATCATGCACCAAACGGCTCAAGTGGTCAGCCACCATGTTTTCATTCCCTTTCTTATCCCTAATTTCAATATCGAACTCTTGGAGAAGAAGCATCCATCGAATAAGCCTTGGTTTAGCTTCTTTCTTTGTAAGCAAATATTTCAAAGCTGCATGATCAATGAAAACAATAACTTTAGTGCCAATTAAATAAGAACGAAACTTATCTAATGCAAACACAACAACAAGAAGTTCTTTTTTAATGGTAGAGTAGTTCAATTGAGCATCATTCCAGGTTCGGGATGCATAATAGATGACATGTGGCTGCTTGTTCTTCCTTTGGCCTAAAACGGCTCCAATTGCATAATCTGATGCATCACACATTAGTTCAAAAGGAAGGCTCCAATCTGGTGGAATGATGATGGGGGCCGAAGTAAGCATGCCCTTGAGGTGTTTGAAAGCTTTCTCACATTCCTCGTTGAACTCAAAGGCCACTTCTTTTTGGAGGAGACAACATAGGGGCTATGCAATCTTTGAAAAATCCTTGATAAATTGCCTATTGAATCTTGCATGACCAAGAAAAGAACGAACCTCTCTCACCAAAGTGGGACAGGGTAAGTAATGTAAAAGATCTATCTTTGACTTATCAACCTCAATTCCTTTTTCAGAAATTATGTGACCCAATACTATGCCTTGTTTTACCATGAAATGACATTTTTCCCAATTTAAAACAAGGTTAGTTTCAACACATCGTTTCAAGACTAAGGTCAGATTAGATAAACAATCATCAAATGACTTACCAAAAACACTAAAATCATCCATAAAGACCTCAATGATCTTTTCAACATAATCTGAAAATATGCTTACCATGCATCTCTGAAAAGTGGCTGGTGCATTGCATAAACCAAATGGCATGCGACTATAAGCAAATATACCAAATGGGCAAGTGAAAGTGGTATTTTCTTGATCTTCTGGAGCTATGACATTCTGATTATAACCGGAATAACCATCAAGAAAACAATAAAATGCATAACCAGCTAACCTTTCAAGCATTTGGTCAATGAACGGCAAAGGGAAGTGATCCTTCCTTGTGGTGGCGTTGAGCTTCTTATAATCAATGCAAACTCTCCAACCAGTTTGGATACGGGTAGGCACAATCTCATTCTCTTCATTCTTTACCACAGTGACTCTAAATTTCTTTGGAACCACTTGGACCAGCAAAACCCAACGACTATCAAAGATGGGATAGATCATTCCACAATCAAGTAGCTTGATTATCTCATTTTTCACTACTTCCATCATTGGAGGGTTGAGCCAGCGTTGAGCTTCTCGTGATGGTTTAGCCCCCTCCTCCAAGAGTATATGATGCATGCAAGTTGTAAGACTTATACCCTTGATGTCGGCCAAGGTCCCCCCCAATGGCTGTTTTGTATTCCTTCAACACCCTTACCAACTTCTCCTCCTCTTGTGCCGTGAGTGTGGAAGACACTATGATGGGAAAAGTCTTTTGTTCTCCCAAGAAAACATACTTCAAATGTCTTGGTAATGGTTTAAGTTCAAGGGAATGTGGCTACACAACTAAAGGTAGCATCTTATTAGTCAAAACTGAACTTGAAATTATGAGCAAAAGCTTACCATTTTGTAGTGGTAATAACTCTAGGGCAACCACCATCTCGACCACATCTTCAGTAAGGTGCATGGAAAGGGATTTTCATGCATGCCGTGGGTGTGCTTTATTATTGCTCCTTGGTTTTTGAGTCCCATTCCATTTGTAATGACTGTTTCAAGTGCATCCTCATTCAAATCTTCAAAGTATTGCTGCACCAAAGAATCAATGATATCAATAGAAAAACAAGAATGATCATCACTAGGATACTTTATAGTTTCAGAAAGATTGAAATCAATAACTTCCCCATCAAATTCCATGGATAATATCCATTTGAGCACATCTATCTTGGTGCAGGCTATTTTCATGAATGGCCTTCCAAGTAGAATCGGCAATGAAGAAGAATGGGCCGAATCTTCCATCTCGAGCACATAGAAATCAACCGGGAAGATTAAGTGATTAACCTGCACTAAAACATCCTCTAAAACTCCTTTTGGATAAGCATTAGATTGATCGGCTAATTGAATAATCATTCCATCATTTTTCAACTCACCTAGGTTCATAAATGCATAAATTGAATAGGGCATGACATTAATGGATGCACCTAAGTCTAACATGGCATGTTCAAAACGAGTATTGCCTATAACACAAGGAATTGTAAAACTACCCGGATCTTTGCATTTAGAGGGAAGTTTTCGTTGCAAGACGGCTAAAACATTCTCACCTACCCTTACCACCTCCTTGTTCGAAATCCTCTTCCTTGTTGTGCAAAGTTCATTCAAGAATTTGGCATACTTGAGGACTTGTTTGATTGCATCCAAGAGTGGGATGTTGACTTGAACTTTCCTAAATGTCTCAAGAATGTCCTAGTCACTTTCTTCCTTCTTTGATTGCATAAATCTGCGAGGGAAGGGTACATTGGGTGGAATAGGGTTAGAATTAATAGAATTTGAACCTTACCTGTAGTGGATGAATTGAATGGATTAGGGAATGTAGGAGGCTGCAGTAAGGTTGCTTCCTTCCTTATCGTGGCCTTTTCATGGTTCTCCTCTTTGAATTGTAACTTCTCGTCCTCTTTTTAACTTGATTTGGATGGTTGGGGATCAGTTCCTACCTCTTTTCCACTTCTCAATGTGATTGCCTTGGGAGATTCAAAGCTTCCTTTTGGATTGATAATGGTGGAGCTAGGTAGTTTCCTTTCTTCTCTAAACTGCCCCATGAACTCCGCCATCTGCCCAATTTGCTTCTTCACTTCATTCAACTCCTTGGCTTGATTTTGTTGGCCTTGCGTTAATGAAGTTAGTAATTAAAGAAGTTTATAATTATATAAGGACGAACCTGAGTTGGTTTAGGCAGATTGTGGTGGAGGTTATGGTGGTGCATATGGCCTTTGATATATCCCAGAGGGCGGTGGCCAAAATCCTCCTTGTTGGGCAGGTTGTTGTGGTTCTCTCCATTTGAAATTTGGATGATCACTCCACCCCGAATTGTCAGTGTTGGAGTAGGGGTCATTATGTTGCTGACTATAGCCTTGAAAACCCACGGCATTGAGGGTTTCCCATCCTCCATTCTCAATCAATTGAGGGCATAGAACACACTCCACATATGGCTACATTTTGCATTTTAGATCCATCCACAACCTGTGACACAAGGGTAGTGAGGTTAGCTAATTGAGATTGAATTTTAGAAATTGCACTTACCTCATTAACTTGGGGTTGTTGTCGTGGGGTGTCTCTTCCTCCAACGCCTTCATATTGTTGTACATTTAACGCTCTATTTGCAATTAAGATCTTTGCATCCGTCGAGGTTTTATCCACTAAAGCTCATCCCGCTGAAGCATCAAGCATTTATCTTTCAATAGGAAGAAGTCATTCATAGAAATATTGAAGTAAAAACTCCTCCTTCATTTGGTGTTGTGGACAAGAAGCAACTAATGTTTTGAAACGCTCATAATAGGCTGGAAACGACTCTCCTTGGTTTTGTTGGATGCCACTAATTCTCTTCCTCAAGAGAATGACTCGTGAGGATGGGAAAAACTTCTCTACGACCGCACTCTTTATGCTTTCCCAAGAAGTAACCGTTCCAGGTGCCAATTCATACAACCAATCCTTAGCCTTGTCCATAAGTGAGAATGGAAAGGCCTTCATCTTCAATATGCTTCCATCGACATTGACTGGGGTCATGCTTGAACAAACCACTTCGAATTCCTTCAAATACTTGTTTGGATCCTCCATAGATAGCCCATGGTATTTAGGAATATGGTGCAGCAAGCTTGACTTCAATTTGAATTCTTTGGTCTTTTCTTGAACTGCCGTGGGATATTGAATGCATATGGGCACGTCATTGTCCAATCCCAAGGCGGAAAGTTCTTTGATTGTTTGGTTGTCCGCTACCATGACTTGTGCTTCCTCCAACACCTGAGCCGTGGGCTCTTCTTCCTCTGGTACTTCTTCTTCTTCAAGCACGGGGTTAGGGCTAGGTGGATTAGATTCTTGATGATTCCTCTTCCTTCTCAAAGTCCGCTCAAAATCGTCGTCAAAGTCAAAGATATGCTCACGAACCGATTAAGAACTTCGAGTCATAAACTAGTACCTAAAAACAAGAAAACAAAACAAGGTCAGAAACTAAAAACAAAAACACACGAAAATAAACAAAAAGAAACAACGAGGCAAAGTTGCTAATCCCCAGCAACGGTGCCAAAAATTTAATGTGAAATAAAACAACACTCAAATTAAACCCTCTTATTGACAATTGTAGTAAAGATGTAAGTGGGGATCGTTCTAGACCGAGGATTATGAGGGATTGATAATCTACTTAAAACTAACTTAAAAACATAAAACAAGGCTTGAAAACACTTAACTAGACTCAAAGAACTCAAAACAAACTAAAAAGACTCAAAACAGCACAAAACAATTAAATAGACTCAAACTAGACACTAGGAGGTGATTTGGACGACAATTGATTTTACTTGGACTCAAAACACTTTAAAACACTTAAAAAACAAGTTTGGAAAGATTCTAACTAGTTTGGAAAGATTCTAACTAATTAAGTCATTGAATTGGATGGATAACGCATCGACAACCCAAATTATTCTTCAAAAGTTCCCTACATGAACAACATAATAAAGATACAATCAAAGATCATTAAGCTTTGTGAAAATCATAAGCATTGACAAAGCATTCGTAACTATGATGAGCATGATACTCCTGCCAAGAATCTACTTAACATGATTGTGACTAGCAACCTCCACTACTTATGAATATAAGTTCATAACTATTAGGTGAAACTCCCTTATATTCTAGCATCAAATTCATGCATGCAAACTAAGTATGCATCCTTAATCCACAAAAAAGAATAATTTTTGAATAAAAAAGTTAAGTAAATTGCATTCACGATTTATAGAATTAGAACTAGAAGTAATCAATTCATATTGCAAATATGTTCATGGCTTTGAATTTCCCCCTAGCTAAAATGAGTTTAGCTCCTCATGTTCGCAAAAAAAAGATAAATAAACTTAGACATTGAAAACAAAATATTGAAGACACCTAAAAACGTTCCAGCAAACCAACTTGAATGGCAAGCACGTCCAAGGTCCTCCTTCTTCTTCTTTGTTGTGGCACAAGGTGTGGATGAAGGTTTGGATGGTGTATTGTATGAAATGTTGTGTGTTTAGAATGGGATATGTTGATGGATGATCCAAAATGGTGCGGCAAAGGCTCATTTATATAGCAAAATATGTCAAAACCCTAGGGAATAAAGGCTAAGGTGCGGTAGAGATAAAGGGAAAGAGAAAGGAAAGTTTTAATTATTTTTAGAAGGATTTTAACTCTAAATCTATTAGGAAAAGGCTAAGTCAAAGTCAAAATCCAAAGGGAAAAGGAAATAGGGTGCGGCAAAGGGTCCTAGAGGGATAAGGGAAAGGGATATGCACACAAGGAAAGGGAAAGAAGGATCCCTTGCACGGCAAGGGAAGAAAGGTGGAGGAAAATGTGCGGCATCCCTCTTTGACTGGGATTAGGGTTTCTAGAACATTTATTTAAGTGTCCTAAAATAATTAGGACATCTCTTTGCAGCTGGAACATAGGTGGTGAAGGATTAGGAAAGTTTTAGGACAAAATAAGGTATCTTGGCTAACATTCCTTCTTTCTTGATTGCATCCTTAACTTCCTGTTTCTTGAATTAATTTCTTCATAACTTTAGCATAATCCTAGCCTTTTTTGGTCTTCAATTTCGTCCATCCACCATGCTCCAAGCATGTGATATCCATTCCAAGCCCAAAACTACTCCAAAAGGCTCCAAAATGCACTTTCTTGCTACTTTAGCCCTTTGAACCTACAAACACACGAAAATAGCTTAAAATACTAAAATAACTAAGAACTACCAACATAAATGCATGAAAACAAGCTAACTAAGTTGCATAAATATGCTCCTATCAAATTCCCCCACACTTAGCTTTTGTTAGTCCTCGAGCAAAACAAAACAAACAAAAACAAACAAAAACAAACAAAACATAACCTAGACCTTCCACCTTACGATCCTAGTAGTGCATGATATATGTTTGTTTGCTTAAGATTCAATGGGTAACAACCGAAAGGTTGTTCATTTTTCTTAATCCAAAAACAATCCAAATACATTCCAAAAAAAAAACCTGTTAGCTTTTGAAACCTAATATGCTTTTGATCTTTCTGAGTACACATGCTTATGGTCCTAGTAGTGTATTATATGTGTTTATTTGCTTAAGTTCAAATGGATTCAAACGCAAGGTCGTTTGTTTTTACTAATACCCAAAACAGCACAATTGAACTCCAAACAGAAAAACTATGTACTTTTGACACCCAATAAACTTTTGAACCTCTTAGTACACATTCTTATGATCCTAGTAGAGCATTAGATGTGTTCATTTGCTGAAGTTCCAATGGGTGTCAAAGGCACGCTCGTTTGTTTTTGTCAATGCCAAAAATAGTCAAATGCACTCCACATAAAAAAATCAAGTACTTTTGAGACCCAATAAGCTTTTGATCTTTTGATTACACATTCTTATGGTCCTAGTAGCACATTATATGTGTTTATTTGCTTAAGTTCCAATGGGTGTCAACCGCACGCTTGTTCACTTTTATTAATGCTGAAAATAGTCCAAATGAATTCCAAAATAAAAAAATTGTGCACTTTTGACACCCAATAAGATTTTGATCTATTGAGTACTCATTCTTGTGGTGCTAATAGCGCATTATATGTGTTTGTTAGCTTAAGTTCCAACGGGTGTCAAACGTGCTCATTTGTTCTAATTAATGCCAAAAAACAGTTGAAATGCACTCCAAATAGAAAAACCGTGTACTTTTAACCCCCAATATGCTTTTGATCATTTTGAGTAATCATTCTTATGGTCCGAGTAGCGCATTATATGTGTTTATTTTCTTATGTTCCAAAGGGTGTCAAACGAATGCTCGTTTGTTTTTATTAATGCCGAAAACAGTCCAAATGCACTCCAAAATAAAAAAATTGTGTACGTTTGACAGCCAATAAGATTTTGATCCCTTGAGTACTCATTCTTATGGTTCTAATAGCGTATTATATGTGTTTATTAGCTTAAGTTCCAATGGGTGTCAAACGCATGCACGTTCGTTTTTATTAATCCGAAAAACAATCCAAATGTACTCCAAGTACAAAAAATGTGTATTGTTGACACCTAATAAGCTTTTGATAATTTGAGTACTCATCGTTGCCAACCTTGCAACACATTATATGTATTTGTTTCCTTAAACTCCAATGGGTGTCGAACACATGCTCATTTGTTTTATGAATGTCGAATACGGTCTAAATGCACTGCAAATAGAAAAACTATGTTCTTTTGACAACCAATAAGCTTTTGATATTTTTAGTACACATTCTTATGGTCCTAGTAGCGTATTATATGTGTTTATTTGTTTAAGTTCGAAAGGATGGGAAACGCAAGCTCGTTTGTTTTAATTAGTGCCGAAAACACTCCAAATGAACTCCAAATAGAAAAACTGTGTACCTCTATCACCCAATAAGCTTTTGATCTTCTAAGTACTCATTCTTGTGGTCCTAGTAGTGCATTATATGGGTTTATTTGCTGAAGTTCCAATGGTTGTCAAAGACATGCTCGTTTGTTTTTATCAATGCCGAAAACAGTTCAAATGCACTACACATAAAAATACCCTGTACTTTTGACACCCAATAAGATTTTGATTTATTGAGAATACAATCTTATGGTCCTAGTAGCGCATTATATGTATTTATTTGCTTAAGTTCCAATGGGTGTCAAATGCACGCTCGTTCGTTTTTATTAATGCCCAAAACAGTCCAAATGCACTCCAAATAGAAAAACTATGTAATTTTGACACCCAATAAGCTTTTGATATTTTGAGTAGTCATTCTCATGGTCCTTGTAGTGCATTTTATGTGTTTGTTTTCTTAAGTTCCAATGGGTGTCAAGCGCACGCTCTTTCGTTTTTATTAATGCTGAAAACAATCCAAATGAACTCGAAATATGAAAACTGTTTACTTTTTGACACCTAATAAGCTAAGATCTTTCGATTACTCATTCTTATGGTCCTAGTAACGCATTATATGTGCTTATTAGCTTAAGTGCCAATGGGTATTAGACGCATGCTCGTTCGTTTTTATTAATGCCTAAAACATTCCAAGTGCACTCCAAATCATATAACTGTGTACTTTTGGCACCCAATAAGCTTTTGATTTATTGAGTACTCATTCTTATGGTCCAAGTAGCGCATTGTATGTGTTTACTAGCTTATGAGTTTATTGGCTTAAGTTCCAATGGGGTGTAAAATGCACACTCGTTCGTTTTTATTAATGCCCATTATAGTCCAAACGCACTCCAAACTAAAAACTATGTACTTTTCTTACCCGATAAGCTTTAGATCTTTTGAGTAGTCATTCTTATGGTCCAAGTAGCACACTATGTGTTTATTTGCTTTAATTCCAATGGTGTCAAACACACACTCGTTTGTTTTTATTAATGACAAAAATTGTCCAAATGCCCTCCAAATAGAAAAACTGCGTACTTTTGACACCCAATAAGCTTTTGATCATTTAAGTACTCATTCTTATGGTCCTAGTAGCACATTAAATGTGTTTAGTGTTAGACACGTTCGAACTTAAGGTAATACACAAATGCTCGTTTCATTTTATTAATTTCGAAAACAATCCAATGAACTCCAAATAAAAAAAGGGTATTCTTTTGACGCCCAATAAGCTTTTGATCTTTTTATCACTCTTTCTTATGGTCCTAGTAGCACAATATATGTGTTTATTTGCTTAGGTTCCAATGGGTGTCAAACGAACGCTGTTTGTTTTTATTTATACCTAAAACATACCTAATGCACTCCAACTAAAAAGCTATGTACTTTTGACACCCAATAAACTTTTGATCTATTGAGTACTCATTCTTATGGTCCAAGTATTGCAACATATGTCTTGATTTGCTTAAGTACCAATGGGTGTCAAACACAAGCTCGTCTGTTTTTATTAACGCAGAAAAACAGTCCAAATGCACTCCAAATAGAAAAATTGCATACTTTTCACAACCAATAAGCTTTTTATATTTTGAGTACTCGTTCTCTTGGTCTTTTTAGTGCATTGTATGTGTTTATTTGCTTAAGTTCCATTGGGTATCAAATGCACGCTCGTTCGTTTTTATTAATGCTAGAAACGGTCCAAATGAACTCCAAACAGAAAAATTATGTACTTTTGACACACAATAAGCTTTTGGTCTTTTGTGTAATCATTCTTATGTTCCTAGCGCTGCATTATATGTTTTTATTTGCTTAAGTTCCAATGGGGGCTAAAAGTATGCTTGTTTGTTTTTATTAATGTCGAAAATGGTCCAAATGAACGCCAAATAGAAAAACTATGTACTTTTGACACCCAATAAGCTTTTTATCTATTGATTACTCATTCTTATGGTCCCTGTAGTGCATCATATGTGTTTATTTGCTTATGTTCCAATGGGAGTCAAATCGAAGCTCGTTTGTTTTTACTAATGACGAAAACAGTCCAAATGCACTCCAAACAGAAAAACTGGGTACCTCTCACACCCAATAAGCTTTAGATCTTTTGAGTACTCATTCCTGTGGTCCAAGAAGCACATTATGTGTGTTTATTTCTTTAATTTCCAATGAGTTTTGAATGCATGCTCGTTTGTTTTTATTAATGCCGAAAACAGTTCAACTGAACTCCAAATAGAAATATTGTGTATTTTTGACACCTAATAACCTTTTGATTTTTCAAGAACTCATTCTCATGGTCCTTGTAGTGCATTATATGTGTTTATTTGCTTAAGTTCTAATGGGTGTCAAACAAACGCTCGTTTGTTTTCAAGAATGTCGAAAACGGTCCAAATGAACTCAATATAGAAAAACTGTGTACTTTTGGCACCTAATAAGCTTTTGATCTTTTAGGTACTCATTTTTCTAGTCCTAGTAACTCATATATGTGTTTATTTTCTATCAAATGCACTGTAAATAAAAGAAATTGTGTCTTTTCGGCACCCAATAAGCTTTTGAACCATTGAGTACTAATTCTTATGGTCCTAGTTGTGCATTATATGTGTTTTTTTGCTCAAGTTCCATTGGGTGTCAAACATACACTCGTTTCATTTTTATTAATGCCAAAAACAATCCCAATATACTCCAAATAAAAAATATGTGTACTTTTTAAAGGAAATTTTGTGAAAAACATGTTCATTTGAGCAACATCTATGGCATGCAATTAACATTTAAATGCGGAATCATGCTTGTATGCACTAAAAACAAAACATTACCCATGAAATTCAAAGCCTAGTAGAAGGGTGAACCAAGACTCAACTCAAAACAAAGTGAGTTGAGAAACTTTATACCTTTGAAACACCTCTTTGCTTAGCAAAGGTTAATCACCCATGTAAGGGCCTTCTTTCCTTTGTCACCTTACTCCTTGGCTCCATGGATATGGATGGAGGAACTTTGCTTCTTGGCTCCATGCCTTCTTGGATATGGATGGAAGAATTGGTTTCTCCAAAAGTCCCCAAAGTTGGAGACCTCTAAGTTCCGACACCAAGGATGGTTCGAAGAAGAGATGAGTGACCTGGGATGAGGAAAGATTGCTAGCTAATCTCCTCCAAGGGGGCCAGTGTCCTAGAGAGAAAGGGAGAGACATTGTGTTCTCATCTTTTCTCCAAAAGAAACCCTAATGAAGAAAAGGTTATAAAGTCACATTTATACCTACCTTCATTGGAGTGGCAAACTTGTAATATGTCCAAAACCCACTCCTTTATCAATATGCCCGGCCATAGGGTTTTATTAGGCTATTTGGGCCTTTGTGAATTATTAGTCATTAAGTTGTCATACAACTTAAGTCAATGGGCTTGACGTTCGAAGCCCATTGGGCCTTGAGGCCCAAAACTAACCCGAGGTCTTTAACGAACTTTATTCGTTTGATTAATTAACATATTAATTAATCCTTGCCCTAAATAATTAAACCATTTAATTATCCTTACTCATCTCCGTGTTTTCTTCAATCTCTACCTTACACGGTGTATGATCCATTAGGTTCCTTTTAGCGAGTCTGTGGGCGATTAGAACTCTTTCAAATCGATTGTGAATTGAAACTTACTTTCAATTCTCCCTTTAGTGATTATACACGTTTAGCACTTCCACAAACCGTGAGTGACACCTAGCAGTATGTCATCGTTACCCAAGCAAATCAGAAGAGGTGGAGAACCTATTCAGTTTAGGATTACAATGCAATACGGTCTTTCTCTAATACAATACTTTTGACCACATTGTTTGGTTTGATAGTTTATTCATGTCTACTATCCAATGTGATTCTCTTACTTATATGATTACCTTGAATGTGATTTGGAACAATTTCCTAAATCTCATTCATACTCTGGCCAGAGATTCTTAATCATTTCATATAGTATTATCCCTCAAACAATTTAAAGGTTAGAGATCCCTTGTTGTGCATTCACTTGCCTGTGGACACCCTCTGACGGAGTGACTTTGACATAGTCAAAGATCAAGGACCTAACCACAAGACAACTATGATGCCTCAGGTCAAAGGACTACTATGCATTATCTCAACCATGAGTTCTCATGTGACATGAGTATGAGAACTCCTTGTTGATCGTGTTCAGTGGACTCATTCTCTATTGAGCACCTACATGCTTGTCTTGGTGTCAATCACACCAATGACTCGAGACCAGTCACTCTCCCTAAGAGAAGACATAGCACATACTGATCTTAACGGACTGTCAATGCCCAATTGGCAATCCTATGATCAGGAACGTTTAGGATATGTATACGAAAGAGAATGGTCTCATGAATCTAACTTCTTTTAATGGCATTCTCCCAATTACATATTCCTTGGACTTATCGTTTAAGCATATAACATTTATATGAGACGGCTTTAAACAATAATATTTGCCCTTTATATTAAACTATATTAGTTTAACATGTGAAATGTCCGTAAAGTATCATCATCTGATTGGTTTTAGGGCACATTTCCAACACTTTTGACACCCAATAAGCTTTTGATCTTCTGAGTACTCATTCTTGTTAGTAAGTATATGTGCTATCCTATTCTTAGTATTTGATTCCTTTCATGAGTACTGTCCAAAAAGTTCTTTTGTTTGTAACTGAATTATGTGTGAGAATATCTTGCTTTCCATTACATAACCTCACTCACATATACTTGTTGAGAGCAAGCCCTAGGAATTAAGTGAAAGAGTGATTCTATGAGATTAGAGTTGAGATGAATCTTATCTTCCTTGCTTGAGCTTGTAACTTAGTAACAAGTTAAATTTGAGCTAGAGCACCTCACTAACATGCAGATTTGTTCGCTGGAAAGGTAAAGTCAAAGTTAGGAATGTAAGGCATAGTTGAGCTTTGATTCTTTTTATCTTGTTTCAAAAGTGCTCTAATCATTGTTTTGCAGGTTGTTTCAGACGTTTATGGGTACCATCACTATTAAACCTTCAGGAGACATAACTCCTCCTACTAGGGATGCATAGAGGTTTAAAGGCTTGATGATAACTCATATATTTCATACATTTATACCATCCATTCCTAGTCTTTTTGTGATACTTTTGTGTTAAACTGGTTGTGTTTTACTCTCTTTTGTGTTAATGCGCAGTTAATTGTATTTTAGAGCCATTTGAGGGTAATTAAGGCAAAATGGTGCTGAAAGTGGAGAATTGAATAAGGATTATGATGTAGAGAGAGATTCAAAGTGTACAATAGAAGATGGAGATGAATATGAACCTTTGTTGGAAGTATGCCCACAAAGCCACTCATTTGATGTAATAGCTTTTGGAATACTTATTGTATTAAACTATTATATGTTTAATGAAGGGCAAAGCTTATTGTTAATCACTAATTATTGTATCATGTGTTTAAGCAATAAGAGAATCCAAGGAATGTATTTGATCTAAGAGAGAAGTGATTTAAGTAAGTTAGATTAACGAGACCTTTCTCTTATGTTCATTCATAAAACGTGCCTAGCCATAGGATTGTCAATTGGGCATTGACAATCCGCTAAGGTTAGTATGTGTTATGTCAACTCAAGCAAGAGTATGACTAGTCTCTAGTCATTTAGTGTTGGACACTAAGACAAACACATAGGTGCTTGAAAGAGTAATCGAGTACACAGAACAATGATCAAAAGAGAGTTCGAACATACATGTCATGTAAGAACTCGTAAGTTGCAATATGCAAAGTAGTCCTTTGACCTGAGGCATCATAGATGTCTAATGGTTAGGTCCTTGATCTTTGATCATGTCAAAGGCATTCCATTGAGAGTGTCCACGGCATTGTTGGGGTTAAGCTATCTAGTCATGTAGGCATATGAATGCAGAACAAGGGATCTCTAACCTTCCATGGTAGAAGGAGAATACTCTAAAATATGATTCGAGAGTCTTTGGCCAAAGCATATGAATATGACTTAGGAAGTTTGTTCCAAATCATATTCAATTGAATCATATAGAGAAGTATCACATTGGATAGTAGACATGAAACAAACTAGCACTCAAACAATGTGATTAAGAGTATTATATTAGAGAAGGACCGTATTGCGTTGTAGTTGTAACTGGATAGGTTCTCCAACCACTTCTACTTAGCTTGGGTAACCATGACATACTGCTAGGTGTCACTCATGGTTTGTGCAAGCCCTGAAGATTAGCAAAAACTAATCTTAATCAAAGGGAGAATTGAAATGTAGTTTCAATTCATAATCGATTGTTAAGAGTAACAATCGCCCACTGCCTCGCTAATTGGAACCTAATGGATCGTACACCGAGTAAAGATGAAAATGAAGAAATATAAATGAGATGGATAAGCAATTAAATGGTTTAATTGAGAATGGTCAAGATTAATTAATTAGTTAATTAATTTTACGAAAGGTTCGTATTGGGCTTTTAAGTTAGTTTTGGGCTTCGGGGTCCAAAAGGTTTTGGTCCACTAGGCCCATTATGTTTAAGTTGTATAACAACTAAAACAAATATGGGCAAATAGCCAAATCACTTAAGATGGCCGGCCATAGCAAGGGTAGTGGGAAGTTTTGCTTAATTGCAAGTTTGCCACTCACCTAAGAAAAGAGATATAAAAGCATCTTTATAGCTTTTACTTCATTTAGGGTTTTTTTTTTTAGGCAAAGAGGTGAAACACTTTCTCTCTTTTTCTCAACAAGGAGGCCGGCCACTTAGGGGAGATAGCTAGCAATCTTTTCTTCTCTAAGTCATCCATTTCATCTTCACACCTCATCCTTGGTGTGGAGAGTTAGAGACACCAAACCTTTGGTGTTTTTGGAGATCCTTTCCCCACATCCTCAAGGAGCAAAGGAGCATCAAAAAGGAAGGAAATCACAAGGAAGATCCAAGGAGCTAGGAGGTGACTTGAAGGCCCTCCACTTGGGTGAATCCCTTGTGTAAACAAGGATGAGCTTTAAGGGTAATGAATCTCTAAAACCTTCTTTCTCTTGAATGTTGTTAAAGAGTCTCTTGGTTCACCATTCACTAGGCTTTGAAAGTCATGGGTTTTAGAATTGCTTTTGAATGCATGCCTACTTTAATGTGTTAATAGTTTGCATATGTGTTCAAATATTCTCACATGTTCTTAGCTAGGACAAAATTTTTCCTTCAAGTGGTATCAGAGCCTAGGTCTAGTTTATGGTGAATCCTTTTGGGTTTTGTGATTTTCATGATTTGTGATTTAAATGTTGTAAATGTTACAAGCTTTGTTCTTGCTTTTGAATATAAATTTTGCTTGAAAATTTAGCATCTCAAATGTTGTAGATGTAGTTCATTTAAGCATGAATATTGGAACTAAAATTTGGTGCCATGTTGAAGGAAATCTTTTGGGAAAACATGTTCATTTGAGCAACATCATATAGCATGCAATTAACAA
Organism: Malus domestica; assembly: GCF_042453785.1. Classification (NCBI taxonomy): domain Eukaryota; kingdom Viridiplantae; phylum Streptophyta; class Magnoliopsida; order Rosales; family Rosaceae; genus Malus; species Malus domestica. The sequence continues at coordinate 23,261,951 of NC_091671.1, read as the reverse complement.
TTAAAGGCGAAATCATGCTTGTATGCACTCAAAAATAAAACATTACCATGAAATTCAAAGCCTAGTAGATTGGTGAACCAATAATCAACTCAAAACAAAGTGAGTTGAAATTAATACCTTTGTAGATTCCTCTTTGCATAAGCAAAGGCTAATCACCCAAAGAGATAGGGCCTTCATTCCTTGCTTCTTAGATCCATGGATTTGGATGGAAGAATAGGTTCTCCAAGTTCCCAAAATTGAGAACCTCTAAGTCTCTTCACCAAGGTTAGATTGTAGAAGAAATGAGTGACCTTGGAGTAGTAGGATTGCTAGATGTACCCTCCAAGGTGTTGGCCTCTTTAGAGAGAAAATGGAGAGACAATTCTCACCAATTTTCCCCAAAAATAAACCCTTTTAATCATTAATGAATATTTGGCTATAAAGTCATTTATATAGTCACTTCTTTAAGTGACCTAAATAACCAAAACCCTAATTCATTCCATATGGCCGGCCATTTAGGGATTTTTGGGCTTTTGGGCTTTAATGAATCTTTATTCATTAAATTGTCATACAACTTAAGTTAATGGGCTTGACGTTCGAAGCCCATTGGGCCTTAAGGTCCAAAACTATCCCGAAGTCATTTAACGAACTTATTCGTTTGATTAATTAACATATTAATTAATCCTTGCCATAAATAAATGATTAAACCATTTAATCATTCTTACTCATTTCCGTTTAATCTCCAATCTCTACCTTTTATGGTGTGCGATCCATTAGGTTCCTTTTAGCGAGGTAGTGGGCGATTAAAACCATTTTACATCGATTGTGAATTGAAACTATTTTCAATTCTCCCTTTAGTGATTACACACGTTTAGGGCTTCCACAAACCATGAGTGACACCTAGCAGCATATCATGGTTACCCAAGCTAATCAGAAGAGGTTAGAGAACCTATTCAGTTCGGGATTACAAATGCAATACGGTCTTTCTCTAATCTAATACTCTTGACCACATTGTTTGGTTTGATAGTTTATTTGCTCATGTCTACTATCCAATGTGTGTCTTGTGCTTATATGATTACCTTGAATGTGATTTGGAACGCATTCCCCAATCTCATTCATACTCTGGCCAGAGATTCAAATCATATCATAGAGTATTCTCCCTCAAACGGTTTGACGGTTAGAGATCCCTTGTTGCGCATTCACTTGTCTCCATAGCTAAGTGGCTTGACCCCAACGATGCCGTGGACACCCTCCTGATGGAGTGACTTTGACATAATCAAAGATCAAGGACTTAACCACAAGACAACTATGATGCCTCAGGTCAAAGGACTACTTTGCATTATCCCAACCATGAGTTCTCACGTGACATGGAATATGAGAACTCTTCGTTGATCGCGTTCAGTGAACTCATTCTCTATTGAGCACCTACCGTACTTGTCTTGATGTCACACACACCAATGACTCGAGACTAATCACTCTCCCTGAGAGAAGACATAGTACGTACTGATCTTAACGGACTGTCAACGCCCAATTGGCAATCCTATGATCAGGAACGTTTAGGATGTGTCTACGAAAGAATGGTCTCATGAATCTAACTTCATTAGATTACATTCTCCCAATCACATATTCCTTGGACTTTATCGTTTAAGCATATAACATTTATATGAGACGGCTCAAACAATAATCTTTGCCCTTTATATGTAAAACTAGATTAGTTTAACATGTGAAATGTCCGTAAAGTATCATCACATGATTGGCTTTAGGGCACATTTCCAACACATGTATGTTAGGAAATTCGGCCAAATCCATAGGGTGGATTTTTGGGTTCATGTTTGTCTTGTTAAAAGAGTTTTAAAGTGACTTTTGGAACCCCTAAGTACCCTAGGATGTTAACCCTCTTTTGTGTAGTGAAAAATTGAGTTTTATTGTGTGAAAACATTCATGGAGCTCTTATGAGTTTTCATGTATGTTCTTCAATGTTCTTGAGTTTCTTACCAAGAACAAAAGGGTTTGGAGTTTTGATTCAAAAATGTTTGGTGTTTTCATAAAGTTTTGGTTTATTTTTGATGGATGATGGATTATTGGTGAGGGATGATAAATGCCATTAATGTTTCACAAAACATTTTCTTACAACCTATACCCATCACCTTTATCCTCACTTACCTATCCACTTGCATAAAACACTTTCAAACTTTGAATTTTTCACCAAAGCCTCCCCCTTCCCTTTTCACTTCCAAAACCGGCCACCCCTTAGTGGGGGTATTTTTGGGGCTTTCATGCAATTACATAAAGTTTTGATACTTTTGTGTATTTGCACTCTGCCCCAAAAGTTTGCGTTTTTTACGTTAAGGCCCAAAAACTCTAAAGGACAAATTGTTTTGCTCCTTTAATGATGTTTTTATTATTGTTAAAATTTTGGGTTCTAGTTGTAATTACATGAAGTTGTGGACTCTTGTTTTTTTACAAAGTGACCCCAAAAGTTTATGTTTATTGAATAATGGCCCAATTGTTGAGGTCATTGTTTTTTGGCCCAAATAAGATGAGAACAAAATGGTTTTGTCTCTTTAATGAGAATTGGATTTTCATTTCATTTAGTTCCATTTAAATCAATTCTATGAATCCGAAAACCAATTGTTTAAGTTGCTTTCTTAGTTAATGTGATTGATTAAGAAAAGGGTGATTATGAACGAAATGCCTCGATAATTGAGCTATGTGATTGGCCGTTTTACATTATGAATGTTTGGGTTTAGTAGTTTAGATTTGAATGTAATTTGATTAGTTCAAATTTGTTGTAAATGGACATAAGTCCATCAAATGTGTTGTAAAAGGGCATAAGCCCTTCTCTTTATTTCTTGTATTCCTTTTTGTTTATATGTATACAAATTGGAATAGTTGGGTCCAACGCCCAATAGGAAAAAACGGTTTAATTAGATTAAACGCGTAACTAAAATCAACAACAATCTACCTTAAACCCAAGGTCCAACACAAGGCTCGTGTTGGATCAAATCAAACGGTTCATAATCATCCTAAGACCTAATATGACTATATAGTCCATATGAGGATGCAAAGCATTCGTTAGTAGTTCCATATAGTCTCGCTTGTTTCATCGAAATGGTGGGAGTATTATATACTACTAATTCATATTAACTTGGACCAATGGTTGTGATAGGCCCAAGTTCTTTTAATAAGATTAAAATAAAATTGATGTAGCCCAACACTACTCCCTCAACAAAACGAATATTAAGTTGATAAACGAGAGATGTTTTGAACATCTCTTCATAGGCCTTCCACCATGGTGGGCTCCAATCGTTTGTGACTCCTACAACGGCTTCACCCAATCATGGGGGAGTTCAAAGTATGTGCTTACATTCAGGAGGAGTCCATATATACATACATGATGTAGTGAGGTAGGCAACGAGGATGGCCGACATCGTATCATTGTGAGGCTATTCTTGAACCCCTACACAAACTAGAATGGTGGGAATAACTTAACTAAGTGCAATGGTGCCAACATCATATCATTGTGAGGCATCATTCTCTAGAGGCCAAACAAGATGGGTAATTACAAGAGTTGTAAATGATTAAAGCGTTATTCTCTCATCTTTATTTTTGCTAACCAACATCGTATCATCGTGAGGTGGGCTTGGTAATGGTGAGTCTCCCATACCCCGCTAAGAGTTCAACACAACTCTTGAATTCCATTGAGGGATGTGGAATTTGCCAAAAATAGTGGGTGGTACTATTTGATTTAAGACCCAATCAAGTAGTTTTAAAATTAACAATCTAATATGATTTTTGTTATGTTATGTAGTTAACGACATGCCTAAAATTACACCCACCATTATACTTGACAAAAGGGGCCTTAGGGGCCAACGTTTCCTTGCTTGGTATCGCCACATTGAGAATGTCTCAAAGCTGAAAGACATATTGTATGTGCTTAAGCAATCCATTCCTCATGTACCTCCTACGAAACTAGCTTCAAAGGAGGAGTGTCAAAATTATGATAGACACTATGAGGATGACTTACAAGCCAAATGCTTAATCCTCACTTCACTTAGTGAGGAGCTTATGAAGCTACATGAGCACATGGACACTTCTTGTGCCATGGTTGAAAGTTTGCATAAGATGCATGACATTGAGACTAGTAATGTACAATTCTCAAATGTTTGTAGTCTATTGAATGCCAAAATGGCAAAGGGGACATCGGTTCATAAACATGGACAAAAGATGGAAAGGAGCTTTCAAGATCTTGAAAGTTTAGGAACTTCCATCAATGGGAAAATGGCCCAAGATTTTTTCCTTGCATCTCTCTCGGATGATTTTACCAAGTTTATTGTCAACTATAAAGTGAATAGATTCAATCATACTTTTACCGAAATGATTGACATGTGCTGTAAGTTTGAACAAGGTTTCAAAAAGGACAGTGGGAGTGAGAATGCAATCACTAGGAAAAGGTTGCATAAGAAGAAGGCAAGAAAATCCAAAGGAACATGCTTTCATTGTGGAAAGGATGAACGTTGGAAGAAGAAATACAGGGTGCGTATTGCGAGCCTTATGACATGAACTTTTGAAGGGACTATTTCTGTCATTGAGAGTGCTTTTACAATGAGCTCCAATTCTGATAGGAGCATATTTATACGACTTAGTTAGCTTGTTTTCTTGCTTTTAATTAGCTAAACTATGATAATTATAGTGTTTAAAGTTATTTTCGTTCAATTTCAGGTTTTAGTGTCAAAGTATGCAAAAAGAAGCAATTTGGAACATTCTAGAGCATTTTTGGGCCAAGATTGGATTGTGCAAGCATGGATGCATGAGGATGGACGAATTTGAAGACAAAAGAGGCTATGAACATGCTAAAAATCTGGTGAAACAAATACAAGTTGCAAGAAGGGATAAATTTCTAGAAGGATTGACCAAAACATCACTCAAAACCAAGAAATTCTTCAATGCCGCGGGCATTGATTCACTTTCACCAGAAATTTGAGTGATGATGCAATGCTTAAATCACCATGACATGTGAGTGGATGATGCAATGCTTAACTCACCATGACATGTGAATGGATGACTCAATACCTAACCCACCAACAATTCCCACTCTTTGCCTTGCTCACCTACTCAATTCCACCAGAATTTTGTGTTAAACAAGTCCATCCTTTTCCTATAAATACCATGGCAGCAACCTCATTCAAATCATCCAGAAATTAACCATTCTCCAAGCCTTCCCTTGCCTCTCCTTACATATCTAAACCTTCCCCATCCATTCCTCCATATAACCAACCATTCAACCACCATAACCACCTTGTGCCGCCACCATTGAAGGAGAGGAGAGGTCAGAGGCAAAGGGGCTTAGAGTGAGAAAAGGCAAGGAGAAACTGACGGGAGCAACACAGAGAGCAAAGTTTCACTCCATTTTTCTTGGTTTTATCTTCTCAAACCCATGTTTTACTTTTGGTTTAATTTGAAAATAATGTGTAACTAAATTTATTTTGGCTAGAGGTTAATTCAAAGCCATGAATATATTTGTAATATGAATTGATTACCTTCAGTTGTGATTTCTGAGTTGTGATTTAATTTGCTTAACTGCTTGATTGATAACTTATTTTTGTATGTCGATTAAGAATGCATACTTAATTTACATGCATGAATTTGATGCTAGAATATAAGTGAATTTCACCTAATCGTTATGAACTTATATTCACAAGTAGTGAAGGTTGTTATCCACAATCGTGTTAAGTGAATTCTAGGCTGGATTAACATGCGTATTCCATAGTTATGAATGCCTAGTCAATGTTATGATTTCCGTTGAACTTAATGATCTTTGTTGAATGTCTCTATCATGCGTATTCCATAGTTAGGGACTTTGATGAGGAATAATTTGGTTGTAATGCGTATTCCATTCAATCCAATGAATCTAGGGAAATCTAAGAGTTAATTTAAGCGGACCTAATTAACTTGGAACATTGTCATTCACAATTTATTGAAAGAACAACTGAAAATCAATTTAGGTTGCATATGTGTCATGTGTGGAGAAGAACCCTCTAGCTAGTCCGTCACCTATCCTTTCACCTTAATTCATGCTTTTGTCAATTCTGTAATTTATTTAAGTTTAATTTACTTCTCGTCAAAACCAAACCCCCCCCATTATTAAATTATATTATTTAGTTAGTGTTCATTGTTGTTAGTCTTTTAATTCAATTTCAGTCCATTTTAGTTCCTAGTGTCTAATTTGATTGTTTTCATTATTTTGAGTCATTCTAAGTGTGTTTCGAGTTATTAGAGTTTTTAGCCTAGTTTTGTGTCCTTGAGTCTTGTTTAATATTTTTAAATTAATTTAGAATAGATTAGCAATCCCTCCTAATCCCCGGCCTAGAACGATACCCTACTTACATCTATACTACAATTGTCAAAAAGAGGGTTTAATTTTGTGTGTTAACTTATTTCTCACATCAAATTCCTGGATATTTGATTCAGGCGCTAGTCAACATATCTGCAATTCGTTGCAAGGACTAACAGGGAGCAGGACATTGCGCAATGGGGAGATTATTGTGCGAGTTGGGAACAACACTAAGATCTCTGCTAAAGCAATAGGCACCTACATGCTTAAACTGCCCTCTGGGGATGTCTCGGAACTTAAAAATTGTTTATATTTTCCTTCATGTGTAAAGAATGTTGGAAATGTGCCCTAAAACCAATCATATGATGATACTTTACGGACATTTCACAAGTTAAACTAACGTAGTTTAAATATAAAGGGCAAAGATTATTGTTTGAGCCGTGTCATATAAATGTTATATGCTTAAACGATAAGTCCAAGGAATATGTGATTGGGAGAATGCAATCTAAAAAAGTTAGATTCATGAGACCATTCTTTCGTAGACACATCCTAAACGTTCCTGATCATAGGATTGCCAATTGGGCATTGACAGTCCGTTAAGATTAGTACGTGTTGTGTCTTCTCTCAGGGAGAGTGACTAGTCTCGAGTCATTGGTGTGTGTGACATCAAGACAAGTACGTAGGTGCTCAAGAGAGAATGAGTTCACTGAACACGATCAACGAAGAGTTCTCATATTCATGTCACATGAGAACTCATGGTTAGGATAATGCAAAGTAGTCCTTTGACCTGAGGCATCATAGTTGTCTTGTGGTTAGGTCCTTGATCTTTGATTATGTCAAAGTCACTCCATCAGGAGGGTGTCCACGGCATAGTTAGGGTTAAGCCACTTAGCTATGGAGGCAAGTGAATGCGCAACAAGGGATCTCTAACCTTCAAATGGTTTGGGGGAGAATACTCTATGATATGATTGAAAATCTCTGATCAGAGTATGAATGAGATTTAGGAAGGCGTTCCAAATCACATTCAAGGTAATCATATAAGCACACGAATCACATTGGATAGTAGACATGAATAAACTATCAAACCAAACAATGTGGTCAAGAGTATTGTATTAGAGAATGACCGTATTGCATTTGTAATCCTAAACTGAATAGGTTCTCCACCTCTTCTGATTAGCTTGGGTAACCATGATATGCTGCTAGGTGTCACTCATGGTTTGTGGAAGCCCTAAACGTGTATAATCACTAAAGGGAGAATTGAAAGTAAGTTTCAATTCACAATCGATTTGAAATGGTTTTAATCGCCCACTGCCTCGCTAAAAGGAACCTAATGGATCGTACACCGTGTAAGGTGGAGATTGAAGAAACAATGGAGATGAGTAAGAATAATTAAATGGTTTAATTATTTAATAATTTATGGCAAGGATTAATTAATATGTTAATTAATCAAACGAATAAAGTTCGTTAAAAGACCAAGGGTTAGTTTTGGGCCTCAAGGCCAAATGGACTTCGAACGTCAAGCCCATTGACTTAAGTTGTATGACAACTTAATTCACAAAGGCCCAAAAGCCCAATAAAACCCTTATGGCCGGCCATGTTAGAGAGAATGGCTTTTTCGTTCTTTAGGTCACTTATTTGAAGGGACTATATAATGGACTTTATAGCCTAAATTCATTAAGGGTTTCTTTTGGAGAAAATTGGAGAGAACATGTCTCTCCCTTTTCTCTCTAGGAGGCCGGCACCCTTGGAGGGTGTAGCTAGCAATCCTACTACTCCAAGGTCACTCATTTCTTCTCCAATCTAACCTTGGTGTGGAGACTTAGAGGTTCTCTATTTTGAGAACTTGGAGAAACCTTTTCATCCATCCAAATCCATAGATCTAAGATGCAAGGAATGAAGGCCCTCTCTTTGGGTGATTAGCCTTTGCTTATACAAAGAGGAATCTACAAAGGTATAATTTCTCAACTCACTTTGATTTGAGTTGAGTCTTGGTTCACCAATCTACTAGGCTTTGAATTTCATGGTTAATGTTTTGTTTTTAAGTGCATGCAAGCATGATTCCGCCTTTAAATTGTTAATAGCATGCTATAGATGTTGCTTAAATGAACATGTTTTCACAAAATCATCCTTCAAAGAATTTGATTTCTATCTCTACGCTTTTACGAGATGGGCATTCAGTATTGTTTGACAAAATGAGTTGCACCTTATACTTGAACGGTCGTATTATCTCTCATGGTAATATGATAGAGGGACTTTTTCACCTAGAGACAAGTAGTGGGATGCACTGTATTAAAAGCGGGAATACCTCAAAACCCAAAAGGGCTAAAGAATAAGTTAACCAAGAAAAGATGTGGCATCTTAAACTTGGACATGTGAACCTTGATAAGATTCGCAAGATGTTGAAAGACGGATATTTCTGCCCATTAGGTAATGACCAAATGGGTACTTATGAATGTTGCTTAAAAGGGAAGATGACCAAATCTCCATTCACTGGGAAAGGAGAGCGTGCCACTGAAATTCTAGGGTTAATCCACACTGACGTATGTGGACCTATGTCTACTACGTCGAGAAGAGGCTTCTCCTACTATATCACATTCACCGACGATCACTCTCGGTTTGGCTATGTGTATCTTATGAAGTACAAGTCAGAATCCTTTGAAAGGTTCAAAGAATTCAGGAATGAAGTTGAGAAGCAAACTGGGAAACAGATAAAGATCCTAAGATCATATCGAGAGGGAGAGTATTTAAGCACTGAGCTCCTAGATTATCTCAAAGAGTGTGGAATAATATCACAGTGGACTCCACCGGGAACTCCTCAACTTAATGGAGTTTCTGAAAGGAGAAATCGAACTTTGATGAACATGGTTCGTTCTATGATGAGTTCCGCCAATCTACCAGTAACATTCTGGGGATACGCTCTATATACAGCAGCTTACTTGCTTAATAGAGTACCTTCCAAGTCAGTTTCACAGACGCCCTATGAGATATGGCATGGAAGAAAGCCAAGTCTTAATCACATTAAGATTGGAAGCAAGATCAGTTAGGTGCTATTTTGTGGGATATCCTAGAGAAACAATGGGATATGAGTTCTACCATCCTGACCACCAACAAGTTTTTGTCGCCAGAACTGCTAAGTTTCTAGAGGACGAATTTGTTCTCAAAGGAACTATAAGTAAAATGATGGAAATTAATGAGATTAATGATGAACCACAAACAAGCACTCGACAAGTTGACAACCCTGTTCCTGAACCCCTAGCTTCACGTAGATCTGAAAGGGTTAGCAAGCCACCTAAGAGGTATGGCTTAGATAATGACTTTGGGGAATTGCACCTTCTAGGTGACAATGACACAAAGGAAGACCCTAGAAACTACACTGAAGCAATGTCCGACATTGATTCAAAGAGATGGCAAGAGGCCATGAAATCCGAGATGGATTCCATGCATCAAAATCAGGTCTGGATTCTTGTAGACCCTCCAGAAGGTATAATACCTGTTGGAAACAAATGGGTCTTCAAGAGGAAGATAGCCGTTGATGGGAACGTGGAGACTTATAAGGCTAGACTAGTAGCCAAGGGTTATAGGCAACGAGAAGGGATTGACTATGCAGATTTTGCTTGCTATAGCTGTGTACCATGATTATGAGATATGGCAAATGGACGTGAAGACGGCCTTTCTAAACGGCTACCTAGAGGAAGAGCTCTATATGACTCAACCTGAAGGTTTCGTGTCCAAGTCTGAAAAGACTATGGTATGCAAGCTTTAGAGGTCCATTTATGGACTTAAGCAAGCCTCCAGGAGCTAGAACATTCGTTTCGATACTGAAATCACAACGTTTGGTTTTACTCAAAACGAAGACGACAATTGTGTTTATCAAAAAGTCGTTAGGGATGCAGTTGTATTCCTAGTGTTATATGTGGATGACATATTACTATCCGGGAATGATACTGCAGTACTTTCTTCTGTAAAAGTGTGGTTGTCCAAAACCTTCCACATGAAAGATTTAGGAGATGCATCTTATGTACTTGGGATAAAGCTCTATTGTGATAGATCCAGAAAATTAATTGGATTATCCCAATCTATATACATAGATAAGGTGCTGAGTAGGTTCCAGATGGAACAATCTAAGAAAGGTCTTCTTCCTGTGAGACATGGAATTCACCTTTCTAAGTCCATGGGACCTAAAACTCCTGAAGAGATTCGGTAAATGAGTGTTATTCCTTATGCTTAAACCATAGGAAGTCTCATGTATGCCATGATATGCACAAGTTCTGATATCGCGTATGATGTGAGCATTACTAGTCGATATCAATCTAACCCAGGATCAGAACACTGGGCAGCTGTCAAGACGGTCCTTAAGTACTTAAGAAGAACTAATGACATGTTCCTCATTTATGGAGGAGCAACAGAGTTGTGAGTGGAAGCCTATACAGACACAGATTTCCAATCTGACGTCGATGATAGAAGTTCCAACTCCGGATATGTATTCACTCTGAATGGTGGGGCTGTTAGCTGGAAAAGCAAGAAACAAGATGTAATTGCTGATTCCACGACAGAGGCAGAATATGTCGCTGCAGCTGAAGCCGGCAAAGAAGCGTTCTGGATGAAGAAGTTCAGTACTAAACTTGGAGTGGTTCCAACCATTACATCACCAGTAACTTTGTACTGTGATAATAGTGGGGCGATAGCTCAAGCCAAGGAACCCAGGGCTCATCAAAAGAACAAGCATTTTGACAGGCGCTTTAATATCATTAGAAGATATGATGCCGAGGGGAAAGTCAACATCCTCAAGGTTGCCTCAGCAGATAACGTAGCAGATCCACTGACAAAGCCAATGTCTCAAATCCAACTTGACCGCCATATGGAAAAGATGGGTATTAGATACATGGGAAGGTGGCTTTGAGTGCAAGTGGGAGATTGTTGGAAGTATGCCCACAAAGCCACTCATTTGATGTAATAGCTTTTGGAATACTTATTGTATTAAACTATTATATGTTTAATGAAAGGCAAAGCTTATTGTTAATCACTAATTATTGTATCATGTGTTTAAGCAATAAGAGAATCCAAGGAATTTATTTGATCTAAGAGTGAAGTGATTTAAGTAAGTTAGATTAACGAGACCTTTCTCTTATGTTCATTCCTAAAACGTTCCTAGCCATGGGATTGTCAATTGGGCATTGACAATCCACTAAGGTTAGTATGTGTTATGTCAACTCAAGCAAGAGTATGACTAGTCTCAAGTCATTTAGTGTTGGACACTAAGACAAACACATAGGTGCTTGAAAGAGTAATCGAGTACACTGAACAACGATCAAAAGAGAGTTCGAACATACATGTCATGTAAGAACTTGTAAGTTGCAATATGCAAAGTAGTCCTTTGACCTGAGGCATCATAGATGTCTAATGGTTAGGTATTTGATCTTTGATCATGTCAAAGGCATTCCATTGAGAGTGTTCACGGCATTGTTGGGGTCAAGCTATCTAGTCATGTAGGCATATGAATGCACAACAAGGGATCTCTAACCTTCCATGGTAGAAGGAGAATACTCTAAGATATGATTCGAGAGTCTTTGGCCAAAGCATATGAATATGACTTAGGAAGTTTGTTCCAAATCATATTCAATTGAATCATATAGAGACGTATCACATTGGATAGTCAACATGAAACAAACTATCACTCAAACAATGTGATTAAGAGTATTGTATTAGAGAAGGACCGTATTGCGTTGTAGTTGTAACTGGATAGGTTCTCCAACCACTTCTACTTAGCTTGGGTAACCATGACATGCTGCTAGGTGTCACTCATGGTTTGTGGAAGCCCTGAAGATTAGCAAAAACTAATCTTAATCAAAGGGAGAATTGAAATGTAGTTTCAATTCATAATCGATCGTTAAGAGTAACAATCGCCCACTGCCTTGCTAATTGGAACCTAATGGATCGTACACCGAGTAAAGATGAAAGTGAAGAAATATAAATGAGATGGATAAGAAATTAAATGGTTTAATTGAGAATGGTCAAGATTAATTAATTAGTTAATTAATTTTACGAAAGGTTCGTATTGGGCTTTTAAGTTAGTTTTGGGCTTCGGGGTCCAAAAGGGTTTGGTCCACTAGGCCCATTATGTTTAAGTTGTATGACAACTAAAACAAATATGGGCAAATAGCCAAATCACTTAAGATGCCCGGCCATAGCAAGGGTAGTGGGAAGTTTTGCTTAATTGCAAGTTTGCCACTCACCTAAGAAAAGAGATATAAAAGCATCTTTATAGCTTTTACCTCATTTAGGGTTTTTTTTTTTAGGCAAAGAGGTGAAACACTTTCTCTCTTTTTCTCAACAAGGAGGCCGGCTACTTAGAGAGGAGATAGCTAGCAATCTTTTCTTCTCTAGGTCATCCATTTCATCTTCACACCTCATCCTTGGTGTGGAGACTTAGAGACACCAAACCTTTGGTGTTTTTGGAGATCATTTCCTCACATCCTCAAGGAGCAAAGGAGCATCAAAAAGGAAGGAAATCACAAGGAAGATCCAAGGAGCTAGGAGGTGACTTGAAGGCCCTCCACTTGGGTGAATCCCTTGTGTAAACAAGGATGAGCTTCAAGGGTAATGAATCTCTAAAACCTTCTCTCTTTAATGTTGTTAAAGAGTCTCTTGGTTCACCATTCACTAGGCTTTGAAAGTCATGGGTTTTAGAATTACTTTTGAATACATGCCTACTTTAATGTGTTAATAGTTTGCATATGTGTTCAAATATTCTCACATGTTCTTAGTTAGGACAAAATTTTTCCCTCACCCTTTAAGAGACCAATAACAGCAAAAAATAATGGGAATTAAATGCCCAATTACTGGGATGTATTGGCAATCTGTAACAGCCTCTTTAACCTTATAAAATAGAGAGTTTCAACCACTTTTACACAAGCTTCCCCTTGGGGTCGCCCATGGCTCTCTCTATTCTCTTTCTTTGGCCTTTCTTCCAGAAACCAAACCCTATTTCCCTCCGCCATCCGCTGATAGGAGCATATTTATGCGACTTAGTTAACATGTTTTCTTGCATTTACTTACTTAGTTATTGCTTATAAGAGTGTTTTAAGCTATTTTCGTGTGTTTGTAGGTCCTAATAACAAAGTTGGAAAGAAAGTGCATTTTGGTGCAATTTGGAGCAATTTTGGGCCAAAATGGATTGTATGCATATGGAGCAAGTGGGATAGACGTTTTTGGTGTTTTAAAAAGGGTTTCAACACATGCAAAAATCTGAATAATGAAGTTGAAGTGTGGAAGTGTGCAGATACATACACTTAAGGAACAATTTGAAAGGAAGAGAAGTGAAAGATGCCATTTGTTGGATTGCTTTACAAGTTGTATTCACATTTTCAGCAACTACAAACATAATTGCAAGCTGAAATGATGCATAGCATGTGTGTAGAGGTGTAAAGTGGCCGAAAGTTGATGTTTGCAAGATGAAATGATGCAAAACATGTGTGTGAAAGTTGTCTAACAGCTAGTACATATGGAAAAGGGATGGAATACAAGGCAAATGCATCAGAAATTGAAGAATGAAGGCACATGGACAGCTACAAAGGAGTTGAATTAGCAAGAAAGGAATGATTGCCTTTTGTTAAAGGCAAGACACAATGATAAAAGAGCATGTAAACTAGCTGTTTTTGCATCATTTTGGTCTTTGTTTGTATTGTTTATTGAAGCCACTTGAGTGATTCTTTACTTTGGAGCTTCTATAAATAGGGAGTGAAGGGAAGAACATAAGAGGACATCAAAAAAATACAATCAGCCACACCACCCATTCTCCATCCATTCTTTTAGCCAAACCCATCTACACATTCATACACTACATCACAAACACATTTTCAGGCATCTTTCTCTCTTTTGCCACACCCCCCCATCCATCCTAAACACCACCATACCATCTCCCATCCATTCCTCCATACAAATACCATCCAAACCTGTCCCCAAAACCATGTGCCGCAGCAAAGAGGAAGGAGGAGAAGCCTTGGACGTGCATGCCATTCAAGTTAGGATTGCAGGAACGTTTTAGGTGTTTTCTTTCATTTGTTTTCAATGTTTAAATTCAATACTCTTTGTTTTGTAAGTATGAGGAACTAAACCCCCCTTTGGCTAGGGGGGAATTCGAAACCATGTTTATGCTTGCAATATGATTTGATTACTTCTAATTGCGTTTCATAAGCTGTGAATTTAATTTACTTATCCGTTCGTATAAAAACTGATTTGTGTATGTTGGTTGAGAGTGCACGCTTAATTTTCATGCATTAATTTGATGCTAGAATATAAGGGAGTTGAAGGGAAAAATATGAGTTTAACACATGGGATTTCTAAATGACTAGCATGCATATACAATTCAAGATTTATATACATGAGCAACGGAAGCAATTTATCAAATAATATCAAAGCTATAGTCATGCAAATCCCCTTCAAGGTTCATAGGTTTATATATAATGCATCTAAAACATTTAAGTTAAGAATAAAGTGAAGGTATAGATCTGTACCTCTTGATCTTGATTTTAGACCAAGGATGGACCACCTCCAAGTCCTTTGCTCCTTGAAGTCCTTGAGCCTAGCCTCCCTCCTTGCCTCCTCCATTTTGTTAGTAAGAGTGCTCCAAGGTTCTCCTTTAGTCTCCAAAGGAGAAGACCTCTAAATATCCACACCCACTAGTGTAGTGAGATGGATGGAGGAATAACCAAAAGGGTGAAAGATTGTTACCTAATTCACCCTCTAGGTGGCCGGCCTTTGTGGTTTTAGAGAGATGTTTTCTTTAGCCTCTTTGTTGTTTTAAAACACACAAAAAACCCTGAGGATTAAAACTCTATAAAGTTCCTTATATAGACAAAAAGAAACCTAGTCAACAACTTGACTAAATATCTCTCCCTCTCCACTTGCAAGGGCCGGCCCCTTTGTGTTGGTTTGGGCTTTGGGCTTTTATTTATTTCTAGTCATCCAATGCTTGAATAAAAGCCCAATGGGTTTAGGCCCAATGGGCCCAATTAAACCCGAACGTTTCTTTAAGCCCAAAACGATCTTTTATCGCTTTTATGATTTCTTTAGACTTTCTAAATTAATCACAACACTTAATTAATCCAATTAATTATTTCCATCATCCATTAATTACTCACTACAAGAGTGTATCGGTGTACAATCATTTTAGGTTCTAATTAGCAAGGCAGTGAGGTGATTGACATCAATCCAATTGATTATATTTAATCCCATCACTTAGAGAATTAAAAACTTCCTTTTAATTCACCTTTCTTCTTTGATGACTACATTTAATCATCTAGAAGAACTCACAAGCTATAAGTGGCATCTAACCATATGTCATAGCTACCCAAGCTAATGTAGAAGTTGTTCGGAGAACCTATTCAGTTGGAATTACAATGTAATTCGATCCTTCTCTAAAACAATACTCTCAATCACATTACTAGGGTATGGATATATTATGTCAAACCCCTAATGTGATTATTCCTTCTTATATGATTCATTTGAGTCGTATAGGAACTCTTTCCTTTATTACGCTCTATACTTCGGCCGAAGATTCCCGAATCATATCTTAGAGTATTCTTCCTCTCTAATCGAGGATTAGAGATTCCTTGTTGCGCATTCACTTGCCTTCATGACTAAGTTGTTGGAAGTATGCCCACAAAGCCACTCATTTGATGTAATAGCTTTTTGGAATACTTATTGTGTTAAACTTTTATATGTTTAATGGAGGGCAAATCTTATTGTTAATCACTATTTATTGTATCATGTGTTTAAGCAATAAGGGAATCCAAGGAATGTATTTGATTAAGAGATAAGTTATCTAATGAGTTAGATTATCAAGTCCTTTCTCTTATGTTCATTCCTAAAACGTTCCTAGCCATAGGATTGCTAATTGGGCATTGACAATCCGCTAAGGCTAGTATGTGTTATGTTGACTCAATCGTGAGTATAACTAGTCTCAAGTCATTTGGTGTTGGACACTAAGATAAACACATAGGTGCTCGAAAGAGTACTCGAGTACACTGAACTACGATCAAAAGAGAGTTCGAACATACATGTCATGTATGAACTCTAAGGTTGCAATATGCAAAGTAGTCCTTTGACCTGAGGCATCATAGATGTCTAATGGTTAGGTCCTTGATCTTTGATCATGTCAACGGCATTCCTTTAGAGTGTCCACGGCATTGTTGGGGTCAAGCTATCTAGTCATGTAGGCATATGAATGCACAACAAGGGATCTCTAACCTTCCATGGTGGAGGGAGAATACTCTAAGATATGATTCTAAATTCTTTGGCCAAAGCAAATGAATATGACTTAGGAAGTTTGTTCCAAATCATATTCAAGGGAATCATATAGGAAAGTATCACATTGGATAGTAGACATGAAACAAACTATCACTTAAACAATGTGATTAAGAGTATTGGATTAGAGAAGGACCGTATTGCATTGTAGTTGTAACTGGATAGGTTCTCCAACCAATTCTACTTAGCTTGGGTAACCATGACATACTGCTAGGTGTCACTCATGGTTTGTGGAAGCCGAAATGATTAGGTAACACTGATCATTAAAGGGAGAATGAAATGTGGTTTCAATTCACAATTGATAGTTAAGAGTAACATCGCCCACTGCCTCGGTAATTGGAACCTAATGGATCGTACACCGAGTAAGGATGTATGTGAAGAAATTATATGAAATGGATAAGCAATTAAATGGTTTAATTGAAGAATGGTCAAGATTAATTAATTAGTTAATTAATTTTACGAAAGGTTCGTATTGGGCTTATATGTTGGTTTTGGGTTTCGGGGCCCAAAAGCGTTTTGGTCCAAAAGGCCCATTATGTTTAAGTTGTATGACAACAAAAACAAAATGGGCAAATTAGCCCAATAACAAGGAGAGGCTGGCCATTAGGGTGAATGGGCAAGTTTGCTTAATTACAAGTTTGCCACTCACCAAAGAAAATGTTATAAAAGCAACTTTATAGCAATTTTCTCATTAGGGTTCTTCTTGTTGAAATTGGGTGAAACATTTTCTCCATTTTCTTCTAAGGAGGCCGGCCGCTAAGGGAAGGGACATCTAGCAATCTCTTCTTCCCTTAGTCATCCATTTCATCTTCACAAGATACAACCTTGGTGAAGAGACTTAGAGACATCAAGCTTTTGGTGTTTTGGAGAACAAATCCTTATTTCCTCTAATCTCCAAAGGAGCACTAAAGGGAGGAAAACACAAGGAGGATTCAAGGAGCTTGGAGGTGACTTGAAGGCCCTCCACTTGGGTGAATCCCTTCTGTAATCAAGGATGAGCTTCAAGGGTAAAGAATCACTAAATTCTTCTTTCTCTTTAATGTTGTTAAAGAGTTTATTTTGGTTCACCATATACTAGGCTTTGAAAGTCATGGGTTTTATGAATTGTTTTTGGATGCATGCCTACTTTAAAGTGTTTATAGCTTGCATATGTATTCAAATGTTCATACTTGTTCTTAGCTAGGACAAAATTTTTCCTTCATAAGTGGCTTAACCCCAATTATGCCGTGGACATCCGCGAATGGGGTGACTTTGGCATAATCAAAGATTAAGTACTTAGCCACAAGACAACGACGATGCCTCAGGTCAAAGGACTACTTACATTATTCCAACCATTAGAGTTACTTGCTTGACATGTGAGTAGACCTCCATGCAAGTACTCTCGTTCGATTGTGTTCAGTGAACTCATTCCCTTAATGAGCACCTACATACTTGTCTTAGTGTCACTACACAAATGGGATGAGACTTTCCATTCTTCCATTTGAAGTGGACACAGTATGTACCGGTCTAAGCATTGTCAGTGTCCCTCCGACAATCCAATGACCAGGAACCTTTTTGGACATAATGGTTATGTGAAGAAGGTCTCTGTAGTCTAACATCATTAGATTACTTCTTCAATCGATCCATTGTCTATGGATTCATTAATAAGGACATATATCGTTTATTGAGATAGTCCTAATTAGTATCTTTGCCATTTGATGTATAAGAGTCATCCATACATCGATTCATTTGTCCTGAAAGGTTTCTTCCAAAGATTGACTTTCAGGGCATATTTCCAACAATCTCCCACTTGCACTAAAGTCAATCACTAGTGTATCTTATACATCTTGTTGAGAGAGCTTATGCTCGTAGGTTAATTTGGTTATGTATTAATCCTTTTTATTATTTAAAAGGGATTTTCTTATCAAATGTTTCCAAAACATTTGATGATGTCTCTTTATTGTGTTCGAATACTTTGATGAGACCTTGATTCCATGGCTTGAGCTATCGCCCCATTACGTCGTAGTATCCTACTAACGACCTTATGGTTTGGATTCAATCATTGGTTCTAAAAGAACCCCTTCCATTCAAAACACCTTTTGAAGCAGTTTCTAAAACTATATATCGACATATATTTAGTTTGTATACTTTATACAAACTTTGCTCCAACCTTGAGACCATTGTAGTACAATACTAACAATTCATTCATATGATTAGTACTTCATCCATTATGAAGTTCCATTTGTTAAAATGGCTTATTTTCACTTTGGTTAACAACCTAAGTGAATGCACGCTTCCAGAGTCCCACTCTGATGTTTCTTTCTTAAAGGCAATAATACTCTTTCAGTTGCTTTGGTTCTGATCCTGGGATATAGTAATATCTTAAAGTGACAACCCCTGTGGTTCTTCACCTTTGGATATCTACTTCACAAGTCAATACATGTGTCCTTTTTGTGATTTTATGAAACATTCATTATAAGGGTTATGAAAGTGATTTCCTATCACATAGGAAAATGCTTTCTTAAATCTACAACATTTGAGATTCAATTCCCATATAACATTATTGAGATAGCCTTGCTATATCAATAAGTCCAATTTCAAGTTTATACTTCAAAATTGACCATGTCATGTTTTGTCATTTCTCGAGTAACATCTATGTTTTATCAAGTCTATCGAATAGACTTTATTCACATCTTGTGTTGGAAATGTGCCCTAAAACCAATCATATGATGATACTTTACGGACATTTCACAAAGTTAAACTAATGTAGTTTAAATATAAAGGGCAAAGATTATTGTTTGAGCCGTCTCATATAAATGTTATACGCTTAAACAATAAGTCCAAGGAATATGTGATTGGGAGAATGCAATCTAAAGAAGTTAGATTCATGAGACCATTCTTTCGTAGACACATCCTAAACGTTCCTGATCATAGGATTGCCAATTGGGCATTGACAGTCCGTTAAGATCAGTACGTGCTGTGTCTTCTTTCAGGGAGAGTGACTAGTCTTGAGTCATTGGTGTGTATGACATCAAGACAAGTACGTAGGTGCTCAATAGAGAATGAGTTCACTGAACACGATCAACGAAGAGTTCTCATATTCATGTCACATGAGAACTCATGGTTGGGATAATGCAAAGTAGTCCTTTGATCTGAGGCATCATAGTTGTGTTGTGGTTAAGTCCTTAATCTTTGATTATGTCAAAGTCACTCCATCATGAGGGTGTCCACGACATAGTTGGGGTTAAGCCACTTAGCTATGGAGGCAAGTGAATGCGCAACAAGGGATCTCTAACCTTCAAACCGTTTGAGGGAGAATACTCTATGATATGATTAAGAATCTCAGATCAGAGTATGAATGAGATTTAGGAAGTCGTTCCAAATCACATTTAAGGTAATCATATAAGCACACGAATCACATTGGATAGTAGACATGAATAAACTATCAAACCAAACAATGTGGTCAAGAGTATTGTATTAGAGAAAGACCGTATTGCATTTGTAATCCTAAACTGAATAAGTTCTCCACCTCTTCTGATTAGCTTGGGTAACCATGATATACTGCTAGGTATCACTCATGGTTTGTGGAAGCCCTAAACGTGTATAATCACTAAAGGGAGAATTGAAAGTAAGTTTCAATTCACAATCGGTTTGAAAGAGTTCTAATCGCCCACTGCCTCGCTAAAAGGAACCTAATGGATCGTACACCGTGTAAGGTAAAGATTGAAGAAACAACGGAGATGAGTAAGAATAATTAAATGGTTTAATTATTTATGGCAAGGATTAATTAATATGTTAATTAATCAAACGAATAAGTTCGTTAAAGACCTCGGGATAGTTTTGGACCTTAAGGCCCAATGGGCTTCGAACGTCAAGTCCATTGACTTAAGTTGTATGACAACTTAATGAATAATGATTCACAAAGGCCCAAATAGTCCAATGAATCCCTATGGCCGGCCATTTAGAGATGGAGTGGGTTTTGGACTTATTTACAAGTTTGCCACTCCAATGAATTAAGGTATAAATATGACTTTATAGCCAAAAAAAATTAATTAAGGGGTTTCTTTTGGAGAAAAGATGAGAACACAAAGCTCTCTTTTCTCTCTAAAGAGGCCGGCCACCCAAGAGGAAATTAACTAGCAATCTTGCTTCCTCTAGGTCACTCATTTCTTCATCAATCCATCCTTGGTGTGGAAACTTAGAGGTTCTCAATTTTGGGAACTTGGAGAATCTATTCTTCCATCCAAATCCATGGATCTAAGAAGCAAGGAATGAAGGCCCTCTCCTTGGGTGATTAGCCTTTGCTTATGCAAAGAGGAATCTACAAAGGTATAAATTTCTCAACTCACTTTGATTTGAGTTGAGTCTTGGTTCACCAATCTACTAGGCTTTGGATTTCATGGGTAATGTTTTGTTTTTTAGTGCATGCTAGCATGATTCCGCCTTTAATTGTTAATTGCGTGGTTATAGATGTTGCTCAAATGAACATGTTTTCACAAAATCTTCCTTCAAGTGGTATGATGCGTAAAATAACTAAGCACACAAATTAAACCCTCTTTTTATCAATTGTAGTAAAGTATGTAAGTAGGGATCGTTCTGGGCCGGGGATTAGGAGGGATTGCTAAATCACTTGGAAACTGACTTGAAAACGTGAAAACAAAGTTTAAAACACTAACTAGACTCAAAGAATGCAAAACTATACTTTAAAACACTAAAACAAACCAAAAGACTCAAAACAGCCCCTAATCACTCAAAACTACCTTAAAAACACAATCTGGGCAATTTTGGGACTCTCATACAAACTTGGACAAATTTTGGTTTTCTAATGAACTAAAACACTTAAAAACATAATCTAAGACAAGTTCTAATTAATATGACTCAAAGAAATAAGATGGGGTTGATTTTCGACGAAAATAATTAAATTAAGACAAGAACAAAGTAAACAAATTCTTAGACAAATTTGGGTGAATCAAAACACTCTAACACACAACCAAAACAGAAATTAAACACTTTGAAACAATAAAGTAAAAGGGGGATTTTGGTTTTAATGAATTTGAAAACAAAACAAACTTTGTAAAACAAAACAGATTGTAAGTGAATTTGAATGAAACTTATGGATGGAAGATTAGCTAGGAGGTTCTTCTCCACATATGTCACACTTGCATACAAAACGATTTCCAGTTGCTTTTCGATAAGCTATGAATACTCAACGCCCCAAATTAACCGTGAATTGCACTAATTAACCCTCAGTTTTTTCCACAAGTTATTAGGTTGGATGATTGCATACGACAACCCAAAACATTCCCTACAAGTTCCCTACATGAATTGCATAATAGAGATACAAGCAAGAATCATTAAGTTCTATGAAAAACATAAGCATTGACGAGGCACTCGTTACTATGATTTGCATGAAACTTATGCCAAGAGTTTACTTAACGTGATTGTGACTAGCAACCTTCACTACTTGTGAATATAAGTTTATAACGATTAGGTGAAACTCCCTTATATTCTAGCGTCAAATTCATGCATGAAAATTAAGCGTGCACTCTTAACCAACATACACAAATTAGTTTTTATATGAACGGATAAGTAAATTGAATTCACAACTTATGAATCACAACTGGATGTAATCAAATCATATTGCAAGTATGAACATAGTTTCAAATCACCCCCTAACTAAGAGGGGTTTAGTTCCTCATACTCACAAAGCAAAGATACATAAAATTAGACATTAAAATCAAAGGAAAGAAAACACCTAAAATGCTCCAACTTGGTAGCAAGTGCATCCAAGATTCCTCATTTCCCTATGCTTGCGGCAGATTGGGTTATGGACAGATTTTGGGTAGTTTTATGATGTAGAATGGATGGGGAATGGTATGGAAGGGTTTAGGGTGAGTGTGGAGGAGTGTTTGATGGTTGGAGGGTGGTGGAGAACTAGGCAAAGAGGGTGGAAGAAGGTGGAGTGGCTGTTATGTTTTCTAGGCACTAGAATGGTGTTTTTGGGGTGTTTTGCTTCCTAGGGTGTGTATGGACGAATTTTTGTGATAAAATGATGAATATGGGGGATTGTCCTTTGGCCAAGGGGTGTAAACATGTATTTATAGGCCCCAAAAACCTTAGAAAATCAGGTTAGGTTAAGGATGAAATGCATGGCAATTTGTGAGTGTGGTGTGCAATGGTCCAAGGGTGAAAATGAAGTAATGATGCAAAGTGTGAAGGGTAAAATGGAGTGGTGTTGTAGCTAGGGAGCATGAATGATTGTGTACATTGCATAGAGATGGAAAGGGAGGTGAAATGTGTCAACAAATGGGTCAAAGGTGCAACAACATGTGTTGCACATGGCATTGGATTCCAAATGTGAATGATGGAGCATCAATTGGTGCATGTAATGGATGTAAATGTTGTCTAAAATCTAATGAGTGAAGGGAACAAGAGGTATCAAGCAATTGAGTGTAATAATTAAATGAATTGAAGCATGAAATTAGAAATTATGTAGGGGACAAAAGTGATCAAGCATGGCATGGAATCCAAAGGGAATTCTATGTGGTTTGCATGGCAAGGAATGCAAGTTGGGGTGACAGATTTTTGGGCTGTTTTCTTCATCTTTTGGACCATAATTCTTCATATTCTTGGCTTCTTTAGTTCTCAAATTCGTCCATCCACTTGGCCCATGCATTTGCTATCCATTCCAAGCCCGAAACATGCTCCAAAGGCCTCCAAAATGCATCTTCTTGCATATTTTGTACTTAGAGTCTGAAAACACACAAAAATAACTTTGAACACTAAAATAACTAAGGAAATACAACGTAAATGCACAAGAACAAGCTAACTAAGTCACATAAATATGCTCCTATCATGGTATCAGAGCCTAGGTCTAGTAGTTGGTGAATCCTTTTGGGTTTTGTAGTTCATAGTTTTGATTTAAAAGTTGTAATATGTTACAAGCTTTATTCTTGTTTCTTTGAATGTAAATTTTGTTAGAAAATTTGCCATCTCAAATTTTGTAGATGTAGTTCATATGAGCATGAATATTGGAGCTAAAATTTGGTGCCATGCTTTTGGGAAAATTCGGCCAAATCCAAAGGGTTGATTTTTGGGTTCTTGTTTGACTTGTTAAAAGTGTTTTCAAGTGACTTTTGGAACCCCTATGTACCCTAGTATGGTTGTATGTTATTTCCCTTAAGTTTGAATGTTTTTGGGATGTTTTTTGAGTGAAAATGTTCATGGAGCTCTTATGGGTTTTCATGGATATTCTTCATTGTTCTTGATGTTCTTGCCAAGAACAAAAAGGTTTGATGTTTTGATTCAAAGTTTTGGATAATTTCATAAAGTCTTTGTTTAGTGATTTATCTTATATTTAAATGTGTTAGATATTTATTTAAAAGGTGTAAGAAATATTGGTGGGTGTGAAAGGATTAATTTCCTTTCACACACACCACTTGCATGAATTTATGTCACAAATATCTTGCAAGGCTTTATGACTTTGTTGAAAAATTTCCAAATTTTTGTGGACTTATCTCCACTCCTTTTTTTCTCCCTAAAACCGGCCACCCTATTAAATAGGGTATTTTTGGGGCTTTTATGCAATTACATAAAGTTTTGATACTTTTGTGTATTTGTATTTTGACCCAAAAGTTTACGTTTTGACGTTAAGGCCTAAAAACGCTAAAGGACAAATTGTTTTGCTCCTTTAATGAAGTTTTGAATTTATTGAAATTTTTGGGTTCTAGTTGTAATTACATGAAGTAGTGGACTTTTGTGGTTTTACAAAGTGACCCCAAAAGTTTGTGTTTTCGCAATATAGCCCAAAAAGTTGTGGTTATTGCATGATGGCCCAAATTAGGTTGAGAACAAAATTGTTTTGTCTCTTTAAATGAGAATTGGATTTTCATTTCATTTAGCTCCATTTAAATCAATTTTATGGATACAAAAACCAAATGAAAATGTTGCATTCAATTTAATTAGTTAAAGTGTTAATTAATTAAAGGGTGATTATGAACCTAAGCCTACAATAATTGAGCTATGTGAAAGGCCGTTTCAAATTTGTTTGAACCATGGGAATGTGTAGATTAAATTTTGGTTGTAATTTGATTTGATCAAATGTTGTAAAAGAGCTTAAGCTCTTTTTTACTTTAAAGTAATTTGAATTATGCAAATGTTGTAATGAACATAAGCTCACCTTTACTTTGAAGTACTTCTTTCTTGCTTTATTTGATATGCATGAAAATGAAGTAGTTGGGTCCAACGCCCCTAAGACAACACGCCTTAATGTGATTAAACGCGTAACTAAAATCAATCACCATCCCTAGACCGAGATTCAACACTAGGCTCGTGTTGAATCTAAACAAAGGTTCATAGTCATCCTAAGGCCCTAAGGCAACTATATAGTCCATCAAATGAATGCAAAAGTTTATGTTAGTAGTATCATAACTTTAAAAACCGTTTTATAAGCATAGTGGGAGTATTATATACAACTAAAACAATCATATGTACCAATAGTTGTAATAGGACCAAAATTGTTTTAATAAGATTAAAATGTATGTTTATATATGATGAGACCTAAAACCCTCAAACCAAACCATTATTAAGTTGATAAGCTTGAGAGTGCTTTGAACACTCTTTCGTGGCCTTCCACCGTGGTAGGCTCCAATCGTTTATGACTTGTACACCGCGTTCACCCTATCATGGGGGAGTGCAAAGTGCATGCTTATACTCAGGAGGAGTTTATTTAAAACATTTGATGAGGTCAAGGTAGGCAACGAGTGTGGCCAACATCGTATCATCATGAGGTCATACTTGAACCCCTATCTAAACCGGCATGGTGGGAAAGAACTTAACTAAGAGAAACGATGCCAATATCGTATCATCGTGAGGCATTGTTTTCTAGAGGCCAAATAGATGGGTACTTGCAAGAGATGCAAATGAGTAAGCGTACTCTCATATTATTATTAATGCTAGCCAACATCATATCATTGTGAGGTGGGCTTGGTAGTAGTGAGTCTCTCATACCCTACTAAGAGTTTCCTCCAAAACTCTCGAATTCCAATGAGGGATATGCAATTTGCCAAAAATAGTGGGTGGTGCTATTTGATTTAAAGACCCGGATCAAATGGCTTAAAATCAATCAATTTATATTCATTATGTATTTATTTACCAATATATTTGCAAATGCTATCCAACACTTGACAAATAAAAGCCGAAAGCTTTAGTTTCCGGACTTGGTACTACAAAACCATAGATTGTCTTTAATGGCTTGTAAATGTACCTAAGTAGTCTTATCCTCACAATCTTCCTATTGATAATGTATCATTAGAAGAATATGTTAGAAAAAGTCTATCATAAAGAGGACAACACTTTTAATGTCATAATTCTTCAATTACAAATTGTTGTATGAAGAAATAAGAGTTGCTTTGAACAACTCTTAGTCAATGCAAACACTAGTGCTTGTTTTCTTTGTTAAATGAACAAAGAACTTGAGAAGAAAGCACAATGGCATGGACACTTTATGTGCCATGATTCTTCACTTACAAATTGTTGTATGAACAAATGAGAGTTGCCTTGAACAACTCTTGAAAGTTTGTAATTATGTTTAGAACATAATGGTTGGTTGACAAAAATAGTCCATCAACATGGACTTATGATGATTTTGAATCATTGAGTGATTGAAGTGTTAGACCACTTCAAGAGACAGAAACTAGGCAAGGACTTCACCTTTGTGTCCCTATCCTAATGGTTCACTAAGTTTATTGTAAACTATATAGTGAACAATAAACGCATGCTCTCCAAAATGTTTGATGTGTATAACACAATAGAAATAAGTTTCAAGAGAGATAGTGGGAGTTTAGGGACCATGACTATTGTTGTCAAAGGAGAAGTCAAATGAAGAAGATAAAATTAACTCCAAGGGAACAAACTTTCTTTATGAAAAAGGATGGACATTGGAAGGGGTATTTGCAAGAAATGTCTTGCAAGTGTCAAGAACACACCTTTCGAAGGTGTTGTAAATTGTTCTTGAATAGTTCAAAACAGTTGGTTCTTCTACTTGAATGCTTGATTCCGTATTAGTAACTATGTTTTACAATCGTTGTAAAAGTGTGACTAATAAGAAGTAGAAGATACATGAGAGAAGAAAAAGGTGCTTCACATTCGGAACGTGAATAAAATATAGATCTCTGCGAAAGTAGATAGTACTTACTTCCTCATATGAACTACCAAAGAAATTGGAAAAACCAAAGATAGTCTTTACATTCCAATTTTAAGGAACTTAATTCCGTCACTATAGTAGAGATGGATGAATGTTTTGTTTGACAAAACATTGTTCTTTATTAATCAATGATTGGATTATAGTAATCTAATTGATTGTCTCTATAGTAAAGATGATATGGTAATGTTAACTGTTTAGAATATAATGATGCTTAAAACCCAAAAGGTTGCAAGGTAGTGACTAATCCCAACTGAGTTGTGATACTTCTAAAACATAAATTACGAGTTGGTCATAGATGGATGCTTTGGATCGTTAGATCCGGATCCAATACCTTCTTGTTAAAATTGTATAGAGGCGAAATGTTCGAATCTTTATTCTTTTGGAAAGAATAAAGAATCACAAAGTTGTTGAGGTTAATTCACTTAGATGTTAGTGGCACTTGTCCACAACATAATACTACTCATGTTGTATGACATTCACCGAAGATCACCCTCGGTTGGACTATAGTTTATTTTAAATAAACACAAGTCCGAATACTTTGCAAAAGGTTTCAAAGAATTCAAGAAATGTAAGTTGATGAGTAAGACGTCTAAAGTATTTACATCCTTAGATTTGATCCAAGGAATGGTAACACTTTAGAATAGTTTTCTTGAAAGATATCAAGTAAAGAAGCATCATAAGATAATGAATTTCTCCATTAGGAGAAGAATGAACTCGAATAAGATTTAGTTCGTTGGATGTTATCTATTACCCATATATATGATATATATACTTCTAAAATAATATGATTGTCAATTAGAAGATCTTCCAAAATTTTCATAACTCCATAAGATGTAGTTGGAAAGAAAGACAAATCTTAAGCATGTTAAGATTTGGGGTTGTGTGCTAATAAGCAATATTTGTTTGATAACAATCTTGTGGGATATCCTTAAATTAACTTTTGGATATCACTTCTATAAACCAACTAACAAATGTT
Organism: Malus domestica; assembly: GCF_042453785.1. Lineage (NCBI taxonomy): Eukaryota > Viridiplantae > Streptophyta > Magnoliopsida > Rosales > Rosaceae > Malus > Malus domestica. The sequence goes on along the minus strand of NC_091671.1, from coordinate 23,234,174 downwards.
GTTTTGTTGGGTAGTTCATTGTAATCCTACAATGTGATTTGCCTAAGAGCAAATGAACGAGAGATAGAACTCAAAGAATGGGTTCTTTGAGAGACAAGATAATAATCAACAAATATAACAACCTAGTTCCTATACCAAAAGCTCCAAGGTAGTCAAGAAGGATTTATAAACCGTCTCAGTTGAATGGTTTGAACTTTATGACTATGTCATAGAGTTGCACCTCTTAATTCGAAAGAAATAAGAATGAAAATCCTTATGACTACATTGAGTGTATATACGATATATACTCAAGGAAATGGTAAAGTACCATTTGACCCGAAATAATGAAACCTTCATAAGCTAATTGGTAGCTTAAGGTAACTACAATCAAAAGAATGGTTGACTTTGAAGAAACCATCTTTGACGTAGTCTTGGTTTCAATTAATTCGAAGATAGCTAGCTACAACTAAATGGTGATTCAATGTTTGAACATAATATGGGTTTCCGAAACCATTATTAAGATAGCCTTAATAATATATGTCTAAAACTATGAATCACAAGACATGTAAGTTGTAGAGATCCATCCATCATGAATCTTAGCAAGCTAGTGGGAGCTATAAGCATCTTATGAGAAAATGATCAAATCGTTTGATTTCTCATAAAGATGTAAATGAATCTTTTGTTTACTAGGTTTACAAAAGATTAGTGGGAGTTAATCATGTTCCTAAAATTTAAATATATATGATATATTAATTTTGGAAATGAAAAGAATACTTCTTCGTTAAAGTTATGACTTTAAACATTCGATAACGATAGAATGTATATGGGAGTTAATCATGTTCCTAAAATTTAATATATATGATATATTAATTTTGGAAATGAAAAGAATTCTTCTTCGTTAAAGTTATGACTTTAAAACATTATATGAAGATAGAATGTATATGGGAGATATAGTCTATATACATGGGATGGAAATCTATAATGATATATTTCATGATATAATTGGATTATATCAATCCCTAATAATAGACAATAGATGCTAGGAAGTTTCTCATATGATGATAAACTTCAATTAGAAGGACAACTCTTGTGAGACTAAGAAGTTGCTCTTCTCAAAGAGAATGTACTCTTTGACTCCCAAAGAAATAATGCGTAAATAGAATCCTTTATGCATACGCATAAAGGTGATTTATGTATTTCATATTGTATGAAAAACATTGATATGAGTTGTACCTAGAATGGTACAAGACGATATCAATGCAAGCCCAGGATCAGAACTATGGCAACTGTCAAGTAAGTCCTTAAGTATTTAAGAAATACTAAAGGATAGATTCCTCAAAGAATGAGGAAGAATTAGAGTAACGTAATGGAAGCGTAAATGTATTAGATTATGGATCTAATCCATCATTGGATGTCTCTTCATTATGAATGAAGAGATAAACAGATATCTCTTTATTATGACTAAAAAGATATTTGGATGGAAACATTAAAGTAATGACTTTAGTGTGTTCCATTATGAATGCAAAATATATTGCCATATAGAAGCTTACAACAATGTTGTTTGGATGGGAAAGTTCATTTATGAACTCTCTATTCGGTTCTAACCAGAAAGTGTATCTAGTGTATGATAGGAGCATATTTATGCGACTTAGTTGGCTTGTTCTTGTGCATTTATGTCGTGTTTCCTTAGTTATTTTAATGTTTAAAGTCATTTTCGTGTGTTTTCAGACTCTAAGTACAAAGTATGCAAGAAGATGCATTTTGGAGGCCTTTGGAGCATGTTTCGGGCTTGGAATGGATAGCAAATGCATGGGCCAAGTGGATGGACGAATTTGAGAACTAAAGAGGCCAAGAATATGAAGAATTATGGTCCAAAAGATGAAGAAAACAGCCCAAAAATCTGTCACCCCAACTTGCATTCCTTGCCATGCAAACCACATAGAATTCCCTTTGGATTCCATGCCATGCTTGATCACTCTTGTCCCCTACATAATTTCTAATTTCATGCTTCAATTCATTTAATTATTACACTCAATTGCTTGATACCTCTTGTTCCCTTCACTTATTAGATTTTAGACAACATTTACATCCATTACATGCACCAATTGATGCTCCATCATTCACATTTGGAATCCCATGCCTTGTGTACCACATGTTGCTGCACCTTTGACCCATTTATTGACACATTTTCACCTCCCTTTCCATCTCTATGCAATGTACACAATCATTCATGCTCCCTAGCTTCAAGACCACTCCATTTTACCCTTCACACTTTGCATCATCACTTCATTTTCACCCTTGGACCATTGCACACCACACACACAAATTACCATGCATTTCATCCTTAACCTAACCTGATTTTCTAAGGTTTTTGGGGTCTATAAATACATGTTTACACCCCTTGGCCAAAGAACAATCCCCCATATTCACCATTCATCAAAGAAATTCGTCCATACACACCCTAGGAAGCAAAACACCCCAAAAACACCATTCTAGTGCCTAGAAAACATAACAGCCACTCCACCTTCTTCCACCCTCTTTGCCTAGTTCTCTACCACTCCCCAACCATCAAACACTCTTCCACTCTCACCCTAAACCCTTCCACAAAATTCCCCATCCATTCTACACCATAAATCCAACCAAAAATCTGTCCACAAGCTTCATGCCGCAAGCAAGGGAAAGGAGGAATCTTGGATGCACTTGCTACCAAGTTGGAGCATTTTAGGTGTTTTCTTTCCTTTGATTTTAATGTCTAATTTTATGTATCTTTGCTTTATGAGTATGAGGAACTAAACCCCTCTTAGTTAGGGGGTGATTCGAAACCATGTACATGCTTGCAATATGATTTGATTACATTCAGTTGTTATTTCATAAGTTGCGGATTCAATTCGTTCATCTACTTGATTGATAACTTATTTGTGTATGTTGATTGAGAGTGCACGCTTAGTTTTCATGCATGAATATGATGCTAGATTATGAGGGAGTTTCACCTAATAGTTACAATCTTATAATCACAAGTAGTGAAGGTCGCTTGAAAACGATCGCGTTGAATGAATTCTTGGCACTAGTTTCATGCTCATCATAGTAACGAATGCCTCGTCAACACTTATAGTTCTCATTGTGCTTCATGATTCTTGATTGTATCTTTATTGTGCTCATCACGTAAGGAACCTTTGAGGAATGCTTTGAATTGTTGTATGCGCTTTTCCATCCAATTCATTAACTTAAGGAGAACTTGAAGGTTAATTTAAGCGTATCTAATTAACTTGGGGTGTTGAGTTTCATAATTTATTGAAAGAACAACTGAAAATCATTTTGTTTGCAAGTGTGTCATGTGTGGAGAAGAACCTCCTAACTAGCCTTTTATCCATCCTTTTCATCCAAAAACGTTTTACAATCTGTTTTGTTTTAAAGTTTCTGTTTTGTTTTCAATTTTCGTCCAAAACAAATCCCCCTTTATTTTGAAGTCTTAGATTAGTTAGAAAGTGTTTTGATTTGTGTTTCTAAGTGTTTTGATTCAAGTTTTCATCCAACTTCGTCCAAGTTCTTGTTAGGTTCTCAAAACTGCCCAGAAAGTGGTTTTTAGGCAGTTTTGAGTCATTAGGTTGCTGTTTTGAGTTTTAAGTTTGTTTAAGTATTTTAAAGTATAGTTTTGCATTCTTTGAGTCTAGTTTAGTGTTTTAAATTTTGTTTTTATGTTTTTAAGTCAGTTTTCAAGTGTTTAGCAATCCCTCCTAATCCCCGGCCTAGAACGATACCCTACTTACATCTATACTACAATTGTCAAAAAGAGGGTTTAATTTGTGTGTCAAGTAATTTACGCATCAAATTTTGGCGCCGTTGCCGGGGATTAGCAAAGTTGCTAATCCCTTGTCTTGAGTCTTGTTTAAATTGTTTAGTTTTTTTTTATTTTTTTATTTTTATTTTTATTTTTATTTTTTATTTTTTTTATTTTTTTTATTTTATTTTATCTTTTTTATTTTATTTTTTTTATTTTTTATAATTACCCTGTTTTGTTTACTTATGATATTTGATTTAGTTTTATTTCTTTGATATCAGGTACTAAAAGAAGTAAGACATGGCAATTGCTAATCTTCAAGCTCAAATGGCAATTCTTACTTCTCAATTGTCACAGTACATCGAAAGGACCACAATACAAAGCACCCCTACATTCGATGTGTCCTATACGCAAGGATATCAAGCAGATCAACATCCACAAAGGAGTTGGGAGAGTTATCATGATCATAATCAATCAATGAACAACTTGTTTTCCAACACGTATAATTCAGATTGGAGGGATCATTCAAACACTATGTGGTGGGAACCTCAACCAGTTCAACACGAAGGATATTGGCAGCCATATAATGAGTTCTATTCAAGCCCTGCTCAGCCACCACAACCTCATACACAATATACCCAACCAAACTCAGGTTTGTCAATAAATTATGAACAAATTCTTAATGAATTAAATTCTTTGGCGCAGGGCTCACAAAATCAAGCCAAGGAGGCTCAACAAGGAGAATATTGGCAGCCATATGAGGAGTTCTATACAACGCCTATGCAGCCACCACAACCTGCCCCGCAACAATTCCAATCAAATTCAGGTTCGTCAATAGATTGTGCTCAAATTCTTGATGTACTAACTTCTTTGACGCAGGAATCACAAAATCAAGCCCAAGTGATGAGCGAATTGAAGAATCAAATGGGAGAGATCGCGGAATTCATGGGGCAAATGCAAGAACAAAGTGAAGTAACTGACTCAACTGTTGAAATTATTGAAGCTATCAACTTGGAAAGTGGCATAGAGGTTGGAGATGAACCCAAGATGTCCAAACCAAGCCAAAACATGGATGAACAGTTACTGCTCGAAGAAGGGGAGGATAACAAGGCCACGGCAAAGGAAGAACCACCATTGCTGCAGCCTACCCTAGCCCCAACACCCTTGCCGCAAACCCATATGCCCTCTATGCAGTCCACTACAACCAAGGTAAGCCCAAATTCAATTCGTGAGGACCCCGTTCCACTAAATGTCTTTATTCCTTGCAGGATCATGCAATCCAAGGAAGAAGAGGGTGAGAAAGGCATCTTTGAAACCTTTCCAAAGAATCAAGAGAAAGAAGTGGATAGGGAATGTCTAGAATGCATCAAAGAGGATGTGCTTGAGACAACCATTTCTAAAGAAGTTGAATTTTATGACATGGTACAAGTCCCAACCATCACATTCAATCTGGCCAAGTCCAATATCCCTGAAACTTTCAAAAATGTGGTGTTTGTCATTGAGTTCTTGTCGGACAAAGCAAGTAAGCCATCTTCTCCAATTTCGATTTTAGTATATACTAACTTGTTGATTTTAATGATTCAGGCACCTACACTAGAATTTAAACCATTGCCGAATCACGTCAAGTATCACCGTCCATTCAAGGATCAATTCCATGCTATGGGCCCTATCCAAGTTTAGAAGGAAGTATCGTCCGGCTGCAAGACGTTAAAGAAAGCGCTTCTTGGGAGGCAACCCATGTATTCAAAAAAAAAAAAGGAAGATCTATGAATCGCTCTACAATCAGTTTTGCGTTTCTAAAAACCTTCACTTTTCTGCATTTTTATTTTGCCATGATTGTCATTTTTTTTTTGTTTATTTAATTATTTTTGGGTGTGGGTTTATTTTTGAAACATTGATAGATATGCAAGATATTCTTACATTCTTTTTCATGAAAAAAAAAAAAAAACTTAAACTTCAAAATATTTTACAATGATGTGTGAATTAATAGCATTCATTGGTCAGGTGGTGCTTCAGTAGTCGGCGGAGCTTCAGCAGTCGGCGGGGCCACGGAAGGAGGAGGTATCTGAGGTTGATCAGTTGGAGCTTCACTACGCGGTGTCGCCCCAGAAGACGAAGGCAGATGCGGTTGGAACAAACCCACAAACCTTCGGTGATCAAGTAAAATCTGACCATCAGTGTCCTGCATCTGGTCAATCTTCCTCTTCATGGTTGTGGCATAGTTGTGTGCAAGCTTGTGCAATTGTTTATTTTCATGCTTGAGTCCTCTAATCTCCTCTTTGAGACTCTGTATTTCAGCCACCAACGATTCAACGTGACGGGTTCGGGCAAATAGGCGTTGGGCCATGTTGGACACGGAACCGGCACACTGCACGCTAAGAGCCAGAGACTCCTTAACCGCCAATTCATCAGACCGTCTAGCGAGCAGTCTGTTATCTTTTGGGGTGACAAGGTTCCGGGCCACCACCGCAGCGGTCACGTCATTTTTCATCACCGAATCCCCAACGGTGAGGGGACCGGTAGGGGATATGAAAGATGGGCGCCATATGTTGTCTGGTGAAGGCGGAGCTGCCTCTTCACCAATGTTCAAGTCAAAACGACGATCGGAAGGGCTAGACATTTTCTGAAGGTGGTGAAGAAAGAAGAGAGTTGGACTGATTAAGATTTTGGAAGTTTACAGGAGGGAGTGTTTACAGGAGGGAGCTCAAGTGTGTTGTGGAACAAAATTAGGGCCTCTATAAAAAGAAGAAATCAAAGAGGCGCTCCTCAGAAATTGAAGAGGCGTCCTCTCGCAAATCGAAGAGTCGGGGCTCCGTTCTCAAACGCCTGATTCTTTTCTCAAAAGAGGAGTTTCCTTTCTCAAAAGCCGGATTCTTTTCTCAAAAGAGGCGTTTCATTTCTTAAAGGCTGGGCTTGCTCAGAAACCACGAGCCGAACCCCGGATTTCAAAAGATCAATTTGTCCAGACGTGTCGTCACTTGTCACACGCAAATTGCTTTGCGAAATTCTCGGGCAGTTTGTCGAAGCACCAATTCAGAAATCGAAGAGGGAAATTCAACAGTCAAAGACACGCTAGCTTTCTCAAAAGCTGGGCTTCAACCCACGGGCAAATCTTCTTTTCCAGATTTATCCGCACGTGTCACATGCTACCTCTACAATCGACGATGCTCAGAGCTCGAAGCGCCGATTCCAGATATCAATGAGGAATCAGCTTTGCAGAAATTACGGGCAGCTTTGTCAGAAAGCGCGTAATTTGTACTATTCATCCATCCACCGGCTGCCGACAATGAGTGAGAGAATAGTTCCGGTTGTGAAGAAAAGTCCTATAAGTATTTACCTTCGCCTTCCACAGCAAAGGCACACCCTCTCAGCACTTCTTCATCTCCGAGAATGCATTCCCAAAGAACCCTCTCGAGTCACACTGTATTCCTCATTCCCTGGGATACCCCTGCTAACAACCCATCCAGAGCAAAAGTATTTCATATCATAAAGGTTGAAAGCAAGAGTATCTCATATCATGCATTCTCCATGTCCTTTTCCTTGTCTTTGTTCTAACCTGCAGGACATGGAGAAATTGCTCTCGAGTACTCGTCTTCCACTGCTGATGTACTTCCAAAGAAGCTGCCACATCTACCTGAAGAACAGATAAGGCAAGCGAAAATGATACCAGCAGCATGTGGAGACAACGTACAGAAGAAACAAGCAGAGAAGAATGCAGCTCGTACAATCAACCCAGCACAAGGAGTCCGAGCTGAAGAACTAGAGAAACTGCCACATCTGCTTGGAGAACAAATAAGGAATTGCAACATCGCCAAAGAGAAAAGCTTCGCCGTACAATTCCAATCCAGTTCAAGATCAAAGCTGTGGAAAGTCAACAAGATCAACTATCTCCAAAACCAGATTTACGTTCTTAAACTCTACTCTGTCTGGTTTTTACTTTGCCATATTTGTCATGTTTATTTGTCGTTTATTATTTGCTTGTTTTTGGTGTGAGTATATGCTTGAAACATTGAGGACAATGTTTGATTTAAGTGTGGGGGGGTAACCATTGTTTTGCATGAAATTCGTAGAAATTTATCACCCATTACTTCTAGTGTTGTTCCTTGTTGTTTTAAGTATTTTTTTTAAGCTGTTTTGGAGTGTTTCAGTGTGTTTTGACATAAAAAATCCAAAAATTCATAAAAATTTGAAAAATTGTTTTTGAAAATCCAAAAAAAAGAGTTGTTTTTGTGCGCTTATTTGTGTCTTAGGGTACCTTCCAACACAATGATGAGGATTCGGTTTGTAATTGCATGACTGTTAAAGAGAGTTATAAACATGGATGAAAGTTTGATTTACTCTTTATTTATGTGTGGTTGTGGTTATAACTTATGAAATCACATGTAATCATAAAAGAAAAAAATTAGTTTTTGTAACATGCTTGAAGGAAAGAACTCAAACTAACGCTACAACCTTGTGAGACTTGAGCTTAAACGTTTATTTGGAGAGTTAAAATCTGTGCATTCTTGTTTTCTAAAGTCGTTGCATGATCTCATTATTCTTTGCTTGGCTATTACTTAGAAGGCGTTTCATCATTTAGTTCCAAATGCTAGAACTCATGCCTATTTCATTCAAAGCATGCTATTGATTTGCATAAAACATATTCAAGATGAAGTTGTGTAGTTACCACCACCAAAGCCAAACTGCCATGTATCCCATATCGTTATATGTTTAAGTTAACCCCATTGAGCCTTGATAGCCTACATTCTTTGTTAAACCACATTATCCTTACCTAGCCTAGTTTAGGACCATCCATACCCTTGTTCTTGAAGCATAGTAAAACATGATTCAAATTGAATTTCTTTTGATTAATGTATGGCAGAAAACAAGTGTGGGGGAAGTGTGAGTTATTATGCTTGTTGAAAAGAAAAGAAGAGTTGAAAAAAAAAAAAAAAAAAAAAAAAAAAAAAAAAAAAAAAAAGAGTTTTAAAGTGCTGCTTGTTGAAGAAAAGGTCCAAAACATATAATTCGGCCCTAATTATTGCTTGAATTTTCCTTTCGTGTCTAAAAGCTGATTTCTGCAATCTAAGTGAATTCTAAGTTTCAATTTCATTACTTTACTTGCTATTGCTTTAAGAACGATTGTTATCCTTATCCTTCATTTGTTAGCCATCACCCCAAGCCCCGTTACAACCCTTAACTTCATCTTGAGTGTCATGCGTTTCAATATGTGGAGTTTGAATTTGGTATGAGCATATGGTGTCACTGGTTCTCGCATCTAAGTAGTAGCATTCCATTCATGAGATCATATCTAAACATGCTTATTAACTCCAGAAATTGCTTTCTTTGTGATACATATATGTGAGCATTCGTTTTCATATCTACATCAATCTTCTCACATATAACTAGTATAGGGTGTGTAGTTAGAAAATCTGAGTGAAAATTGAGTGCATATCTTGTAAGGAATTGAGTGATTTCTCTAAGGCATGTTACTACATCAAAAACATTGTTTTAATTGATTAATTGTGAACTAGTAAGTGGTGACTATGATTAAGTATGTGCTTAAGTGTAAAGATGACTCAAATCTGTGGGGATAATGATTTTTAACATGTCATGTGCATTGGAAATCCCTGAGGCAAATGTTGGAAGGTTTAGGTTGTGTTTTATTTGTTTTGTTTCGTTTTATCTCTTTGTTTTGCTCGAGGACTAGCAAAAGCTAAGTGTGGGGGAATTTGATAGGAGCATATTTATGCGACTTAGTTGGCTTGTTCTTGTGCATTTATGTCGTGTTTCCTTAGTTATTTTAATGTTTAAAGTCATTTTCGTGTGTTTTCAGACTCTAAGTACAAAGTATGCAAGAAGATGCATTTTGGAGGCCTTTGGAGCATGTTTCGGGCTTGGAATGGATAGCAAATGCATGGGCCAAGTGGATGGACGAATTTGAGAACTAAAGAGGCCAAGAATATGAAGAATTATGGTCCAAAAGATGAAGAAAACAGCCCAAAAATCTGTCACCCCAACTTGCATTCCTTGCCATGCAAACCACATAGAATTCCCTTTGGATTCCATGCCATGCTTGATCACTCTTGTCCCCTACATAATTTCTAATTTCATGCTTCAATTCATTTAATTATTACACTCAATTGCTTGATACCTCTTGTTCCCTTCACTTATTAGATTTTAGACAACATTTACATCCATTACATGTACCAATTGATGCTCCATCATTCACATTTGGAATCCCATGCCTTGTGTACCACATGTTGCTGCACCTTTGACCCATTTATTGACACATTTTCACCTCCCTTTCCATCTCTATGCAATGTACACAATCATTCATGCTCCCTAGCTTCAAGACCACTCCATTTTACCCTTCACACTTTGCATCATCACTTCATTTTCACCCTTGGACCATTGCACACCACACACACAAATTACCATGCATTTCATCCTTAACCTAACCTGATTTTCTAAGGTTTTTGGGGCCTATAAATACATGTTTACACCCCTTGGCCAAAGAACAATCCCCCATATTCACCATTCATCAAAGAAATTCGTCCATACACACCCTAGGAAGCAAAACACCCCAAAAACACCATTCTAGTGCCTAGAAAACATAACAGCCACTCCACCTTCTTCCACCCTCTTTGCCTAGTTCTCTACCACTCCCCAACCATCAAACACTCTTCCACTCTCACCCTAAACCCTTCCACAAAATTCCCCATCCATTCTACACCATAAATCCAACCAAAAATCTGTCCACAAGCTTCATGCCGCAAGCAAGGGAAAGGAGGAATCTTGGATGCACTTGCTACCAAGTTGGAGCATTTTAGGTGTTTTCTTTCCTTTGATTTTAATGTCTAATTTTATGTATCTTTGCTTTATGAGTATGAGGAACTAAACCCCTCTTAGTTAGGGGGTGATTCGAAACCATGTACATGCTTGCAATATGATTTGATTACATTCAGTTGTTATTTCATAAGTTGCGGATTCAATTCGTTCATCTACTTGATTGATAACTTATTTGTGTATGTTGATTGAGAGTGCACGCTTAGTTTTCATGCATGAATATGATGCTAGATTATGAGGGAGTTTCACCTAATAGTTACAATCTTATAATCACAAGTAGTGAAGGTCGCTTGAAAACGATCGCGTTGAATGAATTCTTGGCACTAGTTTCATGCTCATCATAGTAACGAATGCCTCGTCAACACTTATAGTTCTCATTGTGCTTCATGATTCTTGATTGTATCTTTATTGTGCTCATCACGTAAGGAACCTTTGAGGAATGCTTTGAATTGTTGTATGCGCTTTTCCATCCAATTCATTAACTTAAGGAGAACTTGAAGGTTAATTTAAGCGTATCTAATTAACTTGGGGTGTTGAGTTTCATAATTTATTGAAAGAACAACTGAAAATCATTTTGTTTGCAAGTGTGTCATGTGTGGAGAAGAACCTCCTAACTAGCCTTTTATCCATCCTTTTCATCCAAAAACGTTTTACAATCTGTTTTGTTTTAAAGTTTCTGTTTTGTTTTCAATTTTCGTCCAAAACAAATCCCCCTTTATTTTGAAGTCTTAGATTAGTTAGAAAGTGTTTTGATTTGTGTTTCTAAGTGTTTTGATTCAAGTTTTCATCCAACTTCGTCCAAGTTCTTGTTAGGTTCTCAAAACTGCCCAGAAAGTGGTTTTTAGGCAGTTTTGAGTCATTAGGTTGCTGTTTTGAGTTTTAAGTTTGTTTAAGTATTTTAAAGTATAGTTTTGCATTCTTTGAGTCTAGTTTAGTGTTTTAAATTTTGTTTTTATGTTTTTAAGTCAGTTTTCAAGTGTTTAGCAATCCCTCCTAATCCCCGGCCTAGAACGATACCCTACTTACATCTATACTACAATTGTCAAAAAGAGGGTTTAATTTGTGTGTCAAGTAATTTACGCATCAGTGTACTGACACTATGACACTAATGGGGCAATAACTCAAGCCAGGGAATCAAGGTCTCATCAAGATCCGAACTCATATGAGAAACTGAACCACATGATTGAGAATCATGTATAATGGTGACGTCGTTATTCTCAAGGTTGCTTCTATGGATAACATATAGATATCCATTGTCTAGGCCTACTACTCAGCCATTTATGAAATGACTACAGAAGAGGTATCATCACTGATGACCAAGCTGATTGGCTCTAGTGCAAGTGGGAGATTGTTGGAAATGTGCCCTAAAACCAATCATATGATGATACTATACGGACATTTCACAAAGTTAAACTAATGTAGTTTAAATATAAAGGGCAAAGATTATTGTTTGAGCCGTCTCATATAAATGTTATATGCTTAAACGATAAGTCCAAGGAATATGTGATTGGGAGAATGCAATCTAAAGAAGTTAGATTCATGAGACCATTCTTTCATAGACACATCCTAAACGTTCCTGATCATAGGATTGCCAATTGGGCATTGACAGTCCGTTAAGATCCGTACGTGCTGTGTCTTCTCTCAGGGAGAGTGACTAGTCTCGAGTCATTGGTGTGTGTGACATCAAGACAAGTACGTAGGTGCTCAATAGAGAATGAGTTCACTGAACACGATCAACGAAGAGTTCTCATATTCATGTCACATGAGAACTCATGGTTGGGATAATGCAAAGTAGTCATTTGACCTGAGGCATCATAGTTGTGTTGTGGTTAAGTCTTTGATCTTTGATTATGTCAAAGTCACTCCATCAGGAGGGTGTCCTCGGCATAGTTGGGGTTAAGCCACTTAGCTATGGAGGCAAGTGAATGCGCAACAAGGGATCTCTAACCTTCAAACCGTTTGAGGGAGAATACTCTATGATATGATTAAGAATCTCTGATCAGAGTATGAATGAGATTTAGGAAGTCGTTCCAAATCACATTCAAGGTAATCATATAAGCACACGAATCACATTGGATAGTAGACATGAATAAACTATCAAACCAAACAATGTGGTCAAGAGTATTGTATTAGAGAAAGACCGTATTACATTTGTAATCCTAAACTGAATAAGTTCTCCACCTCTTCTGATTAGCTTGGGTAACCATGATATGCTGCTAGGTGTCACTCATGGTTTGTGGAAGCCCTAAACGTGTATAATCACTAAAGGGAGAATTGAAAGTAAGTTTCAATTCACAATCGGTTTGAAAGAGTTCTAATCGCCCACTGCCTCGCTAAAAGGAACCTAATGGATCGTACACCGTGTAAGGTAAAGATTGAAGAAACAACGGAGATGAGTAAGAATAATTAAATGGTTTAATTATTTATGGCAAGGATTAATTAATATGTTAATTAATCAAACGAATAAGTTCGTTAAAGACCTCGGGATAGTTTTGGACCTTAAGGCCCAATGGGCTTCGAACGTCAAGTCCATTGACTTAAGTTGTATGACAACTTAATGAATAATGATTCACAAAGGCCCAAATAGTCCAATGAATCCCTATGGCCGGCCATTTAGAGATGGAGTGGGTTTTGGACTTATTTACAAGTTTGCCACTCCAATGAATTAAGGTATAAATATGACTTTATAGCCAAAAAAAATTAATTAAGGGGTTTCTTTTGGAGAAAAGATGAGAACACAAAGCTCTCTTTTCTCTCTAAAGAGGCCGGCCACCCAAGAGGAAATTAACTAGCAATCTTGCTTCCTCTAGGTCACTCATTTCTTCATCAATCCATCCTTGGTGTGGAAACTTAGAGGTTCTCAATTTTGGGAACTTGGAGAATCTATTCTTCCATCCAAATCCATGGATCTAAGAAGCAAGGAATGAAGGCCCTCTCCTTGGGTGATTAGCCTTTGCTTATGCAAAGAGGAATCTACAAAGGTATAAATTTCTCAACTCACTTTGATTTGAGTTGAGTCTTGGTTCACCAATCTACTAGGCTTTGAATTTCATGGTTAATGTTTTGTTTTTAAGTGCATGCAAGCATGATTCCGCCTTTTAATTGTTAATAGCATGCTATAGATGTTGCTTAAATGAACATGTTTTCACAAAATCTTCCTTCATCTTGTTGCTCAAATTATGACATCACTCCCACTGGCCTTGTTGTAACTTAGCATTCATTCAAAATAACAATTATATTTTCTTGATTTGAATGCATATTGCTCCCACTAACTTAAATGAATCACACACAAAAGAATTCTTTCTCAAGTAATTCCATTTGAAATGTGTGACTTGTTCCATTAGGTCTATTCATTTAAATTATATGGTGTCATACACCATACTTCAAGTTTTAGTCATACTAAGACCTTTAATGTAGTCATATAAGAATTATCCAAGTCTTTAGTGGAAGCATGGCTCCTACTAAGGATATAGAAACTCAACCATTCCTTCTAGGTGGTTGATATAATTCTTTATTAAAACTACATAGAGCAATATTGTTACATGAGATGGTGAATTTGGATTGTCTTGTTGTTAAATCATATGTTGTGACTCATTTTGAACTTATTTCCCTTTTGTTTCATTAACTTGTCCATATGCTTAGTTATTTAGCTTGTTCTCATAAAAGAGAATGATAGACAACTTGTTGGAAATGTGCCCTAAAACCAATCATATGATGATACTTTACGGACATTTCACATGTTAAACGAATCTAGTTTAACTATAAAGGGCAAAGATTATTGTTTGAGCCGTCTCATATAAATGTTATATGCTTAAACGATAAAGTCCAAGGAATATGTGATTGGAAAATACGATCTAAAGAAGTTAGATTCATGAGACCATTCTTTCGTAGACACATCCTAAATGTTCCTGATCATAGGATTGCCAATTGGGCATTGACAGTCCGTTAAGATCAGTACGTACTGTGTCTTCTCTCACGAAGAGTGACTAGTCTCGAGTCATTGGTGTGTGTGACATCAAGTCAAGTACGTAGGTGCTCAATAGAGAATGAGTTCACTGAACACGATCAACGAAGAGTTCTCATATTCATGTCACATGAGAACTCATGGTTGGGATAATGCAAAGTAGTCCTTTGACCTGAGGCATCACAATTGTCTTGTGGTTAAGTCCTTGATCTTTGATTATGTCAAAGTCACCCCATCGGGGTGTCCACGGCATCATTGGGGTTAAGCCACTTAGTCATGGAGACAAGTGAATGCGCAACAAGGGATCTCTAACCTTCAAACCGTTTGGGGGAGAATACTCTATGATATGATTTAGAACCTCTGGCCAGAGTATGAATGAGATTTAGGAAAGCGTTCCAAATCACATTCAAGGTAATCATATAAGCATACGAATCACATTGGATAGTAGACATGAATAAATAAACTACCAAACCAAACAATGTGGTCAAGAGTATTGTAATAGAGAAAGACCGTATTGCATTTGTAATCCTAAACTGAATAGGTTCTCCACCTCTTCTGATTAGCTTGGGTAACCATGATATGCTGCTAGGTGTCACTCATGGTTTGTGGAAGCCTTAAATGTGTGTAATCACTAAAGGGAGAATTGAAAGTAAGTTTCAATTCACAATTGATGTAAAATGGTTTTAATCGCCCACTGCCTCGCTAAAAGGAACCTAATGGATCGTACACCGTGTAAGGTGGAGATTGAAGAAACAATGGAGATGAGTAAGAATAATTAAATGGTTTAATTATTTATGGCAAGGATTAATTAATATGTTAATTAATCAAACGAATAAGTTCGTTAAAGACCTCGGGATAGTTTTGGACCTTAAGGCCCAATGGGCTTCGAACGGCAAGCCCATTGACTTAAGTTGTATGACAACTTAATGAATAATGATTCACAAAGGCCTAAAAGGCCCAATGAAACCCCAAGGCCGGCCATGATGCTTTTGGAGTGGGTTTTGGACTTATTTACAAGTTTGCCACTCCAATGAATTAAGGTATAAATATGACTTTATAGCCAAAATTCATTTAGGGTTTCTTTTGGAGGAAATTGGTGAGAACTTGTCTCTCCTTTTCCCTCTAAAGAGGCCGGCCCCTTGGAGGGTGTATCTAGCCATACTAACTACTCCAAGGTCACTCATTTCTTCTCCAATCTAACCTTGGTGAAGATACTTAGAGGTTCTCAATTTTGGGAACTTGGAGAAACCTTTTCATTCATCCAAATCCATAGATTTTAGATGCAAGGAATGAAGGCCCTCTCTTTGGGTGATTAGCCTTTGCTTATGCAAAGAGGAATCTACAAAGGTATGATTTCAACTCACTTTGTTTTGAGTTGAGTTTTGGTTCACCAATCTACTAGGCTTTGAATTTCATGGGTAATGTTTTGTTTTTGAATGCATGCAAGCATGATTCCGCCTTTTAATTGTTAAATGCATGCTATAGATGTTATTCAAATGAACATGTTTTCACAAAATCATCCTTCACAACTCCCAACATATAACCATTTTATGCTAGGTTGACGAAACCAACATTCAAAGACTATTCTTTAGAATGTCACACAACATAGAATTTTAACGTTTGAAGAGCTTGAGTCCTTTTAACAATTAAAATTACAAACTTTTAATAATAGTCAAGTACAATTATTCTTTAGACAACTATAAACCAATCACATTCAAGTTTATATCCATTTTCACACCTCCCACTATTTCTCATGACTTTAATGAGAAATCACTTCATACATTCAAAAATGTATAAAAGTGGAGTATATTGGAAGAAGTCATTGTGTAGTAGCTTTAAAACATTTCAAGCTTATTTGTTTCAATCTTCACTAAGTTAATGTCTTGTTATTAAGTGACTAAAGTCTTTAAACATTTTATAGATTTAGACACTTCTTTCTTGGTTTAATCACTAACATAATTGACATTTTAAAACCTTTTAAAGAATGCCCAATTAGTTGTTCAAAACTACTAATTGAATCAAGAGTGATCTTGATCATTGTGTTTCAAGTGATAACCATATAAGAAACATTTTTCTTATTACTTATATCATTATAATGTGATCTTCCTTTTCTTCAAGAAAGGATACTCTAGACTTTTGTCAATTCATATAGAACTCATAGGTAGACAAATGGAACCAAATCTAAAGATTCATTGTATCCTTTTATGTCCTACATGTGAGATCTATCCATAATTGATAAATCTAAAGTTTGGTTATCACATTACAATAAGTGATATAACTCTTGTATCTCATCTAGGATACAACAAGACAATTTTCAATTCATAACACTACTTTAAGGAAATAGTATATTAAAAAGGCATTTTTTCACATTACATTAATATGATAGTTCAAACATTCATAATGTTTAATACAAAAAGTATTAGCTCTATACATTTAGAGACTAATTTAAATACCTTTATACATTTAGGCACTAATAGTGGTCTTCCATCATATGAAGCCACATAATAAGTTCTTAACAAAATAAGAAAGTTTAAAGACAATCTTTAATGCCTAACAAACTTCCTAAGTAGTAAGCAAAAAACATAGTGGCCGAACCCTTCACCACATTTTCCTTGCTTGTTCATCTTCTACTTGGCTTCTCCACCTATATACAATTATACAAGTGATTAGCTCTTTATATCAAATATAAATATTTAGAAGATCTAACATTTAGAATTGAAGATAAGAACATAAACCATACCTTGTGGCTTGTCCTTAAGACTTGCAAGGTATAACCTGCAATTCCTCCTCCAATGCCCCTCCTTTCCACAGTGGTGGCAAGTCCCTTTGGGCTCCTTTGCCTTCTTTTTCCTCACTCCTCCTTTCGGCTTAGGAGTGGGTGGCTTCTTCTCCTTCCCTTTGCCTTTGCCTTGCGGCTTGGCCTTGGAAGAGGATGGCTTGTTGTAGACTACTGCAGAAGTCCCTACAACGTTCTCTTTCTTTATAGTCTTCTTAGCAGTTACTAACATATTTAGTAACTCAAAGAGAGTACTATCCATCTTATTCATATTGTAGTTCATTACGAACTGCGCGAATGAATCAGAAAGAGAAGCCAATATGAAGTCCTGGGCCAATTCCCCGTCAAGTGGAGTACCAAGGTTCTCCAATTGTTCAATGAATCTTATCATCTTCAGTACATGTTGATGCACTGGAGCCCCCTTGACCATCTTGGTCTTCACAAGTTCACAAACAGTGCTAAAGCGACGGTTGCGTGTCCCTTCACCATATAACTCCGTAAGATGGAGTATTATTGAAGATGCACTGTCCATGCCCTCGTACTGTCTCTGTAGCTCTTCATTCATGGAAGCCAATAGATAGCACTTGGCTTGTGTGTCATCCTCAACGTGCTTGTCAAACTTAGCACGTTTATCCTCAGTAGCCTCAGGCTCGAGAGGTATGTGAGGTGGAGCCTTGTCTAGTACGTAAACAATCTTCTCCAATGTTAGGAGAATCTTGACATTACGATACCACGATGGGAAATTGTGCCCCTCTAGGCAATGTTTGTCGAGTATTTTCGCGAGTGTGCTTCCAACCATATCTAAATACATAAACAATAAAATAATTAGTTTGATTGTTGATTAAGTCAAACGATTCGGATCTTCAAACCGAATGACACCACCCACCATTTTTGGCAAATTCCATATCCCTCAAGATGGAATCCGGGAGTTTTCAAAGAAAGCTCCTAGCAGGTTATGGGAGGCTCACTATTACCAAGCCCACCTCACGATGATACGATGTTGGCTAGCAAAAATAATAATGAGAGGGTACAATTACCCATTCACAACAACCTCTTGTGATTACCCATCTTTTTGGCCTCTAAAGAGCAATGCCTCACGATGATACGATGTTGGCATCATTTCTCTTAGTTAAGTTCTTTCCCACCATGCCGGTTTAGATAGGGGTTCAAGCATGACCTCACGATGATACGATGTTGGCCACACTCGTTGCCTACCTTAACCTCATCAAATGTTTTAAATAAACTCTTCCTGAGTATAAGCATGCACTTTGCACTCCCCCATGATAGGGTGAAGGCGATGTACACGTCATAAACGATTGGAGCCTACCACGGTGGAAGGCCACGAAAAAGTGTTCAAAGCACTCTTACGCTTTCACCTTAATATTGTATGTTGGTTGAGGGATTTTAAGGTCTCATCAATTTTATTTATTTAATCATATTCAAATAAATAATGTCCTATTACAACTACTAGTCCAAAGTTAATGAAATTAGTAGCATATGCTATCCCCACTATTCATTTTCATAAAACAAATCAATATCAAAACATTTTTTCAAAATATTGGAGATATATATAACTACTAATTGTTTTCATTATAGTTTAGTAGCGTATGATACTCCCACTATTTGTTTTAAGAAAAACAAATCAATATCAAAAACGAAATTTTCAAATATTGGAAGTAACTACTACTACTAAGGTTTTTGCATTCCTTTTAAATTGGACTTTATAGTTATCTAAGGCTCTTGGATGACCATGGATTTATTAGGTTATTGCAACAATGAGCCAACATTGTTGAATATAAACTCGGGGAGGTTGTGTCAATTTAATTACGTGCTTTTCAATCCAATTAAAACATTTTCATTGAGCCATTAGAAATGAAAGACAATCATTCATTGCTAATTAGGGCATTGGACCCATTTAATCTTTAATCTCATGTCAAAACCCTCTTTTAGTTATGTCTCCTTACCAATAGTTAAAGAAACTCTAGTCTAGCACTAGAGGGAATCAACTAACTAAAAGAGATTAAGAAATAATAAGAATTACAAACCGATTTGTACAAATTCCTACAAATTACACATACTAAGAGGGAGAGATAGATTAATGTCAAATGTGACAAGGTCCAACAAAAACAGTAATTAAAACACATTCCCAAGGTTCAAACAATTTGATTTTAGTGCCTTATCTCATAGCTCAATTATCGTTTAAGGCATAAGTCCATAGTCACCCTTTTTCTAACTACTTAATCACATTAAATAATCAAAATGGAATGCAACATGAACATTTAGATTTAGTGCATATGGGCATAATAGAATTATGAGTTTAAACAACTAACAAAATTAAAATCAAATATTTTAACTTTCTAGTTAGTAGGGGCCTAAATGCAAATAAGAAAAAGTTAGGGGTCAAACCGTAAATACTCAAAACTATAAAATATCTTTTTCCAAATTACAAAAGACCCCCCAAGTGGATAAATCCACTAGGGTGGCCGGCCACATTAAGGGGAGATGGGAAGTCTCACCCATCTTGCTTTAATTCAATGCAAGGTAGAAAAATCCAAATTTGCATGTCACTTGGTTTTGGCTTAAAAGGCTTTAATGAAAAAGGTGATGGAAATCTCCTAGACAAGTCTAGGGTTTTAAAAGTTTTAATATGGTTATGGATGGTAAGAACATCATCCAAAACCATAAAACTATGCATGAAAACCAAATAAAACCATTTTCACCCAAAACCAAACTATGAACACCAAGAACAAAACCATGAACACTTTTTCAAGATTTGTGTATTCTTGGTGATTTTTCAAACCCAAAAACTAAAGTGACAAGGTTTCTACTTTCTAGCTTTAAAATGATGTGTGAGTGTCTTACAATAAAACACAGACACATGCCCAAAAATCCCCAAAACCGTGCCAACCACAAAGAACAAAACCCCAAAATTTTGTTCATGACTTATTCTTCATTCATGCATACAAAACAAATTTTACATGCATATCTTTTTCAACTCTTGATTTATATTTTTCAACCATTGAAAAACAAAAGATAAACATACTTTAAATGAAGAAATAATATGTCAAACTAGTTCAAAACTCAATTTTCATTCATGCATACAAAACATCTTTTGCATACATATCTTTCTCAACTATTGACTAACATTTTTCAACTATTGAAAAACAAAAGATAAACATATTTTGAATGAAGCAATAATTATGTCATGCATAATATTAATACCCATATGCATAAAATCCAAAAGGACACATTATACATAAACCTTTGGCTCTGATACCACTTGAAGGGAAAAATATGAGTTTAACACATGGGATTTCTAAATGACTAGCATGCATATACAATTCAAGATTTATATACATGAGCAACGGAAGCAATTTATCAAATAATATCAAAGCTATAGTCATGCAAATCCCCTTCAAGGTTCATAGGTTTATATATAATGCATCTAAAACATTTAAGTTAAGAATAAAGTGAAGGTATAGATCTATACCTCTTGATCTTGAGTTTAGACCAAGGATGGACCACCTCCAAGTCCTTTGCTCCTTGAAGTCCTTGAGCCTAGCCTCCCTCCTTGCCTCCTCCACTTTGTTAGTAAGAGTGCTCCAAGGTTCTCCTTTAGTCTCCAAAGGAGAAGACCTCTAAATATCCACACCCTCTAGTGTAGTGAGATGGATGGAGGAATAACCAAAAGGGTGAAAGATTGTTAGCTAATTCACCCTCTAGGTGGCCGGCCTTTGTGGTTTTAGAGAGATGTTTTCTTTAGCCTCTTTGTTCTTTTAAAACACACAAAAAACCCTAAGGATTAAAACTCTATAAAGTTCCTTATATAGACATAAAGAAACCTAGTCAACAACTTGACTAAATATCTCTCCCTCTCCACTTGCAAGGGCCGGCCCCTTTGTGTTGGTTTGGGCTTTGGGCTTTTATTTATTTCTAGTCATCCAATGCTTGAATAAAAGCCTAATGGGTTTAGGCCCAATGGGCCCAATTAAACCCGAACGTTTCTTTAAGCCCAAAACAATCTTTTATCGCTTTTATGATTTCTTTAGACTTTCTAAATTAATCACAACACTTAATTAATCCAATCAATTATTTCCATCATCCATGAACTTATATTCGCAAGTAGTGAAGGTTGCTAGTCACAATCGCGTTAAGTAAATTCTTGGCATAAATTTCATGCAATTCATAGTAACGAGTGCCTCGTCAATGCTTATATTTTTCATAGAACTTAATGATTCTTGCTTGTATCTCTATTATGCAATTCATGTAGGGAACTTGTAGGGAATGTTTTGGGTTGTCGTATGCAATCATCCAACTCAATAACTTGTGAAAAAACTGAGGGTTAATTAGTGCAATTCACGGTTAATCTGGGGCGTTGAGTATTCATAGTTTATCGAAAAGCAATTGGAGATCGTTTTGTATGCAAGTGTGACATGTGTAGAGAAGAACCTCCTAGCTAGCCTTCCATCCATAAGCTTCATTCAAATTCGTTCTACAATTTGTTTTAATTACAAAGTTTTGTCTTGTTTTCAATTTCGTCAAAACCAAATCCCCCTTTATTTTAAAGTGTTAGATTAGTTAGAAATCCATTTACTTTGTGTTTTTAAGTGTTTTGATTCAAGTTGTAACCCAAATTCGTCCAAATTTGTGTTTGTGTTCAAAACTGCCCAGAAAGTGTTTTTAAGGCAGTTTTGAGTGTTTGTTTGCTGTTTTGAGTCTTTTGGTTTGTTTCAGTGTTTCAAAATTTAGTTTTACATTCTTTGAGTCTAGTTTAGTGTTTTAAACTTTGTTTTTACGTTTCTATGTCAGTTTTCAAGTGTTTAGCAATCCCTCCTAATCCCCGGTCCAGAACGATCCCTACTTACATACTTTACTACATTTGATAAAAAGAGGGTTTAATTTGTGTGCTTATATATTTCGCATCAAATTTTTGGCGCCGTTGCCGGGGATTAGCAACATTGCTAGTCCCTTGGATTGTTTTATTTCAATTTGTTTTAATTTGTTCCAGATTTTGACCTTGTTTTGGTTCTTGGTTTAGGTACTAGTTTATGACTCGGAGTTCTCATCCGATTCGTGAACACATCTTGGACTTTGACGACGATTTTGAGCGAGAGTTGAGACAAAAGAGGAAGAATCCAGAACCTAGTGAATCAAGTTAAAATTCAGAAGCCGAACTTGATTTTGAGGAAGAAGAACCCACGACAAGAGTGGGTGAAGTGGAGGAAGCCATGGCACAAGACAATCGTACAATCAAGGAGCTTTCGGCTTCGGGATTGGACAATGCCACACCTCTATGTATTCAATATCTCGCGGCTGCCCAAGGAAAGACCTAGGAATTCGAGTTGAAGTCAAGTTTGCTACACCACATTCCAAAGTACCATGGGTTGTCCATGGAGGATCCTAACAAGCACTTGAAAGAGTTCGATGTGGTGTGTTCAAGCATGACTCCAATCAATGTTGACGGGAGCATATTGAAGATGAAGGCCTTTCCCTTTTCTCTCATGGAAAAGGCGAAAGATTGGTTGTATGAATTAGCTTCCGGAACGGTCACATCTTAGGAGAGCATGAAACGGGCTTTCTTGGAGAAGTTTTTCCCAACTTCTTGAGTCATTCTCCTACGAAAAAGGATAAGTGGAATTCAACAAGATGAAGGTGAGTCTTTTCCTACGTATTATGAACGTTTTAAATCTCTTGTTGCTTCTTGTCCACAACATCAAATGAAGGAGGAGTTTCTTCTACAATACTTCTACAAGGGGCTTCTACCAATCAAACGTCAAATGCTAGATGCCTCGGCGGGAGGAGCTTTGGTGGACAAGACCCCCACGGCTGCAAAGACATTGATAGCTAATCGAGCGTTGAACGCTCAACAATACGAAGGTGTTGGACAAAGGAGTACCCCACGACAACACCAAGTGAATGAGGTAAGTGCCATATCCGAACTTCAAAGTCAAATGGCTAACCTTACTATTCTTCTTTCTCAGGTTGTGGAATGACCAAAAGTACAAAATGTGAGTGCTTATGGCGTGTGCTCCATGCAAGGACACCTTACGGATAAGTGTCCACAATTGATAGAGAATGGAGGGTGGGAGACCCTCAATGCCGTGGGTTTTGGACAGCAACACCAACCTAGAAATGATCCCTTTTCTAATACATACAATCCGGGATGGAGGGATCATCCAAATTTCAAATGGCGAGAACCCCAACAAGGCCAACAACAAAGTACATTTAGGCAACAACCCCTGGGTTTCTATCAAAGGCCGTTTGCACCAACTCAACCCCAAACACAACCTACCCAAAACAAATCAGGTTCTTCTATTGATAATGATCAGATTTTTCAATTACTAACTTTTATGGCGCAGAGTATGCAAATTAAGGACAAGAGGGTGGACGAGTTAGAGAAGCAAGTAGGGCAGATTGCGGAGTTTGTGGGCCAATTCCAAGAGCAAGGCAAGTTGCCAAGTTCAACCGTTGTCAATCCAAGGGGAGGATTCGAAACTGCCAAGGCCATCATGCTAAGGAGTGGGAAAGAAGTAGGAACTGACCCACAACCATCTAAATCTGTCCCCAAAGAGGATAAGAAGTTGCAAATTGAAGAGGAGGATCATTCCAAGGCCACGACAAGGATTGAGCAATCCTTGTCGCAACCCCCTACACCATCTCCACACCCCAATCTGTCCAAATCAGGTAAGAAAGGTCCAATTCCAATTAGTTCTAATGTTATTCCTCCAAATGTACCGTTTCCTAGCAGATTTTTGCAAGCCAAGAGCGAAGAAGAGGAAAAAGATGTTCTGGAGACGTTTAGAAAAGTGCATGTCAATATCCCTCTCCTTGATGCTATAAAGCAAATCCCGAAGTATGCCAAGTTTTTGAAGAAGCTTTGTACAACAAAGCAACGTTTTTGGGAGAAAGAAGTGGTACATGTAAGCGAGAATGTCTCTGCCATGTTGCAAAGAAAGCTGCCACCTAAATGCAAGGATCCCGGTAGTTTCACTATTCCTTGTGTAATTGGTAATACTCATTTTGATTATGCCATGTTAGACTTAGGTGCATCTATAAATGTCATGCCTTATTCCATTTATGCATCTATGAACTTGGGCGAGTTGAAAAATGATGGTGTGATTATTCAATTGGCCGATCGATCTAATGCCTATCCAAAGGGAGTTTTGAAAGATGTTTTGGTGCAGGTAGACCACTTGATTTTCCCTGCAGATTTCTACATGCTCGATATGGAGGATTCAGGCCACTCTCCACCATCACCACGCTTACTTGGACGACCTTTCATGAAAACGGCTCAAACCAAGATTGATGTGGCCAAAGGAGAAGTCACTATGGCATTTGGTGGTGACATGATTAGTTTTAAAGTTTCTGAATTTATTGAGACTCCTAATGTTGTTCGTTCTTGTTGTGCCATTAATGTAATTGAAAATATAGGGCAGGAATGTTCAACACTAATCAAGAAGAATGTACCTCAAACCACCATCGAGGAAAGAATTGGAGTGAACAACAAGGGGTGCACGGCCCCAACCTTGAAATCACCAAATCTGGCCGAAAGCACCCGTTGTGCATCTGTTCATTGTGCTGCCACTTCTTTGTCGTACATGGGTAAGCCATCTTCTCCACTTTCAATTCCCATTTCGAATAATAGGTTGTTACCTTGTTTGGTGCAGGTACCTAGGTGTATTCAAAGTGGTGGGAGAGTTCATGTTGATTTAGGGAAGCAAAGCACAAAAATCAGGAAGGATCATTATCCCCTTCCATTCAAAGATCTAAAGCATGAAGTGGTTCGTAGGGCAGGTTGGAGAGGAAGCATCGCTGCATGCCGTGGGGTCTAATGAAGCCTCAAAGGAGTATCGTCCGGCTGTAAGACGTTAAAGCAAGCACTTCTTGGGAGGCAACCCATGTATTCAAATAAGGAAGATTTTGGAATCGCTCCACAATCAGTTTTGCGTTTCTAAAAACCTTCCCTTTTCTGCAGTTTTATTTTGCCTTGACTATCATTTTTATTTATTTCTTGTTTAATTGTTTTTTGTGTGGGTTTATTTTTGAAACGATGACAGTTATGCAAGGTATTTTTACATTCATAAAAAAAGAAAGGAACATTAAGCAGATAAATACAAGAGGGAGACTTCACAAAGGCTGCTTAGGAGAAGTCTCAGTAATCGGTGGAGCCTCAGCAGTCGGCGGGGCCACAGAAGGAGGAGGTATCAGAGGTTGATCATTTGGAGCTTCACTACGCGGTACAGCCCCAGAAGACGAAGGCAAATGCTGTTGGAACAAACCCACAAACCTCCGATGATCAAGTAAAATCTGACCATCAGATTCTTGCATCTGGTCAATTTTCCTCTTCATGTTTGTGGCATAGTTGTGTGTGAGCTTGTGCAACTGTTTATTCTCATGCTTGAGTCCTCTAATCTCCTGTTTGAGACTCATCACTTCAGCCGCCAACGATTCAACTTGACGGGTTCGAGCAAATAGGCGTTGGGCCATGTTGGACACAGAACCCGCACACTGCACACTAGGAGCCAGAGACTCCTTAACAGCCAACTCATCAGACCGTCTGGAAAACAGTCTGTTATCTTTAGGAGTGACAAGGTTCCGGGCCACCACCGCAGTGGTCATGTCATTCTTCATCACCGAATCCCCAACGGTAAGAGGACCAGTAGGGGATATGAAAGATGGGCGCCATATGTTGTCTGGAGAAGGCGGGACTGCCTCTTCACCAAGGTTCAAGTCAAAACGACGGTCGGAAGGGCCAAACATTTTCTAAGGTGTTAAAGAAAGAAGAGGTCGAACAAGTCAAGATCGTAGAAGTGCAAGAAGGGAGTTTTTTATAGGCAGAAATTCAAGTATGCTTTGAACGTCCTGCGTATCTCTATAAAAATTAGCATGTGATGGGATTTCAGAGATTGAAGAGGCGAGTTCAGAAATCGAAGAGGCCAACTAAAAAAATTAAAGATGCGCTAGCTTTCTCAAAAGCTGGGCTTGCTCAGAAACCACGGCCAATCTTCTTTTCCAAATTTGTCCACACTTGTCACATGCAACCTCTGCACTCGACGGAATTTCAGAAATCGAATAGGCAATTCCAGATATCGAGAGGCATCTGCTTTTCCAGACGTGTCAGCATTTGTCACATGCAGAGTAAGCTTTGCAGAAATCATGGGCAGTTTGTCGAAGCGTCGATTCTAACCATCTACTTTTCCAGACGTGTTAACATCTATCACATGCAGAGTCAGCTTTGCAGAAATCATGGGTAGTTTGTCGAAACGCCGATTCCAGATATCGAAGAGGCACTTGCTTTTCCAGACTTGTCAGCGCATGTCACATGCACACTCAGCTTTACGAAAATCACGGGCAATCTGTCGACGATTTCTGGTGCAGTAGAAAGAACGTGAAGTTTACTGTTCAATCATCCAACGGTTGCCGACAAGAGTGAAAGAACAGTACCGGTTATTATTTCCTATAAATGTCAACCTTCACCCTCCATGGCAAGGCAGACATACATAACCTTCCGTCATCTCCGAGAATGCCTTTCCAACAAACCCTCTCGAGTCACTCAGTGTTCCTTATTCCTTGGGGTACCTCTGCAAACAACCCATCCAAAGCAAAAGTATTTCATATCATGAAGGTTGAAAGCAAGAATATCTCATATCATGCTTTCTTCCTGTCCTTCTCATTGTCGTTGTTTTAGGACAAGGAGAAAGTGAGTAATCAGCCAGCACTTGGTATCAATCTTTCGATCTGGAACCGACTGCCTGGAACCCCTTCCTGATTGCTTACCTAGCCTTGCTCTTGAGTACTCATCTTCATCATCTTATGCTTCCTCTTCGTCTACCACATCTGCCTGGGGAACAGATAAGGGAAGTGAAAATGATATCTCGAAGCATGTGGAGACAATTTACCAATTCATCCTCAGCTAGGGACAAGGAGAAAGAAAGCAAGAGGTGGGCACTTGGAAAGATTGAAGAAAGAAACAGACCAACACCTTTACCTCGTGCCTGCCCGCTGTGTAGAAGAAACAAGCAGAGAAGAATGCAGACTGCACAATCAAATCATCCCAGCAGAAGGAGTCTGATTTGAAACCAAGGAACTCTCATATTTCTCGCTCAGAATTCCAAACCAGTTCGAGATCAAAGCTGTGGAAAGTCAACAAGATCATCTATCTCCAAAACCAGATTTGCGTTCTTAAACTCTACTGTCTGGTTTTTACTTTGCCATATTTGTCATGTTTATTCGTTAATTGTTTGTTTGCTTGTTTCTGTGTGAGTTTATGCTTAAAACATTGAGAACAATGTTTGATTTAAGTGTGAGGGGGGGTAAACAAGTTGTTTTGCATGAAATTCGTAGGAGTTTATCACCCATAACTTCTAGTGTTGTTCCTTGTTGTTTTAAGTGTTTTTAAGCTATTTTGGAGTATTTTAGTGTGTTTTGACATAAAAATCTGAAAATCTCATAAAAATTTGAAAAATTGTTTTGAAAAAAACCAAAAATAGTTGTTTTTGTATGTGTCTTAGGGTACCTTCCAACACAATGATGAAGATTTGGTTTTTAATTACATGACTGTTAAAGAGAGTTATAAACATGGATGAACATTTGATTTACTCTTTGGTGTATGCTTGGTTGTGGTTATAATTTATGAATTCACATGCAATCATAAAGGAAAAATCAGTTTTCTAACATGCTTGAAAGAAGGAACTCAAATGTACGCTACAACCTTGTGAGACTTGAGCCTAAACGTTTATTTGGAGAGTTAATAAACTGTGCATCATTGTTTTCTAAAGTCGTTGCAGGATCTCATTATTCTTTGCTTGGTTGCTACTTAGAAGGCGTTTCATCATTTAGTTCCAAATGCTAGAACTCATGCCTATTTCATTCAAAGCATGTTATTGATTTGCATAACACATATTCTAGATGAAGTTGTTTAGTGAGCCGAGAGCCAAAAAGCCTATCCCATTCATTATATGTTTAAGTTTAACCCCGTTGAGCCTTGTTTAGCCTACGTTCTTTGTTAACCCACACTATCCTCACGTAGCCTAGATTAGGACCATCCATACCCTTGTTCTTGAAGCATAGTAAAGCATGACTCAAATTGAATTCCTTTTGATTAATGTATTGCAGAAAACAAGTATGGGGGAAGTGATTCTTGTGTGTGTGTGTGCCAAAGTCCTTAATAAGGCATGGGTCGAAAAAAAAAAAAGAAAAGAAAAGAAAAGTTGTGAAAATGTATGAAAAAGAGTTCTAAAGTGTTGTTTGTTGAAGAAAGGGTCCAAAACATTGAATTCAGCCCTAAGTATTGCTCAAATCTTCCCTTTGTGTTAAAAGTTGATTTCTGCATTCTAAAGTGAATTCTAAGTTTCGATTTCATTACTTTGCTTGCTATTGCCTTAGGAACGTTTGTTATCCCTATCTTTCCTTTGTTAACTGTTACCCCAAGCCTCGTTACAACCCTTGACTTCTATCTTGAGTGTTATGTGTTTCAATTTGTGGAGTTTGAATTTGGTATGAGCATATGGTATCACTGGTTCTCGCATCTAAGTAGTAGCATTCCATTCATGAGATCATATCTAAACATGCTTAATAACTCCAGAAATTGCTTTCTTTGTAACACATATATGTGAGTGTTCGTTTTCATGTTTACATCAACCTTCTCACATATAACTAGTGTAGGGTGTGTAGTCAGAAAATGTGTGAAATTAGAGAGTATCTTGTAAGGAATTGAGCAAATTCTCTAAGGCATGTTACTACATTCAAAACATCATTTTAATTGGTTAAATGAGAACTAGTAAGTGGTGATTGTGATTAAGTATGTGCTCAAGTGTGAAGATAACTAAAATCTGTGGGAATAATGATTTTTAACATGTCATGTGCATTGGAAATCCCTGAGGCAAATGTTGGAAGGATTAGAATGTGTTTTGTTTACTTTGTTTTGTTTGTTTGTTTCGTTTTGCTCGAGGACTAGCAAAAGCTAAGTGTGGGGGAATTTGATAGGAGCATATTTATGCGACTTAGTTAACATGTTTTCTTGCATTTACTTACTTAGTTATTGCTTATAAGAGCGTTTTAAGCTATTTTCGTGTGTTTGTAGGTCCTAATAACAAAGTTGGAAAGAAAGTGCATTTTGGTGCAATTTGGAGCAATTTTGGGCCAAAATGGATTGTATGCATATGGAGCAAGTGGGATGGACGTTTTTGGTGTTTTAAAAAGGGTTTCAACACATGCAAAAATCTGAATAATGAAGTTGAAGTGTGGAAGTGTGCAGATACATACACTTAAGGAACAATTTGAAAGGAAAAGAAGTGAAAGATGCCATTTGTTGGATTGCTTTACAAGTTGTATTCACATTTTCAGCAACTACAAACATAATTGCAAGCTGAAATGATGCATAGCATGTGTGTAGAGGTGTAAAGTGGCCGAAAGTTGATGTTTGCAAGATGAAATGATGCAAAACATGTGTGTGAAAGTTGTCTAACAGCTAGTACATGTGGAAAAGGGATGGAATACAAGGAAAATGCATCCGAAATTGAAGAATGAAGGGACATGGACAACTACAAAGAAGTTGAATTAGCAAGAGATGAATGATTGCCTTTTGTTAAAGGCAAGACACAATGATAAAAGAGCATGTAAACTAGCTGTTTTTGCATCATTTTGGTATTTGTTTGTATTGTTTATTGAAGCCACTTGAGTGATTCTTTACTTTGGAGCTTCTATAAATAGGGAGTGAAGGGAAGAACATAAGAGGACATAAAAAAAATACAATCAGCCACACCACCCATTCTCCATCCATTCTTTTAGCCAAACCCATCTACACATTCATACACTACAGCACAAACACATTTTCAGCCATCTTTCTCTCTTTTGCCAACCCCCCATCCATCCTAAACACCACCATACCATCTCCCATCCATTCCTCCATACAAATACCATCCAAACCTGTCCCCAAAGCCTTGTGCCGCAGCAAAGAGGAAGAAGGAGAAGCCTTGGACGTGCATGCCATTCAAGTTAAGATTGCTGGAACATTTTAGGTGTTTTCTTTCCCTTGTTTTCAATGTTTAAATTCAATACTCTTTGTTTTGTAAGTATGAGGAACTAAACCCCCCTTTGGCTAGGGGGAATTCGAAACCATGTTTATGCTTGCAATATGATTTGATTACTTCTAATTGCGTTTCATAAGCTGTGAATTCAATTTACTTATCCATTCATATAAAAACTGATTTGTGTATGTTGGTTGAGAGTGCACGCTTAATTTTCATGCATGAATTTGATGCTAGAATATAAGGGAGTTTCACCTAATCGTTATGAACTTATATTCGCAAGTAGTGAAGGTAGCTAGTCACAATCGCGTTAAGTAAATTCTTGGCATAAATTTCATGCAATTCATAGTAACGAGTGCCTCGTCAATGCTTATGTTTTTCATAGAACTTAATGATTCTTGCTTGTATCTCTATTATGCAATTCATGTAGGGAACTTGTAGGGAATGTTTTGGGTTGTCGTATGCAATCATCCAACTCAATAACTTGTGAAAAAACTGAGGGTTAATTAGTGCAATTCACGGTTAATCTGGGGCGTTGAATATTCATAGTTTATCGAAAAGCAATTGGAGATCGTTTTGTATGTAAGTGTGATATGTGTGGAGAAGAACCTCCTAGCTAGCCTTCCATCCATAAGCTTCATTCAAATTCGTTCTACAATCTGTTTTAATTATAAAGTTTTGTCTTGTTTTCAATTTCGTCAAAACCAAATCCCCCTTTATTTTAAGGTGTTAGATTAGTTAGAAATCCATTTAGTTTGTGTTTTTAAGTGTTTTGATTCAAGTTGTAACCCAATTTCGTCCAAATTTGTGTTTGTGTTCAAAACTGCCCAGAAAGTGTTTTTAAGGCAGTTTTGAGTGTTTGTTTGCTGTTTTGAGTCTTTTGGTTTGTTTCAGTGTTTCAAAATTTAGTTTTACATTCTTTGAGTCTAGTTTAGTGTTTTAAACTTTGTTTTTACGTTTCTAAGTCAGTTTTCAAGTGTTTAGCAATCCCTCCCAATCCCCGGTCCAGAATGATCCCTACTTACATACTTTACTACATTTGATAAAAAGAGGGTTTAATTTGTGTGCTTATATATTTTGCATCATCCGCTGCCACTGAAGAAACCATGCAGCCGCACTGTTCTTGAAGTATTTCCACATCAGAATTGCTTCAAGGGGGTTTCTTCTATGAATTTAATTTCACTCATGTTGTTCTTGATATTTATATATTCTGTAATCATGTTGTGTAATTAAGTTCATAGCTGAGGATTTCGATGTAGCCTTGCAAAATTGTTCTATGTTATTAAGTTAAAGTATTCGATTCATCAATCTGTTTTCTTGTTTCATTCACTGATTTTATAGTTTAATTTGTTTGTTTATCTTAATGTTTGATCTCCATTAGGGTTTCTTACAGATTATTTGATCAAGATTATAGTACACATCATGCTTAATCTTGGTAGACATGTGAATGAATGAAGAAATTGCTATGCATACATCTTGCCATGTGATTTTTTTGGTTCTTTTAAGTTTTCTTATTCTTAATAGATTCTTACTTGCTAATCTAAGTTGAACATCACAACAAGATCACAGATTAGGAGTACTTGATCACAACCACACATCAAATGGATGATCATAAATAACTAAAATGAACCCTTGTTGCTGATTGGAGAGTTGAATGCGTTTTGACTTAATTTTCAAGGAATTGACTTGTAATGGTGAAATCAGTATCCCTAGTTCCATTCCCATCATTTTTGAATTAATCTATCATTCATCTTTATCTTGTCTTGCATTTTAAGTTACTTTAGCTTTCAAAACAAAAATCTATATTCAGTTTGCATTTTCATTGGCTAGTTAGGGTTCACATAAAGCTAGTAATTTGTAGAGGTCTAATCAGTCCCTGTGGTTCGACACCCTTACTTGTGCCATTATACTATCCTTATATTTGCACTTGAAGGGAACACAACACTTGATGCATAAGCTAAATGCATTTGTCTCACCAACAGAACGAAATTGGTCTTAGATTAATTTATGTTTGTCTTTTGTGTTGTTTTTGTTTCTTTTAGTTTTGGTTTGCTCGAGGACTAGCAAAATCTAAGTTTGGGGGTATTTGTTGAGTGCATAGAGTTATACTTTTATGCCCTCTTTTACTTAGGTTTTTTTACTTAAAATCTCTATGCATCACAAGGTATTTTGTTGTTTGTATTGTATTTCAGGATGAAAGTAAGGGCTTGAAGAAATCATCTTATTTTGAATATTTTAAGAGCCTAGAATGAATAGTTTGAAGCCCAACTCGCCCAAGACCAAACCATTGTCATGTTCCTTTCAAGTGCAAATATAAGGATAGTATAATGGCACATGTAAGGGTGTCGAATCACAGGGACTAATTAGACCTCTACAATTACTAGCTTTATGTGAACCCTAAAGAAAATGCAAATGAACATTGAATTTAGATTTTTTTTTTTGAAAGCTAAAGTAACTTAAAATGCAAGACAAGATAAAGATGAATGACAGATTAATCAAGAAACGATGGGAATGGAACTAGGAATATCAATTTCACCATTACAAGCCAATTCAATGAAAATTAAGTCAAAACGTATTCAACTCTCCAATCTGCAACTAGGGTTCGTTTTACTTATTTATGATCATCCATTTGATGTGTGGTTGTGATCAAGTACTCCAATCTGCAACCTAGTTGTGGTGTTCAACTTAGATTACCAAATAAGAATCCATTAAGAACAAGAAAACTTCAAAAAACCAAAGAAATCACATGGCAGGATGTATGCATAGTAGTTTCTTCATTCATTCACATGTCCACCAAGATTAAGCATGATGTGTATTATAACCTTGATCAAATAATTCATAAGCATCCCTAATGGTGATCAGACATTAAGATTAACAAACAAATTGAACTATGAAATCAGTGAATGAAACAAGAAAATAGATTCATGAATCGAATACTTTAACTTAATAACATAGAGTAGTTTTGCAAGGCTACATTGAAATCCTCAGCTATGAACTTAATTACACAACATGATTACATAATATATAAATATCAAGAACAACATGAGTGAAATTAAAGTTCATACAGAAAACCCCCTTGAAGCGATTCTGATGTTGAACTTATCCAAGAACAACGTGGCAGCGTGGTTTCTTCAGTGGCAGCAGATGGTGAAAGGAAATAAGGTTTTGTTTCTGGAAGAAAGGCTAAAGAAAAAGAAGAGAGAGAGCTCTGGGCAACCCCAAGGGGAAACTTGTGTAAAAGTGGAGTTTTATAAGGTTAAAGAGGCTGTTTCAGATTGCCAATACATCCCAGTAATTGGGTATTTAATTCCCGTGTTTTCTGCTGTTATTGGTCTTAATAAGAGCCATATTCATCACCATATTCAATTTCCACTTTTAGTTGTTTGTCTACATCAGCATCCTTATTCAATTCTCCACTTTTAACACAATTTTGTCTTTTTTGTCCTCAACTGAGCTCCAAAGTACAATTAGCTACACTACAAAATAAGGTAAAATGCAACTAGTTTAACTCAAAAATATCACAAAATAAGGCATATTTAGGCGACTTAGTTAGCTCGTTTTCTTGCATTTATATTGTTAGTTCATAGTGATTTTATTATTTTAAGCTATTTTCTTGTTTGTAGGTCCAAAGGGCTAAAGTAGCACACAAGTGCATTTTGGAGCAGTTTTGGGCTTGGAATGGATAACACATGCATGCAGCAAGGTGGATGGACGAATTTGAAGACCAAAAGAGGCTAGGATTATGCTGAAGTTATTAAGAAATGAAATCAAGAAAAGGAAGTAAAGGATGCAAGCAATAAAGAAGGAATGTTAGCCAAAGTTACCTTATTTTGTCCTAAACTTTCCTAATCCTTCACCTCTTAATTTCCAGCTGCAATGAGGATCTCTAATTATTTTAGGACACTAAATAAATGATCCTAGAAGACCTAATCCCAGTCAAAGAAGGCTGCCGCACCAAATATGCAAGGAATCCTTCCTTGCCGTGCAAGGAAGTCACATTCCCCTTTCTTTCTAGTGTCTAGTTTGAGTCTATTTGATTGTTTTGTGCTTTTTTGAGTCTTTTTAGTTTGTTTTGAGTTCTTTGAGTCTAGTTAAGTGTTTTCAAGCCTAGTTTAGTCTTTTTTGGGTCAGTTTTAAGTAGATTAGCAATCCCTCATAATCCATAGCCTAGAATAATCCCTACTTGCATCTTTACTACAATTGTCAATAAGAGGGTTTAATTTGAGTGTTAGTTTATATAACATCAAATTTTTGGCGCCGTTGCCGGGGATTAGCAACTTTGCTAATCCCCCATTGTTTCTTTCTGTTTCATTTTCGTGTGTTTTTAT
This sequence comes from Malus domestica, assembly GCF_042453785.1. Taxonomy (NCBI): domain Eukaryota; kingdom Viridiplantae; phylum Streptophyta; class Magnoliopsida; order Rosales; family Rosaceae; genus Malus; species Malus domestica. The sequence continues at coordinate 23,199,493 of NC_091671.1, read as the reverse complement.
TTTAGTTTCTGACTATGTTTTGTTTTCTTGTTTTTAGGTAGTTAGTTTATGACTCGAAGTTCTCAACCGGTTCGTAAGCATATCTTTGATTTTGATGACAATTTTGAACAAACTTTGAGAAGGAAGAGGAATCAGCAAGAGTCTAACCCAACAAATCCTGAACTCGAGCTTGAAGAAGAAGAAATAGAAGAGGAATAAGAGGCCATGGCTCAGGAATTAGAGGAGGCACAAGTCATGGCAATGGACAATCGAACAATCAAGGAACTCTCAGCTTCAGGATTGGACAATGCCGTACCCCTATGCATTCAATATCCCACGGCAGCTCAAGGCAAGACCAAAGAGTTCGAGTTGAAGTCCAGTTTGTTGCATCATATTCCTAATGTGAGAATTAACTTGACACACAAATTAAACCCTATTGTTGACAATTGTAGTAAAGATGTAAGTAGGGATCGTTCTAGACATAGGATTAACTAGGGATGCTAATCAACACAAAGACGACTTAAAAACACTAAATTAGACTTTATAGACTCAAAACTGACTCAAAACAACAACAAACAATAAAAAAGACTCAATTCTAGACCTAACAAGTGATTTTGATGAAACTAAACTTAACTTAACTCAAAAGATTAAAAGAAAACAGATTATGACTCAACTAACAAGACTTAATGAATGGGGGATTGTTTTTGACGAATTTAAAACTTAAAACAGAAACTTTGCATAAAACACTTTATAAAAACGAATTTGGTGAATTGAAAAAGGTGAAAGGCTAGTTAGAGGGTCCTTCTCTACACATGACATATGCATACGAACCAATTTCCAGTTATTATTCATTTAGACTATGAATGACAACACCCCAAGTTAACCGTGATAGCACAAATTAACCATCAGATTTTCCTTAACTCATTGAATTGGATGGAATACGCATTGCAACCAAACTATCCTTATCAAGTTCCCTAACTATGAAAAGAATGATAGAAAAACATATCAAAGGTCATTAAGTTCTTTGAAAACCATAAGCATTGAAGAGGCATTTGTAAATATGAAAAACATGATACTCCTGCCAAGGATTCACTTAACACAATTATGACTAGCAACCTCCACTATTTGTGAATATAAGTTCATAACGATTAGGTGAAACTCCCTTATACTCTAGCATCAAATTCATGCATGCAAATGAAGTGTCGACCCTCAGCTTACATACATAAATAAGTTTTGATAACTCAGATAAGCAAATCACATTCAAGACTCAAGAAACAAAAACTAGATGTAATCAATTCATATAAAACATATAATCATGGTTTTGAATTCACCTCCAACTATAAAGAAATTAGTTCCACATGTCTTTAGAAACTGAAAACAACATTAAAACCAACATTGAAACAAATCTAAGGGTAAGAAGAACCAGGAACGTCTCAGCAACTCCAATGGCAGATTTTGACCCCTCCTTGGATTGCAAGCCACGGCACAAAGTTCCTTCTTCTCCCTCCTTCCTCGCAAGCACTTGATGAATTTATGTGTTTTGGCGTGAATTGTACGATAGATGGTGGTGTCGAATTATGTGGGGGTGGTGGTTCTGATTTGTGGTAGAAACATATATTTATAGGCTAGGGTTATGCGGCACAATTCCTTGGAGGACAAGGTTAAGGCTCGGCCCAATCCAAAAGGGAAAAGAACTAGGGTTTGGCAGAAATCCAAGAGGAAAAGGATTGCAGGTTCTAGAGCTTCTAGAAAACAAAGAAGCACCACCTTTCTAGGGCTTCTAGAAAGGGTGGTGCGGCATGTTAATAGGAGAAGGGATAGGCCTTCTAGAAACAAGTTTTTATGTATCCAAGTCTGAAAATAATTCCCCCTTGTAGCTGGAATTAAGGCATGATAAGATTAGAATAGGATAAGATAAGATAAGGTTAGTTTGGATAAGGTTGGTTAAGATAAGGTTGTCGATAATGTTTCCTTCTTTTGAGCTGATTCCTTATCTTCTTTGTCTTGGATTTATTTTCTTCATCTCCTTAGCATATTCCTAGCCTTTTGAACTTCAAAACGTCCATCCAAAGTGCTCCCCACATATGATATCCATTCCAAGCTCAAAACTGCTCTAAAATGCTCCAAATTGCACTTTCTTGCCAACTTTGTCATTTGGACCTACAAACACACAAAAATAGCTTAAAACACTATAATAAGTAAGAACTAACAACATAAATGCAAGAAAACAAGCTAACAAAGTTGCCTAAATATGCTCCTATCAAATTCCCCCGCACTTAGCTTTTCCTAGTCCTCGAGCAAAACAAAACATAACCTAAACCTTCCAACATTTGCCTTAGGGATTTCCAATGAACATGACATGTCAAAGATCATCACTTACATAGATTTTAGCAATCCTTACCCTCAAGCACTGATAGGAACATATTTATGTGACTTAGTTAACTTGTTTTTGTGCATTTGTGTTGTTATTTCTTAGTTAATTATGTATTTTAAGCTATTTTCGTGTGTTTGTAGGTCATAATAACAAAGTTGGCAAGAAAGTGCATTTTGGAGCATTTTGGAGCATTTTTTAGCCAAGATTGGATAGTGCAAGCATGGAGACATGAGGATGGACGTTTTTGAAGATTTGAAGGCTAGAAATCAACATGTGTGTGTGCAAGTGTGTTGACCTACAACTCCAAACATCCATCCACTACACCCATTACATCCACTCATTACCAAACATCCGCCCACTACACCCATTACATCCACTCATTACCAAACATTCACCCACTACACCCATTACATCCACTTATTACGACAACACTCACCCACTACACCCATTACATCCACTCATTACCACAACACTCACCCACTACACCCATTACATCCACTCATTACAACTTCATACACTCCTCTCCCTAGCCTATAAATACATCCACCCTTCACCATAATTTGGGGGCCATCATCCAAAGACACCACATCATCTACACAACTCTCCACCCTTCACCATAACTCACCTATATCCATCCACCACCACAAGAGACCATCCATTCACCACTCACACCTTGGTGCCGCATATTTGCAAGGAAGGAGGATTGCTTGGAGTTGTGCTAGTCATTCAATTTGGATTGCTGGAGCATTCTAGGTGTATTCTACTTTGGTTTTTAATGTTTAATTTCAATTGTTTCTGTTTAATTGCAAGTATGAGGAACTAAACCTCTTTTGGCTAGAGGAGAATTCGAAACCATGAATATATTTGCAATATGAATTGATTTCTTCCAATTGTGATTTGATAAGTTGTGATTGCAATTGAATTATCTATTTTATTCATAACGGATTTGTGTATGTTTATTAAGGATGCATACTTAGTTTTCATGCATGAATTTGATGCTAGGATATAAATAAGTTTCACCTAATCGTTACAAGTTTAAATTCATGAGTAGTGAAGGTTGCTTGTCACAATCGCGTTAATTGAATTCTTGGCAAACGTATCATCCATTCATAGTTACAATTGCCTCGTCAACGCTTATGATTTTTATGGAACTTAATGATCTTTAATTGTATCTCTATTATGCATTCATATAAGGGACTTTTAGAGAATGATTTGGGTTGTCGCATGCATTCATCCAATTCAATGAGTAAAGGAAAATCTGAGGGTTAATTTGTGCGTCACAGTTAATCTGGGGTGTTGAGCATCATAGTTTATTGAAAAGCAATTGGAAATTGATTTGTATGCAAGTGTGTCATGTGTGGAGAAAGACCTTCTAGCTAGCCCATCATCCATCCAAAACAACCAATTTCGTGCAAATCTGTTTAGTTCTAGTTTCTGTGTTGTTTTACTTTATTTTCGTCCAAAATCCAATCCCCCTTTACTTTAGTGTCTCTAATTAGTTAGAATCTGTTTTAATTTGTGTTTTTAAGTGTTTTGAGTCTATAGAGTCTAGTTAAGTGTTTTTAAGTTTCTTTTTGTAAGTCAGTTTAGTTTAGATTAGCAATCCCTCCTAATCTCCGGTCCAGAACGATCCCTACTTGCATTTATACTACAATTTGACAACAAGAGGGTTTAATTTGTGTGTTAAGTTAATTTTCGCATCAAGCACCCTTAATCATAGTCACCATTTACTAGTTCGCATTTAATCAATTAAAACAACATTTTGAATGAAGTAACATGCCTTAGAGAATTCCCTCAATTCCTTACTGGATATACACTCTATTTTCACACAGATTTTCTGACTACACTCCCTATACTAGGTATATGTGAGAAGATTAATGTAAACATATGGACTAGTACTCACATATGCTTTTAAACAAAGAAGGTAATTTCTGGAATTATAAATGCATGTATATATATGATCTCATGAACGGAATGCTACTACTTAGAAGTGAGAACCAGGGATTCCATATGCTTATACCAATTTCAAACTCCACAGATTGAAACACATAACACTTAAGATTGAAGTGGTTTGTTTCCAAGTACCAATTTCAAACTCGTATCAATTCCCAAGTACCATAGGCTATCTATGGAGGATCCAAACAAGCATTTAAAAGAATTTGAAATGGTTTGTTCAAGCATGACCCCAATTAAGGTCGATGGAAGCATATTGAAGATGAAAGATTTTCCATTATCTCTATTGGAAAAAGCTAAGGATTGGTTGTACGAATTAGCACCTGGAACCGTCACTTCTTGGGAGAGCTTGAAAAGAGCATTCTTAGGAAGTTCTTTCCAACATCAAGAATCATTCTTTTGAGGAAGCGAATTAGTGGCATTCAACAAAATCAATGAGAATCCTTTCCGGCGTACTATGAACGTTTCAAGACTCTTGTTGCATCATGTCCCCAACATCAAATGAAAGAAGAGCTTCTCATTCAATATTTCTACGAGGGATTTCTTCCAATTGAAAGACAAATGCTAGATGCCTCAGGGAGAGGAGCGTTGGTTAACAAAACACCGATTGCTGCCAAGACTTTAATTGCCAATCGAGCATTGAATGCACAACAATATGAATGAGTTGGACAAAGGAACCCCCCACGGCAGCAACATGTGAATGAGGTAAGTGCAATATCTGAAATTTAATCTCAATTGGCTAATCTCACTCTTCTTGTGTCATAGGTTGTTGACAAACCCAAAGTGCAAGAAAGTATAATCTATGGCGTGTGTTCCATGCAAGGACACCAATCTGAAAAGTGCCCTTAATTGATCGAGAATGAAGGATGGGAAAGTGCAAACGCTATTGGATTCCAAAGCCAAAATCAGCCCATATATAATCCATATGCAAACACATAAAATCCGGGCAGGAGAGATCATCCAAATATGAAGTGGATAGAGCCTCATCAGCCTCAACAAGGAGGATTTTGGCCACCACCCCTTAGGATATTTCCAAGGCCATATGCACCAACTCAACCCCAACCACAATCTGCCTAACCAAAAACAGGTTCGTCCATGGATAATGATCAAATTGTTCAATTATTAACCACTTTGGCACAGGGAGTCCAAAATCAAATCCAAGCAATGCAAAATCAAGCCAAAAAGGTGGATGAATTGGAGAAGCAAATGGGGCAAATGGCAAAATTCAAGGGCCAATTCAAAGAGTAAGGCAAATTGCCTAGTTCAACTGTTGTCAACCCGAATGGAGGATTTGAATCTGCCAAAGCCATCACACTAAGAAGTGGCAAACAAGTTGGAACTGACCCAAGATCATCCAAATCAAGTAAAAACGAGGACGAGAAACTGCAATTCGATGAGGAGCTTAAAAATGATGGTGTTATGCCATATTCTGTTTATGCATCTATGAATCTAGGAGAGCTTAAAAATGATGGTGTTATTATTCAATTAGCCGATTGATCTAATGCATACCTGAAAGGAGTTTTGGAATATGTTTTGGTGCAGGTAGACCATTTAATTTTTCCTGCAGATTTCTATGTACTTGACATGGAGGATTCAACCCACTCTCCACCATCACCAATCTTAGTTGGATGACCTTTCATGAAAACAGCCCAAACCAAGATTGATGTGGCCAAGGTGATGCGAAAATTAACTTAACACACAAATTAAACCCTCTTGTTGACAATTATAGTACGGATAAGTAGGGATCGTTCTAAACCGGGGATTAGGACGGATTGCTAATCTCCTCTAAACTGACTCAAAAACTCAAAAACAAACTTAAAAACACTTAACTAGACTCTAATGACTCGAAACAAACTTAAAAGACCCAAAACAACTTAAAACAACTAAATAGACTCTACTAGACACTAGGAATGACTTTGGACGAAAATTGATTTTAACTTGACTCAAAACACTTAAAAACACAAACTAAGACAGATTCTAAGTAATTTGACAGACTAACGTAAAGGGGATTGGTTTTCGGATGAAATTAAAGTGAAAACTAGAAAATTAAAGACTTAAACAAAGTTGGACGAATTTGGTGAATTAAATGGATGATGGGCTAGCTAGAGGGTCCTTCTCCACACATGACACACTTGTATACAAATCAATCTCCAATTGCTTTTTTGATAAACCATGAATGACAGTGCCCCAGATTAACCGTGCCATCACTAATTAACCCTCAGATTTTCCTCAAGTCATTGAATTGGATGGGATATGCATCATCAACTCAAATCATTGTTCAATAGTCCCCCACATGCACATCATAATAGAGATACAATCAAAGATCATTAAGCTCAATGAATATCATAAGCATTGACAAAGCATTCGTAACTATGACATCATGATACTCATGCTAGGAATTTAACTTAACGCGATCGTGACCAGCGACCTTCACTACTTGTGAATATAAGTTTGTAACTATTATGTGAAACTCCCTTATATTCTAGCATCAGATTCAAGCATGCAAACTAAGTAGGGCTCCTTAATCAACATACAAGAATAAGTTTTGAATAAAACAGTTAAGCAAATTGCATTCACACTTTATGAAATCTCAACTGGAATTAGTCAATTCAGAATGCAAATATCTTCATGGTTTCGAAATTCCCCCTAGCTAAAAGGGGTTTAGCTCATCATGTTCACAAAACAAAGATAAACAAACTTAAACATTGAAATCAAAAGAGAGACTACACCTAAGAATGATCCAGCAATCCAAACTTGAATAGCAAGCACTCCAAGGGTCCTCCTTCTTCTTTTTGTTGCGGCACAAGGGTTGGGTGAAGGTTTGGATGGTGTATTGTATGGAAGAATGGTTGAAATTTTGAATGGTAGTGAATGGATGTGTTGATGGATGGTTGCGGCAAAGGGTGCTTGGATGGGTTTTTGTTGTGTTGAATGGTGGTGAATGATGTAAGATGTGTAGAATGGTCCCGGGATCCCTTAGAGGTGTGGCAAGGTGTTATATATATTGTAGAGTATGTAAAAACCCTAGGGAATAAAGGCTAAGGTACGGCATAAATAAAGGAAAAAGGCTTAGTAAGTTTTTATTATTGTTTTAGGATTTCTAACTCTAAAACAACATTTAATCATAGTCACCATTTACTAGTTCGCATTTAATCAATTAAAACAACATTTTGAATGAAGTAACATGCCTTAGAGAATTCCCTCAATTCCTTACTGGATATACACTCTATTTTCACACATATTTTCTAACTACACTCCCTATACTAGGTATATGTGAGAAGATTAATGTAAACATGTAGACTAGTACTCACATATGCTTTTAAACAAATAAGGCAATTTCTGGAATTATAAATGCATGTATATATATGATCTCATGAACAAAATGCTACTACTTAGAAGCGAGAACCAGGGATTCCATATGCTCATACCAATTTCAAACTCCACAGATTGAAACACTTAACACTAAAGATTGAAGTCCAAGGGTTGTAACGAGGCTAAGGGAATTGACTAACAAGAAAGGTTAGGATGGACAAATGTTCTTAAAGAAATAGTGAGCAAAGTAATGAAATTGACACTTAGAATTCACTTTTGAATGCAGCAACTAACTTAAAACACAAGGGAAGATTCACTAAACACTTAGGGCCAAATTTAAACTTTTGGACCCTTTCTTCAACAACCAACTCTTTTGAGTTCATTCTCACTTATTTAGAACTCTTTTCCTTTCTTTTCTACACACTTTTTTTTCTTTTTTCTTTTGTTGGAAATAACCTTCCCCCACACTTGTTTTATGCATAATGTTGATCAAATTGAATTCCTTTTAAGTCATGTTCCACTATACTTCAAGAACAAGGATATGGATAGTCCTATTCTAGGCTAGGTAGGGATAATCTGGCTAACAAAGAAAATAGGCTAAACAAGGCTCAAAGGGGTTAAACCTACAAAACAAATGCATGGGATGAAGGCTTTTTTGGCTCTGGTGGTAACTACTAAACAACTTCATCTTGTTATGTGTTATGCACTCAATTTTAAGCTTTGAATGAAACAGGCATGAGTTCTAGTATTTGGAACTATAATGATGAAAATGCATTCTAAGTAGCAACCAAGCAATGAATAATGAGATCATGCAATGACTTTAGAAAACAAGATATCACAGATTAATAATTCTCCAAACAAAGTTTTAGGCTCAAGTCTCTCAAGGATGTAGCGTTAGTTTGAGTTCCTTCCTTCAAGCATGTTACAAAAACTGATTTTTTTTGTTTTGTGATTTCATGTTAATTCGTAAACGTCAACTACAACAATGTATTAACCAAAGAGCATATCAAACTTTCATCCATTTTTGTAGCTTTCTTTAACAGTCATGTACTTAAAAACCAAATCCGCATCATTGTGTTGGAAGGTACCCTGAGATACAAACACAAAAAAAAGACTCTTTTTGGGTTGTTTTTCAAAACTTTTTTCGATTTTTTCTTTCTTTTTATGTTATATGACACATAAACACTTCAAAACACACTAAAACACTTAAAAACAGTGAATAACAACATTTGGAGTGATAGGTGAATAAATCCCACGAAAATTCAATGAAAAGCATTTGTTTACTCCCCCCCCCCCACACTTAAACCAAACATTGTCATCAATGTTTCAAACATAAACTCACACAAAAGCAAACGAACAAACAACGAACTAAGCAAGGAAAAATAAAATAGTAAAGAGAAGGGTTTAGGAACGCAAATTTGGTTTTGAAGTGAAAAGCCCATCTTCTCCTTGTTGAATGCATGAGTTGCCTCCCAAGAAGCGCTTCCTTTAACATCTTACAGCCGGACGAATACCTCCCTTCAAGCTTCATCGGAGCCCACGGCATGGAAAGGAATGTCTTCCATAACCTGCCCCACAACATTCTCATAATATGGCATCAAACGATGCCCATTCACTTTGAATTCTACGCCATTTCTTAAGCTTTGAATTTGGACTGCACCATAAGGATAAACATTAGTAACAACAAACGGGCCAATCCATTTAGAACACAACTTACCAGGGAACAAACGTAGGTGGGAGTTGAAAAGCAACATTTTTTGCCCTATTGAGAATGTTTTGCCACGAATCATCTTGTCATGGAATGCCTTTGTCTTCTCTTGTAAATTCGAGCATTCTTATATACTTCATTCCTAATCTCTTCAAGTTCATTCAATTAGAGCCTTCTTTGCATTCCAGCCGCATCTAGGTCCATGTTGAATGTTTTGATAACCCAATGTGCCTTGTGCTCTAATTCCACAGGGAGATGGCATGGTTTGCCATAGATTAGCCGAAATGGAGACATCCCAAGTGGTGTTTTGGAGGCTGTATGATATGACCATAATGCATCATCCAAACGCAAACTCCAATCTTTCCTAGTGGCTCTAACAATCTTCTCCGAAATCTGCTTGATTTCTCTATTCGAAACCTCGACTTGGCCATTTGTTTGGGGGGTGATAAGGTGTCGAAACCTTATGCTTGACATTATACTTCTTGAACAATGCCTCAGTGGTCCGATTGCAAAAATGAGAGCCTCCATCACTTATGAAAACCCTTGGCATTCCAAATCTGGAGAAGATGTTCAGTTTGATAAAATCTGCAACCACTTTAGAATCATTAGTACGGGTGGCTTTTGCTTCCACCCATTTCGATACATAATCAACCGCAAGAACAATATAAGGGAAACCATCAGGAAAAGGAAAAGGACCCATGAAATCAATGCCCCAAACATCAAAAATTTCAACATTGAATATGGCAGTTTGTGGCATTTGGTCTCTTGTACCTATATTCCCTGTTCTTTAGCAACAATCACATGTTATGCAAAAAGTTCTAGCATCTTTAAATAGAGTAGGCTAATAAAATCAGCATTCTAAAACCTTAAGTGCTGTTCTTTGTGTACCAAAGTGACCACCACATGCATATGTATGACAAAAGTTTAAAATTGAAGGAAACTCATATTCATGCACACACCTACGTACAATCTGATCAAGGTAAAATTTTCATAAATATGGGTCATCCTAAACATAAAACCATGCATCATGTGTAAGTTTATCATGTTGGTGCTTGGAACTTGTTTAGAAACTAAATAATTCACCAAATCAACATACCATGGTTCACTTACCTCAATGGACAGTAATTGCTTATCAGGGAATGTGTCTTGGATAGGTATTGACTCCTCATCATGCACCAAATGGCTCAAGTGGTCAGCCACCACGTTTTCACTCCCTTTCTTGTCCCTAATTTCAATATCGAACTCTTGGAGAAGAAGCATCCATTGCATAAGCCTTGGTTTAGCTTCTTTCCATGTAAGCAAATACTTCAAAGCTCCATGATCAGTGGAAACAATAATTTTAGTGCCAATTAAATAAAAATGAAACTTATCTAATGCAAACAAAACAGCAAGAAGTTATTTTTCAGTGGTGGAGTAGTTTAATTAAGCATCATTCAAGGTTCGGGATGCATAATAGATGACATGTGGCTACTTGTTCTTCCTTTGGCCTAAAACAGCTCCAATTGCATAATCTGATGCATCACACATTAGTTCAAAATGAAGGCTCCAATATGGTGGAATAGGGTTAGAATTAATAGAATTTGAACCTTTTTTACCTGTAGTGGACGGATTGAATGGATTAGGGAGTGGTGGAGGCTGCGGCAAGGTTGTTTCCTTCCTTGTCGTGCCTTGTCTTGCTCTTCCTCCTTGAATTGCAATTTTTCATCCTCTTTGTGGCTTAAATTGGATGATTGTGGATCAGTACCTACTTCTTTTCCATTTCTCAATGTGATTGCTTTGGCATATTCAAAGCTTCCTTTTGGATTGACAATGGTAGAGCTAGATAGCTTCCCTTCTTCTCTAAACTGCCCCATAATCTCCACCATCTGCCCAATTTGCATCTTGACTTCATTCATCTCATTGGCTTGATTTTGTTAGCCTTGCGTTAAGGAAGTTAGTAATTTGAGAAGTGTATCATTATCTAAAGATGTACTTGAGTTGGTTTGGACAGATTGTGATGCAGGTTGTGGTGGTGCGTATGACCTTGGAAACATTCCAGGGGTGGTTATCGAAATCCTCCTTGTTGGGTAGGTTGTTGTGGCTCTCTCCACTTGAAATTTGGATGATCTCTCCACCCCGGATTGTAAGTGTTGGAGTACGGATCATTGCGTGGCTAGTGTTGGCCATGAAAACCCACGGCATTGAGGGTTTCCCATCCTCCATTCTCAATCAATTGAGGACATTGGTCATTGAGATGTCCTTGCATAGAACACACTCCACATATGGCTGCATTTTGCATTTTAAATCCATCCACAACCTGTGACACAAGGGTAGTGAGGTTAGCTAATTGAGATTGAATTTCAGAAATTGCACTTACCTCATTAACTTGGGTTGTTGCCATGTGGTGTCTCTTCCTCCAACGCCTTCATATTGTTACACATTCAACGCTTTATTTGCAATTAAGATCTTTGCAGCCGTCGAGGTTTTGTCCACCAAAGCTTATCCCGCTGAAGCATGAAGCATTTGTCTTTCAATAGGAAGAAGTTCTTCATAGAAATATTAAAGTAAAAGCTCCCTCTTCAGTTGGTGTTGTGGACAAGAAGCAACTAATGTCTTGAAACGCTCATAATAGGCTGGAAACGACTCTTCTTGGTTTTGTTGGATGCCACTAGTTCTCTTCCTCAAGAGAATGACTCGTGAGGTTGGGAAAAACTTCTCTAAGAACGCTCTTTTCATGCTTTCACAAGAAGTAACCATTCCAGGTGCCAATTCATACAACTAATCATTAGCCTTATCCATAAGTAAGAATGGAAAGGCCTTAATCTTCAATATGCTTCCATCGACATTGACTGGGGTCATGCTTGAACAAATCACTTCAAATTCCTTGAAATGCTTATTTGGATCCTCCATGGACAGCCCATGGTATTTGGGAATATGGTGCAGCAAGCTTAACTTCAATTCGAATTCTTCGGTCTTTCCTTGAGCTGCCGTCGAATATTGAATGCATATGGGCACGGCATTGCCCAATCCCGAAGCGGAAAGTTCTTTGATTGTTCGATTGTCCGCTGCCCTGACTTGTGCTTCCTCCATCACCTAAGCCGTGGGCTTTTCTTCCCCTTCTACGCTTTCTTCTTCAAGCATGGGGTCAGGGCTAGGTGGATTAGATTCTTGATGATTTCTCTTCCTTCTCAAAGTTCACTCAAAATCATCGTCAAAGTCAAAAATAAGCTCACGAACCGGTTGAGAACTCCGAGTCATAAACTAGTACCTAAAAACAAGAAAACAAAACAAGGTCAGAAACTAGAAACAAAAACACACAAAAATAAACAAAAAGAACTAACGAGGGATTAGCAAAGTTACTAATCCCTGGCAACAGCGCCAAAATTTCATGCGAAAATTAACTTAACACACAAATTAAACCCTCTTGTTGACAATTGTAGTATGGATAAGTAGGGATCATTCTAAACCGGGGATTGGGACGAATTGCTAATCTACTCTAAACTGACTCAAAAACTCAAAAACAAGCTTAAAAACACTTAACTAACCTCTAATGGCTCGAAACAAACTTAAAAGACTCAAAACAGCTTAAAATAACTAAATAGACTATACTAGACACTAGGAATGACTTTGGACGAAAATTGATTTTCTCTTGACTCAAAACACTTAAAAACACAAACTAAGACAGATTCTAACTAATTTGACACACTAACGTAAAGGGGATTGGTTTTTGGACAAAATTAAAGTGAAAACAAGTGAATTAAAGACTTAAACAAAGTTGGACGAATTTGGTGAATTAAATGGATTATGGGCTAGCTAAAGGGTCTTTCTCCACACATGACACACTTATTAAATGGATTATGGGCTAGCTAAAGGGTCTTTCTCCACACATGACACACTTACACACAAATCAATCTCCAGTTGCTTTTTCGATAAACCATGAATGACAATGCCCCAGATTAACCGTGTCATCACTAATTAACCCTCAGATTTTCCTTAAGTCATTGAATTGGACGGGATACGCATCATCAACTTAAATCATTCTTGAATAGTCCCCTACTTGCACATCATAATAGAGATACAATCAAAGATCATTAAGCTCTATGAAAATCATAAGCATTGACAAAACATTTGTAACTATGACATCATGATACTCATGCTAAGAATTTAACTTAACTCGATCGTGGCCAACGACCTTCACTACTTGTGAATATAAGTTTGTAACGATTATGTGAAACTCCCTTATATTCTAGCATCAGATTCAAGCATGGAAAATAAGTAGGCCTCCTTAATCAACATACAAGAACAAGTTTTCAATAAAACAGTTAAGCAAATTGCATTCACACTTTATGAAATCACAATTGGAATTAGTCAATTCGGAATGCAAATATCTTCATGGTTTCGAAATTCCCCCTAGCTAAAAGGGGTTTAGCTCCTCATGTTCATAAAACAAAGACAAACAAACTTAAACATTGAAATCAAAAGATAGATTACACCTAAGAATTATCCAGCAATCCAAACTTGAATAGCAAGCACTCCAAGGGTCCTCTTTCTTCTCTTTGTTGCGGCACAAGGGTTGGTGATCGGATCATATTTATATATATTTTTACTTCAAATTCACTCGTCTTTTCTTAGTTAGTTCTTTATATTTTTGAGCTATTTACGTTATTTTTGTGTTTATAGGATCTTTTATGCAAAGAAAATAAAAATAGCACAAATGAGTTTTAAATAATAAACAGAAAAGTGAAACACGGGTGGACCATTAGAAAAATAATGAAAGTGCACTGACAAAGGAATAAAGAGACTAAAAACAGAAAACAAAGGAAGTGAATGGCAGAAAATAAAGAGGATGGCCTGTCCGTTATCTTTCCTGCTCTCAAGTTCAGTTGGAAAAATTAAATAATGGGGACTTACTTTGACTCATCGATTTTCAGGATAAAGAAGCTAATTGACATCAAGGAAAAGAGGAGGTCAGAGAGGGCAGATAAGAGTAGGTGAGAGAGGTGGAAACAGACGGGAGAGCACTGAGGTAGTGCGGAAAAAAAGAATAAAAAGAAAGACAGCGTGTAGAAAAAGGAGAAGGCTGCTTTGAGCAGCGAAAAACGGGGGATTGGGAAAAGAAGTCAGAGGATGGGATAAAAAGACAAGCTGCCTTTGGCAGCGGGGGGGGCGAGATGTGAGAAAGGGAGTGAGAGACAGCAGGTCAGGGAAGTCAGGAGCTAGGCAGATCTTCTTTTCTTGGTTTTATCTTCTCAAACCCATGTTTTACTTTTGATTTAATTTGATAATAATGTGTAACTAAATTTATTTTGGCTAGAGGTTAATTCAAAGCCATGAATATGTTTGTAATATGAATTGATTACCTTCAGTTGTGATTTCTGAGTTGTGATTTAATTTTCTTAACTGCTTGATTGATAACTTATTTTTGTATGTCGATTAAGAATGCATACTTAATTTACATGCATGAATTTGATGCTAGAATATAAGTGAATTTCACCTAATCGTTATAAACTTATATTCACAAGTAGTGAAGGTTGCTAGTCACAATCACGTTAAGTAAATTCTTGGCAAGAGTAACATGCGTATCCCATAGTTATGAATGCCTCGTCAATGCTTATGATTTTCATTAAACTTAATGATCTTTGATATGTGTCTCTATCATGCGTATTCCATAGTTAGGGTCCTTGATAAGAATAATTTGGTTGTAATGCGTATCCCATTCAATTCAATAAATCTAGGGAAATCTGAGAATTAATTGGTCGATCTAGTTAATTTGGGGCATTGAGATTTACAATTTATTGAAAGAACAACTGAAAATCAATTTAGGTTGCATATGTGTCATGTGTGGAGAAGAACCCTCTAGCTAGTCTGTCACCTATCATTTCACCTTAATTCATGCTTTTGTCGATTCTGTAATTTATTTAAGTTTAATTTACTTCTCGTTAAAACCAAACTACCCCCCATTATTAAATTATATTATTTAGTTAGTTTTCTTTGTTGTTAGTCTTTTAATTCAATTTCCGTCCATTTCAGTTCCTAGTGTCTAATTTGATTGTTTTCATTATTTTGAGTTATTCTAAGTGTGTGTTTCGAGTTATTAGAGTTTTTAGCCTAGTTTTGTGTCCTTGAGTCTTGTTTAATATTTTTAAATTAATTTAGAATAGATTAGCAATCCCTCCTAATCCCCGGCCTAGAACGATACCCTACTTACATACTTTACTACAATTGTCAAAAAGAGGGTTTAATTTGTGTGTCAAGTAATTCTCACATCAGTTGGGTGAAGGTTTGGATGGTGTATTGTATGGAACAATGGTTGAAATTGTGAATGGTAGTGAATGGATGTGTTGATGGATGGTTGCGGCAAAGGGTGTTTGGATGTGTTGAATGGTGGTGAATGATGTAAGATGTGTAGAATGGTCCTAGGATCCCTTATAGGTGTGATGCGTAAAATAACTAAACGCACAAATTAACCCTCTTGTTGACAATTGTAGTATGGATAAGTAGGGATTGTTCTTAAACCGGGGATTAGGAGGGATTGCTAAAACACTCTAAACTGACTCAAATTTGTAAAACAAAGTTTAAAATACTTAACTAGACTCAAAGAATGCAAAACTAAAATCTAAAACACTAAAACAAACCAAAAGACTCAAAACAGCAAACAAACACTCAAAACTGCCTAAAAACCACTTTCTGGGTAGTTTTGGGACTCTAACACAACTTGGACGAATTTTGGTTTTCTAATGACCTAAAATACCTAAAAACATATTCTAAGACAAGTTCTAGTTAATATGACTCAAAGAAATAGGGTGGGATTGATTTTGGACGAAAATAATTAAATGGGCAGATTGAAAAGAAAACAGATTGTAAGACAAAATTGTGATGAATCAATGGATGATGGAATAGCTAAGGGGTTCTTCTCCACACATGAAATATATGCAACATAAATCAATTTCCAGTTATCAATTTAATAAGTTGTGAACCTCGACACTCCAAGTTAATTAGGTCCGCTTAAATTAACCTTCAGATTTCCCTAGAATCATTGAATTGGATGAATATGCATCGCAAACAAATTATTCCTAACAAGTTCTCCACATGAACAGCATGATAAAGAAACAAGTTAGAATCATTACGTTCCTTGGAAATCATAAGCATCGACAAGGCAATTGTAACTATGAAAAGCATGATACTCTTGCCAGGAATCTACTTAACACGATCATGACTAGCGACCTTCACTACTTGCGAATATAAATTCATAACGATTAGGTGAAACAAACTTATATCCTAGCACCAAATTCAAGCATGCAAATTAAGCGTGCACTCTCAATCAACATACAAGAATAAGTTCTAAATCAAACGGTTAAGCAAATTGTATTCACGACTTATACAACAATAACTGGAAGTAATCAACTTATTTCACATATATAATCATGGTTTTGAATACACCCTTAGCCAAAACGAAATTAGCCAATCATACTTAAAGAAAAACAAAGATTAAATGAATTAGACATTGAAATATAAGATAGAATACACCTAAAATTGTTCAACAACTCAGAATGAAGAGCCAAACAATTGAGTGAAACTGTCCCCTTTCCTTGCTTGCGGCAGATTGGATGTTGGTGGTTCCTGGGCTGTTTTGATGATGTAGAATAGATTTTGGGGGGTGTAGAGGCACGGCAAGGGGTGTAGGGTGAGTGTATGGGGCGGCTAGGGATGTTTTTAGGCAGAAACTAGGGTGAATGGTGGTAGAATGGTGCGGCTAAGTGTATGGAATGTGTTCTGGCATGAATGGCAGTTTATGGATGAATGGGGATCTTTGTGGCTGCACAAGGATGTTTATTTAAAGGGATTAGGAAATTAAAAACCCTAGGCTATTTTGGTAAACAGAAATTAAGTCAAAAGCTTCTAGAAATAGGAAATCAAATCAGAAACTTAAGGGAAAGTAGGCTAAAGGGTGCGGCACTAACCTAAAATAGATTAGGAAGGTGGTTACAAGCAAGGAAACAAGAAATAACTCCCTCCCTTGCACGGCAAGGAAGAGGGAAGGTGGGAAAGCTGCGGCAAGAATGAGGACCATGCAAGGAATGTGTAATTTGTGTCATAGAATGCTTAAAAGGCCTTCAAAGTTGCTGGAACATAGGGACAATTAGGATTAGGAAAGGTCAAACCAAAATAAGAAACCTTGGCTTAACTTTCCTACTTCAAGTAGGAATCCTTGTTGGAGTAGGAATCCTTGTTGGAGTAGGAATCCTTGTTCTTCTAGGAATCCTCATGTGATTAGGAATCCATCTTCAATTAGGAATCCTTCGTTGATTAGGAATCCTAACTTTTTCAAATCTTCAATTACGTCCATTCCTTGTGCTCCGAGCATGTGATAATCATGCCAAGCTCCATTTTGCTCCAAAATGCTCCAAAATGCAACTTCTTGCGTACTTTGTCCTTGAAATCTGAAAACACACAAAAGTGACTTTAAACACTAAAATAACTAAGGAAACACAACGTAAATGCACGAGAACAAGCTAATTAAGTCGCATAAATATGCTCCTATCAAATTCCCCCACACTTAGCTTTTGCTAGTCCTCGAGCAAAACAAAGAAATAAAACGAAACAAAACAAATAAAACACAACCTAAACCTTCCAACATTTGCCTCAGGGATTTCCAATGCACATGACATGTTAAAAATCATTATCCCCACAGATTTAAGTCATCTTTACACTTAAGCACATACTTAATCATAGTCACTACTTACTAGTTCACAACTAATCAATTAAAACAATGTTTTTGATGTAGTAACATGCCTTAGAGAATTCGCTCAATTCCTTACAAGATATGCACTCAATTTTCACTCAGATTTTCTAACTACACACCCTATACAGTTATATGTGAGAAGATTGATGTAGATATGAAAACGAATGCTCACACATATGTATTACCAAGAAAGCAATTTCTGGAGTTAATAAGCATGTTTAGATATGATCTCATGAATGGAATGCTACTACTTAGACGCGAGAACCAGTGACACCATATGCTCATACCAAATTCAAACTCCACAAATCGAAACACATAACACTCAAGATTGAAGTAAAGGGTTGTAACGGGGCTGGGGGTATTGGTTAACAAATGAAGGATAGGGATAACAACCGTTCTTAAAGCATAAGCAAGCAAAGTAATGAAATTTAGACTTAGAATTCACTTTAGAATGCAGAAATCACTTTTAGGCATAAGGGGAAGATTTAACAACTCTTAGGGTCAAATTTAATGTTTTGGACCCTTTCTTCAACAAACAATACTTTAGAACTCTTTTTTACATCTTTTCAACTCTTTTTTTCATACTTTTCACACTTTTTTTTTTCTTTCTTTCTACCCGTGCCTATGGCACACCACTTACATGAGCAATACTTCCCCCACACTTGTTTTCTGCCAAACATTAATCAAAAGGAATTCAATTTGAATCATGCTTTACTATGCTTCAAGAACAAGGGTAAGGATGGTCCTAATCTAGGCTAGGTGAGGTGAATGTGGTTAACAAAGAATGTAGGCTAACAAGGCTCAATGGGGTTAACTTAAACATAAAATGATATGGGATACACGGCAATTTGGCTTTGGTGGTGGTAACTACAGAACTTCATCTTGAATATGTGTTATGCAAATCAATAACATGCTTTGAATGAAATGGGCATGAGTTCTAGCATTTGGAACTAAATGATGAAACGCCTTCTAAGTAATAACCAAGCAAAGAATAATGAGATCATGCAACGACTTTAGAAAACAATAATGCACAGATTTTAACTCTCCAAATAAACGTTTAGGCTCAAGTCTCACAAGGTTGTAGCGTTTGTTTGAGTTCCTTCCTTCAAGCATGTTACAAAAACTAATTTTTTTTCTTTATGATTACATGTGAATTCATAAGCTATAACCACAACCAAGCATAACCAAAGAGTAATTCAAACTTTCATCATGTTAATAACTTTCTTTAACAGCCATGCAATTACAAACCGAATCCTCATAATTGTGTTGGAAGGTACCCTAGACACAAACACACAAAAATGACTCAAAACACTCTTTTTAGGTTTTTCAAAACACGTTTTTTTTCAAATTTTTATGTGATTTTCGGAGTTTTATGTCATAACACACTAAAACACACCAAAACTGCTTTAAAACACTTAAAAACAGCAAGAACAAGTCTATAAGTTATGGGTGGTAAAATCCCACGAATTTGCATCAAAAACACTTAGTTACCCCCCCCCCCCACACTTAAATCAAACATTGTCCTCAATGTTTCAAGCATAAAATCACACCAAACAAAATTAAACACACAAACAGCAACTAAACATGCAAACTGGTAGATTAGAAAGAATCAACAAAGAGAAGGGTTTTAAGAACGCAAATCTGGAATTGGAGTGCTCTCTAAGTCTTCCTTTGTCGAATGCATGGGTTGCCTCCCAAGTAGCGCTTTCTTTAACGTCTTGCAGCCGGACGATGCCTCATTGATCAACCTTCATGGGAACCCACGGCATACTGGGTTGTCTCCTCCACATCATGTTCTACAAAGCTCTCGTAGTAAGGCTTCAAGCGATGCCCATTCACCTTGAACTCTTGACCTGTTTTGAAGCTACGAACTTGGACTGCACCATGAGGAAAAACATTAGTAATAACAAAGGGTCCAATCCAACGTGAACGTAACTTACCCAGAAATAGACGAAGACGAGAATTAAACAACAACACTTTTTGTCCAGCAGAGAAGGACTTGGTGCGAATCATCTTGTCATGAAAGGCCTTCGTCTTTTCCTTGTAAAGTCGAGCATTCTCGTAAGCTTCATTCCGTATTTCCTCAAGTTCATTCAAATGAAGCTTACGATGAATTCCCGCCTCATCTACATCCATGTTGAACTTCCTCACGGCCCAATGAGCCTTGTGCTCCAACTCCACAGGTAAGTGACATGGTTTGCCATACACAAGCCGAAAGGGGGACATTCCTATGGGTGTTTTGTAGGCGGTCCTATAAGCCCACAACGTATCTTCTAACCTCAAGCTCCAATCTTTTCTTGTTGGTCCAACTGTCTTCTCAAGAATCTGTTTTATCTCTCGATTCGACACCTCGGCTTGCCCGCTTGTTTAAGGATGATAGGGTGTCGAAACCCTATGTGTAACGTTGTACTTCTTGAGCAAAGCCTCGATTGTACGATTACAAAAATGTGAACCTCCATCACTTATAAGGACTCGAGGCATTCCAAACCTAGCAAAAAGGTTAGACTTCACAAAATCTGCAACCACTTTGGAATCGTTAGTCCGGGTGGCTTTTGCTTCCACCCATTTGGAAACATAATCCACCCCTAACAAGATATAAAGAAAACCATGTGATGAAGGAA
Source organism: Malus domestica (assembly GCF_042453785.1). Classification (NCBI taxonomy): domain Eukaryota; kingdom Viridiplantae; phylum Streptophyta; class Magnoliopsida; order Rosales; family Rosaceae; genus Malus; species Malus domestica. The sequence goes on along the minus strand of NC_091671.1, from coordinate 23,178,824 downwards.
AAGGACCCATAAAATCAATTCCCCACACATCAAATATTTCAACAGAAAGTATAGGGTTTTGTGGCATTTGATCTTTAACACTTATATTACCCATTCGTTGACAACGATCACATGTACGGCAAAATGTCCTAGCATCCCTAAAAATGGTTGGCCAATAGAACCCACATTTTAAGACTTTAAGGGCAGTGCGTTGGGTGCCAAAATGTCCCCCACATGCATAAGAATGACAAAATGCTAGAATTGAATTAAAATCAGAATTTGGCACACATCTTCTAACAATCTGATTTGGGCAATATTTCCATAGATATGGATCATCCCACACATAAAATCTTGCGTCATGTTTCAATTTATCACGTTGAACCTTGCTTAGAGTGTTAGGAACTTGCTTAAACACCAAGAAATTGACCAAATCGGCATACCAGGGGTACTTACCTCAATGGACAGAAGTTGTTCATCTGGAAACGTCTCAGAAATGGGGAGGGACTCTTCTTCACGCACCAATCTGCTTAGGTGGTCAGCCACCACGTTTTCACACCTTTCTTGTCCCTAATTTCAATATCGAACTCTTGAAGTAAGAGCATCCAACGAATGAGCCTCGGTTTAGCCTCCTTTTTGGTGAAAAGATATTTCAAGGCTGCATGGTCAGTGAAAACAATTACTTTAGTACCAATTAGATATGATCTAAATTTATCTAAAGCAAATATAACCGCCAAAAGTTCTTTTTCGGTTGTGGAATAATTCAATTGAGCATCATTCAAAGTGCGTGAAGCATAATAAATGACATGTGGCTGTTTATTTTTTCTTTGACCCAAAACAGCTCCAAGTGCATAATCCGATGCATCACACATCAATTCAAAGGGAATGGACCAATCCGGGGGAGTTATGATGGGTGCCGTGGTGAGGAGGTCCTTGAGATGCTTGAATGCCTTCTCACATGCCTCGTTGAACTCAAATGACACATCCTTTTGTAGGAGACGGCATAGGGGTTATGCAATCTTGGAGAAATCCTTGATAAATCGTCTATAGAATCCTGCATGACCAAGAAAAGAACGAACCTCTCACTGAAGTAGGAGAGGGTAAGTAGCGTACAAGATCTATTTTAGACTTATCAACCTCAATTCCTCGTTCAGAAATTATATGACCCAAAAAAATACCTTGTTTAACCATAAAATGGCATTTCTCCCAATTTAACACAAGGTTTGTTTCAACACAACGTTTCAAGATTAAAGTGAGATTATCCAAGCAATTATCAAATGATTTACCAAACACACTAAAATCATCCATGAATATCTCAATAATCTTCTCAACATAATCAGAAAAGATGCTAACCATACACCTTTGAAACGTGGCAGGGGCATTGCACAAACCGAATGGCATGCGTCGATATGCAAACGTTCCGAAGGGAGAAGTAAAAGTGGTTTTTTCTTGATCATCCGGGGCAATAACAATTTGATTATAACCGGAGTATCCATCAAGAAAGCAATAAAAGGAATGACCTGCTAACCTTTCGAGCATTTGATCTAGGAACGGCAATGGGAAGTGATCTTTCCTTGTGGTTGCGTTTATCTTCCTATAATCAATGCACACTCGCCAACCGGTTTGAATTCGGGTGGGCACAAGCTCATTCTCCACATTCTCGACAACCGTCACTCCAGATTTCTTGGGCACACATTGGATAGGTGAAACCCAACAACTATCGAAGATGGGATAAATCACCCCACAATCTAGAAGTTTGATTATCTCCTTTTTTCACAACTTCCATCATCGGAGGGTTGAGACGGCGTTGAGCCTCTCTAGTTGGTTTGGCCCCCTCCTTAAGAAATATGTGATGCATACAAGTCGTAGGGCTTATACCTTTAATATCGGCCAATGTCCAACCTAGGGCAGATTTGAACTCCTTCAAGACACGTACTAGTTTCTCCTCTTCTTGTGCCGTGAGGGATGAAGAGATGATGGCAGGTAGTGTCTCGTTTTCCCCCAAAAAGATGTACTTCAAATGGCTTGGTAAAGGTTTGAGTTCAAGGGTAGGTGCCTGAATTATGGATGGAAGCAATTTAATAGTCGAAACGGGAATGGACTCACGGTTATGAGACTTACCATCATGTGTAGGCACTGAATCAAGGGCAGCAACCAACTCAATAATTTCCTCACTATGAGGCACGGCATAGGATGATTCATGTATGCCGTGGGTTACCCTAGAATCTGCCCCCTTAGTTTTGAATTCCATGCCTCTTGTAATGACTTTTTCAAGCGCATCGTCATTCAAATCTTCGAGATATCCCTGCGCCAAAGAGTCAATTATATCAATAGAGAAACATGAATGGTCCTCACTAGGGTACTTAATGGAATCAGAAAGATTAAAATTAATAACTTCCCCATCAAATTCCATGGACAAAGTTCCACTATACACATAAATCTTCGTCTGGGCCGTTTTCATGAATGGCCTTCCAAGGAGGATGGGCAGCGAAGGAGCATGGTCCGATTCATCCATTTCGAGGACATAGAAATCCGCCGGGAAGACTAAATGATTAACCTGCACAAGAACATCTTCCAAAACTCCCTTTGGATAGGCGTTAGACCTATCGGCCAATTGTATTATTACACCATCATTTTTCAATGCTCCTAAGTTCATAGATGCATAAATGGAATATGGCATAACATTTATAGAAGCACCTAAATCAAGCATGGCAGATTCAAATTTAGTGTTACCAATGACACAAGGGATGGTAAAACTACCCGGATCTTTGCATTTGGGAGGTAGTTTGCATTGCAAAATGGCGGACACATTCTCACCTACCTTTACCACTTCCTTAGTCGACATCCTCTTCCTAGTGGTGCACAACTCCTTCAAAAACTTGGCGTACCTCGGGACTTGCTTGATTGCATCCAAAAGGGGTATGTTAACTTGAACTTTCCTAAATGTCTCAAGAATGTCCTTTTCAGCTTCCTCCTTCCTTGTTTGCATAAACCTACTAGGAAAAGGAACATTTGAAGGAAAAACATTAGTAGGAACTGAATTTGACACATTCTTACCCTTATTGGACGAATTGGACAGATTTGGGGTACTTGAAGCTTGCGGCAAAGGTGGAACCACCTTTGCTGTGGGTGGCCTTGATTCCTCCTCTTCCATTTGCAAAATTTCATCCTCGTTATGACCTGTTTTTGATGAAGAACCTACCCCAACTTCCTTACCACTTCTTAGGGTGATTGCTTTGGCTGATTCAAACCCTCCATTTGGATTTGGAATGGTAGAACTAGGAAGCCTTCCTTGGTCTCTAATCTGCCAACAACTTCGGCAATCTGCCCCATTTGTTTCTCTAGTTGATCCACCCTTTTGTTTTGATTTTCTTGCCCCTGAGTCAAGGTGGAGAATAGCTTAACAAGTGTATCATTATTCAAATCATTACCTGAAGTAGTTTGGGCAGGTTGTGGAAGAGCTTGTGTGGGTGCGTATGGCTTGGTGTAGAAGCCCGGGGGTTGTTGCCTAAAGCCTCCTTGTGGTTGGGATTGTTGTGGCTCTCTCCATTTGAAATTTGGATGGTCTCTCCACCCCAGATTATACGTGTTGGAGTATGGATCATGTCTTGGCTGATTTTGGCTTTGAAACCCAATGGCATTAGCGCTCTCCCATCCACCATTCTCAATGAGTTGATGACACTTTTCGGAAGCATGTCCTTGGATAGAACATACGCCACACACCATGGGTCCTTGCATCTTCATTCCCTCGGCCATCTGTGAAACAATAGAAGTAAGATTAGCTAACTGAGTTTGAATATTGGATGTGGAACTTACCTCATGAACTTATTACCGTGGGGGTCCTCTTTGGCCTACACCCTCGTATTGTTGAGCGTTCAACGCTCGATTAGCAATCAAGATTTTTGCAGCCATGGGCGTTTTGTCCACCAATGCTCCACCCGCCGAGGCATCGAGCATTTGACGTTCTAGTGGTAGGAGCCCTTCGTAGAAGTATTGCAAAAGCAACTCCTCCTTCATCTGATGTTGTGGACAAGAAGCAACAAGTGATTTAAATCGTTCATAATATGTAGGAAAAGACTCACCTTCATCTTGTTGAATTCCACTTATTTTTTTAAGAAGAAGAATGATGCGAGAAGTTGGGAAAAACTTCTCCAGAAACGCCCTCTTCATACTCTCCCAAGACGTAACTATTCCGGGAGCCAACTCGTATAACCAATCCTTGGCCTTGTCCATTAAAGAGAATGGAAAAGCCTTCATCTTTAAAATACTTCCGTCAACGTTAACCGGAGTCATACTTGAGCACACCACTTCAAATTCTTTCAAATGTTTGTTCGGATCCTCCATGGACAGCCCATGGAACTTTGGAATGTGGTGGAGCAAACTTGACTTTAGCTCGAACTCTTCAGTTTTACCTTGAGCAGCCGTGGGATATTGGATACACAATGGTGCGGCATTATCCAAACTCGAGGCGGAAAGCTCCTTGAGTGTACGGTTGTCCATGGCCATGCCTTGAACTTCTCCACCCACTTATGCCGTGGGATCCTCCTCTTCTTATAGAACTTGTTCTTCAAGGTTAGGTTCCGGGCTAGGTGGGTTAGACTCTTGTTGGTTCTTCCTTCTTCTCAAAGTTCTCTCAAAATCGTCGTCAAAGTCCAAAATATGCTCACGAACAGGTTTGGAACTTCGAGTCATGCACTAGTACCTAAAAACAAAGAAACAAAACAAGTTAGCAATCTGCAATAGGAAACAAACGAAAATAAATAATAAACAAAAAGAACGAGGGATTAGCAAAGTTGCTAATCCCCGACAACGGCACCAAAATTTGATGCGTAAAATAACTAAACGCACAAATTAACCCTCTTGTTGACAATTGTAGTATGGATAAGTAGGGTGTTGGAAATGTGCCCTAAAACCAATCATATGATGATACTTTACGGACATTTCACATGTTAAACTAATCTAGTTTAATATCAAGGGCAAAGATTATTGTTTGAGCCATCTCATATAAATGTTATATGCTTAAACGATAAGTCCAAGGAATATGTGATTGGGAGAATGCGATCTAAAGAAGTTATATTCATGAGACCATTCTTTCGTAGACACATCCTAAACGTTCCTAATCAAAAGATTGCCAATTAGGCATTGACAGTCCGTTAAGATCAGTACGTGCTGTGTATTCTCTCAGGGAGAGTGACTAGTCCCGAGTCATTGGTGTGTGTGACATCAAGACAAGTACGTAGGTGCTCAATAGAGAATGAGTTCACTGAACACGATCAACGAAGAGTTCTCATATTCATGTCACATGAGAACTCACGGTTGGGATAATGCAAAGTAGTCCTTTAACCTGAGGCATCACGTTTGTCTTGTGGTTAAGTCCTTGATCTTTGATTATGTCAAAGTCACCCCATCCGCGGGTGTCCACGGCATCGTTGGGGTTAAGCCACTTAGCTATGGAGGCAAGTGAATGCGCAACAAGGGATCTCTAACCTTCAAACCGTTTGGGGGAGAATACTCTATGATATGATTTAGAATCTCTGGCCAGAGTATGAATGAGATTTAGGAAAGTCGTTCCAAATCACATTCAAGGTAATCATATAAGCACACGAATCACATTGGATAGTAGACATGAATAAACTATCAAACCAAACAATGTGGTCAAGAGTATTGTATTAGAGAAAGACCGTATTGCATTTGTAATCCTAAACTGAATAGGTTCTCTACCTCTTCTGATTAGCTTGGGTAACCATGATATGCTGCTAGGTGTCACTCTTGGTTTGTGGAAGCCCTAAACATGTATAAACACTAAAGGGAGAATTGAAAGTAAGTTTCAGTTCACAATCGATTTCAAAGAGTTCTAATCGCCCACTGCCTCGCTAAAAGGAACCTAATGGATCGTACATCGTGTAAAGTGGAGATTGAAGAAACAATGGAGACGAGTAAGAATAATTAAATGGTTTAATTGTTTATGGCAAGGATTAATTAATATGTTAATTAATCAAACGAATAAGTTCGTTAAAGACCTCGGGATAGTTTTGGACCTTAAGGCCCAATGGGCTTCGAACGTCAAGCCCATTGACTTAAGTTGTATGACAATTTAATGAATAAAGATTCACAAAGGCCCAAAAGCCCAAATCCCTTATGTGGCCGGCCATGTGTGTTGAATTAGGGTTTTTGGTTCTTAAGTCATTTAAAGAAGTGACTATATAAAGAACTTTATAGCCTAAAATTCATTAAGGGTTCTTTTGGAGAAAATTGGAGAGAACATGTCTCTCCTTTTTTCTCTAGGAGGCCGGCCCCCTTGGAGGGTGTATCTAGCAATCCCACTCCTCCAAGGTCACTCATTTCTTCTCCAATCTAACCTTGGTGTAGACACTTAGAGGTTCTCAATTTTGGGAACTTGGGGAACCATATTCTTCCATCCAAATCCATGGATCTAAGAAGCAAGGAATGAAGGCCCTCTCCTTGGGTGATTAGCCTTTGCTTATGCAAAGAGGAATCTACAAAGGTATAAATTTCTCAACTCACTTTGATTTGAGTTGAGTCTTGGTTCACCAATCTACTAGGCTTTGAATTTCATGGGTAATGTTTTGTTTTTGAATGCATGCAAGCATGATTCCGCCTTTTAATTGTTAAATGCATGCTATAGATGTTATTCAAATGAACATGTTTTCACAAAATCATCCTTCAAGTGGTATTAGAGCCTAGGTCTAGTAGTTGGTGAATCCTTTTGGGTTTTGTAGTTCATAGTTTGTGATTTAAAAGTTGTAATATGTTACAAGCTTTATTCTTGTTTCTTTGAATGTAAATTTTGTTAGAAAATTTGCCATCTCAAATTTTGTAGATGTAGTTCATATGAGCATGAATATTGGAGCTAAAATTTGGTGCCATGCTTTTGGGAATTTTCGGCCAAATCCAAAGGGTGGATTTTTGGGTTCTTGTTTGACTTGTTAAAGGTGTTTTCAAGTGACTTTTGGAACCCCTATGTACCCTAGTTTGGTTATATGTTATTTCCCTAAAGTTTGAATGGTTTTGAGATGTTTTTGGAGTAAAAATGTTCATGGAAATTTTTTGGGTTTTTCATGAATGTTCTTCATTGTTCTTGACATTTTTGCCAAGAACAAAAAGGTTTGTGTTTTGATTCAAAGTTTTGATTTATTTCATAAAGTTTATGTTTTATGTTTTTTAAAATGTTTAAATGGTGGTAGAAATAATGGTGGGTGTGAAAGGATTAATTCCCTTTCACACACACCACTTGCACAACTTGCTTGCTTTATGTCAAAACTCACAAATCAACACACACATCACTCCTTTCCCTCTCCAAAACCGGCCACCCTACATGTAGGGTACTTTTGGGGCTTTTATGCAATTACATAAAGTTTTGATACTTTTGTGTATTTGCACTTTGCCCCAAAAGTTTAGGTTTTTACGTTTAGGTCCAAAAACGCTAAAGGACAAATTGTTTTGTTCCTTTAATGAAGTTTTTGCATTGTTTAAATTTTGGGTTCTACTTGTATTTACATGAAGTAGTGGACTGTTGTGTTTTTACAAAGTGACCCCAAAAGTTTATGTTTTTGCAATATAGCCCAAAAGTTGAGGTTAATTGCTTTATGGCCCAAATTAGGTAGAGAACAAAATTGTTTTGTCTCTTTAAATGAGAATTGGATTTTCATTTTGTTTAGCCCCATTTAAATCAATTTTATGGATACAAAAACCAAATGAAAATGTTGCATTCAAATTAATTAGTTAAAGTGTTAATTAATTAAAGGGTGATTATGAACCTAAGCCTACGATAATTGAGCTATGTGATAGGCCGTTTCAAATTTGTTTGAACCATGGGAAAGTGTAGATTAGATTTTGGTTGTAATTTGATTTGATCAAATGTTGTAAAAGAGCTTAAGCTCTTCTTTACTTTAAAGTAATTTGTATTATGCAAATGTTGTAATGAGCATAAGCTCACCTTTACTTTGAAGTACTTCTTTCTTGCTTTATTTGATATGCATGAAAATGAAGTAGTTGGGTCCAACGCCCTAAGACAACACGCCTTAATGTGATTAAATGCGTAACTAAAATCAATCACCATCCCTAGACCGAGATTCAACACAAGGCTCGTGTTGAATCTAAACAAAGGTTCATAGTCATCCTAAGGCCCTAAGGCAACTATATAGTCCATCAAATGAATGCAAAGGTTATGTTAGTAGTATCATATACTCTTGCTTTAAAAACGTTTTATAAGCATAGTGGGAGTATTATATACAACTAAAAACAATCATATGGACCAATAGTTGTAATAGGACCAAAATTGTTTTAATAGAGATTAAAATGTATGTTTATATGTGATGAGACCTAAAACCCTCAACCAAACCATTATTAAGTTGACAAGTGTGAGAGTGCTTTGAACACTCTTTCGTGGCCTTCCACCGTGGTAGGCTCCAATCGTTTGTGACTCGTACACCGGCTTCACCCTATCATGGGGGAGTATAAAGTGCGTGCTTACACTCAGGAGGAGTCTATATACATACTTGATGAGGTGAGTGTAGGCAACGAGGATGGCCAACATCATATCATTGTGAGGCTATTCTTGAACCCCTTCATGAACTAAGCATGGTGGGAATGACTTAACTAAGTGCAATGGAGCCAACATCATATCATTGTGAGGTGACATTCTCTAGAGGCCAAATAAGATGGGTACTTGCAAGAGATGCAAATGAGTAAGCGTACTCTCTCATTATTATTAATGCTAGCCAACATCATATCATTGTGAGGTGGGCTTGGTAGTAGTGAGTCTCCCATACCCTACTAAGAGTTTCCTCCAAAACTCTCGAATTCCAATGAGGGATATGGAATTTGCCAAAAATAGTGGGTGGTGCTATTTGATTTAAAGACCCGGATCAAATGGCTTAAAATCAATCAATTTATATTCGTTGTGTATTTATTTACCAATATATTTGCAAACGCTATCCAACACTTGACAAATAAAAGCCGAAAGCTTTAGTTTCCGGACTTGGCACTACAAAACAATAGATTGTCTTTAATGGCTTGTAAATGTACCTAAGTAGTCTCATCCTCACAATCTTCCTATTGATAATGTATCATTAGAAGAATATGTTAGAAAAAGTCTATCATAAAGAGGATAACACTTTTAATGTCATAATTCTTCAATTACAAATCGTTGTATGAAGAAATAAGAGTTGCTTTGAACAACCCTTAGTCAATGCAAACACTAGTGCTTGTTTCTTTGTTAAATGAACAAAGAACTTGAGAAGAAAGCACAATGGCATGGACACTTTATGTGCCATGATTCTTCACTTACAAATTGTTGTATGAAGAAATGAGAGTTGCCTTGTACAACTCTTGAAAGTTTGTAATTATGTTTAGAACATAATGGTTGGTTGACAAAAATAGTCCATCAACATGGACTTATGATGATTTTGAATCATTGAGTGTTGAAGTGATAAACCATTTAACGAGACGGAGACTAGGCTAGGACTTCACCTTTATGTCCCTATCCTAATGGTTCACTAAGTTTATTGTAAACTATATAGTGAACAATAAACACATACTCTCCAAAATCGTTTGATATGTATAACACAATTGAAATAAGTTTCAAGAGAGATAGTGGGAGTTTAGGGACCATGACTAATGTAGTCAAAGGTGAAAGTCAAATGAAGAAGATAAAATTAACTCCAAGGGAACAAACTTTCTTTATGAAAGGATGGACATTGGAAGGGGTATTTGCAAGAAATGTCTTGCAAGTATCAAGAACACACCTTTCGAAGGTGTTGTAAATTGTTCTTGAATAGTTCAAAACAGTTGGTTCTTCTACTTGAATGCTTGATTCCGTCTTAGCAACTATGTTTTACAATCGTTGTAAAAGTGTGACTAATAAGAAGTAGAAGATATATGAGAGAAGAAAAAGGTGCTTCACATTCGGAACGTGAATAAAATATAGATCTCTACGAAAGCAGATAGTACTTACTTCCTCATATGAACTACCAAAGAAATTGGAAAAACCAAAGATTGTCTTTACATTCCAATTTTAAGGAACTTAATTCCGTCACTATAGTAGAGATGGATGAATGTTTTGTTTGACAAAACATTGTTCTTTATTAATCAATGATTGAATTATAGTAATCTAATTGATTGTCTCTATAGTAGAGATAATATGGTGGTGTTAACTGTTTAGAATAAAATGATGCTTAAAACCGAAAAAGGTTGCAAGGTAGTGACTAATCCCAACTAAATTCTGATACCTCTAAAACATAAGTTACGAGTTGGTGAAAGATGGATGCTTTGGATCGTTAGATCCGGATCCAATACCTTCCTTTTAAAATTGTATAGAGGCGAAATGTTCGAATCTTTATTTTTTTGGAAAGAAGAAAGAATCACAAAGTTGTTGAGGTTAATTCACTTAGATGTTGTTGGCACTTGTCCACAACATAATACTACTCATGTTATATGACATTCACCGAAGATCACTTTCGGTTGGACTATAGTTTATTTTGAATAAACACAAATCCGAATACTTTGCAAAATGTTTCAAAGAATTCAAGTAATGTAAGTTGATGAGTAAGACGTCTAAAGTATTTACCTCCTTAGATTTGATCCAAGATAAGGTAACACTTTAGAACAATTTCCTTGAAAGATATCAAGGAAATAAGCATCATAAGATAATAGATTTCTACATAAGGAGAAGAACGAACTTAAATAAGATTTAGTTCGTTGGATGTTATCTATTACCCATATATAGGATATATACTTCTAAAAACAATATGATTGTCAATTAGAAGATCTTCCAAATTTTTCATGACTCCATAAGATGTAGTTGGAAAGAAAGACAAATCTCAAGCATGTTAAGATTTGGGGTTGTGAGCTAATAAGCAATATTTGTTTGATAACAATCTTGTGGGATATCCTTAAATTAACTTTTGGATATCGCTTCTATAAACCAACTAACAAATGTTGTTTTGTTGGGTAGTTCATTGTAATCCTACAATGTGATTTGCCTAAAAGCAAATGAACGAGAGATAGAACTCAAAGAATGGGTTCTTTGAGAGACAAGAAAGTAATCAACAAATATAAACAACCTAGTTCCTATACCAAAAGCTCCAAGGTAGTCGAGAAGGATTTATAAACCGTCAAAGTTGAATGGTTTGAACTTTATGACTATGTCATAGAGTTGCACCTCTTAATTCGAAAGAAATAAGAATGAAAATCCTTATGACTACATTGAGTGTATATACGATATATACTCAAGGAAATGGTAAAGTACCATTTGACCCGAAATAATGAAACCTTCATAAGCTAAATGGTAGCTTAAGGTAACTACAATCAAAAGGATGGTTGACTTTGAAGAAACCATTTTTGACGTAGTCTTGGTTTCAATTAATTCGAAGATAGCTAGCTACAACTAAATGGTGATTCAATGTTTGGACATTATATGGGTTTCCGAAACCATTATTAAGATAGTCTTGATAATATATATGTCTAAAACTATGAATCACAAGACATATAAGTTGTAGAGATCCAACCATCATGAATCTTAGCAAGCTAGTGGGAGCTATAAGCATCTTATGAGAAAAGGATCAAATCATTTGATTTCTCATAAAGATGTAAATGAATCTTTTGTTTACTAGGTTTACAAAAGGTTAGTGGGAGTTAATCATGTTCCTAAAATTTAAATATATATGATATATTAATTTTGGAAATGCAAAGAATACTTCTTCTTTAAAGTTAAGACTTTGAAACATTATATGAAGATAGAATGTATATGGGAGTTAATCATGTTCCTAAAATTTAAATATATATGATATATTAATTTTGGAAATGAAAAGGATACTTCTTCTTTAAAGTTATGACTTTAAAACAATATATGAAGATAGAATGTATATGGGAGATATAGTCTATATACATGGGATGAAAATCTATAATGATATATTTCATGATATAATTGGATTATATCAATCCCTAATAATAGACAATAGATGCTAGGAAGTTTCTCATATGATGATAAACTTCAATTAGAAGGACAACTCTAGTGAGACTAAGAAGTTGCTCTTCTCAAAGAGAACGTACTCTTTGACTCCCAAAGAAATAATGCGTAAATAGAATCCTTTATACATACGCATAAAGGGGATTTATGTATTTCATATTGTATGAAAAACATTGATATGAGTTGTACCTAGAACGGTACAAGACGATATCAGTGCAAGCCCAGGATCAGAACCATGGCAACTGTCAAGTGAGTCCTTTAGTATTTAAGAAATACTAAAGGATAAATTCCTCAAAGATCGAGGAAGAATTAGAGTAACGTAATGGAAGCGTAAATGTATTAGATTATGAATCTAATCCATCATTGGATGTTTCTTCATTATGAATGAAGATATAAACGGATATCTCTTTATTATGACTAAAGAGATATTTGGATGGAACCATTAAAGTAATGACTTTAGTGTGTTCCATTATGAATGCAAAATATATTGCCATATAGAAGCTTACAACAATGTTGTTTGGATGGGAAAGTTCATTTATGAACTCTCTATTCGGTTCCAACCAGAAAGTGTATCTAGTTTACTGACACTATGACACTAATGGGGCGATAGCTCAAGCCAGGGAATCAAGGTCTCATCAAGGTCCAAACTCAAATGAGAGACTGAACCACATGATTGAGAATCATGTATAATGGTGACGTCGTTATTCTCAAGGTTGCTTCTATGGATAACATATAGATATCCATTGTCTAGGCCTACTATTCAGCCATTTATGAAATGACTACAGAAGAGGTATCATCATTGATGACCAAGCTGATTGGCTCTAGTGCAAGTGGGAGATTGTTGGAAATGTGCCGTAAAACCAATCATATGATGATACTTTACGGACATTTCACATGTTAAACTAATCTAGTTTAATATCAAGGGCAAAGATTATTCTTTAAGCGGTCTCATATAAATGTTATATGCTTAAACGATAAGTCCAAGGAATATGTGATTGGGAGAATGCGTTCTAAAGAAGTTAGATTCATGAGACCATTCTTTTGTAGACACATCCTAAACGTTCCTGATCATACGATTGCCATTTGGGCATTGACAGTCCGTTAAGATCAGTACGTGCTGTGTATTCTCTCAGGGAGAGTGACTAGTCTCGAGTCATTGGTGTGTGTGACATCAAGACAAGTACGTAGAGTTCTCATATTCATGTCACATGAGAACTCATGGTTGGGATAATGCAAAGTAGTCCTTTGACCTGAGCATCACGTTTGTCTTGTGGTTAAGTCCTTGATCTTTGATTATGTCAAAGTCACCCCATCCGCGGGTGTCCACGGCATCGTTGGGGTTAAGCCACTTAGCTATGGAGGCAAGTGAATGCGCAACAAGGGATCTCTAACCTTCAAACCGTTTGGGGGAGAATACTCTATGATATGATTTAGAATCTCTGGCCAGAGTATGAATGAGATTTAGGAAAGTCGTTCCAAATCACATTCAAGGTAATCATATAAGCACACAAATCACATTGGATAGTAGACATGAATAAACTATCAAACCAAACAATGTGGTCAAGAGTATTGTATTAGAGAAACACCGTATTGCATTTGTAATCCTAAACTGAATAGGTTCTCTACCTCTTCTGATTAGCTTGGGTAACCATGATATGCTGCTAGGTGTCACTCTTGGTTTGTGGAAGCCCTAAACGTGTATAAACACTAAAGGGAGAATTGAAAGTAAGTTTCAGTTCACAATCGATTTGAAAGAGTTCTAATCGGCCACTGCCTCGCTAAAATGAACCTAATGGATCGTACACCGTGTAAGGTGGAGATTGAAGAAACAATGGAGATGAGTAAGAGTAATTAAATGGTTTAATTGTTTATGGCAAGGATTAATTAATATGTTAATTAATCAAACGAATAAGTTCGTTAAAGACCTCGGGATAGTTTTGGACCTTAAGGCCCAATGGGCTTCGAACGTCAAGCCCATTGACTTAAGTTGTATGACAATTTAATGAATAAAGATTCACAAAGGCCCAAAAGCCCAAATCCCTTATGTGGCCTGCCATGTGTGTTGAATTAGGGTTTTTGGTTCTTAAGTCATTTAAAGAAGTGACTATATAAAGAACTTTATAGCCTAAAATTCATTAAAGGTTCTTTTGGAGAAAATTGGAGAGAACATGTCTCTCCTTTTCTCTCTAGGAGGCCGGCCCCCTTGGAGGGTGTATCTAGCAATCCCACTCCTCCAAGGTCACTCATTTCTTCTCCAATCTAACCTTGGTGTAGACACTTAGAGGTTCTCAATTTTGGGAACTTGGAGAACCATATTCTTCCATCCAAATCCATGGATCTAATAAGCAAGGAATGAAGGCCCTCTCCTTGGGTGATTAGCCTTTGCTTATGCAAAGAGGAATCTACAAAGGTATAAATTTCTCAACTCACTTTTATTTGAGTTGAGTCTTGGTTCACCAATCTACTAGGCTTTGAATTGCATGGGTAATGTTTTGTTTTTGAATGCATGCAAACATGATTCCACCTTTTAATTGTTAAATGCATGCTATAGATGTTATTCAAATGAACATGTTTTCACAAAATCATCCTTCATAGGGATCGTTCTTAAACCGGGGATTAGGAGGGATTGCTAAAACACTCTAAACTGACTCAAATCTGTAAAACAAAGTTTAAAATACTAAACTAGACTCAAAGAATGCAAAACTAAAATCTAAAACACTAAAACAAACCAAAAGACTCAAAACAGCAAACAAACACTAAAAACCGCCTAAAAACCACTTTCTGGGCAGTTTTGGGACTCTAACACAACTTGGACGAATTTTGGTTTTCTAATGACCTAAAATACCTAAAAACATATTCTAAGACAAGTTCTAGTTAATATGACTCAAAGAAATAGGGTGGGATTGATTTTGGACGAAAATAATTAAATGGGCAGATTGAAAAGAAAACAGATTGTAAGACAAAATTGTGATGAATCAATGGATGATGGAATAGCTAAGGGGTTCTTCTCCACACATGAAATATATGCAACGTAAATCAATTTCCAGTTATCAATTTAATAAGTTGTGAACCTCGACACTCCAAGTTAATTAGGTCCGCTTAAATTAACTTTCAGATTTCCCTAGAATCATTGAATTGGATGAATATGCATCGCAAACAAATTATTCCTAACAAGTTCTCTATATGAACAGCATGATAAAGAAACAAGTTAGAATCATTACGTTCCTTGGAAATCATAAGCATCGACAAGGCAATTGTAACTATGAAAAGCATAATACTCTTGCCAGGAATCTACTTAACACGATCGTGACTAGCGACCTTCACTACTTGCGAATATAAATTCATAACGATTAGGTGAAACAAACTTATATCCTAGCACCAAATTCAAGCATGCAAATTAAGCGTGCACTCTCAATCAACATACAAGAATAAGTTCTAAATCAAACGGTTAAGCAAATTGTATTCACGACTTATGCAACAATAACTGGAAGTAATCAACTTATTTCACATATATAATCATGGTTTTGAATACACTCTTAGCCAAAACGAAATTAGCCAATCATACTTAAAGCAAAACAAAGATTAAATGAATTAGACATTGAAATATAAGATAGAATACACCTAAAATTGTTCAACAACTCAGAATGAAGAGCCAAACAATTGAGTGAAACTGTCCCCTTTCCTTGCTTGCGGCAAATTGGATGTTGGTGGTTCCTGGGCTATTTTGATGATGTAGAATGGATTTTGGGGGGTGTAGAGGCACGGCAAAGGGTGTAGGGTGAGTGTATGGGGCGGCTAGGGATGTTTTTAGGCAGAAACTAGGGTGAATGGTGGTAGAATGGTGCGGCTAAGTGTATGGAATGTGTTCTGGCGTGAATGGCAGTCTATGGATGAATGGGGATCTTTGTGGCTGCACAAGGATGTTTATTTAAAGGGATTAGGAAATTAAAAACCCTAGGCTATTTTGGTAAACAGAAATTAAGTCAAAAGCTTCTAGAAATAGGAAATCAAATCAGAAACTTAAGGGAAAGTAGGCTAAAGGGTGCGGCACTAACCTAAAATAGATTAGGAAGGTGTTTACAAGCAAGGAAATAGGAAATAACTCCCTCCCTTGCACGGAAAGGAAGAGGGATGGTGGGAAAGGTGCGGCAAGAATGAGGACCATGCAAGGAATGTGTAATTTGTGTCCTAGAATGCTTAAAAGGCCTTCAAAGTTGCTGGAACATAGGGACAATTAGGATTAGGAAAGGTCAAACCAAAATAAGAAACCTTGGCTTAACTTTCCTACTTCAAGTAGGAATCCTTGTTGGAGTAGGAATCCTTGTTCTTCTAGGAATCCTCATGTGATTAGGAATCCATCTTCAATTAGGAATCCTTCGTTGATTAGGAATCCTAACTTCTTCAAATCTTCAATTACGTCCATTCCTTGTGCTCCGAGCATGTGGTAATCATGCCAAGTTCCATTTTGCTCCAAAATGCAACTTCTTACGTACTTTGTCCTTGGAATCTGAAAATACACAAAAGTGACTTTAAACACTAAAATAACTAAGGAAACACAACGTAAATGCACGAGAACAAGCCAATTAAGTCGCATAAATATGCTCCTATCAAGGTGTAGCAAGGAGTTATATATATAGTAGAGTATGTAAAAACCCTAGGGAATAAAGGCTAAGGTACGACAGAAATAAAGGAAAATGGCTAAGTAAGTTTTTATTATTGTTTTAGGATTTCTGACTCTAAATGTACTAGGAAAAGGCTAAGTCAAAGTCAAAATGCAAAGGGAATAGGAAATAGGGTGCGGCAAAGCAAGGGAAAAAAAAGGAAAGGAACCTAAAAAGAAAGGGAAAGTGTTCCCCTTGTGCGGCAAGGAAGGGAAGATGCAAGGAAAGGTGCGGCAACCCCTTTGTGTCTGGGATTAGGTCTTCTAGAACCTATCTTTGGGAACCCTGCTTAAAGCTGGAAATTAGGTGGTGAAGGATTAGGAAAGTTAAGGGCAAAATAAGGTAACTTTGGCTAACATTCCTTCTTTCTTGCTTGCATCCTTTACTTTCTTTTCTTGAATTAATTTCTTCATATCTTTAAGCATAATCCTAGCCTCTTTTGGTCTTCAATTTCGTCCATCCACCTTGCTCCATGCATGTGATATCCATTCCAAGCCCAAAACTGCTCCAAAATGCTACAAAATGCACTTTCTTGCTACTTTAGCCCTTTGGACCTACAAACACATGAAAATAGCTTAAAATACTAAAATAACTATGAACTAACAACATAAATGCAAGAAAAGAAGCTAACTAAGTCGTATAAATATGCTCGTATCATAAGGGAGCATTAACAATGGTGTTTGGTGGCGATATGATGAACTTTAAAGTTTCTGAATCTATTGAGAACCCTAATTATGTTCGTTCTTGTTTTTCCATTGATGTAATTAAAGATGTAGGGCAGGAACGTTCAGCAAAAATTAAGAAGGATGTATTTCGAACCACCAACGAAGAATTGGAATAAAGCGCAAGGGATATGCCCATGCCATCAAGAAACCCAATATGACCGAAAGCACCCATACTGAATTTGTTCATAATACTGCTACTTTTGAACCGACATCGCAATACATTGGTTAGCCACCTACGCCAATGCCAATTCCCATTTCAAATAATATGTTGTTACCTCCTTTGGTGCAGGTACCTAATCGAATTCAAGGTGGTGGGAGAGTTCACGTTGACTTAAGGAAGCAAAACACCACAATCAGGAAGGATCACTATCCTTTTCCATTCAAAGATCCAAAGCATGAAGTGTTTCGAGGAGCATGTGGTGGAGGAAATACCCCTCCATGCCATGGGCTCCAATGAAGCTTAAACAGAGGTATCGTCTGGTTAGAAGACGTTAAAACAAGCGCTTCTTGGGAGGCACCCCATACATTCAAATAAAGAAGACCTAGGAATTACTCCACAACCAGATTTGCGTTCCTAAACCCTTCTCTTTACTGCATTTATTTTGCCATGTTTGTCAAGATTAGTTCGTTGTTTATTTGTTTGCTTATGTGTGAGTCTATGTTTGCAACATTGAGGACAATGTTTGGTTTAAGTGTGAGGGGTAATCAAAATGTTTTTTCATTGATTTTCATGGGATTTTACCACCTAGCACCTCTAGAGTTGATTTTCACTATTTTTAAGTGTTTTTAGTGTGTTTTGAAGTGTTTTGAAAGAAAAATACAAAAATTTGAAAAAAATTTAGAAAAAGTTTTGAAAAAATCCAAAAAGAGTCGTTTTTGTGTGTTTATTTATGTCTTAGGGTACCTTCCAACACAATGACGAGGATTTAGTTTTTAATTACATGACTGTTAAAGAAAGTTTGCATGCATGAATTTGATGCTAGAATATAATGGAGTTTCACCTAATCGTTATGAACTTATATTCATAAGTAGTGGAGGTTGCTAGTCATGATCGTGTTAAGTAAATTCTTGGCATAAGTATCATGCAATTCATAGTTACAAGTGCCTTGTCAATGCTTATGATTTTCATAAAACTTAATGATCTTTGATTGTATCTCTATTATACTGCTCATGGAAAGGACTATTGAAGAATAATTTGGTTGCCGATGTGTTGTCCATCCAATTCAATGACTGAAGGAATATCTGAGGGTTAGCTGTTCACGGTTAACATGGGGCGTTGAGGTTCATGGTTTATTGGAAAAGCAACTAGAAATCGATTTGTGTGCAAGTGCGTCATGTGTGGAGAAGAACGCTCTAGCTAGTCAATCACCCATATTTTCCCTCAAATTCATGCTAAACTTGTTTAAGTCTTTAAGTTACTTGTCTTTACTTTAAATTCATCAAAAACCCAATCCCCTTTACTTTATCGTGTCAAATTAGTTAGAATATGTCCAAACTTGTGTTTTTAAGTGTTTTGAGTCAAGTTGAAATCAATTTTCGTCCCAATCACTCTCTAGTGTCTAGTTTGAGTTTATTTGATTGTTTTATGCTGTTTTGAGTCTTTTTGGTTTGTTTTGAGTTCTTTGAGTCTAGTTAAGTGTTTTCAAGCCTAGTTTTGTATTTTTGAGTCAGTTTTAAGTAGACTAACAATCCTTCCTAATTCCCGGCCTAGAACGATCCCTACTTACATCTTTACTACAATTATCAATAAGAGGGTTTAATTTGAGTGCTAGTTTATATCACATCAATAACTATATGAAATATATGAGTTATCAACTATAGCCCACAAGTGGCCCAAGATCTGCCAGAAAAGGCCCTTGCAGAACAGCCAACTTGCAAGCTTTGCCCCAAAGAGCTCAGATCAAATTAGACAATGGGCCATATATGCTTGGAAAGCCTTGGAAGTCTTCTTTCTGATGGTCTTTACAGCTTGTGATTTGGAGGTTTCAACAAGAAATTATGACAGAATAAAGAGGAGTTGTTCAGTTACAAATTCTAAGAAAAGCTAGTTTTCAGTTACTTCAATACTAAAAGCTGGTTGTGATGAGTTATAAATGAGAGTCAATTTAAGGATTGAAATGTGTCAGATGTTAGATAACTCATAAGCCTTTTAATAGGAGACAAATACATAACATGAGGGGAGAAGATGAGAAAAAAAAAAACAGAAACACACAGAATCAGAAACCTCCACCTCGAGCCGTTTCTAGGTTCTAGCTTTCCTAACTTTTTATGTATTTTGTTATGTTTCTAGTTCATTTTATGGATACCTAGGGCTGCTTTGAAGCCCTAGACATGATTGAATTAATGTTATGAAACAGGTTTAGTTTATCAATTTCATTTGCAAGCTAGAATCACTTTCCTATCTCAATTGTTTCAAGTACATATTTTCAAGCTTAGCTACCTTGTTTATGTTTTCTTTCGATTGAGAATGATAAGGATGACTGCCATATCTTCTTTCATTCATTAGCAACATGTGGTTAGGTTCAGAACTAATCATGTAAATTGATTCCATGAAGTTGTAGGATAAATGCCATGTTCTAGGGTTCATGTGATGTTCATAATCCTCTTCTTTCTTAATGAGTTTCTAGGTGGTAGATCAGAGTATATGCCATGTTAGGTTGCACCCACAAATATAAGTTTTATGTATATGCCATGCATCTAACATGCAAAGTAAGAGAGGATTCATACAATCTAGTTATATGCCATGCTAGATATGTGAACAACTTAGTTCTGCATTTGAAAGGGATAAGTTAAAAGATCATATCACTGATTCAGGAATGTTTAGGGGAAGGCCTTTGTTTATTTGAAGTTAGATTTATGTCCTAAAAACGTTTCTAACCTATTTCATGTCTTAGGTTTATTTTTAGATAAATCTAATTTTTCCCTTTTCTTTTTGTCTTTATTTCTTTTCCAAAATTACTTAACCCCACATTTTAAGTCATAGGAGTCTTTCACTAATGCTAATTTGTAAGAGTCAAAGGTTTTACTAAGTTGTTTCTCAATCCCTGTGGTTCGACACCCTTACTTCTGCTGTTATACTATCCTTATATTTGCACTCGAAAGGAACTTCAACTCAACCCTAGATCATTCCAAATTGATTTTGCACATGACACTTGGCTATTCTGATCCCCTTTCTGTCTGAACATTAAACCCTCTATAAAAGATCAATCCAGGGTTCATTTATTTTTAGGGTTTAAGATTGGAAAAGTTTTTTTGAAAGCTTTATTTTCATCTCCATCTCAGATCTCCTAGGAACATCAAGCATATTTTGTGGGTAATATTCTTCATCAAATATTTCTAAATCTATCTTTGAAATTGCTTGCTTAAATTCGTTTTATATGCTCCTTTGTTTTGGCTAGGAGTTTTACACTTTTAGAAAAGAGTTGATTTTAACTTTGAGCTACCTCTTGTGTTCTTCATTGAAACGCTAGCCACAAAACCATGTTCATGCATCAAACAACCAATAATTGCATATTAGGGTAACATTGTCTTCATGGTTTTGTTTTAATTTTGTGGTCAAGTTTTTCAAGTATCAAATCTTTAAACTGACCTCTTTTTGGATTCAGGTCAGTTTCATCTTTGAAGTGTTTGACTGGTGAAACTGACTAGACATCGAATCCGGATTTGCATCATTTTCATCATAACATCATTTGCATAAGTTGATTTGATTTCGGTGCCACAAGGTGAAGAGCTTAGAAGAGCTGCCACTCGTGAAAACCGAATGAGTTCATCTCGTGTAAGGCAAGGTTGCTGATGTAAAAATTAACTTAACACACAAATTAAACCTTCTTATTGACAATTTTAGTAAAGATGTAGGTAGGGATCGTTCTGGACCGGGGATTAGAACGGATTGCTAATCTAAAACTGACTTTAAAACACTAAACTAGGCTTGAAAACACTTAACTACACTCTAACGACTCAAAACAACTTAAAACAACTAAATAGACTCAATCTAGACACTAGGAATGACTTTGGATGAAAATTGATTTTAGCTTGACTCAAAACAGTTAAAAACACAAATTAAGACAGATTCTAACTAATTTAACACACTAAAGTAAAGGGGATTGGGGTTTGGACGAATTTTAAGTAAAACAAGTAACTAAAGACTTTAGACAGATTTTAGCACGAAATTGGGATAAAGTATGGGTGATTGGCCAGCTAGACGGTTCTTCTCCACACATGACACACTTGCATACAAAACGATTTCCAATTGGTTTTCAATAAACCATGATTCTCAACACCCCAAATTAATTAGGTACGCTTAAATTAATTCTCAGATCTTCCTTAAATCATTGAATTGGACGGATAACGCATCGGCAATCCAAATTATTCTTCAAAAGTTCCCTACATGAACAGCATAATAGAGATACAATCAAAGATCATTAAGCTTTATGAAAATCATAAGCATTGACAAAGCATTCGTAACTATGATGAGCATGATACTCCTGCTAGGAATCTACTTAACACGATTGTGACTAGCAACCTCCATTACTTATGAATACAAATTCATAACGATTAGGTGAAACTGCCTTGTATTCTAGCATCAAATTCATGCATGCAAACTAATTATGCATCCTTAATCTACAAACAAGAATAAGTTATCAATCAAACAGTTAAGTAAATTGCATTCACGATTCATAGACTCACAACTGGAAGTAATCAATTCATATTGCAAATATGTTCATGGCTTTGAATTTCCCCCTAGCTAAAACGAGTTTAGCCTCTCATGTTCACAAAACAAAGATACATAAATTTAGACATTGAAAACAAAAGATTGAAAACACCTAAAACGTTCCAGCAATCCAACTTGAATGGCAAGCACGTCCAAGGGTCCTCCTTCTTCTCTTTGTTGCGGCACAAGGGTTGGGTGAAGGTTTGAGTGGTGGTTTGTATGTAGGGGTGGATGCGGTGTGCGGTTTCGAGTGAAACCACAACCAAAACCAAAACTTTTTGCGGTTCTGTGCGGTGCGGTTTTGAAGCCAAAATCGAAATGAAACCAAGCCGTTTGGTTCAGTTCGATGCGGTTTCAAACGGTTTTGGTTTGGTTTTTGAGAAAAAAATGTACAATTTAAAATATACACCTATTTATGCATAAGACGGTCCTATTTTCCTCATATATTAATTAATGAATATGCAGCAAAATTGTAGCAAACAAGCAACAACAATGCAGCAAAAAACAGTGGCAAACAAGCAACAACAATGCAGCAAAAAACAGTGGCAAAACTGCAAAAAAAAAAATGCAGCAACACTGCATAAAAAAGGCAACAAAACAGCACCAAAACTGTAGCAAAAAACTCAGCACAGCTGCACAAAAAATGCAGCAAAACTGCAGAAAATCTGCACCAAAACTATAGTAAAAAACTGCAACAAAATTGCACCAAAAATGAGTTTTAAGAAGATGAGTTAAGGAGATGAAGATGTGTTTCAACCTTCAAGAGTCGAAGTGCAAAACTAGATCATAATGATAGTCTAGTAACCTAGTTGAACTAATTAAAAATTAAAAATATAACATTTATTTATTAATTTTATTATATGGTGCGGTTTCGGTTTTGGTGCGGTTTTCAAAACCCAAAACCTAAACCAAACTGTTTTCTTTGTAGCGGTTCGGTTTCGAAACCAAAACTGTTTCAAAACCGCAAAACCAAACCGTTCGGTGCGGTTTGATTTGATTCGTGTTTCGGTTCCAAGTGCCCACCCCTATTTGTATGGGAAAATGGCTGGAATTGTGTATGGTAGTGAATGGGTGAGTTGATGGCTGCAGCAAGGATGTTTGTGAATGGATTTGAGATGTTGAATGGTGGATGATATGATCTCCCCCCCAAGGCTGCGACAAGGGTCTTTTATATCTCCTAAAGTATGTAAAACCCTAGGTAATTAAGGTTAGGGTTTGGCAGAAATTAAAGGAAAGAGGAAAGAAAGTTTTTATTAATGTTTAGGATTTATTACTCTAAATCTATTAGGAAAAAGGCTAAGTCCAAGCCAAAGTCTAAAGGAAAAAGGGTAAGAGGGTGCGGCATGGACTCAAGAGAAAGGTAAAGTGGTTTATGGCAGAAAATAGGAAAGGGAATGGTCTCCCTTGCATGGCAAGGGAAGGAAAGGTACGGCAAGGGCTCAAGTGTTTCTAGGAGTCTTTGTGAAGTGCCCTAATGTATGTTGGAGCCTTCTTTGTTGCTGGAACTTAGGGAATTTTAAGGATTAGGAAAAGTCAAAACCAAAGTAGGAAACCTTGGCTAACATTCTTTCTTTGAGTAGGAATCCTCATTCTTCTAGGAATCCTTCTTCAACTAGGAATCCTTGCATCTTTAGGTCTTCAATTTCGTCCATCCCCTTTGCTCCAAGCATATGCTATCCATTCCATGCCCAAAACTGCTTCAAAAGGTTCCAAAATGCACTTCTTTGCCTCTTTAACCCTTTGGACCTACAAACACATGAAAAATGGCTTGAAATACTAAGTTAACTAAAAAATAACAACATAAATGTACAAGAACAAGCTAACTAAGTCGCATAAATATGCTCCTATCAGTTGCACAAAGTTAAAACTACTCCATAGACAGGGATCTAAGAATTGAACTTTGCGTGGTACTTTGTAAAAATCTTGTTTACACTAGTGGATTGGACTCAGTGGAGAGTCCCTGGTTTTTTAACCTAGAAGTAGGTTTTGCTGGCCAAAAACGTCTTGCGTTCTATGTCTATTAAACTTGTCCACATAACTGTTGGAGATATGCCCTAAAAGTCAATCTTTGGAAGAAACCTTTCAGGACAATGAATGTGTGTATAGATGATTCTTATACATCAAACGGCAAAGATACTAATTAGGACCATCTCAATAACGATATATGTCCTAAATAGTGAGTCCATGGACAATGGATCGATGGAAGAAGTAATCTAATGATGTTAGACTACAGAGACCTTCTTCACATAACCATCATGTCCAAAAGGTTCCTGGTCATAGGATTGTCAGAGGGATACTGACAATGCATAGACTAGTACATACTATGTCCCCCTCAATTGGAAGGATGGAAAGTCTCATCCCATTAAACCCTCTTTTTGACAATTGTAGTATGGATGTAAGTAGGGTATCGTTCTAGGCCGGGGATTAGGAGGGATTGCTAATCTATTCTAAATTAATTTAAAAAATATTAAACAAGACTCAAGGACACAAAACTAGGCTAAAAACTCTAATAACTCGAAACACACTTAGAATGACTCAAAATAATGAAAACAATCAAATTAGACACTAGGAACTGAAATGGACGGAAATTTAATTAAAAGACTAACAATAATGAAAATTGACTAAATAATATAATTTAATAATGGGTGGGTGTTTGGTTTTAACAAGAAGTAAATTAAACTTAAATAAATTACAGAATTTACAAAAACATGAAATTAAGATGAAAAGATAAATGACGGACTAGCTAGAGGGTTATTCTCCACACATGACACATATGCAACCTAAATTGATTTTCAGTTTTTCTTTCAATAAATTGTAAATCTCAACGCCCCAAATTAACCGTGAATTGCACTAATTAACCCTCAGTTTTTCCACAAGTTATTGGGTTGGATGATTGCATACGACAACCCAAAACATTCCCTACAAGTTCCCTACATGAATTGCATAATAGAGATACAAGCAAGAATCATTAAGTTCTATGAAAAACATAAGCATTGACGAGGCACTCGTTACTATGATTTGCATGAAACTTATGCCAAGAATTCACTTAACACGATTGTGGATAACAACCTTCACTACTTGTGAATATAAGTTCATAACGATTAGGTGAAATTCACTTATATTCTAGCATCAAATTCATGCATGTAAATTAATTATGCATCCTTAATCGACATACAAAAATAAGTTATCAATCAAGCAGTTAAGCAAATTAAATCACAACTCAGAAATCACAACTGAAGGTAATCAATTCATATTACAAATATATTCATGGCTTTGAATTAACCTCTAGCCAAAATAAGTCTATTTACACATTATTAAAACAGAAATAAAATAGAAGTTTGGAAAGATTTAACCAAAAGAGAGAGTGTTTCTGCTTCCTGTGCAGCTTCACTACGTCATCAGTACGTGCTCTGTCAGTCCTCTGGGCTGCCAAGATAGCCCACTGCTGTCACACCTTTCCTCCTGATTATTTCCCTGCTCCCTGCACGTCAGCCTTGATTTCTTCTTCGCACGCTGCCCCGTGGCAGCCCGTGTCATCCCCACCTTTCACTTCTATTTTTTCCGCCTATCTCTCTATTCCGCCTGCCTTCTGAATTTCTGTTGGTTCTCGCTGCCAAAGGCAGCCTTGCTCCCCGCGTCACTCCCTGCTCTCCCTTATTCTCTTTTCTATTCCTGACCTCAGGCTGCGCAAGGCAGCCTTTTGTCTCTCTCCGTTTTCTCCCGCGTCACCCTTTCTGTCCTCCCATCAGCTTCACTTTCACGCTGCCCAAAAGGGCAGCTCCCTCTTTTCCTTCACGCCCCCCCCCTCAGTGCCTTCCCATTTCTTATTAATCTCCCCCGTATGCCTTTGCTTTCCATTCTTTTATTTCTGACCTACTCCCCACTACCGTCCCATTTTCATGCTTTATTTTCTTATTTTTTTCCACCAGTCAATGCTGTCCACTTCCCTCCTTCGCTGCCTAAGGCAGCTCACATTTTTATTCCGCAAACAATGGTGTTGGGGCCTTGAAATTGACTAGTGGTTCCACTCATTTTGTCATCCACCATCACATATGCAATATGTCTTCCTTCTTTTCAGAAACACAAGGGCCCTTCAAGCCATGAGAAAGCTTTTTTTTTTCTTTACATCTCCCACTCGAGGAGATGCTCTCACACTTTGTCTAATAATATAAGAAACCACACACATACAAAACACAACAATGACCAGCAAATCTATTATCCTATTGGCCAATCGCCGCATAGTCAAGTATCATTGGTTTCCATTCACATATTTCCATATGTGTGCATAATGTGCATGACACGTGCATTGACCTCCTCCTTTCACTCGTGCTGCTTTTGTTTTTTTTTCTTTTCTGTTTATTATTTAAAACTCATTTGTGCTATTTTTATTTTCTTTGCAAAACAAATTCTATAAACACAAAAATAACGTAAATAGCTCAAAATATAAAGAACTAACTAAGAAAAGACGAGTGAATTCGAAGTAAAAATATATATAAATATGATCCGATCATAGTGACACTAAGACAGGTATGTAGGTGCTCATTAAGGGAATGAGTTCACTGAACACAATCGAACGAGAGTACTTACATGGAGGTCTACTCACATGTCAAGCAAGTAACTCTAATGGTTGGAATAATGTAAGTAATCCTTTAACCTGAGACATCATAGTTGTCTTGGGGATATGTTGCTGATCATTTTGATAATGAGGCATGACCACACCTCATCTTGGGTGTGTTCTATGCATTGTTGGGGTCAGTGATTTATTCTCATAGGCATGTGAATGATCAACAAGGGATCTCTAATCCTTGTTATGAGAAGATGAATACTCTAAGATATGATTCGGGAATCTTCGGCCGAAGTATCGAGTGTAATGAAGGAAAGCGTTCCTATATGACTCAATTGAATCATATAACATGGAATAATCATATTAAGGGTTTGACATTAAATATCCATACCCTAGTAATATGATTGTGAGTATTGTTTTAGAGAAGGATCGAATTACATTGTAATTCCAACTGAATAGGTTCACCGAACAAATTCTACATTAGCTTGGGTAGCCATGATATATGGTTAGATGTCACTCATGGCTTGTGAGTTCTTCTACATGATTAAATAAGTAGTCGTCAAAGAAGAAGGAGAATTAAAAGTAAGTTTTAATTCACTAAGTGATTGGATTAAATATAATCAATTGGATTGGTGCCAATCACCTCACTACCTTGCTAATTAGAACCTAAAATGATTGTATACCGATACACTCTTGTAGTGAGACAACTAAAGGATGATGGAATAAATTAATTGGATTAATTAAGTGTTATGATTAATTAGAAAGTCTAAAGAAATCATAGAAGCGATTAAAGATCGTTTTTGGACTTAAACAAAAGTTCAGGTTAATATGGGCCCATTAAGCCCAAACCCATTGGGCTTTTATTTAAGCATAGGATGACTTGAAATGATAAAAGCCCAAAGCCCAAACAACACAAAAGGGGCCGGCCATTGAAGAGAGAGAGAGAGAGAGAGAGAGAGAGTCAAGTTGTTGATTCATTTCTTAGACATTTATAAAGGACTTTTAGTGAAAAGTTTCATTAGGGTTTTGTGTGCTCATTTTTCACAAAAGAAGAAAAACATCTCTCTCTCTAAAACACACACAAGACCGGCCACCAAAGGAAAGAGTAGCTAATCATCTTCTTTCCTTTTGGTTATTCCTCCATCCATCTCACTACACTAGTGGGTGTGGATCTTTAGAGGTCTTCAACCTTGGAGACTAAAGGAGAACCTAGGAGCACTCATTCTAGCAAGGTAGAGGAAGCAAGGAGGGAGGCTAGGCTCAAGGAGTTCCAAGAACAAAGAGCTTGGAGGTGGTCAATCCTTGGTCTCAAGTCCAGATCAAGAGGTATAAAACTATACCTTCACTTTGTTCTTCAATAATTTCTTAGATGCATCAAATATGGACCTATGCTTCTTGAAGGGGATTTGCATGACTATAGCTTTGATATTATGTGATAACATGCTTCCGTTGCTTATGTATATAAATTTTGAATTGTATATGCATGCTAGTCACTAGAAATCCCACATAAATCTCATTATTTCCCTTCAATAACTTATTTTGTTGCATATGCTTCATACATCCTATAAATTACTATTTGAATGTGTTAGAGACTAAGTTTACACTGCATATTATGAGGAATGAACTGAATTGTTGTTGACTAGGATAACTTGTAGTGAACTAAGTTTGATTCGTAGATTTGCGTTTGATTAACTGACGAATCTATAGTTAGTTGATTGGTGATCTTGACTAGTCAATTCATAATTGCTTTGGAATTGATGTTTGTATAATGAACTGACATGTAAATGTGTTCAAGTTGAGGAATCATTGTTTTGAAACTAATCTGGGTAGATTCTGATTAGTTAAATATATTGATCAGTTAGGTTTTGTTCTTGCAACTGCACTTTTTATCACTGACTATGTAACTTGTTGAATAGCTCATTTGACTAGTCTACTATGCAAAGTTAAATTTTTATTTGCAAGATATTCCGCCTAGTACCCAATTTCAATTGGTATCAGAGCCTTGCTCTATATATACATCGAGTGATCTCTAGGAGTTACTGGTATTTGGTAGAATCTAACGGAATAGGCTGGATGGCTCTCTCATGGATTATGGATGGTGAATCTATGGTAAAAGCAAAGTGTGATTGGACATCAGGTGAAGTCACATTGGCCGTGGTTAATAGGAGAGCAATAAATGCTATTGTCACTACCATCTCACAAACTCAAATCAACTACATTTGGTATTGTATGATGACAAGCATGCATAGGATAAGCTCAGAATTATTCATGAAGGCTACAAGCAAAAGAAGTTTCAAAAAGGTGGAAAGATGTTGCATTTCAAAGTGTTGAAGAAACTAGGATCACCAAGGGATCATCTGATCAATCTTCAGAAGATAATCTAGCTTCTTTTGTTAAACAATTCAGAATGACTCTCAGGAACAAAGAAAAGGATGTCAAAAAGGCTGGAGAGTTTTCAAAAGATTTCATGTTTCAACCTTGAAGGAATTTCACTTTTGGTAGGAAGCAAGGCAGAATTATCAATTGTATGGACACGCCTTCTACAATGAACATGGACCTTATTTATCTTGTGGTGGTATTAAACATCTGGTTGTTGAGTATGCAAGCAACAGGAAACCGAATCTGAAATGTGTCAAAGCAATAATGGCTACCTAATGTGAAAGCAAGAGTGAAAAATCTGTTTATTCTGACTTTGTTACCTTAGTTGAAGAGGTGTCTCCTGGTGATGATGAACTTGTGTTGAACATTACTAAAGAAATATCGCATCGTGATCTGCTTGTCATGTATGACTCTTTGTTTGATGTGACTTGTGTTGCAAAATTGGACAATGCTAAGCTGACAAGAATGTTTCTAAGCTAAAAAAAGAAGTTGAGTATCTCTGACTAGTCAGAACGGAATTGAGGGAGAAAGTTAGTTTTCTTGATGCTCAGTTTCATGGATTGAACGAAAGGGCTCTTATCTGTGTTGATGAAGATGAAATAGATGATCTTACTGCTTCTTTTGAAGCTCAGGCTCAGGAATTGATGATATCTCAAGAAAGACTATTACAACAAGTTTATATGTTGAGGGCCAACAACGAAACATATCATGAGGTCAACTTGAAACTACCGTTGAATTAATTGAGGCTATGTATAAAGTAGATTATCTGATTCTTGGTGCTGAATAATCCAACAAAATGCTAAGTGTTAGAAGCCTATATGGTGCCAAGAATAATCTTGGTTTATGGAATGTGGTTCATGTTTCATGGGCACAAGAACACAGATTATGGAGGAATCTTTGCCTATGACTCCTATGGTCTGTAATTCTTAAAAGACAAGACCTATTCCCACATGTCATCCTATGGTGAACTTGGTGATATTTGACCTAGGTGTTGAAACGTTTCTCAGAAAGAAAGAATGACTTGAAGAATCAAGCTAATTGACTATCCATGGAAGTCTACATAATGGCTTAATTTGTTGGTTCTTCTAGCTCTGGAAATATCAAGTCTTGTCCAAGTCATTTTTGAAGGGTTTCTGATAAATTTTTGGCGCTCACTGTGCTCTTTACATCCCAAAATCATATGTTTAGTACCTTGATAGTGAGTATTTCTATCTTATGAGGGGTGACAAAGATGTCTTATTGTCCTTTGCATATGTCAATGGCGATGAGATAGAGTTTAGTCAAGGTTACATGGCTCAGATTGCTGGAAAGGGGGTAGTCAAGATTCCTGGTTTTTCCTCAGCTTGAAAATGTGTATTATGTGGCTGCTTTGACACCAAGCATTCTTAGCATTGGCCAGCTTTATGATGATGTTGCTAATGAAGTGTGTTTCTTCAAAAAGCATTGCAGGTTTATTGTTAAAAATGGAATGAACTTCCTAGCTGTTCCGAGATAAGAGGACAATTGTTGCAATCTTGTTTTTCCTAAAGGTGGTGAGTGCTCAAATTGGAACAAAGAAACTTATAAACTAATGGTCATAAAGAGGCAACACATCTCTACTTCTCTGAATGTTATAGTTGTGAATCTTACATCTTAGGAAAACACTTTGTGATGTCTCACAAGGGAGTCTCCTACAATGGAATTTCCAAAGATCCTTTTTGGTTGAAATGATCCTTAGTACTCAAACTTTAATGATGTTTCGTGGTAAGATAACAATAGTGTTGATTGCTAGATGCATTGAAAATCGAAGGTATGTTTCTCTTTCTTATATGAATGCAAATTGTGGTCTTGTCTTGTTTACTTGTGTTTTTGTGTTGTGGTTGTTGTATCTGCTCAATAACCTTGGGGTGAAATAGTTAGTCATTCATTTTCATTGTGAGTCTGTGACCATGTGTTTGAAATTGAATATTTCGAAGAACCTTGTCCAACATTTAACAATCAATCTTTTTGGACAAAATTTCACCACTTTGGATGGTCTATGGAAAGAAAATTTATGTTGTAATCTTAGTACAAGTTGAAAAACAGCTAGTCAACCATCTCACAAGTACTTTAGACATTTGAAGGCATAAAAATCTTCAACAGTCTATTGGTCTTTGTGCTATTAATTGAATATGATGAATAACTATGCTTCCAAGTTTTTTCTAGCATGTTCTGTCTCTATGATTGAGTCTATCTTGTCTATCAACTCATCATAAAATAATGTTTTGCTCTATGTATGCATCTCTTGACTATTATACATTGTCAGTAATTTGTGGATAAACCTTGTAAACATTTTCACTTTGATGTCAAAGGTTCTCCCTTTTTACTTCAGAGAGCCTCGGAAAAATCAATTTTCTTACCTTACAAAAGATTGAGTTGATTTGGGGGTTAAGTTGATTTTGGTCTTGATTGAGTTGTAGTGACTTTACTTACTATATGATCTAGACCATGTGTCATTTCTCTTCTTCTTTTTGTCCTCTCCTCAAATAAAAACAAAAATTCAAATGGGAGAGTGTTGTATGAGAGGGGTGTCTTTGAAAAAAAATGGGAAAATCTCATTAATTTGTCCTTCCATGCAATTTCATGAGGTTGTGCTTTAAGATCCCCTCTACAGGTCATGAATTCAAATTTCTAAAAATCAAATGGTGTCTCATAAATATTCACCTTTCAGTCAAATGACCTTGGCATATCTCAAATTGGTGCCTCACTCAATGTTCGACACCAAAGTTCACTTTTCTTTCAAGGCTTGTGTCTTGCTTTTTGCGAGTCTTGTCCTTTGTTCATATTATGTAGGAAGTGCCGTTTCTTAAGCTTAATAGTGTTGGAAGTATGCCCACAAAGCCACTCATTTGATGTAATAGCTTTTTGGAATACTTGTTGTTTTAAACTTTTATATGTTTAATGGAGGGCAAATCTTATTGTTAATCACTATTTATTGTATCATGTGTTTAAGCAATAAGGGAATCCAAGGAATGTATTTGATTAAGAGATAAGTGATCTAATGAGTTAGATTATCGAGACCTTTCTCTTATGTTCATTCCTAAAACGTTCCTAGCCATAGGATTGCTAATTGGGCATTGACAATCCGCTAAGGCTAGTATGTGTTATGTTGACTCAATCGTGAGTATAACTAGTCTCAAGTCATTTGGTGTTGGACACTAAGACAAACACATAGGTGCTCGAAAGAGTACTCGAGTACACTGAACTACGATCAAAAGAGAGTTCGAACATACATGTCATGTATGAACTCTAAGGTTGCAATATGCAAAGTAGTCCTTTGACCTGAGGCATCATAGATGTCTAATGGTTAGGTCCTTGATCTTTGATCATGTCAACGGAATTCCTTTGGAGTGTCCACGGCATTGTTGGGGTCAAGCTATCTAGTCATGTAGGCATATGAATGCACAACAAGGGATCTCTAACCTTCCATGGTGGAGGGAGAATACTCTAAGATATGATTCTAAAGTCTTTGGCCAAAGCAAATGAATATGACTTAGGAAGTTTGTTCCAAATCATATTCAAGGGAATCATATAGGAAAGTATCACATTGGATAGTAGACATGAAACAAACTATCACTTAAACAATGTGATTAAGAGTATTGTATTAGAGAATGACCGTATTGCATTGTAGTTGTAACTGGATAGGTTCTTCAACCAATTCTACTTAGCTTGGGTAACCATGACATACTGCTAGGTGTCACTCATGGTTTGTGGAAGCCCAAATGATTAGGTAACACTAATCATTAAAGGGAGAATTGAAATGTGGTTTCAATTCACAATCAATAGTTAAGAGTAACATCGCCCACTGCCTCGCTAATTGGAACCTAATGGATCGTACACCGAGTAAGGATGTATGTGAAGAAATTATATGAAATGGATAAGCAATTAAATGGTTTAATTGAAGAATGGTCAAGGTTAATTCATTAGTTAATTAATTTTACGAAAGGTTCGTATTGGGCTTATATGTTGGTTTTGGGTTTCGGGGCCCAAAAGCGTTTTGGTCCAAAAGGCCCATTATGTTTAAGTTGTATGACAACAAAAACAAAATGGGCAAATTAGCCCAATAACAAGGAGAGGCCGGCCATTAGGGTGAATGGGCAAGCTTGCTTAATTACAAGTTTGCCACTCACCAAAGAAAATGTTATAAAAGCAACTTTATAGCAATTTTCTCATTAGGGTTCTTCTTGTTGAAATTGGGTGAAACATTTTCTCCATTTTCTTCTAAGGAGGCCGGCCACTAAGGGAAGGGACATCTAGCAATCTCTTCTTCCCTTAGTCATCCATTTCATCTTCACAAGATACAACCTTGGTGAAGAGACTTAGAGACATCAAGCTTTTGGTGTTTTGGAGAACAAATCCTTATTTCCTCTAATCTCCAAAGGAGCACTAAAGGGAGGAAAACACAAGAAGGATTCAAGGAGCTTGGAGGTGACTTGAAGGCCCTCCACTTGGGTGAATCCCTTGTGTAATCAAGGATGAGCTTCAAGGGTAAAGAATCACTAAATTCTTCTTTCTCTTTAATGTTGTTAAAGAGTTTATTTTGGTTCACCATATACTAGGCTTTGAAAGTCATGGGTTTTATGAATTGTTTTTGGATGCATGCCTACTTTAAAGTGTTTATAGCTTGCATATGTATTCAAATGTTCATACTTGTTCTTAGCTAGGACAAATTTTTCCTTCAAATAGATTATTAAAAGTTTGGTTAGCCTTTGAATTAACATTGGGACTAGTAGCATGGAGCTATGATTTCAAGAATGCTATCACTTGTCCCTCTTCCTATACCTTGACACATCATTGTTGCTTCATGAGCAAGTGTTAGTCTAAGTATTGTTGTCCATGTATAATCTTGAATATTTGTCTTTTGAGAGTTGCATTTCATGTTTCTAATTCAAGTATTTTGTCTACTATCTCTTGGAAGCATAGATGTTGAAGCTATTTCTTCATTCATTCCCTTTGTGGTTTGTCTTGTTAGCTGTTGTTTATTGGTGCTAAGGTTATGACTGTCTTCTATGATCTCTTTTTCTTCTTTGTGGTGTCCCAATTGGTTGAATACTTTGATTTGAGCTTTTGTAGGAAACTGTTTTTAAATGGACATTTTTCTCTTCTATCGAGTTAGTGGTTCTTGTAAAAAAAATTAAAATATTGAGGTAATTCTGTTAATGCACTTTATGTATTTGACCTCCTCATCTCAACCATTCATCTACCTTTTATGGTTCTGATCTCTTCATGGTATCCTAGGAATTTACCTTCTCGAACATCTCTAAGGTTTCACTTTCACCTCTGCTGCTAGTATGCACCCTTCTGAGTTGTTCACTGGTCACTATGACATAGAAGCCTACCATTATCAAGCCTATCAGGACCCTACGGTTCCTCTATCCAAAGGTTAAGCCTCCGAGTCATATCTTAAACAATGGAAGTCTCATTCTTGATGCTGCTAAAAGTTTTGCATGCTATGCTCTCTCTCTCTAATGTGCCCTTTAGATATTTGATTTTTTGGTCCATACTTTCCAAAACGGTCTCAAACTACTTTTTCTTATCCCTTTCATGGCTTGTGCTTTAGCTGTAATTTATTGGTGCAATGATTCAATTGTTATCTCGATCTCTAGATGTGATGACTCGTCCCAAATTATTATATATATTTCCTCCTCTAGTGTGTAAAGTGACAATATTGCCCTTGTTGGCTTAGCGAAGTGGATGTACACATGCATTTCTAAATTAATTTCCTCACTATCGTAATTAGATTGTACTTGACGTCACGAGCGCATTGACGTGAGTTAGGGCCGAATCAGAGTTGTAAAACAGACCAAAATAACAGACCAACCACCATAATTCCTATTTCCTTGGACCCTATTATGTATTTGGACTATTATCTCATCTAAACTAATCAAAATTAGTCCTCTCTCTCCCTCTCTTACGGCAGCCCAATCAGGGCTTAACATTTTCTTTTTCTGCTTAATCAGAAGGATACACACACACACACACACACACACACACACACACACGTGTATACTTTCTCCCCTCTTCTTGTGCCTTCTCTTTCCTTCTTCTCTCTGCGTCGTGACACCCACATACACCATCATCATCAAACCCTCATGGACCGAGTCTTTGGAAACCACCATCATTCTCATCTTGACCTCACGAACTCAGCTATACCCTTAGCTCATCGAACAGATAACAGGAACATGAGAAACCAGAAGCTCCGGCGAGGAGTCAAGTTTGCTCTGACGCTATCTCGGTGTGGTTTCGAGATTTTAAGGCTTGGAAAGGTATTCACCCAACTTTCCTAACCCTGAAGTGGTTTTGGAGTGAAGTGGACATTGGTATAGACGAGTTTGGAAGGTTGCAGAGTTGGCCAGAAGTATCGAGGGAATTTCCCACCATTTTCCATTGCATTTTGAACTTCTATTAGGTACGAATGTGTTCTACTATTCAAGACCTTCAAATCAATATAAATTTCATGGATTTTGGTTGAGAAATGACAAAGTTATGAGCTCTAGAATGTTTTTTCAGAAACCGACGAGTGCAAGACCGGCAGAGTGACCAGAGAAGAAAGGGAATATTTCGTTAACTTTAACGGAATATTCTAACAGCGTCAGGTACCGTCAGTTACATTTAATAGAATATTCTATCAAATTGACAGAATATTCCTAACGGCATCAGTCACACGGACGGCGTGTGCCTGTGCGTCCGGTGTCCAAATTTTTTTCTAAAAATATGTGTGTGTTCGTACTGTCGAGTAGATCGCGTTGGTATATTCAAACACCCCATTTGAGCAACGTATGAGGAATTAATCTTGGGCTTTGTTTATGTGTTATCGAATTAACGTTAAAATAGTTGTATCACATATAGGTGAGACGTACCCCGATAACGAGAGTGTACAAGTGAGGCTAAGGGGCTACGATTCTACTACTTATTATTGAGTGGGCATTTGCTTTATATATATATATATATATATATGCTTTACGATTTCCAAAAAAAACTTTTATAAAGAAATTTATGCCTTGTATGCCATGTCTATACCGCTTATTACTATATCGTTGCATTAGTATGAATTTGATGCTGCGGAGGCTCAGGTAAGCTTCAGGTGAGTCATGTGATTCATCTTGTTGCATTGCATATCGCTATGCATTTACTCATTTAAAGCTTATTATGCTACACCCTGGTCTTAGTGCTCCCGCTCGAGGCCAGGGCACAACTTTCATGTGATTGTTCACCTCCTGCACCACACGCTCACCTTGGATCCAAGTTTTGATGCTAGCCTGTCGTACACACCACAATAGGTGGTTCTGACTCGTAGGTGACCCGTGATCTATTGCATAGCTTACACGTGATCGTAGCACTTGAGCGTACTTATTTACACCCAGCTTGTCGTACAGGTCACATTAGGTGACTCCGATTCATGTGTAGACATATGTTGATGAGCTATAGGTCCAGTCGTATAGGTCACGTTAGGTGACTCGGGTTGGCATGCTAATTTATATCGACTTTTCACTTGGCTTACATATTTTAGTGTTGAACGTTATGACATGGCATAATTTTGTTTTCACTGCTCTTGAACATTGTTTTTATATACGTGCATATTAATATTTCCTGGAAATTATACAGGTTTTACAGACAGTGGTTATTATGTTGATAAAGATAAATGTGTTTTTCTAAAGCTTTGTTTTTGCCCACTCACCCTTCTGTTTTACACCCTTCCAAGTTCTAGGTAGCTGTTTGTCTTTGGTGGCTCACGAGGACTACACGGCGGTTCTGACGTTTCCATAAATAAAAGTAGGGATCTTCTCCCTGTTTGTATAATTAGTACTTAATTAATTTGACTGCACTTTCGTTTAACCTATGTTTTGATGTGCATGTATCTTATATTTGATCACTTTCACACACTTCCATAGTATCTCTAGTTAAATTAGTTTAATTTTGGTTTTTAATTATTCACATTTCTTTTATTAGTAACACTTTTGTTGAGCACTTGGCTATGTCACTTTCACGTGACGGCCATCACGTCTCAACTTCGGTCAGGGTGTGTCACTAGAATCTTAATAAGCTGCCGTTGGTTGTTTAGGTACATTTTTCTATGCTTATGCTCAAATTCATGTGTCAATATACATCTTTATTTTCTGTTAAGTCATTGTCCCTTGTCAAATAAATGAAGTCATGATTTAGAATTATGGGGGAGTGTGTGTACATGAAGAGCATCAATTCTGGTGGAGTTCAATTTCATTACATGCATCCTTTCTGAGGGAGTTGGTTTACTTACCTGTGCTTAATTGTTACTACATTTTGTGCTTTTGCTATCCTTGAATTGTGTATTTGCTATAAATTTGGACATTTCCAATTTGGTGCTGCCACTTAGTCTATAGACTTCTAGGTTTATGAGGGAGTTTGTGTCTATAGACTTCTAGGTTTATGAGAGAGTTTGTGTCTAGGAGAGTGTTAATTATGGAACGAACATCAAACCCTCTTTAAAAGATCAATCTAGGGTTCATTTGTTTTTTGGTGTAAAAGATTGGAAAAGTTTTTTGGAAAGCTTTATTTTCATCTCCATCTCATATCTCCTAGAAGCATCGAGCATATTCTGTGGGTAATGTTCTTCGTCGAATATTTCTAAATATATCTTTGAAATTGCTTGCTTAAATTCATTTTATATGCTCATTTGTTTTCTCTAGGAGTTTTACATTTTCAGAAAATAGTTGATTTTAGCTTTAAGCTACCTCTTGTGTTCTTCATTGAAACCTTAGCCACAAAACCATGTTCATCCATCAAACACCCAATCATTGCATAATAGGGTAGTATTGTCTTCTGATAGGATTAAAAGCACACCACAAAGTAGCACACAAATGTCCTATTGATTTTCCTTATTAAAGCTAAGATTTGTCAATTGTAGCATATGAAAATAAGGGTCTTTCCCGCAGAAGATTGTTTTATCTAACTACTTAAAATGTCCCTGTCCCTACTGACAAGCCACCAAAAAATAATTATTAGACTGACTTACGCTTATCTAAAGTTTACGAAATTTTATATGAAAACACTAGACATACAGAGCTACACTCACACAAATTTTTGGGAATTTTGGAGTTGATTTTCTATTTAAATTAAATTGAACAAAAACAGGACAGAAACAAATTTTAAATAGTTCATAAATTAAGAAAAACGAGTTTGGGGAATTACTATCCACCACCAAATAATCATGCAAACATGTTATGTTTCATTCAAATTCCTTTTATTTCCGGATGAAGATGCTCAAGTTGGCTCAATGTTAGAACTCAACCTATTACTCTTTCTTACGTAGTATGTTAAGAGAATGGCGTTTTCAACTTAACTTAGTCCCTAACATGCAATCTAGAATGGCGTGTTCATAGATTTAACAAGTAGAAATCATTAAGAACGAAAAGAGTTTGAGTCATCACAAGGCATCGTAAGTACTGGCGTTGTCTTACTTATCCTAGAAATTGGTTCACATGTTGATCGCAATTAACAAGTACTACTCTAGAACATATGTAGGTCCTCATTCGACAAGGGCAGGCACACACATATTCATAGCATTAGAATCCTAGATATGCTTACTACGTATGCATCCATAGAAAACAAATAAAGAATTCATCAATGAGACAAGTAGTGAACCAATTTTCATCCATTCATAAAAGTAATTCAACGAAATGTCATAACAAAATTGCAATCATATTCGGGGCTTCAAAACAGCCCATAACTACTAAAAATTTAGTTACACACAATCCTTAAGTTAAAACAAAAGATAGACATGAGTTTGAGAAGATAGAACCGAAAGAAATCGACCGAGGCCTCCTCCCCCGTTCCTTCCTTCCCCAATGCTGCTTTTAAACCCATTCTTGCTGCATCATTTTCGTCTCCTTAACTCACCCACTAATAGCCATTTAGTGATGACAATAAGTGAGAGGAAATGTGGTAAAACAATTGTAACACTTTAGGTAGCCTTTATGCCAATTACTCCCTCTTAATCCTCATTTTTAATTCCATTTCATCTGATATTTGAGTAGGTGTCAGCTGACTTGTTCTTGGCTGCATCAGTTTTGGCTGCTAGTTTTATTGGATTTATTGCTTCCATTGCAGTTACAAACTACTCAGCCTCTTGGTAACCTTTCAGTGTTAAAATGGCCATAACTTCGTCTAGAAAAATGATATTCGCAATCCACGAAATGCTCCATAAAATAGACATCCGTAGCTTTCCAAGCATATAAGGGTTGTTCTCTAATTCATTCTGAGCAGTTCACAACTTGCTTCCAAAGTCAGCTGATCTGCACAGGCTGTTTTGACGAATTTGTTACTAAAAATCCTACTTGTGCTATTTTTCTTTTATTTGCTTGACAAATCCCACAAAACACAAAAACAAAGTAAATAGCTCAAAAATATAAGGAACTAACAAAGAAAAGACAAGTGAATTTGATGTAAAATATATATAAATATGAGCTTATGATCTTCATGCTTTTGTTTTAATTTTGTGGTCAAGTTTTTCAAGTTTCAAATCTTTTAACTGACCACTTTTTGCATCTGAGTCAGTTTCATCTTTAAGTGTTTGACTGGTGAAACTGACTAGACATCGAATCCAGATTTGCATCAACTTCATCATAACATCATTTGCATAAGTTGATTTGATTTTGCTGCCACAAGGTGAAGAGCTTAGAGGAGCAGCCACTTCGTGAAGACTGACGGAGTTTATCTCGTGTAAGGTAAGGTTGCACAAATGTAAAGCTCCTTCATAGATAAGGATCTAGGAATTGAACTTTGTAAAAATCTTAATTACACTAGTGGATTGGACTCAGTGGAGAGTCCTCGATTTTTTAACCCAGAGGTGGGTTTTTCTGGCCAAAAAATTGTTGCATTCTTTGTCTCTTAAACTTGTCCACATATTTACTTGCATTTGCTTCATGCATCATATGAATTGTTATTTGATATGTGTTAGAGACTAAGTTTACGCTGCATATTCATGAACTAAATTGTTGTTGACTAGGATAACTTGTAGTGAACTAAGTTTGATTCATAGATTTGTGTTTGATTAACTGACGATTTGTACTTAGTTGACTGGTGAGCTTAACTGATGTGAAATATTCCAACACTCAAATTAAAACCCTATGATTGTAGTATATGTAAGTAGGGATCATTTAAGGCCGGGGATTAGAAGGGATGCTAATCTACTCAATTTAAACTTTAAAACACTAAACTAGACTCAAAAACAGAAAACTAGACTCTCATGACTCAAAACTAACCAAATTGACTCAAAACAGCAAAACTAAGTTAAAAAGACTCAAAGCAACTACTAAAGAGTGATTTGGACGAATTCTAAACCAACTTGACTCAAAATACCAAATGGGGACAGATTTGAACGAAATTAACTAAACTAAGACACCAAATATGTAACATCCCACATCGCCCAGGGGAGTGATCCTTAAATGTCTATTCCCATCCCTACCTAGCACGAGGCCTTTTGAGAGCTCACTGGCTTCAGGTTCCGTCGGAACTCCGAAGTTAAGTGAGAAGGAGGCCAGAGCACTCCCAGGATGGGTGACCCACTGGGAAGTTGCTCGTGAGTTCCCAGAAACAAAACCGTGAGGGCGTGGTCGGGGCCTAAAGCGGACAATATCATTCTACAGTGGTGGAGCGGGCCCGAGAAGTGATCCGCCCCAGGGCGGGATGTGACAAACTAAAGGGGGTTTTGGACGAATTTGACAAAAGGAAGTAAATTACAGCAAACAAAGTAAGTTAAAACGAAACTAAGATGAATTCAAGGGTGAAAAGCTAGTTAGAGGGTCCTTCTCCACACATGAAACATATGCACATAAATTGATTTCCAGTATTGTTTCTTCAAACCATGAATGACAATGCCCCAAATTAATTGTGAATGCACTAATTAACTTTCAGATTTTCATAAGTTCATTGAATTGAATGGACAACGCATTGCAACCAAATTATTCTTATCAAGTTCCCTATATGAACAACATGATAGAGATACATATCAAAGATCATTACGTTCTATGAAAATCATAAGTATTGACATGGCATTTGTAACTATGAACTGCATGATACTCTTGCCAAGAATCTACTTAACACAATTGTGACTAGCAACCTTCACTACTTGTAAATATAAGTTTGTAACTATTAGGTGAAACTCCCTTATATTTCAGCATCAGATTCATGCATGCAAACTAAGTATGCATCCTCAATCAACACACAAGAATAAGTTCTCAATCAAACAGATAAGTAAATCACATTCATGTTTTACGAAACAAAAATTAAAAGTAATCAATTCATAATAAACATATGTCCATGGCTTTGAATTCACCTTTAACTAAAAAGGAATTAGTTCCATGTGTTCATAGCAATTGAAAAGCACAGAAAATAAACATGGAAATGAAACGAGGGAAGAAAGAACTCTTAAAACTCCAATGGTTGCAGGTGGCTTGCGCACAAGGTCCTCCTTCTCCAATGGAAGCCACGGCAAAGGCTTCTTCTTCTCCAAAGTTGCGGCAAAAGGTGTTAATTGGTGTTTTTGCAGCTGAAAGGGAGTGTAGAATTATATGGGGGGTGGTAGTCGAAATTATGGCTAAAAAAATATATTTATAGGTTAGGGTTTGGCCAAATTTCAGGAGGAAAAAGCTTAGGGTTTGCGGCACAAGGCTTGGCCCAATCCAAGGGGGAAAATAACTAGGATTTCTGGCGGAGTTTTAGGGTTTCTAGAAGGAAAGGGTGCGGCACTCTTTTAGGCTTCTAGAAAGAAAATGTTTTGTGGCAGAAATTGGAACTTCTAGAAGGGTTTGGGGCACCACCTTTCTAGGGCTTCTAGAAAGGTGGATGCGGCACATGTATAAGAGAAGGGATAGGCCTTCTAGAAGGGATTTAGGTCCCTTTACAGCTGATTACTCATCTTCCAAGTCTTGAATTAATTTCTCTATCTTTTTAGTACATTCCTCGTTTCATTTGATCTTCAAAAACATCCATTCCTTGTGCTCCACATGCATGCAATCCAATCCAACCCAAAATTGCTCTAAAATGCTTCAAAATGCACTTTCTTGCCAACTTTGCCAATTGGACCTACAAACACACGAAAATAGGTTAAAGTACTAAAGTAAACACAAACTAACTATGAAAATGCAAGAAAACAAGCTAACTAAGTCGCATAAATATGCTCCTATCATTAACTAGTCAATCCAACATACTTTAATTCATAATTGCTTTCCCATTGTTGTTTGCATAATGAACTGATATGTAAAGTTGTTCAAGTTTAGGAATCATTGTTGTGAAACTAATATGGGCATACTTTGATTAGTTGAACATATTGGTCAGTTAGGTTTTTTGACTAGCTCATTTGACTAGTCTACTATGCAAAGTAAAATTTTTACTTGCAATATATTCCACCTAGTACCCAATTTCAATTGGTATTAGAGATTTGGTCTAGATATACATAGAGTGATCTCTGGGAGTTATTGGTATTTGGTGGAGTCTAACAGAACATGCTATGATGCATGGTGTCAAAAGTTTCAAATCTTTTCGAAGGCACAAGATTCAAATGCAGTTGATTACCTCACCATTAAATGGAGGGCTCTCTCAGGAATTATGGATGGTAAATCTATGGTAAAAGCAAAGTATGATTGGACCTCAGGTGAAGTCACATCGGCTAAGGCTAATAGGAAAGTAATAAATGTTATTGTGACTATTGAAGTTCCTTTCGAGTGCAAATATAAGGATAGTATAGTGGCACAAGTAAGGGTGTCAAACCACAGGGATTGAGAAACAACTTAGTAAAACCTTTACTCTTACAAATTAGCATTAGTTAAAGACTCCTATGATATAAAATGGGGGGTTTGAGTAATTTTGGAAAAGAAATAAAGGCAAAAAGAAAAGGAAACAATTAGAACTATCTAAAAGTAAACCTAAGACATGAAATAGGTTAGAAACGTTTTTAGGACTTAAATCTGACTTCAAATAAACAAAGGCCTTCCCCTAAACATTCCTGAATCAGTGATATGATCTTTTAACTTATCCCTTTCAAATGCACAAATAAGATGTTCACATATTTGTAGGTGCAACCTAGCATGGCATATACTCAGATTTAGCACCTAGAAACTCATTAAGAACAAAGAGGATTATGAACATCACATGAACCCTAGAACATGGCATTTATCCTAGAACTTCATGGAATCAATTTACATGATTAGTTCTGAACCTAACCACATGTTACTAATGAATGAAAGAAGATATGGTAGTCATCCTTATCGTTCTCAACAGAAAGCAAACATAAACAAGGTAGCTAAGCTTGAAAATATGTGCTTGAAATGATTGAAACAGAAACTGATTCTAGCTTGCAAATGAAATTGATAAACTAAAGATGCATCATAACATTAATTCAATCATCTCTAGGACTTCAAAGCAGCCCTAAGTATCCATAAACTAAATTAAAAACATCATAAAATACATAAAAAGTTAGGAAAGCTAGAACCTAGAAACTGCTCAAGGCTGAAGACTCCTGCTGTCTCAAGATTCTATGTTTTTTTTTTGTTTTTTTTTTGTTTTTTTTTTCTCCTATTCTTTCTCATTCTGATTCTGTGTATTTTTATCTTATTAAAAGGCTTAGGAATTTTTCTAACATCTGACACATTTACATCCTTGAATTGACTCTCATTTATAGTGTTGGAAGTATGCCAACAAAGCCACTCATTTGATGTAATAGCCTTTGGAATACTTATTGTATTAAACTATTATATGTTTAATGAAGGGCAAAGCTTATTGTTAATCACTATTTATTGTATCATGTATTTAAGCAATAAAGGAATCCAAGGAATGTATTTGATCTAAGAGAGAAGTGATTTAAATAAGTTAGATTAACGAGACCTTTCTCTTATGTTCATTCCTAAAACGTTCCTAGCCATAGGATTGCCAATTGGGCATTGACAATCCGCTAAGGATAGTATGTGTTATGTCAACTCAAGCGT
Organism: Malus domestica; assembly: GCF_042453785.1. NCBI lineage: Eukaryota > Viridiplantae > Streptophyta > Magnoliopsida > Rosales > Rosaceae > Malus > Malus domestica. The sequence goes on along the minus strand of NC_091671.1, from coordinate 23,134,841 downwards.
GAGTATGACTAGTCTCAAGTCATTTAGTGTTGTACACTAAGACAAACACATAGGTGCTTGAAAGAGTAATCGAGTACACTGAACAACGATCAAAAGAAAGTTCGAACATACATGTCATGTAAGAACTCGTAAGTTGCAATATGCAAAGTAGTCCTTTGACCTGAGGCATCATAGATGTCTAATGGTTAGGTCCTTGATCTTTGATCATGTCAAAGGCATTCCATCCAGAGTGTCCACGGCATTGTTGGGGTTAAGCTACCTAGTCATGTAGGCATATGAATGCACAACAAGGAATCTCTAACCTTCCATGGTGGAAGGAGAATACTCTAAGATATGATTCGGGAGTCTTTGGCCAAAGCATACGAATATGACTTAGGAAGTATGTTCCAAATCATATTCAATTGAATCATATAGAGAAGTATCACATTGGATAGTAGACATGATACAAACTATCACTCAAACAATGTGATTAAGAGTATTGTATTAGAGAAGGACCGTATTGTTGGAAATGTGCCCTAAAACCAATCATATAATGATACTTTACGGACATTTCACATGTTAAACTAATCTAGTTTAATATCAAGGGCAAAGATTATTGTTTGAGCCGTCTCATATAAATGTTATATGCTTAAACGATAAGTCCAAGGAATATGTGATTGGGAGAATGCAATCTAAAGAAGTTAGATTCATGAGACCATTCTTTCGTAGACACATCCTAAATGTTCCTGATCATAGGATTGCCAATTGGGCATTGACAGTCCGTTAAGATCAGTACGTGCTGTGTCTTCTCTCAGGGAGAGTGACTAGTCTCGAGTCATTGGTGTGTGTGACATCAAGACAAGTACGTAGGTGCTCAATAGAGAATGAGTTCACTGAACGCGGTCAACGAAGAGTTCTCATATTCATGTCACATAAGAACTCATGGTTGGGATAATGCAAAGTAGTCCTTTGACCTGAGGCATCATAGTTGTCTTGTGGTTAAGTGATATGATATTAACTAACACACAAATTAAACCCTCTTTTTGTCAAATTGTAGCAAAGATGTAAGTAGGGATCGTTCTAGACCGGGGATTAGGAGGGATTGCTAAACACTTGGAAACAGACTTAAAAACTCAAAAACAAAGTTAAAACACTAAACTAGACTCAAAGAATGCAAAACTAAAGTTTAAAACACTTAAACAAACCTAGAACTCAAAACAGCAACTAGAAGGCTCAAAACTGTCTAAAAACCACTTTCTGGGCAGTTTTGAGCACCTACACTAATTTGGACGAAATTTGATGAAAACTTGAATCAAAACACTTAGAAACACAAATCAAAACACTTTCTAACTAATCTAAGACTCTAAAATAAAGGGGGATTTTGTTTTGACGAAAATTAAAATAAAGAAAACAGATTGGAAATAGGGCAGATTGTAAAAACGATTTTGGTGAAATAGATGGGTAAAAGGCTAGTTAGGAGGTTCTTCTCCACACATGTCACACTTGCAAACAAAACGATTTTCAGTTGTTCTTCCGATAAACTATGAATACTCAACGCCCCAAGTTAACCGTGAATTGCACTAATTAACCCTCAGTTTTTCCACAAGTTATTAAGTTGGATGATTGCATACGACAACCCAAAACATTCCCTACAAGTTCCCTACATGAATTGCATAATAGAGATACAAGCAAGAATCATTACGTTCTATGAAAAACATAAGCATTGACGAAGCATTTGTTACTATGAATTGCATGAAACTTATGCTAAGAATTCATTCAACGCGATCGTTTTCAAGCGATCTTCACTACTTGTGATTATAAGATTGTAACTATTAGGTGAAACTCCCTCATAATCTAGCATCATATTCATGCATGAAAACTCAGCGTGCACTCTCAATCAACATACACAAATAAGTTATCAATCAAATAGATGAACGAATTGAATCCATAACTTATGAAATAACAACTGAATGTAATCGAATCAAATTGCAAGCATGTACATGGTTTCGAATCACCCCCCAACTAAGGGGGTTTAGTTCCTCATACTCACAACACAAAGTTTATTGAATTGAAACATCAAAGACATAAGAAAGATTACACCTAAAATGCCAAAGAAGTCCACTTTGAAATCTACACAGAAAGCTCATCTTTCTTCTTCTCCTTGCTGCGGCAGTGAGGGTTTAGGGGCTGTTTGGATGTGATTTCGGTTTAGGGATGGATTTGGGATGATATGGTGGTTCGGCAAAGGGTAAGGGAGGTGTATGGTGGTGCTGCAAAGTGGGGTAGGTAGCTGGACTGGATGATTGGCGGCTGGAATGGATGGATTTTGGGTGATGGTGGCTGCGGCAAAAGGTGGGGAAAAGGAGAGATGATTTTCTGATTTTTTTGGAGAGGGGAAGATGCTATGCGGCTAGGGTGTAAGGGTGGTATATATAGGCACTTAGAAACCCTAATGAAATCAGATTTTTAACAATGGGCTAGGGTTAGGTGCGGCACTTAAGTGGACTAGGGTTTAGGGTTTGTAAAATAGGGCTTCTAGGTGGAAAGGTGCGGCTTGGGTTTAGGAGAAATGGACTAGGGTTTAACATGGCAGATTTTAGATGATTAGGCCCTAGGGTTCGGCATGGGTTGAAGGTCCACAAGGAAATTTGGGTTTAGGTCATCTAAAAGCCCAACGCCAAGAATAGAAACTCTCGAAAATGGAAACCTCCAAGAATAGAAACTTCCAACTTTTAGAAACTTTGGTTGCCAATTCCGATTTAGGAAAGATCGACCCAAAATGGAAACTTTTAGGCTTAGCTTTCCTACTTCAAGTAGGAAACCTCAAATCTTCAACTCTTCAATTCCATCCCAACCTTGCGTTCCAAGCATGTCCTTTTCAATTCAAGCTCACTTTTTGCTCCAAAAGCTCCAAATTGTATCATTTCATGTAATACGTCCGCTAAACCTGAAAACACAAGAAAGTAGCTTAAAAGACTACTTTAACAAAGAAAACATAACAAAAATGCATAAGAACTAGCTAACTAAGGCGCATAAATATGCTCCTCTCATTAAGTCCTTGATCTTTGATTATGTCAAAAGTCACTCCATCAGGAGGGTGTCCACGGCATAGTTGGGGTTAAGCCACTTAGCTATGGAGGCAAGTGAATGCGCAACAAGGGATCTCTAACCTTCAAACCGTTTGGGGGAGAATACTCTATGATATGATTTAGAATCTCTGGCCAGAGTATGAATGAGATTTAGGAAAGTCGTTCCAAATCACAATCAAGGTAATCATATAAGCACACGAATCACATTGGATAGTAGACATGAATAAACTATCAAACCAAACAATGTGGTCAAGAGTATTGTATTAGAGAAAGACCGTATTGCATTTGTAATCCTAAACTGAATAGGTTCTCTACCTCTTCTGATTAGCTTGGGTAACCATGATATGCTGCTAGGTGTCACTCTTGGTTTGTGGAAGCCCTACACGTGTATAAACACTAAAGGGAGAATTGAAAGTAAGTTTCAATTCACAATCGATTTGAAAGAGTTTTAATCGCCCACTGCCTCGCTAAAAGGAACCTAATGGATCGTACACCGTGTAAGGTGGAGATTGAAGAAACAATGGAGATGAGTAAGAATAATTAAATGGTTTAATTATTTATGGCAAGGATTAATTAATATGTTAATTAATCAAACGAATAAGTTCGTTAAAGACCTCGAGATAGTTTTGGACCTTAAGGCCCAATGGGCTTCGAACGTCAAGCCCATTGACTTAAGTTGTATGACAATTTAATGAATAAAGATTCACAAAGGCCCGAAAGCCCAAATCCCTTATGTGGCCGGCCATGTGTGTTGAATTAGGGTTTTTGGTTCTTTAGGTTATTTAAAGAAGTGACTATATAAAGAACTTTATAGCCTAAAATTCATTAAGGGTTCTTTTGGAGAAAATTGGAGAGAACATGTCTCTCCCTTTCTCTCTAAAGAGGCCGGCCCCCTTGGAGGGATTAGCTAGTAATCTTTCTCCTCCAAGGTCACTCATTTCTTCATCAATCTTACCTTGGTGTGGATACTTAGAGGTTCTCAATTTTGGGAACTTGGAGAACCATTCCATCCATCCAAATCCATAGATCTAAGATGCAAGGAATGAAGGCCCTCTCTTTGGGTGATTAGCCTTTGCTTATGCAAAGAGGAATCTACAAAGGTATAATTTCTCAACTCACTTTGATTTGAGTTGAGTCTTGGTTCACCAATCTACTAGGCTTTGAATTTCATGGGTAATATTTTGTTTTTGAATGCATGCAAGCATGATTCCGCCTTTTAATTGTTAAATGCATGCTATAGATGTTATTCAAATGAACATGTTTTCACAAAATCATCCTTCAAGTGGTATCAGAGCCTAGGTCTAGTAGTTGGTGAATCCTTTTGGGTTTTGTGGTTCATAGTTTGTGATTTAAAAGTTGTAATATGTTACAAGCTTTATTCTTGTTTCTTTGAATGTAAATTTTGTTAGAAAATTTGCCATCTCAAATGTTGTAGATGTAGTTCATATGAGCATGAATATTGAAGCTAAAATTTGGTGCCATGCTTTTGGGAATTTTCGGCCAAATCCAAAGGGTGGATTTTTGGGTTCTTGTTTGACTTGTTAAAAGTGTTTTCAAGTAACTTTTGGAACCCCTATGTACCCTAGTTTGGTTATATGTTATTTCCCTAAAGTTTGAATGGTTTTGGGATGTTTTTGGATGAAAAATGTTCATGGAAATTTTTGGGTTTTTCATGAATGTTCTTCATTGTTCTTGACATTTTTGCCAAGAACAAAAAGGTTTTGTGTTTTGATTCAAAGTTTTGATTTATTTCATAAAGTTTATGTTTTATGTTTTTCAAATGATTTAATGTGTTAGATATTTGTTTAAATGATGGTAGAAATAATGGTGGGTGTGAAAGGATTAATTCCCTTTCACACACACCACTTGCACCACTTGCATGCTTTATGTCAAAACTCACAAATCAACACACACATCACTCTAATCCTTCTCCAAAACCGGCCCTCCCTCAAGTGGGAGTACTTTTGGGGCTTTTATGCAATTACATAAAGTTTTGATACTTTTGTGTATTTGCACTTTGGCCCAAAAGTTTACGTTTTTACGTTTAGGTCCAAAAACGCTAAAGGACAAATTGTTTTGCTCCTTTAATGAAGTTTTTGCATTGTTTAAATTTTGGGTTCTAGTTGTAATTACATGAAGTAGTGGACTTTTGTGTTTTTACAAAGTGACCCCAAAAGTTTATGTTTTTGCAATATAGCCCAAAGGTTGTGGTAATTGCATATTGGCCCAAATTAGGTAGAGAACAAAATTGTTTTGTCTCTTTAAATGAGAATTGGATTTTCATTTCATTTAGCTCCATTTAAATCAATCTTATGGATACAAAAACCAAATGAAAATGTTGCATTTAATTTAATTAGTTAAAGTGTTAATTAATTAAAGGGTGATTATGAACCTAAGCCTACGATAATTGAGCTATGTGAAAGGCCGTTTCAAATTTGTTTGAACCATGGGAATGTGTAGATTAGATTTTGGTTGTAATTTGATTTGATCAAATGTTGTAAAAGAGCATAAGCTCTTCTTTACTTTAAAGTAATTTGATTTATGCAAATGTTGTAATGAGCATAAGCTCACCTTTACTTTGAAGTACTTCTTTCTTGCTTTATTTGATATGCATGAAAATGAAGTAGTTGGGTCCAACGCCCCTAAGACAACACGCCTTAATGTGATTAAACGCGTAACTAAAATCAATCACCATCCCTAGACCGAGATTCAACACTAGGCTCGTGTTGAATCTAAACAAAGGTTCATAGTCATCCTAAGGCCCTAAGGCAACTATATAGTCCATCAAATGAATGCAAAGTTTATGTTAGTAGTATCATATACTCTTGCTTTAAAAACCGTTTTATAAGCATAGTGGGAGTATTATATACAACTAAAAACAATCAAATGGACCAATAGTTGTAATAGGACCAAAATTGTTTTAATAAGATTAAAATGAAAGTTTATATGTGATGAGACCTAAAAACCCTCAACCAAACCATTATTAAGTTGATAAGCGTGAGAGTGCTTTGAACACTCTTTCGTGGCCTTCCACCGTGGTAGGCTTCAATCGTTTGTGACTCATACACCGTATTCGTCCAGTTCTGGGGTTGCAAAGTATGTGCTTACATTCAGGAGAAGCCTATAAACATATGATGAAGTAAAGGTAGGCAACGAGTATGGTCAATATGATTTTCTTCTGAGGCCATTCTTGAACCCCTACTTTAACTAGCATGGTGGGAATGACTTAACTAAGTGCAATGTGCCAATATGATATTCTTCTGAGGCATCATTCTCTAGAGGCCAAACTAGATGGGTACTTGCAAGAGATGCAAATGAGTAAGCGTACTCTCTCATTATTATTAACGCTAGCCAATATGATTTTCTTCTGAGGTGGGCTTGGTAATAGTGAGTCTCCCATACCCTACTAAGAGTTTCATCCAAAACTCTCGAATTCCAATGAGGGATATGGAATTTGCCAAAAATAGTGGGTGGTGCTATTTCATTTAAAGACCCGAATCAAATGGCTTAAAATCAATCAATTTATATTCGTTATGTATTTGTTTACCAATATATTTGCAAACGCTATCCAAAACTTGACAAAGAAAAACCAAAAGTTTAGTTTCCGGACTTGGTACTACAAAACCATAGATTGTCTTTAAATGGCTTGTAAATGTACCTAAGTAGTCTCATCCTCACAATCTTCCTATTGATAATGTATCATTGGAAGAACATGTTAGATAAAGTCTATCATAAAGAGGACAACACTTTTAAATGTCATAATTCTTCAATTACAATTTGTTGTATGAAGAAATAAGAGTTGCTTTGAACAACCCTTAATCAATGCAAACATTAGTGCTTGTTTCTTTGTTACATGAACAAGGAACTTTAGAAGAAAGCACAAAGGCATGGACACTTAATGTGCCATGATTCTTCACTTACAAATTGTTGTAATTATGTTTAGAACATAATGGTTGGTTGACAAAAATAGTCCATCAAACATGGACTTATGATGATTTTGAATCATTGAGTGTTGAAGTGATAAACCACTTAACGAGACGGAAACTAGGCAAGGACTTCACCTTTATGTCCCTATCCTAATGGTTCACTAAGTTTATTGTAAACTATATGGTGAACAATAAACACATACTCCCCAAAATGTTTGATGTGTATAACACAATTGAAATAAGTTTCAAGAGAGATAGTGGGAGTTTAGGGACCATGACTATTGTAGTCAAAGGAGAAGTCAAATGAAGAAGATAAAATTAACTCCAAGGGAACAAACTTTCTTTATGAAAGGATGGACATTGGAAGGGGTATTTGCAAGAAATGTCTTGCAAGTGTCAAGAACACACCTTTCAAAGGTGTTGTAAATTGTTCTTGAATAGTTCAAAACAGTTGGTTCTTCTACTTGAATGCTTGATTCCGTATTAGTAACTATGTTTTACAATCGTTGTAAAAGTGTGACTAATAAGAAGTAGAAGATATATGAGAGAAGAAAAGGTGCTTCACATTCGGAACGTGAATAAAATATAGATCTCTGCGAAAGCAGATAGTACTTACTTCCTCATATGAACTACCAAAGAAATTGGAAAAACCAAAGATTGTCTTTACATTCCAATTTTAAGGAACTTAATTCCGTCACTATAGTAGAGATGGATGAATGTTTTGTTTGACAAAACATTGTTCTTTATTAATCAATGATTGGATTATAGTAATCTAATTGATTGTCTCTATAGTAGAGATGATATGGTATTGTTAACTGTTTAGAATAAAATGATGCTTAAAACCCAAAAGGTTGCAAGGTAGTGACTAATCCCAACTAAGTTGTGATACCTCTAAAACATAAATTACGAGTTGGTCATAGATGGATGCTTTGGATCGTTAGATCCGGATCCAATACCTTCTTGTTAAAATTGTATAGAGGCGAAATGTTCGAATCTTTATTCTTTTTGAAAGAAGAAAGAATCACAAAGTTGTTAGGTTAATTCACTTAGATGTTAGTGGCACTTGTCCACAAACATAATACTACTCATGTTGTATGACATTCACCGAAGATCACTCTCGGTTGGACTATAGTTTATTTTGAATAAACACAAATCCGAATACTTTGCAAAAGGTTTCAAAGAATTCAAGAAATGTAAGTTGATGAGTAAGACGTCTAAAGTATTTACCTCCTTAGATTTGATCCAAGGAAAAGAAACACTTTAGATGAGTCTCCTTGAAAGATATCAAGGAAAGAAGCATCATAAGATAATAAATTTCTCCATTAAGGAGAAGAACGAACTCAAATAAGATTTAGTTCGTTAGATGTTATCTATTACCCATATATAGGATATATATTTCTAAAAACAATATGATTGTCAATTAGAAGATCTTCCAAATTTTTCATGACTCCATAAGATGTTGTTGGAAAGAAAGACAAATCTTAAGCATGTTAAGATTTGGGGTTGTGAGCTAATAAGCAATATTTGTTTGATAACAATCTTGTGGGATATCCTTAAATTAACTTTTGGATATCGCTTCTATAAACCATTTAACAAATGTTGTTTTGTTGGGTAGTTCATTGTAATCCTACAATGTGATTTGCCTAAAAGCAAATGAACGAGAGATAGAACTCAAAGAATGGGTTCTTTGAGAGACAAGAAAATAATCAACAAATATAAACAACCTAGTTCCTATACCAAAAGCTCCAAGGTAGTCGAGAAGGATTTAAAAACCGTCTCAGTTGAATGGTTTGAACTTTATGACTATGTCATAGAGTTGCACCTTTTAAATCGAAAGAAATAAGAATGAAAATCCTTATGACTACATTGAGTGTATATATGATATATACTCAAGGAAATGGTAAAGTACCATATGACCCGAAATAATGAAACCTTCATAAGCTAATTGGTAGCTTAAGGTAACTACAATCAAAAGGATGGTTGACTTTGAAGAAACCATTTTTGACGTAGTCTTGGTTTCAATTAATTCGAAGATAGCTAGCTACAACTAAATGGTGATTCAATGTTTGGACATAATATGGGTTTCCGAAACCATTATTAAGATAGTCTTGATAATATATGTCTAAAACTATAAATCACAAGACATGTAAGTTGTAGAGATCCATCCATCATGAATCTTAGCAAGCTAGTGGGAGCTATACGCATCTTATGAGAAATGTCAAATTGTTTGATTTCTCATAAAGATGTAAATGAATCTTTTGTTTACTAAGTTTACAAAAGATTAGTGGGAGTTAATCATATTCCTAAATATAATATATATTTGATATATTAATTTTGGAAATGAAAAGAATACTTCTTCTTTAAAGTTATGACTTTGAAACATTATGAAGATAGAATGTATATGGGAGATATAGTCTATATACATGGGATGGAAATCTATAATGATATATTTCATGATATAATTGGATTATATCAATCCCTAATAATAGACAATAGATGCTAGGAAGTTTCTCATATGATGATAAACTTCAATTAGAAGGACAACTCTAGTGAGACTAAGAAGTTGCTCTTCTCAAAGAGAACGTACTCTTTGACTCCCAAAGAAATAATGCGTAAATAGAATCCTTTATGCATACGCATAAAGGGATTTATGTATTTCATATTGTATGAAAAACATTGATATGAGTTGTACCTAGAACGGTACAAGACGATATCAGTGCAAGCCCATGATCAGAACCATGGCAACTGTCAAGTGAGTCCTTAAGTATTTAAGAAATACTAAAGGATAGATTCCTCAAAGAATGAGGAAGAATTAGAGTAACGTAAAGGAAGCGTAAATGTATTAGATTATGAATCTAATCCATCATTGGATGTTTCTTCATTATGAATGAAGAGATAATCAGATATCTCTTTATTATGACTAAAGAGATATTTGGATGGAAACATTAAAAGTAATGACTTTAGTGTGTTCCATTATGAATGCAAAATATATTGCCATATAGAAGCTTACAACAATGTTGTTTGGATGGGAAAGTTCATTTATGAACTCTCTATTCGGTTCCAACCAGAAAGTGTATCTAGTGTATTGACACTATGACATTAATGGGGCGATAGCTCAAGCCAGGGAATCAAGGTCTCATCAAGATACGAACTCAAATGAGAGACTGAACCACATGATTGAGAATCATGTATAATGGTGACGTCGTTATTCTCAAGGTTGCTTATATGGATAACATATAGATATCCATTGTCTAGGCCTACTATTCAGCCATTTATGAAATGACTACAAAAGAGGTATCATCACTGATGACCAAGCTGATTGGCTCTAGTGCAAGTGGGAGATTGTTGGAAATGTGCCCTAAAACCAATCATATGATGATACTTTACGGATATTTCACATGTTAAACTAATCTAGTTTAATATCAAGGGCAAAGATTATTGTTTGAGCCGTCTCATATAAATGTTATATGCTTAAACGATAAGTCCAAGGAATATGTGATTGGGAGAATGCAATCTAAAGAAGTTAGATTCATGAGACCATTCTTTCGTAGACACATCTTAAACGTTCCTGATCATAGGATTGCCAATTGGGCATTGACAGTCCGTTAAGATCAGTACGTGCTGTGACTTCTCTCAGGTAGAGTGACTAGTCTCGAGTCATTGGTGTGTGTGACATCAAGACAAGTACGTAGGTGCTCAATAGAGAATGAGTTCACTGAACACGATCAACGAAGAGTTCTCATATTCATGTCACATGAGAACTCATGGTTGGGATGATGCAAAGTAGTCCTTTGACCTGAGGCATCATAGTTATCTTGTGGTTAAGTCCTTGATCTTTGATTATGTCAAAAGTCACTCCATCAGGAGGGTGTCCACGGCATAGTTGGGGTTAAGCCACTTAGCTATGGAGGCAAGTGAATGCGCAACAAGGGATCTCTAACCTTCAAACCGTTTGGGGGAGAATACTCTATCATATGATTTAGAATCTCTGGCCAGAGTATGAATGAGATTTAGGAAAGTCGTTCCAAATCACAATCAAGGTAATCATATAAGCACACGAATCACATTGGATAGTAGACATGAATAAACTATCAAACCAAACAATGTGGTCAAGAGTATTGTATTAGAGAAAGACCGTATTGCATTTGTAATCCTAAACTGAATAGGTTCTCTACCTCTTCTGATTAGCTTGGGTAACCATGATATGCTGCTAGGTGTCACTCTTGGTTTGTGGAAGCCCTAAACGTGTATAAACACTAAAGGGAGAATTGAAAGTAAGTTTCAATTCACAATCGATTTGAAAGAGTTTTAATCGCCCACTGCCTCGCTAAAAGGAACCTAATGGATCGTACACCGTGTAAGGTGGAGATTGAAGAAACAATGGAGATGAGTAAGAATAATTAAATGGTTTAATTATTTATGGCAAGGATTAATTAATATGTTAATTAATCAAACGAATAAGTTCGTTAAAGACCTCGGGATAGTTTTGGACCTTAAGGCCCAATGGGCTTCGAACGTCAAGCCCATTGACTTAAGTTGTATGACAATTTAATGAATAAAGATTCACAAAGGCCCAAAAGCCCAAATCCCTTATGTGGCCGGCCATGTGTGTTGAATTAGGGTTTTTGGTTCTTTAGGTCATTTAAAGAAGTGACTATAAAGAACTTTATAGCCTAAAATTCATTAAGGGTTCTTTTCGAGAAAATTGGAGAGAACATATCTCTCCCTTTCTCTCTAAAGAGGCCGGCCCCCTTGGAGGGATTAGCTAGTAATCTTTCTCCTCCAAGGTCACTCATTTCTTCATCAATCTTACCTTGGTGTGGAGACTTAGAGGTTCTCAATTTTGGGAACTTGGAGAACCATTTCATCCATCCAAATCCATAGATCTAAGATGCAAGGAATGAAGGCCCCCTCTTTGGGTGATTAGCCTTTGCTTATGCAAAGAGGAATCTACAAAGGTATAATTTCTCAACTCACTTCGATTTAAGTTGAGTCTTGGTTCACCAATCTACTAGGCTTTGAATTTCATGGGTAATGTTTTGTTTTTGAATGCATGCAAGCATGATTCCGCCTTTTAATTGTTAAATGCATGCTATAGATGTTATTCAAATGAACATGTTTTCACAAAATCATCCTTCACGTATTGCATTGTAATTGTAACTGGATAGGTTCTCCAACCAATTCTATTTAGCTTGGTTATCCATGACATGCTGCTAGGTGTCACTCATGGTTTGTGGAAGCCCTGAAGATTAGCAAACACTAATCTTAATCAAAGGGAGAATTGAAATGTAGTTTCAATTCACAATCGATCGTTAAGAGTAACAATCCCCCACTGCCTCGCTAATTGGAACCTAATGGATCGTACACCGAGTAAGCATGAAAGTGAAGAAATATAAATGAAATGGATAAGCAATTAAATGGTTTAATTGAAATATGGTCAAGGTTAATTAATTAGTTAATTAATTATACGAAAGGTTCGTATTGGGCTTTTAAGTTAGTTTTGGGCTTCGGGGTCCAAAAGGGTTTGGTCCACTAGGCCCATTATGTTTAAGTTGTATGACAACTAAAACAAATATGGGCAAATAGCCCAATCACTTAAAAGAGGCCGGTCATAGTGAGGGAGTGGTAAGTTTTGCTTAATTGCAAGTTTGCCACTCACCTAAGAAAAGAGATATAAATGCATCTTTATAGTTTTTACCTCATTAGGGTTTTCTTGAGGCAAAGATGAGAAACATTTTCTCTCTTTTTCTCCAAAGGAGGCCGGCCACTTAGAGAAGATATAGCTAGCAATCTTTTCTTCTCTAAGTCATCCATTTCATCTTCACACCTCATCCTTGGTGTGGAGACTTAGAGACACCAAATCTTTGGTGTTTTTGGAGATCCTTTCCTCACATCCTCAAGGAGCAAAGGAGCATCAAAAGGAAGAAAATCACAAGGAAGATCCAAGGAGCTAGGAGGTGACTTGAAGGTCCTCCACTTGGGCGAATCCCTTGTGTAAACAAGGATGAGTTTCAAGGGTAATGAATCTCTAAAACCTTCTTTCTCTTTAATGTTGTTAAAGAGTCTTGTGGTTCACCATTCACTAGGCTTTGAAAGTCATGGGTTTTAGAATTGTTTTTTAATGCATGCCTACTTTAATGTGTTAATAGTTTGCATATGTGTTCAAATATTCTCACATGTTCTTAGCTAGGATAGAATTTTTCCTTCAAGTGGTATCAAGAGCCTAGGTCTAGTTTATGGTGAATCCTTTTGGGTTTTGTGTTTTTCATGGTTTGTGATTTAAATGTTGTAAATGTTACAAGCTTTGTTCTTGCTTTTGAATATAAATTTTGCTTGAAAATTTAGCATCTCAAATGTTGTAGATGTAGTTCATTTAAGCATGAATATTGGAACTAAAATTTGGTGCCATGTATGTTGGGAAATTCGGCCAAATCCAAAGGGTGGATTTTTGGGTTCATGTTTGTCTTGTTAAAAGAGTTTTAAAGTGACTTTTGGAACCCCCTAAGTACCCTAGGATGTTAACCCTCTTTTTTGTAGTGAAAATTTGAGTTTTATTGTGTGAAAACATTCATGGAGGTCTTATGAGTATTCATGTGTGTTCTTCAATATTCTTGATGTTCTTACCAAAAACAAAAAGGTTTGGAGTTTTGATTCAAAATGTTTGGTGTTTTTCATAAAGTTTTGGTTTATAATTAATTGGTGATGGATGATTGGTGATGGATGATTTATGTCTTTATTGTTTGACAAAACATTTTCTTACAACCTATACCAATCAACTTTTCCTCACCTACCTATCCACTTGCACAAAACACTTTCAAATTTTGAATTTTTCACCAAAACCTTTTCCCCCCTCCTTTTTCACTACCAAAACCGGCCACCCCTTAATGGGTGTAATTTTGGGGCCTTTTATGCAATTACATAAAGTTTTGATACTTTTGTGTATTTGTACTTTGGCCCAAAAGTTTACGTTTTTTCGTTAAGGCCTAAAAACGCTAAAGGACAAATTGTTTTGCTCCTTTAATGAAGTTTTTGCTATTGTTGAAATTTTTGGGTTCTAGTTGTAATTACATGAAGTTGTGGACTCTTGTGTTTTTACAAAGTGACCCCAAAAGTTTATGTTTTAACCTTATGGCCCAATTGTTGTGGTCATTGTTTTTCGGCCCAAAAGATGATGAGAACAAAATGGTTTTGTCTCTTTAATGAGAATTGGATTTTCATTTCATTTAGTTCCATTTAAATCAATTCTATGAATCCGAAAACCAATTGTTTAAGTTGCTTTCTTAGTTAATTTGATTGATTAAGAAAAGGGTGATTATGAACCAAAGGCCTCGATAATTGAGCTATGTGATTGGCCGCTTTACATTGTGAATGTTTGGGTTAAGTAGTTTAGATTTGAATGTAATTTGATTAGTTCAAATTTGTTGTAAAAGGACATAAGTCCTTCTAATTTGTTGTAAAAGGGCATAAGCCCTTCTCTTTATTTCATGTATTCCTTTTTGTTTATATGTATGCAAATTGGAATAGTTGGGTCCAACGCCCAATAGGAAATAACGGTTTAATTAGATTAAACGCGTAACTAAAATCAACAACTATCTACCTTAAACCCAAGGTCCAACACAAGGCTCGTGTTGGTTCATAATCATCCTAAGACCCAATATGACTATATAGTCCATATGAAGATGCAATGCATTCGTTAGTAGTTCCATATAGTCTCGCTTGTTTCATCGAAATAGTGGGAGTATTATATACTACTAATTCATATTAACTTGGACCAATGGTTATGATAGGCCCAAGTTCTTTTAATAAGATTAAAATAAAATTGATGTAGCCCAACACAACTCCCTCAACAAAACGAATATTAAGTTGATAAGCGAGAGATGCTTTGAACATCTCTTCGTAGGCCTTCCACCATGGTGGGCTCCAATCATTTGTGACTCCTACACCGGCTTCACCCTATCATGGGGAAGTTCAATGTATATGCTTACATTCAGGAGGAGTCCATATGTACATACATGATGTGGTGAGGTAGGCAACAAGGATGGCCGACATCATATCATTGTGAGGCTATTCTTGAACCCCTACACGAACTAGCATGGTGGGAATAACTTAACTAAGTGCAATGGTGCCAACATCATATCATTGTGAGGCATCATTCTCTAGAGGCCAAACAAGATGAGTAATTAGAAGAGTTGTAAATGACTAAAGCGTTATTCTCTTATCATTATTTTTGCTAACCAACATCGTATCATCGTGAGGTGGGCTTGGTAATGGTGAGCCTCCCATACCCCGCTAAGAGTTCAACATAACTCTCGAATTCCATTAAGGGATGTGGAATTTGACAAAAATAGTGGGTGGTACTATTTGATTTAAGACCCAATCAAGTAGTTTTAAAATCAACAATCTAATACGATTTCTATTATGTTATGTAGTTAACGACATGCCTAAAATTACACCCACCATTCTACTTGACAAAAAGGGCCTTAGGGGCCAACGTTTCCTTGCTTGGTATCGCCACATTGAGAATGTCTCAAAGGTGAAAGACATATTGTATGTGCTTAAGCAATCCCCTCCTCATGTACCTCCTACGAAACTAGCTTCAAAGGAGGAGTGTCAAAATTATGATAGACACTATGAGGATGACTTACAAGCTAAATGCTTAATCCTCACTTCACTTAGTGAGGAGCTTATGAAGCTACATAAGCATATGGACACTTCTTGTGCCATGGTTGAAAGTTTGCATAAGATGCATGACATTGAGACTAGTAATGTACGATTCTCAAATGTTTGTAGTCTATTGAATGACAAAATGGCAAAGGGGACATCGGTTCATAAACATGGACAAAAGATGGAAAGGATCTTTCAAGATCTTGAGAGTTTAGGAACTTCCATCAA
The DNA here is from genome assembly GCF_042453785.1 of Malus domestica. Classification (NCBI taxonomy): domain Eukaryota; kingdom Viridiplantae; phylum Streptophyta; class Magnoliopsida; order Rosales; family Rosaceae; genus Malus; species Malus domestica. Next base: position 23,118,955 of record NC_091671.1, on the reverse strand, counting down.
TGGGAAAATGGCCCAAGACTTTTTCCTTGCATCTCTCTCGAATGATTTCACTAAGTTTATTGTAAACTATAAAGTGAATAGATTCGATCATACTTTTACCGAGATGATTGACATGTGCTATAAGTTTGAACAAGGTTTCAAAAGGGACAGTGGGAGTGAGAATGCAATCACAAGGAAAACGTTACATAAGAAGAAGGCAATAAAATCCAAAGGAATATGCTTTCATTGTGGAAAGGATGAACGTTGGAAGAAGAAATACAGGGTGCGCATTGCGAGCCTTATGACACGAACTTTATAAGGGACTATTTCTGTCATAGATAGTGCTTTTACAGTGAGCTCCAATTCCGTTGGAGCAAACCAAAACTAAAAGATACTAAAGCAACACAAAAGATAAACATAAGTTAATCTAAGACCAATTCCGTTGGTGAGACGAATGCATTCAGCTTATGCATCAAGCCTTTAAACCTCTAGGCATCCCTAGTAGGAGGAGTTGAGTCTCCTAAGGGTTTAACAGTGACGGTACCCATAAACGTCCTAAATAACCTACAAAACAACAATTAGAGCACTTTTGAAATAAGATAATAAGAATCAAACCTTAACTATGCCTTACATTCCTAACTTTGACTTTACCTTTCCAGCAATCAAATATGCATGTTAGTGAGGTACTTGATGTGATATAAACTAGCACTCAAAGTAAACCCTCTTATTAACAATACTAGTAAAGATGTAAGTAAGGATTGTTCTAGGCCGGGGATTAGGAGGGATTGCTAATCTACTTAAAACTAACTTAAAAACACAAAACTAGGCTGAAAACACTTAACTAGATTCTAAAGACTCAAAACAAACTAGAATGACTCAAAACAGCACAAAACAATGAAACTGACCCAAACTAGACACTAGGGATTACTTTGAATGAATTCTAACTTTAACTTGACTCAAAATACTAAAAGACACAAAATTGGACAGATTCTAACTAAAAGACACGACCAAGTAAAGGGGGATTGGGTTTTGGACGAGATTAAAGTAAAAACAAGTAGATTGTAAACTTGAACAAAGTTTGGACAAAATTCGGTGAATTAATGGATGATGGGTTAGCTAGAGGGTCCTTTTCCACACATGACACATTTTCGTACGAATTGATTTCCAATTACTCTTTCAATAAACCATGAATGACAATGCCTCAGATTAACCGTGTCATCACTAATTAACCCTCAGATTTTCCTTAAGTCATTGAATTGGACGAACAATGCATCGGCAACCAAATTATTCTTCCCAAGTTCCTTACATAAATTGCATAATAGAGACACAAGCAAAGATCATTAAGCTCAGTGAAAATCATAAGCATTGACAAGGCATTCGTAACTATGACATCATGATACTCATGCCAGGAATTTAACTTAACACGATCGTGACCAGCGACCTTCACTACTTGTGAATATAAGTTTGTAACGATTTTGTGAAACTCCCTTATATCCTAGCATCAAATTCATGCATGCAAATTAAATAAGCCTCTTTAATCAACATACAAGAATAAGTTCTGAATCAAACAGTGAAGTAAATTGCATTCACAATTCACAAAATTATAACTGAAAATAACCAACTCATATTGCATATATAATCATGGTTTCAAAGTCTCCTCTAGCTAAAACGAGTTTAGCACCTCATGTTCACAGCAAAACAAAGATAATTAAACTTAAACATTGAAAACAAAAGATGGATTACACCTAAGAATGTTCTAGCAATCCAACTTGAATGGCAAGCACGTCCAAGGGTCCTCCTTCTTCTTCTTTGCTGCGGCACAAGGTGTGGGTGAAGGTTTGAGTGATGAATTGTATGGAAGAATGGCTGAAAGTATGAATGGTGGTGAATGAATGATGGAAGGCTACGGCACACACTTAAATATATAGCAAAGTATGTCAAAACCCTAGGGAATTAAGGCTAGGGTGTGGCAGAAAATAAAGGGAAAGAAAAAATAATGTTTTCATTATTGTCGAAGGATTTTAACTCTAAATCCACAAGAAAAAAGGCTAAGTCAAATCAGAATCCAAGGAAAAAGGGAAAGGGGATATACGGCAAGGGTTTAGGAAAGAGGAAAGGGTATGTGCAACAAGGAAAAGGGAAGGAAAGGCAAAAGGGAATGCGGCAAGGAAGGAAAAGTGGATGCCTTGCATGGCAAGGGAAAGGGAAAGGGAAGGGTGGTGCGACATCCCTTTGTGGCTGGGATTAGGTCTTCTAGAACCTTACATTAAATGTCCTAATATATTTGGGAACCCTCCTTCTCTATTGCTGGGTTTCCTTTTCTTCTTTTGTCTTGAATTTATTTCCTTCATCTCTTTGCTCATTCCTAGCCTCCTTTGGTCTTCAATTTCGTCCCTCCTCCTTGCTCCAAGCATGTGCCATCCATTATTGACCCAAAAATGCTCCAAAATGCACTTTCTTGCTACTTTAGCCCTTTGGACCTATAAACACACGAAAATAGCTTAAAATACATAAATAACTAGGAACTAACAACATAAATGCAAGAAAACAAGCTAACTAAGTCGCATAAATATGCTTCTATCACTATTTTCTTAAATCCCAACGGTGTCAAACGCATGCTCATTTGTTCCCATGAATACCAAAAGTAGTCCAAATACACAGCAAATAGAAAAATCGTGTATTTTTTACACCGGAAAATATTTTAATCTTTTGAGTAGCCATTCTTATAGCTCTAGTACCATATTTTATGTGCTTATTTGATTAAGTTCGAAAGAGTGTCAAACGCATGCTTGTTTGATCCTTTGAATTCGGAAACTAGTCCAAATACACTCCAAATAGGAAAATTGTGTACTTTAGACACCGAATAAGATTTTCATCTTTTGAGTACTCATTCTTATGGTCCTAGTAATATATTATATGTGTTTATTTGCTTAAGTTCAAAAGGGTGTCAAACACATGCTTGTTTGTTCCCATGAATACCAAAACTAGTCCAAATACACTACAAATAAAAAACTGTGTACCTTTGACACCGAATAAGATTTTAATTTGTTGAGTACTCATTCTTCTTATCCTAGTATCCTATTATATGTATTTATTTCTTAGGTTCCAAAGGGTGTCAAACACACACTCATTTGTTCCCATGAATGCTGGAAAGAGTCCAAATACACTCCAAATAGAAAACTATGTACTTTAGCCAAAATGGTCCTTGAGATTTGCATAACTCCCACTTTGGTCCCTGAGATTTGAAATCAATAGAAGTAGTCCCTGAGTTTGTCCACCATCAATCATTTTGGTCCTTCCATGAAAAATCTCCATTAAATAAGGCTAAAATGACAAAAATACCCTTAATTTTTGTGAAATCTTTTGGCCCATTGTTTATTAAATTCAGATATTTTTATCATTTTGGTCCTTATATAATATATTTTTTCATGGAAGGACCAAAATGATTAATGGTGCACAAACTCAAGGACCACTTCTATTTATTTCAAATCTCAAGGACCAAAGTGAGGAGTTATGCAAATCTCAGGGAACATTTTGGCTAAAAAAAAAAAACCTTCTTATTATCCTTGTAGTGTATTATATGTTTTAATTGTCTTAAGTTCCAAATGATGTCAAACGCACACTCGTTTGCACCCATGAATGCCAAAAATAATTCAAATACACACCAAATAAGATTTTGTTTTTTGTGTACTCATTCTTATTGTCCTAGTGGCGTATTATATGTGTTTATTTGTTTAAGTTCCAAACGGTGTCAAACGAACACTCGTTTGTTCCCGTGAATACTGAAACTAGTCCAAGTACACTCCAAATAGGAAAACTTTGTACTTATGACATTGAATAAGATTTAAATATTTTGATTACTCATTCCTATTGTCCTAGTAGTGTATTAAATGTATTTATTTGCTTAAGTTCGAAAGGGTGTCAAACGCATGCTCGTTTGCTCCCATGAATGCCAAAGCAATCCAAATACATTCCAAATTCGATGAATGTTATACAACATGAGTAGTATTATGTTGTTGACATGTGCCACTAACATCTAAGTGAAATAGCCACAATAATGTGACTCTTTCTTCTTTCCAAAAGAATAAATATTCAAACATTTCGCCTTTATACAAGTTTAACAAGAAGGCATTAGATCCGTATCTAAGGATTCAAAGCATCCATCATAATTTATGTTTTCGAGGTGTTACAACTCAGTAGGGTTAGTCACTTGATAAGCTCATATTTATATATATTTTACATCAAATCCACTTGTCTTTTCTTAGTTAGTTCCTTATATTTTTTTAGCTATTTACTTTGTTTTTGTGTTTTGTGTGATTTGTCAAGCAAAGAAAAGAAAAGTAGCACAAGTGGGATATTAAGTAATAAATTGGTCAAAACTGCCTGTGCATATTAGCTGACTTTGGAAGCATGTTGCGAACAGCTCAGAATGAATGAGAGAATGAGCCTTATATGCTTGGAAAGCTACGGATGTCTATTTTCTGGAGCAATTCATGGATTGTTAATATCATTTTTCTAGAAGAAGTTATGGGCATTGTAACACTGAAAGGGTAGATTTGGCTAATAAAATGAGAAAGTAAAGGCACTTGTTTTGTGTTTTTCTTTGTCATCAACATTCAGCAGCAAATGGGGTTATGATTGTACTCATTTTCCTTTGGAGCAAGTGGAAATGCACAGCTAGAAAAGAGGATTAAGTGGAAATAGTTGGCAGCCAACGATGCAACAGAAAACAAAGGAAAAAAGTGGAACTTTTCCTTTTGAAAAAAATGCCAACAGCAATCATGAACACAAATGGGTGGAGAATATGGAATTAGCTTGTCTTCCACTTGGTTTTTGTGGCTTTGGCAAAGAAAAACAATCATATAAGACAGCAACATAAGGCACGGTAGAGAAGAGAAAAAAAACACACAACAAAAGAAAGAAAATCAAGGAAGAATCAGAGAAGAGGCATGGCAGAGAGCAAGGAAGGAAGAAAGAAGAAGAGGCTTCACTCGATTTATCTTGGTTTTATCTTCTCAAACCCATGTTTTACTTTTGGTTTAATTTGAGAATTATGTGTAACTAAATTTTTAGTAGTTAGGGACTGTTTTGAAGCCCCGAATATAATTGCAAGTTTGTTATGACATTTCGTTGAATTGCTTTTATGAATGGATGAAAATTGGTTTACTACTTATGTCAGTAATGAATTCTTTATATGTTTTCTATGGATGCATACTTAGTAAGAATATCTAGGATTCAAATGCTATGAATATGTGTATGTCTGCCCTTGTTGAATGAGGACCTACATATGTTCTAGAGTAGTACTTGTTAATTGCGATTAACATGTGAACCAATTTCTAGGATAAGTAAGACAACGCCAGTACTTACCATGCCTTGTGATGACTCAAATGTTGGAAATGTGCCCTAAAACCAATCATGTGATGATACTTTACGGACATTTCACATGTTAAACTAATCTAGTTTAAATATAAAGGGCAAAGATTATTGTTTGAGCCGTCTCATATAAATGTTATATGCTTAAACGATAAGTCCAAGGAATATGTGATTGGAAGAATACGATCTAAAGAAGTTAGATTCATGAGACCATTCTTTCGTAGACACATCCTAAACGTTCCTGATCATAGGATTGCCCATTGGGCATTGACAGTCCGTTAAGATCAGTACATCCTGTGTCTTCTCTCAGGGAGAGTGACTAGTCTCGAGTCATTGGTGTGTGTGACATCAAGACAAGTACATAGGTGCTCAATAGAGAATGAGTTCACTAAACACGATCAACGAAGAGTTCTCATATTCATGTCACATGAGAACTCATGGTTGGGATAATGCAAAGTAGTCCTTTGACTTGAGGCATCACAGTTGTCTTGTGGTTAAGTCCTTGATCTTTGATTATGTCAAAGTCACCCCATCGGGGTGTCCACGGCATCGTTGGGGTTAAGCCACTTACCCATGGAGACAAGTGAACGCGCAACAAGGGATCTCTAACCTTCAAACCGTTTGAGGGAGAATACTCTATGATATGATTTAGAATCTCTAACGCCAGAGTATGAATGAGATTTAGGAAGTCGTTCCAAATCACATTCAAGGTAATCATATAAGCACACGAATCACATTGGATAGTAGACATGAATAAATAAACTATCAAACCAAACAATGTGGTCAAGAGTATTGTATTAGAGAAAGACCGTATTGCATTTGTAGTCCTAAACTGAATAGGTTCTCCACTTCTTCTGATTAGCTTGGGTAACCATGATATGCTGCTAGGTGTCACTCATGGTTTGTTGAAGCCCTAAACGTGTATAATCACTAAAGGGAGAATTGAAAGTAAGTTTCAAATTCACAATCGATTTGAAATGGTTTTAATCGCCCACTGCCTCGCTAAAAGGAACCTAATGGATCGTACACCGTGTAAGGTGGAGATTGAAGAAACAATGGAAATGAGTAAGAATAATTAAATGGTTTAATTATATATGGCAAGGATTAATTAATATGTTAATTAATCAAACAAATAAGTTCGTTAAAGACCTCGGGATAGTTTTGGACCTTAAGGCCCAATGGGCTTTGAACGTCAAGTCCATTAACTTAAGTTGTATGACAACTTAATGAATAATGATTCACAAAGGCCCAATTAGTCCAAAAATATCCCAATGGCCGGCCATATTAGAGATGGAGTGGGTTTTGGACTTATTTACAAGTTTGCCACTCCAATGAATTAAGGTATAAATATGACTTTATAGCCAAAATTCAAAAAGGGTTTTCTTTTGGAGAAAATTGGTGAGAACTTGTCTCTCCTTTTCTCTCTAAAGAGGCCGGCCCCTTGTAGGGTGTATCTAGCCATACTAACTACTCCAAGGTCACTCATTTCTTCTCCAATCTAACCTTGGTGAAGATCCTTAGAGGTTCTCAATTTTGGGAACTTGGAGAAACCTTTTCATCCATCCAAATCCATAGATTTTAGATGCAAGGAATGAAGGCCCTCTCTTTGGGTGATTAGCCTTTGCTTATGCAAAGAGGAATCTACAAAGGTATAATTTCTCAACTCACTTTGTTTTTGAGTTGAGTCTTGGTTCACCAATCTACTAGGCTTTGAATTTCATGGGTAATGTTTTGTTTTTGAGTGCATGAAAGCATGATTCCGCCTTTAATTGTTAATTGCATGCTATATGATGTTGCTCAAATGAACATGTTTTCACAAAATCATCCTTCATCAAACTCTGAAGGTCAACTTCCAGTTTTGTGTTTATGTTTGGAGGTGGTGCAATAGCTTGGAAAAGTGTCAAACAAAAAACTGTGGCTATCTCAGCAATGCATGCCGAGTTCATGGCATGTTTTGAAGCAACTATGCATGGCATTTGGTTAAGGAATTTTATATCAGGTCTGCAGGTTGTTGATAATATAGCAAGACCTATTCAGTTATATTGTGACAACAAGTGAGCTGTTTTCTTTTGCAAAAACAACAAGAGATCTTCAGGACTCAAGCATGTTGACATAAAGTTTTTGAAGGTTAGAGAGAAGGTGCAAGAAGGAGTCACCATGGTTGATCATATCAATACCGTGGACATGATTGCAGACCCATTGAATAAAGCTATCTCTAATGTAGATTTTCTAAAACATGTCACAAGCATGGGAGTTCTATCAAGTTTCGAAGATGTCATACAATAATGGGAACTTGAGTTGTTCTTGTTTGTTAGTTATCTGTTTCAGTTTTGAAAATTTTTCTTTTGTTTGAGATTTCATGGATACGCATTAAAGAATAATATGTTTTGTTTCTACATAATTATTACATTCCAGTTAGCTAATTTTGCTATATATCAAGATTGTTCTTTTGACATAAGGGCATATTTTTAAGCATTAAGGAAGATCACTTTGTGATCGTAAAGAGGACCATATTTGTTAAGTGTGATATTCACTATTAAGCTCACTTATCATATATATATGCTTGTCCATGACTTGTTGGTACTTTATGTGAATATTGTTGCTTGTATGTGATTATAGAGGTATGTATTCGCTCTATTGGATATCATGGTCTATAGTTCTACAAGCTAACGATATATTTGACACTAAGTTTGGAAAGATATTGTTATCAAATGATCTACCAAAGTTGCATGCATAAGGAAATCAATTCTTGATCCTAAAGAAAGCTTTTGAATAGATGTCTCGCCCAAGTGGGAGAATGTAAGACTTTTATTGGGCTTACATCTATTTAGGAGTTCTATTTGATTAAGGATACAAGATAGGGAGAAATATTTGGTAATCCCGGATTACTTGGTGGTGAAGTAAACTTATAATGATTGGGAATATCTTTCCTATATTAGGTCATGGTTTCTAGTAGGTGTTAAAGATATGTATTAGTGTTTTCTTTATGGGCAAGAAACCTAATATACTCACCTATAAATATATGGCTTAGGTCCCCACTCTTATACACACATTCTAGCACAAAACTCTACCCCATATAGGAGTGCATAAGGCGTGTACTAGGAGCGGAAGATCTTTGCTTGTTGCTGTGTTCGTGGTTCATCATTGAGCTTGGATTTAATGGCTTCACAAGGTTAGTACTTTTAGTGTGCATATTAAAGTTAACTTACAAGCATATTGTCAATGATTCTTGGAAAGGGTTTTGATTTATTTTAGTTTGTTGAGTTAAGAGGCTGGAACAACTGTGATGATGATTGAGGTTTGAAATACAGAATATAGATTTGGGGTACGAGCAGAGCATCCTTGTCAGTTGTCCCACAACCGAGGGGATGTAAAAGAATACGTAGATAGATAGAGAGGTATGTTTGGTACTGCATCTGGGAATGTCATCGAATGGGATTTTTCTGGTTTGATTTCAATTTTTGAGTGGCTTTCTTTCTGCAATATTATTATTGTTTGATAACTGATAAACGATCATCAGCGGCGGGTGGAGCACTTGAAAGCCCCACCCCACACAGAACCTGGAAAAAGAAAGGGCCCTCAACACAACTCTCTCTCTCTCTCTCTCTCTCTCTCTCTCTCTCTCTCCCCCTTTCTCTCTCATGGCCAAGCTGCGCTCCCCTATCGTTAGTGCAGCTATATGAATAGGCATAACTTTATCTACTGACTTCATGCCACATTACGCAATTCATTTAATACATGTCAAAACTTACAACTCCTTATTTTGACCTCATGTCAAACTGTATTTCATGATCTGTAATCACTAATCACATCATTAACACTAAAATATTTTATATATCTTTTCTTAAGCAATGCATCATATCATATCCCTGCAATAGGATGTACCATGCTAGCATGATTTTTTACTAAGTTAGTCATTGTACTTACATATGTTCCAACAAAGTTGAAAAAGGACCATAATGAAATTTTAGAGCTAGCCCAGGTTCCAACCTTTTGTTTTATTCTCATCCGAACTTCACATGGAATAACAATTTGAGTAATCTTAAGTTTTTTTTTATCGTCTACATTTTTCTGGGACCAAGAGAACAAATGGATGGGTTTGTTTTCCAATTGAGAAAGCTAAATTTTATTCCTTTGTGTGTTCTACTAAATGCTTATTTATGTTGTGTAGAGTTGTTGAAGAATTGAGATTTTCTACTACGATTATTTATGTTGTGTAGAGCTGTTGAAGAATTGAGATTTTCTGCTATGAAATTATGCATGTGACGATTATTTATATAAAATACAGGAAAATAGGTGGTAACGACCTTGTTGCTCTCTGACTAGGTATTGCTATTGGATTGGTCTTGCAATTCCTTAAGACTAGCTATTCTTTGGTTAAACCTGAACCTACATGTTAAGTCCTCCTATCTCTGTCATCCAGTATACATGTTCCCTTTCTTTCTCATTTATCTTTGTAATTGACTTTTCTTGCAGTGCTAGTTGAATAATATTGACGAAGTGTCTAGCATGTTTATAAGAGCTCCATAAATGAAAAACAAAAAGCTGAGAGCGCAACGGATTTGCAAAAGGAGAATGAAGATGTTATTGCACAATTGAAGGTCTTTTGGCTGCAAGTTAGGGGTAGACAAATAGCACAGGGTAGACTTTTTTTTTGTTAGCACCTCAGTGTTTACAGGTGTTGAATTGCTATTACGTTGAGATGAGAGACCGAGTGTGTCCGACTGGTACTTTTTAGTTTTGTGGATGTTCATGTTAGGTTCTGAGATGTCATTTGGTGTATATTTTCGACCTATGTGATTGAATTCTTTATTAATAAAAATGTGATTTACTGAAGTACTACCTTACATTTGTTATGAATTCTAATTTCAAATTATGAAACAAGGAATATGTGGTAATTAGTTCATCACATATTAGAAACAAATGGGTATAACTTTGACAAATGTGACGCACACATATCAAATAAATAGGTGACGATTTTAGCCTCACTTACACATATGATATGTGACGGATTTATACGTCACCGAATTATGTTTTTTGTGACGCTAACTTTGTCATGTATCTCCTGAATCCGGTATTCAAATCAATTAATAGGTGACGAGTGTAACATTCATCACGTATACTTTCGGTGACGCCTTATAGGTGGCGCTCGCCATGATGCCGAAAATGCGTCACATATTATCAAATGTGATGCATTTTCTCTTGTAACGAGTATTTGTCGTCACATAAGCCATGTTTTCTTATAGTGAGGTCACTCCTCCTGAGAGAAGACATAGCACGTATTGATCTTATTGACCGTCAATGCCAATTGGCAATTATAATCAGGAACGTTTAGGATATGTGTACAAAAGAGAACAGTCTCATGAATCAAACTTCTTTAGATCACATATTAAACAAATTTAGTTTAATATGTGAAATATCCGTAAAATATCATCATATGATTGGGTTTAGGACACATTTCCAACATTATTGACTTTTAAATTTCTCCAAGCTAGTTGAGGAACATATTTGTACAATTTGTGCAACATCTTTACCTTGAGCACCCCATAAAAAGTGATTTTTTTTTAACTTTGTCAGGTTCTTGTTGAAATCCTTCAAGGCTACAATCTCTGTCAATGCATGAGCTCACCCTCATCGTCTCTTTAACTTCCTGCATAGAGGCTTTAACATTTGGATCCCCAATTTGCCGAAATCCTCGAATTGGTCTCTCACCCTACGAGAGAGAAACTTCCAAGAACAAAAGAAGTGGGATTGGACAAGCCAACCAGTCATGATCAGAACGCAATTCATCAAATGATCAATTAGCTCTTTGTCAAAGAAATTACACATATCAAATAATAATATAAAAAAGCACTCAACTTTTTTCATAAGCCAAAAGCATCCATCTGAATAGTAAATTCAAGAAAGATAGGATAATGCTAAATTGCGAACTCTACAACTGTGGACAATCAGAGTTTGTTCGAGCATATAAATGAGTAATGAGACGAGAAACTTTCCCTTTCGATTAATTAGAATTAGAGGAATGTTTAAGAAGGATAACATGAAATTATTGAGTTTTAATTACAAGATGGAACAATCATGGAAGCGCTGCTTGAAACGACGCCGCCTCATCTTCCCATTCCCTCCGTTGGTCTTGTTGTTGTATTCCTTTGAATTCGTGCGACCTCGTCCGCTGCTGTCGGTCCTTTCACTTGTTCGACTTTTGCTTCTTCTGGAATTTAGTAGAAACACATAATTATTAATATTATTATATTATTCGGCTGCTTCAACATGTTACACCACTACAAGTATATGCTTAATGCTTTATGCTATTTGCATTTTGTATGTATGTGTGTATGCATGCATGTATGTTCTCCTTCCCCCATTCAACTTTTGGTGCCCTTCCCTTGTTAGAAAATAAGCTAATTTTCAGTTTGAAAGTGATTTTTAGAACTATGAGGAGTCATAACTAATTAATCATAACAAATATGATTTTGGGAATGAACAAATAAAATTAAAGGAAATTTACCCTATTTTCGTTTACAAGAACTTTTCGTAACAGATTAAGAGCATTTACCCGTTCACACAGTTTTAGGTAATCCCCCTCCTCAAGTATTTAAGCATCCAAAAAACAAGCTAGAGATCTTTTCGTAACTGATTAAGAGCATTTGCCCGTTCATGCGCGGTTGTAGGTATTCCCCCCTTCTCCCATATCTCAAGCATCTAAAAGACAAACTTATGTTTGAAATTCTATTAAGGCGCATGGCTGGTTTATACTAAGAATTCGTTGGCAGGTGGAGGAAAAAGTCTTGGATTGCATTGCTAGTGTAAATTCCCTCCCACCAAGGATTCTATCTTGGCCCGGAAGACAATAACTCCACTCCCAGCGAATCATTTAAAATAAGCAAAAAAGAAATGGGTATCGGATTCTTAGCTTTCCCACGTTCACGATGAGTGACAACATTTGTGGCAACCGGTCACGCCACAACCCACCCAAAAAAAATTAAATAAAAAAATAAAAACTAAAATAAAACAAAACAAGTTACTGTCTAATAAAAGAAAGCTATTTATAAGTTTCATCAGACCAGAACAAGCATCCGTGATCCACCTTACCATTTCAGACTCCCACCAATGCAGTATGAAGAATTAGTTATCCCGAAAACCTATTTTTCAGAAGAACAAAGAAGAAAAACAGCAGTAACACACAACCAGTCCGCCCCGTCGATGCATGAAAAACCCATAAACCACACTGCAGATGCTAGGAGTGGCAAACCCAACGCCTTCTAAGGGCTTTGGACCAGCATCAATTGGAGGATCCTCCCGAAACTTGTGTAACTCTAGGTGAAGGGGAAACGTATAACGAGAGGGGCATTTTACACAAAAAAGCGGCGTTCAATTAGCAGTGGCATAAAGCAACAACTTACCTTCCTTCTTAAAGTGAACGGAAAATCACCTTTTAGGAGGTTAGGCTTGGGCAAACCAAGGGAAACATGATTTTAAAACGAAAACTGCCTATTTCATTTTCATGGTTTAAGATAATAAACAACAGAACTACAATATCTAATGCACGACAAGATCACATTAACAAGAGATACTATAACTTGCAATATTAACAATGATAATCACCAATAAGCAGAAATATCAGATTCAACCAATTGTTTTAGGTTCGTGATTCAAAAAGAAGAATGAAAATACCAACGTACCGTAACAGACGCTACCAAACAGGAACTATGGAGAGACAGCAAACAAGTAGATACTAAAGGGACAGTACCACAGATAATGCATACAAGAAAATAGACAGTGTGAACCAACCAAAACCTAGCAAGACCAAATGAACATGTCCTAATGGGATACGAAAATCTCTTTATAAACTTTAGTTTTGGTCCTCACTTGGCCATCATGACTTTGACGAACTCCTCATAGTTGATCTGCCCATCACCATCCACATCAGCCTCACGAATCATCTCATCAACTTCCTCATCTGTCAGCTTCTCGCCTAGATTTGTCATAACATGACGAAGCTCAGCAGCAGAAATGAAGCCATTCTGGTCCTTATCGAACACTCGGAAGGCTTCCTTGAGCTCCTCCTCAGAATCGGTGTCCTTCATCTTCCGGGCCATCAAGTTAAGGAACTCTGGAAAATCAATGGTCCCATTCCCATCAGCATCAACCTCATTGATCATATCCTGAAGCTCGGCTTCAGTTGGGTTCTGCCCAAGTGAACGCATGACAGTCCCCAACTCTTTTGTAGTGATGCAACCTGAATCAAAATTTAACAAAACAAGTATTAGTGTGGAATACAGCAAAGAAATTGGTAATAGGGCTTTAGGCAGATAACTATGCTTCTTTTGTATGATGAGTGGGAAACTGTAGCCGGGCATACTAGCACAAAAAAAACCACTGTCCTCCCCCTAACTTTAATTCTAATACATTTTAACTGTTATGATTGTTGAGGGAATTCCGCCTAAACTGACAAAAGAAAAACACACACATGAACTAAAAAACTATCGCATTTCAATCAAACAACGCTTTCAATATTGCACACAACATGTATAAGGCAAACAATAAAAAGTAAAACATTCATCCAGATTTCCATATTCAATATCAAAATCAGTCAGGAAAAGACAAAATCATTTCACCGTTGTCCAGCCCAAAACCACCCAACCATGAGTAAAAGATTGAGAACATACAAAAAATTGTTCATATATATTGATAGACGTAAACCCTCATGAAAGTTTGCATTTCATGCTATCCATAGGCGACAGAAACATAGAATAAATCATTTTTGCATTTATACATATACAAACACACACACACACACACACACACACACATATATACATAACATTGCTTTGTGATCCCAATACAAGAAGAATTAATTTTGCAGCTCCAAACCCATAACAGAGAAATTGAATCAAAAACCCACTATCAATGGAGGAAACGAATCTGAGAATCGTAATCTATCCATATATTTAAATTCCACACATTTAACCTCAAATCTAACAGATCTTATCCTCCACGATCAAAACGCACTCGGAGGATGATAAATCAATTCAATCGCTGAAAAATACTCAATCAATCACAAATTTTCACCAGAAAAAGATTAAGGTTTGATGCAATAACAGCTTTAGATCCAAATATCATAGATTAATTAGGCATAATAAGAACAAAAGGGAAAGAGAGAGAGAGAGGGATCTGAGTACGAGACCATCGCCGTCCTTGTCGAATAGGCTGAACGCCTCCTTGAACTCGGAGATCTGGTCGTCGGTGAGCTGATCGGCCATCGTTGAGAGTGTTTGGCTTCCGAGAAAATCACAGAGAAAGTGTCCAAAAGGAAAAGGAAAATACGTCTGTGCGTGTCTCGAATGTGGAAAAATGTGAGAGACGGGTAGGCATTATATATCAAAAGAAAGAGTGGTGGTCCATCGGCATCTGATTCTCTCTCAGCCGCGCACGTATACCTTCTATTTGATTTGAACCCAGAGATTTCAATTTAATATTAATAAAAGCATAAAAGTTATCTCTATTGATTAATAAAATTCTTATTGTCAACCAAAATAGGGTGAAAAAACAAATTAATTTTTTATCATACAAAAAAAATGATGGGCAATAATGTAATTTTACAGATCCAAATTTTACTATTTTTTATTGAAGTCTCACCTATAGGTGATGTTAAAATACCTCCAATATTAAAAAAAAAAAACCGAAAGGACCATATTAATAAAAGTATAAAAGTTATCTCTATTGATTAATAAAATTCTCCTTGTCAACCAAAAGAGGGTGAAAAAATAAATTAATTTTCTATCATACAAAAAAAAATGACGGGCAATAATGTAATTTTATATATCCAAATTTTACTGTTTTTATTGAAGTCTCACCTACAGGTGATGTTAAAATACCTCCAATATTAAAAATTAAAAAAAATTAAAAAAAAAAAACCAAAAGGACCATTGAGACATTGGAAGATATGTTGAGATCTTCAGTATTGCAATTTGGTGACACTTGGCATAAGCAGTTGGATTTAATGGAATTTGCATATAACAATATCTTTCATTCAAGTATTGGTATGTCACAATTTGAGGCACTATATGGTAAATCTTGTCGTACACCCTTGTGTTGGTCGGAGGTTGGTGAAAGAGTTTTGGCTGGCCTTGAGATCGTGGATGAGACTACACAGAATATTCAGGTGATGAAGTCTAACCTGAAAATGGCCTAGGATCGACAGAAAAGTCTAGCAGACAAACATGCCACTGACCAAATGTATAATGTAGGTGATTGGGTATTTCTGAAGCTATCGCCATGGAGAGGCGTAGTGCGGTTTGGAAAGAAAGGCAAGTTCAGTCCTAGGTACATTGGACCGTATATGATCATCGAGCGATTCGGTGAGGTTGCTTACAGGCTTGAGTTGCCTCCTGAGTTGTCCAAAGTGCACAATGTTTTCTCATGTCTCGATGCTTAGTCATTACATCTCAGATCCTTCTCATGTGATACCTTCTCAACCGCTGGAAATTAATCCAGATTTAACTTATGATGATGAGCCAATGACCATTTTGGATTGGAAAGATAAGGTTATGAGAAATAAGACAGTGCATCTAGTGAAGGTTTTGTGGAGAAATCACTCGGTGGAGGAAGCCACCTGGGAGACAGAGGACCAGATGAGAGAAATGTATCCATGCCTGTTTTATGATTATTAGTGGGTTGTATTTATTGTTTGAATTTCAAGGACGAAATTTTCTTAAGGGAGGTAGGTTGTCACAGCCCATCCCAAAAGATATTCTCTGATGGTGTGAAATGTCTAATTTACCCTTAAACGTTTGTGGTGTTGTGTGGTTTAAGTTGTGTTGTGGACCAATTATTTTCTTTCCTAAGTACTTGGACCCAATTAGAACTTAAGGTTTTAGTTGTTTTTGGTTTGGTTGGCCAAACCTCAACCACAGACAAACACACCCTCACTATCACCCTCATGTTGACTCTCTCTCTCTCTCGGATTTCATCCATTTTCTGTACAACGTACGGACAACCTTCAAACCTTCACTTCCAGTCACGAATCGAGGTTGTAGTTGGCACCTTTGAACTCCTAGTAAGCTCAGGAGTTGTTCTATACCATATTTAGTACCTGAAACCCTCGAAAACCTGAGAACCCAAAAACCCCGATTTGGAACACTGTTCATGCACTCGTGATTGTGAAGTTTTCAAGGAATTTTAAGGTTATAGGAAGCCTTAAAACACCTTCACTAAGCTCAGAGAAGAAAGACGAAATGTTTTGGACGTCGAGAAGTTGAGTTTGGCAAGTTTCAAGTTTGGCCGGATTATCGAGGTTTCTCCGACGAAATCCCGTGGATTTTAGGGCTTAAAATTGCTAAGGTTTTGTTTTACTAATTGTAAGCTTCATTTTGGTACAAATTTCATGAATTTTGGTTGACAAATGAAGAAGACATTGAAGTTCTAAGATTTTCCATTCTGGCGATTGCAACGGCACCGGCGCCAGACTCCGCGAACCAAGGAAGAATGAGAAGAATATTCCATCAAAGTTGACGAAATATTCTGACGCCGTCAGGTATAATTAACGGCATGTTCTAGTTTTTAACGGAATATTCCCTAACGGCGTTAACTATTCCGTCCCCTGTGCCAGGCACGTGCCTGCACGTGAGCCACGCGTCTAGTCGTGCCTTGGCCGGCACGTGAGGGCGCGTGGGGTCATGAAATTTTTTTCTAAAAATATGGGGATGTTCCTGAGGTTGAGTAGGTCATGGTGGTATATTCAAATACCCCATTTGAGCTTTGTGTGAGAAGTTATTTCCTAGTTTTGTATATATGCTTTAAATAACGTTTATTAAGTTATTTTGCATATAGGTGAGACCTATCCTAAAGACAAGCACCATCAATTGAGGCTTGGGGGCTACGACCCTTCAACATATTAGTGAGTGGGCATTTGGTTTTCCGTATATACCTATGTACTTGAGATTTTTCCCAGAAAATGAATTTGAATGATTATATGTTTTGAAATGCCATGCAAAGTATCTGCCTATTTTATTTATGCATTAGTAGTTGCATATATTTATGAT
Source organism: Malus domestica (assembly GCF_042453785.1). Lineage (NCBI taxonomy): Eukaryota > Viridiplantae > Streptophyta > Magnoliopsida > Rosales > Rosaceae > Malus > Malus domestica. The sequence goes on along the minus strand of NC_091671.1, from coordinate 23,101,559 downwards.
TGGTGATGCGGATGCACAGGTAAGTGCCAGGTAAATTCATAAATTAAAGATATGAGGTTACTCCAGTTATGTGAGATATGATGTGATGTATTGAGAGCTCATAGACCTGCACCATGGTGTTAGTGCTCCCGCCCAGATTTAGGGCACAGTCCTTCACGTGATGTTCACCTCCTACACCATATGCTCACCTTGGATCCAAGTTAAATTCACAGACTTGTTATACAGACCACTATAGGTGGTTTCGACTTATAGCTGAATCGTGATTATTCGCACAATTTTCATGTGATCGTAGCACTAGAGCATATTTATTTTACATCTAGTCTTGTCGTACAGACCACTTTAGGTGGTTCTGATTCATGTGCAGGATTTGATATGAATGAGATTGGTTATAAGCTATAGACTCAGCCATATAGATTGAGTTAGAGAGACTTGGCTGATGCAATATTTGACATTGATATATTTTGTTTGGATTACTCATGGCATTGCATTGAGATACTTTGGCATGGTATACTTCTATGGATTTTCATCTTGAGTATGATTTCTAATACAACTTATTATTATTATTATTTTCTGGAAAATTATACAGGTTTTACGGCGATGGCTTAGAACTTTTGAGAAATGAAATGATTTCGAAAAGCTTTGTTTTTGCCCACTCACACTTTCTGTTTTGCGCCCTTCCAGGTTTTAGGTACAAGTGCTTTGGTGGCTCACGGGGATTTCAACGGTGGTTCTGATAGAACATCATAAATGTAGGATCACCCTTAGGTGTTGTATAATTAATACTGGTCCTGCTTGACTGCATGTAGGCTATTTATGCTCTGGTTGTGTATTTCACACTTAATCTCACACTGGCACCTTATCTTATCTAGAACTCTAGTTGATTTGGTTTTTGTTTATTCGTAATTCCTCATATCTCTATTGCTTCCGCACTATGCACATGGCTACGTCACCCTCACGTGACGGCCAACATGCCTTGATTTAGGTAAGAGTGTGTCATTTTAGCTATGGATCTGGTTGAGGTATATTTTTGTTTTTTCGAGAAATTTTGTATAATTTTCATTTCATTTCATGCTATTGTTCTCAAGGCCCATTACATGCATCCTATCCTCAATGTTGTACATATTCAATTTCATTATCAATGAATATCATACTTATGCTCAAAAAATGATTTAAATTGGCTTTTGACATGACACATTCCCTCTGGTTGTGATTTGTTGTAGTTCAAAGAAAAAGCAACATACACTTAATAATAATTTGATGCATTAATAATATAGTGGGCTGAGTATGTTGATAACTTCATCCTAATAGATGAAATACTAGACTAGCTAATTTGTGAAATTTTATATCAAGTGAACTTATAGTTTTATTTTAAGGAAAACTAACGAAAAATCCTCAAAAAATTTAGTTTTAATTAAAAATGACAAATAAAAGTGTAAGTAAATATTACCAGAAAAGTTAAAAATGTCATTGTTCATTAAAAATGAACAGTACCGGGAGTGTTTCGTTAAAACTCTCTTAATTTTAGTAGGAAAGCTCTACACATTAAATTGTCTTTTGTAATACTTTTTTTTTTGGTTGAAACATGGATTCAGAGAAGAAACCAAGGCATAAGGCCAAACAACAAGAGAAAGCCAATGGGCTAACCAAGAAACCAGAAGATAGAGATATGTAGGACACATGAAGACACCTCCAATAAGGACACCAGCATCAACCCATTTACCCACAAAAAAAGAACCCCCAACCCTTACATTGGAGTACACAAAAGACTGTCCTTGTTTAAGATACCTACAAGAGTATATGGTGGTCTCACAACCCAACCGAAGCCACACATCTTCGGTGATATGTTTCTTGTGACAAAATCAACCGCCATATTTGATGATCGTGGGATCCACGACCAGGAGCATGTTTGGAAACTCCTCCTAACCTACCAAACACAGCTAAGGATTTGGAGGAGGTCCCAAGCACAGCTCAGAGAGGGTGAATTGAGGGAATGAATAATGTCTTCTGCATCCGACTCAATCACCACCTCCTGCAGTTGTAAATTTTTCGCAAGCAAGCAGCCCGCCAGAATAGCGAAAGCCTTCGTCATAGCGGCATTGGACGCAGGTATCCTCACGCTTCATACCGCCCTACAAGACGCAAGTATCCTCACTGAGGAACTATCTTTGACAACAACCCCAATGGAACCACAAAAGGGTATCCATCTTCCAACAGGCGTCGACATTGACCTTCACCTAGTTAGCGTGGGGAGGAAACCACAGAGTGGACCGAGGCAAACCTGGAAAGGAACTGCCCCTGACAAGGCCCGACATCCGGAGAGGGGTAAAGGCCGATTCATAGGAATCCAAAGCAGTAGCAATGGCCCGTATAGTCCTGCAGGGAGAAAATGATCAATCAAGTTAAAAATTGCATCACATTTGGCTCTCCATATAAACCAGCATGAAAACACGAATTGCGAAAGTATCTGGTCCAGGTCCTCATTTTTCCTTATGCTAAATTGGCAACCGAGCAAAATCAATCTGCGAATGTGGTAATAGCGTTTTGGTTAATTTGAAGCGCAGTGGACCCCCATACCACATCCGAGAAGCCCACGGACAGAGAAGGAGGATATGTTCAATGGTCTCATCATTAGCAGCACAAATGGGGCATATGGGGGACGAAGCACACCGTCGTAAAAAAAAGGTTTAACTTAGTTGCGCAAGCATCGTACATATCCCTTCACAGGAAAAATCACATCTTCGGGGGAGGGCTTACACCTCCATATCCAACCCCACACCTGAGGGTCGGTGCTGCAAGATGATGATAGGTGATCATGTCAAGTTTGAGGATGACGGTTATGACACCAACGGTACCCAGACTTCATCGAATAGGTGCCATTCTTCTCAAAAAGCCAGACTAGCTTATTAGGTCTCATAAGCGGTCCTGCATGAATGTTAGAAATGACAATACACTTCACCTCTGGAACTAACTCGGAAACAATGGCAAAATTCCAATCTTTCAAGACTGGATCAATAAACATAGCAACCCTTGTCTCCTTGTTGATTTTCGAGTGAAGGGGAAGGGTAGAGTGCCTCGAAGGGATGCTCGGGACCCAATTATCCAGAATATAAACTTCTGCCTGCTCAAAATTTGCAATCTTACACCTTTAAGGATAAGGTCTTTTCCCTTTAATAGACTGGCCCACGCCCAAGAGGCCCTCCCATTTTTCTTGGCATCCAAGAAAGAGACATTTGGGAAATAACACTCATTTAAGACCCGAGCCCACAGAGAGTCTAGATCGTGTATCAACCGCTAACATTATTTTACAAATAGGGCAATGTTAAAATCTTTAAGATTACGAAACCCCATTCCTCCATCCCTCTTAGGTCGACCCATCTCAGCCCAATTTATCCAGTGAATCCCACAATCCTCATCCGCCCCCGCCCACCAGAACCTCACCACCACCGCATCAATCTCATTACACAATTTGTTTGGCAATTGAAAGACACACATTAGGTACATAGGAATTTCTTAGGCCACTACTTTAATGAGTACTTCATTCCCCGCCTGAGAAAGAAGCCGTCTTTTCCACCCTGCAACCTTAGCCAAACCAAGTCATTAACATACTCTAGAGTATCACGCTTTGATCTCCACCAGATTGTTGGGATACCCAAATACTTCCTCGGATTATCAACCTTCAGCATATCTAAGTTATTACATAGCTCGAGAGCCAAATGAGTTGGGGTATTAGCCCAAAAATAAACGATCGATTTTTTAAGGCTAATTTGCTGCCCAGAAGCTTTGCAATAAACGTGGAGAAGGCTTGACAGATTACTACAATTTTCCTTGGTAGCCATTAGAAAGATTAGAGTATTATCTGCAAATAATAAGTGTGAAAGCACCGGACCCGAAGTTGACATCTTAATACCTTCAATGTACCACCACCCGTTTAATAACCAAGGAGAGGACTTCACTGATAATTGGGAACAAATAGAGGGAGAGGAGGTCCCCCTATTGGAGACCCCTAGTTGGTTTAACAACAACAAATGAAGGAATTGAAAATCAGAAAACAAACTCTAAAATCTACCACCCATGCATTTCATTTGCATCATCACCAACGAGAATGGCTTCATTTTTGTCCCATTTGAAATCAATCCTAAAACCTAAGCCCTAAACTTCTAAATCCTAAGGATATTTATAAATAGTCTCATTTAGAGGTGGATCCTTTAAAAAAAAATATTTGAAATGCTCTATGAAAGAATCATATATGATTGATGTGAAAACTTATATATATTAATTACATATTATCACAAAGGGCTGCGGTGACATTAGGGGTGGAAACTCCCATATATTAATTTGTCATATGACCGATGTGTTATCCTATTCTCCAACAAAACCCCTCGCGAGTGGCCCAACAGGGGATCACAAGGAAAATGAATTTTCATATTAGAAATTGATCAAGTCTTTATATCGAAAGTAACGCCAATCTTTTCGAGAGCCTGATCGGTCGATTTTCAACCTTCAGAGCCAACACCAATCTTTTCGAATGCCCAATCATACAGTTGCGTTAAGTCTGCGCTAATTCATCTTTTCGAAAATCCAACTTTAGGAAGCATGCTTAAGCCTAGTAAGGGTCCATGACGTGTCAAGAGAATAACTTGTTCTAGTACCATGATAAACTTTGTAGGTCCAAGCATGCTTCACCACCAATATCACTGATATTGTTTGAACTTAACCACCTATTATTAGGTGTTGGGTTTTGTTACAAAAGACATCGGTGATATTAAGGGTGGAAGTTCCATATACTAATTGCACATTATTTATTTATGGGAACTTTAACGAAAAGCTCCCGGTACTGTTCACTTAAAGGAAAAACCACATTTTTATACTAAAAAGTCAATCCTGGTACTATTCACTTTACCATTTATTTTGTCCTTATCATTAAAACTCAAAGTTTTCAAGCCTTTTCATTAGTTTTCCTTATTTATTTCATATGATCGATGTGGTATCCTATTCTATAATAGTTACAAATGGTATAAAACTATTGACTTTCATCTTCTTCTTCCTCCAACTACAAAACCATACATTTGAAAGGACCAGGATCCTCTCCTGAGCTAAGGATGAGGATCTTCCTCATCAAGGGATGTGGGCCGTTGGATGAGGGATGTGGGCCGTTGGATTTTCATCCAACGGCTAAAATTATTATAACTTTAAAGGGACCCCCCTATTTGTAGCCGTTGGATTTTCATCCAACAGCCCACACACATTGATGAGGAGGATCCTCATCCTTAGCTCAGGAGAAGATCCTGGTCCCATTTGAAAGCACTAATATATAAAAAATCCCAAATATTCCCAGATCAAAATTTGAATTTTTTATTTATACGGGACGAATTCCTCGTTTCAATCATGAATGGTAATCGCAGGCCTGAACCCTCCCAAGATTCAAAGGTGTGGCTATTCACTACAAAATGTCCACTCTAATTGTAATTCTGATTCTGATTTCCCTCTCAATATCTGTGTTTGAAAAATCATAATTGTAAAATGGAAAAGTCTGGATGCATTGTAGGCAGGATGAGTGACCAGCACCTAATTGGGCTGGATTTGAACTCATAATGTTTTACATTTTGCAAATGAGCCCAATAATACACGGGAAATTTTTTGGTGAGAAGTAATGTTGACACAAATACATTTGCTTATTAGAAATTGTAAATTTATTATCGCATCGGAGTGCTAGATGAATGGCCAACCTGCTTGAGATATTTTTTATTAAGATGTTTTGTTATTCTTTCTTAAATGCGAAAAGACAAAAATAGAAATTAATAATGTCTTCATATATATAGTATATCCATATGTATGCCAGAAAAGAGAAAGAAACAAAAATTTCCTAAAGAAGAATGAATTTTACCATATAAGTTATAAATATCTCCATCGAAAGAATTAACATAGCATGGTCTGACCCTTCAAGCACCACATGTTTAACCACCGCTTGTTGATAACATCACACCCATTCGTTCATGGCAAGTGCCCGATCAATCCTTTCCTGAATAAAACCCTCATCACGTCTATTGCGCCATGTATAAGGGTAACCTTCAAATCCCAAGTCTAACAATCTTGTGTTCGTCACAAAATTCCGAAAAGACCGCATACTTGCAGTCATGGGCAAATTTCCCCTTCCTTTTCAGAGTCTAATAGTACGATATTCAAGGGAGCTGGAGGGGTGGGAAATATCTTATGTCACTTTAGTTTGATGGCACAGGCGGAAGCCATGAGGGCAGCTCTGTTGGCATGTGTTGAGAAAGGCTTTGCGATGGTGCAAGTGGAAACTGATTCAAAGATCATGGTGGATATGTTAAATGGAGTATTACAACCCGAGGCCATCATTGAAGATATTATGTGGGACATTCAGCAATTGAAGCCGCAGTTAAGTTCGGTTGAGTTTCTCTTTACCTCTCGTGCATGTAATGGGGCCGTGCATCTAATGGCATCTTATGTCACGCGTGTGGGGGGTTATCATACGTGGGATTGTTTTGAACCAGAATGGTTGTTTAATTCTCTGGCATCTAATGTAAACATTTCAATTCGTATCTAATATTTGCTCTTTAACCAAAAAAAAAAAGATAGTTATAAGTAATAATTCTCTTTCAATGAATTAAAGAACTAGACAGAAAAATTTGTGTAATAATACAAGCACCTATGGATAAAATTTCAAAATAAACTTCAATATAAAACCTAATGGTGGATAATAACAAACAAAATCCAACAAGCTCATGTAAAAAACTTCTATTATGCTCATAAATCTCCAGCCTAGATTTCATATTATAAATTTATTAGTCGCATAAATATTAGCAGAGGTAATTTTTATACTTTTCTTTTATTTTTGACTATCGGATTAAACAAACCAAATAAAGTAAGGGACATTGACAGACCCCGACTTGGGAAGGTCGAAACATGCTGGCCATCACCGTGAGGTGACGTAACCATAAGGGTAAGTGATGTAAAAAGTGAATAATTTCAAGACTAATTGAAACTAATTATACTAAATAGTGAAAGAGTGCGCAATCGTGGGAAGAACCCACTACAATTATTGAAAGTGCAATAAACAGTGAGACTACAGAATAGTAGTCAAAGTAACTGAAGTACACTTATTACATAACAATGATAAGTTCGTACGTCTAAATAGAAGAGAATGTTAGAACTGCCGAGATTTCTCGAATGCCACAAAGAGAACAACTATCTAGGTTTTGGAGGGGCAAAAAACAAAGTTGAGTGGGTCAGCAAAACAATGCTTATACGAAATCCTTTATCTTCGAATATATTAACCCCTCGCCGTAAAACAAGTATATTTTCCTTAAAACATACTACGTAGGTATGTAAACAATAAATCAGCAGCATTATAATATTATTATAACCAGAAAAATGCCAAGTCATGATGTGTCAAATGCCAAAATAATATAATCATGTGATAATCAAGTATAGCGAAGTGCTCATCCATCTAGGTTGACACACGAGTTCGAACAGATAATTTCTAACACCAATATGACTGGGTGTAATCAATATGCTCTAGTACTACGATCACATAAAGACTGGTTAGCTAAGTGCTCATCCATCTAGGCTGACACACGAGTTCGAACAGATAATTTCTAACATAAACAGGACTGGGTGTAATCAATATGCTCTAGTACTACGATCACATAAAGGCTGGTACAGAAGCACGGTCACATACAAGTCGGATTGCCTAATGCAATCTACCTGACATGATTGGCACCTAACTTGGATCCAAGGAGAGTGAACGGTGTTATGTGAACATACACGTGAAGGATTGGCCCTGGCCCTGGGGCGAGTACTAACACCGGTGCAACAAGATGAGCATGTACAAATGTGAATGAATGTCATGACAGTAATATCTCAACCATATAGCAGCATTTATCACAATTAATATCACAATAACGATACTTGGCAATACAAGCGTATAAGAGAAGTAAATATGCATTTATGGAAACTATAATTATGTATAGGTATAAAAACAAACTGCCCACTCACAAGTATGTCGCTGGGTCGTAGCCCTCGGGCCTAACTTGGCCTCGAATGTCCTCGGGATACGTTTCCCCTATGTGTGAAATAACTAATTTCGAATTAATTAAAGCACATATACGTAAACCTAAATAAAACTCCCATAGTTTGCTTAAACGTAGGGTTTAAATATACTAACGTGACCTACTCGACATCACGAACATCCCCATATTTTTAGAATAAATTATGGACCCTTCATGTGCCTCCACACGCCGGCAATGGCACGGCCAGACGTGGCCCTACGCACAGGCCAGTGCCATCAGCTAGCCTGATGCCGTTAGGAATATTCCACGAAATATTCTGTTAAATGCTAACAAAGATTAACGGCGTTACCTGACGTCGTCAGGAATATTTCGTGAACTTTAACGGAATATTCCGTCACCTTCTCCGATTGTCCTCGCCGTCATCGTAGTCTACCGCCATCTGCAACTTGATTTTTGTCAGATTTCTGGGAAAATTTCAAATTAACATAACATTTCTCATCCATTTTTAACCCACTTTATATGGATTTTAAGCTAATGAAGTGTAGAATGGCGTTTTACCTGTTTAGAGTCCAAAAAGTGGACGGAGGTGGTCGGAAATCACCTCGAAAGTTCCAGCCAAACTGGAACTCTTCGAAACTCGGTTGTTTCGACGTGGCTTCTTCACCAAAGCTTCACTAGGGATCTCGGGGAGTATAATGGAAGCCTTCAAATTTCCTAAAAGTCTGTAACTCGGTCCCAAACACAATGAACTCAAAGTACTGAGTTCGGACCTCACGAGTTTGATGTTGAAAACTCGTCCATTCCGGGTTTCAAGAACATGGTTGTGTTTGTGAAGATGAGAGGACTACAATGGTGTGGTTTTTGGGTTCGATCTGTGAGGTTTAAGGTTTGTTCAAGGGGTTTGCAGACAGGGATAGTATACATGAGAGAGAGAGTCCATTTCTCTTTTTTTCTAATTGGTTGCTGCAAAGAGGGAGCAGATGGGATTGATGGATGACATAAAGGGGAGCACGGGATGGGCTAAATAGAAGGCTAGGGATAAAGTTTTAGATTTTGTACAGAAAAGGGAATCGAAATCTATCCGTAACAGTACATTGATAGAAATTCTCGTACACTCATAACAACGTGTACAATTTAAATGCGATAATGATAAATAAAATAAAAGCAATATAAATACGTCCACGCCACTTGCCAATAAGGGCCTAGTAGTCATATCACTTACTCGGGGAGAAATTATATAGAAAACTAGGGACGGGTCATTACAATCTACCCACCTTATAAAAATTTCATCCCCGAAATTTCATCCTTGATTACAGATCAAAACCATAGAACAGACATGGATACATATCTCACATGCACTTTTCTGTCTCCCAAGTAGCTTCTTCAACTGAGTGGTTCCTCCACAAAACTTCACCATCCGCACAATCTTGTTCCTAAGAACCTTATCTTTCCAATCAAGGATAGTCACTGGAACCTCATCATAGGTCAAATCTGGATTAATCTCTAGCGGTTAAGGAGGGATCATGTGTGACGAATCAGAGACGTACCCCAGTAGCATTGAACCATGATGTGGTAAAAACTAACACACAAATTAAACCCTATTAAGATAGTTGTAGTACGTGTAAGTAGGGATCGTTCTAGGCCGGGGATTAGTTAGGGATGCTAATCAACACAAAAGAAACTCAAAAACGCAAAACTAGATTCTAAAACAGAAAACTGGACTCAAACTACTCAAAATAGACTAAACTGACTCAAAACACACAAACTGAGCTAAATTGACTCAAAACAAGAACTAGAATGTAATTTGGACAAAAATTGAACTAGAAAGACTCAAAACAATGGAAAACAACCAATTTGGACAGATTCTAACCTAAAGACTTGAAATATAAAGGGGGGGTTTGTTTCTTGACGAATTTAAGACTAAAACTAAGTAGATTTAAGACTCTAAATACTTTGGACGAATTTGGTGAAGTAAAGGGTGAATGGCTAGCTAGAGGGTCATTCTCCACACATGACACACATGCATACAAATCGATTTCCAGTTATTCTTCCAATAAACCATGAATGACAATGCCCTAAATTAATCGTGAGAAGAACAAATTAACTTTAAGATTTTCCTAATTTTATTGAATTGGACTCAGCGACGCAACCAAATTATTCTTATCAAGTTCTCTACATGAACTGCATAATAGATATACATATCAAAGATCATTAAGTTCTATGTAAATCATAAGCATTGACAAGGCATTCATAACTATGAACTGCATGATACTCCTGCTAAGAATTCACTTAACACAATCATGACTAGTGACTTTTACTACTTGTGAATATAAGTTCATAACGATTAGGTGAAATTCCCTTATATTCTAGCATCAAATCCCTGCATGCAAACTGAGTGTGCACCCTCAATTAACACACAAGAATAAGTTATCAATCAAATAGATAAGTGAATTGCATTCATGATTCATGAAATCATACTGGATGTAATCAATTCATATCACACATATATTCATGGCTTCGAATTCTCCTCTAACTAAAACGAATTTAGTTCCACATATTTGCAATTAAACGAAACCAATCTAAATTAGACATTGAACTAAAACTAAAGATAGAATACACTTAGAAATGTTCCAGCAATCCAAAGCCTTGAATGGCAGGCACAACTCCAAGGGTCTCCTTTCCTTCCTTCCTTGCAAAGCTGCGACACAATTGTATTTTTCTGATGTTTTGGCTTTTATGTGTGTCGTGCACAAAATTGTGGTGATAAATATGTATTTATAGGCCTAGGGTTTGCACAATTTCTGAAGGAAAAAGGATTGCACAAGCCTAGGATGAAAGGGAGTAGGATACACAGTAAGTTTCTAGAAGAGAAGGGATTAAATTCTTCAGATTTCTAGGGGTAAAAGGGATAAGGTTATTTGCATTGTTTCAAGGTTTCTAGAATAAGATATTAGGTATTCTAATGTGATAAGGAGTCCCCCTTGCAGCTAGAATTAAGGTAGGATAGGATTAGGATAGGATAAGATAAGGTTGGATAAGGTTTTGAATAGTGTTCCTTATTTTTAGCTGATTCCTTATCTTCTTTGTCTTGAATTCATTTCTTCCAAATCTTTAGCACATTCCTAGCCTCTTGAACTTCAAAATCGTCTATCCAAAGTACTCCCCACGCATGCTATCCATTCTTGGCCCAAAACTGCTCCAAATTGCTCCAAATTGCACTTTCTTGCCAACTTTATCATTTGAACCTGAAAACATGTGAAAATAGCTTAAAACACTTTAAAAAACAAAAATTAGTTATGTAAACGCAAGAAAATAAGCTAACTAAGTTGCATAAATATGCTCCTATCAAAACATGAAACACATTGTGCACTCTCGCCAACTCTAGTGGTAACTGATGCGAAAATTAACTTAACACACAAATTTAACCCTCTTTTGACAATTGTAGTATAAGTATAAGTAGGGATCGTTCTGGACTGGGGATTAGGAGGGCTTGTTAATAACCTCTAAACTGACTTAAAAACATATAAACAAAGTTAAAAACACTAAACTAGACTCAAAGAATTCAAAACAAATTCAAAGAACTCAAAACAAGCTAAAAACACTCAAATCTGCCTAAAAACACAAACTGGGTAGATTTGGACTCTAAACACACTTTTGGACGAATTTTGGTTTCAACTTGGTTCGAAATACTTAAAAGCACAAACTAAATCAGTTTCTAACTAATATGACTCAACAAGGTAAAGGGGGTTTTGGTTTTGATGAATTTGAAAACAAAACAAGTAAATTAAAGAACTAATGAAATCTGCACGAATTTGAGTAAATTGAATGGATGGAAGGCTAGCTAGGAGGTTCTTCTCCACACATGACACACTTGCAAACAAAACGATTTCCAATTGCTTTTCAATAAACTACGAATTCTCAACGCCCCAGATTAACTGTGAATTGCACTAATTAATCCTCAGATTTTCCTAATTTCATTGAATTGGATGATTGCATACAACAACCCAAAGCATTCCCCACAAGTTCCCTACATGAATTGCATAATAGAGATACAAGCAAGAATCATTAAGTTCTATGAAAATCATAAGCATTGACGAAACACTTGTAACTATGAATTGCATGAAACTTATGCCAAGAATTTACTTAACACGGTTGTGATGAGCAACCTTCACTACTTGTGAATATAAGTTCATAACGATTAGGTGAAACTCCCTTATATCCTAGCATCAGATTATGCATGAAAATTAACCGTGTACTCTCAACCAACATACACAAATCAGTTTTAATTTAAATGGATAAGTAAATTGAATTCACAACTTATGAATCACAACTGAAAGTAATCAAATCATATTGTAACCATGAACATGGTTTCGAATTCCCCCTAGCTAAGGGGGGTTTAGTTCCTCATACTCACAAAGCAAAGATAAACAAATTTAAACATTGAAAATAAAAGAATGAAAACACCTAAAAACTCTCCAACAATCCAACTTGAATGGCAAGCACGTCCAAGGGTCCTCCTTCTCTTTGTTGCGGCACAAGTGTCTAGGATATGTATGGATATATGGAAAGGTTAGGAATGTATTTAGGATTGGTGAATGTCTCGGCCAAGGGAAGGAAAATGTATTTGTGTTTGTGAAATGTGGGATTTATGGATGTATGGATGGAATGGATCTCATGGCATGGAAAATGGAAGTGTATGGAGATGTGTTTGAATGTATGGATGAAATGGAATGGAGCTCACGGCAAGGGACTTGTGTTTGTGAATGAAGCTCTTTTTTTATGGATCAAGATTGTTTTTAGGAAGGGGAATGGTGGATGTATTTATAGGCTAAGGAGAGGACCACTTCAATTCCTTGCATGTGCAGTTTATATAGGTGTGTGTTGTCCATGTTTGCCTTTACATTTGCACACACATGACCTACATCATTTCAACCACAAAACCACCTATTTTCTGCCCATGTGCCGTGTGTTACCATGTGATGTGTATTCTTTGCTTTCCCATGTGTGTGTGCTGCCATGTAATCATCATTTCCACATTGTACTAGCTGTTACACTTGCACACACATGTTCTTCATCATTTCAACCACAAAACAAACACATTTTCTGCCCTCCAACCTGTCTATGTAGTTTGCATGTATATGTATGTCATCCTTGCATGTGTGTGAGCTATTTGATGTCTCCTCCCTTTGCATGTGTTTATGCTGTCACCTTTGCACAAAAAGACCCTCACTTTGCCGTGGGTTTGCATGTGTGTGTGCTGTACATGTTTACCTTTGCATTTGCACACACACATCTTCATCATATCAGCCACTAATCCACTTATTTTCTGCCCATGCCAAGCTGTCCATGGTGTGCCTTTCTCTTTGCCCATGTGCCGTGTTGTCCATGTGTGTGTATGCATGTTGTCTTGGCATGTGCACACACATGCTCTTCACCATTTCAGCCCAAAATCAACACATTTGCACACACACATGCTGATTTCTAGCCTTCTAATCTTCAAAAACATCCATCCTCATGTCTCCATGCTTGCACTATCCAATCTTGGCTCAAAAATGCTCCAACATGCACCAAAATGCACTTTCTTGCCAACTTTGTTATTAGGACCTACAAACACATGAAAATAGCTTAAAAATACATAATTGACTAAGAAATAACAACATAAATGCACAAGAACAAGCTAACTAAGCCGCATAAATATGCTCTTATCAAATTCCCCCACACTTAGCTTTTGCTAGTCCTCGAGCAAAACAACATAAACGAAACAACATAACAACCTAAACCTTCCAACATTTGCCTCAGGGATTTTTAATGAAACATGACATGCCAAGATCATCACTTACATAGATTTAAACAATCCTTACCCTCGAGCATACTTAATCATAATCACCATTCACTAGTTCACATTTAATCAATTAAAACAACATTTTGAAGGTAGTAACATGCCTTAGAGAATTCCCTCAATTCCTTACTAGATACTCTCTATTTTCACACACATTTTCTAACTACACACCCTACACTAGTTATATGTGAGAAGATTGATGTAAACATGAAAGACTAGTACTCACATATGTTACAACAAAGAAAGCAGTTTCTGGAGCTAATAAGCATGTTTAAATATGATCTCATGAATGGAATGCTACTACTTAGATGCGAGAACCAGTGACACCATATGCTCATACCAAATTCTAACTCCACAAATTGAAACACATATCACTCAAGATAGAAGTCAAGGGTTGCAATGGGGCTTTGGGAGTAATGGCTAACAAAGGAAGGATAGGGGGTAACAAACGTTCTTAGAGCGATAGCAAGCAAAGCAATGAAATCGTCACTTGGAATTCACTTTAGAATGCAGAGTCAACTTTTAAATACAAATGGAAGATTCATGCAACACTTAGGGCCGAATTCAATGTTTTTGGACCCTTTCTTCAACAAACGACACTTTAAAGCTCTTTTTCACAACTTTTCTTCTTTTCATTCTATTTTCCACGAATTTTTCTTTTTCTTTTTCTTTCCTACCCGTGCCTTATTAAGGATTTTGGCACACACACACAACAAGAATCACTTCCCCCACACTTGTTTTCTACAATACATTAATAAAAAGGAATTTATTTTGAGTCATGCTTTACTATGCTTCAAGAACAAGGGTATGGATGGTTCTAGTCTAGGCTAGGTGAGGACAGTGTGGGTTAACAAAGAACATAGGCTACACAAGGCTCAACGGGGTTAAACTTAAACATATAATGAAGTAGGATACACGGCAGTTTGGCTTTGGTGGTGGTCACTACACAACTTCATCTTGAATATGTGTTATGCAAATCAATAGCATGCTTTGAATGAAATAGGCTTGAGTTCTAGCATTTGGAACTAAATGATGAAACGCCTTCTAAGTAGTAACCAAGCAAAGAATAATGAGATCATGCAACGACTTTAGAAAACAAGAATGCACAGATTATTAACTCTCCAAATAAACATTTTAGGCTCAAGTCTCACAAGGTTGTAGCATTAATTTGAGTTCTTTCCTTCAAGCATGTTACAAAACTGATTTTTCTTTTATGATTGCATGTGAATTCATAAATTTAAACCACAACCAAGCATACACCAAAGAGTAAATCAAATTTTCATCCATGTTTATAACTCTCTTTAACAGTCATGTAATTAAAAACCAAATCCTCATCATTGTGTTGGAAGGTACCCTAAGACACAAACAAACACATAAAAACAACTCTTTTTGGGTTTTTCAAAATAATTTTTCAAATTTTTATGAGATTTTCGGATTTTTATGTCAAAACACACTAAAGCACTCCAAAATAGCTTAAAAACACTTAAAACAGCAAGGAACAACACTAGAAGTAATGGGTGATAAACTCCTACGAATTTCATGCAAAACAATGGTTACCCCCCCCCCCACACTTAGATCAAACATTGTCCTCAATGTTTCAAGCATAAACTCACATAAAAACAAGCAACCAAACAAACAACGAATAAACATGACAAGTATAGCAAAGTAAAAACCAGACAGAGTAGAGTTTAAGAATGCAAATCTGGTTTTGGAGATAGGTGATCTTGTTGTCTTTCCACAGCTTTGATCTCGTACTGGTTTGGAATTTTGAGCGAGAGTTCTTTGGTTTCAAATCAGACTCCTTCTGCTGGGTTGATTTGATTGTGCAGTCTGCATTCTTCTCAGCTTGTTTCTTCTGCAAGGCAGGCATGCACGAGGTAGAGGTTATGGTCTGTTTCTTTCTTCAATCTTTCCAAGTGCCCACCTCTTGCTTTCTTTCTCCTTGTCCCTAGCTGAGGATGAATTAGTACCTTGTCTCCACATGCTTTGAGGTATCATTTTCACTTCCCTTATCTGTTCCCCAGGCAGATATGGTAGATGAAGAGGAAGCATAAGATGTTGAAGATGAGTACTCGATAGCAGGGCTAGGTAAGCAATCAGGAAGGGGTTCCAGGCAATTGGTTCCAGATCGGAAGATTGATACCAAGTGCTGGCTGATTGCTCTCTTTCTCCTTGTCCTGCAGATGAAAACAACGACAATGAGAAGGACAGGGAGAAAGCATGATATGAGATACTCTTGCTTTCAACCTTTATGATATGAAATACTTTTTCTTTGGATGAGTTGTTTGCAGAGGTACCCCAAGGAATAAGGAACACTGAGTGACTCGAGAGGCTTTGTTGGGAAGGAATTCTTAGAGATGACGGAAGGTTATGTATGTCTGCCTTGCTATGGAGGGTGAAGGTCGACATTTATAGGAAATAATAACCGGTACTATTCTTTCACTCTTGTCGGCAACCATTGGATGATTGAACAATAAACTTTACGTGCTTTCTACTTCACCAGAAATCTTCGACAGATTGCCTGTAATTTATGCAAGGCTGAGTGTGCATGTGACAGATGTTGGCACGTCTGGATAAAGCAGATGCCTCTTCGATATCTGGAATCGACGCTTCGACAAACTGCCCGTGATTTCCGCAAAGCTGAGCATGCATGTGAGAGATGCTCACACGTCTGGAAAAGCAGATGACTCCCCGATTTCTGAACTTGCCTCTTCAAGTTTTGAGCTTGCCTCTTCGAGTTCTGAGCTCCGTCGAGTGCAGAGGTTGCATGTGACGAGTGCAGACAAATCTGGAACAGAGGATGGCCCGTGGTTTCTGAGCAAGCCCAACTTTTGAGAAAGCTAGCACCTCTTCGATTTTTGAATTGGCTTATTTGAATTCTGAGCTCGCCTCTTCGATATCTGAAATCTTGTCGAGTGTTGATTTTTATAGAGGCATGCAGTTCATTTCAAACCACACTTGAATTTGCACTTGTAGAAACTCCCTTCTTGCACTTCTAATATCTTGACTTGTCCGACCTCTTCTTTCTTCAACACCTTTGAAAATGTTTGGCCCTTCCGACCGTCGTTTTGACTTGAACCTTGGTGAAGAGGCTCACCCACAATCTTCACCAATTTCTTTTTGGTAAGTCTAGTAAGCTTGTGAAAAGGTTATGCTCCTATCGTTCCTGTCCAAATCGATACTGGGCTGCACACTTTTACCGAAATGATCGATCATGAATTTCTTAGCCAAAAGAAATAGGTCTAAGCTTAAGAATAGTTAAGAACTATTAATAAGATTTGATGAGGCCAAAGACATTTTGCAATTCACAATACTTTGTGCAAGCTGTTTCAAAGTTCAAAAATTAAACATAAAACCTCTGAATCAGGAGAATGACGAAAAAGAAAGATACAAAGCAGCCTACAATTGTATGCAGTGGCACGATTGGTTACCTTAAAGTGATGCTTTTGAGCAAACCAAGCTCAATGAGTTCATAGAAATTCAGAGAAAGTTCGATCTTCATGCAATGATGAATATGGTGGAGTCTCAAGCCATTACACTGAAAACTTACAAGGCTGAATAGTTTATGGACAAGAGCATTGGTCAGTTAGGCTACAAGCAAGAGACTAAGTTCACCTATACCGACAAGTACGAGAACTAGAAGTTAGGGTTTACCACCAATTACCAAACCCAGGTGAAGTTCAAGGAGTTTGTTTATCCAAACTAGACTGGATCTTCATCATCTGAGTCCTACTACAACAACAACAAGAATCATAACTCCATTTGAAAATTGGTGTGAATAGTGTCTGCTACCGAGGAGTTTCTTAAGAAAAACAATTAATATAAACGAAGTCAACACTCAAATAATTTGATGTGAAGCTAAAAATGAAAGGTTAAGGAACTTGTCTTCGTCATTGGGGAAATCAAGAAGGTTATTGATAGAACAATCGCTGAAGATTCATTCCAAAGATTCACATGAGTATCCTCAGTAGGAACGAGCCTGAGAACATTGGTTCAATCCCACCAATTACCATTAACTAAACGTCAAAACAACCAACACTTACTCTCATTTTACAACACGCACTTCGAAATATTCGAATAATATCCAAAGAGATATGACTCTGCCCTCCATTCCTGAGAGACACACGTCGCATAATAATATCACTGTTTCAGATTTCCAATTGGTCTTAACCAATTCGTACCACAAAGATTTTTCCATTTCCCAAAATTTTGATATAGAGCTGACTCTGCCCACAATTCCTAAGGAACACATGTTGTAGAGTGGCAGTGCCATTTCGGATCTACAGCTGGTCTTGACCAGAGTTCCTCAAATTGAAATTTCTAAAACACATCGCTTCCAAGTAACATCGACTCTGCCCGCCATTCCCAAGGAATGCACATTGCAGAATATCTATCCGATGTTGAAAGTCGTCTGACAATCCACTTCATCGCTGCTGAGGCACAATCTGACACGAATTCTTGTATTTCAACCAGAAGGTGACAATTTAAACAAAGAAAAGTTTGTACAACTGTGCCGGATGGCACTAAATCCAGAAGTCGTAACATCCAAACGACATCACGACTGACACACTATTACAGTAACGAAGGTCCTAAGCATGCTTTGAACAAACCACAGTCTGATACCAATCGGACATGCCCCGATCCCTACATTCCTCGAATACCAGGATAAGCACGTGTTGGCCGACACCTGATAGTGACGAAAGCCATTTATTGAGTGCAAATGCTGAGAATAAAGGAATAAATAAGGTTTATAAATGTAAAACAATGAAGAATATGTATTTAAGGAATGTGTTCAGAGCACACATCTAATCTAGAACACTAAAAGAATTAATATAAAAATTGGTTGAACAAAGGAATGGGTCCTACACTGAGAGGACTCGAAGATGCCGATGCAGAAATGCCTGGATGCCGGGATTGTATGCCTCGATTCTATGTCCTGAAGGGGGTGCCAAACAAACATAAGTGGACCAAGTTGATATATATATATATATAATAAAACAGTTATCAACATACTAACCCCTAAGTTTATATAAAGAAAACTTCTAGAATAACAAGTTTATATCAATCATCTCACAGATCATCTCGTAAGCGCGGTGTGCTGCCAGTAAGATCACTGAATAAATATAACTCCTAGCCCTATGCCAACACCGCGGTCTCTGCGCCCGTAGCCAGAGATTTCCAACTCCCGGCCCAATGCTTGCTTCGTGTCCCTCAGCCCGTAGCTAGGGATTATTTCACCCGGCCTAACTGCCAACACTAGATCCTCGCCCCAGGTGACATAGTGTCCACTAGGTACGCACAAATAGTTACGCCTCTCAAATATAACCACTTCATAGTATAAAGTCATCCATCGTCTATACTATAAAGAGGGGTTTTGAGAACATGCTCTAGCATCGTATCGTCATCCATCAAATAGTCTACCAGTTCATGGTTTTTATAGAAAGTACAATATATCAAACTATAGCTCAATATAGGCTAAAGATTAATTCCTCACCAAAAACGAGACGATAAACAACATATTCCATAAACATGCTTAACATAAAATCAATTCATAAACTCATAAGAGATGCTATTCATTTATGCAAATAAACTATAAAATTAAGCAAATTTTAGAAGGGGTCCACTCACAGATACTCCGTAGCAGCAGAGTTGTGCAGAAAAGGATTAAGGAAATCCCCATTAGTAACTTCACCTAAGCACAAAATGTACAATTTATCAAACTATGCCCAAACGATAGAATTCCAGGAAATGGACACCAAAAATGGATTCAGAACATCGAAATTGGCCTAGGAGAGATTTTGGGTTTTGGGTCCTAAGGTTTTTGGTTAAAAAGGGTTAGGGCCCAGCCCCAAAGCCAAAGGCCTAAGATGAAACGGCCTGAGGGCCTAATTCGAAAGGGTTTAAGGTTTAACTCAACGAGCCTAAAACCCTCATTTTTGGCACGGCCCAAAGTGCCTTTAGTTTACTAAACTAATTTAAATAAAACAATTTAAATTAAAGGGTGTTGGAAATGTGCCCTAAAACCAATCATATGATGATACTTTACGGACATTTCACATGTTAAACTAATCTAGTTTAATATCAAGGGCAAAGATTATTGTTTTAAACCGTCTCATATAAATGTTATATGCTTAAACGATAAGTCCAAGGAATATGTAATTAGGATAATGTAATTTAAAGAAGTTAGATTCATGAGACCATTCTCTTTCGTATACATATCCTAAACGTTCATGATCATAAGATTGTCAATTGGGCATTGACAGTCCGTTAACATCAGTACGTGTTGTGTCTTCTCTCAAGGAGAGTGACTGGTCTCAAGTCATTGGTGTGATTGACACCAAGACAAGCACATAGGTGCTCAATAGAGAATGAGTCCACCGAACATGATTAACGAGGAGTTATCATACTCATGTCACATGAGAACTCATGGTTGGGATAATACAAAGTAGTCATTTGACCTGATGCATCATAGTTATCTTGTGGTTAGGTCCTTGATCCTTGACTATGTCAAAGTCACTCTGTCAGAGGGTGTCCATGGCATAGTTGGGGTTAAGCCACTTAGCCATGGAAGCAAGTGAATGCGCAACAAGGGATCTCTAACCTTCAAACCGTTTGAGGGAGAATACTCTATGATATGATTAAGAATCTCTGGCCAGAGTATGAATGAGATTTAGGAAGTCGTTCTAAATCACATTCAAGGTAATCATATAAGCAAATGAATCACATTGGATAGTAGACATGATTAAACTATCAAACCAAACAATGTGGTCAAGAGTATTGTATTAGAGAAAAACCGTATTGCATTGTAATTATAAACTGAATAGGTTCTCCACCTCTTCTGATTAGCTTGGGTAACCATGACATACTGCTAGGTGTCACTCATGGTTTGTGGAAGCCCTAAACGTTTATAATCACTAAAGGGAGAATTGAAAGTAAGTTTCAATTCACAATCGATCGTTAAGAGTAACAATCGTCCACTGCCTCGCTAAAAGGAACCTAATGGATCGTACACCGTGTAAGGTAGAGATTGAAGAAACAACGGAGATGAGTAAGGATAATTAAATGGTTTAATTATTTATGGCAAGGATTAATTAATATGTTAATTAATCAAACGAATAAAGTTCGTTAAAGACCTCGGGTTAGTTTTGGGCCACAAGGCCCAATGGGATTTGAATGTCAAGCCTATTAACTCAAGTTGTATGACAACTTGAAAACACAAAGGACATGAAAGCCCAATGAATCCTTAATGGCCGGCCATATAGAGAGGGGTAGTGAACTTGGCTTAATTGCAAGTTTGCCACTCCATTGTGAGGTGGTATAAAGGAAACTTTATAGACATTTCATCCTTAGGGTTTTCTTTTGGAGAAAATTGGAGAGAACATGTCTCTCCCTTTCTCTCTAGGAGGCCGACCCCTTGGAGGAGATTAGCTAGCAATCTTTCCTCCTCCAAGGTCACTTATCTCTTCTTCAAGTCCATCCTTAGTGTGGAAAAATTAGAGGTTCTCAACTTTGGGAACTTGGAGAATCCTTTCAACCATCCTCATCCAAGAAATCCATGGATCTAAGAAGCAAGGAATGAAGGCCCTCTCCTTGGGTGATTAGCCTTTGCTTATGCAAAGAGGAATCGACAAAGGTATAAAATCTCTCAACTCACTTTGTTCTTGAGTTGAGTCTTGGTTCACCTTTCTACTAGGCTTTGAATTTCATGGGTAATATTTTGTTTTTGAGTTCATACAAGCATGATTCTGCCTTTAAATGTTAATTGCATGCCATAGATGTTGCTCAAATGAACATGTTTTCCACAAAAGTTCCTTGAAGTGGTATCAAGAGCCTAGGTCTAGTAGTTGGTGAATCCTTTTGGGTTTTGTAGTTCATAGTCTTTGATTTGAATGTTGTAATTGTTACAAGCTTTATTCTTGCTTCTTTGAATGTAAATTTTGTTAGAAAATTTGCCATCTCAAATGTTGTAGATGTAGTTCATATGAGCATGAATTTTGGAGCTAAAATTTGGTGCCATATTTTTGGGGAAATTCGGCCAAATCCAAAGGGTGGATTTTTGGGTTCTTGTTTGTCTTGTTAAAAGTTGTTTAAGGTGACTTTTGGAACCCCTAAGTACCCTAGGATGTTAACCCCCTTTTGAGTAGTGAAATTTTGAATTTTATTGAGTGAAAACATTCATGGAGCTCTTACGAGTTTTCATGTGTGTTCTTCAATGTTCTTGATGTTCTTACCAAGAACAAAAAGTTTGGTGTTTTTTATTCAAAGATTTTGGTTGATTACATAAAATCTTTGTTTTGTGTTGGTTGGTGTGACTTTTCTATCAACAAGACATTTATTTGAAAAGGTGATTGAAACGTTGATAAAGTGTTTGAATTTTTGTACATGATTGGTACTTTTTTCTTACACACCTAGACCTACTTTTTCACATCAACCCATCACCCATCCTTTTCAACTTGAAAGACTTTATGACTTTGTTTTTTTATCAAAAAACCACTCCCTCACACTACCATGACTGGCCACCCTACATGTAGGGTACTTTTGGGGCTTTTATGCAATTACATAAAGTTTTGATACTTTTGTGTATTTGTACTTTGACCTGAAAGTTTACGTTTTTACGTAAAGGCCCAAAATCACTAAAGGACAAATTGTTTTGCTCCTTTAATGAAGTTTTTATATTTGATGAAATTTTTGGGTTCTAGTTGTAATTACATGAAGTAGTGGACTTTTGTGTTCTCACAAAGTGATCTCAAAAGTTTGTGTTTTGCAACATAGCCCAAAAAGTTGAGGTTATTGCATTTGGCCCAAATTAGTTGAGAACAAAATAGTTTTGTATCTTTAAATGAGAATTGGATTTTCATTTCATTTAGCTCCATTTAAATCAATTCTATGGAAACAAAAACCAAATGAAAATGTTGCATTCAAGTTTAATTAGTTAAAGCGTTAATTAATTAAAGAAAGGGTGATTATGAACCTAGGCCTACGATAATTGAGCTATGTGAAAGGCCGTCTCAAATTTGTTTGAACCATGGGAATGTGTGGATTAGATTTTGGTTGTAATTTGATATGATCAAATGTTGTAAAAGAGCATAAGCTCTTCTTTACTTTAAAGTAATTTGTTTTGATCAAATGTTGTAAAAGAGCATAAGCTCTTCTTTACTTTGAAGTAGTCCTTTCTTGTTTTATTTGATATGCATGCAATTGGAGTAGTTGGGTCCAACTCCCAATAAGAAAAAACACGCCTTAATATGATTAAACGCGTAACTAAATCAATCACCATCCCTAGACCGAGATTCAACACTAGGCTCGTGTTGGATATAATCAAAGGTTCATAGTCATCCTAAGGCCCTAAGGCAACTATATAATCCATCAATGAATGCAAACCTTATGTTAGCAGTACCTTATACTCTTGCTTTAAAATCGTTTTACAAGCTTAGTGGGAGTATTATATACTACTAAATCAATCACATGGATTAATAGTTGTAATAGGACCAAATTGTTTTAATTAGATTAAAATGCATGCTTATATGTGATGAGACCTAAAACCCTCAACCAAACCATTATTAAGTTGATAAGCGTGAGAGTGCTTTGAACACTCTTTCATGAACTTCCACCGTGGTAGGCTCCGATCATTTGTGACTCGTACACCGACCTCACCCTATCATGGGGGAGTAGAAAGTGCGTGCTTACACTCAGGAGGAGTTCTATATGCATACATGATGTTGTGAAGGTAGGCAACGAGAATGATCAACATCATATCATTGTGAGGTTGTTCTTGAACCCCTACCCGAACTTGCATGGTAAGAATGACTAACTAAGTGCAATGGAGCCAACATCATATCATTGTGAGGCTTCATTCTCTAGAGGCCAAATAAGATGGGTACTTGCAAGAGATGCAAATGAGTAAGCGTACTCTCTCATTATTATTGATGCTAGCCAACATCATATCATTGTGAGGTGGGCTTGGTAATGATGAGTCTCCCATACCCAACTAAGAGTTTCCTCCAAAACTCTCGAATTCCGATGAGGGATATGGAATTTGCCAAAAATAGTGGGTGATGCTATTTGATTTAAAGACTCGAATCAAATGGCTTAAAATCAATCAATTTATATTCGTTATGTATTTATTTACCAATATATTTGCAAACGCTATCCAAAACTTGACAAAGAAAAAGCCGAAAGCTTTAGTTTCCGGACTTGGTACTACAATCCCATAGATTGTCTATAATGGCTTGTATATGTACCTAAGTAGTCTCATCCTCGCAATCTTCCTATTGATAATGTATCATTGGAAGAACATGTTAGATAAGTTTATCATAAAGAGGGCAACACTTTTTATGTCATAAATCTTCAATTACAAATTGTTGTATGAAGAAGTAAGAGTTTCTTTGAACAACCCTTAGTTAACGCAAACATTAGTGCTCGTTTCTTTGTTACATGAACAAGGAACTTGAGAAGTAAGCACAAGGGCATGGACACTTTATGTGCCATGATTCTTCACTTACAAATTGTTGTATGAAGAAATGAGAGTTGCCTTGAACAACTCTTGAAAGTTTGTAATTGTGTTTAGAACATAATGGTTGGTTGACAAAATAGTCCATCAACATGGACTTATGATGATTTTGAATCATTGAGTGTTGAAGTGTTAAACCACTTCTAGAGACGGAAACTAGGCAAGGACTTCACTTTTGTGTCCCTATCCAAATGGTTCACTAAGTTTATTGTAAACTATATAGTGAACAAATAACCACACGCTCTCCAAATTGTTTGATGTATATAACACAATTGAAATAAGTTTCAAGAGAGATAGTGGGAGTTTAGGGACCATGACTATTGTAGTCAAAGGAGAAGTCAAATGAAGAAGGCAAATAACTCCAAGTGAACAAACTTTCTTTATGAAAGGATGGACATTGGAAGGGGTATTTGCAAGAAATGTCTAGCAAGTGTCAAGAACAAACCTTTTGAAGGTGTTGTAAATTATTCGTGAAAAGTTCAAAACAATTGGTTTTTCTACTTGAATGCTTGATTCTGTATTAGTAACTATGTTTTACAATCGTTGTAAAAGTGTGGTTAATAAGAAGTAGAAGATTAATGAGAGATGAGAAAGTACTTCACATTCGAAACGTGAATCAAATATAGATCTCTGCGAAAGCAGGTAGTACTTACTTCCTCATATGAACTACCAAAGAAAATGGAAAAACAAAGATTGTCTTTACATTCCAATTTGAATAAAGGAACTTAATTTCGTTAGATCCGGATCTAATGCCTTCTTGTTAAAATTGTATAGAGGCAAAATGTTTGAATCTTTATTCTTTTGGAAAGGAAGAAAGAATCACAAAGTTATTGAGGTTAATTCACTTAGATGTTAGTGGCACTTATCCACAACAAAATACTACTCATGTTGTATGACATTCACCGAAGATCGCTCTCGGTTGGACTATCATTTATTTTGAATAAACACAAGTCTAAATACTTTGTAAAATGTTTCAAAGAATTCAAGAATGTAAGTTGATGAGTAAGATGTCTAAAGTATTTACCTCCTTAGATTTGATCCAAAGAAAGGTAACACATTAGAACAGTTTCCTTGAAAGATATCAAGGAAAGAAGCATCATAAGATAATGGATTTCTCCATTAAGAGAAGAACGAACTCGAATAAGATTTAGTTCGTTGGATGTTATCAATTACCCATATATAGGATAAATACTTCTAAGACAATATGATTGTCAATTAGAAGATCTTCCAAAATTTTCATGACTCCATAGGATGTAGTTGGAAAGAAAGACAAATCTAAATCATGTTAAGATTTGGGGTTGTGTGCTAATAAGCAATATTTATTTAAAGAATTATCTTGTGGGTATCGTTAAATTAACATTTGGATATCACTTCTATAAACCAACTAACAAATGTTGTTTGTTGGGTAGTGAAGGGAAAAAATGAGATTTATGTGGGATTTCTAGTGACTAGCATGCATATACAATTCAAAATTTATATACATTAGCAAAGGAACATGTTATCACATAATATCAAAGCTATAGTCATGCAAATCCCCTTCAAGAAGCATAGGTTCATATTTGATGCATCTAAGAAATTATTGAAGAACAAAGTGAAGGTATAGTTTTATACCTCTTGATCTAGACTTGAGACCAAGGATGGACCACCTCCAAGCTCTTTGTTCTTGGAACTCCTTGAGCCTAGCCTCCCTCCTTGCCTCCTCCACTTTGCTAGAATGAGTGCTCCTTGGTTCTCCTTTAGTCTCCAAGGTAGAAGACCTCTAAAGATCCACACCCACTAGTGTAGTGAGATGGATGGAGGAATAACCAAAAGGGAAAGAAGATGATTAGCTACTTCTCCCTTATGGTGGCCGGCCTTGTGTGTATTTGAGAGAGAGAGATGTTTTCTTCTTTTGTGAAAAATGAACACACAAAACCCTAATGAAACTTTTCACTAAAAGTTCCTTTTATATCTCAAAGAAAGTTAGCCAACCACTTGACTCCCTCTCTCTCCCTTTCCCTTTATTTGGCTGGCCCCTTTGTGTTGTTTGGGCTTTTATTATTTCAAGTCATCCTATGCTTAAATAAAAGCCTAATGGGTTTGGGCTTAATGGGCCCATATTAACCCGAACTTTTCTTTAAGTCCAAAACGATCTTTTATCGCTTTTATGATTTCTTTAGACTTTCTAATTAATCACAACACTTAATTAATCCAATTAATTATTTCCATCATCCATTAGTTGTCTCACTAAAAGAGTGTATCGGTGTACAATCATTTTAGGTTCTAATTAGCAAGGCAGTGAGGTGATTGGCACCAATCCAATTGATTATATTTAATCCAATCACTTAGTGAATTAAAACTTACTTTTAATTCTCCTTCTTCTTTGACGACTACTTATTTAATCATCTAGAAGAACCCACAAGCCATGAGTGACATCTAACCATATATCATGGCTACCCAAGCTAATGTAGAATTTGTTCGGAGAACCTATTCAGTTGGAATTACAATGTAATTCGATCCTTCTCTAAAACAATACTCTCAATCACATTATTGGGGTATTGATATATTATGTCAAACCCCTAATGTGATTATTCCATGTTATATGATTCAATAGGAACGCTTTCCTTTATTACGCTCGATACTTTGGCCGAAGATTCCCGAATCATATCTTAGAGTATTCATCCTCTCATAACGAGGATTAGAGATCCCTTGTTGATCATTCACATGCCTCTGAGAATAAATCACTGACCCCAACAATGCATAGAACACACCCAAGATAAGGTGTGGTCACGTCTCATTATCAAAATGATCAGCAACGTATCCCCAAGACAACTATGATGTCTCAGGTCAAAGGATTACTTACACTATTCCAACCATTAGAGTTACTTGCTTGACATGTGAGTAGACCTCCATGCAAGTACTCTCATTCGATTGTGTTCAGTGAACTCATTCCCTTAATGAGCACCTACATACCTGTCTTAGTGTCACTACACGAATGGGATGAGACTTTCCATCCTTCTAATTGAAGGGGACATAGTATGTACTGGTCTATGCATTGTCAGTATCCCTCTGACAATCCTATGACCAGGAACCTTTTTGGACATGATGGTTATATGAAGAATGTCTCTGTAGTCTAACATCATTAGATTACTTCTTCCATCGATCCATTGTCCATGGATTCACTATTTAGGACATATATCAATTATTGAGATAGTCCTAATTAGTATCTTTGCCTTTTGATGTATAAGAATCATCTATACACACATTCATTGTCCTGAAAGGTTTCTTCCAAAGATTGACTTTCAGGGCATATCTCCAACAGGTAGTTCATTGTAATCCTAGACTAGGATTTGCCTAAGATAGAGCAAATGAACAAGGGATAGAACTTAGAGAATGGGTTCTTTGAGAGACAAGATAGTGATCAACAAATATAACAACCTAGTTCCTATACCACAAGCTCCAAGGTAGTCGAGAAGGATTTATAAACTGTCTCAGTTGAATGGTTTGAACTTTATGATTATGTCATAGAGTTACACCTCTTAATTCGAAAGAAATAAGAATGAAAATCCTTATGACTACATTGAGTGTATATACGACATATACTCAAGGAAATGGTAAAGTACCATTTGACCCGAAATAATGAAACCTTTATAGCTAATTGATAGCTTAAGGTGACTACAATCAAAGAGATTGGTTGACTTTGAAGAAACCAGCTTTGACGTAGTCTTGGTTTCAATTAATTCGAAGAATGCTAGCTACAACGAAATGGTGATTCAATGTTTGGACATAATATGGGTTTCCGAAACCATTATTAAGATAGTCTTGATAATATATGTCTAAAACTATGAATCACAAGATATGTTAGTTGTAGAGATCCATCCATCATGAATCTTAGCAAGCTAGTGGGAGCTATAAGCGTCTTATGAGAGAAAGATCAAATCGTTTGATTTCTCATAAAGATGTAAATAAATCTTTTGTTTACTAGGTTTACAAAAGATTAGTGGGAGTTAATCATGTTCCTAAATTTGAATATATATATATATATATACACACATATATGATATATTAATTTTGGAAATGAAAAGAATACTTCTTCGTTAAAGTTATGACTTTAAACATTCTATAACGATAGAATGTATATGGGAGACATAGTCTATAAACATGGGATGGAAATCTATAATGATAGATTTCAGGATATAATTAGATTATATCAAGCCCTAATGATAGACAAAAGATGCTAGGAAGTTTCTCATATGATGATAAACTTCAATCAGAAGAACAACTCTAGTAAGACTAGGAGGTAGCTCTTGTCAAAGGGAACGTACCCTTTGACTCCCAAAGAAATAATGTGTAAATAGAATCCTTTATGTATACGCAAAAGGTGATTTATGTATTTCATATTGTATGAAAATCGTTGATATGAGTTGTACCAAAATCGGTACAAGACGATATCAATGCAAGCCCAGGATCAGAACCATGGTAACTGTCAAGTGAATCCTTAAGTATTTGAGAAAAATAAAGGATGGATTCCTCAAGAATGAGGAAGAATTAGAGTAACGTAATGGAAGCGTAAATGTATTAGATTATGAATCTAATCCATCATTAGATGTTTCTTCATTATGAATGAAGAGATAATCAGATATCTCTTTATTATGACTAAAGAGATATTTGGATGGAAACATTAAAAGTAATGACTTTAGTGTGTTCCATTGTGAATGCAAAATATATTGCCATATAGAAGCTTACAACAATGTTGTTTGGATGAGAAAGTTCATTCATGAACTCTCTATTCGGTTCCAACCAGAAAGTGTCTCTAGTGTACCAACACGATGACACTAATGGGGTGATATCTCAAGCCAGAGAATCAAGGTCTCATCATGATCCCAACTCAAATGAGAGACTAAACCACATGATTAAGAATCATGTATAATGGTGACGTCGTTATTCTCATGGTTGCTTCTATGGATAACATATAGATACATTACGGACATTTCACATGTTAAACTAATCTAGTTTAATATCAAGGGCAACGATTATTCTTTTAAGCCGTCTCATATAAATGTTATATACTTAAACGATAAGTCCACGGAATATGTAATTAGGATAATGTAATTTAAAGAAGTTAGATTCATGAGACCATTCTCTTTCGTATACATATCCTAAACGTTCCTGATCATAGGATTGCCAATTGGGCATTGATAGTCCGTTAAGATCAGTACGTGCTGTGTCTTCTCTCAGGGAAAGTGACTGGTCTCGAGTCATTGGTGTGATTGACACCAAGACAAGCATGTAGGTGCTCAATAGAGAATGAGTCCACTGAACACAATCAACGAGGAGTTCTCATACTCATGTCACATGAGAACTCATGGTTGGGATAATGCAAAGTAGTCTTTTGACCTGAGGCATCATAGTTGTCTTTTGGTTAGGTCCTTGATCTTTGACTATGTCAAAGTCACTCTGTTAGAGGGGGTCCAAGGCATAGTTGGGGTTAAGCCACTTAGCCATGGAGGCAAGTGAATGCGCAACAAGGGATCTCTAACCTTCAAACTGTTTGAGGGAGAATACTCTATGATATGATTAAGAATCTCTGGCCAGAGTATGAATGAGATTTAGGAAGTCATTCCAAATCACATTCAAGGTAATCATATAAGTAAATGAATCACATTGGATAGTAGACATGATTAAACTATCAAACCAAACAATGTGGTCAAGAGTATTATATTAGAGAAATACCGTATTGCATTGTAATCCTAAACTAAATAGGTTATCCGCCTCTTCTGATTAGCTTGGGTAACCATGACATACTGCTAGGTGTCACTCATGGTTTGTGGAAGCCCTAAACGTGTATAATCACTAAAGGGAGAATTGAAAGTAAGTTTCAATTCACAATCGATCGTTAAGAGTAACAATCGCCCACTGCCTCGCTAAAAGGAACCTAATGGATAGTACACCGTGTAAGGTAGAGATTGAAGAAACAACGGAGATAAGTAAGGATAATTAAATGGTTTATTTATTTATGGCAAGGATTAATTAATATGTTAATTAATCAAACGAATAAAGTTCGTTAAAGACCTCGGGTTAGTTTTGGGCCGCAAGGCCCAATGGGATTTGAATGTCAAGCCTATTAACTCAAGTTGTATGACAACTTGAAAACACAAAGGGCATGAAAGCCCAATGAACCCTTAATGGCCGGCCATATAGAGAGGGGTAATGAACTTGGCTTAATTGCAAGTTTGCCACTCCATTGTGAGGTGGTATAAAGGCAACTTTATAGACATTTCATCCTTAGGGTTTTCTTTTGGAGAAAATTGGAGAGAACATGTCTCTCACTTTCTCTCTAGGAGGCCGGTCCCTTGGAGGAGATTAGCTAGCAATCTTTCCTCCTCCAAGGTCACTTATCTCTTCTTCAAGTCCATCCTTGGTGTCGAAAAATTAGAGGTTCTCAAATTTGGGAACTTGGAGAATCCTTTCAACCATCCTTATCCAAGAAATCCATGGATCTAAGAAGTAAGGAATGAAGGCCCTCTCCTTGGGTGATTAGCCTTTGCTTATGCAAAGAGGAATCAACAAAGGTATAAAATCTCTCAACTCACTTTGTTCTTGAGTTGAGTCTTGGTTCACCTTTCTATTAGGCTTTGAATTCATGGGTAATGTTTTGTTTTTGAGTGCATACAAGCATGATTCCACCTTTAAATGTTAATTGCATGTCATAGATGTTGCTCAAATGAACATGTTTTTCACAAAAGTTCTTTCAAAGGGTTGGGTTTTCAAACGGGCCTAAGGCCCGAGTTCTAAAAATAGCCCGAAGGGCCTGGTTTCACTTGCTCTCGCTAGGGAAGGAGGCTGGATCCTCTCAAGTTCCGGTCGACGGTAACTAGCGACCTAGGGATACGATCTAGGTATGAGAACAGAGTACAAGATGAAAGGAAGAGGTTTATACCCACGATTCACCGTGAAGAAGATTGGGGTGACCGAAAACTGGGCTTGCACACCCACAACTCGCCTGAAAATGGGTTAACACATCCGAACTAATTTCAAGTCCAACCTTCACCAAAACAGGTATACAAACTCAGAAATTCGTACTAACATCCAACTTAAGATAGGGTAATACGAGTTCGAGGCTCACCTGTTCAGAAATGATGGAGTTCGCCGGAGTTCGCCATTGCACCCTCTTGGTGCTTTTGGTGGCAGAGGGAAGAGAGAAAGAGAGAAAGACTTTGACGTGTTGAAGATCTTGACAAGAGAGTCTTAAGGGTGATGGGTTCATCGGGGCTGCAAAGGGTGGATGGTCTATGTTCGTGCATGTGTTCGACGGGGAAGATGAGAGAATAGAGAGAGAGACTCGAGAAGAAAAGGGAAAAGGGAAGAAAGAGAGGTGAAGATTGATAAGGTGCTGCCACGTGGCAGTTTAAGGGAGTTTTGGAATCTAGATAAAGGGTCCAGATTTAGTCAAGCTAGGGAACCAAAATGAAATTTTCATTAAAATTTTAGGGACTTACGAAATTATACAAATATTTAGGGGTTGGGTGTAACAACGACCCTTCGACATATGAGTGAGTGTGCTTTTGGTTTTCCGTATATACCTATATACTTAAGTTTTTCCCAGAAAATGAATTTGAATGATTATACATTTTGAAATGCCATGCAAAGTATCTGTCTATTTTATTATTACATTAGTAGTTGCATATATTATGATTGGTGTTGCGGATGCACAGGTAAGTTCCAGGTAAGTTTATAAATTGAAGGTATGAGATTACTTCAGTTATGCAATGTTTGATGTGATGTATTGAGAGCTCATAAACCTGCACCCTAGTGTTAGTGCTCCCGCCTAGAGTTAAGGCACAATCCTTCACGCGACATTCCTCAAGTGAGCCTGGTTTCTATGTTCCTCGACTAGATCTAAGTTGAGGGTAAGTTGTTTGTCATTTTCGCTTTGCACGTAGTTCTGGACTCGGAACGTTGCTTGCTCAAGCTCAACTGGGACAACTGCTTCTGTACTAAAAGTAAGTGAGAATGAGGTTTCTCCTGTTGTTGTTCGATACGAAGTGCGGTATGACCAAAGAACTTAGGGTACAAATTCTGGCCAACAACCTTTCGCCTTGTCCAAGCTGGTTTTTAAAAGTTTGCTTGATTATTTTGTTGATGGCTTCAACTTGTCCATTAGACTGGGGATGAGCTGGGGAGGCAAAACATAAGTTGATGTTGAACTTAGAGCAGAACATCCTGAACTTATTGTTGTCGAACTGTCGCCCATTGTCAGTGACTATTGCATTGGGGATGCCGAATCTGGAAAGGATGTTCTTCCATACAAAGTCTTCTATTTTTACCTCAGTAATGGTTGTCAAGGGTTCTACTTTGGCCCACTTTGTGAAGTAGTCAACTGCAATGATTGCATAGCGAACTTTGCCCTTCTCTGCAGACATTGGGTCGATCAAATCAAGTCCCCATTGGGCAAAGGGCCAAGGGCTGATCATAGGAGTGAGTGGCTCGAGAGGGGAGTGAGGAATAGTTACGTAGCGTTGACACTTATCACATGAGCGGGATATTCTGATGGCATCTTGGTGGAGTATTGGCCAATAATATCCTCGGTGAAAAGCCTTGTATGCTAGGGATCGAGATCCATCATGATCTTCGCAGAGTCCTTCATGTATTTCCCGAATGACAGTTTCCGCCTCTGCAGGCGTAAGGCACCTTAAGTATGGTAGGTTAAAACCGCGCTTGTAAAGTTGGTCATTAATGATCAAGTAACTGGTAGCCTTGTATCGAATCTGCTTAGATTGGACTTTGTCATTTGGAAGGGTGCCATGAGCAAGGAATCTATAAATCAGGGTAATCCAACTATCCCCCTGTTGTAAGTTGCACACTTCCGCAGCCATGGTGCTTGGTGCTACCAACATTTTGACCTGAAATTTTCTCCTAATCTTGTCTCCACCGCTGAGGCGAGGCGAGCCAAAGCATCTGCATAACTATTTACCGTTCGAGGAATTTAGGTGATCTGGTAGTGGAAGTGCTTGAGCAACAATTGTGTTTATGCCAGATATACTGCCATGGAGCTATCCTTAGCATCAAAGTTGTTGGTGACCTGGTTAACCACCAATTGGGAGTCACTGAAGATATCAATTCGTTTAACCCCAAGGTGTTTGGCCAAACGTAAGCCTGCTAGAAGGGCTTCATATTCGGCCTCATTGTTCGACGCCTTGAATTTGAAACAAAGAGCATACTCCATCACCACTTTGTCAGGGGTCGTAAAGACTAGTCCTGCTCCACAACCCTGTTGGTTGGACGAGCCATCAACATATAGACTCCATGTTGGGGCTGTTGGTTCTATTTTCTGAGCTTCCGAGGGTAATGAAACCACTTCTTTAGACGTAGAAACAATGTCAACAGGATATGTGAAGTCAACGATGAAGTCTGCCACTGCTTGGCCCTTCTCAACTGGCTTTGGTTGGTAGGAGATGTCAAACTCACCCAATGTTATCGCCCATTTGATCATTCGCTTAGAAGTGTTAGGACTTTAGAGTATCTGTCGAAGAGGATAATTGGTAAGCACGATGATGGAGTGTGCTTGGAAGTAAAGGTGAAGTTTTCGAGCAGACATGACCAATGCTAGAGCTAATTTCTCAATGTTGGAGTATCGTGTCTCCACATTTTGTAAGGCCTTGCTAGCGTAGTAGACAGGCCGTTCGACATTACCATTCTTTCGAATGAGAATGGAACTTATTGTTGAAGCCGATACCGACAAATGGATAATGAGAGTGTCACCAACCTCAGGTTTATAGAGCAAATGGGCTTTACTTATGTAGTCTTTGAGGTTTTGGAATGCTTCAGCACCTTTATCAATCAATGTAATGTACTTCTTACTTCCCTTAAGTGCTTTGAAGAAAAGAGCACATATGTCTGTGGCCTTAGAGATGAACCTAGTTAAGGCTACCACCTTGCCAGTAAAGCTCTGGATGTCTTTTGAAGTTACCGGTTCCTTCATGTCGAGGATTGCTTTGATCTTCTTGGGATTAGCCTCAATGCCTCGTTGGCTTATCATGAAGCCTAAGAATTTGTCAAAGCCTACGTCGAAGGCACATTTGTTGGGGTTCAACCTTATTCGATACCTCTTCAAAATGGTGAAAGTTTCATATAGGTTGGTGATGTGTTGGTCAGCATGTTTGCTCTTGACTAGCATATCATCAACGTAAACTTCCATGCTCTTCCCAATCTATTCGGTGAACATTGAATTGACCAGTCTCTGATAAGTCACTCCTGCATTCTTTAAGCCTAAGGGCAGAACTTTATAGCAATATAGTCCCCTGTCAGTAGTGAAGGCTATGTGTTCTTGGACCAGAGGGTTCATGAGGATTTGGTTGTATCCTGAGTAAGCATCCATGAAGCTCAGAAGTTTACACCCTACCGCAGAGTTTATAAGTTTGTCTATGAGAAGAAGAGGAAAGCTATCCTTCGGGCATCCTTTGTTTAAGTCGATGTAATCGACACACATTCTCCACAAGACCTTTTGAAGCAGGAGACTTTCCTTGGTCGGATTCTTCTTAACAAGGATAACATTTGCTACCCACGTTGGATAATTGACTTCGCGGACAAAGCATATGCCTTTGAATTTTTCAACTTCTGCCTTCATTGCCTCATACCGTTCAACGTCATAAGATATTTGCTTCTGTCTCACTGGCTTGGTCTTGGGGTCAATACTTAAGCGATGAAGATGATATCGGGAGAGATGCCTGGCCTGTCCTCGTATAACCAGGTGAAGACCTCAGTGTTCTCTTGCAAAAAATAGATCAATGCCAACCGAATGGGTGGTGACAAGGTGGTGCCAATCTTCACCATGCGATCCGAATAATCTTTTGAGATAGAGACTTTCTCCAACTCTTCAGCGGGTTGTGCTTGCTGGGTGAAAGAGTCATCTCGGGGATCGTCGGGTTAACTGTTGCCACCGTGAAGATCCAAGTTGGCTTTGTCTGGGCTGGTCTTTATGACTTGGTCATGTATAGAAAGGGTTTCCTTGGGCACAAGCAGGTGTTGTTGCTTGACCAAAGTGTTATAACATGATCGTGCACTAAGTTGATCTCCTTTGATGTAACCATTACCATAGAGGGTTGGAAATTTCATCAATAACATATGTGTGGATACCATGGGCTTCATTGATGCCTGTGCATCCGAAGATGACATTGTATGCCATTGGGCAATCAACCACCAGGAAGTTAGTGGTAATGGTAGATGTGTAAAGGCCTATACCAATGGTGAAAGGTAAGTGTATGTTCCCCAAAGGTTGCACGATATCACCGGAGAAGCTTATCAAAGGGGAAATCGAGCGATCGAACAAGTGTTCAGCTACATTAAGTGCCCTGAAAGCTTCAGCAAACATGATATTGACCAAAGCCCTCGTGTCTACTAGGATTCGTCGTACTTCAAAGTTGGCTATGTGAGCTTCCACGATCAGTGGGTCGTTGTGAGGGTAGATGATACCTCTTTCTTCCTCAGGGTAGAAACATATTGGATCCCAGTTAGGTTTTTGATACTTACCTCCCCTGATGTCTTCCACGTGAAACACTTGGTGGCCAGACCTTAAAGCTCGTTCACTATTTTTCATGGCCCCGTTGGAAGATTTAGATATGGGTGTGCCACCACTTATGGAATATATCACATTCACCTGGCGTTGGTTACGGTTACCCCTTGAAGGGTGAAGGAGGAATTGATCAATTTTTCCTTCACGTGCCAAAGCTTCAATATGATCACAAAAGGTGATACACTTCTCGCCATCATGGTCGTTATGCTCGTGGTAGTAGCAAAACGTGCCCGTGTTCTTCGTGGCCTTGTAATCCGGGTGCCTCGGCTTTGGCTTCGGTATCAACTGTGCTATGCTGGGGTAAATGGCCACGTATGTGGTGTTTAAAGGTGTGTATGCCTCATACCTCGGGGTAGAGGTTGTCTTGACACGTGCTTAACCCACTGTGTTGACTGCCTGGGGTCGGGGATTATCATGGCGATACCCTTGGTTATCACGGTAGTGTCTCTTACTCCTTTTACTAAAATGAGACTGGTGAGGATGGAAATCTTTCTTTTTGCCCTGGGATTGATATGTATGTTGACTTGGCAAAGTATTAAGTAAGGCAAGGGGAGGCACCTTTGCCATTTGGAAGTTCGAGGTTTTCTCATTTGGTTGGATCTAGCTTCCACTCCCTACTTGCTGATAAGGGGTGGTTGTAGGGGGTTTCCCTTGATATGTCTTTCCCTCGGCGGAGGCATGGTTGTAAGCATGTGCCATCACTTCAGAGTAAGTTTTCCAAGTGTTGGCATTGATCATGTACTTGAAGAAACAGTCACGTAGGCCTGCCGTGAAGGCTTTGAGGGCAGTCGTGTCATCTACCTTGGCACAACGGGAATACTCATGGCTGAAGCGGCCAGCATACATACATAATGACTCGTCTGGCTTCTGGTGAATACTGTACAAGTCATCCATAGAGTGCAAGCGATCGGTCTGGAAAATATGTTGAGAAACAAAAAGTTTCCTCAATTCCTCAAATGAGTATACCGTCTCAGGTGTAAGATGACAATACCAGTTTAGAGCTCCACCAGAGAGGGTAGAGAGGAAAAGAAGACATCGCTTTTCGTCGGTGTGCATCCGGTCTGCCATGGTAGACTCAAAAAGGTTAAGGTGTTCAATCGGGTCCTCCTTTCCAGTATAGAGTTGCAAGCCAAGCTTCTGCTTTGTCTTTGCTTAAAGGGGGTGTCGAAGATCCTCCTTGTAAGAGGGCCAAGCCTAGGTTGGTTCCAATCAGGTATCTCAGCTTGTCGTTCGGCCTTTAAATTGTTTACTGCCTTAAGAAGTTGTAGGACAAGAGGGTCCTGAGTGGAGTCATGTACCACTGGAACTTTCTTTCGTAAATCTCCATCTCTTCTTGGAAGTATGAAGGTTTGATCAAGAGCATGCGATTTTTCCCTGGACTTGCCGTACTGACTTCCAAGGTATGTTTGTCGGAACATCTCTGAGTCCCCTATACCTTCGTGTTTCTCTAGGACTTGTTGCCCCTTCCCCAAATTGGTAGCCGGCCTAGGACATGGGAGGGGACCGAGTCTTCAGAGACCTTTGGGTCATTGATCTTCGAGCTTACATGGATGGGATTGTCTCAACGTTGCTTTAGGAAATCTCGACAGTTGCGAAAGACAGCTTTCGATCTTTCCACTTCTTCTGTAAGGAGGTGTCTTCCTCCAATTCTCCTACTTCGGGTCGAAGCAACTGGGTTGAGAGAAGTCTCATGTTGATCAATATTTTGATGATTAGCTCACCCCCTCATAAGATGATATATGTGACACTTTGAAAATAGGAATTCGACTTTTGACCAATAAGGGTTTACTCGACAGAGGTTCGTCGAGCAATCAATGTTTTAGTACATTCCCAAGACCCATGACTGCATATCTATGAAACTCTGAAAACATGAATTGGACTTTTTGACCAAAAAAGGTTTACCCGAAGGAGGTTCGCCAAGCAATCAATATGTTAGTAGATTTCCAAGGCCCATGACTGGTTATCTGTGACACTTTGAAATAGTTGTGTTAGTGGATTCCTAACACATGTGTTTGGATTTATATGACACTTGAAAATTAGAATTGCAGCTTTTCTTGACCGCAGATGACCTAACCGACAAAGGTTCGTTGGGAAACCATCGTGACAGTAGATTTTCAAGACCCTTTGGATATTTGTGACACTTTGAAATTTGGACTTTTGACCATGCCTGTAGGTTTAACTGACGAAAGTCCATTGCAAAAATTGTGACAGCCCGTCCCTAATTTTAAGAGTTTTTAAAGTTTAATAAAGGATTTTACAAAAATGCCCTTTTAGGCACGCGCATTATTAGAGGTTAATCATTGTGTCGTGCCATCTAAGATTTGTTTTCTTGACATATCCTCGTAGTACTCGTCGCTACGAAAGCGTGGGCGCAGACGGTTCGTGATTTGGAGTTATAACGAAAAAGATTTTAAAGTTTAAAGTTTGGGCATTTTATGAATTTTATTATAAAAATTTTGGTGTGCCATTTGGATGGCCCAGATTAAAGGAAATCTAAAATGGACGGCTTGGATGTAAGGGAAAGAAAATAAAAGTAAAAAGATGAAGGAAGGCTTTGTGTGTGTGTGTGTGTGTGTGTGTGCGTGACTGGTGAAGAAAAAGAAGAAGAAGAGATTGGGCATAACTGCCCAACCAGAGGAAGAGCAGGAGCTCCGGGAGAGAAAGGAGAGAGAGCTGAGCGAATAGAGAGAAGAGAGAGAGAAGCCCAACCAATCGGAACAGAGGAAAGGAGGAAAGGAGGGAGAGAGTGCCGCGGGGGATCAGCCGGATCCCCTTGGCCTGTTCTTGACCCGGTTGGCACCCATGCCTATTTTCGATGATTTTCACTCGTTTTTCCTGTGAATTGCTTCAAGAAACCTCATGGGAAACACTCTAGGAGCCTTCCTCTATCCATTCCATCTCAAAATTTGAGAGATTTGGCTTTGGAAATGGAGAAAATCGCAAGAAGGGGGTGCAGTGGCTTTGGCTTCGAATCACCCAATCCCGAAGCAATTCCTTCCAATTGTTACCACCCATAGCATCCTCTTGAGGCCTAGAACAAAGCCCAAGCATTGGTTGGGACGGCGGAATTGATTTAAGGACGAATTGGAACTCACCCATTTCTAGGGTTCTTCACGGGTTTGATGGAATTGGAGCATTTCCAGGCCAAATTGGCCTTGGCCACAAGTATAAAGTTTACTCTACTCATTGAGATCTTCATTTCTATAAATTTTGGTAATTTTTGGAAATAGTTGGATTTTCCGGCGAGCCGGGGCGACCCGTGCGGCGGTGTGTGGCCAGTGGCCCGCCAATGTCATTCTTAGCATGTGTTTAATGTTCTAGGTTCAGTTTTGGTAATTGATTGACGTAAATTGAGTAATTGAACCTAAGTTCATTACGATTCGTGGTTAGGTGAAAATGTGAATTGACGATCCGACCGTTGGATCATTACCAAACTTTGATACGTTGTAATACGTAATTTTTGAGGATTATAGGAACTTACGGATTGGGAATCCGATTTACGGATCTTCCGGAATTGGAGTTGTAAGTAGAATGTTAACCATCACTTGGTTTTGACAATTGACGGAGATCCGACCGTTGGATGGTAAGGAAATTTTAAGATGTTGTTCTAGAGATATATTGTGGACCTCTGGAAGTTATGGATTGGAAATCTGAGTTGCAGATCTTCCGGATCGAACTACGTAGTGACGTGTTTTATATAAGTTATATATTCTATCGATCTGATTTCTGAGGTTTGATTTGATGATTGTTCTAGGCGCCGATCGTCATGACGTCTTGATGTGTTGTGCTAGGGAGTTGTAGGGCAAACTCCAGATGAGTGGGCAGTTCTTTCTGTTTATACCTATATACTACTGATTTTTCCCAGAAATTGAATATAAATGAAATTATGTTTTAAAATGTCGTGCATGCATATTATATGAAATATATGAGTTAGTATTTGATGCATATATGTGAAATGGTGTTGTGGACGCACAGGTGAGTATCAGGTGAGTTTTATGTTCATATGTTTTTATTGATGATGTGAATTGTGTTGAGAGCTCATAACCTGCACCCTTGGTGTTAGTGCTTATATTATTCACCCCGCACCACACGCTCACCTTGGATCCAAGTAGGTGCATGTCGAACAGACCATTAGAGGTGGTTCCAACATGTCGAACAGACCATTAGAGGTGGTTCCGACATGTCGTATAGACCATTAAAGGTGGTTCCGACTTGTAGGTGACTTTAGATTATTATACAGCTGTTGATGAGCGAAGCACTAGAGCATATTCTTACACCATTCTTGTCGTACAGACTACTTCAGGTAGTTCCGATTTATGTGCAGAGTAGTGCCGTACAGATCACAGTGGTGACTTCGGTTGGATTGGATATTGAGCTATAGAATTAACCATACAGGACAGCTACAGGGTCTCCGGTTGATTCCTTATTTCACCTGTTATATTGATGCATCCTTATCAT
The DNA here is from genome assembly GCF_042453785.1 of Malus domestica. Taxonomy (NCBI): domain Eukaryota; kingdom Viridiplantae; phylum Streptophyta; class Magnoliopsida; order Rosales; family Rosaceae; genus Malus; species Malus domestica. The sequence continues at coordinate 23,061,168 of NC_091671.1, read as the reverse complement.
GTTTTGAAGCAGAGCATGGCATATTTCTTGAAAAGTGTTAAAGACTTGTGATTTGGATTATTTACTGTTATATATGGTTATATATATACTATTTTTCTGGGAAAGTATACGGGTTTTACAGCGAGGGGTTAGCGTTTTGATAATGAGATGATTTTCGAAAAACTTTGTTTTACTGACCCACTCAACTTTGTTTTGCGCCCCTTCAGGTTCAAGATAGCAGAGCTTTGGTGGCCACGAGGAATCCAACGGTGTTCTGACAGAATTCACAAAAGTAGGATTCACCATCAGGTGTTACATCTTAATAATTGTATCTTTAAAGCTTCTGAACTGTGTAAATAGTTACATCACTCTCACGTGACTGCCAGCATGCCCTCCTTCGGGACGGGGTGTGTCAAAAATAGATACAATACTTTGGAAAGAAATTAATAAATTCTACATACACTTACGAAACTTTTTATAGAATATTAAAACGTGAAGTGATTCAATTTCTACCATTATTATGTTATGATATTCCTTATTCCTATCGAATTGGATACCATAATACGAGTAGAATTGGATCGTGCAAAACCAGTTTTGTAGAATTTGTTTCCTCTTCTATATCATGGATTCCAAAACACTTAGTCTTTTTTCTACACTTTCATTAAGTAAAATGCAAATTTTTGTGAACAAAAACTAGAATCCTTTACAAAATATTGAGAAATTTTAAAAAACAATTATATGATACTGGCCAATGTTGTGATACAAGACAAATCTAATTTTGTAATACCTAATGCATTTGTTAGGAATTACAAAACATTTAAAATAAAATCTCGGCTGTGAACTCACTAGGAAATACTTTTAAAACCAATTCTGCATGAGCATTACAAACAGGGCTGAGCCTTTTTTCTTGAACAACCCAGCCTTATGATTTAGGGCTTTTTGTCCATTAGAGTAGTATCCTCTCCATGTTCTTCTACATGCAAGAAATCCAAGCAACTTATGTTCACCACCTTCTTCGACCTTATAGTGGTATCCTTACTGTTGGAAATGTGCCCTAAAACCAATCATATGATGATACTTTACGGACATTTCACATGTTAAACTAATCTAGTTTAATATCAAGGGCAAAGATTATTGTTTAAGCCGTCTCATATAAATGTTATATGCTTAAACAATAAGTCCAAGGAATATGTAATTAGGAGAATGTGATTTAAACAAGTTAGATTACTGAGACCATTCTCTTTCGTATACATATCCTAAACGTTCATGATCATAGGATTGCCAATTGGGCATTGACAGTCCGTTAAGATCAATACATGTTATGTCTTCTCTTAGTGAGAGTGACTAGTCTCGAGTCATTGGTGTGATTGACACCAAGACAAGCATGTAGGTGCTCAATAACGAATGAGTCCACTGAACACGATCAACGAGGAGTTCTCATACTCATGTCACATGAGAACTCATGGTTGGGATAATGCAAAGTAGTTCTTTGACCTGAGGCATCATAGTTGTCTTGTGGTTAAGTCCTTGATCTTTGATTATGTCAAAGTCACTCCATCAGGAGGGTGTCCACGGCATAGTTGGGGTTAAGCCACTTAGCCATGGAGGCAAGTGAATGCGCAACAATGGATCTCTAACCTTCAAACTATTTGAGGGAGAATGCTCTATGATATGATTAAGAATCTCTGGCCAGAGTATGAATGAGATTTAGGAAGTCATTCCAAATCACATTCAAGGTAATCATATAAGTAAATGAATCACATTGGATAGTAGACATGATTAAACTATCAAACCAAACAATGTGGTCAAGAGTATTGTATTAGAGAAAGACCGTATTGCATTGTAATCCTAAACTGAATAGGTTCTCCACTTCTTCTTATTAGCTTGGGTAACCATGACATACTGCTAGGTGTCACTCATGGTTTGTGGAAGCCCTAAACGTGTATAATCACTAAAGGGAGAATTGAAAGTAAGTTTCAATTCACAATCGATTTGAAAGTGTTCTAATCGCCCACTGCCTCGCTAAAAGGAACCTAATGGATCGTACACCATGTAAGGCAGAGATTGAAGAAACAATGGAGATGAGTAAGAATAATTAAATGGTTTAATTATTTATGGCAAGGATTAATTAATATGTTAATTAATCAAACAAATCAAGTTCATTAAAAGACCACGGGTTAGTTTTGGGCCTCAAGGCCCAATGGGCTTCGAACGTCAAGCCCATTGACTTAAGTTGTATGACAACTTAATGACAAATAATTCACAAAGGCCTTAAAAGCCCAATGAAACCCTATGGCCGGCCATTTAGTTAAAGGAGTGGGTTTTGGACTTAATTACAAGTTTGCCACTCAAATGAATGTAGGTATAAATATGACTTTATAGCCAAAATTCATTAAGGGTTTTTTTTTTAGAAAAGAGAGAACACAAAGCTCTCCTTTCTCTCTAAAGAGGCCGGCCACCCTTGGAGGGATTAGCTAGTAATCTTTCTCCTCCAAGGTCACTCATCTCTTCTTCACATCTTACCTTGGTGTAGAGACTTAGAGGTTCTCAATTTTGGGAACTTGGAGAAACCTATTCTTCCATCTAAATCCATGGATCTAAGAAGCAAGGAATGAAGGCCCTATCTCTTGGGTGATTATCCTTTGCTTTTGCAAAGACGAATCTACAAAGGTATAAATTTCTCAACTCACTTAATTTTGAGTTGAGTCTTGGTTCACCTAACTACTAGGCTTTGAATTTCATGGTTAATGTTTTGTTTTTAAGTGCATACAAGCATGATTCCGCCTTTAATTTGTTAATTGCATGTTATAGATGTTGCTTAAATGAACATGTTTTTCACAAAATTTCCTTCACTCACCATGTTCTTACACTTTACGGTTTGGGTAGTAGGTGCAGTGGGTCTTGAACCAAAGAAGAATGGGAGAAGGGAGAAAGACGAATAGGAAGGCACGGAGTAGAAAGAGGAAAATCAAGGTATAAAGGAGAAAAAGGAAGAGGAAGGCATAGACTTATAAATTGATGACTAAAGGTTTACTCGACGAACGCCTCTGTCTGACAATTCTTCACTAAACGTCGAGCAAATTTCATGGCAGTGGATGGTTATTACACATCACTAGTAGACTTTTGACCACCGATAGTAGACCTACCCGACGAACCTCTCTATCATGTAAACTTTACCTGACCGACGATCAGCTAATTTGTTGGTTAAATATTCCCCTCTTCGCGCCAAAAGTTGACTCGACAACGTTTTTCTTAACCTACGAACTATGTTCATCCAAAATAATTGTTACTCGGACATCTTTACCCTTTGGTTTTTTATTCACTCAATTCTTTATTTTTCCAACCCAAAGCAAGCAAGGTTCTAAAAAACGCTAGGCGCTAGTCAGGCGGCGGGCTGGCGTCTAGCACCTAGGCAGCAAGGTGGGGTTTAGGCAGGTGCCTAGGCAGCCTAGACGGATTTAGATAAATTTCTTGTATATCTTGTAAATAAGTGTATACTAACACTTACAAAAAATTATACTTGTATGAAATCCCTGAATAAGATAGTAAAAGAATTGTAAAATGCGTATCTAACAAGTCCAAAAAATCAATAGCACTTGATGCTATGAACTGATAGCTTGACAATCTATGTTTTTTAATGAGAAAAAAAATTAATAGCAATTGAATGGACTGATAGCCCTTTTACTTTAAGAAAATTCAAGATGCTAGCTGTCCAAACTTGAATGGACAAAAACAAAAAAAATAAAAAATAAATAAATAGTTTAAAAGTGATCACGTGGGTGTGGAAGGAAGAGAGAGAAACTAATTTTCTCTCATCTTCTTCCTCTTCGCAAGAACACGGGCCAAATGCATGAACTCCAGAAAAACTAGAACACAGACCAGAAGCATTCATCATTTCTCAAGTTCAAACACATAAAAAATTGAAATTCCCAGACCGCTAGGCCACCCAATCACCCGCCTAGGCCGCCCAAGGGCTGCTCAGGCCGCCTCGGCGCCCGCCTAATTTCTATCCCAATTTTGCATTAATCCCGATGGTTGGCCACTGCCCAGCGCCTAGGTGGCCGTTTAGGCCGATTTTTAGAACATTGGAAGCAAGGAGAAGAAAGGACACAAAAATAGAAGCAGGTAACTCGAAATCAAATTATGAAAGAAATATTTTGTTGCAATCAATATAGTAATAAATAATAAGTAATATAATGATTTCTAACTATATGTATAATTTTTAATTGCCGTACAATATTTCATTTTTAGTTAAGTATCTTGTATGATATTGTTGCCCCAACCACTACATTTCCATTCTATTATTAATTTAATTTGAGCATGAGCCCACGTAAACATATTCAATCAACCCAATATGTTGACCGACTTCGCCCTATCAGAGCAATTCCACCGGGACTTGCTTTGCCCAGCCCCCAGCACAAAAAACAGCCTGGCCCTCAGTGAAATTGCTCCAGCCCACAAAGTTGCCTGGCACCCAGCCCATGCCAGGCAACAGCCCAGCCCAATTTTGACAGACCAAGAAGCTGGCCTATTTGGCTGGCGCGTGCACGACAAGCGCGCCTGGGCGCGAGTAGCCGACAGGCTGCAGAGGGGCTGTCAGCCCACTTGTGTTCCGGATCCCATCAGTGACGTGGCATGCTCATAGCCGTTGGATTTCCAACGGCTAGTTTTTCTAGACCGTTGGATTTCCAACGGTAAAAGAAATTTAAATTTTACTTTTAAAATAGACCGTCCGATCACAGATCAACGGTCTACGTTAATTAACTAAATTAAAATTTATTAAAAAATACAGAAAAAATATTAAAAAATACAGAAAATTTTAAAAAATTTATTTATTTATTCTATAAATACCTAACTCTCATCTTCCACCTTATACCACATTTCAATATTTTCTACACTTTCTACCAAAGCTTTCATATACTTTTTGTGTGAAAAAAAAATACCAAAAAGCTTGTGGTTGAAGAATAAAGTGTATTTGATGAGTTTATGTAATTTCATTTTAGTGTGTTTTTTTTATAGTTTATTTGATGAGTATGTAATTTTATTTTAGTGTGTATTTTTTTTTAAAGTTTATTTGAAATTTTATCTTAAATTGGTTAAAAATCTTATCCAAAATAAACTTTAAAAAAAAAAAACACACCAAAAAAATGCGCTGGATGCCAGCGCATTTTTTTAGGGGTGGAGATGTCTTGGCCTATTACTGTTCACTCCAGTTTATTACTGTTCACTTGAGTGGATAAATGCGCTGGGTGCTGGCGCAAAGTCCTTAAGGGTGGAATTGCTCTCAACTGAATTACCTGTCGGATAAATACTTGTTAACTGACGAAATTCTTCCGTTGAGCATAATTTGGTAGGGCAACCCGTAATTTTTGCTAGTGATATTATATGTTTATTTATTTATTTCCTTGTGTATTTAATTATAAAAATTAAATTAATTCAATTATATATGCCTAGAAACACAACAAATATATAATCAAACATGAATGCACAGCAAAGACCTCGCGGTGCATTCACAAATTCTTTCTCTTCTTTGCTCTCCTTTTCGTGCAAATTCTATACAACCACCTAGAAAATCAAAAGAAATAAAATGATGGAACTCGATCGGTCAGACTCTTATCTCTCTCTCTCTGCCTTTCCACCGTTTGAACTTCAAGTTGGGTTCGAGTTGCAGCTTCAAGTACGTACGAAAGCAAGATAACTAGGTTCAAATTTAAATTGATGCGGAATCATCCCAATCCATTTGGTTTCCGTTTGATACGAACCAAAACTTGAAATTCCCCAAAATAACAGAGAATTAACAATGTAATAACGGGAGAGGCTTCTCGGGGGAGAAAGATCTTGAGATCAGTAGTCCTTCCACCGTCGTCAGATAGAACGAAGTGGATATGAACAGGGTGTTAACAGAGCAATAGTAGGGTACTAATGAATATCTCACGAAGTTAATACGGAACCAACATTGCTTCATATTTTATTAAAAGAATATCGTTGTCACACTCTTTTTAACTTTTACACGCTCCAGATCTAGTATATTCAGCTTGTTAACGTACAATAAAAATAAAAATAAACCAAAAACAAAAGAAAGCACGCACAGTACACAGTGTACACACACAGCGGAAATCAACCGATAAGTAAAAATGAATATTCAAAGTCTCAAAGATATATAAAAACTAGGAATAAATTATCAGCTAGCAAATCACCAAAGGCAGCAGTAGAGAAACCCTAACAACATGAAAACCCTAAATAGCATCCCGTGATTGTGCTTCACACAAAGTGATCCAGATGAATCTTTATCATGATCGCCAGTGGCAGTGTCATCCGCTTTGGGATGGTCGAAACTGGCAGGAACAAGTGTATCCGGGACAGAACCATCATCACTGCCGTCACCACCTGGAGATGGGGACCCGCCGGGACTGCTTGCTGTTGCTGGACCTGGGGACTGGTCCTGTGTGGGTGTGGTTGGGCTTTGTAAACTCTTTGGCAACCCTTGTCCGTGAGTGACGCTGATCTTAAAGTGCTGCCCGTTCTTGCATTGGCCGCCATCATAATCCCCTGAAAAGAAATAGTTCATCCCTTGTTTTACCAAAGGCACTGCCACTGACACCTCGCGTACTGCCGTGTTTGACGGGTCAGCTGCCGACCATTGCATTGTGTCGTTTTCTAGAGCATCGTCGTAATCGCACAGCTTGTATGTCGTCAAGTTATATGTTTGCACAACTGAGTGGTTGGTGTCCGTATTAAAAACTGCATAACAATCACATCTATAATCAACTCTTCAGTAAGTAAATATAAAGCTGAACGAAGCTAAGTTAACTAAAGAAGCATACGTCGCTTTTTCAAAACCAAGTTCAAACAACCTCTTCGTAAACTAGTTTAGACTGAAGTATAATTTATAATGTTACTCAAATAAAAGAAACTTCAACAAAATTAATACATATACATATTATTTCCCCAAGCGAAAGCAATCAAAGGTTTTTGGTTCTTGGTCTTCATATTTGCCAGAATATAATATTCTTCAGGTATTATACATCATATATAGCAGTTGCAGGGCACTGACTAATTAAATGTTTTAAATAAGTATACCTATGTACATGCGTCAGCTCTAGATTACCAATGGCAGTGGAGAAATAATAAGGCTGTCCAGTTGCACAACCTATAAAACGTCCTGTCTTTACTTGCCGACAAGCCGAATTATTAGCCTTAAAAATATATACACACACGAATATAATAATTTAGGTAATGTTAAGGAGATTAAATTTGTAGACAAAATTTACAAAATAAATAATATGTCATCATTAGAAATGAGCACAGTTATCAATAGTTAAGTAATAATTCAAATACCAATTTACATGTTATTTAATTTTTAAAATTTTATCTAAAAATTTAATCTTCTAACATTATCCTAATAATTTATGCAACTCCAATCCTTTATTGGAAATTGGAAACAGAATAAATTAATAGGTTTTGACCCGTTGGGGGATAATCAAAAGAATTGAAAAGAAACAGAAGAAAATGGTAGCTGTATTCTAATGCATGTTCCATGTGATGAGTTGGATAGTTAGTAGGGAAAGGGCCAAGCGTCGGCGGTGGTAGCTTTGGCTACACGTGAAGTACACATGGTTTGACAGAAAAGTCCGTGCACTTGATTGGAGTACACTAGACATTATGGGTTTGTTGTGGATATTATGCTCTTCTTTCTATCTTTCTTAATGTTTCTCTCTTTGAACTTTAGCTTTTCCACTAACGTCAATGCTGTTCTGGGAAAAAGCAACGTGATTACATACTTGATGAGGGAATTACACTACTGCTTAATTAAGTTATTATTATTAACACACAGATTAGCAGAATATTTAAAAAAATTAAAAAAGAAGGAATATTACTGTACAACACCTCAAATTCTTTAATTTCCAAACACGAAATTTGGACAAATTAAACCAGGAAGTAGCTCAAGGATACTCAAGAAATGATTAACGCATCCATGAATGTCTTTTTATTAATAATCGATTGTAGAGACATGCAGAATAAACATAATTTGGGAATGATGATATACTTTCGAAGCATTAATAACAATCATTCTATAATTATCAATGTGTGTTAGAAAAAGAGAAAAAAACAATTGTAAACAGTTTGGAAATTTGAAATTAGCTAACAATCGACATCCATGGAAACCAAAATAAAAAAATCTTTTTGATTAACTTCAAGTATTTTTCTTTTCTTTTTGGATATGAATTAATTGTAAATAATTACAATTCAAGGACTAATAATAGCAATTTTCTTTGCCAAAGGTTAACATTAATGGGTTAAGTAGTCCACTGCTAAGAAGAAGGGAAATCGATAGAGATCGAACTCGCAACATAGCGTTAAAACGTAATTTGCGACTGATCGCAATTGATATTAACATAATATTATCGATCGAAGGAGCAAAAAATGAAAGAAACTGATGGATAGTAATGAAAGGAAGCTTACTGAGAAAATCTCCCAAGCTGAATGTCTTGGCGGCAACCCATTTCTGATAGTTCACAGATTCATACCAACCGGAAGAGTCACCCACTGTATAATTCTTGTAAGCTTCAACACCCGATATTCCTGAAAACGAAGGAATAACAAGAGGAAGAAGAAGAAGAAGGAGGAGGAGAAAACACAAGCTAGTGTACTTGCTCCGTAGTAATGGTTCCATTGTTTTTTGGTTGGAGTTTGTGAAAACTGAAAACAGAGAGAGGGGATATTGAAGAATAAAGGGCATCAACTGTATATGTATATACATGTAATGTATGGATGCTGCCAGCTAGCTATAGCTAGCTACCCAGCAATTGGTGCGTATTATGTTTACGTTTACCCCTACTTTTTATTGGAATTACCAAAACGGTCTCTCTTTCCTTCCTGTCGGTTCCAGTATGAAGTCTCAGAGTAATGTATAGTGTGATCTCGTCTCGTTCACTCAACATCTCTTGTGATAAAATTATATATCAAAGTTTTTTTTTATAATGAAATTAGGTTTCACAACTGGTGTGCTGATTGTTGCATACAAGTTGAGAATATGACCCCTCTATTAAATGTTGACAAAACATAACTCATGTTTCCAATCAAATAAAATAGTCGTGTGTGATTGAATAATAAATGATAATGCAAGTTTTGTAGTTTGATTGCTTGCATTATTTATAAGAAAATATTATTCACACTTATTTTTATTTTTTATATACTTATTTTAATTGCGATCATTTGATTAAATTGATTAAAAAAAATTAATGGTAAAAAATTAATAAACGTGTGTGGAAGATCAAAATAAGTGTGTAAATAACACTATCTTATTATATAGCTCAAATTTGGTCTTGATCTGATTTATGTATTATTGTTGACTTTAAAAATTACAAAGTTTGTGTGGTCTGCAGGCTGAGTAATTAAGATCTAATTACATCTTCAGTTGCTTGAATGTTGATGTGGACGTGCCAATTAGATGCAGAGCTCGATTGGGCAAATACCTTTTTTTTATAATTATTTTATAAAATTTTACTTTTATTAACGGGAGAGAGTTCGATACTATTACATTAATTTAGAGGAAGGTAAGAGTTTCAAACCCGGGACGTAGATAGAAACCTAATATCTTATCTACTAGGATTTTTTTTTTTGGCTAAATTGGATTAATGGTCCCCGTAGTGAGAGGGTAATCGAAAGATAGCTCTCGTGGTGAAAAAAAATCGGATTTAAACCCTCGTGGTGAAGTCCGTTAGGATTTAAGCCCAAAACTAACATTTATGCGAACTCTCCGTTAACCCAAAATTAACAATCCCACCTTTCCCCCAAAGATTTCATTGGATTTTAAAACCACGAAGTCTGCTACGTTCAATCTCAATTTGTCCTGCATTTTTCTCCTTGCGTCGTATTTGAATAGCTGCAACCTCAATCTTTTGATTAGAAAAGCAGAAGAAGAAAGAAAAATTGTGTGAGCGTTTAGATAGATAGTGCAATCAAAGTAGCAACATTCTTACCATCAAATAAATGGCACCAAAAAAATCCAAATTCATCCTCCCATCCAAAAGAGAAACCCATTTTCATGTTTCTTCAATCTCCATAGACGCATGAAAGAAGAAACCCATTTCCCTGTAAATGAATACCACTACGTATTTTGGATTTTCATCGTCAATTTTCTCCTCCTATTGTTTATAATTGTAATATTCATTTTCTTTTTACTTTTTGCGAGCAAAAAATCATAATTCTTGTGTAATCTGACAACTGAAGGATCTTCTTTGGAATCATTTTTTCTCAAATGGGCATAGTTAGGGAATTCATTGATTAATGGACAAAAGATCTTTGAATGGAATCGAAGCATGTATCAACGAATTCATAGCCTTGGATGACTGAGGTTTTTTCTCTTTTGGTTATGAAGGTTGAATGGGTTAACAGATGAGGAAGATGTTAATTTTAGACTTAAATCCTAACAGAGTCCACCACGAGAGTTTAAATCAGAATTTTTTCACCACGACAACTATCTTCTGATTACCTTCCTAGCACAGGAACCATTAATCCAATTTAGCGTTTTTTTTTATTTATCAAATATCGATATTGCATCACAGGCGGTTGGGCAAATAACTTGAATGTGGTGATGTGATAAATATGCAGCTAACTTCTAAATCGATTCCAGTCTTCAAACAGATCGCAATCTTCGAAGGGATCCAAAATGCCCAGCATCTACAATCTCTCCTTGTTCTCTCTGATCCTTTGGTCCCTGAACTGCTTGTTGAAGCCCTGCGCTTTTATGAACAGAACGGTTTTCAAGCCCGAAAAAGAGGGAAGGGAGGGATGGGTGGAGAAAAAGAGGGAGGGAGAGGGAGAATTTTCGATCTGGGTTTCGAGAGGGAGAGGGGAGGGATGGGACGGAGAGAAAGAGGGAGGGAGAGAAAGAAGTTTCGATTGGGGTTTCAAGAAGAAAAGGGGAGGGATGAGACGGAGAACAGAGGGAGAGAGAGAAGTTTCGATCTGGGTTTCGAGCAGGAAATGGGAGAGATGGGACGAAGAACAGAGGGAGGGAAAGGGAGAAGCTTCGAGGGAGAGGAAGAGGTTTGTTGAAAAAGGAAAAAAAATTAGTAATATAATAATATTATCTTTTTATCAATTTTTAATACCAATTGCTCTAACAATTTATTTTAAGGAAAACTAATGAAAAAGGCTTGAAAACTTTGAATTTTAACCAAAAACCATGTTATAAGTTTATTTAATGGTTAGGACAAATCCAACATCAAACAAGCCCAATAAAACTAGCCCAAGTAATGAGTTTCCAGTTTTGCCCTTGACAGCAAACCTTTGCCGTTTAATCACTCTCCCCCTTTTTGGAAATCTTCGCCCAGTCTCTATTTCTCGATCTTTCTTTCTCTCTTTCTCGATCTCTCCATCTAATCTTGATCTCTTCTTTGCACAGAAACAATACCTCCATTTTTGCAATCGAATCGGATCGAATTTTTCTCTCTCCCTCTCGACCTAGTCACTTTTTCATTTTCAATTTAATTAGAATTCCACCATTTTTAAATCAATTGAATTGATCGAATCCAATAAGAACAAGCGAGCTTCAGCATCAGCAGGTATGCATACCGCATATGGACTGTTAAGATTTGATTTCATATGGACTGGCATGCATCAGCAGGCATGCATACACAAGCGAGGTTTCCAATGTTGAGATTTGCAGGTTGGTTAACATTTGATTTCATATGGATTTACTGTTGTAGCTATTAGCTAGAAAAACAATATGTGGAAAGTATAAACTAAAGGTTTTAGTTTTTGGTGAATTATTTTCTAAAATTTTTGTAGTAGTTGAAGTTTGGCAATCATTGTTTTATATTTGAACTTATTATACGAAGACAAATTCGTACTACTACTATTGAAGGCTTGGAGTTTATTCTATGTAGTTTTTTGGAGTTTGAATGTGCCCTTTCATTTGTTTTTGTGTGTATTTTGGATGAATGTGGACAAACTTGTCATATGCAGTTTTTGTATCTGCAGCACTAGAAGGACTCAAGGTTCATTTGTTTGAAAAAAATGTGTAAAATAGCAAATTTGGGGTTGGATAAGAGAACTAGGTTGTTAATTTGGCAAAGTATCAGATATAAAATCATTATATTTCTTCATTTTCTTACCATACAAATATTGTTTATGATTTGGACAATGTTGTTCAATTCTATATGCCTAGGTTTTTCTGAATATTATGGTGTGAACCAAAAGCCACACAAAGACAAGTTCATGGTTGTCTGAGAAAGTGAAGATAACGCTTTATGTTCATTCTTACAAGACAATGTTTCTGGTTAGCATATTGCAGCAAATCATGATGTCCGTTATTTACAAGACAATGGTTGTTTTCATTTGCAAAACCTCCTCTTTTCTTTCTTTTTTGTCAATTCAATGGAGGCATCAGAGAATTGTTGTGTGAAGGTGGCTCTGCAGTCTGCACATTAGATCGGTTATCGGCGATAAACTATTTATCAAATTGAACTATTTATCAAATTGAACTATTTATCAAAGTGAACTAGAAAACCACATTTTTTTACCAAAACAAACTAAATTATTTATCAAACTGAACTAGAAAATCATACATTTTTACCAAAGTAAACTGAACTATTTATCAAACTAAACCACACTTTTTTACCAAAGCAAATTGAACTATTTATAAAATTGAACTATTTATCAAAGTGAACCATTTATCAAACCAAACCACATTTTTTTACAAAAGAAAACTGAACTATTTATCTAACTAAACCACATTTTTTTACCGAGCAAACTGAACTATTTATCAAAGTGAACTATTTATCCAAGTAAACTAGAAAACCACATTTTTTTACCAAAGCAAACTGAACTATTTATCAAACAAAACCACATTTTTTTAACAAAGCAAACTGAACTATTTATCAAATTAAACTAGAAAACCACACATTTTTACCAAAACAAACTGAACTATTTATCAAACTGAACCATAAATTTTTACCAAAGTAAACTGAACTATTTATCAAAGTGAACTAGAAAACCACACGTTTTTACCAAAACAAACTGAACCATACTTTTTTACCAAACAAACTGAACTATTTATCAAAGTTAAGTAGAAAACCACACTTTTTTACCAAAACAAACTGAACTATTTATCAAACTAAACTATTTATCAAAGTTAAGTAGAAAACCACACTTTTTTACCAAAGCAAACTGAACTATTTATCAAACTGAACTATTTATCAAAGTGAACTAGAAAACCACACTTTTTTAACAAAGCAAACTGAACTATTTATCAAACTAAACTAGAAAACCACACTTTTTCACCAAAGCAAATTGAACTATTTATAAAATTGAACTATTTATCAAAGTGAACCATTTATCAAACCAAACCACATTTTTTACAAAAGCAAACTGAACTATTTATCAAACTGAACTAGAAAACCACACTTTTTTACTAAAACAAATTGAACTATTTATCTAACTAAACTACATTTTTTTTTTACCAAAACAAACTGAACTATTTATCAAAGTGAACTATTTATCAAAGTAAACTAGAAAACCACATCTTTTTACCAAAGAAAACTAGAAAACCACATCTTTTTACCAAAGCAAACTGAACTATTTATCAAACTAAACCACACTTTTTTACCAAAGCAAACTAAACTATTTATCAAAGTAAACTAAAAAACCACAACTTTTTACCAAAACAAACTGAACTATTTATCAAACCAAACCATATTTTTTTACAAAAGCAAACTGAACTATTTATCAAACTAAACTAGAAAACCACACTTTTTTACCAAAGTAAACTAAATTATTTATCTAATTAAACAAAATTTTTTACCAAAGCAAACTGAACTATTTATCAAACTGAACTATTTATCAAAGTGAACTATTGTTTGGACCCAAATTTACACCATCGGCCCATGTAATCAAGGCCGTTGAGTAAGCGTAGTTCTCAACCGTCGGATGGAAAAGTGGAGGTAATTTTTATTGTTAAAGGATAATATTATGGTTTTTATCATAATATTTATCGTTTAAAAAAAAATGCCTTATTAGTTTCTTATACGGGATAAGAAGATGCAAATTATATTTCTAAAGCAAGTAATGCAGTTTGTGACAGCCCGTCCCTAATTTTAAGAATTTTTAAAGTTTTAATAAAGGATTTTACAAAAATGCCCTTTGAGGCACGCACATCATTCGAGGTTAATCGTTGTGTCGTGCCATCTAAGATTTGTTTTCTTGACATATCCTCGTAGTACTCGTCGTTACGGACGCGTGGGCGCAGACGGTTCGTGATTTGGAGTTATATCGAAGAAGTTATTAACGTTTGAAATTTGGAATTTTAAGGAATTATAATTTTAGTAAAATATAGAAATTCTTTTATGAAATTGGACGGTCCATATTTATTGATGAATGAAATGGATGGCTGGGATGAGGGAAAGGTTTTTGGTGTGTGTATGTGTATGAGAAGAAGAAACAGAAAACAGAAAAGAAGAAGAGACTGGGCAGAAATGCCCAATCGGAGAAGAAGAAGATGAGAGTGAACCAGAAGAAGGGAGAGGAAGAAGCTGACCAATCAGGGGAAGGAAAGGAGGGAAAGGAGGGAGAGTGGTGCACGGGGGAACAGGAGGAATGGGTCACCCTTGACCCGCGCGACCCAAGCTTCCAAATCGGCGGGTTTTCGCCGTTTTCGTCCAATTTTCCGACGAATTGAGTCAAGGTACCACTCCTAATCATCATCTAGGCCTTCCCTCTTCACGTTTCACCCCAAGAATCATTGAATTTCGTTGTGATTTCGCGAAGAACACCCCTACGGGTGCCGCGACCCTTTTGTTTAAATTCTCCAAATTTTGAAATGTTTTCTTTCAATTACTAACACCTTTAGCATTCCTTTAGGACCTAGAACAAAGCCCAAGAGGTAATTGAGGCGTTGGAACAAGTTTGAAGGTCGAATTGGAAACACCCAAATTCTAGGGTTCTTCACGGTTTTGGTGAAATTGAAGCACTTCCAGGCCAAATTGGCCTTGGTCTCAGGTATGAAAGTTGTTCTACTCATTGAGATCTTCAAATCTGCAAATTTTGGTAATTTTTGGAAATAGTTGAATTTTCCGGCGAGCCGGGGGCGGCCAACCGCCACCCGCGGCGGCCCGCGCGGCGGCGCGTGGCCAATGGCCCGCCAATGTCATTATTAGCTTGTGATTAAGGTTCTAGGTTCTGTTTTGATAATTGATGGACGTAAATTGAATAATTGAACCTAAGTTGGTTACGATTCGTGGTTAGGTGAAAATGTGAATTGACGATCCGACCGTTGGATCGTCATCAAACTTTGATACGTTGTAATACGTAATATTTGAGGATTATAGGAACTTACGGATTGGGAATCCGATATACGGATCTTCCGGAATTGAAGTTGTAAGTTCATAAAATAGAATGTTAACCGTCACTTAGTTTTGGAAATTGACGAAGATCCGACCGTTGGATGGTAATGAAATTTTAGGATGTTGTCCTAGAGGTATATTATGGACCTCTGGAAGTTACGGATTTGAAATCTGAATTGCAGATCATCCGGATCGAACTACGTAGTGACGTGTCTTATATAAGTTATGTATTCTATCGGCAGAATTTCTGAGGTTGGATTTGATTGTTGTTCTAGGCGCTAATCGTCATGACGCCTTAATGTACGGTGCTAGGGAGTTGTGGGCGAACTCCAGGTGAGTGGGCAGTTTTGTTTTCGTATTACCTATATACTATTGTTTTTCCCAGAAAAATGCTTTTATGCGAAATTATGTTTTGAAAATGCCATGCATAGAATTATTTGGAAAATGTGAATTTCATATGAGTTATATGATTGATATATGATGCATACATGTTGCATGGTGCTGTGGAGGCACAGGTAAGTCAGGTGAGTTCGTTTATTCATTGAATTGTTGTTGTTGAGATGTTTGAGCTCATAATCTGCACTCTAGGTGTTAGTGCTTATATTATTCACCACACCGCACGCTCGCCTTGGATCCAAGTAGGTGGATGTCGTACAGACCATGTAAGGGTTCCGACATGCCAGTCGTACAGACCATTAGAGGGGTTCCGACTGGTGGGTGACCTTAGATATGCGCGCTGATGATATGATGAGAGAAGCACTAGAGCGTATTTTTACACCTTTCATCGTATAGACTACCTTACGTAGTTCCGAGTGATGTGCAGAGTAGGGCCGTATAGGTCACTGTGGTGACTCCGGCTTAGTGAGATATTGAGCTATTGAATTAATCGTATAGGACCAACTGCAGGGTCTCCGATTGATTCCTTATTTCACCTGATTTATATTTTGATTTATGGCATGGCATGTTTTTCTTGAAAAATGTTAAAGATTTGGGATTCAAGCTTTGAGATTTCATATGGTTATATATATATATATATATATATATATATATATATATATATATATTTCTGAAAAGTGTTAAAGGTTTGAGATTTGAGATTTTTGCTTATATATATGTTTATATATACGCTATTTTCTGGGAAAGTATACAGGTTTTACGGTGAGGGGTTAGAAATGTTTTAAATGAAAAGTTTTCGAAAAACTTTGTTTTACTGACCCACTCAATTTTGTTTTGCGCCCCTCCAGGTTCAAGTTAGCAGAGCTTTGGTGGCCACGAGGAATCCAACGGTGTTCTGACAGAATTCACAAAAGTAGGACTCACCCTCGGGTGTGTTATCTTAGTAATTGGAAATTTTTTTTTAAAGCTTCCGAACTGTGTAAATGGTTACGTCACTCTCACGTGACGGCCAGCACGCCCTCCTTCGGGACGGGGTGTGTCACAGTTGAATTTGATTTGGGACTCTGAGAGTTTGGACGCGTGGTGGATTGGAGCATCAAAGCATTTTATCAAGAGTCTTAATATATTGTGGCATTGATTGGCAAACGGATATTGATTGGCAGAGAAGATTAACACATGCATTTAAATAGGATGCCAAGATGCGTAATCAACAGAGTCAACTCCACGTGTGCTTGGAGTTGGTTAGCCGTGCATGCAGGATGTGGTATATTTCAAATTAAAGATGCTTATCAGCATAAAGATATATGCTAATAATTGGTACATGCTATTAATTAGCACGTGGTGGTGTCGTGCTAGTAAGTGATAAGGCATAGCAATCTTTTGTTTTGCATGAAATTGTTATGCAAGAGGAAACATCGGTATTGACAGCAGTTGTACAACACGACGGCCATCGAGATGATAGTCCTATAAATACGAGACGCGTAGAAAACAGGAGCCTCTCCAATTTCAACACACAAAAACTGCCCTGCGCAAACTCTCTCAACAACTTTGAGATTTTTTATTTTCTCTTTTCGCTGACACATCTTCCGTTGGCATCAACAGCGCTGTGAAAGCAACCGGTGATATCTTAAGTCGGCATAGATAGCTCTGTCACCGTAGAATCAGCCGTTCTCGCAGCATCTTCCGTTGGCATCAACAGCACTGCGGCGAGGACAGTTGATTACCTATCCAAGTCTCGGTCGAGAAGGATTTCTGAATCCTTATTGGTCGAGGTCATCTCATCAGCCTTCTCGGCAAAGTGAGGTGTTACAGTTATTACATTCGGCACATTGAAAGCCGAATTTGATATTGAACTTCGTAAGAATAGTAACCTTGTCTTCAGGTTCGAGAGCCCAAGAGGCCGAGACGTGTTCCTTTCTCGGCCGCAATCGCAAGACGCAGAAGTCAGCCGCGCACCCAACGCAACATCAACAAATTTACTCCTCGGCCGAGCTCGGCCGACGAGTTGGCACGCCCCGCATTCACTGAAGGACGTAGTTAGCTTATTAATTACTCGGCCTGCGCGCCACGTAGGCTTTGTAGTTTCTAGGGTCAACAACTATTTATCAAAATAAACTAGAAAAGCACATTTTTTTACCAAAGCAAACTGAACTATTTATCAAAGTGAACCAGAAAACAATACTTTTTTTACCAAAACAAATTGAACTATTTATCAAACTAAACCACACTTTTTTACCAAAACAAACTGAACTATTTATCAAACCGAACCATATTTTTTTACCAAAGCAAACTGAATTATTTATCAAAGTTAAGTAGAAAACCACACTTTTTTACAAAAGCAAACTAAATTATTTATCAAATTGAACTAGAAAACCACACTTTTTTTCCAAAGCAAACTGAACTATTTATCAAACTCAACTATTTATCAAAGTGAACTAAAAAACCACACTTTTTTACCAAAGCAAACTGAACTATTTATCAAACTAAACCATAATTTTTTACCAAAGCAAACTTAACTATTTATCAAACTGAACTAGAAAACCATACTTTTTTACCGAAGTAAACTGAACTATTTTTCAAATTAAACCACATTTTTTTACCAAAGCAAATTGAACTATTTATCAAAGTGAATCATTTATCAAATCAAACCACATTATTTTACAAAAGCAAACTGAACTATTTATCAAACTGAATTAGAAAACCACACTTTTTTACTAAAACAAATTGAACCATTTAGCTAACTAAACCACATTTTTTTAGCAAAGTAAACTGAACTATTTATCAAAGTTAACTATTTATTAAAGTAAACTGGAAAACCACATTTTTTTACCAAAGCAAACTGAACTATTTATCAAACTAAACCACATTTTTTTACCAAAGCAAACTGAACTATTTATTAAAGTGAACTAGAAAACCACAATTTTTTACCAAAACAAACTGAACTATTTATCAAACCATATTTTTTTACAAAAGCAAACTGAACTATTTATCAAACTGAACTAGAAAACCACACTTTTTTACCAAAGCAAATTGAACTATTTATCTAATTATACCACATTTTTTTACCAAAGCAAACTGAACTATTTATCAAACTGAACTATTTATCAAAGTAAACTATTTATCAAAGTAAACTAGAAAACCACATTTTTTTACTAAACCAAACTGAACTATTTATCAAAGTGAACTAGAAAACCACATTTTTTTACCAAAACAAACTGAACTATTTATCAAACTAAACCACACTTTTTTACCAAAACAAACTGAACTATTTATCAAACTGAACCATACTTTTTTACCAAAGCAAACTGAACTATTTATCAAAGTTAAGTAGAAAACCACACTTTTTTACCAAAGTAAACTGAACTATTTATCAAACTGAACTAGAAAACCACATTTTTTTTCCAAAGCAAACTGAACTATTTATCAAATTGAACTATTTATCAAAGTGAACTAGAAAACCACAATTTTTTTACCAAAGCAAATTGAACTATTTATCAAACTAAACCACACTTTTTTACGAAAGCAAACTGAACTATTTAACAAACTGAACTAGAAAACCATACTTTTTTACCAAAGCAAACTGAACTATTTATCAAACTAAACCACACTTTTTTACGAAAACAAACTGAACTATTTAACAAACTGAACTAGAAAACCATACTTTTTTACCAAAGTAAACTGAACTATTTATCAAACTAAACCACATTTTTTTACGAAAGCAAACTGAACTATTTATCAAATTGAACTAAAAAACCATACTTTTTTTACCAAAGTAAACTGAACTATTTATTAAACTAAACCATACTTTTTTACCAAAGCAAACTGAACTATTTATCAAACTGAACTATTTATCAAAGTAAACTAGAAAACCACATTTTTTTTACCAAAGCAAACTGAACTATTTATCAAAGTGAACTAGAAAACCACACTTTTTTACCAAATCAAATTGAACTATTTAACAAACTAAACCACATTTTTTTACCAAAACAAACTGAACTATTTATCAAACTGAACCATACTTTTTTACCAAAGCAAACTGAACTATTTATCAAAGTTAAGTAGAAAACCACATTTTTTTACCAAAGCAAACTGAACTATTTATTAAACTGAACTAGAAAAGCACATTTTTTTTCCAAAGCAAACTAAACTATTTATCAAACTGAACTTTTTATCAAAGTGAACTAGAAAACCACACTTTTTTACCAAAGCACACTGAACTATTTATCAAACTAAACCACACTTTTTTACCAAAGCAAACTGAACTATTTATCAAACTGAACTAGAAAACCATACTTTTTTATCAAAAAAACTGAACGATTTATTAAACTAAACTACACTTTTTTACCAAAGCAAACTGAACTATTGATCATTTACAGGACCATTGTTTTATCGATCAATAGTCAAGGCCGCACTGGCAAATCTTTAAACCCACCAATTAAAAATGAAATTGAAATAATTTTCAATGAAAGGGTTCCTACGGAAAACATTTATACAGGTTCTAAGTGACAAACAGAATTAAGGTGGAGATTGGTAATTTGAACAACCTAATTCAAATAAGTAAAAAAAAAAAAAAAAAAATATATATATATAATAAAAGGAAGTGGGAATCAATGGGTTTCTCAAGCCTATGAAAAAGACGTCCCTTCCGGCTTCCAGGAGCAAGGGGGAGGGCAAGAAGAAAACAAGAAAAATAAAAAGGAGAAACCAACGGCAAATTCAAAAAAAAAAAAAAAAAAGAGAGAGAGAAACTGGCTGACAAAATGGCATTCAAATTCTAAACGGTTTGACTAACAGAAGTGGTGTTCCGTCAGGGGCAAGGATTGGAAAAAAAAATTGTTTTGCATGCTGGGCTTACTTCTAGCCCGTGTGCTCTTTAGTTAGGCTTCTGTTTCTTATAGTTTGTGTCCTTTTTCATTAAAATTCATGTCCTTTTTATTAAATAAAGTTATTATGTGGTTTTTGGTTAAATTAAAGTTAGTCAAAACCTTTTTCATTAAAGCTCCCTTTATTTTACAGGTGAAGTCTGAAGATGCTCTCCGATAATTGTTATTCACTAAGGCGATTATAATAGTGATATCCAAACATTTATTTTTATTTTTGAAATATTTTTTTAATTTTCGATCGTTGGATCGAATAAATTAAAAAGGAATTAGTAACAAAAATTAATAAGAGTGCGTAGGAGTTAAATCGAGGCATTTATTGGCATAAGGGCATACCAAAAACAAAAATAAAATGCCTTATTGGATTATTAGTTCTCGTGGTGACAGGGTAATTGGATATAGACAATTATTAGGCTAAACCGAAACTCTTTGTTAATTGTTAACACGTGGGGGTTGGCTCATGTGCTAATAATTTACAAAATTTTTAATTTTGGGCATAAATTTTAACAAATTCACCGTAGGAGCTTAAATCATAATTTTTTTTTTATATCTTCCAACTATCTTGTCATTGTGGGAACTAATAATCCAATTAAGCCAATATAAAATAAGCCTTATATAAAAGAGAGTTTTAACGAAAAACTCACGGTATGGTTCATTTTAACAAAAAACTATATTTGTACACTAAAAAGTTAAACCTGATACTATTTATTTTACCTTTTACTTTGTTCTTATCGTTAAAACATAAAGTTTTCAAAGGTTTTCGTTAATTTCCTTATATAAAAAGACAACAGAAAAATGAAAACAGGCGGGGAAGATTCCCGCTCACATTACACGGAAGAGCATTTCTTTCTCAAAATTCGGTAGTAAGAGAGATGGTCAGTCGGTCTGTGTGAGTAGTAAGAAGAAGAGGAAAATGAATTCGTCGTCGCTGGCAGAGGAGGCCCCTGATCTGGTGTGCCAGATCGACAACGCCCAGGGCATGGTCGACGCCCTCACCACCGTCCGATGGAAACGCCAGCAGGTGTGTCCCTCCCTCCCAACCTAAAACGCTTTCAATTTTGATGCTTGCTTGCTTGCTTTCTTTCTTTCTTTCTACTGGAAATTGAACGCAATTGCGGAAGAATCTTTTATCTTCTTACCACTAATTATCTAGGGTTTTGTCATAACTCTCTCTCTCTCTGTCGTCGCAATTTCGATAAATTCAGGACGCGGTGGTGGAATTATCAGAGCACGGCGTCGTTTTAATTGTGGAGGAAACCGGTTGTCTTCAGGCCAAAGTTTATTTGCAGCGTGAGGTAGTTACAGTTGCTGATTCATGGATTGTTATTTTCCTTTTGTAAATTACTAAAAGAATAAGGAAAAGGAAATGAAATTTGATGTTGACTTGGTTGTTTGTTTGTAGCTGTTTACTCGTTACGAATACAACGGGCAAGGCCGCCCCCGGTTTGGAATCAGTTTGGGGCTCTTCGTCGATTGCTTGAACACATTTTCAGTTCCTGGACAATCAACCATTCTCGAAATTCGCTATCCCGGCCCTGACATGCAGCTTCTTCTCAAGTATTTCTTTCACAGTTGAATTGAATATTTTGTTCATTTCTGGATGCAATGCATTAATACTTACTTGTTCATGATCCTTGTATTTATGCTTTCAATCCACGATAACTGAATCGAACTTTTTTCATTGCTATGTTATCTTCCCTGTTTTGTCAGGTCTGTTGATTCGTTGGATGCTTGCATTTATGCAGAGATCAGGACAAGAATCCCAGATACAGTTTCATGGGACTACAATTTTGAACCCGCAGGGAGCACCCCGCTCACCTTTACTGTTAAGGTATGCTGCTCTGCTCATTTATATTTACTCGTATCGAGGGTGTACATGCTGCCTCATTTGGTCTCTCAATCATTAAATTGGTGCCCTTTCGTACTCTGCTTCCAATGCAACAAGGTCGCTACTGAGGCGTGCCTGGAGAAGTCTTCTTAACATTCTTCTTATGTTTCCCTTTTCCATCTTTCCAAACCACTTTCTGACCCATACCTTCTGTATTAAAGATAAAAATAGTCCAAGGTTTATGTTTTAAAGTAAAAAAAACAAAGGGTTAGGTATTGACAAGAAGCTGCATCCACTTGTATTTCATCTCTTTTCCGTTTCATAAGCGGGTGCTGACTTCAAATAGTTTTCGAATCAACCTCTACTGCGCTTCTTAATTACTAGTTTTACCTGCCACTATGTGCGCATAGTTATCATGTTTGTCCTCAATATAAATTTTAAGGTCAACGAGAATATGAATGTTCAAGGTGTGTGACACTGTAATGCAATTGAAGTATTTATGTTCATGTTGTGCGCTTGTGTGCTCGTGCATCTGACTCTCTAACCAACAGGAAGTTTTAGCCCTTCAAGACAAAAGA
The DNA here is from genome assembly GCF_042453785.1 of Malus domestica. Classification (NCBI taxonomy): domain Eukaryota; kingdom Viridiplantae; phylum Streptophyta; class Magnoliopsida; order Rosales; family Rosaceae; genus Malus; species Malus domestica. Next base: position 23,038,160 of record NC_091671.1, on the reverse strand, counting down.
ATATTAAAAGGAACGACCTGCTGATTAACAATACTTGTGAAGGAAACAGTCATGCATTCGCTATATAGTGTATAGCACTCAAACATAAATGTTCTTGATGTATTGAATATGTTCTGACTCATGTTGAAGTCTTTTTCCTAATTGTTGTTTGGCATCTAATTTCATTAACAGTCTGCGGCGCTGAAGGAAGCAATCGATGATCTTGAGTGGCCTGGATCAAGCATCCAGATCAGTTTACAACCAGTTCCTTCAACTGTTACATTCAGAGGTGAAGGCCACGGAGATTTGCAGGTAAAAGATTGTTCTAACTTGAAAGCAAGCACTTACTGTGATGATTCGAATATTTTCAGAGAATACAGTTTGACTTTATTGCAGATAGACTTGATGTACTATGTGAACACCGATCTTTTGGTTGCATTTCATTGTGATCGTCAAGTATCTTACAGGTTTGTCTTGGATCACTTTCGAACCATTACATCCACTGTGTCACGTCTGATTTCTTAATGTTGGTTCTTACCCTGATGTTCTTAGGTATAAATACAAGTTTCTTCGAGCAACTACTTCAAACATACCTAGCAGCGTCATTAAAGACAACAGAGGAAGCAAGTTGACTATTGGGAGAGGGGGATTGCTGAAAGTTCAACACCTAGTTTCAGTGGCAAGACCATCCACTTCACACCCTCGGATTGATTCTGCTGGGTATCAGCAACCCAGTCGAATTGCTTATATCGAGTTCTTTGTCAAACCAGAGGAGGATGAAGACACTGCCAATGGTTAGTAGGCAGCAACTCGAGTTTGTAGCTACAGTTTTCGCATTGTAATTTCAGACGTGAATCTCACTTGGTGTCCCCGCTAAAACTAATTGTGCAAGTGTTTTCTTTCGTGCACCAAAAGGAATGACATGTTTTCCCGTAATAATTATGCGCATTCCTCCGATAAATATAGCAATCTGATGGTATTCGTTTTACAAATACAACGTTTCAAAGTTAAATTTGGCAAGGTTGAAAGCGAATGAAGAAGTTTATTCCTACTCCGTGGCAGAGTGCCCGAGCACAAGTTATCAGCCTGAAATATCTTATATCTTAGAGGCGTCAGCTGTGGCTCGACTCAAGGCAACGGCAGTCTTTGAGCCAGACGGGCGACCCAAATGCTTGCTGATGAAATCCCCGGTCACCAAGAGCTTCGCCAGATCCACATTGGTTTTCACACCGAGTCCATAAAGCATGTATACAACATCTTCAGTGGCGACGTTACCTGAAGCTCCTTTAGCATACGGACACCCACCTAAACCCGCAATAGAGGAATCCACTGTGCTAATCCCCATCTGTTCAAACGAAAATATTATGGATTAAGAGTTTGCAACACATTATTTACTCATGAAACCATCTTCAGCGTGGAAGATTGTTCATTGTGTATCGTACTTCTACCTATCATTCATATGTAAAACGATGTTCTTTTACTTTCTGAAAAACAATAATATGAGACAATTTTGACATGTTAAGATCGCTTACTTGAAGAGACACTAGAATGTTTGAGAGAGATTGCCCATAGGTGTCATGGAAGTGAACAGCAAGCTTTTCAACAGGAACAGCAGCCATTACAGCTTCCAGCATGGGAACAACCGTCCCTGTTCCAAAGAAAGACAAAAGAAGAAAAAAGAAAATTACATACGAGGCCAAAAATATGGAACCAGAGACAGATACGATAGTTTGAAAACAATAAAGTCGACAATCGTATGTCTCTTGGAGGAAACACAAAAGTTCACCCCATGATCAACACCCATCTTTAGGGGCCTTGTCTAGTACAATCGTATAAGGTCTATCAAGCAAAAATGCTCGAGTTCAATTCTTGGATGCAGCCATCCAAGGACTCGACATATGTGAAGTCAACAAGGGGTAACGACCTTCATTGAATATAAACACATTTTCTCCATCCTAATGTTGGGTATCCGAAAGATCCATCCAAATCGAACTAAAACATCTGCATCAGTATTGGTTATCTCCATCCTAATGTCGAATGATTATGCCTAAAATGAGGTAAAATTTGTGCCAAATGGTATGTCTTACTCGAACACGAGCTAAAAGATAAGAAGAAATAATTATTCGAGAGTCCAGATACAGAAGCTTTAAAACAAATGAGAATGAACAAAACTTTGGACAAAGTTCAGTGTGTTACCAGGTGTACCAACACCAATTGTGTCACCAAGAGAAATTTCAAAGCAGCCCATGTTGTAAAGTTCTTTTGCTACATATGCCACTCTTGATGGAGGAATTGCTCCCTCCACTGGACATCCAACGACGCACGAGACATACCTATCCATGGTAAAAACAAGTTTATTCATAAAAGAACCACCTAGAAGAAAAAAATGTTCCTTTTTGTCGTTAAAGAAGTAGAAAAGTTAGATTACCACCTAAAGGATAATGAAAATGATACATAACGTTGAACTGTACTTCCATCTAACTAATTATACCGAGCTCATAAACCAAACTCCTGTAAAGGCATTCATACAACCAAGCACAGAATTTCAACTTTTTAAATAATCACAAGACAGTAAACTCTTATCTGCTGCAAAATCTTTGAAGTGAGATATACCATTCTATCTAACCCACCAGATCAAACACTAAATTCTTTATCCTCTATCGCAAAGGGGGAAGAAGGTAAAGCATAACGCCCTACGCAAATGGAGAAACAACAAAATCGAAAACCCCAAGACAAGATTTAATGACAGCATAAGCATTCTGTGGAGTGATCTATGGCCTTGTATCATGTCCAGCACTGTTTTCTCACATACTTTTATGTTTTCAATTTTCATGCTATGTTATTGTCTGTAAGTAACAAGAAGATGCGAGGGGTCGGAAACCAAAGATGAATGGATGAAAATATGAATTAAGTAGTGCAACAGCAAGCTCGTGCTTTCATCTGTCATCTCCAAGGGTTAGCCACAATGTTAAGGCAACTGAGGCCATGTGTCAAGGAAGGTTAGCCAAATGATAGCATATTTTGTGGCTTATCATTTCCTTTCTTGAAAATTGCATTGTAAAGGAAGCGTGCCCTTGGTAGAGAAAATACAGAGATCTAACTGAGACATCATGTACGAGAATGGTAGCATAGAGTAGCTAGAAGTGCATACCAATCTACTTAACAGTTAACATCCATTTAATGCAAGCACAGAGATTTAACCCTCTGAACGTACTCTAACGTTATACAGATTTTTCCTCGCAAGGAGACAGAGAGAACAAGAGAGCATGAAAGAGAAAAAAAATTCATATAAACCCTACTTTAATCTTGATAAACCATCCATTTCATTTCTTGACCCATAAGATGATTTGAAAGGATAAGGAGGTAGCTGTCGTGCTTAGTTTATTTCAGTGAAAATGAGATAGAGAACATACCCTCGTACAGGAATTGTAAGCTCTTTTGCAGCACGAGTTACAGCACGATAACGAACAAGACTTTCTTCAATGCTACAATTGATGTTTGACTTTGAAAATGATTCAGAAGCTGATGCAAATACTGCTATATCTTTAGCACCTGCTGCAACAGCTGCTTCAAACCCCTGTAAAAATTGACGTTATATGTCAGATAAGTTGCATGACGAATGTCTGGTATTTCTAGAGATCACTCACTTTTAAATTGGGTGTCAGTACAGGCAATCTAGCACCCTCCAGATTGTGAACTGCTTCCATTACGTCCTTTGCGTCTGCTAGCTATATAGACAGGAAAATGGAATGTATCCATTACTAAGATTCAGCTTCAAAATTAAATTAAGACGAGCTAGGTTTGTTTACTTTCTTGAAATAGGAGAAAAGTTTGATAAATTCACCGAACCTCAGGGGAGGTCTGTATTTTATTAAATAGCTATTCCCACTTTTCCCAGTAAAACCGCACCTTGTAAGATAAAATTGAAGTTATCAATTCTAAAGGGTAAAATTACCTGAGGAACCCATTTGGGCGATACAAAACTCGTAGCCTCAACAACAGACAACCCACAAGATACCAGTCTCTGAATCAGTTCAATCTTTACGGATGCAGATATAGTGTTCTTTTCATTTTGTAGTCCATCCCTTGGACCTACTTCTACTATCTTCACAAACTTTGGTATGCCTTTCAAAAACTGTTTCGTTCAAGGCAAATCAGTAAAAAAAAAAGGAAACGTTGTCTGTTAATCAAAGATCACGGCATCCTCATACGATATTTCAAAACAAGAAGAGAACACATCATCATCTAATTTAAGTTATTGAAGCACCTTATTTGTTATATCTTTGTCATTGCACTTGGCGTTATATTGATCTGACAAATACCATGAATCACACACATTTCCAAATACCCTGTGATTCCTGCCTAAGCTCAAGGTCCGTTGATTGAAGGAGTCACCATGGGACAAGTCCCTGTCTCTTGTATGTCTTTTCCATGGAAAGCCCTCTCTTGCATATTCATCATAATCTTCGCTGAAAATAAATAGAGGTTAAGGTTAGATTATCGCTCTAAGATTATTACAGTACAAAGCAGCTGGACTGCATTATTCTAAAGGCAAGAAACAATTAAGAACTGACTTATTGAACTTAAACACGGAATAAGAAGATTAATAGATCAATTTGATCTTTAACTAAAAGGTAAGGGGAAGAACAAGCTCTTGTCTCTATCCCTTGGACAATTTTCAACGATGTCCCTTTGATCAGTCAATGGTCACCATAGCACATGCTTGCACATATGCGTGCATGGGCACAAGTGCACACACATGGACATAACATAAAAGGAACACTGTCAGTTTTTGAGTGTTTTGTAAACACGAAAGCACATGAATGGATACATATGTACATTCTGAGTGTTCCACAAACCAAACACCACACAAATCACTTACTCGCAGCTATTGGATGTGCTGCAACTTCTTCCTTCAATCCAACAGTTTCCCATTGCCGTATCATCTGATCTAGATCTGCAAGCAGTAGACGAGAACCTCTGAATCCGATCCATGGTACTCATGCTAGGCAATTTGTCAAAACCGAGTGGCTCCTCCAAGCTCGACATGGTGGAAGTAGACGGAAAAAGACCAACTGAATTCATTTCAACACACAAGTAAATATCTGCTAGAAGCATAGAAAACTTACGTTTCTAGCATGAAACCACCAACACACCATGAACAGGTTATGCAAACAGGATAAGTATACATTAACAACATTCTCCTACTTTGCCAAAGCAGCCAAATAACCATCAAACCAATAAAAAAAAAGCTTAATCTCAGCTACAATCTGTATGGAAAGCAAATTAACAATAAAAACATTAAACAGTCCAATGAACATAATTAAGCATCAAAACCAGAACTCTGTTTGGCTCCCAACAAAACCAAATTCAAACAAAAAATGTTTTAAATAGTTTCAAATTTATAATGAAAAAAAAAAGGAGGAAGGTGAGGGAAACAGACCTGAATTCCTTGAGGGAGGAAGGGAAAAATTAGGGTTAGGGTTTCTGAGAAGAAAAACAGAAACCCTACAAAATGGGAATAATTTAGGCAGTTTGAAATCGTTATGTTATGGATGGTTAGATGAAAAAAAGAGTTCGAAGAAGAAGAAGAGAAGGTGATGAAACGTGACGGAGTTGGTTAAAGCGTTTGTAATTGTAAGGGTTGATGGGATGGGATGGGATGGATTGGTAGGTTGGTGGACGACGTTAAATTATAAATTCAAATATTTTTCTTGATTACAAATTACGCTTTTTCGGATTTTTTGTGTTTTTGTTCTTTCTGTCTTTGTTTGTGTTTCTTTTTGTCCACAATTTTCTTGTTGTTGAATGGAAGACTGGTGAGGCATTCACATCTCTCCCGTCTCTCACGTTGCGTGTGGGTAAATTGTAATGGCGCGGGAGGTCGGAAGAGGTGGTAGGTTGTTTTCAGTTGGAAGTTGGTCACTTTCTTTTATTATTATTATTTTTTTTTGGACAAGGCCTTTTATTATTTTTAATGCTTGGTCTCTCCTCTTACACGCTTCCTTTAATTCATGGTCCTAGACTCCTATACCCAATTCCTGGTCTATTTTATTTGACAAATCATAATCACAATCTTTTTTTACACTTGCACATTTCTATTTAATTTTGGTCATTAATTCTGTTTGATTATTTAATCTAATAGTTAAAAATAAGAAGTGTGTAAAAATTAATAGAACAAGTTATAAAACTTAGTGTGAATGCCACATATGTAATTATGTAAGATAGCAAACCAAGTTAGACATTTGGTGGCAACCTTTAAAAGTCTTAGGTAAAAGTCCTAGCATAGTAAGTCCATGCATGTAAGGATGTGTCAGATGAAAATCCCTATAAATAGAGGTATGCTTGTAACCTCATCACAACACACCAGATCAAGAGTGAAAAGTAATAATACCTATATCCCTCCCTTCTCTTTACATGCATCCTTTGTGTAATACAGTTAAAAAAACAAACAGCGTGATCCACTACACCAATTCCACTTCTATCTCTAACAAAGGTTATCTCTCTCACTCTCTAACCCTAGCCAGTTTTCACTTCCTTAGCCGAAAAGTGCTTCCTCCAAGGATCTTATTGTTCATGTTCCTTCTCTGCCTCACCTGCTTGGTATCTCTTAGCCAAGAGCTGCTAGCACTATGCCTTCTCCTAGTTCTCAATTTAATAATTACTTATATTTTTTATTTATTTGGTGTAGCTCTTGATTACTAACCTAGTGTTTATTTGTGTTAATTTTACTACAATTTTAGATGGTGCGGTACAATCGCCCATCTTGAACTGCATAATTAATTTTACTGCAATTTTAGGTGGTGCGATATAATCACTCATCCTACACTGCATATTTAATTTTCCTGCTGCTTGAGTGGTGTGGTATAATCGCCCATTATACACTATATTATTTCAAAGAGGGTGGTGCAGTACAATCGCCTTCCTCATTAATGTCTAAATTATGTGAATCTCAAGCCTGAAGATTCGAGTGCTTATCATTTTGGATTGAAGTTCAAAATGAAAAATTTGTAAAAACCAGAAGTTCTAACACTATATTCCTTCAGAATCCATATTATTGCAAGTTCTTACACATCTCATGTTTCAGAAAAAGAAAATGGCGGACTTGGCAAAGCTTGATTTTGTTGCCCTTGATATCATTGGGAAAAACTACCTTACTGATGCGAAAATTAACTTAACACACAAATTAAACCCTCTTTTGACAATTGTAGTATATGTATAAGTAGGGATCGTTTTGGACTGGGGATTAGGAGGGCTTGCTAATAACCTTTAAACTGACTCAAAAACATAAAACTAAACTTAAAAACACTTAACAAGACTCACAAGACTCAAAGCAAACTTAAAATACTCAAAACAGCTTAAAACAACCGAAGAAACTTAAACTAAACACTAGGAATGACTTTGGACGAAAATTGACTTTTACTTGAATCAAAACACTTAAAAACACAAACTAAAACAGATTCTAACTAATTAGACACACTAAAGTAAAGGGGTATTTGAGTTTTGGATGAATTTAAAATAAAAGCAAGTAACTAAAACTTAAGACAAATTTTGGACGAATTTAGTTGAATTAGATGGATGATAAGCTAGCTAGAGGCTCTTTCTCCACACATGACATGTAAGCAAACAAATCAATTTCCAGTTACTCCTTCATTGAATTATAAACGACAATGCCCCAAATTAACCGTGACATCACTAGTTAACCCTCAGATTTTCCTTGTATTATTGAATTGGATGACATCATTCGACAACCCAAAACATTCTTCAAAACTTCCCTACATGACATCATAATAGAGATACAATCAAAGATCATTACGTTTAATGAAAATCATAAGCATTGACAAAGCACTTGCAACTATGACATCATGTCACTCATGCTAGGAATTAAACTTAACGCGATCGTTTATAAGTGACCTCCACTACTTGTAAATATAAGTTTGTAACGATTATGTAAAACTTTCTTATATTCTAGCAACGGATTTATGCATGCCAATTAAGTGTCGACCCTTAATCAAAAAATACAAATAAGTTATCTATCAAATAGTTAAGCCAATTGCATTCACGATTCAAGAACTCATAACTGGAATTTATTAACTCAAATTGCACACATAATCATGGCTTTGAAATCACCCTTAGCCAAGAGGGGTTTAGCCACTCATGTTCACAACAAAACGAAAGAAAATGAATTTAAACATTGGAAACAAAAGAAAGAAAACACCAAAACGCTCCAACGATCCAAGTTGAATAGCAAGCACGTCCAAGCACTTTCCTTCCCTTCCTTTGCTACGGTACAAGGTGTTGGTGAGTGTTTGAAGGTTTGTTTGTATGGAGGAATGGATGTGAAGATGAATGGATGTGTTTGGATGAAGGTTGTGTTGAAATGGTGGTGAATGTTCTAACAAAAACTGAACTCTATGGCTGCCACACACATTTCCTTTTATAGAGGAAGTGCACGGCAATGGAAGGGAAAATGGTGGTGTATGCAATGATTCAAAGGTGAAAGTGAAGTAATGATGCAAAGCATGGGGGGTAAAATGGAGTGGTGTTGCAGCAATGAGTGCATGGAGTGGTGTTGAAATGATTCAAAGGTGCAAGTGAAGTAATGATGCAAAGCATGGGGGGTAAAATGGAGTGGTGTTGCAGCAATGAGTGCATGGAGTGGTGTTGAAATGATTCAAAGGTGCAAGTGAAGTAATGATGCAAAGCATGGGGGGTAAAATGGAGTGGTGTTGCAGCTATGAATGCAAGTAGGGAATATGAATGATTGTGCACATGGTAAAGAAAGGAAAGGGAGGTGGATGTTGGAAATGTGCCCTAAAACCAATCATATGATGATACTTTACGGACATTTCACATGTTAAACTAATCTAGTTTAATATCAAGGGCAAAGATTATTGTTTGAGCCGTCTCATATAAATGTTATACGCCTAAACGATAAGTCCAAGGAATATGTGATTGGGAGAATGCGATCTAAAGAAGTTAGATTCATGAGACCATTCTTTCGTAGACACATCCTAAACGTTCCTGATCATAGGATTGCCAATTGGGCATTGACAGTCCGTTAAGATCAGTACGTGCTGTGTCTTCTCTCAGGGAGAGTGACTAGTCTCGAGTCATTGGTGTGTGTGACATCAAGACAAGCATGTAAGTGCTCAATAATGAATGAGTCCACTGAACACGATCAACGAGGAGTTCTCATACTCATGTCACATGAGAACTCATGGTTGGGATAATGCAAAGTAGTCCTTTGACCTGAGGCATCATAGTTGTCTTGTGGTTAAGTCCTTGATCTTTGATTATGTCAAAGTCACTCCATCAGGCGGGTGTCCACGGCATCGTCGGGGTTAAGCCACTTAGCCATGGAGGCAAGTGAATGCGCAACAAGGGATCTCTAACCTTCAAACCGTTTAAGGGAGAATACTCTATGATATGATTAAGAATCTCTGGCCAGAGTATGAATGATATTTAGGAAGTCGTTCCAAATCACATTCAAGGCAATCATATAAGCACACGAATCACATTGGATAGTAGACATGAATAAACTATCAATCCAAACAATGTGATCAAGAGTATTGTATTAGAGAAAGATCGTATTGCATTGTAATCCTAAACTGAATAGGTTCTCCACCTCTTCTGATTAGCTTGGGTAACCATGACATACTGCTAGGTGTCACTCATGGTTTGTGGAAGCCCTAAACGTGTATAATCACTAAAGGGAGAATTGAAAGCAAGTTTCAATTCACAATCGATTTGAAAGAGTTTTAATCGCCCACTGCCTCGCTAAAAGGAACCTAATGGATCGTACACCGTGTAAGGCATAGATTGAAGAAACAATGGAGATGAGTAAGAATAATTAAATGGTTTAATTATTTATGGCAAGGATTAATTAATATGTTAATTAATCAAACGAATCAAGTTCGTTAAAAGACCACGGGTTAGTTTTGGGCCTCAAGGCCCAATGGGCTTCGAACGTCAAGCCCATTGACTTAAGTTGTATGACAACTTAATGACAAATAATTCACAATGGCTTTAAAAGCCCAATGAAACCCTATGGCCGGCCATTTTGTTAAAGGAGTGAGTTTTGGACTTAATTACAAGTTTGCCACTCCAATGAATAAAGGTATAAATATGACTTTATAGCCAAAATTCATTTAGGGTTTCTTTTGGAGAAAATTGAAGAGAACATGTCTGTCCCTTTCTCTCTAAAGAGGCCAGCTTCCTTGGAGGGTGTAGCTAGCAATCCTACTACTCCAAGGTCACTCATTTCTTCTCCAATCTAACCTTGGTGAAGAGACTTAGAGGTTCCCAATTTTGGGAACTTGGAGAACCATTTCATCCATCCAAATCCATAGATCTAAGATGCAAGGAATGAAGACCCTCTCTTTGGGTGATTAGCCTTTGCTTATGCAAAGAGGAATCTACAAAGGTATAATTTCTCAACTAACAAATGTTGTTTTAAGTTGAGTCAAGGTTCACCAATCTACTAGGCTTTGAATTTCATGGTTAATGTTTTGTTTTTAAGTGCATACAAGCATGATTCCGCCTTTTAATTGTTAATTGCATGCTATAGATGTTGCTTAAATGAACATGTTTTTCACAAAATTTTCCTTCATTGGAATGGTGCAGAAATGAGTCAAAGGTGCAGCAAGAGTCATGATGCACGACATGGGATTCCAAAGGTGGTGGATGGTGCATCAATGAGTGCATGTAGTGGAGGTAAAAGTGCATGAAATTTGATGGGTGAAGGGGATAAGGAATGTGCAGCAATTGAGTGCAATGAGTCAATGTAATGGTGCATGAAATCAGAAATAATGAAGGGGACAAGGGTGTTATGCATGGCATGGGTGGAAAGGTGAGTAAGTGGTGAATCAATGAGTGTAAGGAGGTGAAAGGATATTGTGCACATGGTAGACAAAGGAAAGGAAGTGGAATGGTGCAGCAAATGAGTGCAAGGAGGGAACATGGATGAATGTGCACGGCATGGGTGGAAATTGGAGTGATTTATGGCAGAAAATAGGAAAGGGATGGCTCCCTTGCACGGCAGAAATCGTCGACAGATTGCCCGTGATTTCCTCAAAGCTGACGAGGCTGAGAAAGACAGATGATTGGAATCGGCGCTTCGACAAACTGCCCGTGATTTCCGCAAAGCTTTCTCTGCATGTGACAAGTGCTGACGAGGCTGAGAGAGACAGGCGCATCTTCGCTATCTGAGATCGATGCTTCGACAAATTTTCCGTGATTTTCGCAAAGCTGAGTTTGCGTGTGACGGGTGCTGACAAGGCTGAGAAAGCTGACATTCTTCGATAACTGGAATCGGTGGTTTGTGAGTAAGCCCAACTTTTGAGAAAGCTGGCGCCTCTTCGATTTTTGAATTGGCCTCTTTGAATTCTGAGCTCGCCTCTTCAATCTCTGAAATCCCATCACATGTTGATTTTTATAGAGGTACGCAGGACGTTCAAAGCACACTTGAATTTCAACCTGTAAAAACTCCATTCTTGCACTTCTACGATCTTGACCTGTCCGACTTCTTCTTTCTTTAACACATCTGAAAATGTCTGGCCCTTCCGACCGTCGTTTTGACTTGAACCTTAGTGAAGAGGCAGTCCCGCCTTCTCCAGACAACATATGGCGCCCATCCTTCATATCCCCTACTGGCCCTCTTACCGTTGGGGATTCGGTGATGAAGAATGACATGACCGCTGCGGTGGTGGCCCGGAACCTTGTCACTCCTAAAGATAACAGACTACTTTCCAGACGGTCTGATGAGTTGGCTGTTAAGGAGTCTCTGGCTCTTAGTGTGCAGTGTGCGGGTTCTGTGTCCAACATGGCCCAACGCCTATTTGCTCGAACCCGTCAAGTTGAATCGTTGGCGGCTGAAGTAATGAGTCTCAAACAGGAGATTAGAGGACTCAAGCATGAGAATAAACAGTTGCACAAGCTCGCACACAACTATGCCACAAACATGAAGAGGAAAATTGACCAGATGCAGGAATCTGATGGTCAGATTTTACTTGATCATCGGAGGTTTGTGGGTTTGTTCCAACAGCATTTGCCTTCGTCTTCTAGGGCTGTATCGCGTAGTGAAGCTCCAAATGATCAACCTCTGATACCTCCTCCTTCTGTGGCCCCACCGACTGCTGAGGATCCGCCGACTACTGAGACTTCTCCTAAGCAGCCTTTGTGAAGGCTCCCTTTTGTATTTATCTGCTTAATGTTCCTTTTTTTATATGAATGTAAAATTACCTTGCATAACTGTCAGTGTTTCAAAAATAAACCCACACAAAAAACAATTAAACAAGCAACAAATAAAAATGATAATCAAGGCAAAATAAAACTGCAGAAAAGGGAAGGTTTTTAGAAACGCAAAACTGATTGTGGAGCGATTCAATAATCTTCCTTATTTGAATACATGGGTTGCCTCCCAAGAAGCGCTTGCTTTAACGTCGTGCAGCCGGACGAAGAACACAATTACTCCCCATTGGAGCCCACGGCATGCAAGGGAATGTCCTCCACGGCATGCTCCTCAAAATGCTCATAATAGGGCTTCAATCGATGCCCATTCACCTTGAATTCATGTCCCGTTTTCGAGCTTTGGATCTGGACTGCACCATGAACAAAAACATTAGTAATAACAAACGGTCCAATTGATCGGATCATATTTATATATATTTTTACTTCAAATTCACTCGTCTTTTCTTAGTTAGTTCCTTATATTTTTGAGCTATTTACGTTATTTTTGTGTTTATAGGATTTGTTATGCAAAGAAAATAAAAATAGAACAAGTTAAATTTTATGTAATAAATTCGTCAAAAGCAAATTTAAATTACAATATTGCTAATCCATTGTGACGCTAAATGATAAACCAATATTTAAACTTTATATTTCATCCTTTTATATGTCTTCTCTTGTCTAATTTAGTTGGAAGCTTTAAGTATTTATGATACTTTTGATATTTTGTGTTTGTAGGAGTAACATGATTAAAAGAACTTATTTTTCTGCTACGTGAGGCTGCTAGAAACTAAATGAAAATAAAGGTGCGTGGCTTTGCCAGAAAAGTGGGGATTCCACTTAATTTGCAGAAAATAGCAAAGAAATTAGAGAAGAAAGTGGAGAGCACGGGGGACATCAATGATGGGGTTTCCACTGGTGGCCTTGGGGGCTTTGAAAAGAAATCATTGCCTTTTGTTTAAGGCAACAGACGGAACAGCTGGTTTACATCGTGGGAGGGTGAAGAAAGGAATAAAAAAAGAACCAAAAGCTGCCTTTGCAGCTGGAGAGAACACGAGAGGGCAGGAGGTCAGAGAGAAGCAGCAAAGCTTCAGTGCCAGCGCGGGGAGACTGTCAGAAGCAGGAGATATAAGGGGGCGGTCTTGGGGGAGAAACGAGAAGAAAAAGAGGGAGCTGCCTTTGGGCAGCTCGCAGAGACGCAAGGGACAGGGTGAGCACAGGGAGCTGCCCTTTTGGGCAGCGTGAGAGTGGAGAGAGCAAAGGAGAGAGGGCTGCCTTGGCAGCGTGTGAAGAAAAGCACACGGAACAGGAATTGGAGAGCAGAAAGCTGCCTTTGGGCAGCGTGAGGGACAGAAAATAGAAAGAAAATAGAGGGAGGTCAGAGAGGTTAGAAGAGAGTAGCGCGGATGGGAGGAGGACAGAGACAACGTCAGGTGGACAGAAGCTGCAAGCCTTCTCTCTCTCGGTTAAATCTTTCTAAAACTTCTATTTTATTTCTATTTTTAATAATGTGTAAATAAATTGATTTTGGCTAGAGGTTAATTCAAAGCCATGATTATATCTGTAATATGAATTGATTACCTTCGGTTGTGATTTCTGATCGGATCATATTTATATATATTTTTACTTCGAATTCACTCGTCTTTTCTTAGTTAGTTCCTTATATTTTTGAGCTATTTACGTTATTTTTGTGTTTATAAGATTTGTTATGTTTTGTAGAAAGAATAAAGAAAAGAAAAGAAAACGTGAAAAACAACAGGAAAACAAAAGAAGAATAAAATAAAAGAAGAAAAAGGCAGAAAGGGGGGTGAAAGGAATCCAAGAGAATTGAGGATGGGAAGGAGCTGCCCTTTTGCAGCTGGCAACCTTGACTGACGGGAAGGTTAGGCGTGAAAGAAAAGAGAATAAAAAATTACGAGGGGGATAGAAAGGAGAGGGACACGAAATAGAAAAAAAAAATAAGGTTGGCGTGATTGGTGGGGGGCAGCCCTGCTGCCAGAAGCAGAAAAGGATATAAAAAAATAAAGAAACAGAAGAAAGGGGAATAAGCGCAGAGTGCGCACGGGATTGGGGAGATCGTTGCCCTTGGGCAGCGAGGTCAGAGAGACAGAGGCGGGAGAAGAGACGCTGCCTTGGCAGCGTGACTGAAGAGAGAGGTTAAGAAAGAAAGCTGCCATTTGGCAGCTTGAGCATGAGTTGACGTGCAGAGGTGAGTGAAAGGGCTGCCTTTGGGCAGCGTGGAATAGCAGAAGGCGGGAGAGTCCAGAGAGCAGCAAGAAGCTGCAGGGGAAAGCTGCCTTTGGCAGCTGGAGGAAAAGAGGAGTGAGGACGGAGAAACAAGGCAAGTCAGCACGGGAATAGAGACAGCAAGGGCAGTCCAGATCAGGCGTGACAGCTGCTTTGCAGCTGGTCAGAAGGTAGAGCAGGTTAGAAGCGGAGCGGGGGACTGACGAGAGAAGGCTGCCTTTGGGCAGCTTGTGAAGGTCAGCACGCAGGAATAGGCGCAGAAAATAAGGAGGACAGAGTCAGTACAAAGGTGAGGACGGTCCAATACAGCGTGAAAGGAGAACGCAGACAGAGATCTTCACCTCTCTTTCGGTTTAATCTCTCTAAACTTCTATTTTATTTCTATTTTTAATAATGTGTAAATAAATTGATTTTGGCTAGAGGTTAATTCGAAACCATGAATATATTTGTAATATGAATTGATTACCTTCGGTTGTGATTTCATAAGTTGTGATTTCAATTTACTTATCCGTTCGTATAAAAACTGATTTGTGTATGTTGGTTGAGAGTGCACGCTTAATTTACATGCATGAATTTGATGCTAGAATATAAGTGAATTTCACCTAATCGTTATGAACTTATTTTCACAAGTAGTAAAGGTTGCTAGTCACAATCACGTTAAGTAAATTCTTGGCAAGAGTATCATGCTTTTCATAGTTACGAATGTCTCGTCAATACTTATAGTTTTCACAAAGTTTAATGATCTTTGATTGTATCGCTATTGTGCTTTTCACGTAGGGTGACACACCCCGTCCCGAAGGAGGGCATGCTGGCCGTCACGTGAGAGTGACGTAACCATTTGCACAGTACGGAAGCTTTAAGATACAATTTAAATTGATACACCCGAAGGTGAGTCCTAATTTTGTCCAATCTGTCAGAACACCGTCGAATTCCTCGTAGTCACCACACCTTTGTGATTCCTGAACCTGGAGGGGCGCAAAACCAAAATTGAGTGAAACAAAAAGGAAAGTTGTAGTACTTGACGAGACGAAGAGATTGATACCTACCTCGACGCCTAACTCGCCGGGGATTCGCCGGAAAATGCCTCGAAAGCTCCGGCCAAACTTTGAACTTATCGATCTCCGTGTTCTTACGTCCAAAAACTTCCAACGAAGCACTCCGAGCTTCCTTGGAACCTCACTAAGCTCACTGTGAGCTTGGATTGTCCTAAAACAAAGTCAATTCGAAGATCATGAACAGTGCACTTTCACGGGAGTTTAGAATCTAGGTTTTCCGAAGTAAAACTTACCTGAAATTGGTGTCTACGTGATCGTGGAGTCTCCAGGAGTTCGATGGTGGTCTTAACTCCGTCGTTGGTGGAAGTTTAAGGTTGTTTTGTGGTTGGTTTGTTCGAACGGAGAAGAAGAGTGACAGAGAGAGAGAGATTCGTGAGGGAGGAGAGAGAGAGACAGTATGCAGAAAATAGGGAGAGGATTGAGGGGGTGTGGGGATCCCACGTGTCCAACTCAATCCAAATTGTTAAATTTTCGCCCCTTAGTCCCGTTTAAGGGCATTTTCGTCTTTTCATGTCCTCGGAATTAAAATTCCGGGACGGGCTGTGACAATCTTCCCTCCTTATAGAATTTCGTCCCCGAAATTCCAGCAACCAACTAAATCAACCATACTCCAACAATAGCTTCGGGTAAATCTTTCTCATCCGATTCTCTTTCTCCCACATACTTTTCTACTGAATGATTTCCTTCACAAAGCTTTTACTACTTACTCTGTCTTAATTCTCAGGACCTTCTTTTTCCAATCCAAAGTCGTCCTTGATTCCTTATCAAGTCGAATCCAATTTAATTCTCAATAGTTACACCAGAATCTCATGTGACGAATCTGCCACCTAGTGACAACGCATCGAATCATAAAATATGTTTTGCACCTTAACCAATTCTGAGGGCATCACAAGCTTGTAAGCAACTTCACCAACTTTTCGATAATCACTTAAGTCCGATTAACTTAGGATTTAACTTACCTTCTTTCTCTACCTTGGTTAATTCTTAAATTTCTTCGTCAAGCATTTAAGTTTCAAGTACGACCTTACCAAACAGGCCTAACTTGAAATTTAACAAGTATAACTTCTTCTCGATCTTCCATTCTTAATTTTTCTTCCGTTGGTTTTCAATCCACAAGATGATACTCTTGGCAAACGTGCCAGACATTAATCTTACTGTAGTCTTCTCACCAAGTGCTTCAGTTAGAACAAACTTTACGATCATCCTGATCGTACAATCATGTTCATTAAGCAATACAATTCACTTTCGCTGCCTCATATCAAAATCCTTCCAAGTAATGGATATTGAAGACTTTTTGGATTCGTAAAAATCTTGCACTCTTACCAAATATAATGCCTTCATAACTTCACAGCAAGAATGGTAATCATGATTTCTAAGTCACCCGTAGGGTAATTCATCTTATGAGATTCCATTTATCGTGAAACGTATGCAATCACCCTAACATTTGCATCAACATGCATCCAATACCATTCAAGAAACATCACTAAAAATTTATGATTACCACTATTCTCTGGGAATACCAAAATACGTGCATGAGTGAGGAAATACTTCAGTTGTTGAATCCTTTGCTCACAATTTCCTTCCCACTCATACATAACCTCTTTTCTCGACAGTCTCGTCAATGACAAAGCAATGACTGAAAAATCTTTCACAACCATCCAAGATAGCCTGGTAAGCTAAGAAATTCTGAATCTCAATTACAGCTCGTGGTTGTTCCAATTTCTCAATTTCTGCTATCTTTTAAGGATTCACTTGAATACCTTAAGAATATATAACAAATCTCAGAATGCCACCTGATTCGTCTAACTTTAGCATTTGCTACTTAGCATACAACCAACGTTCTCTCAATTTTTGGTTCACCGACTTAATACGTTTACATGCTCTGCTCTGGCTCAGAATATGCCAGAATATCTTCAATAAAAATGATATCAATCTATCAAGGCATTATTGGAATACTTCATCCATCAACTCATAAAACAGCATGAGTATCCACATAGCATCACCAAACTTCATAAGGACCATAACAAGTCCAGAAAACCATCTTATGATCAACGTCACTTATAATATTCAATTGGTAGTAACCAGATCTCAATTCAATCTTTGAATCTTCGCAATTACTTCTGAGCTGGTTAAATAAACATCAGTACATTACCATGGATAACGGTTCTTAATCGTTACCCGACTCCATTGTCTATAATCAATGAACAATCTCTAAGTCCATTTTCTTCCTCACCAACAAACTGGGGCTCCCCCAAAGCGTTGTACTAGGTTGAATAAAACTTTTATCAACCAATTCTTTCAACTAAATTTCCATTTCCCTTAACTCATCATGAACCAATCTTTAACATAAATTTATACCTGGCAACAAATCAATAGTGAACCTCATATCTCTGCCTGAAGGCAATCCAGGTATACTTTCAAGGAAGACATCAAGAAAGTCTAACCCCTTTTTCATTTTTCACACTTCTCCAAACAACATCATTTAGCACCACATGAGCTAAGTATTTTTGGGCAGCCTTTCAAAACAATCTCTTTGCTTTCACAGCATAAATAATGGTTGAACTCACTTCACTTTGTATACCCACCAAAGTAACCTCTAATTAATCAACTCGATGGAAAGTAACTGGTTTCCCGTAACATTCCATCTAGTCACAACTATAAACAATCACTCTAATGGAATAAAATTAATTGATACAATATATATTCTATTATTACTGAACATTCTAAGTAAGTACAACACTAGCATAAAATAACCTACCGGTTTGCTTGCTTAACGAATCCACGAATGAGTTATTAATATTACGGTCTGCAGCCCGCAATACTGATAAATCATCGTTGTCTCGATAAGTAGGCAACCACTCTCAAAGATATAACATTACTATTTTGTCACTCAATGTAAAATACATATACTCGTCTCAACTACATTTATTTACTACTCTCTAGGTAATAACATACATAATAAGAAATATATCAGTCGAAGTCAACTAGAATGACCTGTACGGCTGATTCAACAATTATCTCAATAATACGTCGGCCGGATCCACTCCGCGTGGTCGGTACGGCCGAGCCTATAACTCACCAATTTCTCATGTGTCAATCGAATCCACTTCTCATGGTCTGTACGGCTGAACATATAACTCATCAAATCTCTCTGTACTCACGGTCAATCCGACCAAACTACTAAATCCATAACTCTGCTGAATCAACACTATGATGTCATAGAAAACTGTTGGGTACAACTGATTATAGGGACGATTCACAATTCTGTGTCCCCTCTGTTCACATAAACACATTCATTAATTTCACACTTCCCAAAGTGTTAATTTTGTACCTGCTGCACAAAGTACATTTCCTTTACTCGAGACACCTTGTCTCAAATATCTGGGATTACCAGTATATCCATCACTTTTACTCTGACCAGCGACATTAAAACCTCAGCTGGAAGAATTAACTCTAGCTTCACTTCTTTCGAAGCTCTGAATCTTTCTATCTCCTTGATATGACGAATCATTAACTTTATCGTCTTCTTTTAATTCCCATTCATTTCTTATTCTTCTTTATTCTCGTTGATCATGTTCTCAGAGTCCTCAAGACTCAACAGCATCTCGTATATTCCTGGTAAGAAGTATAATGGATAGTGGTCACCCAAAATACCACTTCCCTTTTTGCCACCCAGCTTAAAACAACATAACACCTCCACCAATAACAACAATATCTGGATGGAACAAGGCAAGTCTGAAAACTTTCTATAATATCCCTCGATCATCACCTTCCTTGTCTCATATTTGTAAACTCTTGTTTACTACCATCGATAAATGCCGGAGGGATAAACTTTTCCTTAAACAAGTCCTTAAACAATTTTAAATCGGCTGTTCCTCCGGTGACAACAATTAATACTCCTGCTTCCATCAGGATACACGTTCATAACTCAAACCAGGTAGTCATCTCGACCCCTTGTCAGAAGGAAGATTCCTTTGACTTGCATAATCCGAAACATCTTTTCCAAATGGTTAAACCGTTACTTCGCTCCCTCAGGTTCATCATTTCATAAGGTGATTCAAATTCGACTCATAATCCGTCTTAAAATGTCCCTTTTGATAATATACTGAATCACCATTGTAATAGTTTCCCCTAAACCGCTATATTAGGGAGACTAAATTCCTCTAACTACGTGGTTTGCTACGAGGCGGTGTAGTTCTGACAGAATTCACTAGAAACTTCTCAAGATGTCCAAGATTGCAACCATGCTCTGATACCAACTGACACACCCCGTCCCGAAGGAGGGCATGCTGGCCGTCACGTGAGAGTGACGTAACCATTTGCACAGTACGGAAGCTTTAAGATACAATTTAAATTGATACACCCGAAGGTGAGTCCTAATTTTGTCCAATCTGTCAGAACACCGTCGAATTCCTCGTAGTCACCACACCTTTGTGATTCCTGAACCTGGAGGGGCGCAAAACCAAAATTGAGTGAAACAAAAAGGAAAGTTGTAGTACTTGACGAGACGAAGAGATTGATACCTACCTCGACGCCTAACTCGCCGGGGATTCGCCGGAAAATGCCTCGAAAGCTCCGGCCAAACTTTGAACTTATCGATCTCCGTGTTCTTACGTCCAAAAACTTCCAACGAAGCACTCCGAGCTTCCTTGGAACCTCACTAAGCTCACTGTGAGCTTGGATTGTCCTAAAACAAAGTCAATTCGAAGATCATGAACAGTGCACTTTCACGGGAGTTTAGAATCTAGGTTTTCCGAAGTAAAACTTACCTGAAATTGGTGTCTACGTGATCGTGGAGTCTCCAGGAGTTCGATGGTGGTCTTAACTCCGTCGTTGGTGGAAGTTTAAGGTTGTTTTGTGGTTGGTTTGTTCGAACGGAGAAGAAGAGTGACAGAGAGAGAGAGATTCGTGAGGGAGGAGAGAGAGAGACAGTATGCAGAAAATAGGGAGAGGATTGAGGGGGTGTGGGGATCCCACGTGTCCAACTCAATCCAAATTGTTAAATTTTCGCCCCTTAGTCCCGTTTAAGGGCATTTTCGTCTTTTCATGTCCTCGGAATTAAAATTCCGGGACGGGCTGTGACATAGGGGACTTTTGAAGAATGTTTTGAATTGTTGTATGCGTTTTTCCGTCCAATTCAATAACTTAAGGAAAACTTGAAGATTAAAAAAGTGCTGTTCACGGTTAATCTGGAGTATTGAGATTCACAATTTATTAAAAGAACAACTGGAAATCATTTTGTATGCAAGTATAACATGTGTGGAGAAGAACCCTCTAGCTAGTCTGTCATTTATCATTTTACCTTAATTTTATGTTTTTGTCAATTCTGTAATTTAATTAAGTTTAATTTACTTTTCATCAAAACCAAACACCCATCCATTATTAAATTATATTATTTAGTTAGTTTTCTTTATTGTTAGTCTTTTAATTCAATTTCCGTCCATTTCAGTTCTTAGTGTTTAATAAGATCATTTTCATTATTTTGAGTCATTTTAAGTGTGTTTCGAGTTATTAGAGTTTTTAGCCTAGTTTTGTATCCTTGAGTCTTGTTTAATATTTTTAAATTAATTTAGGATAGATTAGCAATCCCTCCTAATCCCCGGCCTAGAACGATACCCTACTTACATCTATACTACAATTGTCAAAAAGAGGGTTTAATTTGTGTGTCAAGAAATTTTCACATCAATTTCATAAGTTGTGATTTCAATTTACTTATCCGTTCGTATAAAAACTGATTTGTGTATGTTGGTTGAGAGTGCACGCTTAATTTACATGCATGAATTTGATGCTAGAATATAAGTGAATTTCACCTAATCGTTATGAACTTATTTTCACAAGTAGTAAAGGTTGCTAGTCACAATCACGTTAAGTAAATTCTTGGCAAGAGTATCATGCTTTTCATAGTTACGAATGTCTCGTCAATGCTTATGTTTTTCATAGAACTTAATGATTCTTGCTTGTATCTCTATTATGCAATTCATGTAGGGAACTTGTAGGGAATGTTTTGGGTTGTCGTATGCAATCATCCAACCCAATAACTTGTGGAAAAACTGAGGGTTAAAAAAGTGCTGTTCACGGTTAATCTGGAGTATTGAAATTCACAATTTATTGAAAGAACAACTGAAAATCAATTTAGGTTGCATATGTGTCATGTGTGGAGAAGAACCCTCTAGCTAGTCCGTCATTTATCATTTCACCTTAATTTCATGTTTTTGTCAATTCTGTAATTTAATTAAGTTTAATTTATTTTTCATCAAAACCAAACACCCATCCATTATTAAATTATATTATTTATTTAGTTTTCTTTATTGTTAGTCTTTTAATTTAATTTCCGTCCATTTCAGTTCCTAGTGTTTAATTTAATTGTTTTCATTATTTTGAGTCATTTTAAGTGTGTTTCGAGTTATTAGAGTTTTTAGCCTAGTTTTGTGTCCTTGAGTCTTGTTTAATATTTTTAAATTAATTTAGAATAGATTAGCAATCCCTCCTAATCCCCGGCCTAGAACGATACCCTACTTACATCTATACTACAATTGTCAAAAAGAGGGTTTAATTTGTGTGTCAAGTAATTCTCGCATCAAATTTTGGCGCCGTTGCCGGGGATTAGCAACTTTGCTAATCCTTTTATTTTTGTTTTTGTTTATGTTTATATTGGTGTTTGTGTATTTTACTTTTGATATTTGATTTATGTTTATATTGGTGTTTGTGTATTTTACTTTTGATATTTGATTTATTTTTCTTTCTTTGATTTTAGATTCAAATGGAGCCGAGGGAAATTTAAAGGAAAGATGCGTCCGGCTAAAGACGTTAAATCAAGCGCTTCTTGGGAGGCAACCCAAGCATTCAACGAAGGGAGACTTTGGAATCACTAACCCAATCAGCTTTGCATTCTTCCACCCTTATCTTTACTGTTTTCATTTTGTTTTGTTTAGTTAGTTGTGTTATTTGGTTGATTTCTGTGAGTTTGTGTTATTTAGTTTAAGTGTGGGGGAAGATTAACCAAAGTCTCTTTACATTAATTTACATATAAAAAAAAAAAAAAAGATAAAATTTAAAATTAATGAAAAAAAAAAAAATACATAAAAAAAATTAAAAAAAAAAAAAATTTAAAAAAATTAAAAAAAAAAAAAAAAAAAAAAAAAGTACAAATATTTTACAATGATGTAAACTAATAGTATTCATTGGTCGGGTGGTGCTTCAGCAGTAGGCGGGGCTTCAGCAGTCGGCTGGGCCACAGAAGGAGGAGGCGGCAGAGGTTGATCAGTTGGAGCTTCACTACGCGGTGCCGCTCCAGAAGACGAAGGCAGATGCAGTTGGAACAAACCCACAAACCTCCGATGATCAAGTAAAATTTGACCATCAGTGTCCTGCATCTGGTCAATCTTCCTCTTCATGCTGGTGGCATAGCTGTGTGCGAGCTTGTGCAATTGTTTATTTTCATGCTTGAGTCCTTTAATCTCATCTTTGAGACTCTGTATTTCAGCCACCAACGATTCAACATGACGGGTTCGGGCAAATAGGCGTTGGGCCATGTTGGACACGGAACCGGCACACTGCACGCTAAGAGCCAGAGACTCCTTAACCGCCAATTCATCAGACCGCCTAGCGAGCAGTCTGTTATCTCTTGGGGTGACAAGGTTCCGGGCCACCACCGCAGCTGTCATATCATTTTTCATCACCGAATCCCCCACGGTAAGGGGACCGGTAGGGGATATGAAGGATGGCCGCCATATGTTGTCTGGTGAAGGCGGAGCTACCTCTTCACCAATGTTCAAGTCAAAACGACGATCAGAAGGGCCAGACATTTTTCAGAGGTGGTGAAGAAAGAAGAGAGTCGGAATGATCAAGATTAAACAAGTGCAAGAAGGGAGTGTTTACAGGAGGGTACTCAAGTGTGTTGAGGAACAAAATTAACGCCTCTATAAAAAGAAGAAATCAAAGAGGCGCTCCTCAAAGAAGCGTCCTCTCGCAAATCGAAGAGTCGGGGCTCCTTTCTCAAAAGCCGGATTCTTTTCTCAAAAGAGGAGTTTCCGTTCTCAAAAGCCGGATTCTTTTCTCAAAAGAGGCGTTTCATTTCTTAAAGGCTGGGCTTGCTCAGAAACCACGAGCCGAACCCCGGATTTTGCAAGATCAATTCGTCCAGACGTGTTGTCACCCGTCACACGCAAACTCAGCTCTGCGAAAATCACGGGCAGTCTGTCGAAGTGCCGATTCCAACCATCTGTCTCTCTCAGCCTAGTCAGCATTTGTCACATGCAACTGGCAGCTTTGCGGAAATTACGGGCAGCTTTGTCAGAAAGCGCGTAATTTGTACTATTCATCCATCCACCGGCTGCCGACACTAAGTGAGAGAACAGTTCCGGTTGTGAAGACAAGTCCTATAAGTTTCTACCTTCGCCTTCCACAGCAAAAGCACACTCTTTCAGCACACCCTTTCAACACTTCTTCATATCCGAAAATGCATTCCCAAAGAATCCTCTCGAGTCATTCTGTGTTCCTCATTCCTTGGGATACTCCTGCGAACAACCCATTCAAAGCAAAAGTATTTCATATCATAAAGGTTGAAAGCAAGAGTATCTCATATCATGCTTTCTCCATGTCCTTCTCCTTGTCTTTGTTTTCCGACAAGGAGAAAGAGAGCAATCAGCCAGCATTTGGTATCAATCTTCCGATCTGGAGCCAACTGCCTGGAACCCCTTCCTGATTGCTTACCTAGCCTTGCTCTCGAGTACTCATCTTCATCATTTTATGCTTTCTCTTCGTCTACCACATCTGCCTGGGGGACAGTAAGGGAAGTGAAAATGATACCTCGAAGCATGTGGAGACAATTCAGCTAGGGACAAGGAGAAAGAAAGCAAGAGGTGGGCACTTGGAAAGATTGAAGAAAGAAATAAGGACCAACACCTTTCCCTCGTGCCTGCCCGTTGTGCAGAAGAAACAAGCAGAGAAGAATGCAGCTTGCACAATCATCCCAGCGGAAGGAGTCCGAACTGAGGAACTAGAGAGACTGCCACATCTGCTTGGAGAACAAATAAGGAACTGCAACTTAACCAAAGAGCAAAGCTTCGCCGTACAATATCATCAAATCATAACTTGCAAGTAAAAAGCTAAGTGTCACCCTGTTCAAGAGGAAAGCTGTGGAAAGTCAACAAGCACGACCAATGATTACTTATTAGTTCTTTTCATTGTCTTTTATCGTGATTTTCAATTTTTTCGTTTGCATTTTTTTTTATTATTTATTTTTTTATTATTATTTTATTTTCTTGCGTTACTTAACTGAATTATTTCTTTTCTTTGCAGGAACTTTTGGTTATTTCCACCCTTGAAGTTGATTGCAGAATTTTAGCTTGGGGGTCATCGCTTGATTTTTCTGCAAACTAGGGAAGTTTTCAGTCCAATTGCTTTATTTTGTTTCTTATTATTTATTTATTTTATTTTTATTTGCATTATAGTGTTTTCTAACATTGGGGACAATGTCTAGTTTAAGTGTGGGGGTAAAGGGTATAAAAATGACCAAATTAAAATTTTTTTGTACCTTCAACTTCGAACTGGTTTCATTTGTTTCTGTGTTGTTGCTTTTTATTTTCTTAATTAGTTTTGTTTTCTCTATAAAAAAAAAAAATATCCAAAAATATTGTCTTGTTTTCCTTATTGTGTTGAATTAGATTTTTGTTAGTTTCCCGACCCAATGATATAACTGGATAAAATTTGAACCATGATCATCAAGAACTTAGTTAACATGTGTTTTGTGAAATTCCTAATTCTCTTGTTAGTTTTGTACATGTTTGATCATCTTTGAAAAACCAAATGCACATAGCCTTGTTAATGTGAAACTAAAGTATGACTTAAAGCTTCATATGTGAATTTAGTGACCATATACATCCTATGTGAGTTTTTGAGCCGATTGAAAGTGTGTGCATTTTTCATACACTCCTATTTTTTTATGTGTGATGAACTTATGTGAGATACATCTCTAGAACTTGCGTAACGATCTTTCGAAATGTTTGTCATTGATTGCATGAATTTGGAAATGATAGAGGCATTAGGTTTACCACTATGGCCCAAATAACCATGTTTCCCAAAGAAAAATGATATCATTAGATTGCCAATTTGAGCCGTGTTTGTTGAGCCTTTTATTTCTTATCACCAGATATGTCTACCCTTATACCTGAAACATTTTTTTTCCTTACCCTTTCCAAGCAAGCTAGTGAGCAATGTGAGATTGTCTTATGAGAAACGGTTGTGAAGTACTTTGAGGGTGTTTGGCAAAAGAATAAGTGTGGGGGTATTTCATGTTTGTATAAAATAAAAAAAATAAAAAAATAAATAAAAAAATAAAAAAAAAATAGAAAAGAAAAGAAAAAGAAAGATTATATACAAAGAAAATAAAAAGTTTTTAAAGTTTCAGTTTAAGGGTGTGATTGGAGGTATCAGAAGAATCGTTGGAGAGCTTGAGTTCTTATAAATCTAGACAAAAGAATTGCTTGCAATGTAGCTTGGAACTTGTGTTTTCCTATTCTTTCATTTCAATAACCCTATCCCTAAGCCTCATTACATCCAATAAAAGTCCTCTTGATTTAAGTTTTGCAATTATGACTGTGGAGAAGTGATCTTTATGCAAGCTTATGGTAGAAATTTCACATTTGATTCTTTGAGCGAAACACATTAAAACTAAACACATGTGTGATTGAGTGCATATCCAGTGAGAAGGTCGCTAGTTTGCATATGATGATTTTAAAAATAAAAACTTGAAATTGCATTAGCATGGCTATCTCACACACTACACTTCAAGGATGATTTAAAGATTACTGCTAATATTTGAATTAGGAAGATGAACTTGGATTATTTTGTTTGGTGCTAGCCATGGTTCTTGATGATTTATGTTCTCAAATGATATTCTATGAGGGTCACATAGACGGAAGCTAATGTTTTTCATGTTAGTACTTTTTCATGTTTTCTTTGTTTTGCTCGAGGACTAGCAAAAGCTAAGTATGGGGGTATTTGATCGGATCATATTTATATATATTTTTACTTCAAATTCACTCGTCTTTTCTTAGTTAGTTCCTTATATTTTTGAGCTATTTACGTTATTTTTGTGTTTATAGGATTTGTTATGCAAAGAAAATAAAAATAGAACAAGTTAAATTTTATGTAATAAATTCGTCAAAAGCAAATTTAAATTACAATATTGCTAATCCATTGTGACGCTAAATGATAAACCAATATTTAAACTTTATATTTCATCCTTTTATATGTCTTCTCTTGTCTAATTTAGTTGGAAGCTTTAAGTATTTATGATACTTTTGATATTTTGTGTTTGTAGGAGTAACATGATTAAAAGAACTTATTTTTCTGCTACGTGAGGCTGCTAGAAACTAAATGAAAATAAAGGTGCGTGGCTTTGCCAGAAAAGTGGGGATTCCACTTAATTTGCAGAAAATAGCAAAGAAATTAGAGAAGAAAGTGGAGAGCACGGGGGACATCAATGATGGGGTTTCCACTGGTGGCCTTGGGGGCTTTGAAAAGAAATCATTGCCTTTTGTTTAAGGCAACAGACGGAACAGCTGGTTTACATCGTGGGAGGGTGAAGAAAGGAATAAAAAAAGAACCAAAAGCTGCCTTTGCAGCTGGAGAGAACACGAGAGGGCAGGAGGTCAGAGAGAAGCAGCAAAGCTTCAGTGCCAGCGCGGGGAGACTGTCAGAAGCAGGAGATATAAGGGGGCGGTCTTGGGGGAGAAACGAGAAGAAAAAGGGGGAGCTGCCTTTGGGCAGCTCGCAGAGACGCAAGGGACATGGTGAGCACAGGGAGCTGCCCTTTTGGGCAGCGTGAGAGTGGAGAGAGCAAAGGAGAGAGGGCTGCCTTGGCAGCGTGTGAAGAAAAGCACACGGAACAGGAATTGGAGAGCAGAAAGCTGCCTTTGGGCAGCGTGAGGGACAGAAAATAGAAAGAAAATAGAGGGAGGTCAGAGAGGTTAGAAGAGAGTAGCGCGGATGGGAGGAGGACAGAGACAACGTCAGGTGGACAGAAGCTGCAAGCCTTCTCTCTCTCGGTTAAATCTTTCTAAAACTTCTATTTTATTTCTATTTTTAATAATGTGTAAATAAATTGATTTTGGCTAGAGGTTAATTCAAAGCCATGATTATATCTGTAATATGAATTGATTACCTTCGGTTGTGATTTCATAAGTTGTGATTTCAATTTACTTATCCGTTCGTATAAAAACTGATTTGTGTATGTTGGTTGAGAGTGCACGCTTAATTTACATGCATGAATTTGATGCTAGAATATAAGTGAATTTCACCTAATCGTTATGAACTTATTTTCACAAGTAGTAAAGGTTGCTAGTCACAATCACGTTAAGTAAATTCTTGGCAAGAGTATCATGCTTTTCATAGTTACGAATGTCTCGTCAATGCTTATGTTTTTCATAGAACTTAATGATTCTTGCTTGTATCTCTATTATGCAATTCATGTAGGGAACTTGTAGGGAATGTTTTGGGTTGTCGTATGCAATCATCCAACCCAATAACTTGTGGAAAAACTGAGGGTTAAAAAAGTGCTGTTCACGGTTAATCTGGAGTATTGAAATTCACAATTTATTGAAAGAACAACTGAAAATCAATTTAGGTTGCATATGTGTCATGTGTGGAGAAGAACCCTCTAGCTAGTCCGTCATTTATCATTTCACCTTAATTTCATGTTTTTGTCAATTCTGTAATTTAATTAAGTTTAATTTATTTTTCATCAAAACCAAACACCCATCCATTATTAAATTATATTATTTATTTAGTTTTCTTTATTGTTAGTCTTTTAATTTAATTTCCGTCCATTTCAGTTCCTAGTGTTTAATTTAATTGTTTTCATTATTTTGAGTCATTTTAAGTGTGTTTCGAGTTATTAGAGTTTTTAGCCTAGTTTTGTGTCCTTGAGTCTTGTTTAATATTTTTAAATTAATTTAGAATAGATTAGCAATCCCTCCTAATCCCCGGCCTAGAACGATACCCTACTTACATCTATACTACAATTGTCAAAAAGAGGGTTTAATTTGTGTGTCAAGTAATTCTCGCATCACCAATCCACTTAGAATGTAACTTACCGGGAAATAACCGTAGACGGGAATTGAACAATAGCACTTTCTGCCCTATTGAGAATGTTTTGCCTCGAATCATCTTATCATGGAAAACTTTGGTCTTCTCCTTGTAAATGCTCGCATTCTCGTACGCTTCATGCCTTATCTCATCAAGTTCATTTAGTTGCAACTTCCTATGACTCCCTGCGGCATTTAGGTCCATATTGAACTTCTTGACGGCCCAATGAGCTTTGTGTTCCAATTCAACAGGGAGATGGCACGGCTTGCCATAGATGAGCCAAAATGGGGACATTCCAATGGGTGTCTTGTACGCCGTACGATATGCCCAAAGTGCATCATCTAACCGTAAGCTCCAATCCTTCCTTGTAGGCCCAACGGTCTTCTCTAGAATTTGTTTGATCTCACGGTTGGAAACCTCGGCTTGGCCATTCGTTTGAGGATGGTAAGGTGTAGAAACCCTATGGTTGACATTGTATTTCCTCAATAACGCCTCTATGGTCCGGTTGCAGAAGTGCGATCCTCTATCACTTATGATGACACGTGGCATGCCAAACCTTGCAAAAATGTTAGTTCTAATAAAATCTGCAACCACTTTAGAGTCATTAGTCCGGGTGGCTTTAGCTTCCACCCACTTCGACACATAATCAACCGCAAGCAAAATATACATGAAACCATACGAGGAAGGAAAGGGACCCATAAAATCAATTCCCCAAACATCAAAAATTTCAACATTAAGGATAGAAACTTGCGGCATTTGATCCCTAGCACCTATGTTACCCATTCTTTGGCATTTATCACATGTTAAGCAAAAAGTTCTAGCATCCTTAAAGATAGTAGGTCAATAGAACCCACATTGTAACACCTTAAGTGCTGTTCTTTGTGTGCCAAAGTGACCACCACATGCATATGTGTGACAAAAACTTAAAATTGAACGAAATTCAGAATCATGCACACATCGACGTACAATCTGATTCGGGCAAAATTTCCACAAATATGGATCATCCCACACATAAAACCGTGCATCATGCCTAAGTTTATCACGTTGGTGCCTAGTGAAAGTGCTTGGAATTTGTTTTGACACCAAAAAGTTCACCAAATCGGCATACCAAGGCTCACTAACCTTTATGGACGACAATTGTTCATCGGGGAATGTCTCGACAATGGGTAGGGACTCCTCATTATGCACCATGCGGCTTAGGTGGTCAGCCACCACGTTCTCACTTCCTTTCTTGTCACGAATCTCAATATCGAACTTTTGAAGTAGCAACATCCAACGAATTAGCCGCGGTTTGGCTTCATTTTTAGTGAGCAAGTATTTCAAAGCTGCATGGTCAGTGAAAACAATTACTTTAGTCCCAATTAAATATGATCTAAACTTATCTAAAGCAAAAACAACGGCAAGAAGTTCTTTTTCCGTAGTGGAATAGTTCAACTGTGCATCATTCAACGTCCGTGAGGCATAGTAGATGACATGCGGCCTCTTGTCCTTCCTTTGTCCCAAAACAACTCCTAACGCATAATCGAACGCATCACACATAAGCTCGAACGGTAGGCTCCAATCTGGTGGGACAATGATTGGTGCCGGAGTGAGTAGGTCCTTGAGATGGTTGAATGCTTGCTCACACGCCTCGTTGAACTCAAACGACATTTCCTTTTGTAGGAGACGGCATAGAGGTTGTGCAATCTTGGAAAAGTCCTTGATAAATCGTCGATAGAATCCTGCATGACCAAGAAAAGAACGAACCTCTCTCACCGAAGTAGGAGAGGGTAAGTAGCATACAAGATCTATCTTAGACTTATCAACTTCAATTCCTTTTTCAGAGATTATATGACCCAAAACAATACCTTGTTTAACCATAAAATGGCATTTCTCCCAATTTAACACAAGGTTTGTTTCCACACAACGTTTCAAGATTAAAGTGAGATTATCTAAGCAATTATCAAATGAACTACCAAACACACTAAAATCATCCATGAATATCTCAATAATCCTTTCAACATAATCAGAAAATATGCTAACCATACACCTTTGAAATGTGGCAGGAGCATTGCACAAACCGAATGGCATGCGTCGATATGCAAACGTTCCAACGGGACAAGTAAAAGTGGTCTTTTCTTGATCATCCGGGGCAATGACAATTTGATTATAACCAGAGTATCCATCAAGAAAACAATAAAAGGAATGACCCGCTAACCTTTCAAGCATTTGATCTAGGAACGGCAATGGGAAATGATCCTTCCTTGTGGTGGCGTTTAGCTTCCTATAATCAATGCATACTCACCAACCGGTTTGGATTCGTGTGGGTACAAGCTCATTCTCCGCATTCTCAACAACCGTCACTCCAGATTTCTTGGGCACGCATTGAATAGGTGAAACCCAACGGCTATCGGAGATAGGATAGATCACTCCACAATCAAGGAGCTTGATTATCTCATTTTTCACAACTTCCATCATTGGAGGGTTGAGACGGCGTTGAGCCTCTCTAGTTGGTTTGGCCCCCTCCTCAAGAAATATGTGATGCATGCACGTTGTAGGGCTTATACCCTTGATATCGGCCAAGGTCCATCCTAGGGCAGATTTGTACTCCTTCAAGACTCGAACTAGTTTCTCTTCTTCTTGTGCCGTGAGGAATGAGGATATGATGGCAGGTAGGGTCTCATTTTCTCCCAAGAAAATGTACTTCAAATGGCTTGGTAATGGTTTGAGTTCAAGGACAGGTGCCTGAATTATTGATGGAAGCAACTTGTTAGTTGAAATGGGAATGGAATCGAAGTTAGGAGACTTACCACCATGCTTAGGTAATGACTCAAGGGCAGCAGCCAACTCAATGAATTCCTCACTATAAGCCACGACATGGAATGGTTCATGCATGCCGTGGGTTAGCATATGGTTTGCATCCATGGTTTTGAGTTCCATGCCTCTTATAATGAATTTTTCAAGCACATCGTCATTCAAATCTTCAAGATATCCTTGCGCCAAAGAGTCAATTATATCAATAGAGAAACATGAATGGTCCTCACTAGGGTACTTAATAGAATCTGAAAGATTGAAATTAACAACTTCCCCATAAAATTCCATGGACAAAGTTCCATTAAACACGTCAATTTTAGTCCGGGCCGTCTTCATGAATGGCCTTCTAAGGAGGATGGGCAATGAAGGGGTATGGTCCGATTCATCCATTTCGAGAACATAGAAATCCGCCGGAAAGATTAAGTGATTTACCTGCACAAGAACATCTTCCAAAACTCCCTTTGGATAGGCGTTAGATCTATCGGCCAATTGTATGATTACACCATCATTTTTCAACACTCCTAAATTCATAGATGCATAAATTGAGTATGGCATAACATTTATAGAAGCACCTAAATCTAACATGGCAGATTCAAAGCGAGTGTTTCCAATGACACAAGGAATTGTAAAACTACCCGGGTCTTTGCATTTGGGGGGTAGTTTGCGTTGCAAGATGGCGGATACATTTTCACCTACCTTGACAACCTCCTTGGTTGACATCCTCTTCCTAGTGGTGCACAATTCCTTTAGAAACTTGGCATATCTCGGGACTTGCTTGATTGCATCCAAAAGGGGTATGTTGACTTGAACTTTCCTAAATGTCTCAAGGATGTCCTTTTCAGCTTCCTCATTCTTTGTTTGCATAAACCTACTAGGAAAAGGAACATTCGAAGGAAAAACATTAGTAGGAATTGAATTTGACACATTCTTACCCTTATTGGACGATTTGGACAGATTTGGGGTACTAGAAGCTTACGGCAAAGGTGGAACCACCTTTGCCGTGGGTAGGCTTGCTTCTTCCTCTTCAATTTGCAAGTTTTCATCCTCTTTGAGACCTAATTTTGATGGTATAGGACCTGCCCCAACTTCTTTTCCACTTCTCAACAATATGGCTTTTGCACTTTCGAAACCTCCTTTTGGATTTGGAATGGTAGAACTAGGAAGTTGGCCTTGGTCTCGAAACTTCCCTACAAAATCTGCAATCTGCCCAATTTGTTTCTCCAAATGATCCACCCTCTTGTCTTGGTTTTGCATCGCTTTGGCTTGATTTTCTTGCCCCTGAGACAAGTTAGTTAGTAACTTAATAAGTGTATCATTGTCTAGAGATGTACCTGAAGCATTTGGGGCAGATTGTTGTGGAACATGTGGGGGTGCGTATGGCTTGGTGAAAAACCCCGGGGGTTGTTGCCTAAAGCCTCCTTGTTGTTGAGGTTGTTGGGCCTCCCTCCACTTGAAGTTTGGATGGTTTCTCCAACCTGGATTATATGTGTTTGAATATGGATCGTTCCTCGGTTGGTTTTGGCCTTGAAATCCAATTGCGTTAGCGCTCTCCCATCCACCATTCTTAATGAGTTGAGGGCACTTTTCCGAGGCATGTCCTTGGATAGAACATACGCCACACACCATTGGTCCTTGCATCCTCATTCCTTCGGCCATCTGAGACACAATAGAAGTAAGATTAGCTAATTGTGAATGAATATCGGGTGTGGAACTTACTTCATGCACTTGTTGCTGTGGGGGTCCTCTTTGGCCAACGCCTTCGTATTGTTGAGCGTTCACTGCTCGATTAGCAATCAAGATCTTGGCAGCCATGGGTGTTTTGTCCACCAATGCTCCACCCGCCGAGGC
Source organism: Malus domestica (assembly GCF_042453785.1). Lineage (NCBI taxonomy): Eukaryota > Viridiplantae > Streptophyta > Magnoliopsida > Rosales > Rosaceae > Malus > Malus domestica. Next base: position 23,004,921 of record NC_091671.1, on the reverse strand, counting down.
ATCGAGCATTTGACATTCAAGTGGTAGGAGCCCCTCGTAAAAGTATTGTAGAAGTAACTCCTCCTTCATTTGATGCTGTGGACAAGAAACAACAAGTGATTTAAAACGTTCATAATAAGTAGGAAAAGACTCACCTTCTTCTTGCTGAATACCACTAATCTTTTTACGTAGGAGAATGATTCGAGAAGTTGGGAAAAACTTCTCCAAAAACGCCCTCTTCATACTCTCCCAAGATGTGACAGTTCCGGGAGCTAACTCGTACAACCAATCTTTGGCTTTATCCATTAAAGAGAATGGAAAAGCCTTCATCTTCAAAATACTTCCGTCGACGTTAACCGGAGTCATGCTTGAACACACCACTTCAAATTCTTTTAAATGCTTGTTCGGATCCTCCATGGACAGCCCATGGTATTTTGGAATGTGGTGGAGCAAACTCGACTTTAACTCGAACTCTTCGGTCTTACCTTGTGCAGCCGTGGGATATTGGATACACAAAGGTGTGGCATTATCTAATCCCGAAGCGGCGAGCTCCTTGAGTGTTCAGTTGTCCATGGCCATGTCTTGCACTACTTCTCCCACTTGTGCCGTGGGTATCTCCTCCTCTTCTGGAACTTGTTCTTCAAGGTCAGGTTCCGGGCTAAATGGGTTAGACTCTTGTTGGTTCCTCCTTCGTCTCAAAGTTCTCTCAAAATCGTCGTCAAAGTCCAAAATATGCTCACGAACAGGGTGGGAACTTCGAGTCATGCACTAGTACCTTAAAAACAAAGAAACAAAACAAGGTCAGAAACTTCAACAAAATAAATGAATGAAAAGAAACAATCAAAGGGATTAGCAAAGTTGCTAATCCCCGGCAACGACGCCAAAAATTTGATGCGAAATATATAAGCACACAAATTAAACCCTCTTTTTATCAAATGTAGTAAAGTATGTAAGTAGAGATCGTTCTAGGCCGGGGATTAGGAGGGATTGCTAAATCACTTGAAAACTGACTTAGAAACGTAAAAACAAAGTTTAAAACACTAAACTAGACTCAAAGAATGCAAAACTATACTTTAAAATACTAAGATAAACAAAAAGATTCAAAACAGCAACCAAAGACTCAAAACTGCCTTAAAAACACTTTCTGGGCAGTTTTGGGACTCTAACATAAACTTGGACGAATTTTGGTTTTCTAATGAACTAAAACACTTAAAAACATAATCTAAGACAAGTTCTAATTAATATGACTCAAAGAAATAAGATGGGGTTGATTTTGGACGAAAATAATTAAATTAAGACAAGAACAAAGTAAACAGATTCTTAGACAAATTTGGGTGAATCAAAACGCTTAAAAACACAAACTAAAGTGATTACTAACTAATCTAACACTTTGAAATAAATGGGAGATTGGTTCTTGACGAATTTGAAAACAAAACAAACTTTGTAAAACAAAACAGATTGTAAATGAATTTGAATGAAACTTATGGATGGAAGGTTAGCTAGGAGGTTCTTCTTCACACATGTCACACTTGCATACAAAACGATTTCCAGTTGCTTTTCGATAAACTATGAATACTCAACGTCCCAGATTAATCGTGAATTGCACTAATTAAACCTCAGTTTTTTTTTCACAAGTTATTGAGTTGGATGATTGCATACGACAACCCAAAACATTCCCTACAAGTTCCCTACATGAATTGCATAATAGAGATACAAGCAAGAATCATTAAGTTCTATGAAAAACATAAGCATTGACGAGGCACTCGTTACTATGAATTGCATGAAACTTATGCCAAGAATTTACTTAACGTGATTGTGACTAGCAACCTTCACTACTTGCGAATATAAGTTCATAACAATTAGGTGAAACTCCCTTATATTCTAGCATCAAATTCATGCATGAAAATTAAGCGTGCACTCTCAACCAACATACACAAATCAGTTTTTATACGAACGGATAAGTAAATTGAATTCATAGCTTATGAAACGCAATTAGAAGTAATCAAATCATATTGCAAGCATAAACATGGTTTCGAATTCCCCCCTAGCTAAGGGGGGTTTAGTTTCTCATACTCACAAAGCAAAGATAATCAAATTTAGACATTGAAAACAAAAGAAAGAAAACACCTAGACGCTCCAATGATCCACTTTGAACAACAAGCACGCCTATGGACTGTCCTCCTTCCTCTTTGCTGCGGCACAAGACTTGGGGACAGGTTTTGGGTGATATTTTTATGGAGGAATGGATGTGAGATGGTATGGTAGTGTTTAGGATAGGTGGAGGGTGCGGCAAAGGTAAGGAATTATGGATGTATGGTGATTTGGGAGTGTAGAATGGTGTGGAATGTGGCTGGACGAATTTCTGAGATGAAAGGGGGTATTTTTCATGTCCCTAGTGTTCTTCCCTTCACTCCCTATTTATAGAAGCTCCAAAGCAAAGAATCACTCAAGTGGCTTCAATAAACAATACAAACAAAGACCAAAATGATGCAAAAACAGCTAGTTTACATGCTCTTTTATCATTGTGTCTTGCCTTTAACAAAAGGCAATCATTCATCTCTTGCTAATTCAACTCCTTTGTAGCTGTCCATGTGCCTTCATTCTTCAATTTCTGATGCATTTGCCTTGTATTCCATCCCTTTTCCACATGTACTAGCTGTTAGACAACTTTCACACACATGTTTTGCATCATTTCATCTTGCAAACATCAACTTTTGGCCACTTTACACCTCTACACACATGCTATGCATCATTTTAGCTTGCAATTATGTTTGTAGTTGCTGAAAATGTGAATACAACTTGTAAAGCAATCCAACAAATGGCATCTTTCACTTCTTTTCCTTTCAAATTGTTCCTTAAGTGTATGTATCTGCACACTTCCATACTTCAACTTCATTATTTAGATTTTTGCATGTGTTGAAACCCTTTTTAAAACACCAAAAACGTCCATCCCACTTGCTCCATATGCATGCAATCCATTTTGGCCCAAAATTGCTCCAAATTGCACCAAAATGCACTTTCTTTCCAACTTTGCTATTAGGACCTATAAACACACGAAAATAGCTTAAAACACTCTTATAAGCAATAACTAACGAAGTAAATGCAAGAAAACATGTTAACTAAGTCGCATAAATATGCTCCTATCAAATTCCCCCACACTTAGCTTTTGCTAGTCCTCGAGCAAAACAAAGAAATAAAACGAAACAAAACAAATAAATCACAACCTAAACCTTCCAACATTTGCCTCAGGGATTTCCAATGCACATGACATGTTAAAAATCATTATCCCCACATATTTGAATCATCTTACACTTAAGCACATACTTAATCATAGTCACCATTTACTTGTTCACAATTAATCGATTAAAACAATGTTTTTGATGTAGTAACATGCCTTAGAGAATTTACTCAATTCCTTACCAAGTATGCACTCAATTTTACTCAGATTTTCTAACTACACACCCTATACTAGTCATATGTGAGAAGATTGATGTAGATATGAAAACGAACACTCACATATATGTATCACAAAGAACGCAATTTCTGGAGTTAATAAGCATGTTTAGATATGATCTCATGAATGGAATGCTACTACTTAGATGCGAGAACCAGTGACACCATATGCTAATACCAAATCCATTGGTTCTTTGGAATGCATTAAGAAGCATATATAATCACCAGAAAATGCTGATTCTCCCAAGAGCTCATTATGAGTGGACACACCTGTGAATCCAAGATTTTAAAACGGTTGTTGAGTATAACTTTGCAATGTTCAGAATTAGCCCCCAAATGAAACTTTATGGGGGAGACTATCACTAAGGAAGATATGTTGGATAGGACTTTCAGTACTTTTTATGCCTTCAACGTGCTTCTGCAACAATAGTATAGAGAGCGAGGCTTTACTGAGCACTGTGTTATTTCTGCTGTAAGAGCAAAAAGGTTGTTACCAAAAGGTTGCCAGGGATATTTAGTTCATGTAGTGCTGAATGATGTTGCTTCTAGTAGTGTGGAGGATGTTCGAGTAGTCAGGCATTTTCCTGATGTATTCCCTGATGATTTACTGGGATTGCCGCCATACCGAGATGTGGAGTTCACTATTGATTTGCTTCCAGGTACGGATCCTATATCTTTGACTCCATATAGAATGGTTCCTGTTGAATTGAGGGAATTGAAAGTCCAGTTGCAGGAATTAATCAATAAAAGTTTTATTCAGCCTAGTACTTTACCCTGGGGAGCTCCAGTTTTGTTTGTAAGGAAGAAAGACAGGACTTTGAGGCTATGTATTGATTATAGGCAATTGAATTGGGTAACAATTAAAAACCGTTATCCATTGCCGCGTATAGATGATTTGTTTGATCAGCTTCGAGGTGCCTGTGTGTTTTCTAAGATTGATTTGAGGTCTGGTTATTACCAGTTGAAGATCAGCAGTGAGGATGTCCCTAAGACTGCTTTCAGGACTGTTTATGACACACCCCGACCTAAATTCGAGGCATGCTGGCCGTCACGTGAGGGTGACGTAGCCATGTGCACAATGCGGAAGCAATAATGATATAAGAAATGCGAATAAATAAAAACCAACGGACTAAAACACTAGATGAGATAAGGTGAAAATGCGATATTAGAAGTGACTACACATAACCAGAGCGTAGGTATCCTAGGTGCAGTTCAACAGGACGAATACTAATTATACAATACCAAAGATGGTCCTACAATAGTGATAATCTGTCAGAGCTGCCGTGAATTCCTCGTGAGCCACCAACGGGCACTCCTACCTAAAACTTGGAGGGGCGCAAAACAGAAAGTGTGAGTGGGCAAAAACAAAGCTTTTTAAAATCATTTCATTTATCAAAAGTAGTAACCCCTCACCGTAAAACCTGTATAATTCCCAGAAAATAACATATACAATATATCTCAAAATCATATTCAAAATAGCAATCCACCGAATATACCATGTCAAATCTCATAAATAAATAAGTAAGCCAGGTGCAATAAATCAATATGAAATAGCATGCTAGCCGGAGTCACCTAAAGTGACCTATACGGCTGGGTCCACAACTCATCAATCAAAATTCTGCACACGAGTCGGAACCACCTAATGTGGTATGTACCACAGGCTAGGTGTAAATAAATACGCTTAAGTGCTATGGTCACGTGAAGGCTGTGCAAAGTATCGCAAGTCACTTACGAGTCGGAACCACCTAAAGTGGTCTGTACCATAGGTTGGCACCTGCCTTGGATCCAAGGTGAGTGTGTGGTGCGGGATGTGAACGATCACGTGAAGGCTAGGCCTTGTCTTTGGGCGAAGCACTAACACCGGGGTGCAGGATAAATAGCTCAAAATACATCTCAGCACTAATGTACTCATTACCATCACTACCATCAATATACTCACCTGAAGCTTACCTAAGCGTCTACAGTGGCGAGCAACAATATATAACCATACTAACGCACAATTAAACATAAAGTGCATTTGACATGGCATTTCAAAGTATCAAATCATTTAATTAAGTTTTCTGGGAAAAATACCAAGTATATAGATATATACTGAAAACCAAAAGCCCACTCACTGATATGTGGAAGGGTCGTAACCCCCGAGACCTACTCAAGATAGGTCTCACCTATATGCAAAACAACTATTTAAACTTTATTTTTAAGCACATAAACAAAACTAGGTAATAACTTCTCATACATTGCTCAATTGGGGTATTTGAATATACCACAGTGACCTACTCAACCTCAAGAACATCCCCATATTTTTAGAAAAATTTTCTGACGTCCCATGCGTCGCCCACGCGCAGGCACGTGCCTGGCACACTGACGGATTCCCTAACGGCGTTAGGGAATATTCCGTTAAATAAAAGCATATGCCGTTATGTTTACCTGATGGCGATAGAATATTCTGTCAACTTTAACGGAATATTCGCCTCCTTCTTTCTTGGTTCGCCGGAGTCCAGCGCCAGTCACCGCTGCTCTTGTCGGATTCTGGAAAAACTTTAGACTTCAATATCTTTCTCATTTCTACACCAAATCTCACAAATTTTATACCAAAATGAAGCCCTCAACAAGTAGAACATGATCGTACCCTTCAAAGGTCCTAAAAGCAACGGAAACTCGCCGAAAAAATCTCATGAAAATCGGCCAAACTTGCAACTCGATAAACCCGAGTGTTCTAACGTTAAAACCACTCCAAAATTGATCCAACGTGCTAGAAAAGCAAGAAGAATACCTTCTTAGGTCTCAAAATAACTTAAAACCTTCGTGATCACGTCGGAGGAAAAATCAACCCTCACCGGAGTTCGGGTAACTCAAGTTTTACAAGTCCTCATGACCAACTAAGGGTATGGATGAGTTCCTGATCTCACAAGGAGTACGAACTACCTTCACAGCCTCGATCCGTGACTGGTGAAGCTCGTTGAGAGATTGACCGTACACTTGTACGGAAAATGGGAAAATCCGAGAGAGAAGAGAGAGAAAGAGAGTTAACGGGAGTGGTATGGGTGTGTGTGTGTGGTCCAGATTGCAGCCAATCAAACAAAACCTTAAGTCTTTTAGTTCTAATTGGGTCCAATTAATTAGGAATAGAACTAATTTGTCTAAAACCTTAGCCTATACACACACACATAACTCAACGATTAAAGGGCATAATAGAAATTTCCACGCTCTCGAGGATAAAATAATATATACATTCGGGACGAGCTGTCACAACCTACCCCCCTTGAGAAAATTTCGTCCCCAAAATTCCATACAATAAAGTATAACCACTAATAACCGTAAAATAAGCCTGGATACATTTCCTTTATACGATACTTAGCCTCCTAAGTAGCCTCTTCCACTGAATGATTCCTCCACAACACTTTCACTAAGCGCACGGTCTTATTCCTCAGAACCTTATCTTTCCAATCCAAAATCGTCACTGGCTCCTCATCATAAGTCAAATCTGAATTAATTTCCAATGGTTGAGGAAGTATCACATGCGATGGATCAGAAACATAATGATGAAGCATATAAACATGGAACACATCGTGCACTTTAGACAACTCTGGAGGCAACTCGAGCCTGTAAGCAACTTCATCGACTCGTTCGGTGATTTGATACGGTCCGATATACCTAGGACTTAGCTTACCCTTTTTCCCGAACTGCACTACACCTCTCCACGGTGATAGCTTCAAAAATACCCAATCACCCACTTTATACATGATAGGAGCATATTTATGCGACTTAGTTGGCTTGTTCTTGTGCATTTATGTCGTGTTTCCTTAGTTATTTTAATGTTTAAAGTCATTTTCGTGTGTTTTCAGACTCTAAGTACAAAGTATGCAAGAAGATGCATTTTGGAGGCCTTTGGAGCATGTTTCGGGCTTGGAATGGATAGCAAATGCATGGGCCAAGTGGATGGACGAATTTGAGAACTAAAGAGGCCAAGAATATGAAGAATTATGGTCCAAAAGATGAAGAAAATAGCCCAAAAAATCTGTCACCCCAACTTGCATTCCTTGCCATGCAAACCACATAGAATTCCCTTTGGATTCCATGCCATGCTTGATCACTCTTGTCCCCTACATAATTTCTAATTTCATGCTTCAATTCATTTAATTATTACACTCAATTGCTTGATACCTCTTGTTCCCTTCACTCATTAGATTTTAGACAACATTTACATCCATTACATGCACCAATTGATGCTCCATCATTCACATTTGGAATCCCATGCCTTGTGTACCACATGTTGCTGCACCTTTGACCCATTTATTGACACATTTTCACCTCCCTTTCCATCTCTATGCAATGTATACAATCATTCATGCTCCCTAGCTTCAAGACCACTCCATTTTACCCTTCACACTTTGCATCATCACTTCATTTTCACCCTTGGACCATTGCACACCACACACACAAATTACCATGCATTTCATCCTTAACCTAACCTGATTTTCTAAGGTTTTTGGGGCCTATAAATACATGTTTACACCCCTTGGCCAAAGAACAATCCCCCATATTCATCATTTTATCACAGAAATTCGTCCATACACACCCTAGGAAGCAAAACACCCCAAAAACACCATTCTAGTGCCTAGAAAACATAATAGCCACTCCACCTTCTTCCACCCTCTTTGCCTAGTTCTCCACCATCTTCCAACCATCAAACACTCTTCCACACTCACCCTAAACCCCTCCATATCATTCCCCATCCATTCTACACCATAAATCCACCCAAAAATCTGTCCACAAGCTTCATGCCGCAACAAGGAGGAAGGGAGATCCATTGATGCACTTGCTTTCCAAGTTGGAGCATTTTAGGTGTTTTCTTTCCTTTGATTTTAATGTCTAATTTTATGTATCTTTGTATTGCAAGAATGAGGAACTAAACCCCCTTAGTTGGGGGGTGATTCGAAACCATGTACATGCTTGCAATATGATTTGATTACATTCAGTTGTTATTTCATAAGTTGCGGATTCAATTCGTTCATCTACTTGATTGATAACTTATTTGTGTATGTTGATTGAGAGTGCACGCTTAGTTTTCATGCATGAATATGATGCTAGATTATGAGGGAGTTTCACCTAATAGTTACAATCTTATAATTACAAGTAGTGAAGGTCGCTTGAAAACGATCGCGTTAAATGAATTCTTGGCACTAGTTTCATGCTCATCATAGTAACGAATGCCTCGTCAACACTTATAGTTCTCATTGTGCTTCATGATTCTTGATTGTATCTTTATTGTGCTCATCACGTAAGGAACCTTTGAGGAATGCTTTGAATTGTTGTATGCGCTTTTCCATCCAATTCATTAACTTAAGGAGAACTTGAAAGTTAATTTAAGCGTATCTAATTAACTTGGGGTGTTGAGTTTCATAATTTATTGAAAGAACAACTGAAAATCATTTTGTTTGCAAGTGTGTCATGTGTGGAGAAGAACCTCCTAACTAGCCTTTTATCCATCATTTTCATCCAAAAGCGTTTTACAATCTGTTTTGTTTTAAAGTTTCTGTTTTGTTTTCAATTTTCGTCCAAAACAAATCCCCCTTTATTTTGAAGTCTTAGATTAGTTAGAAAGTGTTTTGATTTGTGTTTCTAAGTGTTTTGATTCAAGTTTTCATCCAACTTCGTCCAAGGTCTTGTTAGGTTCTCAAAACTGCCCAGAAAGTGGTTTTTAGGCAGTTTTGAGTCATTAGGTTGCTGTTTTGAGTTTTATGTTTGTTTAAGTATTTTAAAGTATAGTTTTGCATTCTTTGAGTCTAGTTTAGTGTTTTAAATTTTGTTTTTATGTTTTTAAGTCAGTTTTCAAGTGTTTAGCAATCCCTCCTAATCCCCGGCCTAGAACGATCCCTACTTACATACTTTACTACATTTGATAAAAAGAGGGTTTAATTTTGTGTGTTAACTTATTTTACGCATCAATACACTCGATCAATGGCATGCCTGTCTGCTAGACTCTTTTGTCGATCATGGGCCGCTTTCAGGTTAGATTTAATTACCTGAATATTCTGAGTAGTCTCCTCTACAATCTCAGGGCCCACTAAAACTCTTTCACCAACCTCTGACCAACACAAAGCAGTACGACAAGATTTGCCATAAAATGCCTCAAATGGTGGCATACCAATACTTAACAATCTTCGATATGAATAATTTAGCTAATCAGCTTAAAGAATATTTCTCCCTCACTGGAATAAAATGCACTGACTTAGTAAGCCGATCAACTATCACCCAAATGCCATTATAACCATTTTTTGTACGAGGAAGCTTGTACACAAAATCCATAGTAATACCTTCCCACTTCCATTGTGGCACGGGAAGTGGCTGCATCAATCTAAATGGCTTTTTCCTCTCAGCTTTGACCTGCTGACAAATGGCACACCTACTCACATACTCAGCAATTTCACTTTTCATACCCAGCCAATAATAAATTGGCCTAATAGTATAATACATTTTAGTGCCTCTCGGATGTTGGAAATGTGCCCTAAAACCAATCATATGATGATACTTTACGGACATTTCACATGTTAAACTAATCTAGTTTAATATCAAGGGCAAAGATTATTGTTTGAGCCGTCTCATATAAATGTTATATGCTTAAACGATAAGTCCAAGGAATATGTGATTGGGAGAATGCAATCTAAAGAAGTTAGATTCATGAGACCATTCTTTCGTAGACACATCCTAAACGTTCCTGATCATAGGATTGCCAATTGGGCATTGACAGTCCGTTAAGATCAGTACGTGATGTGTCTTCTCTCAGGGAGAGTGACTAGTCTCGAGTCATTGGTGTGTGTGACATCAAGACAAGTACGTAGGTGCTTAATAGAGAATGAGTTCACTGAACACGATCAACGAAGAGTTCTCATATTCATGTCACATGAGAACTCATGGTTGAGATAATGCAAAGTAGTCCTTTGACCTGAGGCATCATAGTTGTCTTGTGGTTAAGTCCTTGATCTTTGATTATGTCAAAGTCACTCCATCAGGAGGGTGTCCACGGCATAGTTGGGGTTAAGCCACTTAGCTATGGAGGCAAGTGAATGCGCAACAAGGGATCTCTAACCTTCAAACCGTTTGAGGGAGAATACTCTATGATATGATTAAGAATCTCTGGCCAGAGTATGAATGAGATTTAGGAAAGTCGTTCCAAATCACATTCAAGGTAATCATATAAGCACACGAATTACATTGGATAGTAGACATGAATAAACTATCAAACCAAACAATGTGGTCAAGAGTATTGTATTAGAGAAAGACCGTTTTGCATTTGTAATCCTAAACTGAATAGGTTCTCTACCTCTTTTGATTAGCTTGGGTAACCATGATATGCTGCTAGGTGTCACTCTTGGTTTGTGGAAGCCCTAAACGTGTATAAACACTAAAGGGAGAATTGAAAGTAAGTTTCAATTCACAATCGATTTGAAAGAGTTTTAATCGCCCACTGCCTCGCTAAAAGGAACCTAATGGATCGTACACTGTGTAAGGTAGAGATTGAAGAAACAACGGAGATGAGTAAGAATAATTAAATGGTTTAATTATTTATGGCAAGGATTAATTAATATGTTAATTAATCAAACGAATAAGTTCGTTAAAGACCTCGGGATAGTTTTGGACCTTAAGGCCCAATGGGCTTCGAACGTCAAAGCCCATGGACTTAAGTTGTATGACAACTTAATGAATAAAGATTCACAAGGGCCCAAAAGCCCAAATCCCTTAAAGTGGCCGGCCATGTTAGAAGAATGGTTTTTGGTTCTTTAGGTCACTTATTTGAAGGGACTATATAAAGGACTTTATAGCCTAAATTCATTAAGGGTTTTTTTTAGGAAATTGGAGAGAACACAAAGCTCTCCTTTCTCTCTAAAGAGGCCGGCCCCCTTGGAGGGATTAGCTAGCAATCTCACTCCTCCAAGGTCACTCATTTCTTCTCCAATCTAACCTTGGTGTAGACACTTAGAGGTTCTCAATTTTGGGAACTTGGAGAACCATATTCTTCCATCCATCCATGGATCTTAGAAGCAAGGAATAAAGGCCCTCTCTTTGGGTGATTAGCCTTTGCTTATACAAATAGGAATCTACAAAGGTATAAATTTCAACTCACTTTGTTTTGAGTTGAGTCTTGGTTCACCAATCTACTAGGCTTTGAATTTCATGGTTAATGTTTTGTTTTTGAATGCATGCAAGCATGATTCCGCCTTTTAATTGTTAAATGCATGCTATAGATGTTATTCAAATGAACATGTTTTCACAAAATCATCCTTCATCGGATGCATTGCATATGCCGATACACGCGTTTCATCAAGAATTTCTTTCTTTAAATCCGTATTATTCGGCACATACATTCTTCCTTCCTGCATAAGCATGCCATCCGATTCTCTAATCCTTAGATCTTTCTTTTTCCAATCATTTATTGCTTGAATCAATTCTTGGGTTTCCTCATCATTCATCTGAGCCTCGAGCACTCTATCCATCTTCGTTGTCGAAGATTAAGATCCCTCTGAGTGAAAAGATACTGAAGACTCTTATGATCTGTAAAAATCTTACATTTTTCACCATAAAGATAATGTCTCTAAATCTTCAAGGCAAAGATAATAGCTGCTAACTTAAGATCATGAATATGATAATTCATCTCATGAGGCTTCAACTAACGCGAAGCATAAGCAATCACCCTACCATGCTGCATCAACACACATCCCAGACCATTCGAGGAATCATCACTGTAGATCTCAAAATTACCATTATCATTAGGAAATGCTAAAACAGGTGCATGAGTGAGACAATATTTCAACTGCTGGAAGCTTTGCTCACAATTATCATCCGACTGAAACTTAACATCCTTCTTGGTTAACCTCGTCAGTGGTAATGCAATAACTGAAAAATCTTTAACAAACCGTCGATAATAAGCTGCTAGGCCAAGAAAACTTCGTATCTCAATGACGGTTCGTGGTTGTTCCCAATTCTCAACAGCTGCTACCTTTTTAGGATCCACCTGAATACCTTGAGTAGATATGACATGTCCCAAAGATGCCACTTGATCTAGCCAAAATTGGCACTTGCTAAACTTAGCATACAACTGGTGTTCCCTCAATTTCTTCAACACCAAAGTAAGATGTCGAACATGCTCTGATTTCGGCTTAGAGTACACCATAATATCATCAATAAAGACAATGACAAACCTGTCTAAATATTGCTGGAATACTCGATTCATCAAATCCATAAAAGCTGTAGGTGCATTAGTTAACCCGAATGACATCACAAGAAACTCATAATGACCATATTGAGTCCTAAAAGTTATCTTAGGGACATCTTCACTTCTGATCTTCAATTGATAATAACCACACCTCAAATCAATCTTAGAAAACACACATGCACCTCGAAGCTGATCAAATAAATCATCTATACGCGACAATGGATAACAGTTTTTAATTATTACCCGATTTAATTGCCTATAATCAATACATAGCCTCAAGGTCTCGTCTTTCTTCCTCATAAATAAAATAGGAGCTCCCCAGGGTGAAGTACTAGGCTGAATAAAACCTTTATCAACTAATTCCTGCAACTGAATTTTCAATTCCCTCAATTTAGCAGGAGCCATTCGATAAGGAGTCAAAGATATAGGATCTGTACCTGGAAGTAAATCAATGGTGAACTCCACGTCTTGGTCTGGCAGCAATCCAGGTAAATCATTAGGGAACACATCAGGAAAATGCCTGACCACACGAACATTCTCCACACAAGTAAGAGTATTATCATTCAACACCACATAAGCCAAATATCCCTGACAACCTTTTTCTAACAATCTTTTAGCTCTTATGGCAGAAATAACACCATGCATTACCACACTACGCTCGCCCATGAATAAACCTCAAGCAATCCAGGACGATGAAAAGTAACTGATTTCCCGTAGCAATCTATATTGGCACGATTATAATGCAACCAATTTGTGCCCAAAATCACATCAAAATCAACGATATCTAACAGAATGAGATTAGCTGGCATAACTACCTCATCCACTAACACAAGACATCCTGGATAAACACAACTAACATAACATCTCTCTCCTCTAGGCATAGCAAACTCTAAATCATACCCTAGAGGTATAGGGTAAGGTTGAGTCAACTGAGCGAACGTATGAGAAATAACAGAATGCGTAGCAACACAATCAATTAATACTCTAGCAAAATGACCAAGAATATTCAACGTACCCATGATCAAATAAGGATTATTCTGAGCATCCTGCATGTCATGTGGTGAATACGTCCCTGAGCCTGCTGTCGGCCTCCACGACCTCTACTAGTCTGACCACTACAACCTTGCACATTACGCCCCTGAACTGGCTGACTGGGCTGCCTCGATGATCCTGCACTGCTAAAAGCAATCTCCACATGCTGGGACTGTCTACTAAGGTACCATTGCGATCCACCAGCTGAATATGGCGGATATGGCATATAACCTATTGAATACTGAGGGTAACCACTCTGATGATACGGGTCATGTGGATACTGATACTGCTCTGCAGAATAAGGAGCTACATCACCTTGATAGCACATCTACGACCCGTCTGGGCATAATCACTAGGTCCTGAAACTTGCTGGGTCGGCCCTAGGGGTGGTAAGGATGGCTGCTGGGGCCTTTGCTGATTCTGAGGACAATGCATAACCCTATGCCCAAATTGACCACAGATAAAACATCATCTACAACCCTGCCTGCACTCCCCAAAATGTCGACTGTTACACCTATGACAAAATGGACTACCAGAACCACCAGAGCCACCAGAATCCCTCTACATCTGGAAACGAGGACCTTCAGAAAATCTACCACCTCTCCCCTGCCCAGTGGAACTCATACCTCCGCTAGAAGAACTAGAACTGGCACCACTTCTCTTAAAACTTTGAGTCTTACGAGGTCCCTGAGATGATTGGCCCTTACCTTTATCATCTTTCTTCTGATTTCCATCATTTTCTTCCTCATCACTCTCACTAGGCATATTCTCTAAATCTTCAATCCGTAGTAAAATCTCATAAATCTCCTGGTAAGCGGCACAAGGAGTCGTGGTCGCCATAGAACGCCATTTCTTTCGAGTACCTAACCTGAAACGACGAAGCATCTCAACAGGATTATCAGCAACCTTCGGATCATAGCGAGACAAATCAATAAACCTCCTGTAGTACTCATTAGCTGTCATCTTTCCTTGCTTTAGGTGCGTGAATTCTTGCTTTTTGCGATTTATATACTCTGGAGAAATGAATCTCTTCTGAAATAACTGCTTAAAAACTTCCCAATCGGCAGCTTCCTCTAGTGATAACTGATAAGACTCCTGTCTCTACCAAGCTGCAGGTTCCAGACCTAAAAACCAGGTAGTCGTCTTGACCCACCTATCAGGAGTAAGACTCCCCTAACTTTGCATCACATGGAAAGTTTTCTCAATATGATTGAGCCACCGCTCTACTCCTTCATGTCCTTCATTACCCATGAAATGATTCCACTACACAGTCTCTAGAGGTGTCCCTTGGGGAGGATGAAGTGAATATGGAATAGCATTTGCTATAGCTTCCCCTAACTAAGCAATATTAGGAAAACTAGGCTCAGTTGAAGGACGTGGCTTTCTACAAGGCGGCATAGTTCTGACAAAAGACACCAAGATAATTAGAATTCTCACAAGACATGGGCTCTAATACCAAACTGACACATCCCGACCTAAATTCGAGGCATGCTGTCCGTCACATGAGGGTGACATAGCCATGTGCACAGTGCGGAAGCAATAATGATATAAGAAATGCAAATAAATAAAAACCAACGGACTAAAACACTAGATGAGATAAGGTGAAAGTGCGATATTAGAAGTGACTACACATAACCAGAGCGTAGGTATCCTAGGTGCAGTCCAGCAGGACGAATACTAATTATACAATACCAAAGGTGGTCCTCCAATAGTGATAATCTGTCAGAGCTGTCGTGAATTCCTCGTGAGCCACCAACGAGCACTCTTACATAAAACCTGGATGGGCGCAAAACAGACAGTGTGAGTGGGCAAAAACAAAGCTTTTCAAAATCATTTCATTTATCAAAAGTAGTAACCCCTCACCGTAAAACTTGTATAATTCCCAGAAAATAGCATATACGATATATCTCAAAATCATATTCAAAATAGCAATCCACCGAATATACCATGTCAAATCTCATAAATAAATAAGTAAGCCAGGTGCAATAAATCAATATGAAATAGCATGCCAGTCGGAGTTACCTAAAGTGACCTGTACGGCTGGGTCTACAACTCATCAATCAAAATTCTGCACACGAATCGGAACCACCTAATGTGGTCTGTACCACATGCTAGGTGTAAATAAATACGTCAAGTGCTATGGTCACGTGAAGGCTGTGCGAAGTATCGCAAGTCACCTACGAGTCGGAACCACCTAATGTGATATGTACGACAGGCTGGCACCTGCCTTGGATCTAAGGTGAGCGTGTGGTGCGGGAGGTGAACAATCACGTGAAGGCTAGGCCCTGTCCTCGGGCAGAGCACTAACACCGGGGTGCAGGATAAATAGCTCGAAATACATCTCAACACTAATGTACTCATTACCATTACTACCATCAATATACTCACCTAAAGCTTACCTGAGCGTCCACAGCGGCGAGCAACAATATATATAACCATACTAACACACAATTAAACAAAAAGAGCATTTGACATGGCATTTCAAAGTATCAAATCATTTAATTAAGTTTTCTGGGAAAAATACCAAGTATATAGATATATACTAAAAACCAAAACCCACTCACTGATATGTGGAAGGGTCGTAACCCCCGAGCCTTGCTTGACTGTGCTCGTCCTCATGATAGGTCTCACCTATATGCAAAACAACTATTTAAACGTTATTTTTAAGCACATAAACAAAACTAGGTAATAACTTCTCATACATTGCTCAATTGGGGTATTTGAATATACCATTGTGACCTACTTAATCTGTGGAACATCCCCATATTTTTAGAAAAAATTTTCGACTTCCCACGCGCTCTCATGCGCCGGCCAAGGCACGGCCAGACGCGCTGCCCACACGCAGGCACGTGCCTGGCACACTGACGGATTTCCTAAATGAGTTAGGGAATATTCTGTTAAATAAAAGCATATGTTGTTATGTTTACCTGACAGCGTTAGAAGATTCCGTCAACTTTGATGGAATATTCTCCTCTTTCTTCCTTGGTTCGCCGGAGTCCGGCGCCGGTCACCGCCGCTATCGTCGGAATCTGGAAAAACTTTAGACTTCAATATCTTTCTCATTTCTACACCAAATCTCAAAAATTTTACACCAAAGTGAAGCCCTCAACAAGTAGAACATGATCATACCTTTCAAAGGTCCTAAAATCAATGGGAACTCACCAAACAAATCTCATGCAAATCGGCCAAACCTGCAACTCGATAAACCCGAGTGTTCTAATGTTAAAACCACTCCAAGTTGATCCAACGTGCTAGAAAAGCAAGAATAATACCTTCTTAGGTCTCAAAACAACTTAAAACCTTCGCGATCACATCGGAGGAAAAATCACCCCTCACCGGAGTTCGGGTAACTCAAGTTCTACAAGTCCTCACGACCAACTAAGGAGTACGAAAGTCACCTTCACAGCCTCGATCCGTGACTGGTGAAGCTCATTGAGAGATTGATCGTACACTTGTACGGAAAATGGGAAAATCCAAGAGAGAAAAGATAGAGAGAGTTAATGGGAGTGGTATGGGTGTGTGTGTGTGGTCCAGATTGCAGCCAATCAAACAAAACCTTAAGTCTTTTAGTTCTAATTGGGTCCAATTAATTAGGAATAGAACTAATTGGTCCAAAACCTTAGCCTATACACACACACACACAACTCAACGATTAAAGGGCATAATAGAAATTTCCACGCTCTCGAGGATAAAATAATATATACATTCGGGACGGGCTATCACAGTTTATAAAACTGAAAAATAAAAGTTGTTCTTCATTTTTTTTTGGATTGTAATGTTATTACTTGGTTTGTTCTAAATGATGCATGGTTGTATTATTTAACTCATATGACATACACAAACTAAAAACATTTATCCAAACTAAAGTTAAAACCATTGTTTCAAAAATAAAATAATCATTGTTTACAAAACTGAAAAATGATACTTTTTCTTCATTTTTTAGATGGTAATATTATTACTTTGTTTGTCTTAAAAAATTCATGGAACAATAGTCAAATAACACAAACAATAAACAAAAAAAATAAACAAACTAATTTTTTTTTAACAAAGGATATTATCTATACTAAGGGGTGGGGGAGTGAGCTAAGCCTCACATTGGGCTAGTAATAATGTGGTTTAAATTCGTCTTTGACAAGAATCAAACCTAAGACCTCTTACTTACAAGTGAAGAGGAATACCACTAGATCGTAGTACTAAGTGACACAAACTAAAATTAAAATCACTGTTTTGAAATATATTAATTTATGGAGTGAGACTAGTTTGATATGAGAGTGAGAGTTAGAATGGGTAAAATGATAGAGGAGAGAGGAGAGAAAGTTGATGGGGATGGGTTGAAAGAGGAGAGGGAGAAAGGGAATTGATAAATAGGGACTGGTGGAGTGGGGGAGGGAGAGAAAGAGTGTTTGTGTGATGTGGATGGGTGAGGAATGGGGAGAGAAAGATGGGACGTGTAAGACCTGTGCCAGCTTTTTTAGTTTTTTTTTTCATCTTTTCATTAAATTTTAAGGAAAACTAATGAAAATGACTTGAAAAATTTTAGTTTTAATAAAAAACCATGTTATAAATTTTGTTTAATGATTAGTACAAGACCCATATTAAGGTAGTCTAACTAAAAATGGCCCAACTATAATAAATTATGATTTGTCTATTTTACTCCTAACTTTTTTAGGTTGAGTTCCAAATTTCCGTCGTTAATGGAGTTCATCCTTGTTTTGCATACCTTCTTCTTTTTCTTTGAAACAAAAATATAGATCCTCATGCTATTTAATTTATATTTTGTATTATTTCGTTGAAATGTGATTGTCAATATTATTCATAGTGTATTCGAGGTATTGTTTTTCAACTTTTTATCGTCAGTGGAGTTCATCGTTTGTTTCTCCAGAAAATAAATTTAAGATATGCATGCTATTCAATAATAACGACGGGTCACTGCTTTTGGATTGTAAAAATAAATTGTTTCTGAATTTTAAGTAACATTGTTTCTGGAATCTAAGTTACAGTTTCTGGAATCTAAATCACTGTTTCTGGATCCAAGTGAAATAGACACACTGTTTCTTAACTGTAAACTATAAAAGAAATAGTGAAATTCACTGTATTTAGATTCAAAGGAAAATAAGCACCATGTTTCTTAAATATAATCAACTAATGCATGAAAAAAAAAGAAACAGTCAAAGGTTAAAACATAGGATGTTTTTGGAACTAAGTCACTGTTTTTGAAGTTTAAGTCACTGTTTTTGGATTTTGGTTCTTTTCTTTCCAAATATAGTGTTTGTTTGTGTACAGACAAAACAAACACTGTATCTGATTTTTTTTTCCATAAACAGTGTTATGTTTTGGGTTATCCAGAAACAGTTTTATGTTTGGGTTTTTTTTTTTTCCAGACATTTTTTCGCTGGTTTCTGCCATTAAACTTCTTTGAACTTGTTTGTTCCGATGAATGCTTCCCCTTTCAACCTTGATTTGGTTGTTTTTGAAATGGGGGGAATTCGATTTGATAGGAAGACAAAGAGTTATTATGACGGTTTCATGCTGGGTTGAAGTTGGTGAAGAATCAAAACAAAATCAAATCATTTAGGGGTATTTACGGAAGTGTAGATTTGTAGTGGGTTGGGCTTGTAAGTTTGACTTGTGGACAATAGTTTTTGATGATTTTTTATTAAACTTTGAGCCCTTTTGGTTAAATAACATTTTGAGATGGTTTTTGGTTAAATATTTGTGGCCCAAGCCATTTTCATTAAAGCTCTCTAAATTTTAAGTTTTTTTTATTAAATACAGTTATGAGGTGTTTTATGGTTAAGAAAAAGTTTGATGAAGCCCCTTTGATTAAAACTCCCTTTAAATTTTATGTATGATTGGTTGTTAAACAAAATGACTGCGAATTATAAGGCAAATTCAAACATGAGATACACCTAAACTCTATGCGATGGCATTAGAACGTAGCAGTACAACCGATAAAGATACAATACCATGGAACCCATTTGTAAAAAAGGAGAAAGAAAGAGAAAATGCAAGAAAATAAACTACAATATTCTTCATTCATACTTATTCAAATGAACATAGAAGTTTAAATACATAAGAGGATATCTACCATTTTGTACTAGGTCTACTAGTATTCCTCTTCACTTGTAAGTGAGAGGTCTTAGATTCGATTCTCACAAAGGCGAATTTGAACCACATTATTGCTAGCCCATTGTGAGGCTAAGCCCACCCCTCCCCCTTAGTATAAATAAAATCGTTTGTTCAAAAAAGAAAAATACATAAGAGGATATCTAGAGTTTGGTGGGCCTAATGAGTTTAATATTATGGTTAATTTCAGCTTACTATCCCGAAATTTCTTGATTTACAACATTTGATACATCAAGTTTTTTTCATCCCAGAGTTGTACCTTAAGTCATGATTTTGGGACACTTTCATATATCGGTTAAGGTTGATGTTAAATCAGCCGTTAATTAGTGATGTGGCGCGCACATAGACAATGACTGGATGTCACATGGATTAAAAAAAATTAAAAATTAAAAAAAAATGGGTCGTCTCCTGCCTCCCTCAACCCCTCCCTTCTCCATCCTTTCTCTCCTCTGCACCTTCACTTCCTTACTTCCCAAATCCTTCCCTTCACCTCTCCGACCGACCTCCTCCATCTCTTCCACCATCTTCACATCCCCTCCCTTCTCTCTCCTCAGATCAACCCAATTTAAAATTTAAAATTTTAAAACCTAATAACCTAAAAGCAGAAACCACAACCTAACGCCCAAATTATCACTTTGAAGGCTTGGAAGGCGGAGGGGTTGCTGGGCTTGACCGCCGGAGAAGTTGATTAGCTGCTGGGCAACCACGAGGATGTTGTGCGCTGCCAGAAATGCAGATGCTGCCATGGCTGCTCTTCCAATTCCTACTGCTTTAAACCTTCACCATTAGCGTCGTCCCGTGGGTTTCGACGACCTTACTCCTCGATGACCCTGAAATTCTGACGAGGAGGTGGAGGGAGGGATCAGGGGAGTGAGAGAGTGAGGGTGCAGATGAGAGAATGGAGGGAGGGTCGGGAGAGGTAGGAGACGAACCAAAGTTTATTTTTTAAAATTTAAAAATTTTAATTTTTTTTTAATATCCATGTGGGCCCATATTGACACGTGGCTTATCCATTATCCACGTGGACACTATGTCACAAGTTAACGGTTGATTTAACATCAACCTTAATGGATGTATGAATGTGTCCCAAAATTATGAATTCAGGTACCACTCTGGGATAAAAAAAAAAAAAAAACTTGATGTATCAAATGTTCAAAACCAAGAAACTTAAGGGTAATAAATTGAGATTAACCCTTAAGGGTGCATTTGTTGCACCAGACTATCTTATATTGGACTAGCTTTAGGGACTAAGCTGGACTGACTTAATGAAGCGTTTGGAACAATGTCGGACTAAGAACCAGGATAATGAAAATAATTTCATTTTAATTTCTTTTTCTATTAAGATATTATCAAAATTAATGTTATTAGATGAGTGAGACTTAGTAAAAAATATAGACCAAATTTAGAAAAGAACTCGGGAATATAACAAAAGAACTGTATTGGTGTCTCAAATCAAAGAGACTGGTTATGCAATGAATTACAACTTATTTAGGATAATGTTACAAAATTGTATGAAAACTTGTTTTTTTTTATCTCGTCATACAAGATGTTTCAGAAAGTAAGGCCATTCAAACTCATAACCTAATTTCCTAAAGTAATGATGAGTTCCTACTCCTGAAATAACGGTAATATCTACTAGCGATCCGCTGGGCCTCCTCCATCAAAAGGGTACCATAACCATGTTTGAAACAATTACGGAATGGAGTTTGATGAGGTAGAACCTGCTCAAGTGGGGAAAACTCAAGCCATAAGACACTGTCACAAGTCAATATGCAAATCAGAGGAACAAGAAGTTTTGGAACATATCTTAAGTTCATCTATATATTTAATTACTCTCCATTTGATTTCCTATAATGTACAGTATGTACAATAATATACAGAATCATTAATAAAGAATGAAGAGTATTTAAAGGGCCTTTTGATCTAGTCTTTCATTCCAGTTTAGGCAACGAATCAAGCTTCGAAACCAATCACTTGTTTGTTCACGTTTGTTGACAATTGGAAGTGGGCGTTGGCACATAGATATTGGGACGTCGTCTCCTCTTGAGAGTTGTTGCCCTCTCTTTCCATCAAAAGAAACCAGGCATTGCTTCAAGTATTGCTTGAAACCTGTCCAAATCAATGAGTTGTCCCATGCAGACAACCAGTCGCTACAATTATAAGATACATGGGGAAAAACCAAATTCACCTTTAATTCAAGTTTTGTAGAATCTGGAAGTATAACTGGTTTGAATGAAAGGGAGTGTGGGCAGATTAGAGTAAACAACATGTACGGGACATTTGGATATGCAAATCAGAGAAATAGAAAGTTCTGGAACAGTGAGATCTTAAGTTCATCTATATATGGTGAAGCGAAAGTTGTAGGCATCGTGCATTTTTATAATAAAGTAATCACGGTAATCCGCGGGCAACGACATGAAAGTACCACCCATTAAGATGAACTCGACCTGAAAACACAAATTTAGTCACTATAATGAGGCGAAAACTACGCATATTACTCTATCATGGAAATCTGCAAACCCGAAAATAAATTCTTTAAGCTCTAAACAGAGAAACATGTCAAACCTTGTCCTCAGTGTGACACAATCTCTTCAGCTGATCTATCCTGTTTCTAGCCTTGACATATGAGTTGTATCTAAACCAGGGGCGGATGCATTGAGGGGCAGAGGGGCTCAGCTGACCCCCCAAATGGTGAATGTCCATAGATACCTTGGGTGCTGACCATCCGAGCTTCGGTAAATGTCCATGGATACCTTGGGTGCTGCCCTTTTGAAGATTAGAGTTGGCTTCATACATGCCCTCCAACTAACTTCAAGCCTACTAAGACTCGGTGAATGTCCATGGATACCTTGGGTGCTGCCCCTTGCATACATTAACAGGTGTGCAATATGCCTTTCCAAAGACTTTGGGCCTACCAAGACTCGATGAAATGGCAATATGCATGCTATTTATGGTAAAAAAAAATTTGAGCGCTGCGCGCTATTCTTATGGACCCTCCTAATATTATTTCCTAGATCTGCCACTGATCTAAACACAATTGAGAAATCAAAGAAACATTTCAAGAAACCTAATTGAGAAATCCATGAAACAATTCCAGAAACCCAATTGAGAATTCAAAGAAACTTCTAGAAAAATCAATTGAGAAATCAAACAAACAAATCTAGAAACCCATTTGAGAAATCAAAGAAACAATCCAATACAGAATTTGCGCAATTCAGAGAAAGAAAAGCAAAAGGCCCTAAAGTCCGAATCAACTGAAATTCAAGAAATAAGAATCAGGGAAAAAGACATATATGAGGAGCATAGGCAAAAGCAGAGTCGAACCATAGCTCAGCCTTGTGCCTGTCATCGTCACTATCGTGCTTTATGAAGTCGAAGAAGCGTAGAGCCGAGAACTCGTAAACGATCATCACCATCTCCGTCGGTGGGTTGTCCAGCGAAGTCGGTCAAGTAGTACAAGGATGAGGCTACGAGGAGGATGACTAAATGAGGATGCAAGGACGCGAACGGTCTTAGCAGTCCCCTACCTATTGGGGGTTTCACTAAGAACTTCTTGCGAATGACTTAGTTCAAGCGAATCCGGGCTAGTCTCATTAAGACTAGTCCTGCATGATAGTTTAGTCTAGTCTAGTGATAGCTGGTAAGGGTAAACAAATGCCCCCTAATATTAATAGTGGGCCTAAAAAGTACTAGGGTTTTTGCTGTGGAAGCGGCAACGACAGCAGTCTTTTTGCTGCTAAAGATTATGGTTTTTGTTGTTTTTTTTCCCTTTGTGTTTTGGATTGTAGTTCTTCTTTGCTTGAGCATGTTTTATCTTTTATGATTTGCTTTGTTTTATGTAGGGTTTTGTGTTTTGTTTGAACTTTAAGCCCATCTATCACAAATTGTAAGATGTTCAAATCACACTTGAATTTCTACCAGTAAAAACTCCCTTCTTGCACTTCTACGATCTTGACTTATTTGGCCTCTTCTTTCTTTAACACCTCTGAAAATGTCTGGCCCCTCCGACCGTCGTTTTGACTTGAACCTTGATGCAGAGGCAGTCCGCCTTCTCCAGACAACATATGGCGCCCATCCTTCATATCCCCTACTGGTCCCCTTACCATTGGGGATTCGGTGATGAAGAATGATATGACAGCTGCGGTGGTGGCCAGGAACCTTGTCACTCCCAAAGATAACTAACTACTTGCCAAACGGTCTGATGAGTTGCCTGTTAAGGATTCTCTGGCTCTCAGTGTGCGGTGTGCAGGTTCCGTGTCAAATATGGCCCAACGCCTATTTGCTCAAACCCGTCAAGTTGAATCATTGGCGGCTAAAGTGATGAGTCTCAAGCAAGAGATTAGAGGGCTTAAGCATGAGAATAAACAGTTGCACAGGCTCGCACATAATTATGCTACAAACATGAAAAGGAAGATTGACTAGATGCAGGAATCTGATGGTCAGATTTTACTTGATCATCAGAGGTTTGTGTGTTTGTTCCAACAGCATTTGTCTTCGTCTTCTAGGGCTGTACCGCGTAATGAAGCTCCAAATGATCAACCTCTGATGCCTTCTACTTCTAGGGCTCCACCGACTGCTGAGGCTCCACCGACTACTGAGACTTCTCATAAGTAGCCTTTGTGAAGGCTCCCTCTTGTATTTATCTGCTTAATTTCCTTTCCTTTTTTATGAATGTAAAACTACCTTGCATAACCGTCAGTGTTTCAAAAATAAACCCACACAAAAAACAATTAAATAAGCAACAGATAAAAATGACAATCATGTCAAAATAAAACTAGAGAAAAGGGAAGGTTTTTAGAAACGCAAAACTGATTGTGGAGCAATTCAAAAATCTTCCTTATTTGAATACATGGGTTGCCTCCCAAGAAGCGCTTGCTTTAACATCTTCCAGCCGGACGATACTTCCTTTTAAACTTGGATAGGGCCCATAGCATAGAATTGATCCTTGAATGGACGGTGATACTTGACGTGATCCGGCAATCGTTTAAATTCTAGTGTAGGTGCCTGAATCATCAAAATCAGCAAGTTAGTATATACTAAAATCGAAGTTGGAGAAGATGGCTTACTTGCTTGCTCCAACACAAACTCAATTACGAACACCACATCTTTGAAGGTTGCAGGGATATGGGACTTGGCCAGATTTGGTGTTTTGAGAGTTATGACTTGTCCCGTGTCATAAAATCCAACTTCTTTGGGAGTTTTCGTCTCAAGGGTATCTTCTTTGATGAATTCTAGACATTCCCCATCCACTTCTTGCTCTTGAGTCTTTGGAAAGGTTTCGAAGGTGCCTTTCTCACCCTCTTCTTCTTTGGATTGCATGATCCTGCAAGGAATAAGGACATTTGGTGAAACGGGGTCAGGACAAATTGAATTTAGGCTTACCTTGGTTGTAGTGGACGGCATAAAGGGCATATGGGGTTACGGCAATGGTGGTTCTTCCCTTGCCGTGGCCTTGTTATTCCCCTCTTCTTCGAGCAGCAGCTGTTCATCCATGTTTTGGCTTGGTTTGGATGTCTTGGGTTCACCTCCACCTTCCATAGCACTTCCCAAAGTGATAGCATCATGGATTTCAAAATCTTCCTTCAAATTTTCAATAGTTGAGTTAGAGAGTTCACTTTGCTCTTGAATTTGTGCCATGAACTCCATAATCTGCCCAATTTGCTTATCCAATTCTCCCGTCTTCTTGGCTTGATTTTGCACCTCTTTGTTTCCATTTTCTACTTCCTAGTTCAAAGAGGTGAGTAACTTATTAAACATATCATTATCCAAAGACGTACCTGAATTGAATTGGGCTGATTGTTGTGGTGGCTGTGATGGTTCATATGGCCAGTGATAGAACTCATCTTCTTGCTGCCAATATCCATCTTGTTGGAATTGTTGCGGTTCTCCACACATGTAATCTGAATAATCTCTCAAATCCGAATTGTAAGCGTTGGAAAACAT
The DNA here is from genome assembly GCF_042453785.1 of Malus domestica. NCBI lineage: Eukaryota > Viridiplantae > Streptophyta > Magnoliopsida > Rosales > Rosaceae > Malus > Malus domestica. Next base: position 22,979,174 of record NC_091671.1, on the reverse strand, counting down.
GTTGTCCCCTGATTGGCTATGGCCTTGATAACCCCAAGCATCTTCATTCGCAGCGAATTGAGAACATTGATGAGTTGGATATCCTTGCCCATAGGACACACCATCTGTAGGGACACTTTGCATTGTGGTCCTTTCGGCATATTGTGACAATTGAGAAGTAAGTTTCGCCAATTGAGCTTGAATAGTAGCAAAATCCATGTCTTACTTCTCTAGTATTTGAAATCAAGGAAACAAAACTAAATCAAATATCATAAGTAAAAATAAGAGACATAAATAGAAATAAGGTCAGTAATTAAAACAAAAAACATGAAAATAAACAAAAAGAAATAACAAGGGATTAGCAAAATTGCTAATCCCCGGCAACGGCGGCAAAATTTGATGCGATGAAAGTTAAGCACTCAAATTAAACCCTCTTTTGACAATTGTAGTATATGTATAAGTAGGGATCGTTCTGGACCGGGGATTAGGAGGGATTGCTAATCTAAACTAAACTGACTTACAAAAAGAAACTTAAAAACACTTAACTAGACTCTATAGACTCAAAACACTTAAAAACACAAACTAAAACAGATTCTAACTAATTAGACACACTAAAGTAAAGGGGGATTGGGTTTTGGACAAAAATAAAGTAAAACAAAACAGAAACTAGAACTAAACAGATTTGCACGAAATTGGTTGTTTTGGATGGATGATGGGCTAGCTAGAAGGTCTTTCTCCACACATGACACACTTGCATACAAATCAATCTCCAATTGCTTTTCAATAAACTATGATACTCAACACCCCAAATTAACCGTGATGCACAAATTAACCCTCAGATTTTCCTTTACTCATTGAATTGGATGAATGCAGGCGACAACCCAAATCATTCTCTAAAAGTCCCCCATATGAATGCATAATAGAGATACAACCCAAAGTGATAGCATCATAAGCGTTGACGAGGCAATTGTAACTATGAATGCATGATACGTTTGCCAAGAATTCAATTAACGCGATTGTGACAAGCAACCTTCACTACTCATGAATATTGTTTATACCATATTTAGGGTCTCGTATTTAGACCTCGTATAAATACTTGGGGGACTTAAATGTAATTATGTAATAAAGGAAGGGGCAAATATGTAATTAGGGGAGGAGCCCTTATTCTATAAAAGGGCCTCCTCACCCTCACAAACGGGGGGGGTCTCTCCTCATCCCTCTCAGAGCTTCCTCACACCCCCTAAGCTCTAAGCTCTCTCTCTCCCTCTTCACCAGAGAAATACAATACAATCAGTGTGGACCCAAACCTTGGGGTGAACCACGATACATCTTGTGTTATTTACATTACTTGCAGATTCACGGTCAGATTTACGTTGTACCAAGACCATCCGGTTTTGTGCATCAACATTTGGCACCGTCTGTGGGAAACGACACAAAAAATCATGTCGGTTCTTTTTCATTTTTTCATCCCACCACCATGAATCTGCAAAATCACAAAAACCAAGAGACACTCTCTCGATCTTTCCATTTTCTCTGGCACCGACAGACACCACCATCACTTTCACCACTCTCCATCACCACTCGGGTTTCAAACCTTCATAACCTACATATGTGCACTTTTTTACAGGGTCTGGTGCTCTTCTCCATGTAAACTCCGACGGATTTGTGAGTTCTAGAGCTCGGGCTCAGTTCCAATCCATTCCAGTAGAGAGAAGAGGAGATAGAGAGATAGAGAGATGGAGGGAGATCATGATCCAAACTCCCTGCAAGCTTGACTCAGCTCATAAATCCTAGCCCAAAACGTATTTAACTGCTCGCTGCTACCCGTTAAAACCAGCGAACAACTACCCTGCTATCACGACGTCATTTCCACAGCGTTATAGAGATTTCGGTCGTCTATTCGAAGGTAGGACCGCCACTGGGTTTTATTAAAAAAACTCTACCTTCCTACTGAAACACTGCTCGGTGAACTCAAACATCTCCCATGGCGTCCTCCGTGTCTACCTCCCACCGCGTCCTATCCTCTCTCTCCTCGCAGAATACCAACAGTCGGCTCTAGTTTTCGCATCTAGTTTCCCAATATCAGAGAAAACCATGATGATCGGGGTCCGCCGCCATGTCGTACTTGTCTACGGCACCGCCAGAATCTCCGGTGGTCATATTAACCCAGCTATGACTATTAGCCTTTTCCTGGCCCGCAAGGTCTCGCTCATTAGAGCCGTGGCTTACATGGTGGCCCAGTGCTTGGGAGCTATCGTCGGCGTTGGGCTGGTCAAGGCCTTGTAGAAGCGCAAGTACAACTTCGTCGGTGACACCGCCAACTCTGTGGCTAGTGGTTACAACAAGAGCACAGCTCGGGAAGCTGAGATCATCGGCATCTTCGTCCTTGTCTACACCGTATTCTCGGCCATCGACCCCAAAAGGAGCGCACATCAGTACCCTATATACTGCTTACTCACCACAAGTTATACAAACAGTGGTTTATTACCCTATGGTCCATCTGGAACCAGTAAAACCACGCCGTTTAGCTCAACTGTTGTTAAGGTTTGAAGGTTTTGGTCAAATCTTTGAGATTCAGATCTCGAAATATCCCTGCTTCTCAGATGTGCAGATCAGGTTTTTGCACGACGCTCGAACCGTTTCTGTAGGTGATGCCATCGGAAATGATAAATCTGGTTGGCTTTTTTCGACCACCTACATGGAAAAGCTATATGTGTTTGTTGTAAAGGAGATGGTTCTGATAAATGGACCCATTATTCTTGAAATGGGCATTCACAGGTCAGTTTGTGTTTGATCACACACTATGAGATTTCTGGCATAAGGCTGTATACAAGTGGGCAACCAGCAGCAGAAAGTACGTCCAGTCACTAGTTAACTTTCAGTGCATCAACAATCTTTATTATCAGTGCATCAACATTTTATAGACCACCAAAGAAGATGCCCACCAACAATGAAACTTTCATCATGAAAATGAATGCATGTTCCCTGCCTATTCTTTGAGAAAGCTACTAGAAGACCCAGGAGGAAGATAAGGGTTCCTTACTTTAAGTGATGTATTTTATTTTTCGTATATTTCGGAGATACTTGCTTCTCATATTTACAGATCCACTGACGGCGACATTGACATCATCATCGTCGGTGCGGATGACGCCACCACCATCTCACTCAGAAGACTACACTCCTTCCGTGACGTCACCCCGTCTACACCATCACTCATCTCCCATCACCTCATGACGTGGCAGATCCTCTTCAGGGCCAGAGATGATGACCCGTCATCATCCCCAGCCAACACTGCCGTCGTCTGTCTCAACCGCATGGAGGAGGATGTCGCCTAGCAAAGGCGTTAGATTATGTTGTGAGTCAAGCTGATAAGATTGTTGAAAGCCTCAGGAATTTGTCAGGTTATCTTGGTGCAGCTAAGCGGGTTAGTTTTGACGTCGATGACGGATTACAGCAACGGACCGGTTCACTGAAGTTACATGTGTTTTTTCGATCAACCTTTGAGACAACTCCCGAGTAGCACCTTCAAAATTCATTTGCATGTTACTTGTCCACATCAGTCCAGTCATGGGAGTTTTACATGAAAACTAAGTATGCATCCTTAATAAACATACACAAATCCGTTATGAATAAAATAGATAATTGAATTGCAATCACAACTTATCAAATCACAATTGGAAGGAATCAATTGATATTGCAAATATATTCATGGTATCGAATTCTCCTCTAGCCAAAAAAGGTTTAGTTCCTTATACTTGCAATTAAACAGAAACAATTGAAATTAAACATTGAAAACCAAAGTAGAATACACCTAGAATGCTCCAGCAATCCAAATTGAATGACTAGCACAACTCCAAGCAATCCTCCTTCCTTGCAAATATGCGGCACCAAGGTGTGAGTGGTGAATGGATGGTCTCTTGTGGTGGTGGATAGATATAGGTGAGTTATGGTGAAGGGTGGAGAGTTGTGTAAATGATGTGGTGTCTTTGGATGATGGCCCCCTTAAATTATGGTGAAGGGTGGATGTATTTATAGGCTAGGGAGAGGAGTGTATGGAGTTGTAATGAGTGGATGTAATGGGTGTAGTGGGTGAGTGTTGTGGTAATGAGTGGATGTAATGGGTGTAGTGGGTGGATGTTTGGTAATGAGTGGATGTAATGGGTGTAGTGGATGAGTGTTTGGTAATGAGTTGATGTAATGGATGTAGTGGATGAATGTTTGGTAATGAGTGGATGTAATGGGTGTAGTGGGTGGATGTTTGGTAATGAGTGGCTGTAATGGGTGTAGTGGGTGGATGTAATGGGTGTAGTGGATAAGTGTTTGGTAATGAGTGGATGTAATGGGTGTAGTGGATGAGTGTTTGGTAATGAGTAGTGTTTAGTAATGAGTGGATGTAATAGGTGTAGTGGGTGGATGTTTGGTAATGAGTGGATGTAATGGATGTAGTGGGTTGTGGTAATATGAGTGGATGTAGTGGTAGGTGAATGTGTGTGTTGGGTGAAATGAGTGTGCTAAAATGGTTATTTATAGGGAGAGGATGATGCACAAACTTCAAATTTCGTCCATTCCTTTTGCTCCAAGCATATGCCATCCATTTCATGCCTAAAAATGCTCCAAAATGCTCCAAAATGCACTTCTTTGCCACATTAACCCTTTAGACCTACAAACACACGAAAATAGCTTAAAATACTAAAATAACTACGAACTAACAACATAAATGCCAAGAAACAAGCTAACTAAGTCACATAAATATGCTTCTATCAGTAGTCAATTCGGATTTTAAATGAGGATTTTGAAATCATGTTGTAGTCAAATTAGGATTTAAGAGGATTTTAAAAATACATTCAAATTCAGGGGTAGCCGATTAAGATTTAAAATATGTCCACACATGTCTAGGTGTAGTCAAAACACCAAAGATTTGGTAGGATTTTAATGATAATGGATTTTATTGGATTTGAAGGTGATGATATAAATACCAAATGCCTTTAACAATCCAACCTTCAACCCTATGATTTCATTTCAAGACCAAAAATTTCTCTCTTCTCTTAGAAGAGGAACAATCTTCCTCTATTTTTTGCCCTACCTGAGATCTAGTGATTCAATATATATTTTTAACATATTGCTGCAATCAGTTTTCTTCTCCCATGTTCTCCTCGCACGAAACCAACTTTCAATGGAAAATCGCCTCAAATCGCCAAAAATCATCATAATCTCCATTACCCTAAACCCACACAACTTGCACAAATTCAGTGAGTTCGGCGCTGGGCCGAGCTTTGTTCCCAACAGCTATACTTTCTCGTTTTGGGGTGGACTCTGTGTTGCATGTATAGAATTTGTTGATTCATATGTATTGTTGTTGTGGGGAAGTGGAACTTGCTGGAAATTATTGTTGTTGTGGGGAAGTGGAGCTTGCTGAAAATTAATGAAATGTGGTTTCTAATGTTATGCTTGGTGGTAGACCTGGCATTTTGGACCCGACCCGTTAACCCGACCCGACCCGACCCGACCCAACCCATTAATATTAGTATTTAGGTGGATGCTTAACGGGTCGGATCGCTAACGAGTCAACCCGTTAACAACTCGTTAAATAACGGGTCACTTTGGGTCAACCTGTTAGACCTGTTAACACCCTTTAGTTGATGATGTTTTAGTAATTTTAATAAAGTCTTAACAGCAAAATATAAACTCTATGAAAATAATAATAATAATAATTGTTAACAGGTGTAAACGGGTGAAACGGGTGACCCGTTAACTTAACGGGTCGAGTTAAACCCGACCCAAACTCAATAAACCCGACCCGTTTACAGGTCTACTTGGTGGGTACTAGAAGGGCAGGAAGCCAGAGTGTGCATTGAAGTTTAGGAATGGTCGACATGGGATTGAAAGGGAATGAAACTACCATGGTGAATATGCTTGCGGCTTGTGGTTAGTCTACTAGACAGAATGAAGGAAGGTTTGACAGAGGAGACTCATAACTGAACACACATTGGAAAATTGGAGTTGTTTGAGTCACATGCGCATGATTTCATCATAAATGATCCGACGGCTCCACGTGTGATTTTCATTTTTTTTCAAAATCCTAAGAAATCCATACAAATCCACAAAAATCATAATATAAATCTATATAAATCTTTTAAAATCTATATAAAATTATAAAGTCTATTAAAATCTTTTGAAATTTATCACTAAAAAAAATATATTAAAATCCTCGAAATCCAAATTGACCAGTAATTCCGGTTTATTGAACGAGTGATAGGACTTGGAACCTCTCCTGAGCCCAAGGAGAGGAAAGGACTTGGGCATCCAACGGCTATAAAAATGATCATTTTAAAATTATAATAATTATAACTGTTGAATTTTCATCCAATGGCCCAAAACCTTTGGTTAGGAGGATCCTCACCTTGGGCTCAGGAGAGGATCCAGGTCCCGAGTGATATACCCAATTGTGTCGTCGCTAGCGACAGTACAATAGCACAAAACTCATAGAGAAGCAGAAGCCGGCGCCTACAGACACTAGACTCGTCGTGGAAGAAGCAGGAAACGAGTTTCACATTCCTACAGCGGATATTTAAGATGGAAGGAGGTGGAGGAGGAGGAGGAGGAGGAGGAGAAGACGACATAGTTTGCTTGGACGAATCTTTCTTCATCGATGACAAGTAAGATTAAGGACGCTGTCCCTTTCATTTTTTCTGGGTTTTCTTCTTTTGCTGTTGCTGTTGCTCTTCTTCTGTATAATTTCCGTTCAGAAATCCCAGTGGTGAATGAAATGGTGCAGTTACCAGCTGACCACCTTCATATTTGGATCTCAAGTTATCGAGCTTCTTTGCCTCCACTCTGCTTCTAGTAAGTTTTATTGGCTCCTCTCTCTAAGTGACTCGACAATTTTAAGGTTAAAACTCAAGTTTTTCCTAAAACCAGGAAATTTGTCTTAAAAGAAATCAGGAAATTTCCGAAAACAAAATGTTTTTGAGAGAAAGTACGAAAATCGAATACACGTGCACAACAGTGGCCTTCGATAAAAACCTTGCCGGGATTTCAAAAGGAAAAAGGGCGTCCGGCACCAACATTAAATAGAGTTACTATCCTCTACTAATAAATCATCGATTACAACAGGAGGTTCCTCAAACCATGGAACTTGTTGAAGCAAATTTAGTTATATAAACTTACAATATGAACGAGTTATGTAACTAGTTTACTCTTACATTATAATTCTTGCTTCAGTCCCTTTGCTTTATAAAGTATAAGTAATGATCTTTTTGAATGTATTGGATTTTGAATAACATGGGTAAGTGCCTAATCTGAATGAAGCCATTACTTTAAATTTTGTTTTCAAGTCGACAACGGGGTCACATAGGTTCCTTTGTACATAATGCATTGTTGTAGTTCTAACTATTCTTGGAACAGCCGATTTTGATCTGACAGGGCAATTGGTATGGCCTGGAGCAATGCTGTTGAACGATTACCTTTCAAACAATGCGGTGCTTCTGCAAGGATGCACTGTTTTGGAATTAGGCTCTGGGGTCGGTATGTAGTTTTCAACAATTTCCTTCCTCTCCCTTTGGAATTAGGCTCTTGACTCCATCATTGCATAAGATAGTTGGTATACTAAATATTTATATGTATATGTATATGTATCTGCACGTAAGCGTGCGCGATATCTGTCTTGGTTCTGTAGCTTCCGTTTTACAATTTACAGGTATTACTGGAATACTGTGCAGCAGGTTCTGCAGCAAAGTTGTATTAACAGACCATAATGATGAAGTTCTCAAGGCAAGGTCATGGTATTAAAATTTAAGGCTATGGCATTTGATGAATCATCTCTAGTCTGCTAGTTTTCTTATTTGACTATTTTATGTTTTTCGTCGCAGATCCTGAAGAAAAATATAGATCTGCATGCATCTTCCGAGAAGTCTAACTTTTGTTCTGGTGAGACAATAATCTCAAAACATATGATGCGTAGTGTACTTGGTTGATAATTCGTTTTGGTTATGTGTATGCAGAATTAGTCGCTGAGAAACTCGAATGGGGAAATTCGGAGCAGATCTGCCACATTTTGCAGACGTATACAAATGGATTTGATTTGATTCTTGGAGCTGACATATATATCCACAATTGTTAATTTTTATCATAGTTAAGCAGCATGACTACATTATTCGCTACATAACTGAGTCAGTGCACCTGCATTTAGAGTCCTTTGGATTACACTGTACATTGATAGAAACCAGTTTAATGCGTTCTTTATTTTCATCTATCGAAAATTGAAAATCATGTTTTTGTACCTTCTGTTTCCACCTTTTATTAAATTGTGATTTTGTTATCTGCTCAATATTTCTTTTGTAGGAAATAAGTAGACATACATTTCATCCTACAATAAAGTTCCTCATCCAGCATATTTTAGAAAAGAAAAAGAATAACCCTTGACAATGCATACGCTTTCAACAATCGAGCATTGGTTTGCTTTTCAACACTGTGGAAAAACTTCTTCAAGCTAGAAGGGATGGGCAATGCAAATTCATACTAGCCTATGTATCCCGAACGAAGACGTAAGCAGCAATTTGTTATTAGTTTGCTTTTTGCTTCACATTTTCTGAAAAGGTCTTTATTGAATGAAATACCAGAGAGTTATATAAGTGCTGCTGTAGTTGGTATTATCATTCATATTCAAAATCTACTCATGTAGATGCCATTATGCATTCATAACTAAAGATTCCTAGGTATTTTATTCTGAAAATTTGTTTGTTAATTTAGGACTGAAAGTTTAAGTCAAATAATATCACTGCTAATTTTAAATTGCCAAAATTTTCAATGGAAACATCATTGTATTCAGTAATGCTGTATGTGTTGAGGAAGTGAGGAGGTGGTGGATCGTCTATTGCTGTGCTGTCTGGTTTAGTGTTTTGCCTAAGTCAGTTGTGGCTCTTGCTGATTGTTCATGCTCTCGAGCATAAATGAAAAAACCTAATAACAAAGCATTTTCTTTGGTATATATACAGAGTTTGAACATTTTTCTTTCATCACTTTTCCGGGCGGTTCTTTTCCGCGATTTCAGAAATTGAGGATCCATTTGAAAGACAGTGCAGATAGAAATTGGGGTTTAGGGTTCTTTTGATCATAATCCCTTTAAAAGATGACTGATTTGCTTTCGGTGCTTATGTCCTATACTGGTTAGAGTGGGAGTAAAAGCTACAGATCTCCACCATATCATCGATGTTTTCTATCTTGCACCAGTTGTTACTCTTTAACAAAATCACCTAGAATTAATATGCTTTGGTGTGGTTCAAGATCATATCATGTGAGGAAGTTTCATCACTGCTGATATCATGACTTTCAATGTGCTTAGAGTTCTATTGTTTATAATTCCCTTCCCTCTCTTATGCAATTGCATTTTTCTGTGCGCAGTATGGATTCGTTGGTCATTAGCGAAGCTTCACGGTGTGGGATGCAGATAAATGAAGTAGTTGGGACTCGTTCTGTTGTTGGAAATCTTGAAGGAGTCATCTTTGAGGTGACCCTTAAAAAACAGCATGAGTAACTACAACGTTCACATTTTATGGGTGACAAATCACGAGAGCTTCACGTGTATTTTCTTCCTTTTCATGTTCAACCAGAAATGGATAATTCATTCTGTATTTTGCCTCGAGAGAAGCTTGCCTATGTTTGGATTATACATTTTCAGTTTCCTTGTAAAGTTTTCGTTTCAAATATATTCTGCCAATGGGGTCGGATGGAAGTAATCTCGTTCGTTGGATGATGATATGTTTCCAAGTATGCTTTGCTTCATTGCTTGTAAGGACAGGTCTAATGTTTGGGGAAATTGCCTGGCTTTGCTAGCAAGAGGAATCTAATGCAAAATATGTTTTATGTTTAGAGCTTATTAGTGTGTGAATATCATTATCTTGTGTCGTAAGATGATTGTCTCGATCCTCTCCTTGGTTCCCGAACGGTTTTCTGTTTGAAAGGCTTCCCCGGGAATCGCTTTAAGCATATTATGGTCCAGTGATCTATTCTTCAATTCTGGCTTGCACCGGTAAACCTCTCCTATTAGACTGGCCAGGCTAACCAAGCGATTTGGTTGTTTCTTTAGCCCAACGGGGCTGTGCGCAGTGTGGCCGAAAACCAAAAATCCCTTGTGAATGCCTCCACAGGCCTCCAATTTTACAATCTATTCAGCCCTGCCACTTCTACACAAAAGAAGCTACGCCTTTGACGGTGTGACGCCAATAATTGTTGCTACAAGCCCCTTGCAAATTAGTACGGTTAGAATAATAGCAATGTTACATTACAGTCTATTGATGAAGGTGAATCAAGTCTCATGAGGATCAACAACTAATAGTAGTACACAATAATGTTCTAGACCCAGCTCAGCTGAACTATTACAGGCTTCTATATTAAAATCGGAGCATAGAACTGATGACTCGCGATTAAAGTGCCGTTGATCAACATAATGTTCTTAATCTTTTCATCCCAATCAAGCCTCCGACCAAAGTATAAACCACAAAAGCCCTGCCAGAATTAGTTCCCGAAAACCTTTGTTAGCCATGAAGCCAATAATCCAACTGTCTTTGCAATTATCTGAATCTTAGAAAATCTTCCAAGCTGCTGCATGCTGCACACATCATTCCTCTCTTTTGTTTATAACAAATGGAGATGAAGTGTGATGCTCGGAGAAGGGCAATCTGCAGGATTTAAGGTATCTCTGGATTGGATGATAAGTCTGACTTTATCCCTTTTCCGTATGCGGCAATGAGTAGTGCATCAGCCCTCCCTAAAATATCAGGAAAATTCACAACATTGAACATCATTTACCATCCTTTCAAAAGAGAAGAGTAAAGAACATTGCAGTAAATCGAACACTAAAATACTTTTTTCTTTTGATCACAGAATTAGATCATATAAGATTCATGTAGATTAAAAGGATCATACACTCGAATAGACTTTGAATATGTTTTTGCAAGGATTAGCACAGGCGTTTATACCACAGAGCACAAGACAGGTGATATGAGCAAACTTGTCTTCTACATTACAGCAGCGCAAAGCTAAAGGGACCCTTTGAAAAATGCAGTACAACATTCCTGTATTCCTCGATTAAGTAAAAGTAGACTGGGAGCTTCGCATTTATTTCTTTAGTTCCATCTGTCTTTCTCAATCTAGAGAATTTTTTTTTATCACAAATAATAGAAACAATATATACATCTTATATATACATACATACCGTGATCTTTTTTCCTTTCCAACATGGAACTCAATGATGGAAATAATGCAGACGCAACCCTCCGGCTATCATCCTATCAAGTCAAAACTTAGAATTAATATACCATATTTGTTTTTCTTTACAACATAGAACTCAACAATGAAATTGATGAAATCGCAACTGTCTGGATATCATCCTATCATGTCAATACTTAGCATTTGCAAATTTCAATGGAAAAGTTCTCGCACAGGACATATTCTAAAAAATTAAATTAAGCAATGTCAAATACAAAAAAGTTGTCCTAGTTTTTATTTTTTATTTTTTATTTTTTTTGTACTTTATACATTGGAAGGAATCAAACCATTGGCTAGCCTATTGTTTTTATTCAACTAGATTTGTGATAAATTCTGAACTTAAACTGCTGTAAATAGCCTGTGAACACGTAAATAGTTGGGACCAACCAACCTTTGTATACATGCTTCCGCTGATTTCAAATTTGTTCTTCCACGAAATAGATGACACTGGAATAACTGAAAACCCCATGGCAACTAAGATCCCAATCCATAGTCCATACCCGAAACCTCCACTCCACCATCCCTTCATCCAGGAAAAAACTATCAGCAAGAACCAAAAGAATTCAAACAGATTTCTGTTTTCTTGTCCCTTTTCATTTGGAAGGCAATCAGTCAAGCAAAATGGAAATGATCACAGTAGTCTAGGACATTCAAGAAAGAACTTTAAGAAAAAGCAATAATGGATAAGAGAATTGGTGAAATTTAAGTTCTTACAACTAAAATAATTGACCGAAAAGCCTAATGATAAATATCAGAAAAACTGGAAAATATGGCAAAATATTCACTTACAGAATCTACTGGAACTGAAAATCAGTTTGTAAAATTTGATGGAAATTTCCTTTAGCATAATCTCACATTTCCTAGGAATATGTAGTAGTAGTTTTGCAAGGATAAGTTGTACCCATCGGTTTAAGTCCCTCCCTCCCTCTGTTGGCCCTACACATGCAAGATGGGATTGCACATGAGGAAGGGCGGTTAACTTGATATGCATTGTTGGTCCATTCCCTGAAGACTTGAGATTTCAAAGTCAATGGTTATCTAACACGGTAGCAGAGCCGGTGTTAAAGACTAACTAGCCTGCTAGTAATCTCTTATGCTGAAATCAAAGATAAGTGCTTTAATGGCTCTGATTCTTTCCAAGTTTTTGTAATACTGGGGATGACAATGATGCAATCATACAGGACGTCAGGATAACTGGTAAGGAATCGGTAGCAGCCTTGAGATCAAAAGAAAATCATTTTTTCTTTCCTATAAGGTACTCCAACAGTTGGGTCTGGTTATAAGTACCAGCCATTTTTAACCTTGCCAAAACCGTCATGGCCCAATCATGTATAGGCCGTACCGAGGCCTGATACAAGGGTGAGTCAATAGGGAATAACCTTTTCTATCAATGAATTCCCGAGCAATTCTCATATGCACAATTTACAAAAGAAAACAAAAACAACAAAGGAACCAGATGTAAAACAATACCAAGGAATACTCTACTCAGAGATAACACACTAACCTGCTTTCCATCTTGTGGAAAGGGGGTCGACTGCTCTACATATGCAACCGTGCCTGAGACATGAAAATGCAATTGAGTATGCCAAAAGGATTGGAGGATAGAGGAAAATAATGAAAGGAATAGGAGAGCATACCAGGGGGAGCATCGAAACTGCCGAGCAACTGAACAATAGACTTTGCATCTAAACGCCTCCGAACTCTTTTACCCACCAGAACTTTTAAATGTGGAGAGTCATATACCTGAGAAATCGAAAAACAAAAAGAGATTGGATAAATTGACAGGGCCAACAAGCAGAGCAGGATTAGCAAGTGAAAATCCATGGCATTGTAACAAGATTTATCAAACTCATGAAAAAATCTCTCAATGTACAAAATAATTTATGTTAAACTGCCAAGAATTTATCCTCGAATCGAAACAAACCGAAACAGAAACAGTTGATACGCAGAATGAGAAACAATAATAACATTAAACTGAATAACTAACTAACAAACTAACTGCTCTTAAAAATTAAGATATTATGAAATCAAAGAGTAGTAGTTGAAGCAGGAGGGCAGTTAAGTTAGTTAGTTAACCTGAGCAGAAGAAGAAGCAGGGTCATCATCCCCTTTCAAGAGGGCAAAAGCACCAGAAACATCCGGGTCGACCCCAATGACCCAACTGGAATCCGAATTGGTACTGGTCGAATCCAAGGTGTCTGGGTTCTGAGGAAAAGGGCAAGAGAGAGAGGCCAACCAGTTGTGTTTGAGCTGAGCAGCGTCGGAGACCTTGGCGGCGGCAGCCCTATCGCCAACCCCTACGGATTTTGTTGAAGCGGAAGCGGAGGAGAAGGGTGTCGTCGAGTGAGAGTAAAGAGAAAAACACCATTTGAGGTTGAATTTGGAAGGGAATGAGAGATAAGGTCTTATCATGAGTTGGTGATGAAGTTGGAGGTTGACAGCTTCCATCAAATTCTAATTTCAAATTTCAAATTCTTACACAATCCACACCACATCACCAATTGGTCCAATTCATTCAAATCATCCTATCAGGTAGAGCTCGGTGTTCTTGCTGTTTTCATGACATATTTAATGGGGTGTGATATCCACACACCCTATTTTACTTCTCACACACCTTTTTAATTTTCGGCCGTCGGATCGGATGAATTGAAGAAGATCAACGGACAGAAATTATCAAGAGGTGTATAAGAAGTAAAATTGGGTGTGTGGATAGCACACCCCATATTTAATATTCTAATGGTTCTCTCTTGTAACACCAGTTAAATTGAACGATACTTGATCCGAACTCAACCCATTTATATTAATGAGTAATATAACTTAATCTGTTAAAGAAAATATATTTTACTTCAATAAATAATCAAATGAAAAATGTAATACTAAATTAGTATCTGTTTGAATATGAGTATGATTGTAAGATACCTCTCGCAAATTCCCTAGGGGATAGTGATTTCTTTTTTTTTGGGGGGCGGGGGGAAATACCCCAAAATTGGACAATTTCTTAGCCTTGGGACAAAAATAAGACATTTCAAATATGCACACGCCATGTGCACGCGATGCACAACAAATGGACAAAAAATATGATTTTTCCTACACCTTAAAATGATCTAATTGCCCTTGTATTTAAATAGGTTAATTTGTCAAACCAAGTCAGCATTTCTTCCTCCTTTTTCGAAAATCTGTGGCGCCCAACCCTTAGCTCCAAGAACCTTAACCGCAAACGGCGCGACCCTGTTCCACCCCATTTCTAACTGAAGCAACCTTTTCCACCCCATTTCCTGCCAACGCAACCCTTTTGTACCACAATTTCCAACCGACGAAACCTTTTCCATCCACTCTATTATATATTTAGGAGGTGTTGTGCTGTGCATTTGCACATCCTTTCGAAATATTTGAAAAAGTTGTTTCCACCCCAGCATTTGCACATCCTTTCCAATAGAATTCAATGGCAAAATCCAAAAAGAGATACACTTTGAAATGAAATTTAATTATTTGAACGTAGGTTTTGTAAAATTGGGAATTTTGGGTTTTGGGTGCGAATTAGTGTTTTGTATAGTTAATTTGTTTGATGTTAATTTCTATTGTGCATGTGGTTTAGAGGTTGGTGAAAATTAATTGATTGAAACATGTTCATCAATTCATACATACTGCGTGCATAGTCCTTGCATGTCTATATAGGGCACGCTTAAATTTTGTTCATGATTCGTTGAATTTGTGCACTATATGTATATTCTGTGCATATCCTTTTGATATTACTGGAATTTGATTGAATTATGTTCATGAATTGGTAGATACTATGTGCATATATTGTGCATATCCTGTGCACGCGTTGATGTTCGCCATACTTGTAGTTGGTTGATGAACTGGTTTAATTTGGGCAGACAATATGCATATGATGTGCAAATCCTATATGCATGCTTATCTTATTTAATTGATTTGCTTATGTTCTAAATATTGCAGGTCCAAAGTCAAATCTACATCTGACGGAACTCGTGTGTTCGTCAGATGAGGTGTTTCTTGCAACCATCTCTTGTCTGTCATATGCCTCATGGTGTCTGGGTAATATTAGAGGCCGATTTACAAAGGATCAGTGTTTCAGCCGTTTGGTTGATGTGGATCACATTGATTGGTTCGAGCAGCTCACCCACTACGCTATCCTTAGAGCTATTAAGGATAAAGTGAGTGATGATTCCGTCTCCTTCCTTTTTGGCATATCGAGACTTTCGGTTGTCACAAATTCTGTTTGGTGACGGTGTTGGAAGTATGCCCATAAAGCCACACATTTGATGTAATAACTTTTGGAATACTTATTGTGTTAAACTATTATATGTTTAATGAAGGGCAAATCTTATTGTTAATCACTATTATTGTATTATGTGTTTAAGCAATAAGGGAATCCAAGGAATGTATTTAATCAAAGAGAGAAGTGATATAAATAAGTTAGATTAACGAGACATTTCTCTTGTGTTCATTCCTAAAACGTTCCTAGTCATATGATTGCCAATTGGGCATTGACAATCCGCTAAGGTTAGTATGTGTTATGTTAACTCAAGCATGAGTATGACTAGTCTCAAGTCATTTAGTGTTGGACACTAAGACAACACACATAGGTGCTCGAAAGGTAATTGAGTACACTGAACCATGATTAAAAGGAGTTCAAACATACATGTCATGTAAGAACTCGTAAGTGGCAATATGCAAAGTAGTCATATGACCAGAGGCATCATAGATGTCTAATGGTTGAGTCCTTGATCTTTGATCATGTTAAAGGCATTCCATTAAGAGTATCCACGACATTGTTTGGGTCAAGCTATCTAGTCATGTAGGCATATGAATGCACAACAAGGGATCTCTAACCTTCCATGGTGGAGGGAGAATACTCTGAGATATGATTCAGGAGTCTTTGCCCAAAGCATACGAATATGACTTAGGATTTGTTCCAAATCATATTCAATTGAATCATATAGAGAAGTATCACATTGGATAGTAGACATAAAACAAACTATCACTCAAACAATGTGATTAAGAGTATTGTATTAGAGAATGACCGTATTGCATTGTAATTGTAACTAAATAGGTTCTCCAACCACTTCTACTTAGCTTGGGTAGCCATAACATACTGCTAGGTGTCACTCATGGTTTGTGGAAACCCTAAAGATTGACAAACACTAATCTTCCTCAAAGGGAGAATTGAAATGTAGTTTCAATTCACAATCGATCGTTAAAAGTAACAATCGCCCACTGCCTCACTAATTGGAACCTAATGGATCAGACATCGAGTAAGGATGAAAGTGAAGAAATATAAATAAGATGGATAAGCAATTAAATAGTTTAATTGAGAATGGTCAAGATTAATTAATTAGTTAATTAATCTTATGAAAGGTTTGTATTGGACTTTTAAGTTGGTTTTGGGTTTCGGGGCCCAAAAGGGTTTTTGGTCTATAAGGCCCATTGAGTTTAGGTTGTGTGACAACTAAAACTAAATGGAAATTAGCCCAATAACTAAGTCAAAAACCGGCCATAGGGTGAGTGGATGCAAACTTGGCTTAATTGCAAGTTTGCCAAGTGGTATAAAGGCAACTTTATAGTCATTCTCTCACTAGGGTTTTCTTGAGGCAAAGAAGAGAAACTTTTTCTCTCTTTTTCTCTATAGAGGCCGGCCACTTAGGGAGACTTTAACTAGCATAAAAATCTCTCCAAGTAATCCATCTTCTCTTCACACTACATCTTTGGTGTGGAGACTTAGAGACACCAAATCTTTAGTGTTCTTGGAGATCCTTTCCTCACATCCTCAAGGAGCAAAGGAGTATCAAAAGGAAAAAAACACAAGGAAGATCTAAGGAGCTAGGAGGTGACTTAAAGGCCCTCCACTTGGGTGAATCCCTTGTGTAAACAAGGATGAGCTTCAAGGGTAATGAATCTCAAAATCATTTCTTCTCTTTAATGTTGTTAAAGAGTCTTGTGGTTCACCATTCACTAGGCTTTGAAAGTCATGGGTTTTAGAATTGTTTTTGAATGCATGCCTACTTTAAAGTGTTATTAGTTTGCTTATGTGTTCAAATGTTCTCACATGTTCTTAGCTAGGACAAAAATTTTCCTTCAAGTGGTATTAGAGCCTAGGTCTAGTGTATGGTGAATCCTTTTGGGTTTTGTGTTTTTCATGGTTTGTGATTTAAATGTTGTAAATGTTACAAGCTTTGTTCTTACTTTTTGAATATAAATTTTGCTTGAAAATTTAGCATCTCAAAAGTTGTAGTTGTAGTTCATTTAAGCATGAATTTTGGAGCTAAAATTTGGTGCCATGTTTGTGGGGTGGAGCTAAAATTTGGTGCCATGTTTGTGGGGAAATTCGGCCAAATCCAAAGGATGGATTTTTGGGTTTATGTTTATCTTGTTAAAAGTGTTTTAAAGTGACTTTTGGAAACCCTAAGTACCCTAGGAAGTTAACTCCCTTTTGAGTAGTGAAAATTTGAGTTTTATTGAGTGAAAACATTCATGGAGCTCTTATGGGTTTTCATGGATGTTCTTCAATGTTCTTGCTTTATTCTTGTTGTTCATACCAAGAACAAAAAGTTTGTTATTTTGATTCAAAATGTGTTTGGTTGTTTATTTGACATTTTGTTAGTCATGGTTGGTGTACTTGATTGGTGTAATTTTATTCAAAGTCATACCTCTCTTTTTCAACCATACCAATCACTTTTTCAACCATACCTCACCAATCACTTTTGTTTCAACACACACACAATCACCACTCACTCCATAACCGGCCACCCTATAAAGTAGGGTACTTTTGGGGCTTTTATGCAATTACATAAAGTTTTGATACTTTTGTGTATTTGCACTTTGACCCAAAAGTTTACATTTTTACGTAAAGGCCCAAAATCACTAAAGGACAAATTGTTTTGCTCCTTTAATGAAGTTTTTGTTATTGTTGAAATTTTTGGGTTCTAGCTGTAATTACATGAAGTTGTGGACTCTTGTGTTTTTACAAAGTGACCCCAAAAGTTTATGTTTTAGCATTATGGCGCAATAGTTGTGGTCATTGTTTTTTCGGCCCAAATTATGATGAGAACAAAATGGTTTTGTCTCTTTAATGAGAATTGGATTTTCATTTCATTTAGTTCCATTTAAATAAATTCTATGAATCTGAAAACCAATTGTTTAAGTTGTTTTCTTAGTTAATGTGATTGATTAAGAAATGGGTGATTATGAACCAAAGGCCTCGATAATTAAGCTATGTGATTGGCCGCTTCACATTATGAATGTTTGGGTTAAATAGTTTAGATTTGAATGTAATTTGATTAGTTCAAATGTGTTGTAAAAGGGCATAAGTCCTTCAAATGTGTTGTAAAAGGGCATAAGCCCTCTTTATTTCATGTATTCCTTTTTGTTTATTTGTATGCCATTTGGAATAGTTGGGTCCAACGCCCAATAGGAAATGACGGTTTAATTAGATTAAACGCGTAACTAAAATCAACAACTACCTACCTTAGACCCAAGGTCCAACACAAGGCTCGTGTTGGATTAAATCAAACGGTTCATAATCATCCTAAGACCTAAAATGACTATATAGTCCATATGAGGATGCAATGCATTTGTTAGTAGTTCCATATAGTCTCGCTTGTTTCATCGAAATAGTGGGAGTATTATATACTACTAATTCATATAAACTTGGACCAATTGTTGTGATAGGCCCAAGTTCTTTTAATAAGATTAAAATGAAATTGATGTAGCCCAACACTACTCCCTCAAAACGAATATTAAGTTGATAAGCGAGATATGCTTTGAACATCTCTTTGTGGGCCTTCCACCTTGGTGGGCTCCAATCGTTTGTGACTCATACAACGGCTTCACCCTATAGTGGGGAAGTTTAAAGTATGTGCTTACACCCAGGAGGAGTCTATAAACACATATGATGAAGTGAGTGTAGACAACGAGTGTGACCAACATGATATAATTCTGAGGTTGTGCTTGAACCCCTACATAAACTAGCATGGTGGGAATGACTTAACTAAGTGCAATGACACCAACATGATATAATTCTGAGGCAATCATTCTCTAGAGGCCAAAACAGATGGGTAATTACAAAAGTTGTAAATGGCTAAGAGTTATCCTCTCATCATTATTGTTGCTAGCCAAAATGATATAATTCTGAGGTGGGCTTGGTAATGGTGAGCCTCCCATACCCCACTAAGAGTTCAACATAACTCTCAGATTCCATTGAGGGATGTGGAATTTTCCAAAAATAGTGGGTGATACTATTTGATTTAAGACCCAATCAAGTAGTTTTAAAATCAACAATGTAATATGATTTCTGTTATGTTATGTAGTTAACGACATGCCTAAAATTACACCAACCATTATACTTGACAAAAGGGGCCTTAGGGGCCAGCGTTTCCTTGCTTGGTATCATCATATTGAGAATGTCTCAAAGATGAATGACATATCGTATGTACTCAAGCAATCCCCTCCTCATGTACCTCCTAATAACTAGCTTTAAAGGAGGAGTGTCAAAAGTATACTAGACACTTTGAGGATGACTTACAAGCCAAATGCTTAATCCTCACTTCACTTAGTGATGAGCTTAAGAAGCTACATAAGCACATGGACACTTCATGTGCCATGGTTGATAGTTTGCATAAGATGCATGACATTGACACTAGTAACGTACAATTCTCAAATGTTTGTAGTCTATTGAATGCCAAAATGGCAAAGGGGACATCGGTCCAAAAACATGGACAAAAGATGGAAATGATCTTTCAAGATCTTGAGAGTTTAGATACTTCCGTCGATGGGAAAATGGCCCAAGATTTTTTCCTTGCATCTCTTTCGGATGATTTCACTAAGTTTATAGTAAACTATAAAGTGAATAGATTCGATCATACTTTTACCGAGATGATTGACATGTGCTGTGAGTTTGAACAAAGTTTCAAAAAGGACAGTAGGAGTGAGAATGCAATCACAAGGAAAAGGTTGCATAAGAAGAAGGTAAGAAAATCCAAAGGAACATGCTATCATTGTGGAAAGGATGAACGTTGGAAGAAGAAATACAGGGTGCGCATTGTGAGCCTTATGACATGAACTTTTGAAGGGACTATTTCTGTCATAGAAAGTGCTTTTATAGTAAGCTCTAATTCTTGGATATTTGATTCAGGCACTAGTCAACATATCTGTAATTCATTGAAGGGACTAACAGGGAGCAGGATACTGCGTAATTGGGAGATGATTGTGTGAGTTGGGAACGGCACTAAGATCTCTGCAAAAGCAGTAGGCACTTACATGCTTAAACTACCTTCTGGGGAAGTCTTGGAACTTAAAAATTGTTTATATTTTCCTTTGTGTATAAAGAATTTGATTTCCATCTCTATGCTTTTACGAGATGGACACTCAGTATTGTTTGACAAAATGAGTTGCACTTTATACTTGAACGGTCGTATTATCTCTCATGGCAATATGATAGAGGGACTTTTTCACCTAGAGACAAGTAGTGGGATGCACTATATTGAGAGCGGAAATACCTCAAAACCCAAAAGGGCTAGAGAAAAAGTTAACTTAGTTAGAGTTTGGCATCTTAAACTTGGACGTGTAAACTAGTAAGATTCGCAAGATGTCGAAAGACGGATATCTTAGCCCATTGGGTAATGACACATAGGCACTTGTGAACCTTGTCTACTAGGAAAGATGTCTAAATCTCCATTCGCTGGGAAATGCGAGCGTGCCAAAGATATACTAGCATTAATCCACACAAATGTATGTGGACCTATGTTCACCACATCAAGGGGAGGGGAGGCTTCTCCTACTATATCACATTCACTGACGATTACTCTCGGTTTGACTATGTGTATCTTATAAAGTACAAGTCAGAATCCTTTGAAAAGTTCAAAGAATTCAAGAATGAAGTAGAGAAGCAAACTGGGAAATAGATAAAGACTCGAAGATCAGATCGAGGGGTGAGTATCTGAGTACTGAATTCTTAGATTATCTCAAAGAGTGTGGAATAGTATCACAGTGGACTCCACCAAGAACTCCTCAACATAACAGAGTTTCTGAGAGGAGAAACTGAACCTTGATGAACATGGTTCGTTCTATGATGAGTTCCGTTGATCTATCAATATCATTATGGGGATATGTACTACACATAGCAACTTATTTGCTAAATGCAGTGCCTTCTAAATTTGTTCCACAAACACCATATGAGATATGGTATGGGAAGAAGTCAAGTCTTAAACATCTTAAGATTTGGGATTGTCCTGCATACGTTAAGAAACAAGATGTAGGAAAGCTTGAAGCAAGATCTGTTAAATGCTATTTTGTGGGGTATCCTAAACAAACATATGGATACGAATTTTATCACCGTGACGACCAAAAAGTCTTTGTCGCCAGAACTACTATATTCCTTGAAGATGAATTCATTCTCAATAGAACTGGCAAAAGAACGGTAGAATTGAAGGAAATTCCTAATAAGCCACAAACAAGCAATCAACAGATGGACAACCATGTTCCTGAACCCCTAGCTCCACGTAGATCTGAACGGGTCAGCAAGCCACCTAAGAGGTATGGCTTGGATAATGACTTTGGGGAATTGCACCTTCTAGGTGACAATGATACAAAGGACAAAGGAAGACCCCAGAGACTACACTGAAGCAATGTCCGACATTGATTCAAAGAGATGGCAATAGGCCATGAAATCCGAGATGGATTCCATGTATCAAAATCAGGTCTGGACTCTTGTAGACCCTCCATAAGGTATAGTACCTATTAGAAACAAATGAGTATTCAAGAGGAAGATAGGCGATGATGGGAACGTGGAGACTTATAAGGCTAGACTAGTAGCCAAGGGTTACATGCAACAATAAGGGATTGACTATGAAGAAACCTTCTCTCCTGTAGCCATGATTAAGTCCATTCAGATTTTACTTGCTATAGCTGCGTACCATGATTATGACATATGGCAAATGGACGTGAAGACTGCCTTTCTGAATGGCTACCCAGAGGAAGAGCTCTATATGACTCAACCCGAAGGCTTTGCGTCCAAGTCTGAAAATACTAAGGTATGCAAGCTTTAGAGGTCCATTTATGGACTTAAGTAAGCCTCCCGGAGCTGGAATATTCGTTTTGACATTGAAATCAAATCGTTTGGTTTTACTCAAAACGAAGACAATTGTGTTCATCAAAAGGTCGTTGGGGATGCAGTTGTATTCCTAGTGTTATATGTAAATGACATATTACTATTCAAGAATGACACTGCAGTACTTTCTTCTGTAAAAGTATGGTTGTCCAAAACCTTCCATATGAAAGATTTGGGAGATGCATCTTATGTATTAGGGATAAAGCTCTATCGTGATAGATCCATAAAATTAATTGGATTATCCCAATCTATGTATATAGATAAGGTGCTAAGTAGGTTCCAAATGGAATAATCGAAGAAATGTCTTCTTCCTGTGAGACATGGAATTCACCTTTCTAAATCCATGGGACCAAAAACTCCTAAAGAGATACGGTAGATGAGTAAGATTCCTTATGCATCCGCCATAGGAAGCCTTATGTATGCCATGATATGCATAAGACCTGATATCGCATATGCTGTGAGCATTATTAGTCGATATCAATCTAACACAGGATCAGAACACAGGGCAGCTGTCAAGATGGTCATTAAGTACTTAAGAAGAACTAAGGACATGTTCCTTATTTATGGAGGAGCGACATAGTTGCGAGTGGAAGCCTATACAGACGTAGATTTCCAATCTGACGTCGATGATAGAAGTTCCAACTTTAGATATATGTTCACTCTGAATGGTGGGGCTGTCAGCTAGAAAAGCAAGAAACAAGATGTAATTGCTGATTCCACGATGGAGGCTGAATATGTCGTTGTAGCTGAAGCCTGCAAAGAAGCGTTCTGGATGAAGAAGTTCATTACTAAACTTGGGGTGGTTCCAACTAGGGCTGGGCACGGGCCGGGCCGGGCTCAAATTTGAAGGAACCGGACCTACCCGTTTTAAAATGTAACGGGGCGGGCCGGGCCAGGCCGGGTAGAGAGCTTTAGAGTTTTAGAACCAGACCTAACCCGGCCTGTTTCAAACGGGACGGTTCGGGGCGGGTACACGGTTCCTATTACATAATTTTTTTTATCAACACAGAAGGGGACGACGTCGTTCAAGTCGTCTTCCTCAGTCGTCGAACCCGTTTCCTCTGCGACAACCCAGATGCAGCTCATACCGTTCAAGCCCTCTTCCTTAGTCATCTGGGAGATAGGATAAGGCGACAAATCAGAACAATAAAAAATAAACCCAACCAACACAAAATCAGAACCATAATAAAACCCAGAAAAAATGAGTCAATGAGAGAGGAGAAGACGAGTTAGGAGGAATAGTGGCCCGCTCCATAAGAAACCCACATGCGTAACGCAGACGGACTAGTTGGCGGCCATGAGAGTCTACCCCAGTCCTGGATCGTGGCGACGAGGTAGTAGATCGAGTCAAGAATGCCGCGAAATCGGTGAAGTCGGACCATATTGGGTGGTTAACCGCCGAGATCTGACGGTCCAGCAAGAACTCGAGGGCGGCACAGTCATGGTGGGGCGGTGATGGTCTGGGTGATGGGTGACTGTTGTCGAGAACTCGACGCAAGCTCAAGTATGAATGAATGGAAAATGGGAGGTTGATGAAATCATGAAAGTCTCTGGAGATCAGATGAGGGGATAAAAAAGTTGGAGAGTTGGATTCAATTAAACCATATAAAAATGCTCCCAAATCTGGTCCAATTTGATGGGTGACCTTGTAAGTCAAGGGCCAGTGGGCTACGACATCACTCTAATCCAATTCCAATCCATTATTGCATGCTACAAACGGGCCGGGCCGGGGGCCCGTTCCTTCTTATTTTTGGACCCGCCCCGCCCCGCCTCGTTTTGTGTTTCGAATTTTTGGACCCGTCCCGTACCCGCCCCGAACCGCATGTACCCGCCCCGACCCGTGGGTCCAGAACCCGTTTGCCCACCCCTAGTTCCAACCATTACATCACCAGTAACTTTGTACTATGATAATAGTGGGGCGATAGCTCAAGCCAAGGAACCTAGGGCTCATCAAAAGATTAAACACTTTGACAGACGCTTTAATATCATTAGAAGATATGCTGCCGAGGGGAAAGTCAACATCCTCAAGGTTGCTTTAGCCGATAACATAGCAGATCCACTAATGAAGCCAATGTCTCAAATCCAACTTGACCGCCATATGGAAAAGATGGGTATTAGATACATGGGAAGGTGGCTTTGAGTGCAAGTGGGAGATTGTTGGAAGTATGCCCACAAAGCCACTCATTTGATGTAATAGCTTTTGGAATACTTATTGTGTTAAACTATTATATGTTTAATGAAGGGAAAATCTTATTGTTAATCACTATTTATTGTATTATGTGTTTAACCAATAAGGGAATCCAAGGAATGTATTTAATCTAAGAGAGAAGTGATCTAAATAAGTTAGATTAATGAGACATTTCTCTTATGTTCATTCCTAAAACGTTCCTAGCCATAGGATTGCCAATTGGGCATTGACAATCCGCTAAGGTTAGTATGTGTTATGTTAACTCAAGCGGCGTAAGTATGACTAGTCTCAAGTCATTTAGTGTTGGACACTGAGACAAACACATATGTGCCAGAAAGGAAATTGAGTACACTGAACAACGATCAAAAGGAGTTCGAACATACATGTCATGTAAGAACTCGTAAGTTGCAATATGCAAAGTAGTCATTTGACTTGAGGCATCATAAATGTCTAATGGTTGGGTCCTTGATCTTTGATCATGTTAAAGGCATTCCATTGAAAGTGTCCACGACATTGTTGGGGTCAAGCTATCTAGTCATGTAGGCATATGAATGCATAACAAGAGATCTCTAACCTTCCATGGTGAAGGGAGAATACTCTGAGATATGATTCGGGAATCTTTGGCCAAAGCATACGAATATGACTTAGGAAGTTTATTCCAAATCATATTCAATTGAATCATATAGAGAAGTATCACATTGGATAGTAGACATGAAACAAACTATCACTCAAACAATGTGATTAAGAGTATTGTATTAGAGAATGACCGTATTGCATTGTAATTGCAACTGGATAGGTTCTCCAACCATTTCTACTTAGCTTGGGTAGCCATGACATACTGCTAGGTGTCACTCATGGTTTGTGGAAGCCCTAAAGATTAGCAAACACTAATCTTCATCAAAGGGAGAATTGAAATGTAGTTTCAATTCACAATCGATCGTTAAGAGTAACAATCGCCCACTGCCTCGCTAATTGGAACCTAATGGATCGTACACCAAGTAAGGATGAAAGTGAAGAAATATAAATGAGATGGATAAGCAATTAAATAGTTTAATTGAGAATGTCAAGATTAATTAATTAGTTAATTAATCTTACGAAAGGTTCATATTGGGCTTTTAAGTTGGTTTTGGGTTCCGGGGCCCAAAAGGGTTTTTGGTCCACAAGGCCCATTGAGTTTAGGTTGTGTGACAACTAAAACTAAATGGAAATTAGTCCACTAACTAAGTCAAAAACCGGCCATAGGGTGAGTGGATGCAAACTTGGCTTAATTGCAAGTTTGCCACTCACATGTGAGGTGGTATAAAGGCAACTTTATAGCCATTCTCTCACTAGGGTTTTCTTGAGGCAAATAAGAGAAACTTTTTCTCTCTTTTTCTCTATAGAGGCCGGCCACTTAGGGAGACTTTAACTAGCATAAAAAATCTCTCTAAGTAATCCATCTTCTCTTCACACTACATCTTTGGTGTAGAGACTTAGAGACCTTAAATCTTTGGTGTTCTTGGAGATCCTTTCCTCACATCCTCAAGGAGCAAAGGAGTATCAAAAGGAAAAAAAACATAAGGAAGATCTAAGGAGCTAGGAGGTGACTTGAAGGCCCCCCACTTGGGTGAATCCCTTGTGTAAACAAGGATGAGCTTCAAGGTTAATGAATCTCAAAATCTTTTCTTTTCTTTAATTTTGTTAAAGAGTCTTGTGTTTTGACCATTCACTCGGTTTTGAAAGTCATGGGTTTTAGAATTGTCTTTGAATGCATTCCTACTTTAAAGTGTTATTAGTTTGCTTATGTGTTCAAATGTTCTCACATGTTCTTAGCTACGACAAATTTTTTCCTTCAGACGGGACTCAGTTACGAAGAATTCCCCCCTCCCCAAAAAGCATGATGATGAATGTCATCTTAGAGACATATATTTTAGGGGGAAAAAGAAGATAACCCATGAAACAATTGGTGGAGTAATTCAACATGTGCCAACAAGCTCGATCTACTGTACTACACCCACTTTGTTGTTTTGGGCAAGGGGAAGGAGTCAACCATTGACTACCACCTGCTTCAGTTCGTAGAAGATGAAGAAAAATGGGAAAGATATCCTTAAGGAACCGCATCATTCCAAGTGTGGATGTCAAGCATATCCGCAACTGCTTTGACCCACCACAAGGTTGTAAAAGAAAACGTTGTAGAGAAACCGGGGGGAACGATTTGGGACTCATATAACTTGAGAGGGTTTCCTTATGCTTTTCAAGTAATTTCCATTTTATTGTGTTGTTATGTGTTGAACGCACTTTTGCATTCGTTTTCGCTGCGACTTATTGACATTATCGCTTTAAATTTTGTAGATTTGGTTGTTTGATGCAAAAATTACTTAACACACAAATTAAACCCTCTTGTTGTCAAATTGTAGTAAAGAATGCAAGTAGGGATCGTTCTAAACCGGGGATTAGGAGGGCTTGCTAAAACCTCTAAACTGACTTAAAAACATATAAACAAAGTTAAAAACACTAAACTAGACTCAAAGAACTTAAAACAAACTCAAATGACTCAAAACAAGCTAAAAACGCTCAAATCTGCCTAAAAACACAAACTGGGCAGATTTGGACTCTAACACACTTTTGGGACACCTAAAAACACAAATCAAAACAGATTTTGACTAATAAAACACTTTAAAGGGGGTTTTGGTTTTGACGAATTTGAAAACAAAACAAGTAAATTAAAGAACTAATGAAATCTGCACGAATTTGAGTAAATTGAATGGATGGAAGGCTAGCTAGGAGGTTCTTCTCCACACATGACATACTTGTACATAAACCAATTTTCAGTTGTTCTTTCGATCAATCATGAAACTCAACACCCCAGGTTACTTAAGTCCGCTTAAATTAACCTTCAAGTTCTCCTTAAGTTATTGAATTTGATGGGAAAGCGCATACAACAATTCAAGCATTCTTCAAAAGTTCTTTACGTGAACAACACAATAAAGATACAATCAAAGATCATTAAGCATTATGAAAACTATAAGTATTGACGAGGATTCGTTACTACGATGAGCATGAAACTCCTGCCAAGAATTTATTTAACGCGATCATTTATAAGCGACCTCCACTACTTGTAAATATAAGTTTGTAACTATTAGGTGAAACTCCCTTATACTCTAGCATCATATTCAAGCATGAAAACTAAGTGTGCACTCTTAATAAACATACACGAATAAGTTATCAATCAAGCAGTTAAACAAATTGAATTCACAACTTATGAAATCACAACTGAAGGAAATCAAATCATATTGCAAGCATGAACATGGTTTCAAATTCCCCCCTATCTAAGGGGGGTTTAGTTCCTCATACTCATAAAGCAAAGATAAACAAATTTAGACATTGAAAACAAAAGAATGAAAACACCTAAAAACACTCCAACAATCCAACTTGAATGGCAAGCACGTCCAAGGGTCCTCCTTCTTTTCTTTGTTGCGGCACAAGGTGTGGTTTGATGGATGAGTGGTAAATTATGGTGGCGGATGGATATAGGTGAGTTATGGTGAAGGGTGGATGGGTGGATTGTGTTCTCCCGGCCAAGGAATGAAAGTGTAAGTGTATGGAGTTGTGAGATGTGAATGTAGTGTCTTTTGATGGATCTTTTCTCCTCTCCCTTGTTATGGTGAAGGGTGGATGTATTTATAGGCTAGGGAGAGGACCACCATCTAATTAAGGTGGTAGTGGTGTATGTTGTGGTAATGAGTGGATGTAATGGGTGTAATGGGTGAGTGTTTGGTAATGGGTGTAGTGGATGGATGTTTGGTAATGAGTGGATGTAATGGGTGTAGTGGATGAGTGTTTGGTAATGAGTGGATGTAATGGGTGTAGTGGGTGGATGTTTGGTAATGAGTGGATGTAATGGGTGTAGTGGATGAGTGTTTGGTAATGAGTGGATGTAATGGGTGTAGTGGATGGATGTTTGGTAATGAGTGGATGTGTAATGGATGGATGTTTGGTAATGAGTGGATGTAATGGGTGTAGTGGATGGATGTTTGGTAATGAGTGGATGTAATGGGTGTAGTGGATGAGTGTTTGGTAATGAGTGGATGTAATAGGTGTAGTGGGTGGATGTTTGGTTTTGTAGGTCAACACACTTGCACACACACATGCTGATTTCTAGCCTTCAAATCTTCAAAAACGTCCATCCTCATGTCTCCATGCTTGCACCATCCAATCTTGGCCCAAAAATGCTCCAAAATGCTGCAAATAGCACTTTGTTGCTAACTTTGTTGCTAACTTTGTTATTTGAACCTACAAACACACGAAAATAGCTAAAAATACATAATTGACTAAGAAATAACAACATAAATGCACAAGAACAAGCTAACTAAGTCGCATAAATATGCTCCTATCAAATTCCCCCACACTTAGCTTTTGCTAGTCCTCGAGTAAAACAAAACAAACGAAACAAACAAAACATAACCTAGACCTTCCAACATTTGCCTTAGGGATTTTCAATGAAACATGACATGCCAAAGATCACCACTTACATAGATTTAAGCAATCCTTACCCTTGAGCATACTTAATCATAGTCACCATTCACTAGCTCACATTTAATCAATTTAAACAACATTTTGAATGTAGTAACATGCCTTAGAGAATTCCCTCAATTCCTTACTAGATACTCTCTATTTTCACACACATTTTCTGACTACACACCCTACACTAGTTATATGTGAGAAGATTGATGTAAACATGGAAGACTAGTACTCACATATGTTATAACAAAGAAAGCAATTTCTGGAGTTAATAAGCATGTTTAGATATGATCTCATGAATGGTATGCTACTACTTAGATGCGAGAACCAATGACACCATATGCTCATACCAATTTTGAACTCCACAAATTGAAACACACAACACACTCAAGAGTGAAGTCAAGGGTTGTAACAGGGCTTGGGGGTAATGGCTAACAAAGAAAGGATAGGAATAACAAATGTTCTTAAAGCGATAGCAAGCAAAGCAATGAAATAGACACTTGGAATTCTCTTTAGAATGCAGAATCAACTTTTACATACAAATGGAAGATTCATGCAACACTTAGGGCCGAATTCAATGTTTTGGACCCTTTTTTAACAAACAACACTTTAGAGTTCTTGCTCATACTCTTTTTTCTTTTGTCTACCAATGCCTTATTAAGGACTTTGGCACACACACACAAGAATCACTTCCCCCACACTTGTTTTTCTGCAAGAGTTCAACAAAAGGAAATCCTTCTAAATTATGCTTTACTATGCTTCAAGAACAAGGGTATGGATGGTCCTATTCTAGGCTAGGTGAGGATAGTGTGGGTAACAAAGAACATAGGATACACAAGGCTCAACGGGGTTAAACTTAAACACATAATGAACGGGATAGGCTTTTTGGCTCTTGGCTCACTAAACAACTTCATCTTGAATATGTGTTATGCAAATCAATAACATGCTTTGAATGAAATAGGCATGAGTTCTAGTATTTGGAACTAAATGACGAAACACATTCTAAATAGCAACCAAGCAAAGAATAATGAGATTATGCAACGACTTTAGAAAACAACGATGCACAGATTATTAACTCTCCAAATAAACATTTAGGCTCAAGTCTCACAAGGTTGTAGCGTTCATCTGAGTTCCTTCTTTCAAGCATGTTACAAAAATTGATTTTTTTTTCTTTATGATTGCATGTGAATTCATAAATTATAACCACAACCAAGTATACACCAAAGAGTAAATCAAATTTTTATCCATGTTTATAACTCTCTTTAATAGTCATGTAATTAAAAACGAAATCCTCATCATTGTGTTGGAAGGTAGCCTAAGACACAAATAAACATACAAAAACAACTCTTTTTGGGTTTTTTCAAAACAATTTTTCAAATTTTTATGAGCTTTTTGGATTTTTATGTCAAAACACACTAAAACACTCCAAAACAGCTTAAAAAACACTTAAAACAGCAAGGAACAACACTGAAGTAATGGGTGATAAACTCCTACAAATTTCATGCAAAACAACTTGGTTACCCCCCCCACACTTAAATCAAACATTGTCCTCAATGTTTCAAGCATAAACTCACACAAAAACAAGCAAACAAACAAACAAACAACGAATAAACATGACAAGTATGGCAAAGTAAAAACCAGACAGAGTAGAGTTTAAGAACGCAAATCTGGTTTTAGAGATAGATGATCTTGTTGACTTTCCACAGCTTTGATCTTGAACTGGTTTGGAATTCTGAGCGAGGACTATGAGAGTTCCTTGGTTTCAAATCAGACTCCTTCTGCTGGGTTGATTTGATTGTGCAGTCTGCATTCTTCTCTGCTTGTTTCTTCTGCACGACAGGCAGGCACGAGGTAGAGGTGTTGGTCTGTTTCATTCTTCAATCTTTCCAAGTGCCCACCTTTTGCTTTCTTTCTCCTTGTCCCTAGCTGAGGATGAATTGGCAAATTGTCTCCACATGCTTCGAGGTATCATTTTCACTTCCCTTATCTGTTCCCCAGGCAGATGTGGTAGACGAAGAGGAAGCATAAGATGATGAAGATGCGTACTCGAAAGCAAGGCTAGGTAAGCAATCAGGAAGGGGTTCCAGGCAGTCGGTTCCAGATCGGAAGATTGATACCAAGTGCTGGCTAATTGCTCTCTTTCTCCTTGTCCCAAAACAACGACAAGGAGAAGGACAGGGAGAAATCATGATATGAGATACTCTTGCTTTCAACCTTCATGATATGAAATACTCTTGCTTTGGATGAGTTGTTTGTAGTGAAGGGAAATCTATGAGATTCAAGTATGGGATTTCTATATGACTATCATGCATATCCAAAACAATTATGATATACGAAAGCAGCGGAAGCATTTATAACATATTATCAAAGCTATAGTCATGCAAATCCCCTTCAAGGTTCATAGGTTTATATATAATGCATCAAATAAAATTTTAGAGAAAAGAACAAAGTGAAGGTTTAGTCTTATACCTCTTGATCTAGACTTGAGACCAAGGATGGACCACCTCCAAGCCCTTTGTTCCTTGAACTCCTTGAGCCTAACTTCATTCCTTGCCTCCTCCACTTTGTTACAATGAGTGCTCCTAGGTTCTCTTCAAGTTCCCAAAGTAGGAAACCTCTAAAGATCCTCACCCACTAGTGTAGTGAGAAGGATGAAGGAATAACCAAAAGGGTGAAAGATTGTTAGCTAAATCACCCTCTTTGGTGGCCGGCCTTTGTAGTGATTTAAGAGAGATATTCTTTTGCCTCTTTGTTGTTTTAACCACACAAAAACCCTAATGAACAATATCTTATAAAGTTCCTTATATAGACAAAAGAAACCTAGTCAACACTTGACAAAATATCTCACCCTTTCCACCTTAAAGTGGCCGGCCTCTTTGTTGTTTGTTTGGGCTTTGGGCTTTTATTATTTCAAGTCATCCAATACTTGAATAAAAGCCCAATGGGTTTAGGCCCAATGGGCCCAATTAAACCCGAACGTTTCTTAAGCCCAAAACGATCTTTATCGCTTTTATGATTTCTTTAGACTTTCTAAATTAATCACAACAATTAATTAATCCAATTAATTATTTCCATCATCCATTAGTTACTCACTACAATAGTGTATTGGTGAACAATCTTTTAGGTTCTAATTAGCAAGGCAGTGAGGTGATTGGCACCAATCCAATTTAATTCAATCACTTAGTGAATTGAAACTTCATTTCAATTCACCTTTCTTCTTTGATGAGTACATTTAATCATCTAGAAGAACTCACAAGCTATGAGTGACATCTAACCATATGTCATAGCTACCCAAGCTAATGTAGAAGTTTATTCGGAGAACCTATTCAGTTGGAATTACAATGTAATTCGATCATTCTCTAATACAATACTCTCAATCACATCATTAGGGTATGGATATATTATGTCAAACCCCTAATGTGATTATTCCTTCTTATATGATTCAATTGAGTCGTATAGGAATGCTTTCCTTTATTACGCTCGATACTTCGGCCGAAGATTCCCGAATCATATCTTAGAGTATTCTTCCTTTCTTATCGAGGATTAGAGATTCCTTGTTGCGCATACACTTGCCTTCATGACTAAGTGGCTTAACCCCAATTATGCCGTGGACACCCTCGAATGGGGAGACTTTGACATAATCAAAGATTAAGTACTTAACCACAAGACAACGACGATGCCTCAGGTCTAAGGATTACTTACATCTTTCCAACCATTAGAGTTACTTGCTTGACATGTGAGTAGACCTCCATGCAAGTACTCTCGTTCGATTGTGTTCAGTGAACTCATTCCCCTAATGAGCACCTACATACTTGTCTTAGTGTCACAACACGAATGGGATGAGACTTTCCATCCTTCCAATTGAAGCAGACACAGTATGTACCGGTCTACGCATTGTCAGTATCCCTCCGACAATCCAACGACCAGGAACTTTTTTGGACATTTGGTTATGTGAAGAAGGTCTCTGTAGTCTAACATCATTAGATTACTTCTTCAATCGATCCACTGTCCATGGATACACTATTTAGGACATATATCGTTTATTGAGATAGTCCTAATTCGTGTCTTTGCCATTTGATGTATAAGAATCATCCATACATCGTTTCATTTGTCCTGAAAGGTTTCTTCCAAAGATTGACTTTCAGGGCATATTTCCAACAATCTCCCACTTGCACTAAAGTCAATCACTAGTGTATCTTATACATCTTGTCGAGAGAGTTTATGCTCGTAGGTTAACTTGGTTATGTATTAATCTCTTTTATATTTAAAAGGGATTTACTTATCAAATGTTTCCAAAACATTTGATGATGTCTCTTTATTGTGTTTGAATACTTTGATGAGACCTTGATTCCATGGCTTGAGCTATCGCCCCATTACGTCGTAGTACTCTACTAACGACCTTATGGTTTGGATTCAATCATTGGTTCTAAAAGAACCCCTTCCATTCAAAACACCTTTTGAAGCAGTTTCTAAAACTATATATCGACATATATTTCGTTTGTATACTTTATACAAGCTTTGCTCCAACCTTGAGACCATTGCAGTACAATACTAACAATTCATTCATATGATTAGTACTTCATCCATTATGAAGTTCCATTTGTTAAAATGGCTTATTTTCACTTTGGTTAACAACCTAAGTGAATGCACGCTTCCAGAGTCCCACTCTGATGTTTCTTTCTTAAAGGCAATAATACTCTATCAGTTGCTTTGGTTCTGATCCTGGGATATAGTAATATCTTAAAGTGATAAACTCAGTGGTTTCTTCACCTTTGGATATCTACTTCACAAGTCAATACATGTGTCCCTTTTGTGATTTTATGACACATTCATTATAAGGGTTATGAAAGTGATTTCCTATCATATAGGAAAATGCTTTCTTAAATCTTCAACATTTGAGATTTAATTCCCATATAACATTATTTGAGATAGCCTTGCTATATCAGTAAGTCCAATTTCAAGTCTATACTTCAAAATTGACCGTGTCATGTTTTGTCATTTTTCAAGTAACATCTATGTTTCATCAAGTCTATCAATTAGACTTTATTCACATCTTGTTGCTCAAATTATGACATCACTCCCACTGGCCTTGTTGTAACTTAGCATTCATTCAAAATTAACAATTATATTTTCTTGATTTGAATGCATATTGCTCCCACTAATTTAAATGAATCATACATAAAAGAATTCCTTCTCAAGCAATTCCATGAAATGTGTGACTTGCTTTATCAAATCCATTCATTTAAATTATATGGTGTCATACACCATACTTCAAGTTTTAGTCATACTAAGACCTTTAATGTAGTCATATAAGAATTATCTAAGTCTTTAGTGGAAGCATGGCTCCTACTAAGGATATAGAAACTCAACCATTCCTTCTAGGTGGTTGATATAATTCTTTATCAAAACTACATAGAGCAATATCGTTACATGAGATGTTGAATTTGGATTGTCTTGTTGTTAAACCATATGTTGTGACTCATTTTGAAACTTATTCCCTTTTGTTTCATCAACTTGTCCATATGCTTTGTTATTAGCATGTTCTCATAAAAGAGAATGATGGACAACTCCCAACATATAACCATTTTATGCTAGGTTGACGAAACCAACATTCAAAGACTATTCTTTAAATGTTACACAACATAGAATTTTAACGTTTGAAGAGCTTGAGTCCTTTTAACAATTAAAATTACAAACTCTTAATAATAGTCAAGTACTATTATTCTCTAGACAACTATAAACCAATCACATTCAAGTTTATATCCATTTTCACACCTCCCACTATTTCTCATGACTTTAATGAGAAATCATTTCATACATTCAAAATGTATAAAAGTGGATTATATTGGTAGAAGACATTGTATAGTAGCTTTGAAACATTTCAAGCTTTATTTGTTTCAATCTTCACTAAGTTTAATGTCTTGTTATTTAAGTGACTAAAGTCTTTAAACCTTTTATAGATTTAGACACTTCTTTCTTGGTTTAATCACTAACACATTTGACATTTTTAAAACAATTTTAAGAATGCCCAATTAATTGTTCAAAACTACTAATTGAATCAAGAGTGATCTTGATCATTGTGTTTCAAGTGATAACCATATAAGAAACGTTTTTCTTATTACTTATATCATTATAATGTGATCTTCCTTTTCTTCAAGAAAGGATTCTCTAGACTTTTGTCAATTCATATAGAACTCATAAGTAGACAAATGGAACCAAATCTAAAGATTCATTGTATCCTTTTATGTCCTACATGTGAGATCTATCCATAATTGATAAACCTAAAGTTTGGTTTATCACATTACAATTAAGTGATATAACTCTTGTATCTCATCTAGGATACAACAAGACAATTTTCAATTCATAACACTACTTTAAGGAAATAGTATATTAAAAAGGCATACTTCACATTACATTAATATGATAGTTCAAACATTCATAATGTTTAATACATAAAGTATTAGCTCTATACATTTAGAGACTAATATAAATACCTTTATACATTTAGGCACTATATAGTGGTCTTCCATCACATGAAGCCACATAATAAGTTCTTATCAAAATAAGAAAGTTTAAAGACAATCTTTAATGCCTAACAAACTTCCTAAGTAGTGAGCAAAAAACATAGTGGCCGAACCCTTCACCACATTTTCTTTGCTTGTTCTTCTTCTACTTGGCTTCTCCACCTATATACAATTATACAAGTGATTAGCTCTTTATATCAAATATAAATATTTAGAAGATCTAACATTTAGAATTGAAGATAAGGACATAAACCATACCTTGTGGCTTGTCCTTAAGACTTGCAAGGTACAACTTGCAATTCCTTCTCCAATGCCCCTCCTTTCCACAGTGGTGGCAAGTCCCTTTGGGCTCCTTTGCCTTCTTTTTCCTCACTCCTCCTTTCGGCTTAGGAGTGGGTGACTTCTTCTCCTTCCCTTTGCCTTTGCCTTGCGGCATGGCCTTGGAAGAGGATGGCTTGTTGTAGGCTACTGCAGCAGTCCCTACACCGCTCTCTTTCTTCATAGTCTTCTCAGCAGTTACTAACATGTTTAGTAACTCAGAGAGAGTATTATCCATCTTATTCATATTGCAGTTCATTACAAACTGAGCAAATGAATCAGAAAGAGAAGCCAATATGAAGTCTTGGGCCAATTCCCCGTCAAGTGGAGTACCAAGGTTCTCCAATTGTTCAATGAATCCTATCATCTTCAGTACATGTTGGTGTACTGGAGCCCCCTTGACCATCTTGGTCTTTACAAGTTCACAAACAGTGCTAAAGCGACGGTTGCGCGTCCCTTCGCCATATAACTCCGTAAGATGGAGTATTATGGAAAATGCACTATCCATGCCCTCGTGCTGTCTCTGTAGCTCCTCATTCATGGAAGCCAACAGATAGCACTTGGCTTGTATATCATCCTCAACGTGCTTGTCATACTTAGCACGTTCATCCTCAGTAGCCTCAGGGCTAAGAGGTATGTGAGGTGAAAGCTTATCTAGTACGTAAACAATCTTCTCCAATGTTAGGAGAATCTTGACATTACGATACCATGATGGGAAATTGTGCCCCTTTAGGCAATGTTTGTCGAGTATTTTCGCGAGTGTGCTTCCAACCATATCTATATACATAAACAAATAAAATAATTAGATTGATTGTTGTTTAAGTCAAACGATTCGGGTCTTTAAACCGAATGACACCACCCACCATTTTTGGCAAATTCCATATCCCCCATAATGGAATCCGGGAGATTTCAAAGAAAGCTCCTAGCGGGTTATGGGAGGCTCACTATTACCAAGCCCACCTCACGATGATACGATGTCGACTAGCAACAATAATAATGAGAGGGTACAATTACCCATTCACAACAACCTCTTGTGATTACCCATCCTTTTGGCCTCTAGAAAACAATACCTCACGATGATACGATGTTGGCATTATGTTTCTTAGTTAAGTTCTTTCCCACCATGCCGGTTTAGCTAGGGGTTCAAGCATGACCTCACGATGATACGATGTTGGCCATACTCGTTGCCCACCTTAACCTCATCAAATGTTTTAAATAAACTCCTCCTGAATATAAGCATGCACTTTGTCACTTCCCCATGATAGGGTGAAGGCGGTGTACAAGTCATAAATGCTTGGAGCCTACCACGGTGGAAGGCCACGAAAAAGTGTTCTAAGCACTCTTACGCTTTCAACTTAATATTTGTTTGGTTGAGGGATTTTAAGGTCTCATCAATTTTATTTATTTAATCACAATCAAATAAATAATGTTCCATTACAACTACTAGTCCAAAGTTAATGAAATTAGTAGCATATAATATCCCCACTATTCGTTTTCATAAAACAAATCAATATCAAAACATTTTTCAAAATATTGGAGATATATATAACTACTAATTGTATTCATTATAGTTTAGTAGCGTATGATACTCCCACTATTTGTTTTGAGAAAAACAAATCAATATCAAAAACGAATTTTTCAAATATTGGAAGTAACTACTACTACTAAGGTTTTTGCATTCCTTTGAAATTGGACTTTATAGTTATCTTAGGCTCTTGGATGACCATGGACTTATTAGGTTATTGCAACAACGAGCCATCATTGTTGAATATAAACTCGGGGAGGTTGAGTCAATTTAATTACGTGCTTATCAATCCAATTAAAACCATTTTCATTGAGCCATTAGAAATGAAAGACAATCATTCAAAGCTAATTTGGGCATTGGACCCTTTTAATCTTTAATCTCATGTCAAAACCCTCTTTTAGTTATGTCTCCTTTACCAATAGTTAAAGAAACTCTAGTCTAGCACTAGAGGGAATCCACTAATGAATAGAGATTAAGAAGTAATAAGAATTACAAACCGATTTGTACAAATTCCTATAAATTACATATACTAAAAGGGGAGAGAAAGATTAATGTCAAATGTGACAAGGTCCAATTAAACAGTAATTAAAACACATTCCCAAGGTTCAAACAATTTGATTTTAGCGCCTTATCATATAGCTCAATTATCGTTTAAGGCATAAGTCCAAAGTCATCCATTTCATAACTACTTAAACACATTTAAATAATTAAATGGAATGCAACATAAACATTTAGATTTAGTGCATATGGGCATAATAGTATTATGAGTTTAAACAACTAACAAAATTAAAATCAAATATTTTAACTTTCTAGTTAGTAGGGGCTTAAATGCAAATATGAAAAAGTTAGGGGTCAAACCGTAAATACTCAAAAGTATAAAATATCTTTTTCAAGATTACAAAAAGCCTCACAAGTGGATAAATCCACTAGGGGAGGCCGGCCACTTAATGGGGGAATGGGAAGTCTCACCCACATGCATAAATTCAATGCAAAGTAGAAAAAATCAAAATTTTGCTTGTCACTTGGTTTTGGCATTAAAACTTAGGTGAAAATGTTTGATGGAAATCTCCTAGTCAAGTCTAGGTTTTAATAAACTTATTATATGGTTATGGATGGTAAGAACATCATCCAAAACCACAAAATAATACAAGAAAATTAATTAAAACCATTTTCACCAAAAAACCAAACTATGAACACCAAGAACAAAACCATGAACACTTTTTCAAGATTTATGTATTCTTGGTGATTTTTCAAACCCAAAAACAAAAGTGACAAGGGTTCTACTTTCTAGCTTTAAAATGATGTGTGAGTGTCTTACAATAAAACACAAACACATACACAAAAACCCCCAAAACCGTGCCCACCAAGAAGAACAAAATCCCAAATTTTTTGTTCATGACTTATTCTTCATTCATGCATACAAAACAACTTTTACATGCATATCTTTTCAACTCTTGATTTATATTTTTCAACCATTGAAAAACAAAAGATAAACATACTTTTAAATGAAGAAATAATATGTCATACTAGTTCTAAACTCATTTTTCATTCATGCATACAAAACACTTTTGCATACATATCTTTCTCAACTTTTGACTAACATTTTTCAACTATTGAAAAACAAAAGATAAACATACTTTGAATGAAACAATAATATGTCATACATAACATTAATACCCATATGCATAAAATCCAAAAGGACACATTATACATAAACCTTTGGCTCTGATACCACTTGAAGGGAAATCTATGAGATTCAAGTATGGGATTTCTATATGACTATCATGCATATCCAAAACAATTATGATATACGAAAGCAGCGGAAGCATTTATAACATATTATCAAAGCTATAGTCATGCAAATCCCCTTCAAGGTTCATAGGTTTATATATAATGCATCAAATAAAATTTTAGAGAAAAGAACAAAGTGAAGGTTTAGTCTTATACCTCTTGATCTAGACTTGAGACCAAGGATGGACCACCTCCAAGCCCTTTGTTCCTTGAACTCCTTGAGCCTAACTTCCTTCCTTGCCTCCTCCACTTTGTTACAATGAGTGCTCCTAGGTTCTCTTCAAGTTCCCAAAGTAGGAAACCTCTAAAGATCCTCACCCACTAGTGTAGTGAGAAGGATGAAGGAATAACCAAAAGGGTGAAAGATTGTTAGCTAAATCACCCTCTTTGGTGGCCGGCCTTTGTAGTGATTTAAGAGAGATATTCTTTTGCCTCTTTGTTGTTTTAACCACACAAAAACCCTAATGAACAATATCTTATAAAGTTCCTTATATAGACAAAAGAAACCTAGTCAACACTTGACAAAATATCTCACCCTTTCCACCTTAAAGTGGCCGGCCTCTTTGTTGTTTGTTTGGGCTTTGGGCTTTTATTATTTCAAGTCATCCAATACTTGAATAAAAGCCCAATGGGTTTAGGCCCAATGGGCCCAATTAAACCCGAACGTTTCTTAAGCCCAAAACGATCTTTATCGCTTTTATGATTTCTTTAGACTTTCTAAATTAATCACAACAATTAATTAATCCAATTAATTATTTCCATCATCCATTAGTTACTCACTACAATAGTGTATTGGTGAACAATCTTTTAGGTTCTAATTAGCAAGGCAGTGAGGTGATTGGCACCAATCCAATTTAATTCAATCACTTAGTGAATTGAAACTTCATTTCAATTCACCTTTCTTCTTTGATGAGTACATTTAATCATCTAGAAGAACTCACAAGCTATGAGTGACATCTAACCATATGTCATAGCTACCCAAGCTAATGTAGAAGTTTATTCGGAGAACCTATTCAGTTGGAATTACAATGTAATTCGATCATTCTCTAATACAATACTCTCAATCACATCATTAGGGTATGGATATATTATGTCAAACCCCTAATGTGATTATTCCTTCTTATATGATTCAATTGAGTCGTATAGGAATGCTTTCCTTTATTACGCTCGATACTTCGGCCGAAGATTCCCGAATCATATCTTAGAGTATTCTTCCTCTCTTATCGAGGATTAGAGATTCCTTGTTGCGCATACACTTGCCTTCATGACTAAGTGGCTTAACCCCAATTATGCCGTGGACACCCTCGAATGGGGAGACTTTGACATAATCAAAGATTAAGTACTTAACCACAAGACAACGACGATGCCACAGGTCTAAGGATTACTTACATCTTTCCAACCATTAGAGTTACTTGCTTGACATGTGAGTAGACCTCCATGCAAGTACTCTCGTTCGATTGTGTTCAGTGAACTCATTCCCCTAATGAGCACCTACATACTTGTCTTAGTGTCACAACACGAATGGGATGAGACTTTCCATCCTTCCAATTGAAGCAGACACAGTATGTACCGGTCTACGCATTGTCAGTATCCCTCCGACAATCCAACGACCAGGAACCTTTTTGGACATTTGGTTATGTGAAGAAGGTCTCTGTAGTCTAACATCATTAGATTACTTCTTCAATCGATCCACTGTCCATGGATACACTATTTAGGACATATATCGTTTATTGAGATAGTCCTAATTCGTGTCTTTGCCATTTGATGTATAAGAATCATCCATACATCGTTTCATTTGTCCTAAAAGGTTTCTTCCAAAGATTGACTTTCAGGGCATATTTCCAACATGTAGAAGTACCCCAAGGAATAAGGAACACGGAGTGACTCGAGAGGGTTTGTTGGAAAGGCATTTTCAGAGAAGAAGAAGGGTTATGTATGTCTGCCTTGCAATGGAGGGTGAAGGGTGACATTTATAGGAATTAATAACCGGTACTATTCTTTCACTCTTGTCAGCAACCGTTGGATGATTTAATAGTAAACTTCACGTGCTTTCTACTTCACAAGAGATCTTCAACAGATTGCCTGTAATTTTCACAAGGCTGAGTGTGCATGTGACAGGCGCTGGCACGTCTGGAAAAGCAAGTGCCTCTTCGATATCTGGAATCAGCGCTTCGACAAACTACCCGTGATTTTCACGAAGCTGACTCTGCATCCGACAGATGCTGACACGTCTGGAAAAACAGATGCCTCTCCGATATCTGAGATCAGCGCTTCGACAAACTGCCCGTGATTTCCACAAAGCTGACTCTGCATGTGACAGATGTTGACACGTCTGGAAAAGTAGATACCTCTCCAATATCTGAGCTTACCTCTTCGATCTCTGAAATCCCGTCGAGTGTAGAGGTTGCATGTGACAAGTGCAGACAAATCTGGAAAAGAAGATTAGGCGTGGTTTCTGAGCAAGCCCAGCTTTTGAGTTAGCTAGCGTCTCTTCGATTTTTGAGTTGGCCTCTTCGATTTCTGAGCTCGCCTCTTCGATCTCTAAAATCCCTTCGAGTGCTGATTTTTATAAAGGTACGCAGGACGTCCAAAGCACACTTGAATTTCTGCCTGTAGAAACTCCCTTCCTGCACTTCTACGATCTTGACTTATCCGACCTCTTCTTTCTTTAACACCTTTGAAAATGTCTGGCCCCTCCAACCATCGTTTTGACTTGAACCTTGGTGAAGAGGCAGTCCCGCCTTCTCTAGACGCCATATGGTGCCCATCATTCATATCCCCTACTGGTCCTCTTACCGTTGGGAATTCGGTGAAGAAGAATGATATGACAGCTGCGGTGGTGGCAGGAACCTTGTCACTCCCAAAGATAACAGACTACTTGCCAAACGGTCTGATGAGTTGGCTGTTAAGGATTCTCTGGCTCTCAGTGTGCAGTGTGCAGGTTCTGTGTCTAATATGGCCCAACGCCTATTTGCTCGAACCCGTCAAGTTGAATCATTGGCGGCTGAAGTGATAAGTCTCAAACAGGAGATTAGAGGGCTCAAGCATGAGAATAAACAGTTGCACAGGCTCGCACATAACTATGCTACAAACATGAAGAGGAATCTGATGGTCAGATTTTACTTGATCATTAGAGGTTTGTGGGTTTGTTCCAATAGCATTTGCCTTCGTCTTCTGGGGTTGTACCGCATAATGAAGCTCCAAATGATCAACCTCCGATGCTTCCTTATTCTGGGGCTCCGCCGACTGCTGAGGCTCCGCCGACTACTAAGACTTCTCCTAAGCAGCCTTTGTGAAAGCTCCCTCTTGTAGCTTTTTTCTGCTTAATGTTCCCTTTTTTTTTTTATGAAAATGAATGTAAAAATACCTTGCATAACTATCAGTGTTTTAAAAATAAACCCACACCAAAAACAATTAAACCAGCAACAAATAAAAATGACAATCATGGCAAAATAAAACTACAGAAAAGGGAAGGTTTTTAGGAATGCAAAACCAATTGTGGAGCAATTAAAAAATCTTCCTTATTTGAATACATGGGTTGCCTCCCAATAAGCGCTTGCTTTAATGTCTTCCAGCCGGACGAAACTTCCTTCTAAACTTGGATAGGGCCCATAGCATGGAATTGATCCTTGAATGGAAGGTGATACTTGATGTGATCCGGCAATGGTTTAAATTCTAGTGTAGGTGCCTGAATCATCAAAATCAGCAAGTTAGTATATAATAAAATCGAAGTTGGAGAAGATGGCTTACTTGCTTGCTCCAACACAAACTCAATTACGAACACCATATCTTTGAAGGTTGCAGGGATATGAGACTTGGCCAGATTTGGTGTTTTGAGAGTTATGACTTGTCCCGTGTCATAAAATCCAACTTCTTTGGGAATTTTCATCTCAAATGTATCTTCTTTGATGAATTCTAGACATTCCCCATCCACTTCTTGCTCTTGATTCTTTGGAAAGGTTTCGAATATGCCTTTCTCACCCTCTTCTTCCTTGGATTGCATGATCCTGCAAGGAATAAGGACATTTGGTGAAACGGGGTCAGGACAAATTGGATTTAGGCTTACCTTGGTTGTAGTGGACGGCATAGATGGCATATGGGGCTGC
Source organism: Malus domestica (assembly GCF_042453785.1). NCBI lineage: Eukaryota > Viridiplantae > Streptophyta > Magnoliopsida > Rosales > Rosaceae > Malus > Malus domestica. The sequence continues at coordinate 22,935,853 of NC_091671.1, read as the reverse complement.
GGCAAAGGTGGTTCTTCCCTTGCCATGGCCTTGTTATTCTCCTCTTCTTCGAGCAGCAGTTGTTCATCCATGTTTTGGCTTGGTTTGGATGTCTTGGGTTCACCTCCAACCTCCATAGCACTTCCTAAAGTGATAGCATCATGGATTTCAAAATCTTCCTTCAAATTTTCAATAGTTGAGTTGGAGAGTTCACTTTGCTCTTGAATTTATGCCATGAACTCCATAATCTGCCCAATTTGCTTATCCAATTCTCCCGTCTTCTTGGCTTGATTTTGCATCTCTTTGTTTCCATTTTCTACTTCCTGGGTCAAAGAGGTGAGTAATTTATTAAACATATCATTATCCAAAGACGTACATGAATTGAATTGGGCAGATTGTTGTGGTGGCTGCATAGGTCTTGAATAGAATTCCTCTTCTTGCTGCCAATATCCATCTTGTTGGAATTGTTGAGGTTCTCCATACATGTAATTTGAATAATCTCTCCAATCCGAATTGTAAGCGTTGGAAAACATGTTGTCCCATGATTGGCTATGGCTTTGACAACCCCAAGCGTCTTCATTCGCAGTGAATTGAGAACATTGATGAGTTGGATATCCTTGCCCATAGGACATACCACATGTAGGGACACTTTGCATTGTGGTCCTTTCAGCATATTGTGACAATTGAGAAGTAAGTTTTGCCAATTGAGCTTGAATGGTAGCTAAATCCATGTCTTACTTCTCTAGTACCTGAAATCAAGGAAACAAAACTAAATCAAATATCGTAAGTAAAAATAAAAGACACAAATAGAAACAAAGTCAGTAACTAAAACAAAAGACATGAAAAAGAAACAACGGGGGATTAGCAAAGTTGCTAATCCCCGGCAACGGTGCCAAAAATTTGATGCGAAAATTACTTAACACACAAATTAAACCCTCTTGTTGTCAAATTGTAGTAAAGAATGCAAGTAGGGATCGTTCTAAACCGAGGATTAGAAGGGCTTGCTTGAAGGAATATTTTGTGAAAACATGTTCATTTAAGCAACATCAATAAGCATGCAATTAACAATTAAAGGCGGAATCATGCTAGCATGCACTTAAAAACAAAACATTAACCAAGAAATTCAAAGCCTAGTAGATTGGTGAACCAAAACTCAACTCAAAACAAAGTGAGTTGAAATTGTACCTTTGTAGATTCCTCTTTGCATAAGCAAAGGCTAATCACCCAAAGAGAGGGCCTTCATTCCTTGCATCTAAAATCTATGGATTTGGATGGATGAATAGGTTTCTCCAAGTTCCCAAAATTGAGAACCTCTAAGTCTCTTCACCAAGGAGAGATTGGAGAAGAAATGAGTGACCTTGGAGTAGTGGGATTGCAAGATGCACCCCCCAAGGTGGCCGGCCTCTTTAGAGAGAAATGGAGAGACATGTTCTCTCCAATTTTCTCCAAAACAAACCCTAATGAATTTTAGGCTATAAAGTCATATTTATACCTTTATTCATTTGAGTGGCAAACTTGTAAATAAGTCCAAGTTCACTACCCTTAGCATCATGGCCGGCCCTAGGGTATTTTTGGGCTAATTAGGCCTTTGTGAATCATTATTCATTAAGTTGTCATACAACTTAAGTCAATGGGCTTGACGTTCAAAGCCCATTGGGCCTTAATGTCCAAAACTATCCCTAGGTCTTTAACGAACTTATTCGTTTGATTAATTAACATATTAATTAATCCTTGCCATAAATAAATGATTAAACCATTTAATCATTCTTACTCATCTCCATTGTTTCTTCAATCTCCACCTTACACGGTGTGCGATCCATTAGGTTCCTTTTAGCGAGGCAGTGGGCGATTAAAACCATTTTATATCGATTGTGAATTGAAACTTACTTTCAATTCTCCCTTTAGTGATTACACACGTTTAGGGCTTCCACAAACCATGAGTGACACCTTGCAGCATATCATGGTTACCCAAGCTAATCAGAAGAGGTAGAGAAAACCTATTCAGTTTGGGATTACAAATGCAATACGGTCTTTCTCTAATACAATACTCTTGACCACATTGTTTGGTTTGATAGTTTATTTATTCATGTCTACTATCCAATGTGATTCGTGTGCTTATATGATTACCTTGAATGTGATTTAGAACGACTTTTCTAAATCTCATTCATACTCTGGCCAGAGATTCTAAATCATATCATAGAGTATTCTCCCTCAAACAGTTTGAAGGTTAGAGATCCCTTGTTGCGCATTCACTTGCCTCCATGGCTAAGTGGCTTAACCCCAACGATGCCATGGACACCCCGATGGGGTGACTTTGACATAATCAAAGATCAAGGACTTAACCACAAGACAACTGTGATGCCTCGGGTCAAAGGACTACTTTGCATTATCCCAACCATGAGTTCTCATGTGACATGAGTATGAGAACTCTTCGTTGATCGCGTTCAGTGAACTCATTCTCTACTGAGCACCTACGTACTTGTCTTGATGTCACACACACCAATGACTCGAGACTAGTCACTCTCCCTGAGAGAAGACATAGCACGTACCGATCTTGACGGACTGTCAATGCCCAATTGGCAATCCTATGATCAGGAACATTTAGGATGTGTCTACGAAAGAATGGTCTCATGAATCTAACTTCATTAGATTACATTCTCCCAATCACATATTCCTTGGACTTTATCGTTTAAGCATATAACATTTATATGAGACGGCTCAAACAATAATCTTTGCCCTTTATATTAAACTAGATTAGTTTAACATGTGAAATGTCCGTAAAGCATCATCACATGATTGGTTTTAGGGCACATTTCCAACATTGCTAAAACCTCTAAACTGACTTAAAAACATATAAACAAAGTTAAAAACACTAAACTAGACTCAAAGAACTTAAAACAAACTCAAAGGACTCAAAACAAGTTAAAAACGCTCAAATCTGCCTAAAAACACAAACTGGGCAGATTTGGACTCTAACACACTTTTGGGAAACCTAAAAACACAAATCAAAACAAATTTTGACTAATAAAACACTTTAAAGTAAAGGGGGTTTTGGTTTTGACGAATTTGAAAACAAAACAAGTAAATTAAAGAACTAATGAAATCTACACGAATTTAAGTAAATTGAATGGATGGAAGGCTAGCTAGGAGGTTCTTCTCCACACATGACATACTTGTACATAAACCAATTTTCAGTTGTTCTTTCAATCAATCATGAAACTCAACACCCCAGGTTAATTAAGTCCGCTTAAATTAACCTTCAAGTTCTCCTTAAGTTATTGAATTTGATGGGAAAGTGCATACAACAATTCAAGCATTCTTCAAAAGTTCTTTACGTGAACAGCACAATAAAGATACAATCAAAGATCATTAAGCATTATGAAAACTATAAGTATTGATGAGGCATTCGTTACTATGATGAGCATGAAACTCCTGCCAAGAATTTATTTAACGCGATCGTTTATAAGCGACTTCCACTACTTGTAAATATAAGTTTGTAACTATTAGGTGAAACTCCCTTATACTCTAGCATCATATTCATGTATGCAAACTAAGTGTGCACTCTTAATAAACATAAAAGAATAAGTTATCAATCAAGCAGTTAAACAAATTGAATTCACAACTTATGAAATCACAACTGAAGGTAATCAAATCATATTGCAAGCATGAGCATGGTTTCGAATTCCCCCCCTATCTAAGGGGGGTTTAGTTCCTCATACTCACAAAGCAAAGATAAACAAATTTAGACATTGAAAACAAAAGAATGAAAACACCTAAAAACGCTCTAACAATCCAACTTGAATGGCAAGCACGTCCAACGGTCCTCCTTCTTTTCTTTGTTGCGGCACAAGGTGTGGTTTGATGGATGAGTGGTAAATTATGGTGGTGGATGGATATAGGTGAGTTATGGTGAATGGTGGATGGGTGGATTGTGTTCTCCCGGCCAAGGAATGAAAGTGTAAGTGTATGGAGTTGTGAGATGTGAATGTAGTGTCTTTTGATGGATCTTTTCTCTTCTCCCTTGTTATGGTGAAGGGTGGATGTATTTATAGGCTAGGGAGAGGACAACCATCTAATTAAGGTGGTAGTGGTGTATGTTGTGGTAATGAGTGGATGTAATGGGTGTAGTGGGTGAGTGTTTGGTAATGAGTGGATATAATGGGTGTAGTGGGTGAGTGTTTGGTAATGGGTGTAGTGGATGGATGTTTGGTAATGAGTGGATGTAATGGGTGTAGTGGATGAGTGTTTGGTAATGAGTGGATGTAATGGGTGTAGTGGGTCGATGTTTGGTAGTGAGTGGATGTAATAGGTGTAGTGGATGAGTGTTTGGTAACGAGTGGATGTAATGGGTCTAGTGGGTGGATGTTTGGTAATGAGTGGATGTAATGGGTGTAGTGGATGAATGTTTGGTAATGAGTGGATGTAATGGGTCTAGTGGATAGATGTTTGGTAATGAGTGGATGTAATGGGTGTAGTGGATGAGTGTTTGGTAATGAGTGGATGTAATAGGTGTAGTTGGTGGATGTTTGGAGTTGTAGGTCAACAAACTTGCACACACACATGCTGATTTCTAGCCTTCAAATCTTCAAAAACGTCTATCCTCATGTCTCTATGCTTGCACTATCCAATCTTGGCCCAAAAATGCTCCAAAATGCTGCAAATAGCATTTTGTTGCCAACTTTGTTATTTGAACCTACAAACACACGAAAATAGCTTAAAATACATAATTGACTAAGAAATAACAACATAAATGCACGAGAACAAGCTAACTAAGTCGCATAAATATGCTCCTATCAGTTATGATTCAGGGAATCTTTGGCCAAAGCATACGAATATGACTTAGGAAGTTTATTCCAAATCATATTCAATTGAATCATATAGAGAAGTATCACATTGGATAGTAGAATGAAACAAACTATCACTCAAACAATGTGATTAAGAGTATTGTATTAGAGAATGACCGTATTGTTGGAAGTATGCCCACAAAGCCACTCATTTGATGTAATAGCTTTTGGAATACTTATTGTATTAAACTTTTATATGTTTAATGAAGGGCAAAGCTTATTGTTAATCACTATTTATTGTATCATGTGTTTAAGCAATAAGGGAATCCAAGGAATGTATTTGATCTAAGAGATAAGTGATTTAAGTAAGTTAGATTAACGAGACCTTTCTCTTATGTTCATTCCTAAAACGTTCCTAGCTATAGGATTGCCAATTGGGCATTGACAATCCGCTAAGGTTAGTGTGTGTTATGTTGACTCAAGCGCGAGTATGACAAGTCTCAAGTCATTTAGTGTTGGACACTAAGACAAACACATAGGTGCTCGAAAGAGTAATCGAGTACACTGAACAACGATCAAAAGAGAGTTCAAACATACATGTCATGTAAGAACTCGATAGTTGCAATATGCAAAGTAGTCCTTTGACCTGAGGCATCATAGATAAGTAATGGTTAGGTCATTGATCTTTGATCATGTTAAATGGCATTCCATTGGAGTGTCCACGGCATTGTTGGGATCAAGCTATCTAGTCATGTAGGCATATGAATGCACAACAAGGGATCTCTAACCTTCTATGGTGGAAGGAGAATACTCTAAGATATGATTCGGGAGTCTTTGGCCAAAGCATATGAATATGACTTAGGAAATTTGTTCCAAATCATATTCAATCGAATCATATAGAGAAGTATCACATTGGATAGTAGACATGAAACAAACTATCACTCAAACAATGTGATTAAGAGTATTGTATTAGAGAATGACCGTATTGCATTGTAGTTGTAACTAGATAGGTTCTCCAACCACTTCTACTTAGCTTGGGTAACCATGATATGCTGCTAGGTGTCACTCATGTTTTGTGGAAGCCTTGAAGATTAGCCAACACTAATCAAAGGGATAATTGAAATGTTGTTTCAATTCACAATCGATCGTTAAGAGTAACAATCGCCCACTGCCTCGCCAATTGGAACCTAATGGATTGTACACCGAGTAAGGGTGAAAGTGAAGAAATATAAATGAGATGGATAAGCAATTAAATGGTTTAATTGAGAATGGTCAAGATTAATTAATTAGTTAATTAATTTTACGAAAGGTTCGTATTGGGCTTTTAAGTTGGTTTTGGGCTTCGGGGCTTAAAAGCGTTTTGGTCCACAAGGCCAATTATGTTTAAGTTGTATGACAACTAAAACAAAATGGGCAATTAGCCCAATAACAAAGGTAAGGCCGGCCATAAGGGTGAGGGTAGCAAACTTGGATTAATTACAAGTTTGCCACTCACTTGAAATGAAGTATAAAATCAACTTTATAGCTTTATTTCTCATAAGGGTTTTTCTTGGTGAAATGAGGTGAAACACTTTCTCTCATTTTCTCTAAAGAGGCCGGCCACTTATAGGCGAATTAGCTAGCAATCTTTTCTTCTCTAAGTCATCCATTTCATCTTCACACTTCATCCTTGGTGTGGAGACTTAGAGACATCAAGCTTTTGATGTTTTTGGAGAACTAATCCTCAAATCCTCAAAGAAGCAAAGGAGCACTAAAAGGAGGAAAATCACAAGGAAGATCCAAGGAGCAAGGAGGTGACTTGAAGGCCGTCCACTTGGGTGAATCCCTTGTGTAAACAAGGATGAGCTTCAAGGGTAAAGAAACTCTAAATCTTTCCTTCTCTTTAATGTTGTTAAAGAGTTTATTGGTTCACCATATACTAGGCTTTGAAAGTCATGGGTTTTATGAATTGTTTTTTAATGCATGCCTACTTTAAAGTGTTAATAGTTTGCATATGTATTCAAATGTTCTTACATGTTCTTAGCTAGGACAATTTTTTTCCTTCAAGTGGTATCAGAGCCTAGGCCTAGTTTAGGGTGAATCCTTTTGGGTTTTGTGATTTTCATGATTTGTGATTTAAATGTTGTAAATGTTACAAGCTTTGTTCTTGCTTTGAATATAAATTTTGCTAGAAAATTTAGCATCTCGAATGTTGTAGATGTATTTCATTTAAGCATGAATATTTGAACTAAAATTTGGTGCCATGAATGTTTGGAAATTCGGCCAAATCCAAAGGGTGATTTTTTGGGTTCATGTTTGTCTTGTTAAAATGGTTTTAGGGTGACTTTTGGAACCCCTAAGTACCCTAGGATGTTAGCCCTCTTTTGAGTAGTGAAAATTTGAGTTTTAATGAGTGAAAACATTCATGGAGCTCTTATGAGTTTTCATGTGTGTTCTTCAATGTTCTTGAGTTTCTAACCAAGAACAAAAAGGTTTGGTTTTTGATTCAAAGTGTTTGGTGTTTTAAATAAAGTTTTGGTTTATTTATGGTGGGTGATGGTTATAGGTGAAGGATGATTAATGCTATTAATGTTTCACAAAAACATTTCTCTTACAACCCATCCCATCTCATTCACCTTTAACCTCACCCACCAATTCCACTTGCATATTGCACATGCATGCACCACTTGCATAAAATCCCTTTCACACTCTTTCACACTCCAAAAACCGGCCACCCCCTAGTGGGGGTACTTTTGGGGCCTATTATGCAATTACATAAAGTTTTGATACTTTTGTGTATTTGCACTTTGGCCCAAAAGTTTACGTTTTTACGTTAAGGCCCAAAAACTCTAAAGGACGAATTGTTTTGATCCTTTAATGATGTTTTTACATTATTAAAATTTTGGGTTCTAGTTGAAATTACATGAAGTTGTGGACTTTTGTGTTTTTTCAAAGTGACCCCAAAAGTTTGTGTTTTTGCATTGTGGCCCAATTGTTGTGGTCATAGTTTCCTTTTGGCCCAAATAAAATGAGAACAAAATTGTTTTGTCTCTTTAATGAGAATTGGATTTTCATTTCATTTAGTTCCATTTAAATCAATTCTATGGATCCAAAAACCAATTGTTTAAGTTGCTTTCTTAGTTAATGTGATTGATTAAGAAAATGGTGATTATGAACCAAAGGCCTCGATAATTGAGCTATGTGATTGGCCGCTTTACATTATGAATGTGTGGGTTTGGTAGTGTAGATTTGAATGTAATTTGATTAATTCAATTTGTTGTAAATGGACATAAGTCCATCATTTGTGTTGTAAAAGGGCATAAGCCCTTCTTATTATTTCATGTATTCCTATTTGTTTAATTGTATGCTAAATGGAATAGTTGGGTCCAACGCCCAATAGGAAATAACGGTTTAATTGGATTAAACGCGTAACTAAAATCAACAACTATCTACCTTAAACCCAAGGTCCAATACAAGGCTCGTGTTAGATCAAATTAAACGGTTCATAATCATCCTAAAACCTAATATGACTATATAGTCCATATGAGGATGCAATGCATTCGTTAGTAGTTCCATATAGTCTCGCTTGTTTCTTCGAAATAGTGGGAGTATTATAAACTACTAATTCATATTAACTTGGACCAATGGTTATGATAGGCCCAAGTTCTTTTAATAAGATTAAAATGATTTTGATGTAGCCCAAAACTACTCCCTCAACAAACGAATATTAAGTTGATAAGCGAGAGATGTTTTGAACATCTCTTCGTAGGCCTTCCACCGTGGTGGGCTCCAATCGTTTGTGACTCATGCACCGGCTTCACCCTATCATGGGGGAGTTCAAAGTATGTGCTTACATCCAGGAAGAGTCCATAAACATATGATGAGGTGAGTGTTGGCAACGAGGATAGCCGACATCGTATCATCGTGAGGCTATTCTTGAACCCCTTCACAAACTAAGCATGGTGGGAATAACTTAAACTAAGTGCAATGGAGCCGACATCGTATCATCGTGAGGCAACATTCTCTAGAGGCCAAACGGATGGGTAATTACAAAAGGTTGTAAATGAATAATGCGTTATTCTCTCATCATTATTTTTGCTAACCAACATCGTATCATCGTGAGGTGGGCTTGGTAATGGTGAGTCTCCCATACCCTGCTAAGAGTTCAATATAACTCTCGAATTCTATTGAGGGATGTGGAATTTGCCAAAAATAGTGGGTGGTACTATTTGATTCAAAGACCCAATCAAATAGTTTTAAAACAAACAATCTAATACGATTTCTGTTATGTTATGTAGTTAACGACATGCCTAAAATTATACCCACCATTATACTTGACAAAAGGGCCTTAAGGGCCAACGTTTCCTTGCTTGGTATCGCCACATTGAGAATGTCTCAAAGGTGAAAGACATATTGTATGTGCTTAAGCAATCCCCTCCTTATTTACCTCCTACGAAACTAGCTTAAAAGGAGGAGTGTCAAAAATATGTTAGACACTATGAGGATGACCTACAAGCCAAATGCTTAATCCTCACTTCACTTAGTGAGGAGCTTATGAAGCAACATAAGCACATGAACACTTCTTGTGCCATGGTTGAAAGTTTGCATAAGATGCATGACATTGAGACTAGTAATGTACGATTCTCAAATGTTTGTAGTCTAATGAATGCCAAAATGGCAAAGGGGACATCTATCCAAAAACATGGACAAAAGATGGAAATGATCTTTCAAGATCTTAAAAGTTTAGGAAATTCCATCGATGGGAAAATGGCCCAAGACTTTTTCCTTGCATCTCTCTCGGATGATTTCACTAAGTTTATTGTAAACTATAAAGTGAATAGATTCGATCATGCTTTAACCGAGATGATTGACATGTGCTGTAAATTTGAAAAAGGTTTCAAAAGGGACAGTGGGAGTGAGAATGCAATCACAAGGAAAAGGTTGCATAAGAAGAAGGCAAATAAATCCAAAGGAACATGCTTTCATTGTGGAAAGGATGAACGTTGGAAGAAAAAATACAGGGTGCGCATTGCGAGCCTTATGACACGAACTTTTGAAGAGACTATTTCTGTCATAGAGAGTGCTTTTATAGTAAGCTCCAATTCCTGGATATTTGATTCAGGCGCTAGTCAACATATCTGTAATACGATACAGGGACTAGCGGGGAGCAAGTCACTGCGCAATGGGGAGATGGTTGTGCGAGTTGGGAACGGCACTAAAATCTCTGCAAAAGCAATAGGCACCTACATGCTTAACCTACCCTCTGGGGAAGTCCTGGAACTTAAAAATTGTTTATATTTTCCTTCATGTATAAAGAATTTGATTTCCATCTCTAAGCTTTTACGAGATGGGCACTCAGTATTGTTTGACAAAATGAGTTGCACTTTATACTTAAACGGTCGTATTATCTCTCATGGTAATATGATAAAGGGACTTTTTCACCTAGAGACGAATAGTGAGATGCACTGTATTGCAAGCGGGAATACCTCAAAACCCAAAAGGGCTAGAGAAGAAGTTAACCAAGAAAAGATGTGGCATCTTAAACTTGGACATGTGAACCTTGATAAGATTCACAAGATGTCGAAAGACGGATATATCCGCCCATTAGGTAATGACCAGATGGGTACTTGTGAATGTTGTTTGAAAGGGAAGATGACTAAATCTCCATTTACTGGAAAATGAGAGCGTGCCACTGAAATTCTAGGGTTAATCCACACTGACGTATGTGGACCTATGTCTACTACGTCGAGAGGAGGCTTCTCCTACTATATCACATTCACCGACGATCGCTCTCGGTTTAGCTATGTGTATCTTATGAAGTACAAGTCAAAATCATTTGAAAGGTTCAAGGAATTCAAGAATGAAGTTGAGAAGCAAACTGGGAAACAGATAAAGATCCTAAGATCGGATCGAGGGGGTGAATATCTGAGTAATGAGTTCCTAGATTATCTCAAAGAGTGTGGAATAATATCACAGTGGACTCCACCAGGAACTCCACAACTTAATGGAGTTTCTGAAAGGAGAAATCGAACCTTGATGAACATGGTTCATTCTATGATGAGTTCCGCTGATCTACTAGTAACATTTTGGGGATACACTCTATATACAGCAGCTTACTTGCTTAATAGAGTACATTCCAAGTCAGTTTCACAAACGCCCTATGAGATATGGCATGGAAGAAAGCCAAGTCTTAATCATATTAAGATTTGGGGTTGTGAAGCATATGTCAAGAAGCTTGAAGCTACTAAGCTCGAAGCGAGATCAGTAAGGTGCTATTTTGTGGGATATCCTAGAGAAACTATGGGATATGAGTTCTACCATCCAGACGACCAAAAAGTCTTTGTCGCCAGAACTGCTAAGTTTCTAGAGAACGAATTTGTTCTCAAAGGAACTATAAGCAAAGAGATGGAAATTAATGAGATTAATAATGAACCACAAACAAGCACTCGACAAGTTGACAACCTTGTTCCTGAACCCCTAGCTCCACGTAGATCTAAATGGGTTAGTAAGCCACCTAAGAGGTATGGCTTAGACAATGACTTTGCGGAATTGCACCTTTTAGGTGACAATGACACAAAGGAGGACCCTAGGGACTACACTGAAGCAATGTTCAACATTGATTCAAAGAGATGGCAAGAGGCCATGAAATCCGAGATGGATTCCATGTATCAAAATCAGGTCTGGACTCTTGTAGACCCTCCAGAAGGTATTGTACCTGTTGGAAACAAATGGGTCTTCAAGAGGAAGATAGGGGTTGATGGGAACGTGGAGACTTATAAGGCTAGATTAGTAGCCAAGGGTTACAGGCAAAGAGAAGGGATTGACTATGAAGAAACTTTCTCTCTTGTAGCCATGATTAAGTCCATTCGGATTTTGCTTGCTATAGCTGCGTACCATGATTATGAGATATGGAAAATGGATGTGAAGACGGCCTTTCTGAACGGCTACCTAGAGGAAGAGCTCTATATGACTCAACTCGAAGGTTTCGTGTCCAAGTCTGAAAAGACTAAGATATGCAAGCTTCAAAGGTCTATTTATGGACTTAAGCAAGCCTCCAGGAGCTGGAACATTCGTTTCGACACTGAAATCAAAACGTTTGGTTTTACTCAAAACGAAGACGACAATTGTGTTTATCAAAAGGTCGTTGGGGATGCAGTTGTATTCCTAGTGTTATATGTAGATGACATATTACTATTCGGGAATGACACTGCAGTACTTTCTTCTGTAAAAGTGTGGTTGTCCAAAACCTTCCACATGAAAGATTTAGGAGATGCATCTTATGTACTTGGGATAAAGCTCTATCGTGATAGATCCAGAAGACTAATTGGATTATCCCAATCTATGTACATTGATAAGGTGCTAAGTAGGTTCCAGATGGAACAATCTAAGAAAGGTTTTCTTCCTGTTAGACATGGAATTCACCTTTCTAAGACCTAAGACTCCTGAAGAGATACGGCAAATGAATACTATTCCTTATGCTTCCGCCATAGGAAGTCTCATGTATGCCATGATATGCACAAGGCCTGATATCGCATATGTTGTGAGCATTACTAGTCGATATCAATCTAACCCAGGATCAGAACACTGGGCAGCTGTCAAGACGGTCCTTAAGTACTTAAGAAGAACTAAGGACATGTTCCTCGTTTATGGAGGAGCGACAGAGTTGCGAGTGGAAGCCTATACAGACGTAGATTTCCAATCTGATGTCGATGATAGAAGTTCCAACTCCGGATATGTATTCACTCTGAATGGTGGGGCTGTTAGCTGGAAAAGCAAGAAACAAAGTGTAATTGCTGATTCCACGATGGAGGCAGAATATGTCGTTGCAGCTGAAGCCGGCAAAGAAGCGTTCTGGATGAAGAAGTTCATCACTGAACTTGGAGTGGTTCTAACCATTACATCACCAGTAACTTTGTACTGTGATAATAGTGGGGCGATAGCTCAAGCCAAGGAACCCAGGGCTCATCAAAAGAACAAGCATTTTGACAGGCGCTTTAATATCATTAGAAGATATGCTGCCGAGGGGAAAGTCAACATCCTCAAGGTTGCCTCAGCCGATAACGTAGCAGATCCACTGACGAAGCCAATGTCTCAAATCCAACTTGACCGCCATATGGAAAAGATGGGTATTAGATACATGGGAGGATGGCTTTGAGTGCAAGTGGGAGATTGTTGGAAGTATGCCCACAAAGCCACTCATTTGATGTAATAGCTTTTGGAATACTTATTGTATTAAACTTTTATATGTTTAATGAAGGGCAAAGCTTATTGTTAATCACTATTTATTGTATCATGTGTTTAAGCAATAAGGGAATCCAAGGAATGTATTTGATCTAAGAGATAAGTGATTTAAGTAAGTTAGATTAACGAGACCTTTCTCTTATGTTCATTCCTAAAACGTTCCTAGCCATAGGATTGCCAATTGGGCATTGACAATCCGCTAAGGTTAGTGTGTGTTATGTTGACTCAAGCGCGAGTATGACAAGTCTCAAGTCATTTAGTGTTGGACACTAAGACAAACACATAGGTGCTCGAAAGAGTAATCGAGTACACTGAACAACGATCAAAAGAGAGATCAAACATACATGTCATGTAAGAACTCGATAGTTGCAATATGCAAAGTAGTCCTTTGACCTGAGGCATCATAGATGTCTAATGGTTAGGTCCTTGATCTTTGATCATGTTAAATGGCATTCCATTGGAGTGTCCACGACATTGTTGGGATCAAGCTATCTAGTCATGTAGGCATATGAATGCACAACAAGGGATCTCTAACCTTCTATGGTGGAAGGAGAATACTCTAAGATATGATTCGGGAGTCTTTGGCCAAAGAATATGAATATGACTTAGGAAATTTGTTCCAAATCATATTCAATCGAATCATATAGAGAAGTATCACATTGGATAGTAGACATGAAACAAACTATCACTCAAACAATGTGATTAAGAGTATTGTATTAGAGAATGACCGTATTGCATTGTAGTTGTAACTGGATAGGTTCTCCAACCACTTCTACTTAGCTTGGGTAACCATGATATGCTGCTAGGTGTCACTCATGTTTTGTGGAAGCCTTGAAGATTAGCCAACACTAATCAAAGGGAGAATTGAAATGTTGTTTCAATTCACAATCGATCGTTAAGAGTAACAATCGCCCACTGCCTCGCTAATTGGAACCTAATGGATCATACACCGAGTAAGGGTGAAAGTGAAGAAATATAAATGAGATGGATAAGCAATTAAATGGTTTAATTGAGAATGGTCAAGATTAATTAATTAGTTAATTAATTTTACGAAAGGTTCGTATTGGGCTTTTAAGTTGGTTTTGGGCTTCGGGGCTCAAAAGCGTTTTGGTCCACAAGGCCCATTATGTTTAAGTTGTATGACAACTAAAACAAAATGGGCAATTAGCCCAATAACAAAGGTAAGGCCGGCCATAAGGGTGAGGGTAGCAAACTTGGATTAATTATAAGTTTGCCACTCACTTGAAATGAAGTATAAAATCAACTTTATAGCTTTATTTCTCATAAGGGTTTTTCTTGGTGAAATGAGGTGAAACACTTTCTATCATTTTCTCTAAAGAGGCCGGCCACTTAGAGGGGAATTAGCTAGCAATCTTTTCTTCTCTGAGTCATCCATTTCATCTTCACACTTCATCCTTGGTGTGGAGACTTAGAGACATCAAGCTTTTGATGTTTTTGGAGAACTAATCCTCAAATCCTCAAAGAAGCAAAGGAGCACTAAAAGGAGGAAAATCACAAGAAAGATCCAAGGAGCAAGGAGGTGACTTGAAGGCCCTCCACTTGGGTGAATCCCTTGTGTAAACAAGGATGAGCTTCAAGGGTAAAGAAACTCTAAATCTTTCCTTCTCTTTAATGTTGTTAAAGAGTTTATTGGTTCACCATATACTAGGCTTTGAAAGTCATGGGTTTTATGAATTGTTTTTGAATGCATGCCTACTTTAAAGTGTTAATAGTTTGCATATGTATTCAAATGTTCTTACATGTTCTTAGCTCGGACAATTTTTTTCCTTCACGTATTGCATTGTAATTGCAACTGGATAGGTTCTCCAACCATTTCTACTTAGCTTGGGTAGCCATGACATACTGCTAGGTGTCACACATGGTTTGTGGAAGCCCTAAAGATTAGCAAACACTAATCTTCATCAAAGGGAGAATTGAAATGTAGTTTCAATTCACAATCGATCGTTAAGAGTAACAATCGCCCACTGCCTCGCTAATTGGAACCTAATGGACTGTACACCAAGTAAGGATGAAAGTGAAGAAATATAAATGAGATGGATAAGCAATTAAATAGTTTAATTGAGAATGTCAGGATTGATTAATTAGTTAATTAATCTTATGAAAGGTTCGTATTGGGCTTTTAAGTTGGTTTTTGGTTCCGGGGCCCAAAAGGGTTTTTGGTCCACAAGGCCCATTGAGTTTAGGTTGTGTGACAACTAAAACTAAATGGAAATTAGTCCACTAACTAAGTAAAAAACCGGCCATAGGGTGAGTGGATGCAAACTTGGATTAATTGCAAGTTTGCCACTCACATGTGAGGTGGTATAAAGGCAACTTTATAGCCATTCTCTCACTAGGGTTTTCTTGAGGCAAATAAGAGAAACTTTTTCTCTCTTTTTCTCTATAGAGGCCGGCCACGTAGGGAGACTTTAACTAGCATAAAAAATCTCTCTAAGTAATCCATCTTCTCTTCACACTACATCTTTGGTGTAGAGACTTAGAGACCCTAAATCTTTGGTGTTCTTGGAGATCCTTTCCTCACATCCTCAAGGAGCAAAGGAGTATCAAAACGAAAAAAAACACAAGGAAGATCTAAGGAGCTTGGAGGTGACTTGAAGGCCCCCCACTTGGGTGAATCCCTTGTGTAAACAAGGATGAGCTTCAAGGTTAATGAATCTCAAAATCCTTTCTTTTCTTTAATTTTGTTAAAGAGTCTTGTGTTTTGACCATTCACTAGGTTTTGAAAGTCATGGGTTTTAGAATTGTTTTTGAATGCATGCCTACTTTAAAGTGTTATTAGTTTGCTTATGTGTTCAAATGTTCTCACATGTTCTTAGCTAGGACAAAATTTTTCCTTCAGATGGGACTCAGTTACGAAGAATTCCCCCCCTCCCCAAAGAGCATGATGATGAATGTCATCTTAGACACATATATTTTAGGGGGAAGAAGAAGATAACCCATGAAACAATTGGTGGAGTAATTCAACATGTGCCAACAAGCTCGATCTACTGTACTACACCCACTTTGTTGTTTTGGGCAAGGAGAAGGAGTCAGCCATTGACTACCACCTGCTTCAGTTCGTAGAAGATGAAGAAAAATGGGAAAGATATCCTTAAGGAACCGCATCATTCCAAGTGTGGATGCCAAGCATATCCGCAACTGCTTTGACCTACCACAAGGTTGTAAAAGAAAACGTTGTAGAGAAACCGGGGGGAACGATCCGGGACTCATATAACTTGAGAGGGTTTCCTTATGCTTTTCAGGTAATTTCCATTTTATTATGTTGTTATAAGTTGAACGCACTTTTGCATTCGTTTTCGCTGCAACTTATTGACATTATCGCTTTAAATTTTGTAGATTTGGTTGTTTGATGCGAAAATTACTTAACACACAAATTAAACCCTCTTGTTGTCAAATTGTAGTAAAGAATGCAAGTAGGGATCGTTCTAAACCGGGGATTAGGAGGGCTTGCTAAAACCTCTAAACTGACTTAAAAACATATAAACAAAGTTAAAAGCACTAAACTAGACTCAAAGAACTTAAAACAAACTCAAAGGACTCAAAACAAGCTAAAAACGCTCAAATCTACCTAAAAACACAAACTAGGCAGATTTGGACTTTAACACACTTTTGGGACACCTAAAAACACAAATCAAAATAGATTTTGACTAATAAAACACTTTAAAGTAAAGGGGGTTTTTGTTTTGACGAATTTGAAAACAAAACAAGTAAATTAAAGAACTAATGAAATTTGCACGAATTTGAGTAAATTGAATGGATGGAAGGCTAGCTAGGAGGTTCTTCTCCACACATGACATACTTGTACATAAACCAATTTTCAGTTGTTCTTTCGATCAATCATGAAACTTAACACCCCAGGTTAATTAAGTCCGCTTAAATTAACCTTCAAGTTCTCCTTAAGTTATTGAATTTGATGGGAAAATGCATACAACAATTCAAGCATTCTTCAAAAGTTCTTTACGTGAACAGCACAATAAAGATACAATCAAAGATCATTAAGCATTATGAAAACTATAAGTATTGACGAGGCATTCGTTACTATGATGAGCATGAAACTCCTGCCAAGAATTTATTTAACGCGATCGTTTATAAGCGACCTCCACTACTTGTAAATATAAGTTTGTAACTATTAGGTGAAACTCCCTTATACTCTAGCATCATATTCATGCATGCAAACTAAGTGTGCACTCTTAATAAACATACACGAATAAGTTATCAATCAAGCAGTTAAACAAATTGAATTCACAACTTATGAAATCAAAACTGAAGGTAATCAAGTCATATTGCAAGCATGAACATGGTTTCGAATTCCCCCCTATCTAAGGGGGTTTAGTTCCTCATACTCACAAAGTAAAGATAAACAAATTTAGACATTGAAAACAAAAGAATGAAAACACCTAAAAACGCTCCAACAATCCAACTTGAATGGCAAGCACGTCCAAGGGTCCTCCTTCTTCTTTTTGTTGCGGCACAAGGTGTGGTTTGATGGATGAGTGGTAAATTATGGTGGTGGATGGATATAGGTGAGTTATGGTGAAGGGAAGTTAGCGATGGTCGTTTAATCGAGGATTTTGTTGTTGTCCTGAAGCCCATATGGATCATCCCAAAGCCAGATGTGGAGGTTTTCATCGACGTCTTGACACATTGGGTGGGTTCGTAGAGGTAAGTTCATTTTCGGTCGTCATTCAAACAATTGAATATGAACTCGATGTCCATATATCCCTAACAACCTATCATTTTTAGTTTGTACCAGCGATAAACTAGACTTATTTGGATTGGCTACTGTTGGTCGGGATTTTTTTACCACACTCCTTCAGTCTGAGGGTACTTTGAATATCAATGTAAGTAATTGTTCTTCATTTGTAACTAGTTTCTGTTTACCACATTATAAGCTAGTACAATAGTTTAATTTTAGCTTTTACAATGCATTTAATCGTGGATTCAACACATTAACGTTACCCTTTACCTTCTGAGGAAGCGATTGACGGAGCGTCCTAGAGAATTCGGGGTGCAGTGGATAACTGTTGACTTCTATTTCTGGGTAAGTGTTATGTTATTATTGTTACCCTCTCTTTCGTCTACTTATGATTGTAATACGATTTTTCACCCCATTTACAAATAGGCAGACATGTCCTTGGTTTTTGTTTTGTGGGAAAATCTAAAATCGTGTTGCAGCGCTATGTGTAGAAAAAAAATGAAACAGGAATATGCACAATTTATGACCCTTGTTGCAGGAAATGGTAAGGGCAAGTCCAAGGCAAAGGCAAAAGAAGCTTTGGTTTTTACACCTTCAAAGCACGTGATGAAGGTTGTGTCAGCCGATGCAACTATGACACCACACATGCTTGCATGGAATGATGTTAACCAAGTATCCATCCCATGTCATGTGAATGGCGACCATTGGATGTTGGCTGATGTCCATCTTCTACTTCGCACGATCACGATTTACGATTCACATTAGTCAAGGTCAAGGTGGTCAAAAATGAAGAAACAACTTACTCGTATGTGTTTCATAATACCCCAACTTTTAAAGGCATCGAGATTCCAGGTTGCACGAAGTGATTTGAACCTAACCTCAAAAGCGATGGATAAACCGTTTGAGATTCAGGCGAGGGAAAACTGCGACCAATAGAAGAACGGGTATGTTCATTTCGTACTTATCTCAAACTTAATTGTAAATGTCTTCAATATGTATTGTGTTGTAACCTGGAATTGTTGTTTTCTGGTAGGTCGTAATGGAGTTTTCTTACTCAAATTTGCTGACTACTTATCATCAGGCTTAGACATTGACCAAGTACAACCTCAGAACATGCCTTTTTTCAGACTGGAGCTTGCCATCAAGTTCATCAAAGGTCGTGCATTTGTGCGAATCATTATGTGGACACCATTTATTTTAGTAGTTTTATTCTTATAACCAAACAATTGAGTTACCATTCCAATCGTAATTTGAGTACTTAGTATGTAATTGTAATTTTAGATAAATTTGGCATTGCATTGTTTGAGCATTCATTATGTATTCTTAATTTTATTACTTAGCATTCAAGGGCCTTTTGTTGCCATTGGTTGTAAATAGCTTGTTAGTCTAATTTTAGTACACTTTGCAATCACATGGTTTCTGTATTAAGCATGTAATCCTTATTTTATTACTTAGCATTCAAGGGCCTTGTGTTGGCGTTTATACTTCTAAGGCTTCCTAATGCAGCAATGTATGTGAATGTCCTGTTCATTTCATGTGCATGACGTGTACATGCTATGTGCATCACTTGAACGTATAATGTCCAGTACTGGTTATTGTATTGTATGTAAAAAACCAACATCGGAAAGGATAACAGAATTCCATTAATATACGTAGATAACATTGAGCTAATTAAACATTAAGGTCCTTCTTATTTATGACAAACCACACGCGGAATGTCAACATAGAACA
Organism: Malus domestica; assembly: GCF_042453785.1. Lineage (NCBI taxonomy): Eukaryota > Viridiplantae > Streptophyta > Magnoliopsida > Rosales > Rosaceae > Malus > Malus domestica. The sequence goes on along the minus strand of NC_091671.1, from coordinate 22,916,422 downwards.
AATATGAAGGACCCACAAAATACTTCAAATTAACTTGAAATTAAATTATTCTTGGTGAGTGGCCCCAACGGCAAGTGCCTTGTAGTAGTCAATGGTCGCCCACTTCTTGTTGACATCAACTTTCATTGCATAGCGGTGAAATATCTCAAACCCCTCACTAAGTCCTGACCGAAAACCCTGTTTGTATTGCTCGGCCAAGGCATGATTGTACGAATCAGATGACATGAACTTCTTAATCTGTTTTACTACTAACTTCTCCATGGGTCGACGAGCCTTTTTCAATTTCCTCTTCAAGGATGCGATGTTCTTCTCGTGATCTTCCTCGTGCTTAGTAATCCTCCCTACAATTGTTTCAAGCTTATACAGCTCGAACGAGCCTATGTCTTCTGTCCGAGGGGGGAGGGGGGAGGTAAGCATGAGTGGGAACATGAATAAGAAGATTTATGGGGAGAGGTTCGAGGGGACCAAGGTGGGAACGGGAAGATGAAGGTTTCAATGTTTGACTGTGGTATGGATTTCTTTGTTAGAGGGATGAGAGAATGGGGTGTTTTGTGTTTCCTTATATACACCCAAAATCACCAAAATCAAAGGACAACTAAATTCAAAAAATAAGATGTCTGGTACATTTCCCAAAATTAAAAATTGGGCCCCAAATCTTGGCTGTGGTTTGAATTTCCCACCTCGAAAAAATGTGAAAATTTAGTATTTTAATTTTTGTGCACATTTTATGCACGTCCCATGCATAGTACATATGAGTTTTTCATGCATGTACCATGCACATGATATGCACATGATGTGCACAATACATGCCCATGATATGTACGTATTGTCCAAGTAGAATTTTGTATATTTTCTTAAGTTCTTTAGTTTTTGTCAAAAATTTCTTAACTTCTTTTAGAGGATAATTGAAAGCATGGTACACTAAATGATGAAAAACAAAAGTGGAAGTAGTCATTAATCCCATTTCAATACAACGAGCGGCAATGCATATTACATCAAAGTGATCAAAAGTATTATCTTGATGCGCCAATGTCCCAATTTAAGAAGAAGGACAGTGGTGCACCAAGTTGAGAAGGTCTTTTTTCAACTTTGGAAGACGACACAAAACAAAACAAAAAAAAAAAAAAAAAAGCCTTCTCAGTCTACAAAAAAAGGTGGCCAATGCCATGCCTAGAACAAACGTCTACAAAGGAGGCGACGCTTGTCGATCACGTCGACATCAAACCAGTTCTTATTGGCCTTGGCGTCGCTGTGAAGATTGGCGTACGCCCATAACAACTCAACTCATCCCTCGTAGGCCTTTTTCTTCTTCTTCTTCTTCATCTTCATCTCAAGATCCTTGAAGACCTTGAACCGGCCAACATTGTTCTCATACGAACAGTATTTCAATTTGTGTTTCAAGAGCTTGACAGGTGAACAAAGACATGTTTGCCTATGAAAAAAGCAAAAAATTGGCGCCAGCAAATTGTTTTAGCTCCCTAAACAAATGATGGATACATGGAGCCAAAAAATACCTTGGTGGGATACTGTCCCCAATTTTTTAACAAAAAGTGTGTGATAAAGAGCAATGTAATGTACGATTTGAGATTCTCCTCAACAATTGGCTACAAATAGAATGATACTTACCCCATTATTTTAAGGTTTCTTTTATTGGAAAAGGCATCATCTTCATAGTTTGTAAATCCCAAGCTAAAAAGTGGAAATTGGCTAGCAAAAGTGGCTTCCATGGTTTGTTTGCATATGTATTTGTTGGCTTTGTAACCTGATTGATAAGACAAGGTAGATGAGTTGTACATGTGTTATACATGACCTCATCTCTATGTCTTGTCCTAACCTACTTGAGGTGTGCATTCCATGTAAATGTGTAAGATGTTGTTTCTTCTCATGTCAACTCATAAATGTTTAATAATAATATGTTGTAAAAAAAGAGCTTTAATTAGGGTTATATTTGGCCACTTAATTTGATCCAATGGGTTTTCACCCACGTCATGGTAGACTTGTATAAATATCATTTTTTTCACACAGACCTCATCCTATTTAGTGTGGCTTATAAACATGACAACCGAATATCCTTCTTATTTGCAAGACAAATGCATGGTTGAATGGATGCACAATATATGCAGGACCCATGCACAATGAGTTGCTTCTACCATTTAAAAAAAACACACTTTAATCCAAATATACCATGACATACACATTACAGGGACACCCCATGCAAGGGAAACAATCATGTAGTGTTGGGGATATCAACAAGTTCCTCGCAAGTCCGTTGGTTATGACCAAGCTTCTAGCAACGCTTGCATTTTTGATAGACTATATCTTCTCTTTGGATGGGATACATCTCTTCTTGGGTCTCCCGGCTAATACCTTCCCTGTAGGAGGTAGGCTGTTCGGCTGCACGTTTTGTATTTCATTGCAGAGTGGAGAATACCGAGTATTTAGAATCATAATAGGCTGCCTCCCATGTTATACGACTGTAGCAGGTCGACGCCAACACATAGAAGCTGCAGTTTGTAAATAAGCAAGTAGCAATGGCGTGTTTGCAGGGCAATTGCTCAAGATCGAATTTCCGGCAAGTGCAAGTCTTGTTAGGTATATCGACCAGAACTTCACCATCGGAGTGGTTAACATGAAACTCTGTGTCACTTACTTTATGGACACGCACGTGTTGGAAATATGCCCTAAAAGTCAATCTTTGGAAGAAACCTTTCAGGACAAATAAATCGATGTATAGATGAATCTTATACATCAAATGGCAAAGATACTAATTAGGACTATCTCAATAAACGATATATGTCCTAAATAGTATATCCATGGACAATGGATCGATTGAAGAAGTAATCTAATGATGTTAGACTTGTTGGAAATGTGCCCTAAAGCCAATCATATGATGATACTTTACGGACATTTCACATGTTAAACTAATCTAGTTTAAATATAAAGGGCAAATATTATTGTTTGAGCCGTCTCATATAAATGTTATATGCTTAAACGATAAAGTCCAAGGAATATGTGATTGGGAGAATGCAATCTAATGAAGTTAGATTCATGAGACCATTCTTTCGTAGACACATCCTAAATGTTCCTGATCATAGGATTGTCAATTGGGCATTGACAGTCCGTTAAGATCGGTACGTACTGTGTCTTCTCTCAGGGAGAGTGACTAGTCTCGAGTCATTGGTGTGTGTGACATCAAGACAAGTACGTAGGTGCTCAGTAGAGATTGAGTTCACTGAACGCGATCAACGATGAGTTCTCATACTCATGTCACATGAGAACTCATGGTTGGGATAATGCAAAGTAGTCCTTTGACCTGAGGCATCACAGTTGTCTTGTGGTTAAGTCCTTGATCTTTGATTATGTCAAACGTCATTCCATTGGAGTGTCCACGGCATCGTTAGGGTTAAGCCACTTAGCCATGGAGGCAAGTGAATGCGCAACAAGGGATCTCTAACCTTCAAACCGTTGGGGGAGAATACTCTATGATATGATTTAGAATCTCTGGCCAGAGTATGAATGAGATTTAGGAATGCGTTCCAAATCACATTCAAGGTAATCATATAAGCACACGAATCACATTGGATAGTAGACATGAATAAATAAACTATCAAACCAAACAATGTGGTCAAGAGTATTGTATTAGAGAAAGACCGTATTGCATTTGTAATCCCAAACTGAATAGGTTTTCTCTACCTCTTCTGATTAGCTTGGGTAACCATGATATGCTGCAAGGTGTCACTCATGGTTTGTGGAAGCCCTAAACGTGTGTAATCACTAAAGGGAGAATTGAAAGTAAGTTTCAATTCACAATCGATGTAAAATGGTTTTAATCGCCCACTGCCTCGCTAAAAGGAACCCAATGGATCGCACACCGTGTAAGGTGGAGATTGAAGAAACAATGGAGATGAGTAAGAATGATTAAATGGTTTAATCATTTATTTATGGCAATGATTAATTAATATGTTAATTAATCAAACGAATAAGTTCGTTAAATACCTCGGGATAGTTTTAGACCTTAAGGCCCAATGGGCTTCGAACGTCAAGCCCATTAACTTAAGTTGTATGACAACTTAATGAATAATGATTCACAAAGGCCCAATTAGTCCAAAATATCCTAATGGCCGGCCATATTGTATAGGGTAGTGAACTTGGACTTATTTACAAGTTTGCCACTCAAATGAATAAAGGTATAAATATGACTTTATAGCCAAAATTCATTAGGGTTTGTTTTGGAGAAAATTGGAGAGAACATGTCTCTCCATTTCTCTCTAAAGAGGCCGGCCACCTTGGGGGGTGCATCTTGCAATCCCACTACTCCAAGGTCACTCATTTCTTCTCCAATCTAACCTTGGTGAAGATACTTAGAGGTTCTCTATTTTGGGAACTTGGAGAATCCTATTCTTCCATCCAAATCCATAGATTTAATATGCAAGGAATGAAGGCCCTCTCTTTGGGTGATTAGCCTTTGCTTATGCAAAGAGGAATCTACAAAGGTATATTTCTCAACTCACTTTGATTTGAGTTGAGTCTTGGTTCACCAATCTACTAGGCTTTGAATTTCATGGTTAATGTTTTGTTTTTAAGTGCATGCAAGCATGATTCCGCCTTTAATTGTTAATTGCATGCTTATTGATGTTGCTTAAATGAACATGTTTTCACAAAATAATCCTTCAAGACTACAGAGACCTTCTTCACATAACCAAATGTCCAAAAAGGTTCCTGGTCATTGGATTGTCGGAGGGATACTGACAATGCTTAGACCGGTACATACTGTGTCTGCTTCAAATGGAAGGATGGAAAGTCTCATCCCATTCGTGTTGTGACACTAAGACAAGTATGTAAGTGCTCATTAAGGGAATGAGTTCACTGAACACAATCGAACGAGAGTACTTGCATGGAGGTCTACTCACATGTCAAGCAAGTAACTCTAATGGTTGGAATAATGTAAGTAGTCCTTTGACCTGAGGCATCGTCGTTGTCTTGTGGTTAAGTACTTAATCTTTGATTATGTCAAAGTCTCCCCATTCGCGGGTGTCCACGGCATAATTGGGGTTAAGCCACTTAGTCATGAAGGCAAGTGTATGCGCAACAAGGAATCTCTAATCCTCGATAAGAGAGGAAGAATACTCTAAGATATGATTCGGGAATGTTCGGCCGAAGTATCGAGCGTAATAAAGGAAAGCGTTCCTATACGACTCAAAAGAATCATATAAGAAGGAATAATCACATTAGGGGTTTGACATAATATTTCCATACCCTAGTAATGTGATTGAGAGTATTGTTTTAGAGAAGGATCGAATTACATTGTAATTCCAACTTAATAGGTTCTCCGAACAAACTTCTACATTAGCTTGGGTAGCCATGATATATGGTTAGATGTCACTCATGGCTTGTGAGTTCTTCTAAATGATTAAATGTAGTCGTCAAAGAAGAAGGTGAATTAAAAGTATGTTTTAATTCACTAAGTGATTGGATTGAATATAATCAATTGGATTGGTGCCAATCACCTCACTGCCTTGCTAATTAGAACCTAAAAGATTGTTCACCAATACACTATTGTAGTGAGTAACTAATGGATGATGGAAATAATTAATTGGATTAATTAAGTGTTGTGATTAATTTAGAAAGTCTAAAGAAATCATAAAAGCGATAAAGATCGTTTTGGGCTTAAAGAAACATTCGGGTTTAATTGGGCCCATTGGGCCTAAACCCATTGGGCTTTTATTCAAGCATTGGATGACTTGAAATATATAAAAGCCCAAAGCCCAAATCCAACACAAGAGGCCGGCCACTTTAAGTGGAAAGGGAGAGATATTTAGTCAAGTGGTTGACAAGGTTTCTTTTTGTCTATATAAGGAACTTTATAGAGATATTGTTCATTAGGGTTTTTGAAGTGTTAAAACAACAAAGAGGCAAAAGAAAAATAGCTCTCTAACACTACAAAGGCCGGCCACCTTAGGGGTGTTTTTACTAACACATCTTTCACCCTTTTGGTTATTCCTTCATCCTTCTCACTACACTAGTGGGTGAGGATCTTTAGAGGTTTCCTACTTTGGAAACTTGAAGAGAACCTAGGAGCACTCATTCTAACAAAGTGGAGGAGGCAAGGAGGGAAGCTAGGCTCAAGGAGTTCAAGGAACAAAGGGCTTGGAGGTGGTCCATCCTTGGTCTCAAGTCTAGATCAAGAGGTATTAGACTAAACCTTCACTTTGTTCTTCTCTAAAATTGTTTTGATGCATTATATATAAACCTATGAACCTTGAAGGGGATTTGCATGACTATAGCTTTGATAATTTGTTATAAATGCTTCCGCTGCTTTCGTATATTAAATTTGATTTGTATATGCATGTTAATCATTTTGAAATCCCTATATGTGAAAACTCATAATTTTCCCTTCAGCACGTGCCTTGCATCATGTACCCTTTTTCTTAATTTTTTTCTCACCGAGGCTGGGGAACAATGTGGTAGTGGTTATACTTGCTATATCCCGCCTTTAACAAAACCATTTTTGCAACACCACCATAATGAAATCGATCAAGTAAAGTATGGGCAGCCCCTTCGCAAAGCACAACATCGCATTAATGCTCTTGGTAATGTTAGTGGTCATTACGTTGTCTGCGACCATTTCTCAACACCCACATCATTTAGGTACTTTGCTAACAAGTCTCTTACCTTGATGAAGTATGTGTCGAACTCGACATGGGAATAGGATTTTGCTGCCTTGTGGTAGTGGTAAAAAAACTTGTCTTTCCTTTTTAGGCAAAACTTGGCCTTAATATTCCCTTTCAAGTGATACATGCATAAACTATGTTGAGCTTTTTTGAAAACCTTATTGACTAAGTTTACGATGTTTGCATTGCAGTTCGAAATTATAACCAAATTCAGTAAATCCCCAATCACTAAATGGAGTTGCTTGAAAAACCATTCCTAGCAATCACCTGTCCCTTTGGCAGTTTTGCATATAGGAGGATGCCTTTTGGTTTTTGTAATGCCCCAGCAACATTCCAAAGATGTATGTTAGCGATATTTTCAGACATGATTGAGAGATTCATTGAGGTATTCATGGAAGACTTTTCAGTTTTTGGTTCTTCTTTTGATAATTGCCTTAACCATCTGTCTTTAGTGCTTCAAAGATGTTAGGAAACAAATTTGGTTCTCAATTGGGAAAAGTGTCAATTCATGGTGAAACAAGGTGTTGTGTTGGGTAATGTAATATCTAGCAATGGAATTGAAGTTGACAAACTTGTTGCATCCATTCCTAATCCCTTTATGATATTTTTTTTAGTTAAACTTGTTGCATTTTACCCTCTTTTGTGTTAGTGTGAGCTAATCGTATTTTAGAGTTCAGTTGAGGACATATAAGGTAAAATGGTGCTAAAAGTGGAGAATTGAATAAGGATGTTGATGTAGACAAAGAATTAAAAGTGGAAACTAAATATGGTGATGAATATGACTCTTTATAAGACCAATAACAACAAAAAAACGTGGGAATTAAATGCCCAATTACTGGGATGTATTGGCAATCTGTAACAGCTCTTTAACATTATAAAACCTAGCCTTTTAGCCATTTTCACATACACCCTTCATTCTGAGCGAATTTCACAACTCCAGTTACTATTTTTTCTCTCTTTTCATCCACACTCAAAACTCCATCCATTCTATACACTCCAACATCACCGAAGACTCATCCCAACAGGCTATTCTGGGAGAAGTTCAACATCAGAATTGCTTCAAGGGTTTCCTCTCCCTTTGATTTATTTTCACCCATGTTGCGTATTTCCAATTTCATCTCTGTGAGCATGATGTGTAACTAAATTCATAGCTAGGGATTTCAATGTAGCCTTGCACAATTGATCCATGTTTTTATGTTAAAATATTCAATTCATCAATCTATCTCTTGTTTCATTCACTGAATCTTTTGTTAAATTTGTTTGTTAATTTTAATGATTGATCACCCTTAGGATTTCTTACGGATCATTTGATCAAGATTATAGTAAACATCATGCTTAATCTTGGTAGACACGTGAATGAATGAAGAGAATGCTATGCAAACATCTTGCCATGTATTTTCTTTGGTTCTTTAACGTTTTCTTGCATGCTAAAGACTCTTAATTTGGAACCGAAGTCGAACATCCCAATTAGGTTGTAGATTAGAAGAATTTGATCGAAACTACACATCATATGGCTGATCATATATATGTAAAACGAACTCTGGAAACAGGTTGGTAATTAAATACGGTTTAATTTTATAAACATGAAATTGGTTTTGTAATGGTGTATATCCGGACCTTTGCAAATTGTTGTGGGCCATGTTGTCATATAAAACTTCAATCGTGGTTCTTATCATTGTATAGATTCTAAACTATGATTGTTTGGTAATTTTATCATCAGTCATGAGTTTAAATAAATAAAACTGAAAGCAAGTGTTTGTTGCTTAGTTCAAAATGAAAGAATGTTTTTCAGTTTTTAGTGTGTTTATATATTTCAGTTTTTAATTTTCTGTGTATATATTTTATTTTCGGTTGGTATTATATTGTTCAATTCATAAGAGTTTTAATTTTATTTATGTACTTTAAAGTTCAGAAAAAAAAAAGTTTTTGATTTGATTATGTTCGGTGGAATTTTTTTGGGCAGTAGTTTAAGGTGTTGGATAGTTTGCTGGGTCCTTCTGGAAAGACGTTGAATTGGCTTGCAACTGCACTTTCTTCCTCTCTCATCCAACTCATAGGTTGTGCAATGTATGTCGTTTTTAATAAAAATTTTCTCTTATGTACAATCTAATATGATTAGAGATGTTAGTTGTAGGTGCAATTTGCAACATTTCAGTGCCAGATATGTTTATCCTGTAAGGCTATATATGCTTACAAACAATCCTACTATCATCATTTCTATTATAAAGGCAAATATGTTTAACAATTAAGGGCGTGTTTGAAAAACTAATTGCTTTTAGTTTTTACTGAGTGGATCTTAGCATAGTTCATATAAAAAATTTAGATGTTTGTTTTATATATTTGTCAAAGTAATGATTTTGGCATCATGGTAATTCATTTGTATTAATATTTTTCTTAAATGTTCCAAGGTTTGATCACAAATTGAGACGGAGCTAAAAGAAAGAAAAAAATTGAGAGTTGAAGATGCTTGATAGGATTTTTAGTACCTATGCGAATAGGGTTAAAATCACTGAAAATACTTGCAAGAATACAAGGTAATTGTAGTATAAATGCTCATGCAAGGTCGTTCTTCTCAAAGATTGTTTGACTAATTTGTAATTAAACTAACTCTTAATTAACTATTAAAACATATTTTATCAAAGTTTTGAGATTTATGAATTTGAAAAGATTAAATTAACAATAAAAGAAATCTAAAAGTTTGAAATAATAACAGCAAAGAAGAAAAACGTTTTTTAAAATTAACAATTTAGAGAAATCTAGGGTTTAGCCGTCACCTTCACAATCCTATGCAATTCTATCAACTACTTATGAATTTCCACATACATGCTTTGAAGGTTAGGTTTTCCTAATGCATATTTTCCTTGTGATGTTCAAGCAAAAATGTATATCTAACATGCAATCCGTGCAAGACTCATTAAGTTTCGTGAAAACCCTCTGAAAAACCATGCAACCCTTAAGAGCGTGATGTTCGCCTTAAGTGAACTTACAATTACTAATCACAAGAAGCCCTCCTCAATTTCAGGGTGATGTTCCAACAAAAATTGCATCAAATTACTTGTCTAAATATCTTAATGGTGATCAATCATTAAAATATATAGATAGTTTTAATCGCGGTGATTAATAATTCAAAGCAAACATGCATTCTTTCACAAGCAAATTAATATAATTACATATTCATGCTAAGGTTCAAGACCTAACCCTAGCAAAGGAACTAGTTACGCATACTCATAATAAAAATCAAAGAAAATATCATTAACTAGAAAAAGAATGAAAACACCTTGTATGTAAAAAGTCTGAAATTCTCCAAAGCTTTCTAAATTTTCTCAATGTTGCGCGTAGACAACCCTATTGGCTAAAAACCTTATTTATACTACTCCAAATTAAAACCCTCATAGAAAAAGGTTTCCTAAAAACTAGGAAATAAAATAATCAAAGGATAACTAGGAATTACATTCCCATTACAACTAGGAAATCTGCCCAACCAGAAATAGCCACGTTTTTGGACCTTCAGGGCTCCAAAACAGGCCTGTAACGACTCAAATTAAAGATTAGGACCTCCTCTTCAAGTTCTAAGAAGAGTCTAAGTCCAAAATCCATCATCTTCCAGCCCAAAAGTCGCAAATAAGCTCTGCAGCCCCATCTGCCAGCACTGCACGCTGGGCATAAATTAATTCGCCATGATCAAATGCTTCGGGATAAAATTATGAAATTTTGATACAACATTTTTGACAGATTCACGAACCAGTTCCAATTGGAATCACTCAAAAATTCCACCGTTTGATTACTTTATGCTCAAAACAAGTTCGCATGTCCTACATTAAAAACACATAGCAAAACATCAAAATAATAACCAAAACATACCAAGAATAGGGAATAATATATAGTATAGAATTAACTCATCAATGCTCTGAGGAAACTAGCCTTTCCTGGCCAGTTTCGCCATCATAGATACTCATACCTAAATTCTCTTTTGGTTTCACCAGTGCTCTATCCCTCCCTTTCTATATCAATCTCCATACATATACGTTTTTATGATATACATATGTATACACATTAGCTAGATTTTGTTTTGATTAATTTGGGGCTATACAAATTTTGCAAAGGAGGACATGAAGACTAGTTTACTACAAATAATGCTGAATTCTTTTAATTTCCTTTGTTTTAGAATCTATAATTAACTGCAAAGTTGAATATTTGGTTGGTTTATGTTTTATAAATCCATAATATACTGTGGAGCTTTATTATTTTTAATTTCTTTTGTGTTAGATCCTGGAATTTACTGCAAAACTAAATTTTATCGTTTTTTCGGCTTATTGTCTATTTCGAGCCAGTGTCACATCCTGGCCCGGGCCCCCACCATATCCCAAGTTCGACTCCGCCATAGCACGATATTGTCCGCATTGGGCCCCGACCACGCCCTCACGATTTTGTTTCTGGGAACTCAAACAAGAACTTCCCAGTGGGTCACCCATCCTGAGATTGCTCTCGCGCGAACTCGCTTACTTCGGAGTTCCGATGGAACCTGAAGCTTGTGAGCTTCCAAAAGGCCTCGTGCTAGGTAGAGATGGGAATATACATATAGGACTTACATGATTCACTCCCCTGGGCGATGTGGGATATTACAATTCACCCCCCTTAGGGGCTCGACTTCCTTATTGGCACACTTCCGGCCAGGGATTGGCTCAAATACCAAATTATCACATCCCAGTCCGGGCCCCCACCACATTCCTGGCTCGACTCCGCTGTAGCACGATATTGTCCGCTTTGGGCCTGGGACCACGCCCTCACGATTTTGTTTTTGGGAACTCACACGGCACTCTCGGCCAGGGATTGGCTCAGATACCAAATTATCACATCCTGGCCCGGGGCCTCACCACATCCCGGGCTCGACTCCGCCGTAGCACGATATTGTCCGTTTTGGGCCCCAACCACGCCCTCACGGTTTTGTTTCTAGGAACTCACACAATAACTTTTCAATGGGTCACCCATCCTAGGATTACTCTCGAACGAACTCGCTTAACTTCGGAGTTCCAATAAAACTCGAAGCCAGTGAGCTTTCAAAAGGCCTCGTGCTAAGTAGAGATGAGAATATACATATAAGGTTTACATGATCCACTCCCCTGAACGATGCATTATCAGGCGAGAAATCGGGAAACAATTGTGTAATACATTCACCTTATGCTCAAGTGGGAGAATCATATTGTCATGCCCCCATCCGCGAATAAGGACTATTCACGAATTAGGGTGTGAGTCATATCTTAGCTAAATAAATCAATTCTATAACCAAGACATGGTGAAAAAAATTAAAATAAAATTATTTGGAGCTATTTACACAAAACATCATATAACAAAATTTTGCATAAAATTTAACAAATATGCAGCAGAATAACATTAGTGCACAATTTAATTCACAACAAAAAACTACCAATTGAATAATAGTTAGAATGTAACAATTCTTTCAATGCATAAAATATATGCAAATAAGATGCATGAATGTACTCACCCTCTTCTAATCCCGCTAACGCATACCTAAGGCACCCAAGGCTGCACATCCCATACCATGCCTATACCACTTGGATTTGTACCTTAGAATATGAGGTAACTTTCGTTCATCCATTAAACCCAATTTTCATAATTAAATTCTCAATTTCACATTGTTATATAGGCACTTCCCCCAACGCCTAATTGTATATTTAAGTCCTTCCCCCGACGCCTAACATATACAACATTTTATTATTAAGTGATTTTCAGTTAAGAAACTAATTTTGTTTTCCTCTCAGGTTTATTATAAAGATGTTATATGCAAGAGTTGGAAGGCACTATAATTGGAGAATTGCAATCCACTTTTATGGAAAGGTAGTCTCCATGCAACCACTGTAACGACCCATCCCTAATTTTTCATGTTATTCCTTCCCGAATGTGTAAAATGACGATTATGCCCTTGTTGGCAAAGTGGAACCTAATGTGGACGTAGTTATTCAGTTTATTTATTCTTCCTATTATCGTAAACATGGTACTCGTTGTTACGAATACAGAGCGCGAGTTAGACCCGAATTGGATTTGTAACGAAGAAGTTACGCTTAGTTAAAGTGCGTTAACAACAGGTAGAATTGTACACGGGTGTGTTAATTAGTTAGTGTTGGGAATACCATTTTTGATAGGGTGAGCCAGATTATGTATTTTTATATTGTACCAAATCTTATCACTTTCTCTCTTTAAAATCCATCTCATGACCATACTGACTCACCAATCACTTCACTTCCCTCACTTTTTCAGCTAATCAGAAATTGTCTCATTCTCTCTCTCTCTCTTCTTCTCTTTCTTCTCACGCCAAGCCTATCTTCCCTCTGCAACAACCAAACACCATCATAAAACCTCACAGATCAAACCTCAAACCACCACCATCGTACTCCCCTCATTACCACGAGTCCATCCGTACGAATCGATTATAAAATGATTGAGTTTTGAGCTTCCAACTCGGAGCTCATGTTAGGGTGTAAGTTCTCCGACAACTTTTCATTCAAGTTACAAGGTTTTGGTTGGTCTAGATGCAACTAAACAACCCTCTGGTGTTCCTAGCCTAAGTTTGAAGTCGAGCCAACGTGTAAACACACAGCTTTGGGAAGTTGGAGTTAAGTTCGAGACTTTCGAGCTATTTTCAGTCCATTTCCTTTCACTTTTTGGACTTTTAAAAGGTACAATATTGTTCTTCTCTTCTCAAGCCTTATTTCCATATAAAGTACATCAAAAATGGTTGAAAAATGAGAAAGTTATGAAATTTTAAAGTTTTTACAAAATCTAGGCAAAATTTTCCGAAATCCAGCGAACCAGACTGCAGCGAAGCTCTACTGGAGAAGAATGAGGAATATTTTGTTAGGCTAACGGAATATTCTAATGTCGTTAAGGTAGTATTAACTGACGCCGTTAGATTTAACGGAATATTTGCTGGAGATTTGCTAGCGCGTGCAGGCGTGTGGCCTACACATGGGCACAAGTGAGGGCGTGACTTGGCGACGCGTGAGGGTGCGTGAGACCTCGTGGTCAACGTGTATGGCTCCGTGACGTCGAGTAAAATGTTTTCGTATATTTAAACCCTCTGTTTGAGCAAACTATGGGGGATTTTCCTAGCCATTTAAAGTATGTCCTAATTAATTAATTACTATAGTTGTTTTGCCTATAGGAGAGAATTATCCCAAGGAGGTACAAGGTCAAGCAAAGCTAGTAGGCTACGATCCGACTATGTATCAGTGAGTGGGCATTAGTTTTTATATATATTATGTAGAAAGTTTTATAGTTTCCACAAATGCTTTTGGATTGATATTATGCCTTTCATGCCATGTTTTATTTCATTCAGAAAGTGCTATTATATTGTTGAGATTTATAAATTGTCATGGCATGTTCATATACATTTTACTTACTCATCATGCATGCTTGCACCGATGTAGTACTTGTCCCAGGCCAGGGCCAGGCTTCACGTGTATGTTCACATCGCACCACACGCTAACCTTGGATCTATTGTAGGTGCAAGTCTTGTCCTAGGTTGCAATAGACAACTCGGACTCATATGTGATGCGCCTAGCACCAGTCTTCATGTGATTGTAGTACGAAAGCATATATTATGATTACACCCAGTCCTGTTCATGTCAAAATCCCTCTGCATGAACTCATGTGTTAGCATAGATTGATGAGCACCTGATTTTATTATGCTATGGTTGAGATATTATGATTAGCGTATTTCTGGAATTATTGTTGATTTACATTTGATTTCATACTTATATGTAGTATGATTTTCTAGAAACTATACATGTTTTACGGTGATGGGTTAGTATGTTCAGGAAATAAATGTGTTCTATAAACCTTTGTTTTTGCCCAGTCACACCTTCTTTTTTTTGCCCTTCCAAGACTTAGCTGAATTCTCTGTGGCGTAAGAGGGATCTCTAGCGGTTATGACATTTCCATAAATAAATGTAGGAGCTTATTTCCGATTGTGTAATAAGTACCTTAACTAGATTCGATTACTCTACTTAGGTCGTACTGTCATCTATGCTCTGACTACTTATGTTTTATAGGTTTTTCCCACTACTGCGTACTCTCTTTATTAGCTTAAATAAATGCTACTTTGGTTTAAATTTATCCATATTTTTATGCATCACCTTCCTTTTGGTTACGTCACCTTCGGGTGTTGGTCAGCATGCCTCGACTCCAGTCGGGGTGTGTCAACCACTCTAACTAAATATTTATTAATGTCCTTCAACTATTATTATAATTTTTGTGATATATATTTTTTTTCTATGACTTTAGACTTGTTTACCTTACCTATACAATGATTAAGGTCTTACAATTTCGAGGACGAAATTTATTTTAAGGAGGATAGATTGTAATACCCCGTATTTAAAAAATTGAATGAGTGCTCATTCATTTTTTTTTAAATACGCTGAATTACACATATGTTCGAATGTGAGTATAAGTCTAAGACCATCTCGAACCCTTGGGTTGAAACCTAAAATTTTTAACTCAGAAATAGTTTTTCTACTCCAATCTTCTGGGTTAAATTTTTAGCCCGAGATTATTAAAAAATGAATTTAAGATATTTTTTTTTCTTAAAGTTACATTTTCAAAAATAAAATAAAATAATGTAGACTATCCTAATTTAATTTTATGAACATGTTAACCTAAAAATATTTAGATTTTGATAAATATTGAAAAATCAATAAACCAACACCATGAAACTCGTGAAACACTATGAAAGAATACGAAATACATGAAATCAATTTTTTTTATTACTTTAGCCGTTGGATTTAAACTTGGACAGTTAGATTTTATTTTATTTTATTTTATTTTTTACTATTGGATTTGATCATTTTTAGCTGTTGGATTCAATGAATTTATAAATATATATAAAACTACAAAAACACACATATATGGTGGGCGGCTACTAACCCAGGGGAGAATCCTAGCCTAAATTTGCCCCAGAAATAAGTTTGGGGTTAACACTCATATTTGCCCCAAGACTTGGAGTAGGTCTAAGGGTATTTAGAACTTAAAATTTGAGTTTTACTCCAAGGTTGGAGTAGGTCTAAGGGTATTTAAGACAACTATTAGTTTTAGATTATAATTCTTATGATGCTTTAAAATTGTTTCTAATTTGATAAGGCAGTTGGTAGAATTATAATTATTCATGGTGTTGCTTATGGATCTTTTTAAGATTTTTGTTCAACCAATTTGTTGAATGATGATCATGTTATTCATTATGTTTGAGTAATGAGATGATTGAAACTAAATATTATTTGTTAATACTAAGTTTGGCATGGATGAGTGTGAGCAAACCATTTTGGTTTTGTTTTGCCAGCTGGTTCACGTCTCTTGTGAAGTTATAATCCATTTTGTCCTTATAAATCGAATTGCGGTTTGATTAAGCAAGTGGTTGAATTATTACTTTATTACTTATTGTGTTTGAGTAATGTGGAAGTTAGCATAATTTGTTGTTAACTAAAGCTTAACATTATTGTTATTAAGTTTGGCTAGATGAGTGGGAGTGAATAATTTTGGTTGCCCTATAAGTGAGTTCACATTGTTAGATACAACTTGGATATTAGTAATCTTGAACCAATTTGCATTATGTAGTAGCAGAGGTTTTTTGGTTCTATGTTTTGAAATGTATGGTGTCACACCCTCAAATCCACGATTCATATAATATTGGAATATGACATGTGTATCTGTGGTGTGAGTCATTTTAAAACAGTAAAAATTTATAAGATTTTGGAAAATACAAAACTTTTGTTGATAGTCAAAAGCGGTTTGAAGTATATAAGTTTACAATACCTAAGTAAAAAGCCTTTGCAACATTTCAGTTGATACAAAATGCTTTTTATTATAATATACATAAAGATCGCCCTATCCCCTTGATTTTCTACTCATTACCTGAAAAACAAAGGGGTAGCATCGTGAGTTACACAAACCCAGCAAGCATACATTGCCAAAATATAACATATTTGCCTTACAAAAAAATAACACGAAATCACACCACGATCTAGTTACACAAGCGTAATCAGGCACAAAGTTCATATATTTCCATTTTCAGAATATAAACTTTCTCATTCTAGTGAAACTCATATTTAGAGACTAGTAACGAAACATAAATCATGAACTTTCAACATGATAAACTGCAGCGTATTAGAGTTCATTAAAACTCAAACGACGTACACCTATACGTTCAACTTCTCATAGCCTATTAGGGATAATAGTGTACTATATTAGGTATAATAGTGTACTATCTGAAGGGACTTAAGCCCATGGTTATCTTTCCAAAACTTCCCAAATGTTTCAACCATTATTTCACTTCGTGTATGGGTGCTAAAGTGCCCATTCGTATAACTTCCCAAACAACAATTTTGTTGAAGTACAAGTTTCATTTAAACATTATGTATGTGAAATGTAAATGCTACTTATGAGTATATAAGCACA
Source organism: Malus domestica (assembly GCF_042453785.1). Lineage (NCBI taxonomy): Eukaryota > Viridiplantae > Streptophyta > Magnoliopsida > Rosales > Rosaceae > Malus > Malus domestica. Next base: position 22,899,287 of record NC_091671.1, on the reverse strand, counting down.
AGCATTAATGTTCGAACCAAATAAACACATAAAACATAATTTGAAAGAGACTTTCCAACATACTAGTCATAAAAAAACCATCTAAAACATTTCGTACAATTGTTTATGTTCCCGATTTAAGTGTCATTCCGAAACTTCCCACAATGTCTTTGATTTTTAGTGCTAATTATAGGCTTTAAGTTGATATAAGGGGAAAATAAAATGATTTGAAAACGAGACAAAACGATTGATGCAAAATGGAGGATAGTATTCAAAAAGGACTCTGTACATAGTTGATTTTGTGGTACCTTGCTCTCTGTGTAGAAAATGTTTAATCACCAAGATTTCCAGATTTAAAAGTTCAAAATAATACAAAGATCATAAACGATTGAGATATGGCCAAAACAAAATGGATGACAGTTGTAGTAAAACAGGGCTGCACTAGGTAACTTTCAAGCTTAATTTCTCTTTGTACGTTATGTGTTCTGTCACCAAAGTTTCCAAATCAAAACTTGACATTATAAGTTTTAGATTGATATAAAGTTCACTAAAATCGGTTGAGAAATGAGTGAATTACAAACAAAACAAATCATGTAAAAATAATGAGTTTTCCGGCAAAGTTTACCAGGTTGTTCTTGAATGGTTTTTATTTTTATTTATTTTTATGGTTTTTAGTGATAAAAGACTTTAAAAAAATAAAGCACTGAAGTTCAAGATAGATGTTAGGATTATGTATAAGAACTGTTTGAACAAAGGGAAATAAAGAGTTTCATGATTTTTCGGCTATCGGAAAACTCATAGGGACGCCGAAGTCCGGAAAAAAAAACTGTTTGGATGTTGATAAAGATTTACCTCTAACTTCTTCGTTTCTTAACTTTTTTAGGTGATTCAAAAGTCAAAATCAAAGAATTTTTCATGTAGATTTGAATGGTGTATACAAAATAAGCTAAAGCAAAGTAATTTTATAAGTAAGTTCAGCAACTAGAAGTACGACAGTTTTGGAAGGAAACATGGTGTTTTCCATGTTAGATCTATTCTAAGGGTAAACAAATTATTTTTAGGCATTCAAGTACTTATTGAAAAAGCTCAGGAAATATGAGTTCACGAGTCCTTGTTCCCTTCCTTAATTGTGTTTAAGGCTCCAAAAGAAAAGATGTAACCCTTTTCTAAGTAAAGTGTTTTTGAGAGAATTTGGTGATCAGCCCATATTTCAGAGCTGTTTTCTTGATTTCTCTTTGATTTCAAATCAGTGATCAGAGGCATGTATTTATAGCTGGAAAACTAGTTTGATATGAACTAACAATTTGTTGCTAACTAGTGAGTTAGGGAACCAAGTTGCCTTTGAGTTGATGGGTGATGAGTTAACTAATTAAGAATGGGCAGCTGGCTGTTCATAAAAATCTAGTATAAGATCCTTAAATTCTAGCTTAAAGATGAGACTTATAGTGGCAAAATAGTCACCAAACTTGAGACTTCCCAAATCGATGAAAAAAAAATCAACAACAACAAAGCCATAATTTTAGCTAGATAAAAGACATGTCTAAGACATCTTAATCACAAAAACACACAAATCAAATAAAGTCAAAAACAAGAAAACGTATATGGACATTTTAGTCTTTTTACCCTATGGTTCAATTTCCCACTTCTATAATGTTTCAAGCTTCGAAAAAGTATGTAATACGAAAATAAACAATGGCTTCTAGGATGAAGTAAACAACTAAACCACCCCCCCCCTTTTTTTTTTTTTTTGACCTTACGTCACTTTTATGTAGTTAGTACACAAGGATATATTGTATGTGATAAAGAATTGTTTGTACAAGACTTATGTGATCACTTAAGTAATAATTTGATTAGTTGTGCTTCAAGCACATGTCATACTCAAGTGGGAGAATGTTAAAATATGAGTATAATGAGTGCTAGAAACCGGCTATAATGTTTCAAATTAGTATGGAAAGGTCTTGTTGAAGAGCTTAAAGTTGTCCTAATCAATTTGGGATTAAAACTTTAAATAAATCTTGATACTTAGCCCTCATAGTTGGATTGGAATTGCGTTTGTTTCCTAGGCTGATTGTCATTTATGTTTACGCTCCATTCTTCTCACCAAATTTCGTTTTTTTAGATTTTTGTTTTTGAAAATATGATCTTTTAGCGGATGCAGAAAGATGAACGGTTTGGATCATTGATATCAAGTTTAGATTTAACAATTACTGAAAATATTGCTTGGAGTTTATAAAGTCTCCAAAAATTATATAAGATTGACTCATATTTTAGTTAACCATAAACATCGAAACGTGATATCAACGATCCAAACTGTTTATTTTTCTGCATTCGCTAAAAGATCATGTTTTCAAAAAAGAAAATCTGAAAAAATGAAATCCTGTGAGAAGTATAGACCATAAACGACAATCGACGGTTAAATATAAATTTAGGGTTTATGGATTATGGATTATGGTGTTGAATCTCAGAGTTGAGCCCTTCACAAAAAAATATAAAGCTTGTCATTATGATACTGTATATTATTTTTTACACTTCTATATTAATTATTATTAATTTTGCACACAAACAAAAAATATTATTCATGAGGGTTTGGAGGGTTTTAAAAATCTAAACGACGATGTAACCATCGTCTAAGTATAGAGGAAGCAATCACGAGTGTTTATATATTCCTTTCACATTTTTTACACTTGTACATTAATTATTATGAATTTTATTTATTTAGAACTCCCTTAAAAATACTGTTCACGAGGGCTTGTAGGATTTTAAAAATCCAAACAACAATGTACCCATTGTCAAAGCGTAGAGAATGCAATCACGAGTGTTTGCATATTTTTGCATATTTTTCACCCTTGTAAATTAATTATTATAGTTTTTTAAAAGTGATTTGGTATTTTTAATTTCTTTGATATGTTTAGTGTGCTTTGGATTTTTTGCTATTGCAGTAACTAGTAAGTTGTTTTCGTAGTTTAGAATCATTCAACTAGTTTTTTTTTCTTAATGGGTTCGTAATGGATGACCCGATAACGACCAAATTAGTTGATATGTTGACCGAAAACCTGTTATTTTTGTGTCAAGTTATTAGATCGTACAAGAAATTACTAGGTCTACTATCAGGCAAGGCACCCTCCCCCCTCCAGTTTTATTTTCATGTCAAAATGGGGAATCCCTCTTTCATTTTCTTCTTCTTTTTTTAGTAAAATTTAAAGGCCAAATTAGATTTTTGCTAGTCTTCACACAAAATTAAATTGGGGTGTGTTTGAGACTAAAAGGTTTTGCGTTTATCGTTTATTTTTTGGTTTTCAACTTTGCTCCTAGTTCTGCTTTCATCTCTCTAGTTTAAATTTTTCTCATTTTAACCTTTGTAGTTTACAAGTTACAGCAATTCAAGTGCAATAACTTCTTAGATTTGTCAATTTTTGGCATGTATATCTTTTTTATTTAACAAATATGATTTGTAAAATTTGAACTCAACACCTCCAACAAAACAAAATTCTAGAATAATTTATTTCAGTTTTCATTTAAAATTTGATAACATGAAACTTGTTTGGTAACCGTATTCAATTTTCAAATAACAAAAAATTGAAATTTATTTGTAAGTTGTTTGATAATTGTTTTCAGTTTTATGTCAAAACCAAAAGTAAATTAAATTTGGGGTTGAATTGGGAATTAGAGGTCATAGAACGAAAGGGTATTGTAACAAGGATTTTGTAGTATTTTTTAATTTTGATGAATATTTGGTGAATTTTGAGTCGCTACTTTCTTAGATTATGAAAACTGCGACTGAGGCCCGAAGGCAAGAGTGAAGCGGCTGAATCTAAGTTGAGAAGTCCTAGATAAAAGTGTTTGAGACCGGAGTGCGATGCAAGTTTTGTGAAGAAAAATTAGTGATTGAGAAAGAAAAATAAATAAAATGAAATTGATTACTTGACAAGATTTTTTTTCTAGTTTAAAGAAAAAAATTAAAACTTTGAACGAAATATTATTATTATTATTTTAAAAAGAAGGACAACTGGTAGCGAACTGCAGTTATTAACCTATTTCGGGCCCAAAGGAGGCTATTTGGGAATTTCACCCCACCCGTTGACACACCGCGACCCGAAATGTCCACCTAGACTCCGAATCGAGCTGTGATGGCCGACAAAGTGTAGTGTGATGTGGAAAATGTGACTAAATTTAAACTAAAAGTGCCTAAATATAAGAGTGCGCTGGTGAGCGGGAATGAACCCATTTCACACGTGATGTCAGAGCATAAGTAAAGTACAGTAAAGTAGGATGAGAATTACATCATTGAATGTAATCTCCAATACCAAGATTGGTTAAGAATCCTCGTTGATACGAAAGCTCAGCTACTAAAACCTTAAGGGGCCAAAAACAAAGGTGAGTGGGCCTAAAAATAAAGCTTTGTAAAAACCTTTTCGAAAACATAATAACCCCTCGCCGTAAAACAAGTATAGTTTCCAAAATATACGTACTACGTTTAGTAAGAAAATACTTACCGTAGCCTGCAATATCTCAAGAATTCAATATGGCACAATATTTCGTAAGTAGACACATGATGTCCGAAATCACATAATCTTGCATAAGCAAACATATCATATTAAGTGCTCATCGACACATGAGTTCATGCAGAGCTATTATGACATGAACATGACTGTGTGTAACAATGATATACACTCTAGTACTACAATCACGTGAAGACCGGCGCTATGCACATCACATACGAGTCCTAATTGCCTACAGCAATCTAGGACAGAACTGGCACCTACAATCGATCCAAAGTGAGCGTACGGTGCGATGTGCATATACACGTGAAAGACTGGCCCTGGCCTGGGTGAGTACTAACACTGATGCAGCAAACAATAAGCAAATGACATAAATATAGTCATGCCATAGTGATTCGATAATTCTAGTCAACATAATATTACTCATAGTCATAAATTTAATTAAGGCATCCCATAAGATGTATAATGATTTCCTAATTCTCATCGTTACGTCGTTTCCTATAAAAGTTAATTTAATTACGGCAGTGATATAGAAAATTCATTATTAGATGTAATATGGAAACTAAATAAATATATGTATATATCAAAGAAAAGACCCACTCACAGATCATGTCGTCGAATCGAACCCGCCTCACGGGCGTCGAAGATCATCACCTAGAAACGAAACCATTTACGTAAATATAACGTACTAATGTAATTACGCGTTTTCGTACAAAGTACGGCTAATAAAGGAACTACTTTAAAACTGTCAAATTTCATAAAACAGACAACGAATTCGGATTCGGCACGTCAAGAAACTTAAATAGGGACCTCGAGCTCTTCCACACGCCACTCGTAGCGGCTCCCTTACGTGCGCCTATGCGCCTGCGAATACGACGGTACTCACCTTCCTCGCGAAGACCTGCGTTTTGTAGGTTGAACCGCCGACTTCCAGAGCTCATTTCGAGCTTGATTCTCAACAAAAATCAGTGATTCAAGCACCCATTTAAAGTTAGGGATATAGAGAATCGATCTATACCCATTTAAGGTTGTGCCATAATCGGAGTTTGCCAGAAAAGTGGTTTGAAAGTGGCTCGATGGGCACGGTTCCTTCCTTCCAAAAATCTGGGGAAAACTCCCCCTAACCTGTTTTCTACATTAAATCACCCCAATCATAATTTTATGGTTAAAAGAACAATATAAGGCTTTGAAATAAGAAGGATGTGAAGGTCTTGGGGCTCACTATGGTCGGGAAAGAGAATGAACATTGATACGGGCACTGTACAGTGCAGATTCCATGGTTGGGTTGCCTTCATAGCTTAAAATCCTAGTTTTTAGGCTGAGAAGCTCGCAGATCTCGTCGAGGCAACAAAGTTAGCGGCGGTGATTGTATTGCCGGACCACCCAATCAGTGCTTGTAGAGAAAGATGAGGAGTGAGAGATGAGGGGGTGAGGTTGTAGAGGTGAACTTGCCTGGGTTGATGGCAGGTGGTGATGGCCTGAGAACTCGTTGGGGTGGTGCTGGTGATAATGGCCCATGTTGCTGCACCTTATGTGCAATGCATATAGCTTAGAGAGTGAGAGTTCTCTGGTTTACAGAGAAGAGAGAGTTTGAGAGGGATAGAGAGAGTGTGTTCGAGAGAATGAGGGAAAAAGAGAGGAGACAGAGAAGAAGACACGGGGAGGGAAACATAGGAGAGATGGAAGGAATAGGGCGTGGGCCCCACGTAGTACACAGCCTCAGGCCAAAAGACAAAAGCAAATTATCTCTCGTAAACGTGAAATTACTAAAATGCCCTTTACGAATGTAAGTCCGTAAAATCTCCATCATAGCTCTGAATTCGATTCCGTTTGCGCCTACATGTTCGTACTATCAAGTACTTTGGGAATACGGTAAAAGAATATTTCGTACGTCTCACTAAACAATGATCAATAGAAGTCAAAATCCTTGCCTCTGGGGGCATTTTCATCAATTCACTCTTTTAAAATTAATAAAATTGTAAAATTAGGGACGGGTTATCACACCCATGGTCACGATCAAGCAGGTTCATAGCTTACAAAGTATTAGACCCAGAACCTCCCTTTTTTTTTTTTTTAATAGAGAACTGCTATTCGCACTTTAAACGAAATATTAACAGACAAGCCTTTAATTTTTTTTTAAATGACAATTCATTAACCAAGATGTACATAAAAAAGATGAAACCTAGTGTTAGAAATTCCTAGTAGAACTTGGAGGTCAATATAGCTACCTAATTTGTTAGGAACTAAAAATAAACAAACAAACAGATTGCCACTTAGTACTACAATCAGGTAGTATTCCTTTTCACTTGGAAGTGAGAGGTCTTAGGTTCGAATCTCATGGATGGTGAATTCGATACCAAATTAGGTTGCCTATTGTGTAGCTTAGCCGAACTCCCATTTCTCTTAGTGTAAAAATATCGATTTACTCAAACAAAAAAAAAAAAAAAAAAACAAACAGATTATAAATTAATTTCCACAACGAAATATCCAATATTTAGTAGGAATGCGAACAAGATGCTGAGAAGACGAGAATTTTCCTAATTTGAAAAGGAACAGAAATTACTTTCCAATTATATCAAACAAAATTAATTCTTGGCTATTATTTATAGATACTGGTTTCCAATCATTAATAGTAATAACGTGGGCTTTCTTTGGATAGCAAAAAAAGTTTCCAAGCATCGATAGGAACCTAATTCTTTGGCTATATATAATATATATAAAACCAATACTCATCACTGCTTACTTGATCAGTAATATTTCTATAAATCACCAGCATCAGCTCAGCAGCTGATACCGTTATACGTATACTACTGATCAAGAAGATACGTACATACATATCATAAAGAAACCATGGGATGCGTGAAGATCGAAATAAAAAAAAAAACCAACAAGAACTACCTCAAGGCCACCTTCTCAAAGCGGCGCAAGGGTCTCTGCGGCAAAGCCACTGATCTTTCCCGTTTGACTGGTTGCCCGATCGCCCTTATCGTCTTTTCGCCTGCTAGCAGACTGTTCCTCTTTGGGCAGCCCTCTGCGGAAACCGTCATAGATTGCTTTCTTGCCCAACAAGCTCCATTCACAGATAATGATCATGAGGATGAGAGTTTTGAATCCATTCATGGCGTCGATGACCGTGAAGATTTAGAAAACAACCAAGAGGAATATAAACAAGAGGATGAGATGAATGACGAAAAGGTCAATTTTTGGTGGGATGAGCTTGTTGGTGAACAACTGGAACTACATGAACTCATACAATATAAGACTTTGCTAAATAAGTTGAGAGAGAATGTGGCTCGGAAGTTACAAGACATGAATCGGAGAGAACTTTGCACCATAGATTTTTTTTTGGAAAGAACACATGCATAGGTGCTAGCACTACTTAATCACTAGTAGCGAGGAATGAGATATATTCGATTAATGATTGATTATGTTGTGAAATCTCGTTTCTATTTTGTTATAGTTCTGATCGTCTCAATAAAGTTTTTATTTTGTTCATGAAACTACTAGTACTAAACCAATATATAAAGTTCGAGCCCAATGGCAATTCATATATATATATATATATATATATATATATATATATATATGTTTTGTGCTTTATTTTTGTGGTTTTTGATTGCATTCTTCAAATATATATATATATATATATATATATATATATATATGTATAGCTCCAATGCTACTCCCATCTGACAGTTCTCACCATTAGACGAGAATAACTTTTTTGTCCTAGAACGATAGCGTTAGTGTGTTAGATAGTTAGTTGATAGGAAGATGAGAATAACGTATTGCTTCCCCTGCACAAATAAGAGGAAAATGAGGGCAAGGGATAAATAGGGAGAGAGATCGACGAAGAGTCATCTTTCACATCAACCGATCCCTATCTTATGTAACTTTCAGTCTCTGGCCGATTCTCAGTCAAAAAGTTGTTTTTTTCTTTGCCACTGACCGATTGTTTTTCCGGAATTGGATCCTCTCCTGAGCTTGGGATTAGGAGCGCTCCTGACCAACGTACAAAGGCCGTTGGAATTTGATTCACCGGCTAAAAATAGGAGGCCCTCTTAAAGTTATAATAATTATAGCCGTTGGATCAAAATTCAACGGCCCTTGTGTGTTTGTTGGTGAAAAAATTGTACACAATATGTAAACAAATAATTCACTCGATACAATTTCACCATCATTCATTTTTCCGAAGAGGGTTGATAGGGATTTTACCACCTGCAAAAGTAGGGATAAAAACATTTTAAAATACTTGCAAGAGTACAAGGTTATCGTAGTATAGCAACTCAAGCAAGGTCGATCTCCACAGGGATTGAATAAATAATTTATGTTAAAACCAAATCTTAATTAATTATTTGAAAACAAAGTTGGAAAAGGGTGATTTTATGACCTAAAATATTAAAAACGAATTTAATTAAAAACAATTAAATAAATTGACAAAGTAAAGAAAACCAAAAAGAAAATAGTTTTGCAATCTATTTAAGCACTAGGGTTCCGCCGTCACCTTAACAATCTTACGTAATTCTTCCAATTACTTATGACTTACACATGCATATTTGAAGATTAGGTTTTCCTAAAGTATGCCCTACTTGGAACCTCCAACATAGAACGTATATCTAACATGCAACCAATCTGTGGCGTCCAGATCGAATGTGAACATGCAAGACTCATTAAGTTTTGTGAAAACCTTTTGAAAAACCATATAACCCTTAAAACGTGTTGTCCATCCTAAGAGGTTACACATATTAACAACAAGAAGCCTTAGTCAATTCCAAGGACAGCTCTCCACCAAAATTGCATCAAATTATTTTTCTAAATATCCTAATGGTGGCCAATCATCAAGACAATTAGATAGTTTAAAGCATAGTGACTAATAATTCAAAACTTGCATGCATAATATCATAAGTAAATTGAAAAGAAACTACATATTCTTGCGAAGGCTCGTGGCCTCGCCCTAACAAACAAAACACCTTGAAAATAAACTTGAATTGTCAAAAGCCCTCTAAGGCCAAAGTATTGCGTTCTCCCCTCTTCTTAACCTAATGGCTAAATATCTTATTTATACTGATACAAAATAAAACCCTAAAATGTCTTAGAATAAAACTAGGTAACATAATAAAATAATAAAACAGAAAATAAAAAGTTTCCTATTTAAACTAAAATTCGGACATCTCAGAAAATTCATCTTTTGACTGACCAAATCAACTCCGATTTGGTCCCAAAAGGTCTCGTTTTAAAGCTGAAGACATCTCCTAGAAATCCTTAGAAGGAAGTTTCCTCAAAATATGCCATCTTGACCTTCAAAATACCCAAAACGTCCAGAAACGTTAATCTTGGAAAGCTGGGCGCTGGACCTTAATTTCATCGCCACGGTCAAACGGCTTGGTAGAAAAATCTGAAATTTTGAACAATCGTCTTGAAAGGCACATGAATATCCTCCAATTGGAATCACTCCAAAATGCATCCGTTTGATCACTTTCTGCTTCAGAGGAAGTCGAATATCCTACATTGAGAATACATAACAAAGTATCAAAATTCTACCAAAATAACAAATAAATTGATACTAAGAATAGGGTAAAATCTATAGTAAAATATCGACTCATCAAGGGTTTTATTAATTTGAGTTCGACCCATTCTAGGCTATGCGCCTATTAATTACAACCCTTCTTTTGGGAAAGGAATACCCTTTGATTCTAATATGAATAAATCGTAACTTGGGGATTTGGATGCTTATTTGATTTTGTGACTGCACCTAGGTAGAGCCCTAGATTGCCTACATACCCTCGTTGAGGGATCAAGTCACTCGTAGTTCCTTATGTGTTTTGTTGGGGTTTGACGCCTTGTGCAGTTTCAGCTCGTGCAGGCAAGGAACAACTAATGCCTTGTGCAATTTTAACTCGTGCGGGTGAGGACTTTGAGCCATTGGAGCATAACACAACTTCGTGCCATTTGACATTTGATACTGCTTCGTGTTTTTTGGATTTGATACGGCTTCATGCCATTTGAAATTTGAACCAGCTTTATGCCATTTGAAGCGGCTTTGTGCCATTTGTATTTTGGCATGACTTTTCTTCAGCTTTATTGCTTGAGCAACATACATTAATTGGAAATCTAGGAAATGTGCTTCTAGACTTCTCCTTTACTCTTCGTAGAATTTGTAATTACTTGGTCAGAAGTGAATTTAGTTTATATAAACCAGAGATTCATCTTGATTTCACGGTTGCGTCCAAAATTTGATATCAGACTGCCTACGTATCTTTAACGGAATCAAACCGGCGTAGTTCGTAAATTTTTGAGACTCGTCGTGGCTTTGTGCCATTTGAGATTTGACATGGCTTCGTGCCACTTGAAAGTTGACTTGGCATCATGCCTTTCAAATTTGATACGGCTTTGTGCCTTTCGATACTTGATATGGCTTCGTGCCATTTGAGATTTTGTCGCGGCTTCGTGCCATTTGTGTCTTGTAAATTTTAATGGGAATATTTGTGATGAACCCACTTTTACTTTGGTATTTAACTTTGTCTTCCTTTTCATTTATTTTGTCTTGGAACCCATTTTATTTTTCCTACATGCCCGTCACTCTATTGTTGCCTTTTATCTTTTGCATGGCAGCACCAAAAAAATTCCTTGCTTTCATATGGAAAATATAAGGGGGCGTTTGTTTGCCCTCACTAAGTGGGACTGGACTGGACTGGACTAGCTGTTAGTCCAATACTGTGTTTGTTTCATGCTGGGACTAACATTAATGAGACTAAAGGGGACTAGCATGGACAAAACCCTTCACTAAGAGGTCTTAGCTAGACCCCCCAATAACCATGGGACTAGCTAAGACTATCCTCTCTCGTCCTCGTCATGCTCAACAACCACTCCCGATAGACTCCTCATCATCTCCGGTCACCGAGATTATAATAAAATATTAATAATTTATATATTAAATAATATAATATTAGAATTTGTTATTATCCGCTTCTTAGTCCAACACTGCACCAAACGCTTCACTAAGTTAGTCCAGCTTAGTCTAGTTTAAGCTAGTCCAGCTTAGTCCTTGAAGCTAGTCCAGTCCGAGATAGTCCAGCGCAACAAACGCCCTCTAAGTGTCAGGGCTCCTTTTACTTTTACCAATGCCTTTCCAGGCTTTAAGTCCCTTACTTTTCTTCTTTCTCTATTTTTTGCTTTGATTTGATGTCCTTGCCGTGTATCCCCTTGGTGGTTTGAGAAGGATGAGATCCAATTGGAAACGGCATAAGTTAAATCACCATAAAGAAATTGTCCTTTGAGACCACATAAAATCTCATAGCTCCATTGATCTCCACGTGATCTTTCCCATTTGATTTGGAGAGTTGTTCTGCAGCAAGCAAGTTTTGTTTTTTTATTTGTGGGGCCAAGTTTTGAATTGGCATGCCTACTAATAGATTTGGACCACCAGTCCCTTAGTTTATTACCATAAATATGACAAGTCATATTTATAAAAATTACTCTCTTGATCTTTGCATTCTTTCAACAGCAGCAGAGCTGCAGAGACTTGGACTTTTGTGGCTAACATGCAGACTTGGCCTAAGATTTGTATTTTTGCTGGGACTTTTCTAGTTGTAGGAAGACATCTTTTTTCTTTTTGCCTTCACCATTGAAGCTTGCTGACACCCATGTGATGGACATTTTCTTTTTGACTTTACCACTGAAGCTTGCTAACACCCATAGCTTGCTGACACCCATGTAATGAACATTTTCTTTTTGACTTTACCACTGAAGCTTGCTGACACCCATGTGATGAACAATACGTTTTTTCTTTTCCTTTTTATTTTCCATTTTCCACTTTTCTTTTGCAGAGTTTGCAATCTCCATTTTTTCCTTATCTTTCGAATTCCTGATACAAAAGACTTTGGGTGTAACTCTTGAACAATACGTTCTCTTCCTTTCCCTTTTGTCTTGTAGTATCTGTCAATCTTACTTACTTTTCCTTTGCAAACCTTCTTGACCATTTTTTGTATCTTTCGAATTACTGACACAAAAGACTTAGAGCGGAAGTCGCTGCTGTCAAAATCCAAGCGAGAAGACCGTCCTCCTATTCCAGTTTGCCGCGAAAAAAAAAAGAGCGCTTTGGAGACATCACCGGGCACAGTGGGTTGGCACCATTCTTCCACATGAACCTGACTCCCGCTGGTGGCATGGCAACGGAGGAAAGGGAGGCCTCTGTGTTTGCCAATTCGAGATCCGAGTGGTACAACGATGGGCTGTGCAGAGGTGGCGGAGAAGGGAGACGAGGCTGCCCCTTCGTCTTTGGTTGCTGCTACTTTTGTTGTCATTGGTGAGAGGAAAGAAAAGGGCTTTCTGGTTTTTTATTTTTCTTTGTTTGGGAATTCGCGAGAGGGAGGACACTACCCCATTTTTGCTTTGGGAATGAGAGAAGCAAAATTCTTTTCTTCCTCCTGCAAATTAGAGAGAAACTAATAGCAAGAAACTTAAAAAAAAATGGATCTTTACCTTTTAAATGCTCTGTTGGTTTTCCCCTTGCTTTCTTGCTTTGTTCTTCTTTGTCGTCCGTTCTTCGCCGTTGTCTCTCAATTTCTGCAGCGTTCTTTTGGTCTCTCAATTTCTCTCTTAATTTCTGCAGGGTGTCTTCTCTTTTTTTTCTGTTGTCCTCTTTGCTTTGGTTCGATGCCTTTTTATAGGCGAACAATGGACATGGCAGTTGAAGTTAGTGGGATGCAACTTTCCTGGGGTGTGGAGATGCTGAGAGAAAACCATCTCTTGAGTGGAGAACGTGGGAGTTTTAGAGGGTTCTAGATACACACGTTCTCTATACCCGGTTGCCATGTAGATGACAAACTCCCTCAGACTTGGCATACGTTGAGGTCCACGTGTGTGGTGTAGAGTTGTTTTTTCCTCTCTTTATTTCTTATATATATTATATAAATATAGTATATATAAGAACACACACACACATAATGTGAGCCTTATTTCTAGTCAGTCCACATTTTGGACTCTATTATTATTATTATTATTATTATTATTATTATTTTGAAGTCTCCTCATTTTAATAAGACTTGCTAATATATTTTGTTTGTGAAAATATATAGCTCAACAGTGTTGGTCAGGAGGCTCCTGAGCCCCAGCTCAAGAGAGGATCCAATTCCTGTTTTTCCCTCGACATTCTTTCCTCCATTCATCATCTTTTAACTTCAAACTTCCAACTGCCCACCATTCACCAGATGTAATGTTCGTTCTATTTTCATGTAGGACATATGGATTCGAATCAAATTTTTTGTTTTGTTTTGGCTTTTCGTTTACAGGTAATAAGATAAAAACTAACTTGTTCATGGGTTCAATTATTGTTTAATTTTATGCCTGGTTGATTTTCTTCTTCTTTTTCCTGGTATCGATCTCCCTCTATTTTGGATTGTGTTTAAAGTTACTTTAATTGCGTTGATGTGTCACATGATGGTTAAAAACTCAAGCAATCTTGCTTCAAAATTATGCACAAAAGAATTAATTTGATAGAAAAAGGTTTACATTTTTAGAAAACGGAAACGGATCATCGCCGGATCCTTTTCCTAAGAGCAACTCCAGTGTAGGAGCCCTCCCCCCAGGCTATTCACTATTTAATCCACATAGTGAACAGTAATTGCCCTTAATGAACAGTGCATTCCCCTGGCAATTGTCTTTTGCATCTTCACCCCTGCATTGAATAGCCCTGGCAATTGGCAATAAAATATTATTACTTTTTTATTTATAAAATAATACATAACCCTAATAATTTTATTTGTAATTTCGGATAAGATTTTTAATCGTTCTCGTTGCGCCACGTGTCATTATCCGAAAAGCCAATAGCAATAAAATTTTTGTATTTTTGTATTTATAAAATAATTCAAAAGAATTTTATTTGTTATTTCGGATAAGATATTTAATCGTTCTCGTTGCGCCACGTGTCATTATCCGCAAAGACAATTATTGGTGATGGATTTCCGATAAGATTTTTAATCGTTGTGTCAAGGCACGTGTCATTATCTGAAAAGACAATTATTGATGATGGATTTCTGATAAGATTTGTAACCAATCACGTCGTGCCACGTGTCACAATCCGATTACAATCTTTGAGGATAGATTTCCACCAGATTTTTAACGAATGACGGCATGCCACGTGGCATTATCTACAACCTAATCCTTTCTAAATCCTCCATATAATCCACCATCCATCCTCATAAATCTCACACCAATTTTCTCAAGATCTCTATCATTATTCATAGTTTCTACTTCCTTCTTCGCCAAAATCCCTATCATTATTCATAGTTTCTGGTTCCTTCTTCACCAAAATCCCTATCATTATTAATAGTTTTTGCTTCCTTCTTCACCAAAATCCATATCATTATTCATAGTTTATGTTTCCTTCTTACAATGTCTTCTTCTTCGTCTTCAAAGATGATGTGGGAAATCGAGCAAGAAGAGGAAGAATTGTTTAACCAATCAGAAGGAATGTTCAATGTTGGGGATTGGGCCCAAAATGAGATGGAAGAGGATGACGAGCGTAGACGAAGAGATGACGAATCAAGAATGGCAGGAGCCTTACAATCCCGTCGAGTCGTCCAAACTGTGGCTCATATCTGCAGGCCCAACCGTGCTGTAAACATTGATAGAAACAGGCAACGACGAGGTCAGGAGCTCTTGGACGATTATTTTGTCCGTAACAGTGCATTCCCTGATACATACTTCCGACGTCGTTTTAGAATGGAACGACATTTGTTCAACAAAATCATGGGCGCTGTTTGCAACCATGATTCTTACTTTGTGCAAAAGCCGGATGCTTTTGGTGCTATGGGTCTCCTGCCTCAACAAAAAATTACTGCTGCCTTGCGGATGCTTGCATATGGAGCAGCTGCAGACCAAGTGGACGAGATAACGAGGATGGGAAAATCAACCATTCTTGAGTCCCTGATGAGGTTTTGTTCGGCAATTGAAGCTATAATGAAAGTAGGTAACAAATAAATAATACAAACAAATAATTATAATGAAAGTAGCTAACAAATAATTATAATGAAAGTAGGTAACAAATAATACAAACAAATAAATATAATGAAAGTAGCTAACAAATAATTATAATGAAAGAAGATAACAAATAAATAATACAAACAAATAAATATAATGAAAGTAGCTAACAAATAAATAATATATTGTTACCTGATCCGTTAAATTTTCCCCACTTCGAAGATTACCACTAGCTTGTGCCAAGGCGTCTCTCCACGTACTAAACGATTGACTAAGTAATTTCCAACGACTGGACATCGATTCTTTAGTTCTTTGCCCACCCATTTTCTCAAGATAATTGGTATGAATAAGACTCCACATTTCTCGCAACTGCATCTCATTACCCGTAATCGAATCATGAGTAACTTGAACCCAACTAGTACACAACGCAACATCTTCAAGAAGCGTCCAATTCGTACCTGGTTGAGTAGTCATTTTGTTGGAAAAAAATTGGATTGAAACTTTGAAAGAAAGATAGGAATGTGGTTGAAAGTAGTTGAGAAAATATGAAATTGTGGTGTAGGGTAGAAGATAATGAGAAAGTATTTATAGAAAAGTAAAATCAAAATTTTTTATAATTTTTCATAATTTGTTTTCTGATTTTTAAGAATTTTTTTACATTTTTTTAAAATTTTTATTCACCTAATTAATCTCTGCCGTTGGATTTAAAAAAATTTAAATTCCAACACTCCAGATTGTGCCACGTGTCACAATGGTAACATTTTAGATTTTTAAACAGTTTTTTCTTTTTTTATATAATTTACAAAGCCTAATAACGTGAACCGTTGATCTTAGATCAAACGGATGAAATTAAATGAGATTTTTAAATGTTTTTTACCGTTGGAAATCCAACGGTCCATAAAACATGACCGTTTCAATCGAACAGACATGGGCACTACTACAAATTTTAACATACATGACGCAGTTTATGGGTCATGTTAAAAGTTTAATGACACAAGCATTTAGCGTCATCTTTGTGGGTGTCATTAAAGATACTTTTTATGACGTTGAAAAAGTGTCATGTATTAATTTTAAGGACGCCTAACAAGCATCATTGAATTAAGAACTTGTGTCATCTATAACCATTTAAGACGCAAATTAAGTGTCATATACAGAGAAATGAGCGTCATGGTATACTAAACATGACATCTATATAGCGTCATGTACTATAGCACCGAAACCATTTGCAACGTCATTGAATATTAGCAATGACACGCAAAGCGTGTCATAAACCGTTCAATACATGTCCTGAAATATGTTTGATGACATATATAATGTATTTTTAATTTGAAAGCATGACCTACATAATTCATCCAAAGAGCAAGATATTGACCTCAAATGAAACAATATTGCTTCATAAATTTGAAATTTATCCACCATCGAAGTATTACAAAAGACAATATAATGTATAGAGCTTTCCTACTAATAAAACTGTAAGTTCACTTAATTTAAAATCTGGTTCTTCTCACAATCTGGTTGAGCATAAGATCACCAACAACAAATATCCTTCTCCCTTGACGCAGGAGAGACTCCCACCTTTTCTACACAAAAATTATCAACATTAATTAAAAAAATCAATAAGAATAACAATTCTTACTTTCACATGCTAAAACCAAAAATAAAACTGCAAAGGGTCATTCTGATTATCTCTAGAATCTTGGAAAATTTGAACTTAAAATCATTATTTCCGTATCCTGCACAGATGAATCAGGTCAAACAAAAAGATCAACAAAAGTGCAGTGTAGTTTTAAGATCACATGGAAGAAAATAAACGAACACAATAAATTCTCTTTAACCATTCTAGTATAAAATCAAAGGTTGATTTAAAGTAACCGTGCAATAAAAATAAAAAAAGGCATCCATTAATCTGTGATAATCTAGAAAATAGGACAGCTGTACATACAAGTAACAAAAGCATCCAGTAATCATATTGTTTCATAAAAGAATAGCACAAAAAATTAAGGGCAAGAAGAGAAAGAATCTCACTTGCATAGGATCTGCATGAACGGAGGATTGACTAGTAGCAGGGGCAAAGGCACTTGATTTGGATGAGGCCTCAGACTCCTTATTTGTCTGACTACTTAATGCAGAAATCTATGGGACTAATGAGCCTTTCTTCACACGTTTTGCACCAGCAGTTGTTGAAACCTACAATTTACATAATTAAACTGCCCACCAGTGCCAGCCCCAGTAAATTAACAATTAGAAAAACAAAACCAATATAAGTTCACAGCAAAATAAAATGTGAATCGACATTACTACCGAATTGGCTCCAAATCCATCCAAACCTACTCAAACAACAAAATACCCAACTCAAACTAGACAACAGATTGAACATGAAAACCACAAATAGCACCAAGCCCAGATAAACTCACACTAAATCATATAAAATCCATATCACATAGATCTCAAATCATCAATTAACTTATGTAAATGAAAATAAGGGATTTACCAAAAAATTGACGATGGCCGGTGATGGCTGACGAAAGCGTGGAGCCGTGAGGGCGACGACGCATGGTGTTCAGATGGCTGGATGGCGGTAGCGCGGGAGGGACTTTTGCTGGCTTGCAGCCTTGCTGTTGAATATCGTCCTCTCCAATGGCAGAACAAAGTCCTGATGGGGAACGAAGTCCCACTCCACCGTTTATGTTATATTTTTTTGTACGAGCATATTAAAGAAAAAGGATGAGATTTAGGCTGAAGAGGTTAACTGTTCAAACGTGCAATTGTAATGGGTGTGAAACTGATCTCTTTTTGATAATTGTCTCTTGGTTTTCTTATCTTTTTATTTTAATTTATTTATATTTTTTATAAGTTGCGTCATAATTTTATTTCAGTGACGCTTTTAATAAAAGAATGTCATTAAAAAAAATTCTAAGTGTCATGAAAGCCCTATTTTGTAGTAGTGGGGGAAGCCACGTGGCTTCCCCAACGGTTACTTTTCAAAACTGAAATCGCGGGCCCCAGCCTTGTTTTTTTGTCGGACGACTCGCGCCCACGCGCGCGTGAAACGCACGCGCCTGACGCAGCCTTCGGGCTCTCGGGCTGGCAATCCTCGACGGGCCTGCTCCTCGGGCCTCGCCTGTTGCTCGGGCTTCCATACGCTGGAGCTCATCCCCCCAGCAATTTCCTACTGTTTGATCCACAGCCCCCGAGCAACCTCCCCCGCTGGAGGTGCTCTAAGGATCCTAGGAATCTCATGATCTCACATGTTCATTGTACATTATGCGGTCAGAAATCATTTCAAAATTTAAAATTTAAAATTAAATATAAATAGTACCTGGCAAAATTGATCGTACGATATATGATGAACGGATGAGATCACGGGATCCTTAGGACCTTTGGAAGAAAACTACTTAAAAAAACCCACTTTTTGGACAATTTTAATCTTCAGGACGAAGTACTTTCAAGATTTCCAAAAAGGGCATGCAACACTTATTCCAGCAAAACATGTGGTTCATGGAGTGGTCCATCAATCAAAAGACACTACACAAAAGAGGTCAAAAGATTCTTTGTAAGTTATTTACGAGTAATGCTACACTTACTATTTATACCATCTTTTTAATAGAGAAAAAGGTCTGCCAACGCATATGGATCTTATCTTTATTAGAGAGATGATACAATAATAGTACAAATATATGGTAAACGTAGCATCGTCTAATGAATAGTCAAGCTTGTTTTCATGAGTGAGTGATTCCTCTGGCCTTGGCAATCACAAAAGACCACGTGGTTTCGTTAGCTCCTATGTTCCTCCAACTCTTGTACCGTTAATTAGATGAAATCCGTAAACTTGAGGAACATGCAGCTGACAGTGCATTCTAAGTTGGAGCAACCTGCAAGTTCTCTGTGAACGTTTAAAAGATGTTAGAGTGAGTCCACATCCTTACAAAAGCGCCAAAGAGCTTATTGACATCATCATTAAGGATTCCTACATGCCAGATAAGTTCTCATTGATTGCCGTTAGTTTTTAGAGGCGCAGGTAAAGAAGCAAGATTTCTTGAAATTGTTGTATGTCTCGAGACCTTTATTTTCCGTGCTTATATTGATGTACCGGAAAGATTTGCGTCAATATGGTTCTATACTAACCGTACTAGTAGTAGTGACGGTTTCATGGGAGGAAAAGACTTTGTGAGTGTGGCCCCTACCCTAACCCTTGGTGAAGATAACATTCAAACTTCTGTTTTGTATGCGCTCGAGGAAGATCAAGTCCACCCGTTTTAAGAGATCAAGGGAAAGGACAAGGCAGTTGAGTTGTGCTTACTATTCACTATGAACAGTAGTCGTAAGAGGGTAAAGTGATGACTCATTCTCCTCCTATCAAGGAGAGCTTAAATATGTGGAAGCTCATTTAGAAATCTATCAATTATTTGGCACTTCAATTTTTATGGTATTTTAGCAAATTTAGCCCTTCTCTAACGACAGGTATAACCCGCCAATGCTTGGGTTTTTACACAAAACAGGCAACAGAGAAAAACCGTTGCCTGAACCCAAAATTTTTTAGAACCCGACCTTCAAAGATCTTTTATGCAGATTTGAAATAAGAATGAGATTAAATTTTTGTTATGTTATTCAATTATTGCTATTTGGAGATGCTCATTTACTGGAATATCTCTTAAGATGTTTTTTTTTTTTTCCCTAACGAAACCTGAGAAATTAAGGTGTCATAAAGCCCACAAAATATTGCCTAATGAAAAAGTTTCCAAGACATAGTAAAATGATGATGTGATATCCATGTATTTTGGCAAGTAGTATCCATTTGCTTTCCCTCATAATTATCTTGACCCTTAAGAAGTGCTTATTTCAAGTAGATCCCGCAGTTTCTGACACAACACGGTGACACGACACGAAAATAACGGGTTTCGGGTCAACACGATAACATATCGGGTCATTATCGGGTGACCCGATAATAACGGGTTCTAAACGGGTATACACTCGGGTAACACGTGGATAACCCGTTTCGACCCGTTAAGAAAAAATTTATTTTGATCATTTTAAAGTTTAATTACTAAAAGATTTATTATAAAATTGTTGACCCTAAAATCTACCAAGCCTACGTGGCGCGCAGGCCGAATATATTCTAAGCTAACTACGTCCTTCGGTGATTGCGGGGCGTGCCAACTCGTCGGCCGAGCTCGGCCGAGGAGTAAATTTGATGATGTTGCGTTGAGCGCGCTGCTGACTTCTGTGTCTTGCGATTGCGGCCGAGGAAGGAACAATTCTCGGCCTCTTGGGTTCTAGAGCCTGAAGACAAGGCTGCTAATTTGCGAAGTTCAATCTCAAATTCGGCTGTCAATGTGCCGAATACAGTAACCTGGTAACACCCCACTTCGCCGAGAAGGCTGATGAGATGACCTCGACCAATGAGGATTCGGAAATCCTTCTCGACCGAGACTTGGATAGGTAACCAGTCGTCCTCGCCGTAGTGCTGTTGATGCCAACGGAAGATGCTGCGAGATCGGCTGATTCTACGGTGACAGAGCTATCTATGCCGACTTAAGATATCACCGGTTGCCTTCACAGTGCTGTTGATGCCAACGGAAGATGTGTCGGCGAAAAAAGAAAATAAAAAATCTCAAGGTGTTGAGAAAGTTTGCGCAGGGCAGTTTTGTGTGTGTTGGAGGTCCTCTTGAATGATGCACAGCCTCCTCTATTTATAGCACTAGATACCTTTGAAGTCGAGTCAAAACCCTACTCGAACTAGGTCTTCTTCTCCGGATCAAACACCCACTCGACCAGTCCTATGTTTACTAGGATTGTGAGCCTAGTCCTCTATTGAGCCGGATTCACTTCCGGGTTATTACCCTTGCCGAGACTACTTATCGCGTTAGGACTCGACTAGTAAATGTAATATGACCTAGCCGACCTAGGTTTAGGAGCCCACGTACTAAATGATCCAAGGCTCCCCTGTCGCCAGGCCTCCCGGGCCGAGAGTGGTTCTATACTCGGCCCAACATGTTAATTTGAGCCCAAACACTCTTACTTGAGGATATAATTTGCATCATATCCATCCCGTTTAAGAATATGTCAAGATAATTCAAATTAAAAGATAATCATGATAAAAACCATAATATTATCTTTTAACAAAAATATTTTCACTTTTCCATCCGACGGCTGAGAACTATGTTTACTCTACGGTCTCGATTACACGGGCCGATGATGTAAATTTGGGTCCAAACATTGCCCCCCAGTTTCCTTGAACTTCGGCTCGTAAGCCGAATGATTAAGGAAATTAAGTATCTCCAGCCTAATCAGATGTACTTTTGACCGTCATCCCTTGCTGCTGTTTACTCACGGCTCCTTTCGACCAAAGAACAACTCATGGCCGAAGATAAACAGTTATGAACCAGGGTCGAGAAGAATTGGAATTGGGGTCGAGGATAAATTTGGCCGAGGTCGAGAAGAGTCTTTTCTTGGCAGCTCGGCCTGCCTACATATATATGCATATCAAACCCATTGTCAGCAATCATGACTATATACATATATATATATATATATATATATATATATATATAACCTCAAAACAGCAACCATGACTTATTCGGCCAAACTTTGACCCTAGCATCTTCCTGATTAAATGGTTTTGAAACTTGTCCCCACACTTTAACCATAGGCATGGTACTATTGATAGCAGCGAAAATAACTCTTCTCGGGTCGGCTTGTTTGTCGAGCTCGGCTAAAAACAAAATGACCAAAATTTTGCCGAGCACACCACTTGTTGCCCCTCTTATTTTCTTAAGTATCGGTCAAGGGCCGAATGGTTAAGAAAATAATTTATTATATATAATTATATTTTTAGCAAACGAAAAGAAAAGTGGCCGAAACGTAGTCAGGAGGAGGCCAACGATGCTTTATTCCAAGCCAAGATCTTTTTACATCAAAATTTTCACTTTGACATTTTCCAAAACTGAATAAAAGATCATCTCCCAATATTTCTGACTTGGTGAAATATTTTGCATTTTCGGCCGCCGAATGTGTGGAACAAGTATTATGCCCCCCAGGCATAATTTCGGCGTTTAATTCAAACAACTTAGCCGAATAGGATTTCTCCATATCGACTTTATCGCCAATAATCATATCAATTGGCGTAGATTCTTGGGCTAGGCCAATATCTCGGCCTCGTTCGTCATTGGAGCACTCCTCTGACGAATCATTTTCTGAGTCGATTTGTGGCTCAGAAACTTTAACTTTTTCTTCTAGGCCTACCACACTTCCAGTCTCGACCGAAAAAATAGGTGGCCTAGGTTTTTCTTCGTGGCCGACCATATCTTCAGCCTCGACCGAAAAAATAGGTGGCCTTTGTTCTTCGGCCAAATTAACAATTTTCTTAGGCCGATGTCTGATTACGGCCGGAGCGAAAAATTGCCCCCCGGCCTTTGAGCCTAACCATTTTTCAAATGGAATTGATCTGTAATCAGAAACGTAAGGAAAATTTTCTTCATCTAGCCAGGCATTAAATCGAGCCCTGTCTTCATTTACCCATTGCCTTTGCAGGGTAACAGGAGCTTTTATTCTCAACATGCAAGCGAATGACTTTTGCATCTCTCCATGGCCACGAAGAACTTTTTCCACTTCCAAAGATCTTTTACATTCCTCATTGTGTTTTCTCAATTCCTCTAGGAGCTCGTACAATCGGCTACGTTGAGCCAGATTGGAATCTTGATATATCATATGAACTTCGTAGTATTAGCACTGGGTCCCACTGGGCGTGCCAAAATGTTGACCCTAAAATCTACCAAGCCTACGTGGCGCGCAGGCCGAATATATTCTAAGCTAACTACGTCCTTCGGTGATTGCGGGGCGTGCCAACTCGTCGGCCGAGCTCGGCCGAGGAGTAAATTTGATGATGTTGCGTTGAGCGCGCTGCTGACTTCTGTGTCTTGCGATTGCGGCCGAGGAAGGAACAATTCTCGGCCTCTTGGGTTCTAGAGCCTGAAGACAAGGCTGCTAATTTGCGAAGTTCAATCTCAAATTCGGCTGTCAATGTGCCGAATACAGTAACCTGGTAACACCCCACTTCGCCGAGAAGGCTGATGAGATGACCTCGACCAATGAGGATTCGGAAATCCTTCTCGACCGAGACTTGGATAGGTAACCAGTCGTCCTCGCCGTAGTGCTGTTGATGCCAACGGAAGATGCTGCGAGATCGGCTGATTCTACGGTGACAGAGCTATCTATGCCGACTTAAGATATCACCGGTTGCCTTCACAGTGCTGTTGATGCCAACGGAAGATGTGTCGGCGAAAAAAGAAAATAAAAAATCTCAAGGTGTTGAGAAAGTTTGCGCAGGGCAGTTTTGTGTGTGTTGGAGGTCCTCTTGAATGATGCACAGCCTCCTCTATTTATAGCACTAGATACCTTTGAAGTCGAGTCAAAACCCTACTCGAACTAGGTCTTCTTCTCCGGATCAAACACCCACTCGACCAGTCCTATGTTTACTAGGATTGTGAGCCTAGTCCTCTATTGAGCCGGATTCACTTCCGGGTTATTACCCTTGCCGAGACTACTTATCGCGTTAGGACTCGACTAGTAAATGTAATATGACCTAGCCGACCTAGGTTTAGGAGCCCACGTACTAAATGATCCAAGGCTCCCCTGTCGCCAGGCCTCCCGGGCCGAGAGTGGTTCTATACTCGGCCCAACATGTTAATTTGAGCCCAAACACTCTTACTTGAGGATATAATTTGCATCATATCCATCCCGTTTAAGAATATGTCAAGATAATTCAAATTAAAAGATAATCATGATAAAAACCATAATATTATCTTTTAACAAAAATATTTTCACTTTTCCATCCGACGGCTGAGAACTATGTTTACTCTACGGTCTCGATTACACGGGCCGATGATGTAAATTTGGGTCCAAACAAAAATACAATAGCCATATTAATATATACAATATATTCTATATTAAATATATAGTTTTGTATTATTATTCTATATAAGTTAAAAAAAAAAGTTTTAGTCATTATTTATTTTTATTATGAGAGTTCCTTATTATCATTACTAGGATAAATTTTACTTAACATGTTGTTGTCCAAAATTAAAATAAACTAATATAGTATTTGTATAGGCAAGAACTAAGAAGACATATATACAAGTATGAAAAATGTGAAAAAATATATAAACACTCGTGATTCATCATTATTCCTCCACGAGTAGATAATGGTTACATTTACATTATCGTTTATATTTTTAAAATCCTCCAAACCTTCATGAATAATGTTTTTTATTTGAGGGCAAAATTAATAATAATTATTGTAGAAGTGTTAAAAATGTAAAAACAAATATACAATCACTCATAGTGACAAACTTTACAACTTTCATGAAGGGGTAAGCTTCGAAATCCAATACTATAATTCATAAACCTTAAATTTATATTTAACCGTCGATTGCCATTTACGCTTTATTCTTCTTACTGAATTTCATTTTTAAAATTTTCTTTTTTGAAAACATGATCATTTGGCGGATGTAAGAAGATGAACGGTTCAGATCTTTGATATCACGTTTCGATATTTACTGTTAACTGAAATATGAGTCGATGTCATATAGTTTGTAGAAACTTTATAAACATCAAGCAATATTTTCACTAACCGTAAAGCTTTGAATATAATATGAACGATCAAAACCGTTCATCTTCCTGCATCCTCTAATAGATCAAGTTTTCAAAAAAGAAAATCTGAAAAAACAAAATTTGATGAGAACAATGAAGCGTAAATGTAAACAACAATCAACGGTTAAATTTTGATCTATGATTTATATGATTATAGTGGCAAATTTCGAAGTTAAGCTCTTCATGAAAGTTGTAAAACTTGTCATGAAAGTTGTAAAGCTTGTCATTAGAGTGTTTATATATATTTTTCTATATTTTTTTACACTTCTACATTAATTAAAAAACTATTAAAGACTTTAGGTAAGTGAAAATATACTTAAAAGAAAAATGCGTTTTTATGTTTTGGATGTGACAATATGATATGTATATACTTATTTAGTATTATGTTTTTCATTTGATTATTTAATGGTTTAAAATATATTTTCCTTAACGAGTAACGGGTCGGGTCATATTACCTGTTAATATTATCGGGTTGATTTCGGGTCGGGTCATTTTACCCGTTTATTTTAACGGGTGTTACATGACACGACCCGTTAAGATATTGGGTATAAAACGAAAACGACACGAACACGGAAAACACGACACGAATACCCAGTCTAATTTCAAGCACTATCTAGTCCGTGACTTGACTTATAAATGAAATCTTTGTACAAGGTTGCGGCACTTGATTCACATTTCTGACTGTTTTACACAACATATTATTTAACAACACAACTAAATATTTCTTCGCAAGTGGCCCTCTACCATAGTAGTGAAGATGAGTGTTGCCCTTACACCATGACATGTGTTCGAATCTTGTCGGTTCTCTAATCTAACAAATCCATCACTTGGTTAATAAATTAAAAAAAAAAAAAACTAAATATTCCTTCAAGAAAAACAAAGCTGTTGCTAGAAAATATAATAAAGACGAATGTGTGGATGAGGGAGGGTAGGAGGGTTGATTAGAAAGAAACAAAATTATGCTCGCAATTCTCACAAGAAGATTCCAATTTGACCCCCTAATTGTAATTCACAATAACAAAAGACAACAAGCGAGATTTTATTTTATGTTTGAAGATTAGTTTGGGAAATGGAATGAATCCTAAGATATATAAATATGACTCACTCATTCAGGCTATCCTATATGCAATCCTATTAATCTCTCTCTCTCTCTCTCTCTCTCTCTCTCTCTCTCTCTCAAATGGAAATGGAAATCCCTGATGATTTCTGCTCCTATGTTAGTGCACCCGCTAGTCCTGGTAGATATTGCAGCTCTGCCAATAACAACAATGTTTGCTTCTTTAGTGTCCCAACTAGTCCTAGGAAAAGGACCATTTCATCAACTTCTGATGACCATCCAACACCACCCATGACACCATATCACGATGCCAATTCCGACCTCGACGACTTTGAATTTGATACCAGTCACAGTTTCAATCTTGGTTCGGTTGGTAATGTGACTAGCCAGAAGGTGAAAGACTTGCTCGAACACAAGCAGCACGAACAAATGCAAACCATGGCATTTGCTGACGACCTTTTCTGCGGCGGAAAAGTTATCCCGCTTGCACCTCCACTCAAACTTCCACCCCGTCTTGGTCAACAAAGATATACCAACCGAAGCCCAACCCCATCTACCCAAGGGTCACCGAGTTTTGGGATCAAAATGCCGTTTTCGCATAGGACGTTGTGGAATGATGATTTTGATCCATTCATGGTGGCACTGCAGCATGTCAGGAAGGAGGAAAAGAGAGGAAAAGCAAAGACACAGGCTCGTGACATGTCCGACCTGAATGACCAACAGAATAAACAAACTGGCCTGCCAACACCAATTTCCTCACCTTTTGTGAACTCCCCAAGTCTGCTACAAAGTCCAAAAAGGCTGGCTCTGCCCAAAGGACTGGAGTTTGCAAGACAAGTTAGACTAATACGAATGGATCATTCCGAGAGATGCAGTGACCCCAAATTGGAGACGAGGATGCCTAAGAATAACATTGCTCAAGAAAGTGGGCCTTGTACAAAGCAAACCAAGGGGCAGAAAATCGGAAGGCTTTTATTGAGTGTGTCATTTGGGAAGGCAGATGATGAAGACAAAAAGGGAAAAGATCAAACTTCCGAAATATTGAAAAAGACAACATTTCTAAGGAGACTAAGCTTCAAGTCAGGAAGATTAACCAGCTGCAAAGCCGAGAAGAGGATATCTAATCAACTCACCAAGATGCCGCTAGTACAATTCAGGCCGAGGCTCTTACTCTGTATGGGTTATAAGGCAAGGTATGCAAAGTGAACCAGCCAGTGCCATAGCAAAAATATTGTCTTCTTTAAAATCCTGCATTCATGTCTTGAACTGCCAAAAGGAGCAAAAAAAGAAGTTATTGTTGTCACTTATATAATGTTTCTGCTTACTATTCTTTTACAGGCATCAACATTTCAATTGATTGTGTAAACAAAGTTTTTTCCTTTTCTTTACCTGGAAACTGGATTTATAGAAGAAACTACGTGTTTTAGATTGTAATCATTCACTCCCAATGTGAAGTAAACTGTCGAGCCATATTAGTGAAACTAATTTTCAACATAATAAAGAGAAAATAAAACTTCATTGTAAATTAAAAGTGGAAAACTAGTGACCATAAAGAAAAGTGGAAATCTATTGACCAAAAACAAAAGTGAAAATCTATTGACCAAATACAAAAGTGGAAATCTTTCGAAGGAACTACAGAAAAATTGTGAGGTGAATTTCATTTTGGCTTCTTTACCAATTATTAGATGTATCTTCACAAATTCATAATCAATATTTACATTATTTCTTTTTTCTACTTCTAAACTTTGATCATCAAAGTAACTTCTATATATTGCTGAAGCTATTTCATTTTTCAGCTTCTTAATAACCTTATTCCCGGCTAAATGGAGGCTATAAGACAAACCCTCAGCATTTTCAGTTAGTACCTCTCCCATGCCAAGATTACCAGCAAACCCCTGTGGTCCATCCTTCATTACTGTCACAAACTAGACCAACAGCACTGATATGACTCTCACCTCTTCTGCAGACACCGATATTGAGTTTATTGTATGAGCGAAAGAGGGACTCCCAGGCAAAGAAAAATTTAACTATTGAAGGCTTAGCAGTAAGAGAAAAATTAGTTATAGAATCCATTTGGTAGGATAAAGCATGTATAACATACTGAGGATCAGCAAGCATACTGAAATTAGGATAAAATATACCATGCTTTTTTCATTTCCAACAATTATCAGCATGCGAAACTGAGAAAAAATCTCCATAATAAAACAGTTCCAGACTTCAGAATAGATGTAATGTATAACCTTAGCAAGTCGATGAATCCCAATGTAACAATCCAAGGCCACATCCAAATTTGCTAGCTAAAGTTAACTTCTGGACTCTTAAGCCTTACAAAGCGCATCACTGGATATAAGATTATGGGCATCAGATCTTTCCCCTCCTTGTGCAGAGAGGGCAGCAGTGCCCTTTCCATTCATTGTCAAGAAATCATCATCATGACCATGGGCAGTAAGTCTGTATAAGGAATGGGGTGGGTTGGACTCAGATACCATCAGTAACGGCCCAAAGCCTCATCCAAAAGAGTTACCTGAAGTTAACTTTTGGAGTTAAGAGTCTAGAAGTTGACAACGCATTACTTATCTTGACAGCGCATTAAGCGCATTACTTATGTGAAATTCAGGGTATACCAATTGGAGTTGCAAAAAAACAAATCATCTTGAGCTCATTACATATAAGTTATAACCGGGTATGATTTTTCTGGAAAACTTTAATATGCACACAATTGAAAAAAAAAAAAATAAATAAATTAGGCTGACACCCTAGATCCTTGAAAATATTTCTCATTTCAAAACATTTCTTCCTATACAATTGTGCACACTAAATAAATTTCTTTGTAGAGAAAAGGTATACAATTACCTTGTAGCGGTTACCTTTTGTCCTTCTCTCTTCATGGAAAAACTAGTTTATGCTTCAATTCCCTTTGGTTTGCATTTCCAATGTACCAGCAGTGAAACTCCTCCAAAAAACCCATCGCGAAACTGTAGGGAAAGAAACCACGCTGTCCATTTTGCCACTACGGTGACTACTTCTCAATCTTCAGGATCAAATGACCATCCACCCTCTGAAAAGCAGCTAATGCAAGTTGGCATGGGCCAACTTACTCTGAGTCAATTTGTTGCAGCATCCAAAAGAAATCAACTTAATGCAGATCTGTCACATACTATTTGCCTTCAAAAGAACGAGAATAACCTTCTTCAGTTTATGCAGCCATCGTTTGCTCCAGGTAATTTCAGTCGAATTGCGTTTTTCAGAGATGTCACTTTTCAACTTTTTGTCGCTTAGAGAATTTATTTATTTTAATTATTTTTATAGATAAATTAAAAACCATGCAAATTCAGATTAAGTACCAAATTTGTTTTTGAAGTGAAATAAATACCAATTTTAATATAGGTGTTAAGGGAATCTATCAATTTTAAGGAAAACTACTAAGTCCAACCCATTTTATTTGGATTAAGCCATAATTTGTGGCCCAAGATGGTTTTTGCCCCTTTTGCACGCGGACCACGTGCCACCAGTGTCAGTGTCGGCCATTGCATTCATGCCGGAAAATTATTCTGGTTGCCAGAAATTTTCAAGTCATTGGTCAACAATGACAAAAAAAAGAAAAAAAAGAACAGCAATAGATGCAACTTTTTCATTTTCAATTATGTTTTTTTTATGTGAGTTTATTGTTTTTTCCCATGTATACACTATAAAATTGTGAGAATATTCATCACTTTACATGTTTTTTTGAAAGTCACCATTGGACAGTGACCTTGAGAAAAGAAAATTTGATCGGCTGGTCGGAAAAAAAATTTGAATTATAGTATTATAATGAGAATTGTTTTGGTTGACTCTTCAAATGGTACCTAAACTAAAATATAGTATTTTGGCTAAAAGCTTTTGTAGAATTGGTATTTAAATTAAACTAAGTGATCCCCTTATGGATCCAAGTTTTTGTTTTAAAAAAATGATGAATGAAAATGACTTAATACTCATTAGTTCCAAAACAAAAAATTGGATCCAAGTAGGATACCAAATAACCCTTAGAACTTAGAAAACCAATTAATTTATTGTGTACATATAATTTTTATTAATTTTTTAGAAAGAAAGATCCATAGGGCTATGTTTAATAACATTCAATGGATTCGTTTATTTTGCAGCTTCTGAGGTTTCTCAATTTTGTTCTTATAATCCCTCATCTCACAACCAGCTCAGAGATCTTATCAATCTCAATGCAATTGAGCTTAGAGGCAATAAGGAGTTTGCTCGTACACCAGTAAGTGCGTCTTTTCCTGACTCAAACTTCTCCTTTTTCACTTGGAATGAACCTCATCTTTATATGGAGAGATCAAACTTGTCGGAACTAAGAAGCCACAAAGTGAGCCATCCTATGGTTAATCTCTCAGCTGCTCAGCAAGAGAAAAATGTAGGTTCCGATCTGAGCCTAGCTGCCAGAATACGGACAAGAAGGGATTTGAACAAGAGCAAATATGCTCTCTACACATGTCCTAAATGCCCGTGTGAATTTGTGTTCTCTGAAAACCTGGATGCTCATATGTCAGAGCACTAGAGGATAGAAGATTAAACTAATAGGATGACAATCTTGGACTTTGCATCCAGGTCGATGAACTCTGATTGCCCCATGGATCATTCACAATTCACCTGGTACCTAGAACATCTAGCTGGGCTGAAACTGGAAGCCACTTCCCCAAATTCAAATGCAACAGCTTCCAATGAGGACGGAGAAAAAGAAGATATGGCTCGCAAGCAAGCAACCCTGCTTACTAGCAGTGCTGAAAACCAAGGGCAGCCCTTCAACTAAGTTGGATACAAAGAAGGAGGGTGTTTCTTGTATCACCAAGAGCATCAAGGAAGTAGCCATGTTTGATGAAGTGTTTCTTAAACCATGTTTAAATTTTCCATGAAGTTTGAGTGACTAGATTGTTTGTTTCGATTATGTTTCGAACTTTTTAGTCTCATCCAGTGAGAGTTCAATTTCCAAATGCGATTTCCTCGGAGACATTTCATCAAACATATGGCAGGCATGCCACACCAATACACCAATACACACACACACACACACACACACACACACACACACACACACACACACACACACACATATATATATATAGCTCAGTGAAGAATGAAGATGGTGGGTCGCCATTTATGCGTAGAAGAAGCTCTGCTGGAAACACCTATGGAGAATGAGATCAAAAGTAAAGTTAAAAGACGAAATCCAATTGGAGAGATGATGAGTTGCACCAACCAACATAAACATACACACACACACACACACACACACACACACACACATATATATATATATATATATATATATATATATATATATATATATATATAGCTCAGTGAAGAATGAAGATGGCGGGTTGCCATTTATGTGTAGAAGAAGCTCTGCTAGAAACACCTATGGAGAATGAGATCAAAAGTAAAGTTAAAAGACGAAATCCAATTGGAGAGATGATGAGTTGCACCAACCAGCATAAACAATCATTCATCAAGACTTACCAGTCCATTTTATCACTCACCAAAACTTTCTCAATTTCTCATGCCTCCTCATCTACCTTATGATTCTAAACAACGTGGTTCACATACGGCAAGTCATGCTCCTACATGATGGGGCAAATTTGTCATTTCAATCGTACCGTGCCCAATGAGAGTCTTTTCATTTTTTGGGCCCAATGAGAATATTTATGAAGTGAAAGTACGAAGGTTTATGTTTACTGTCAAAATCATTTTTGTTAATTAAAAGAGATTGAAAAGATAATTTGATATTCTATTACAAAAAATACGTCGACGATAATTCAATTTGATATTCTATTACAAAAAATACGTGGATGATAATTCAAGTTGATATTCTATATCATAAATTTGTCATTTATGTTATTGTTGGAAACTAATAATTCAAATTAAAAGTTTATTGCAATCGCAACAGTATGTCCTTTTGCTTTGAAAAATGGATATTTGCGGATTACACTGTCTGCAACTGCAATTCAACTGCATGGGTTGTGTAGAACTTGACCATAAGCAGAGTGGCCAAAAAGGTTCCTAACTCATAATAAAATGGTATCGAATTCGTCATCAACGAGAGTCGAACTTAAGACTTCTTATGTGGGCCAAAAACTTCACGCAAATATTGAAGTCCCAAATGTTCTATCTGGTCATTTAATTTCATGCTAATCTCATTTGTAGTATACGTTACACAAATTTAAATTAATTATTAGGTCATGCCAAACAAGGAAATATATCACGTCATGCCAAACACATTCGTTTAAACCCTTTAAAGAAACATAGTGTGGTAGAATTCTTTCACTTGTGTTGATCGAAACAAGGATTACAAAATATATAGGAAATCAGATACATTCCTGATCCTAAACTAAAGCCTACAAACAAGGAAGTCAAATACATAACAAGTAAGTAAATAACTAATTACCAATTTACAATATTTACTTAATCAATTTGAGATATCTTCTTTAAACTCCCCCTCAAGTTGGAGTGTATGTTAATAACACCCAACTTGCTGCGTAATGTTTCAAATTGCGTTGAACTCAACGGTTTGGTGAAGATGTCGGCTGGTTGATTAGTCGTTCGTATGTACGCCGTACGAACTATTCCTCCTTGGATCTTCTCTTTCACCAAATGACAATCAATCTCTATATGCTTTGTTCTCTCATGAAACACCATATTTGAATCGATGTATATGACTGCTTGGTTGTCACAAAACAACGTGACTGGCTGTGGATGACTCACTCTCAAATCCTTCAAAATGTTTTTCAACCATGTAATCTCACAACATGTGGTGGCCATGGAACGATATTCAACCTCTTCACTGGAATGAGAGACAGTAGTTTGCTTCTTTGTTTTCCAAGATATCGGTGCTTGACCAAGTTGAATACAGTAACCTATTATTGATCTCCTTGTGTCTTTGCATCTAGCCCAGTCAGCATCACAAAATGCCCTTAACTGCAATGTCTTGTAGATGGCAAAAATATACCTTGTCCCAGTGCCTTTTTGATGTATTTGAGAACCTTGTGTGTTGCCTTGAGGTATGGTTATCGAGGCTTTTCCATAAACTGACTTAACATGTGCACGACATAGGCTAAGTCCGGCCTTGTTATGGTCAGGTAGATTAATCTACCTATAAGCCTTCTATATGATGAAGCATCGACCATAAGCTTTCCTTTTGCCTGTGTGAGAGAAATATTTTGCTCCACCTGAAATTGTGAAGGTTTAGCACCTAAAAACCCAGTATCATCTAATATATCCAATGCATACTTTCGTTGGCACAAAGTGATGCCATTTTTGGACCATGCGACCTCTATCTCCAAGAATTATTTAAGTTGGCCTAAGTCTTTCGATTTGAATTGTTGCGAGAGAAACTGCTTTGTTTCTTCAATTTCTTGTAAATTATTTCCTGCCAAGATTACATCATCAACGTAGACCAACAAAGCGATGAAGTTACCTTGACGACTTCAGACGAACAATGATAGTCATACCATGATTGGTGAAACCCAGTAGCCTTGAGAGTAGTGGATAGCTTAATAAACCATTGTCTTGAGGCTCGCTTTAAACCATACAATGATTTGTGTAGCTTGCATACTCGAGCCTCCCCTTTTCGTCCAAAACCAAGGGGTAAGTGCATGTAGACTTCCTCGTCAAGGTCACCATGCAAAAATGCATTGTTGATGTCGAGTTGGTGCAAATGCCACTGACGCACGACAGCCACACTTAAGAGCACACGAACAGTGGTCAATTTAGCAATAGGGGCAAAGGTTTCTCGATAATCAACTCTTTCTATTTGGCTATATCCCTTCACAACCAACTGGGCTTTGTAGCGCTCGATGGTCCCATTAGGTTTAAGTTTGACCTTGTACACCCACTTGCAATCAATCGGTCTTTTGTGAGGTGGAAATGGAACAAGGGACCAAGTATTGTTGGCATGAAAAGCATCTATTTCGTGTTTCATGGCAGCATGCCATTTTGGATTTTGGACAGTTTGCAAAAAGGTGGTAGGCTCATGGATGGCTGTGACATTGGTGACAAAGGTTTCATGTGTATGAGAAAGGCGAGTGTAAGATAAATATTGAGAGAGAGGGTGAGAAGTACCTGATGACTTGACCATATTCGTGGAAGATGAAGGAACAGGTCTTAAAGCGAGATAGGTCTCTACATAGAAGTCCTGTAGAAAAGTGTGGAAGGTTTGGTGAGGCGTGTGCCACGACGTGGTGGCAGTGGAGCAGCGTTAGCAGGGCGAGCTAGGGTGGGAGAAGTAGGTGATGTCGGCGGGGAAGATAATATAGGTGATGTGGTGTCGAGAGGGTTGGTATCAATGGATAAAGATGGTGGGGTGGCGGGGGTTGAAGCATCAACATCAGGAGAATGTGAGGAGGATTCTGTGGGAGGTGAATGTGGGATAGTAGAGGTCGGATCAAAAGAGAGTAGTGAAAGGGTAGTAGTGGGCGAAGAACTGGGAGCAGAGAAAGGATGAGAGGTTTGGTATGGAAATAGATCTTCAAAAAATGTTACATCCCTTGACACAAAAACCTTTTGAAGTGTGATATCAAATAAACGATAACCCTTTTGACCATAAGGATACCCAAGGAAAAGACAACGACGTGCACGAGGATCAAACTTGGAGGGTTTTTGTGCATGAGTTGATGCAAAACATAAACACCCAAAAACACGTAGATGTGTGTA
Organism: Malus domestica; assembly: GCF_042453785.1. Classification (NCBI taxonomy): domain Eukaryota; kingdom Viridiplantae; phylum Streptophyta; class Magnoliopsida; order Rosales; family Rosaceae; genus Malus; species Malus domestica. Next base: position 22,864,427 of record NC_091671.1, on the reverse strand, counting down.
ATTAGGTTCCTTGTGAAACAATCTTTGGTATGGTGTTTGCCCTTGAAGAAGAGGTATAGGTGTACGATTTATGAGATAGGCCAAAGTAAGAATGGCGTCCCCCTAAAAACATTTAGGAAGGTTGGCTTGGAAAAGAAGGCTCAAGCGACATTTAACAAGTGCCTATGTTTGTGTTTAGCAACACTATTTTGTTGTGGTGTGTTGACGCAACTAGTTTGGTGAAGAATACCTTTGAGCTTATAAAATGTGTCAAGTTTGAACTCGGTACCATTGTCACTTCGAACCACTTTGACTTTAGTGTTGAATTGATTTTCGACCATGTGAATAAATTGATCAAGGAGATATTGTGTGTCATATTTGTGTTTCATCAAATAAACCCATGTGCATCTAGTGTGATTATCTACAATGGTGAGAAAATATTTTGCACCTGAAATGGAAGTAACTTGATAACCACCCCAAATGTCAACATGGATTAATTCAAAACATGACTTAGTAGATATATAACTCAATGGAAAAGATGACCTTGTTTGTTTAGCCAATGGGCAAATGAAACATTTATTTGAATCACAAGGTTTATTGTGCAAAAAGGGAAATAACATGGACACTTTATGTGATGGGTGCCTAAGGTATTGCAGGTTCCCTTCTTTGGTGGGTCGAGATAGTAGAGTCTCTCCCATTCAATTCCCGTCCCAATCATCTTCCCCAAGCGTAGGTCCTGTATGACACAAAATTGTTTTAGAAAAATGGTGATGTATAGGGAATCATAGGCTAATTTGCTAATGGATATTAAGTTTAACCTAAACAACGGCACACATAGAACATTATCAAGGACAAGGTTGGGAGAGAAAACCACTTGGCCGACATGAGCCACGGTAGCAAGGGAACCATTTGGTAATTCAACATTATGGGTTTCAACACGTTTTGAAGATGTGAGAAATTCAAGACTACACATGATGTGGTCTGCGACACCACTATCCAAAATCCAAATGGTTTGCTTTCCATTATGTACGAAAGAAAAACATGAGTCACGGTAGCAAGGGAACCATTTGGTAATTCAACATTATGGGTTTCAACACGTTTTGAAGATGTGAGAAATTCAGGACTACACATGATGTGGTCTGCGGCGCCACTATCCAAAATCCAAATGGTTTGCTGTCCATTATGTACGAAAGAAAATGCTTTACCTAAAAGTTCTTCATGATTCGAAGAATTACCCACTTGATTGGCGAATGAGGATTTGCTATTGTTTAATAGTTGAAGTATTTGCTTGCAATCCTCATGAGAAAAAGGAAAGTTAGGCATTGCATCCTTCTTGTCATGTGCCGAAACTTGGTTGCCCTTAGAAGGACGGCTTTGTTCAGTCTCAGTCGCTGCCTTCCATTTGAAGTAAATACTCAAACGTGTGACCTTTCCATCCACAGAAGGTGCACTTGAGATGAGCACATCAATTCTTGGTGCTATGGTCTTATTGCATTTTCCACATTGCTGACCACCATCTTTGGTTTCAGGTTCTCGACCAACACCTTTTACAGTAAACACGGCAGCTTTGGGTTACGTAGTGCTGCTCTTTCCATTTGAAACTTCAACTTGTTTCTCATGGCAAAGAACAAGTGCATAGGCCTTGTTGACAATTGGCAATGGTTCTAGCAAAAGAGTGTTGCTACGAACCGTAGCATATGAGTCATTTAAATCTCTAAGAAACTTCATTGTTTTTTGAGTCTCGACGTATGACATTATCTCATTCCTTGTCTTCAACGGCATGTCGGGATCGAACACAAGGCATCACGTTCAAAAGTCCAAACTTCGCCATCACAGGTCTACATTGAGAAGCTGATGAACTCACAAGCTCTATTATCGCGAGTTTTCCAAGGCTAGTTTCCAAGCACTACCCAATGAAGCAGCCACTAATGTGCAGATCTCTCGAAGCTCAAAAATTGAAGTGGAGCTACCATCATAATATTTCAGTGAGTGTCCGAGTTGTTGAGCCCATGAACAATCATCACTACCTGACGCATGCAAGGGGATGAGCCGTCCCAAAAGGAAGGTCGATCTCACCTACTACAATAAATAGAGGCGGAATAGGGTGAGATAGTACACACCTCAGACTTACACCAAATTCTCTTTCTTTCTTGCTTGTGCCTCTCTCTCCTGCTCCATAATTCTTTAGTTAACTAGGCTTACAACAATATCTTGCTTATTATAAAAGTAATGGCTTCCATATAACAACTTTTAAAATGTAAATTGCTTCTAAAATCACTTTAATAAAAAGCAAAGTTTAGCCTTTGGTGAATATTTTCAATTTGTGTAATATCCTTATTAGTTTTTAAAAATGACATTATTTGTCCTTCTAGGCACATTTATCCCTTGAAGAACAAAGTGATCAGAACCACCTAACACTACACCCTAACCACAACCATAATCACCACAATTGTTGCCACCACCACCACGCCGCAATCGCGCCACCACCACCATTGACACTACTACTGCCATTACAACCACAATTGCCATTATCCCGTTGCTGCCTCACATACCGCCGCTACTACAAAAAACACTTTGCCCGACAAAATAAGATTTGTTGTGCAAAGTAAGATTTCGTCGCTCAAAACCTTGCACGACGAAATTTTTGTCGCACATGGTTCGTCATGCAAAGCTCGTGAAGATAAGGTTTGCACAACGAAAAGTCATCTTCGTCGTGCAAAGTTTTTTATTTTTGATTTTTTTATTTAATTAAATTAATTTAAATTTTTGTGCGACGAAATATTTGGTAGCCCAAGATTTTGCGTGACAAAATTTTTTGGTTTTTATTTTTTTTATTTAGTTAAATTGATTTTTTGTTTTATTATTTCTATTATTTAATTTAATTATAGTAATTGTTTGCACGACAAATGACACACCCCGACCGAGGTCAAGGTATGCTGGCCGTCACGTGAGAGTGACGTAGCCATGTGCATAATGCGGAAGCGATAAAGATAGCAAATATACGAATAATTAAAAACCAAATTACTAGAGTGCACTACTAAACGAATGTGATAGGAGTTAGTTACAACAATGAACACTCCTAATCAGAGCATAATAAGTCTAGGTGCAGTCCAGTAGGACAAGTACTAGTTACACAGTACCAGGAATGTCCTACTATTATTCAAATAGGTCAGAACTGCCGACGATCCCGAGCCACCTACTGCAACTTACTTAGAACATGGAGGGGCGCAAAACAGAAAACGTGAGTGGGCAAAAACAAATGTTTTACAAAAACATTGCACTAATCAACATATCTAACCCCTTGCTGTAAAACATGTATAATTTTAGGGGTGGAAAAAATTCCCGAAAATCCCGAACCGAACTGAAAAAATCCCGATCCCAAACCAAAAATTTCTCAAAACGAAATTCCCGAAATTTTCGGGATGCTATCCCGAACCGATCCTGAAATTTCGGTATGGGATTTGGGATTGGCTTCTCGATATTTCGGGAATCCCATACCGAACCGAAAATATATAATATTAAAGGGTTCCTTACAATACATACATACATATATATATATACATACATATATATATACATACATATATATATATATACATGTATAAAATTTCGACTGTTTCATTTAACAAATTTTAGTTTTCATGTGGCATATCTGATTTCTATTCATTGATTTTCATGGCAGCATCTCCACTGGATCTCCAACGAAATAGTGCATCTTCTTCTGCCATAATAGGCCGTAGTATGAATGAGTATGTATATATATTCTCTATTTTTTTCTTTCTCTTTTTTTTTTCGTTTAGTAATTTTAATATCTTGAAGAAAGTATGTATAACCTTTTTATCAATTATGCAAAGAAATTATTTGTTATTAATTTTAAAACTCGATTGGCTAGGTATATCCTTTCATATGCTTTGTTGTGGGCTGGGGGTTTTGCATTTTCTTGTGGAATGTATGTGAAAAACTGTATATAACAGTATTAATTGCAACATGGTTGATGCGATTAGGATGCAAATGGAGGTGCAGAGAAGACTGCATGAACAATTGGAGGTATATTTCAACTCATGCATTAGTACCTAAATATATCAGTGATCAAAATTCAAAAGTAATTAAGGTTCTGTACATATATTTCATGCATGGATGACCTTGATCCTTTCATGTTCTGTTTGATATTCATTTGGATTTTATTATTGCTGCTGCCATGACTGATGATTTCAGAAGGCTTGATTCTTTTGCCTCTCAACAAATTGCAAAAAGGGTTTAATTAATTTGAATTTTAACTCTGATAAAAACAGTCAGGCATGGCAGTGTTCGATTAAATGGTAGTGTGAATGAAATGACATTCCTAGTTCATGAATGTGTTCTTGAAATATATATTTGAAGAATAATTCATAATTTCATATTTCAATTTGGGATTCCCGAAAATTTGGTTTGGGATTGGTCTTCAAATTCCTGTCCCGAAAATTTTCGGCTTGGGATTTAGGATACTAGTTTCGGTATGGTATCTCATACCGAACCACTCCTATATAATTTTCCCAGAATCAAGATGTAAGCATATACATATATATATATCTGAAATCATATCAATTCAGTTCATGCTTCACATAATCATATTCATATGTATAGATGCCATGCCAAGATATAATAGAGTAAATAATTCAGGTAAGAATAATTTCATAGAAATGTGATATGTTAGCCGGAACCCCTGTGGTAGTCTGTACGGCTGAATTCATAGCTCAAACTCAATCTAGCTGGAGTCATGATGCGATTAAAGTTAAGCACTCAAATTAAACCCTCTTGTTGTCAAATTGTAGTATAAAATGCAAGTAGGGATCGTTCTAAACCAGGGATTAGGAGAGCTTGCTAAAACCTCTAAACTAACTCAAAAACATAAAAACAAAGTTAAAAACGTTTGCATAGACTTAAAGAACTCAAAACAGGTTCACAAGACTCAAAATAACTTAAAGACACTTAAAACTGCCTAAAAACACAAACTAGGCAGTTTCTGACTCTAACACAACTTTGGATGAAATTTGGGTTTTGACTTGACTCAAAACACTCTAAAACACAAACAAAACAGATTTTAAACACTTTGAAACAAGAAAGTAAAAGGAGGATTTTAGTTTTGATGAATTTGAAACAAACAAACAAGTTATAAAACTAGGCAGATTGTAAAACGAATTTAAGAAATAAGATGATGGATGGATTAGTTAGAGGTCCGTTCTTCACACATGACACACTTGTATATGAATTGATTTCCAATTGCTTTTCAATAAACTATGATGCTCAACACCCCAGATTAACCGTGATGCACAAATTAACCCTCAGATTTTCCTTTACTTATTGAATTGGATGAATGCATGCGACAACCCAAATCATTCTCTAAAAGTCCCCTATATGAATGCATAATAGAGATACAATCAGAGATCATTACGTTCAATGAAAATCATAAGTGTTGACGAGGTAATTATAACTATGAATGCATGATACAATTGCCAAGAATTCAATTAACGCGATTGTGATAAACAACCTTCACTACTCATGAATATAAACTTGTAACGATTAGGTGAAACTCATTTATATTCTAGCATCTAATTCATGCATGAAAACTAAGTATGCATCCTTAATAAAAACATACAAGAATCAGTTATGAATAAAATAGATAATTGAATTGCAATCACAACTTATCAAATCACAATTGGAAGAAATCAATTCAAATCTCAAGCATGTTCATGGCTTCAAACTTCCCCCTAACTAAATAAGGGTTTAGCCACTCATAATTGCAACAAAATTAGAAAATAACAAAGTAGACATTGAAAGCAAGAACGAAGTACACCTAAACCGCTCCAAAGTTCCAAGGTTGAAACGTCAAGGACCTTTGTTTTCACCACCTTGTTGTAGCACAAGTGTCTAGGATGTGTATGGATATATGGATGGAATGGATTTGCACGGCTAAGAGATGAAAATGTATGGATTGGTGAGATGTAGTATGGCTAGATGAATGGATGGAATGGATTTGCATGGCTAAGAGATGAAAGTGTATGGATTGGTGAGATGTAGTATGGCTAGATGAATGGATGGAGGTCACTACAAGAAAATTGTGTTTGTGAATGAAGCTCTTTTGATGGATCAAGATTATCCTTAGGAAGGGGAATGGTGGATGTCCATGTTTCCCTTTACATTTGCACACACATGACCTCCATCATTTCAGCCACAAATCAACCCATTTTCTGCCCATGTGTGTGTGTTTCCTTTGCCCATGTGTGTGTGTTTTTCCTTTGCATTTGCACACACATATTCTTCATTATTTCAGCCAACAATCCACCCATTTTCTGCCCATGTCAAACTGTCCATGCCATGCCTTTCTCTTTGTGTGTGTGCTGTCCATGTTTCTTCCATGTGCCTTGTTCATCTTCTAGCTGTGCATTTCCACTTGCTCCAAAGCCAAATGAGTGCAATCATAACCCCATTTGCTGCTGAGTGTTGATGACAAAGTAAAACACAAAACAAGTGTCTATACTTTCTCACTTTATTAGCCAAATCTGCTTAGCCCTTTTCTGAACCTTTTTGTGTTACAATGCCCATAACTTCTTCTAGAAAAATGATATTAACAATCCATAAATTTCTCCAGAAAATAGACATCCGTAGCTTTCCAAGAATATAAGGCTCATTCTCTCATTCATTTTGAGTTGTTCGTAACATGCTTCCAAAGTCAGCTAATCTGCACAGGCAGTTTTGACGAATTTGTTACTTAATAACTCACTTGTGCTACTTTTCTTTTCTTTGCTTGATAAATCACACAAAACACCAAAACATAGTAAATAGCTCAAAAATATAAGGAACTAACTAAGAAAAGACAAGTTAATTTTATGTAAAATATATATAAATATGAGCTTATCAAGTCACTACTATGACCTATACGGTAATATACTGCACATAAGTCGGAACCATTAAAAAGGGTCTGTACGACAAGGTTGGGTGTAATATAGTTATGCTCAATGCTACGCCCTCATGCTAGCTGTGCGATAAGTCGTTAGTCACCTACGAGTTGGAACCACTTATAGTGGTTTGTACGACAAGACTGAGAACCTAAATTGGATCCAATGTGAGCATATGGTGCAGGAGGTGACATAATATACAGGCTTGTGCCAACTCTCTGGCTAAATCGCAATCAGTCGGGGTGCAGGTTTATGAGCTCACCACTTCTCAATCATATCTCATATAGACAATCAACATGTTCATCTCATTTATTGAATGGTTGCATCTAACCTCTTGTTAGACTGCCTACGTACCCTAAATAGGGATCAAGCCGTTCGTAGTTCACCTAAACCAATCATAACTTACCTGCACTAATCTGGGCCTCCACAGCACCACAATTATATATATATATGCAACCATGAAATGCATATTCAGAATATAAAGGCATTTGGCATATTATTACAAAGCATACTTTCATTTAAAACACATTTCTGGGAAAAAAATCAAGTATATAAATATATACTGAAAACAAAAGCCCACTTACTGATAAGTCAAAGGGTTGTAGCCCCCGAGTCGCCCTTGGATACGCTCGTCCTCGGGATAAGTCTCACCTATATGCGAATTAACTATAAAAACGTTATTTTTAAGCACATATACAAAACTAGCTAATAACTTCTCATACATTGCTCAAGATAGGTATATAAATATACCACAGTGATCTACATAACCTCAGGAACATCCCCATACTTTTAGAAATATTTTTGGACCTTCCACACCCTAGCAAGGCCACGGCAAAACGCGCCCCCACATTTAGCCCTAACCTGACGAATTCCTTAACCACCGTTAGGGAATATTCCATTAAACCTAACAAATTCCATCTAATCTAACTGACAACGTGAGAATATTCTGTCCAAACTGACGGAATATTTCGTCTTCGTTCCCGGCGAGCCGCCGGTCGCCGAAAAACTGGGTAAAATTTCAAACTCACTATTATCACTCGTTTCTTAACCATTTTTCATGAAATTTGAACCAAAAAAAAGCTTAGAGTGAGAAGAATGGCGTTATACCTATTTGAAGCTTCAAATCTCACGAAATCACGTCGGGGAAGCTTCGAAATTCCGATCAAAACTGCAACTCGACGTTTCTCGTGATCCCGACGTCCAAATTCCTCGAACGAGCTACCCCGAGACTCGTGAGGACCTCATTAAGCTTCCTATAAGCTTGGAATTCCTTGAAATGCAAGGTTTTATGTCCACATATTGTGCATGAAAATTGGGTTACGGGTTCTTGAGATTTCGAAGGGATTCTTACCTAAAATGGGTACCAATGAACTCGTAGCACCACGAGGAACACAATGGTGCACCCAAAACCTTCGATGTGTGAAGTTTGGGGTGATCTTGAAGCTTGTCCGTACAAATAGCAAGGAGAGAGAGTGTACGGGGAGGAAGAAAGAGAATGAGGTTTGTGTGTGTGTGTATGATCCACGTGGGTCACCCATCCAAAACCACAAAATAATCTTTAAGTCTCAATATGTCATACTCACACACTACAATTTCCCCGTATAAAGATAAAACCGTCATTTCACATTATCGAAAAATTAATTATTTGGGATGGCTGTGACAATCTCCCCAACTTATAAAATTTCGTCCTCGAAATTATACATAACAAATACATCCACTAATAATCATAAAAAAATCGTGGATACATCTCTCTCATCTGATCCTCTGTCTCCCAAGTAGCTTCTTCCATTGAATGATTTCTCCATAACACTTTTACCAATCCAACAGAGTCACTGGTTCCTCATCATAAGTCAAGTCCGAATTGATTTCCAAAAGTTGAGGAGGAATCACATGTGAAGGGTCTGAAACATAATGTTGAAGCATCGAAACATGAAACACATCGTGTACCTTGGATAACTCTGGAGGTAACTCAAGCCTGTAAGCAACCTCACCGACTCGCTCAGTGAACATATATGGTCCAATGTACCTAGGACTCAACTTTCCTTTCTTTCCAAATTGTACAACACCTTTCCAAGGTGATAGCTTCAGAAATACCCAATCACCTACATTATACTTCCAATCAGTGGCATGTTTGTCAGCTAAGCTCTTTTATCGATCTTAGGCCGCCTTCAGGTTAGACTTAATTACCTGAACATTTTAAGTAGTCACATCCACAATCTCAGGGCCCACTAAAACTCTTTCGCCAACCTCTTACCAACATATAGGCGTATAACAAGATTTCCCATAAAGTGCCTCAAATGGTGCCATACCAATGCTCGAATGATAACTGTTGTTGGCGAACTCCATCATATCCAAACAATCATGCCAACTATCTCCAAACTGCAGCACTGAATATCTCAACATATCCTCTAATGTTTGAATGGTCCTCTCAGATTGTCCATCTGTCTGAGGATGGTATGCCGTACTATAAAGCAATCTCGTACCAAGAGCTTCCTGGAATGCTATCCAGAACTTGGAAGTAAATCTGAGATCCCGATCCGAGATAATATTAACTGGCACACCATGGTACTTCACAATCTGCGATATAAATAACTTAGCTAATCGGCTTAACGAATACTTCTCCCTTACTGGAATAAAATGCGCTGACTTCGTAAGCCGATCAACTACCACCTAAATGCCGTCATAACCATTCTGAGTGTGAGGAAGCTTGTACATAAAATCCATAGTAATATTTTCCCATTTCCACTGTGGAACGGGAAGTGGTTGCATCAATCCAAACGGCTTCTTTCTTTCAGCTTTAACCTGTTGGCAAATGGCACACCTACTCACATATTCGGCAATTTCTCTTTTCATACTTGGCCAATAATAAAATGGTCTAATGGTATGATACATCTTAGTACCTCCTGGATGCATCGCATATGCCGAAATATGTGCTTCATCTAAAATTTCTTTCTTTAATTCTGCATTATTCGACACATACATCCTGCTTTTTTGCATAAGCATACCATCAGTTTCTCGAATCTCAAAATCTTTTTGCCTTGATTCCTTGCTTGAATGATTTCTTGGGTCTCCTCATTAATCATCTAAGTCTCAAGCACACGTTCAATTAGAACTGGCCTAACCTGGAAATTAGCAAGCAAGGCTTCTCCTCGATCTTCCCCTCCTAGCTCCACTCCAGTGGACCTCAAATCTGCTAGAAGAGGAATATGACAATCATAAATGGCATTAAGTCTGGCTGGAGTCTTCCTACTAAGTGCATCCGCCACTGCATTTGCACGACCATGATGATACTCAATCGTGCAATCATAGTCACTAAGTAACTCAATCCACCTCCTCTGACGAAGATTAAGATCTTTCTGAGTAAACAAATACTGGAGACTCTTATGATCTGTGAAAATCTTACACTTAGCATATAGTTGGTGTTCTCTCAAACTGCTCAACACCAACTTCAAATGTCTAGCATGCTCAACCTTAGACTTAGAGTATACCAGAATATCGTTAATGAAGACAATAACAAACCTGTCCAAATATGGCTGGAATACTCGATTCATCAAATCCATAAAAGCTGCTGGTGCATTAATTAACCCGAATGGCATCACAAGAAACTCGTAATGACCATATCAAGTCCTGAATGCGGTTTTAGGGACATCTTCATTTTTAATCTTCGACTGATAATGTCCCAACCTCAAGTCAATCTTAGAGAATACACAGGCACCTCTGAGTTGATCAAATAAATCATCTATACGAGGCAATGGATAACGGTTTTTAATGGTTACCCGATTCAATTGCCTGTAATCAATGCACAACCTCAAAGTTCCATCTTTCTTCTTCACAAATAAGACTGGAGCTCCCCAAGGTGAAGTACTTGGCTGAATAAAACCTTTGTCCACTAACTCTTGCAACTGCACTTTCAATTTTCTTAATTCAGCAGGAGCCATTCTGTAAGGAGTCAAGGATATAGGATTCATACCTGGAGGCAGATCAATAATAAACTTCATCTCTCTATCTGGCGGTAATCCAGGCAAATCCTCAAGGAATACATTCGAAAAATATCTGACCACACGAACATCCTCCACACTAGTAGGAGCATCATCATTCAACACTACATGAGCCAAATATCCTTGACAACCTTTCGTCAACAATCTCTTTGCTTTCATGGCTGAAATAATACCATGCCTTACCCCACTAGGCTCTCCTACAAATGTAACTTCAGGTAATCCAGGACAATGAAATGTGACTGTCTTCCCATAACAATCTATCTTGGCACAATTATAATGCAACCAATCAGTGCCCAAAATCACATAAAAATCCATAATATCCAACGGCATAAGATTAGACAGCATAATAATACCCTCTACTATCACTGGACATCCTGGATATACCCTCAGCTATCCCCTCTAGGCATAGAAAATTCTAAATTATATCCTAGAGGTGTAGGATGAGGTTGTGTCACTTGAGCAAATGAATGAGAAATAACAGAATGCGTAGCACCACAATCAATCAACACTTTAGCAAAATGACCAAGAATATTTGACGTACACATGATTAAATATGGATTAGTCTGGGCATCTTGCAGTGACATGTTGTGGATACGTGCTTGGTTCTGCTGTCGTCCACCGCGACCTCTGTTGGCATGAACACCACGTCCCTGTCTCTGCTGACCCGACTGCCTCGAAGATCCTGCACTATTAGCAGCAATCTCTCCCTGCTGGGGCTGTCCCCCTTGGTACCACTGAGATCCACCGGCTGAATGTGGCTGATAAGACATAGATCCTCCCTGGTACCGAAGGTACCCACTCTGATACTGAGGATATTGAGAATACTGCTGCTGTTGTCCTGAGGTGTAGGGAGCGGCGTCGCCCTGGTAATGGTAGGCACCTTCTCGTCCAATTTGAGTATAACCGCCAGGTCCTGAAGAGTACTGGTAGATGCAGTTGGTGGAAAGAAAGGTTGTTGGGGTCTCTGCTGACTCTGAGGGCATTGAGCAGCCCTATGACCCATCTGTCCACAAGTAAAACATCCATTACTGCCTCTCATACACTCCACAAAATGCCGATTATTACACTTACGGCATAAATGAGCACCGAATCCACCTGAACCACCAAAATCTCTCTGTCTCTGGAACCTCGGACCTCCAGTGAGTCTACCACCTATTCTCTGCATATTAGTACTAAATCCCCCACTAGAAGAGCTGGAACTGCCACCACTCCTCTTAAAGTTCTAAGTCTTGCGGGGTCCCTGAAATGCTTGCCCTTTTCCTTTGTCATCACATCTCTGACCCACATTTTTTCCTTCCTCATCCTCACATTCACTAGGCATGTTCTCTAAGGCCTCAATCCTCAGTAGAATCTCATAGAACACTTGGTAAGAGGCATAGTGAGTCGATGTCACTATGGAACGCCATTTCTTTTTAGTACCCAAACTGAAACGGCGAAACATCTCTACCGGATTAGCAGCAACCTCAGGATCATATCTCGACATATCAGTAAACATCCTGTAATACTCATTAGCAGACATCTTTCCTTGCCTCAGATGAGTAAACTCATGTTTCTTAAGATCGATATAAGCAGGAGGAATAAACCTTTTTCGAAATCGCTCGTTAAACACTCCCCAGTCCACAATCTCCTATGGGGTCATCTCGTAAGACTCCTGTCTCCACCAAGATGCAGGCTGTTCTCCTAAAAACCAGGTAGTCATCTCGACCCACCTATCAGGAGGAAGATTCCCCTGAATCTGCATCACCTGGAAGGTCTTCTCCACATGATTCAGCCGTTTTTCTGCCCCCTCATGACCTTCATTACCCATGAAGTGAGTCAACTTCAGATTATGAACTGTTTTAAAAGGTGTCCTCTGGGGAGTACGGAATGTTATTTGAATGGCAGAAACTATAGCTTCCCCTAATTGAGCAATATCAGGGAAACTAGATTCAACTGGTTGACGGGGCTCTCTACGAGGCGGCATAGTTCTGACATAAGACATCATAAGGATTAGAACATTCAAGAGTTATACAGGACTGCTAAACCTAGGCTTTGATACCAAGCTGACACACCCTGACCGAGGTCAAGGCATGCTGGCGGTCACGTGAGAGTGACGTAGCCATATGCACAGTGCGGAAGCGATAAAGATAGCAAATATACGAATAATTAAAAACCAAATTACTAGAGTGCACTACTAAACGAATGTGATAGGAGTTAGTTACAACAGTGAACACTCCTAATCAGAGCATAATAAGTCTAGGTGCAGTCCAGTAGGACAAGTACTAGTTACACAGTACCAGGAATGTCCTACTATTATTCAAATAGGTCAGAATTGCCGACGATCCCGAGCCACCTACTGCAACTTACTTAGAACCAGGAGGGGCGCAAAACAGAAAATGTGAGTGGGCAAAAACAAATGTTTTACAAAAACATTTCACTAATCAACATATCTAACCCCTCGTTGTAAAACATGTATACTTTTCCCAGAATTAAGATGTAAACATATACATATATATCTGAAATCATATCAATTCAGTTCATGCTTCACATAATCATATTCATATGTATATATGCCATGCCAAGATATAATAGAGTAAATAATTCAGGTAAGAATAATTTCATAGAAATGTGATATGTTAGCCGGAACCCCTGTGGTAGTCTGTACGGCTGAATTCATAGCTCAAACTCAATCTAGCAGGAGTCACTACTATGACCTATACGACAATATACTGCACATAAGTTGGAACCACTAAAAAGGGTTTGTACGACAAGGTTGGGTGTACTATAGTTATGCTCAATGCTACGCCCTCATGCTAGCTGTGCGATAAGTCGTTAGTCACCTACGAGTCGGAACCACTTATAGTGGTCTGTACGACAAGACTGAGCATCTAAATTGGATCCAATGTGAGCATATGGTGCAGGAGGTGACATAATATATAGGCCTGTGCCAACTCTCTTTGGCTAAATCGCAATCACCCGAGGTACAGGTTTATGAGCTCACCGCTTCTCAATCATATCTCATATAGACAATCAACATGTTCATTTCATTTATTGAATGGCTGCATCTAACCTCTCGTTAGACTGCCTACGTACCCTAAATAAGGATCAACTCGTTCGTAGTTCACCTAAACCAATCATAACTTACCTGCACTTACCTGAGCCTCCACAGCACCACAATTATATATATATGCAACCATGAAATGCATATTCAGAATATAAAGGCATTTGGCATATTATTACAAAGCATACTTTCATTTAAAACACATTTCTGGGAAATAAATCAAGTATATAAATATATACTGAAAACAAAAGCCCACTCACTGATAAGTCGAAGGGTCGTAGCCCCCGAGTCACCCGTGGATACACTCGTCCTCGGGATAAGTCTCACCTATATGCGAATTAACTATAAAAACGTTATTTTTAAGCACATATACAAAACTAGCTAATAACTTCTCATACATTGCTCAAAATAGGTATATGAATATACCACAGTGATCTACACAACCTCAGGAACATCCCCATATTTTTAGAAATATTTTTGGACCTCCCACGCGCCGCCACGCGCCGTCCAAACCTGACAAATTCCCTAACCACCGTTAGGGAATATTCCGTTAAACCTAATAGATTCCGTCTAATCTAACTGACATCGTGAGAATATTCCGTCCAAACTGACGGAATATTCCGTCTTCGGCCCCGGCAAGTTGCCAGTCGTCGAAAAACTGGGTAAAATAAAACTCACTATTCTCACTCGTTTCTCAACCAATTTTCATGAAATTTGAACCAAATAAAAGCTTAGAGTGAGAAGAATGGCGTTATACCTATTTGAAGCTTCAAATCTCACAAAATCACGTCGGGGAAGCTTCGAAATTCCGACCAAAATTGCAACTCGATGTTTCTCGTGATCCCGATGTCCAAATTCCTCAAATGAGCTACCCCGAGACTCGTGAGGACCTCATTAAGCTTATTATAAGCTTAGAATTCCCTAAAATGCAAGGTTTTACGTCCATATGAATAGTGCATGAAATTGGGTTACGGGTTCTTCAGATTTCGAAGGGATTCGTACCTAAAATGGGTACCAATGAACTCGTAGCACCACGAGGAACACAATGGTGCACCCAAAACCTTCGATCTGTGAAGTTTGGGGTGATGTTGAAGCTTGTCGGTATGAATAAAAGGGAGAGAGAGAGTGAAACCGAGAGAGAAAGTGTACGGGGAGGAAGAAAGAGAATGAGGTTTGTGTGTGTGTGTGTGTGATCCACGTGGGTCACCCATCCAAAACCACAAAATAATCTTTAAGTCTCAATATGTCATACATGTACACGGCAATTTCCCCGTCCAAAGATAAAACCGTCATTTCACATTATCGAAAAATTAATTATGTGGGACGGGCTATGACAACAAAATATTTGGTAGCGCAAGATTTTTTGAATTTTTACATTTTTTGAATTTAATTTAATTATATGGCTTTATTTTTTTAATTACTTTAATTTAAATTGACATATTCAAAATAAAATTGCATATGAAAAATAGTGATCAAATTATCCATAATATACATTTTATTAAAATTGTACATATAAATTAACAAATTACAATAATAAAATCCTAATACAAGTCTATTGTGGTGGTGGTGGTGGGGGATATGGTCTGATAACGTCGTAATCCTCAACTCCTCAACTTTCACCGTCAAAGTCCCAACGATTCCCTAAAAAAAGAAAAAACAAACATGGTCAAATAACCAAAAAAAAAAAAAACATAAAATAATACCAAAAAATGGGCATAATCTCCCCTATAATTGGCATACCCCAAACTCCACCCCTCACCCTATACCTAACCCCAAACCCCACCCAAACCCAAAATGAACTCCAAAAACTCATATTAATGAAAAATAATTAAAATTTAGAGAGAAAATGCCTTTTGGCAAGATTGAGAGTGAGTGTGAGATAGGGAGAGAGGAGAGAATGTGAGAGAGTGAGAGTGAGAGATACAGAGAGAGAGAGAGAGATGAGAGATTGAGTGTGAGAGAGGGGGTCAGATTTGGGGAGAGGGAGAAAGAGGACATGTAAGAGAACTAGATAGATACATTGAGAAAATTGTGGAGGAGTTACTTTGGTTTTAAAAATTGTATCACTTTGTGTGACAAAGGATACAGTTTTGCGCAATGAAAGATTGGTCAAGCAAAGTCTTAAAAAAAAATTAAATAAATTCTTGTGCCCCATTTTTGGCGCCCTGACACACCTCGACCCGGAATGTCTACCTGGACTTCGAATTGAGCTGTGCTGGCTGACACCAGGAGGGTGACGAAGCCATAAAGTGTAGTGAAGTGGAAATTATGAATAAATTTAAACCTAAAAGTGCCTAAATATAAGAGTACGCGTGTGAGCGGGAATGAACCCATTTCACACGTGATGTCAAAGCATAAGTAAAGTACAGTAAAGTAGGATAAGAATTATACCATCGAAGGTAACCACCTATACCAAGATTTGCCAAGAATCCTCATCGATACGAAAGCTCAGCTACTAAAACCTGGAGGGGTGAAAAAACAAGGGTGAGTGGGCCTAAAAATAAAGTTTTGTAAAAACCTTTTCGAAAACATAGTAACCCCTCGCTGTAAAATAAGTATAGTTTCCAAAATATGCATACTACGTATAGTAAGAAAATACTTACTGTAGCCTGCAATATCTCAAGAATTCAAAACGGTACAATATTTCGTAAATAAGCGCATGACGTCCGTAATCACATAATCTCGCATAAGCAAACATATCATATCGAGTGTTCATCGACACATGCTGACACACGAGTTCATGCAGAGATATTTTGACATGAACAGGACTAGGTGTAACAATGATATACGCTCTAGTACTACAATCACGTGAAGACTGGCGATATGCGTAGCACATATGATTCCTAATTGCCTATAGCAATCTAGGACAAGACTGACACCTACAATGGATCCAAAGTGAGTGTAAGGTGCAATGTGTATGTGCGAGTACTAACACCTGTGCAGTAAACGATGAGCAGATAACACAAATATTATCATGCAATGGTAAATTGATAATACGATAATTCAATAACCCTAGTCAATGAAATGCTATTCATGATCGTAATTACTATTAAAGCATCCATACTAATACGCATACCTGTGCATCCCGTAGGACGTAGTATAGTTGCATGAATTTCGTCTATATGGAAATTATATATATATATATATATATATATATATATATGTTATCCTAATTTATAGTTTGTGAGATTGGTGAAGATTTTGGACACGTTTCTCCACAGAGAAGTGTCATCCGGTTTTCAAATGAAGATGATAACTGTTGACTCTAGGTCATGAATAAGATGGTTCATTTCGAACGATTCCAAACATTGGGGAACAAAAGTGATATCCCGTCATCCTGCCCCCACACATCTAAAACATCCAGAGGAAACGTTATCTTGGATTTCCGAAATCATCGATGTCATCGAAATGTATGAACAAGGGTACAAAATAGACAACACTTCAGTTGTTACAACTTTAACCATATTCCACATCTCAACTAAACTGATTTTTCCTTGGCCAACATGAAAGGAAAAACGCCACCACTGAAAAGTCACTAACAAACTACTGATAACATCAACAAGGCCAAGGATATCGCATATTTCACAACGATTTATGGAATATGAAATTTTCTACATTTAAAACCTTTTTGGAAATTGACAAGAATGTCATCTGCTGAGATCATGTCTCCTAAGAAAAGTACCAATCTAAACTAAGGTAATATTTGGGGAATTTGGTATAAAGCTGACTGTCGGTGTTTAGAAAATTCGCTCTAGTTGCTATGGAAGGTGAGAAAGTCATCGGTAAGACCACTACAAATTCGACAAGCCACAGAAGAAAACTTGAGTTCCAAAAGTTGGTCGGATTGACCATCAACTTGAAGTAGGGGTTAACGGTTTTAATCATCACTCGTTCAAGTCTAGGTACAAACCTAAAGTTCGGTATTTTGCCTTCGCGGTTAGGTTTGAGGTTCCTTAAGGCGAAGTGTTGGGTTGGATAATTCCTAATCAATAAGCTTTTTTAACTAAGTTTTCTCAAAGCTATATGAGTCGTTCGATAAGATGCAAGGAGAATAGGTGTTGTATTAGAAAATAGGTCAATAATGTATCTTACTTCACAATTTGGTGATAACTCTAGTAAAATTTTGGAGTATAACGCCTGGAAATATGTCCTCAAAACGTACCATACTACTTCCCAACTCTACGACACGAACTAAAAGGTCTTCACAGTTTTCTCAATACCTAATTCACCCTAACAGTGAGAAATTAAATCGTACTTTGATTCTACTATCTACTTGTGGAAGTGATAAAAAAGATGCCTACTCGAAGAGGTTTTGTTTACCTAGATAGGTGATAAGGCAAAAACAACTATGAGTTTACTGTCCTAACACAAAAATTGCTCCTAAGTTTCCACGATTTAATTTCTTCAGCTTAGATAGTCATTGTTAATCAATCTATCATCCGCACCGCTAATGAATGCATATATGATAACTTGATATTGTTCATTACCCTGAAATTGTGAACTGGTGTTCTGGCACAAAGGTATCACTCCCAAATACTAGCATGTGTCCGGTATCAAAAATCATACCGCCTGAATACTGGTTGACAGTTCTTGGATATCGGACAATATCGTCAATTAGTAGTGCCACAATAGACTGATTACAAATTAAAGCTCGCTCAGGTGGATAGTTTCAGATGACTGGTAAGATACTGGTCCTGTGAGGTGGTTCCGTTGGTTGTAGGGAAAACACTTCCTACACAGGGATTTCTACTAACTATAGGTATAATAACTCGTATTCCCATGCCTACACTCATTGAAATGACGAGTACAACATCGAAAGGAAATCTGGGAATAGTGTTGATTGGAACGGCCAAAGGTTGGAAAAAGGAATTTGCTAATAACTTACCTTAGAATGGACTTAAATGGAAATTGATCTTCCTCTTGAAGATCCAGAATGATAACTAGTGTGTTTGAGAAGAGTAGTGCTATCGGGTACCAAAAGTGATTGTCCCCCAGATGTTCTTCCACTGAGTGTTACCACTATAGCACCACATTGCCACTCAAATTATTTTTTATTTTATTTTATTTTATTTTATTTATTTATAATTTTGACAAAAGTAAAACTTCGTAGGAATTCTAGTAGGTGGTATTCTAGTGGGTACTACCAAGGAATCAAAACTATTTATGGTTTCCTATCTCAAAAGGGTTGGTAATTATGGTGTGAGAATAATGATGGGATTGAGTGGTAAGTCTTTGGTGATACAAAACTATCGATACATTAGCCCTACTTCGGGACCTTCAACTCATACCAAATCGGGATTTTCCTTGGCATGCGATTTCTTCATTTAATGTCTAAAGACGTCCGCCAAAATGATGTTCTAGAATGTCGATAAGTTGTCTAAGTCATTCAAAACTTAGAAAAACTTAACACATTTTTCATGCTCGACTAGGTGGCAAGATTCGAAAATTAGGCTCAAGAATCAAGAATGTTTACATCACGCATGTGATGAACATAATACTGCCCAAACTTATGCTCTGATATCAAACTGACACACCCCTGATGTGAGAATTACTTGACACACAAATTAAACCCTCTTTTTGACAATTGTAGTATAGATGTAAGTAGGGTATCGTTCTAGGCCGGAGATTAGGAGGGATTGCTAATCTATTCTAAATTAATTTAAAAATATTAAACAAGACTCAAGGATACAAAACTAGGCTAAAAACTCTAATAACTCGAAACACACTTAGGATGACTCAAAATAATGAAAATGATCTAATTAAACACTAAGAACTGAAATGGACGGAAATTTAATTAAAAGACTAACAA
The DNA here is from genome assembly GCF_042453785.1 of Malus domestica. NCBI lineage: Eukaryota > Viridiplantae > Streptophyta > Magnoliopsida > Rosales > Rosaceae > Malus > Malus domestica. The sequence continues at coordinate 22,844,666 of NC_091671.1, read as the reverse complement.
TAATGAAAACTAACTAAATAATATAATTTAATAATGGATGGGTGTTTGGTTTTAACAAGAAGTAAATTAAACTTAAATAAATTACAGAATTTACAAAAACATGAAATTAAGATGAAATGATAAATGACGGACTAGCTAGAGGGTTCTTCTCCACACATGTTATACTTGCATACAAAATGATTTTCAGTTGTTCTTTCAATAAATTGTAAATCTCAACGTCCCAAATTAACCGTGAATTGCACTAATTAACCCTCAGTTTTTCCACAAGTTATTGGGTTGGATGATTGCATACGACAACCCAAAACATTCCCTACAAGTTCCCTACATGAATTGCATAATAGAGATACAAGCAAGAATCATTAAGTTCTATGAAAAACATAAGCATTGACGAGGCACTCGTTACTATGATTTGCATGAAACTTATGCCAAGAATTTACTTAACGTGATTGTGACTAGCAACCTTCACTACTTGTGAATATAAGTTCATAACGATTAGGTGAAATTCACTTATATTCTAGCATCAAATTCATGCATGTAAATTAAGTATGCATCCTTAATCGACATACAAAAATAAGTTATAAATCAAGCAGTTAAGCAAATCAAATCACAACTCAGAAATCACAACTGAAGGTAATCAATTCATATTACAAATATATTCATGGTTTTGAATTAACCTCTAGCCAAAATAAGTTTATTTACACATTATTAAAAACAGAAATAAAATAGAAGTTTGGAAAGATTAAACCGAAAGAGAAGAGAGTGCTTGCTGCTTCTGTCTGTCTGACTTCCCTTTCTGATCCCCTCTGACCTGCGTCTATCCTCACCATCCCTCACGCTGTCTCTCCTCTCTCTTCTATTTTTTTATTTCCTTTTTTTCTTTCTGGCAGCAAGGTTGCCTTCTCTTTTCACACTCCGCAAGCCCCTGACTTGCTCCCCCCTGGATTCTCACCCTGTCAGTCCTCTTTCACGCTGCTCAAAGGCAGCTTTCCCTCTTACTGACACGCTGCCAAAGGCAGCTCTCTGCCTTCCACCAATTCCCCCCCGTTATTTCTGTCTCACCGTCTATCTGCTGCCAAAGGCAGCTTATTTCGTTTCCCCCACTTCTCTCCTCTGACCTCGCTGCCAAAGGGCAGCGATCTCCCCCCCTCCACAATCCTCACGCTGACAATTCCCTGGACTCTCTCCTATCTGTGCTGCTCTCCCCGTCAGTCTATTATATTTTCTTCTGAGCTGCCAAAGGCAGCTTGGCTGCTTCTTTCCGTCCCTCTCTCTCCGCGCTGTTTTTTCTACAGCTGCCACGGGGCAGCTCTCTGCTCTAGTTTTCTGCTGCCGCAAGGCAGCTCTCTCCTCAAGCTCTCGGTTCTCTCCCTGTTCTCACGCTCCCCGCGAGCTGCCCAAAGGCAGCTCCCCCCTCTGCGTCCTGTCCTCTCTCCTCCTTCTATTCTCCCGCTGCCAACCCCACTATGCAGTGCTTTCTGTTTCTTTATTCCTCCATCATCCCCTTGTCTCCCACTTCTTCTTCATATATTTCTTCTTTTCCATTTCGTGCTGTCATTGCCGTGCTTTCCTTCTTTTATTATGCGCATGTCTTTCACTTTGGCAGCCAGGTTGCCCTCCACTTTTCCAGCTTATTTTTATTCCCTTTGACCAGCTGCAAAGCAGCTTTCACCCTAGCTTTTGACTGTCATCACACAGCTGCCCACGCAGCTATTTCTTTTTCGTCACAGACAGCCCACCTGTCTCTCTTGGATCCCCCCTCATTATCCTTCTTTATTTTTTTTTTCATTTCTTTTCTTCTTTCTTTCTACAAAACATATCAAATCTTATAAACACAAAAATAACGTAAATAGCTCAAAAATATAAGGAACTAACTAAGAAAAGACGAGTGAATTCGAAGTAAAAATATATATAAATATGATCCGATCAACCCCTACCCAGAATGTCCACCTGGACTTCGAATCGAGCTGTGCTAGCCGACACCAGAAGGGTGACGAAGCCATAAAGTGTAGTGAAATGGAAAATGTGAATAAATTTAAACCTAAAAGTGCCTAAATATAAGAGTGCATTTGTGAGCGGGAATGAACCCATTTCACACATGATGTCAGAGCATAAGTAAAGTACAGTAAAGTAAGATGAGAATTGTACCATCAAAGGTAACCACCTATACCAAGATTTGCCAAGAATCCTCGTCGATACGAAAGCTCAGCTACTAAAACCTGGATAGGTGAAAAACAAGGGTGAGTGGGCCTAAAAATAAAGTTTTGTAAAAACCTTTTCGAAAACATAGTAACCCCTTGCTGTAAAACAAGTATAGTTTCCAAAATATACATACTACGTATAGTAAGAAAATACTTACTGTAGCCTGCAATATCTCAAGAATTCAATAGGACATAATATCATATCGAGTGCTCATCGACACATGCTCACACACGAGTTCATGCAGAGATATTCTGATATGAACAGGACTAGGTGTAACAATGATATACGTTATAGTACTACAATCACGTGAAGACTGGCGCTATGCGCAGCACATAAAAATCCTAATTACCTATAGCAATCTAGGATAGGTCTGGTACCTACAATGGATCCAAAGTGAGTGTATGGTGCGATATGCACATACACTTGAAAGACTGGCCTTGGCCAGGGCGAGTACTAATATCGGTGCAACAAACGATAAGCAGATAACACAAATAACATCATACAATGGTAAATCGATAATTCAATAACCTTAGTCAATGAAATGCTATTCACGATCGTAATTACTATTAAAGCATCCATACTAATATGCATACATGTGCATCCCGTAGGACGTAGTATTGTTGCATGAATTCCGTCAATTTGGTAATTTTATATATACGTTATCCTAATCTAGGTGTACTATAGAAAACTCTTTAAGAAATGTATAAATGGAAACTAACAATTATATATATATATATACATACATATATACATATATATATGTATATATGTATATACATATATATATGTATATATGTATGTATGTATATACATATATATATGTATATATGTATGTATGTATATATATATGTATATATATACATATATATATGTATATACATACATACATATATACATATATATATACATACATACATATATACATATATATATGTATATACATACATACATATATACATATATATATGTATATACATATATACATATATATATGTATATATGTATGTATGTATATATATACACACACACACACACACTATATATAAAAGAAAAGACCCAGTCATTGATACATAGTCGGATCGTAGCCTCCTAGCCTTGCTTGACCTCGTACCTCCTCGGGATAATTCTCTCCTATATGTGAAACAACTATAGTAATTAATTAATTAGGACGTACATGAAAAGGCTAGGAAAATCCTTCATAGTTTACTCAAACGGAGGGTTTAAATATACGAAAACATTCTACGCGATGTCACGGACCCATGCATGTCGACCATGCGTTGGCACAAAGCAGCACGCGCCCTCACACACCTCCAGCTCGCGGCCACATGTGCGACCATGTGCAGGTCATGCGCCTGCAGGTGCTAACAGATCCCAGGGGAATATTCTGTCACATTTGACAAAATATTTCGTTAAGTCTAACGGTGGTACCTTAACAGAGTCAGTAACGATGTCAGAATATTCTATCAACTTTAATGAAATATTCTCCATCTTCTCCAACTTTCCAATCACTATCGCATTCGTCTGGTTCGTCGGAATCTGGAAAATTTTGGCCGAATTTTCGTAAAAACTTTAAAACTTCATATCTTTCTCATTTCTTAACCATTTTCGATATACTTTATATGGTAATGCAACTTGGGAAGAGAAAAACAAGATCGTACCTTTTACAAGTAAAAAAGTGGACGAAAATGGACTGAAAATGCCTTAAAGATCTTGGCCCTATTTCAAATGTCCCAAGGTCGTGCGTTTACACGTTGGCTTGACTTCAGACTTAGGCGAGGGACCTCAAGGAGCTGTGTAGTTGCTTCTAGACCTTCCAAAACCTTGCAACTCGAACGGAAGGTCGCCGGAGAACCTACACCTGAGTCGGAGCTATGAGTTGGAAGCTCAAAACTCGGTCATTTTTTAATCGACTCGTACGGATGGACTCGTGGGGATGAGAGGAGTACGATGGTGGTGACTCGAGGTTCGATCCATGAGGTTTGATGAGTGTTCTTAGTTGTTCCAGAGGGAAGAGAGAGACTCGGCGTGAGGGAGAGAAGAAGAGGAGAGAGAGTTTTTTTTTTTTAAAAAATTAATAAACTAGTGAGGGGGAATGTCCAAATTTTTGGAAGGGGACCAGGGGCCAAGGTAGGAGTGGTGTGTGGGCCCCACGTGGCTCACAAAACAAGACACAAAATATCTATCCAATTGAAATTACCAAATCGCCCTTTACAATCGTAGCTCCGAATTTGATTCCGCTTGCGCCTACGCATTCGTATCGTCGAATACTTTGATAAGAAGGTAAAAGGATAGCTTGTACACGTCACGAAAAGATGGTCAATGGAAGTCAAAATCCTTGCCTCTAGGGGCATTTTTGTTAATTCACTCTTTTAAAATTAATAAAATCATAAAATTAGGGACGGATTGTCACACACCCACCCAAATTCTTAGGGTTTTGCCTGACGAAACATTTGTTCATCGCCAAAACTTTGCGCGAAGAAATATTGATCGTACAAAACTTTGCGTGAAGAAAGATTGGTCCCACAACGCTTTTAAAAAATTTAAAAATTAAATTTCCCGTGTCCCATTTTCGGCACTCGCCCAAATTTAACTATTTTGCGTGATGAAATATTGGTTCGGCATACAAAATTTATAAAAATAAATTTTATTAGACAATTTAAAATAAAAAAAGTAAATAAACCAACGAAATATTAGTATTCATCGCACAAAGTTAAAAAAAAATAATAAAGAAAATAATTTTATTTTACAATTTAAAACATAAATCAAATAAAATAAATAGGGTTTAGACGACGAAATGTTGATTTGTCACGCAAAGAAAATAATAAAAATAAAGAAAATAATTTAGGTTAACAATATAAAATATAAAATATAAAATTAAATAAAAATTAAATAAATAGAATTTAGGCGATGAAATATTAGTATACGTCGCGTAAAGTTTTTAAAAAATAATAAAAACTATGAAAATAATTTTTTTCACAATTTAAAATATAAAATTAAACAGAAAAGAAAATAAATTGGATTTGGGTGACGAAATATTTGGATTTTGTCACGCAAAGTTTAAAAAAATATTTTTTATTTTTTTTATTTTTTTAAACATGTTGTGCGACGAAATTTAGACTTCGTCGCGCAAGAGATTTTTTTTTACTAGTGCGCCCTTATACTTCTACACCCCAACCACCACATCCCACTATTGACCGCCCCACCACACCCACCATTACAACCATCACAACCCTCGCCACCTCATTGCCATCGGCCTCATTACTATGTTCATTTTTGTCATTATATACAATTATATCTTTTTTTGTATTAAAATTTATCAAATACTTTTTGTAACGACCTATCCCCAAAAATTACAGTCTTTATAATTTTTAAATGTGAATTTACGGAAATGCCTTCGAGGCAAATACGTTGACTTTTGTTGACCGTCTTATCATATCACGTAAAATCTGTTATCTTGGCATATTCAGGTAGTACTCATCGATATGAGCACGTGAGCACAAACGAAACGTGATTTGGAGCTATAACGAATAAGTTATGGGTGAGGAAAAATAGGGACAAAATAGTCATTTGAATATTTTCTGGAATGCTCCAGATTTTTGGAGCAAAATCTGGAAAGCCATATATGTGTGGCACAGATTAAAGGGAAGAAAAGATGGGCGGTGGAGATGAAATATAAAGGAGAGAAAAGAGGGACGAGATGCCCAATCAGAAAGAAGAGAATGAAGAGAGTGACCAATGGGGGAGAGAAGAAAGAAGGGGAAATGAGAGAGTGGAGGAGCATCGGATCACCCTTGACTCTGTTCCTCCTTGCCGACCCGACCCAGTTTTCTTGTCTTCTCTGATGGTTTTTTGTTGGTTTTTCCAGCAAATCACGCCATCTAACCACTTAGAACCAACTCCACGACCTTCCTCCCTCATGTTTCACCCCAAAATCGAGGGAAATGGGCCCTATTTCATGGAGTTCGAAGCCGTTGGCTCTGACGACAATCCCATGAGTTCCTAGGCGGCGATCCACCATTTTTTATTGCAATCCCATTGATCCTCACCATCAAACAACTTCCCTTGAGCTTAGAAACAATTCCCAATCATTGGTTGGAGTGTCGGAGTTGATTTGAGGACGAATCAAGAAACACCCAAATTCTAGGGTCCCGACGAGTTCATGGTGATTTGAGGCTTTTCCTGGCCAAATTGGACTTGGTCATAGGTATAAAACTTGCTCTGCTTTCTAAGATCTTCATTTTTGTGAAGTTTGAGAATTTTTAGAAATAGTTAATTTTTCCGTTGAGTCAAGGCGGCCGACCGCCGTGTACGGTGGCACGTGGCGGTGGCACGTGGGCCGAGGCATTCCCTAACCTTCCTAGGTTCAATTTGATTCTCCAATTCCGTACGTGAAGTTCGATTGACGAATTTCCATCGTTTAAACCTAGTTCCATTAAGGTCTGCCACTTGATTATTATAGTATTCAACGATCCGACCATTGGATTGTCACCAAACTTTGATAAATTATAATACATAATATTTGAGGATGTTAGGAACTTACGGATTGGGAATCTGAGGTATAGATCTTCCCGAATTGGATTTGTAAGTTCATAAAATAAAACATTAACTGCCACTTGCACTTGCAATTGACGGAGATCCAACCGTTAGATCATAATGAAACTTTAGTGTGAAGTTTTAGAAGCATAATGTGGATCTTTAGAAGTTACGGATCAGAAATCTATGATGCGGATCTTCCGGATCGAGTTATGTAAGGATTGTGGACCCTACCGTCGATCTTTGACCGACGACTGACTTTTGGTCAATGGGTCTCAAATCATTTTAGAAAGTCCTTGGGGATGTGTTTTATGTAAGTAACATGTTCTATTGATAAGAATTTTGAGACGTGACTGAATATTTGTTCTAGGCGACGATCGTTTGTGATGCCTTGATATTCGTGCTACAGAGTTGTAGCGCGAACCTCAGGTGAGTGGGCATTTGTTTTCTATATATAAGCTTTACGATTTCCAGAAAACATTTTTAAATGAATTTATGCCTTGTATGCCATGTCTATACCGCTTATTACTATATTGTTGCATTTGTATGAATTGTGAATTATACTATTTGATGATGCGGAGGCTCAAGTAAGTTTCAGGTGAGTTAGCATGTGATTGGTCTTGTTGCATTGCATATTGCTATATATTTATGTATTTAGAGCTTATTATGCTGCAACCCGGTGTTAGTGTTCATCCGAGGCTAGGGCACAACTTTCACATGATTGTTCACCTCCCGCACCACACGCTTACCTTAGATCCAAGTTTTGGTGCTAGCCTATCGTATATACCACAATAGGTGGTTCCGACTCGTAGGTGACCCGCGATCTATCGCTCAACTTTCACGTGATCATAGCACTTGAGCGTACTTATTTACACCCAGCCTTTCGTACATGTCACATTAGGTGATTCCGACTCGTGTGCAGACATATGTTGATGAGCTATAGGTCTAGTTGTACAGGTCACATTAGGTGACTCCGACTGGCATACTATTTTATATTGGTTTCGCACCTGGCTTACATTTATTATTGCTGAGATATTATGACATGGCATACTTCAGTTTTTGTTTCTCTTGTGCATTGGTTTTCATACCTACATAGTAGTATTTTCTGGAAACTATGCAGGTTTTATGGCAAGGGGATATAACGTTTTCAAAAGGTTTTTATTAAAACTTTATTTTTAGGCCCACTCACCCTGTTTTTCACCCCTCCAGGTTCTAGTAGCAGAGTTTTCATACCAACGAGGATTATTAGCAAATCTTGGGGTAGACGATTACCCTTGATGGTATAATTCTCACCCTATTTTACTGTACTGTACTTATGCTCTGTCATCACGTGTGAAATGGGTTCATACCCGCTTGCTGCGCACTCTTGTTGTACTTAGGCACTTTTAGGTTTAAATTTATTCACATCATCAAAATCAATACACTTTATGGCTTTGTCACCTTCCAGGTGTCGGCCAACACAGCTCGATTCGGAGTCCTAGTGGATATCCTGGATCGGGATGTGTCACTTTTACATTAATTTTCGTACTCACAACACTTTAAAAATACAATTTATTAAATGCTCAACCGTTTTATTTTTATGGCTAATTATTCTTAAAGCACATAAAAACAGTTTTTTAAAAATGTACATCAATCTCAAACTCAATTTGACATCGTATTTGAGTTTTCTGCATGACAACATTTTGGTCAACAGGTCATCTCTAGTTCATCACTTGTGGCACATTGACTAATAAAATAATGAGCACGTAAGCAATTACGTGCATTAGAGGGTGAGCAATTACGTGCAACAACACTTCAAAAAATACAATTTATTAAATGCTCAACCGCTTTATTTTTATAACTAATTATTCTTAAAGCACATAAAAACAGTTTTTTTTTTTAAATGTACATCAATCTCAAACTCAATTTGATATCGTATTTGAGTTTTGTGCATGACAACATTTTTGTCAACAGGTCATCTCTAGTTCATCACTTGTGGCACATTGACTAATAAAATAATCAGCACGTAAGCAATTACGTGCATTAGAGGGTGAGCAATTACGTGCAACCGTGCAAGTACAGGGAAACCGTATGACAAACCGGCGTTATGTAGTTAGGCCCCGTTTGTTGCAAGGTATTAAGTGGGAGTGCTTTAAGTGGGATTAATTTTTCAAAAAAAAAAAAAGGTTTAAAGACTTAATTTTTACTTGAATACAAATTTAGAGACTAAGTCGACAGTGTACTCAGTTTATATGAAAAAGTAATGATATTGTCTAATATATGTTTATCCCATATACAATGATAATTCTTATTTATATTAGAGAGTGTCAGCTAATAATGTGTTAATGTTGTATGTTTGGACCCAACATGTTATTTTGGGCCGAGCTCAGAAATATCCTCGGCCCAAAAGTGTTTGTTTAGAATCTTGTCATGGGTTGGCTTTATCAAGGTTGGCTAAATCTTGTTATGAGGAGGTTTGTTTGTTTTGGATAAAGGTGAAGTAGTTGAGACCTGATATGATAAGGTGAATTTGGCTCGTTTAAAAGGTGGGTTCAAAGTCCCAGTTGAATTAGGATTGGCTGAGTCCTAATTAGATTAGGTTGAGGAATCCTAATCTAAGAGTGGTTCTAGCTCGGCTATGAGAAATTGCTATAAATAGGAGAGGGGGTGAATCATTCCGACTCTCTCCAATTCAACACACAAACTGCCCTGCACAAACTCTCGCACTACGCGAAACCTTTCAACAACCTTGAGATTTTTATTTTCCTTTTTCGCCAACACATCTTCAGTTTGGATAAACAGCACTGTGAAGGCAACCGGTGAACCTCTTCAATTTGGATAAACAGCACTGTCGCCGTAGAACCATTCGACCTCGAAGCACCTTCAGTTTGGATAAACAGCACTGCTCCGAGATCGACTGGTTACCTATCCAAGTCTCAGTCAAGAAGGATTTTCGAGTCCTTATTGGCAGAGGTCATCTCATCAGCCTTCTCGACAAAGTAAGGCGTTACCAGGTTACTACATTCAGCACCTTGAGAGCCAAATTTGATATTGAACTTCGGAGAACTAGCAGCCTTGTCTTTAGGCTCTAGAACCCGAAGGGCGAGACGTGTTCCTTTCTCTGCCGCAATGGCGAGATTCAGAAGTCAACAGCGTGCCCAATGCAACATCAACTTATTTTACTCACCGGCCAAGCTCGGCCGTCGAGTTGGCACGCCTTGCACACAACCGAATGACGTAGTTAGCTTTTTTTAATTACTCGGCCTGCGCGCCACGTGAGCTTGATAGTTTTTAGGGTCAACAATTTGTAAATTAAATTATTGTTGAAATTATACACTTCAAACTCATTATGCTTTATCTTGATATGATGTGGTGAATATATTATATATATGAGATAAAAGGAAAAAAAAAAACATTAGTAGAAAATCCTATTTTTAGTTCTTCATTCCTCAAGCATATAGTGCAACTTTCATCACCACATACGTATGAAGGTGCTTTTCATATAGTGCAACTTTCATCCCCACATACGTATGAAGGTGCTTTTAGTAAAATTAAGGAAAGCTGTTGCTCTAGTAGAACGTCCTCTACTGCTATATATAAGGTTTGGTCGATCTCTAAGGGCAGGCAGACCACGTAAAAAGATATTGCTTAGAGAGAGAGAGAGAGAGAGAGAGAGAGAGAGAGAGAGAGAGAGAGAGAGAGAGAGAGAGAGAGAGAGAGAGAGAGCAATGGCAGAAGTGAGTAACAAGCAGGTGATACTGAGGGATTATGTAGTCAAGGCCCTTCCCAAAGAGTCAGACTTGTGTGTGATCAACACCGCTACTATCAAGTTGAAGCTTCCTGCAGAGACTGATCAGCCAGCTGATGCGGTTACATCCTCAAAGGTACAACTAGTCCTACTTAAGAACCTCTACTTGTCTTGCGATCCCTACCAACGACTCCTTATGGAAAGCGTCCAAGGGCTCAGCGTCCCATCAATGTCCTCCTATACGCCTGGCTCTGTAAGCAAACCCATCGATCATATATATGTGTGTGTGTGTACAGTTTAAGGCAGGTGAAACACGTGAAACACATTTTAACATAATTTCTTCGTGCAGACGATACACGGATATGGAGTGGCTAAAGTTTTGGACTCTAGGAATCCAGATTTAAAGGCAGGAGACTTAGTTTGGGGGACGACCAATTGGGAAGAGTACAGTCTAATCACTACACCCCAAGTCCTCTTCAAAATCCACCACACCGATATACTCCTATCCTATTATACTGGAATTTTAGGTAATAATTTAAGTCCACGCCCAGTATATATACCTTTCTTTGTATACATAATATAGTATAGTAGAGAATACGTACCTATTGCATACTATTGGTCGAATACACCCCTATTATCTGATACGGACTGTAACTTCTCAACTAATGAATCGAGAAATTTTCATTGCAATTTGCAGGTATGCCTGGTATGACCGCTTATGTTGGTTTCTACGAAATATGTTCTCCTAAGAAAGGAGAATACGTCTTCATTTCAGCAGCAGCTGGTGCTGTTGGTCAGCTTGTTGGACAATTTGCAAAATTGATGGGTTGTTATGTTGTTGGAAGTGCTGGTAGTAACGAAAAGGTACTAAAACCAATCCGTTTCATAACCATTTCATTTGGGTCTTCATTGTAGAACACGGTTTTTTAGATTAGCATTTCATTCACATGAAAATTAAGTATATTCGGCTTCTGGGCTGATCTTGTTATAGGTCGATCTTTTGAAGAATAAGTTCGGATTTGACGAGGCTTTTAACTACAAAGAAGAAAATGACTTGAATGTGGCTTTGAAAAGGTAATTTACATTTCGTTACGTTTCCTACATAATATACCATCCCTCATTTTTGTATTTCAGTAAGACCTTATTCTTTTTCAATCTTTCAATTTTTAGAAACATTGAATCTGATATATTTATATTTATGACTAAGTTTTGTATCATATATTTTAACTTTTAACTTGTACCCATTTTTTAAGGAATTTGTTATTGCCACTTCAAAAATCTCATTTTTTACTCCAAACTTTTTATAATTAGAAAGAAAACTACACTTGTGAGGAGTATAGAATGAGATTTTTGAAGTGCTAATAACAGTTTCCTTTTTTTAATTGGCAACTTTTTTTGTAATATGAAAAAAAATTCTTTTCATTTTTAATTTGTACTCAGTATTTTTAATCTTTTATTTGTACTCATAATTGCTTTATAATGTACCCATTTTCTTTCGATCTACTCCAACTCTTGAAGTAAAACTCAAATTTTAGGTTCTAAACTTACCCCAACTTGCTCCAACCCTTGGGGCAAATATTAATTAAAACTCAAAACTCATTTATGGACCAAATTTAGCCCAGGATTTCCCCTGGGTTAGTGGGCAGCGCCCACCATATATGTATATTTTTTTCTAGTTTTATATTTATAAATTCATTGAATCCAACGGCTAAGATCTAATTTGATGAAATCCAATGGTAAAAAAAAAAATCTAACGGTCCAAATTTAAATTCAAAGGCTAAAGTAATTAAAAAAAATCTTTTATGTGTTTCATATTCTTTTATAGTGTTTCACGAGTTTCATGGTGTCCGTTAGTGATTTTTCAATATTTGTCGGAATCTAAATATTTTTAGGTTAACACGTTCAGAAAATTAAATTAGGATAGTCTACATAATTTTTTTCTTTTAGAAAAGTTACTTCAAGAAAAAAAAAAAGTCTAAATTCATTCTTTAATAATCTGTGGCTAAAATTTTAACCCAGAAGAGTTGGAGCAAAAAAGTTGTTTCTGGATTAAAACCTAAATTTTAGGTTTTAACCGAAGTGTTGGAGATGGTCTAAATGTAAAATCTATTCACTTTTTTTATTTATAATGTACCCATACTTTATAATAAAATGTACTCTTTTTTAGTTTAAACCTACCAATATTTAAAAATAAAAATAAAACATTGTATTTTAAAAAACACAAAATCTGATTAGATTTCACACAATTCAAATTTGAGGAAAAAAAATTATAAATCCCGATTTGGTATTAATCTTTGAATGATTTTAGGAAGGGTTTAATAATTTTTGTTATTTTTTTTATTACTCTCCCTTCAAACTTAGTATAGTAGATTAGTATAGAATATCGCATGTAATAAAAAAAACACATATGCTAAATATATATTTGTGATTACGATTGAAGATATTTCCCGGAAGGCATTGATATATACTTTGAAAATGTTGGGGGTAAAACGCTGGATGCTGTGCTCCTTAACATGAGACTCCATGGGCGCATTTCTGGTTGTGGAATGATTTCACAGTACAATCTTGACAAGCCTGAAGGGGTAATTAATTTGATGCAGCTCATATACAAGCGCATTCGTTTCCATGGATTTTCAGTTCCTGATCACTATCACCTCTATCCTAAATTCCTTGATTTTATGTTGCCTCACATTAGACAAGGGAAGATTGTTTATGTGGAAGACATAGTTGAAGGCCTTGAGAATGGTCCAGCAGCGCTTGTTGGACTTTTCAAGGGTCGTAACTTTGGAAGACAAGTAGTTGTAGTCTCTCATGACTGATGTATTCGGTCAATAATTGATTTAGTCTACTTATGTTGCCATTTCAGCCATCATTATTCTACCTTGTAATTCAGAATAAACGTCACACGTGTTGGAGGACAAAATTTTACATCATATATATAACATAATAATGTACAGTTTGTACGTGGAAAAATCATTACTAATTGTTGGATTATGATTATAAAAGACATACGCAGGTGCGCGGTAGAGGCGTTGGATTATTTTTTTTTTCTTCCTTTGTAACTTCTTTCTCTTGACAAATTTGTAGAGAATCATACTTGGAATAGAGAAAATATTTTCTCTCACTAGTAAAAAACAGCTTGCGCGACAACGAACAATATTTCGTCACACGAGACGTACTTGCGCGACGGAAAAAATGTTTCGTCGAGCAAAATTAACAAGATAAGAAAAAGAAAAAAAATTGTGCGACGAAAATGTTCGTCGTGCAACAATACTTCGTGCGACAAATATTTGTTGTCGTCGCGTAAAATCAACAAGAAAACGCGAGGTAATTTTTTTGGCGCGAAAAACTTGCGCGACGAAAAGGGGACATTGGAACGACCAAGGGTTCGTCACGCAAGTTCCTATGAGTTTTCAATCAAACCATTCACTGTAGGTGAATCAGAGGAATCAATACCGCATTTAATACAGATGTTTACGCGACAAAGCCTTCATTAGGCAAAGGCCCTAACCTTCCTATAAATATGCGCTTTTGCTGTCCTTATTCCTCACTATTCTATTCTCCTTATTCTTCAAGAATAGATGGAGGATAAAAATTATAAGGATCAGAGCGTGCCCGCCACCAACCTAAATAATTTGAGGCAACATTTTGAGTTCGTGCATGCAAGCCATGGGGAATAATTGTCCCACTGCTGAGTGTCGTTCTTTGATGTGAAAATTACTTGACACACTCAAATTAAAACCCTATTAAACATGTAATTGTAGTATTAAGCAAGTAGGGATCGTTCTAAACCAGGGATTAACTAGGGCTGCTAATCAAAACAAATATGACTCAACAACACAAAACTAGACTTAGAAACACAAAACTAAACACTTAAGACTTAAAACTGACTCAAACTACTCAAAACAACACAAATAAGTGAAATTGACTCAAAACTTACTCTAGGGAGTTAATTGGATGAATTTAAGACTACTAAGACTCAAAACACTAAATTGGATATATTTCAACACTTTTCTAACTAATCTAACACACTTAATTAAAGGGGGATTGATTTGGACGAAATTAATTAAATTGAACAGATTGCAAAATTAAATCAAACTAGGTACGAAATCAGGTGAATTGGATGGTGAAATAGGCTAGCTAGAGGGTCATTCTCCACACATGAACATATGCAACATAATTCAATTTCCAGTATTGTTTCTTTAAACCATGAATGACAATGCCCCAAATTAATCGTGAATGCACTAATTAACTCCCCAGATTTCCCTAAATTCATTGAATTGAATGGACAACGCATCGCAACCAAATTATTCTTCTCAAGTTCCCTATATGAACAACATGATAGAGATACATTCAAAGATCATTAAGTTTCATGGAAATCATAAGCATTGACAAGGCTATCATAACTATGAACTGCATGATACTCCAACCAAGAATCTACTTAACACGATTGTGACTAGCAATCTCCACTACTTTTAATTATAAGTTCCTAACTATTAGGTGAAAGTCCCTTATAATTTAGCATCAAGTTTATGCATGCAAACTAAGTATGCATCCTTAATCAACACGCAAGAATAAGTTGTCAATCAAACAGATAAGTAAATCACATTCATGTTTTACGAAACAATAGCTGAAGGTAATCAATTCATATTAAACATATGTCCATGGCTTTGAATTCACCTCTAACTAAAAAGGAATTAGTTCCACATGTTCATAACAATTGAAAAGCAACATAAAATAAACATGGAAACGAAACGAGGGAAGAAAGAACTCTTAGAACTCAAATGGTTGCAGGTGGCTTGCGCACAAGGTCCTTGCTCTAATGGAAGCCACGACAAGCTTCTCTTTTTCTCCAGGGGCTGCGGCAAAGGGTTGTAGAATGGTGTGAATTGTGGCTGAATGTGTTTCTGAATTATATGGGGGGTGGTGAACGAAATTTGGCTGAAAATATGTATATATAGGCACGGCAAACCCTAGGGAGAATCAAACTAGGGTTACTGATAGGAGCATATTTATGCGACTTAGTTGGCTTGTTCTTGTGCATTTATGTCGTGTTTCCTTAGTTATTTTAATGTTTAAAGTCATTTTCGTGTGTTTTCAGATTTTAAGGACAAAGTAGGCAAGAAGATGCATTTTGGAGCATTTTGGATCAAAATGGAGCTTGGAATGCATGTCACATATTTGGAACCAAGGTTTGGACGAAATTGAAGACTTAAAGAGGCTAAGAATGTGAAGAATTAGTGTACAAAGGATCATGAACTCAGCCACAAAAGGACACACATCCTTGCCGTGCAATCCACATAGCATTCCCTTTGGATTCCCATGCATGCTTAATCATCCTTGTCCCCTAAAATATTTCTGATTTCATGCCTCAATACACTCAATTATCACACTCAATTGCTGCATACCTCTTGTTCCCTTCACCCATCAGATTTCATAACCATTCCATGCACGAATTGATGCTCCATCATCCACATTTGGGATCCAATGCCTTGTGCAACACATGTTGCTACACCTTTAACTAATTTCTGAAACATTTCACCTCCCCTTTTCATTTCCATGCAATGAACACAATCATTCATGCTCCCTAGCTGAAATACCACTCCATTTTACCCTCCATACTTTGCATCATTGCTCCATTGTCATCCTTGGACCATTGCACACCACAAATTCACCCTCATTGCTGTGCATTTCCCCACTGCCTAATCTAATTCTCTACGGTTTTTGGGGCCTATATATACATGTTTACAACCCTTGGCAAAGGGTTGAACCTCCGATATTCATCATTCATCACAGAAAATTCGTCCATGCACACCCTAGGCAGCCAAACACCCAAAAAACACCATTCTAGTGCCCAGAAAACATAACAGCCACTCCACCTTCTTCCACCCTTTTTGCCGAGTTCTCCACCACCTTCCAACCATCAAACACTCCTCCACACTCACCCTAAACCTTTCCATACCATTCCCCATCCATTCTACACCATAAAACTACCCAAAACCTGTCCATAACCCAATCTGCCGCAAGCAAGGGAAAGGAGGAATCTTGGATGCACTTGCTGCCAAGATGGAGCATTCTAGGTGTTTTCTTTCTTTAGATTTTAATGTCTAATTCATGTAATCTTTGTTTTGCTTTAAGTATGATTGGCTAATTTCGTTTTTGGCTAAGGGTGTATTCAAAACCATGATTATATATGTGAAATGAGTTGATTACTTCCAGTTATTGTTACATAAGTCGTGAATACAATTTGCTTAACCATTTGATTTAGAACTTATTCTTGTATGTTGATTGAGAGTGCACGCTTAATTTGCATGCTTGAATTTGGTGCTAGGATATAAGATTGTTTCACCTAATTGTTATGAATTTATATTCACAAGTAGTGAAGGTCGCTAGTCACGATCGTGTTAAGTAGATTCCTGGCAAGAGTATCATGCTTTTCATAGTTACAAATGCCTTGTCGATGCTTATGATTTCCAAAGAACGTAATGATTCTAACTTGTGTTTTTATCATGCTGTCATATAGAGAACTTGTTAGGAATAATTTGTTTGCGATGCATATTCATCCAATTCAATGATCCTAGGGAAATCTGAAGGTTAATTTAAGCGGACCTAATTAACTTGGAGTGTCGAGGTTCATAACTTATTGAATTGATAACTGGAAATTGATTTATGTTGCATATATTTCATGTGTGGAGAAGAACCCCTTAGCCATTCCATCATCCATTGATTCTTCATAACTTTGTATTACAATCTGTTTCTCTTACAATCTGCCATATAAGTTTATTTTCGTCCAAATCAAATCCCCAATTTTTTTGAATTCCTAGATTAATTGGAAAGTGTGTTGGTTTATGTTTTTAAGTGTTTTGGTACAAGTTAAAACCCAATTTCGTCCAATTTGATGCTTTGTGTTCAAAACTGCCCAGAAAGTGTTTTAAGGCAGTTTTGAATCTTTTGATTGCTGTTTTGAGTTTTTGGTTTGTTTTAGTATTTTAAACGTGAGTTTTGCATTCTTTGAGTCTAATCTAGTGCTTTAAACTTTGTTTTTACATTTCTAAGTCAGTTTTCAAGTGTTTAGCAATCCCTCCTAATCCCCGGTCTAGAACGATCCCTATTTACATACTTTGCTACAATTGATAAAAAGAGTGTTTAATTTTGTGTGTTAACTTATTTTTCACATCAAATTTTGGCGCCGTTGCCGGGGATTAGCAACTTTGCTAATCTCTTGGATTGTTTTCTTTCGAATTATTGTATTTTGTTTAAGTTTCTGTTTAAGTTGCTGATTTGTTTTGTTTTCTTTGTTTTTAGGTACTAGTGCATGACTCGAAGTTCCCGACCTGTTCGTGAGCATATTTTGGACTTTGACGACGACTTCGAGAGAACTTTGAGAAGAAGGAGGAAACAAAAGCACAAGGAGGATCCCACGGCACAAGTGGGTGGAGAAGCGCAAGGTATAGCCATGGACAGCCGTACGCTCAAGGAGCTTGCCGCCTCGGGTATGGATAATCCCGCACCATTGTGTATCCAATATCCCATGGCTGCTTAAGGTAAAACCGAAGAGTTCGAGTTAAAGTCAAGTTTGTTCCACCACATTCCAAAGTTCCATGGGCTGTCCATGGAGGATCCGAACAAACATTTGAAAGAATTTGAAGTGGTGTGCTCAAGTATGACTCCGGTTACCGTTGACGGAAGTATTTTAAAGATGAAGGTTTTTCCATTCTCTTTAATGGACAAAGCCAAGGATTGGTTATACGAGTTGGCTCCCGGTACAGTTACATCTTGGGAGAGTATGAAGAGGGCGTTTCTGGAGAAGTTTTTCCCAACTTCTCGCATCATTCTTCTTCGTAAAAAAATAAGTGGAATTCAACAAGATGAAGGTGAGTCTTTTCCTACATATTATGAACGATTTAAATCACTTGTTGCTTCTTGTCCACAACATCAGATGAAGGAGGAATTGCTTTTCCAATACTTCTACGAAGGGCTCCTACCACTAGAACGTCAAATGCTCGATGCCTCGGCGGGTGGAGCATTGGTAGACAAAACGCCCATGGCTGCAAAAATCTTGATTGCTAATCGAGCGTTGAACGCTCAACAATACGAAGGTGTAGGCCAAAGAGGACCCCCACGGCAACAAGTGCATTAGGTAAGTTCCACTTCCAATATTCAATCTCAGTTAGCTAATCTTACTTCTCTTGTTTCACAGATGGCCGAGGGAATGAAGATTCAAGGACCCATGATGTGTGGCATATGTTCTATCCAAGGACATGCATCCGAAAAGTGTCCTCAACTCACTGAGAATGGTGGATGGGAGAGCGCTAATGCCATTGGGTTTCAAAGCCAAAATCAGCCAAGACATGATCCATATACCAACACGTATAATCCGGGGTGGAGAGACCATCCAAACTTCAAATGGAGAGAGCCACAACAAGCCCAACCACAAGGAGGCTTTAGGCAACAACCCTCGGGCTTCTACAATAAACCATACGCACCCCCTCAAGTCGAACCACAATCTGCCCTAAATACTTCAGGTAATGCTTTAGATAATGATACACTTGTTAAGTTACTAACCACTTTGACTAATGGGCAAGAAAATCAAAACAAAAGGGTGGATCAACTAGAGAAACAAATGGGACAGATTGTCGAGGTTGTTGGGCAGATTAGAGACCAAGGAAGGCTTCCTAGTTCTACCATTCCAAACCCGAAGGGAGGCTTTGAAAGTTCAAAGGCCATACTCTTGAGAAGTGGAAAAGAGATTGGGGCAGGTTCTTCATCAAAAACAGGTCACAAAGAGGATGAAAAACTTCAATTTGAGGAGGAGGAAGCATGCCCACCCACGGCAAAGGTGGACACACCTATGCCGCAAGCCCCCATGGCTCCAAATCTGTCCAATTCATCCAATAAAGGTAAGAATGTGTCAAATCCAGTTTCTACTAATGTTGTGCCTTCGAATGCTCATTTTCCTAGCATGTTTGTGCAAACAAAGAAGGAAGAAGCTGAAAAGGACATCATTGAGACACTTAGGAAAGTTCAAGTCAACATACCCTTGTTGGATGCCATTAAGCAAGTCCCGAGATACGCTAAGTTTTTAAAGGAGCTATGCACCACTAGGAAGAGGATTTCAACTAAGGAAGTGGTAAAGGTAGGTGAGAATGTCTCCGCCATCTTGCAACGCTAACTACCCCCCAAATGCAAAGATCCGGGTAGCTTTACAATTCCGTGCGTCATTGGTAACACCCCTTTCAAATCTGCCATGCTAGATTTAGGAGCCTCTATAAATGTTATGCCATACTCCATTTATGTATCCATGAACTTAGGCGAGTTGAAACATGATGGTGTAATCATACAATTGGCCGATAGATCTAACGCTTATCCAAAGGGAGTGTTGGAAGACGTTTTGGTGCAGGTTGATCATTTAGTCTTCCCAGCAGATTTTTATGTGCTCGAAATGGATGAATCGGATCATGCTCCTTCATTGCCCATCCTCCTTGGAAGGCCATTCATGAAGACGGCCCGAACGAAGATTGACGTGTATAGTGGAACGTTGTCCATGGAATTTGATGGGGAAGTTGTTAATTTTAATCTTTCTGATTCCATTAAGTACCTTAGTGAGGACCATTCATGTTTCTCTATTGATATAATTGACTCTTTGGCGCAGGGATATCTTGAAGATTTGAATGACGATGCGCTTGAAAAAGTCATTACACAAGGAATGGAACTCACAACCAAGGGGGCAGATTCTAGTGTAACCCACGGCATACATGGACTAGGCCAAGTCGTGCCTCCTAGTGATGAAATTTTTGAGTTGGTTGCTGCCCTTGAGTCACTATCTAAGCATGGTGATAAGTCTCCTAACTTTAATTCCATTCCAATTTCGACTAACAAGTTGCTTCCATCCATCGTTCAGGCACCCATACTTGATCTCAAACCCCTACCAAGCCATTTGAAGTACATCTTTTTGGGGGAAAACGAGACACTACCTGCCATCATCTCCTCATCCCTCACGGCACAAGAGGAGGAGAAGCTAGTGCGTGTGTTGAAGGAATTCAAATCTGCCCTAGGATGGACATTGGCCGATATTAAAGGTATAAGCCCTACGACTTGTATGCATCACATATTTCTTGAGGAGGGGGCCAAACCAACTAGAGAGGCTCAACGCCGTCTTAACCCTCCGATGATGGAAGTTGTGAAAAAAGAGATAATCAAACTTCTAGATTGTGGGGTAATTTATCCCATCTCCGATAGCCGTTGGGTTTCACCTATCCAATGTGTACCCAAGAAATCTGGAGTGACGGTTGTGGAGAATGCGGAGAATGAGCTTGTGCCCACCCGAATTCAAACTGGTTGGCGAGTGTGCATTGATTATAGGAAGCTAAATGCAACCACAAGGAAAGATCACTTCCCATTACCGTTCCTAGATCAAATGCTCGAAAGGTTAGCAGGTCATTCCTTTTATTGCTTTCTTGATGGATACTCCGGTTATAATCAGATTGTTATTGCCCCGGATGATCAAGAAAGGACCACTTTTACTTGTACCTTTGGAACGTTTGCATATCGACGCATGCCATTCGGTTTGTGCAATGCTCCTGCCACGTTTCAAAGGTGTATGGTTAGCATCTTTTTTGATTATGTTGAGAGAATTATTGAGATATTCATGGATGATTTTAGTGTGTTTGGTAATTCATTTGATAATTGCTTGGATAATCTCACTTTAATCTTGAAACGTTGTGTTGAAACAAACCTTGTGTTAAATTGGGAGAAATGCCATTTTATGGTTAAACAAGGTATTGTTTTGGGTCATATTATCTCTGAACGTGGAATTGAAGTTGATAAGTCTAAAATAGATCTTGTACGCTACTTACCCTCTCCCACTTCGGTGAAAGAGGTTCGTTCTTTCCTTGGTCATGCAGGATTCTACCGACGATTTATCGAGGACTTTTCCAAGATTGCACAACCCCTATGCCGTCTCCTACAAAAGGAAGTGACTTTCGAGTTCAACGAGGCATGTGAGCAAGCTTTCAAGCATCTCAAGGACCTCCTCACCACGGCACCCATCATAACTCCCCCGGATTGGTCAATTCCCTTTGAATTGATGTGTGATGCATCAGATTATGCACTTGGCGCTGTTTTGGGTCAAAGAAAAAATAAACAGCCACATGTTATTTATTATGCTTCACGCACTTTGAATGATGCTCAGTTGAATTATTCTACAATCGAAAAAGAACTTTTGGCGGTTGTATTTGCTTCAGATAAATTTAGATCATATCTAATTGGTACTAAAGTTATTGTTTTCATTGACCATGCAGCCTTGAAGTACTTGTTCACCAAGAAAGAAGCTAAACCTAGACTCATTTGTTGGATGCTTCTACTTCAAGAATTTGACATCAAAATCAAGGACAAGAAGGGGAGTGATAATGTTGTTGCCGACCACCTAAGCAGGTTGGTGCGCGAAGAGGAGGATCTTCCCATCTCCGAAACATTTCCGGATGAACAACTCTTGTCCGTTCAAGTAAGTGCTCCTTGGTACGCAGATTTGGTGAATTATTTGGTGACTAAACAAGTTCCTAGCACCCTAAACAAATTCCAACGTGATAAACTTAAAAAGGATGCTAGATTTTATGTTTGGGATGACCCATACTTGTGGAAATATTGTTCAGATCAGGTTATAAGAAGATGTGTGCATGAATCAGATTTTCACTCAATTTTAAGTTTTTGTCACACATATGCATGTGGGGGTCACTTTGGCACCCAAAGGACAGCTTTTAAGGTTCTTGAATGTGGTTTTTATTGGCCTACTTTGTTTAAAGATGCTAGAACCTTTTGTTTAACATGTGATCGATGCCAAAGGACAGGTAATATTGGCCAAAAAGATCAAATGGCGCAGGTACCCATCTTTGTTGTTGAAATCTTTGATGTTTGGGGTATCGATTTTATGGGTCCTTTTCCTTCATCTTTTGGTTTCACTTACATATTACTTGCCGTTGATTATGTTTCCAAGTGGGTGGAAGCGAAAGCCACTCGAACTAACGATTCTAAAGTTGTGGCAGATTTTGTGAAAACTAATATCTTTTCTAGGTTTGGGATGCCTAGGGGGCTAATCAGTGATGGCGGGTCTCATTTTTGCAACCGTACCATTGAGGCATTACTCAAGAAGTACCATGTGACGCATAAGGTCTCCACACCTTACCACCCCCAAACCAATGGCCAAGCCGAGATATCGAATCGTGAGATCAAACAGATTTTGGAGAAGACCGTTGGGCCAAATAGAAAAGATTGGAGCTTACGGTTGGATGATGCATTATGGGTGTATCGAACGGCTTACAAGACCCCCATTGGTATGTCTCCTTTTCGACTTGTGTATGGCAAGCCTTGCCATCTTCCCGTGGAATTAGAACATAGAGCTCATTGGGCCATCAAGACCTTCAATTTGAATGTGGACCAAGCTGGAATTCATCGAAAGCTTCAATTGAGTGAACTTGATGAGATAAGGCATGAAGCTTATGAGAATGCTAGAATTTACAAAGAGAAGACCACGGCATTCCATGATAAGATGCTTCGAGGCAAGACTTTCGAAATTGGGCAGAAAGTGTTGTTGTTCAACTCCCGTCTTCGTCTATTCCCTGGTAAGTTACGTTCCAAGTGGGTTGGCCCATTTGTTGTTACTAATCTTTTTATGCATGGTGCAGTCCAAATTAAGAGCTTGAGAACCGGGCAAGAATTCAAGGTGAATGGACATCGCTTGAAGCCGTACTACGAGCACTTTGTGGAGCATGTTGTGGAGGATATCCCACTGCATGCCGTGGGTTCCCATGAAGGTTGATCAATGTGGTATCGTCCGGCTGGAAGACGTTAAAGCAAGCGCTTCAAGGGAGGCAACCCATTTATTCTGCTTGATTGTTAATATTTTTGCGTATTTAATTATTTTTGGGGTATGACTTTCTATTTTGAAACATTAACAAATATGCAAAAGGTTTTTAATATTAAACTTCATGGAAATGAACAGGAAACTGGGAAATAAAGAAACACAACATAAGACAAGAGGGAGCCTTCACAATGGCTGCTTGGGAGAAGTCTCAGTAGTTGGCGGAATCTCAGCAGTCGATAGAGCCACAGAAGGAGGAGGTACCGGAGGTTGATCATTTGTAGCTTCACTACGCGGTACAGCCTCAGAAGACGACGGCAAATGCTGTTGGAACAAACCCACAAACCTCCGATGATCAAGTAAAACTGACCATCAGATTCATGCAGCTGGTCAATTTTCCTCTTCATGTTTGTGGCATAGTTGTGTGCAAGTTTGTGCAATTGTTTATTTTCATGCTTGAGTCCTCTAATCTCCTCTTTGAGACTCAGTACTTCAGCCGCCAACGATTCAACTTGACGGGTTCGAGCAAATAGGCGTTGGGCTATGTTGGACACAGAACCCGCACACTGCACGCTAAGAGCCAGAGACTCTTTAACAGCCAATTCATCAGACTGTCTAGAGAGCAGTCTGTTATCTCTGGTGGTGACAAGGTTCTGGGCCACCACCGCAGCGATCATGTCATTTTTCATCACTGAATCCCCAACGGTAAGAGGACCAGTAGGGGATATGAAGGGCGGACGCCATATGTTGTTTGGAGAAGGAGGGGCTGCTCCTTCACCAAGGTTCAAGTCAAAACGACGGTCGGAAGGGCCAGACATTTTTCAGAGGTGTTAAAGAAAGAGGAGATCGGACAAGACAAGATCGTAGAAGTACAAAACGGGAGTTTTTACAGGCAGAAATTCAAGTGTGCTTTGAACGTCCTGCATACCTCTATAAAAATCAGCACGCGATGGGATTTCAGAAATCGAAGAGGAGAGCTCAGAAATCGAAGAAGCCATTCAAAAATCGAAGAGGCGCCAGCTTTCTCAAAAGTTGAGCTTGCTCACAAACCACCAATTCTAGATATCGAAGAGTGTCAGCTTTCTCAGCCTCGTCAGCACCCATCACACGCAACTCAGCTTTGCGAAAATCACGGGCAGTCTGTCGAAGCGCCGATTCCAACCATCTGTCTCTCTCAGCCTCGTCAGCACTTGTCACATGCAATCTCTGCCCTCAAAGAAGCTCAGAACTCGAAGCGCAAATTCCGGATATTAAAGAGGCCTCTGCTTTATCAAGACGTGTCAGCATATGTCAAATTGCACATCTGCGTTGCGTAAATCACGTACAATCTGTAAAAAAATTCTAGAGAAGCGGAATGCACGTGAAAACTACTGTTAAATTATCCCAGGCTGGCCGACGCGAGTAATGGAACAATGCCTTCCTAGCCATTAAGAAAATTCTATAAATGTTGAACTTCAAAGTGAAGCAGTCTCACCCAACTTTCAGCCTCACTTAACCTTTCATCCTCTCTGAAATGGCTTTCCAACAAACCCTCTCGAGTCACTCTGTATTTCTCATCCCCTGGGATACCCCTGCAAACAACCCATCCAGAGCACAAGTATTTCATATCATAAAGGTTGAGAGCACGAGTATCTCATATCATGCTTTCTCCCTGTCCTTTCTCCAGCCAACACCTGCTCTCGAGTACTCATCATCTTGTGCTTCCTCTTCGTCTCTCACGTATAAGGGAAGTGAAGATGATACCTCGAAACATGTGGAGACAACATGCTGATTCATCCTCAACTAGGGACAAGGAGAAAGAAAGCAAGAGGTGGGCACTTGGAAAGATCGAAGAAAGAAACAGACCAACACCTTTACCTCGTGCCTGCCCGTCGTGCAGAAGAAACAAACAGAGAAGAATACAGCTTGAACAATCAACCCAGCAAAAGGAGTCTGAGATGAAGAACTAGAGAAGCTGCCACATCTGCTTGGAGAACAAATAAGGAATTGCAACATCACCAAAGAGCAAAGCTTCGCCGTACAATTCCAATCCAGTTCAAGATCAAAGCTGTGGAAAGTCAACAAGATCAACTATCTCCAAAACCAGATTTGCGTTCTTAAACTCTACTCTGTCTGGTTTTTACTTTGCCATATTTGTCATGTTTATTTGTCGTTTGTTATTTGCTTGTTTTTGGTGTGAGTATATGCTTGAAACATTGAGGACAATGTTCGATTTAAGTGTGGGGGAATTGGTAACTACTGTTTTGCATGAAAATTCGTAGAAAATTATCACCCATTACTTCTAGTGTTGTTCCTTGCTGTTTAAGTGTTTTTAAGCTGTTTTGGAATGTTTTAGTATGTTTTGACATAAAAATCCGAAAATTTCATAAAAATTTGAAAAAATTGTTTTGAAAAACCCAAAAAGAGTTGTTTTTGTTTGTTTATTTTGTGTCTTAGGGTACCTTCCAACACAATGATGAGGATTTGGTTTTTAATTACATGACTGTTAAAAAGAATTATAAACATGGATGAAAGTTTGATATGCTCTTTGGTTTATACTTGGTTGTAGTTATAATTTATGAATTCACATGCAATCATAAAGGAAAAATTAGTTTTTGTAACATGCTTGAAGAAAGGAACTCAAACAAATGCTACAACCTTGTGAGACTTGAGCCTAAACGTTATTTGGAGAGTTGATAATCTGTGCATTATTGTTTTCTAAAGTCGTTGCATGATCTCATTTTTCTTTGCTTGGTTACTACTTAGAAGGCGTTTCATCATTTAGTTCCAAATGCTAGAACTCATGCCCATTTCATTCAAAGCATGATATTGATTTGCATAACACATATTCAAGATGAAGTTGTGTAGTTACCACCACCAAAGCCAAATTGCCTTGTATCCTACTTCATCATTTGTTTAAGTTAACCCCATTGAGCCTTTTTAGCCTACGTTCTTTGTTAACCCACGTTATCCTCACCTAGCCTAGATTAGGACCATCCATACCCTTGTTCTTAAAGCATAGTAAAGCATGATTCAAATTGAATTCCTTGTGATTATGTATGGCAGAAAATAAGTGTGGGGGAAGTGTTTCTCATGTAAGTAGTGTGCCATAGGCACGGGTGAAAAAAAAAAAAAAAAAAAGAAGTTGAATTTGACCCTAAGAGTTGTTTAAATCTTTCCCTTACGTCTAAAAGTTGATTTCTGCAATCTAAGTGAATTCTAAGTTCAAGTTCATTATTTTATTTGCTATTGCTTTAAGAACGTTTGTTTTCCCTTACCTTCATTTGTTAGCCAACACCCCAAGCCCGTTACAACCTTTGACTTCATCTTGAGTATCATGCGTTTAAATATGTGGAGTTTGAAATTGATATGAGCATATGGTGTCACTGGTTCTCGCATCTAAGTAGTAGCATTCCATTCATGAGATCATATCTAAACATGTTCCAGAAATCGCTTTCTTTGTAATACATATATGTGAGCATTCGTTTTCATGTTTACATCAATCTTCTCACATATGACTAGTATAGGGTGTGTAGTTGGAAATCTGAGTGAAAATTGAGTGCATACTTTGTAAGGACTTGAGCGAACTCTCTAAGGCATGTCACTACATTCAAAACATTGTTTTAATTGATTAACGTGAACAAGTAAGTAGTGACTGTGATTAAGTATGTGCTTAAGTGTAGAGATGACTCAAATATGTGGGGATGATAATCTTTAACATGTCATGTGCATTGGAAATCCCTGTGGCAAATGTTGGAAGGTTTAGGTTGTGTTGTATTTGTTTAGTTTCGTTTTATTTCTTTGTTTGCTCGGGGACTAGCAAAAGCTAAGTGTGGGGGAATTTGATAGGAGCATATTTATGCGACTTAGTTGGCTTGTTCTTGTGCATTTATGTCGTGTTTCCTTAGTTATTTTAATGTTTAAAGTCATTTTCGTGTGTTTTCAGATTTTAAGGACAAAGTAGGCAAGAAGATGCATTTTGGAGCATTTTGGAGCAAAATGGAGCTTGGAATGCAAGTCACATATTTGGAACCAAGGTTTGGACGAAATTGAAGACTTAAAGAGGCTAAGAATGTGAAGAATTAGTGTACAAAGGATCATGAACTCAGCCACAAAAGGACACACATCCTTGCCGTGCAATCCACATAGCATTCCCTTTGGATTCCCATGCATGCTTAATCATCCTTGTCCCCTAAAATATTTCTGATTTCATGCCTCAATACACTCAATTATCACACTCAATTGCTGCATACCTCTTGTTCCCTTCACCCATCAGATTTCACAACCATTCCATGCACCAATTGATGCTCCATCATCCACATTTGGGATCCAATGCCTTGTGCAACACATGTTGCTGCACCTTTAACTAATTTCTGAAACATTTCACCTCCCCTTTTCATTTCCATGCAATGAACACAATCATTCATGCTCCCTAGCTGAAATACCACTCCATTTTACCCTCCATACTTTGCATCATTGCTCCATTTTCATCCTTGGACCATTGCACACCACAAATTCACCCTCATTGCTGTGCATTTCCCCACTGCCTAATCTGATTCTCTACGGTTTTTGGGGCCTATATATACATGTTTACAACCCTTGTCAAAGGGTTGAACCTCCGATATTCATCATTCATCACAGAAAATTCGTCCATGCACACCCTAGGCAGTCAAACACCCCAAAAACACCATTCTAGTGCCCAGAAAACATAACAGCCACTCCACCTTCTTCCACCCTTTTTGCCGAGTTCTCCACCACCCTCCAACCATCAAACACTCCTCCACACTCACCCTAAACCTTTCCATACCATTCCCCATCCATTCTACACCATAAAACTACCCAAAACCTGTCCATAACCCAATCTGCCGCAAGCAAGGGAAAGGAGGAATCTTGGATGCACTTGCTGCCAAGTTGGAGCATTCTAGGTGTTTTCTTTCTTTTGGATTTTAATGTCTAATTCATGTAATCTTTGTTTTGCTTTAAGTATGATTGGCTAATTTCGTTTTTGGCTAAGGGTGTATTCAAAACCATGATTATATATGTGAAATGAGTTGATTACTTCCAGTTATTGTTACATAAGTCGTGAATACAATTTGCTTAACCATTTGATTTAGAACTTATTCTTGTATGTTGATTGAGAGTGCACGCTTAATTTGCATGCTTGAATTTGGTGCTAGGATATAAGCTTGTTTCACCTAATTGTTATGAATTTATATTCACAAGTAGTGAAGGTCGCTAGTCACGATCGTGTTAAGTAGATTCCTGGCAAGAGTATCATGCTTTTCATAGTTACAAATGCCTTGTCGATGCTTATGATTTCCAAAGAACGTAATGATTCTAACTTGTGTCTTTATCATGCTGTCATATAAAGAACTTGTTAGGAATAATTTGTTTGCGATGCATATTCATCCAATTCAATGATCCTAGGGAAATCTGAAGGTTAATTTAAGCGGACCTAATTAACTTGGAGTGTCGAGGTTCATAACTTATTGAATTGATAACTGGAAATTGATTTATGTTGCATATATTTCATGTGTGGAGAAGAACCCTTAGCCATTCCATCATCCATTGATTCTTCATAACTTTGTATTACAATTTGTTTCTCTTACAGTCTGCCATATAAGTTTATTTTCGTCCAAATCAAATCCCCAATTATTTTGAATTCCTAGATTAATTGGAAAGTGTGTTGGTTTATGTTTTTAAGTGTTTTGGTACAAGTTAAAACCCAATTTCGTCCAATTTGATGCTTTGTGTTCAAAACTGCCCAGAAAGTGTTTTAAGGCAGTTTTGAATCTTTTGATTGCTGTTTTGAGTTTTTGGTTTGTTTTAGTATTTTAAACGTGAGTTTTGCATTCTTTGAGTCTAATCTAGTGCTTTAAACTTTGTTTTTACATTTCTAAGTCAGTTTTCAAGTGTTTAGCAATCCCTCCTAATCCCCGGTCTAGAACGATCCCTATTTACATACTTTGCTACAATTGATAAAAAGAGGGTTTAATTTTGTGTGTTAACTTATTTTTCACATCAGTCAGAAATCAGCATGAATAGAGAATTAGGGCCCTAGGGTGCGGCACAAAGGTTTAAATCCACCAGGAAAAAGGTTTGGCCCAATTAATTTCTGAAAAGGATTTGCATAACCCAAATCCACAAGGAAAAATGCTAATTAAATCAGAATCCATAGGGAATTGGGTGAGTAGAGGTGCGGCAAGAATTGGAGGGAAAGGGAGTTGAGTTCAAGGCAAGGCAAAAGCCTTCTAGAAGGGAATAGGCACCACTTTTGTAAGGTTTCTAGAAACAAGGTGTTTTGTGGCAGAAATTAAGACTTCTAGAAGGGAATGCTTCTAGAAATAGCTTCTAGAAATATATATTTAGGCCCCCTTGTAGCTATATTTAAGGTATGATGAGTGTGGATGCAAATTTTCTCCTCCTCGATCTTGGACGATTTTGCACCTACAAAACAACTAGCACCTTAGGTTAAGGCCAAAAGCCTCACGCGCCCACGATGAATAGGGGGGGCTTTGGCCGAAGAACCTCCGATGCCAAAGTTAGAATTTTAGAGAGAAATAGTGTTTAGAGTATTTGGGATTTTTTGTAAGAGAATTGGAATGATCTTTTGGTGAAAATGGGAATCTATTTATAGGGATAGGG
Source organism: Malus domestica (assembly GCF_042453785.1). Classification (NCBI taxonomy): domain Eukaryota; kingdom Viridiplantae; phylum Streptophyta; class Magnoliopsida; order Rosales; family Rosaceae; genus Malus; species Malus domestica. The sequence continues at coordinate 22,814,727 of NC_091671.1, read as the reverse complement.
GTGGCCGGCCTAGCTAGGGTTTTTGTGTTTGATTTAGGTTTAATTAGCCAATTTATTTGGCTATAAACATAAAATGAATGTTTTGGTGGTTTTTGGAATTAATTGGCTAGTTAATTAGGGTAAGTAAAAAGGGAAAATAGTGGAAAAGGTGGAGAATAAGATGGTTTACTTTTCTTGATGGGATTGGCCGGCCACTGAAGGAAAATTTTTGTCCTAGCTAAGAACAAGTAAGAACATTTGAATACATATGCAAACTATTAACACATTAAAGTAGGCATGCATTAAAAAACAATTCATAAAACCCATGACTTTCAAAGCCTAGTATATGGTGAACCAATAAACTCTTTAACAACATTAAAGAGAAGTAAAGATTTAGAGTTTCTTTACCCTTGAAGCTCATCCTTGTTTACACAAGGGATTCACCCAAGTGGAGGGCCTTCAAGTCACCTCCAAGCTCCTTGGATATTGCTTGTGATTTCCTTCTCCTTTTGTGCTCCTTTGGTCCTTGAGGATGTAAGGAAAGGATCTCCAAAAACACCAAAGATTTGGTGTCTCTAAGTCTCCACACCAAGGGTTAAGTGTGAAGATGAAATGGATGACTTAGAGAAGAAAAGATTACTAGATTAATCTCTCTTAGTGGCCGGCCTCTTTAAAGAAAATGAGAGAAAGTGTTTCACCTCATTTCACCAAGAAAAACCCTAATGAGAAATAAAGCTATAAAGTTCCTTTTATACTTCATTTCAAGTGAGTGGCAAACTTGTAATTAATCCAAGCTTGCCCATTCACCCTAATGGCCGGCCATATTAATGTTATTGGGCTATTTGCCCATTTTGTTGTAGTTGTCATACAACTTAAACATAATGGGCCTTTTGGACCAAAACGCTTTTGGGCCCCGAAACCCAAAGCCAACATATAAGCCCAATACGAACCTTTCGTAAAATTAATTAACTAATTAATTAATCTTGACCATTCTTCAATTAAACCATTTAATTGCATATCCATTTCATTTAATTTCTTCACTATCACCCTTACTCGGTGTACGATCCATTAGGTTCCAATTAGCGAGGTAGTGGGCGATTGTTAGTCTTAAAGATAGATTGTGAATTGAAACCACATTTCAATTCTCCCTTTTATGATTAGTGTAGCCTAATCATTAGGGCTTCCACAAACCATGAGTGACACCTAGCAGTATGTCATGGTTACCCAAGCTAAGTAGAATTGGTTGGAGAACCTATCCAGTTACAACTACAATGCAATACGGTCTTTCTCTAATACAACACTCTTAATCACATTGTTTGAATGATAGTTTGTTTCATGTCTACTATCCAATGCGATACTTCTCTATATGATTCCCTTGAATATGATTTGGAACAAACTTCCTAAGTCATATTCATTTGCTTTGGCCAAAGACTTTAGAATCATATCTTAGAGTATTCTCCTTCCACCATGGAAGGTTAGAGATCCCTTGTTGTGCATTCATATGCCTACACGACTAGATAGCTTGACCCCAACAATGCCGTGGACATTCCGATGGAATGCCGTTGACATGATCAAAGATCAAGGACCTAACCATTAGACATCTATGATGCCTCAGGTCAAAGGACTACTTTGCATATTGCAACTTTCGAGTTCTTACATGACATGTATGTTCGAACTCTCTTTTGATCGTTGTTCAGTGTACTCGATTACTCTTTCGAGCACCTATGTGTTTGTCTTAGTGTCCAACACCAAATGACTTGAGACTAGTCATACTCACGCTTGAGTCAACATAACACATACTAGCCTTAGCGGATTGTCAATGCCCAATCGGCAATCCTATGGCTAGGAACGTTTTAGGAATGAACATAAGAGAATGGTCTCGATAATCTAACTCACTTAGATGACTTGTCTCTTAGATCAAATATATCCCTAGGATTCCCTTATTGCTTAAACACATGATACAATAAATAGTGATTAACAATAAGCTTTGCCCTTCATTAAACATATAAAAGTTTAATACATTAAGTATTCCAAAAAGCTATTACATCAAATGAGTGGCTTTGTGGGCATACTTCCAACAATCTCCCACTTGCACTCAAAGCCATCCTCTCATGTATCTAATACCCATCTTTTCCATATGACGGTCAAGCTGGATTTGAGACATTGGCTTTGTCAGTGGATCTGCTACGTTATCGGCTAAAGCAACTTTGGCAATGTTGACTTTCCCCTCGGCAGCATATCTTCTAATGATATTAAAGCGCCTGTCAAAATGTTTATTCTTTTGATGTGCCCTGGGTTCCTTGGCTTGAGCTATCGCCCCACTATTATCACAGTACAAAGTTACTGGTGATGTAATGGTTGGAACCACCCCATGTTCAGTGATGAACTTCTTCATCCAGAACGCTTCTTTGCCGGCTTCAGCTGCAACGACATATTCAGCCTCTGTTGTGGAATCAGCAATTACACTCTGTTTCTTGCTCTTCCAACTGACAGCCCTACCATTCAGAGTGAATACATATTCGGAGTTGGAACTTCTATCATCGACGTCAGATTGGAAATCTGCGTCTGTATAGGCTTCCACTCGCAACTCTGCTACTCCTCCATATACGAGGAACATGTCCTTAGTTCTTCTTAAGTACTTAAGGACCGTCTTGACAGCTGCCCAGTGTTCTGGTCCTGGGTTAGATTGATATTGACTAGTAATGCTCACAGCATATGCGATATCAGGCCTTGTGCATATCATGGCATACATGAGACTCCCTATGGCAGAAGCATAAGGAATAATATTCATTTGCCGTATCTCTTCAGGAGTCTTAGGTCTCATGGACTTAGAAAGGTGAATTCCATGTCTAACAGGAAGAAAACCTTTCTTAGATTGTTCCATCTGGAACCTACTTAGCACCTTATCAATGTACATAGATTGGGATAATCCAATTAATTTTCTGGATCTATCACGATAGAGCTTTATCCCAAGTACATAAGATGCATCTCCTAAATCTTTCATATGGAAGGTTTTGGACAACCACACTTTTACAGAAGAAAGTACTGCAGTGTCATTCCCGAATAGTAATATGTCATCTACATATAACACTAGGAATACAACTGCATCCCTAACGACTTTTTGATAAACACAATTGTCGTCTTCGTTTTGAGTAAAACCAAACGATTTGATTTCAGTATCAAAACGAATGTTCCAGCTCCTTGAGGCTTGCTTAAGTTCATAAATGGACCTCTGAAGCTTGCATACCTTAGTCTTTTCAGACTTGGACACGAAACCTTCGGGTTGAGCCATATAAAGTTCTTCCTCTAGGTAGCCATTCAGAAAGGCCGTCTTCACGTCCATTTGCCAGATTTCATAATCATGGTACGCAGCTATAGCAAGCAAAATCCGAATGGACTTAATCATGGCTACAGGAGAAAAGGTTTCTTCATAGTCAATCCATTCCCTTTGCCTGTAACCCTTGGCTACTAGTCTAGCCTTATAAGTCTCCACGTTCCCATCAACGCCTATCTTCCTCTTGAAGACCCATTTGTTTCCAATAGGTACTATACCTTCTGGAGGGTCTACAAGAGTCCAGACCTGATTTTGATACATGGAATCCATCTCGGATTTAATGGCTTCTTGCCATCTCTTTGAATCAATGTCGGACATTGCTTCAGTGTAGTCCCTAGGGTCCTCCTTTGTGTCATTGTCACCTAGAAGGTGCAATTCCGCAAAGTCATTGTCTAAGCCATACCTCTTAGGTGGCTTACTAACCCGTTCAGATCTACGTGGAGCTAGGGGTTCAGGAATAGGGTTGTCAACTTGTCGAGTGCTTGTTTGTGGTTCATCATTAATCTCATTAATTTCCTTCAATTCTATCGTTTTCTCGCTACTTCCATTAAGAACGAATTCGTCCTCAAGGAACATAGCAGTTCTGGCGACAAAGACTTTCTTGTCGTCAGGGTTATAGAATTCGTATCCCAAAGTCTGTTTGGAATACCCCACAAAGTAGCACTTAACAGATCTTGCTTCAAGCTTGTCAGCTTCAAGCCTTTTAACGTAAGCCGGACAACCCCAAATCCTAATATGATTAAGATTTGTGCTTTTCCCATGCCATATCTCATATGGCGTTTGTGAAACTGACTTGGAAGGTACTCTATTAAGCAAGTAAGCTGCTGTATATAGAGCGTATCCCCAGAATGTTACTGGTAGATTAGCGGAACTCATCATAGAACGAACTATGTTCATCAAGGTTCGATTTCTCCGTTCAGAAACTCCGTTATGCTGAGGAGTTCCTGGTGGAGTCCACTGTGATACTATTCCACACTCTTTGAGATAATCTAGGAACTCGTTACTCAGATATTCACCCCCTCGATCCGATCTTAGGGTCTTTATCTGTTTCCCAGTTTGCTTCTCAACTTCATTCTTGAATTCTTTGAACCTTTCAAAGGATTCTGACTTGTACTTCATAAGATACACATAGCCAAACCGAGAGTGATCGTCGGTGAATGTGATATAGTAGGAGAAGCCTCCTCTTGACGTAGTAGACATAGGTCCACATACGTCAGTGTGGATGAACCCTAGAATTTCAGTGGCACGCTCTCCTTTTCCAGTAAATGGAGATTTGGTCATCTTCCCTTTCAAGCAACATTCACAAGTACCCATCTGGTCATTACCTAATGGGAGGATATATCCGTCTTTCGACATCTTGCGAATCTTATCAAGGTTCACATGTCCAAGTTTAAGATGCCACATCTTTTCTTGGTTAACTTTTTCTCTAGCCCTTTTGGGTTTTGAGGTATTCCCGCTTGCAATACAGTGCATCCCACTATTCGTCTCTAGGTGAAAAAGTCCCTCTATCATATTACCATGAGAGATAATACGACCGTTCATGTATAAAGTGCAACTCATTTTGTCAAACAATACTGAGTGCCCATCTCGTAAAAGCTTAGAGATGGAAATCAAATTCTTTATACATGAAGGAAAATATAAACAATTTTTAAGTTCCAGGACTTCCCCAGAGGGTAGGCTAAGCATGTAGGTGCCTATTGCTTTTGCAGAGATTTTAGTGCCGTTCCCAACTCGCACAACCATCTCCCCATTGCGCAGTGAGCTGCTCCCTGCTAGTCCCTGCATCGTATTACAGATATGTTGACTAGCGCCTGAATCAAATATGCAGGAATTGGAGTTCACTGTAAAAGCACTCTCTATGACAGAAATAGTCTCTTCAAAAGTTCGTGTCATAAGGCTCGCAATGCGCACCCTGTATTTCTTCTTCCAACGTTCATCCTTTCCACAATGAAAGCATGTTCCTTTGGATTTCTTTGCCTTCTTCTTATGCAACCTTTTCCTTGTGATTGCATTCTCACTCCCACTGTCCCTTTTGAAACCTTTTTCAAATTTACAGCACATGTCAATCATCTCGTTTAAAGCATGATCGAATTTATTCACTTTATAGTTTACAATAAACTTAGTGAAATCATCCGAGAGAGATGCAAGGAAAAAGTCTTGGGCCATTTTCCCATCGATGGAAGTTCCTAAACTTTTAAGATCTTTAAATATCTTTTCCATCTTTTGTCCATGTTCATGGACCGATGTCCCCTTTGCCATTTTGGCATTCATTAGACTACAAACATTTAAGAATCGTACATTACTAGTCTCAATGTCATGCATCTTATGCAAACTTTCAACCATGGCACAAGAAGTATCCATATGCTTATGTAGCTTCATAAGCTCCTCACTAAGTGAAGTAAGGATTAAGCATTTGGCTTGTAAATCATCCTCATAGTGTCTAACATTATTTTGACACTCCTCCTTTGAAGCTAGTTTTGTAGGCGGTATATGAGGAGGGGATTGCTTAAGCACATACAATATGTCTTTCACCTTTGAGACATTCTCAATGTGGCGATACCAAGCAAGGAAACGTTGGCCCTTAAGGCCCTTTTTGTCAAGTATAATGGTGGGTATAATTTTAGGCATGTCGTTAACTACATAACATAACAGAAATCGTATTAGATTGTTTGTTTAAAAACTTATTTGATTGGGTCTTTGAATCAAATTGTACCACCCGCTATTTTTGGCAAATTCCACATCCCTCAATAGAATTCGAGAGTTATATTGAACTCTTAGCAGGGTATGGGAGACTCACCATTACCAAGCCCACCTCAGAAGAATATCATATTGGCTAGCAACAATAATGATGAGAGAATAACACATTATTCATTTACAACCTTTTGTAATTACCCATCTAGTTTGGCCTCTAGAGAATGATGCCTCAGAAGAATATCATATTGGCACCATTGCACTTAGTTAAGTCGTTCCCACCATGCTAGTTCAAGTAGGGGTTCAAGAATGGCCTAAGAAGAATATCATATTGGCCATACTCGTTGCCTACTTTCACTTCATCATATGTTTATGGGCTTCTCCTGAATGTAAGCACATACTTTGCATACCCCAGAACTGGACGAATACGGTGTATGAGTCACAAACGATTGAAGCCCACCACGGTGGAAGGCCTACGAAGAGATGTTCAAAACATCTCTCGCTTATCAACTTAATATTCGTTTGTCGAGGGAGTAGTTTTGGGCTACATCAAAATCATTTTAATCATATTAAAAGAACTTGGGCCTATCATAACCATTGGTCCAAGTTAATATGAATTAGTAGCATATAATACTCCCACTGTTTCGTTGAAACAAGCGAGACTATATGGAACTACTAACGAACGCATTGCATCCTCATATGGACTATGTGGTCATATTAGGTTTTAGGATGATTATGAACCGTTAGATTTGATCCAACAGGAGCCTTGTGTTGGACCTTGGGTTTAAGGTAGATAGTTGTTGATTTTAGTTACGCGTTTAATCCAATTAAACCGTTATTTCCTATTGGGCGTTGGACCCAACTATTCCATTTTGCATACAATTAAACAAATTGGAATACATGAAATAATAAGAAGGGCTTATGCCCTTTTACAACACAAATGATGGACTTATGTCCATTTACAACAAATTGAATTAATCAAATTACATTCAAATCTACACTACCAAACCCAAACATTCATAATGTAAAGCGGCCAATCACATAACTCAATTATCGAGGCCTTTGGTTCATAATCACCCTTTTCTCAATTAATCACATTAACTAAGAAAGCAACTTAAACAATTGGTTTTTGGATCCATAGAATTGATTTAAATGGAACTAAATGAAATGAAAATCCAATTCTCATTAAAGAGACAAAACAATTTTGTTCTCATCCTTTTGGGCCAAAAGGAAACTATGACCACAACAATTGGGCCATAATGCAAATACAAAAACTTTTGGGGTCACTTTGTAAAAACACAATAGTCCACAACTTCATGTAATTACAACTAGATCCCAAAATTTTATTAAATGTAAAAACATCATTAAAGGATCAAAACAATTCGTCCTTTAGAGTTTTTGGGCCTTAACGTAAAAACGTAAACTTTTGGGCCAAAGTGCAAATACACAAAAGTATCAAAACTTTATGTAATTGCATAAAAGACCCCAAAAGTACCCCCACTAGGGGGTGGCCGGTTTTGGAGTGTGAATGAGTGTGAAAGGGATTTTATGCAACTTTATTTTGGTGGGTGAGGTAAAGGTGAAATTGATGGTTTGTAAGAAAATGTTTTGTAAAACATTAATGAGTTTAGACAAACATTAAAGCCAAAATTAATGCTTCACCAATAACTTTCACCCATCAAAATTAAACCAAAACTTTATGAAAAACATAAAACTTTTGAATCAAAAACTTCAAACCTTTTTGTTCTTGGCAAGAACTTCAAGAACATTTGAAGAACACCATGAAAACTCATAATAGCCCCATGAATGTTTTCATACACCAAAACTCAATTTTTCACCACTCAAAAGAGGGCTAATATCCTAGGGTACTTAGGGGTTCCAAAAGTCACCTTAAAACCATTTTAACAAGACAAACATGAACCCAAAAAATCACCCTAAGGATTTGACCGAATTTCCCAAAATACATGGCACCAAATTTTAGTTCCAATATTCATGCTTAAATGAAATACATCTACAACATTTGAGATGCTAAATTTTCTAGCAAAATTTATATATTCAAAAGTAAGAACAAAGCTTGTAACATTTACAACATTTAAATCACAAATCATGAAAATCACAAAACCCAAAAGGATTCACCATAAACTAGGCCTAGGCTCTGATACCACTTGAAGGAAAAATTTTGTCCTAGCTAAGAACAAGTAAGAACATTTGAATACATATGCAAACTATTAACACTTTAAAGTAGGCATGCATTAAAAAACAATTCATAAAACCCATGACTTTCAAAGCCTAGTATATGGTGAACCAATAAACTCTTTAACAACATTAAATAGAAGTAAAGATTTAGAGTTTCTTTACCCTTGAAGCTCATCCTTGTTTACACAAGGGATTCACCCAAGTGGAGGGCCTTCAAGTCACCTCCAAGCTCCTTGGATATTGCTTGTGATTTCCTTCTCCTTTTGTGCTCCTTTGGTCCTTGAGGATGTAAGGAAAGGATCTCCAAAAACACCAAAGATTTGGTGTCTCTAAGTCTCCACACCAAGGGTTAAGTGTGAAGATGAAATGGATGACTTAGAGAAGAAAAGATTGCTAGATTAATCTCTCTAAGTGGCCGGCCTCTTTAGAGAAAATGAGAGAAAGTGTTTCACCTCATTTCACCAAGAAAAACCCTAATGAGAAATAAAGCTATAAAGTTCCTTTTATACTTCATTTCAAGTGAGTGGCAAACTTGTAATTAATCCAAGCTTGCCCATTCACCCTAATGGCCGGCCATATTAATGTTATTGGGCTATTTGCCCATTTTGTTTTAGTTGTCATACAACTTAAACATAATGGGCCTTTTGGACCAAAACGCTTTTGGGCCCCGAAACCCAAAACCAACATATAAGCCCAATACGAACCTTTCGTAAAATTAATTAACTAATTAATTAATCTTGACCATTCTTCAATTAAACCATTTAATTGCATATCCATTTCATTTAATTTCTTCACTATCACCCTTACTCGGTGTACGATCCATTAGGTTCCAATTAGCGAGGTAGTGGGCGATTGTTAGTCTTAACGATCGATTGTGAATTGAAACCACATTTCAATTCTCCCTTTTATGATTAGTGTAGCCTAATCATTAGGGCTTCCACAAACCATGAGTGACACCTAGCAGTATGTCATGGTTACCCAAGCTAAGTAGAATTGGTTGGAGAACCTATCCAGTTACAACTACAATGCAATACGGTCCTTCTCTAATACAACACTCTTAATCACATTGTTTGAATGATAGTTTGTTTCATGTCTACTATCCAATGCGATACTTCTCTATATGATTCCCTTGAATATGATTTGGAACAAACTTCCTAAGTCATATTCATTTGCTTTGGCCAAAGACTTTAGAATCATATCTTAGAGTATTCTCCTTCCACCATGGAAGGTTAGAGATCCCTTGTTGTGCATTCATATGCCTACACGACTAGATAGCTTGACCCCAACAATGCCGTGGACACTCCGATGGAATGCCGTTGACATGATCAAAGATCAAGGACCTAACCATTAGACATCTATGATGCCTCAAGTCAAAGGACTACTTTGCATATTGCAACTTTCAAGTTCTTACATGACATGTATGTTCGAACTCTCTTTTGATCGTTGTTCAGTGTACTCGATTACTCTTTCGAGCACCTATGTGTTTGTCTTAGTGTCCAACACCAAATGACTTGAGACTAGTCATACTCATGCTTGAGTCAACATAACACATACTAGCCTTAGCGGATTGTCAATGCCCAATCGGCAATCCTATGGCTAGGAACGTTTTAGGAATGAACATAAGAGAATAGTCTCGATAATCTAACTCACTTAGATCACTTGTCTCTTAGATCAAATACATCCCTAGGATTCCCTTATTGCTTAAACACATGATACAATAAATAGTGATTAACAATAAGCTTTGCCCTTCATTAAACATATAAAAGTTTAATACATTAAGTATTCCAAAAAGCTATTACATCAAATGAGTGGCTTTGTGGGCATACTTCCAACAGCCACTTTAGTAGTTTTAGGTTTGGATGGGTGTTTCAATTGACAATTAAGGGATTGATTAGGTAATTAATCCCTTAATTAGTCAATTATTATGATTTTAGGAAATATGAAAGGAATAAGTATATTATTTAGCTAATTGATTAGCTAAATAATGAAATGGGAAATATATGAATAAATTAGGTTTTAAGTTGATACCTATTTTGGGCACTTTTGACTTGGTTGAGGGATAATTGCCTGCTGCTTGCGCGTAGGAATCCCGGTATGCCTCAAGGGTAGTTTTGTCTTCTTTTGTCAAAAATCCACGTGTCACCTTGTGATTATTTTTGGCTCGACAATGAGATTAGGATAGGATAAGATAAGATAAGGTTAGTTTGGATAAGATAAGGTTGGATAAGGTTTTGGATAATGTTCCTTCTTTTGAGTTGATTCCTTATCTTCTTTGTCTTGAATTTAATTTCTTCATCTCCTTATCAAATTCCTAGCCTTTTGAACTTCAAAAACGTCCTTCCATCTTGCTCCATACGTAAGCTATCCATTATTGGCCCAAAACTGCTCCAAAATGCTCCAAATTGCACTTTCTTGCCAACTTTGTCATTAGGACCTACAAACACACGAAAATAGCTTAAAACACTAAAATAACCACAAACTAACTATGAAAACGCAAGAAAACAGGCTAACTAAGTCGCATAAATATGCTCCTATCAAATTCCCCCACACTTAGCTTTTGCTAGTCCTCGAGCAAAACAAAAGAAACAAAACAAGCAAAACATTACCTAAACCTTCCAATGTTTGTCTCAGGGATTTCCAATGAAACATGACATATCAAAAATCACTACTCACATCGATTTTAGCTATCCTTACTCTCGAGCACATACTTAATCACAGTCACCACTCACTAGCTCGCATTTAATCAATTAAAACATGGTTTTGATGGTAGTAACATGCCTTAGAGAATTCCTCAATTCCTCACCGGATATACACTCTATTTCCACACAGAATTTCTGACTACACTCCCTATACTAGGTATATGTGAGAAGATTGATGTAAACATGTAGACTAGCCACTCACATATGTTTTAAGCAAAGAAAGAACTTTCTGGAATTATTAATGCATGTATATATATATGATCTCATGAACGGAATGCCACTACTTAGACGCAAGAACCAGGGATACCATATGCTCATACCAATCCTAAACTCCACAGATTGAAACACACAACAACCAAGATAGAAGTCTAAGGGTTGTAATAGGGCTAAGGGTATTGGCTAACAAAGAAAGGTTAAGATAAACAAAGGTTCTTAAAGCAATAGTAAGCAAAGCAATGAAATCAACTTATAATTCACTCTTGAATGCAGCAAATAACTTGAAACACTAAGGGGATTTCGTACATACTTAGGGTCATATTCAAAATTTTTGGACCCTTTCTTCAACAACCAATACTTGTGAGTTCTTTCTCACTTATTTCACAACTTTTTTTTTTCTTTTCTTTTTTCTTTTCTACCCGTGTACATATCCTTCCCCCACACTTGATTTCTGCAATATGTTTAATCAAAAGGAATTCCATCTAAGTCATGCTCCACTATACTTTAAGAACAAGGGTATGGATAGTCCTATTCTAGGCTAGGTAAGGATAATGTGGCTAACAAAGAAAATAGGCTAAATAAGGCTCAAAGGGGTTAAACCTACAAAACAAATGCATGGGATGAAGGCTTTTTGGCTCTGGTGGTAACTACCAAACAACTTCATCTTGTTATATGTTATGCACTCAATTTTAAGCTTTGAATGAAATGGGCATGAGTTCTAGTATTTGGAACTAAAGTGATAAAACGCATTCTAAGTAGCAACCAAGCAAAGAATAATGAGATCATGCAAAGACTTTAGAAAACAACAAATCATAGATTAATAACTCTCCAAATAAAGTTTAGGCTCAAGTCTCTCAGGGTTGTAGCGTTAGTTTGAATTCCTTCCTTCAAGCATGTTACAAAAACTGATTTTCTCCTTTGTGATTACATGTGAATTCGTAAACGACAAATACAACCAATCATAAACCAAAGAGCATATCAAACTTCCATCCATGTTTGTAACTTTCTTTAACAGTCATGTAATTAAAAACCAAATCCTCATCATTGTGTTGGAAGGTACCCTAAGACACAAACACACAAAAACGACTTTAAAACGACTCTTTTTGGGTTTTTCAAAACATTTTCTATTTTTTTTCAAATTTTTCGTATTTTTCTTTCAAGACACACTAAAACACTTCAAAACACACTAAAAACACTTAAAAACAATGAAAAACAACTCTAGTAGTGCTAGGTGATAAAAAAACCCACGAATTTTGCATAAAAACACTTGTTTACCCCCCCCCATAGTTAAACCAAACATTGTCCTCAATGTTTCAAACATAGACTCACACATAAACAAGCAAACGACACAACTAAGAAACATAACAAACATGGCAAAGTAAAAGCAATAAAGAGTAGAGTTTAAGAATGCAAATATGGTTATGGAGTTAGAATTCCATCACGCCCTCGTTTGGACACATGGGTTGCCTCCCAAGAAGTGCTTTCTTTAACGTCTTCCAGCCGAACGATACCTCAATTCAAGCTTCAATAGGGCCAACGGCATGATGGTGTACATCCTCCACGACATGCTCCTCAAAAGTCTCGTAGTAGGGCTTCAAATGGTGTCCATGGACCTTGAATTCATGTCCCGTGTTCAAACTTTGGATTTGGACTGCACCATAAGGAAAAACATTAGTAACAACAAAAGGTCCAATCCATTTAGAACACAACTTACCCGGAAACAAACGAAGGTGGGAGTTGAAGAGTAACACTTTCTGCCCTATAGAGAATGTCTTGCCACGAATCATCTTGTCATGGGCCGCCTTGGTTTTCTCCTTGTAGATGTGAGCGTTGTCATAAGCTTCATTCCTAATCTCCTCAAGCTCATTCCATTGCAATTTCCTTTGGATTCCAGCGGCTTCAATGTCCATATTGAATGTTTTGACGGCCCAATGTGCACGATGCTCTAACTCAACCGGAAGATGACATGGTTTCCCATAGATAAGCCGAAATGGGGACATCCCAATTGGTGTTTTATTGGCCGTACGATATGCCCACAATGCATCATCCAAACGCAAGCTCCAATCTTTCCTAGTTGGTCCAACCGTCTTCTCCAAAATCTGCTTGATTTCCCCATTCGACACCTCGTCTTGCCCACTTGTTTGAGGATGATAAGGTGTGGAGACCTTATGCGTAACGTTGTACTTCTTGAGCAGCGCCTCAATGGTTCGATTGCAAAATTGGGAACCTCCGTCACTTATAAGTACTCTTGGCATTCCAAACCTTGCAAATATGTTAGTTTTAATAAAATCTGCAACCACTTTAGAATCATTAGTACGGGTGGCTTTTGCTTCCACCCATTTCGACACATAATCCACAGCAAGTAATATATAAAGGAAACCATGTGAAAAAGGAAAATGACCCATGAAATCTATGCCCTAAACATAAAAAATCTCAACAGAATATATAGGATGCTGCGGCATTTGGTCTTTTGCACTTATATTACCCGTTCTTTGACAATGATCACAGGTTATGCAAAAGGTTCTAGCATCTCTAAAGATAGTAGGCTAATAAAATCCACATTCAAAAACCTTAAGTGCTATGCGTTGTGTACCAAAGTGACCGCCACATGCATAAGTGTGACAAAACGTTAAAATCGAATGAAATTCAGAATCATGCACACACCTACGAAGAATCTGATCAGGGTAACATTTCCACAAATATGGGTCATCCCACACATAAAACTGTGCATCATTTTTAAGTTTATCACGTTGGTGCTTATTGAGGGTGCTTGGAGCTTGTTTAGTCACTAAGTTATTCACCAAATCAGCATACCATGGCTCACTTACCTTAATGGATAGCAATTGCTCGTCTGGGAATGTTTCTGGAATAGGTAATGGGTCCTTATCATGCACCAAACGACTCAAGTGATCAACCACCACGTTTTCACTCCCTTTCTTGTCTCGTATTTCCACGTCAAACTCTTGGAGAAGTAACATCCAACGAATAAGCCTTGGCTTAGCCTCTTTTTTCGTGAGCAAATACTTCAAAGCTGCATGATCAATGTAAATTATAACTTTAGTTCCAAGTAAATAAGAACGAAACTTATCTAAAGCAAATACAACAGCAAAAAGTTCTTTTTCAGGGGTGGAATAATTCAATTGTGCATCATTCAAGGTCCGGGATGCATAATAGATGACGTGTGGCTTCTTGTCCTTCCTTTGTCCCAAAACAGCCCCTAATGCATAATCTGAGGCATCGCACATAAGCTCAAAAGGAAGGCTCCAATCTAGTGGGACTATGATAGGGGCTGAAGTTAGCATCTCTTTAAGGTGATTAAACGCCTTCTCACACTCATCATCGAACTTGAATGTCACATCCTTTTGCAGAAGTCGGCAAAGGGGTTGGGAAATCTTGGAAAAATCTTTGATGAATCGCCTATAAAATCTTGCATGTCCAAGAAAAGAACGAACATCTCTCACCGAAGTATGAGAGGGTAAATAGCGTACAAGATCTATTTTTGATTTATCAACCTCTATTCCCTTTGCTGAAACTATGTGACCAAAAACTATGCCTTGTTTAACCATAAAGTGACATTTTTCCTAATTTAAAACAAGGTTAGTTTCAATGCACCGTTTTAAGATTAAAGTGAGATTATCTAGACAACCATCAAACGAATCACCAAAGATACTAAAATCATCCATGAATACTTCAATGATCTTCTCAACAAAATCTGAAAAGATACTTACCATGCATATTTGGAACGTGGCTGGTGCATTACATAAACCGAATGGCATTCGACGATATGAAAAAGTACCAAATGGACAAGTAAAAGTAGTCTTTTCTTGATCATCTGAAGCTATAACAATCTGATTATATCCCGAATAACCATCAAGAAAGCAATAAAAAGAATGACCAGCTAACCTTTCAAGCATTTGATCAATGAACGGCAAAGGGAAGTGATCTTTCCTTGTGGTGGCGTTGAGCTTCCTATAGTTAATGCAAACTCTCCAACCAGTTTGGATACGAGTGGGCACAAGTTCATTCTCTGCATTCTTCATCACTATGGGCACAAGTTCACTCAACAATCAAGAAGCTTGATAATTTCTTTCTTCACAACTTCCATCATTGGAGGGTTGAGTCGACGTTGAGCCTCTCGAGTTGGTTTAGCCCCCTCCTCTAGAAGTATGCGATGCATGCAAGTTGTAGGGCTAATTCCCTTAATGTCAGCCAGGGTCCATCCAATGGCTATTTTGTGCTCTTTCAACACCCGAATTAGTTTCTCCTCCTCCATTGCCGTGAGTGATGAAGAGACAATGACGGGCAGCGTCTCTTTATCTCCCAAAAAGATATACTTTAAATGATCTAGCAATGGTTTAAGTTCAAGGATGGGTGCCTGAATCACTGAAGGTAACAACTTGTTAGTAGAAACGGGAATTGGAATTGGAATTGAAGGCTTATCAACATGTTATGGCATTGACTTAAGGGCAGCAACCATCTCTCCTATTTCTTCACTAGGGGGCACGGAAAGGATTTCCCTATCCATGTCATGAGGGTGTTTGACATCTGCCCCTTCGTTTTTTAGTCCAATTCCTTGTGCAATTGTTGTTTCAAGGGCATCCTCATTCAAGGAATCAAGGTAATCTTGCGCCAAAGCATCAAATACACCAATAGAGAAACAACAATGATCATCTTTAGGATACCTAATAGTTTCAGAAATATTAAAATCAATGATCTCGCCATCAAATTCCATTGTTAATGTCCCCTTAAACACATCTATCTTGGTGCGGGCTGTTTTCTTGATAGGTCTTCCAAGGAGGATCGGCAAGGGTGTAGAATGGGCCGAATCTTCCATCTTAAGCATATAGAAATCCACTGGAAATACTAAGTCGTTAACTTGCACCAAAACATCTTCCAAAACCCCTTTTGGATATGCATTAGAACGATCGGCTAATTGAATTATAACACCATCATTTTTTAGTTCTCCAAAGTTCATAAATGCATAAATAGAGTATGACATGACATTAATGGATGCACCTAGATCTAACATAGCATGCTCAAACTTGGTATTTCTAATAACACAAGGAATTGTAAAACTACCTGGATCTTTGCATTTTGGTGGTAGTTTTCTTTGCAAAACAGCTGAAACATTCTCACTTACCTTTACAACTTCTTTGTTTGAAATCCTCTTCCTTGTTGTGCAAAGTTCTTTCAAAAATTTAGCATACCTCGGAACTTGTTTGATTGCATCAAGGAGTGGAATATTCACTTGCACCTTCCTAAACGTCTCAAGAATATCCTTCTCATTCTCTTCCTTCTTTAATTATTTATAGAATAAATATTTCAGGTATTAATTATTTATAGAATAAATATTTCAAGTATAATTATTTATAGAATAAATATTTCAGGTATTAATTATTTTTAGAATAAATATTTAAGGTATTAATTATTTTTATAATAAATATTTAAGCTATCAAATATTTTTAGAATAAATATTTAATAGAATATTTGTTTGTAATTATAAAGTTTACGTAAACATAGATTTATATGTTTACGTAAACTTTATAATTACAATCATTCCATTCGTCACTAAACATATTGCACGACCCTTTGCTCGTCGCATGAGATTACTTTGCGCGATGAATAATAGATGTTTGTCGCGCAAAGCACTAAAAGATTGCATTCAAACCTTCCCATTTATTGAGCATTTATGACGCGTTTTGCGAGACGAATATGGAGATTTGAGCGACGAACCCTAGTGCTATATAAATACAGTTTCAGAACCGTAGTTTTAAAAAAAAATTGTTTCAAAAAGAATGGTCAATTCTGGAGAAGGTTCTGGCAAAAAGAAACTTGTAGTGCGATTAGAGAGGTATCGACGGAAGCAAGTGTTGTACTTTGGAGGCAAAAATATGGCTGAGGCATATGCCGAATATGTGTTTGACATTGGGAATTTGGTGCGGAGTGATTGTTCTACTGAGTTTGAATCTTGGAAAAAGGTCCCTGAGGAGTTGAAGAAGTCCATCTTGGGAATTATCGGTAAGTTTGTAGTAAATAATGAACAATTATTTTGTTAAAACGTAATATTTTTTAAATTATTAATTTATTGTTATTGGCATTAATGTAGGTTCATTGGGATGTTGATGAAACCTATGAGAAGCAACGAATTTATGTGGATGGGCTTTTCAAGTAGAGTTTCCGACGGTGGAAGTTTGATGTGTTGCGGGTGAGGGAGGATTGAAGTTGAGGAGGGTTGCTTCTTCTTTTTTTAAATAAGATTTTGTAGACTTTATTTTTTAATTTAATTAATAAATTATGTTATATGGATGAGTATTAATATTTACATTAATTTTTATTTTTATTTGGGATAGTAAATTAGTTTTGTTAATTAATTTAATGTTTAATTAGGCTTGAGTTTTTTATTTATAATAAAATAAAATTTTACAATACATACAAATAAAACGGAAAAACAAAAAAAAATTTTAAAATATGCATTGTGCGATGATACATGTTTTCGTCACGCAATTTGTTGAAAATAATAAATTATAAAGTAAAGGAAATAAAATAAAAAAATGGTAAACTTGCGCAACGAATACTTTTTTTTTGTCTCACAAATGTTATTTGTGCGATGAAGGATGTGTTAGTCGTGCAAAAGACATTTGCACAACGCAGACCTTGTTCGTCGTGCAAAATCATTTGTCCAAAAGTGAACTTTATCATCTGGATTCAAGTTGTGCAGAGGAAAACTGCACAAAAATTGCAGATTTAGCCTCTGCACTCATCTCCTTCAATTTTGCTCAATCCAGTATTCGTCATTTCCATTTTCTCTCAATTTTGTCATCTAATACTCCCTCCATCTTCTTCTCTAGGTTGATCGAGCTATTTAGACATGTCTAGTAAGCGGTTTTTTTTTTTTTGTTTTTTTTTTGTTAGGGTAAAAGTATTAATGTAAATTCATACTAACTCCATTAATTTCGTTGTCTATAGGGATATTATGTGTGATTAGCGATTGGTGAAGAACGATTGAGAAGGTGTTTTCTTTGTTTTATTTTTCAAAAATATCAAATTAATTCAATTATGTTGAACTTAGTTTGTTATGTTTATATTGTGTTGTGAAATTATATTAAATTATGTTGTTAAATTTGTACATCACGTACAAATATGTGTTGTGATGTACAAAGTTAATTGAAATTAACTTTGTACTTGTTTTTTATTTTTAGTAAAACGTAGTTTCTAGTTCGAGGATTAGTTTGATTTCCCGCATAGATACCAAAACATGATTGCGGTCCAATTAATTCTTAAATTGTCCCATTACTTGGACAGTTTGGGAATGCACAATTATGGTGTGTAGTTTATGGTTGAAGGATTAGGTTTCAGTTGTGGAGATTTAAGTGTCATAAAGAATTGTACCGAGATGCTGCCAAAATTCATCCACGTCGAAATCTAATCTGATGTAGCCGTAAATTACATGACATGACTATGCATTCCCGAATGGGACAGGGCCCTTACCAGGCATAAGGTGACAATATCATTTTGTATGAAGTTGTTGTGATTGTTATATTGTTATTGTGGTTCCAGGAATTATGGACAGGATGTGGATACAAAACCCGAATAGATGAACGGACAAATACTTGGATGGAATTGAGGATTTTATTGACTTTGCAAGTACATATAACCCAGGTGCAACTAGAATCCGGTGTCCTTGTAGGAGGTGTAACAACACGTTAAGGGAGACAATTGAAAATATTCGATTTCATTTAGTAAGGAATGGAATGATTGAGACATATAATACTTGGAACCATCATGAGGAACAATTAGACAATGCTTCGTCTTCAAACGCCATAAGAGTGGACAATGTGGAACCTATTGTGGATCCTAATGAATGTTATAAATGATATTTTTCCATTTGCATTGACAAACACCAATCAGGAAGGGGAAGATGACATGCCTACACCAATGGATGATAGGAGCATATTTATGCGACTTAGTTAGCTTGTTTTCTTGCATTTTCATAATTAGTTTGTGTTTATTATAGTGATTTAAGCTATTTTCGTTTGTTTGTACGTCTAATTGGCAAAGTTGGCAAGAAAGTGCATTTTGAAGCATTTTAGAGCAATTTTGGGCTGGAATGGATTGCATGCATGTGGAGCACAAGGAATGGACGCTTTTAAAGATCAAATGAAGTGAGGAATGTGCTAAAGAGATGGAGAAATTAATTCAAGACTTGGAAGATGAGTAATCAGCTGTAAGGGGACCTAAAACCCTTCTAGAAGGCCTATATCTTCTCTTATACATGTGCCGTACCCACCTTTCTAGAAGCCCTAGAAAGGTGGCGCCCCAAACTCTTCTAGAAGGTCAGAAATCAGCCATAACACACTTTTTCTAGAAGCCCTACAAAAGTGGCGTCCCAAACCCTTCTAGAAACCCTAAAAATCTACCATAAACCCTAGTTATTTCCCCTCTTGGATTGGGCCAAGCCTTGTGCGAAAACCCTAAGCCTTTTCCTCTAGAAATTCGGCCAAACCCTAGCCTATAAATATATGTTTTCAGCCATAATTTCAACCACCATCCCCCATATAATTCTAAAACCCTTTCAGCCGCAATCCACTCCATTCCACAACCTTTTGCTATAACTTTGGAGAAGAATGAGCCCTTGTTGTGCCTTCCATTGGAGCAAGGACCTTGTGCGCAAGCCACCTGCATCCTTGGGAGTTCTAAGAGTTCTTTCTTCCCTCGTTTTAGTTTCAATGTTTATTTCAGATTGCTTTTCGATTGTTATGAACATGTGTAACTAATTTTTCTTATTAGTTAGAGGTGAATTCGAAGCCATGGACATATGTTTAATATGAATTGATTACCTTCAGTTATTGTTTCGTAAAACATGAATGTGATTTACCTATCTATTTGATTGAGAACTTATTCTTGTTTGTTGATTAAGAGTGCACACTTAGTTTGCATACATGAATCTGATGCTAAATTATAAGGAACTTTCACCTAATCGTTAAGAACTTATAATTAACTCTCTAGAGTCAATTTTGAGTCAATTTCACTTAGTTGTGCTGTTTTGAGTAATTTGAGTCAGTTTTAAGTGTCTAGTTTTGTGTTTTTGAGTCTAGTTTAGTGTTTTAGAGTTTAATTTGTGTAGATTAGCAACCCTTCTAATCCCAGCCTAGAACGATCCCTATTTACATATACTACAATCATAGGGTTTTAATTTGAGTGTGAGAATATTTCACATCAATGGACAGTGCAGAGTTCGAACAATATGAAAAACTATTAAAAAATGCCAACCAAGAGTTATACCAAGGGTGCGAGAGCTTTTCCATTCTTAAGGCCATTGTGGAACTAATGCATGGAAAAATAAAGTATCGATGTCGAACCAATGTTTCAATTACTTTTTGGGAGTTTTCAAGAGAATGCTTCTGAAGGACAATTGTTTGCCGAAAGACCATAGGCATGCGGAAAAGGTGTTGAATGGTCTTGGATTGAGTTACGAAAAAATTCACGCTTGCAAAAACAATTGTATTTTATTCTACAAAGAGAATAAAGCATTAGATAAATGTCCTGTATGCAATGAGTCGAGGTTCAAAATGACATCTCAGAATAGAACGACTAAGATCCCACAAAAAGTCATGCATTATCTACCCCTGAAACCTAGGTTGCAGCAATTGTATATGTCGACGCATACTACCATCGACATGAGATAACATAAGGAAAAATGGGTAGACGACGATGTGATGAGGCATCCTGCAGATGGGGAGGCATGGAATGAACGTTCCCCGAGTTTGCTGTTGATCCCTGGAATGTTAGATTATGACTTTCCATTGACGGATTCCATCAGTTCGGGGTTCTAAACCAACACCACAACACTTGGTCGATTTTCGTATTCCCATATAATTTGCCGCCTTGGAAATGCATGAAAAAAGAATATATGATGATGACTCTTTTGATAACTGAGGATCCTAGCAGGTTAATCGATGTTTACTTAAGGCTGTTGGTTGATGAGCTAAATGATTTATGTACAAATAGTGTGCGCACGTACGATAAGTCCACTGGGAAGACCTTTACTTTGCATGCAGTAGTTATGTGGACTATGAACGATTTTCCCACATATGCAATGGTTTCTGGGTGGAGCACTAAGGGTTATATGGCATGCCCTGTATGCAAGGAGGATGTAACATCTGGTTGGCACACTGGAAAAGTTTGTTACCTTGGTCATCAGAGATGGTTGCCATGGGACCACGAGTGGCAGGAAAAGGATAAAGAGTTCGACGGAAGCACATAGCATTGCCTTAGACCTAGAGAACGATCCGGTGATTAGAATTTGGAATAGCTTAACCGTCTGAATTTTGCTCCATTTAGGAAAACAATGAGTAGGACTAGACTTTCTACATATATGAACTAGACGCACAAGCCTATGTTTTTTAAGCTCCCATATTGGTTGAAACTAAATTGAGACACAATCTCGACGTCATGCATGTTGAGAAAATTTTTTTTTACACATTAGTGGGCACCATTCTAGATATCAAGGGCAAGACAAAGGACGCGATCAAAGCTTGTCTTGATTTGGAAAGAATGGACATATGGAGGGGTTTATGGATGAATAGGGATAGTGATAAAGCCATAAGGGATCTTGCGTTTTTTCCATGAAACTGAATGGCAAAAAGAATTTTTAAAGTTTGCATCATCTGTAAAGTTTCCCGATATGTATGCTTCTAATATCGCGCATTGCGTGAATGTTGACGGGGGTAAATTTGCTAGACTAAAGAGCCATGACTGCCATGTGTTTATGCAACGCCTACGTTCTGTGGGTATTCAACACCTATTGTCGAAAGATGTAGTGAAGCCAATCATGTTGTTGCCCATATTTTTTTCCCAACTGACGGTAAGAACATTGCGAAAGACGGACGTTAATCAGTTGCACCATGACATTGTCTAAGTCCTATGCAAGTTTGAGATGATATTCCCTCCAGCTTTCTTTACAAGTATGATCCACGTGATGGTTCACTTGCCCGAAGAGGCATTGCTTTCTGGTCCTGTCAACTATCGCTGGATGTATCCAATATAAAGGTATATAATCCTCATCATTTGTTTATGAATCATTAGCCCACGCTTACTAATTTTCATTGTATCGTTTTATTTTGGCAGGCTTCTCGGGGAGCTGAAAAAAAGTGTACGCAATAGAGTGAAGCCTGAAGGATCAATTATAGAGGCTTTGGTTCAATATGAGTCGCTTACTTTCTGTGGAATGTATTTAAAAGATGTGGAGACGACTTTCAATTATCCTCAGTGCAATAATGATGGGGGTGTGAAAAATGAGAAACTTTCTATTTTTGCCCAAATGGCACAACCCTTTAGAGATCCTGTACGAGGTGAGTTGTTTTCCAAAAATGACATGGAGGTAGCGCATTGGTTCATACTAAACAATTGTTACGAGATAATGGCATACTTAGATGAGCATGAAGAGATGATGAAGCGAGAACATCCATCACATTTGTATGCCAAGAAACACCGAGAATTGTTTCCATTGCGGTTTCTCGAATATGTAAGTTATGAGTGTTTTGTATTTGTGATATATACTGTAGTATTTAATTTTCTCAAACTAACATGTGTATGCTTTTGTAAAATATTAGGTGAATAAATTGAAAGCATCGAATTCCCCCACTTACAGTGAAGAGTTATATAACTTAGCGTTCGGCCCGATTCGCGCTAAATTATTCTCGGGTTGCTATGTTAACAGCATCAAGTTTTTGGAGACTGCACGAGATGACAAGTTGTGTATGCAAAATAACAGTGTCCATGTCCCAGGTGGAGGCGAAAGTACGGACATTGATTTCTATGGCAAACTAACAACTATTGTGCAATTGCTTTACAAAGACTAATACCAAGTGATTATGTTTAAGTGTCGATGGTTTGATACAAACCCAAATAGGCAGGGAAGTGTTAAAATTGACCATGGTTGACTATCTGTGAACATTAACAGAACTTGGTACGATGATGACCCTTACATTTTGGAAAACATGGCAAAACAGATTGTGTATCTAGATGACCATAAAGCCGAGAGAGGTTGGAAAGTTGTTCAAAAGATGGATCAGAGGAACGTGTATGCTATACCAAAACAAGGGAGGCAAGTGAATGCGTAACAAGGGATCTCTAACCTTCAAACCGTTTGAGGGAAAATACTCTATGATATGATTAAGAATATCTAGCCAGAGTATGAATGAGATTCATGAAGTCGTTCCAAATCACATTCAAGGTAATCATATAAGTAAATGAATTACATTGGATAGTAGACATGAATAAACTATCAAACCAAATAATGTGGTCAAGAGTATTGTATTAGAGAAAGACCGTATTGCATCGTAATCCTAAACTGAATAGGTTCTCCACCTCTTTTGATTAGCTTGGGTAACCATGACATACTACTAGGTGTCACTCATGGTTTGTGGAAGCCCTAAACATGTATAATCACTAAAGGGAGAATTGAAAGTAAGTTTCAATTCACAATCGATTTGAAAGAGTTTTAATCGCCCACTGCCTCGCTAAAAGGAACCTAACGAACTAATGAATTAAATGGTTTAACTATTTATGGCTAGGATTAATTAATATGTTAATTAATCAAACGAATAAGTTCGTTATAGACCTCGGGTTAGTTTTGGGCCGCAAAGCCCAATGGGATTTGAATGTCAAGCCTATTAACTCAAGTTGTATGACAACTTGAAACCACAAAGGGCTTGAAAGCCCAATGAACCCTTAATGGCCGGCCATATAGAGAGGGGTAGTGAACTTGGCTTAATTGCAAGTTTGCCACTCCATTATGAGGTGGTATAAAGGCAACTTTATAGCCATTTCATCCTTAGGGTTTCTTTTGGAGAAAATTGGATGAGAACATGTCTCTCCCTTTTATCTCTAGGAGGCCGGCCCCCTTGGAGGAGATTAGCTAGCAATCTTCCCTCCTTCAAGGTCACTCATCTCTTCTTCAAGTCCTACTTTGGTGTGGAGACTTAAAGGTTCTCAACTTTGGGAACTTGGAGAATCCTTTCAACCATCCTCATCCAAGAAATCCATGGAGCTAAGAAGCAAGGAATGAAGGCCCTCTCCTTGGGTGATTAGCCTTTGCTTATGCAAAGGGGAATCAACAAAGGTATAAAATTTCTCAACTCACTTTGTTCTTGAGTTGAGTCTTGGTTCACATAACTAATAGGCTTTGAATTTCATGGGCAATGTTTTGTTTTTGAGTGCATACAAGCATGATTATGCCTTTAAATGTTAATTGCATGCCATAGATGTTGCTCAAATGAACATGTTTTTCACAAAATTTCCTTCAGTAATCTAATGATGTTAGACTGCAGAGACCTTCTTCACATAACCATGATGTCCAAAAAGGTTCCTGGTCATAGGATTGTCAGAAGGACACTGACAATACATAGACCAGTACATACTATGTCCCCTTCCAATGGGAAGGATGGAAAGTCTCATGCCATTCGTGTAGTGACACTAAGACAAGTATGTAGGTGCTCATTATGGGAATGAGTTCACTGAACACAATCAAAGGAGAGTACTTGCATGGAGGTCTACTCACATGTCAAGCAAGTAACTCTACTGGTTGGAATAATGTAAGTAATCCTTTGACCTGAGACATCATAGTTGTCTTGGGGATACGTTGCTAATCATTTGATAATGAGACGTGACCACATCTCATCTTGGATGTGTTCTATGCATTGTTGGGGTCAATGATTTATTCTCAGAGGCATGTGAATGATCAACAAGGGATCTCTAATCCTCGTTATGAGAGGATGAATACTCTAAGATATGATTCAGGAATCTTCGGCTGAAGTATCGAGCGTAATGATGGAAAGCGTTCATATACGACTCAATAGAATCATATAACTTGATATAATCACATTAGGGTTTTGACATTAAATATCCATACCCTAGTAATGTGATTGTGAGTATTGTATTAGAGAATGATCGAATTATATTGTAATTCCAACTGAATAGGTTCTCCGAACAAATTCTACATTAGCTTGGGTAGCCATGATATATGATTAGATGTTACTCATGGCTTGTGGATTCTTCTAGATGATTAAATAAGTAGTCATCAAAGAAGAAGGAGAATTAAAAGTAAGTTTTAATTCACTAAGTGATTGGATAAATACTAATCATTTGGATTGGTACCAATCACCTCACTGCCTTGCTAATTAGAACCTAAAACGATTGTACACCGATACACTCTTGTGGTGAGACAACTAATGGATGATGGAATTAATTAATTGGATTAATTAAGTGTTATGATTAATTAGAAAGTCTAAAGAAATCATATAAACGATAAAAGATCGTTTAGGACTTAAAGAAAAAGTTCGGGTTCATTCGGGCCCATTGGGCCCAAACAAATTGGGTCCTTTTATTCAAGCATAGAATGACTTGAGATGATGAAAGCCTAAAGTCCAAACCCACACTAAGGGGCCGGCCAATGCAAGTGAAAGGAGAGAGAGGGAGTCAAGTGGTTGACTCACTTCTTTGACATTTATAAAGGAAGTTTAGTGAAAAAGTTTCATAAAGGTTTTTATGTGTTCCTTTTCACAAAAGAGAAAACAAATCTCTCTCTCTACACACAAATAGCCGGCCACCAAAGGGATTTTTAGCTAATCATCTTCTCTCCCTTTGGTTATTCCATTATCCATCTCACTACACTAGTGGGTGTGGATCTTTAGAGGTCTTCTACTTTGGAGACTAAAGGAGAAAGGAGCTTTAAATCTTTCAAGGTGGAGGAAGCTAGGAGGGAGGCTAGACGCAAGCAGTTCCAAGAACAAAGAGCTTGGAGGTGGTCCATCCTTGGTCTCAAGTTTAGATCAAGAGGTATAAAACTATACCTTCACTTTGTTCTTCAATATTTTCTTAGATGCATCATATATGAACCTATGCTTCTTGAAGGGGATTTGCATGACTATAGCTTTGATATTATGTGATAACATGCTTCCATTCCAAATGTATATAAATTTTGAATTGTATATGCATGCTAGTCACTAGAAATCCCACATAAATCTCATTATTTCCCTTCACAATGTATTTTGAGATGTTATGCCTTAGTATTTGTCGAGTGGAATAATGGGGAAGGTGTGAAGGTAACATTTAGAGCTTAGATGTAGATTCTGGGCAACTTGTTTTGGGTTACCGTTTGGACGGTTAACTATGCATTTGGAGCTTGGTTGTATTTGTCAAATGTGCATTTCTTTATCTTTTAGCTTTTCTAGATGACCTTTTGGACAGTTAATATGGTTTTGGGTTAAGTTTAGAGGCTACTTACAATTTGGTTTCGTTTTGTTTTTCATGGTTTGGATATCTATGTTCTGATTGTTGCATCACATACCTATGCATAGATGCTCATTTAGTGAAATGTTACATGTGTCAAATATGATTATTTGTGGAAGAACTAAGAATTTTTTCAAAGATTCAAACATGTCCCTCTGGTTCCTTGTAATTATATTTATTTTTCTGTCATTTCCATTTGAACAGTATGTTATCAAATACTTAAATATTTGTATCGTCAATCTCTTCTTTGCCATCTTTCAAAATGGCCGAGTTTTTCTAGTTTAACCATATATATGCATTGAATTTTTTTTTTCTAATTGTGCAGATGTCACAACTTATTATAAGTCGTAAGGCAATGACGACTACAACCTGTTTGATTCCCCTACCTCCTAGTGCAGCTGCCACTACTCCAGCAGAAATGGACCCCATGCTGGTTAATTCGTTGGATCCAGTTGATCTAGTTGGTCCCCGGGTCTCCCAAACGCCAGTGCCATCAGCCTCTTCAGTGGTGCTACCTACTAGCGCATGGCGTGCTCACCGCCGCCCTCGCACGCCCGACATGACATCAGCATCCACTACTAATGCCTCATGGTCACAACCAGGTAAAGTTAAATAACTCCATTTATTTCCTTATGAATGCCTACACAAATAGGGGTGACCCGCTATTAGAATCAATGCCTTATAAGATATATGATATATAAGTCACCTTGGTCAAGTTTTCAGAAACTCATTCAATTCATTATGTTCTTAATCAGTTTGGAATGGTTATTTCATCAAGTTTGTCTCTCCATGCCATGAGTTGTCAATTTAACAGTAAATTTAAAAGGGCTACACTTAGATTTGTTCTTATTAATTATCAATCTACCATAAAATAGTTGATACACATTTATAAGTCAAGTGTAAGTTTTGTCGACTTAGAAAAGGGACTAGCCAAACATGGCCACGCCATAGCAAGGTGCTGCTTTTAAATTATATAACATATCTTACATTACCTTTGTGCTTCCTAGAGTATCCATTTGCCTTTGTTTTACTAAAGTTGTTTTGAATTTTCCATAATAATTCCTTGTCATTTTTGTATTCTTGTTTCTAGAATTTTGCTGAGCTATTATGATCCACACAAAAACTTAGCTTAGTGGTTTCCATGACTTGATCCTGCATATGAATTTAAATTTTGTTAGTTTCTCCAGCTTATTGGAAATTACTATTACTAGTGTGCTACTATAAAGGTTAACTGTCCGAGCTTTCTTTCAATCAAAATTGTTACATAATGCAATTGTGCATTTGGTCCAAATTTGGCTTATTCAACTGTTGTGATTGTTGTTGGATATCATATATTATTCATTACAATGTCTAGGGTTAGGAATTGTTATAATTTTAGGGGAGGTTATGCCAGAATTTTTGTTTTATTTGTTGTGTTTGTTTGAATGTTTTTTTTTATGTTTTTGCAGCAAAGAAAAATACCTTAGGACCTTGTCGCCAGTTGAAGACAGCGAAGGTCACTCGGGTGACCAACGAACGTATCACCATCGGATACAACAATCGGCATTGGGCTGCACCAACGGCAGAGCAGCATAGCGCATTGGCCCACGACATTGGTCACGTCATTTGGACCTATTGCCCTATGCAACGGAAGTCTTGGAAGGCGATGCCGGACGAAGTGAGGATGAAGGTGCACACACAGTTGTCGGTAAGTATCCTACCTTTTAATTGTTTTTCCTTCAAATTTATATATTTATATTACTTAATGTATGTAATTAATTTGTTACATTGCAGACGAACTACAATTTCGACGACATCAACGACGATATGTTGGCGTACGTCAACAGGCTATTCGCTGAACGGTATAAGCAATGGAAAAGCGACATGCACTAATATTTTGAGACATTTGATGATCTGCAGGTCGCTCTTGAGACGGGTTGCCCGAAGGAGTTTGAGGACCGGGAAGATAATTGGGTGTGGCTCTGCAGTCATTTTCAAGAGCCTAGCTATGTGATACATTTTTTATATTAACTTTAAAAGTATTATACGTTTCTTACTCAATTTTTAATATGTCAATAATATTTTTTTTTAATATATCAATAATATTAATTTTTAATATGTCAATAATATTATTATTATTTTTTTCGTACTAACAATTTTCGTATCTTGTTCTATTCAGGGGGTTCAAAATTCCCAGAGATCGATGTCTTCTGCGACGTTTATATTCGATCCGGGGATGAGTTGACCGAGTCACTTCATGTAAGTATTCTTTATTTGTAATTACTATCTTACGCATTCAAGTATCATGGTTATTATTTGAATGTTATTATTAATATTTTCATGTTATATTACACAGGCGACGATGATGGAGAAGAGGCAGTTGGTTTTTCAGGAGTCCGCCTCCCAACTTCCTCCTAAGACTTCGCTCGAGTCTGTGGATCCCCCAGAGGATGTGCGGTTTCAGATCCTTATAGAGACCTTGGATCAAACTCTTGGGCGGAGGCCGGGGACATATTGTAGAAGGATGGGAAATGCCCGACGGCGGGAACCTAGAGCCTCTTCTTCATCGCAGTCAAAAAGTCAGGTGACAGCTTTGATAGCATAGGTGGCCAACCTTAGGACTGAGCTGGCCTCGTATAAGAGCCTGATGTCATAGATTGTACAGGCCCTCAGTCAATCGGGCATTAGTCTCCCGGATCTTCGTATGCCGTCGACATTCGAGCCCCTTCAACCCTAGCATGCCCACAACTCTGCCCCTTCAACCTCTAAGCCCGTCCCCAACCTCTAGACCTTCCAGCCGCCTCCGAATGACGACCCCATAGATTATGCTGCATTATTTTCTTAGTTTTGTACTCCCTTACTTTTTAAACATTTTCCTTGTACATACATTTATATTTATTTAAATAAATCATTTTTCTCTTTATTACATTTTAATTGCAATTTAATTTTATTACAAAATTAAAAAAATAGAAAAAATAAATAAATTTAAAAAAAAAAAAAATTTGTGCGACTAGTAGTCATCCCGTTTTTGTGTGACTACTGGTATTTTGCACGATGAACACATTTGTTCCTATAAAATTTGTGTGACGAAGCTTAAACCGTCGCACCGCATTTTTGCGACCAATGCTATTGTTCGTCGCGCAAAGTCTTTCTTCACGATCTTTGTGCACGGATTCTACGCGATGAAGTTTCCGTCACGTAGACATTTGTGCGACGGAATGACACTTTGCACGACCAACTTTTGTTTGTCGCGCAAATAGTTAAACGTAGTAGTGTTTGATTCTTTCATGGGATTTATCCCACATGGGTTCTGTTCAAAGCAGCCCCTTTTTTGTATTCATCTTTTGAACTTTCAATCCCATTTAACATTGGACTTTAAAACCATTTGTCCCGAAGCTTGTCTCCAATTAGTCTGCAAGCTTTTTTTTCTTCTTCTCTTTGAAGGCTTGAATTTTCTAAGTGTCACATTATTTGGAGATTTTTACTTCCCCTTCTTTGACTTGTCTTGCTGCGCTCTTTTTGATAGCTCCCATTTGATGGTGAGAGAATGCTTTTCTTTTGGATTATTTGCAGCATTCCCATTGCTTTTGTTCACTCGATGGTGTCCCTCAGCCATACTTTTGTTTCTTGGACAAAGGAAACACAGAGACAGCAATTGACATCTTCCCTTCAAGAGGCTTTTTGTTCCTTTTCTGTGGCCCCAGGTTGAAAATCCGAAAGACTTTTTGTGGGATTTAGAATCCCACACGTTTAGTTAATAAAAGAGAGCAAATAAGTCTTGTTAGCTTTTTCCCCATTTTTAACTTTTATCTTGTAGCTTTTGTCATTTTGTTTCCACACCTATTACATTTGTATTTGATAACGGGTTGATGTGCCTTTGTCCACCGTGACCTCATTCTGCAAGATTTCATTTGGATCAACATGCAACTAGCACCACACAAAAGCTGCTAGGGTTTATGGAGTGAAGTGAGTGAAGTGTTTGCATGAAAGAATACTAACCTGCACCAAGAGGAGCCATGCTTCACTGATCTCTTCGCAAGAAGTCTTCTACTCTCTACTAATATTGTTCCAGCAACGAATAGGGATTGCTCAAGAATGGAACATGTTCTAGGGACAGCAGGGACATCCTTACTTATAGCTATTAGGGTTTCCTTCAATACAGCCTATCATGGTGATTGGATTGATACACCTAATTACTATTCAATTCTTAATGGTGATTGGATTGATACACCTAATCACTATTCAATTTTTAACCAAAGTCAACAAATGTTTCAACGGCTCCATGATTCTTGCCGATCAATCATTCAATCACACTGAAGGCAAATTACTTGCCCTGCTTTCATTCTCGTGTGATTCACAACGCAACCCTTGACAACTCATTATGGTTCTTACACGTCATTTAGTACTATAATCTAGTGATATTCTCTTTTACTTATAAATGAGATGTCTTAGATTCGATACTCGTTAAAATTGAATTTGAACCACATTATTGCTAGCTCATTATGAGGCTAAGCCCACCTCTTCCCCCTTAAGCCCACATCTTCTCCTTAGTGTAGATAATATTATTAGCTCCAAAAAAAAAAAAAAACATGGTTCCATTCAAGTCATTTAAAAGACTTTTCTGCTTCATCTTTTCTGAGCATTCTTTGAAGCATAGAGCAGCAACAAGCAGCCAAATATAAACAAGTGATGATTAAAGATCATCAGTTGCATATTTCTTCTTTCGACAAGTTCGGAAAAGAACTTGTTCTAGAAAATTAGTTTACTCCTAATTCTTCTTTGTGGTCAATGAGGGTTGTTGCTTGTGCTTGTCTTCTTGGAAGATTACGACAATCACCTCTTCGCATACCAACGACGTGAGGCATCCTCCCTCTATATTATTTCTTTTTTAATAATGTGATATTTTTAAGTTCCTGGTGTAATAGAACAGCACAACAACTTGTTTTAAAAAGGAAAGCCTTTGAGATGACTTTTTCCTTTTGGTTTCTACGCGACCATCATTCCCACTTGATTTGGGAACTTTGTTTGCAGGAGACTTCTTTCTTTCAGTTCTTATTTATTTGCTTGCTGGAGAACTTTGCCTCTTCAAGTTTTTGTCGCAAAGAGGAATGCACAGGTTT
Source organism: Malus domestica (assembly GCF_042453785.1). Classification (NCBI taxonomy): domain Eukaryota; kingdom Viridiplantae; phylum Streptophyta; class Magnoliopsida; order Rosales; family Rosaceae; genus Malus; species Malus domestica. Next base: position 22,783,222 of record NC_091671.1, on the reverse strand, counting down.
TTGAGGATGACCATGATCCATTGAAAAGCTTTCGTGGTTTTTGTACCACTTGAGGGATTTGGATTTGACGGAAATGTGTGCCGACGGCTGGTTGTCTTCAACCTTGGCTTTGACGGTGGCAGCGTGCTTGGACTTCTTGTTATTGTCGGAGTTCGACAAAGAGGACAACAAGGAGTAATGCTTGTATTGGAATTATGCCTTAACAATTAATTGATTTAATTACGGAAATGCTTGTGTTGTTAGGTTGTTATAGATCAAGGGCTGAGATTGTATCTAATTGTTTTAGGCTCGATTGTGAGCATCTGGCATTGTCTTATAGGGCAAAGCCAATGAATGGCTGAGATGAGTTCATAGACTCTCTCTCTCTCTCTTTTGTAATAGCCTAACGGCTCTTTTTGGAAGCATGTGAAATGAATACGCATCACAAAAAGAGCATGACTGTGAGTGCAATTTTGAGATTCTCTATGTTGGAACCCCAAAGTCCCACATCGGTCAAGAGGGAAGAGAGAAAGTGATGTGAAAATTAACTTGACACACAAATTAAACCCTATGGATGACAATTGTAGTATATGAGCAAATAGGGATCGTTCTAACCGGGGATTAACTAGGGATGCTAATCAATGTAAAACTGACTCAAGAACATAAAAATATAATGTAGAACACTAAACTAGACTCAATTAATGCAAAACTAGGGTTTAAAACACCTAAACAAACTAAAAACTCAAAACAGCAACTAAAAGGCTCAAAACTGCCTTTAAACCACTTTCTGGGCAGTTTTGAGTACCTAACACTAGTTTGGACGAATTTGGACTATGACTTGACTCAAAACACTTAAAAACACAACTAAATGGATTTCTAACTAATCTAACACTTTAAAATAAATGGGGGAATGATTTTGACGAAATTAAAACTTTAAAACTCAGACTTTAAAAACAAATGTAAAGCAGCACAGATTGTGATTAAATAGAATGGTGAGAAGCTAGTTAGAGGGTTCCTTATCCACACATGAACATATGCATACAACTCGATCTCCAATTACTCTTTCAACAAACCATGAATGACAATGCCCCAAATTAACTAGATTGCACCAATTAATTCTCAGATTTCCCTAGATTCATTGAATTGAATGGAATACGCATTACAACCAAATTATTCTTATCAAGGACCCTAACTATGGAATACGCATGATAGAGACACATATCAAAGATCATTAAGTTTAATGGAAATCATAAGCATTGACGAGGCATTCATAACTATGGGATACGCATGTTATTCTTGCCTAGGATTTACTTAACGCAATCGTGACTAGCGACTTTCACTACTTATGAATATAAGTTAATAACGATTAGGTGAAATTCCCTTATATCCTAGCATCAAGTTTAGGCATGCAATTTAAGTGTCGACCCTCAACCCACATACATAAACAAGTTATCAATCAAATAGATAAGTAAATCACATTCACAATTTCTGAAATCATAATTGGAAGAAATCAAATCATATAAAACATAGGTCCATGGCTTCAAATTCACCTCTAACTAAAAAGAAATTAGTTCCACATGTCTAACATAATTGAACAACAATTTAAATTAAACATGAAAACAGAAACAAAGAAAGAAAGAACTCCAAACACTCCACTAATGGCAGATTGCATGTGCAAGGTGTCTTCCTCCTTTGGAATGCACGGCACTACTTCTTCCTCCTCCAATGGTGGCTGCACAAGGTGGTGATGGTGGTGGGAAGGCACGGCAAGGGTGGATTGTGGCAGAAATATGGGAATTTGGGGGTGGAAGGTTGCGGCAGGGATGGAATTAAGGTTTCTGGCGTGAATGAATGATATGGGGGGTGATCGATTCGGCCAAGAGGTTTAAAAGAGTATATATAGGCACTTAAAAACCCTAGCAATCAGATTAGGGTTTCTAGAAACCCAAATCCACCAGAAAATAGGTTAAAACAATCAGAAATTGCATGGGAAAAGGCCTAGGGTGCGGCAGGTTTGGTGGGCTAGGGTTAAGGCTTCTAAAAAGCCTTGCAAGGCAAGGAAATCAGATACTTTTGAGGCCTAGGTGCGGCAAAGGGTTAGGGTTTGTAGATAGGGCTTCTAGAAAGCCCAAAACCAAGAGAAAATAGACCCAACCCACGGCAAGAAGGAGGAAAATGTTCTAGAACCATTCTTCGTGTCTTCCAACGCTTCGGAACCTTCCAATGTTGCTAAAACGCAAGGCCATTTAAGTTTAGGAAAGATCAACCCAAAATGGAAACTTTTAGGCTTAGCTTTCCTACTTCCAGTAGGAAACCTCGTTTGAGTAGGAATCTTCGTTCTTCTCGGAATCCATCTTCAACTAGGAATCCCTCGTTGATTAGGAATCCTTCGTCAATTAGGACTCTTCCTCGGACTAGGAATCCTTCTCGTACTAGGAATCCTCAAAATCTTCAAATCTTCAATTTCATCCCAACCTTGTGTTCCAAGCATGTACTTTTCACACCAAGCTCCATTAGGCTCTAAAAACTCCAATTTGCCATCTTTTATGTCATATGCCCTTTGAACCTGAAAACACATGAAAGTAGCTCAAAAGACTACTTTAACTATGAAAACATAACGAAAATGCATAAGAACTAGCTAACTAAGGCGCATAAATATGCTCCTATCAGAAAGCACTTTAAATAGAATTACCCTACTCTAACTAACATCGAGGCATTTTGTGATAAAACCCAACACCTGAAAATTGTGCAGGTGGTTAAGTAGGGGACAGTATTGATGTTGTTGGCCTGAAAAATTCCACACTCTGAGATCACCATTCTTCTTCATTTTCGTTTCCATTCAATTTGCTTCTATGAACACACATCATCAAATTCAGTAGCCAAATCAATACAGAAAATCAACATGGTATCGAGAGCTCAGGTTCAATTCTGAACTGAGCGTCGTGAGGATGGAGTAAAAAATAATCCCAAAAATCATGGAGCTAACGCGTTGATTATTTTGCAAGAAAGACAAGACTGCCCCTGTTAAATGAGCAGGGAGCAGCCTTAGTCACCAAATGCAGCTGAGGTAGAGTAGGCAAAGATCAACGACTACTCAAGGCACCTTTGCCCGTAGGAAAAGTCAAAGGTATTTATGATAGAATAATCCCTTATTCTTATCATAAATACATTCCTAATCAGAGAATAACTCTTCCAACTATGTTATCCTAATTCCATTTATTTAGGATATTTACCTTTTATTCTAGGATATTTATTTACACAAATATCTTAGAATATTTTCACTCAAAATACCACCTAGGGCCGGCCACCCCTAAATATTATAGGGCCGGCCCATGCTTATCTCCTCTCCTATAAATACTCTATTATCTCCAAAATTTGAGAAGCTTTAGTTACCTCTAAAGAGGCTTTTTGCTTCCCACAAACACTCAAACATATTCTTTTCAGAATTCTAACTTTGGCATCGGAGATTATTCGGCCAAAGCCCATCCCCCATATTCATCGTGAGCGGGTGAGGCTTTTGACCTTAATCTTAGGTGTTATTATTTTGCAGGTGCAGATTTGTCAATCAAACGAAGGCAGAAATTTGCATCCATAAATTGGTGCTTTCATTGAGAGCTCTGATCCGAAGACTCAAAGAAGACTCTTGCTTTCAACTTCCTTCGTTCGTAGATCCACAACTACAGTGGCAAGAAATTCAGAAACTACAACCAATGGGGCCTCTTACGTTGAAGGACATAGACCAACAGATAGAGATCGTGACATGGCTCCATGTCGTCGCTCCTCGAGGTTTACCAAAGCTAAGATTGCACCTTTGCCACCATAAGGTACCATGGCTATGCCAACAGCACAACAGCCGCTGTAGTGGTCCACGAGGCAACCTGTACCCAACGCGAAGAAACCTTAGGGCAAGAGGCCTACGACATAAGCAGCTAATACACGCAGACCCAAGCAGCTGCTCGCCTTCGGCAACAACCTTTGGCACCTGCCACCTTCACTTGGATGCAAGCTGTCCAGACCGAGGCAGCCCAAGTCACGTCAACTGAGGTGGCCCAACAAATAACTAGGGATGTATTGCGATTAAATAGAGAAATCAACAAATATAAGATTCAAAAAACACTAAACTAGACTCTATAAACTCAAAACTAACTTAAAACACTCAAAACAACAAATAACAATAAAAAAGACTCAATTCTAGACCTAACAAGTGATTTGGACGAAAATAGAACTTCAAAGACTCAAAAGACTTAAAGGAAAAAAGTTTTGACTCTAAAAACAAGACTTAAAAGCAAGGGGTTTGGTTTTGACGAAATTGAAATTTAAAACAGAAACTTTGAAAACAAACTTAAGAAAAACGAATTTGGATGAAAAAGAATGGTGAAAGGCTAGTTAGAGGGTTCATTCTCCACACATGAAACATATGCATACGACTCGATTTCCAGTTACTCTTTCAACAAACCATGAATGACAATGCCCCAAATTAACTAGATTGCACCGATTAATTCTCAGATTTCCCTAGATTCATTGAATTGAATGGAATACGCGTTACAACCAAATTATTCTTATCAAGGACCCTAACTATGGAATACGCATGATAGAGACACATATCAAAGATCATTAAGTTCAATGGAAATCATAAGCATTGACGAGGCATTCATAACTATGGAATATGCATGTTACTCTTGCCAAGGATTTACTTAACACAATCGTGACTAGCGACTTTTACTACTTATGAATATAAGTTAATAACGATTAGGTGAAATTCCCTTATACTCTAGCATCAAATTCGTGCATGCAAACTAAGTGTCGACCCTCAATCAACATACATAAACATGTTATCAATCAAATAGATAAGTAAACCACATTCACGATTTATGAAATCATAACTGGACGAAATCAAGTCATATAAAACATATGATCATGGCTTTGAATTCCCCTCTAACTATAAAGAAATTAGTTCCTCATGTTCGCAAATAAACAAAGATAAATAAATCTAAACATTGACATAAAGATAGAAAACACTAGAAACGCTCCAACAATCCAAGCTCCTTGAATGGCATGCACGGCTCCAAGAGTCTCCTTCATTCTCCTTTGCAAATTCACGGCACAAGAGGGATGATTGGGTGAATGGTGTAGTGAAAATCTGGTAGAGGGTGGTCTGAATGAGAGGGTGCGGCACTATATATATATAGGCTGAAAATCACAGCCCCTAGGTAGCAAAGGAAAAGGATTTAAAGGCCTAAGTTGCATAGGAAAATAAAACACAATCCTTGAAGGAAAACAAATCAGAAATCCAAAGGGAATGGGAGGATAAGGTGCGGCACTTATCTAGGAAAGGATAAGGGCTTCTAGAAACCAAAATCCCAAGGGAATTGGGTAAAAACTCACGGCACAAAGTGGAGGGAAAGTGGCTGATTTGCAATGCAAGGCAAAGGTCTTCTAGAAAGGTTCTAGGCGCCATTTTTGTAGGAAAGGATTAGGTTTTCTAGAAATCTGATTTTAAGCATCCTAATATAGCTAGGAATCCTCCCAAGTAGCTGAAATATAGGTGGATTAGGATTAGGATAAGATAGGATAGGATAGGATAGGGTTTGGATAATGTTTTGGATAAGGTTTCTTCACTTGAGCTAATTCTTTGGCTTTAACTTCCCTTCTTCAAGTAGGAAACCTTGTTTGAGTAGGAAACTTCAATCTTCTAGGAATCCAACTTCACTTAGGAATCATTCTTCCACTAGGAATCCTTCTTCAACTAGGAATCCATGTTTGACTAGGATTTCATCTTCAATTAAGCACTTTCCCACTTCAATTAGGAAACTTTGCATCTTCAAGTCTTCAACTTTGAAACACATTCCTAGCTCTTCAATCCTTCAAATTCGTCCATTCTTTGTGCTCCACATGCATGAACTCCATTCTAGCTCAATTTTGCTCCAAAATGCTCCAAATTGCATCTTTTTGCTTACTTTGTCCTTAAAACCTGAAAACACATGAAAATAGCTTAAAAGACTAACTTAACTAAGAAAACACAACATAAATGCATAAGAACTAACTAACTAAGGCGCATAAATATGCTCCTATCACTATGCCAACAGCACAACAGCTGCTGTAGTGGTCCACGAGGCAACCTGTACCCAACGCGAAGAAACCTTAGGGCAGGAGGCCTACGACATAAGCAGCTAATACACGCAGACCCAAGCAGCTGCTCGCCTTCGGCAACAACCTTTGGCACCTGCCACCTTCACTTGGATGCAAGCTGTCCAGACCGAGGCAGCCCAAGTCACGTCAACTGAGGTGGCCCAGCCCCCATGCTCCCGACCTGCTCGTGCAGTCTTCCAGATGGTCCAGCATGGTGCCAGACTAGTTCAACCAGCCCAGATCCAGATCCCAAGGCCGACGGTTAAACTAAGGGTATTTTCACCCCACGTTACTGCAGATCTGACCCATCATGGCTTATGCTTTGCACCTAGAGTCCATTACATTTCCATAACTCAATCAGACATCTATCGTCCCAGCTCTTCCACTCCAAATGGCGAACAATACCTATCACAACAGGTCACCAAGCTGATAAGTGCCCACACGCAGCAAACTACCTTGGTGAATCAGCATCTACAGCGTACCAAGATGCAGCATGACCTAGATGAGGTGTCACGAAGCAGGATAAGGGCAAGCGATGACGTTTCCCTCCAACGATGTCCCGGCAAGTAGCCCATTTACCAGCCACGAATAGAGCGTTCTGGCAGTGTACACTTCTACCTAGGCCCCCGAGATAGCGTAGACTCTCGTCTTAACGCACGGAGGAGCTTGCACTTTCGGTTAGGCTTCCGGACGAGCATACATTCACGGTTGGGGCCACACTTCGATAATCAACATGGATAACCTTCTAGGCGAAGTGTTCATACCTGGCTAGACCAGTAAGAAGCATCATCCACCTCACATCGAAGTGGGTAGCACGGTGGACAGGGAGAAGCAGTTGCACAATCTGGCTCAAGTTCAACTCACAACCTACGAGTAATTTGCTCGTTTGCCAGGAATGTACTACATAGTAGTTGTGGCATAGACGAGCCAATCATAAGGAATGGCAGCCGAGACCAGCAGGTCATGACCAGGGGTAGCCAGAAGCCCTGCTACCTCGATAGAGGTAAATCTAGGAAGAAGTAGAGAGGCTCATTACTCAGCGATTGCACGAAGTCCAACACATCGAGACCACAGCCAAAGCCTTTTGCAGAGACGTGGCTTACATAGGCAGATTACCTTTCACAGATGAGATCGAGCAGACAAAGCCCCTGAATAAGTTTAATACGCCACATTTCACCCTATTCAAGGGAGATTGAGACCAGAAAAGACACTTCAAGCATTACCGTAGCACGATAATCCTCTACAGGGCCAACGACTCCTTAATGTGCAAGATGTTCACTACTACTTTGCAAGGCGAGGTGCATGATTGGTTTCATACCCTCCTCCATCCACAGTCTATTCAGAGTTTCGATGAGCTTTCCATAGTTTACACTAAAGAGTACCCATCTTACCGCTCAATCAAGAAGAAGTTCGATCATCTCTTCAACATCAAGAAGAATCCAAATGAGTCTCTCCGTGATTATGTCAAGAGGTTCAAGGTGAAAAAGGCAAATATGCTGCAATGACTTGATCGCCAACGCAACCTTCTAAAAGGGACTCCCAGCCGATCATCCCCTATTTGGAGAATTGATCATGAAAGAATACTTGGCTCTAGTTGACTCATTCTATCTGGCAAAGAAACAAGCGTTTTGGGATGAGGCCTGATGGGCAATCAAGGACTTGAGCAACCTTAGAAAGAGTTTGAGGCAATTTAGAAGAAAGTGGACAAAAAGCAGTCCAACGACCGAAACAAGCAGGAAACCAAACGTAAATACCGGTCCCCAATAAGAGGATGCCAAGCCACCAAGAACTATACTAAGTTCTTGATCTCAATCAACCAGATCCTCCGCGACCTTAAGAGTGAGCCTTGGTTCAAGCTAGCAAGATAATCCAAATGAGACACCTTCAAGCTAGATCACACCAAGTACTGCGCGTTTCATTGAGGTCCCCGTCACACGACCGACACTTGCTATACCTGGAGAGAATACCTAGAGAAGATGGTGAAGGAGGGTAAATGCAACATATACCTGGATAAACCAGTTGCGTAGCCTAGGAAGAACGTAGACGCAGATGGGGAGCCGTCTGCCAAGACCATTAGAATCAATGGCATCTTTGTTGAGTTTGAATACTTGGGGGCCACAAACAACTCCAAGAGGAAAAAGATCCAGTAGGCTATAACAATCTCCTAGGTTCAGGCAACTAACGCCAAACATGGATCGATTGTTTGTTTCACCTAGCAAGATGCTAAAGTAGTTGACTTCCCACACAACGATGATCTGGTAGTGTCCGTTCAATTGGCACACATTATAGTCAACAGAGCAATGGTGGACAACAGCAGCATAGTAAATCTACTTTAGTTATCCGTCATTCAGAAGCACGATAATACGCCAAGCAGGGGTACTCATCGAATTCAACGGATACACCTCGACTGCTATTGGTAACATAAAACTCAATGTGACAACACCACCAGTAGTGTCAAAGCAAACGTTCATTATAGTCAGCGACCCATTTCCTTATAACGGGGTTATGGGAAGGCCCTGGCTAGTGAAACTGGATGTTGTAACCTCTGTCAAGTACCAGAAAATCCGATTTCGCATCCCAGGAAGATGAGTCGGAGAGATCAACTCTGACCAAGCCGCATCCCGACGATGCAGAGTGTGAATACTGAATGAGTACAAAAAAAAGTCTTTCACCCCCATAGGAATTACCGAGGTTGAGAATGACAAGCTTGCTACCAAATAACAACTACAATAGGTGGATTAAGATGATGGCGTTCAAGAAGACATGCTAGAGGAAAAAGGATAGAAGGTAGAATAGGATGCCGAATACATCATTCTTGATCCCAAGCAGTTAAAAGATGGCTAAAATCAACTCACGGCTGAGCCCAAAGGAAAAAGAAGAGCTCACGGCCTTCCTTAGGGAAAACCATGATGTTTTGCATGGTCACCCTCTGACATGCCCGACATTGATCCCAAGGTAATCTACCACAAGCTACATGTCAACCCTACTTCCAAACCGGTGATCCAAAAAAGAAGACACTTCGCTCCATAACGAGAAGCGATCATTGAGGCAGAAATAGACAAGTTATTAATAGCCAGATTCATCGAGGAAATGCCGTATTCAGCATGGCTAGCCAACATCATGTTGGTGATGAAGAAAGAGAATGGCAAGTGGAGAGTATAGGTAGCCTACACCGACCTCAACAAGGGTTGCCCGAAAGATCAGTTCCATGTCCCCGAATTGACTTACTAATGGACACAACCCCATGGAACCAGCTACTCAGCTTCTTGGACGCATATTTCGACTACAATTAGATCACCATGTTTAAGCCCAACAAAGAGAAAACTATGTTCGTGATCGAGCGAGGCACCTACTGCTATAAGGTTATGCCTTTTAGCCTAAAAAACATAGGACCTATCTATCAAAGGTTAGTAAACATGATGTTGAAGACGCAGATTTGGGTTACCATGGAGGTCTATGTCGACGACATCATGGTAAAAGAAAAGTAGCGGTCAGACTACCCTAGAAACTTGGCAGAGACATTCAGTATCCTTAGGGAGTATAAGATGAAGCTTAACCCTACCAAATGCACCTTTGAAGTCTCCTCAGCCCGATTCTTAGGGTACCTTATAACCCAGCGAGGAATCGAGGCACATCCTAAGCAGATCAAAGCAATCTCGGAGATGAAATCCCCCACCACTTTGAAGGAGATCCAAAGTGCCAAAGTCTGACCGGACGAGCAACCGTGCTCAACTGTTTCCTCTTACGCTCAACCGATCGATGCAAGTTAGAAGTATCAAAATATGCCTCAAGTAAGCGAAGATTCACACCTTACAACCCGAAGTTGGCGCCTAAAGCAATGGAGATGGGCTTGACTTCTTTGTTCAAAGCAGCTTGCTCAGTTGTTTATTCTCCGGCTAAAGCTTGAAGCAAGGCAAAGTGACAAAGATGAAGAAAAGCGAAGAAAAATAGTTTATTAATTTTTAGCAAATTGGCAAGCTGGCACGAAGGCTGGCAAAGTTTAAGCAAAGGAAAAGGCAAAACAGAAAAGAAAAAGAAAGTAAATCCTAATGTCTATCTAAAAAGACTACTCCTCAGCAGCTTGGACATCTTCACTTACAATTGCCCCATCTTAGGCAGCACTGTCATCAGCCACCCCTACTTGGGTGGCACCACCTTCGACCGCACCTACCTGGGCAGCTTGATCCGTAACTGCTCCACCAACGGTGTTCTCGAAGGAAAACTTAAGCAGATTCTAGAAAGAAATAGCAAAAAGTTCGAGGTCTTTATAAGAAAAGGTGTAGTCAGATGGCATGCCAAGAAAATAATCAATATAGCCAAGCTTGTAGAAGTCAGCTTGACCCTGGGTAAGGACAACCTCAAGACTAGACTTTCCGCTCCTCAACTGCTTATTCTTCTCAATCAGGTCAGTGCGAGCATTCTGCAACTCATCTAGTTCCTTCTTCAGGTTCTCGATGGCAGACAACGCTCTTTGCAGCTCTATTTCCTTGGACTTAAGTCTACTAACGAGCTTTTTGAGTCGAACAACATCATTATGCATGGCGAGTAGCTCTACATCCTTGGCATCACGGGCAGATCAAAATTCTAAAATGGCACACTCAATGCCCTACACTAGCAACTTTTGGACTTCAATCTCATTCTCCGCAACACCATACTTCCCCCGATTCGTGTCAAGCTAAGTCTTCAAGTCACTAATTTCTTGGCGAGCGGTCTCAAGCTACTAAGCAGTGGGGGTCGAGACATCATATCCCTTTAAAAAGGTAAGTTCAGACTCCAACTCTTTAATTTCATCAGCAGCCAAGCAAGCATCTGCTAACATAGCTGCCACTTTCTCCTTGATGTCATCCTATTCCATACATGTGTATTCGGCTGCCAAGATCACAGATTTTTGCATCATAGTGATGTGAGAATTACTTGACACACAAATTAAACCCTATTGATGACAATTGTAGTAATGATGTAAGTAGGGATCGTTCTAGACCGGGGATTAACTAGGGATGCTAATCAACAAATATAAGACTCAAAAACACTAAACTAGACTCTATAAACTCAAAACTAACTTAAAACACTCAAAACAGCAAATAACAATAAAAAAGATTCAATTCTAGACCTAACAAGTGATTTGGACGAAAATATAACTTTAAAAGACTCAAAAGATTTAAAGGAAACAAGTTTTGACTCTAAAAGCAAGGGGTTTTGTTTTGACGAAAATTGAACTTTAAAACTTTAAACTTTGAAAATAAACTTAAAACAAAACAGATTGTGATGAAATAGAATGATGAGAAACTAGTTAGAGGGTTCCTTATCCACACATGAACATATGCATATAATTTGATTCCCAGTTATGACTTCAACAAACGATGAATGACAATGTTCCAAGTTAATTAGGTCCGCTTAAATTAACTCTTAGATTTCCCTAGATTCATTGGATTGAATGGAATACGCATTACAACCAAATTATTCCTCATCAAAGTCCCTTACTATGGAATACGCATGATAGAGACATTCAACAAAGATCATTAAGTTCAACGGAAATCATAAACATTGACTAGGCATTCATAACTATGGAATACGCATGTTAATCCAGCCTAGGGTTTACTTAAACACAATCGTGACTAGCGATCTTTACTACTCATGAATATAAGTTCATAACGATTAGGTGAAATTCCCTTATATCCTAGCATCAAGTTTAGGCATGCAAATTAAGTGTCGACCCTCAACCCACATACATAAACAAGTTCTTAATCAAAATAGAAAAGTAAACCACATCTAAAGTTCATGAATTCATAACTGGAGTAAAACAAATCATAACCAACATATGTCCATGGCTTCAAATTTGCCTCAACTAAAAAGAAATTAGTTCCACATGTTTAACATAATTGAACAGCAAGTTAAATTAAACATGAACATAGAATTAAAAGAAGAAAGAATTCCAAACACTCTAATAGTTGCAGATTGCATAAGCACGGCACTACTCCTCCTCTCCTTCAATGGTGGCGGCACAAGGTGGTTATGGTGGTTGAATGGTTGGTTATATGGAGGAATGGATGGGGAAGGTTTAGATATGTAGGGAGAGGCAAGGGAAGGCTTGGAGAATGGTTAATTTCTGGATATTTTGAATGAGGTTGCTGCCATGGTATTTATAGGAAAAGGATGGACTTGTTTAACACAAAATTCTGGTGGAATTGAGTAGGTGAGCACGGCAAAGAGTGGGAATTGTTGGTGGGTTAGGTATTGAGTCATCCATTCACATGTCATGGTGAGTTAAGCATTGCATCATCCACTCACATGTCATGGTGATTTAAGCATTGCATCATCATTCAAATTTCTGGTGAAAGTGAATCAATGCCCACGGCATTGAAGAATTTCTTGGTTTTGAGTGAAGTTTTGGTCAATCCTTCTAGAAATTTATCCCTTCTTGCAACTTGTATTTGTTTCACCAGATTTTTAGCATGTTCATAGCCTCTTTTGTCTTCAAATTCGTCCATCCTCATGCCTCCATGCTTGCACAATCCAATCTTGGCCCAAAAATGCTCTAGAATGTTCCAAATTGCTTCTTTTTGCATACTTTGACACTAAAACCTGAAATTGCACGAAAATAACTTTAAACACTATAATTATCATAGTTTAGCTAATTAAAAGCAAGAAAACAAGCTAACTAAGTCGTATAAATATGCTCCTATCACATAGCAAGCAAGGAACCCCTCCTAATTGTGCCTCATGCCTTGTGAAGAAACTGGAGTCAACAACCTTGCTTATGCCATCAACAAACTAGGCACATGTTTCTGTGTCTTCAAGTAGATCGGGCTTCAACATCATATGGAATCATCATCCTCGCTCTTCGCCAATGCACGCACCTCTGGAATAGGATCAGACTTGGGCACGAAAGGCTATCTCGCCATAAAACCAGGCACATGGGGCATGGCAAAACTCCTCTGCTATGCAATCATGTCAGCAACAGTTCTAGCAATTCTTGTAGCAGTAGGCTTCACAGGCTCAAATCTAGTAGCCTCTTTCTTTCTTTTTGAAGAAATCAAGTCAATCACAAGCCTCCCAATAGTGGATGAACCCTTACGAGTAGCAAATGAAGTCTTCATCTTTTTCTTCACCGACGATTCTTGAGCAGGCGACGAAGATCTTTTTCTATCACAAACATGATAGCTTTAGTAAAGCCACACAGTTCACGGCTGCTACTATCTTTGACACGTTTCACGCGAACCCCAGATGGAATTACGTGCTTAAGCATCTCGAGGAAGTCCCTTAACTACTCATCAAAACCTACCTTGACATGGCATCTCTGACGTAGCCTAGCTTACCTACAAATCCACCTTGATGATACAACGATGAAATGAATTCATCCCTCTTGTGGGTCAAGGAAGACATGTTCGAAAACCCTACAATGGCTCAATGAGAAATTATTAGAAAGTTGCTCAAAGAAAAAAAATCAAGACCAAGACTGTAGAAACCCAGCAGCTACGCCAAGGCCCACGACCTGGTCTCCTTTCCTCTACCCAACAGTTGCAACAGCCCAGATTATATGGCAGAGGGGCAGGCGCCGCAACACTACCTCTATTTCCCTCGCAGCCCAACAACCCTTCACGGCCCAAACTAAATTGAGGGGGCTGGCGCCTCTACACCTTCCTCTCTCTTCCTCGTGCCGTCCTTGCTGCACGGGCCTAAGCCTAGCAGCCCAAGACCGGCGCCCTAGCACGCCGAGATGAGCCTCCTACAGTAGCATAGCTACCAGTTTTCACTACTCCACGACCCTCGTTAAGCCAAAAAATCACGCCTCGAGGCTCCAAAAAATCAAGAAGGAGAAAATTAATTTTTTTATTACCTTGGAAAAGAGTAAAAGAAGAAAAGCAACGGAACACAATTCTTTGCACAAGCAAGCGAAGAAGATTGCTAGAGGAAAGGGAACAAATATCCTTTGGCTTTCTATCTTTCTTGTGGGGTTTTAATTGCACTCCAAATTTATTTAATCCCCTGCTTGACGCAAACTTAAATAGGTTTTGGTGGCAATTACATTCCCTTTCTTAGAAGAATTTAAATTCCAAGTCAAAGAGGGAATCTGCATTAAATTGGGACACAAACTCCATTGCAACTTTGGATTCCTACACCTCCTGCCTTTTCCTACGAGCAGCCCAACAAGTGTAGGGGCATTTGTGGAGACAAAAATAATCCCAAAAATCATGGAGCTAACACGTGGATCATTTTTCAAGAAAAACAAGACTGCCCCTATTAAATGAGCAGGGAGTAGCCTCATTCACCACACGCAACTGAGGTAGAGCAGGCAGAGATCAATGACTGCTCAAGGCACCCATGCCCGTAGGAAAAGTCAAAGGTATTTATGATAGAATAATCCCTTATTCTTATCATAAATACATTCTTAATCAAAGAAGACCTCTTTCAAGTAAGTTATCCTAATTCCATTTATTTAGGATATTTACCTATATATTCTAGGATTTTTATTTACACAAATATCTTAGAATATTCTCACCTAAAATACCACCTAGGGCCGGCCACCTCTAAACCCTGGAGGGCCGACCTACGCTTCTCTCCTCTCTTATAAATATTCCATTTAGCTCCAAAATTTAAGAAGCTTTAGCTACCCCTAAAGAGGCTTTTTGCTTCCCACAAACACTCAAACACATTCTTTTCAGAATTCTAACTTTGGAATTGGAGATTCTTCGGCCAAAGCCCCCACCCCCCCCCCACCCCACCCCAATTCATTGTGGGCATGTGAGGCTTTTAGCCTTAATCTTAGGTGTTATTATTTTGCAGGTGCAGATTCGTCAATCAAAGGAAGGCGGAAATTTTCATCCATAGTGACTGTAAAATTGAATTGGATCGTGAACCAAAAGACGTCCAAAGGTGCCTTTGATATTCTTCAGGAAGAATTTCGAGGTGATGGACAGGCAGTGGTGAAGCTACAGAGGCGGAATGGAGTCTGCCCCTCTGGTCTCGTCGGAATACCTGCCCAGGAACGATGGTTCCTGCTGCACATACGGGCTGCGATTAGATCGCTTTTTCTCCAAAATGCCCAAGCCAAAGAAAGGAGGAATGGAGTCTGAAGAGCTACAATTTGCAACTTCTGGAAATGGAGATGGAGTTTCTGGTTTATGTTCCAGTGAAGAAGAAGGGAGACTTTCTCTCTTTCCCATCCCACCCCATGTGTCCTTCACAAATATCCAATTTGTTTTGGTTTTTTTTTATTATTGGCCAATCATTGCTCCACCTAGCTTTCTAGTTACATAGGCTGAATTATATTAGGATTTGTTTTGTTTTTTAATTATTGTCCAATTAATTTGTCCACTTTTCCAATGTTTTTAAGTCTTGTATTTTGCCACTTAGTACTACAGTCTAGTAGTATTCCTCTTCACTTATAAGTGAGAGATCTTAGGTTCGATTCTCACTAAAGGTGAATTTGAACCATATTATTGCAAGCCCATTGTGAGGCTTAGTTCACCCCCAACCCCTTAGTGTGCATAATATCAATTGTTCAAAAAAAAAATGTCTTGTATTTATCACCGTTATTTCTCTTAGAACTCAGTATAAATTTATACGAGCTTCAAAAAGTATTCTGTAAAGTACTACGAACTCATAATCATTTGTATTTTTATATTTTACCATCAAATTCAACAAAGTAATTAAGAAAATTTATCAATATTTTTAGATATTATATGTTTATTGTCAATATTTTTAGATGTTATGTGATATATAATAAACATGCACTATTTATACGATATATAATAAATTATTTAAAATTGTCTAATCCGCTTAGGTCCTTGCCTAAACGTTAGGCCATGTCAACCGCCAACTAGTTCTTAGCGTCTTTTAGAACTTTGCTCATAATACAGTTATGTAATGGAATTGTACAACAAGAAAATGGTGCTTAAATCCTCCTTCAAATATTATTGTTAGTTCAAATCCTCCTTTGAATATTATGGTAGTCCAAAACCTCTTTCAAATAGTTTGGTTTGTCCAAATCCTCCTTCAAATATTTCGGTTATTCCAAATCTTTCTTTGAATATTCCAGGTAATTCACATAATCTTCTCGCAACCACTAGACTTAGACCTCGAATGGATGTCCAGTTTTATTTTTGAACCTTTGCCCTTTCAAATTTCGCCCCATCCTTTGACAATTTTTGGCTTGGCCACTGTGGACAAGCAAGGTCTGTGCAACTTCAGAGTTTGCGTCATGAATTTGAATACATAAGAATGAAAGAAAATGAATCTCTATCTGATTATCGTACTAGATTATTTAAGTTGATAAATCAAATGAAGTGTTATGGTGAAAAATCCCTCTCACCAATGAGAAGTTTAAAAAGTTCTTATCAACCTATCTAGCATGTATGATCCAATTTGTGTTGTAATTGAGAGAACGTCTAATTTGAATACTGTGATTGTACAAGAAGTTATCGGTTCTCTTAAGAGCTATGAGTTACAACTGAGTAGACATGTAGATGATACTATAGGCTCAAAAAAGGCCTTTGCTAGTATGAGTCTTACTCCAAGTCACAGAACAAGTCCTTTGTGCAAGGAAATTTCAGCAAAACCAAGAAGAATTGGAAGTCTAAGCCTAAAAATTGGGATAATAAATTACAACATGCTGACAGGCAGGGTGAGAACAAAGAAATGGGTAAACAGAAATGTGACTTATGTGATAAAGCTCACTATGGAATGATGGTTCAAAGGGAAGGTTAAATGTCACAATTGCAACAAATTTGGGCACATGATGAAAGACTCAAGTAGCAAACTATGCAAATCAAGTTCATGACACTGCCATGATGTTTTATGCCTATCACAAGGCCTCAGTACAATCGAAATTGTGGGATTTGGAATCAAGACAGTTGTTGCATCAACCACGTGACTTAGTATTGAATCACTGTTGATTAATGTTGACAAAAGTGTGAAGTGCAAAGTCAAAATGGGGCACTGGTGACTTAGTGGATTTTATTGGCAATGGAAACCAAAAGAGGAACTAGGTACACATCAGAAGTGATGATTGTACCTGGTCTAGATGGAATTCTTCTCAGTGTGGGACAAATGGTTGAACATGGATATTGGTTGCTTTTTGGGCACTTCATGGTTTGTATTTTTGGTGGCAGAAATTGTTGGAAATATGCCCTGAAAGTCAATCTTTGGAAGAAACCTTTCAGGACAATGAATGGATGTATAGATGATTCTTGTACATCAAATGGAAAAGATACTAATTGGGACTATCTCAACACACGATATATGTCCTAAATAGTGAATCCATGGACAATGGATTGATGGAAGAAGTAATCTAATGATGTTAGACTACAGAGACCTTCTTCACATAACCATCATGTCCAAAAGGTTCCTGGTCATAGGATTGTCGGAGGGATACTGACAATGCTTAGACCGGTACATACTGTGTCCGAACAAATTCTACATTAACTTGGGTAGCAATGATATATGGTTAGATGTCACTCATGACTTGTGAGTTCTTCTAGATGATTAAATGTAGTCATCAAAGAAGAAGGTGAATTAAAAGTAAGTTTTAATTCACTAAGTGATTGGATTAAAAATAATCAATTGGATTGGTGCCAATCACCTCACTGCCTTGCTAATGAGAACCTAAAATGATTGTTCACCAATACACTCTTGTAGTGAGTAACTAATGGATGATGGAAATAATTAATTGGATTAATTAAGTGTTGTGATTAATTAGAATGTCTAAAGAAATCATAAAAGCGATAAAAGATCGTTTTGGGCTTAAAGAAAAGTTCGGGTCTAATTGGGCCCATTGGGCTTTTATTCAAGCATAGGATGACTTGAAATAATAAAAGCCCAAAGCCCAAACAACACTAAAGGGGCCGGCCAAAGGAGGGAGAGAGAGAGTCAAATGTTGACTTGTTTCTTTTTTGTTATAAAAGGAACTTTATAGCACAAAGTTTCATTAGGGTTTTTTGAACTGTTAAAACAACAAAAGAGAAAAAGAAAATATCTCTCTCAACACTCAAAGGGCCGGCCACCAAAGGGGGGTTTAGCTAATCATCTTCTCACCCTTTTGGTTATTCCTTCATCCTTCTCACTACTCTAATGGGTGAGGATCTTTAGAGGTCTTTAACTTTGGAGACTTAAGTGTTGGAAATATGCCCTGAAAGTCAATCTTTGGAAGAAACCTTTCAGGACAAATGAATCGATGTATGGATGACTCTTATACATCAAATGGCAAAGACACGAATTAGGACTATCTCAATAAACGATATATGTCCTAAATAGTGTATCCATGGATAATGGATCGATTGAAGAAGTAATCTAATTATGTTAGACTACAGAGACCTTCTTCACATAACCATTATGTCCAAAAGGTTCCTAGTCATTGGATTGTCGGAGGGAAACTGACAATGCTTAGACCGGTACATACTGTGTCCGCTTCAAATGGAAGGATGGAAAGTCTCATCCCATTCGTGTTGTGACACTAAGACAAGTATGTAGGTGCTCATTAAGAGAATGAGTTCACTGAACACAATCGAACGAGAGTACTTGCATGGAGGTCTACTCACATGTCAAGCAAGTAACTCTAATGGTTGGAATAATGTAAGTAGTCCTTTGACCTGAGGCATCGTCGTTGTCTTGTGGCTAAGTACTTAATCTTTGATTATGTCAAAGTCACCCCATTCGCGGATGTCCACGGCATAATTGGGGTTAAGCCACTTAGTCATGAAGGCAAGTGAATGCGCAACAAGGAATCTCTAATCCTCGATTAGAGAGGAAGAATACTCTAAGATATGATTCGGGAATCTTCGGCCGAAGTATTGAGCGTAATAAATGATGCGAAATATATATAAGCACACAAATTAAACCCTCTTTTTATCAATTGTAGTAAAGTATGTAAGTAGGGATTGTTCTAGGCCGGAGATTAGGAGGGATTGCTAAATCACTTGGAAACTGACTTGAAAACGTAAAAACAAAGTTTAAAACACTAACTAGACTCAAAGAATGCAAAACTATACTTTAAAACACTAAAACAAACCAAAAGACTCAAAACAGCCCCTAAACACTCAAAACTACCTTAAACACACAATCTGGGCAGTTTTGGGACTCTAACACAAACTTGGACGAATTTTGGTTTTCTAATGAACTAAAACACTTAAAAACATAATCTAAGACAAGTTCTAATTAATATGACTCAAAGAAATAAGATGGAGTTGATTTTGGACGAAAATAATTAAATTAAGACAAGAACAAAGTAAACAAATTCTTAGACAAATTTAAGTGAATCAAAACAGATTGTAAAATGAATTTGAATGAAACTTATGGATGGAAGGCTAGCTAGGAGGTTCTTCTCCACACATGTCACACTTGCATACAAAACGATTTCCAATTGCTTTTCGATAAGCTATGAATACTCAACGCCCCAAATTAACCGTGAATTGCACTAATTAACCCTCAGTTTTTCCACAAGTTATTGGATTGGATGATTGCATACGACAACCCAAAACATTCCCTACAAGTTCCCTACATGAATTGCATAATAGAGATACAAGCAAGAATCATTAAGTTCTATGAAAAACATAAGCATTGACGAGGCACTCGTTACTATGATTTGCATGAAACTTATGCCAAGAATTTACTTAACGTGATTGTGACTAGCAACCTTCACTACTTGTGAATATAAGTTCATAACGATTAGGTGAAACTCCCTTATATTCTAGCGTTAAATTCATGCATGAAAATTAAGCGTGCACTCTCAACCAACATACACAAATCATTTTTTATACGATCGGATAAGTAAATTGAATTCACAACTTATGAATCACAACTGGATGTAATCAAATCATATTGCAAGTATGAACATGGTTTCGAATCACCCCCTAACTAAGAGGGGTTTAGTTCCTCATACTCACAAAGCAAAGATACATAAAATTAGACATTAAAATCAAAGGAAAGAAAACACCTAAAATGCTCCAACTTGGGTAGCAAGTGCATCCAAGAATTCTCCTTTGCTTGCTTGCGGCAGATTGCTTTGTGGACGGATTTTTGGGTAGTTTTATGATGTAGAATGGATGGGGAATGGTATGGAAAGGTTTAGGGTAAGTGTGGAGGAGTGTTTGAGGGTTGGAGGGTGGTGGAGAACTAGGCAAAGAGGGTGGAAGAAGGTGGAGTGGCTGTTATGTTTTCTAGGCACTAGAATGGTGTTTTTGGGGTGTTTTGCTACCTAGGGTGAGTATGGACGAATTTCTGTGATGAATGGTGAATATGAGAGTGTGAACCCTTTGCCAAGGGGTGTAAACATGTATATATAGGCCCCAAAAACCTTAGAGAATCAGGTTAGGCTAGGGAGAATGCATGGCAAAGAGTGTATGTGGTGTGCAATGGTCCAAGGGTGAAAATGAAGTGATGATTCAAAGTGTGAAGGGTAAAATGGAGTGGTCTTGTAGCTAGGGGGCATGAATGATTGTGTACATTGCATAGAGATGGAAAGGGAGGTGAAAATGTGTCAATAAATGGGTCAAAGGTGCAGCAATATGTGGTACACAAGGCATGGGATTCCAAATGTGAATGATGGAGCATCAATTGGTGCATGTTATGGTTGTGAAAGTTGTATAAAATTTTGTGGGTGAAGGGAATAATAGGTATCAAGCAATTAAGTGTAATAATTAAATGAATTGAAGCATGAAATCAGAAATTATGTAGGGGACAAGAGTGATCAAGCATGGCATGGGAATCCAAAGGGAATTCTATGTTGTTTTGCATGGCAATGAAGGCAAGTTGGGGTGACAAATTTTTGGGCTGAGTTCTTCATCTTTTGGACCATAATTCTTCACATTCTTGGCCTCTTTAGTTCTCAAATTCGTCCATCCACTTTGGCCCAAATATGTGACATGCATTCCAAGCTCCATTTTGCTCCAAAATGCTCCAAAATGCATCTTCTTGCCTACTTTGTCCATAAAATCTGAAAACACACGAAAATGACTTTAAACATTAAAATAACTAAGGAAACACGACATTAATGCACAAGAACAAGCCAACTAAGTCGCATAAATATGCTCCTATCAATAAAGGAAAGCGTTCCTATACGACTCAATAGAATCATATAAGAAGGAATAATCACATTAGGGGTTTGACATAATATATCCATACCCTAGTAATGTGATTGAGAGTATTGTTTTAGAGAAGGATCGAATTACATTGTAATTCCAACTGAATAGGTTCTCCGAACAACTTCTACATTAGCTTGGGTAGCTATGACATATGGTTAGATGTCACTCATAGCTTGTGAGTTCTTCTAGATGATTAAATGTAGTCATCAAAGAAGAAAGGTGAATTAAAATGAAGTTTTAATTCACTAAGTGATTGGATTAAATATAATCAATTGGATTGATGTCAATCACCTCACTACCTTGCTAATTAAAACCTAAAATGATTGTACACCGATACACTCTTGTAGTGAGTAATTAATGGATGATGGAAATAATTAATTGGATTAATTAAGTGTTGTGATTAATTTAGAAAGTCTAAAGAAATCATAAAAGCGATAAAAGATCGTTTTGGGCTTAAAGAAACGTTCGGGTTTAATTAGGCCCATTGGGCCTAAACCCATTGGGCTTTTATTCAAGCATAGGATGACTTGAAATAATAAAAGCCCAAAGCCCAAACCAAACACTAAAGGGCCGGCCACTTAAAGGGTTTGGGAGAGATATTTAGTCAAGTTGTTGACTAGGTTTCTTTTTGTCTATATAAGGAACTTTATAGCACAAAGTTCATTAGGGTTTTTGTGTGTTTTTTGAACAACAAAGAGGCAAAAGAAAATAGCTCTCTAAAACCACAAAGGCCGGCCACCTAGAGGGTGCTTTAGCTAACAATCTTTCACCCTTTTGGTTATTCCTCCATCCATCTCACTACACTAGTGGGTGTGGATCTTTAGAGGTCTTCTCCTTTAGAGACTAAAGGAGAACCTTGGAGCACTCTTACTAACAAAGTGGAGGAGGCAAGGAGGGAGGCTAGGCTCAAGGACTTCAAGGAACAAAGGGCTTGGAGGTGGTCCATCCTTGGTCTCAAGTCTAGATCAAGAGGTATAAGACTAAACTTTCACTTTGTTCTTTTATAAAATGTTTTGATGCATTATATATAAACCTATGAACCTTGAAGGGGATTTGCATGACTATAGCTTTGATATTATTTGATAAATTGCTTCCGTTGCTCATGTATATAAATTTTGAATTGTATATGCATGCTAGTCATTTAGAAATCCCATGTGTTAATCTCATAATTTTCCCTTCAAGTGGTATCAGAGCCAAAGGTTTATGTATAATGTGTCCTTTTGGATTTTATGCATATGGGTATTAATATTATGTATGACATAATTATTGGTTCATTCAAAATAAGTTTATCTTTTGTTTTTCAATAGTTGAAAAATGTTAGTCAATAGTTGAGAAAGATATGTATGCAAAAAAGATGTTTTGTATGCATGAATGAAAATTGAGTTTTGAACTAGTTTGAGATATTATTTCTTCATTTAAAGTATGTTTATCTTTTGTTTTTCAATGGTTGAAAAATATAAATCAAGAGTTGAAAAGATATGCATGTAAAAGTTGTTTTGTATGCATAAATGAAGAATAAGTCATGAACAAAATTTTGGGGTTTTGTTCTTTATGGTTGGCACGGTTTTGGGGTTTTTTGGGCATGTGTTTGTGTTTTATTGTAAGACACTCACACATCATTTTAAAGCTAGAAAGTAGAAACCTTGTCACTTTAGTTTTTGGGTTTGAAAAATCACCAAGAATACACAAATCTTGAAAAAGTGTTCATGGTTTTGTTCTTGGTGTTCATAGTTTGGTTTTGGGTGAAAATGGTTTTATTTGGTTTTCATGCATAGTTTTATGGTTTTGGATGATGTTCTTACCATCCATAACCATATTAAAACTTATAAAACCCTAGACTTGTCTAGGAGATTTCCATCACCTTTTTCATTAAAATCATTTAAACCAAAACCAAGTGACATGCAAATTTGGATTTTTCTACCTTGCATTGAATTAAAGCAAGATGGGTGAGACTTCCCATTAATGTGGCCGGCCACCCTAGTGGATTTATCCACTTGGGGGGTCTTTTGTAATTTGGAAAAAGATATTTTATACTTTTGAGTATTTACGGTTTGACCCCTAACTTTTTCTTATTTTCATTTAGGCCCCTACTAACTAGAAAGTTAAAATAATTGATTTTAATTTTGTTAGTTGCTTAAACTCATAATTCTATTATGCCCATATGCACTAAATCTAAATGTTCATGTTGCATTCCATTTTGATTATTTAATGTGATTAAGTAGTTAGAAAAGGATGACTATGGACTTATGCCTTAAACGATAATTGAGCTATGAGATAAGGCGCTAAAATCAAATTGTTTGAACCTTGGGAATGTGTTTTAATTACTGTTTTTAATGGACCTTGTCACATTTGACATTAATCTATCTTCTCCCTCTTAGTATGTGTAATTTGTAGGAATTTGTACAAATCGGTTTGTAATTCTTATTATTTCTTAATCTCTTTTACTTAGTTGATTCCCTCTAGTGCTAGACTAGAGTTTCTTTAACTATTGGTAAGGAGACATAACTAAAAGAGGGTTTTGACATGAGATTAAAGATTAAATGGGTCCAATGCCCTAATTAGCAATGAATGATTGTCTTTCATTTCTAATGGCTCAATGAAAATGTTTTAATTGGATTGAAAAGCACGTAATTAAATTGACACAACCTCCCCGAGTTTATAGTCAACAATGTTGGCTCGTTGTTGCAATAACCTAATAAGTCCATGGTCATCCAAGAGCCTAAGATAACTATAAAGTCCAATTTCAAAGGAATGCAAAAACCTTAGTAGTAGTAGTTACTTCCAATATTTGAAAAATTAGTTTTTGATATTGATTTGTTTTTCTTAAAACAAATAGTGGGAGTATCATACGCTACTAAACTATAATGAAAACAATTAGTAGTTATATATATCTCCAATATTTTGAAAAATGTTTTGATATTGATTTGTTTTATGAAAACGAATAGTGGGGATATCATATGCTACTAATTTCATTAACTTTGGACTAGTAGTTGTAATAGGACATTATTTATTTGAATATGATTAAATAAATAAAATTGATGAGACCTTAAAATCCCTCAACCAACATACAATATTAAGTTGAAAGCGTAAGAGTGCTTTGAACACTTTTTCGTGGCCTTCCACCGTGGTAGGCTCCAATCGTTTATGACTTGTACATCGCCTTCACCCTATCATGGGGGAGTGCAAAGTGCATGCTTATACTCAGGAGGAGTTTATTTAAAACATTTGATGAGGTTAAGGTAGGCAATGAGTGTGGCCAACATCGTATCATCGTGAGGTCATGCTTGAACCCCTATCTAAACCGGCATGGTGGGAAAGAACTTAACTAAGAGAAATAATGCCAACATCGTATCATCGTGAGGCATTACTCTCTAGAGGCCAAAAAGATGGGTAATCACAAGAAGTTGTTGTGAATGGGTAATTGTACCCTCTCATTATTATTTTTGCTAGCCAACATCGTATCATCGTGAGGTGGGCTTGGTAATAGTGAGCCTCCCATAACCCGCTAGGAGCTTTCTTTGAAAACTCCCGGATTCCATCTTGAGGGATATGGAATTTGCCAAAAATGGTGGGTGGTGTCATTCGGTTTAAAGACCCGAATCGTTTGACTTAATCAACAATCAAACTAATTATTTTTTGTTTATGTATTTAGATATGGTTGGAAGCACACTCGCGAAAATACTCGACAAACATTGCCTAGAGGGGCACAATTTCCCATCATGGTATCGTAATGTCAAGATTCTCCTAACATTGGAGAAGATTGTCTACGTACTAGACAAGGCTCCTCCTCACATACCTCTAGTTCCTGGGGCTACTGAGGATGAACGTGCTAAGTTTGACAAGCACGTTGAGGATGACACACAAGCCAAGTGTTATATGTTGGCTTCCATGAATGAGGAGCTACAGAGACAGCACGAGGGCATGGACAGTTCAACTTCCATAATACTCCATCTTACGGAGTTATATGGTGAAGGGACGCGCAACCGTCGCTTTAGCACTGTTTGTGAACTTGTGAAGACCAAGATGGTCAAGGGGGCTCCAGTGCATCAACATGTACTGAAGATGATAGGATTCATTGAACAATTGGAGAACCTTGGTACTCTACTTGACGGGGAATTGGCCCAGGACTTCATATTGGTTTCTCTTTCTGATACATTCGCGCAGTTCGTAATGAACTACAATATGAATAAGATGGATAGTACTCTCTCTGAGTTACTAAATATGTTAGTAACTGTCGAGAAGACTATGAAGAAAGAGAACGTTGTAGGGACTTCTGCAGTAGTCTACAACAAGCCATCCTCTTCCAAGGCCAAGCCGCAAGGCAAAGGCAAAGGGAAGGAGAAGAAGCCACCCACTCCTAAGCCGAAAGGAGGAGTGAGGAAAAAGAAGGCAAAGGAGCCCAAAAGGACTTGCCACCATTGTGGAAAGGAGGGGCATTGGAGGAGGAATTGCAGGTTATACCTTGCAAGTCTTAAGGACAAGCCACAAGGTATGGTTTATGTTCTTATCTTCAATTCTAAATGTTAGATCTTCTAAATATTTATATTTGATATAAAGAGCTAATCACTTGTATAATTGTATATAGGTGGAGAAGCCAAGTAGAAGATGAACAAGCAAGGAAAATGTGGTGAAGGGTTCGGCCACTATATTTTTGCTTACTACTTAGGAAGTTTGTTAGGCATTAAAGATTGTCTTTAAACTTTCTTATTTTGTTAAGAACTTATTATGTGGCTTCATATGATGGAAGACCACTATTAGTGCCTAAATGTATAAAGGTATTTATATTAGTCTCTAAATGTATAGAGCTAATACTTTTTGTATTAAACATTATGAATGTTTGAAATATCATATTAATGTAATGTGAAGAATGCCTTTTTAATATACTATTTCCTTAAAGTAGTGTTATGAATTGAAAATTGTCTTGTTGTATCCTAGTTGAGATACAAGAGTTATATCACTTATTGTAATGTGATAACCAAACTTTAGATTTATCAATTATGGATAGATCTCACATGTAGGACATAAAAGGATACAATGAATCTTTAGATTTGGTTCCATTTGTCTACCTATGAGTTCTATATGAATTGACAAAAGTCTAGAGTATCCTTTCTTGAAGAAAAGGAAGATCACATTATAATGATATAAGTAATAAGAAAAACGTTTCTTATATGGTTATCACTTGAAACACAATGATCAAGATCACTCTTGATTCAATTAGTAATTTTGAACAACTAATTGGGCATTCTTTAAAAGGTTTTAAAATGTCAATTGTGTTAGTGATTAAACCAAGAAAGAAGTGTCTAAATCTATAAAATGTTTATAGACTTTAGTCACTTAATAACAAGACATTAACTTAGTGAAGATTGAAACAAATAAAGCTTGAAATGTTTTAAAGCTACTACACAATGTCTTCTTCCAATATACTCCAATTTCATACATTTTGAATATATGAAATGATTTCTCATTGAAGTCATGAGAAATAGTGGGAGGTGTGAAAATGGATATAAACTTGAATATGATTGGTTTATAGTTGTCTAAAGAATAATAGTATTTGACTATTATTAAGAGTTTGCAATTTTAATTGTTAAAAGACTCAAGCTCTTCAAAACGTTAAAATTCTATGTTGTGTGACATTCTAAAGAATAGTCTTTGAATGTTGGTTTCGTCAACCTAGCATAAAATGGTTATATGTTGGGAGTTGTCCATAATTCTCTTTTATGAGAACAAGCTAAATAACCAAGCATATGGACAAGTTGATGAAACAAAAGGGAATAAGTTTCAAAATGAGTCACAACATATGGTTTAACAACAAGACAAACCAAATTCAACATCTCATGTAACAATATTGCTCTATGTAGTTTTAATAAAGAATTATATCAACCACCTAGAAGGAATGGTTGAGTTTCTATATCCTTAGTAGGAGCCATGCTTCCACTAAAGACTTGGATAATTCTTATATGACTACATTAAAGGTCTTAGTATGACTAAAAATTGAAGTATGGTGTATGACACCATATAATTTAAATGAATAGACTTAATGGAACAAGTCACACATTTCAAATGGAATTACTTGAGAAGGAATTCTTTTGTGTGTGATTCATTTAAGTTAGTGGGAGCAATATGCATTCAAATCAAGAAAATATAATTGTTATTTTTGAATGAATGCTAAGTTACAACAAGGCCAGTGGGAGTGATGTCATAATTTGAGCAACAAGATGTGAATAAAGTCTATTCGATAGACTTGATAAAACATAGAGGTTACTCGAAAAATGACAAAACATGACACGGTCAATTTTGAAGTATAGACTTGAAATTGGACTTATTGATATAGCAAGGCTATCTCATTAATGTTATATGGGAATTAAATCTCAAATGTTGTAGATTTAAGAAAGAATTTTCCTATGTGATAGGAAATCACTTTCATAACCCTTATAATGAATGTGTCATAAAATCACAAAAGGGACACATGTATTGACTTGTGAAGTAGATATCCAAAGGTGAAGAACCACAGGGGTTGTCACTTTAAGATATTACTATATCCCAGGATCAGAACCAAAGCAACTGAAAGAGTATTATTGCCTTTAAGAAAGAAACATCAGAGTGGGACTCTGGAAGCGTGCATTCACTTAGGTTGTTAACCAAAGTGAAAAAAAGCCATTTTAACAAATGGAACTTCATAATGGATGAAGTACTAATCATATGAATGATTGTTAGTATTGTACTACAATGGTCTCAAGGTTGGAGCAAAGTTTGTATAAAGTATACAAACGAAATATATGTCGATATATAGTTTTAGAAACTGCTTCAAAAGGTGTTTTGAATGGAAGGGGTTCTTTTAGAACCAATGATTGAATCCAAACCATAAGGTCGTCAGTAGGGTACTACGACGTAATGGGGCGATAGCTCAAGCCATGGAATCAAGGTCTCATCAAAGTATTCGAACACGATAAAGAGACATCATCAAATGTTTTGGAAACATTTGATAAGAAAATCCCTTTTAAATAATAAAAGGGATTAATACATAACCAAGTTAACCTACGAGCATAAGCTCTCTCAACAAGATGTATAAGATACATTAGTGATTGACTTTAGTGCAAGTGGGAGATTGTTGGAAATATGCCCTGAAAGTCAATCTTTGGAAGAAACCTTTCAGGACAAATAAATCGATGTATGGATGACTCTTATACATCAAATGGCAAAGACACGAATTAGGACTATCTCAATAAACGATATATGTCCTAAATAGTGTATCCATGGATAATGGATCGATTGAAGAAGTAATCTAATGATGTTAGACTACAGAGACCTTCTTCACATAATCATTATGTCCAAAAGGTTCCTAGTCATTGGATTGTCGGAGGGAAACTGACAATGCTTAGACCGGTACATACTGTGTCCGCTTCAAATGGAAGGATGGAAAGTCTCATCCCATTCGTGTTGTGACACTAAGACAAGTATGTAGGTGCTCATTAAGAGAATGAGTTCACTGAACACAATCGAACGAGAGTACTTGCATGGAGGTCTACTCACATGTCAAGCAAGTAACTCTAATGGTTGGAATAATGTAAGTAGTCCTTTGACCTGAGGCATCGTCGTTGTCTTGTGGCTAAGTACTTAATCTTTGATTATGTCAAAGTCACCCCATTCGCGGATGTCCACGGCATAATTGGGGTTAAGCCACTTAGTCATGAAGGCAAGTGAATGCGCAACAAGGAATCTCTAATCCTCGATTAGAGAGGAAGAATACTCTAAGATATGATTCGGGAATCTTCGGCCGAAGTATCGAGCGTAATAAAGGAAAGCGTTCCTATACGACTCAATAGAATCATATAAGAAGGAATAATCACATTAGGGGTTTGACATAATATATCCATACCCTAGTAATGTGATTGAGAGTATTGTTTTAGAGAAATATCGAATTACATTGTAATTCCAACTGAATAGGTTCTCCGAACAACTTCTACATTAGCTTGGGTAGCTATGACATATGGTTAGATGTCACTCATAGCTTGTGAGTTCTTCTAGATGATTAAATGTAGTCATCAAAGAAGAAAGGTGAATTAAAATGAAGTTTTAATTCACTAAGTGATTGGATTAAATATAATCAATTGGATTGATGTCAATCACCTCACTGCCTTGCTAATTAGAACCTAAAATGATTGTACACCGATACACTCTTGTAGTGAGTAATTAATGGATGATGGAAATAATTAATTGGATTAATTAAGTGTTGTGATTAATTTAGAAAGTCTAAAGAAATCATAAAAGCGATAAAAGATCGTTTTGGGCTTAAAGAAACGTTCGGGTTTAATTGGGCCCATTGGGCCTAAACCCATTGGGCTTTTATTCAAGCATATGATGACTTGAAATAATAAAAGCTCAAAGCCCAAACCAAACACTAAAGGGCCGGCCACTTAAAGGGTTTGGGAGAGATATTTAGTCAAGTTGTTGACTAGGTTTCTTTTTGTCTATATACGGAACTTTATAGCACAAAGTTCATTAGGGTTTTTGTGTGTTTTTTGAACAACAAAGAGGCAAAAGAAAATAGCTCTCTAAAACCACAAAGGCCGGCCACCTAGAGGGTGTTTTAGCTAACAATCTTTCACCTTTTTGGTTATTCCTCCATCCATCTCACTACACTAGTGGGTGTGGATCTTTAGAGGTCTTCTCCTTTGGAGACTAAAGGAGAACCTTGGAGCACTCTTACTAACAAAGTGGAGGAGGCAAGGAGGGAGGCTAGGCTCAAGGACTTCAAGGAACAAAGGGCTTGGAGGTGGTCCACCCTTGGTCTCAAGTCTAGATCAAGAGGTATAAGACTAAACTTTCACTTTGTTCTTTTATAAAATGTTTTGATGCATTATATATAAACCTATGAACCTTGAAGGGGATTTGCATGACTATAGCTTTGATATTATTTGTAAATTGCTTCCGTTGCTCATGTATATAAATTTTGAATTGTATATGCATGCTAGTCATTTAGAAATCCCATGTGTTAATCTCATAATTTTCCCTTCATTAAGGAGAACCAAGGAGCACTCATTCTAACAAAGTGGAGGAGGCAAGGAGGGAGGCTAGGCTCAAGGAGTTCCAACAACAAAGGGCTTAGAGGTGGTCCATCCTTGGTCTAAAGTCTAGATCAAGAGGTATAAAACTACTCCTACACTTTGTTCTTCAATAAATTGTTTTTGATGCATCTTATATAAACCTATGCATCTTGAAGGGGATTTGCATGACTATAGCTTTGATATTATGTGATAACATGCTTCCGTTGCTTATGTATATAAATTTTGAATTGTATATGCATGCTAGTCACTAGAAATCCCACATGAAATCTCACAATTTCCCTTCAGAAATCTGCAGGATCATATTGCCACAATACAAATGAAGGGTAATAGGTGCTTCCCCCTACATTTGAATATGTGGATCCTATAATGGAAAAATGTTACTCTTGAAGACAATTCTTGAAAATGGCATAGGAGGTTTGGATATTTGAACTGTGACAGCTTGAAAATGTTGCAAGAAAGGAGTATCGTATATGGTTCAACAACCCTTCTACAAGTGAAGTGACTTATCACAAAAAACAAAAAAAAGGTCAACTGTCAATCTAGTCCATGAATTATCATATCAGCGAAAATTAGGTCCCTAAACCTTTTTTTTTTTTAAGAAAAATCAGTCATTGAATTATAAAATTCTGCCATTACATCCCTAATATTAGATTCAAAGCTACTATATTCAATTTTCCATCAATTCAAGTCATGTTACTTGCATGTGATACACATTGGAGGGTAGACTGGTAATTTTTCATAAAGAAATAGTGTATGAGGTTAACTTTAGAGAGTAAATTAGATGTTAGATTCGCAATGTATATAAAATGCTAAGGGCTTATAGACGAGAAAATGACGGTATTGCACTTTAAAATGTGTCAAATGACTAAAGTTGACGAAAAACTAGATCAAATAGTTTTGAATATAATAGTAGGGATGAAATTAGCAATTTTAAATGAATTGAGGGACTTATTTTATCAAAAAAAAAATTTAGGGACCTAATTTTCACTGAGGTGGTAGCCCAGAAACTAAATCGGCACTTCACTCTAAAAAAATTACATCTAGAGAAGTCTATTAACTCTCAGCAAAGAGTATGATAAATGTCTAAAAAGTAGAATTCATTTCTCCACACAAATCATCCAACGTAGGTGTGCTATTTCTCCCTTGACAATACTTCAAAGTAATTAACAAACTAACGGCGACCAAGTTTGATCCTGTGATATTTTATAGTGGTATTAGAGCTTTGAATTATAATAAAAACAAGTTAACTACGAACTCATTACCAGCTAGGATATTGGCTTTAGAGAAAGAATAAACCAGAGGAAGGATGATGACAAGACTACTAGAGAGGGCAGTCCTTTACTAGCCAATGTTCAAAAAGAATAATTAAAAGGAGAAACTTTAAAGAATTTACACAAAACAAGGTGAAGAAAATAGTTGCTTCCATTGCGGGGAAGCTAAACGTTTTAAGGTAATTGTTTAAAGCGAAGGAAGAACAATGATAATCAGAGAATTGACTCTTTGAATCTATTTATTATTTGCTAATAATTAAACAATACAAGCCTAAATGAATATAGGTTGTGATAATTTAGGATGTTGAGACCAAACCCAAATAGTGTATATATTCTAAACGTTCTTAGTCATTAGATTATCAATTGGACGTTGATTATCTGCTAAAACTATTGTATATTGTGTCAATAATGGCTTGTATAATGTCATTGTGTGGTGACTTGGTAGTCCCTGACTAAGGCACGTAAAGGTGATTTAAGGAAATGAATTAAATATCACAACGAAGTAATCATTAGCCAATCACTTAGGTAGCTGACATATAATATCTTACACTGAATACTAAAATTAGATTAAAAACGCATTGCATTGCAAATTTAACAAACTAGATTCACCACTATATTCCACATTGGCTTCGAACGTTTAAATCATGTATGAGTTAAAAGTAAAATAAGGCCAAAGAAGCCCAAGAGAGCCCTATGACCTGGGAGAGAGAGAGAGAGAGAGAGAGTAGAGTTTGTGTTTTGACACAAACTTTTATATATACTACTTAACTCATTAGATTTGTGTTAACAATAATAAATTGGTATTGAATACACCATTTACATATCCACAAGAGTCGAATTTAAAACTTTACACTTGTTCAATGATACCCCCAATCACCTGTGGAGTGCCTTGAAGCATAAAGCCACTATTGCATTAGTAGCTTCGTTACACAAAAGGTCAACCATAATAAAACGACATCTTATAAGTGAAGTGAAATATAACTAGATCTTATTACCAAGCAACAAAGTAATAGCTTGAATATTGAAAAACAAGATGAGAAGTTGCAACTGCATTACCATTTTCTGTGACTTCCAATTGAATATTTATCAACTACACTTTTACAAACCGTGGGATAAGTTATCTTACATGAATTGGAGGTGATGTACAGGGATCAGAATCCATTCGACGAAAAAATAGTAAAATAAAATGGGAACAAAATAGCTATAGACCACGGCCTCCTCCCCAATCCACAATAATTGGAGGCAATGCCATTGAATCTGATGCCAAACTTGTAGCTTCAGATATCCACTTGCTTATGTGCACGTAATGCAAGTGGATTAATAGTTGCATATAAGTATTATACTATTCCAAGACTTGGGTAGGCCAAATAAGCTTCCACATGGAAATCTCCTGCTTGCTTCTGAGCATCCTGATGCCCCCGTAAAACCCATCTGCCTCATTCCCCTCCTCTCGATGATCTCTTCTGCTGATGTTTGTGCATCTCCACCTTGAACCATGTGTGTACTGGTTGAACTCCAGCACCACTGTGTCTGTCCAAAATCATAAATCATCAAATTTGTCACAAATTTTCAAGGCCCTAATTGTCGATCGAATGATCTAGGAGAAGGAAAAAGGGATTCGAACTTAAGTGCAAGAAGGGCTGACATGCTACCTTGACCAAAAAGATCACATAAATATTCTGAACAGAAAGCTAACATAAAGAAACACTTGGGGACAAGTCCTAAACAGATTGGGAAGGGTATTTGATGACAATGACATATACAGGCAGCATCTCTTTGAGTCAAGTTTCTGTTTGGGAATACGGTTATTTTGTTCAAAAGTGAGGGTTATTCTAGAATTACTACGGCTATCCGAGTAGCAAATCCCATCAAACAAACTATAACTGATTTAATGAGCAATTTGCAGTTTCACAATCTGAATTTGTTCATTACTTATACATGCATGGCTTAATCCTTGAGACAAGCATATGACTACTGGCAGGATCAAGCATAAATCACCATGTAAATTAAGAGAGATAATATATGATGCTTTTCCAATTGCCTTGTTTAGCAAAATTAATATAAGAGAAATGTATTTTCCATTGTTGTATGTGTTCTCCAAGCACCCCAACAGATTTATTATAAGGAAACAAAAGGGATTGCATCCCTTGCAAAACATATGATTGCATTGAATAAAGTGGTTAGACCATCTCCAATGGTGGGATAAAACCTAAAATTTCCCTTTCCCCGCCCCCCCAAATCCATTCCAACCCATGACCTAAAATAAAGGGTAAATTACACAGTAGCCCCTCAGGTTTTGAGATCTATTACAACTCCATACAACAACTTTAAAACATTTCACTTTCATACCTTAAATACTATTTTATTTCAATATAATACATCCGTTAGATTTTCCATCCATTAATCTGTTAAATGCTGATGTGGCTACCACATTTGTGCCACGTGGCTGCCAAATGTCTGCCACGTGGCAAATTTTTTATTTTTTCAAGATGGCAAAAGAGCATGTTAGAGGTCATAATGTGGATCTTTGACGTTTGGCATGGAATTTTGTTAGCGAAGATGGTGCCATTGGCACGAATCAAAATAGAAAGGTTTTGTGGGGTAAAATCGTTGACAAGTTCCATGAAAACTCCAACGCCGGTCGAAGGGAAGTTGGTGGTGTTTATGATCGGTGGAAGATTATCAACAAAGCGTGCACTTTGTGGAAAGGAAGCTTGGAGAGAGCCACGGTTGACATGCATAATGGAAAGGGTGCCTCAGAAATTGTGAGTTTCTTTGTGGATATTTTAGTTGTCATGTACATAATAGTATTTTGCAACTAATTGTTTTTATGTATTTGTTGCATAGGGTGACAAAGCAATGGCAATTTACAAGACAAGAACTACACTAAAAAATCAAGTTTTTAAGTTGCATCATGCTTGGAACATCCTCAAGGATTGTCCGAGGTGGGGAACCGATGCGAACCAACAATGTGGAAGATTATTTCATAGTGAAGCCCCAACCCTAAATGATGTCAATGAAGGTGTGAATTTTGCCGACAATGAAGGTGTCGAACAAATGACCCCAACTTCTTCTTTTACAAGGCCCTCGGGTAGAGATAAGCAGAAGGAAGTAAAGAGAAAAGGGAAATCCCAAGATCCGATACGTGCACAATTTGCTAGCGAAATGACAAGAATGAACGAAAACCAGTGCCGTCGGCAAGAAGAATCGGCTCAAATGCGTTTGGCCATGAAGGAAGAAGGGGATAAGGAGCAAGACAGGTTTAAAATTAATTTGATGATGGAGGACCTTGACAAATACACTCCAGAGAGGAAGAAATACTTACGTGGTAAGCAAAAGGACATTTTACGAAGCAATGCCACAAGGAGTATATTTCAAGATTATGATTCATCTCAAGACTATCACCCAAGTCCATCACCAAGTCAAGATGGTGTATATCATTATTAAGTTTATGTAGTTTATGAATTTTCGATTGTATTAAGTTTATGTGGTTTATTAATTGTCATTTGTATTAAGTTTATGTGGTTTATTAAATGTCATTTGTATTAAGTTTATGTGGTTTATCATGATTTTCATGTATTGATTTAGTGATTTTTCGAAATTTATCGGAATTTAAATATTTTTAGGTTAAAATGTTCATATAATTAATTTAGGATAGTCTACATAAAAAAAAATTATCCTTGATTCATTCTTTGATAATCTCGGGCTAAAATTTTAGGCTAGAAGGATTGGAGCAGAAAAGCTGTTTCTGGGCTAAAACCTACATTTTCTGGGCTAAATATTTTTAAGTGTTAGGTCACCATTGGAGATGGTCTTAGGAATTCTTACTAGTATTTAAAGGTTAATGTCTGATTGTGGTGAGAAGAGGACACAAATCTCTTGCAAGATTGCTTGGCTGGTGGGTGGGTGTGTGTGATGGAGA
The DNA here is from genome assembly GCF_042453785.1 of Malus domestica. Lineage (NCBI taxonomy): Eukaryota > Viridiplantae > Streptophyta > Magnoliopsida > Rosales > Rosaceae > Malus > Malus domestica. The sequence goes on along the minus strand of NC_091671.1, from coordinate 22,747,779 downwards.
CTAATTAAATAACAAATTGGAAGGCCAAGGTTGACCATTGCATTTTGCATGCAGCCCCCCAAAGCATTAAGAATATTCCAACTCCAACTTTGCAATAAAAAGCAAAATACAAAAAAATAAAAAAGGAAAAAAAGTGTTCACGCGAGTCTTTTATGTTGTAGATATAGTCTTATATTTGGTAGGACTAGGATTTGTAATTGATTTTAATCTTTTGTATTTAGTTTCTATAGAAAATAAGGTATTTTATGCATATATATAAATTGTAATCCTTACAGATTAATTAGGAAGACTACATTAGTGAACTATTTAATATGACAAGTAATGTATGTGCACATGTCAAGTTAATTTATGAATTTATCTTATTGAAACGTTGATTATATGCATTATTTGCAACATTATATAATACACCAACACAGTACAAATATGCAATCTCTCTAACAAACACAAATCAAAACATAAAAAAGCAGAGACAGGGAACATTGAATAGTTCGAATGTGGTTGGCCATAAATATTCTCGCGAGACAAAGTTAGCACAACGTTGGTGGAAACCATGACATGCTGACAATGATTTGTGTTGGTGTCCGATCAAATGGCATAAAAGGTGGTCCACTTAGCCCTTACCCCATTAGAAAAAAAAAGATCAACAATTGTGGGCATCTATTTTATTCTGTGAAATTAAGTGAGCATTGCATTCTTATTTTCTTCTTGCTGTTTATCACGTGCTCATGAATTCATAATACTCTAGCTACTTCATTTCTACTCCCATTAGGAAAAAAAAAAGACCCTCAAAAAAAAAAAACTTTCTTATCCTAAATTGCTATTTCCAATTGATGAGAAAATGTTTTGGGGAAAGAAAAAAAAAGGTGAAAGTTGTAGGAGTCATAGAATAATATTTTCGAGCTAGACAGCGACAACAACAGCAACAGCAACAGAAAAATAAGTTTTGGATCACATATTTGCCAATCGTAGAGAGCATAAGATCCTACTACTTTGAGGGGAGGGGAGGAGAACGGGAGAAAACAGAAAAGTAATGAACTCACCACTATTATGACAAAGGCAGTAATTTTCATTTCCATCACATGATTCGAGGTGACCTACTACGCCATACCACCAACCTGCAATACAACCAAATGAATCATAACAATTTGTTTGCTATTCATTTTCAACATAATTTACACGATGATAAATGTAACTACATTACTTAGTACTCATTGGTTCTGTAAACAAGAAATACTTGATCAAAAAGGCAATACCAAACTGGCCCTAAAGACTCCAAAGAAAAGAAAAAAAAATAAAAAATTTGGTTCTCTTATGGTAAGTTAACTTTGGATATTGCACAAGCTTCAAATTTAGATGACTCAAATGACCCAGAATTAGAAAGGGATGTGGAAAAGAACAAACCATAAGGAAACTCTTTGTTTCTTCTCCACTGAATCTCAATATGGTCACCAGGCCGTAACTCATTCAAACAGTCGGAGACGTGAAGATCATGAGGCGGAGTGTCAACCGGCGGTGCTCTAAGCCTTTCCCACGGCACACCCTTCTCAATCGCAACCGCTCTCCTCCCGTGTGGCGGATACCTGAACAAATCAACTCGCCATAACCAAAACGCTAACACCAACAACAACATACATAAGGAATAAGAAAAATCAATCGACGGTGTAAGTCGAATTGCCTGGCTTGGAAGGTGTCAGTGCGGGGATCATAGCTAAGCTCAGCATCATAGCATGACAACACAAAACCAACATGCCCATTCTGCAACACAAAACAAACATCAAACCAAATTAATAAACACACTTTCTGTTGTAATCGAAACATATTGGCACATCGTAGTTGGCGGATACCTCGCGGTTATAGACTTGAGCAGGGAACCAGAACCTGCCAGTCTCGAGTGCAAGGTACCAAGACATGATGGAATCAGCTGGCAAGGAAGACCTCTGCTTGGTGCCATGGTCATCAACCTTGGATCTAATCCATGAGAAAGGCCAACCAAGAGATAGAATTCTCATGAGGCCCTTCTGCTTTCCCTGCTTCACATCAATCAAATCGGTTTTTGAAGCAATATGGCACTGCCACTCCCTGTAGGCAGCAGGGCCAATCACTCTGCCCCATTTCATCTTCATGTGCTTCTCCCAAAGGTGATCACTCCTGCATCTCTCCCTCAAAGAAGAACAAACACCCGTCATTTGAAAAAGCGCGTCGGGAGGAAGCTTGCCGAGAATGCATTCCAACACCAATTCCGGCAAGTCCAACACGGACATCTCCGGCGTGTCGTCAACATTCTCAACTTTGGAAGAAGAAAGGGATAGAGTTCTCCTCACGAGGGACATTCTGGAAGGAATTCGAGGGCGAAAGAGAATCGAAAGGCCTTGCTTCGTGAACTTGGAGAGGGCAAAGAAGGAGAAATCTTTCCAGAAGAAGAGTGACAACAAGGGAGTCTCAGAAGCCCATGGTGGGAGGGGGTTGAGAGGAAGAGTCTTGAAAAAGAGAAACGAGAGGCAAGTTATCAACAAGTAAAGTAGCATTACAAATTTATAAGCACCCTCAAATTCAATGGTGGAGGAACATCAAACATTTGATGTTTTGAGAGGAAATTGTCTCCACTTGTTCCTCCCCCAACAAAAAAAATTAAGAAAAAAATTGTACCTTGAACAACCCCTCCCTCCCTTTCAATATATGGGTTTTTTATTGGTTCCGACGAAGCCCACCAAAACCCAACGGTGGGCCTCCTCCTCGTCTTTAATTACCAAAACAACAAATCAACTAAATTATTGGTGGTGGAATTGGGGAATCAGTCCCTTAAAGCCAATCTAACCTAAGAACAGAGAAGGCTAAATTTTTATTTATAAATATGACATGGACCGAATGAATGAATCGCGTTGACAAAAAACGATCAAACTGCAACAACAACAACTAGAAGGAAAGGAAGCCAAATGCTTTGTAGTTTGCTCAATGGAAAGGAAGGGAAAGAAAATGGAAAGGACCCCAGCCGTACAGACAGCTTAAACAGCTGGCTTTCAAAGGTAGGAGGAAGGAGGAGAGAGAGCTAATGGAGGTGGGGGCACTCACCCAGATTTCATATGGGTTTTCTGACACCTGGAATTCCCAAGAAAAATAAAAAGATTAAGATAAGTCTAGATGCAGAGACCCATATCTCCAAAATCTTTGATTCTCTTTTGAAACAGAGAAAAGAAAATAATGGAAAAAAACAGATCTGGGTTGTTGTGGAGATTGTACCAAAAATTAGGTGAAACCCACCACCTAAAAGAAATGAAAGATAGGGACAGAAGAAGGAGATGAGGAGGGGGTGGAAGTGAAAGACAAAAGATAATAGGGGTTTTTTTTTTTATGAAGAACTGAACTTGGCAAGGAGGATTAGTTCAGCAGAATCTTCATCGGAATCCTCCCCCACCCTCTCAACCGCCCTCCCTCTCTCTCTCACAGGCAAATCAACCAACAGGTAGTTGAAATTGCCTAGAAGACAAAAAAGGAAGAAGTGCAAAAACAGATAGTCTTATATAATTGCTAAATTGGAGGTTACCTTTAAATAGTATTCTGGTGGTTTTTCATTTGTGTGGATATTAAACAAACCCTTACTACTACCCCTCTCTCTCTCTAACAAGTTGGGACATGGAGGAAAATCCGTCTAACCAGAAAGGAAGCCGTTAGACCATCTCCAGCTAGACCTGGCATGCATACCCGATATCTTAACGGGTCATGTCGTATAACACCTGTTAAAATAAACAGGTAAAATGACCCAACCCGAAATCGACCCGATAATATTAATAGGTAATATGATCCGACCCGTTACCCGTTAAGAAAGATATATTTTAAACCAATAAATAATCAAATGAAAAATATAATACTAAATAAGTATATACATATCATATTATCATATCCAAAATATAAAAACGCATTTTTCTTTTAAGTATATATTTACATACTCAAAATAAGAGCATAATAAAAAAAACATTAGAACATTACAAAATATCAAATGTTCAAAAGATTTGCAAAATTAAGGACATTGGAACATTAAAACATTGGAACCTTGCACATTTTCTTTAATAGTTTTTTAATTAATGTAGAAGTGAAAGAAATATAGAAAAAATATATATAAACACTTGTAATGACAAGCTTTACAACTTTCGTGAATGGCTTAACTTCGAAATTCGCCATTATAATTATATAAATCATATATCAAAATTTAACTGTTGATTGTTGTTTACATTTACGCTTCATTTTTCTCATCAAATTTTTTTTTTTCGGATTTTCCTTTTTTGAAAACATGATCTATTAGAGGATGCATGAAGATGAACGGTTTGGATCGTTGATATTATGTTCAGAGTTTTAGGGTTAGTAAAAATATTGATGGATGTTTATAAAGTTTCTACAAACTATATGACATCGACTCCTATTTCAGTTAACCGTAAATATCGAAACGTGATATCAAAGATCTAAACCGTTCATCTTCTTACATATGCCAGATGATCATATTTTCAAAAAAAAAAATATTTAAAAATGAAATTCAATAAGAAGAATAAAGCGTAAATGACAATCGACGGTTAAATATAAATTTAAGGTTTATGGATTATAGTGTTGGATTTCGAAGCTGACCCTTTCATGGAAGTTGTAAAGCTTGTCACTATGAGTGATTGTATATTTTTTTTACATTTTTTTACACTTCTACAATAATAATTATTAATTTTATTAATTTTTCCCTCAAATAAAAAACATTATTCATGAGGGTTTGGAGGATTTTAAAAATCTAAATAATGTAAGTATAACCATTATCTACTCGTGGAGGAATAATGAAGAATCACGAGTGTTTATATATTCTTTCACATTTTTCATACTTGTATGTATGTCTTCTCAGTTCTTGCCTAAACAAATATTATACCAGTTTATTTTAATTTTGGACAACATGTTAAATAAAATTTATCCTAGTAATAATAATAAGGAACTCTCATAATAAAAATAAATAATGACTAAAACTGTTTTTTTAAACTTATATAGAATAATAATACAAAACTATATATTTAATATAGAATATATTGTACATATTAATATGGCTATTGTATTTTATAATAAATCTTTTAGTAATTAAACTTTAAAATTATCAAAATAATTTTTTTCTTAACGGGTCGAAACGGGTTACCCACGTGTTACCCGCGTGTATATCCGTTAAGAACCTATTATTAACAGGTTCTTAACGGGTCACCCGATAATGACCCAATTAGTTATCGTGTTAACTCGAAATCCGTTATTTTTGTGTAGTTCTCGTGTCGTGTCAGAAACTATCAGATATATCTCCAACCATGAACTAAAACCTAAAATATTTAGCCTAAAAAATTTAAGTTTTAGCCCAGAAACAGTTTTTCTGTTCCAACCCTTTTGGCCTAAAATATCAATTTACTACCCTCAAGTTTTGTGGTTTTCAACATTTAGTACATGAAGTTTTTTTCGTCCTAGAGTCATACCTAAAGTGTTAATTTTGGGACAGTCTCATACATCTGTTAAGTTTTCCGTTAGAACTTCTGTTAACTGATGACGTGGCACCCACGTGGACAATTACTAGACACCACGTGTCAATATGGGCCCACTTCAAAAAAAAAAAACCACATCATCTTCTACCTCCCTCCAACCCGTCCCTTCCTTCTTTCCTTTGCAACCCCCACCCTATCTTCTCTCCTCTGCAACCCCCACCCACCCTCCCTCCCTTCTCTCCTCTGCAACCCACACCACCCACCTCACACCAATGGTCCCACCCACCTACCAAATCAAAATCATAGCATCAACGGAAGCCTAACCCTAACCCCCCAAAATTATCATCACCCTTATCTTTCCTTCTCCCCCTATTTTCCTCTTTTCTTCTCCCTTTGGGAGTCGGAGTAGCAGAAAACCCATGCACACTCAAATCATCATTTCCAATTTCAAATCTCACTCCAAAAAAAAAAAAAAAAAAACGAAAGAGAAAAGTGGGATTCTCTCTCCCTCTCTGTTCTAGGGTTTCTGCTTCCGCCATTGCCACGCACGTTCGCGCATTCTTTCCACCACTGGGACCATTGCTTGCTTCGAGCTAGCTAGAACTTTCGATTGCTGCCAATTGGGATTCTCCGATTCGGTGTCGTTTTTGGTAATTACGAGGTGTTTTGTTCGGACTCGAAGGAAGGCTTCTCGTACGAACTGGTGTAGGTGAGGTTCATCTGCTGCTTGATTTTTTATTTCAATTGTTTGAAGTGGTTAATTAAGCACTTATGCTGACACACCCCGTCCCGAAGGAGGGCATGCTGGCCGTCACGTGAGAGTGACGTAACCATTTACACAGTTCAGAAGCTTTAAAAAAAAATACAATTACTAAGATGAAACATCCGAGGGTGAGTCCTACTTTTGTGAATTCTGTCAGAACACCGCTGGATTCCTCGTGGCCACCAAAGCTCTGCTATCTAGAACCTGGAGGGGCGCAAAACAAAATTGAGTGGATCAGTAAAACAAAGTTTTTCGAAAACATTTCATTTAAAACATTTCTAACCCCTCGCTGTAAAACCTGTATACTTTCCCAGAAAATAGCATAATAGCATATAACTTTTCTTATATCTCAAATCATCAATTTTTCTCAAAAGCCAAAAAGTATGCCATGCTATAACTATAAAAAACAGAATGAATGATGCATCAAAATAACAGGTGAAATAAGGAATCAACCGGAGACCCTACAGTTGGTCATGTACGGTTAATTCTATAGCTTAATATCCAATCCAACCGGAGTCACCATGGTGACCTGTACGGCGCTACTCTGCACATAAGTCGGAACTACCTGAAGTAGTCTGTACGACAAGAATGGTGTAATAATACGCTCTAGTGCTTCTCTCATCAATCATCTGTGCACATAATCTAAGGTCACCTATCAGTCGGAACCACCTCTAGTCGTCTGTACGACTAGCATGTCGGAACCCTCTATCGGTCTGTACGACATGCACCTACTTGGATCCATGGTGAGCGTGCGGTGCGATGAATAATATAAGCACTAACACCAGAGGTGCAGGTTATGAGCTCTCAACACAATTCACATCATCAATGATTCACATGAATAACATAAAACTCACCTGATACTCACATGTGCGTCCACAGCACCAATTCACATATATATATGCATCAATTATCAATTCTTATAATTCATATCGTTCATATCATTCATATCATTCATATCATGCATATCATGCATGCATGGCATTTTAGAAACATACTTTCATTAAAACTCAATTTCTGGGAAATTCAATAGCATATAGGTATAAATAGAAAGTACTGCCCACTCACCTGGAGTTCGCCCAACAACTCCTTAGCACAACACATCAAGGCGTCATGATGATCGGCGCCTAGAACAATAATCAAATCCAACCTCAGAAATCATATCGATAGAATATATAACTTATATAAAACACGTCACTACGTAGTTCGATCCGGAAGATCTGCAACTCAGATTTCAAATTCATAACTTCCAGAGGTCCACAATATACCTCTAGGACATCATCTAAATTTTCATTACCATTCAACGGTCGGATCTCCGTCAATTTCCAAAACCAAGTGACGGTTAACATTCTATTTTATGAATTTACAACTCCAATTTCGAAAGATCCGTAAATTGGATTCCCAATCCGTAAGTTCCTATAATCCTCAAATATTACGTATTACAACGTATCAAAGTTTGGTGACGATCCGACGGTTGGATCGTCAATTCACATTTTCACCTAACCACGAATCGAAATGAACTTAGGTTCAATTACTCAATTTACGTCCATCAATTATCAAAACTGAACCTAGAACCTTAAACACATGCTAAGAATGACATTGGTGGGCCACTGGCCACGCGCCGCCGCACGGGCCGCCGCGGGTGGCGGTTGGCCGCCCCGGCTCGCCGGAAAATCCAACTATTTCCAAAAATTCTCAAAAAATACAGAATTGACGATCTCAATGAGTAGAGTAAACTTTATACCTAAGGCTAAGGCCAATTTGGACTGGAAGAGCTCCAATTTCACCAAAATCTGTGCGGAACCCTAGAATTGGGTGAGTTCCAATTCGTCTTCAAATCAGCTCCGCCATCCCAACCAATGCTTGGGCTTTGTTCTAGGCCTCAAGAGAAGTGTATGGGTGGTGGCAATTGAAAGAAATTGCTTCGGAATTGGGCGAATTTTGAACAAGAAAGTCGCGGCACCCGTGTGGGTGTTCTTCGTGAAATCATCACGAAATTTCATGATTTTTGGGGTGAAACATGAAGAGGGAAGGCCTAGGTGTTGATTGGGAGTGGTAACTTGATCCAATTTGTGAGAATTCCAGTGAAAATCGTCTGAATTTGGGTTTGGGTGTCGCGGGTCGAAATGGGTTGCGGGTGAAGACCCATTTTTCTTCCTTCTCTCCTCCGCTTCTCGCCCTCTCTCCTTTCCTCCTTTCTCTGTTCCGATTGGTCAGTCTCCTCTCTCTTCTCCCCATTCGCCAGCACTCTCTCCTTTCTCTCCCGGAGCTCCGGCTCTCTCTTCCTCTGGTTGGGCAGATTTGCCCAATCTATTCCTCTTCTTCTTCTTCTTACGCGCACACACACACAAACCTTCTTTCTCTCATCCCAACCATCCATTTAATTCTTCATTAAATCTGGGCCGTCCATTTTCATAAAAGAAATTCTAGATTTTACTAAAATTATAATTCCTTAAAATCCCAAATTTCAAACGTTAATAACTTTTTCGATATAACTCCAAATCACAAACCGTCAGCGCCCACACGTCCGTAGCAACGAGTACTACGATGATACGTCAAGAAAATAAATCTTAGATGGCACGACACAACGATTAACCTCGAATAATGCGCGTGCCTCAAAGGGCATTTTTGTAAAATCCTTTATTAAAACTTTAAAACTCTTAAAATCAGGGACGGGCTGTCACATATGCGAATTGCTCTTTAGGTGGTAGGGTTTTGGGTTGTGGTTTGCACTTTGATGAATTCGATTTTTTTTAGTTTTGTTTTGCTAAATTTGTGTCCGAACAAAATTATCATCACCCTCCTTGCTATTTCTGTCGATCAAATCAAAAGCATCCTCGAGCTCTCCATCCAAATCAAAATCCAAAATCTTGGTCTGTGTATCTCATTCTTTCCACCAATTCCCCAATCAAAATTTTGGTGTGAGGTGGTTGGTACGGGTTACAGCGGAGACAAATGAGGGTGGGTGGGTGGGGGTTGCAGAGGAGAGAAGAGAGGGTGGGGGTTGCAGAGGAAAGAAGGAAGGGACGGGTTGGGGGAGGTAGAAGATGATGTGGTTTTTTTTTTTTAATTTTTTAATATTGAAGTGGGTCCATATTGACACGTGGCGCCCATTAATTGTCCATGTAGGTGTCACATCATCAGTTAATAGAAGTTCTAACGGAAAACTTAACAGATGTATGAGACTGTCCCAAAATTAACACTTTAGGTCTGACTCTGGGATGAAAAAAGCTTCATGTACTAAATGTTGAAAAGCACAAAACTTGAGGGTGGTAAACTGATATTTACCCTTTTTTTTAAATTAACTTTAAAAAAAAAAATTATATAGACTATCCTAAATTAATTTTATGAACATTTTAACCTAAAAATATTTAAATTCCAATAAATTTTGAAAAATCACTAAATCAATACATGAAAATCATGATAAGCCATATAAACTTAATACAAACGACATTTAATAAACCACATAAACTTTTTTTTTTAAAAGACAATTAATAAACCACATAAACTTAATACAATCGAAAACTCATAAACTACATAAACTTAATAATGATATCCACCATCTTGACTTGGTGATGAACTTGGGTGATAGTCTTGAGATGAATCATAATCTTGAAATATACTCATTGTGGCATTCCTTCGTAAAATGTCCTTTTGCTTACCACGTAAGTATTTCTTCCTCTCTGGAGTGTATTTGTCAAGGTCCTCCATCATCAAATTAATTTTGAACCTGTCTTGCTCCTTATCCCCTTCTTCCTTCATGGCCAAACGCATTTGAGCCGATTCTTCTTGCCGACGGCACTGGTTTTCGTTCATTCTTGTCATTTCGCTAGCAAATTGTGCACGTATCAGCTCTTGGGACTTCCTTTTTCTCCGGGGGCCCTGCAAAAGAAGAAGTTGGGTTCATTTGTTCGACACCTTCATTGTCGGCAAAATTCACACCTTCATTGACATCATTTGAGGGTAGGGCTTCACTGTGAAATAATCTTCCACATTGTTGGTTCGCATCGGTTCCCCACCTCAGACAATCCTTGAGGATGTTCCAAGCATGATGCAACTTAAAAGCTTGATTTTTTGGTGTAGTTCTTGTCTTGTAAATTGTCATTGCTTTGTCACCCTATGCAACAAATACATAAAAACAATTAGTTGCAAAATACTATTATGTACATGACAACTAAAATATCAACAAAGAAACTCACAATTTCAGACAATTTCAGAGGCGTTCCTTCCACTAGGCATGTCAACCATGGCTCTCTCCAAGCTTCCCTTCCACAAAGTGCACGCTTTGTTGATAATCTTCCACCGATCATAAACACCACCAACTTCCCTTCGACCGGCGTTGGAGTTTTCATGGAACTTATCAACGATTTTACCCCACAAAACCTTTCTATTTTGATTCGTGCCAATGGCACCATCTTCGCTAACAAAAATCCATGCCAAACATAAAGCAATATCTTCGTCAAAGATCCACTTATGACCTCTAACATGCTCTTTTGCCATCTTGAAAAATTTGGAAATGAGAAGAAATGGTAGAAAGAAAAATTGGAAGAATTGTAGGAGAAAAATGAGTTTTGTGTGGATGTTTGAACAAATACATAGGTATTTATAGAGTTTTTGGTTGAATTTTTAAATTATTCTAGCCGTTGGATTTAAATTTGGACCGTTAGATCTTTTTTTTTTACCGTTAGATTTGATTATATTCGATCTAAGCCGTTGGATTCAATAAATATATAAATATAAAACTAAAAAAAAAAATTGAACATGGACCGTTGGATTAACCAACGGCCCATTTAATGAAGACCCTTGGATGATAAAAAGTAGCCGTTTGGCTACTTATTGCTCTGACAACCGGGGGAACACCCCCACGTGGGGTTGTCACCCTTCAGCAAAAGCCTAGCGAGTTGGATTTGGGAAGTTGGCTTCACAACCTTGGTTTCAGTCTCAGTTGGTGGGGTCCATTTTGCTTTGTGGCCTAAAATTGGGCCGGAATTTGACCCCCATTTGGGTTTTAGGTTTTAGGTTTATTTTAGGTCATAGGTTGGAGTGGATTTGGAGGGGGGAAAGGAAATTTTAGGTTTTAGCCCATTGTTGGAGTTGGTCTTAGCAGGGTGACATTCATGGATGGTTAACAGATTGAGGGTCTTGTTATCTAAGAAGCCTCTACCACTAGCAGCCATTTTTCAAGCCAATCGCTCACTTACACGTACAATTTCATGGTCTACTACTAGACTACTATCCACAATAAATAATTGGAGGTGTGAGGTTACTGCCCTATTGTTTAGGGATATTGTACCTCAATCCATTAGGTCCCGGGTTTAAACTTTCTCATTCATGTTAGTACACATTAATAAAATATCACTTGTAACAAAAATAAATAAATAACAAAAAAATATGAAGGTGTGACGTCTGGTTTTACAAGGCGTTACTAAAAATATTAGAACAAGCATATAACCGTGGGACCATATTTTTTAGGGTTGGAGTACAGTTGATCCGAATATCAATGCATCAAAAGGCCGGTTATGAACTCACCAACTTCTGAAGGACCTGAATCAGACGGAGCAGCAATGTCTAGTTTTAAACTTTTCCATTAAAAAATTATCACTTATAACAAAAAATAAAAACATATGGAGATGTGATGTCTGGTTTTACAATGTGTCACTAAAAATATTAGGATAAACATAACCCTTAAACAATAAACCAAAACAAAAGAAATAGAATTATTAGAAGAATTAACAAGGGTTAGTATTGTTAAATTAGAAAAAAAAAACAAGAACTTGGAATGAATTGACCCAGAATTTTGTAAAATATTAAGATGTTTGATCATTGCATGTTCGGTGTTCGAACCAAAGCATTTTTTTTTGTCAACGACCAAAACTTAGAGGATACTGTTTTGGGTCAGGCATTACAGGGTGTGGGTGGAGGTTTGGGGGTGGGGCCCGGCGTGAGGGAAGATGACCCCTTTTGACTTGGATCCTATTATAGAGGCTGTGATGAATCAACAGAAAAAGAGGAAGAGAGTTATTCAGAAAGAAAGGCAGTGGAGTGCTTTGAACCGCAGAGTAATCGACCAAGGAAAATGGTATGTTTTGAGGCGGAGGAGAACAGCCTTAAGGGGTCTCCTAAGTCCCCATGAAGCTAATTTGTTGGAACTGTCAGGATATCGGGGGTGACCTGACAGTTAACTACTTGATGGAGCAGAATAGGCTCCACATCCCTGATATAGTGATTCTGTTGGAGACAAAAAATCGAAGTAATCGCTATGTGTATTTAAAACAAAGGCTTAGGATGAATTTTATGCATGCTGTTGAACCAAGGGGAATAGCTGGTGGGATGTGTATTTTTTGGCGAAACTATGATCATGTTTTATTTGTCAAATATGCGGATTTCTTTATTGAAGTTGGTATTTATGACAGGCAGAAAAATGACCAATGGAGGTTATTCGCGGTATATGCAAGTGCGGATGAAAAAAAAGAAGAAAGGAGCAATGGAGGATGTTATCTAGGAGGATTGAGGCAGCAGGTGATAAGTGTTTACTTATTGGTGATTTTAATGACATTATTGATGACTCTGAGAAGGAAGGTGGGAATAATAGGTCTGTGGCTAGTAGACGTGACTTTTGTGATTTTATAGTTGGTAATGGCCTGCTTGACTTGGGGTTTATGGGATATCCATATATATGGATGATGTGAAATAAGTTAAGCACTCAAATTAAACTCTCTTGTTGTCAAATTGTAGTATAAATGCAAGTAGGGATCGTTAAACTGGGATTAGGAGGGCTTGCTAAAACCTCTAAACTGACTCAAAAACATAAAAAAACAAAGTTAAAAACGTTTGAATAGACTCAAAGGACTCAAAACAGGTTCACAAGACTCAAAACAACTTAAAAACACTCAAAACTGCCTAAAAACACAAACTAGGCAGTTTCTGACTCTAAACACAACTTTGGATGAATTTAGGGTTTTGGCTTGACTAAAAACACTCAAAAACACAAACAAAACATATTGTAAACACTTTGAGACAAGAAAGTGTTGGAAGTATGCCCACAAAGCCACTTATTTGATGTAATAGCTTTTGGAATACTTATTGTATTAAACTATTATATGTTTAATGAAGGGCAAAGCTTATTGTTAATCACTATTTATTGTATCATGTGTTTAAGCAATAAGGGAATCCAAGGAAAGTATTTAATCCGAGAGAGAAGTGATCTAAGTAAGTTAGATTAACGAGACCTTTCTCTTATGTTCATTCCTAAAACGTTCCTAGCCATAGGATTGCCAATTGGGCATTGACAATCTGCTAAGGTTAGTATGTGTTATGTCAACTCAAGCGTGAGTATGACTAGTCTCAAGTCATTTAGTGTTGGACACTAAGACAAACACGTAGGTGCTCGAAAGGGTAATCAAGTACACTAAACAACGATCAAAAGAGAGTTTGAACATACATGTCATGTAAGAACTCATAAGTTGCAATATGCAAAATAGTCTTTTGACCTGAGGCATCATAGATGTCTAATGGTTAGGTCCTTGATCTTTGATCATGTCAAAGGCATTCCATCGAGAGTGTCCATGGCATTGTTGGGGTCAAGATATCTAGTCATGTAGACATATGAATGCACAACAAGGGATCTCTAACCTTCCAAGGTGGAGGGAGAATACTCTAAGATATGATTCGGGAGTCTTTGACCAAAGCATATGAATATGACTTAGGAAGTTTCTTCCAAATCATATTCAATTGAATTATGTAAAGAAGTATCACACTGGATAATAGACATGAAACAAACTATCACTCAAACAATGTGATTAAGAGTATTGTATTAGAAAAGGACCGTATTGCATTGTAATTGTAACTGGATAGGTTCTCCAACCACTTCTACTTAGCTTGGGTAGCCATGGCATACTGCTAGGTGTCACTCATGGTTTGTGGAAGCCCTGAAGATTAGCAAACACTAATCTTCATCAAAGGGAGAATTGAAATGTTGTTTCAATTCACAATCGATCGTTAAGAGTAACAATCGCCCATTACCTCTGTTGATGATATGTTTTAAACCTTCCTAATGCTAAAACATATTGAGTATAATAGCACAAGTAAGGGTGTCGAATCCACAGGGACTAATTGGACCTATATAATCACTTGTTTTGCAAGAACCATATGAAATGACTAAACTAGGCAACTTTAGACAGATTTGTTGTTGTAACTTAAAAACTCACAAGAATGATGACAACACAAGTAATGAATCAACAAGTAATAAAATGGAATAAAACCAATGGAGATGGAACTAGGGATTCGGTTTCACCATAGCTAAATTAATCCCATGTTTGTTAAATCAGTTTATGCTCATTCATTCACCTATTTCTTGAGTTTGTTTCACTTAGATATGATCAACCATATGATGTGTGGATTTGATCAAATCATCCTAGTCAAGAACCAAATTGTGATGTGCAACTTTGGTTCTCAACCAAGGATGTTTTATACATATGAAACTTTCACAAAACCAAAGGGGACACACGGCATGATGTTTGCCAAACATCCCATTCATTCACTCCCAAATCTGCCAAAATTATGCATGATGTGTGCTTCTAATTTTGGCTACACAACCTGTGGTTAATTCAAGTGGTGATCAAGCATTAAAATCAACACACAAAGTCACAATAAAATCAGAGAATGAAACAAGAAATAGAAGGATCAAATGAGCATTATGAGTTAACTACATGGTTTTCTTGCTAGGCTACATCGAATCCCTAAGAGGAGATTAGTTACATTTCATGTTTACAAACGTTTTAACATAGAAATACATAACATGAATGAACATAGAATTGAGAAGAAGGAACCCTTGAAGCAAAACTGATGTTGAAATCCTTTAAGTGTAGCCTTCGGTCTTGATTCTCCAAATGTGATGCAACATGAAAGATGAGCAGCTTGTGGATGGGTGGTTTGTTTTAAATGGGAGAGAGGGTGGTCAGAAATTTGGATGGCTAAGTGAGTGAATGGTGGTGTTGCGGATGGGATAGAGAATGGACACAAAATGGAGTTTCTTGGTGTGTGAATGAGAGTGTGACCGAGAGAGCTTGAAGTGAGATTGCATGGACTTTAAATTGAAGTCCTAATGAGAACATGCAGCTGGAATTAGAGTAATGGATCTGCCAATCTGAAATGATGATGAATTGAAGTGATTTTTGAGGTGGTAAGGCACGGCATGTTGAAACACAAGCATGTGTAGGACTTATTTAATTCAAGAGGCATGTGCAATGGCTGCAATGTGCAGTGGACAACCAGAAATTGTTTTCCACATGCTGGAAAGGGAAAGAAAGGCACGGCATGGCTTGGTTTGGATGTGCAAAGGTGGCTGAATGACTTAGATTAATGAAGACACATGCATTGCTGCAAAAGGGAGTTGGAAAAGGTAAGGCAATGCACGGCAAGGTGTGAACATGCATGTAATCACATGTTGTTGAGGTGTAAATGGAAGGGAAATCACGGCAGGTTTGAACACATGCATGTGATTGCATGTTTTGATGTTTAAAGGAAATGGAAGGCACGGCACAAATTGTGAACATGCATGTGATTGCATGTTTTGGAACCACCTAAGTTAATTCCAATGTTTTTGCCTTGTCTTGTCTCACCCAATATGGCCGAATGCCACCTTACACCTCCAAATGTGATCCTGAAATTCCATGCAGCCAAGTAACTTCTAAAATCCTCATTTGAAACTTCAAATTGACTCCACAAGAACCTTCTCCACGTTTGGGATAATGCTCAGCTACCAAAAAGGGGTGATTTTACTTCATTTGCAATCCAATTGATCCTAAAACACACTTGGCTGCACACTAGCACAAAATAATGTAAAAACACAACTAGTTTGATTCAAAAACATCACAAAAATGCCAATTAAAGATGATATAAATGTACACAAAGTGTGTACATCAAATACCCCCAAACCTGGTTTTTGCTAGTCCACGAGCAAACTTAAAACTAAAACACACACAACACACAAAACATTCATGTATGTTGGTTAAAACATGCTTTACACCAAATAATAAGAACCAAAGAAAACTTTGTCATACATCCAAACTCAAAAGTTTTCTACTCCAAAGAATTATATCAATTGTGATGTATAAAGATATTTCTCCATGCCTTACAACTTCAAGGCCACCATACCCAAATGCTTAAGAAAGAAATCGCCTCAACTCTACTCCTCACAGCTTCCACTCAATTTCTCACTCAGATCCTAAGGGTCAGTCTCTTCACAACATATATGAGTGAAATTATGTAAAGGCAATCAAAATTCTCACATATGAAATCCGAAATGGGAGCACAATTTCTGAGTAGATCTCATGAAATGAATCAAATGCTAAGAATAAAAATAACATACACTTACCATCACCCATGAATACATCCTCAATGATCAGCTAGGTCTTTCTCAAGATTGTAATGTAAGGCTTAGGTTAAAGGTTAAGAAAGAAGGGATATGAAATACTAGAGCTTGGGGTATACCAAAGTGTCCTTGAGGATCATGCTCTTCACTTGCATTTGCCTTCTTTCTTCTTTTGGCGTCCAGGCCCTAAACCTTATAAAGAGGAGATTTGGAACTTGTATCCACTTTGATTCTTTTTTTTTTATAACTTTTATGCTTAGAAACAACTTTCACATAGGTGCCCTCGGTACACGCCACAATCTTGATCTCTCACTCAATTTACCTTAAGCTTTCATCAAATTGGTATTCCCCAAACTATAAGGTATGGCTTATATTGAGCTAGAATGGGTAGAGTATGGTGCGGGTGATGAAAGAATTAGGCTAAAGTGTTTGGCTGCAACAATGGTGAATGGAGCACACAAAGGGATAGGATTTAAGCCTTTTAGTAGTTAAAACATGCATAGCCTAACATCATTTCATTGAGTTCATTCATGAATGATACCAAACACATGGTATCTGCAAAATAGAGTAATTCTTAGCATCCAAACAAAATAGAAGTAAAGAGATCATTTAAAGTGAAATTGAAAGAAAAAGATAGGAGTTGAAACACTTTAAACCCTCTAAAAGAAGCAATTAAGCTCAAAATAACTTACTAGGGTAGTCTCCACTATTCTTCTTCCAGAATTTGAGTATGGTACCTCTATCATCATATCTCCAAGAATTACATCTTTATACAAGACACAAGATACAAAATTTTTTTATAGCAACCCAAAAGTTTGTTTGCAAACATAGTCCTCATAAGCATTCGAATTAGTAAGCAAAAGCACACTTAACCAAAACAAACACAAAAACAAACCTTCCATCCCAAAATACCCCCAAACCTATGGTAAGCATTGTCCTCGATGCTTAAAATTGTATGCAATTCAAGTAGGTAAATAATATGGAATGGTAACAACATAAACACAACATGAAGATAGAATACAAACCACACTAGGTTGCCTCCTAGCAAGCGCTTTATTTAATGTCTAGGCAAGACATGGAACTTGTTCATGGTGTTGTAAACTCAAGAAAATCGACAATTTGATACACTTGCCCTTCCTCCTCTTGTTGCAAATATGGTTTCAATCTCTGTCCATTGACTTTGAAAGAGGTGCCATTCTTCATGTTCTCTATCTCCACAGCTCCGTGGGGAAATGTTTGCAACACTTTGAATGGTCCTACCCATCTAGACTTCAATTTACCTGGAAAAAGTCTCAAACGTGAGTCATACAAAAGTACTTTCATACCTTGGTGAAACTCCTTCCTTAGGATGGCTTTGTCATGATAGAGCTTAGTCCTTTCCTTGTAAATTTTGGCATTTTCATATGCCTCATTTCTGAGCTCTTCCAACTCATTAAGTTTGAGCTTCCTTTCTATTCCAGCATCCTTGTAATCAAAGTTGAACTTCTTAATGGCCCAATATGCTCGGTGTTCAAGCTCCATTGGAAAATGACAAGCTTTCCCAAACACAAGACGATAAGGACTCATGCCAATGGGGGTCTTGTA
Organism: Malus domestica; assembly: GCF_042453785.1. Classification (NCBI taxonomy): domain Eukaryota; kingdom Viridiplantae; phylum Streptophyta; class Magnoliopsida; order Rosales; family Rosaceae; genus Malus; species Malus domestica. The sequence goes on along the minus strand of NC_091671.1, from coordinate 22,729,580 downwards.
CGCTGTTCTATACGCCCAAAGTGCATCATTCAACCTCAACGACCAATCCTTCCTTGTGGGGCTCACAGTCTTCATCAAAATGTTTTTGATCTCCCTATTGCTAATCTCCACTTGTCCTGAGGTTTGAGGATGGTACGGGGTTGCCACTTTGTGGTTGATGTTGTACTTCCTCATCAATGATTCAAAGGGTTTGTTGCAGAAATGGCTACCACCATCACTAATAATAGCTCTTGGCATTCCAAACCTACAAAAAATCACATCTTTAATAAAGTGCAAAACAACCTTATGATCATTAGTTCTTGTAGCAATGGCTTCAACCCATTTGGATACATAATCAACTGCCACTAATATGTATAAGTAGCCAAAAGATGATGGAAATGGTCCCATGAAGTCGATTCCCCAAACATCAAAAAGCTCTACCACCAAAATGTTGTTCAATGGCATCTCATTTCTTCGGCTAATGTTCCCCATCTTTTGGCACCTATCACAATTAGAACAAAAATCAAAAGCATATTTGAATAAAGTAGGCCAAAAGAAACCAGATTGTAAAACTTTAAGAGATGTCTTTTTGGCACCAAAATGTCCGCCACATGCCAATGTATGACTGAACGTTAGAATGCTTTGTTGTTCACTCTCTGGGACACATCTCCTAATGATTTGATCAGGGCAATATTTAAACAAATATGGTTCGTCCCAAACGTAGTGCTTGACCATGGCAAGGAACTTTTTTCTTTCCTGAAAAGAAATGTCATTTCTCATTACACCACAAGCAAGATAATTAACGAAATCAGCATACCACGGTTCTTTTTCTTGAACAACAAGGAGTTGTTCATCTGGAAATGATTCATTTAGAGGCAAAGGTTGTGCAACTCCATGGTTCTCATTAAGTCTTGACAAGTGGTCAGCCACAACATTATCACTTCCCTTTTTATCTCGAACCTCCAAGTCAAACTCTTGTAGTAAGAGTATCCATCTAATTAAGCGTGGTTTAGCATCCTTCTTTGTCATCAAATACCTAAGGGCTGCATGATCAGAAAACACAATAACTTTAGATCCCACAAGGTATGACCGAAACTTCTCTAAAGCAAAAACAATAGCAAGCAACTCCTTTTCAGTTGTGGAATAGTTAAGTTGAGCATCATTTAGAGTCCGACTTGCATAGTAGATCACGTGTGGAAGTTTGTTCACCTTTTGCCCTAAAACTGCACCAATAGCATAGTCAGAGGCATCACACATTAATTCAAAAGGTAAAGACCAATCTGGTGCCATAATAATTGGGGCCGAGGTTAATTCCTGTTTCAAAGTTTTGAATGCATCCATACAAGCTGTATCAAAATGAAATGCAACATCTTTAGCTAATAGATTGCATAATGGACGAGTGATCATTGAAAAGTTCTTAATGAAACGTCGATAAAAACCCGCATGTCCCAAAAAACTTCTCACTCCCTTCACGGTTGTGGGAGGTGCCATCTTGGTGATTATGTCAATTTTGGCTTTGTCCACCTCCATTCCTTTGCTAGAGATTACATGTCCCAACACAATTCCTTGTTTCACCATGAATTGGCATTTTTCCCAATTGAGAACCAAATTTGTTTCCTGACATCTTTGAAGTACTAAAGAGAGATGGTTAAGACATTCATCAAAAGAAGAACCAAACACTGAAAAGTCATCCATAAATACCTCAATGAATCTTTCTACCATGTCAGAAAAGATGGCCAACATACATCTTTGGAAAGTTGCTGGAGCATTGCAAAGTCCAAATGGCATTCTCCTATATGCAAATGTGCCAAAGGGGCAAGTAAAGGTAGTTTTCTCTTGATCCTCTGGAGCAATTGCAATTTGATTGTAACCTGAGTAACCATCCAGAAAACAATAATGTGAGTAACCTGCCAATCTCTCAAGCATTTGATCTATGAAAGGCATAGGAAAGTAATCTTTTCTAGTGCTAGAATTCAACTTCCTGTAATCAGTGCAAACACGCCAACTGGCTGTGGGCTTTGTGGGCACAAGCTCTTTGTTTTCATTTGTCATCACTGTGATTCCCACCTTCTTGGGTACCACCTGAATAGCACTCACCCATTTGCTATCAGAAATGGGATATATGATTCCCACATCTAACAACTTCAACACTTCACTCCTCACCACTTCCTTCATGTGTGGATTGAGTCTTCTTTGTGGTTCACGGGTTGTCTTTGATCCATCCTCCAAAAGAATCCTATGCATGCACATGGTAGGGCTTATTCCATTGATATCTGCAATAGACCATCCAATAGCTGATTTAGACTCTTTTAACACTCTCATTAGCTTATCTTCTTCATTTGGATTTAGGTCAGAAGCTATGATAACCGGAAGAGTTTCAAATTCAGCTAGATATGCATATTTAAGATGTGGTGGAAGTGGTTTAAGTTCAAGTTTTGGTGCCTTAACAATGGAAGGAATTAAATGTGACCTAGATGGTTCTAAATGCTCTACAAGAGGTGAAACATTTAAAGGATATGGTGCCAATGCTTCCAAGGCAGCTACTACTTTCATGAGTGCATCTTCTTCATCAAACTCATCTTGAGATTGAGTCAAAACAGTTTGTAATGGTTCACTAGATTGTGCCTGCAAGAACTTAGAGAAAACAAGTGAATCAAACACATCAATGGCATAGCACTCAAGAGATGAAGAAGGATGAGAAAGAGACTCAAACACTTTAAATTGCACGGTCTCTCCTAGCACTGTCATAGTGAGGAGTCCGTTTTGCACATCAATGATAGTCTTGGCCGTGGCCATGAATGGTTTTCCAAGCAAAATAGGCAACTCTCTATCATGTATAGGAGCTTCTTCCATGTCCAACACTACAAAATCCGCAGGCAAGATTAGTTTATCAATTTGAACTAGAATATCCTCTACTATACCTCTTGGATACTTCACGGATCTGTCTGCAAGTTGTAATGAAATGGTGGTGGCTTTCAATTCCCCCAAACCTAGTTGAAGGTACACAGAATAAGGCATTAAATTGATGCTAGCACCCAAATCAAGCATTGCTTTTTCAACTTTATTTTCTCCTATAGTAATGTTGATAGAGAAACTCCCTGGATCTTTGAGCTTTGGTGGAAGTTTTCTTTGCAACACTGCACTTACATTCTCAGACACCACTACCTTCTCATGTGGTCCATACTTCCTTTTGTAGTTGTTTAACTCTTTGAAGAATTTCCCATAAGCTGGCATGTTCCTAATGACATCAAGCAAAGGCAAGTTAACATTCACTTTACTTAGAATATCAAAAATGTCCTTAAATGACTTATCCTGCTTGCTTTTGGCAAGTCTTCCAGGGAATGGTATTGGTGGAGTATAAGGCTTCTCGGCCTTGTGAAGATTTGGTGCTTCAAATGAGGAATTGGCAGGGCTTGGTTCCTCATTTGGTTTCTCATTTTCTCCTTGAGTAACCCCTGCATTCACATGATCAAATTCATTAGTAACTTCATTACCAACTCTATTATTGATAACCTTACCACTTATAAGTGTAGTGATTGCTTTGGCTTGCTCTTGGTTCCTTTGAAGCATCACGGGTTGGCTTGGAAACTTTCCAACTTCTCTTTGGTTCAAGGCATCCGCAATCTGTCCCAATTGTGTCTCCATTTTGGTTAGGGCAGCCGAATGTTGTTGGAAAGTGCTATTGGTAGCTTGTTGGAATTGCAAGGTGTTTTGAGCTAACAACTTAACCGTATCCTCAAGTGTAGTGGCCGGTTTTGGTTGGAAGTTTTGGAATTGATTTTGATTTTGATTGTTGTTCCTCCATGAAAGATTGGGATGATCTCTCCAACTTGGGTTATATGTGTTTGAATACACATCATTCCTTGGCCTTTGATTGTAAGAATTCATGAGGTTCACTTGTTCTTGGACAAATTCGGGGTAGGCTTCCCTAGATGGACATTGATGAGTAAGGTGGTTTGGTATGTTGCAAATAGCACACACCTCATTTGCTTTTGGCACCATGTTGAGCACGGCTTCAAGCTTCTTCTCTAGGTTAGCTACCTGCAAGGAAAGTTCATGATTAGAATTTGTTTCATACACTCCAACTTTCTTACCCCTTAGATCTTTGTGTTGAGCATTAGACCCCAACATCTCATAAATGTTATATGACTCTTGAGCATTCTTTTTCTTCAAAGCTCCACCTGCTGCATTATCAACAGTTGATTGACATGTTTGGGTTAGTCCATCATAGAAAATTTGCATTTGTAAATGAAAAGGTAACCCATGGTGTGGACATTGCAACAAAAGGCCTTTAAAACGCTCCCAACACTCATTGAAAGGTTCTCCATCATCTTGTTTGAAATTGAAGATTTGTCCCCTTAATGTGGCTGTCTTTTGAGTGGAGAAGAACTTCTCCAAGAACTTCTTAGCCACGGCATCCCAAGTGATGAGGGAACCCGGTGCTAGAGTCATCAACCAACTCTTGGCCCTATCTTTCAATGTGTAAGGGAATACTCTCATCCTCAAATTTGCTTCACTTACTCCCTGCAAAGGTAAACCACTCACAACATTATAGAATTCTTTCACATGAGCTAAAGGATCTTCATTAGGTAAGCCATAAAACGAGGGAAGCATATGAAAATGTGAAGATTTAAGATCATAGTTTCTAGCTTCGGTGGGCAGCAAGATGCATGAAGGAGAATTTGGTATGATTGGTTCAGCAAAGTCCTCCAAAGCTCGAAGTTCATCTTGGTTGTCCGCCATCTCTTCTTCTCTTTCCCAATTAATGTGCTTAGATCCTTCACTTGTTGAACTAGGCGAATTCCCTTCCTCTTCTTCACGGAAATTGGGTGAATTTGTTGGCACAAAGTTGTCAAAAGTATTGCTCTTTAACCGTTCAATTCTTTGGCCTAACTCAACAAGTCTATTTGACATAAACTTCCTGAAAACAAAACAAACAAGTTTGAATATAAATTAGCAATCTACTTAAAATAAAAATAACAAGGGTTCATAACTAAACAAGCAATTACAAGGGACTGAAATCAGTCCCCGGCAGCGGCGCCATTTTTTTGTTGATGATATGTTTTAAACCTTCCTAATGCTAAAACATATTGAGTATAATAGCACAAGTAAGGGTGTCGAATCCACAGGGACTAATTGGACCTATATAATCACTTGTTTTGCAAGAACCATATGAAATGACTAAACTAGGCAACTTTAGACAGATTTGTTGTTGTAACTTAAAAACTCACAAGAATGATGACAACACAAGTAATGAATCAACAAGTAATAAAATGGAATAAAACCAATGGAGATGGAACTAGGGATTCGGTTTCACCATAGCTAAATTAATCCCATGTTTGTTAAATCAGTTTATGCTCATTCATTCACCTATTTCTTGAGTTTGTTTCACTTAGATATGATCAACCATATGATGTGTGGATTTGATCAAATCATCCTAGTCAAGAACCAAATTGTGATGTGCAACTTTGGTTCTCAACCAAGGATGTTTTATACATATGAAACTTTCACAAAACCAAAGGGGACACACGGCATGATGTTTGCCAAACATCCCATTCATTCACTCCCAAATCTGCCAAAATTATGCATGATGTGTGCTTCTAATTTTGGCTACACAACCTGTGGTTAATTCAAGTGGTGATCAAGCATTAAAATCAACACACAAAGTCACAATAAAATCAGAGAATGAAACAAGAAATAGAAGGATCAAATGAGCATTATGAGTTAACTACATGGTTTTCTTGCTAGGCTACATCGAATCCCTAAGAGGAGATTAGTTACATTTCATGTTTACAAACGTTTTAACATAGAAATACATAACATGAATGAACATAGAATTGAGAAGAAGGAACCCTTGAAGCAAAACTGATGTTGAAATCCTTTAAGTGTAGCCTTCGGTCTTGATTCTCCAAATGTGATGCAACATGAAAGATGAGCAGCTTGTGGATGGGTGGTTTGTTTTAAATGGGAGAGAGGGTGGTCAGAAATTTGGATGGCTAAGTGAGTGAATGGTGGTGTTGCGGATGGGATAGAGAATGGACACAAAATGGAGTTTCTTGGTGTGTGAATGAGAGTGTGACCGAGAGAGCTTGAAGTGAGATTGCATGGACTTTAAATTGAAGTCCTAATGAGAACATGCAGCTGGAATTAGAGTAATGGATCTGCCAATCTGAAATGATGATGAATTGAAGTGATTTTTGAGGTGGTAAGGCACGGCATGTTGAAACACAAGCATGTGTAGGACTTATTTAATTCAAGAGGCATGTGCAATGGCTGCAATGTGCAGTGGACAACCAGAAATTGTTTTCCACATGCTGGAAAGGGAAAGAAAGGCACGGCATGGCTTGGTTTGGATGTGCAAAGGTGGCTGAATGACTTAGATTAATGAAGACACATGCATTGCTGCAAAAGGGAGTTGGAAAAGGTAAGGCAATGCACGGCAAGGTGTGAACATGCATGTAATCACATGTTGTTGAGGTGTAAATGGAAGGGAAAGCACGGCAGGTTTGAACACATGCATGTGATTGCATGTTTTGATGTTTAAAGGAAATGGAAGGCACGGCACAAATTGTGAACATGCATGTGATTGCATGTTTTGGAACCACCTAAGTTAATTCCAATGTTTTTGCCTTGTCTTGTCTCACCCAATATGGCCGAATGCCACCTTACACCTCCAAATGTGATCCTGAAATTCCATGCAGCCAAGTAACTTCTAAAATCCTCATTTGAAACTTCAAATTGACTCCACAAGAACCTTCTCCACGTTTGGGATAATGCTCAGCTACCAAAAAGGGGTGATTTTACTTCATTTGCAATCCAATTGATCCTAAAACACACTTGGCTGCACACTAGCACAAAATAATGTAAAAACACAACTAGTTTGATTCAAAAACATCACAAAAATGCCAATTAAAGATGATATAAATGTACACAAAGTGTGTACATCAGCCTCGCTAATTGGAACCTAATGGATCGTACACCGAGTAAGGATGAAAGTAAAGAAATATAAATGAGATGGATAAGCGATTAAATGGTTTAATTGAGAATGGTCAAGATTAATTAATTAGTTAATTAATTTTACGAAAGGTTCGTATTGGGCTTTTAAGTTGGTTTTGGGTTTCGAGGCCCAAAAGTGTTTTGGTCCACAAGGCCCATTATCACAAGGCCCATTATGTTTAAGTTGTATGACAACTAAAACAAAATGGGCAATTAGCCCAATAACAAAGACAAGGCGGGCCATAAGGGTGAGTGGAAGCAAACTTGAATTAATTACAAGTTTGCCACTCACATGTGATGTAATATAAAGTCAACTTTATAGCTTTTTCTCATTAGGGTTTTCTTAAGGCAAAGAAAAGAAACACTTTCTCTCTTTTTCTCTAAAAGGAGGCCGGCCACTTAGGGAAGAATTAGCTAGCAATCTTTTCTTCTCTAAAAGGAGACCGAAACTTATCTAAAGCAAAGACAACAGCAAGAAGTTCTTTTTTCGTTGTGAAGTAGTTCAATTGGGCCTCATTGAGAGTTCGAGAGGCATAGTATATGATATGCGGCTGCTTGTCTTTTCTTTGCCCCAAAATAGCTCCTAATACGTAGTCGGATGCATCGCACATAAGCTCGAAAGAAAGGCCCCAATCGGGAGGAATAATAATAGGGGCCGAAGTTAACTTCTCCTTGAGTTGGTTGAATGCTGATTCACTCCTCATCAAACTTGAAGGGCACATCTTTTTGAAACAATCGGCAAAGGGGGTTGGAAATCTTGGAGAAATCCTTGATGAAGCGCTTATAGAATCCTGCATGGCCAAGAAAAGAACGAACCTCTCTAACCGAAGTAGGAAAGGGTAAATGACGTACAAGGTCTATTTTTGATTTATCCACTTCAATTCCTTTTTCTGAAACGATATGGCCTAAAACTATACCTTGTTTAACCATAAAATGACATTTTTCCCAATTCAACACAAGGTTAGTTTCAACACATCGTTTCAAGATCAAGGTCAGATTATCCAAACAATTATCAAAAGAATCCCCAAACACACTGAAATCATCCATAAATACCTCAATAATTTTCTCAACATAATCAGAGAATATACTTACCATACACCTTTGGAAAGTGGCAGGTGCGTTGCATAAGCCGAATGGCATGCGACGATAAGCAAAAGTTCCAAAGGGACACGTGAATGTGGTCTTCTCTTGGTCATCCGGGGCTATCACAATTTGATTATATCCAGAATATCCATCAAGAAAACAATAAAAAGCACGACCGGCTAACTTTTCAAGCATTTGGACGATGAATGGCAAAGGAAAGTGATATTTCCTTGTTGTGGCGTTTAGCTTCCTATAGTCAATACAAACTCGCCATCCAGTTTGAATTCGTGTAGGCACCAACTCGTTCTCTTCATTCTTGACAACAGTAACTTGATATGATATTAACTAGCACTCAAATTAACCCTCTTTTTATCAATTGTAGTAAGTATGTAAGTAGGGATCGTTTTAAATTTTGTATTTTCACCAAAACCTACTTCCCCCTTTTTCACTACCCAAACCGGCCACCCTATAAAGTAGGGTACTTTTGGGGCTTTTATGCAATTACATAAAGTTTTGATACTTTTGTGTATTTGTACTTTGACCCAAAAGTTTATGTTTTTACGTAAAGACCCAAAATCACTAAAGTACAAAATGTTTTGCTCCTTTAATGAAGTTTTTGTATTTGATGAAATTTTTGGGTTCTAGTTGTAATTACATGAAGTAGTGGATTTTTGTGTTTTTACATAGTGACCTCAAAAGTTTGTGTTTTGCAATATAACCCAATGGTTGAGGTTATTGTTTTTCGGCCCAAATTAGTTGAGAACAAAATAGTTTTGTATCTTTAAATGAGAATTGGATTTTCATTCCATTTAGCTCCATTTAAATCAATTCTATGGATACAAAAACCAAATGAAAATGTTGCATTCAAGTTTAATTAGTTAAAGCGTTAATTAATTAAAGAAAGGGTGATTATGAACCTAAGCCTACGATAATTGAGCTATGTGAAAGGCCGTCTCAAATTTGTTTGAACCATGGGAATGTGTAGATTAGATTTTGGTTGTAATTTGATATGATCAAATATTGTAAAAGAGCATAAGCTCTTCTTTACTTTAAGGTAATTTGTTTTGATCAAATGTTGTAAAAGAGCATAAGCTCTTCTTTACTTTGAAGTACTTATTTCTTGCTTTATTTGATATGCATGAAAATGAAGTAGAGGGTCCAATGCCCAATAAGAAAACACGTCTTAATGTGATTAAACGCGTAACTAAAATCAATCACCATCCCTAGACCGAGATTCAACACTAGGCTCGTGTTGGATCGAATCAAAGGTTCATAGTCATCCTAAGGCCCTAAGGCAACTATATAGTCCATCAATGAATGCAAACCTTATGTTAGTAGTACCATATACTCTTTCTTTAAAAACCGTTTTACAAGCATAGTGGGAGTATCATATACAACTAAATCAATCAAATGGACCAATAGTTGTAATAGGACCAAATTGTTTTAATAAGATTAAAATGCATGCTTATATGTGATGAGACCTAAAACCCTCAACCAAACCATTATTAAGTTGATAAGCGTGAGAGTGCTTTGAACACTCTTTCGTGGCCTTCCACCGTGGTAGGCTCCGATCGTTTGTGACTCGTACACCGACTTCACCCTATCTTGGGGGAGTACAAAGTGCGTGCTTGCACTCATGAGGAGTTCTATATGCATACATGATGTTGTGAAGGTAGGCAACGAGAATGATCAACATCATATCATTGTGAGGTTGTTCTTGAACCCCTACTCGAACTTGCATGGTGGGAATGACTTAACTAAGTGCAATGGAGCCAACATCATATCATTGTGAGGCTTCATTCTCTAGAGGCCAAATAAGATGGGTACTTGCAAGAGATGCAAATGAGTAAGCGTACTCTCTCATTATTATTTATGCTAGCCAACATCATATCATTGTGAGGTGGGGTTGGTAATGATGAGTCTCCCATACCCTACTAAGAGTTTCCTCTAAAACTCTCGAATTCCGATGAGGAATATAGAATTTGCCAAAAATAGTGGATGGTGCTATTTGATTTAAAGACCCGGATCAAATGGATTAAAATCAATCAATTTATATTCGTTATGTATTTATTTACCAATATATTTGCAAACGCTATCTAAAACTTGACAAAGAAAAAGCCAAAAGCTTCAGTTTCTGGACTTGGTACTACAATCCCATAGATTGTCTTTAATGGCTTGTATATGTACCTAAGTAGTCTCATCCTCACAATCTTCCTATTGATAATGTATCATTGGAAGAATATGTTAGATAAGTCTATCATAAAGAGGACAACACTTTTAATGTCATAATTCTTCAATTACAAATTGTTGTATGAAGAAATAAGAGTTGCTTTGAACAACTCTTAGTTAACGCAAACATTAGTGCTTGTTGCTTTGTTATATGAACAAGGAACTTGAGAAGTAAGCACAAGGGCATGTACATGTTATGTGCCATGATTCTTCACTTACAAATTGTTGTATGAAGAAATGAGAGTTGCCTTTAACAACTCTTGAAAGTCTGTAATTATGTTTAGAACATAATGGTTGGTTGACAAAAATAGTCCATCAACATGGACTTATGATGATTTTTGAATTGAGTGTTGAAGTGTTAAACCACTTCAAGAGATGGAAACTAGGGAAGGACTCCACTTTTGTTTCCCTATCCAAATGGTTCACTAAGTTTATTGTAAACTATATAGTGAACAATAACCACACGCTCTCCAAATTGTTTGATGTGTATAACACAATTGAAATAAGTTTCAAGAGAGATAGTGGGAGTTTAGGGACCATGACTATTGTAGTCAAAGGAGAAGTCAAACGAAGAAGGCGAAATAACTCCAAGGGAACAAACTTTCTTTATGAAAGGATGGACATTGGAAAGGGCATTTTCAAGAAATGTCTTGCAAGTGTCAAGAACTTAGACGTTAGCTTGGCATATGACTTGGCTTCGACCTATTTGGTAAAGTAATCCTTTGCAACGAGTATCCACGCATGTTTGGCTGCACCAGAAGATGGTGTGATTTTACCGATAACATCCATGGCCCATCCTCGGAACGGCCATGGTTTGGTGACCGAATGTAATGATTCAGCCGGTACTCTCTGTATAGGCCCATGGATTTGACACTGTACACAACCCTTTGCGTACTCAATACAATCCTTCAAAATACTTAGCCATAAATAGCCGTGCCACCGAAGTAGCCAACACATTTTTCGTCCAGATTGGTGGGCTCCGTAAATTCCTTCGTGTACTTCTACCATTGCTTGAGTAGCTTCCTGCGGACCAAGGCACAGCAACAATAACCCATCCTCACCTTTTCGATATAACTTATTCTAGTAGTTTATGGGATGAACCCTTGTCCGTCGGTCGTGTTTTTCGTTGGGGTTATCAATATATCGCATAATTGTCCTTCTCCAATCGTTTGGTAATGCCTCGACGACACAAACCTCAATAGTGTCCTTCCGTTCTAACAACGAAGGTAAAGACATGACCCGTATACGGATCACGCAATCACGCTGGAGAACTTACTAATTAATCAAGGTCGAATGTGCTTGTCGTGACACAGGTATTTCTCGGCTTAATTTGCCCCCCATGAGTTGTGCTCTGAAGGCTATTTGAGCTAATTCGTCGGCGTTAGTGTTATGAACTCGTGAAATGTGTTTGAAAGTAACGTCGTTGAAAGATTCGGCCAAATAGCTGGCAACCATGTAGGAAGGCGCCAGAGTACAACTTATGCAATGAAAAGTCCCATTGAGTTGATTAATGACAAGTTCGGAGTCACCAAGAACAAGGACACGAGTTGCCCGAAAATCGTGTAGCACGTCGAGGCCGGTAATGAGGGTTTCATATTCGACCTGATTATTCGTACAATCGAAATCGAGCTTGAGAGAAAAATACCAACAATTAGTAATGGGGGATTGAATAACGATCCCAACGCCAGCCGAGACTGAAGTACTAGAACCATCAAAGTACATTGATGTGAAAATTAACTTGACACACAAATTAAATCCTATTGTTGACAATTGTAGCAAAGATGTAAGTAGGGATCATTCTAGATCGGGGATTAGCTAAGGCTGCTAATCTACACAAATATGACTAAAAAATACCAAACTAGACTTAAAAACACTCAACTAGACACAAAAACACAAAACTGGATGTAATCAATTCATATAAAACATATAATCATGGCTTCAAATTCAGCCCTAACTAAAAAGAGATTAGTTCCTCATGTCTTTAAAAACATAAAACCAAATTAAAACCAACATTCAAACAAATCTAAGGATAAAATACACCTAGAAACGCTCCAGCAATGGCAGATTCGACTCCAAGGGTCTCCTCTCTTTCCTTCCTTGCAAATATGCGCACAAGTATGTATTTTATGATGTTTTGGCTCTTGTATGTGTGGTCCATGAAATTGTGGTGATAAATATGTATTTATAGGCCTAAGGTACGGCACAAAGGTTGTAGAGGAGAAGGATTTGCATAGCAGATTCCTAGGGGGAAAAGAATTAATGTGTTTAGATAGATTGGGACTCCTAAATTCAGATGGGAAGGATTTAGAATAGGATAAGGATTCCTTTTGCAGCTGGAGATAAGTTTAGATAATGTTGGATTAAATAGGATAATGTTTGGATCATATGGGATAAGAGAAGATAAGACTAGATAAGATAAGGTTGGATAAGGTTTTGGATAATGTTTCCTTCTTTTGAGCTGATTCCTTATCTTCTTTGTCTTGGATTTATCTTCTTCAACTCCTTAGCATATTCCTAGCCTCTTGAACTTCAAAAACGTCCATCCACCTTGCTCCATGCATGTCTTATCCATTCTTTGCCCAAAACTGCTCTAAAATGCTCTAAAATGCACATTCTTGCCAACTTTGTCATTTGGACCTACAAACACATGAAAATAGCTTAAAACACTATAATAAGTAGAAACTAGCTATGAAAATGCAAGAAAACAAGCTAACTAAGTCGCATAAATATGCTCCTATCATACATCGTCCAGTAATTATCACGTGTTTGTACCAGGCCGATGTCAACGTCATTGCCCCTGAACTCATACGGGGAAGGGTGTTGGGCCAGAAAATCGGCCAGAGCTTGACCTTTGATAGCTTTCTGGGGCACATATTGCAAGCTGAACTCAGAAAGGGCAATCGTCCACTTGTCGATTCAGCCCTTTACGATCGGCCGAGTGAGCATGTAACGAATGACATCAGTTTAGGTGATGACCTGAGTGACTAACGGGAGCATGTAATGTCTGAGTTTTAACGCGATGAAAAATAGGGCGAGATAAAGCTTCTCGACAGCGGAGTAATTAATCTCTGGTGGGTTGAGGTTTCGACTAAGGTAAAAAATGGCCTGTTCTCGCCCAACGTCATTGTCTTGTGCAAGAAGGTATCCGATGGATTCTTCGACCGCCGAGATATATAGCTTAAAAGGTCAGCCCTATTGTGGTGGACAAGGATGGGTGGAGTCGTTAAAGAGACCATGATCTGCGTAAATGCCTCTTAGTGCTCAGCACGTCATTCGAAGGTGTCGAAGTCCTTAAGTTTTAAAAGCGTGGAGAAGGCTTTCATTTTCCCGGCCGAATTAGCAATAAATCGTCGGAGAAAGTTGATCTTGCTGAGCAACGATTGTAATTGGTTCTTAGTCGTCGGGGGTGGAGCATTAATGATTGTGCGAGCCTTATTGTCATCCACCTCAATACCATGATGATGTACAAGGAAGCCTAAAAAATTTCCAGCTAATACGCTGAAAGCACATTTGGCGGGGTTTATCTTAGGATTGTGCCAGCACATGCGCAGGAATGCTTGACGGAGGTCATCCAAATGCGTCTGCCGGCGTGCTGATTTGATGACCACTTCGTCGATGTATACATCAACGATGGTACCAATTAAATCATGGAAAATAGTGTTCATAGTTCGTTGGTACGTGGCATCGGCGTTCTTGGGGCCAAAGGGCATGACGACCCATTCGTATGTGCCACCCCGGGGCAACAAAAAATGATCTTATGGACATCAGCTTCGACGATGAAAATCTAGTTATAACCAGCATGCCCATCCATAAAGGATAAGATCTCGTGATGTGCTACGGCGTCAATTAACAAGTCGGAGATAGGCATCGGGTATTCATCTTTAGGTGTTGCCAAGTTCCGATTACGAAAATCAATACAGATGCGTATGGTGCCATTTTTCTTTAGCACTGGGACGATATTAGCCAGCCCTCGACATATCAAGCAGTCTGAATAAACCTGGCTTTTAAAAGTCGAACTAGTTCGTCTTTTATGCCGAGTTGTACTTCGATCGAGAATCGACAAGAGGACTGGCAGAAAGGCTTACAACTAGCTTTGATGCGTACTTCATGTTCAACAAGGGTTCGATCAAGGCTCGGCATCTCATGATAACTCCAAGCAAAACAATCTTTAAAGATAGAGTTCGACTTTCATAGAATGGGGTAACAATGCATTAATAAATAACGGTCGAGGGGCATCGGTCGTTACAACATTTATTTCTTCTAAGGGGTCCTTAACTTGGGGTCGACTATCTTCGAGTTCGGCCGGTGCGGCCTGAACTTTATCTAATGATAATATAGGGCCGTTATCTTCCTCAGCCAAAAATTCGATTAAGTTGATGCCCGATCGTGGATGCTTAGAAATAGCATACCAATGAGCCAGCAGACGTTCCATTGTGGATGAAACCACGACCCGATGCCTTTCTCTTGTGGCGTCAGTCATCAATGTAGGTAATTAATTCGGCCATGCCGAGTCATGTCGAATCCTGATGTACAATCTCGGCACCTACTTGATATGATATTAACTAGCACTCAAATTAACCCTCTTTTTATCAATTGTAGTAAGTACATAAGTAGGGATCGTTCTAGGCCGGGGATTAGGAGGGATTGCAAAATCACTTGAAAACTGACTCAATTACGTAAAAACAAGTTTGAAACACTAAACTAGACTCAAAGAATGCAAAGCTAAACTTTAAAATACCAAAACAAACCAAAAGACTCAAAACAGCACCAAAACACTCAAAACTGCCTTAAAAACACAATCTGGGCAGTTTTGAACACTAGACACAAACTTGGATGAAATTAGGTTTTGACTTGACTTAAAACACTTAAAAACACAAACTAACTTGACTTCTAACTAATATGACTCAACAAAGAAAAGGGGGATTGATTTTGGACGAATTTGAAAACAAAACAAAACTTTGTAAAACGAACAGATTTTAAAACGAATTTGGTTTAAATGAATGGATAGAAGGCTAGCTAAGGGGTTCATCTCCACACATGTTATACTTGCATTCAAAACGATTTCCAATTGCTTTTCAATAACCCATAAATTCTCAACGCCCCAAGTTAATTAGGTCCGCTTAAATTAACCTTCAGATTTTCCTAACGTTATTGAATTGGATGATTGCATACGACAACCCAAAGCATTCCCCACAAGTCCCCTACATGATTGCATAATAGAGATACAAGCAAGAATCATTAAGTTCTATGAAAACCATAAGCATTGACGAAGCACTTGTTACTATGATTGCATGAAACTTATGCCAAGAATTTACTTAACGCGATTGACATCATCAACCTTTACTACCTGTGAATATAAGTCCATAACGATTAGGTGAAATTTCCTTATATCCTAGCATTCAATTTATGCATGATAATTAAGCGTGCACTCTCAACTAACACACACAAATCAATGTAATTCACATAGATAAGTAAATTGAATTCACAACTTATGAAACGCAATTAGAAGTAATCAAATCATATCGCAAGCATAAACATGTATTTCGAATCCCCCCTAGCCAAGGGGGGTTTAGTTCCTCATACTCGCAAAGCAAAGATACATAAATTTAGACATTAAAATCAAAGGAAAGAAAACACCTAGAATGCTCCAACGTGGCAGCAAGTGCATCCAAGAATCCTCCTTCCTCCTTGCTGCGGCAAAGATCTTTAGACAGGTTTTTTAGGGTTATTTGTGGTGTAGAATGGATGGGGAATGGTAGGGAAGGCTTTAGGGTTGATGGGTGGTGCGGCTAGGGTTGTTTTTAGGCAGAAATTTGGGAGAATGGTGGTGGAAGGCTGCGGCAAAGGCTAGGGCAGATTTCTGGCGTGATTTATGAATGTGAGAGGTGGTGATTTGATCTAGGGGTTGATATGAGTATATATAGGCACTTAAAACCCTAGGGGAATCAGATATGGACTTGAATAACCCAAATCCACAAGGAATTAGGCTTAAAAATCAGAAATCCTAAGGGATAAGGGAATAAGGGTGCGGCAGGAATTATAGGATATGGATAGGTCTTCTAGAATGCCTTGCAAGGCAAGAAACTAGGGTATCTAGAAGCTAGGGTGCGGCATTAATGTAGGGATTAGGGATAGGGCTTCTAGAAAGCCCCAAAACTGATAGGAAATGTAGGAAACTCACGGCAAGGAGGGGAACTCTCTAGAAACTTCTCATTTGTGTCCTACAACACTTAGGAGTCCTTCTCGCATTAGGAAAACATGTCTCAATCCTCCCTTGACTTGGAATTCTTCTCCTTCTTCATCTTGGAAACCTTTTCCTTCTTGGACTTGGAAAACTTCTTTGTTGCTGAAACTTGATGCCATTTGGATTTAACTTTCCTACTTCAAGTAGGAAACCTTGTTTGAGTAGGAAACTTCATTCGTCTAGGAATCCATCTTCAACTAGGAATCCTTGATTGATTAGGACACCTTCTTGGACTAGGATTTCATCTTCAATTTGGGTCTTTCCTACTTCAACTAGGAATCCTTGCTCAAGTAGGAATCATCATTTTCAAATCTTCATTTTCGTCCAAACCCTTGGCTCCAAATATGTGATATCCAATCCAAGCTCCATTTTGCTCCAAAAGGCTCCAAATTGCTCCTTTTTATGTAATATGCCTTTAAAACCTGAGAACACAAGAAACTAGCTTAAAAGACTACTTTACTAAGGAAAAACACTATAAATGCACAAGAACAAGCTAAACTAAGGCGCATAAATATGCTCCTATCAAATTCCCCCACACTTAGCTTTTGCTAGTCCTCGAGCAAAACAAAACGAAACAAAGTAAACAAACGAAGCAAAACGAGTAAAACACAACCTAAACCTTCCAACAATCGCCTCAGGGATTTCCAATGCACATGACATGTTAAAAATCATCATTCCCACAGATTTGAGTCATCTTTACACTTAAGCACATACTTAATCATAGTCACCACTTACTAGTTCACAATTAACCAATTTAAACAATGTTTTGAATGTAGTAACATGCCTTAGAGAAATCACTCAATTCCTTACAAGATATGCACTCAATTTTCACTCAGATTTTCTAACTACACACCCTATACTAGTTATATGTGAGAAGATTGATGTAAATATGAAAACGAATGCTCACATATATGTATAACAAGAAAAGCATTTTCCGGAGTAAATGACATGTTTAGATATGATCTCATGAATGGATTGCTACTACTTAGATGCCAGAACCAGTGACACCATATGCACATACCAAACTCAAACTCCACAAATTGAAACACACAACACTCAAGATTTAAAGTCAAGGGTTGTAACGGGGCTAGGGGAGTTGGCTAACAACGAAAGAATAGGGAAAACAAACGTTCTTAAAGCAATAGTAAGCAAAACAATGAAATCGTACTCAGAATTCCCATTAGCATGCAGAAATTAACTTTTAAACACAAAGGGAAGATTCAACAACAATTAGGGCCGAATTCAACTTTTTGGACCCTTTCTTCAACAATCAACACTTTAGAACTCTTTTTCACATCTTTTCAACTCCTTTTTCATACTTTTCACATTTTTTTCTTTTTCTTTTTCTTTTTCCACGAATTTCATTTTATTTTTTCTTTCTTTTTCATGCCTCATTCAAGACTTTGGCACACCCACAACAAAACTCACTTCCCCCACACTTGTTTTCTGCCAATAATGACCAAAAGGAATTCATTTTGAGTCATTCATTACTATGCTTCAAGAACAAAGGTATGGATGGTCCTAATCTAGGCTAGGTAAGGATAATGTGGGTTAACAAACAACATAGGCTAAACAAGGCTCAACGGGGTTAAACCTACAAAAACAAATGCATGGAATGAAGGCTTTTTGGCTATGGTGGTAACTACTAAACAACTTCATCTTGAATATGTGTTATGCAATTCAATAACATGTTTTGAATGACATTGGCATGAGTTCTAGTGTTTGGAACTAAATGATGAAACGCCTTCTAAGTAGTAACCAAACAAAGAATAATGAGATCATGCAACGACTTTAGAAAAAAAAGAATGCACAGATTTTAACTCTCCAAATAAACATTTAGGCTCAAGTCTCACAAGGTTGTAGCGTTTGTTTGAGTTCCTTCCTTCAAGCATGTTACAAAAACTAATTTTTTTCTTTATGATTACATGTGAATTCATAAGTTATAACCACAACCAAGCATAAACCAAAGAGTAAATCAAACTTCATCCATGTTTACAACTCTCTTTAACAGTGATAGGAGCATATTTATGCGCCTTAGTTTAGCTTGTTCTTGTACATTTATAGTGTTTTTGCTTAGTAAAGAAGTCTTTTAAGCTAGTTTTATGTGTTTTCAGGTTCTAAGGGCAAAGTATGCAAAAGGATGCATTTTGGAGCCTTTTGGAGCAAAGTTGAGCTTGGAATGAATGTCATATGCTTGGAGCCAAGAGGATGGACGAAATTGAAGATTTGAAGATGATGTTTCCTACTTGAACAAGGTTTCCTAGTCGAAGTAGGAAAGCGCCTAAGTGAAGATGGAATCCTAGTTGAATTAGGATTCCTAGTCAAGATGGGTTTCCTAGTTGAATTAGGATTCCTTGAAGATGAAGATTCCTACTCAAACAAGGTTTCCTACTTGAAGTAGGAAAGTTAAATCCAAATGGCATCAAGTTTCAGCAACAAAGAAGTTTTCCAAGTCCAAGAAGGAAAAGGAATCCAAGATGAAGAAGGAGAAGAATTCCAAGTCAAGGGAGGATTGAGACATGTTTTCCTAATGCTAGAAGGACTCCAAAGTGTTGTAGGACACAAATGAGAAGTTTCTAGAAAGTTTACATCCTTGCCGTGGGTTTCATGCAATTCCTATCAGTTTTGGGGCTTTCTAGAAGCCCTATCCTTAAATCCCTACATTGGTGCCGCACCCTAGCTTCTAGATGCCTAGTTCCTTGCCTTGCAAGGCATTCTAGAAACCTTATCACCTTATCCTATCCCTGCCGCACCTAGGACCCCTTTTCCCTTGCAAAATCTGATTGTTTAGACCTATTTCCTTGTGGATTTGGGTTATCCAAGTCCATATCTGATTACCCTAGGGTTTTAAGTGCCTATATATACTCCTATTAACCCCTAAATCAGATGACCACTCACCACAATTCATAAATCACTCCAGAAATTCGTCCAAACTCTCTCCACACCTTTGCCGCACCATTCCCTTCCCCTAAACACTACTACATCCATCCATAACCCTTCTACACCATCCATAACCCCAAAGAACCTGTCCAAAGTCCTTTGCCGCACCAAGGAGGAGGAGAAGGAAGCTCGGAAGTTCATGCAATTCAAGTTCGTGTCGCTGGAATTTCTAGGTGTTTCTTTTCCTTTGATTTCAATGTTTAAATTCAATTCTCTTTGTTTTGTGCGTATGAGGAACTAAACCCCCCCTTGGCTAGGGGGGGATTCGAAATACATGTTTATGTTTGCGTTATGATTTGATTACTTCTAATTGCGTTTCATAAGTTGTGAATTCAATTTACTTATCTATGTGGATTACATTGATTTGTGTGTGTTGGTTGAGAGTGCACGCTTAATTATCATGCATAAATTGAATGCTAGGATATAAGGAAATTTCACCTAATCGTTATGGAATTATATTCACAGGTAGTAAAGGTTGATGATCTCAATCGCGTTAAGTAAATTCTTGGCATAAGTTTCATGCAATCATAGTAACAAGTGCTTCGTCAATGCTTATGGTTTTCATAGAACTTAATGATTCTTGCTTGTATCTCTATTATGCAATCATGTAGGGGACTTGTGGGGAATGTTTTGGGTTGTCGTATGCAATCATCCAATTCAATAACGTTAGGAAAATCTGAAGGTTAATTTAAGCGGACCTAATTAACTTGGGGCATTGAGAATTCATGGTTTGTTGAAAAGCAATTGGAAATCGTTTCGTATGCAAGTATAACATGTGTGGAGATGAACCCCTTAGCTAGCCTTCCATTCACCCATTTAAATCAAATTCGTTTTTACAATCTGTTCTAATTTACAAAGTTTGTTTTGTTTTTAAATTCGGCCAAAACCAATCCCCCTTTGTTTTAAAGTGTCAAATTAGTTAGTAAGTGTTTTACTTTGTGTTTTTAAGTGTTTTGATTCAAGTTAAAACCCAATTTCGTCCAATTTGGTGCTTAGTGTCCAAAACTGCCCAGATTGTGTTTTTTAAGGCAGTTTTGAGTGTTTTGGTGCTGTTTTGAGTCTTTTGGTTTGTTTTGGTGTTTTAAAGTTTAGTTTTGCATTCTTTGAGTCTATTTTAGTGTTTAAAACTTGTTTTTACGTTTTTGAGTCATGTCCAAGTGATTTTGCAATCCCTCCTAATCCCCGGTCTAGAACGATCCCTACTTACATACATTGCTACAATTGATAAAAAGAGGGTTAATTTGTGTGTCAACATAATTTTCACATCAAATTTTGGCTCCGTTGCCGGGGATTAGCAACTTTGCTAATCCCTTGGATTGTTATTTTCGTTTTTCTTATTAGATCAGATTCTTTTGTTATTTTGTTTCTTGTTTTGGGTACTTGTTTATGACTCGGAGTTCTAATCCGGTTCACGAACATATTTTAGACTTTGACGATGATTTTGAGCGTGAGTTGAGACGAAAGAGGAAGAACCCGGAACCTAGTGAATCAAGTGCAAGTTCCGAGTTCGTTTCTGAATTTGAAGAGGAAGTGGAAGACATGGCAGTGGACAACTGAACGATCAAGGAGCTTTCCGCTTCGGGATTGGACAATGCCGCACCTCTATGTATCCAATACCCTAGGGCGGCTCCGGACAAAACTGCCGAGTTCGAATTGAAGTCAAGCTTGTTACATCACATTCCGAAGTACCATGGGCTGTCCATGGAAGATCCGAACAAGCACTTGAAGGAATTTAAAGTCGTTTGCTCAAGCATGACTCCGGTGAACGTGGATGAAAGCATCTTGAAGATGAAGGCCTTTCCCTTTTCTCTCCTAGAGAAGGCGAAAGATTGGTTGTACGAATTGGCTCCCGGAACTGTCACATCATGGGAGAGCATGAAACGAGCTTTCTTGGAGAAGTTTTTTCCAACTTCTCGAGTTATTCTCCTACGAAAAAGGATAAGTGGAATTCAACAAGAAGAAGGTGAGTCTTTTCCTACATACTATGAACGTTTTAAATCTCTTGTTGCTTCTTGTCCACAGCATCAAATGAAAGAGGAGCTTCTTCTGCAATACTTCTACGAGGGACTTCTACCAATCGAACGACAAATGCTAGATGCCTCGGCAGGAGGAGCGTTGGTGGACAAGACCCCCATGGCAGCAAAGACTTTGATTGCCAATCGAGCGTTGAACGCTCAACAATACGAAGGTGTTGGACAAAGAGGCACCACACGGCAACACCAAGTGAATGAGGTAAGTGCCATAACCGAACTTCAAAATCAAATGGCTAACCTTACTACTTTGCTTTCTCAGGTTGTGGAAGGGCCAAAAGTTCAAAATGTAAGTGCGTGTGGCGTATGTTCCATGCAAGGACACCCTACGGACAAGTGCCCACAATTGATTGAGAATGGAGGGTGGGAGACCCTCAATGCCGTGGGTTTTGGCAACCAATACCAACCGAGGAATGACCCTTTTTCTAATACTTACAATCCCGGTTGGCGTGATCATCCGAATTTCAAATGGCGAGACCCTCAACAAGGCCAACAACAAAGCACATTTAGGCAACAACCTCCGGGTTTCTATCAAACAGTCATGCAATTAAAAACCGAATCCTCATCATTGTGTTGGAATGTACCCTAAGACACAAACAAACACACAAAACAACTTTAAAATGACTCTTTTTGGGTTTTTCAAAACATTTTTTTCAAATTTTTATGGGATTTTCGAATTTTTATGTCAAAATACACTAAAACACACCAAAACAGTCTAAAAACACCTAAAAATAGTAAGGAACAACATTTGAAATTATGGGTGATAAAACCCTACGAATTTGTATCAAAACACTTTGGTTACCCCCCCACACTTAAATCAAACATTGTCCTCAATGTTTCAAGCATAAACTAACACTAATAACCAACAAACAAAGAAAACAGCAACTAAACAATCTAACATGGCAGAAACGAAATAACAACAAAGAGAAGGGTTTAGGAACGCAAATCTGGAATTGGAGTGCTCTCTAGGTCTTCCTTTGTCGAATGCATGGGTTGCCTCCCAAGTAGCGCTTTCTTTAACGTGTTGCAGCCGGACGATGCTCCATTGAAGGTTTATGGTACCCCACGGCATGGAGGGGTTTTTCCACTACCTGTCCTACGAAATACTTCATTCTTTGGGTCCTTGAATGGGATGGGATAATGATCCTTTCTGATTGTCGTGTTTTGCTTCTCTAAATCAACACAAACTCTCCCACCACGTTGACTTCGATTAGGTACCTGTACCATACAAGGTAGCAACCTATTAGTTGAAATGGGAATCGAAATTGGAATAGGTGGCTTACCTTTGTACGGTAAAGAAGTGGTAGCACTATGGACAGATGCACAAGGGGTGCACTCGGCCAGATTTGGTGATTTCAAGGTTAGGGCCGTGCACTCTTTGTTGTTCACTCCAATTCCTTCCTCGATGGTGGGTTGTGGTACATTCTTCTTGACTAGTGTTGAACATTCCTGCCCTATATTTTCAATTACGTTAATAGCACAACAAGAACGAACATCATTAGTATTCTCAACCGATTCAGAAATATTAAAGTTAATCATATCACCACCAAAGGCCATAGTTACTGCTCCCTTGGCCACGTCAATCTTGGTTTGAGCCGTTTTCATGAATGGTCGTCCAAGTAAGAGTGGTGATGGTGGAGAGTGGGTTGAGTCCTCCATATCAAGCACATAGAAATCTGCAGGAAAAATCAAGTGGTCTACCTGCACCAACACATCTTCCAACACTCCTTTGGGATATGCATTAGATCGATCGGCTAATTGAATAATAACACCATCATTTTTAAGCTTCCCTAGATTCATAGATGCATAAACAGAATATGGCATGACATTTATAGATGCACCTAAATCTCACATAGCATGATCAAACCTCGTATTGCCAATAACACAAGGGATCGTGAAACTACCTGGATCTTTACATTTAGGTGGTAACTTTCTTTGCAACAATGCAGATACATTCTCACTTACGTGTACCACCTCTTTCTCCCGAATCCGTTTCCTTGTTGTACAAAGCTTCTTCAAAAACTTGGCATACTTCGGGATTTGCTTTATAGCATCGAGGAGAGGGATATTGACATGCACCTTTATAAACGTCTCAAGAACGTCTTGTTCCTCTTCTTCGTTCTTGGCTTGCAAAAATCTGCTAGGAAAGCGTACATCCGGAGGAATAACATTAGAATTAACTTGAATTGTACCTGCCTTACCTTTATTGGCCGAATTGGATGGCTTGGGTGGTTGCGGCAAGGATTGCTCAATCCTTGCCGTGGCCTTTGCTTGCTCCTCCTCTTCTATTTGCAACTTCTCGTCCTCCTTGAGGGCAGATTTGGATGGTTTTGGCTCGGTTCCTACTTCTTTCCCACTTCTTAGTGTGATAGCCTTGGCAGTTTTGACTCCTCCCCTCGGATTGACAACAGTTGAACTTGGCAACTTACCTTGCTCTCAAAATTGGCCCATGAACTCCGCAATCTGCCCTACTTGCTTCTCCAACTCATCCATCCTTTTGTCTCTATTTTGCATACCCTGCGCCATAGAAGTTAGTAATTGAAAAATCTGATCATTATCAATGGATGAACCTGAATTGGTTTGGGTAGGTTGTGCTTGAGGTTGTGTAGGTGCAAACTGCTTTTGATAGAAACCCAGGGGTTGTTGCCTAAATCCGCTTTGTTGTTGGCCTTGTTGGGGTTCTCGCCATTTGAAATTTGGATGATCACGCCAACCGGGATTGTAGGTATTAGAAAAGGGATCACTCCTTTGTTGGTATTGCTGCCCAAAACCCACGACATTGAAGGTCTCCCACCCTCCATTCTCGATCAATTGTGGGCACTTGTCCGTATGGTGGTTTTGCATGGAGCATACGCCACAAGAAGCTACGGTTTTGACTTTTGGACCTTCCATCACCTGAGAAAGCAACGTAGTAAGGTTAGCCATTTGATTTTGAAGTTCAGTTATGGCACTTACCTCATTGACTTGATGTTGCCGTGGCATGCTCCTTTGTCCAACACCTTCGTATTGTTGAGCGTTCAACGCTCGATTAGCAATCAACATCTTTGCAGCCGTAGGGGTCTTGTCCACCAATGCTCCTCCCGCTGAGGCATCTAGCATTTGACGTTCAATTGGTAGAAGTCCCTCGTAGAAGTATTGTAGAAGTAGTTCCTCCTTCATTTGATGCTGTGGACATGAAGCAACAAGAGATTTAAAACGTTCATAATAAGTAGGAAAGGATTCACCTCCATCTTGTTGAATGCCACTTATCCTTTTGCGTAGGAGGATGACTCGAGAAGTTGGGAAAAACTTCTCTAAGAAAGCTCGTTTCATGCTCTCCCATGATGTGACAGTTCCGGGAGCCAATTCGTACAACCAATCTTTCGCCTTCTCTAGGAGAGAAAAGGGAAAGGCCTCCATCTTCAAGATGCTCTCATCCACGTTCACCGGAGTCATGCTTGAGCAAACGACTTCAAACTCCTTCAAGTGCTTGTTCGGATCTTCCATGGACAGCCCATGGTACTTTGGAATGTGTGATGTGAAAATTAACTAGCATTTAAATTAACCCTCTTTTTATCAATTGTAGTAAGTATGTAAGTAGGGATCGTTCTAGGCCGGGGATTAGGAGGGATTGCAAAATCACTTGAAAACTGACTCAAATACGTAAAAACACAAACTAACTTGACTTCTAACTAATATGACTAAACAAAGAAAAGGGGGATTGATTTTGGACGAAATTGAAAACAAAACAAAACTTTGTAAAACGAACAGATTGTAAAAACGAATTTGATTTAAATGGGTGAATGGAAGGCTAGCTAAGGGGTTCATCTCCACACATGTTACACTTGCATATAAAACGATTTCCAATTGCTTTTCAATAAACCATGAATTCTCAACACCCCAAGTTAATTAGGTCCGCTTAAATTAACCTTCAGATTTTCCTAACGTTATTGAATTGGATGATTGCATACGACAACCCAAAGCATTCCCCACAAGTCCCCTACATGATTGCATAATAGAGATACAAGCAAGAATCATTAAGTTCTATGAAAACCATAAGCATTGACGAAGCACTTGTTACTATGATTGCATGAAACTTATGCCAAGAATTTACTTAACGCGATTGAGATCATCAACCTTTACTACTTGTGAATATAAGTCCATAACGATTAGGTGAAATTTCCTTATATCCTAGCATTCAATTTATGCATGATAATTAAGCGTGCACTCTCAACCAACACACACAAATCAATGTAATTCACATAGATAAGTAAATTGAATTCACAACTTATGAAACGCAATTAGAAGTAATCAAATCATATCGCAAGCATAAACATGTATTTCGAATCCCCCCCTAGCCAAGGGGGGGTTTAGTTCCTCATACTCGCAAAGCAAAGATACATAAATTTAGAAATTAAAATTCAAAGAAAGAAAACACCTAGAACGCTCCAACTTGGCAGCAAGCTCATCAACGAATTCTCCTTCCTCCTTGCTGCGGCAGAGAACTTTAGAACAGGTTTTTGGGGTTATTTGTGATGTAGAATGGATGGGGAATGGTATGGAAAGGTTTAGGGTTGATGGGGGTACGGCTAGGGATGATTTTGGGCAGAATTTTGGGACTTTGGTGATGGAAAGGTGCGGCAGAAATCAAGGGCAGATTTCTGGCGTGAATGATTGTGTATGGGAGATGATGATCTGATCTAGGGGTTATAATGAGTATATATAGGCATCCAAAACCCTAGGGTAATCAGATTAGGGTTTCTAGAAGCCCAAATCCACCAGAAATTAGGTTAAAACAATCAGATTTTTAGTGGGAATAAGGCCTAAGGTGCGGCTAGGGTTAGGGTTTAGAGATGGGCCTTCTAGAATGCCTTGCAAGGCAAGGAAATCAGATATTCTAGAGGCCTAGGTGCGGCTTGGGTTAGGGTCCACAAGGAATTAGGGTTTAGGTCATCTAAAAGCCCAAAGCCAAGAATAGAAACTCTCGAAAATGGAAACCTCCAAGAATAGAAACTTCCAACTTTAGAAACTTTGGTTTCCAAATCTGAATTCTTTGTTCTTCACTTTCATTTCTTCATTTCTTAAGCTCCTTTGACCTTCAAACTCGTCCATTCCTTGTGCTCCATTAGCATACACTCCATTCCAGCTCAATTTTGCTCTAAAATGCTCCATTTTGCACTTCTTTGCATACTTCGTCTCTAAACTTGAAATTGCACGAAAATGACTTTAAACACTAAAATAACTAAAGAAAAACAACATAAATGCTTAAGAACAAGCCAACTAAGTCGCATAAATATGCTCCTATCAATGTGATGTAACAAGCTTGACTTCAATTCGAACTCGGCAGTTTTGTCTGGAGCCGCCCTAGGGTATTGGATACATAGAGGTGCGGCATTATCCAATCCCGAAGCGGAAAGCTCCTTGATCGTTCGGTTGTCCACTGCCATGTCTTCCACTTCCTCTTCAATTTCAGAAACGGACTTGAAACTTGCACTTGATTCACTAGGTTCCGGGTTCTTCCTCTTTCGTCTCAACTCACGCTCAAAATCGTCGTCAAAGTCTAAAATATGTTCGTGAACCGGATTAGAACTCCGAGTCATAAACAAGTACCTAAAACAAGAAACAAAATAACATAAGAATCTGATCTAATAAGAAAAACGAAAATAACAATCCAAGGGATTATCAAAGTTGCTAATCCCCGGCAACGGCGCCAAAATTTGATATGATATTAACTAGGACTCAAATTAACCCTCTTTTTATCAATTGTAGTAAGTATGTAAGTAGGGATCGTTCTAGGCCGGGGATTATGAGGGATTGCAAAATCACTTGAAAACTGACTCAATTACGTAAAAACAAGTTTGAAACACTAAACTAGACTCAAAGAATGCAAAGCTAAACTTTAAAATACCAAAACAAACCAAAAGACTCAAAACAGCACCAAAACACTCAAAACTACCTTAAAAACACAATCTGGGCAGTTTTGAACACTAGACACAAACTTGGACGAAATTAGGTTTTAACTTGACTCAAAACACTTAAAAACACAAACTAACTTGACTTCTAACTAATATGACTCAACAAAGAAAAGGCTGATTGATTTTGGACGAATTTGAAAACAAAACAAAACTTTGTAAAACGAACAGATTTTAAAACGAATTTGGTTTAAATGAATGGATGGAAGGCTAGCTAAGGGGTTCATCTCCACACATGTTATACTTGCATTCAAAACGATTTCCAATTGCTTTTCAATAACCCATGAATTCTCAACGCCCCAAGTTAATTAGGTCCGCTTAAATTAACCTTCAGATTTTCCTAACGTTATTGAATTGGATGATTACATACGACAACCCAAAGCATTCCCCACAAGTCCCCTACATGATTGCATAATAGAGATACAAGCAAGAATCATTAAGTTCTATGAAAACCATAAGCATTGACGAAGCACTTGTTACTATGATTGCATGAAACTTATGCCAAGAATTTACTTAACGCGATTGAGATCATCAACCTTTACTACTTGTGAATATAAGTCCATAACGATTAGGTGAAATTTGCTTATATCCTAGCATTCAATTTATGCATGATAATTAAGCGTGCACTCTCAACTAACACACATAAATCAATGTAATTCACATAGATAAGTAAATTGAATTCACAACTTATGAAACGCAATTAGAAGTAATCAAATCATATCGCAAGCATAAACATGTATTTCGAATCCCCCCTAGCCAAGGGGGGTTTAGTATCCCCCCCTAGCCAAGGGGGGTTTAGTTCCTCATACTCGCAAAGCAAAGATACATAAATTTAGACATTAAAATCAAAGGAAAGAAAACACCTAGAATGCTCCAACGTGGCAGCAAGTGCATCCAAGAATCCTCCTTCCTCCTTGCTGCGGCAGAGATCTTTAGACAGGTTTTTTGGGGTTATTTGTGGTGTAAAATGGATGGGGAATGGTAGGGAAGGCTTTATGGTTGATGGGTGGTGCGGCTAGGGTTGTTTTTAGGCAGAAATTTGGGAGAATGGTGGTGGAAGGCTGCGGCAAAGGCTAGGGCAGATTTCTGGCGTGATTTATGAATGTGAGAGGTGGTGATCTGATCTAGGGGTTGATATGAGTATATATAGGCACTTAAAACCCTAGGGGAATCAGATATGGACTTGAATAACCCAAATCCACAAGGAATTAGGCTTAAAAATCAGAAATCCTAAGGGATAAAGGAATAAGGGTGCGGCAGGAATTATAGGATATGGATAGGTCTTCTAGAATGCCTTGCAAGGCAAGAAACTAGGGTATCTAGAAGCTAGGGTGCGGCATTAATGTAGGGATTAGGGATAGGGCTTCTAGAAAGCCCCAAAACTGATAGGAAATGTAGGAAACTCACGGCAAGGAGGGGAACTCTCTAGAAACTTCTCATTTGTGTCCTACAACACTTAGGAGTCCTTCTCGCATTAGGAAAACATGTCTCAATCCTCCCTTGACTTGGAATTCTTCTCCTTTTTCATCTTGGAAACCTTTTCCTTCTTGGACTTGGAAAACTTCTTTGTTGCTGAAACTTGATGCCATTTGGATTTAACTTTCCTACTTCAAGTAGGAAACCTTGTTTGAGTAGGAAACTTCATTCGTCTAGGAATCCATCTTCAACTAGGAATCATTGATTGATTAGGACACCTTCTTGGACTAGGATTTCATCTTCAATTTGGGTCTTTCCTACTTCAACTAGGAATCCTTGCTCAAGTAGGAATCATCATTTTCAAATCTTCATTTTCGTCCAAACCCTTGGCTCCAAATATGTGATATCCAATCCAAGCTCCATTTTGCTCCAAAAGGCTCCAAATTGCTCCTTTTTATGTAATATGCCTTTAAAACCTGAGAACACAAGAAACTAGCTTAAAAGACTACTTTACTAAGGAAAAACACTATAAATGCACAAGAACAAGCTAAACTAAGGCGCATAAATATGCTCCTATCACTACTTCGATGGCTTTCTGGACTGAGATTCGAATCGGCCGTCCATCCTCATTAAAACCCTGTAAGGTAATGTAGCCGGCGTGATCGTTATAATAGTGGGCCTGAATCATGTTGGTTTCGAATGGCTGATTATCGGCTGGGTGGACTACAACCTATTTGCCATCCCAAAAATTCAGAACTTGGTAGAAGGAAGAGGGAATGCAATTTGTTTGATGGATCCAATCCTAACTGAGCAAAGCATTATATTCGGTCTTAGAGTCGACAATAAAAAATGCGGTCATGTGATTGCAACCTGCAATGTTTACCTCTAAAGAGAGCACTCCTTTGATTGGAGACTTATCATCGACAAAGTTGCTCATGGTTATCCCTGATGGGATGAGTTCGTCGTTGGATCATCGTAATGCTTTCATGACGGATACGGGCATGATATTGACCGTCGCCCCCAATCGACGAAAATTTTGGAGATTGGGTAACCTTCAATGTGGGCCGTGACATACAACGACTTTAAATGTTGAAGGTTAGCTGAGGATGAACGAGGAAACAATATGGCCAGGGCTGTTTTAAGTTTTTCGTTGTTATTTGCTTGCTCATCTTCGGTGTTGGTGACGAAATCAACTTGTGTGGCTTCCTTAGCCACCACATCACCATCCAAGAAATTTGGTTGGTGTGTAATTGGCTGGAATTCAGTAGGTAAAACATGGACCATACTGATTTCC
This sequence comes from Malus domestica, assembly GCF_042453785.1. Lineage (NCBI taxonomy): Eukaryota > Viridiplantae > Streptophyta > Magnoliopsida > Rosales > Rosaceae > Malus > Malus domestica. The sequence goes on along the minus strand of NC_091671.1, from coordinate 22,699,418 downwards.
ATGTTCTCAAGGACTGAAGGGCCCATTGGATCCTGGTCGTCGTCTTCTGAGTTATCGAGGACTGCAGCATCGATCGTTAAAACATTATCGGCCTGATTATCGTATGTATCAACACGTATTTGCTCTTGTTCCATGTAACCTGACCTTGCTTCCTTCTGACTGTTGTCGTCGAGCCCATTCGTTTCTGGTGTCTGATTTTGCCCCTGCAATGCCTTACGAGCTCGTTCCTCGTAGGCGATCCGGGCGTCCCTTGTGTTTAGGTAGGCATCCAGTCGCGTCACCCGATCTTTTTCATTGACTGTAAGACCGAAGAGAGATATGGTCGAAAAGACTTGGAAGTGGAGTCGTAAATATTGAAGGTCGTCAAGAGAGAAATGAAGCTCGGCTATATCAATGTCCGTGTATGGATCGACCTCAAAGCCAAGGACCCTGGCTTCTTGTATGTGCTAGAACCCGGCTTTCATTGCTGGATCGGTGGTTTTCTGGATAATCTAATCAGCATCAGGGCAAGTTAGTTCCAGGTCGAGGGCTTCTTGACATGCCTTGGGCAGGCCGTACAAGTCATTGGTAGAATGTTCCTTATGAAATTCGCGCATATACTCCAAGGATTCGTCGAGGAATGGAGGGTGCAGGTTTCACCGAATCTTTATTAATGAAACTTGCAGGGGCAATGTGGGAAGCTTGCTTTCAACTTCTTTTTTGAAATGCTCGAAACGATCAACTGCCTTTATCTCTTGAAGTAATTCGGCCATGATGGTCGAGGTACGTCAGTCATAGTCGCTTCTTGTTGCCTCTTTCGGCTGCCATTTAGTACTTAGAATAGCCTGTGCTGCCTATCCTCGAGCCATGCAATCTATCCATTGACGTCGACATTTTTTAGACTTGGATAGGGCAATATACATACCAGTGGGGGAATTGTAATTGTACCAATGTTGGTCGCGTGGTTCAGACGGTTCGAAGGTTTTCTGATTCGTCAATGAACTTAAGCTGCTAGAATTACGCGAGTAATAATCCTTGTTATAAAATGACGTGTCGAAGTCAGGGCGCCGTCTGGTCGAGGTAGGACCATCTGTCCATTCTTGAGGGTCGAGCCTATCGAACACTTTCTGGCGTTGGCTTTGATGTGAAAATTAACTTAACACATAAATTAAACCCTCTTTTGACAATTGTAGTATATAAGTAAGTAGGGATCATTCTTAAACCGGGGATTAGGAGGGATTGCTAAAACACTCTAAACTGACTCAAATATATAAAACTAGGCTAAAACCACTTAACTAGACTCAAAGAACTCAAAACAAACTGAAAAGACTCAAAACTAACTAGAATAACTCAAAACAGCTTAAAACAACTAAATAGACTCAAACTAGACACTAGGAATGACTTTGGACTAAAATCAGTTTTAACTTGACTCAAAACACTTAAAAAACACAAACTAAATAGATTCTAACTAATTAGACACTCTAAAGTAAAGGGGAATTTGGTTTTAGACGAAAATAAAGTAAAACAAAGCAAGAACTAGAACTAGACAGATTTGCACGAAATTGGTTGAATTAGATGGATGATGGGCTAGCTAGAGGGTTCTTCTCCACACATGACACACTTGCATTCAAATTGATTTCCAATTGTTTCTTTAAATAGACCATGAAACTCAATACCCCAGGTTAACCGTGATAGCACTTTTTTAACCTTCAAATTCTCCTTAAGTTATTGAATTGGATGGGAAAGCACATACAACAATTCAAAACATTCTTTAAAAGTCCCCTACGTGAAAAGCACAATAAAGGTACAATAAAAGATCATTAAGCTTCATGAAAACTATAAGCTTTGACGAGGCATTCGTAACTATGATGAGCATGATACTCCTGCCAAGAATTTACTTAACATGATCGTTTATAAGCGACCTCCACTACTTGGAAATATAAGTTTATAACTATTAGGTGAAACTCCCTTGTATTTTAGCTTCAAATCCCTGCATGAAAACTAAGCGTGCACTCTTAACAAACATACAAGAATAAGTTATCAATCAAACGGTTAAGCAAATTGAATTCACAACTTATGAAATAACAACTGAAGGTAATCAATTCATAATGCAAGTATAATCATGGTTTTGAATAGCCCCCTAGCCAAAAAGGGCTTAGTTCCTCATAACCGCAAAACAAAGATAAACAGATTTATACATTGGAAACAAAAGAAAGAAAACACCTAAAACGCTCCAATGATCCAAATTGGACAGCAAACACGTCCATGCACTTTCCTTCCCTTCCTTTGCTGCGGCACAAGGTGTTTGTGATGGTTTGAAAGGTTGTTTGTATGGAGGAATGGATGGGAAAAGGTATGGTGATGTTTTGGATGGATTAACATCAGAAAGTACGAGGGTTTGCAAAGGATGAATGCGGCTGGATGTGTCTTTGAGAATGGATGGGAAGAATGCGGCTGGATGTCTTTATTTAAAGGCTTTTAGGTAACAAGACGCATAAATTAATTTAGGTTAGAGAATTAAATCCAAAACTTAGAGGAAATAGGAGTTAGAGCCAAAATCCCAAGGGAATAAGGACATGAGGTGCGGCTGAGAAGGAAAGGGCAAGGGAATGCCTTGCAAGGCAAGGAAAAAGGATTTCCTTTCTGATTTAGGTGCGGCAATGCCCTAATTCTAAAGGGAATGGGTTTTCTTGTGCGGCAAGGGGAGGGAAGTGAAGGGAAAGGTGCGGCAACCTACAAGGACTGAGAATTATGTGTCCCAAAGTATTTAGGACTCCTCCTTGTAGTTGAAGCCTTTATGCATTAGGATTAGGAACCCTTGACTCGGCCAATCCCTCTTCTTCTTGGATTCCTTTTCCTTCTTTGACTTGAATTACTTGTTTTCCTTTTCTTTGGCAGATTCCAAGCTTCTTTAATCTTCAATTTGTCCATCCATTTGGCTCCAAGCATGTGATATCCATTTTATGCCCAAAACTGCTCCAAAATGCATTTCTTTGTCTCTTTAATCCTTTGGACCTACAAACACACGAAAATGACTTGAAATACTGCATTAACTAAGAAATAGCAACAGAAATGCACAAGAACAAGCTAACTAAGTCGCATAAACATGCTCCTATCAAATTCCCCCACACTTAGCTTTTGCTAGTCCTCGAGCAAAACAAAACAAACAAAACATAACCTAGACCTTCCAACATTTGCCTCAGGGATTTCCAATGAAACATAACATGCCAAACATCACTACTCACATAGATTTAAGCAATCCTTACACTCAAGCATACTTAATCATAGTCACCATTCACTAGCTCACATTTAATCAATTAAAACAACATTTTGAATGGAGTAACATGCCTTAGAGAGTTCACTCAATTCCTCACTAAGTACACTTTTGTTTTCACACAAGAATTTCTGACTACACTCCCTCTACTAGATATATGTGAGAAGATTGATGTAAACATGAAGACTAGTACTCACATATGTTTTTCAACAAAGAAGCAATTTCTGGAATTATTAATACATGTATATATATGATCTCATGAACGGAATGGTACTACTTAGAAGCGAGAACGGAATTATTAATACATGTATATATATGATCATATTTATATATATTTTTACTTCAAATTCACTCGTCTTTTCTTAGTTAGTTCCTTATATTTTTGAGCTATTTATGTTATTTTTGTGTTTATAAGATCTGTTATGTAAAGAAAACAAAAATAGCACAAATAAGATCTATTTACGTTATTTTCATGACTGCTTTCTTTTATTTGCTATTGTCAATTTGCTGAGTTATGCTTTCCATATATTTATTTTAAGCACCACATGATTTCAGGTTAGTGCTTGCTTGCACACTGGAAAACTTGCTGCCTTGGTAATTTTGGTCTCTGGAGGAATTGTATTACAAATTTTGGCAGTGTGGTTGGTGAAGCAAATAGAAAACAAAAAGAAACAGAAAATGATAAAAGCAAAGAAACAGGCAGACAAAATGGATTAGTGGAAGAATAAAATATAAGAAGCAGTTAAGTGGAGGGGGAGGTGAGCACGGGGGGAATAAACAAAGAGGGTACTGACAGAAAATAAAAAAGAAAAGGAAATAAGAAGCAGCTTATAGCTGCCTTGGCGGGTCAGCAGCAAGAGGGGGGGATTGGTGGAAGGTAGAGAGCTGCCTTTGGCAGCGAGACTGACAGTCCACAGAAGGAAAGAATAGGGGCTGCCATTTGGCAGCTTGAGCAAGGACTGGTCAGCAAGTCAGTAACGAAAGGGAGAGATTAGGTGCTGCCTTTGGCAGCAAGAGACTGGCGCAGCCAGAGGTTAGTCAAAGTGGGCAGCGTGGGGAGAGATTGACGCGGGGAGAGAAGGCTGGACGAAGAGACAGCTGCCTTGCGGCAGCAGAAAACCGAGAAGGCACGGGCAGCACAGAAAACTGTGCGGACAGAAGTCAGAGGGAGAGAACCGAGAGCTCTTGCTGCTCTTGGCAGCGTGAAACAAGGTGACGTGCAGAGGCGGTGGGCAGGAAAGGAAAGCTGCCCTACTGAGGGCAGAACCAGCGTGAGAGCACGGACAGAAACAGAAACAGCAAGCTTCTACTCTTTCGGTTAAAACTTTCCAACTTATGTTTAATTTCTGGTTTAATTTGATAATAATGTGTAACTAAATTTATTTTGGCTAGAGGTTAATTCAAGCCATGAATATATTTGTAATATGAATTGATTACCTTCAGTTGTGATTTCTGAGTTGTGATTTAATTTGCTTAACTGCTTGATTTATAACTTATTTTTGTATGTCGATTAAGGATGCATACTTAATTTACATGCATGAATTTGATGCTAGAATATAAGTGAATTTCACCTAATCGTTATGAACTTATATTCACAAGTAGTAAAGGTTGCTAGTCACAATCACGTTAAGTAAATTCTTGGCATAAGTTTCATGCAAATCATAGTAACGAGTGCCTCGTCAATGCTTATGTTTTTCATAGAACTTAATGATTCTTGCTTGTATCTCTATTATGCAATTCATGTAGGGAACTTGTAGGGAATGTTTTGGGTTGTCGTATGCAATCATCCAACCCAATAACTTGTGGAAAAACTGAAGGTTAATTAGTGCAATTCACGGTTAATTTGGGGCATTGAGATTTACAATTTATTGAAAGAACAACTGAAAAATCAATTTAGGTTGCATATGTGTCATGTGTGGAGAAAAACCCTCTAGCTAGTCCGTCATCTATCCTTTCACCTTAATTTCATGTTTTTGTCAATTCTGTAATTTAATTAAGTTTAATTTACTTTTCATCAAAACCAAACACCCATCCATTATTAAATTATATTTTTTTTGTTAGTTTTCTTTATTGTTAGTCTTTTAATTTAATTTTCGTCCATTTCAGTTCCTAGTGTCTAATTTGATTGTTTTCATTATTTTAAGTCATTCTAAGTGTGTTTCGAGTTATTAGAGTTTTTAGCCTAGTTTTGTGTCATTGAGTCTTGTTTAATATTTTTAAATTAATTTAGAATAGATTAGCAATCCCTCCTAATCCCCGGCCTAGAACGATACCCTACTTACATCTATACTACAATTGTCAAAAAGAGGGTTTAATTTGTGTGTCAAGTAATTCTCGCATCAATGGAAGAGGATAATGATCCTTCCTGATTGTGGCATTTAGCTTTCTAAAGTCAATGTAAATGCTCCCATCATTATGGATTCGATTGGGGACCTGCACCAAAGAAGGTAACAACCTATTAGTTGAAATGGGAATTGGAAGTGGACTAAATGACTCACCAATGTTGCAATGGAATGGCAGCATTGTCAACAGATTCTCCAATGGTGCTCTCAGCCAGATTGTGCATTTTGAGGTTAGTGGCATGTTCTTTGTGCTCCACTCCAATTCCCTCTTCTTTGGTGGTTTGAAATCCATCCTTCTTAATTGGTGTTGAATTTTCATGCCCTACATCTTTAATTACATCAATGGAAAAACAAGAACGAACATCAGTAGGATTCTTAATATATTTAGGAATTTTAAAGTGAATCATATCGCCACCAAACGCCATTGTTAATGCTCCCTTAGCCACATCAATCTTGGTTTAAGCCGTCTTCATGAATGGTTGTCCAAGCAAGATTGGCAACGGGGAAGAATGGCTTGAATCTTCCATCTCTAGAACATAGAAATCTGCTGGGAAGATAAGATGATTAACCTGCACCAAAACGTCCTCCAAAACTCCCTTTGGATATGCATTAGAATGATTGGCCAATTGGATAATAACTCCATCATTTTTCAACTCCCCTAAGTTCATTGATGCATAAATAGAGTATGGCATGACGTTAATGGGTGCACCTAAGTCTAACATGGCATGCTCAAATCTAGTATTCCCAATAACGCATGGAATTGTAAAACTACCCGGATCTTTGCATTTAGGGGGCAGTTTATGTTGTAAAATAGCTGAGACATTTTCACTTACCTTGACAACCTCCTTGCTCGAAATTCTCTTCCTAGTTGTGCAAAGTTCTTTTAAAAACTTGGCATACCTAGGAACTTGTTTAATTGCATCAAGGAGTGGAATGTTGACTCCTAAAAGTGTCCAGGATGTCCTTTTCAGCCTCCTCCTTCTTTGATTGCATAAATCTATGAGGAAAAGGTACATTCGAAGGAATAACATTAGTAGGAATTGAATTTGACACGTTCTTACCTTTATTGGACAGATTTGATGGTTTAGGAGCACTTGGGGCCTGCGGCAAAGGTGTTTCCACCCTTGCCGTGGGTTGAGTGTATTCCTCCTCTTCAATTTGCAACCTTTCATCTTCCTTGTGACCTAATTTTGATGGTTGTGAACCTGCCCCGACTTCCTTGCCACTTCTTAAGATGATTGCCTTGGCCGTTTCAAAACCTCCCCTTGGATTTGCAATGGTTGAACTAGGGAGTTTTCCTTGGTCTTGAAACTGCCCTACAAACTCGGTAATTTGCCCAATTTGCTTCTCCAATTGATCCACCGGTTTGTCTTGGTTTTGCATTGCTTTGGTGTGATTTTCTTGCCCCTGAGACAAATTGGTAAGTAACTTAATAAGTGTGTCATTATCCAAAGAAGTACCTGAAGTGTTTTGGGCAGATTGTTGTGGGGCTTGTGTGGGTGCGTATGACTTTGTGTAGAAGGCTGGGGGTTGCTGCCTAAAGCCTCCTTGTTGTTCGGTTTGTTGGGGCTCCCTCCACTTGAAATTTGGATGGTCTCTCCAACCTGGATTATATGTGTTGGAGTATGGATCGTTCCTTGGCTGGTTTTGCCCTTGAAATCCAACAGCATTAGCGCTTTCCCATCCACCATTCTCAATTAATTGAGGGCACTTTTCAGAGGAGTGTCTTTGGATAGAACACAGGCCACACACAATTGGTCCATGCATCTTCATCCCTTCGGCCATCTGAGATACAATGGAAGTAAGATTAGCTAATTGAGATTGAATATTGGATGTGGAACTTACCTCATTTACTTGCTGCCGTGGGGTGTCCCTTTGCCCAATGGCTTCATATTATTGTGCATTCAATGCACAGTTTGCAATTAGTGTCTTAGCAGCCATGGGTGTTTTGTCCACCAAAGCTCATCCCGCTGAGGCATCTAGCATTTAGCGTTCTATTGGTAGAAGCCCTTCGTAGAAATACTGAAGAAAAAGCTCCTCCTTCATTTGGTGCTGAGGACATGAGGCAACAAGGGTCTTGAATCGCTCGTAGTAAGCTAGGAATGATTCACCTTGGTTTTGCTAAATGCCACTAATCCTTTTGCGTAGAAGAATAACTCAAGTAGTTGGGAAAGACTTCTCCAAGAATGCCCGTTTCATGCTCTCCCAAGATGTGATAGTTCCGGGAGCTAGTTCATACAACCAATCTTTAGCCTTTTCCAAGAGAGAAAAGGGAAAAGCCTTCATCTTCAAAATGCTCCCATCAACATTCACGAGGCTCATACTCGAACAAACAACCTCAAACTCCTTCAAATGTTTATTAGGATCTTCCATGGACAACCCATGGAACTTAGGAATATGGTGCCATAGGATAGACTTTAATTTGAACTCGTTAGTCTTGTCTTGGGCAGCCCTTGGATATTGAATGCATAAGGGCATGGCATTGTCCAATCCCGAAGCGGAAAGCTCTTTGATTGTTCGATTGTCAGCTGCCATAACTTGTTCTTACTAAAAAATCTGAGTCGTGGCCTCCTCTTCCACTTGTACTTCATCTTCTTAAAGATCTGGTGCAAGTTGAGGTGGTTGGGGTTCTTGTTGATTCCTTGCTCGTCTCAAAGTTCATTCAAAATCGTCGTCAAAGTCAAGGATGTGCTCACGAACAGGTTGAGAACTTCGAGTCATAAACTACCTAAAACAAGAAAACAAGCAATGGTCAGAAGCTAAAACACAAACATACGCAAAATAAACAAAAAGAAATAACAAGGGATTATAAAAGTTGCTAATCCCCGGCAACGGTGCCAAAATTTGATGCAAAAATTAACTTAACACACAAATTAAACCCTCTTTTGACAATTGTAGTATATAAGTAAGTATGGATCGTTCTTAAACCGGGGATTAGGATGGATTGTTAAAACACTTAACTAGACTCAAAGAACTCAAAACAAACTGAAAAGACTCAAAACTAACTAGAATAACTCAAAACAGCTTAAAACAACTAAATAGACTCAAACTAGACACTAGGAATGACTTTGGATGAAAATTGGTTTTAACTTGACTCAAAACACTTAAAAAACACAAACTAAACAGATTCTAACTAATTAGACACTCTAAAGTAAAGGGGGATTTGGTTTTGGACGAAAATAAAGTAAAACAAAGCCAGAACTAGAACTAGACAGATTTGCACAAAATTGGTTGAATTAGATGGATGATGGGCTAGCTAGAAGGTTCTTCTCCACACATGACACACTTGCATTCAAATTGATATCCAATTGTTTCTTTCAAAAGACCATGAAACTCAATACCTCAGGTTAACCGTGACAACACTTTTTTAACCTTCAAGTTCTCCTTAAGTTATTGAATTGGATGGGAAAGCACATACAACAATTCAAAACATTCTTTAAAAGTCCCCTACGTGAAAAGCACAATAAATGTACAATCAAAGATCATTAAGCTCCATGAAATCTATAAGCTTTGACGAGGCATTCGTAACTATGATGAGCATAATACTCCTGCCAAGAATTCACTTAACGCGATCGTTTATAAGCGACCTCCACTACTTGGAAATATAAGTTTGTAACTATTAGGTGAAACTCCCTTGTATTTTAGCTTCAAATCCCTGCATGAGAACTAAGCGTGCACTCTTAATAAACATACAAGAATAAGTTATCAATCAAACGGTTAAGCAAATTGAATTCATAACTTATGAAATAACAACTGAAGGTAATCAATTCATAATGCAAGTATAATCATGGTTTTGAATAGCCTCCTAGCTAAAAAGGGCTTAGTTCCTCATAATCGCAAAACAAAGATAAACAGAATTATACATTGGAAACAAAAGAAAGAAAACACATAAAACGCTCCAATGATCCAAATTGGACAGCAAACACCTCCAGGCACTTTCCTTCCCTTCCTTTGTTGCGGCACAAGGTATTGGTGATGGTTTGAAAGGTTTTTTGTATAGAGGAATGGATGGGAAAAGGTATGGTGATGTTTTGGATGGATTGAGGTCAGAAACTATGAGGGTTTGCGAAGGATGAATGCGGCTGGATGTGTTTTTGAGAATGGATGGGAAGAATGCGGCTGGATGTCTTTATTTAAAGGCTTTTGGGTAACAAGATGCAGAATTAAATCCAAAATTTAGAGGAAATAGGAGTTAGAGCCAAAATCCCAAGGGAATAAGGACATGAGGTGCGGCTGAGAAGGAAAGGGCAAGGGAATGCCTTGCAAGGCAAGGAAAAAAGAATTTCCTTTCTGATTTAGGTGCGGCAATGCCCTAATTCTAAAGGGAATGGGTTTTCTTGTGCGGCAAGGGAAGGGAAGTGAAGGGAAAGGTGCGGCAACCTACAAAGGCTGAGAATTATGTGTCCCAAAGTATTTAGGACTCCTCCTTGTAGCTGAAGCCTTTATGCATTAGGATTAGGAAACCTTGACTCGGCCAATCCCTCTTCTTCTTGGATTCCTTTTCCTTTTTTGACTTGAATTACTTCTTTTCCTTTTCTTTGGCAGATTCCAAGCTTCTTTAATCTTCAATTTCGTCCATCCATTTGGCTCCAAGCATGTGATATCCATTTTATGCCCAAAACGGCTCCAAAATGCATTTCTTTGTCTCTTTAATCCTTTGGACCTACAAACACACAAAAATGACTTGAAATACTATATTAACTAAGAAATAACAAAACAAATGCACAAGAACAGGCTAACTAAGTCGCATAAATATGCTTCTATCAGGCCTCCGCCAAGTTCCTTTGGGTGTGTCGTCGCGGACTTGGATGGTTGTCGTGGTGTTGATCTCTCATTGGATTCGGTTAATACAACGCGTGCCCTACAATTGCTACACAAAACCATCGGCCCATCAATTTCTTCCGCACTGGAATCTAACATAGATTCGACTACAGTTGGTCCCAAATACTTGGTAGGTGGTTCATTGGAAAATAAGTCAATCTTGAGTCGTGGCTGGGAGTTTTTCTTTGGGACATGTTGTACTGGGACAAACTCGACCTTCCCTTTCCCTTTGCTCTTGGGAAAGTAGGCGTCTACCATGCCAACTGTTGGCGAAGGGAATGGATCAGCGTCAATCATCATTCATTTTTCGGGAAACTTTAGCTTGCCCTTGTCAATCTAGCTTTGAATATCATCACAGAATATGACACAATTGTTCATGGTATGCTTAGTCGAGTTATGGTACTTGCAATACTTCTTCCCTTTAAGCTCTTCGGCCTTGGGAATGGTATGTCCTGGCTGAAGTTTGATAATCTTTACTAACAACAATTGGTCGAAAATTGCCTCGACCTTTGTGATATCAAAAGTGTAAACTTTCGATGTTTTCTCTGTCTCTTCAGTGGTCGAGTGGGTTTTGGCATTCTTGGAATTAATTTAAGTCAATGCCTTGCAAATATATGGTTTATTTATTACTATCTCGGTCGCGTCCACACTGACGTATTGGGAATCTTCGCCTTCAGCCAATACGTAGCTGACCGTGGGATTTTTGTAAATCGTTCCTAGGGATGGGGATTTTGAGACCTTTTCTTCTCGAAGCAAATAATCATATTGCTCGACATGTTAGGCTAACTCATACATATCCCGGAAGTTTACCCCCAGGAATTTCTTTTTGTACTCCACGTCGAGCCCATTCAGAGCAAGCCAAACAAATTCGACTTCGGGAAGAGGTACTCAACACCAATTCTTGGCTGATTTAAACCTTGTAAGATGGTCCATTGGTGACTCATCAGATGCTTGAGCCATCATAGCCAATGAAGAAACTGACATTTCCATCCCCGACCGATAGAACTGTTTGTGAAACTTCTGGACCAACTCCTCCCAGCTTTGGATAGAATTAGGTGGGAGGTTGATATACGATGCGAATGTTGAGCCTGTCAATGAAAATTTGAACAACCATAGTTTATGGAAATCACTATTGACATCTCTGCATTGCGCAGTGAAACGGGTCACATGTTCTAACGAGGATAAGGATGATTCTTCAGCAAAAAGACTGAAATCTGAAATCTTGAAACCTTTAGGATATTCGAACTTTTCCACATAAGCTGGATATGGATGGATGAATTTCGGGAACTTCGGCCCCTTTTTCATGGTCGAATACATCATCCGTTGGACCTCGGTCATATCAACGGATGTCACTTCCATTCTCTGGTTGGATCCATCTGACCTACTACTTAATCCTCCATTTTTTTCTAAGTCAATCACTTTGGGCCGAGTAGACGCTACTTCGGCCTGTAGCTGATTACTTTTAAGTGGAAACTGCTGAGCCTAATTGGCAAGTCCTCATTCGAATACTCTGCTAACTAATAATTTGAGCAATTTGGTGTGGGTCTCACCATTACTTCGTATTACCTCGAGCAAATTGTTCATTTTTTAGACAACTGTCTGTTCAACTTGTCGAGATTGCTCATCAAGTCACCTTCGAAGAAACAACCTAGTTGAAAGATCAGAGCCTTCACCACCGTCTTCGTCGTAGTCTTCCACTAAAGGGAGAATTGAAAGTAAGTTTCAATTCACAATCGATTTTAAAGAGTTTTAATCGCCCACTGCCGCGCTAAAAGGAACCTAATGGATCGTACACCGTGTAAGGTGGAGATTGAAGAAACAATGGAGATGAGTAAGAATGATTAAATGGTTTAATTATTTATGGCAAGGATTAATTAATATGTTAATTAATCAAACGAATAAGTTCGTTAAAGACCTCGGGATAGTTTTGGACCTTAAGGCCCAATGGGCTTCGAATGTCAAGCCCATTGACTTAAGTTGTATGACAATTTAATGAATAAAGATTCACAAAGGCCCAAAAGCCCAAATCCATTATATGGCCGGCCATGTGTGTTGAATTAGGGTTTTTGGTTCTTAAGTCATTTAAAGAAGTGACTATATAAAGAATTTTATAGCCTAAAATTCATTAAAGGGTTTCTTTTAGGACATTGGAGAGAACACAAAGCTCTCTTTTCTCTCTAGGAGGCCGGCCCCCTTGGAGGGTATATCTAGCAATCCCACTCCTCCAAGGTCACTCATTTCTTCTCCAATCTAACCTTGGTGTAGACACTTAGGGGGCGTTTGTTTGCCCTCACTAAATGGGACTGGACTGGACTAGCTGTTAGTCCAATACTGTGTTTGTTTCATGCTGGGACTAACATTAATGAGACTAAAGGGGACTAGCATGGACAAAACCCTTCACTAAGAGGTCTTAGTGAGACCCCCCAATAACCATGGGACTAGCTAAGACTATCCTCTCTCGTCCTCGTCATGCTCAACAACCACTCCCGATAGACTCCTCGTCATCTCCGGTCACCGAGATTATAATAAAATATTATTAATTTATATATTAAATAATATAATATTAGAATTTGTTATTATCCGCTTCTTAGTCCAACACTGCACCAAACGCTTCACTAAGTTAGTCCAGCTTAGTCTAGTCTAAGCCAGTCCAGCTTAGTCCTTGAAGCTAGTCCAGTCCGAGATAGTCCAGCGCAACAAACGCCCCCTTAGAGGTTCTCAATTTTGGGAACTTGGAGAACCATATTCTTCCATCCAAATCCATGGATCTAAGAAGCAAGGAATGAAGGCCCTCTCTTTGGGTGATTAGCCTTTGCTTATGCAAAGAGGAATCTACAAAGGTATATATTTCTCAACTCACTTTGATTTGAGTTGAGTCTTGGTTCACCAATCTACTAGACTTTGAATTTCATGGGTAATGTTTTGTATTTGAATGCATGCAAGCATGATTCCACCTTTAATTGTTAATTGCATGCTATATGATGTTATTCAAATGAACATGTTTTCACAAAATCATCCTTCAAGTGGTATCAGAGCCTAGGTCTAGTAGTTGGTGAATCCTTTTGGGTTTTGTAGTTCATAGTTTTGATTTAAAAGTTGTAATATGTTACAAGCTTTATTCTTGTTTCTTTGAATGTAAATTTTGTTGGAAAATTTGCCATCTCAAATGTTGTAGATGTAGTTCATATGAGCATGAATATTTGAGCTAAAATTTGGTGCCATGTTTTTGGGAATTTTCGGCCAAATCCAAAGGGTGGATTTTTGGGTTCTTGTTTGACTTGTTAAAAGTGTTTTCAAGTAACTTTTGGAACCCCTATGTACCCTAGTTTGGTTATATGTTATTTCCCTTAAGTTTGAATGGTTATATGTTATTTCCCTTAAGTTTGAATGGTTTTGAGTTTTTCATGAGTGTTCTTCATTGTTCTTGACATTTTTGCCAAGAACAAAAAGTTTGGTGTTTTGATTCAAAGTCTTGATTTATTTCATAAAGTTTATGTTTTATGTTTTTCAAATGTTTAAATGTATTAGATATTTGTTTAAAAGGTGTAAGAAATATTGGTGGGTGTGTAAGGATTAATTTCCTTTCACACACACCACTTGCATGACATTTATGTCATGCACCACTTGCATGCTTTATGTCAAAACTCACAAATCAACACACACATCACTCACATCTCCTCTCCAAAACCGGCCACCCTACATGTAGGGTACTTTTGGGGCTTTTATGCAATTACATAAAGTTTTGATACTTTTGTGTATTTGCACTTTGGCCCAAAAGTTTACGTTTTTACGTTTAGGTCCAAAAACGCTAAAGGACAAATTGTTTTGCTCCTTTAATGAAGTTTTTGCATTATTAAAATTTTGGGTTCTAGTTGTAATTACATGAAGTAGTGGACATTTGTGTTTTTACAAAGTGACCCCAAAAGTTTTGCAATATAGCCCAAAAGTTGAGGTTAATTGCTTTATAGCCCAAAAGGTTGTGGTTATTGCATGATGGCCCAAATTAGGTTGAGAACAAAATTGTTTTGTCTCCTTAAATGAGAATTGGATTTTCATTTCATTTAGCTCCATTTAAATCAATCTTATGGATACAAAAACCAAATGAAAATGTTGCATTCAATTTAATTAGTTAAAGTGTTAATTAATTAAAGGGTGATTATGAACCTAAGCCTACGATAATTGAGCTATGTGAAAGGCCGTTTCAAATTTGTTTGAACCATGGGAATGTATAGATTAGATTTTGGTTGTAATTTGATTTGATCAAATGTTGTAAAAGAGCATAAGCTCTTCTTTACTTTAAAGTAATTTAATTTATGCAAATGTTGTAATGAGCATAAGCTCACCTTTACTTTGAAGTACTTCTTTCTTGCTTTATTTGATATGCATGAAAATGAAGTAGTTGGGTCCAACGCCCCTAAGACAACACACCTTAATGTGATTAAACGCGTAACTAAAATCAATCACCATCCCTAGACCGAGATTCAACACTAGGCTCGTGTTGAATCTAAACAAAGGTTCATAGTCATCCTAAGGTCCTAAGGCAACTATATAGTTCATCAATGAATGCAAACCTTATGTTAGTAGTATCATATACTCTTGCTTTAAAAACCGTTTTATAAGCATAGTGGGAGTATTAAATACAACTAAAACAATCAAATGGACCAATAGTTGTAATAGGACCAAAATTGTTTTAATAAAGATTAAAATGAATATTTATATGTGATGAGACCTAAAACCCTCAACCAAACCATTATTAAGTTGACAAGTGTGAGAGTGGTTTGAACACTCTTTCGTGGCCTTCCACCGTGGTAGGCTCTAATCGTTTATGACTTGTACACCGCCTTCACCCTATCATGGGGGAGTGCAAAGTGCATGCTTATACTCAGGAGGAGTTTATTTAAAACATTTGATCAGGTTAAGGTAGGCAACGAGTGTGGCCAACATCGTATCATCGTGAGGTCATACTTGAACCCCTATCTAAACCGGCATGGTGGGAAAGAACTTAACTAAGAGAAATGGTGCCAACATTGTATAATCGTGAGGCATTGTTTTCTAGAGGCCAAAAAGATGGGTAGTCACAAGAGGTTGTTGTGAATGAGTAAGCGTACTCTCTCATTATTATTAATGCCAGCCAACATCATATCATTGTGAGGTGGGCTTGGTAGTAGTGAGTCTCCCATACCCTACTAAGAGTTTCCTCCAAAAACTCTCGAATTCCAATGAGGGATATGGAATTTGCCAAAAATAGTGGGTGGTGCTATTTGATTTAAAGACCCGGATCAAATGGTTTAAAATCAATCAATTTATATTCGTTATGTATTTATTTACCATTATATTTGCAAACGCTATCCAACACTTGACAAATAAAAGCCGAAAGTTTAGTTTCCAGACTTGGTACTACAAAACCATAGATTGTCTTTAAATGGCATGTAAATGTACCTAAGTAGTCTAATCCTTAAAATTCTTCCTATTGGTAATGTATCATTGGAAGAACATGTTAGATAAGTCTATCATGAAAGAGGACAACACTTTTAATGTCATAATTCTTCAATTACAATTTGTTGTATGAAGAAATAAGAGTTGCTTTGAACAACCCTTAATCAATGCAAACATTAGTGCTTGTTTCTTTGTTACATGAACAAGGAACTTTAGAAGAAAGCACAAAGGCATGGACACTTAATGTGCCATGATTCTTCACTTACAAATTGTTGTATGAAGAAATGAGAGTTGCCTTGTACAACTCTTGAAAGTTTGTAATTATGTTTAGAACATAATGGTTGGTTGACAAAAATAGTCCATTAACATGGACTTATAATGATTTTGAATCATTGAGTGTTGAAGTATTAAACCACTTCTAGAAACGGAAACTAGGCAAGGACTTCACCTTTATGTCCTGTTGGAAATGTGCCCTAAAGCCAATCATATGATGATACTTTACGGACATTTCACATGTTAAACTAATCAAGTTTAACTATAAAGGGCAAAGATTATTGTTTGAGCCGTCTCATATAAATGTTATATGCTTAAACGATAAAGTCCAAGGAATATGTGATTGGGAGAATGTAATCTAATGAAGTTAGATTCATGAGACCATTCTTTCGTAGACACATCCTAAATGTTCCTGATCATAGGATTGCCAATTGGGCATTGACAGTCCGTCAAGATCGGTACGTGCTATGTCTTCTCTCAGGGAGAGTGACTAGTCTCGAGTCATTGGTGTGTGTGACATCAAGACAAGTACGTAGGTGCTCAGTAGAGAATGAGTTCACTGAACGCGATCAACGAAGAGTTCTCATACTCATGTCACATGAGAACTCATGTTTGGTATACTGCAAATTAGTCCTTTGACCTGAGGCATCACAGTTGTCTTGTGGTTAAGTCCTTGATCTTTGATTATGTCAAAGTCACCCCATCGGGGTGTCCACGGCATCGTTGGGGTTAAGCCACTTAGTCATGGAGGCAAGTGAATGCGCAACAAGGGATCTCTAACCTTCAAACCGTTTGAGGGAGAATACTCTATGATATGATTTAGAATCTCTGGCCAGAGTATGAATGAGATTTAGAAAAGTCGTTCTAAATCACATTCAAGGAAATCATATAAGCACACGAATCACATTGGATAGTAGACATGAATAAATAAACTATCAAACCAAACAATGTGGTCAGGAGTATTAGATTAGAGAAAGACCGTATTGCATTTGTAATCCCAAACTGAATAGGTTTTCTCTACCTCTTCTGATTAGCTTGGGTAACCATGATATGCTGCAAGGTGTCACTCATGGTTTGTGGAAGCCCTAAACGTGTGTAATCACTAAAGGGAGAATTGAAAGTAAGTTTCAATTCACAGTCGATGTAAAATGGTTTTAATCGCCCACTGCCTCGCTAAAAGGAACCTAATGGATCGCACACCGTATAAGGAGGAGATTGAAGAAACAATGGAGATGAGTAAGAATGATTAAATGGTTTAATCATTTATTTATGGCAAGGATTAATTAATATGTTAATTAATCAAACGAATAAGTTCGTTAAAGACATCGGGATAGTTTTGGACCTTAAGGCCCAATGGGCTTCGAACGTCAAGCCCATTAACATAAGTTGTATGACAACTTAATGAATAATGATTCATAAAGGCCCAATTAGTCCAAAATATCCTAATGGCCGGCCATATTGGTTAGGGTAGTGAACTTGGACTTATTTATAAGTTTGCCACTCAAATGAATAAAGGTATAAATATGACTTTATAGCCAAAATTCATTAAGGGTTTGTTTTGGAGAAAATTGGTGAGAACTTGTCTCTCCATTTCTCTCTAAAGAGGCCGGCCACCTTGGGGGGTGCATCTTGCAATCCCACTACTCCAAGGTCACTCATTTCTTCTCCAATCTCTCCTTGGTGAAGAGACTTAGAGGTTCTCAATTTTGGGAACTTGGGGAAACCTATTCATCCATCCAAATCCATAGATTTAAAATGCAAGGAATGAAGGCCCTCTCTTTGGGTGATTAGCCTTTGCTTATGCAAAGAGGAATCTACAAAGGTATAAATTTCAACTCACTTTGTTTTGAGTTGAGTTTTGGTTCACCAATCTACTAGGCTTTGAATTTCATGGTTAATGTTTTGTTTTTAAGTGCATGCAAGCATGATTCCGCCTTTAATTGTTAATTGCATGCTTATTGATGTTGCTTAAATGAACATGTTTTCACAAAATAATCCTTCATGTCCCTATCCTAATGGTTCACTAAGTTTATTGTAAACTATGTAGTGAACAATAACCACATGCTCTCCAAAATGTTTGATGTGTATAACACAATTGAAATAAGTTTCAAGAGAGATAGTGGGAGTTTAGGGACCATGACTATTGTAGTCAAAGGAGAAGTCAAATGAAGAAGATAAAATTAACTCCAAGCGAACAAACTTTCTTTATGAAAGGATGGACATTGGAAGGGGTATTTGCAAGAAATGTCTTGCAAGTGTCAAGAACACACCTTTCGAAGGTGTTGTAAATTGTTCTTGAATAGTTCAAAACAGTTGGTTCTTCTACTTGAAATGCTTGATTCCGTATTAGTAACTATGTTTTACAATCGTTGTAAAAGTGTGACTAATAAGAAGTAGAAGATATATGAGAGAAGAAAAGGTACTTCACATTCGGAACGTGAATAAAATATAGATCTCTGCGAAGGCAGATAGTACTTACTTCCTCATATGAACTACCAAAGAAATTGGAAAAACCAAAGATTGTCTTTACATTCCAATTTTAAGGAATTTAATTCCGTCACTATAGTAGAGATGGATGAATGTTTTGTTTGACAAAACATTGTTCTTTATTAATCAATGATTGGATTATAGTAATCTAATTGATTGTCTCTATAGTAGAGATGATATGGTAGTATTAACTGTTTAGAATATAATGATGCTTAAAACCCAAAAGGGTGCATGGTAGTGACTAATCCCAACTAAGTTGTGATACCTCTAAATCATAAATTACGAGTTGGTCATAGATGGATGCTATGGATCGTTAGATCCGGATCCAATACCTTCTTGTTAAAATTGTATAGAGGCGAAATGTTCGAATCTTTATTCTTTTGGAAAGAAGAAAGAATCACAAAGTTTTTGAGGTTAATTCACTTAGATGTTAGTGGCACTTGTCCACAAACATAATACTACTCATGTTGTATGACATTCACCGAAGATCACTCTCGGTTGGACTATAGTTTATTTTGAATAAACACAAGTCCGAATACTTTGCAAAAGTTTTCAAAGAATTCAAGAAATGTAAGTTGATGAGTAAGACGTCTAAAGTATTTACCTCCTTAGATTTGATCCAAGGAAAAGAAACACTTTAGATGAGTCTCCTTGAAAGATATCAAGGAAAGAAGCATCATAAGATAATAAATTTCTCCATTAAGGAGAAGAACGAACTCGAATAAGATTTAGTTCGTTAGATGTTATCTATTACCCATATATAGGATATATACTTCTAAAACAATATGATTGTCAATTAGAAGATCTTCCAAATTTTACATGACTCCATAAGATGTAGTTGGAAAGAAAGACAAACCTCAAGCATGTTAAGATTTGGGGTTGTGAGCTAATAAGCAATATTTGTTTGATAACAATCTTGTGGGATATCCTTAAATTAACTTTTGGATATCGCTTCTATAAACCAATTAACAAATGTTGTTTTGTTGGGTAGTTCATTGTAATCCTACAATGTGATTTGCCTAAAAGCAAATGAACGAGAGATAGAACTCAAAGAATGGGTTCTTTGAGCGACAAGATGATAACCAACAAATATAACAACCTAGTTCCTATACCACAAGCTCCAAGGTAGTCAAGAAGGATTTATAAACCGTCTCAGTTGAATGGTTTGAACTTTATGACTATGTCATAGAGTTACACCTCTTAATTCGAAAGAAATAAGAATGAAAATCCTTATGACTACATTGAGTGTATATATGATATATACTCAAGGAAATGGTAAAGTACCATTTGACCCGAAATAATGAAACCTTCATAAGCTAAATGGTAGCTTAAGGTAACTACAATAAAAAAGGATGGTTGACTTTGAAGAAACCATTTTTGACGTAGTCTTGGTTTCAATTAATTTGAAGATAGCTAGCTACAACTAAATGGTGATTCAATGTTTGGACATAATATGGGTTTCCGAAACCATTATTAAGATAGTCTTGATAATATATGTCTAAAACTATAAATCACAAGACATGTAAGTTGTAGAGATCCATCCATCATGAATCTTAGCAAGCTAGTGGGAGCTATAAGCATCTTATGAGAAAAGGTTCAAATTGTTTAATTTCTCATAAAGATGTAAATGAACCTTTTGTTTACTAGGTTTACAAAAGGTTAGTGGGAGTTAATCATGTTCCTAAAATTTAAATATATATGATATATTAATTTTGGAAATGAAAAGAATACTTCTTCGTTAAAGTTATGACTTTAAAACATTATATGATGATAGAATGTATATGGGAGACATAGTCTATATACATGGTATGGAAATCTATAATGATAGATTTTTAGGATATAATTGGATTATATCAATTCCTAATAATAGACAATAGATGCTAGGAAGTTTCTCATATGATGATAAACTTCAATTAGAAGGACAACTCTAGTGAGACTAAGAAGTTGCTCTTCTCAAAGAGAACGTACTCTTTGACTCCCAAAGAAATAATGCGTAAATAGAATCCTTTATGCATAGGCATAAAGGTGATTTATGTATTTCATATTGTATGAAAAACATTGATATGAGTTGTACCTAGAACGGTACAAGACGATATCAGTGCAAGCCCAGGATCAGAACCATGGCAACTGTCAAGTGAGTCCTTAAGTATTTAAGAAATACTAAAGGATAGATTCCTCAAAGAATGAGGAAAAATTAGAGTAACGTAATGGAAGCGTAAATGTATTAGATTATGAATCTAATCCATCATTGGATGTTTCTTCATTATAAATGAAGAGATAAACGGATATCTCTTTATTATGACTAAAGAGATATTTGGATGGAAACATTAAAGTAATGACTTTAGTGTGTTCCATTATGAATGCAAAATATATTGCCATATAGAAGCTTACAACAATGTTGTTTGGATGGGAAAGTTCATTTATGAACTCTCTATTCGGTTCCAACCTGAAAGTGTATCTAGTGTACTGACACTATGACACTAATGGGGCGATAGCTCAAGCCTGGGAATCAAGGTCTCATCAAGGTCCGAACTCAAATGAGAGACTGAACCACATGATTGAGAATCATGTATAATGGTGACGTCGTTATTCTCAAGGTTGCTTCTATGGATAACATATAGATATCCATTGTCGAGGCCTACTATTCAGCCATTTATGAAATGACTACAGAAGAGGTATCATCACTGATGACCAAGCTGATTGGCTCTAGTGCAAGTGGGAGATTATTGGAAATGTGCCCTAAAACCAATCATATGATGATACTTTACGGACATTTCACATGTTAAACTAATCTAGTTTAATATCAAGGGCAAAGATTATTGTTTGAGCCGTCTCATATAAATGTTATATGCTTAAACGATAAGTCCAAGGAATATGTGATTGGGAGAATGCGATCTAAAGAAGTTAGATTCATGAGACCATTCTTTCGTAGACACATCTTAAACGTTCCTGATCATAGGATTGCCAATTGGGCATTGACAGTCCGTTAAGATCAGTACGTGTTGTGTCTTCTCTCAGGGAGAGTGACTAGTCTCGAGTCATTGGTGTGTGTGACATCAAGACAAGTACGTAAGTGCTCAATAGATTATGAGTTCACTGAACACGATCAACGAAGAGTTCCCATATTCATGTCACATGAGAACTCATGGTTGGGATAATGCAAAGTAGTCATTTGACCTGAGGCATCACGTTTGTGTTGTGGTTAAGTCCTTGATCTTTGATTATGTCAAAGTCACCCCATCCGCGGGTGTCCACGGCATCGTTGGGGTTAAGCTACTTAGCTATGGAGGCAAGTGAATGCGCAACAAGGGATCTCTAACCTTCAAACCGTTTGGGGGAGAATACTCTATGATATGATTTAGAATCTCTGGCCAGAGTATGAATGAGATTTAGGAAAGTCGTTCCAAATCACATTCAAGGTAATCATATAAGCACACGAATCACATTGGATAGTAGACATGAATAAACTATCAAACCAAACAATGTGGTCAAGAGTATTGTATTAGAGAAAGACCGTATTGCATTTGTAATCCTAAACTGAATAGATTCTCTACCTCTTCTGATTAGCTTGGGTAACCATGATATGCTGCTAGGTGTCACTCATGGTTTGTGGAAGCCCTACACGTGTGTAATCACTAAAGGGAGAATTGAAAGTAAGTTTCAATTCACAATCGATTTTAAAGAGTTTTAATCGCCCACTGCCTCGCTAAAAGGAACCTAATGGATCGTACACCGTGTAAGGTGGAGATTGAAGAAACAATGGAGATGAGTAAGAATGATTAAATGGTTTAATTATTTATGGCAAGGATTAATTAATATGTTAATTAATAAAACGAATAAGTTCGTTAAAGACCTCGGGATAGTTTTGGACCTTAAGGCCCAATGGGCTTCGAACGTCAAGCCCATTGACTTAAGTTGTATGACAATTTAATGAATAAAGATTCACAAAGGCCCAAAAGCCCAAATCCATTATATGGCCGGCCATGTGTGTTGAATTAGGGTTTTTGGTTCTTAAGTCATTTAAAGAAGTGACTATATAAAGAATTTTATAGCCTAAAATTCATTAAAGGGTTTCTTTTAGGAAATTGGAGAGAACACAAAGCTCTCTTTTCTCTCTAGGAGGTCGGCCCCCTTGGAGGGTGTATCTAGCAATCCCACTCCTCTAAGGTCACTCATTTCTTCTCCAATCTAACCTTGGTGTAGACACTTAGAGGTTCTCAATTTTGGGAACTTGGATAACCATATTCTTCCATCCAAATCCATGGATCTAAGAAGCAAGGAATGAAGGCCCTCTCTTTGGGTGATTAGCCTTTGCTTATGCAAAGAGGAATCTACAAAGGTATATATTTCTCAACTCACTTTGATTTGAGTTGAGTCTTGGTTCACCAATCTACTAGGCTTTGAATTTCATGGGTAATGTTTTGTATTTGAATGCATGCCAGCAGGATTCCGCCTTTAATTGTTAATTGCATGCTATATGATGTTATTCAAATGAACATGTTTTCACAAAATCATCCTTCAACTCATGGCTTGTGGGTTCTTCTAGATGATTAAATAAGTAGTCATCAAAGAAGAAGGAGAATTGAAAGTAAGTTTTAATTCACTAAGTGATTGGATTAATACAAATCAATTGGATTGGTGCCAATCACCTCATTGCCTTGCTAATTAGAACCTAAAATGATTGTACACCGAAACACTCTTGTAGTGAGACAACTAAAGGATGATGGAATAAATTAATTGGATTAATTAAGTGTTATGATTAATTAGAAAGTCTGAAGAAATCATAGAAGCGATGAAAGATCGTTTTGGACTTAAAGAAAAAGTTCGGGTTCATTTGGGCCCATTAAGCCCAAACCCATTGGGCTTTTATTTAAGCATAGGATTACTTGAAATGATAAAAGCCCAAAGCCCAAACAACACAAAAGGGGCCGGCCAGTGAAGAGAGAGAGAGAGAGAATCAAGTTGTTGACTCACTTCTTAGACATTTATAAAGGAAGTTTAGTAAAATAGTTTCATTAGGTTTTTGTGTGTTCTTTTCACAAAAGAAGAAAAAAACATCTCTCTCTCTACACTCACACAAAGCCGGCCACCAAAGGGAATTTAGCTAATCATCTTCTCTCCCTTTGGTTATTCCATTATCCATCTCACTACATTAGTGGGTGTGGATCATTAAAGGTCTTCTACTTTGGAGACTAAAGGAGAAAGGAGCTCTAAATCTTTCAAGGTGGAGGAAGCTAGGAGGGAGGCTAGACTCAAGGAGTTCCAAGAACAAAGAGCTTGGAGGTGGTCCATCCTTGGCCTCAAGTCTAGATCAAGAGGTATAAAACTATACCTTCGCTTTGTTCTTCAATATTTTCTTAGATGCATTATATATGAACCTATGCTTCTTGAAGGGGATTTGCATGACTATAGCTTTGATATTATATGATAACATGCTTCCGTTGCTAATGTATATAAATTTTGATTTGTATATGCATGCTAGTCACTAGAAATCCCACTTAAATCTCATTATTTCCCTTCAAGTGGTATCAAGAGCCAAAGGTTTATATTTGATGTGTCCTTTTGGATTTTATGCATATGGGTTTTAATTTTATGTTTGACATATTTTTTCTTCATTCAAAATATGTTTATCTTTTGTTTTTCAAATGTTGAAAAATGTGTTTCAAGAGTTGAAAAAGATATGTATGCAAAAGGTTTTGATTTTGGTGTAAAAGGTTTTGGTTTTGTGTTCATACTTTGTTGTTTGAATTTGGGTGATAAACTTGCCATCAATAGCTTTCCATTGATTGACTCCATCCTAGACTTGACTAGGAGACCTTACACCCCTCTTACCTTTTTAAGCCAACTTGCACAAGTGGGTGACAAGGATAGCTAGGCCTTTGCTTTATTTTGAAATTTAGGGAACATGTATGACACACTCCCTCTCCCCCATCACATAACCGGCCACCCTATTGATGGGTCCTCTATGGGCTATTTTACAATTTTAAAAGTTGATTATACTTTCTAGTATTTGCAGTTTGACCCCTAACTTTTCATAATTGCATTTCGGCCCCACCTCTTTATGAGATTAAAATGTTATGATTTTAATTTTGTTTGTAGCTTAAACTCATCATATAATTATGCCCATATGTACTAAGTCTAATTGATTATGTTGCATTCCAATTTAATTATTTAATGTGATTAAGTAGTTAGTAAAATGGTTGACTATGGACTTGTGCCTTAAACGATAATTGAGCTATGAGTAAGGCCACTAAATTCAAATGGTTTGAACCTTGGGAATGTGTTTTATTGCTATTTCAATTGGACCTCAACATGTTAGACATTAATCTTTCTCTCCCTCCTAGTATATGTAATTTGTAGGAATTTGTACAAATCGGTTTGTAATTCTTATTACTTCTTTATCTCTTTCAATTAGTTGATTCCATCTAGTACTAGACTAGAGTTTCTTTAACTATTGGTAAAGAGACATATTAAAAGGGGTTTTTCATGAGATTAAAGATTTGTTGGGTCCAACGCCCTAATTAGCAATGAATGATTGTCTTTCGTTTCTAATGGCTCAATGAAAAATGTTTTAATTGGATTGAAAGCGCGTAATTAAAACGTTACATTCCTCCCTAGATCTTATTCAACAATGTTGGCTCATTGTTGAATCAACCTAATAAGTCCATAGTCATCCAAAGAGCCTAAGATAACTATAAAGTCCAAATTTAAAGGAAGGCAAAAACCTTGGTAGTAGTAGTTACTTCCAATATTTGAAAAAATTCGTTTTTGATATTGATTTGTTTTTCTCAAAAACAAATAGTGGGAGTATCATACGCTACTAAACTAAAATGAACACAGTTAATAGTAATATATATTTCCAATATTTTGAAAATTGTTTTGATATTGATTTGTTTTGCCAAAACGAATAGTGGAGATATCATATGCTACTAATTTCATTTACTTTGGACTATTAGTTATAATAGGACACAATTTATTTTAATGTGATTAAATAAATAAAATGATGAGACCCTAAAATCCCTCAACCAACATCCAATATTAAGTTGAAAACAGAGAGGTGCTTTGAACACTTCTTTGTGGCCTTCCACCATGGTAGGCTCCAATCGTTTATGACTCATACACCGCCTTCACCCTATCATGGGGGAGTTCAAAGTATGTGCTTATACTCAGGAGGAGTCTATTTCAAACATTTCATGTGGTGAAGGTAGGTGATAGGAGCATATTTATGCGACTTAGTTAACATGTTTTCTTTCATTTACTTAGTTAGTTATTGCTTATAAGAGTGTTTTAAGCTATTTTCGTGTGTTTGTAGGTCCTAATAACAAAGTTAGAAAGAAAGTGCATTTTGGTGCAATTTGGAGCAATTTTGGGCCAAAATGGATTGCATGCATATGGAGCAAGTGAGATGGACGTTTTTGGTGTTTTAAAAAAGGTTTCAACACATGCAAAAATCTGAATAATGAAGTTGAAGTGTGGAAGTGTGCAGATACATACACTTAAGGAACAATTTGAAAGGAAAAGAAGTGAAAGATGCCATTTGTTGGATTGCTTTACAAGATGTGTTCACATTTTCAGCAACTACAAACATAATTGCAAGCTGATATGATGCATAGCATGTGTGTAGAGGTGTAAAGTGGCCGAAAGTTGATGTTTGCAAGATGAAATGATGCAAAACATGTGTGTGAAAGTTGTCTAATAGCTAGTACATGTGGAAAAGGGATGGAATACAAGGCAAATGCATCAGAAATTGCAGAATGAAGGCACATGGACAGCTACAAAGGAGTTGAATTAGCAAGAGAGGAATGATTGCCTTTTGTTAAAGGCAAGACACAATGACCTCACAATGATATGATGTTGGCACCATTTCTCTTAGTTAAGTTTTGACCCACCATGCCGGTTTAGATAGGGGTTCAAGTACGACCTCACGATGATACGATGTTGGCCATACTCGTTGCCTACCTTCGCCACATCAAATGTTTGAAATAGACTCCTCCTGAGTATAAGCACATACTTTGAACTCGCCCATGATAGGGTGAAGGCGATGTATGAGTCATAAACGATTGGAGCCTACCATGGTGGAAGGCCACGAAGAAGTGTTCAAAGCACCTCTCCGCTTTCAACTTAATATTGGATGTTGGTTGAGGGATTTTAAGGTCTCATCATTTTATTTATTTAATCACATTAAAATAAATTGTGTCCTATTATAACTACTAGTCCAAAGTAAATGAAATTAGTAGCATATGATATCTCCACTATTCGTTTTGGCAAAACAATTTTCAAAATATTGGAAATATATATTACTACTAATTGTTTCATTTTAGTTTAGTAGCGTATGATACTCCCACTATTTGTTTTTGAGAAAAATAAATCAATATCAAAAACGCATTTTTTAAATATTGGAAGTAACTACTACTACCAAGGTTTTTGTCTTCCTTTAAATTTGGACTTTATAGTTATCTTAGGCTCTTTGGATGACTATGGACTTATTAGGTTGATTCAACAACGAGCCAACATTGTTGAATAAGATCTAGGGAGGAATGTAACGTTTTAATTACGCGCTTTCAATCCAATTAAAACATTTTTCATTGAGCCATTAGAAACGAAAGACAATCATTCATTGCTAATTAGGGCGTTGGACCCAACAAATCTTTAATCTCATGAAAAACTTCTTTTAATATGTCTCTTTACCAATAGTTAAAGAAACTCTAGTCTAGTACTAGAGGGAATCAACTAATTGAAAGAGATAAAGAAGTAATAAGAATTACAAACCGATTTGTACAAATTCCTACAAATTACATATACTAAGAGGGAGAGAAAGATTAATGTCTAACATGTTGAGGTCCAATTGAAATAGCAATTAAAACACATTCCCAAGGTTCAAACCATTTGAATTTAGCGGCCTTTCTCATAGCTCAATTATCGTTTAAGGCACAAGTCCATAGTCAACCATTTTACTAACTACTTAATCACATTAAATAATTAAATTGGAATGCAACATAATCAATTAGACTTAGTACATATGGGCATAATTATATGATGAGTTTAAGCTACAAACAAAATTAAAATCATAACATTTTAATCTCATAAAGAGGTGGGGCCGAAATGCAGTTATGAAAAGTTAGGGGTCAAACCGCAAATACTATAAAGTATAATCAACTTTTAAAATTGCAAAATAGCCCATAGAGGACCCATCAATAGGGTGGCCAGTTATGTGATGGGGGGAGAGGGAGTGTGTCATACATGTCCCCTAAATTTCAAAATAAAGCAAAGGCCTAGCTATCCTTGTCACCCACTTGTGCAAGTTGGCTTAAAAAGGTAAGAGGGGTGTAAGGTCTCCTAGTCAAGTCTAGGATGGAGTCAATCAATGGAAAGCTATTGATGGCAAGTTTATCACCCAAATTCAAACAACAAAGTATGAACACAAAACCAAAACCTTTTACACCAAAATCAAAACCATGAACACCAAGAATAAAACCATGAAAACAATTTCAAGATTTGTACTTTCTTGGTGATTTTTCAAACCAAAAAACAAAAGTGACACGACCTCTACTTTCTAGCTTCAAAGTGTGTGTGTGTGACTTAAAAGAAAACACAAACACAAGCCAAAAAATCCCCCCAAAACCGTGCCCTCCCCTATGGTACATAAGCCCCAAATTTTGTTAAAAAAAACTCACTCTTCATTCATGCATCCAAAGCACTTTTTGCATACATATCTTTTTCAACTCTTGAAAAACATTTTTCAACATTTGAAAAACAAAAGATAAACATATTTTGAATGAAGAAATAATATGTCAAACATAAAATTAAAACCCATATGCATAAAATCCAAAAGGACACATCAAATATAAACCTTTGGCTCTGATACCACTTGAAGGGAAATAATGAGATTTAAGTGGGATTTCTAGTGACTAGCATGCATATACAAATCAAAATTTATATACATTAGCAATTGATAGGAGCATATTTATGCGCCTTAGTTAGTTAGTTCTTATGCATTTATGTTGTGTTTTCTTAGTTAAGTTAGTCTTTTAAGCTATTTTCATGTGTTTTCAGGTTTTAGATACAAAGTGAGCAAAAGGATGCAATTTGGAGCATTTTGGAGCAAAATTGGGCTAAAATGGAGTTCATGCACATGAAGCACAAGGGATGGACGAATTTGAGGAATTGGTGAAGCTAAGAAGGCGTTTCAAAGTTGAAGAATTGAAGATACAAAGTTACCTAGTTGAAGAAGGAAATGGCTTGAATGAAGGATTCCTAATCAATATAGGAGTCCTAATTGAAGATGGATTCCTAGATGTATGAAGTTTCCTACTCAAGCAAGGTTTCCTACATGAAGAAGACGAATTAAAGCCAAAGAATCAGCTCAAGATAAGGTATCTTATCCAAAACCTCATCCATAACCTTATCTTAGCTTATCTTATTCAAATAAACCTCATCCTATCCTATCTTATCCTTATCCTAAACTATCCACATTTCAGCCAATTAGGGGGGTTTCTAACTAGATTAGGATGCTTAAAATGGGATTTCTAGAAGACCTAACCTTATCCTACACAAAAGGGCGCCTAGAACCTTTCTAGAAACCCCTAAAAATCTGCCTTGTATTATCCTTCTAGAACCCTAACTTTGTGCCGAATTTTCTACCTTATTTCCTTTAGGATTTTGGTTTCTAGAAGCCTTATCATTTCACACTCTTTCTGCTGCACATTATCTCCCAATCCCTTTGGGTTTTTGACTTGTTTTCCTTATAGGATTGGATGTTATTATCCTATGCAATTTAGGCCTTTAAAACCTTGTCCTTTGCTACCTAGGAATGTGAATTTTCAGCCTATATATACAACCCATTGCCGCACCTATTCATTCACCCACCCTCTACCAGATTTTCACTACACCATTCACCAATCATCCCTCATTGTGCCGTGAGTTTGCAAGGAGAAGAAGGAAGACAACTTGGAGCCGTGTATGCCATTCAAGGTGTTTTCTATCTTTGTTTCAATGTTTAATTTTTTTTATCTTTGTTTATTTGCGAACATGAGGAACTAATTTCTTTATAGTTAGAGGGGAATTCAAAGCCATGATCATATGTTTTATATGACTTGATTTCTTCCAATTATGATTTCATGAATCGTGAATGTGGTTTACTTATCTATTTGATTGATAACTTGTTCTTGTGTGTTAATTAAGGATGCATACTTAGTTCGCATGCATTAATTTGATGCTAGAGTATAAGGGAATTTCACCTAATCGTTATTAACTTATATTCATAAGTAGTAAAAGTCGCTAGTCACGATTGTGTTAAGTAAATCCTAGGCAAGAGTAACATGCGTATCCCATAGTTATGAATGCCTCGTCAATGCTTATGATTTCCATTGAACTTAATGATCTTTGATATGTGTCTCTATCATGCGTATTCCATAGTTAGGGTCCTTGATAAGAATAATTTGGTTGTAATGCGTATCCCATTCAATTCAATGAATCTAGGGAAATCTGAGAATTAATTGGTCAATCTAGTTAATTTGGGGCATTGTCATTCATGGTTTATTGAAAAAGTAATTGGAAATCGAGTCGTATGCATATGTTTCATGTGTGGAGAAGGAACCTTCTAACTAGCCTTTCACCATCTTAATTTTCATCAAAACGTTTTTGTCAAAGTTTGTTTTCAAAGTTTCTGTTTTCAAAGTTAAATTCGTCCAAAATCAATCCCCCTTTTCTTAGTTGAGTCATAATAGTTAGACATCACTTTAGTTTGTGTTTTTAAGTGTCTTAGGTCAAGTTAAAACCAATTTTCGTCCAAGTTTGTGTCTAGTGTTCAAAACTGCCCAGATTGTGGTTTTAAGGCAGTTTTGAGTGTTTTTGGGCTATTTTGAGTCTTTTGGTTTGTTTTGGTGTTTTAAAGTTTAGTTTTGCATTCTTTGAGTCTAGTTTAGTGTTTTAAACTTGTTTTTACGTATTTGAGTCAGTTTTCAAGTGATTTTGCAATCCCTCCTAATCCCCGGTTTAGAACGATCCCTACTTACATACTTTGCTACAATTGATAAAAAGAGGGTTAATTTGAGTGTCAACATAATTTTCACATCAAATTTTGGCGCCGTTGCCGGGGATTAGCAAAGTTGCTAATCCCTTGGATTGTTTTATTTCAATTTGTTTTAATTGAGTCCAGATTTTTACTTTGTTTTTGTTTCTTGTTTTTAGGTACTAGTTTATGACTCGGAGCTCTCATCCGGTTCGTGAACACATCTTGGACTTTGACGACGATTTTGAACGAGAGTTGAGACGAAAGAGGAAGAATCCAGAACCTAGTGAATCAAGTTCAAATTCGGAAGCCGAAGTTGAGATTGAGGAAGAGGAACCCACGGCTCAAGTGGGTGAAGTTGAGACAGTCATGGCACAAGACAATCGTACAATCAAGGAGCTCTCGGCTTCGGGATTGGACAATGCCGCACCTCTATGTATTCAATATCCGGCGGCTGCCCATGGAAAGACCGAAGAATTTGAGTTAAAGTCGAGTTTGCTCCACCATATTCCGAAGTACCATGGGTTGTCCATGGAGGATCCTAACAAGCACTTGAAAGAATTCGAGGTAGTGTGTTCAAGCATGACTCCAATCAATGTCGACGGGAGTATATTGAAGATGAAGGCCTTTCCCTTTTCTCTCCTGGAAAAGGCGAAAGATTGGTTATATGAATTAGCTCCCGGAACGGTCACATCTTGGGAGAGCATGAAAAGAGCTTTCTTGGAGAAGTTTTTCCCAACTTCTCGAGTCAACCTCCTACGAAAAAGGATAAGTGGAATTCAACAAGAAGAAGGTGAGTCTTTTCCTACATATTACGAACGTTTTAAATCACTTGTTGCTTCTTGTCCACAGCATCAAATGAAGGAGGAGCTTCTTCTACAATACTTCTACGAGGGACTTCTACCAATCGAACGACAAATGCTAGATGCCTCGGCGGGAGGAGCCTTGGTGGACAAGACCCCTACGGCAGCAAAGACATTGATTGCCAATCGAGCATTAAACGCTCAACAATACAAAGGTGTTGGACAAAGAGGCATCCCACGGCAACACCAAGTGAATGAGGTAAGTGCCATAACCGAACTTCAAAATCAAATGGCTAACCTTACTACTTTGCTTTCTCAGGTTGTGGAAGGGCCAAAAGTTCAAAATGTAAGTGCGTGTGGCGTATGCTCCATGCAAGGACACCCTACGGACAAATGCCCACAATTGATCGAGAACGGAAGGTGGGAGACCCTCAATGCCGTAGGCTTTGGGCAACAATACCAACAAAGGAATGATCCCTTTTCTAACACCTACAATCCCGGTTGGCGTGATCATCCAAATTTCAAATGGCGAGAACCCCAACAAGGCCAACAACAAAGCACGTTTAGGCAACAACCCCCGGGTTTCTATCAAAAGCCGTTTGCACCAAATCAAACCCAAGCACAACCCGCCCAAAAATCAGGTTCTTCTATTGATAATGATCAAATTTTTAATTTACTAACATCTATGGCGCAGGGCATGCAGACTAGGGACAAAAAGGTGGACGAGTTAGAGAAGCAAGTGGGGCAAATTGCCGAGTTTATGGGACAGTTTCGAGACCAAGGAAGACTCCCTAGTTCAACCGTTGCAAATCCAAAAGGGGGATTCGAAACCGCCAAAGAAATTACATTAAGGAGTGGCAAACAAGTTGGAACCGAACCCCAAGCATCCAATTCAAGTCAAAAAGAGGATGAAAAGATATCGTTTGAGGAAGAACCCCAAACCTCAACCACGGCAAGGATGGAACATCCTTTGCCGCAGCCATCTTGCACTTCCAACCTATATAATTCGGCCAAAGTAAGCTCAAAACCGAATTTGTCTAGTTCTATTCCATTAAACGTGCCTTTTCCTAGCAGGTTGAAGCAATCCAAGAAGGAGGAGACCGAGAAAGACATTTTGGAGACATTTCGGAAAGTGCAAGTCAATATACCTCTTCTTGACGCAATTAAGCAAGTACCTAGGTACGCCAAGTTTTTGAAGGAATTATGCACAACAAGAAGGAGAGTTTCGAACAAAGAGGTGGTCCAGGTAAGTGAGAATGTTTCCGCTGTTTTGCAAAGAAAACTACCTCCTAAATGCAAAGATCCAGGTAGTTTTACAATTCCATGTGTTATAGGCAATACTAAATTTGAACATGCTATGTTAGATCTAGGAGCTTCAATTAACGTCATGCCATACTCAATATATGCATCCATGAACTTAGGAGAGCTTAAAAACGATGGTGTTATAATTCAATTAGCCGATCGTTCTAATGCATATCCGGAAGGAGTTTTGGAAGATGTGTTGGTGCAGGTGGATAACTTGATATTTCCAGCGGATTTCTATGTCTTAGAGATGGAGGACTCACCAAATGTCACCCCATTGCCGATTCTACTTGGGAGGCCCTTCATGAAAACAGCACGCACCAAGATCGATGTGTTCAAAGGGACGTTGACAATGGAATTTGATGGGGAGATTATTAACTTTAACATTTCTGAAGCTATGAAATTTCCTAAAGATGATCATTCTTGTTTTTCTATTGATATATTGGATGAATTGGCGCAGGATTATCTTGATATGTTGGAAGACGATCCCCTTGAAACGACGATAGCACAAGGACTTGGCATAAAGCCCAATCTGGCCGTACCTAAGGAGGAGCATGCCGAGCTTGTGGCTGCCTTGGAATCAATGCCCCAACTTCGTGGTAAGCCTTCTAACCCAATTCCAATTCCCGTTTCCACTAATACGTTGTTACCTTCTGTGATTCAGGCCCCCGTTCTTGAGCTTAAACCGTTGCCGGATCATTTAAAGTATGTATTCTTGGGAGATGAAGAGACGTTGCCCGTCATTGTCTCTTCATCACTCACGGCATTAGAGGAAGAAAAGTTGATTCGGGTGTTGAAGGAGCATAAAACAGCCATTGGATGGACATTGGCCGATATTAAGGGAATTAGCCCTACAACATGCATGCATCGCATATTTCTAGAGGAGGGGGCTAAACCAACTCGAGAGGCTCAACGCCGGCTCAACCCTCCGATGATGGAAGTCGTGAAAAAGGAGATTATAAAGCTTCTCGATTGTGGAGTGATTTATCCAATTTCGGATAGCCGTTGGGTCTCACCGGTTCAAGTTGTCCCGAAGAAGTCCGGAGTTACTGTGGTGAAGAATGCCGAGGATGAGCTTGTGCCAACCCGTATTCAAACAGGTTGGAGAGTATGCATTGACTATAGGAAGCTCAACAACACCACAAGGAAGGACCACTTTCCACTACCATTCATCGATCAAATGTTAGAAAGGTTAGCCGGTCATTCTTTTTATTGTTTTCTTGACGGTTATTCGGGATACAATCAAATTGTCATAGCTCCGGACGACCAAGAAAAGACCACCTTCACGTGCCCATTTGGTACTTTTGCTTACCGGCGCATGCCATTCGGACTATGCAATGCACCGGCCACGTTCCAACGATGTATGGTAAGTATCTTTTCCGATTTCATTGAGAAGATTATTGAAGTATTCATGGATGATTTTAGTGTCTTTGGCGATTCGTTTGATGGGTGCTTGGAAAATCTCACATTAATCTTAAAACGATGCGTTGAAACGAACCTTATTTTAAATTGGGAAAAGTGTCACTTTATGGTAAAACAAGGCATCGTTTTAGGGCATATCGTTTCTGAAAGGGGAATTGAAGTTGATAAATCAAAAATAGATCTTGTACGCTACTTACCCTCTCCAACTTCGGTTAGAGAGGTTCGTTCTTTTTTGGGCCATGCAGGATTCTATAGGCGATTCATCAAGGATTTTTCGAAGATTTCCACACCCCTATGCCGACTTCTCCAAAAGGATGTGACCTTCGATTTCAACGAGGAGTGTGAAAAGGCATTCAAGCACCTCAAAGAGATGCTAACTTCGGCCCCCATCATTCGGCCACCAGATTGGAGCATTCCCTTCGAGCTTATGTGCGATGCGTCCGATTATGCTCTAGGCGCTGTTTTGGGACAAAGGAAGGACAAACAGCCATACGTCATCTATTATGCCTCTCGGACCTTGAACGATGCTCAGTTAAACTATTCCACAACGGAAAAAGAACTTCTCGCTGTTGTTTTTGCTTTAGATAAGTTTCGTTCGTATTTACTTGGTACTAAAGTCATAATTTACACTGATCATGCAGCGTTGAAGTACTTGCTCACCAAGAAGGAGGCTAAACCAAGGCTTATTCGATGGATGCTTCTTCTCCAAGAGTTCGATATCGAAATCCGAGACAAGAAAGGAAGTGAGAACGTTGTGGCTGACCACTTGAGCCGTTTGGTGCATGAAGAAGAGGTTGTGCCGATCCCAGAGACATTCCCGGACGAGCAATTGATGTCCATTGAGGTTAGTATGCCATGGTATGCGGATTTAGTTAATTATTTAGCATCTAAAGTCATTCCAAGTGAGTTCAATAAAAACCAACGTGATAAACTTAAGTATGATGCACGAAATTATGTGTGGGATGATCCGTATTTATGGAAATATTGCTCTGATCAAATCATTCGTAGGTGTGTGCATGATTCTGAATTTCAATCTATTTTAAACTTTTGTCACACTTATGCATGCGGAGGTCACTTTGGCACTCAAAGGACTGCACGTAAAGTACTTGAATGTGGTTTTTATTGGCCTACTATCTTTAAGGATGCTAGAACTTTTTGCATGGCATGTGATCGTTGTCAACGAACTGGAAGTATAGGACCAAAAGACCAAATGCCGCTAAGTCCCATCTTTAATGTTGAAATTTTTGATGTGTGGGGCATAGATTTCATGGGTCCCTTTCCTTCATCTCATGGTTTTGTTTATATTCTACTTGCGGTTGATTATGTTTCGAAATGGGTGGAAGCAAGAGCCACCCGTACTAATGATTCTAAAGTGGTTGCAAATTTTGTTAAGACTAACATTTTTGCAAGGTTCGGAATGCCGCGGGTACTTATAAGTGATGGGGGTTCTCATTTCTGCAATCGCACCATTGAAGCGCTACTCAAGAAATATGGTGTCACGCATAAGGTGGCAACACCTTATCATCCTCAAACAAGTGGACAAGCGGAGGTGTCCAATAGAGAAATCAAGCAGATTTTGGAGAAGACTGTAGGGCCAAACCGGAAAGATTGGAGCTTGCGCTTGAATGATGCATTATGGGCGTATCGTACGGCCTACAAAACACCAATTGGAATGTCCCCATTTCGGCTCATTTATGGGAAACCATGCCATCTTCCGGTTGAATTGGAACACAAAGCACATTGGGCCATCAAAACCTTTAATATGGACATTGATGCCGCAGGTCTTCATAGGAAACTTCAATTGAATGAGCTTGAGGAAGTTAGGAATGAAGCTTACGAGAACTCTTGTATTTACAAGGAGAAAACGAAGGCCTTCCATGACAGGATGATTCGGAGCAAGACGTTCTCTATCGGGCAGAAAGTGCTACTTTTCAATTCTCGCCTTCGGTTATTTCCAGGTAAGTTGCGTTCTAAGTGGATTGGACCTTTTATTGTTACTAATGTTTTTCCGCATGGTGCAGTTCAAATTCAAAGTTTAAAGACGCAACAAGAGTTCAAAGTCAATGGACATCGTTTGAAGCCATATTTCACACCTTTTGAGGAGGAGACCGTGGAGGAAGTCAATCTCCAACCCGTGGGCCCTATTCAAGCTTGATTGGAAGCATCGTCCGGCTGGAAGACGTTAAAGCAAGCGCTTCTTGGGAGGCAACCCATGCAAATAAAGAGGACCTAGGCGGCTCCGGCATTATAATCAGATTTGCGTTTCTAAACCCTACTCTTTATTGCTTTTACTTTGCCATATTTGTCATGTTTGCTAGTTGTGTTATTTGCTTGTTTTTGTGAGTCTATGTTTGAAACATTGAGGACAATGTTTGGTTTAAGTGTGGGGGGGTAAACAAAGTATTTTTGTGTCAAATTCGTAGGATTTTATCACCTAACATTTCAAAGGTTGTTTTTCATTGTTTTTAAGTGTTTTTAGAAAGTTTTGATGTGTTTTTATGTGGCTTTACCAGAAAATCCGAAAATTCAAGAACAAAATAGAAAAAGTTTTGAAAAAACCCAAAAAGAGTCATTTTTAAAAGTTGTTTTTGTGTGTTTGTGTCTTAGAGTACCGTCCAACACAATGATGAGGATTTGGTTTTTAATTGCATGACCGTTAAAGAAAGTTACAAACATGGATGGAAGTTTGATATGCTCTTTTGTTTATGCTTGGTCATCGTTGTTGTTTACGAATTCACATATAATCATAAAGAAAAAAAAAATCCGTTTTTGTAACATGCTTGAAGGAAGTAACTCAAACTAACGCTACAACCTTGTGAGACTTGAGCCTAAACGTTTATTTGGAGAGTTAAAATCTGTGGAATTGTTGGTTTCTAAAGTCATTGCATGATCTCATCATTCTTTGCTTGGTTGCTACTTAGAAGGCGTATTATCATTATAGATCCAAATATTAGAATTCATACCCATTTCATTCAAAGCTTAAAATTGAGTGCATAACATATAACAAGATGAAGTTGTTTAGTAGTTACCACCAGAGCCAAAAAGCCTTCAACCCATGCATTTGTTTTTGTAGGATTAATCCCTTTGAGCCTTATTTAGCCTATTTTTGTTGTTAGCCACATTATCCGTACCTAGCCTAGAGTAGGACTATCCATACCCTTGTTCTTAAAAGATAATAAAGCATGACTTAGAGGGAATTCCTTTTGATCAATGTGTGCAGAAAACTAAGTGTGGGGGAAGGGAAAGTTTGTGTGCCAAAAGAAGTAAGGAGGGCACGGGTTAGACAAAGAAAAACAAAAGAAAAGAAAAAAAGAAAGAAAATTCGTAGAAAAAGAAAGAAAAAAAAGAAAAAAGTGTGAAAAGTATGAAAAGGAGTTGAAAGAGCATAAAATGAGCTCTAAGTTGTTGGTTGTTGAAGCAAGGGTCCAAAAAGTTGAATTAGACCCTAAGTGTTGTATGAATCTTCCCCTTGAGTTTAAACATTGATTTTCGCATGCAAAAGTGAATTCTAAGTATCAATTTCATTACTTTGCTTATTATTCTTTAAGAATATTTGTTTATCCTTCCCTTTCTTTGTTAGCCAATACCTTAGCCCCGTTACAACCCTTTGCTTCTATCTTGATTGTTATGTGTTTCAATATGTGGAGTTTGGAGTTGGTATGAGCATATGATATCCCTGGATCTCGCATCTAAGTAGTAGCATTCCATTCATGAGATCGTATACATACATTCATAATTCCAGAAAATGCTTTTATTGTCATAACATATGTGAGCATTAGTTTTCATATTTACATCAATCTTCTCACATATAACTAGTGTAGGGTGTGTAGTCAGAAAATCTAAGTGAAAAAAGAGTGCATATCTAGTAAGGAATTGAGCAAATTCTCTAAGGTATGTTACTACATTCAAAACATTGTTTTAATTGATTAAATGTGAGCTAGTAAGTGATGACTATGATTAAGTATGTGCTTAAGTGTAAAGATGGCTAAAATCTATGTGAGTAGTAATCTTTGGCGTGTCATGTACCATTGGGAATCCCTGAGGCGATTGTTGGAAGGTTTAGGTTATGTTTTGTTTCATTGTTTTGCTCGAGGACTAGCAAAAGCTAAGTGTGGGGGAATTTGATAGGA
This sequence comes from Malus domestica, assembly GCF_042453785.1. Classification (NCBI taxonomy): domain Eukaryota; kingdom Viridiplantae; phylum Streptophyta; class Magnoliopsida; order Rosales; family Rosaceae; genus Malus; species Malus domestica. The sequence continues at coordinate 22,661,139 of NC_091671.1, read as the reverse complement.
GCATATTTATGCGCCTTAGTTAGTTAGTTCTTATGCATTTATGTTGTGTTTTCTTAGTTAAGTTAGTCTTTTAAGCTATTTTCATGTGTTTTCAGGTTTTAGATACAAAGTGAGCAAAAGGATGCAATTTGGAGCATTTTGGAGCAAAATTGGGCTAAAATGGAGTTCATGCACATGAAGCACAAGGGATGGACGAATTTGAGGAATTGGTGAAGCTAAGAAGGCGTTTCAAAGTTGAAGAATTGAAGATACAAAGTTACCTAGTTGAAGAAGGAAATGGCTTGAATGAAGGATTCCTAATCAATATAGGAGTCCTAATTGAAGATGGATTCCTAGATGTATGAAGTTTCCTACTCAAGCAAGGTTTCCTACATGAAGAAGACGAATTAAAGCCAAAGAATCAGCTCAAGATAAGGTATCTTATCCAAAACCTCATCCATAACCTTATCTTAGCTTATCTTATTCAAATAAACCTCATCCTATCCTATCTTATCCTTATCCTAAACTATCCACATTTCAGCCAATTAGGGGGGTTTCTAACTAGATTAGGATGCTTAAAATGGGATTTCTAGAAGACCTAACCTTATCCTACACAAAAGGGCGCCTAGAACCTTTCTAGAAACCCCTAAAAATCTGCCTTGTATTATCCTTCTAGAACCCTAACTTTGTGCCGAATTTTCTACCTTATTTCCTTTAGGATTTTGGTTTCTAGAAGCCTTATCATTTCACACTCTTTCTGCTGCACATTATCTCCCAATCCCTTTGGGTTTTTGACTTGTTTTCCTTATAGGATTGGATGTTATTATCCTATGCAATTTAGGCCTTTAAAACCTTGTCCTTTGCTACCTAGGAATGTGAATTTTCAGCCTATATATACAACCCATTGCCGCACCTATTCATTCACCCACCCTCTACCAGATTTTCACTACACCATTCACCAATCATCCCTCATTGTGCCGTGAGTTTGCAAGGAGAAGAAGGAAGACAACTTGGAGCCGTGTATGCCATTCAAGGTGTTTTCTATCTTTGTTTCAATGTTTAATTTTTTTTATCTTTGTTTATTTGCGAACATGAGGAACTAATTTCTTTATAGTTAGAGGGGAATTCAAAGCCATGATCATATGTTTTATATGACTTGATTTCTTCCAATTATGATTTCATGAATCGTGAATGTGGTTTACTTATCTATTTGATTGATAACTTGTTCTTGTGTGTTAATTAAGGATGCATACTTAGTTCGCATGCATTAATTTGATGCTAGAGTATAAGGGAATTTCACCTAATCGTTATTAACTTATATTCATAAGTAGTAAAAGTCGCTAGTCACGATTGTGTTAAGTAAATCCTAGGCAAGAGTAACATGCGTATCCCATAGTTATGAATGCCTCGTCAATGCTTATGATTTCCATTGAACTTAATGATCTTTGATATGTGTCTCTATCATGCGTATTCCATAGTTAGGGTCCTTGATAAGAATAATTTGGTTGTAATGCGTATCCCATTCAATTCAATGAATCTAGGGAAATCTGAGAATTAATTGGTCAATCTAGTTAATTTGGGGCATTGTCATTCATGGTTTATTGAAAAAGTAATTGGAAATCGAGTCGTATGCATATGTTTCATGTGTGGAGAAGGAACCTTCTAACTAGCCTTTCACCATCTTAATTTTCATCAAAACGTTTTTGTCAAAGTTTGTTTTCAAAGTTTCTGTTTTCAAAGTTAAATTCGTCCAAAATCAATCCCCCTTTTCTTAGTTGAGTCATAATAGTTAGACATCACTTTAGTTTGTGTTTTTAAGTGTCTTAGGTCAAGTTAAAACCAATTTTCGTCCAAGTTTGTGTCTAGTGTTCAAAACTGCCCAGATTGTGGTTTTAAGGCAGTTTTGAGTGTTTTTGGGCTATTTTGAGTCTTTTGGTTTGTTTTGGTGTTTTAAAGTTTAGTTTTGCATTCTTTGAGTCTAGTTTAGTGTTTTAAACTTGTTTTTACGTATTTGAGTCAGTTTTCAAGTGATTTTGCAATCCCTCCTAATCCCCGGTTTAGAACGATCCCTACTTACATACTTTGCTACAATTGATAAAAAGAGGGTTAATTTGAGTGTCAACATAATTTTCACATCAGCAATGGAAGCATGTTATCATATAATATCAAAGCTATAGTCATGCAAATCCCCTTCAAGAAGCATAGGTTCATATATGATGCATCTAAGAAAATATTGAAGAACAAAGCGAAGGTATAGTTTTATACCTCTTGATCGAGACTTGAGACCAAGGATGGACCACCTCCAAGCTCTTTGTTCTTGGAACTCCTTGAGTCTAGCCTCCCTCCTAGCTTCCTATACCTTGAAAAATTTAAAGCTCCTTTCTCCTTTAGTCTCCAAAGTAGAAGGCCTCTAAAGATCCACACCCACTAAAGTAGTGAGATGGATAATGGAATAACCAAAGGGAGAGAAGATGATTAGCTAAATCCCCTTTGGTGGCCGGCTTTGTGTGAGTGTAGAGAGAGAGAGATGTTTTTCTTCTTTTGTGAAAAGAACACACAAAACCCTAATGAAACTATTTCACTAAACTTCCTTTATAAATGTCTAAGAAGTGAGTCAACAACTTGACTCTCTCTCTCTCTCTCTTCAATGGCCGGCCCCTTTTGTGTTGTTTGGGCTTTGGGCTTTTATCATTTCAAGTCATCCTATGCTTAAATAAAAGCCCAATGGGTTTGGGCTTAATGGGCCCAAATGAACCCGAACTTTTTCTTTAAGTCCAAAACGATCTTTCATCGCTTCTATGATTTCTTTAGACTTTATAATTAATCATAACACTTAATTAATCCAATTAATTTATTCCATCATCCTTTAGTTGTCTCACTACAAGAGTGTTTCGGTGTACAATCATTTTAGGTTCTAATTAGCAAGGCAGTGAGGTGATTGGCACCAATCCAATTGATTTGTATTAATCCAATCACTTAGTGAATTAAAACTTACTTTCAATTCTCCTTCTTCTTTGATGACTACTTATTTAATCATCTAGAAGAACCCACAAGCCATGAGTGACTGATAGGAGCATATTTATGCGCCTTAGTTAGCTAGTTCTTATGCATTTTTGTTATGTTTTCTTCGTCAAAGTAGTCTTTTAAGCTACTTTCATGTGTTTTCAGGGTTAAAGGACATATTACACGAAATTATGCAATTTGGAGCTTTTGGAGCAAAAAGTGAGCTGGAATGTGGTGTATGCAAATGGAGCACGAGGAATGGACGAGTTTGAAGGTCAAAGAAGCTTAAGAATGAAGAAATGAAAGTGATGAACTAAGAATTCGGAATTGGAAACCAAAGTTTCTAAAGTTGGAAGTTTCTATTCTTGGAGGTTTCCAATTTCGAGAGTTTCTATTCTCGGCTTTGGGCTTTTAGATGACCCATCTTTACCTCTTGGACCTATGCCGCACCTAACCCTAACCCTAGCCCACTTAATCATCCGCACCTAGGCCTTGTTCACATGAAAAAAATCTGATTACTTACCCTAAGCCCATGCCACACCTAATGTTCTAGAAACCCTAGTTTTTGGTGGATTTCCTAACCCTAGCCGCACCTAAACCCTAGCCCATTTGTCTAACCTGATTTCTTTAGGGTTTGGCTGCCTATATATATGTGTTTTACCTCCCTTGGCCGAACACCACCCTCTCCATATTCAGAAATTCGTCCAAAACCCTATTTCCCATCTTGCCGCACCTTTCCTTCATTCCAGCCGATTTCTACCACCATTCTTCATCTCCACACCTTCCACACAACACCCATACACCATCCCCAAGCCTTGCCGTGCCCCTATCACCCCCCATATCATTCATTCACGCCAGAAACCTTAATTCCATCCCTGCCGCAACCTTCCACCCCCAAATTCCCATATTTCTGCCACAATCCACCCTTGCCGTGCCTTCCCACCACCATCACCACCTTGTGCAGCCACCATTGGAGGAGGAAGAAGTAGTGCCGTGCATTCCAAAGGAGGAAGACACCTTGCACATGCAATCTGCCATTAGTGGAGTGTTTGGAGTTCTTTCTTTCTTTGTTTCTGTTTTCATGTTTAATTTAAATTGTTGTTCAATTATGTTAGACATGTGGAACTAATTTCTTTATAGTTAGAGGTGAATTTGAAGCCATGGACATATGTTTTATATGATTTGATTTCTTCCAATTATGATTTCAGAAATTGTGAATGTGATTTACTTATCGATTTGATTGATAACTTGTTTATGTATGTGGGTTGAGGGTCGACACTTAATTTGCATGCCTAAACTTGATGCTAGGATATAAGGGAATTTCACCTAATCGTTATTAACTTGTATTCATAAGTAGTGAAAGTCGCTAGTCACGATTGTGTTAAGTAAATCCTAGGCAAGAATAACATGCGTATCCCATAGTTATGAATGCCTCGTCAATGCTTATGATTTCCATTAAACTTAATGATCTTTGATATGTGTCTCTATCATGCGTATTCCATAGTTAGGGTCCTTGATAAGAATAATTTGGTTGTAATTCGTATTCCATTCAATTCAATGAATCTAGGGAAATCTGAGAATTAATTGGTGCAATCTAGTTAATTTGGGGCATTGTCATTCATGGTTTGTTGAAAGAGTAATTGGAGATCGAGTTGTATGCATATGTTCATGTGTGGATAAGGAACCCTCTAACTAGCTTCTCACCATTCTATTTCATCACAATCTGTTTTGTTTGAAGTTTGTTTACAAGTCTCTGTTTTAATTTCGATTTCGTCAAAATCATTCCCCCATTTATTTTTAAGTGTTAGATTAGTTAGAAATCCATTTAGTTGTGTTTTTAAGTGTTTTGAGTCAAGTCATAGTCCAAATTCGTCCAAACTAGTGTTAGGTACTCAAAACTGCCCAGAAAGTGGTTTTAAGGCAGTTTTGAGCCTTTTAGTTGCTGTTTTGAGTTTTTAGTTTGTTTAGGTGTTTTAAACCCTAGTTTTGCATTAATTGAGTCTAGTTTAGTGTTCTACATTATATTTTTATGTTCTTGAGTCAGTTTTACATTGATTAGCATCCCTAGTTAATCCCCGGTTAGAACGATCCCTATTTGCTCATATACTACAATTGTCATCCATAGGGTTTAATTTGTGTGTCAACATAATTTTCACATCAAATTTTGGCGCCGTTGCCGGGGATTAGCAAAATTGCTAATCCCTTGTGTTATTGCCGTGTGTTTTAGTATAAATTACTTAGTTTCTTATTTTGTTTTGTTTTCTTGGTTTAGGTACTAGTGCATGACGTGGAGCTCTCAAACCGTGCACGCACACATATTGGATTTCAACGACGAGTTTGAACGTGATTTGAGAAGAAAGAGGAGGCATCCCGAACCTAGTGAACCTAGTTCAAGTTCAGAGGCCGAATCTGAGTTTGAAGAAGTGGAAGAAGAAGTTATGGCAGTGGACAATCGGACCATTAAAGAGCTTTCGGCCTCGGGGTTGACCAATGCCGCACCATTATGCATTCAATACCCCGCGGCTGTCCAAGGCAAGACCGATGAATTCGAGTTGAAGTCAAGCTTGTTGCACCACATTCCGAAATACCATGGGCTTTCCATGGAAGATCCCAACAAGCATCTCAAGGAGTTCGAGGTTGTTTGTTCGAGCATGACACCTATCAATGTTGACGGGAGTATTTTGATGATGAAGGCTTTTCCATTCTCACTTTTGGAAAAGGCGAAAGATTGGCTTTACGAGTTAGCACCCGGAACGGTTACATCTTGGGATAGTATGAAAAGAGCGTTCTTGGAGAAGTTTTTCCCAACGTCAAGAGTCATTCTCTTGAGGAAACGGATTAGTGGCATCCAACAAAACCCAGGTGAATCGTTTCCTTCTTATTATGAACGTTTTAAATCACTTGTTGCTTCTTGTCCACAGCATCAAATGAAGGAGGAGCTACTCATTCAATACTTCTACGAAGGACTCCTTCCCATGGAACGCCAAATGCTTGATGCCTCGGCGGGAGGAGCGTTGGTGGATAAGACTCCGGGGGCTGCAAAAGTTCTAATTGCCAACCGAGCACATAACGCACAACAATACGAAGGTGTTGGACAAAGGGACCCCCCACGGCCACAAGTGAATGAGGTAAGTTCTATGCCCGAGATTCAATCCCAATTAGCTAACCTTACTTCTATTGTTTCTCAGTTAGCCGAGGGAATGAAGATTCATGGACCAAGTGTGTGTGGCGTGTGCTCGGTGCAAGGACATGCCAATGATCAATGCCCTCAATTGATTGAGAATGGGGGTTGGGAAGCTGCCAATGCCGTTGGTTTTGGGAACCAAAATCAACCACGCCATGATCCATACTCTAATTCCTACAATCCGGGGTGGAGGGACCATCCGAATTTCAAATGGCGGGATCCTCAACAACCCCAACAACAAGGAGGATTTAGGCAGCAACCACCGGGCTTTTATACAAAGCCATTCGTCCCCAATCAAAACCAAGTGCAATCTGCCCCACCAACCTCAGGTACGTCTTTGGATAATGATCAAGTTGTTAAGTTACTTACTACTTTGATGCAGGAAGTACAAACTCAAAATAAGGAGAGACAAATCCAAGACAAACGGGTGGATAATTTGGAGAAGCAAATGGGTCAAATTGCCGAATTCATGGGGCAAATTAGAGAACAAGGCAGATTGCCTAGTTCAACCGTTGTGAACCCGAAGGGAGGATTTGAAACCGCTAAGGCCATCATGTTGAGAAGTGGTAAACAGGTTGGAACGGACTCAAATACATCCAAATCAAGTCAAGACGAGGAGGACAAGTTGCTGCAAGAAGAAGCACAGGGAGCAGAGCCCACGGCCAAGGATGACCAAACCTTGCCGCCACCCTTTAACCCTCCTAAATCGTCCTCAACCACCAAGGTAAGTCCAAATTCGACTTTTTCTAGTTCTATTCCACTGAATGTGCCCTTTCCTGGCAGGTTTAGGCAATCAAAGAAGGAAGAAGCCGAGAAGGACATTCTAGAGACCTTTCGGAAAGTTCAAGTCAATATCCCGCTCCTTGATGCGATTAAGCAAGTCCCGAGGTATGCTAAGTTCTTAAAAGAACTTTGTACAACAAGGAGAAGGATTTCGAACAAAGAGGTGGTCCAGGTAAGTGAAAACGTCTCTGCTGTGTTACAAAGGAAATTACCCCCTAAATGCAAAGATCCGGGTAGTTTTACAATTCCATGCGTTATTGGTAATACTAAGTTTGAACAATGCATGTTAGACTTAGGGGCTTCGATTAATGCTATGCCATACTCAATTTATGCATCTATGAACTTAGGTGAGCTTAAAAATGATGGTGTGATAATTCAATTAGCCGATCGTTCTAATGCATACCCAAAGGGTGTTTTGGAAGATGTTTTGGTGCAGGTTGGTAATTTGATTTTTCCAGCGGACTTTTACGTGCTTGACATGGAGGATTCACCCCATTCTACCCCATTGCCGATTCTATTAGGGAGGCCCTTCATGAAAACAGCCCGCACCAAGATAGATGTGTTTAAAGGAACTTTAACGATGGAATTTGATGGGGAAGTCATTGATTTTAATCTTTCTGAAAGTATTAAATTTCCTAAGGACGATCATTCTTGCTTTTCTATTGATATAATTGATGATTTGACGCAGGATTTTCTCGATTGTTTGGAGAGGGATACACTTGAAACGACAATTGCACAAGGAATTGGGCACAAAAATGGTGTTGCCGTGCCTAGAAGTGAGGATGAGGCCGAGATAGTGGCTGCCCTTGAGTCACTCCCTCAACACCATGGTAAGCCTTCTAACCCAATTTCAATTCCAGTTTCCACTAATAAGATGTTACCCTCAGTGATTCAGGCACCCGTACTTGAGCTTAAACCGTTACCCGATCATTTAAAGTACGTTTTTCTGGGAGACAACGAGACATTGCCCGTCATTGTCTCTTCATCACTCACGGCCATAGAGGAGGAGAAGTTGATCCGAGTGTTGAAAGAGCACAAGACGGCCATTGGGTGGACTTTGGCCGATATTAGGGGAATTAGCCCAACTACGTGCATGCATCGCATACTTCTAGAGGAGGGGGCTAAACCAACTCGAGAGGCTCAGCGCCGTCTCAACCCTCCAATGATGGAAGTTGTGAAAAAGGAGATTATCAAACTTCTTGATTGTGGAGTGATTTATCCAATCTCTGATAGTCGTTGGGTGTCACCGGTGCAATGTGTTCCAAAGAAGTCCGGAGTGACCGTGGTGAAGAATGCCGAGAATGAGCTTGTGCCAACCCGTATCCAAACAGGTTGGCGAGTGTGCATTGATTATAGGAAGCTCAACGCCACCACAAGGAAGGACCACTTCCCTTTGCCGTTCATTGATCAAATGCTTGAAAGGTTAGCCGGTCATTCTTTTTATTGTTTCCTTGATGGTTATTCTGGATATAATCAGATTGTCATAGCGCCGGATGACCAAGAAAAGACAACTTTCACATGCCCCTTTGGTACTTTTACTTATCGTCGCATGCCTTTTGGTTTATGCAATGCTCCGGCCACATTTCAAAGGTGTATGGTAAGTATCTTTTCAGATTTTGTGGAAAAGATTATTGAGGTATTTATGGATGATTTCAGTGTGTTTGGTGATTCATTTGATGGATGTTTGGACAATCTCACAATAATTTTGAAACGATGTGTAGAAACTAACCTAGTGCTTAATTGGGAAAAATGTCACTTTATGGTTAGACAAGGCATAGTTCTAGGGCATATTGTTTCAGAAAGAGGAATTGAAGTGGATAAATCGAAAATAGATCTTGTACGCTACTTACCCTCTCCTACTTCGGTTCGAGAGGTTCGTTCGTTTCTTGGTCATGCAGGATTTTATAGGCGATTTATCAAGGACTTCTCCAAGATCTCAAACCCTCTTTGCCGTCTCTTCCAGAAAGATGTGGCGTTTGACTTCAACAAGGAGTGTGAGAAGGCGTTCAATCACCTAAAGGACATGCTAACTTCGGCCCCTATCATAGTTCCACCGGATTGGAGCCTTCCTTTTGAGCTCATGTGCGACGCTTCCGATATGCATTAGGAGCTGTTTTGGGGCAAAGGAAGGACAAGAGGCCGCATGCTATCTGTTATGCCTCTCGGACTTTAAATGATGCACAATTGAATTATTCCACCACTGAAAAAGAACTTCTAGCTGTTGTATTTGCTTTAGATAAATTCCGTTCTTATTTGCTTGGTACTAAAGTTATTATTTATACTGACCATGCAGCATTGAAGTATTTGTTCACCAAGAAGGAGGCCAAACCACGACTCATTCGTTGGATGCTTCTTCTCCAAGAGTTCGATATCGAAATCCGGGACAAGAAGGGAAGTGAAAACGTGGTGGCTGACCACTTGAGCCGTATGGTACATGAGGAGGATGCCGTGCCTATCATAGAGACATTCCCAGATGAGCAACTGATGTCCATCAAGGTAAGTGAACCATGGTATGCTGATTTGGTGAATTATTTGGTGTCTAAACATGTTCCTAGTGAATTACTTAAACACCAAGGTGATAAATTGAAGAAAGAGGCACGGTTTTATGTGTGGGATGACCCGTATTTATGGAAATATTGCCCTGACCAAGTTATACGTAGGTGTGTGCACGATTCTGAGTTTAATGCTATTCTAATATTTTGTCACACTTATGCTTGTGGGGGACACTTTGGCACTAATAGAACAGCACTTAAGGTATTAGAATGTGGTTTCTATTGGCCTACCATCTTTAGGGATGCTAGAACATTTTGCATGTCTTGTGATAGATGCCAAAGAACGGGCAATATAGGTCCTAAACAACAAATGCCGCAAACCCCCATTTTTAGTGTTGAAATATTTGATGTTTGGGGTATTGATTTTATGGGTCCCTTTCCTTCGTCACATGGATTTCTTTATATATTACTTGCTGTGGATTATGTGTCGAAGTGGGTGGAAGCAAAAGCCACCCGAACTAATGATTCTCGAGTGGTTGCAGATTTTGTGAAAACTAACATTTTTGCAAGGTTCGGAATGCCACGCGTGCTCATCAGTGATGGAGGTTCCCATTTTTGTAATCGAACCATCGAGGCGTTGCTCAAGAAATACAATGTCACGCATAAGGTGGCCACACCTTATCATCCTCAGACGAGCGGGCTAGCCAAGGTTTCGAATAGGGAAATCAAGCAAATTCTTGAGAAGACCGTGGGGCCTACGAGGAAGGATTGGAGTTTGCGCTTAAACGATGCATTGTGGGCGTATCGCACTGCCTACAAAACCCCCATTGGGATGTCACCTTTTCGGCTCATCTATGGGAAGCCATGCCATCTTCCCGTCGAGTTAGAGCATCGTGCACACTGGGCCGTCAAAACGTTTAACATGGACCTTGATGCCGCAGGTTTACATAGGAAGCTCCAATTGTGTGAGCTTGAGGAAATTCGAAATGAAGCATATGAGAATGCCCGGATTTACAAGGAGAAAACGAAGGCATTCCATGACAAGATGATTCGTGCCAAGACGTTCTCTATAGGGCAGAAAGTGTTGTTGTTCAATTCTCGCCTTCGGTTGTTTCCAGGTAAGTTGCGTTCCAAATGGGTTGGTCCTTTTATTGTAACTAATGTTTTCCCTCATGGTGCAGTGCAAATCAAGAGTGCAAGGACGCAGCAAGAATTCAAGGTGAACGGGCATCGATTGAAGCCCTATTACGAGATGTTTGAGGAGCATGTCGTGGAAGAGGTACCCTTCCATGCCGTGGCACATAGTCAAGCTTAAACGGAGGTACCGTCCGGCTGGAAGACGTTAAAGCAAGCGCTTCGTGGGAGGCAACCCATGCATTTGACAAAGGAAGACCTAGAGAGCACTCCAATTCCAGATTTGCGTTTCTAAACCCTTCTCTTTGTTGTTTCTTTCGTTTCTGCCATGTTTAATTTGTTAGTATTGGTTTGTTTGTTTATGTGTTTTTGTGTGAGTCTATGCTTGAAACATTGAGGACAATGTTTGGTTTAAGTGTGGGGGATTAACCAAAGTGTTTTGATGCAAATTTGAAGGGTTTTCTCACTCATAATTTCCAATGTTGTTTCTTGCTGTTTTTAGGTGTTTTTAGGCTGTTTTGGTGTGTTTTAATGTGTTTTGATTCTTGCTGTTTTGGTCTGTTTTTCGGAATTGGAAACCAAAGTTTCTAAAGTTGGAAGTTTCTATTCTTGGAGGTTTCCAATTTCGAGAGTTTCTATTCTCGGCTTTGGGCTTTTAGATGACCCATCTTTGCCTCTTGGACCTATGCCGCACCTAACCCTAGCCCTAGCCCACTTAATCATCCGCACCTAGGCCTTGTTCACATGAAAAAAATCTGATTACTTACCCTAAGCCCATGCCGCACCTAATGTTCTAGAAACCCTAGTTTTTGGTGGATTTCCTAACCCTAGCCGCACCTAAACCCTAGCCCATTTGTCTAACCTGATTTCTTTAGGGTTTGGCTGCCTATATATATGTGTTTTACCTCCCTTGGCCGAACACCACCCTCTCCATATTCAGAAATTCGTCCAAAACCCTATTTCCCATCTTGCCGCACCTTTCCTTCATTCCAGCCGATTTCTACCACCATTCTTCATCTCCACACCTTCCACACAACACCCATACACCATCCCCAAGCCTTGCCGTGCCCCTATCACCCCCCATATCATTCATTCACGCCAGAAACCTTAATTCCATCCCTGCCGCAACCTTCCACCCCCAAATTCCCATATTTCTGCCACAATCCACCCTTGCCGTGCCTTCCCACCACCATCACCACCTTGTGCAGCCACCATTGGAGGAGGAAGAAGTAGTGCCGTGCATTCCAAAGGAGGAAGACACCTTGCACATGCAATCTGCCATTAGTGGAGTGTTTGGAGTTCTTTCTTTCTTTGTTTCTGTTTTCATGTTTAATTTAAATTGTTGTTCAATTATGTTAGACATGTGGAACTAATTTCTTTATAGTTAGAGGTGAATTTGAAGCCATGGACATATGTTTTATATGATTTGATTTCTTCCAATTATGATTTCAGAAATTGTGAATGTGATTTACTTATCGATTTGATTGATAACTTGTTTATGTATGTGGGTTGAGGGTCGACACTTAATTTGCATGCCTAAACTTGATGCTAGGATATAAGGGAATTTCACCTAATCGTTATTAACTTGTATTCATAAGTAGTGAAAGTCGCTAGTCACGATTGTGTTAAGTAAATCCTAGGCAAGAATAACATGCGTATCCCATAGTTATGAATGCCTCGTCAATGCTTATGATTTCCATTAAACTTAATGATCTTTGATATGTGTCTCTATCATGCGTATTCCATAGTTAGGGTCCTTGATAAGAATAATTTGGTTGTAATGCGTATTCCATTCAATTCAATGAATCTAGGGAAATCTGAGAATTAATTGGTGCAATCTAGTTAATTTGGGGCATTGTCATTCATGGTTTGTTGAAAGAGTAATTGGAGATCGAGTTGTATGCATATGTTCATGTGTGGATAAGGAACCCTCTAACTAGCTTCTCACCATTCTATTTCATCACAATCTGTTTTGTTTGAAGTTTGTTTACAAGTCTCTGTTTTAATTTCGATTTCGTCAAAATCATTCCCCCATTTATTTTTAAGTGTTAGATTAGTTAGAAATCCATTTAGTTGTGTTTTTAAGTGTTTTGAGTCAAGTCATAGTCCAAATTCGTCCAAACTAGTGTTAGGTACTCAAAACTGCCCAGAAAGTGGTTTTAAGGCAGTTTTGAGCCTTTTAGTTGCTGTTTTGAGTTTTTAGTTTGTTTAGGTGTTTTAAACCCTAGTTTTGCATTAATTGAGTCTAGTTTAGTGTTCTACATTATATTTTTATGTTCTTGAGTTAGTTTTACATTGATTAGCATCCCTAGTTAATCCCCGGTTAGAACGATCCCTATTTGCTCATATACTACAATTGTCATCCATAGGGTTTAATTTGTGTGTCAACATAATTTTCACATCAGTGACATCTAACCATATATCATGGCTACCCAAGCTAATGTAGAATTTGTTTGGAGAACCTATTCAGTTGGAATTACAATGTAATTCGATCCTTCTCTAATACAATAATCACAATCATATTACTAGGGTATGGATATTTAATGTCAAACTCCTAATGTGATTATATCAAGTTATATGATTTTATTGTGTCGTATAGGAACGCTTTCCATCATTATGCTTGATACTTCGGCCGAAGATTCCAGAATCATATCTTAGAGTATTCATCCTCTCATAACGAGGATTAGCTCTGTTACAACCCTTTGACTTCTATCTTGGGTGTTATGTATTTCAATTTGAGGAGTTTGGAATTGGTATGAGCATATGGAATCCCTGGTTCTCACTTCTAAGTAGTAGCATTCCGTTCATGAGATCATATATATATATATATATATATATACATGCATTAATAACTTCAGAAATTGCCTTCTTTGTTTAAAACATATGTGAGTACTAGTCTACATGTTTACATCAATCTTCTCACGTATACTTAGTGTAGGGAGTGTAGTCAGAAAATCTGTGTGAAAATAGAGAGTATATCCTGTGAGAATTGAGGGAATTCTCTAAGGCATGTTACTACATTCAAAATGTTGTTTTAATTGATTAAATGAGAGCTAGTAAGTGGTGACTGTGATTAAGTATGTGATCGAGGGTAAGGATAACTAAAATCTATAGGAGTGGTGATCTTTGGCATGTCATGTTTCATTGGAAATCCCTGAGGCAAATGTTGGAAGGTTTAGGTTATGTTTTGTTTGTTTTGTTTGTTTTGTTTTGCTCGAGGACTAGCAAAAGCTAAGTGTGGGGGAATTTGATAGGAGCATATTTATGCAACTTAGTTAGCTTGTTTTCTTGCATTTATGTTGTTAGTTCCTAGTTATTTATGTATTTTAAGCTATTTTCGTGTGTTTGTAGGTTCAAAGGGTTAAAGTAGCAAGAAAGTGCTTTTTGGTGCCCTTTGGAGCAGTTTTGGGCTTGGAATGGTTAGCACATGCATGGAGCAAGGTGGATGGACGAATTTGAAGACCAAAAGAGGCTAGGATTGTGCTGAAGTTATGAAGAAATTAATTCAAGAAAAGGAAGTAAAGAATGCAAGCAAGAAAGAAGGAATGTTAGCCAAAGTTACCTTATTTTGTCCTAAAATTTCCTAATCCTTCACCACTTAATTTCCAGCAGCAATGAGGATCTTTAATTAAATTAGGAGACTTAAATTCAGACCTAAACCCATTCCTAAAGGGATGCCCCACCACCTTTCCCTCTAGAAACCCTTTCGCTTGCACGGTAAGGGATTCCCCTTTCCCTTTTTCCTTATCGCATATCCCCTTACCCTTTTCCCCTTGGGATTCTGATTTGTTACCCTTTTCTTGGAGGATTTGGAGTCTTAAATTCTTCCCAAATTAATTCCCAGCCGTGCCCTTTCCTTCTCCTATAAATAAAACCCTTTGCCGCACTATTCAAACCATCCATCAACATTCCATCGACTACCATTCATACTTTCAGCCATCTTTCACCCTAATTCATCCTTCACCCTAGTTAAGTGTTTTTAGCCTAGTTTTGTGTTTTTAAGTCAATTTTAAGTAGATTAGCAATCCCTCCTAATTCCCAGCCTAGAACGATCCCTACTTACATCTTTACTACAATTGTCAATAAGAGGGTTTAATTTGAGTGATAGTTTTTATCACATCAAGAATAAAGAAGCATTGCGCAGTGTTGGAAAAGTGACATTTTGGGCTTGATTGCGTGTTTTGGAGCCTAAGCTGGGCTATTTTGGGTTTGGCCTCTTCTGGAGAGATGTTCAGATCATTCTAACTTTAAAACAAGCCATTATGGGCCAGATTTGGAGGAGATTTAGGTCTAAAAGATGGTTGGATAGATTCATGGCAGATTCTCCTAGTTAATTTGGGATTTTGTTTCCTAGTTTATCTTAATTTATTTCGATTCCTAGTTTTATTCTAAGACATTTTCTAGGTCGAATTTTATTTTGTATTACTATAAATAAGGCTATTTATGTTATAGCCCGTCCTAAATCAATGTATATATTTTATCACCGAGCATGTAAAATGACAATGATGCCCTCGTGATTTAGTGATGTGGATGGACATATATAGTTTTAAATTATTCCCTCGCTCGCAAAATTAAATGGTGCTCGACGTCGACATGAATTAATAACGAGTACGGGTGTAATTCTATTTTTCGGGTTGGTTATTTCTTCTTTGGACACATTTTTAGGGCCTTAACTCAATGGCCCAATTAAGGGCCTTATTACTCCCTCCACCAGTGCCTTTTTCCCCCTCATTCCAGAAAATTCCTTTTCTCCCTCAAACTCTCCCACACCTCTCCTCCTCTCGGTGATCTCGTCCCCGACATCACACACACGCACATACATATTTGTACCTACTGCAACTATCAAAATTTCTCCCTTTCTTCCTCACACCCCATACTCACCCTTTCTCTCCTTTTGGAATTGTGTAGTTTTCGTATGGTAACTTTATCGGAATGTCGAACCTTTCGACCAAGGTAAGTTTGGAATTTCCAACCTTAAATCCTTCTCACGTTGAACTCCTAGTGATGTTTTTAATCTTAAATAGAAGGTTTGTGGGTGATTTAATACATATTTCATCTCGGGGAAGAATTTCCCCAGATTTGTGGAAAGTGAACAGTGGTTGTTTGGCCATTTTCAGACCAAATTTCCAACCAACTCCGGTTCTCCGTTGGGTCTCTTAAGGGTATGATTCTCTTCTCTACATTTCTAACTTCAAAATGGCTTTTGAATCATCGAGTTTGGTTTAGTATCGAACTAGAAACTAGCTAGGAAAGTTAGGAAAGAATTCCAGTTTTCTGAAATTCATGGACCCGTGACCATTTGGCCACTTTTAGACCACTTTTCCGGCGAACCTTGTGTATGTCACGACCCCAAATGGGTATAGATATATTCCCTACATTCCTAAATTTACTTAGGCTTTTGAATCATGGATTTTGGTTGAGAATTGAGCTCGAAATGAGCTCTAGAAGTCTTGCGTTCCAAACTGCAAAAGTGCAGATTTTCACAAGGAGGAAGAAGAAGGAAGGAAAAATAAAATAAAATAGAATCTGTTGGGCCAACCCAACCTTTAAACCATTTCAAATTGGACCTAAGCCATTTAATTGGTTTAGGCCTTATATTCAAAATGGATTAAGTCCATTTAGTTTAAGTTGGGTTTTACACTTAAACTAGATTTAGTCCATGATAGGAGCATATTTATGCGACTTAGTTGGCTTCTTCTTGTGCATTTACATTGTTATTTCATAGTTATTTTAGTCTTTTAAGCCATTTTTATGTGTTTTCAGGTTCTAAGGACAAAGTATGCAAAAAGATGCATTTTGGAGCCTTTTGGAGCAGTTTTGGGCATGAATATTCATCTTATGCTTGGAGTAATATTGATTGACGAAATTGAAGGCCTAAAGGATGTTAGAAGTCAGTTTGGAAGCTTAGAAGACACAATTTTAGCACCTCCTACAAAGGTGGCGCCTTGTCCCCTTTGTGTTTCCTCCTTGTCTCCTCTTGTGCAACAATTTCCCTTGCCATGTTTCCCTAATTTTTGAACCAAACACACCTTTCCCTTTCTCCCTTGTCCCTTGCCGCACCATACATCCTCTTTCCCTTTTAATTTCTGACCTTAAGTACCTTTCCTATATTGTGCCACATCTTTGTTACCTATTTCTCTTTAAATTCTAATTCATTCCTACCTATTTCTGACCCAAAATTACATTCCCTTTTGTTTCAAGCCTTGCCATACAAGGGGATAGCATTCTTACCTATTTTGTGCCTCAAAACACATTCCTAAATCTGTCCTACAATTTCTGCCGAATTTCCCTTTCCTTTTCTCTTTAATTCCTACACCTTTCTTGCCTATTTTCTGACCCAAAATCACATTCCTTTTCCTACATAAATCCTTCCCTAAAACCACTTCAAATTCGTAGCCCTTCCTTCCCCTATAAATAAAGGCCCTTGCTAACCATTCTAAGCATTCCACCCTTCACCATAACCTACCTACATCCATCCACCACCACAATTCACCACAAATCATCACCAAACACCCTTGTGTCGCAGCAAAGAAGAAAGAAGGAGACCCTTGGACGTGCTTGCCATTCAAGACGTTGGATTGTTGGAGCGTTTCTAGGTGTTTTCATTCTTTGTTTTCAATGTCTAAATTTATGTATCTTTGTTTTGCGTTTATGAGGAACTAAGCCCTTCTTAGTTAGGGGGTAATTCGAAACCATGTTCATGCTTGCAATATGAATTGATTACTTTTGGTTGTGATTTCATAAGTTGTGAATTCAATTCGTTTAACTGCTTGATTGATAACGTATTCGTGTATGTTTGTTAAGAGTGCACGCTTAGTTTTCATGCATGAATATGATGCTAGAATATAAGAGAGTTTCACCTAATAGTTACAAACTTATATTCACAAGTAGTGGAGGTAGCTTATAAACGATCGCATTAAATGAATTCTTGGCATAAGTTTCATGCTCATCATAGTAACGAGTGCCTCGTCAATACTTATAGTTCTCAAGTTGCTTAATGATCTTTGATTGTATCTTTATTGTGCTTTTCACGTAAAGGACTTTTGAAGAATGTGTTGAGTTGTTGTATGCGCTTTACCATCAAATTCAATAACTTAAGGAGAACTTGAAGGTTAATTTAAGCGGATGATGTGAAAATTAACTTGACACACAAATTAAACCCTATGGATGACAATTGTAGTATATGAGCAAATAGGGATCGTTCTAAACCGGGGATTAACTAGGGATGCTAATCAATGTGAAACTGACTCAAGAACATAAAAACATAATGTAGAACACTAAACTAGACTCAATTAATGCAAAACTAGAGTTTAAAACACTTAAATCAACCAAAAACTCAAAACAGCAACTAAAAGACTCAAAACTGCCTTAAAACCACTTTCTGGGCAGTTTTGAGTACCTAACACTAATTTGGACGAAATTGGACTAAAACTTGACTCATGACACTTAAAAACACAAACTAAATTGATTTCTAACTAATCTAACACTTTAAAATAAATGGGGGATTGATTTTGACGAACTTAAAACTTTAAAACTTAAACTTTGAAAACAAACTTAAAGCAAAACAGATTGTGATGAAATAGAATGATGAGAAACTAGTTAGAGGGTTCCTTATCCACACATGAAACATATGCATACAACTCGATCTCCAATTACTCTTTCAACAAACCATGAATGACAATGCCCCAAATTAACTAGATTGCACCAATTAATTCTCAGATTTCCCTAGATTCATTGAATTGAATGGAATACGCATTACAACCAAATTATTCTTATCAAGGACCCTAACTATGGAATACGCATGATAGAGACACATATCAAAGATCATTAAGTTCAATGGAAATCATAAGCATTGACGAGGCATTCATAACTATGGGATACGCATGTTACTCTTGCCTAGGATTTACTTAACGCAATCGTGACTAGCGACTTTTACTACTTATGAATATAAGTTAATAACGATTAGGTGAAATTCCCTTATACTCTAGCATCAAGTTTAGGCATGCAAATTAAGTGTCGACCCTCAACCCACATACATAAACAAGTTATCAATCAAATAGATAAGTAAACCACATTCACGATTTATGAAATCATAATTGGAAGAAATCAAGTCATATAAAACATATGATCATGGCTTCAAATTCGCCTCTAACTAAAAAGAAATTAGTTCCACATGTCTAACATAATTGAAAAGCAAGTTACATTAAACATGAAAACAGAAACAAGAGAAGAAAGAACTCCAAACACTCCACTAATGGCAGATTGCATGTGCAAGGTTTCTCCCTCCTTTGGACTGCACGGCACTACTCCTTTTCTCCTTCAATGGTGGCTGCACAAGGTGGTGATGGTGGTGGAAAGGAACGGCTAGGGTTGTAGAAGTCAGAAATATGGGAGTTTGGGGTGGAAGGCTGCGGCAAGGAACAACACTAGGGTTTTGGGCGTGTAGAATGAATATGGGAGGTGGTAGTCGGCCAAAGGATGTAAAAACACATATATATAGGCACCACAAACCCTAAAGAAATCAGGTTAGACAATGGGCTAGGGTTTAGGTGCGGCTAGGGTTGAAAATCCACAAGGAATTAGGTTAAACAATCAGATTTTTGCATGGGAAAAAGGCCTAGGGTGCGGCTGCTTAATGAGCTAGGGTTAGGGCTTCTAGAATGCCTTGCAAGGCAAGGAAATAGGTGTTCTAGAAGGGAAAGGTGCGGCTGATTAGTGGGAGTGTGGATAGGGCTTCTAGAAAGCCCAAAACCAAGAGACAATAAGCCCTAACCCACGGCAAGGATGAGAAAATGTTCTAGAACCACTCTTCGTGTCTTTCAACGCTTAGGAACCTTCTAATGTTGCTAAAACGCAAGGCCATTTAGGTTTAGGAAAGATCAACCCAAAATGGAAACTTTTAGGCTTAGCTTTCCTACTTCAAGTAGGAAACCTCGTTTGAGTAGGAATCTTCGTTTTTCTCGGAACCCATCTTCAACTAGGAATCCCTCGTTGATTAGGAATCCTTCTTCAATTAGGACTCTTCCTCGGACTAGGAATCCTTCTTGTACTAGGAATCCTCAAATCTTCAAATCTTCAATTTCATCCAAACCTTGTGTTCCAAGCATGTACTTTTCAATCCGAGCTCACTTTTTGCTCCAAAAAGCTCCAAATTGCCATCTTTTATGTAATATGCCCTTTAAACCTGAAAACACATGAAAGTAGCTTAAAAGACTACTTTAACGAAGAAAACATAACGAAAATGCATAAGAACTAGCTAACTAAGGCGCATAAATATGCTCCTATCAAATTTCCCCACACTTAGCTTTTGCTAAACCTCGAGCAAAACAAAGAAACAAAAGAAAAACAAAACGAAACAAAACAAACAAAACACAACCTAACCCTCCAACATTTACCTCAGGGATTTCCAATGCACATAACATGTTAAAAATCATCATTCCCACAGATTTAAGTCGTCTTTACACTTAAGCACACACTTAATCATAGTCACCACGTACTAGTTCACATTTAACCAATTAAAACATGATTTTGAACTTAGTAACATGCCTTAGAGAATTTGCTCAATTCCTCACTAGATATGCACTCCATTTTCACACAGATTTTCTGACTACACACCCTATACTAGTTATATGTGAGAAGATTGATGTAAATATAAAAACGAATGCTCACATATGTTATAACAAGGAAAGCTTTTTCTGAATTCAATAAGCATGTATATGATCTCATGAAAGGAATGCTACTACTTAGACGTGAGAACCAGTGACACCATATGCTCATACCAATCCCAAACTCCACAAATTGAAATACACAACACTCAAGATAGAAGTTAAGGGTTGTAACGGGGCTTGGGGTATTGGCTAACAAAGAAAGGTGAAGGGTAAACAAACGTTCTTAAAACAATAGTAAGCAAAGCAATGAAATTGACACTTAGAATTCACTTTTGAATGCAAAAATCAACTTTTAAACTCAAAGGGGAAATTCATGCAACACTTAGGGTCAAATTCAATGTTTTGGACCCTTTCTTCAACAACCAACACCTTAGAGCTCATTTTCATGCTCTTTCAACTCTTTTCCACACTTTTCATAACATTTTTCTTTTTTCTTCTTTTTTCTACGAATTTTTTATTTTTTATTTTTTTTTCTTTTCTACCCCATGCCTCATTTAAGACTTTGGCACACAATACACAAGGCTCACTTTCCCCCACACTTGTTTTCTGCACACCCTCGATCAAAAGGAATTCATTTTAAGTCATGCTTACTATGCTTCAAGAACAAGGGTATGGATGGTCCTAATCTAGGCTAGGTAAGGATAATGTGGGTTAACAACCAATATAGGCTAAATAAGGCTCAACGGGGTTAAACCTACAAAAACAAATGTATGGAATGAAGGCTTTTTGGATATAGTGGCAACTACTAAACAACTTCTTCTTGAATATGTGTTATGCAATTCAATAACATGTTTTGAATGAAATTGGCATGAGTTCTAGCATTTGGAACTAAAGTGATAAAACGCATTCTAAGTAGCAACCAAGCAAAGAATAATGAGATCATGCAACGACTTTAGAAAACAAGAATGCACAGATTAATAACTCTCCAAGTAAAGTTTAGGCTCAAGTCTCTCAGGGATGTAGCGTTAGTTTGAGTTTCTTCCTTCAAGCATGTTACAAAAACTGATTTTTTTCCTTTTTGATTACATGTGTTATAACCACAACCAAGCATAAACCAAAGAGTAAATCAAACTTTCATCCAAGTTTATAACTTTCTTTAACAGTCATGCAATTAAAAACCGAATCCTCATCATTATGTTGGAAGGTACCCTAAGACACAAACAAACACACAAAAACAACTTAAAAACGACTCTTTTTGGGTTTTTTAAAACAATTTTTCAAAATTTTTTTTATGGAATTTTCGGATTTTTGAATCAAAACACATTAAAACACACCAAAACAGCCTAAAAACACCTAAAAACAGCAAGAAACAACATTGGAAGTTATGAGTGAGAAAACCCTACGAATTTGCATCAAAACACTTTGGTTACCCCCCCACACTTAAATCAAACATTGTCCTCAATGGTTCAAGCATAAACTAACACAAATAACAAACGACACACAAACAGCAACTAACACACTAAACATGGCAGAAACGAAATAATCAACAAAGAGAAGGGTTTAGGGACGCAAATCTGGAATTGGAGTGCTCTCTAGGTCTTCCTTTGTCGAATGCATGGGTTGCCTCCCACGAAGCGCTTGCTTTAACGTCTTCCAGCCGGACGGTACCTCCGTTTAAGTTTGACTAGGTTCCGCGGCATGGAGGGGTACCTCCTCCACGACATGCTCCTCAAATGTCTCGTAATAGGGCTTCAATCGATGCCCATTCACTTTGAATTCTTGCTGCGTCCTTGAACTTTTGATTTGCACTGCACCATTAGGGAAAACATTAGTGACAATAAAAGGACCAACCCATTTGGAACGCAACTTACCCGGAAACAACCGAAGGCGAGAATTGAACAACAACACTTTCTGCCCAATAGAGAACATCTTGGCACGAATCATCTTGTCATGGAATGCCTTCGTTTTCTCCTTGTAAATCCGGGCATTCTCATATGCTTCATTTCGGATTTCATCAAGCTCACACAATTGAAGCTTCCAATGTAAACCTGAGGCATCAAGGTCCATATTGAACGTTTTGATGGCCCAATGTGCACGATGCTCTAACTCGACGGGAAGATGGCATGGCTTCCCATAGATGAGCCGAAAAGGTGACATCCCAATGGGGGTTTTGTAGGCAGTGCGATACGCCCACAATGCATCGTGTAAGCGCAAACTCCAATCCTTCCTTGTAAGCCCCACGGTCTTCTCAAGAATCTGCTTGATTTCCCTGTTCGAAACCTCGGCTTGCCCGCTCGTTTGAGGATGATAAGGTGTGGCCACCTTATGCGTGACATTGTATTTCTTGAGCAACGCCTCGATGGTTCGATTACAAAAATGGGAACCTCCATCACTGATTAGCACTCGTGGCATTCCGAACCTTGCAAAAATGTTAGTTTTCACAAAATCTGCAACCACTCGAGAATCATTAGTTCGGGTGGCTTTTGCTTCCACCCATTTCGACACATAATCCACAGCAAGCAATATATAAAGAAACCCATGTGACGAAGGAAAGGGACCCATAAAATCAATACCCCAAACATCAAAGATTTCAACACTAAACATGGGGGTTTGCGGCATTTGTTGCTTAGGACCAATATTGCCCGTTCTTTGGCATCTATCACAAGACATGCAAAATGTTCTAGCATCCCTAAAGATGGTAGGCCAATAGAAACCACATTCTAACACCTTAAGTGCTGTTCTTTGAGTGCCAAAGTGTCCCCCACAAGCATAAGTGTGACAAAAGGTTAGAATAGCATTAAACTCAGAATCGTACACACACCTACGTATAACTTGGTCAGGGCAATATTTCCATAAATACGGGTCATCCCACACATAAAACCGTGCATCTTTCTTCAATTTATCACATTGGTGTTTAAGTAATTCATTAGGAACATGTTTAGACACCAAATAATTCACCAAATCAGCATACCACGGTTCACTTACCTTGACGGACATCAGTTGCTCATCTGGGAATGTCTCTATAATAGGCACGGCATCCTCCTTATGCACCATACGGCTCAAGTGGTCAGCCACCACGTTTTCACTTCCCTTCTTGTCCCGGATTTCGATATCGAACTCTTGGAGAAGAAGCATCCCACGAATGAGTCGTGGTTTGGCCTCCTTCTTGGTGAACAAGTACTTCAATGCTGCATGGTCAGTATAAATAATAACTTTAGTACCAAGCAAATAAGAACGGAATTTATCTAAAGCAAATACAACAGCAAGAAGTTCTTTTTCAGTGGTAGAATAATTCAATTGTGCATCATTTAAAGTCCGAGAGGCATAATAGATAACATGCGGCCTCTTGTCCTTCCTTTGCCCCAAAACAGCTCCTAATGCATAATCGGACGCATCGTACATAAGCTCAAAAGGAAGGCTCCAATCCGGTGGAACTATGATAGGGGCCGAAGTTAGCATGTCCTTGAGGTGATTGAACGCCTTCTCACACTCCTCGTTGAAGTCAAACGCCACATCTTTCTGGAGGAGACGGCAAAGAGGGTTTGAGATCTTGGAGAAGTCCTTGATAAATCGCCTATAAAATCCTGCATGACCAAGAAACGAACGAACCTCTCGAACCGAAGTAGGAGAGGGTAAGTAGCGTACAAGATCTATTTTCGATTTATCCACTTCAATTCCTCTTTCTGAAACAATATGCCCTAGAACTATGCCTTGTCTAACCATAAAGTGACATTTTTCCCAATTAAGCACAAGGTTAGTTTCTACACATCGTTTCAAAATTATTGTGAGATTTTCCAAACAACCATCAAATGAATCACCAAACACACTGAAATCATCCATAAATACCTCAATAATCTTTTCCACAAAATCTGAAAAGATACTTACCATACACCTTTGAAATGTGGCCGGAGCATTGCATAAACCAAAAGGCATGCGACGATAAGCAAAAGTACCAAAGGGGCATGTGAAAGTTGTCTTTTCTTGGTCATTCGGCGCTATGACAATCTGATTATATCCAGAATAACCATCAAGGAAACAATAAAAAGAATGACCGGCTAACCTTTCAAGCATTTGATCAATGAACGGCAAAGGGAAGTGGTCCTTCCTTGTGGTGGCGTTGAGCTTCCTATAATCAATGCACACGCGCCAACCTGTTTGGATATGGGTTGGCACAAGCTCATTCTCGGCATTCTTCACCACGGTCACTCCGGACTTCTTTTGAACACATTGCACCGGTGACACCCAACGACTATCAGAGATCGGATAAATCACTCCACAATCAAGAAGTTTGATAATCTCCTTTTTCACAACTTCCATCATTGGAGGGTTGAGACGGCGCTGAGCCTCTCGAGTTGGTTTAGCCCCCTCCTCTAGAAGTATGCGATGCATGCACTTAGTCGGGCTAATTCCCCTAATATCGGCCAAAGTCCACCCAATGGCCGTCTTGTGCTCTTTCAACACTCGGATCAACTTCTCCTCCTCTAGGGCCGTGAGTGATGAGGAGACAATGACGGGCAACGGTTTAAGCTCAAGTACGGGTGCCTGAATCACTGAGGGTAACAACTTATTAGTGGAAACTGGAATTGAAATTGGGTTAGAAGGCTTACCATGGTGTTGAGGTAGTGACTCAAGGGCAGCCACTATCTCGGCCTCCTCCTCACTTCTAGGCACGGCAAAACCAGATGTTTGCCCAATTCCTTGTGCAATTGTCGTTTCAAGTGTATCCCTCTCCAAACAATCGAGAAAATCCTGCGCCAAATCATCAATTATATCAATAGAAAAGCAAGAATGATCGTCCTTAAGAAATTTAATACTTTCAGAAAGATTAAAATCAATGACTTCCCCATCAAATTCCATCGTTAAAGTTCCTTTAAACACATCTATCTTGGTGCGGGTTGTTTTCATGAAGGGCCTCCCTAATAGAATCGGCAATGGGGTGGAATGGGGTGAATCCTCCATGTCAAGCACGTAGAAATCCGCTGGAAAAATCAAGTTACCAACCTCCACCAAAACATCTTCCAAAACACCCTTTGGATATGCATTAGAACGATCGGCAAATTGAATTATCACACCATCATTTTTAAGCTCACCTAAGTTCATAGATGCATAAATAGAGTATGGCATAACATTAATCGAAGCCCCTAAGTCTAACATGCATTGTTCAAACTTAGTATTACCAATAACGAATGGAATTGTAAAACTACCCGGATCTTTGCATTTAGGGGGTAATTTCCTTTGTAACACAGCAGAGACATTTTCACTTACTTGAACCACCTCTTTGTTCGAAATCCTTCTCCTTGTTGTACAAAGTTCTTTTAAAAACTTAGCATACCTCGGGACTTGCTTAATCGCATCAAGGAGCGGGATATTGACTTGAACCTTCCGAAAGGTCTCTAGAATGTCCTTCTCGGCTTCTTCCTTCTTTGATTGCCTAAACCTGCCAGGAAAGGGCACATTTAGTGGAATAGAACTAGAAAAAGTCGAATTGGGACTTACCTTGGTGGTTTGGGACGGTTTAGGAGGACGAGGTGAATTCGGCAAGGTTTGGTCATCCTTGGCCGTGGGCTTTGCTCCCTGTGCTTCTTCTTGCAGCAACTTGTCCTCCTCGTCTTGACTTGATTTGGATGTATTTGAGTCCGTTCCAACCTGTTTACCACTTCTCAACATGATGGCCTTAGCGGTTTCAAATCCTCCATTCGGGTTTACAACTGTTGAACTAGGCAATCTGCCTTGTTCTCTAATTTGCCCCATGAATTCGGCAATTTGACCCATTTGCTTCTCCAAATTATCCACCCGTTTGTCTTGGATTTGTCGCTCCTTATTTTGAGTTTGTACTTCCTGCGTCAAAGTGGTAAGTAACTTAACAACTTGATCATTATCCAAAGACATACCTGAGGTTGTTGGGGCAGATTGCACTTGGTTTTGATTGGGGACAAATGGCTTTGTATAAAAGCCCGGTGGTTGCTGCCTAAATCCTCCTTGTTGTTGGGGTTGTTGAGTGATAGGAGCATATTTATGCGCCTTAGTTAGCTAGTTCTTATGCATTTTCGTTATGTTTTCTTCGTTAAAGTAGTCTTTTGAGCTACTTTCATGTGTTTTCAGGTTTAAAGGGCACATTACAAAAAATGATGCAATTCGGAGCATTTGGAGCAAAATTGAGCTGGAATGAAGTGTAGGCTTATGGAGCACAAGGAATGGACGAGTTTGAAGGTCAAATGAGCTTAAGAAATGAAGAAATGAAAGTGAAGAACAAAGAAGTCGGAATTGGAAACCAAAGTTTCTAATGTTGGAAGCTTCTATTCTTGGAGGTTTCCGTATTTGTGAGTTTCTATTCTTGGCGTTGGGCTTTTGGATGATCTATCCTTACCTCTTGGACTTGAGCCGCACTTCCTAGCCATTCTCTCTTAATTTCTGACATATTAGGGCCTTTAGTTGTGGATTTGAGTTATACAAATCCCTATCTAAAACTAAGTGGACCTAAGCCCTAATTCTTGGTGGATATTCACCATATGCCGCACCTAAACCCTAGCCCATTTCCAAATCTGATCTCCCTAATCCTATGCTGCACCTAGGGTTTTAAATACCTGATTTCCTTGCCTTGCAAGGCATTCTAGAAGCCTTAACCTTAGCCCACTAAACCAGCCGAACCCTAGGCCTTTTCCCATGCAAAATCTGATTGTTTTAACCTATTTTCTGTTGGATTTGGGCTTCTAGAAACTCTAATCTGATTGCTAGGGTTTTTAAGTGCCTATATATACTCCTTTAAAGCTTTTGGCCGAAAATATACCACCTCCCATATCATCCATTCTCTCCAGAAATCTACCCTAAGCCTTGTCGCAACCACCACATCATTCTCCCTAGTTCTAAGTCTCTGCCGTGCCCCCTAATCCCCTTAACCCTTCTACCCTATTCAAATAACCATTCATCCACCACAGCCGCACCTTTCCACCACCATCACCACCTCGTGCAGCCACCATTGAAGGAGAAAGAAGTAGTGCCGTGCAGTCCAAATGAGGGAGAAACCTTGCACATGCAATCTGCCATTAGTGGAGTGTTTGGAGTTCTTTCTTCTCTTGTTTCTGTTTTCATGTTTAATTTAATTTGCTTTTCAATTATGTTAAACATGTGGAACTAATTTCTTTTTAGTTAGAGGCGAATTTGAAGCCATGGACATATGTTGGTTATGATTTGATTTACTCCAGTTATGAATTCATGAACTTTAGATGTGGTTTACTTTTCTGTTTTGATTAAGAACTTGTCTATGTATGTGGGTTGAGGGTCGACACTTAATTTGCATGCCTAAACTTGATGCTAGGATATAAGGGAATTTCACCTAATCGTTATGAACTTATATTCATGAGTAGTAAAGATCGCTAGTCACGATTGTGTTTAAGTAAACCCTAGGCTGGATTAACATGTGTATTCCATAGTTATGAATGCCTAGTTGATGTTCATGATTTCCGTTGAACTTAATGATCTTTGTTGAATATCTCTATCATGCGTATTCCATAGTTAGGGACTTTGAGGAGGAATAATTTGGTTTTAATGCGTATCTCATTCAATCCAATGAATCTAGGGAAATCTGAAAGTTAATTTAAGCGAACCTAATTAACTTGGAGCATTGTCATTCATTGTTTGTTGAAGTCATAACTGGGAATCAAATTATATGCATATGTTCATGTGTGGATAAGGAACCCTCTAACTAGTTTCTCACCATTCTATTTCATCACAATCTGTTTTGTTTGAAGTTTGTTTACAAGTCTCTGTTTTAATTTCAATTTCGTCAAAATCAATCCCCCATTTATTTTAAAGTGTTAGATTAGTTAGAAGTCAATTTAGTTTGTGTCTTGAGTCAAGTTTTAGTCCAATTTCGTCCAAATTAGTGTTAGGTACTCAAAACTGCCCAGAAAGTGGTTTTAAGGCAGTTTTGAGCCTTTTAGTTGCTGTTTTGAGTTTTTGGTTGATTTAAGTGTTTTAAACTCTAGTTTTGCATTAATTGAGTCTAGTTTAGTGTTCTACATTATGTTTTTATGTTCTTGAGTCAGTTTCACATTGATTAGCATCCCTAGTTAATCCCCGGTTTAGAACGATCCCTATTTGCTCATATACTACAATTGTCATCCATAGAGTTTAATTTGTGTGTCAAGTTAATTTTCACATCAAATTTTGGCGCCGTTGCCGGGGATTAGCAAAATTGCTAATCCCTTGTGTTTTTGCCGTGTGTTTTTAATATAATTTACCTAGTTTTCTTATTTTGTTTTGTTTTCTTGGTTTAGGTACTAGTGCATGACGCGGAGTTCTCAAACTGTACATGCACATATCTTGGACTTTAACGACGATTTTGAACGTGATTTGAGAAGAAAGAGGAGGCATCCCGAACCTAGTGAACCTAGTTCAAGTTTAGAGGCCGAATCTGAGTTTGAAGAAGTGGAAGAAGAAGTTATGGCAGCGGACAATCGGACCATTAAAGAGCTTTCGGCCTCGGGGTTGACCAATGCCGCACCATTATGCATTCAATACCCCGCGGCTGCCCAAGGCAAGACCGATGAATTCGAGTTGAAGTCAAGCTTGTTGCACCACATTCCAAAATACCATGGGCTTTCCATGGAAGATCCCAACAAGCATCTCAAGGAGTTCGAGGTCGTTTGTTCGAGCATGACACCCATAAATGTCGACGGGAACATTCTGATGATGAAGGCTTTTCCATTCTCACTTGTGGAAAAGGCGAAGGATTGGCTTTACGAGTTAGCACCCGGAACGGTTACATCTTGGGATAGTATGAAAAGAGCTTTCTTGGAGAAGTTTTTCCCAACTTCAAGAGTCATTCTCTTGAGGAAACGGATTAGTGGCATCCAACAAAATCAAGGTGAATCGTTTCCTTCTTATTATGAACGTTTTAAATCACTTGTTGCTTCTTGTCCACAGCATCAAATGAAGGAGGAGCTACTCATTCAATACTTCTACGAAGGACTCCTTCCCATGGAACGCCAAATGCTTGATGCCTTGGCGGGAGGTGCATTGGTGGATAAAACTCCGGGGGCTGCAAAAGTTCTAATTGCCAACCGAGCACATAATGCACAACAATACGAAGGTGTTGGACAAAGAGACCCCCCACGGCCACAAGTGAATGAGGTAAGTTCTATGCCCGAAATTCAATCCCAATTAGCTAACCTTACCTCTATTGTTTCTCAGTTGGCCGAGGGAATGAAGATTCATGGACCAAGTGTGTGTGGCGTGTGCTCTATGCAAGGACATGCCAACGATCAATGCCCTAAATTGATTGAGAATGGGGGTTGGGAATCTGCCAATGCCGTGGGTTTTGGGAACCAAAATCAACCCCGCCATGATCCATACTCTAATTCCTACAATCCGGGGTGGAGAGACCATCCAAATTTCAAATGGCGGGATCCTCAACAAACCCAACAACAAGGAGGATTTAGGCAGCAACCACCGGGTTTTTATACAAAGCCATTCGTCACAAATCAAAACCAAGTGCAATCTGCCCCACCAACCTCAGGTACGTCTTTGGATAATGATCAAGTTGTTAAGTTACTTACTACTTTGACGCAGGAAGTACAAACTCAAAATAAGGAGAGACAAATCCAAGACAAACGGGTGGATAATTTGGAGAAGCAAATGGGTCAAATTGCCGAATTCATGGGGCAAATTAGAGAACAAGGCAGATTGCCTAGTTCAACAGTTGTGAACCCGAAGGGAGGATTTGAAACCGCTAAGGCCATCATGTTGAGAAGTGGTAAACAGGTTGGAACGGACTCAAATACATCCAAATCGAGTCAAGACGAGGAGGACAAGTTGCTGCAAGAAGAAGCACAGGGAGCAAAGCCCACGGCCAAGGATGACCAAACCTTGCCGCCACCACCTAGTCCTCCTAAACTGTCCCCAACCACCAAGGTAAGTCCCAATTCTACTTTTTCTAGTTCTATTCCATTAAATGTGCCCTTTCCTGGCAGGTTTAGGCAATCAAAGAAGGAAGAAGCCGAGAAGGACATTCTAGAGACCTTTCGGAAAGTTCAAGTCAATATTCCGCTCCTTGATGCGATTAAGCAAGTCCCGAGGTATGCTAAGTTTTTAAAAGAACTTTGTACAACAAGGAGAAGGATTTCGAACAAAGAGGTGGTTCAAGTAAGTGAAAATGTCTCTGCTGTGTTACAAAGGAAATTACCCCCTAAATGCAAAGATCCGGGTAGTTTTACAATTCCGTGCGTTATTGGTAACACTAAGTTTGAACAATGCATGTTAGACTTAGGGGCTTCGATTAATGTTATGCCATACTCTACTTATGCATCTATGAACTTAGGTGAGCTTAAAAATGATGGTGTTATAATTCAATTAGCCGATCGTTCTAATGCATATCCAAAGGGTGTTTTGGAAGATGTTTTGGTGCAGGTTGGTAACTTGATTTTTCCAGCGGATTTCTACGTGCTTGACATGGAGGATTCCCCCCATTCCACCCCATTGCCGATTCTATTAGGGAGGCCCTTCATGAAAACAGCCCGCACCAAGATAGATGTGTTTAAGGGAACTTTAACGATGGAATTTGATGGGGAAGTCATTGATTTCAATCTTTCTGAAAGTATTAAATTTCCTAAGGACGATCATTCTTGCTTTTCTATTGATATAATTGATGATTTGGCGCAGGATTTTCTCGATTGTTTGGAGAGGGATACCCTTGAAACGACAATTGCACAAGGAATTGGGCAAAAATCTGGTTTTGCCGTGCCTAGAAGTGAGGAGAAGGCCGAGATAGTGGCTGGCCTTGAGTCACTACCTCAACACCATGTTAAGCCTTCTAATCCAATTTCAATTCCAGTTTCCACTAATAAGTTGTTACGCTCAGTGATTCAGGCACCCGTACTTGAGCTTAAACCGTTGCCCGATCATTTAAAGTATGTCTTTCTGGGAGACAACGAGACATTGCCCGTCATTGTCTCCTCATCACTCACGGCCCTAGAGGAGGAGAAGTTGATCCGAGTGTTGAAAGAGCACAAGACGGCCATTGGGTGGACTTTGGCCGATATTAGGGGAATTAGCCCGACTACGTGCATGCATCGCATACTTCTAGAGGAGGGGGCTAAACCAACTCGAGAGGCTCAGCGCCGTCTCAACCCTCCAATGATGGAAGTTGTGAAAAAGGAGATTATCAAACTTCTTGATTGTGGAGTGATTTATCCGATCTCTGATAGTCGTTGGGTGTCACCGGTGCAATGTGTTCCAAAGAAGTCCGGAGTGACAGTGGTGAAGAATGCCGAGAATGAGCTTGTGCCAACCCGCATCCAAACAGGTTGGCGAGTGTGCATTGATTACAGGAAGCTCAACGCCACCACAAGGAAGGACCACTTCCCTTTGCCGTTCATTGATCAAATGCTTGAAAGGTTAGCCGGTCATTCTTTTTATTGTTTCCTTGATGGTTATTCTGGATATAATCAGATTGTCATAGCGCCGGATGACTAAGAAAAGACAACTTTCACATGCCCCTTTGGTACCTTTGCTTATCGTCGCATGCCTTTTGGGTTCTGCAATGCTCCGGCCACATTTCAAAGGTGTATGGTAAGTATCTTTTCAGATTTTGTGGAAAAGATTATTGAGGTATTTATGGATGATTTCAGTGTGTTTGGTGATTCATTTGATGGATGTTTGGAAAATCTGACAATAATTTTGAAACGATGTGTAGAAACTAATCTTGTGCTTAATTGGGAAAAATGTCACTTTATGGTTAGACAAGGAATAGTTCTAGGGCATATTGTTTCAGAAAGAGGAATTGAAGTGGATAAATCGAAAATAGATCTTGTACGCTACTTACCCTCTCCTACTTCGGTTCGAGAGGTTCGTTCGTTTCTTGGTCATGCAGGATTTTATAGGCGATTTATCAAGGACTTCTCCAAGATCTCAAACCCTCTTTGCCGTCTCCTCCAGAAAGATGTGGCATTCGACTTCAACAAGGAGTGTGAGAAGGCGTTCAATCACCTCAAGGACATGCTAACTTCGGCCCCTATCATAGTTCCACCGGATTGGAGCCTTCCTTTTGAGCTTATGTGCGATGCTTCCGATTATGCATTAGGAGCTGTTTTGGGGCAAAGGAAGGACAAGAGGCCGCATGTTATCTATTATGCCTCTCGGACTTTAAATGATGCACAATTGAATTATTCTACCACTGAAAAAGAACTTCTTGCTGTTGTATTTGCTTTAGATAAATTCCGTTCTTATTTGCTTGGTATTAAAGTTATTATTTATACGGACCATGCAGCATTGAAGTATTTGTTCACCAAGAAGGAGGCCAAACCACGACTCATTCGTTGGATGCTTCTTCTTCAAGAGTTCGATATCGAAATCCGGGACAAGAAGGGAAGTGAAAACGTGGTGGCTGACCACCTAAGCCGTATGGTGCGTGAGGAGGATGTCGTGCCTATCATAGAGACATTCCCAGATGAGCAACTGATGTCCGTCAAGGTAAGTGAACCGTGGTATGCTGATTTGGTGAATTATTTGGTGTCTAAACATGTTCCTAATGAATTACTTAAACACCAATGTGATAAATTGAAGAAAGAGGCACGGTTTTATGTGTGGGATGACCCGTATTTATGGAAATATTGCCCTGACCAAGTTATACGTAGGTGTGTGCATGATTCTGAGTTTAATGCTATTCTAACCTTTTGTCACACTTATGCTTGTGGGGGACACTTTGGCACTCAAAGAACAGCACTTAAGGTGTTAGAATGTGGTTTCTCTTGGCCTACCATCTTTAGGGATGCTAGAACATTTTGCATGTCTTGTGATAGATGCCAAAGAACGGGCAATATTGGTCCTAAACAACAAATGCCGCAAACCTCCATTTTTAGTGTTGAAATCTTTGATGTTTGGGGTATTGATTTTATAGGTCCCTTTCCTTCGTCACATGGGTTTCTTTATATATTGCTTGCTGTGGACTATGTGTCGAAATGGGTGGAAGCAAAAGCCACCCGAACTAATGATTCTCGAGTGGTTGCAGATTTTGTGAAAACTAACATTTTTGCAAGGTTTGGAATGCCACGAGTGCTAATCAGTGATGGAGGTTCCCATTTTTGTAATCGAACCATCGAGGCGTTGCTCAAGAAATACAATGTCACGCATAAGGTGGCCACACCTTATCATCCTCAGACGAGCGGGCAAGCCGAGGTTTCGAATAGGGAAATCAAGCAGATTCTTGAGAAGACCGTAGGGCCTACAAGGAAGGATTGGAGTTT
Organism: Malus domestica; assembly: GCF_042453785.1. Taxonomy (NCBI): domain Eukaryota; kingdom Viridiplantae; phylum Streptophyta; class Magnoliopsida; order Rosales; family Rosaceae; genus Malus; species Malus domestica. The sequence goes on along the minus strand of NC_091671.1, from coordinate 22,627,715 downwards.
GCGCTTAAACGATGCATTGTGGGCGTATTGCACTGCCTACAAAACCCCCATTGGGATGTCACCTTTTCGGCTCATCTATGGGAAGCCATGCCATCTTCCCGTCGAGTTAGAGCATCGTGCACATTGGGCCGTCAAAACGTTTAATATGGATCTTGATGCCGCAGGTTTACATAGGAAGCTTCAATTGTGTGAGCTTGAGGAAATCCGACATGAAGCATATGAGAATGCCCGGATTTACAAGGAGAAAACGAAGGCATTCCATGACAAGATGATTCGTGCCAAGACGTTCTATATGGGGCAGAAAGTGTTGTTGTTCAATTCTCGCCTACGATTGTTTCCGGGTAAGTTGCGTTCCAAATGGGTTGGTCCTTTTATTGTCACTAATGTTTTCCCTCATGGTGCAGTGCAAATCAAAAGTTCAAGGACGCAGCAAGAATTCAAAGTGAATGGGCATCGATTGAAGCCCTATTACGAGATGTTTGAGGAGCATGTCGTGGAGGAGGTACCCCTCCATGCCGTGGCACCTTGTCGAGCCTAAACGGAGGTACCGTCAGGCTAGAAGACGTTAAAGCAAGCGCTTCGTGGGAGGCAACCCATGCATTCGACAAAGGAAGACCTAGAGAGTACTCCAATTCCAGATTTGCGTTCCTAAACCCTTCTCTTTGTTGCTTATTTCGTTTCTGCCATGTTTAGTTTGTTTAGAGTTTGTTTGTTTGTTTATGTGTTTTTGTGTTAGTTTATGCTTTGAAACATTGAGGACAATGTTTGATTTAAGTGTGGGGGGGTAACCAAAGTGTTTTGATGCAAATTCGTAGGGTTTTCTCACTCATACTTCCCTATGTTGTTTCTTGCTGTTTTTAGGTGTTTTTAGGTTGTTTTGGTGTGTTTTAATGTGTTTTGATTGAAAAATCCGAAAATCCCATAAAAATTTGAAAATTTGTTTTAAAAACACCCAGAAAGAGTCGTTTTTAAGTTGTTTTTGTGTGTTTGTTTATGTCTTAGGGTACCTTCCAACACAATGATGAGGATTCGGTTTTTAATTGCATGACTATTGAAGAGAGTTATAAACATGGATGGAAGTTTGATTTACTCTTGGTTTATGCTTAGTTGTAGTTATAACTTATGAATTCACATGCAATCATAAAGAAAAAAATTAGTTTTTGTAACATGCTTGAAGGAAGAAACTCAAACTAACGCTACAACCCTGAGAGACTTGAGCCTAAACTTTATTTGGAGAGTTAAAATCTGTGCATTCTTGTTTTCTAAAGTCGTTGCATGATCTCATTATTCTTTGCTTGGTTACTACTTAGAAGGCGTTTCATCATTTAGTTCCAAATGCTAGAACTCATGCCAATTTCATTCAAAATATGTTATTGAATTGCATAACACATATTCAAGAAGAAGTTGTTTAGTAGTTGCCACCATATCCAAAAAGCCTTCATTCCATACATTTGTTTTTGTAGGTTTAACCCCGTTGAGCCTTATTTAGCCAATATTGTTTGTTAACCCACATTATCCTTACCTAGCCTAGATTAGGACTATCCATACCCTTGTTCTTGAAGCATAGTAAGCATGACTTAAAATGAATTCCTTTTGATCGAGGGTGTGCAGAAAACAAGTGTGGGGGAAAGTGAGCCTTGTGTATTGTGTGCCAAAGTCTTAAATGAGGCATGGGGTAGAAAAAAAAATATAAAAATAATAAAAAAAGAAAAAAAAAAGATTCGTAGAAAAAAGAAGAAAAAAAAGAAAAATGTTGTGAAAAGTGTGGAAAAGAGTTGAAAGAGCATGAAAAATGAGCTCTAAGGTGTTGGTTGTTGAAGAAAGGGTCCAAAACATTGAATTTGAGCCTAAGTGTTGCATGAATTTCCCCTTTGAGTTTAGAAGTTGATTTTTGCATTCAAAAGTGAATTCTAAGTGTCAATTTCATTGCTTTGCTTACTATTGTTTTAAGAACGTTTGTTTATCCTTCACCTTCCTTTGTTAGCCAATACCCTTAGCCCCGTTACAACCCTTAACTTCTATCTTGAGTGTTGTGTATTTCAATTTGTGGAGTTTGGGATTGGTATGAGCATATGGTGTCACTGGTTCTCGTGTCTAAGTAGTAGCATTCCTTTCATGAGATCATATACATGCTTATTAAATTCAGAAAAGCTTTCCTTGTTATAACATATGTGAGCATTCGTTTTCATATTTACATCAATCTTCTCACATATAACTAGTATAGGGTGTGTAGTCAGAAAATCTGAGTGAAAATTGAGTGCATATCTAGTGAGGAATTGAGCAAATTCTCTAAGGCATGTTACTATATTCAAAATCATGTTTTAATTGGTTAAATGTGAACTAGTACGTGGTGACTATAATTAAGTATGTGCTTAAGTGTAAAGATGGCTAAAATCGGTGGAAATGATGATTTTTAATTTGTCATGTTCATGGGAAATCCCTGAGGCGATCGTTGGAAGGTTTAGGTTGTGTTTCGTTTGTTTTGTTTCGTTTTGTTTTTCTTTTGTTTCTTTGTTTTGCTCGAGGACTAGCAAAAGCTAAGTGTGGGGGAATTTGATAGGAGCATATTTATGCGCCTTAGTTAGCTAGTTCTTATGCATTTTCGTTATGTTTTCTTCGTTAAAATAGTCTTTTGAGCTACTTTCATGTGTTTTCAGGTTTAAAGGGCACATTACAAAAATGATGCAATTCGGAGCATTTGGAGCAAAATTGAGCTGGAATGAAGTGTAGGCTTATGGAGCACAAGGAATGGACGAGTTTGAAGGTCAAAGGAGCTTAAGAAATGAAGAAATGAAAGTGAAGAACAAAGAAGTCGGAATTGGAAACCAAAGTTTCTAATGTTGGAAGCTTCTATTCTTGGAGGTTTCCGTATTTGTGAGTTTCTATTCTTGGCGTTGGGCTTTTGGATGATCTATCCTTACCTCTTGGACTTGAGCCGCACTTCCTAGCCATTCTCTCTTAATTTCTGACTTATTAGGGCCTTTAGTTGTGGATTTGAGTTATACAAATCCCTATCTAAAACTAAGTGGACCTAAGCCCTAATTCTTTGTGGATATTCACTGATGCGAAATAGATAAGCACACAAATTAAACCCTCTTTTTGTCAAATTGTAGTAAAGATGTAAGTAGGGATCGTTCTAGACCGGGGATTAGGAGGGATTGCTAAACACTTGAAAACTGACTTAAAAACATAAAAACAAAGTTTAAAACACTAAACTAGACTCAAAGAATGCAAAACTAAAGGTTAAAACACTTAAACAAACCTAAAACTCAAAACAGCAACTAGAAGGCTCAAAACTGCCTAAAAACCACTTTCTGGGCAGTTTTGAGCACCTACACTAATTTGGACGAAATTTGATGAAAACTTGAGTCAAAATACTTAGAACACAAATCAAAACACTTTCTAACTAATCTAAGACTTCAAATTAAAGGGGGATTTGTTTTGGACGAAAATTTAACAGAAAACAGAAACTTAAAACTAAACAGGTTGTAAAAACGATTTTGGTGAAAAAGGATGGATAAAAGGCTAGTTAGGAGGTTCTTCTCCACACATGTCACACTTGCAAACAAAACGATTTTCAGTTGTTCTTCCGATAAACTGTGAATACTCAACGCCCCAAGTTAACCGTGAATTGCACTAATTAACCCTCAGTTTTTCCACAAGTTATTAAGTTGGATGATTGCATACGACAACCCAAAACATTCCCTACAAGTTCCCTACATGAATTGCATAATAGAGATACAAGCAAGAATCATTACGTTCTATGAAAAATATAAGCATTGACGAAGCATTTGTTACTATGAATTGCATGAAACTTATGCTAAGAATTCATTCAACGCGATCGTTTTCAAGCGATCTTCACTACTTGTGATTATAAGATTGTAACTATTAGGTGAAACTCCCTCATAATCTAGCATCATATTCATGCATGAAAACTAAGCGTGCACTCTCAATCAACATACACAAATAAGTTATCAATCAAATAGATGAACGAATTGAATCCATAACTTATGAAATAACAACTGAATGTAATCGAATCAAATTGCAAGCATGTACATGGTTTCGAATCACCCCCCAACTAAGGGGGTTTAGTTCCTCATACTCACAACACAAAGTTTATTGAATTGAAACATCGAAGACATAAGAAAGATTACACCTAAAATGCCAAAGAAGTCCACTTTGAAATCTGCACAGAAAGCTCCTCTTTCTTCTTCTCCTTGCTGCGGCTGTGAGGGTTTAGGGGCTGTTTGGATGTGATTTCGGTTTAGGGATGGATTTGGGATGATATGGTGGTTCGGCAAAGGGTAAGGGAGGTGTATGGTGGTGCGGCAAAGTGGGGTAGGTTGCTGGAATGGATGAGTGGCGGCTGGAATGGATGGATTTTGGGTGATGGTGGCTGCGGCAAAAGGTGGAGAAAAGGAGAGATGGTTTTCTGATTTTTTGGAGAGGGGAAGATGTATGCGGCTAGGGTGTAAGGGTGGTATATATAGGCACTTAGAAACCCTAATGAAATCAGATTTTTAACAATGGGCTAGGGTTAGGTGCGGCACTTAAGTGGACTAGGGTTTAGGGTTTGTAAAATAGGGCTTCTAGGTGGAAAGGTGCGGCTTGGGTTTAGGAGAAATGGACTAGGGTTTAACATGGCAGATTTTAGATGATTAGGCCCTTGTGGACACAAGGAAATTTGGGTTTAGGTCATCTAAAAGCCCAACGCCAAGAATAGAAACTTCCAACTTTTAGAAACTTTGGTTGCCAATTCCGATTTAGGAAAGATCGACCCAAAATGGAAACTTTTAGGCTTAGCTTTCCTACTTCAAGTAGGAAACCTCAAATCTTCAACTCTTCAATTCCATCCCAACCTTGCGTTCCAAGCATGTCCTTTTCAATTCAAGCTCACTTTTTGCTCCAAAAGCTCCAAATTGTATCATTTCATGTAATACGTCCGCTAAAACTGAAAACACAGGAAAGTAGCTTAAAAGACTACTTTAACAAAGAAAACATAACAAAAATGCATAAGAACTAGCTAACTAAGGCGCATAAATATGCTCCTATCATTCACCATATGCCGCACCTAAACCCTAGCCCATTTCCAAATCTGATCTCCCTAATCCTATGCCTCACCTAGGGTTTTAAATACCTAATTTCCTTGCCTTGCAAGGCATTCTAGAAGCCTTAACCTTAGCCCACTAAACCAGCCGAACCCTAGGCCTTTTCCCATGCAAAATCTGATTGTTTTAACCTATTTTCTGTTGGATTTGGGCTTCTAGAAACTCTAATCTGATTGCTAGGGTTTTTAAGTGCCTAGATATACTCCTTTAAAGCTTTTGGCCGAAAATATACCACATCCCATATCATCCATTCTCTCCAGAAATCTACCCTAAGCCTTGCCGCAACCACCACATCATTCTCCCTAGTTCTAAGTCTCTGCCGTGCCCCCTAATCCCCTTAACCCTTCTACCCTATTCAAATAACCATTCATCCACCACAGCCGCACCTTTCCACCACCATCACCACCTCGTGCAGACACCATTGAAGGAGAAAGAAGTAGTGCCGTGCAGTCCAAAGGAGGGAGAAACCTTGCACATGCAATCTGCCATTAGTGGAGTGTTTGGAGTTCTTTCTTCTCTTGTTTCTGTTTTCATGTTTAATTTAATTTGCTTTTCAATTATGTTAAACATGTGGAACTAATTTCCTTTTAGTTAGAGGCGAATTTGAAGCCATGGACATATGTTGGTTATGATTTGATTTACTCCAGTTATGAATTCATGAACTTTAGATGTGGTTTACTTTTCTGTTTTGATTAAGAACTTGTCTATGTATGTGGGTTGAGGGTCGACACTTAATTTGCATGCCTAAACTTGATGCTAGGATATAAGGGAATTTCACCTAATCGTTATGAACTTATATTCATGAGTAGTAAAGATCGCTAGTCACGATTGTGTTTAAGTAAACCCTAGGCTGGATTAACATGCGTATTCCATAGTTATGAATGCCTAGTTGATGTTCATGATTTCCGTTGAACTTAATGATCTTTGTTGAATATCTCTATCATGCGTATTCCATAGTTAGGGACTTTGAGGAGGAATAATTTGGTTTTAATGCGTATCCCATTCAATCCAATGAATCTAGGGAAATCTGAAAGTTAATTTAAGTGAACCTAATTAACTTGGAGCATTGTCATTCATTGTTTGTTGAAGTCATAACTGGGAATCAAATTATATGCATATGTTCATGTGTGGATAAGGAACCCTCTAACTAGTTTCTCACCATTCTATTTCATCACAATCTGTTTTGTTTGAAGTTTGTTTACAAGTCTCTGTTTTAATTTTAATTTCGTCAAAATCAATCCCCCATTTATTTTAAAGTGTTAGATTAGTTAGAAGTCAATTTAGTTTGTGTTTCTAAGTGTCTTGAGTCAAGTTTTAGTCCAATTTCGTCCAAATTAGTGTTAGGTACTCAAAACTGCCCAGAAAGTGGTTTTAAGGCAGTTTTGAGCCTTTTAGTTGCTGTTTTGAGTTTTTGGTTGATTTAAGTGTTTTAAACTCTAGTTTTGCATTAATTGAGTCTAGTTTAGTATTCTACATTATGTTTTTATGTTCTTGAGTCAGTTTCACATTGATTAGCATCCCTAGTTAATCCCCGGTTTAGAACGATCCCTAATCTAAGACTTTAAAATAAAGGGGGATTTGTTTTGGACGAAAATTGAAAACAAAACAGATTGTAAAACGTTTTTGTATGAAAAGGATGGATCAAAGGCTAGTTAGGAGGTTCTTCTCCACACATGTTACACTTACAAACAAAACGATTTTCAGTTGTTCTTCCAATAAATTATGACTACTCAACGCCCCAAATTAACCGTGAATTGCACTAATTAACCCTCAGTTTTTCCACAAGTTATTGAGTTGGATGATTGCATACGACAACCCAAAACATTCCCTACAAGTTCCCTACATGAATTGCATAATAGAGATACAAGCAAGAATCATTAAGTTCTATGAAAAACATAAGCATTGACGAAGCATTCGTTACTATGAATTGCATGAAACTTATGCCAAGAATTCATTCAACGCGATCGTTTTCAAGCGACCTTCACTACTTGTGATTATAAGATTGTAACTATTAGGTGAAACCCCCTCATAATCTAGCATCATATTTATGCATGAAAACTAAGCGTGCACTCTCAATCAACATACACAAATAAGTTATCAATCAAGTAGATGAACGAATTGAATCCACAACTTATGAAATAACAACTGAATGTAATCAAATCATATTGCAAGCATGTACATGGTTTCGAATTCCCCCTAACCAATGGGGGTTTAGTTCCTCATACTCACAACACAAAGAATATCAAAATTAAACATGGAAATCAAAGGAAAGACAACACCTAAAACGTTCCAGCAATCCTCAATTGAATGGCATGAACGTCCCAAGCTTTCTCTCCTCCACTTGGCTGCGGCACAAGGACTAGAGACAGGTTCTAGGGGTTATTTGGATGGATGAGGAGGTAAGGAATGATATGGTAGTGTTATGGGGACATGGGGTGATGTGAAAATTAACTTGACACAAATTAAACCCTATGGATGACAATTGTAGTATATGAGCAAATAGGGATCGTTCTAACCGGGGATTAACTAGGGATGCTAATCAATGTAAAACTGACTCAAGAACATAAAAATATAATGTAGAACACTAAACTAGACTCAATTAATGCAAAACTAGGGTTTAAAACACCTAAACAAACTAAAAACTCAAAACAGCAACTAAAAGGCTCAAAACTGCCTTAAAACCACTTTCTGGGCAGTTTTGAGTACCTAACACTAGTTTGGACGAATTTGGACTATAACTTGACTCAAAACACTTAAAAACACAACTAAATGGATTTCTAACTAATCTAACACTTTAAAATAAATGGGGGAATGATTTTGACGAAATTAAAACTTTAAAACTCAGACTGTAAAAACAAATGTAAAGCAGCACAGATTGTGATTAAATAGAATGGTGAGAAGCTAGTTAGAGGGTTCCTTATCCACACATGAACATATGCATACAACTCGATCTCCAATTACTCTTTCAACAAACCATGAATGACAATGCCCCAAATTAACTAGATTGCACCAATTAATTCTCAGATTTCCCTAGATTCATTGAATTGAATGGAATACGCATTACAACCAAATTATTCTTATCAAGGACCCTAACTATGGAATACGCATGATAGAGACACATATCAAAGATCATTAAGTTCAATGGACATCATAAGCATTGACGAGGAATTCATAACTATGGGATACGCATGTTATTCTTGCCTAGGATTTACTTAACGCAATCGTGACTAGCGACTTTCACTACTTATGAATATAAGTTAATAACGATTAGGTGAAATTCCCTTATATCCTAGCATCAAGTTTAGGCATGCAAATTAAGTGTCGACCATCAACCCACATACATAAACAAGTTATCAATCAAATAGATAAGTAAATCACATTCACAATTTCTGAAATCATAATTGGAAGAAATCAAATCATATAAAACATATGTCCATGGCTTCAAATTCACCTCTAACTAAAAAGAAATTAGTTCCACATGTCTAACATAATTGAACAACAATTTAAATTAAACATGAAAACAGAAACAAAGGAAGAAAGAACTCCAAACACTCCACTAATGGCAGATTGCATGTGCAAGGTGTCTTCCTCCTTTGGAATGCACGGCACTACTTCTTCCTCCTCCAATGGTGGCTGCACAAGGTGGTGATGGTGGTGGGAGGGCACGGCAAGGCTTGGGGATGGTGTATGGGTGTTGTGTGGAAGGTGTGGAGATGAAGAATGGTGGTAGAAATCGGCTGGAATGAAGGAAAGGTGCGGCAAGATGGGAAATAGGGTTTTGGACGAATTTCTGAATATGGAGAGGGGTGGTGTTCGGCCAAGGGAGGTAAAACACATATATATAGGCAGCCAAACCCTAAAGAAATCAGGTTAGACAAATGGGCTAGGGTTTAGGTGCGGCTAGGGTTAGGAAATCCACCAAAAACTAGGGTTTCTAGAACATTAGGTGCGGCATGGGCTTAGGGTAAGTAATCAGATTTTTTTTCATGTGAACAAGGCCTAGGTGCGGCTGATTAAGTGGGCTAGGGTTAGGGTTAGGTGCGGCATAGGTCCAAGAGGCAAAGATGGGTCATCCAAAAGCCCAAAGCCGAGAATAGAAACTCTCGAAATTGGAAACCTCCAAGAATAGAAACTTCCAACTTTAGAAACTTTGGTTTCCAATTCCGAACTCTTAGTTCATCACTTTCATTTCTTCATTCTTAAGGTTCTTTGACCTTCAAACTCGTCCATTCCTCGTGCTCCATTTGCATACACCACATTCTAGCTCACTTTTTGCTCCAAAAGCTCCAAATTGCATCATTTCATGTAATATGTCCTTTAACCCTGAAAACACATGAAAGTAGCTTAAAAGACTACTTTGACGAAGAAAACATAACAAAAATGCATAAGAACTAGCTAACTAAGGCGCATAAATATGCTCCTATCATGGGGGTTGCGGCAAAGTGTGGAAATATGGCAGATTGGTGAAGGAAGGCTGCGGCAAAGGGGGATCAATGTGTTTGGACGAATTTCTGACTTATGGAGGAGGTGATATCTGCGGCAAGGCTAAGAACATATATATATAGGCACCACAAACCCTAGGGAAATCAGGTTTAAGCAATGGGCTAGGGTTTAGGTGCGGCAAAGGGTTGAAATCTGAAAGGGATTGGGCTTATGGTGCGGCAAGAAGTGAGAACCCAAGAGGAATTGGGCTAGGAAGGTGCGGCATTGTCCAAGAAGGTAAGGATGGGTCATCTAGAAGCCCAAAGCCAAGAATAGAAACTCTCACAAATGGAAACCTCCAAGAATAGAAACTTCCAACTTTAGAAACTTTGGTTTCTAATTCTGAATTCTTTGTTCTTCACTTTCATTTCTTCATTTCTTAAGCTCCTTTGACCTTCAACTCGTCCATTCCTTGTGCTCCATAAGTAAAAACGCCATTTTAGCTCAATTATGCTCCATTTTGCACTTCCTTGCATACTTTGTCTCTAAAACCTGAAAACACATAAAACTAGCTTAAAAGACTACGTTAACTAAGAAAACACCATGGAAATGCATAAGAACTAGCTAACTAAGGCGCATAAATATGCTCCTATCAGTGATGGTGGTGGAAAGGAACGGCTAGGGTTGTAGAAGTCAGAAATATGGGAGTTTGGGGGTGGAAGGCTGCGGCAAGGAACAACACTAGGGTTTTGGGCGTGTAGAATGAATATGGGAGGTGGTAGTCGGCCAAAGGATGTAAAAACACATATATATATAGGCACCACAAACCCTAAAGAAATCAGGTTAGACAATGGGCTAGGGTTTAGGTGCGGCTAGGGTTGAAAATCCACAAGGAATTAGGTTAAACAATCAGATTTTTGCATGGGAAAAAGGCCTAGGGTGCGGCTGCTTAATGGGCTAGGGTTAGGGCTTCTAGAATGCCTTGCAAGGCAAGAAAATAGGTGTTCTAGAAGGGAAAGGTGCGGCTGATTAGTGGGAGTGTGGATAGGGCTTCTAGAAAGCCCAAAACCAAGAGAAAATAAGCCCTAACCCACGGCAAGGATGAGAAAATGTTCTAGAACCACTCTTCGTGTCTTTCAACGCTTAGGAACCTTCTAATGTTGCTAAAACGCAAGGCCATTTAGGTTTAGGAAAGATCAACCCAAAATGGAAACTTTTAGGCTTAGCTTTCCTACTTCAAGTAGGAAACCTCGTTTGAGTAGGAATCTTCTTTTTTCTCGGAACCCATCTTCAACTAGGAATCCCTCGTTGATTAGGAATCCTTCTTCAATTAGGACTCTTCCTCGGACTAGGAATCCTTCTTGTACGAGGAATCCTCAAATCTTCAAATCTTCAATTTCATCCAAACCTTGTGTTCCAAGCATGTACTTTTCAATCCGAGCTCACTTTTTGCTCCAAAAAGCTCCAAATTGCCATCTTTTATGTAATATGCCCTTTAAACCTGAAAACACATGAAAGTAGCTTAAAAGACTACTTTAACGAAGAAAACATAACGAAAATGCATAAGAACTAGCTAACTAAGGCGCATAAATATGCTCCTATCAGCGGACCTAATTAACCTGGGGTGTTGAGTTTCATGATTTATTGAACGAACAACTGAAAATTGGTTTGTATGCAAGTAAGTTATGTGTGGAGAAGAACCCTCTAGCTAGCCCATCATCCATAGTTTGATCCAAATTCGTCTAGAATCTGTTTTCAATTTACAATCTGTTTTGCAAGTTTAATTTCGTCCAAAATCAAAACCCCCTTGACTTTATTGAGTCATATTAGTTAGAAAGTACTTTAGTTTGTGTTTTTAAGTGTTTTGGTTCAAGTTATAACTCAATTTCGTCCAAATTAGTGTTAGAGTTCAAAACTACCCATAAAGTGTTTTTAAAGCAGTTTTGAGTGTTTTTGTGCTGTTTTGAGTCTTTTGGTTTGTTTTAATGTTTTAAAATTTAGTTTTGCATTCTTTGAGTCTTGTTAAGTGTTTGTAACTTGTTTTTAGTTATTTGAGTCAGTTTAGAAGTAGATTAGCAATCCCTCCTAATCCCCGGTCCAGAACGATCCCTACTTATCCATACTACAATTGTCAACAAGAGGGTTTAATTTGTGTGTTAAGTTAATTGACGCATCAGTCCAAAAATTATTCTAAAAATATGAGGATGCTTGTGGGGTTGAGTAAGCCACGATGGTATATTCAAACACCCCAATTGAGCGACGTATGAGAAATTGATCCTAGGTTTTGTATATGTGATATTGAATTAACGTTAAATTAGTTGTTTCACATATTAGTGAGACCTTTCCAGAGGACGAGCGTGATGCGAAATATATAAGCACACAAATTAAACCCTCTTTTTATCAATTGTAGCAAAGTATGTAAGTAGGGATCGTTCTAGGCCGGGGATTAGGAGGGATTGCCAAATCACTTGAAACTGACTCAAAACGTAAAAACAAAGTTTAAAACACTAAACTAGACTCAAAGAATGCAAAACTAAACTATAAAACACCAAAACAAACCAAAAGACTTAAAACAGCAAATAAACACTCAAAACTGCCTTAAAAACACTTTCTGGGCAGTTTTGAACACCTAACACTAAATTGGATGAAATTGGGTTATGACTTGAATCAAGACACTTAAAAACACAAACTAAATTGATTTCTAACTAATCTAACACTTCAAAATAAATGGGGATTGAGTTTTGACGAAAATTGAAAACAAGAACAAACTTTGTAAATTGAACAGATTCTAAAACGAATTTGATAAAAGTGAATGGATGGAAAGCTAGCTAAGTGATGTGAAAATTATGTTGACACACAAATTAAACCCTCTTGTTGACAATTGTAGTATGGATAAGTAGGGATCGTTCTTAAACCGGGGATTAGGAGGGATTGCTAAAACACTCTTAACTGACTCAAATATGTAAAACAAGGTTTAAAACACTCAACTAGACTCAAAGAATGCAAAACTAAACTCTAAAACACTAAAACAAATCAAAAGACTCAAAACAGCACCAAAAACACTCAAAACTGCCTTAAAACACTTTCTGGGCAGTTTTGGGACTCTAATGCAAGCTTGAACGAATTTTGGTTTCCTAATGACCTAAAACACTTAAAAACATAATCTAAGACAAGTTCTAACTAATATGACTCAAAGAAATAAAGTGGGGTTGATTTTGGACGAATTTAAATTAAATGGCAGATTGTAAAGAAAACAGATTGTAAGACAAAATTGTGATGAATCAATGGATGATGGAATAGCTAAGGGGTTCTTCTCCACACATGAAATATATGCAACGTAAATCAATTTCCAGTTATCAATTCAATAAGTTATGAACCTCGACACTCCAAGTTAATTAGGTCCGCTTAAATTAACCTTCAGATTTCCCTAGAATCATTGAAATGGATGAATATGCATCGCAAACAAATTATTCCTAACAAGTTCTCTATATGAACAGCATGATAAAGATACAAGTTAGAATCATTACGTTCTTTGGAAATCATAAGCATCGACAAGGCATTTGTAACTATGAAAAGCATGATACTCTTGCCAGGAATCTACTTAACACGATCGTGACTAGCGATCTTCACTACTTGCGAATATAAATTCATAACGATTAGGTGAAACAAACTTATATCCTAGCACCAAATTCAAGCATGCAAATTAAGCATGCACTCTCAATCAACATACAAGAATAAGTTCTAAATCAAACGGTTAAGCAAATTGTATTCACGACTTATGCAACGATAACTGAAAGGAATCAACTTATTTCACATATATAATCATGGTTTTGAATCCCCCCCCTAGCCAAGGGGGGTTTTAGTTCCTCATACTCGCAAAGCAAAGATACATAAAATTAGAAATTAAAATCCAAAGAAAGAAAACACCTAGAACGCTCCAACTTGGCAGCAAGATCATCAACGATTTCTCCTTCCTCCTTGTTGCGGCAAAGAAGTTTAGAACAGGTTTTGGGTGGTATTTAGGGTCTAGAATGGATGGGGAATGGTAGGGAACGGTTTAGGGTTGATGAGTGGTGCGGCTAGGGTTGTTTTTGGGCAGCAATTATGGACTATGGTGATGAAAAGGTGCGGCAGAGAGCAAGGAACAAATTCTGGCGTGAATGATGTGAATGGGAGATGGTGTTTTGTGATGTAGAACGGTGATTAGGGTTGCGGCAAGGTGTTTTTGAATGGTGTGAAGGGTGGTAACGAATTTATGGTTGAAAACTTGTATTTATAGGCTAGGGTTTTCACAAAATCTGATGGGAAAGGGTTAGGGTTTTGGAGATAAAAGGCTTGGCCCATCCAAAGGAGAAAATAACTAGGGTTTTATGCAGATTTTTAGGCTTCTAGACATTAGGTGCGGCACAAACCCTAGGGGAGATAAATTAGGGTTTAACTTAGCAGAAATAAAAGGCTTAAGACCTAGGGTTTGCGGCAAAAGGGTTTAATCCACCAAGGAAGGGGTTTTGGCCCACTTTGTTTATGAAAAGGATTTGTATAACCCAAATCCACAAGGAATAAGGCTAGCCAAATCAGAATCCACATGTAATTGGCTTAGGAAAGGCACGGCTTGGGCTTAGAACATAGGTGAGAGAGGATTAGGAAACTTCCAATCCAAGAATAGAAACTTTCAAGAATGGAAACCTCCAAGAATAGCAACTTCCAACTTTAGAAACTTTGGTTTCCAATTCTGAACTCTTTGTTCTTCATTTTCATTTCTTCATTCATTATTCATTCCTAGCCTCCTTTGATCTTCAATTTCGTCCATTTCTTTTGTTCCAAACATGCGCCATTCAATCCAAGCTTCATTTTGCCCCAAAATGCTCCAAAATGCATCTTTTTGTGTAATATGCCCTTAAAACCTGAAAACACATGAAACTAGCTTAAAAGACTACTTTAACTTAGAAAACATAGTAAAAATGCATAAGAACTAGCTAACTAAGGCGCATAAATATGCTCCTATCAAATTCCCCCACACTTAGCTTTTGCTAGTCCTCGAGCAAAACAAAATAACAAAAGAACACAAAGTAAACAAAACATACTCTAATCCTTCCAACAATTGCCTCAGGGATTTCCAATGCACATGACATGTTAAAAATCGTTATCCCCCACAGATTTTAGTTATCTCCACACTTAAGCACATACTTAATCATAGTCACCACATACTAGTTCACATTTAACCAATTAAAACAATGTTTCGAATGATGTGAATGGGAGATGGTGTTTTGTGATGTAGAACGGTGATTAGGGTTGCGGCAAGGTGTTTTTGAATGGTGTGAAGGGTGGTAACGAATTTATGGCTGAAAACTTGTATTTATAGGCTAGGGTTTTCACAAAATCTGATGGGAAAGGGTTAGGGTTTTGGAGATAAAAGCTAGTTTCATGTGTTTTCAATTTCGTCCATTTCTTTTGTTCCAAACATGCGCCATTCAATCCAAGCTTCATTTTGCCCCAAAAAGCTCCAAAATGCATCTTTTTGTGTAATATGCCCTTAAAACCTAAAAACACATGAAACTAGCTTAAAAGACTACTTTAACTTAGAAAACATAGTAAAAATGCATAAGAACTAGCTAACTAAGGCGCATAAATATGCTCCTATCACTAAGGGGTTCTTCTCCACACATGTCACACTTGCATACAAAACGATTTCCAATTGCTTCTCAATAAACCATGAATTCCCAACACCCCAGATTAACCGTGAATTGCACTAATTAACTTTCAGATTTTCCTTAAGTTATTGAATTGGATGAATTGCATACGACAACCCAAAGCATTCCCCACAAGTTCCCTACATGAATTGCATAATAGAGATACAAGCAAGAATCATTAAGTTCTATGAAAATCATAAGCATTGGCGAAGCACTCGTTACTATGAATTGCATGAAACTTATGCCAAGAATTTACTTAACACGATTGTGATCAACAACCTTTACTACTTGTGAATATAAGTTCATAACGATTAGGTGAAACTCCCTTATATCCTAGCATCAAACTTATGCATGAAAATTAAGCGTGCACTCTCAACCACATACACAAATCAGTTTTAATTCATGTAGATAAGTAAATTGAATTCACAACTTATGAAACGCAATTAGAAGTAATCAAATCATATAGCAAGCATAAACATGGTTTCAAATTCCCCCCTAGCCAAGGGGGGTTTAGTTCCTCATACTCGCAAAGCAAAGATACATAAATTTAGACATTAAAATCCAAAGAAAGAAAACACCTAGATACTCCAATTTGGACAGCAGGTGCATCCACGAATTCTCCTTCCTCCTTGCTACGGCACAAAGACTTTGGACAGGTTTTTGGGTGGTATTTGTATGGGAGAATGGGTAGGGAATGGTATGGAAGGGTTTAGGATTGATGGGGGGTGCGGCAAGGGGTGAATTTTGGCAGAAATTTGGGAGAATGGTGGTGGAAGGCTGCGGCAAAGAGAGGGAATGATTTCTGGCGAAAATTCTGAATATGGAGGGGTGGTTGATGTGTTTTTGATGTAGTGTAATATGTGTAGTGTTCTTCCCTTCACTCCCTATTTATAGAAGCTCCAAAGCAAAGAATCACTCAAGTGGCTTCAATAAACAATACAAACAAAGACCAAAATGATGCAAAAACAGCTAGTTTACATGCTCTTTTATCATTGTGTCTTGCCTTTAACAAAAGGCAATCATTCCTTTTTTGCTAATTCAACTCCTTTGTAGCTGTCCATGTGCCTTCATTCTTCAATTTCTGATGCATTTGCCTTGTATTCCATCCCTTTTCCACATGTACTAGTTGTTAGACAACTTTCACACACGTTTTGTATCATTTCATCTTGCAAACATCAACTTTTGACCACTTTACACCACACACATGCTATGCATCATTTCAGCTTGCAATTATGTTTGTAGTTGCTGAAAATGTGAATACATCTTGTAAAGCAATCCAACAAATGGCATCTTTCACTTCTTTTCCTTTCAAATTGTTCCTTAGGTGTATGTATCTGCACACTTCCACACTTCAACTTCATTATTCAGATTTTTGCATGTGTTGAAACCCTTTTTAAAACACCAAAAACGTCCATGCCACTTGCTCCATATGCATGCAATCCATTTTGGCCCAAAATTGCTCCAAATTGCACCAAAATGCACTTTCTTTCCAACTTTGTTATTAGGACCTACAAACACACGAAAATAGCTTAAAACACTCTTATAAGAAATAACTAACTAAGTAAATGCAAGAAAACATGTTAACTAAGTCGCATAAATATGCTCCTATCAAATTCCCCCACACTTAGCTTTTGCTAGTCCTCGAGCAAAACGAAACAAACAAACAAAACAAAGTAAATAAAACACATTCTAATCCTTCCAACATTTGCCTCAGGGATTTCCAATGCACATGACATGTTAAAAATCATTATTCCCACAGATTTTAGTTATCTTCACACTTGAGCACATACTTAATCACAGTCACCACTTACTAGTTCACATTTAACCAATTAAAATGATGTTTTGAATGTAGTAACATGCCTTAGAGAATTTGCTCAATTCCTTACAAGATACTCTCTATTTTCACACATTTTCTGACTACACACCCTACACTAGTTATATGTGAGAAGATTGATGTAAACATGGAAACGAACACTTACATATATGTTTTACAAAGAAAGCAATTTCTGGAGTTATTAAGCATGTTTAGATATGATCTCATGAATGGAATGCTACTACTTAGATGCGAGAACCAGTGACACCATATGCTCATACCAAATTCAAACTCGACAAATTGAAACACATAACACTCAAGATAGAAGTCAAGGGTTGTAACGGGGCTTGGGGTAATGGTTAACAAAGGAAAGATAGGGATAACAAACGTTCTTAAAGCAATAGCAAGCAAAGTAATGAAATCGAAACTTAGAATTCACTTTAGAATGCAGAAATCAACTTTTAACACAAATGGAAGATTTAAGCAACACTTAGGGCCGAATTCAATGTTTTGGACCTTTTCTTCAACAAACAACACTTTAGAACTCTTTTTCATACATTTTCACAACTTTTCTTTTTTTTTTTTTTTTTTTTTTTTCGACCCGTGCCTTATTAAGGACTTTGGCACACACACACACACAAGAATCACTTCCCCCACACTTGTTTTCTGCAATACATTAATCAAAAGGAATTCATTTTGAGTCATACTTTACTATGCTTCAAGAACAAGGGTATGGATGGTCCTAATCTAGGCTAAACAAGGCTCAACGGGGTTAAACTTAAACATATAATGAATGGGATAGGCTTTTTGGCTCTTGGATCACTAAACAACTTCATCTTGCACACCCTCCAACCGGTTTGAATGCGTTGAGGAACAAGTTCATTCTCGGCATTAGCTACCACTGTCACTCCGGATTTATTTGGTACGCATTGAACGGGCGAAACCCACCTACTATCCGATATTGGATAGACAACTCCACAATCTAGAAGCTTTATGATCTCCTTCTTCACAACTTCCATCATAGGAGGGTTGAGACGGCGCTGAGCTGATAGGAGCATATTTATGCGCCTTAGTTAGTTAGTTCTTATGCTTTTATGTTGTGTTTTCTTAGTTAAGTTAGTCTTTTAAGCTATTTTCATGTGTTTTCAGGTTTTAAGGACAAAGTAAGCAAAAAGATGCAATTTGGAGCATTTTGGAGCAAAATTGAGCTAGAATGAAGCTCATGCATGTGGAGCACAAAGAATGGACGAATTTGAAGGATTGAAGAAGCTAGGAATGTGTTTCAAAGTCGAAGACTTGAAGATGCAAAGTTTCCTAATTGAAGTGGGAAAGTGCTTAATTGAAGATGAAATCCTAGTCAAGCATGGATTCCTAGTTGAAGAATGATTCCTAAGTGAAGTTGGATTCCTAGAAGATTGAAGTTTCCTACTCAAACAAGGTTTCCTACTTGAAGAAGGGAAGTTAAAGCCAAAGAATCAGCTCAAGTGAAGAAATCTTATCCAAAACATTATCCATAATCTTATCCTATCCTATCTTATCCTAATCCTAATCTACCTATATTTCAGCTACAAAAGGGATTTCTTTTCCTATTTGGAGACTTAAAACCTGATTTCTAGAAGCCTTATCCCTTCCTACAAAGGTGTTGCACCTTATCCCTTGTTTTTCTAGAAATCAGCCACAAAACAACCTTTCTAGAAGGCCTTATCCCTTGTCCTACAAAAGTGACGCCCCAAACCTTTCTAGAACTTCTAGAAACCTGATTATTCCTTTCCCCCTTGGTTTTTAAAAGCCTTAGCCTTTTCCTTCAAGGATTGTGTGTTATTATCCTATACAAATTGGGCCTTTCAATCCTTTTCCTTTGCTACATAGGGGCTGCGAATTTCAGCCTATAAATACCATCCTTTGCTGCACCATTTAGACACCATCCTCTACCATAATTTACTACACCATTCACCCTCATTGTGCCGTGCGTTTTGCGAGGAGAAGAAGGAAGAAATCTGGAGCCGTGCTTGCCATTCAAGAAGCTTGGATTGTTGGAGCGTTTCTAGGTGTTTTCTATCTTTGTTTTAATGTTTAAATTTATTTATCTTTGTTTATTTGCGAACATGAGGAACTAATTTCTTTGTAGTTAGAGGGGAATTCAAAGCCATGATCGTATGTTTTATATGACTTGATTTCCTCCAGTTATGATTTCATAAATCGTGAATGTGGTTTACTTATCTATTTGATTGATAACATGTTTATGTATGTTGATTGAGGGTCGACACTTAGTTTGCATGCATGAATTTGATGCTAGAGTATAAGGGAATTTCACCTAATCGTTATTAACTTATATTCATAAGTAGTAAAAGTCGCTAGTCACGATTGTGTTAAGTAAATCCTTGGCAAGAGTAACATGCGTATTCCATAGTTATGAATGTCTCGTCAATGCTTATGATTTCCATTGAACTTAATGATCTTTGATATGTGTCTCTATCATGCGTATTCCATAGTTAGGGTCCTTGATAAGAATAATTTGGTTGTAATGCGTATTCCATTCAATTCAATGAATCTAGGGAAATCTGAGAATTAATTGGTGCAATCTAGTTAATTTGGGGCATTGTCATTCATGGTTTGTCGAAAGAATAACTGGAAATCGAGTCGTATGCATATGTTTCATGTGTGGAGAAGGAACCTTCTAACTAGCCTTTCACCATCTTAATTTACATCAATTTCGTATTTTTAAAGTTTGTTTTCAAAGTTTCTGTTTTAAAAGTTTAAATTCGTCAAAATAAAACCCCCTGTTCTTAAGTCTTGTTTTTAGAGTCAAAACTTGTTTTCTTCTAGTTGTTTGAGTCTTTTAAGTTTTATTTTCGTCCAAATCACTTGTGAGGTCTAGAACTGAGTCTTTTTTATTGTTTCTTGCTGTTTTTAGTGTTCTAAGTTAGTTTTGAGTCTATAGAGTCCAGTTTAGTGTTTTTGAGTCTTATTTGTGTTGATTAGCATCCCTTCTAATCCCCGGCTAGAACGATCCCTACTTACATATACTACAATCATAAGGTTTTAATTTGAGTGTCAAGTTAATTTTCACACCAAATTTTGGCGCCGTTGCCGGGGATTAGCAAAATTGCTAATCCCCCTTTCTTTCTTTTTCGTGTCTTTTGTTTTTCGTTTCTGATTTTGTTTCGTTTATTTTACTTTTGATATTTGATTTAGTTTTCTTTCTTTGATTTCAGGTTCTAGAGAAGTAAGACATGGATTTTGCTAACATTCAAGGTCAATTGGCGAATCTTACTTCTCAATTGTCACAGATTGCCGGAAGGACTACAATGCAAAGTGTCCCTACATTTGGTGTGTCTTATGGGCACGGATATCAAACTCATCAACATCCTCAATTCACTGTGAACGAAGATGCTTGGGGTTATCAAGGCTATGATCAACCAAGCAACAACATGTTTTCCAACACTTACAATTCGGCTTGGAGAGATCATTCAAATTATATGTGGGGGCAACCTCAACAATTCCAACAAGATGGATATTGGCAACAAGAGGAGGAGTTCTATTCAAGACCTATGCAATATGCTCAATCAAACTCAGGTTCATCAATAAATTATAATCAAATTCTTAATGAATTAAATTGTTTGGTGCAGGGCTCACAAAATCAAGCCAAGGAGGCTCAACAAGATGCATATTGGCAGCCATATGAGGAGTTCTACACCACACCTATACAGCCACCACCGCATACCCCACAACAATTCCAATCAAATTCAAGTATGTCCATGGATAGTGATCAAATTCTTCAATTACTAACCTCTTTGATGCAGGACCAACAAAATCAAGACAAGAAGTAGGATAAATTGAAGAGTCAAATGGGAGAGATTATGGAATTCATGGTACAAATTCAAGAGCAAAGTGAACTCTCCAACTCAACTGTTGAAAAGTCGAAGGAAGATTTTGAAATCCATGATGCTATCACTTTGGGAAGTGCTATGGAGGTTGGAGCTGACCTAAAAACGTCCATACATAGCCTAGAAATGGATGAGGAGCTGTTGATTGAGGAGGAGGAAGAAGACATACACACGACAAGGGTAAAACAACCCTTGTTGCAGCCCCTTAAGCCCTCTAACCCACCCACCACAAGTAAGAACGTCACAATTTCATTTCATTCTCATGTTATTCCTCCGAATGTCCCTTTTCCTCGCAGGTTTTTTATTCCCAAGAAAGAAGAGATATCGTGGAAGCCTTCCCAAAGGTGCAAAATGATATTCCAATTCTTGGTGCAACAAATCAAGTTCCAGATTGTATTGAAATGTTCAAAGGACTTTGTACACCAAGAAGAATGATTCAAGAGAAAGAAGTAGCTGGAGAATGTCAAGAATTCATCAAAGATGATGTATTTGACACACCAAAGCCCAAAGAAGTTGAGTTTGATGACACGGACAAGACACAACCCTCCCACTAAATCTGGCCAAGTCCAACATTCCAGAAACTTTCAAAGAAGTAGTGTTTGTCCTTGAGTTCTTTTCGGAGCACACAGGTAAGCCACCTCCCTGAATTTCAATTTTGTTTTATACTAATATGTTGTTAATGATTCAGGCACCCACTCTTGAATTTAAACCATTGCCGGATCATTTCAAGTATCATCTCCTATTTAAAGATCAATTCCATACCGTGGGACCTAGGGGAGTTTGAATGGAAGTATCGTCCAGCTGGAAGACGTTAAAGCAAGCGCTTCTTGGGAGGCAACCCATGCAAATAAGGAAGTCCTAGGAAGCTCCGGCATCATAATCAGATTTGCGTTCCTAAACCCTACTCTTTACTGCTTTTACTTTGCCATATTTGTCTTATTTGCTAGTTATGTTATTTGCTTGTTTTTTGTGTGAGTCTATGTTTGAAACATTGAGGACAATGTTTGGTTTAAGTGTGGGGGGGTAAACAAAGTATTTTTGTTGCAAAATTCGTAGGGTTTTACCACCTAACATTTCAAAGGTTGTTTTTCATTGTTTTTAAGTGTTTTTAGTATGTTTTGATGTGTTTTTATGTGGCTTTAACAGAAAATCCGAAAATCCCATAAACATTTGAAAAAATTGTTTTGAAAAACCCAAAAAAAGAGTCGTTTTTGTGTGTTTGTTTGTGTCTTAGAGTACCTTCCAACACAATGATGAGGATTTGGTTTTTAATTGCATGACGGTTAAAGAAAGTTACAAACATGGATGGAAGTTTGATTTGCTCTTTTGTTTATGCTTGATCATCGTTGTTGTTTATGAATGCACATGTAATCACAAAGAAAAAAATCAGTTTTTGTAACATGCTTGAAGGAAGTAACTCAAACTAACGCTACAACCCTGTGAGACTTGAGCCTAAACATTCTTTGGAGAGTTAATAATCTGTGAATTTGTTGTTTTCTAAAGTCGTTGCATGATCTCATCATTCTTTGCTTGGTTGCTACTTAGAAGGCGTGTCATCATTATAGATCCAAATATTAGAACTCATACCCATTTCATTCAAAGCATAAAATTGATTAGCATAACTAATAAGATGAAGTTGTTTAGTAGTTACCACCAAAGCCAAAAAGGCTTCATACCATGCATTTGTTTTGTAGGTTTACCCTTTTGAGCCTTAGTTAGCCATTTTCTTTGTTAGCCACATTATCCTTACCTAGCCTAGATTAGGACTATCCATACCCTTGTTCTTAAAGGATAATAAAGCAGGACTTAGAGGGAATTCCTTTTGATCAACATTGTGCAGAAAAACAAGTGTGGGGGTAGGGAATTTTTGCGTTTTGGTGTGCAAAAAGAAATAAGGAGGGCACGGGTTAGAAAAAGAAAAAAAAAAGAGAAAATTCGTAGAAAAAGAAAGAAAAAAGAGAAAAGTGTGAAAAGAAAAGAAAAAGAGTTGAAAATAAGTGAGAATGAGCTCTAAAGTGTTGTTTGTTGAAGAAAGGGTCCAAAAAGCTTGAATTTGGCCCTAAGTGTTGATGTGAAAATTATGTTGACACACAAATTAAACCCTATGGATGACAATTGTAGTATATGAGCAAATAGGGATCGTTCTAAACCGGGGATTAACTAGGGATGCTAATCAATGTGAAACTGACTCAAGAACATAAAAACATAATGTAGAACACTAAACTAGACTCAATTAATGCAAAACTAGAGTTTAAAACACTTAAATCAACCAAAAACTCAAAACAGCAACTAAAAGACTCAAAACTGCCTTAAAACCACTTTCTGGGCAGTTTTGAGTACCTAACACTAATTTGGACGAAATTGGACTAAAACTTGACTCAAGACACTTAAAAACACAAACTAAATTGATTTCTAACTAATCTAACACTTTAAAATAAATGGGGGATTGATTTTGACGAACTTAAAACTTTAAAACTTAAACTTTGAAAACAAACTTAAAGCAAAACAGATTGTGATGAAATAGAATGATGAGAAACTAGTTAGAGGGTTCCTTATCCACATATGAAACATATGCATACAACTCGATCTCCAATTACTCTTTCAACAAACCATGAATGACAATGCCCCAAATTAACTAGATTGCACCAATTAATTCTCAGATTTCCCTAGATTCATTGAATTGAATGGAATACGCATTACAACCAAATTATTCTTATCAAGGACCCTAACTATGGAATACGCATGATAAAGACACATATCAAAGATCATTAAGTTCAATGGAAATCATAAGCATTGACGAGGCATTCATAACTATGGGATACGCATGTTACTATTGCCTAGGATTTACTTAACGCAATCGTGACTAGCGACTTTTACTACTTATGAATATAAGTTAATAACGATTAGGTGAAATTCCCTTATACTCTAGCATCAAGTTTAGGCATGCAAATTAAGTGTCGACCCTCAACCCACATACATAAACAAGTTATCAATCAAATAGATAAGTAAACCACATTCACGATTTATGAAATCATAATTGGAAGAAATCAAGTCATATAAAAACATATGATCATGGCTTCAAATTCACCTCTAACTAAAAAGAAATTAGTTCCACATGTCTAACATAATTGAAAAGCAAGTTAAATTAAACATAAAAACAGAAACAAAGAAAGAAAGAACTCCAAACACTCCACTAATGGCAGATTGCATGTGCAAGGCTTCTCCCTCCTTTGGACTGCACGGCACTACTTCTTCCTCCTCCAATGGTGGCTGCACAAGGTGGTGATGGTGGTGGGAAGGCACGGCAAGGGTGGATTGTGGCAAAGGTTGTAGAGGTCAGAAATATGGGAGTTTAGGGATGGAAGGTTGCGGCAAGGGTGAATGAATGAATTCTGGCGTGAGTTATGGGAATGGGAGGTGGTAGGTTCGGCCAAAAGGTTTTAAGGAGTATATATTGGCACCTAAAAACCCTAGCAATCAGATTAGGGTTTCTAGAAACCCAAATCCACCAGAAAATAGGTTAAAACAATCAGAAATTGCATGGGAAAAGGCCTAGGGTGCGGCAGGTTTGGTGGGCTAGGGTTAAGGCTTCTAGAAAGCCTTGCAAGGCAAGGAAATCAGATATTTTAGAGGCCTAGGTGCGGCAAAGGGTTAGGGTTTGTAGATAGGGCTTCTAGAAAGCCCAAAACCAAGAGAAAATAGACCCAACCCACGGCAAGAAGGAGGAAAATGTTCTAGAACCATTCTTCGTGTCTTCCAACGCTTCGGAACCTTCCAATGTTGCTAAAACGCAAGGCCATTTAAGTTTAGGAAAGATCAACCCAAAATGGAAACTTTTAGGCTTAGCTTTCCTACTTCAAGTAGGAAACCTCGTTTGAGTAGGAATCTTCGTTCTTCTCGGAATCCATCTTCAACTAGGGATCCCTCGTTGATTAGGAATCCTTCTTCAATTAGGACTCTTCCTCGGACTAGGAATCCTCCTTGTACTAGGAATCCTCAAATCTTCAAATCTTCAATTTCATCCCAACCTTGTGTTCCAAGCATGTACTTTTCAATCCAAGCTCTCATTTTGCTCCAAAAACTCCAAATTACCATCTTTTATGTCATATGCCCATTAAACCTGAAAACACATGAAAGTAGCTTAAAAGACTAATTTAACTAAGAAAACATAGTGAAAATGCATAAGAACTAGCTAACTAAGGCGCATAAATATGCTCCTATCAAATTCCCCCACACTTAGCTTTTGCTAGTCCTTGAGCAAAACAAAACGAAACAAAGTAAAACAAAACGGAAATAAAACACGTATAACACAACCTAAACCTTCCAACGATTATCTCAGGGATTTCCAATGCACATGAATACATTGCATCTTTGAACGGTAATGGATAGTGATGTTCGTTGATGGGTGCGTTGTGTTGCCTAAGGTTCACGTACATGCGCCCACCATCGGGGATTTGCTTGGGTACCTGCACCATAGAAGGGAACCACCTCTTAATTTTAATGGGAATTGGATTTGGACTAGGTGCCTTACCTTGGTGTTGTGATGAAGTGGCAGCAACATGAACTGTTTTCCTCATGGTATTCTCGGCCACATGGGGTATCTTAAGGGCAGTGGCCGTGGGGTCCTCATGCTCCACTCCAATTCCCTTATCTTGCATGGTTCTTGAAGCAACCTTTGTGTTAAGGGCTGAATGATCCGTCCCTATCTTTTCTATCGTATCAATAACACAACAAGAACGAACAACGTTAGGAGTCTCAATGGATTCAGGAATTTTAAAACACATCATATCACAACCAAATGCCATAGTTACTTCTCCTTTGGCTACATCAATCTTGGTTTGAGCCGTTTTCATGAAAGGCCGTCCAAGGAGAATGGGCAATGAAGGAGCATGGTCCGATTCATCCATTTCGAGGACATAGAAATCCGCCGGGAAGACTAAATGATTAACCTGCACAAGAACATCTTCCAAAACTCCCTTTGGATAGGCGTTAGATCTATCAGCCAATTGTATTATTACACCATCCTGTTTAAGTGCTCCTAGATTCATAGATGCATAAACAGAATATGGCATAACATTAATAGATGCTCCTAAATCTAGCATGGCAGATTTGAAACGGGTATTACCAATGACACATGGAATTGTAAAGCTCCCCGGATCTTTGCATTTGGGGGGTAGTTTACGTTGCAAGATGGCGGAGACATTCTCGCTTACATGTACCACTTCTTTCTCCCGGGCACGTTTCTTTGTCGTACAAAGCTTCTTTAAACACTTGGCATACTTCGGGATTTGCTTTATGGCATCAAGGAGGGGAATGTTGACATGCACCTTTCTAAACGTCTCTAGAACATCTTTTTCCTCCTCTTCGTTCTTGGATTGCAAAAATCTACTAGGAAAGGGGACATTCAAAGGAAAAACATTAGTAGGACTTGAATTTAACACATTCTTACCCTTATTGGACAGATTTGCAGGTTTAGGGGCATTGGAGGCTTGCGGCAAAGGTGGAACCACCCTTGCCGTGGGTTGCTTTGATTCCTCCTCTTCCATTTGCAAAATTTCATCCTCGTTATGACCTGTTTTTGATGAAGAACCTGCCCCAACTTCTTTTCCACTCCTTAGCATGATTGCATTTGCGGTTTCAAAGCCTCCTTTTGGATTCGCAATGGTTGAACTAGGAAGCTTTCCTTGTTCTCTAAACTGCCCAACAAATTCCGCAATCTGCCCAATTTGTTTCTCAAGTTGATCCACCCTTTTTTCTTGGTTTTGCATAGCCTTAGCTTGATCTTCCTGCCCATTAGACAACTTAGTCAGTATCTTAAGAAGTGCATCATTGTCAAGAGACATACCTGAGGCATTTGGGCCGGATTGGGCTTGATTTTGGTTGGGTGTGTACGGCTTGGTGAAGAACCCCGGGGCTTGTTGCCTAAAGCCTCCTTGGTTTTGAGGTTGTTGGGGCTCCCTCCACTTGAAATTTGGGTGGTCTCTCCAACCGGGATTATATGTGTTTGAATATGGATCGTGCCTTGGTTGGTTTTGACCTTGAAACCCAATTGCATGGGCGCTTTCCCATCCACCATTTTCAATCAACTGTGGACATTTTTCGGAGACATGTCCTTGGATAGAACATACGCCACATATCACAGGTCCTTGCATCTTCATTCCCTCGGCCATCTGCGAAACAATAGAAGTAAGATTAGCCAATTGTGAATGAAGATCGGAAGTTGCACTTACCTCATGTACTTGGTGCCGTGGGGGTCCTCTTTGGCCTACACCCTCGTACTGTTGAGCGTTCAACGCTCTATTAGCAATCAAGACCTTGGCAGCCATGGGTGTTTTGTCCACCAATGCTCCCCCCGCCGAAGCATCAAGCATTTGACGTTCTAGAGGTAGGAGGCCCTCGTAGAAGTATTGCAAAAGCAACTCCTCCTTCATCTGATGCTGTGGACAAGAAGCAACAAGTGATTTAAATCGTTCATAATATGTAGGGAAAGACTCACCTTCTTCTTGCTGAATTCCGCTTATCTTTTTGCGTAGGAGGATGATGCGAGAAGTTGGAAAGAACTTCTCCAAGAACGCTCTCTTCATACTCTCCCAAGAAGTGACAGTGCCGGGAGCTAACTCGTATAACCAATCCTTGGCTTTATCCATCAAAGAGAATGGAAAAGCCTTCATCTTCAAGATATTTCCGTCAACATTGACGGGAGTCATACTAGAGCAAACTACTTCAAATTCTTTCAAATGTTTGTTAGGATCTTCCATGGACAAGCCATGGTATTTAGGAATATGATGAAGCAAACTTGACTTTAATTCAAACTCATCCGTCTTACCTTGGGCAGCCACGGGGTATTGGATGCACAAGGGTGTGGCATTATCCAAACCCGAGGCGGAAAGCTCCTTGAGTGTACCATTGTCCATGGCCATGCCTTGGACTTCTTCAAATATCCCTGCCGTGGCTGATTCCTCCTCTTCTTGTACGTTTTCTTCGAGGTCAGATTCGGAACTGGGTGGATGATGTTCTTGCTGGTTTCTAGCTCTTCTCAACTTCCTCTCAAAATCGTCGTCAAAATCCAAGATGTTTGCACGAATCGGTTGAGAGCTTCTAGTCATACATTAGTACCTAAGAAACAGGAAACAAAATTAGGTCAGAAACTTAAGCAAGGTCAGAAACTTAAACAAGGTCAGAAACAAAGTGAAATAAAAGAAACAAAAACAATCCAAGGGATTAGCAATTTTGCTAATCCCTGGCAACGGCGCCAAAAATTTGATGTGAAAATTAACTTGACACACAAATTAAACCCTCTTTTTGTCAAATTGTAGCAAAGATGTAAGTAGGGATCGTTCTAGACCGGGGATTAGGAGGGATTGCTAAACGCTTGGAAACTGACTTAAACACTCAAAAACAAAGTTAAAAACACTAAACTAGACTCAAAGAATGCAAAATTAAAAGTTAAAACACTTAAACAAACCTAAAAACCAAAACAGCAACTAGAAGGCTCAAAACTGCCTAAAAACCACTTTCTGGGCAGTTTTGAGCACCTACACTAATTTGGACGAAATTTGATGAAAACTTGAATCAAAATACTTAGAAACACAAATCAAAACACTTTCTAACTAATCTAAGACTTCAAATTAAAGGGGGATTTTGTTTTGACGAAAATTAAACTAAAGAAAACAGATTGGAAATAGGGCAGATTGTAAAAACGATTTTGGTGAAATAGATGGTTAAAAGGTGATAGACGCATATTTATGCGACTTAGTTAACTAGTTTTCTTGCATTTACGTTATTAGTTCTTAGTTATTTTAGTACTTTAAGCCATTTTCGTGTGTTTGTAGGTCCAAAGGGCTAAGGTAGCAAGAAAGTGCATTTTGGTGCATTTTGGAGCAGTTTTGAGCTTGGAATGGATTACATATGATATGCGCAAGATGGATGGACGAATTTGAAGACAAAAGAGGCTAAGAACATGCTAAAAATCTGGTGAAACAAATACAAGTTGCAAGAAGGGATAAATTTCTAGAAGGATTGGCCAAAACTTCACTCAAAACACATCAATGCCGTGGCTTTTACTTCCACCTCCACCAGAAATTTGAGTAATGATGCAATGCTTAACTCACCATGACATGTGAGTGGATGATGCAATGCTTAGCTCACCATGACATGTGAGTGGATGACTCAATACCTAACCCACCAACAATTCCCACTCTTTGCCATGCTCACCTACTCAATTCCACCAACATTTTGTGTTAAACAAGTCCATCCTCTTCCTATAAATACCATGGCATCAACCTCATTCGAATCATCCAGAAATTAACCATTCTCCAAGCCTTTCCTTGCCTCTCCTACATATCTAAACCCCTTCCCATCCATTCCTCCAAATAACCAACCCTTCAACATCATTCCAACCTTGTTGTTGCGGCAAAGAGAAGGAGAAAAGTCCTTAGACGCACTTGCTATCCAACATGGATCGTTGGAACGTTTAGGTGCTTTCTTTCCTTTGTTTTTCAATGTTTAAATTTGTTTATCTTTGTTTTGTAATAATGAGGAACTAAACCCCCCTTGGCTAGGGGGGGATTCGAAACCATGTTAATGCTTGCAATATGATTTGATTACTTTTAATTGCGTTTCATAAGTTATGAATTCGATTTACTTATCTATTTGATTGATAACATGTTTATGTATGTTGATTAGGGATGCATACTTAGTTTGCATGCATAAATATGATGCTAGAGTATAAGGGAATTTCACCTAATCGTTATGAACTTATATTCATGAGTAGTAAAAGTCGCTAGTCACGATTGTGTTAAGTAAATCCTTGGCATAAGTTTCATGCAAATCATAGTAACGAGTGCCTCGTCAATGCTTATGTTTTTCATAGAACTTAATGATTCTTGCTTGTATCTCTATTATGCAATTCATGTAGGGAACTTGTAGGGAATGTTTTGGGTTGTCGTATGCAATCATCCAACCCAATAACTTGTGGAAAAACTGAGGGTTAATTAGTGCAATTCACGGTTAATTTGGGGCGTTGAGAATTAATAAGTTATTGAAATGCAATTGGAAATCATTTTGTATGCAAGCAAGACATGTGTGGAGAAGAACCCCTTAGCTAGCCTTCCATTATCCATTCAACCCAAATTTGTTTAAAATCTATTTAAGTTTTTAGTTTATTCGTTTTTACTTTCAACTTCACCAAACTCAAATCCCCCTTTTACTTTCTTGTTTTAAAATCTTTTGTTTACATTTTTAACTTTGTTTTGATGTTTTTAAATTAGTTTTCAAGTGATTTAGCAATCCCTCCTAATCCCCGGTTTAGAACGATCCCTACTTACATCTATACTACAATTGTAAAAAAGAGGGTTAAATTTGTGTGCTTATATATTTCGCATCAAAAGGCTAGTTAGGAGGTTCTTCTCCACACATGTCACACTTGCAAACAAAACGATTTTCAGTTGTTCTTCCGATAAACTATGAATACTCAACGCCCCAAGTTAACCATGAATTGCACTAATTAACCCTCAGTTTTTCCACAAGTTATTAAGTTGGATGATTGCATACGACAACCCAAAACATTCCCTACAAGTTCCCTACATGAATTGCATAATAGAGATACAAGCAAGAATCATTACGTTCTATGAAAAACATAAGCATTGACGAAGCATTTGTTACTATGAATTGCATGAAACTTATGCTAAGAATTCATTCAACGCGATCGTTTTCAAGCGATCTTCACTACTTGTGATTATAAGATTGTAACTATTAGGTGAAACTCCCTCATAATCTAGCATCATATTCATGCATGAAAACTAAGCGTGCACTCTCAATCAACATACACAAATAAGTTATCAATCAAATAGATGAACGAATTGAATCCATAACTTATGAAATAACAACTGAATGTAATCGAATCAAATTGCAAGCATGTACATGGTTTCGAATCACCCCCCAACTAAGGGGGTTTAGTTCCTCATACTCACAACACAAAGTTTATTGAATTGAAACATCAAAGACATAAGAAAGATTACACCTAAAAGAAGCTCCTCTTTCTTCTTCTCCTTGCTGCGGCAGTGAGGGTTTAGGGGCTGTTTGGATGTGATTTCGGTTTAGGGATGGATTTGGGATGATATGGTGGTTCGGCAAAGGGTAAGGGAGGTGTATGGTGGTGCGGCAAAGTGGGGTAGGTTGCTGGAATGGATGAGTGGCGGCTGGAATGGATGGATTTCAGGTGATGGTGGCTGCGGCAAAAGGTGGAGAAAAGGAGAGATGGTTTTCTGATTTTTTGGAGAGGGGAAGATATATGCGGCTAGGGTGTAAGGGTGGTATATATAGGCACTTAGAAACCCTAATGAAATCAGATTTTTAACAATGGGCTAGGGTTAGGTGCGGCACTTAAGTGGACTAGGGTTTAGGGTTTGTAAAATAGGGCTTCTAGGTGGAAAGGTGCGGCTTGGGTTTAGGAGAAATGGACTAGGGTTTAACATGGCAGATTTTAGATGATTAGGCCCTAGGGTTCGGCATGGGTTGAAGGTCCACAAGGAAATTTGGGTTTAGGTCATCTAAAAGCCCAACGCCAAGAATAGAAACTCTCGAAAATGGAAACCTCCAAGAATAGAAACTTCCAACTTTTAGAAACTTTGGTTGCCAATTCCGATTTAGGAAAGATCGACCCAAAATGGAAACTTTTAGGCTTAGCTTTCCTACTTCAAGTAGGAAACCTCAAATCTTCAACTCTTCAATTCCATCCCAACCTTGCGTTCCAAGCATGTCCTTTTCAATTCAAGCTCACTTTTTGCTCCAAAAGCTCCAAATTGTATCATTTCATGTAATACGTCCGCTAAACCTGAAAACACAAGAAAGTAGCTTAAAAGACTACTTTAACAAAGAAAACATAACAGAAATGCATAAGAACTAGCTAACTAAGGCGCATAAATATGCTCCTATCAGTCACCACGTACTAGTTCACCTGTAACCAATTAAAACATGATTTTGAACGTAGTAACATGCCTTAGAGAATTTGCTCAATTCCTTACTAGATATGCACTCAATTTTCACACAGATTTTCTGACTACACACCCTATACTAGTTATATGTGAGAGGATTGATGTAAATAGGAAAACTAATGCTCACATATATGTTATAACAAGGAAAGCTTTTTCTGAATTTAATAAGCACGAATATGATCTCATGAAAGGAATGCTACTACTTAGACGCGAGAACCAGTGGCAACTACTAAACAACTTCATCTTGAATATGTGTTATGCAAATCAATAACATGTTTTGAATGAAATTGGTATAAGTTCTAGTATTTGGAACTAAAGTGATGAAACGCATTCTAAGTAGCAACCAAGCAAAGAATAATGAGATCATGCAACGACTTTAGAAAACAAGAATGCCCAGATTAATAACTCTCCAAATAACCGTTTAGGCTCAAGTCTCACAAGGTTGTAGCGTTAGTTTGAGTTCCTTCCTTCAAGCATGTTACAAAAACTGATTTTTTTCCTTTTTGATTACATGTGAATTCATAAGTTATAACCACAACCAAGCATAAACCAAGAGTAAATCAAACTTTCATCCATGTTTATAACTCTCTTTAATAGTCATGCAATTAAAAACCGAATCCTCATCATTGTGTTGGAAGGTACCCTAAGACACAAACAAATACACAAAAACAACTTAAAAACGACTCTTTTTGGGTATTTTAAAACAATTTTTCAAATTTTTATGGGATTTTCGGATTTTTATGTCAAAACACATTAAAACACACCAAAACAGCCTAAAAACACTTAAAAACAGCAAGGAACAACTTTGGAAGTTATGGGTGATAAAATCCCACGAATTTGCAATAAAAACACTTGTTTACCCCCCCACACTTAGATCAAACATTGTCCTCAATGTTTCAAAGCATAAACTAACACAAAAACACATAAACAAACAAACAAACTCTAAACAAACTAAACATGGCAGAAACGAAATAAGCAACAAAGAGAAGGGTTTAGGAACGCAAATCTGGAATTGGAGTACTCTCTAGGTCTTCCTTTGTCGAATGCATGGGTTGCCTCCCACGAAGCGCTTGCTTTAACGTCTTCTAGCCGGACGGTACCTCCGTTTAGGCTTGACTAGGTGCCACGGCATGGAGGGGTACCTCCTCCACGACATGCTCCTCAAACGTCTCGTAATAGGGCTTCAATCGATGCCCATTCACTTTGAATTCTTGCTGCGTCCTTGAACTTTTGATTTGCATTGCACCATGAGGGAAAACATTAGTGACAATAAAAGGACCAACCCATTTGGAACGCAACTTACCCGGAAACAATCGTAGGCGAGAATTGAACAACAACACTTTCTGCCCCATATAGAACGTCT
This sequence comes from Malus domestica, assembly GCF_042453785.1. Classification (NCBI taxonomy): domain Eukaryota; kingdom Viridiplantae; phylum Streptophyta; class Magnoliopsida; order Rosales; family Rosaceae; genus Malus; species Malus domestica. Next base: position 22,594,438 of record NC_091671.1, on the reverse strand, counting down.
TGGCACGAATCATCTTGTCATGGAATGCCTTCGTTTTCTCCTTGTAAATCCGGTCATTCTCATATGCTTCATGTCGGATTTCCTCAAGCTTACACAATTGAAGCTTCCTATGTAAACCTGCGGCATCAAGATCCATATTAAACGTTTTGACGGCCCAATGTGCACGATGCTCTAACTCGACGGGAAGATGGCATGGCTTCCCATAGATGAGCCGAAAAGGTGACATCCCAATGGGGGTTTTGTAGGCAGTGCGATACGCCCACAATGCATCGTTTAAGCGCAAACTCCAATCCTTCCTTGTAGGCCCTACGGTCTTCTCAAGAATCTGCTTGATTTCCCTATTCGAAACCTCGGCTTGCCCGCTCGTCTGAGGATGATAAGGTGTGGCCACCTTATGCGTGACATTGTATTTCTTGAGCAACGCCTCGATGGTTCGATTACAAAAATGGGAACCTCCATCACTGATTAGCACTCGTGGCATTCCAAACCTTGCAAAAATGTTAGTTTTCACAAAATCTGCAACCACTTGAGAATCATTAGTTCGGGTGGCTTTTGCTTCCACCCATTTCGACACATAGTCCACAGCAAGCAATATATAAAGAAACCCATGTGACGAAGGAAAGGGACCCATAAAATCAATACCCCAAACATCAAAGATTTCAACACTAAAAATGGGGGTTTGCGGCATTTGTTGTTTAGGACCAATATTGCCCGTTCTTTGGCATCTATCACAAGACATGCAAAATGTTCTAGCATCCCTAAAGATGGTAGGCCAATAGAAACCACATTCTAACACCTTAAGTGCTGTTCTTTGAGTGCCAAAGTGTCCCCCACAAGTAGGCCTGGCAAACGGGTCGTGTCAGTCGTGTTCATGTCGTTTTCGTGTAACACCTGTTATCTTAACGGGTCGTGTCGTGTCACACCCGTTATCTTAACGGGTCCTTAACAGGTCGTGTCACTTTACCCAACGGGTAAAGTGACCCGACCCGTTATGACCCGTTAAGAAAAATATATTTTTTTTCTTAAATTTGCACATACCACACATTGCCACATAAATATTACTTCAAAACATTAAAATACATTTGTTGTTTAAGTACTACATCTACACTCGAAAATAAGAGCCTAATAAAAAAATAATACATACACTACTAATCTATTACAAATTTTAAATGTGCAAGGATATGCAAAATGAAACAGTTTTTGTTTTCAAGGTTGTGAAATCTTTCTCAAAAGTTTAAACCTCAATTTACAAAATCCTCGATTTACATCGATCATCATGAAATTGCATTGGAACTTTGGCTTGATCTATTGCCTTCAAGAGTTATGTTGATGATGTTTTCAGTAAGGTTTTCCACGTCATAACTCTCTTCTGCATAAACTAAGCATAGAAAAACCAAACATTAAAAATCATTCAAATTATGAGAAGTTTACCAAAATAATTATGAAAAAAAATAAAACAATAGTACTATACCATACTTTTATTAAGTATAAACATAAGATTTTGTGGTATCCACTAGTGTAAATATTTTAAATTGAAGATCGAATTCAATCATTGTATTCATATAAGGTCAAGGAGTGTAGTTGTAAAAAATCATCAAAATCGGAGTTAAATTAACCGTTAAATCGTGATTTTTCATTTATAACCGTCGAAAAGTTTTGTCCCGTTACTTGCTCTCTGAATGTTTGTTTTTTGCAATTTTTGGCGTATGCGATCTCGAAATATATACAAACATGTTTGACGGTTGGATCATTGAAACTAGTTTCGTAGAATGAGTATCCTATCAAAACAATAGATTCACTAATATTTAAGAGTTTATTCATACTTTTATTAAGTATAACATAAGATTTTGTGGTATCCACTAGTGTAAATATTTTAAATTGAAGATCGAATTCAATCATTGTATTCATATAGGGTCAAGGAGTGTAGTTGTAAAAAATCATCAAAATCGGAGTTAAAATGACCGTTAAATCATGATTTTTGTTTATAACCGTCGAAAACTTTTGTCCCGTTACTTGATCTCTGAATGTTTGTTTTTTGTAATTTTTGACGTATGCGATCTCGAAGTATATACAAACATGTTTGACGGTTGGATCTTTGAAACTAGTTTCGTAGAATGAGTATCCCATCAAAACAATAGATTCACTAATACTTAATAGTTTATTCATACTTTTATTAAGTATAATATAAGATTTTGTGGTATCCACTAGTGTAAATATTTTAAATTGAAGATCCAATTCAATCATTGTATTCATATAAGGTCAAGGAGTGTAGCTACAAAAAATCATCAAAATTAGAGTTAAAATGACCGTTAAATCGTGATTTTTCTTTTTATAACCGTCGAAAAGTTTTGTCCCGTTAATTGATCTCTGAATGTTTGTTTTTTGTAATTTTTGACGTATGCGATCTCGAAGTATACACAAACATGTTTGACGGTTGGATCTTTGAAACTAGTTTCGTAGAATGAGTATCTCATCAAAACAATAGATTCACTAATACTTAATAGTTTATTCATACTTTTATTAAGTATAACATAAGATTTTGTGGTATCCACTAGTGTAAATATTTTAAATTGAAGATCGAATTCAATCATTGTATTCATATAAGGTCAAGGAGTTTAGCTGCAAAAAATCATCAAAATCAGAGTTAAAATGACCGTTAAATCGTGATTTTTCTTTTTATAACCATCGAAAAGTTTTGTCCCGTTAATTGATCTCTGAATGTTTGTTTTTTGTAATTTTTGACGTATGCGATCTCGAAATATATACAAACATGTTTGACGGTTGGATCTTTGAAACTAGTTTCGTAGAATGAGTATCCCATCAAAACAATAGATTCTCTAATACTTAATAGTTTATTCATACTTTTATTAAGCATAACATAAGATTTTGTGGTATCCACTAGTGTAAATATTTTAAATTGAAGATCGAATTCAATAATTGTATTCATATAAGGTCAAGGAGTTTAGCTGCAAAAAATCATCAAAATCAGAGTTAAAATGACCGTTAAATCGTGATTTTTCTTTTTATAACCGTCGAAAAGTTTTGTCCCGTTAATTGATCTCTGAATGTTTGTTTTTTGTAATTTTTGACGTATGCGATCTCGAAGTATACACAAACATGTTTGACGGTTGGATCTTTGAAACTAGTTTCGTAGAATGAGTATCTCATCAAAACAATAGATTCACTAATACTTAATAGTTTATTCATACTTTTATTAAGTATAATATAAGATTTTGTGGTATCCACTAGTGTAAATATTTTAAATTGAAGATCCAATTCAATCATTGTATTCATATAAGGTCAAGGAGTGTAGCTACAAAAAATCATCAAAATTAGAGTTAAAATGACCGTTAAATCGTGATTTTTCTTTTTATAACCGTCGAAAAGTTTTGTCCCGTTAATTGATCTCTGAATGTTTGTTTTTTGTAATTTTTGACGTATGCGATCTCGAAATATATACAAACATGTTTGACGGTTGGATCTTTGAAACTAGTTTCGTAGAATGAGTATCCCATCAAAACAATAGATTCTCTAATACTTAATAGTTTATTCATACTTTTATTAAGCATAACATAAGATTTTGTGGTATCCACTAGTGTAAATATTTTAAATTGAAGATCGAATTCATTACTTGTATTCATATAGGGTCAAGGAGTGTAGTTGTCAAAAATCATCAAAATCGGAGTTAAAATAACCGTTAAATCGTGATTTTTCGTTTATAACCGTCGAAAACTTTTGTCCCGTTACTTGATCTCTGAATGTTTTTTTTTGCAATTTTTGGCGTATGCGATCTCGAAGTATATACAAACATGTTTGACGGTTAGATCATTGAAACTAGTTTTGTAGAATGAGTATCCCATCAAAATAATAGATTCACTAATACTTAAGAGTTTATTCATACTTTTATTAAGTATAACTAGTGTAAATATTTTAAATTGAAGATCGAATTCAATCATTGTATTCATATAGGGTCAAGGAGTGTGGTTGTAAAACATCATCAAAATCAGAGTTAAAATGACCGTTAAATCGTGATTTTTCGTTTATAACCGTCGAAAAGTTTTGTCCCGTTACTTGGTCTCTGAATGTTTGTTTTTTGCAATTTTTGACGTATGCAATCTCGAAGTATATACAAACATGTTTGACGGTTGGATCGTTGAAATTAGTTTCGTATAATTCGTATCCCATGAAGTTCAATGGTGTGTGTGTGTGTGTATATGTATTTATTTATTAAGTAGATTTAAATCTATTTATTTTGTATGTATAATTATTATAGTTTTTAGGGGTATAAAATTTAATATATATATATATATAATTATTATAGTTAATATTTTGGGTATAATTATTATAGTTAATTTAATATATATATAATTATTATAGTTTTTAGGGGTATAAAATTGTTAAATTAATATATATATATATATAATTATTATAGTATTTTTTTAGGGTTATAAATTATTAAATTAATATTCTACTTATCGTGTATCGTGTTACCCACGTGTATACCCGAACAAACCCGTTATCTTAACAGGTGCTTATCGGGTTACCCGATAACGACCCGTTTCGTTATCGTGTCGACCCGAACACCTGTTAATTTCGTGTCGTGTCGTGTCGGGTTATCGGGTCGTGTCAGGAATTGCCAGGCCTACCCACAAGCATAAGTGTGACAAAAGGTTACAATAGCATTAAACTCAGAATCATGCACACACCTACGTATAACTTGGTCAGGGCAATATTTCCATAAATACGGGTCATCCCACACATAAAACCGTGCCTCTTTCTTCAATTTATCACATTGGTGTTTAAGTAATTCATTAGGAACATGTTTAGACACCAAATAATTCACCAAATCAGCATACCACGGTTCACTTACCTTGACGGACATCAGTTGCTCATCTGGGAATGTCTCTATGATAGGCACGACATCCTCCTCACGCACCATACGGCTTAGGTGGTCAGCCACCACGTTTTCACTTCCCTTCTTGTCCCGGATTTCGATATCGAACTCTTGAAGAAGAAGCATCCAACGAATGAGTCGTGGTTTGGCCTCCTTCTTGGTGAACAAATACTTCAATGCTGCATGGTCCGTATAAATAATAACTTTAGTACCAAGCAAATAAGAACGGAATTTATCTAAAGCAAATACAACAGCAAGAAGTTCTTTTTCAGTGGTAGAATAATTCAATTGTGCATCATTTAAAGTCCGAGAGGCATAATAGATAACATGCGGCCTCTTGTCCTTCCTTTGCCCCAAAACAGCTCCTAATGCATAATCGGAAGCATCGCACATAAGCTCAAAAGGAAGGCTCCAATCCGGTGGAACTATGATAGGAGCCGAAGTTAGCATGTCCTTGAGGTGATTGAACGCCTTCTCACACTCCTTGTTGAAGTTGAATGCCACATCTTTCTGGAGGAGACGGCAAAGAAGGTTTGAGATCTTGGAGAAGTCCTTGATAAATCGCCTATAAAATCCTGCATGACCAAGAAACGAACGAACCTCTCGAACCGAAGTAGGAGAGGGTAAGTAGCGTACAAGATCTATTTTCGATTTATCCACTTCAATTCCTCTTTCTGAAACAATATGCCCTAGAACTATGCCTTGTCTAACCATAAAGTGACATTTTTCCCAATTAAGCACAAGATTAGTTTCTACACATCGTTTCAAAATTATTGTGAGATTTTCCAAACATCCATCAAATGAATCACCAAACACACTGAAATCATCCATAAATACCTCAATAATCTTTTCCACAAAATCTGAAAAGATACTTACCATACACCTTTGAAATGTGGCCGGAGCATTGCATAACCCAAAAGGCATGCGACGATAAGCAAAGGTACCAAAGGGGCATGTGAAAGTTGTCTTTTCTTGGTCATCCGGCGCTATGACAATCTGATTATATCTAGAATAACCATCAAGGAAACAATAAAAAGAATGACCGGCTAACCTTTCAAGCATTTGATCAATGAACGGCAAAGGGAAGTGGTCCTTCCTTGTGGTGGCGTTGAGCTTCCTATAATCAATGCACACTCGCCAACCTGTTTGGATGCGGGTTAGCACAAGCTCATTCTCGGCATTCTTCACCACTGTCACTCCGGACTTCTTTGGAACACATTGCACCGGTGACACCCAACGACTATCAGAGATCGGATAAATCACTCCACAATCAAGAAGTTTGATAATCTCCTTTTTCACAACTTCCATCATTGGAGGGTTGAGACGGCGCTGAGCCTCTCGAGTTGGTTTAGCCCCCTCCTCTAGAAGTATGCGATGCATGCACGTAGTCGGGCTAATTCCCCTAATATCGGCCAAAGTCCACCCAATGGCCGTCTTGTGCTCTTTCAACACTCGGATCAACTTCTCCTCCTCTAGGGCCGTGAGTGATGAGGAGACAATGACGGGCAATGTCTCGTTGTCTCCCAGAAAGACATACTTTAAATGATCGGGCAACGGTTTAAGCTCAAGTACGGGTGCCTGAATCACTGAGGGTAACAACTTATTAGTGGAAACTGGAATTGAAATTGGATTAGAAGGCTTACCATGGTGTTAAGGTAGTGACTCAAGGGCAGCCACTATCTCGGCCTCCTCCTCACTTCTAGGCACGGCAAAACCAGATTTTTGCCCAATTCCTTGTGCAATTGTCGTTTCAAGGGTATCCCTCTCCAAACAATCGAGAAAATCCTGCGCCAAATCATCAATTATATCAATAGAACAGCAAGAATGATCGTCCTTAGGAAATTTAATACTTTCAGAAAGATTGAAATCAATGACTTCCCCATCAAATTCCATCGTTAAAGTTCCTTTAAACACATCTATCTTGGTGCGGGCTGTTTTCATGAAGGGCCTCCCTAATAGAATCGGCAATGGGGTAGAATGGGGTGAATCCTCCATGTCAAGCACGTAGAAATCCGCTGGAAAAATCAAGTTACAACCAAATTATTCTTATCAAGGACCCTAACTATGGAATACGCATGATAAAGACACATATCAAAGATCATTAAGTTCAATGGAAATCATAAGCATTGACGAGGCATTCATAACTATGGGATACGCATGTTACTATTGCCTAGGATTTACTTAACGCAATCGTGACTAGCGACTTTTACTACTTATGAATATAAGTTAATAACGATTAGGTGAAATTCCCTTATACTCTAGCATCAAGTTTAGGCATGCAAATTAAGTGTCGACCCTCAACCCACATACATAAACAAGTTATCAATCAAATAGATAAGTAAACCACATTCACGATTTATGAAATCATAATTGGAAGAAATCAAGTCATATAAAAACATATGATCATGGCTTCAAATTCACCTCTAACTAAAAAGAAATTAGTTCCACATGTCTAACATAATTGAAAAGCAAGTTAAATTAAACATAAAAACAGAAACAAAGAAAGAAAGAACTCCAAACACTCCACTAATGGCAGATTGCATGTGCAAGGCTTCTCCCTCCTTTGGACTGCACGGCACTACTTCTTCCTCCTCCAATGGTGGCTACACAAGGTGGTGATGGTGGTGGGAAGGCATGGCAAGGGTGGATTGTGGCAAAGGTTGTAGAGGTCAGAAATATGGGAGTTTAGGGATGGAAGGTTGCGGCAAGGGTGAATGAATGAATTCTGGCGTGAGTTATGGGAATGGGAGGTGGTAGGTTCGGCCAAAAGGTTTTAAGGAGTATATATAGGCACCTAAAAACCCTAGCAATCAGATTAGGGTTTCTAGAAACCCAAATCCACCAGAAAATAGGTTAAAACAATCAGAAATTGCATGGGAAAAGGCCTAGGGTGCGGCAGGTTTGGTGGGCTAGGGTTAAGGCTTCTAGAAAGCCTTGCAAGGCAAGGAAATCAGATATTTTAGAGGCCTAGGTGCGGCAAAGGGTTAGGGTTTGTAGATAGGGCTTCTAGAAAGCCCAAAACCAAGAGAAAATAGACCCAACCCACGGCAAGAAGGAGGAAAATGTTCTAGAACCATTCTTCGTGTCTTCCAACGCTTCGGAACCTTCCAATGTTGCTAAAACGCAAGGCCATTTAAGTTTAGGAAAGATCAACCCAAAATGGAAACTTTTAGGCTTAGCTTTCCTACTTCAAGTAGGAAACCTCGTTTGAGTAGGAATCTTCGTTCTTCTCGGAATCCATCTTCAACTAGGAATCCCTTGTTGATTAGGAATCCTTCTTCAATTAGGACTCTTCCTCGGACTAGGAATCCTCCTTGTACTAGGAATCCTCAAATCTTCAAATCTTCAATTTCATCCCAACCTTGTGTTCCAAGCATGTACTTTTCAATCCAAGCTCTCATTTTGCTCCAAAAACTCCAAATTGCCATCTTTTATGTCATATGCCCATTAAACCTGAAAACACATGAAAGTAGCTGAAAAGACTAATTTAACTAAGAAAACATAGTGAAAATGCATAAGAACTAGCTAACTAAGGCGCATAAATATGCTCCTATCAAGTGTTGCATGAGTCTTCCCCTTGTGTTTCAAAATTGATTTTTGCATGCAAAAGTGAATTCTAAGCGTCAACTTCCTTACTTTGCTTATTATTCTTTAAGAATGTTTGTTTATCCTACCCTTTCTTTGTTAGCCAATACCTTAGCCCCGTTACAACCCTTTGCTTCTATCTTGATTGTTATGTGTTTCAATATGTGGAGTTTGGAATTGGTATGAGCATATGATATCCTTGGTTCTCGCATCTAAGTAGTAGCATTCCATTCATGAGATCATATCTAAATGCTTATTAATTCCAGAAAATGCTTCCTTCGTTATACATATATGTGAACGTTCGTTTTCATATTTACATCAATCTTCTCACATATAACTAGTATAGGGTGTGTAGTTAGAAAATCTGTGTGAAAATTGAGTGCATATCTAGTAAGGAATTGAGCAAATTCTCTAAGGCATGTTACTACATTCAAAATCATGTTTTAATTGGTTAAATGTGAACTAGTACGTGGTGACTATGATTAAGTATGTGCTTAAGTGTGAAGATGAATAAAATCTGTGGGAATGATGATTTTTAATATGTCATGTGCATTGGGAATCCCTGAGGCAAACGTTGGAAGGTTTAGGTTATGTTTTGATTATTTTGTTTCATTTCGTTTTGTTTCTTTGTTTTGCTCGAGGACTAGCAAAAGCTAAGTGTGGGGGTATTTGATAAGCTCATATTTATATATATTTTACATAAAATTCACTTGTCTTTTCTTAGTTAGTTAGTTCTTATATTTGATAGGAGCATATTTATGCGCCTTAGTTAGTTAGTTCTTATGCTTTTATGTTGTGTTTTCTTAGTTAAGTTAGTCTTTTAAGCTATTTTCATGTGTTTTCAGGTTTTAAGGACAAAGTAAGCAAAAAGATGCAATGTGGAGCATTTTGGAGCAAAATTGAGCTAGAATGGAGCTCATGCATGTGGAGCACAAAGAATGGACGAATTTGAAGGATTGAAGAAGCTAGGAATGTGTTTCAAAGTCGAAGACTTGAAGATGCAAAGTTTCCTAATTGAAGTGGGAAAGTGCTTAATTGAAGATGAAATCCTAGTCAAGCATGGATTCCTAGTTGAAGAAGGATTCCTAGTTGAAGAATGATTCCTAAGTGAAGTTGGATTCCTAGAAGATTGAAGTTTCCTACTCAAACAAGGTTTCCTACTTGAAGAAGGGAAGTTAAAGCCAAAGAATCAGCTCAAGTGAAGAAACCTTATCCAAAACATTATCCATAATCTTATCCTATCCTATCTTATCCTAATCCTAATCTACCTATATTTCAGCTACAAAAGGGATTTCTTTTCCTATTTGGAGACTTAAAACCTGATTTCTAGAAGCCTTATCCCTTCCTACAAAGGTGTTGCACCTTATCCCTTGTTTTTCTAGAAATCAGCCACAAAACAACCTTTCTAGAAGGCCTTATCCCTTGTCCTACAAAAGTGACGCCCCAAACCTTTCTAGAACTTCTAGAAACCTGATTATTCCTTTCCCCCTTGGTTTTTAAAAGCCTTAGCCTTTTCCTTCAAGGATTGTGTGTTATTATCCTATACAAATTGGGCCTTTCAATCCTTTTCCTTTGCTACATAGGGGCTGCGAATTTCAGCCTATAAATACCATCCTTTGCTGCACCATTTAGACACCATCCTCTACCATAATTTACTACACCATTCACCCTCATTGTGCCGTGAGTTTTGCGAGGAGAAGAAGGAAGAAATCTGGAGCCATGCTTGCCATTCAAGAAGCTTGGATTGTTGGAGCGTTTCTAGGTGTTTTCTATCTTTGTTTTAATGTTTAAATTTATTTATCTTTGTTTATTTGCGAACATGAGGAACTAATTTCTTTGTAGTTAGAGGGGAATTCAAAGCCATGATCGTATGTTTTATATGACTTGATTTCCTCCAGTTATGATTTCATAAATCGTGAATGTGGTTTACTTATCTATTTGATTGATAACATGTTTATGTATGTTGATTGAGGGTCGACACTTAGTTTGCATGCATGAATTTGATGCTAGAGTATAAGGGAATTTCACCTAATCGTTATTAACTTATATTCATAAATAGTAAAAGTCGCTAGTCACGATTGTGTTAAGTAAATCCTTGGCAAGAGTAACATGCGTATTCCATAGTTATGAATGTCTCGTCAATGCTTATGATTTCCATTGAACTTAATGATCTTTGATATGTGTCTCTATGATGCGTATTCCATAGTTAGGGTCCTTGATAAGAATAATTTGGTTGTAATGCGTATTCCATTCAATTCAATGAATCTAGGGAAATCTGAGAATTAATTGGTGCAATCTAGTTAATTTGGGGCATTGTCATTCATGGTTTGTCGAAAGAATAACTGGAAATCGAGTCGTATGCATATGTTTCATGTGTGGAGAAGGAACCTTCTAACTAGCCTTTCACCATCTTAATTTAAATCAATTTCGTATTTTTAAAGTTTGTTTTCAAAGTTTCTGTTTTAAAAGTTTAAATTCGTCAAAATAAAACCCCCTGTTCTTAAGTCTTGTTTTTAGAGTCAAAACTTGTTTTCTTCTAGTTGTTTGAGTCTTTTAAGTTTTATTTTCGTCCAAATCACTTGTGAGGTCTAGAATTGAGTCTTTTTTATTGTTTCTTGCTGTTTTTAGTGTTTTAAGTTAGTTTTGAGTCTATAGAGTCCAGTTTAGTGTTTTTGAGTCTTATTTGTGTTGATTAGCATCCATTCTAATCCCCGGCTAGAACGATCCCTACTTACATATACTACAATCATAGGGTTTTAATTTGAGTGTCAAGTTAATTTTCACACCATGAGCCTCTCGAGATGTTTTAGACCCCTCCTCCAAAAATATGCGATGCATGCACGTAGTAGGGCTAATTCCCTTGATGTCGGCCAATGTCCATCCAATTGCCGTTTTTACTCATTTAGCACCCTCACTAATTTACTCTCCTCTTGTGCCGTGAGTGAGGATGAAATGATGACGGGCAATGTCTCATCCTCTCCCAAGAAAACATACCTCAAGTGACTAGGCAATGGCTTAAGTTCAAGTGTGGGTGGCTGCACAACTGAGGGAAGCATTTTATTAGCCGAAACCGAACTTAAAATAGGGTCCAAAAACTTACCAGTTTGTGATGGCAATGACTCAAGGGCAGCCACCATCTCAATGATATCTTCACTAGGGGGCACGGCAATGGAATCCTCATGCATGCCGTGGGTTTCCTTGGTGGCTGTTTCAATGTTTTTCATGTTCTTTCATTGTGCAATGACCAATTCAAGTGCATCATCCTTCAAATTGTCAAAATGGTCCTGCGCTAAAGAGTCAATTATATCAATAGCAAAACATGAATGATTTTCACTAGGAAACTTCATAGAATCAGAAAGATTGAAATTAATCACTTCCCCATCAAATTCCATCGTTAAAGTGCCATTAAACACGTCAATCTTTGTTCGGGCCGTTTTCATGAATGGCCTTCCAAGGAGGATGGGTAATGAAGGGGTATGGTCCGATTCATCCATCTCAAGTACGTAGAAATCCTTCGGAAAGATCAAATGATTAACCTGCACTAAAACATCCTCCAAAACTCCCTCTGGATAGGCATTAGATCTATCGGCCAATTGTATGATTACACCATCATTTTTTAACTCTCCTAGGTTCATAGATGCATAAATTGAATATGGCATGACATTTATAGATGCACCTAAGTCTAACATGGCAGATTCAAACCTAGTATTACCAATGACACAAGGAATCGTAAAACTACCCGGATCTTTGCATTTCGGGGGCAGTTTGCGTTGCAAGATGGCTGACACGTTCTCGCCTACTTTCACAACTTCCTTGGTCGACATCCTCTTCCTCGTGGTGCAAAGTTCCTTTAAGAACTTGGCGTACCTCGGGACTTGCTTGATTGCATCCAAAAGGGGTATGTTGACTTGAACTTTCCTAAATGTCTCTAGAATGTCCTTTTCAGCTTCTTCTTTCTTTGTTTGCTTGAACCTATTTGGAAAAGGAACATTCGAAGGAAAAACATTAGTAGGAACTAGATTTGACACGTTCTTACCTCTATTGGACAGATTGGATGACTTAGGATCACATAGGGCTTGCGTCCACCTTTGCCGTGGGTGGTTTTTGTTCTTCCTCTTCAATCATCAACTCCTCCACCTTGTTAGAACGTGATTTAGAGTGTTGGGGGTCAGATCCTACGTGCTTCCCACTTCGTAAAGTTATAGCTTTTGCAGATTCGAATCCACCTTTTGGATTGACCACGGTTGAGCTAGGCAACTTGCCTTGCTCTCGAAACTGCCCCATAAACTCGGCAATTTGCCCCACTTGCTTCTCCAACTCGTCCACCTTCTTGTCCCTAGTTTGCATGCCTTGCGCCATAGAAGTTAGTAAATTAAAAATCTGATCATTATCAATAGAAGAACCTGATTTTTGGGCGGGTTGTGCTTGGGGTTGAGTTGGTGTAAACGGCTTTTGATAGAAACTCGGGGGTTGTTGCCTAAATGTGCTTTGTTGTTGGCCTTGTTGGGGTTCTCGCCATTTGAAATTTGGATGATCACGCCAACCGGGATTGTAAGTATTAGAAAATGGGTCATTCCTCGGTTGGTATTGGTTGCCAAATCCCACGGCATTAAGGGTCTCCCAACCTCCATTCTCTATCAATTGTGGGCACTTGTCCGTAAGGTGTCCTTGCATGGAGCATACGCCACAAGCTGCCACGTTTTGCACTTTTGGACCTTCCACCACCTGAGAAAGCAAAGTAGTAAGGTTAGCCATTTGATTTTGAAGTTCGGTTATGGCACTCACCTCATTCACTTGGTGTTGCCGTGGGTTGCTCCTTTGTTCAACACCTTCGTATTGTTGGGCATTCAACGCTCGATTGGAGATTAATGTCTTGGCTGCCGTGGGGGTCTTGTCCACCAAGGCTCCTCCCACCGAGGCATCTAGCATTTGACGTTCGATTGGTAGTAGCCCCTCGTAGAAGTATTGTAGAAGAAGTTCCTCTTTCATCTGATGTTGTGGACATGAAGCAACAAGAGATTTAAAACGTTCATAGTAAGTAGGAAAAGATTCACCTTCATCTTGTTGAATTCCACTTATCCTTTTTCGTAGGAGGATGACTCGAGAAGTTGGGAAAAACTTCTCCAAGAAAGCCTGTTTCATGCTCTCCCAAGATGTGACCGTTCCGGGAGCTAATTCATACAACCAATCTTTCGACTTTTCCATGAGAGAAAAGGGAAAAGCCTTCATCTTCAATATGCTCCCGTCAACATTGATTGGAGTCATGCTTGAACACACCACCTTGAACTCTTTCAAGTGCTTGTTAGGATCCTCCATGGACAACCCATGGTACTTCGGAATGTGGTGTAGCAAACTTGACTTCAACTCAAATTCCTCGGTCTTTCCTTGGGCAGTCGCAGGATATTGAATACATAGAGGTACGGCATTATCTAATCCCGAAGCCGAAAGCTCCTTGATTCTACGATTGTCTTGTGCCATGGCTTCCTCTACTTCACCCCTTAATGCCGTGGGTTCCTCTTCTTCAAACTCAACTTCGGCTTCTGAATTTGATTTTGATTCACTAGGTTTTGGATTCTTCCTTTTTCGTCTCAATTCTCGCTCAAAATCGTTGTCAAAGTCCAAGATGTGTTCACGAATCGGATGAGAACTCCGAGTCATAAACTAGTACTTAAAAACAAGAAAACAAAACAAGGTCAGAATCTGGAATTCATTAAAACAAACTGAAATAAAATAATCCAAGGGATTAGCAATGTTGCTAATCCTCGGCAACGGCGCCAAAAATTTTATGCGAAATATATAAGCACACAAATTAAACCCTCTTTTTATCAATTGTAGCAAAGTATGTAAGTAGGGATCATTCTAGGCCGGGGATTAGGAGGGATTGCCAAATCACTTGAAACTGACTCAAAACGTAAAAACAAAGTTTAAAACACTAAACTAGACTCAAAGAATGCAAAACTAAACTATAAAACACCAAAACAAACCAAAAGACTCAAACAGCAAATAAACACTCAAAACTGCCTTAAAAACACTTTCTGGGCAGTTTTGAACACCTAACACTAAATTGGACGAAATTGGGTTATGACTTGACTCAAGACACTTAAAAACACAAACTAAATTGATTTCTAACTAATCTAACACTTCAAAATAAATGGGGATTGAGTTTTGACGAAAATTGAAAACAAGAACAAACTTTGTAAATTGAACAGATTCTGAAATGAATTTGATAAAAGTGAATGGATGGAAAGCTAGCTAAGGGGTTCTTCTCCACACATGTCACACTTGCATACAAAACGATTTCCAATTGCTTCTCAATAAACCATGAATTCCCAACACCCCAGATTAACCGTGAATTGCACTAATTAACCCTCGGATTTTCCTTAAGTTATTGAATTGGATGAATTGCATACAACAACCCAAAGCATTCCCCACAATTTGGGAGAATGGTGGTGGAAGGCTGAGGCAAAGAGAGCGAATGATTTCTGGCGAAAATTCTGAATATGGAGGGGTGGTTGATGTGTTTTTGATGTAGTGTAATATGTGTAGTGTTCTTCCCTTCACTCCCTATTTATAGAAGCTCCAAAGCAAAGAATCACTCAAGTGGCTTCAATAAACAATACAAACAAAGACCAAAATGATGCAACAACAGCTAGTTTACATGCTCTTTTATCATTGTGTCTTGCCTTTAACGAAAGGCAATCATTCCTTTTTTGCTAATTCAACTCCTTTGTAGCTGTCCATGTGCCTTCATTCTTCAATTTCTGATGCATTTGCCTTGTATTCCATCCCTTTTCCACATGTACTAGCTGTTAGACAACTTTCACACACATGTTTTGCATCATTTCATCTTGCAAACATCAACTTTTGACCACTTTACACCACACACATGCTATGCATCATTTCAGCTTGCAATTATGTTTGTAGTTGCTGAAAATGTGAATACATCTTGTAAAGCAATCCAACAAATGGCATCTTTCACTTCTTTTCCTTTCAAATTGTTCCTTAGATGTATGTATCTGCACACTTCCACACTTCAACTTCATTATTCAGATTTTTGCATGTGTTGAAACCCTTTTTAAAACACCAAAAACGTCCATCCCACTTGCTCCATATGCATGCAATCCATTTTGGCCCAAAATTGCTCCAAATTGCACCAAAATGCACTTTCTTTCCAACTTTGTTATTAGGACCTACAAACACACGAAAATAGCTTAAAACACTCTTATAAGCAATAACTAACTAAGTAAATGCAAAAAAACATGTTAACTAAGTCGCATAAATATGCTCCTATCAGAGCGTAGCCATGCAAGACTCAAGGACTACGACCTAGGTATATACCAGTGAGTGGGCTTTTGGTTTTCAGTATATATATATATATACTTGGTATTTTTCCCATAAAACTTAATTAAATGGTTTTATATTTTGAAATGCCATGTCAAATGCTCTCTATGTTCGATTATGCATTAGTATGGTTATATATATTATTGCTTGACGCTGCGAACGCTCAGGAAAGCTTCAGGTGAGTATATTGATGGCAGTCATGGTAGTGAGTATAATTGTGTTGAGATGTATTTAGAGCTTATTTGTAACATCCCACATCACTCAGGGTAGTGAATCCTCTAAGTTTTATATGTATATTCACATCTCTACCTAGCATGTTTTGGGAGCTCATTGGCTTTGGGTTCCGTATGAACTCCGAAGTTAAGCGAGAAAAGGGCCAGAGCATTTCTAGGATGGGTGACCCACTGGGAAGTTCTGCTCGCGTGAGTTCCTAGAAAAAAAACCGTGAGGGTGTGGTCGGGGCCCAAAGCGGACAATATCATGCTACGGCAGAGTCGAGCTCGGGATGTGGTGGGAGCACAGGTCGAGATGTGACAATTTGGTATCAAAGCCAATCCCTGGCTGGAAGTGTGCCGACGAGGACGTCAGGCCCCTAAGGGGGTGGATTGTAACATCCCACATCGCTCAGGGGAGTGAATCCTCTAAGCATTATATGTATATTCACATCTCTACCTAGCACGAGGCCTTTTGGGATCTCACTGGCTTTGGGTTCCATAGGAACTCCGAAGTTAAGCGAGAAAATGGCCAGAGCATTCCCAGTATGGGTGACCCACTGGGAAGTTCTGCTCGCGTGAGTTCCCAGAAACAAAACTATGAGGGCGTGCTCGGGGCCCAAAGCAGACAATATTTGTGCTACGGCAGAGTCGAGCTAGGAATGTGGTGGGAGCCCGAGCTGAGATGTGACAATTTGGTATCAAAGTATAAGTTGGGCAGTATTGCGTTCATCAGTTCTCGAGTCTTAGTTCACGAGTCTAATGTTTGAATCTTGCCACCTCGTCGAAAACGGAAAATATGTTAGTTGTTCCTAAGTTTTGGACAAAATTGATGACTTATCGATCTTTAAAAGATCATTTTGGGCGAGTGTCTCGAGATTATAATCAATGAACTATTCTGCCAAGTAAAGGTGTGGAATTGAGACTAGTTGATGGCCCTAACGTGGGGTTAATGTATAATTATTGGTGTATCGCCAGGGATTTATGGATCAAGCTGATGCGAAATATATAAGCACACAAATTAAACCCTCTTTTTATCAATTGTAGCAAGTATGTAAGTAGGGATCGTTCTAGGCCGGGGATTAGGAGGGATTGCCAAATCACTTGAAAACTAACTCAAAACTTAAAAACAAAGTTTAAAACACTAAACTAGACTCAAAGAATGCAAAACTAAACCTTAAAACACTAAGACAAACCAAAAGACTCAAAACAGCAAACAAACACACAAAACTGCTTTAAAACCACTTTCTGGGCAGTTTTGAGCACTAGGGAAGAATTTGGACGAAAATTGGTTCTAACTTGACTCAAGACTCTTAAAAACACAAACTAAATCACTTTCTAACTAATATGACACTTGAAACTAAAGGGGGAATTGGTTTTGACGAATTTAAAAATAAAACAAGAACTTGTAAAACAAAACAGGTTTTAAAACGAATTTGGGTTAAATGGATAGATGGAAGGCTAGCTAAGGGGTTCATCTCCACACATGTTATACTTGTATTCAAAACGATCTCTAATTGCAATTCAATAAACCATGAATACTCAACACTCCAAGTTAATTAGGTCCGCTTAAATTAACTCTCAGATTTCCCTTATGTCAATGAATTGGACGGAAAATTCGCATCGCAATCAAATTATTCTTCAAAAGTTCTTTATATGAAAGCGCATAATAAAGATACAATCAAAGATCATTACGTTCAATGGAAATCATAAGTGTTGACGAGGCATTCGTAACTATGAAAGCGCATGAAACTTATGCCAAGAATTTACTTAACACGATTGTGATCAACAACCTTTACTACTTGTGAATATAAGTTCATAACGATTAAGTGAAACTCCCTTATATCCTAGCATCAAATTCATGCATGCAAATTAAGTGTCGACCCTCAACCAACATACACAAATTAGTTTTAATTCTTGTAGATAAGCAAATTGAATTCATAATTCATGAAACGCAATTAGAAGTAATTAAATCATATAGCAAGCATAAACATGGTTTCAAATCCCCCCTAGCCAAGGGGGGTTTAGTTCCTCATACTCGCAAAGCAAAGATACATAAATTTAGACATTAAAATCAAAGATAGAAAACACCTAGAATGCTCCAACTTGGACAGCAGGTGCATCAATGGATTTCCCTTCCTCCTTGCTGCGGCATGATGCTTGTGGACAGGTTTTTGGGTGGATTTATGGTGTAGAATGGATAGGGAAGGGTGTGGAAGGGTTTAGGGTTGATAGGTGGTGCGGCTAAGGGTGATATGTGGCAGAAATTTGGGAGTATGGTGGTGGAAGGGTGCGGCAAAGATGAGGGCAGATTTCTGGCGTGATTTTTGAATGTGAGAGGTGGTCAGTTCGGCCAAGGCTTAATATGAGTATTTATAGGCACTTAAAACCTTAGGTAAATCAGATATGGACTTGAATAACCCAAATCCACAAGGAAATAGGCTTAGAAATCAGAATCCACAAGGGAAAAGGCCTCCTAGGTGAGGCAGATTAGATGGGGGAAGGATTGGCTTTCTAGAATGCCTTGCAAGGCAAGGAAAAGGGTTTCTAGAAGGGCTTAGGTGCGGCATGGTTTGAATGTGAAGGGATAGGGCTTCTAGAAACCCTCCAATGCAAGGAAAGTGCATGGCACCATCTAGAATAAGGACAAGGTGTCCTAAAGTGTTTGGGACTCCTCTTTCTTCTTGGAAACCTTTTCCTTCTTCAACTTGGAATACTTCTTTGTTGCTGAAAATCAAAGCCAATTAGGGTTCACTTTCCTACTCCAAGTAGGAAACCTTGTTTGAGTAGGAAACTTCATTCGTCTGGGAATCCATCTTCAATTAGGAATCCTTGATTGATTAGGACTCCTTCTTGGACTAGGATTTCATCTTCAATTTGGCTCTTTTCCTACTTCAACTAGGAATCCTTGCTCAAGTAGGAATCATCATCTTCAAATCTTCATTTTCGTCCAAACCCTTGGCTCCAAATATGTGATATCCAATCCAAGCTCCATTTTGCTCCAAAAGGCTCCAAATTGCATCTTTTTATGTAATATGCCTTTAAAACCTGAAAACACAAGAAACTAGCTTAAAAGACTACTTTAAACTAAGAAAACATAACGAAAATGCATAAGAACTAGTTAACTAAGGCGCATAAATATGCCCCTATCACAAGCTCATCACTATTGTTAACCGTCATTATTAAACCTTTTGAGAGTAGAAATCAAAAATAGTTTTGATTCCTTGGCAATATCCGGGAGAATACCACCATTCCATTTTTTTCGTACTACATTAGTTTTCTTGCATCTTTCCGCACAAATCCTATTTTAAATTGGTGGTCTATGTAGTAAACTTTTGAAACTTAGAGTATTTTCGTGAAGCATGTTAAATCCATAGTAGTCTCATCAATGTATAGAACCATTTGGAATGAACTATTTTATCCGTGATTTAAAGTTAGCAATTATCATCTTTGCTTGGAAGTCGAATAACATTTCTCTGTGAAGAACGTGTCCAAAATCTTTATCAACCTTAGAACTTCTTTAATACACTCACTTTTTGGAACGGACTAAGTTCAGACAGTGGTAGTAAAACAATTTAATCAGCAACTATGAGTACACTATAGTGTATCTTCCGGTTGTACGAAAAGGACATATTTACTTTTGAACACTTTCAGCTGGTGCTATTCTATTTTAGTTGGAAAATATGAGTATCAATATGGAGTTGCCTTTAACCTATCAAGAAATGGTTTGAATGATTGTAATCATTTTGTTATATGAATGGAGTTGGGAAGTATCATTATACACTTTCAGTTCGAAGTATTTTGTATGTGTAGAGAAAGTGAAAATCAATAATCGTGATGCTGAACCAATGTTATGCTCATGTGGTGTTCCAATTAGTGGTATTTATACTTCATCGTATGGCATGTTTCATTTCTTACCAAATAATTCTATCGTTATTCTTCTGCCGTTAATATTGATCCTTTTGAGATTGGAAATTTCAGCTAGTTTTGATTTTTGGTAGTATCTGTTAGAATATCGCCTATTAGAATTCCTGCGAAGTCTATTCTTGTCAAGATTCTAGAACTGTCATGCGCAACGATGGTTCTAAAGTAGTAGCAATCGACGGAAGAACATTTTGGGGAAATTACTTTTGGTCCCTAGTAGTTTTAATAATTTGTGATGTTACTTTTTGATCATCAAGAAACTTTGTTAGTTCATTCTTAAATTCGACTGATAGGAGCATATTTATGCGACTTAGTTAGCTTGTTTTGTTGCAATTATGTTGTTAGTTCATAGTTATTTATGTATTTTAAGTTATTTTCGTGTGTTTGTAGGTTCAAAGGGCTAAAGTAGCAAGAAAGTGCATTTTGGTGCCTTTTGGAGCATTTTTGGGCTTGGAATGGATAACACATGTTTGGAGAAGAAGGATGGACGAAATTGAAGACCAAAGGAGGTTAGGAATGAGCAAAGAGATGAAGGAAATAAATTCAAGGCAAAAGAAGACAAGGAAACTCAGCAAGAAAAGAGGAAACATTAAGTCAAATTACCTTATTTTGACTTAACCTTTCCTAATCCTAAATTACAAAGGTTCCAGCCACAAGGAGAGTTCCCAAAGATGTTAGGACACCTAATGTAAGGTTCTAGAAGACCTAATCCCAGTAACAAAGGGATGCCACACCACCTTTCCCTTTCCCTTTCCCTTGTCGTGCAAGGCATCCACTTTCCTTCCCTTTTCCTTGTTGCACATTCCCTTTCCTCTTTCCTAAACCCTTGCCGCATATCCTCTTTCCCTTTTCCCTTGGATTCTGATTTGACTTAGCCTTTTTCCTTATGGATTTAGAGTTAAAATCCTTCTACAATAATTAAAACTTAATTATTCCTTTCCCTTTATTTTATGCCGCACCCTAGCCTTAACTCCCTAGGGTTTCGACATACTTTGCTTTAAATAAAAGCTCTTGCCGCACCATTCAGGGGATCCATTCACAATCATTCACACTTTCAGCCATTCTTCCATACAATTCATCAATTCAACCTTCACCCACACCTTGTGCCGCAGCAAAGAAGAAGAAGGAGCAGCCTTGGATGTATTGGCTATTCAAGTTGGATTGCTGGACGTTCTTAGGTGCAATCTATCTTAGTTCTCAATGTTTAATTTAAATTCTCTTTGTTTTGTTGTGAACATGAGAGGCTAAACTCGTTTTAGCTAGAGGAGACTTTGAAACCATGATTATATATGCAATATGAGTTGGTTATTTCCCGTTATAATTTTGTGAATTGTGAATGCAATTGACTTAATTGTTTGATTCAGAACTTATTCTTGTGTGTTTATTAAGGAGGCCTACTTAGTTTGCATGCATGAATTTGATGCTAGGATATAAGGGAGTTTCACATAATCGTTACAAACTTATATTCACAAGTAGTGAAGGTCGCTGTGTTGGAAGTATGCCCACAAAGCCACTCATTTGATGTAATAGCTTTTGGAATACTTATTGTATTAAACTATTATATGTTTAATGAAGGGCAAAGCTTATTGTTAATCACTATTTATTGTATCATGTGTTTAAACAATAAGGGAATCCAAGGAATGTATTTGATCTAAGAGAGAAGTGATTTAAATAAGTTTGATTAACGAGACCTTTCTCTTATGTTCATTCCTAAAACGTTCCTAGCCATAGGATTGCCAATTGGGCATTGACAATCCGCTAAGGTTAGTATGTGTTATGTCAACTCAAGCGTGAGTATGGTCTCAAGTCATTTAGTGTTGGACATTAAGACAAACACATAGGTGCTTGAAAGAGTAATCGAGTACACTGAACAACGATCAAAAGAGAGTTCGAACATACATGTCATGTAAGAACTCGTAAGTTGTAATATGCAAAGTAGTCATTTGACCCGAGGCATCATAGATGTCTAATAGTTAGGTCCTTGATCTTTGATCATGTCAAAGGTGATAGGAGCATATTTATGCGACTTAGTTGGCTTGTTCTTGTGCATTTATGTCGTGTTTCCTTAGTTATTTTAATGTTTAAAGTCATTTTCGTGTGTTTTCAGATTTTATGGACAAAGTAGGCAAGAAGATGCATTTTGGGGCATTTTGGAGCAAAATGGAGCTTGGAATGCATAGCTTGGAATGCATGTCACATATTTGGGCCAAAGTGGATGGACGAATTTGAGAACTAAAGAGGCCAAGAATGTGAAGAATTATGGTCCAAAAGATGAAGAACTCAGCCCAAAAATTTGTCACCCCAACTTGCCTTCATTGCCATGCAAAATAACATAGAATTCCCTTTGGATTCCCATGCCATGCTTGATCACTCTTGTCCCCTACATAATTTTTGATTTCATGCTTCAATTCATTTAATTATTACACTTAATTGCTTGATACCTCTTGTTCCCTTCACCCACAAAATTTTATACAACTTTCACAACCATAACATGCACCAATTGATGCTCCATCATTCACATTTGGAATCCCATGCCTTGTGTACCACATGTTGCTGCACCTTTGACCCATTTATTGACACATTTTCACCTCCCTTTCCATCTCTATGCAATGTACACAATCATTCATGCCCCCTAACTACAAGACCACTCCATTTTACCCTTCACACTTTGCATCATCACTTCATTTTCACCCTTGGACCATTGCACACCACATACACTCTTTGCCATGCATTCTCCCTAGCCTAACCTGATTCTCTAAGGTTTTTGGGGCCTATATATACATGTTTACACCCCTTGGCAAAGGGTTCACACTCTCATATTCACCATTCATCACAGAAATTCGTCCACACTCACCCTAGGTAGCAAAACACCCCAAAAACACCATTCTAGTGCCTAGAAAACATAACAGCCACTCCACCTCCTTCCACCCTCTTTGCCTAGTTCTCCACCACCCTCCAACCCTCAAACACTCCTCCACACTTACCCTAAACCTTTCCATACCATTCCCCATCCATTCTACATCATAAAACTACCCAAAAATCCGTCCACAAAGCAATCTGCCGCAAGCAAGCAAAGGAGAATTCTTGGATGCACTTGCTACCCAAGTTGGAGCATTTTAGGTGTTTTCTTTCCTTTGATTTTAATGTCTAATTTTATGTATCTTTGCTTTGTGAGTATGAGGAACTAAACCCCTCTTAGTTAGGGGGTGATTCGAAACCATGTTCATACTTGCAATATGATTTGATTACATCCAGTTGTGATTCATAAGTTGTGAATTCAATTTACTTATCCGATTGTATAAAAAATGATTTGTGTATGTTGGTTGAGAGTGCACGCTTAATTTTCATGCATGAATTTAACGCTAGAATATAAGGGAGTTTCACCTAATCGTTATGAACTTATATTCACAAGTAGTGAAGGTTGCTAGTCACAATCACGTTAAGTAAATTCTTGGCATAAGTTTCATGCAAATCATAGTAACGAGTGCCTCGTCAATGCTTATGTTTTTCATAGAACTTAATGATTTTTGCTTGTATCTCTATTATGCAATTCATGTAGGGAACTTGTAGGGAATGTTTTGGGTTGTCGTATGCAATCATCCAATCCAATAACTTGTGGAAAAACCGAGGGTTAATTAGTGCAATTCACGGTTAATTTGGGGCGTTGAGTATTCATAGCTTATCGAAAAGCAACTGGAAATGATTTTGTATGCAAGTGTGACATGTGTGGAGAAGAACCTCCTAGCTAGCCTTCCATCCATAAGTTTCATTCAAATTCATTTTACAATCTGTTTTGATTCACTTAAATTTGTCTAAGAATTTGTTTACTTTGTTCTTGTCTTAATTTAATTATTTTCGTCCAAAATCAACCCCATCTTATTTCTTTGAGTCATATTAATTAGAACTTGTCTTAGATTATGTTTTTAAGTGTTTTAGTTCATTAGAAAACCAAAATTCGTCCAAGTTTGTGTTAGAGTCCCAAAACTGCCCAGATTGTGTGTTTAAGGTAGTTTTGAGTGTTTAGGGGCTGTTTTGAGTCTTTTGGTTTGTTTTAGTGTTTTAAAGTATAGTTTTGCATTCTTTGAGTCTAGTTAGTGTTTTAAACTTTGTTTTTACGTTTTCAAGTCAGTTTCCAAGTGATTTAGCAATCCCTCCTAATCCCCGCCCTAGAACGATCCCTACTTACATACTTTACTACAATTGATAAAAAGAGGGTTTAATTTGTGTGCTTATATATTTCGCATCAAATTTTTGGCGCCGTTTGATGTGAAAATTATGTTGACACACAAATTAAACCCTCTTGTTGACAATTGTAGTATGGATAAGTAGGGATCGTTCTTAAACCGGGGATTATGAGGGATTGCTAAAACACTCTTAACTGACTCAAATATGTAAAACAAGGTTTAAAACACTCAACTAGACTCAAAGAATGCAAAACTAAACTCTAAAACACTAAAACAAATCAAAAGACTCAAAACAGCACCAAAAACACTCAAAACTGCCTTAAAACACTTTCTGGGCAGTTTTGGGACTCTAATGCAAGCTTGAACGAATTTTGGTTTCCTAATGACCTAAAACACTTAAAAACATAATCTAAGACAAGTTCTAACTAATATGACTCAAAGAAATAAAGTGGGGTTGATTTTGGACGAATTTAAATTAAATGGCAGATTGTAAAGAAAACAGATTGTAAGACAAAATTGTGATGAATCAATGGATGATGGAATAGCTAAGGGGTTCTTCTCCACACATGAAATATATGCAACATAAATCAATTTCCAGTTATCAATTCAATAAGTTATGAACCTCGACACTCCAAGTTAATTAGGTCCGCTTAAATTAACCTTCAGATTTCCCTAGAATCATTGAATTGGATGAATATGCATCGCAAACAAATTATTCCTAACAAGTTCTCTATATGAACAGCATGATAAAGATACAAGTTAGAATCATTACGTTCTTTGGAAATCATAAGCATTGACAAGGCATTCGTAACTATGAAAAGCATGATACTCTTGCCAGGAATCTACTTAACACGATCGTGACTAGCGATCTTCACTACTTGCGAATATAAATTCATAACGATTAGGTGAAACAAACTTATATCCTAGCACCAAATTCAAGCATGCAAATTAAGCGTGCACTCTCAATCAACATACAAGAATAAGTTCTAAATCAAACGGTTAAGCAAATTGTATTCACGACTTATGCAACGATAACTGAAAGGAATCAACTTATTTCACATATATAATCATGGTTTTGAATCCCCCCCTAGCCAAGGGGGGTTTTAGTTCCTCATACTCACAAAGCAAAGATACATAAAATTAGAAATTAAAATCCAAAGAAAGAAAACACCTAGAACGCTCCAACTTGGCAGCAAGATCATCAACGATTTCTCCTTCCTCCTTGTTGCGGCAGAGAAGTTTAGAACAGGTTTTGGGTGGTATTTAGGGTCTAGAATGGATGGGGAATGGTAGGGAACGGTTTAGGGTTGATGAGTGGTGCGGCTAGGGTTGTTTTTGGGCAGAAATTATGGACTATGGTGATGAAAAGGTGCGGCAGAGAGCAAGGAACAAATTCTGGCGTGAATGATGTGAATGGGAGATGGTGTTCGGCCAAGGGTTTAGAATGTGTATAAATAGGCATCCAAAACCCTAGGGCAATCAGATTAGGGCCTCTAAAACCCAAACCCATCAGAAATTAGGTTAAAACAATTAGATTTTTAGTGGGAATAAGGCCTAAGGTGCGGCTAGGGTTAGGGTTAGAGATGGGCCTTCTAGAATGCCTTGCAAGGCAAGGAAATCAGATATTCTAGAGGCCTAGGTGCGGCTAGGGTTAGGGGAAAAGGATAGGTCATCTAAAAGCCCAAAGCCAAGGATAGAAACTCTCAAAAATGGAAACCTCCAAGAATAGAAACTTCCAACTTTAGAAACTTTGGTTTCCAATTCTGAATTCTTTGTTCTTCACTTTCATTTCTTCATTTCTTAAGCTCCTTTGACCTTCAAACTCGTCCATTCCTTGTGCTCCAAGCATGTACTTTCCAATCTAAGCTCCATTTTGCTCCGAAAGGCTCCAATTTGCATCCTTTTATGTAATATGCCCTTAAACCTAAAAACATATGAAACTAGCTTAAAAGAATAAACTAAGAAAACATAACGAAAATGCATAAGAACTAGTTAACTAAGGTGCATAAATATGCTCCTATCACCGCTGCTCAAGGTAAAACCGAAGAGTTCGAGTTAAAGTCAAGTTTGCTCACCACATTCCAAAGTTCCATGGGCTGTCCATGGAGGATCCGAACAAACATTTGAAAGAATTTGAAGTGGTGTGCTCAAGTATGACTCCGGTTACCGTTGACGGAAGTATTTTAAAGATGAAGGCTTTTCCATTCTCTTTAATGGACAAAGCCAAGGATTGGTTATACGAGTTGGCTCCCGGTACAGTTACATCTTGGGAGAGTATGAAGAGGGCGTTTCTGGAGAAGTTTTTCCGAACTTCTCGCATCATTCTTCTTCGTAAAAAAATAAGTGGAATTCAACAAGATGAAGGTGAGTCTTTTCCTACATATTATGAACGATTTAAATCACTTGTTGCTTCTTGTCCACAGCATCAGATGAAGGAGGAATTGCTTTTGCAATACTTCTACGAAGGGCTCCTACCACTAGAACGTCAAATGCTCGATGCCTCGGCGGGTGGAGCATTGGTAGACAAAACGCCCATGGCTGCAAAAATCTTGATTGCTAATCGAGCATTGAACGCTCAACAATACGAGGGTGTAGGCCAAAGAGGACCCCCACGGCAACAAGTGCATGAGGTAAGTTCCACTTCCAATATTCAATCTCAGTTAGCTAATCTTACTTCTCTTGTTTCACAGATGGCCGAGGGAATGAAGATTCAAGGACCCATGGTGTGTGGCGTATGTTCTATCCAAGGACATGCATCCGAAAAGTGTCCTCAACTCATTGATAATGGTGGATGGGAGAGCGCTAATGCCATTGGGTTTCAAAGCCAAAATCAGCCAAGACATGATCCATATTCCAACACGTATAATCCGGGGTGGAGAGACCATCCAAACTTCAAATGGAGAGAGCCATAACAAGCCCAACCACAAGGAGGCTTTAGGCAACAACCCCCGGGCTTCTACAACAAACCATACGCACCCCTTCAATTCCAACCACAATCTGCCCCAAATACTTCAAGTAATGCTTTGGATAATGATACACTTGTTAAGTTACTAACCACTTTGACTAATGGGCAGGAAAATCAAAACAAAAGGGTGGACCAACTAGAGAAACAAATGGGACAGATTGCCGAGGTTGTTGGGCAGATTAGAGACCAAGGAAGGCTCCCTAGTTCTACCATTCCAAATCCAAAGGGAGGGTTTGAATCAGCCAAAGCAATCACCCTAAGAAGTGGTAAGGAGGTTGGGGTAGGTTCTTCATCAAAAACAGGTCCCAAAGAGGATGAAATGTTGCAAATGGAAGAGGAGGAATCAAGCCCACCCACGGCAAGGATGGACACACCTGTGCCGCAAGTGTCCATGGCCCCCATGGCTCCAAATCTGTCCAATTCATCCAATAAGGGTAAGAATGTGTTAAATTCAATTCCGACTAATGTTTTTCCTTTGAATGTCCCCTTTCCTAGCAGATTTTTGCAATCAAAGAACGAAGAGGAGGAAAAAGATGTTCTAGAGACATTTAGAAAGGTGCATGTCAACATTCCCCTCCTTGATGCCATAAAGCAAATCCCGAAGTATGCCAAGTGTTTAAAGAAGCTTTGTACAACAAAGAAACGTGTCCGGGAGAAAGAGGTGGTACATGTAAGTGAGAATGTCTCCGCCATCTTGCAACATAAACTACCCCCCAAATGCAAAGATCCGGGGAGTTTTACAATTCCGTGTGTCATTGGTAATACCCGTTTCAAATCTGCCATGCTTAATTTAGGTGCTTCTATAAATGTTATGCCATATTCCATTTATGCATCTATGAACTTAGGAGCATTGAAAAATGATGGTGTAATCATACAATTGGCCGATAGATCTAACGCTTATCCAAAGGGAGTTTTGGAAGACGTTTTAGTGCAGGTTGATCATTTAATCTTCCCGGCGGATTTCTATGTCCTCGAAATGGATGAATCGGACCATGCCCCTTCATTGCCGATCCTCCTTGGAAGGCCATTCATGAAAACGGCTCAAACGAAGATTGATGTGGCCAAAGGATTAGTCACTATGGCATTTGGTGGTGACATGATTAGTTTTAAAATTTCTGAATCCATTGAGACTCCTAATGTTGTTCATTCTTGTTGTGCCATTGATAAAATTGAAAAGATAGGACCGGACCGTTCAGCACCAAGCACAAAGGATGCATCAACAACCATGCAAGACAAGGGAATTGGAGTGGAGTACAAAGACCATGCGGCCACTGCCCTCACAGTGCTCAAATTGGCCGAAAGCACCATGGGGAAGAATGTTCACATTGCTGCCACTTCATCACATCACATAGGTAAGCCACCTAATCCAAATCCAATTCCCATTAAAGTTGATAGGTGGTTCCCTTCTTTGGTGCAGATACCCAAGCAGATCCCCGACGGTGGGCACATGAACGTGAACCTTAGGCAACACAACGCACCCAACAACAAACATCACTATCCATTTCCGTTCAAGGATGCAATGTATGAGAGCTTTGTAGAACATGATGTGGAGAAGACAACCCACTATGCCGTGGGTTCCCATGAAGGTTGTCAAGGTGTTCATCGTCCGGCTGGAAGACGTTAAAGCAAGCGCTTTAAGGGAGGCAACCCATTTATTCTGCTTGATTGTCAATTTTATTACTTGTTTAATTATTTTTGGTTATGATTTTCTATTTTGAAACATTAACAATTATGCAAAGGATTTTAACATTAAACTTCGTGGAAATGAACAGCAAACTGGGAAATAAAGAAACATAGCATAATACAAGAGGGAGCCTTCACAAAGGCTGCTTGGGAGAGGTCGCAGTAGTCGGCGGAGTTGCAGTAGTCGGCGGAGTCTCAGCAGTCGGTGGGGACACGGAAGGAGGAGGTATCGGAGGTTGATCAGTTGAAGCTTCACTACGCGGTGCCACCCCAGAAGACGAAGGCAGATGCTGTTGGAACAAACCCACAAACCTCCGGTGATCAAGTAAAATCTGACCATCAGTTTCCTGCAGCTGGTCAATTTTCCTTTTCATGTTTGTGGCATAATTGTGTGCAAGCTTGTGCAATTGTTTATTTTCATGCTTGAGTCCTCTAATCTCCTCTTTGAGACTCTGTATTTCAGCCACCAACGATTCAACGTGACGGGTTCGAGCAAATAGGCGTTGGGCCATGTTGGACACAGAACCCGCACACTGCACGCTAAGAGCCAGAGACTCCTTAACCGCCAATTCATCAGACCGTCTAGTGAGCAGTCTGTTATCTCTGGGGGTGACAAGGTTCTGAGCCACCACCGCTGCGGTCATGTCATTTTTCATCACCGAATCCCTAACGGTGAAAGGACCAGTAGGGGATATGAGGGACGGGCCCCATATGTTGTCTGGAGAAGGAGGGGCTACTCCTTCACCAAGGTTCAAGTCAAAACGATGGTCGGAAGGGCCAGACATTTTTCAGAGGTGTTAAAGAAAGAGGAGATCGGACAAGTCAAGATTGTAGAAGTGCAAAACGGGAGTTTTTACAGGCAGAAATTCAAGAGTGCTTTGAACGTCCTGCATACCTCTATAAAAATCAGCACGCGATGGGATTTCAGAGATCGAAAAGGTGAGCTCAGAAATCGAAGAAGCCATTCGGAGATCGAAGAGGCGCCAGCTTTCTCAAAAGTTGGGCTTGCTCACAAACCACCAATTCCAGATACCGAAGAGTGTCAACTGTCTCAGCCTCGTCAGCACCCATCACACGCAACTCAGCTTTGCAAAAATTATGGGCAGTCTGTCGAAGCACCGATTCCAACCATCTGTCTCTCTCAGCCTCGTCAGCACTTGTCACATGCAATCTATGCCCTCAACGAAGCTCAGAACTCGAAGCGTAAATTCCGGATATTAAAGAGGCCTCTGCTTTATCGAGACGTGTCAGCATCTGTCAATTTGCACATCTGCGTTGCGTAAATCAAGCGCAATCTGTCGAAAATTTTTGGAGAAGCAGAATGCACGTGAAAACTACTGTTAAATTATC
This sequence comes from Malus domestica, assembly GCF_042453785.1. Lineage (NCBI taxonomy): Eukaryota > Viridiplantae > Streptophyta > Magnoliopsida > Rosales > Rosaceae > Malus > Malus domestica. The sequence continues at coordinate 22,564,300 of NC_091671.1, read as the reverse complement.
CCAGGCTTGCCGACACGAGTAATGGAACAATGCCTTCCCAGCCATTAAGAAAATTCTATAAATGCTGAACTTCAAAGTGAAGCAGTCTCACCCAACTTTCAGCCTCACTTAACCCTTCATCCTCTCTGAAATGGCTTTCCAACAAACCCTCTCAAGTCACTCTGTATTTTTCATCCCCTGGGATACCCCTGCAAATAACCCATCCAAAGCACAAGTATTTCATATCATAAACGTTGAGAGCACGAGTATCTCATATCATGCTTTCTCCCTGTCCTTTCTCCAGCCAGCACCTGCTCTCGAGTACTCATCATCTTATGCTTCCGCTTCGTCTCTCACGTATAAGGGAAGTGAAGATGATACCTCAAAGCATGTGGAGACAACGTGCTGATTCATCCTCAACTAGGGACAAGGAGAAAGAAAGCAAGAGGTGGGCACTTGGAAAGATTGAAGAAAGAAACAGACCAACACCTTTACCTCGTGCCCGCCCGTCATGCAGAAGAAACAAGCAGAGAAGAATGCAGCTTGTACAATCAACCCAGCACAAGGAGTCTGAGATGAAGAACTAAAGAAGCTGCCACATCTGCTTGGAGAACAAATAAGGAACTGCAACATCACCAAAGAGCAAAGCTTCGCTGTACAATTCCAATCCAGTTCAAGATCAAAGCTGTGGAAAGTCAACAAGATCAACTATCTCCAAAACCAGATTTGCGTTCTTAAACTCTACTCTGTCTGGTTTTTACTTTGCCATATTTGTCATGTTTATTTGTCGTTTGTTATTTGCTTGTTTTTGTGTGAGTATATGCTTGAAACATTGAGGACAATGTTTGATTTAAGTGTGGGGGGGGTAACTAGTGTTTTGCATAAAATTCGTAGAAAATTATCACCCATTACTTCTAGTGTTGTTCCTTGCTGTTTTAAGTATTTTTTAAGCTGTTTTGGAGTGTTTCAGTGTGTTTTGACATAAAAATCCGAAAATTCATAAAAATTTGAAAAATTGTTTTTGAAAATCCCAAAAAGAGTTGTTTTTGTGTGCTTATTTGTGTCTTAGGGTACCTTCCAACACAATGATGAGGATTCGGTTTGTAATTGCATGACTGTTAAAGAGAGTTATAAACATGGATGAAAGTTTGATTTACTCTTTATTTATGCGTGGTTGTGGTTATAACTTATGAAATCACATGTAATCATAAAAGAAAAAAATTAGTTTTTGTAACACGTTATTTGGAGAGTTGATAATCTGTGCATTATTGTTTTCTAAAGTCGTTGCATGATCTCATTTTTCTTTGCTTGGTTACTACTTAGAAGGCGTTTCATCATTTAGTTCCAAATGCTAGAACTCATGCCCATTTCATTCAAAGTATGATATTGATTTGCATAACACATATTCAAGATGAAGTTGTGTAGTTACCACCACCAAAGCCAAACTGCCATGTATCCCATATCGTTATATGTTTAATACCCCATTGAGCCTTAATAGCCTACATTCTTTGTTAAACCACATTATCCTTACCTAGCCTAGTTTAGGACCATCCATACCCTTGTTCTTGAAGCATAGTAAAGCATGATTCAAATTGAATTTCTTTTGATTAATGTATGGCAGAAAACAAGTGTGGGGGAAGTGTGAGTTATTATGCTTGTTGAAAAGAAAAGAAGAGTTGAAAAAAAAAAAAAGGGAGTTGAAAAATATGCGAAAAAGAGTTTTAAAGTGCTGCTTGTTGAAGAAAGGGTCCAAAACATAGAATTCGGCCCTAAATATTGCTTGAATTTTCCCTTCGTGTCTAAAAGCTGATTTCTGCAATCTAAGTGAATTCTAAGTTTCAATTTCATTACTTTACTTGCTATTGCTTTAAGAACGATTGTTATCCTTATCCTTCACTTGTTAGCCATCACCCCAAGCCCCGTTACAACCCTTAACTTCATCTTGAGTGTCATGCGTTTCAATATGTGGAGTTTGAAATTCATATGAACATATGGTGTCACTGGTTCTCGCATCTAAGTAGTAGCATTCCATTCATGAGATCATATCTAAACATGCTTATTAACTCCAGAAATTGCTTTCTTTGTGATACATATATGTGAGCGTTCGTTTTCATATCTACATCAATCTTCTCACATATAACTAGTATAGGGTGTGTAGTTAGAAAATCTGAGTGAAAATTGAGTGCATATCTTGTAAGGAATTGAGTGATTTCTCTAAGGCATGTTACTACATCAAAAACATTATTTTAATCGATTAATTGTGAACAAGTAAGTGGTGACTATGATTAAGTACGTGCTTAAGTGTGAAGATGACTCAAATCTGTGGGGATAATAATTTTTAACATGTCATGTGCATTGGAAATCCCTGAGGCAAATGTTGGAAGGTTGAGGTTGTGTTTTTTTTTACTTTGTTTCGTTTTATCTCTTTGTTTTGCTCGAGGACTAGCAAAAGCTAAGTGTGGGGGAATTTGATAGGAGCATATTTATGCGACTTAGTTGGTTTGTTCTTGTGCATTTATGTCGTGTTTCCTTAGTTATTTTAATGTTTAAAGTCATTTTCGTGTGTTTTCAGATTTTATGGACAAAGTAGGCAAGAAGATGCATTTTGGAGCATTTTGGAGCAAAATGGAGCTTGGAATGCATGTCACATATTTGGGCCAAAGTGGATGGACGAATTTGAGAACTAAAGAGGCCAAAAATGTGAAGAATTATGGTCCAAAAGATGAAGAACTCAGCCCAAAAATTTGTCACCCCAACTTGCCTTCATTGCCATGCAAAATAACATAGAATTCCCTTTGGATTCCCATGCCATGCTTGATCACTCTTGTCCCCTACATAATTTCTGATTTCATGCTTCAATTCATTTAATTATTACACTTAATTGCTTGATACCTCTTGTTCCCTTCACCCACAAAATTTTATACAACTTTCACAACCATAACATGCACCAATTGATGCTCCATCATTCACATTTGGAATCCCATGCCTTGTGTACCACATGTTGCTGCACCTTTGTTCCATTTATTGACACATTTTCACCTCCCTTTCCATCTCTATGCAATGTACACAATCATTCATGCCCCCTAGCTACAAGACCACTCCATTTTACCCTTCACACTTTGCATCATCACTTCATTTTCACCCTTGGACCATTGCACACCACATACACTCTTTGCCATGCATTCTCCCTAGCCTAACCTGATTCTCTAAGGTTTTTGGGGCCTATATATACATGTTTACACCCCTTGGCAAAGGGTTCACACTCTCATATTCACCATTCATCACAGAAATTCCGTCCATACTCACCCTAGGTAGCAAAACACCCCAAAAACACCATTCTAGTGCCTAGAAAACATAACAGCCACTCCACCTTCTTCCACCCTCTTTGCCTAGTTCTCCACCACCCTCCAACCCTCAAACACTCCTCCACACTTACCCTAAACCTTTCCATACCATTCCACATCCATTCTACATCATAAAACTACCCAAAAATCCGTCCACAAAGCAATCTGCTGCAAGCAAGCAAAGGAGAATTCTTGGATGCACTTGCTACCCAAGTTGGAGCATTTTAGGTGTTTTCTTTCCTTTGATTTTAATGTCTAATTTTATGTATCTTTGCTTTGTGAGTATGATGAACTAAACCCCTCTTAGTTAGGGGGTGATTCGAAACCATGTTCATACTTGCAATATGATTTGATTACATCCAGTTGTGATTCATAAGTTGTGAATTCAATTTACTTATCCGATCGTATAAAAAATGATTTGTGTATGTTGGTTGAGAGTGCATGCTTAATTTTCATGCATGAATTTAACGCTAGAATATAAGGGAGTTTCACCTAATCGTTATGAACTTATATTCACAAGTAGTGAAGGCTGCTAGTCACAATCACGTTAAGTAAATTCTTGGCATAAGTTTCATGCAAATCATAGTAACGAGTGCCTCGTCAATGCTTATGTTTTTCATAGAAATGAATGATTCTTGCTTGTATCTCTATTATGCAATTCATGTAGGGAACTTGTAGGGAATGTTTTGGGTTGTCGTATGCAATCATCCAATCCAATAACTTGTGGAAAAACCGAGGGTTAATTAGTGCAATTCACGGTTAATTTGGGGCGTTGAGTATTCATAGCTTATCGAAAAGCAACTGGAAATCGTTTTGTATGCAAGTGTGACATGTGTGGAGAAGAACCTCCTAGCTAGCCTTCCATCCATAAGTTTCATTCAAATTCATTTTACAATCTGTTTTGATTCACTTAAATTTGTCTAAGAATTTGTTTGCCTTGTTCTTGTCTTAATTTAATTATTTTCGTCCAAAATCAACCCCATCTTATTTCTTTGAGTCATATTAATTAGAACTTGTCTTAGATTATGTTTTTAAGTGTTTTAGTTCATTAGAAAACCAAAATTCGTCCAAGTTTGTGTTAGAGTCCCAAAACTGCCCAGATTGTGTGTTTAAGGTAGTTTGGAGTGTTTAGGTGCTGTTTTGAGTCTGTTGGTTTGTTTTAGTGTTTTAAAGTATAGTTTTGCATTCTTTGAGTCTAGTTAGTGTTTTAAACTTTGTTTTTACGTTTTCAAGTCAGTTTCCAAGTGATTTAGCAATCCCTCCTAATCCCCGGCCTAGAACGATCCCTACTTACATACTTTACTACAATTGATAAAAAGAGGGTTTAATTTGTGTGCTTATATATTTCGCATCAAAAGGCATTCCATCGAGAGTGTTCACGGCATTATTGGGGTCAAGCTATCTAGTCATGTAGGCATATGAATGCATAACAAGGAATCTCTAACCTTCCATGGTGGAAGGAGAATACTCTAAGATATGATTCGGGAGTCTTTGGGCAAAGCATATGAATATGACTTAGGAAGTATTTTCCAAATCATATTCAATTGAATCATATAGAGAAGTATCACATTGGATAGTAGACATGATACAAACTATCACTCAAACAATGTGATTAAGAGTATTGTATTAGAGAAAGACCGTATTGCATTGTAATTGTAACTGGATAGGTTCTCCAACCAATTCTATTTAGCTTGGGTAGACATGACATGCTGCTAGGTGTCACTCATGGTTTGTGGAAGCCCTAAAGATTAGCAAACACTAATCTTAATCAAAGGGAGAATTTAAATGTAGTTTCAATTCACAATCGATCGTTAAGAGTAACAATTGCCCACTGCCTCGCTAATTGGAACCTAATGGATCGTACACCGAGTAAGGATGAAAGTGAAGAAATATAAATGAAATGGATAAGCAATTAAATGGTTTAATTGAAATATGGTCAAGGTTAATTAATTAGTTAATTAATTATACGAAAGGTTCGTATTGGGCTTTTAAGTTAGTTTTGGGCTTCGGGGTCCAAAAGGGTTTGGTCCACTAGGCCCATTATGTTTAAGTTGTATGACAACTAAAAAAAATATGGGCAAATAGCCCAATCACTTAAAAGAGGCCGGCCATAGTGAGGGAGTGGTAAGTTTTGCTTAATTGCAAGTTTGCCACTCACCTAAAAAAAAGATATAAAAGCATCTTTATAGCTTTTACCTTATTAGGGTTTTCTTGAGGCAAAGATGAGAAACATTTTCTCTCTTTTTCTCTAAAGGAGGCCGGCCACTTAGAGAAGATATAGCTAGCAATCTTTTCTTCTCTAAGTCATCCATTTCATCTTCACACCTCATCCTTGGTGTGGAGAGTTAGAGACACCAAATCTTTGGTGTTTTTGGAGATCCTTTCCTCACATCCTCAAAGAGCAAAGGAGCATCAAAAGGAACAAAATCACAAGGAAGATCCAAGGAGCTAGGAGGTGACTTAAAGGCCCTTCACTTGGGTGAATCCCTTGTGTAAACAAGGATGAGCTTCAAGGTAATGAATCTCTAAAACCTTCTTTCTCTTTAATGTTGTTAAAGAGTCTTGTGGTTCACCATTCACTAGGCTTTGAAAGTCATGGGTTTTAGAATTGTTTTTGAATGCATGCCTACTTTAATGTGTTAATAGTTTGCATATGTGTTCAAATGTTCTCACATGTTTTTAGCTAGGACAAACTTTTTCCTTCACGCTGGTCACGATCGTGTTAAGTTAAATTCCTGGCATGAGTATCATGATGTCATAGTTACGAATGCCTTGTCAATGCTTATGATTTTCACAGAGCTTAATGATCTTTGCTTGTGTCTTTATTATGCAGTTCATGTAGGGAACTTGGGAAGAATAATTTGGTTGTCGATGCGTTGTCCGTCCAATTCAATGACTTAAGGAAAATTTGAGGGTTAATTAGTGATGACACGGTTAATCTGGGGCATTGTCGTTCATGGTTTATTGAAAGAGTAGTAGGAAATCAATTCGTATGCATATGTGTCATGTGTGGAGAAAGACCCTCTAGCTAGCCCATCATCCATTAATTCTCCCAATTTCGTCCAAAACCCAATTCCCCTTTACTTTAATTTCGTCCAAAACCCAATTCCCTTTTACTTTATTGTGTCAAGTTAGTTAGAATCTGTCCAATTTGTGTTTTTAATTGTTTTGAGTCAAGTTAAAATCAATTTTCGTCCAAATCACCTCTTAGTGTCTAGTTTGAGTTTATTTGATTGTTTTGTGCTGTTTTGAGTCTTTTTAGTTTGTTTTGAGTTCTTTGAGTCTAGTTAAGTGTTTTCGAGCCTAGTTTTATGTTTTTAAGATAGTTTTAAGTAGATTAGCAATCCCTCCTATTTCCCGGCCTAGAACGATCCCCACTTACATCTTTACTACAATTGTCAATAAGAGAGTTTAATTTGTGTGTTAGAATATTTCACATCAAATTTTTGGCACCGTTGCCGGGGACTAGCAACTTTGCTAATCCTCCGTTGTTTCTTTTTGTTTTAGTTTCTGACGTTGTTGTGCTTTCTTATTTTTGGGTACTAGTTTATGACTCGAAGTTCTCAACCTGTTTGTGAGCACATCTTTGACTTTGACAACGATTTTGAGCGAACTTTGAGAAGGAAGAGGAATTAGCAAGCATCTAATCCACCTAGCCCTAAACCCGAGTTTGAAGAAGAAGTAGTAGAAGAGGAAGAACAAGTTATGGCAGCGGACAATCGGACAATCGAACAATCAAGGAACTTTCAGCTTCGGGATTGGACAATGTCGTGCCCCAATGCATTCAACATCCCATGGCAGCTCAAGGCAAGTGATGTGAAAATTATGTTCACACACAAATTAAACCCTATGGATGACAATTGTAGTATATGAGCAAATAGGGATCGTTCTAAACCGGGGATTAACTAGGGATGCTAATCAATGTGAAACTGACTCAAGAACATAAAAACATAATGTAGAACACTAAACTAGACTCAATTAATGCAAAACTAGAGTTTAAAACACTTAAATCAACCAAAAACTCAAAACAGCAACTAAAAGACTCAAAACTGCCTTAAAACCACTTTCTGGGCAGTTTTGAGTACCTAACACTAATTTGGACGAAATTGGACTAAAACTTGACTCAAGACACTTAGAAACACAAACTAAATTGATTTCTAACTAATCTAACACTTTAAAATAAATGGGGGATTGATTTTGACGAAATTGGAATTAAAACAGAGACTCGTAAACAAACTTCAAACAAAACAGATTGTGATGAAATAGAATGATGAGAAACTTAGTTAGAGGGTTCCTTATCCACACATGAACATATGCATATAATTTGATTCCCAGTTATGACTTCAACAAACAATGAATGACAATGCTCCAAGTTAATTAGGTTCGCTTAAATTAACTTCCAGATTTCCCTAGATTCATTGTATTGAATGGGATACGCATTACAACCAAATTATTCCTCATCAAAGTCCCTAACTATGGAATACGCATGATAGAGACATTCAACAAAGATCATTAAGTTCAACGGAAATCATAAACATCGACTAGGCATTCATAACTATGGAATACGCATGATAATCCAGCCTAGGGTTTACTTAAACACAATCGTGACTAGCGATCTTTACTACTCATGAATATAAGTTCATAACGATTAGGTGAAATTCCCTTATATCCTAGCATCAAGTTTAGGCATGCAAATTAAGTGTCGACCCTCAACCCACATACATAGACAAGTTCTTAATCAAAACAGAAAAGTAAACCACATCTAAAGTTCATGAATTCATAACTGGAGTAAATCAAATCATAACCAACATATGTCCACGGCTTCAAATTCGCCTCTAACTAAAAAGAAATTAGTTCCACATGTTTAACATAATTGAAAAGCAAGTTAAATTAAACATGAAAACAGAAACAAGGGAAGAAAGAACTCCAAACACTCCACTAATGGCAGATTGCATGTGCAAGGTGTCTTCCTCCTTTGGGCTGCATGGCACTAGTCCTTTCTCTCCTTCAATGGTGGCTGCACAAGGTGGATGAATGGTTGTGGAAGGATGTAGTAATGGGTTGGGGAAGGGGATGGTGCGGCAAAGGTTGTAGAGGTCATAAATATGGGAGTTTGGGGATGGAAGGTTGCGGCAAGGGTGAATGAATGAATTCTGGCGTGAGTTATGGGAATGGGAGGTGGTAGGTTCGGCCAAAAGGTTTTAAGGAGTATATATAGGCACCTAAAAACCCTAGCAATCAGATTAGGGTTTCTAGAAACCCAAATCCACCAGAAAATAGGTTAAAACAATCAGAAATTGCATGGGAAAAGGCCTAGGGTGCGGCAGGTTTGGTGGGCTAGGGTTAAGGCTTCTAGAAAGCCTTGCAAGGCAAGGAAATCAGATATTTTAGAGGCCTAGGTGCGGCAAAGGGTTAGGGTTTGTAGATAGGGCTTCTAGAAAGCCCAAAACCAAGAGAAAATAAACCCAACCCACGGCAAGAAGGAGGAAAATGTTCTAGAACCATTCTTCGTGTCTTCCAACGCTTCGGAACCTTCCAATGTTGCTAAAACGCAAGGCCATTTAAGTTTAGGAAAGATCAACCCAAAATGGAAACTTTTAGGCTTAGCTTTCCTACTTCAAGTAGGAAACCTCGTTTGAGTAGGAATCTTCGTTCTTCTCGGAATCCATCTTCAATTAGGACTCTTCCTCGGACTAGGAATCCTCCTTGTACTAGGAATCCTCAAATCTTCAAATCTTCAATTTCATCCCAACCTTGTGTTCCAAGCATGTACTTTTCAATCCAAGCTCTCATTTTGCTCCAAAAACTCCAAATTGCCATTTTTTATGTCATATGCCCATTAAACCTGAAAACACATGAAAGTAGCTTAAAAGAGTAATTTAACTAAGAAAACATAGTGAACTCACTTGGAATACGTTTTGACACCAAATAATTAACAATATCGGCATACCAAGGTGCACTAACCTTAATGGACAGCAATTGTTCATCGGGGAATGTCTCCAAAATCGGCAAAGGCTCCTCATTATGCACCATTCGGCTTAGGTGGTCAGCCACCACGTTTTCACTTCCCTTCTTATCCCGAATCTCTATGTCGAACTCTTGAAGTAGCAATATCCATCGAATTAGCCGTGGCTTGGCCTCCTTTTTGGTGAGCAAGTACTTCAGAGCTGCATGATCAGTGAAAACAATTACTTTAGTTCCAATTAAATATGATCGAAATTTATCTAAAGCAAAGACAACGGCAAGGAGTTCTTTTTCCGTAGTGGAGTAGTTCAATTGTGCATCGTTCAACGTCCGTGAGGCGTAGTAAACGACATGCGGCCTCTTGTCCTTTCTTTGTCCTAAAACAGCTCCTAAAGCATAGTCGGACGCATCACACATGAGCTCGAAAGGTAGACTCCAATCCGGTGGAACAATGATGGGTGCCGTGGTCAACAACTCCTTGAGTTGGTTGAATGATGCCGTGCACTCCTTTGTGAATTCAAACGCCACTTCTTTTTGTAGGAGTCGGCAAAGAGGTTGTGCTATCTTCGAGAAATCTTTGATGAACCTACGATAGAATCCTGCATGGCCAAGAAACGAACGAACCTCTCTAACCGAAGTCGGAGAGGGTAAGTGACGTACAAGATCTATTTTCGACTTATCAACCTCAATACCCTTTTCAGAGATTATATGACCTAAAACGATGCCTTGTTTAACCATAAAATGACACTTTTCCCAATTAAGTACAAGGTTAGTTTCAACGCAACGTTTTAGGATCAAACTTAAATTATGCAAGCAACTATCAAACGCATCACCAAATACACTAAAATCATCCATAAACACTTCAATTATCTTTTCTACGTAATCAGAAAATATGCTCATCATGCATCTTTGAAATGTAGCAGGTGCATTACATAAACCAAAAGGCATGCGACGATATGCAAATGTTCCAAACGGGCATGTAAAAGTGGTTTTTTCTTGGTCCTCGGGTGAAATAACAATTTGATTATAACCAGAATAACCATCAAGAAAACAATAGAAAGCATAACCCGCTAACCTCTCAAGCATTTGGTCAATGAACGGCAATGGGAAGTGGTCCTTCCTCGTGGTGGTGTTTAGCTTCCTATAGTCAATGCACACCCTCCAACCGGTTTGAATACGTTGAGGGACAAGCTCATTCTCGGCATTAGCTACCACCGTCACTTCGGATTTCTTTGGCACGCATTGAACGGGCGAAACCCACTTACTATCCGAGATTGGATAGATAACCCCACAGTCTAGAAGCTTTATGATCTCCTTTTTCACTACTTCCATCATCGGAGGGTTAAGACGGCGTTGAGCCTCTCTAGTTGGTTTGGCCCCCTCCTCAAGAAATATGTGATGCATACAAGTTGTAGGGCTTATACCTTTAATATCGGCCAATGTCCAACCTAGGGCAGATTTGAACTCCTTCAAAACTCGAAGCAATTTCTCCTCCTCTTGTGCCGTGAGGGAGGAGGAAATGATGGCAGGTAGTGTGTCATTTTCTCCCAAGAAAATGTACTTCAAATGGCTTGGCAACGGCTTGAGTTCAAGGATAGGTGCCTGAATTATGGATGGAAGCAATTTGTTAGTCGAAATGGGAATGGACTCACGGTTAGTATACTTACCATCAAGCTTAGGTGAGGACTCAAGGGCAGCCACAACTTCAAGTAATTCCTCACTAGGGGGCACGGCATGGGATGACTCATGTATGCCGTGGGTATGCATGCAATCTGCCCCCTTTGTTTTGAGTTCCATGCCTCGTGTAATGACTTTTTCAAGCGCATCGTCATTTAAATCGTCGAGATATCCCTGCGCCAAAGAGTCAATTATATCAATAGAAAAACATGAATGGTCCTCACTAGGGTATTTAATGGAATCAGAAAGATTAAAATTAACAACTTCCCCATCGAATTCCATGGACGAAGTTCCACTATACACGTCAATCTTCGTCCGGGCCGTCTTCATGAATGGCCTTCCAAGTAGAATGGGCAGCGAAGGAGCATGGTCCGATTCATCCATTTCGAGGACATAGAAATCCGCCAGGAAAACTAAATGATTAACCTGCACAAGAACATCTTCCAAAACTCCCTTTGGATAGGCGTTAGATCTATCGGCCAATTGTATTATTACCCCATCATTTTTCAATGCTCCTAAGTTCATAGATGCATAAATGGAATATGGCATAACATTTATAGAAGCACCTAAATCAAGCATGGCAGATTCAAATCTAGTGTTCCCAATGACACAAGGAATGCTAAAGCTACCTGGATCTTTGCATTTTGGAGGTAGTTTGCGTTGCAAGATGGCGGACACATTCTCACCTACCTTTACCACTTCCTTAGTCGACATCCTCTTCCTAGTGGTACACAACTCTTTCAAGAACTTAGCATACCTTGGAACTTGCTTGATTGCATCTAACAAAGGTATGTTAACTTGAACTTTCCGAAAGGTTTCAAGGATATCCTTTTCTGCCTCTTCTTTCTTCGTTTGCATGAACCTACTAGGAAAAGGCACAATTGAAGGGAAAACATTAGTATGAACTGAATTTGACACATTTTTACCTTTGTGGGACAAATTGGGCAGATTTGGGGCCTTAGGGACTTGCGGCAAAGGTGGAACCACCTTTGCCGTGGGCAACCTTGATTCCTCCTCTTCCATTTGCAAAAGTTCATCCTCGTTATGACCTGTTTTTGATGAAGAACCTGCCCCAACTTCCTTACCACTTCTTAGGGTGATTGCTTTGGCTGATTCAAACCCTCCTTTTGGATTTGGAATGGTGGAACTAGGGAGTTGTCCGGGATCTCGAAACTTACCTACAAACTCGGCAATCTGCCCAATTTGTTTCTCAAGTTGATCCACCCTCCTATCTTGGTTTTGCATAGCCTTTGCTTGATCTTCCTGCCCATTAAACAACTTAGTTAGTATCTTAAGAAGTGCATCATTGTCAAGAGACGTACCTGAGGCACTTGGGCCGGATTGGGCTTGATTTTGGGGTGGGCCGTAGGTTTTGGGAAAGAACCCCGGGGGTTGTTGCCTAAAGCCTCCTTGGTTTTGAGGTTGTTGGGGATCCCTTCACTTGAAATTTGGGTGGTCTCGCCACCCCGGATTATATGTGTTGGAGTATGGATCGTGTCTTGACTGATTTTGGCTTTGAAACCCAATGGCATTCGCACTCTCCCATCCGTCATTCTCGATGAGTTGAGGACATTTTTCGGAGACATGTCCTTGGATAGAACATACGCCACATATCACAGGTCCTTGCATCTTCATTCCCTCGGCCATCTGCGAAACAATAGAAGTAAGATTAGCCAATTGTGAATGAAGATCGGAAGTTGCACTTACCTCATGTACTTGGTGCCGTGGGGGTCCTCTTTGGCCTACACCCTCGTGCTGTTGAGCGTTGAACGCTCTATTAGCAATCAAGACCTTGGCAGCCATGGGTGTTTTGTCCACCAATGCTCCCCCCGCCGAAGCATCAAGCATTTGACGTTCTAGAGGTAGGAGACCCTCGTAGAAGTATTGCAAAAGCAACTCCTCCTTCATCTGATGTTGTGGACAAGAAGCAACAAGTGATTTAAATCGTTCATAATATGTAGGAAAAGACTCACCTTCTTCTTGCTGAATTCCGCTTATCTTTTTGCGTAGGAGGATGATGCGAGAAGTTGGAAAGAACTTCTCCAAGAACGCTCTCTTCATACTCTCCCAAGAAGTGACAGTGCCGGGAGCTAACTTCCAAGAATAGGAAGTTCCAACTTTAGAAACTTTGGTTGCCAATTCCGACTTCTTTGTTCTTCACTTTTATTTCTTCATTTCTTAAGCTCCTTTGACCTTCAAACTCGTCCATTCCTCGTGCTCCATTAGCATACACAACATTCCGGCTCAATTTTGCTCCAAAAAGCTCCAAATTGCATCATTTCATGTAATATGTCCTTTAAACCTGAAAACACATGAAAGTAGCTTAAAAGACTACTTTAACGAAGAAAACATAACGAAAATGCATAAGAACTAGCTAACTAAGGCGCATAAATATGCTCCTATCACCTACTAAACGCCCATTGGCATGTCCCCATTTCGGCTCATCTATGGCAAACCGTGCCATCTTCTAGTTGAATTAGAGCACAAGGCACATTTGGCTGTTAAGACATTCAATTTGGACATAGATGCGGCTGGAATTCATAGGAAGCTACAATTGAATGAACTTGAAAAGATTAGGCACGAGGCTTATGAGAATGCTCGCATTTACAAGGAGAAGACAAATGCATTCCATGACAAGATGATTCGTAGCAAAACATTCTCTATAGGGTAGAAAGTGTTGCTTTTCAATTCCCGCCCATGTTTGTTTCCCAGTAAGTTACGTTCTAAATGGATTGGCCAATTTGTTATTACTAATGTATGGTGCAGTCCAAATCCAAAGTTTCAAGACCGACCAAGAATTCAAAGTGAATGGGCATCGTTTGAAGCCTTACTACGACCTTTTTGAGGAGCATGTGATGGAGGAAACACCCCTCCATGCCGTGGGCTCCAATGAAGTTTAAGTGGAGATATCGACCGACTGCAATACGTTAAAGAAAGCACTTCTTGGGAGGCAACCCATGCATTCAACTAGGGAACGATGGAATTCTCACTCCAAAACCAGATTTGCGTTCCTAAACCCTTCTCTTTACTGCATTTATTTTGCCATGATTAGTTCGTTGTTTGTTTGTTTGCTTATTTATATGTGAGGCTTTGTTTGAAACATTGAGGACAATGTTTGGTTTAAGTGTGGGGGGGGGGGGTAAACAAGTTGCTTTTGCATGATTTTCGTGGGATTTTACCACCTATCACTTCTAATGTTGTTTCTTACTGTTTTTAAGTGTTTTTAGTGTGTTTTGAACTGTTCTAGTGTGTTTTGAAGGAAAAATACAAAAATTTGAAAAAACAAAATTAGAAAATGTTTTGAAAAACCCAACAAGAGTCGTTTTTATGTGTTTGTGTCTTAGGGTACCTTACAACATAATGATGAGGATTTGGTTTTTAATTACATGACTGTTAAAGAAAGTTACAAACATGGGTGGAAGTTTGATATGCTCTTTGGCTTATACTTGGTTGTAGTTGACGTTTACGAATTCAAATGTAATCACAAAGGAAAAAATCCGTTTTTGTAACATGCTTGAAGGAAGGAACTCAAACTAACGCTACATCCCTGAGAGACTTGAGTCTAAACTTTGTTTGGAGAGTTATTAATCTATGATTTCTTGTTTTCTAAAGTCATTGCATGATCTCATTATTCTTTGCTTAGTTGCTACGTAGAATGCGTTTTTCATCATTTTAGTTCCAAATACTAGAACTCATGTCCGTTTCATTCAAAGCTTAAAATTGAGTGCATAACATATAACAAGGTGAAGTTGTTTAGTAGTTACCACCAGAGCCAGAAAGCCTTCATCCCATGCATTTGTTTTGTAGGTTTAACCCCTTTGAGCCTTATTTAGAATATTTTCTTTGTTAGCCACATTATCCCTACCTAGCCTAGAATAGGACAATCCATACCCTTGTTCTTGAAGTGTAGTGGAGCATAACTTAGAAGGAATTCCTTTTGATGAACATTATGCAGAAAAATAAGTGTGGGGGAAGGGTTTGCAAAAAGTGTGGTTTGTGTGCCAAAGAAATAGGGCACGGGTTTGAAAAGAAAAAAATAACATAGAAAAAAGAAAAGAAAAAAGTGTGTTGAAAATAAGTGAGAATGCACTCACAAGTATTAGTTTTTGAAGAAAGGGTCCAAAAGATTGAATTTTAAGTGTTTTGTGAATCTTCCATTTGTGTTTAAAGTGGATTTTTTTTGCATTCAAAAGTGATTCTAAGTGTCAATTTCATTACTTTGCTCACTATTGCTTTAAGAACGTTTGTCTATCCTTACCTTTCTTTGTTAGCCAATACCCTAGCCCCGTTACAACCCTTAGACTTCAATCTTGGGTGTTATGTGTTTCAATCTTTGGAGTTTGAAATTGGTATGAGCATATGGAATCTCTGGTTCTCGCTTCTAAGTAGTGGCTTTCCGTTCATGAGATCATATATATACATGCATTAATAATTCCAGAAAGTGCCTTCTTTGTTTAAAAGCATATGTGAGTACTAGTCTACATGTTTGCATCAATCTTCTCACATATACCTAGTATAGGGAGTGTAGTCAGAAAATTTGTGTGAAAATAGAGAATATATCCGGTGAGGAATTGAGGGAATTCTCTAAGACATGTTACTACATTCAAAATGTTGTTTTAATTGATTAAATGCAAGCTAGTAAGTGGTGACTATGATTAAGTGTGTGCTCGAGGGTAAGGATGACTAAAATCTGTGGGAGTGGTGATCTTTAGCATGTCATGTTTCATTGGAAATCCCTGAGTCAAATGTTGGAAGGTCTAGGTTATGTTTTGTTTGCTCGAGGACTAGCAAAAGCTAAGTGTGGGGGAATTTGATAGGAGCATATTTATGCGACTTAGTTAGCTTGTTTTCTTGCATTTATGTTATTAGTTCATAGTTATGTTAGTCTTTTAAGCTATTTTCGTGTGCTTGTAGGTCCAAAGGGCTAAAGTGGCAAGAAAGTGCATTTTGGAGCTTTTTGGAGCAGGTTTGGGCTTGGAATGAATATCACATGCATGGAGCAAGGTGGATGGACGAATTTGAAGATCAAAAGAGGCTAGGATTATGCTGAAGTTATGAAGAATTAATTCAAGAAAAGGAAGTAAAGGATGCAGCAATATGATAAGAGCATATTTATGCGACTTAGTTAGCTTGTTTTCTTGCACTTTCATAGCTAGTTTCTACTTATTATAGTGTTTTAAGCTATTTTTGTGTGTTTGTAGGTCTAATTGGCAAAGTTGGCAAGAAAGTGCATTTTGAAGCATTTTAGAGCACTTTTGGGCACCAAATGGATAGCTTATGAGGGACGCAAAATGGATGGATGAATTTGAAGTTCAAGAGGCTAGGAATGTGCTGAAAAGATGAAGAAAATAAATCAAAGACAAAGATGATAAGGAATCAGCTCAAAAGAAGGAACATTATCCAACCTTATCTTATCCAAACAAACCTTATCTTATCTTATCCTTGCATAATCTAGCTTTATCCTATTTTATCTTATCCAAATCAGTTTGTGCCTTAAATCCAGCTGCAAGAGGACCTAAATATCTTATTTCTAGAAGGCTTATCCTTTCCCGACATATATGCCGCACCCTTGCTCTTTTAGAACCCTTAAATTGGTGCCGTGTCAACGTTTCTAGAAGACCCTATAAATCTGGCGTTTTTCCTTGTTTTAGAAGCCTTAGAATCTGCTGGAACCTTTAATCCTTTTCCTTGTGGATTTGGGTTATGCAAATCCTTTTCAGAAATTAATTGGTCCAAACTTTTTTCCTAGTGGATTTAAGCCCTTGTGCCGCACCTTTAGGCCCTAGTCCTTTATTTATGCTGATTTCTAACCCTAATCTGATTCTCCCTAGGGTTTGTCGTGCCTATAAATATATGTTTTCAGCCATAATTTCGACCACCACCCCCCATATAATTCAGAAACACATTCAGCTGCAATTCACACCATTCTACAACCTTTGCCGCAACTTTGGAGAAGAAGAAACCTTTGCCGTGCCTTCCATTGGAGAAGGAGGACCTTGTGCGTAAGCCACCTGCAACCATTGGAGTACTAAGAGTTCTTTCTTCCCTCGTTTTAGTTTCAATGTTTATTTCAGTTTGCTTTTCAATTGCCATGAACATGTGTAACTAATTTTTTCTTAGTTAGAGGTGAATTCAAAGCCATTGACATATGTTTAATATGAATTGATTACCTTCAGTTATTCTTTCGTAAAACATGAATGTGATTTACTTATCTGTTTGATTGAAAACTTATTCTTGTGTGTTGATTAAGGATGCATATTTAGTTTGCATGCATGAATTGATGCTAAGTTATAAGGGAATTTTACCTAATCGTTATGAACTTATAATTAAAAGTAGTGGAGATTGCTAGTCACAATCGTGTTAAGTAAATTCTGGGCAAGAGTATCATGCAATTCATAGTTACGAATGCCTTGTCAATGCTTATGATTTTCATAGAACTTAATAATCTTTGATATGTATGTCTATCATGTTGTTCATATAGGGAACTTGAGAAGAATAATTTGGTTGTGATGCGTTGTCCATTCAATTCAATGAATTTAGGGAAATCTGAAAGTTAATTAGTGCATTCAAAATTAATTTGGAGCATTGTCATTCATGGTTTAAGGAAACAATACCGGAAATCGATTTATGTTGCATATGTTCATGTGTGGAGAAGGATCCTCTGGCTAAGTTTTTACCATTCAAATCACCCAATTTCATATCTAGTTTACTTTGTTTTGCAATCTGTTTAGTTTAATTAATTTTGTCCAAATCAATCCCCCCTTTCGTGTTTTGAGTTTTCATAATCTTAAATTCGTCCAAATCACTCCCTAGAGTCTGTTTTGAGTCTTTTTAACTTAGTTTTGCTGTTTTGAGTCAATTTGGTCAGTTTTGAATCATAAAAGTCTAGTTTGCTGTTTTTGAGTCTAGTTAAGTGTTTTAAAGTTTAAATTGGGTAGATTAGCATCCCTTCTAATCCCCAGCCTAAAACGATCTCTACTTACATATACTACAATCATAGGGTTTTAATTTGAGTGTTGGATTATTTCACATCAAATTTTGGAGCCGTTGCCGGAGATTAGCAAAATTGCTAATCTTCCCCTTATTGCCGTGAGTTTCATTCTAGTTTTATTTATACTTTGTTTTCTTTTCTGATTTTGTTTTGTCTTGTTTCCTTTGTTTTAGGTACTAGTTTATGACTTGAAGTTCTCAAACTATTAGTGCAAATATCTTGTAGTTTGACGACGATTTTGAAAGAACTTTGAGAAGAAAGAGGAAGCAGCCAGAACCTAATCCACCTTATTCTAGCTCTGAATCCGAAGTTGAAGAAGAGGAAGAGGAAGAACTAGCCATAGCTGTGGATAATCAAACAATCAAAGAACTTTCAGCCTCGGGATTGGACAATGTCGTGCCTCTATGCATTCAATAGCCCGTGGCTGCCCAAGGAAAGACCGATGGATTCGAGTTGAAGTCAAGCTTGCTGCATCATATTCCCAAATACCATGGGCTGTCCATGGAAGATCCAAACAAGCATTTGAAGGAATTTGAAGTAGTATGCTCAAGTATGACACCCATCAACGTGGATGGGAATATTTTGAAGATGAAAGCCTTTCCATTCTCTCTTATGGACAAGGCTAAAGATTGGCTCTAAGAATTAGCACCTGGAACCGTCACTTCTTGGGAAAGCATGAAAAGAGCGTTCTTGGAGAATTTTTTCCCAACGTCAATAGTCATTCTTTTGAGGAAGAGAATTAGTGGCATTCAACAAAACCAAGGAGAATCGTTTCCAGCCTATTATGAGAGGTTCAAGACTTTAGTTGCATCCTGCCCGCAACATCAAATGAAGGAAGAGCTCTGATAGGAGCATATTTATGCGCCTTAATTGGCTAGTTCTTATGCTTTTCCATGGTGTTTTCTTAGTTAAAGTAGTCTTTTAAGCTAGTTTTATGTGTTTTCAGGTTTTAAGGCCAAAGGATGCAAGAAGATGCATTTTGGAGCTTTTTGGAGCAAAATTGGGCTTGGAATGATTATCACATAATTGGAGCCAAGGTTTGGACGAATTTGAAGACTTGAAGATGATGATTCCTACTTGAACAAGGTTTCCTAGTTGAAGTAGGAAAGTGCTTACATGAAGGAGGATTCCTAATCGACGAAGAATTCGTAATCAACGAAGGATTCCTAATTGAAGATGGATTCCTAATCACATGAGGATTCCTAGAAGAACAAGGATTCCTCCTCCAACAAGGATTCCTACTTGAAGTAGGAAAGTTAAGCCAAGGTTTCCTACTTTGGTTTGATTTTTCCTAATTGTCCCTAAAAGTTCCAGCAATTATGAAGACTTCCTAAGCATTCTAGGACATCAAATACACATTTCTTGCACCTTTTGAACCCTTGCCGCACCCCCCTTGGTATTTCCTCTTTCTTATTTCCTGATTCTAGGCTTTAAAACACTTTCCTTTTGTGTTTTTAACCCTAGCCGAATTTCCCTTGCTATTTCCTTTAATTTTCTGATTTGTTTCCTTAATTCTAGAAGCTTTAAACTTAATTCCTGATTACCTAATTAGTCTAGGGTTTTTAATTTCCTAATCCCTTTAAATAAACATGTTTGTGCAGCCACAAACATCTCCATTCAGCCACACACTCTCCCAAATTCGTCAAAACCCATCCACAACCTCAGAAACCAGTCCTCCTCCATCTCTGCCGATTTCCACCACCATTCTTCATCTCCACACCTTCCACACAACACCCATACACTACCCCCAAGCCTTGCCGTGCCCCTACACCATCCATAATCCATTCTACATCACAAAAACCCCCCAGAAATCATCCTCCCCCAATCTGCCGCAAGGAGAAGAGAAGGAGACAGTTCATGAAAATTGTTTGGCTCTTCAATCTGAGTTGTTGAACAATTTTAGGTGTATTCTATCTTATATTTCAATGTCTACTTCTTGTAATCTTTGTTTTTCATTGAGTATGATTGGCTAAATTCGTTTTGGCTAAGGGTGTATTCAAAACCTGTTTATTTATGTGAAATAAGTTGATTACTTCCAGTTATCGTTGCATAAGTCGTGAATACAATTTGCTTAACCGTTTAATTCAAAACTTATTCTTGTATGTTGATTGAGAGTGCACGCTTGATTTGCATGCTGGAATTTGGTGCTAGAATATAAGTTTGTTACACCTAATCGTTATGAATTTATATTCGCAAGTAGTGAAGATCGCTAGTCACGATCGTGTTAAGTAGATTCATGGCAGGAGTATCATGCTTTTCATAGTTACAATTGCCTTGTCGATGCTTATGATTTCCAAAGAACTTAATGATTCTAACTTGTATCTTTATCATGCTGTTCATATAGAGAACTTGTTAGGAATAATTTGTTTGCGATGCATATTCATCCAATTCAATGATTCTAGGGAAATCTGAAAGTTAATTTAAGCGGACCTAATTAACTTGGAGTGTCGAGGTTCATAACTTAATGAATTGATAACTGGAAATCGATTACGTTGCATAAATTTCATGTGTGGAGAAGAACCCCTTAGCCATTCCATCACCCATTGATTCATCACATTTAGTTCACAATCTGTTTTAATTTACAATCTGTGCATTTAGTTCAAATTCGTCCAAACACAATTCCCCCATATTTTGTTAAGTTTGAGTCTTCATAATCTGTCCTCTTTGGTGTTTTTAAGTATTTTGAGTCATAAGTTTTGTCAAATTCGTCCAAATCTTGTCTTAGTTGCTGTTTGAGTCAATTAATTTGTTTTAGTCAGTTTTGGGCAGATTTGAGTGTTTCAAATCTGTTTTGAATCTTAGTAGTCTAATTAGAGTCTTTAAGTTTAGTTTTTGTGTTTCTAAGTCGATTTGTATTAGATTAGCACCCCTAGTTAATCCCCGGTTAGAACGATCCCTACTTACATCATTACTACAATTGTCACAAATAGGGTTTAATTTGTGTGTTAAGTTAATTTTCACATCAAGCTCTTGATTCAATATTTTTACGAAGGACTCCTTCCAATTGAGAGACAAATGCTTGATGCTTCAGCGAGAGGTGCTTTGGTTCACAAGACTCCAGTCGCTGCAAAGATCTTAATTGCCAACCAAGCCTTGAATGCACAACAATATGAAGGAGTTGGACAAAGAGACCCCCTACGGCAACAACAAGTGAATGAGGTAAGTGCAATCTCCGAACTTCAATCTCAAATGGCTAATCTCATTGTTCTTTTGTCACAGGTTGCAGATGGATCCAAAGTGCAAGGTGCGGCAGTTTGTGGTGTGTGCTCTATGCAAGGACATCTCAATGATCAATGCCCTCAATTGATAGAGAATGGAGGATGGGAAAGTGCCAATGTCGTGGGCTATCAAAGCCAAAATTAGCCACGGAATGATCCATACTCTAATACCTACAATCCAGGCTAGAGAGATCATCCAAATTTCAAGTGGAGGGAGCCTCAACAACCCCAACAACAAGGAAGATATAGACAGCCACCTCCCGGGCTCTATTAAAATCCATTCGTACCTGATAGGAGCATATTTATGCGCCTTAGTTAGCCAGTTCTTATGCATTTATGTTGTGTTTTCTTAGTTAAGTTAGTCTTTTAAGCTATTTTCATGTGTTTTCAGGTTTTAAGGACAAAGTAAGCAAAAAGATGCAATTTGGAGCATTTTGGAGCAAAATTGAGCTAGAATGGAGCTCATGCATGTGGAGCACAATGAATGGACGAATTTGAAGGATTGAAGAGCTAGGAATGTGTTTCAAAGTTGATGACTTAAAGATGCAAAGTTTCCTAATTGAAGTGGGAAAGTGCTTAATTGAAGATGAAATCCTAGTCAAACATGGATTCCTAGTTGAAGTTGGATTCCTAGAAGATTGAAGTTTCCTACTCAAACAAGGTTTCCTACTTGAAGAAGGGAAGTTGAAGCCAAAGAATCAGCTCAAGTGAAGAAACCTTATCCAAAACATTATCCAAACCCTATCCTATCCAATCCTATCCTATCTTATCCTAATCCTAATCCACCTATATTTCAGCTACTTGGGAGGATTCCTAGCTATATTAGGATGCTTAAAATCAGATTTCTAGAAAACCTAATCCTTTCCTACAAAAATGGCGCCTAGAACCTTTCTAGAAGACCTTTGCCTTGCATTGCAATTCAGCCACTTTCCCTCCACTTTGTGCCGTGAGTTTTTACCCAATTCCCTTGGGATTTTGGTTTCTAGAAGCCCTTATCCCTTCCTGGTTTGGTGCCGCACCTTATCCTCCCATTTCCTTTGGATTTCTGATTTTTTTTCCTTCAAGGATTGTGTTTTATTTTCCTATGCAACTTAGGCCTTTAAATCCTTTTCCTTTGCTACCTAAGGGCTGTGATTTTCAGCCTATATATATGTAGTGCCGCACCCCTTCATTCTCACCACCCTCTACCAGATTTTCACTACACCATTCACCCAATCATCCCTCTTGTGCCGTGAGTTTGCAAAGGAGAAGGAAGGAGACTCTTGGAGCCGTGCATGCCATTCAAGGAGCTTGGATTGTTGGAGCGTTTCTAGGTGTTTTCTATCTTTATGTCAATGATTAAATTTAATTATCTTTCTTTATTTGCGAACATGAGGAACTAATTTCTTTGAAGTTAGAGGGGAATTCAAAGCCATGATCATATGTTTTATATGACTTGATTTCCTCCAGTTATGATTTCATAAATCGTGAATGTGGTTTACTTATCTATTTGATTGATAACATGTTTATGTATGTTGATTGAGGGTCGACACTTAGTTTGCATGCATGAATTTGATGCTAGAGTATAAGGGAATTTCACCTAATCGTTATTAACTTATATTCATAAGTAGTAAAAGTCGCTAGTCACGATTGTGTTAAGTAAATCCTTGGCAAGAGTAACATGCGTATTCCATAGTTATGAATGCCTCGTCAATGCTTATGATTTCCATTGAACTTAATGATCTTTGATATGTGTCTCTATCATGCGTATTCCATAGTTAGGATCCTTGATAAGAATAATTTGGTTGTAATGCGTATTCCATTCAATTCAATGAATTTAGGGAAATCTGAGAATTAATTGGTGCAATCTAGTTAATTTGGGGCATTGTCATTCATGGTTTGTTGAAAGAGTAACTGGAAATCGAATCGTATGCATATGTTTCATGTGTGGAGAAGGAACCCTCTAACTAGCCTTTCACCATTCTATTTCATCAATTTCGTGAGTCTTTAAGTTTGTTTACAAAGTTTATGTTTTAAAAGTTCAAATTCGTCAAAACCAAACCCCTTGCTTTTAAGTCTTGTTTTTAGAGTCAAAACTTGTTTTCTTTTGATCTTTTGAGTCTTTTAAGTTCTACTTTCGTCCAAATCACTTATTAGGTCTAGAATTGAGTCTTTTTTATTGTTTCTTGCTGTTTTGAGTGTTTTGAGTTAGTTTTGAGTCTATAGAGTCTACTTGAGTCTTATTTGTGTTGATTAGCATCCCTAGTTAATCCCCGGTCTAGAACGATCCCTACTTGCATCATTACTACAATTGTCATCAATAGGGTTTAATTTGTGTGTCAACTTAATTTTCACATCAGTACCACCACAACTTCCAACACAATCTGCCCAACCAAATTCAGGCTCGTCTTTGGATAATAATACACTTCTTAAATTACAAACTTCATTAATGCATGGCCAACAAAATCAAGCAAATGAGATGAGTGAAGTGAATAAGCAAATTGGGCAGATGGCGGAGTTCCTTGAACAGTTTCGAGAAGAAGGCAAATTACCTAGCTCAACCATTGTTAATCCAAAATGAGGTTTTGAAACTGCCAAGGCCATCACGTTGAGAGGTGGTAAGGAGGTTGGAACCAAGCCAAACATGTCCAAATCAAGTCAAAATTAGGACGACAAGTTGCTGCTCGAAGAGGAAGAGATGGACAAAGCCACGGCAAGGAAAGAGACAATCTTGCCGTAGCCCCCTAAAGACCCTAAGTCGTCCAACTTAGGTAAGGTGGTTCCAAATTTGACTCATTCTAACCCTATTCCACCCAATGCACCTTTCCCTCGCAGATTTATGCAAGCCAAGAATGAAGAGGATGAAAAAGACATTATGGAGACGTTAAGGAAGGTGCACGTCAATATCCCGCTCCTTGATGCTATAAAGCAAATCCCGAAGTATGCTAAGTTTTTTAAGAAGCTTTGTACAACAAGGAAACGAATTCGGAAGAAAGAGGTGGTGCATGTAAGTGAAAATGTCTCTGCAATGTTGCAAAGAAAGCTGCCTCCTAAATGCAAAGATCCAGGTAGTTTTACTATCCCTTGCGTAATTGGTAATACTAGGTTTGAACATGCCATGCTAGATTTAGGTGTGTCCATTAATGTCATGCCATATTCTGTTTATGCATCTATGAAACTAGGGGAGCTTAAAAATGATGGAGTTATGATATGAGCATATTTATGCGACTTAGTTAGCTTGTTTTCTTGCATTTTCATAGCTAGTTTCTACTTATTATAGTGTTTTAAGCTATTTTCGTGTGTTATCTAATTGGCAAAGTTGGCAAGAAAGTGCATTTTGAAGCATTTTAGAGCACTTTTGGGAACCAAATGGATAGCTTATGAGGCGAGCAAGATGGATGGATGAATTTGAAGTTCAAGACGCTAGGAATGTGCTGAAAAGATGAAGAAAATAAATCTAAGACAAAAAAGATAAGGAATCAGCTCAAAAGAGGGAACATTATCCAAAACCTTATCCAATCTTATCTTATCCAAACAAACCTTATCTTATCTTATACTTGCCTAATCTAGCTTTATCCTATCTTATCTTATCCAAATCAGTTTGTGCCTTAAATCTAGTTGCAAGAGGACCTAAATATCTGATTTCTAGAAGGCTTATCCTTTCCCTACATATATGCCGCACCCTTGCTCTTCTAGAACCCCTAAATTGGTGCAGTGTCAACCTTTCTAGAAGATGATAGGAGCATATTTATGCGACTTAGTTAGCTTGTTCTTGTGCATTTATGTTGTTATTTCTTAGTTAAATTAGTATTTCAAGCTATTTTCGTGTGTTTGTAGGTCCAAAGGGCTAAAGTAGCAAGAAAGTGCATTTTGGAGCCTTTTGGAGCAGTTTTGGGCATGGAATGGATAGCATATGCTTGGAGCAAAGGGGATGGACGAAATTGAAGACCTAAAGATGCAAGGATTCCTAGTTGAAGAAGGATTCCTAGAAGAATGAGGATTCCTACTCGAAGAAGGAATGTTAGCCAAGGTTTCTTACTTTGGTTTTGACTTTTCCTAGTCCTTAAAATTCCCTAAGTTCCAGCAACAAAGAAGGCTCCAAAGTACATTAGGGCACTCAACAAAGACTCCTATAAACCCTTGAGCCCTTGCCGCACCTTTCCTTCCATTTTCTTT
The DNA here is from genome assembly GCF_042453785.1 of Malus domestica. Taxonomy (NCBI): domain Eukaryota; kingdom Viridiplantae; phylum Streptophyta; class Magnoliopsida; order Rosales; family Rosaceae; genus Malus; species Malus domestica. The sequence continues at coordinate 22,538,972 of NC_091671.1, read as the reverse complement.
CCCTTGCCGTGCAAGGAAGACCATTCCCTTTCCTATTTTCTGCCATAAACCACTTTCCGTTTCTCTTGAGTCCATGCCGCACCCTCTTACCCTTTTTCCTTTGGACTTTGACTTGGACTTAGCCTTTTTCCTAATAGATTTAGAGTAATAAATCCTAAACATTAATAAAAACTTTCTTTCCTTTTCCTGTTACATTTTGCCGCAACTTAACCTTTATTTCCCAAGGGTTTTCACATACTCTTTTATACATATCTTACACCATTCACACAGCCAGAAACACATTCAAATATCCCTTGCCGCACCATTCATCCATTCAGAAACATACCCTCTCACCCCATACATACTTTCAGCCATTCTCCCATACAAACTGATAGGAGCATATTTATGCTACTTAATTGGCTTGTTCTCGTGCATTTAGGTTGTGTTTACTTAGCTATTTTAGTGTTTAAAGTCACTTTTGTGTGTTTTCAGGTTCTAAGGTCAATGTGTGCAAAAAGAAGCAAAATGGAGCTTTTTGGAGCAAAATGGAGTTTGGAATGCATGTCACATATTTGGAGCCAAGGTTTGGACGAATTTGAAGGCTTGAAGATGATGATTCCTACTTGAACAAGGTTTCCTAGTTGAAGTAGGAAAGTGCTTACATGAAGGAGGATTCCTAATTGAAGACGGATTCCTAATCACATGAGGATTCCTAGAAGAACAAGGATTCCTACTTGAAGTAGGAAAGTTAAGCCAAGGTTTCCTACTTTGGTTTGATTTTTCCTAATTGTCCCTAAAAGTTCCAGCAATTATGAAGATTTTCTAAGCATTCTAGGACACAAAACAAAAGCCTAGAACCCTTATGGACCCCTTGCCACACTCCCTTGCCCTTTCCTCTTCCTTGCCGTGCAAGGGAGAGGGCTCTTTCCTGTTTTGGAGCATTAAAACACCTTCCTTTTTATGCTTTAAACCCTGGCCGAATTTCCTTGACCTTTCCTTTTAATTTTCTGATTTGTTTCCTTAATTCTAGAAGCTTTAAACTTAATTCCTGATTACCTAATTAGCCTAGGGTTTTTAATTTCCTAAATCCTTTTAAATAAACATCCTTGTGCAGCCACAAAGGGACCATTCATCCAGAAAATAATCCTTCACGCCAGAAACCATTCTCCATCTTCAACAGCACCTATCCTTCATCATTCACCATATTTTCTGACCCAAAACCACCCTAGCCGTTCCATACACCTATCCTACACACTTTTCCACCATTCTACACCATCCATAACCCCCAAAAACCATCACAAACCCCTGGGCCGCAACCAAGGAAGAGGAGGAAGGTTCTTAGACGTTCCTGCTTTGCAATTTAGATTGCTGGAATTTTTAAGTGTGATCTTTCTTATGTTTTCAATGTTTCAATTCAATAAACTTTGTGTTGTGAGTATGAGGAACTAAACCCCCTTAGTTGGGGGGTGATTCGAAACCATGTACATGCTTGCAATATGATTTGATTACATTCAGTTGTTATTTCATAAGTTGTGGATTCAATTCGTTCATCTACTTGATTGATAACTTATTTGTGTATGTTGATTGAGAGTGCACGCTTAGTTTTCATGCATGAATATGACGCTAGATTATAAGGGAGTTTCACCTAATAGTTACAATCTTATAATCACAAGTAGTGAAGGTCGCTTGAAAACGATCGCGTTGAATGAATTCTTGGCACTAGTTTCATGCTCATCATAGTAACGAATGCCTCGTCAACACTTATAGTTCTCATTGTGCTCCATGATTCTTGATTATATCTTTATTGTGCTCATCACGTAAGGAACCTTTGAGGAATGCTTTGAATTGTTGTATGCGCTTTCCCATCCGATTCATTAACTTAAGGAGAACTTGAAGGTTAATTTAAGCGTATCTAATTAACTTGGGGTGTTGAGTTTCATAATTTATTGGAAGAACAACTGAAAATCGTTTTGTTTGCAAGTGTGTCATGTGTGGAGAAGAACCTCCTAACTAGCCTTCTACCCATCTATTTCACCAAAATCGTTTTTACAATCTGCCCTATTTCCAATCTGTTTTCTTTATTTTAATTTTCGTCAAAACAAAATCCCCCTTTATTTTAGAGTCCTAGATTAGTTAGAAAGTGTGTTAGTTTATGTTTTCTAGTGTTTTGAGTCAGGTTATAACATAAATTCGTCCAAATTTGTGTTAGTACTCAAAACTGCCCAGATTGTGCTTCTAAGGCAGTTTTGAGTGTTTATTTGCTGTTTTGGTTCCTTTGCTTTGTTTTGGTGTTTTAACTTTTAATTTTACATTCTTTGAGTCTAGTTTAGTGTTTTAAACTTTGTTTTTACATTATCGAGTCAGTTTTCAAGAGATTAGCAATCCCTCCTAATCCCCGGTTTAGAACGATCCCTACTTACATATTTACTAAAATTTGACAAAAGAGGGTTTAATTTGTGTGCTTAATATATTTCGCATCACAAACCACCACTCAAACCTTTACCCAACCCTTGTGCCGCAACAAAGAGAAGAAAGAGGACCCTTGGAGTGCTTGCTATTCAAGTTTAGATTGCTGGATCATTCTTAGGTGTAATCTATCTTTTAATTTCAATGTTTAAGTTTGTTTATCTTTGTTTTGTGAACATGAGGAACTAAACCCCTTTTAGCTAGGGGGAATTTCGAAACCATGATCATATTTGCACTATGAATTGATTAATTCCAGTTGTGTTTTCATAAAGTGTGGATGCAATTTGCTTAACTGTTTTATTCAAAACTTATTCTTGTATGTTGATTAAGGAGGCCTACTTAGTTAGCATGCTTGAATCTGATGCTAGAATATAAGGGAGTTTCACATAATCGTTACAAACTTATTTTCACAAGTAGTGAAGGTTGCTGGTCACGATCGCGTTAAGTTAAATTCCTAGCATGAGTATCATGGTGTCATAGTTACGAATGCTTTGTCAATGCTTATGATTTTCATAGAACTTAATGATCTTTGATTGTATCTCTATTATGATGTGCATGTAAGGGACTTTTGAAGAATGCTTTGGGTTGTTGAATGATGTCATCCAATCCAATAACAAAAGGAAAATCTGAGGGTTAATTAGTGATTGATGCGTTATAAACTAACACACAAATTAAACCCTCTTTTGACAATTGTAGTATATGTATAAGTAGGGATCGTTCTGGACCGGGGATTAGGAGGGATTGCTAATCTAATTGAAACTGACTTAAAAGCACAAAAATAAACTTAAAAACACTTAACAAGACTCACAAGACTCAAAACAAACTTAAAAGACTCAAAACAGCACAAAACAACCAAATAGACTCAAAACTGACTCTAGGGAGTTATTTGGACGAAAATTGGTTTAAGCTTGACTCAAGACACTTAAAAACACAAACCAAAATAGATTTTAACTAATTTAACACTTCAAAGTAAAGGGGGATTGGGTTTTGGACGAAAATAAAGTAAAACAAACAAATTAAAGACTAAAACAGATTTTGGACGAAATTGGGAAATTGGATGGGTGATGGTCTAGCTAGAAGGTCCTTCTCCACACATGACACACTTGCATACAAATCAATCTCCAATTGCTTTTCAATAAACCATGAACCTTAACGCCCCAGATTAACCGTGAATTGCACTAATTAACCCTCAGATTTTCCTAATTTCATTGAATTGGATGATTGCATACAACAACCCAAATTATTCTCCATAAGTTCCCTACATGAATTGCATAATAGAGATAGGAGCAAAGATCATTAAGTTCTATGATAATCATAAGCATTGACGAGGCACTTGTAACTATGAATTGCATGAAACTTATGCCAAGAATTCACTTAACATGATCGTGACAAGCAACCTTCACTACTTGTGAATATAAGTTCATAACGATTAGGTGAAAAATCCCTTATAATTAGCATCAAATTCATGCATGCAAACTAAGTTGGCCACATTAATCAACATACAAGAATAAGTTTTGAATAAAACAGTTAAGCGAATTGCATTCACAATTTATCAAATCACAATTGAAAGTAATCAATTCATATTGCAAGTATAATCATGGTTTCGAATTCCCCTCTAACTATAAAGAAATTAGTTACTCATGTTCGCAATTAAACAAAGATAACTTGAATTAAACATTGAAAACAAAGATAGAATACACCTAGAAACACTCCAGATGGCTCATTCTTCTCCTTCCTTAGCTGCGGCACAAAAGAATTGTGGTGGATGGTGTGGTGGATGGATGTAGGTGATTTATGGTAGAGGGTGGTCATTTAATTGCTGCACAAAGGTTTGTATTTATAGGGCTAGGGAAACCCACGAATTTCTGAAGGAAAGCAATGTGTATTTGGCACAATTCATGAAGGAAAATGACTAGGGTTCACCAAAATCTAAAGGGAAAAGGATTGCAGGTTCTAGGGCTTCTAGAAAGGGTCTAGGCGCCAGATTTTTAGGTGCTTCTAGAAAAGATGTTTTAGCACCAATTCTAGAAGGATAAAGGTTCTAGAATCTGAAATATATAGTTTAAATGCATAATTATCCCTTACAAATAGCTGGAATTAAGGCACAAATTGATTTGGAAAAGATAGGATAAGATAAGGTTAGGTTAGGCAAGGATAAGATAAGATAAGGTTGGATAAGGTTTTGGATAATGTTCCTTCTTTTGAGCTGATTTCTTATCTTCCTTGACTTGGATTTAATTCTTCACTCTTTTCAGCACATTCCTAGCCTCATGAACTTCAAATTCGTCCATCCATCTTGCTCCATTCATAAGCTATCCATTTGGTGCCCAAAACTGCCACAAAATGCTCCAAATTGCACTTTCTTGCCAACTTTGTCATATGGACCTACAAACACACGAAAATAGCTTAAAACACTATAATAAACACAAACAAACTATGAACATGCAACAAAACAAGCTAACTAAGTCGCATAAATATGCTCCTATCAGTGATGGCATGGTTAATCTGGGGCATTGTCATTCATAGTTTATAGAAAAAGTAACTAGAGATTGATTTGTATGCAAGTGTGTCATGTGTGGAGAATGACCCTCTAGCTAGCCCATCATGCATTCAAATCACCCAATTCGTCTAAAATCTGTTTTAAGTCTTTAGTTACTTGTGTTTACTTTAAATTCGTCCAAAACCCAATCCCCTTTACTTTAGAGTGTTAAATTAGTTAGAATCTGTCTTAGTTTGGGTTTTTAAGCTGTTTTGAGTCATTCTAGTTACTTTTGAGTCTTTTCAGTTTGTTTTGAGTTCTTTTAGTCTAGTTAAGTATATTTATGTTTTTGAGTCAGTTTAGAGTAGATTAGCAATCCTTCCTAATCCCCAGTTTGGAACGATCCCTACTTATCCATACTACAATTGTCAACAAGAGGGTTTAATTTGTGTGTTAAGTTAATTTTCGCATGAAATTTTGGCGCTGTTGCCGGGGCTTAGCAACTTTGCTAATCCCTTGTTATTTTATTTATTTATTTTCGTGTGTTTTTGTTTTTAGTTGCTGACCTTAGTTGTTTTCTTGTTTTTAGGTACTAGTTTATGAATCGGAGTTCTCAACCGGTTCGTGAGCATATCTTTGACTTTGACGACGATTTCGAGCGGACTTTGAGAAGGAAGAGGACTCAGCAAGAATCTAATCCACCTAGCCCTGACCCCATGCTTGAAGAAGAAGAAGTGTTTGAAGAAGATGAGGCCACGACAAGGGTTTTTGAGGAAGCATAAGTTATGGCAACGGACAATCGAACAATCAAGGAACTTTCCGCTTCGGGATTGGACAATGCCATGCCCCTGTGTATCCAATAGCCCACGGCAGGTCAAGGGAAGATTGAGGAGTTTGAATTGAAGTCGAGTTTGCTACATCACATTCCAAAGTACCATGGGTTGTCCATGGAGGATCCCAACAAGCACTTGAAAGAATTTGAAGTGGTTTGCTCAAGCATGACTCCAGTTAACGTTGATGGAAGCATATTGAAGATGAAAGCTTTTCCATTCACTCTCATGGACAAGGCTAAGGATTGGTTGTACGAATTAGCTCCCGGAACTATCACATCTTGGGAGAGCATGAAAAGAGCTTTTTTAAAGAAGTTCTTCCCCACATCAAGAATCATTCTTTTGAGGAAGCGGATTAATGGCATTCAACAAAATCATGGAGAATCCTTTCCAGCGTACTACGAACGTTTCAAAGCTCTTGTTTGATGTGAAAATTAACTTGACACACAAATTAAACCCTATTGAATATGTAATTGTAGTATTAAGCAAGTAGGGATCGTTCTAAACCGGGGATTAACTAGGGCTGCTAATCTACACAAATTAAACTCTAAAACACTAAACTAGACTTAAAAACACAAGACTAGACTCTATAGACTCTAAACTGACCTAAAACACTCAAATCAGCAAAACTAACTTAAAAAGACTCAAAACAGGTTCTAAGGACTATTTGGACGAATTTAACACTAGTGAGACTCAAAACACTAATTTGGACAGATTGAAACACCTTTTTAACTAATCTAAGACACTTAATTGAAAGGGGGGATGATTTGGACGAATTTGATTAAACTAAAGCAAACTAAATATGAAATTGGGTGAATTGAATGGTGAAAAGCTAGTTAGAGGATCCTTCTCCACACATGAACATATGCAACATAAATCGATTTCCAGTATTGTTTCTTTAGACCATGAACGACAATGCCCCAAATTAATCGTGAATGCACAAATTAACTATCAGATTTCCCTAAATTCATTGAATTGAATGGACAACGCATCGCAACCAAATTATTCTCATCAAGTTCCCTATATGAACAACATGATAGAGATACATTCAAAGATCATTAAGTTCCATAGAAATCATAAGCATTGACAAGGCAATTATAACTATAAACTGTATGACACTCTTGCCAAGAATCTACTTAACACGATTGTGACTAACAATCTCCACTACTTGTAATTATAAGTTCCTAACGATTAGGTGAAAGTCCCTTACAATTTAGCATCAGATTCATGCATGCAAATTAAGTATGCATCCTCAATCAACACACAAGAATAAGTTATCAATCAAATAGATAAGTAAATCACATCCATGTTCTACGAAACAATAACTGAAAGGAATCAATTCATATTAAACATATGTCCATGGCTTCGAATTCACCACTAACTAATAAGAACTTAGTTACACATGTTCATAGCAATTGAAAAGCAAATTGAAATAAACATTGAAACTAAAACGAGGGAAGAAAGAACTCTTAGAACTTCAATGGTTGCAGGTGGCTTGTGCACAAGGTCCTCCTTCTCCAAAGTTGCAGAAAAGGGTTGTAGAATGGTGTAGATGGTGCTGCAAGATGTGTTTCTGAATGGTAGGGGGTGGTGGATGAAATTTTGGCTAAAAACACATATTTATAGCCTAGGGTTTTGACAAATTCTGATGGGAAAAGGCTTAGGATTTTCGGCAAAGGCTTGGGCCTCAATCCAAAGGGGAAAAGAACTAGTGTTTGTGCAGATTTTAGGGTTTCTAGAAGGGTTTGGGGCCCCACTTTTGTAGGGAATTCTAGAAACAATGTTATGTGGCTGATTTCTAGAAGAATAAGGCCTAAAAACATGCAGCACCAATTTAGAAACAAATAAGGCCTTCTAGAAAGGTTTCTAGGTGATTTAAATCAGAAATTAACTCCCCCTTGCAGCAGGAATTAAGTTAGGAAAAGATTAGGATAGGATAGGATAAGATAAGGTTGGATAAGGTTTTGGATAATATCTCCTTCTTTTGAGCTGATTCCTTATCTTCTTTGTCTTGAATTTAATTTCTTCATCTCCTGATCAGATTCCTAGCCTTTTGAACTCCAAATTCGTCCATCCATCTTGGCCCATTCATGTGTTATCCATTTAATACCCAAAACTGCTCCAAAATGCACTTTCTTGCCAACTTTGTCATTTGGACCTACAAACACACGAAAATAGCTTAAATTACTATAATAAACACAAACTAACTACGAAAACGCAAGAAAACAAGCTAACTAAGTCGCATAAATATGCTCCTATCATTGTTACATCATGTCCCCAACACCAAATGAAAGAAGAGCTTCTCATTCAATATTTCTATGAAAGACTTCTTCCCATTGAACTACAAATGCTAGATGCCTCAGCGGGAGGTGCTTTGGTGGACAAAACACCCGTAGCTGCCAAGACCCTAATTGCCAACCGAGCCTTAAATGCATAACAATATGAAGGTGTTGGGCAAAGAGAGGCCCCACGGCAACAACCCCAAGTTAATGAGGTAAGTGCAATTTCTGAAATTCAATCTCAATTAGCTAACCTCACTACCCTTGTGTCACAGGTTGTGGATGGATCTAAAACACAAAATGCAGCCATATGTGGAGTGTGTTCGATGCAAGGACATCTCAATGACTAATGCCCCCAATTGATTGAAAATGGAGGATGGGAAACAGCCCATGCCATGGGTTATCAAGGACCAAATCAGCAACGTAATGACCCCTACTCCAACACTTACAACCCCTACTCCAAATCAGCAACAACAACCTGCCCAACAAGGGGGATTTCGACAAACACCACCTGGGATGTTTCCAAGACCATATGCACCACCACAACCTCCATCGCAATCTGCCCAAACCAATTCAGGTTCGTCTTTGGATAATGATACACTTCTTAAATTACTAACTTCCTTGACTTAAAGCCAACAAAATCAAGCTAAGGAGATGAATGAAGTCAAGAAGCAAATTGGGCAGATGACGGAGTTTATGGGGCAGTTTCGAGAAGAAGGAAAACTTCCTAGCTCCACCATTGTCAATCCAAAAGGGGGCTTTGAATCTGCCAAAGCAATCATATTGAGAAGTGGAAAAGAAGTAGGAACTGATCCCCAACCATCTAAATCAGCCCAAAAAGAGGACGAGAAGTTACAAATCGAAGAAGATAAACAAGACAAGGCCATAACAAGGAAGGAAGCAACCTTGTCGCAGCCTCCTACACTCCCTAATCCATCCAATCTGTCCAGCAAAGGTAAGATAGGTCCAATTTTAGTTAAGTCTAACCCTATTCACCCAATGTACCTTTCCCTCGTAGATTCATGCAAACAAAGATGGAAGAAAGTGAAAAAGACATCCTTGAAACATTCAGAAAAGTACAAGTCAATATTCCCCTTCTTGATGCGCCTTAATTGGCTAGTTCTTATGCTTTTCCATGGTGTTTTCTTAGTTAAAGTAGTCTTTTAAGCTAGTTTTATGTGTTTTCAGGTTTTAAGGCCAAAGGATGCAAGAAGATGCATTTTGGAGCTTTTTGGAGCAAAATTGGGCTTGGAATGATTATCACATAATTGGAGCCAAGGTTTGGACGAATTTGAAGACTTGAAGATGATGATTCCTACTTGAACAAGGTTTCCTAGTTGAAGTAGGAAAGTGCTTACATGAAGGAGGATTCCTAATCGACGAAGGATTCCTAATCAACGAAGGATTCCTAATTGAAGATGGATTCCTAATCACATGAGGATTCCTAGAAGAACAAGGATTCCTCCTCCAACAAGGATTCCTACTTGAAGTAGGAAAGTTAAGCCAAGGTTTCCTACTTTGGTTTGATTTTTCCTAATTGTCCCTAAAAGTTCCAGCAATTATGAAGACTTCCTAAGCATTCTAGGACATCAAATACACATTTCTTGCACCTTTTGAACCCTTGCCGCACCCCCCTTGGTATTTCCTCTTTCTTATTTCCTGATTCTAGGCTTTAAAACACTTTCCTTTTGTGTTTTTAACCCTAGCCGAATTTCCCTTGCTATTTCTTTTAATTTTCTGATTTGTTTCCTTAATTCTAGAAGCTTTAAACTTAATTCCTGATTACCTAATTAGTCTAGGGTTTTTAATTTCCTAATCCCTTTAAATAAACATGTTTGTGCAGCCACAAAGATCTCCATTGAGCCACACACTCTCCCAAATTCGTCAAAACCCATCCACAACCTCAGAAACCAGTCCTCCTCCATCTCTGCCGATTTCCACCACCATTCTTCATCTCCACACCTTCCACACAACACCCATACACTACCCCCAAGCCTTGCCGTGCCCCTACACCATCCATAATCCATTCTACATCACAAAAACCCCCCAGAAATCATCCTCCCCCAATCTGCCGCAAGGAGAAGAGAAGGAGACAGTTCATGAAAATTGTTTGGCTCTTCAATCTGAGTTGTTGAACAATTTTAGGTGTATTCTATCTTATATTTCAATGTCTACTTCTTGTAATCTTTGTTTTTCATTGAGTATGATTGGCTAAATTCGTTTTGGCTAAGGGTGTATTCAAAACCATGTTTATTTATGTGAAATAAGTTGATTACTTCCAGTTATCGTTGCATAAGTCGTGAATACAATTTGCTTAACCGTTTAATTCAAAACTTATTCTTGTATGTTGATTGAGAGTGCACGCTTGATTTGCATGCTGGAATTTGGTGCTAGAATATAAGTTTGTTACACCTAATCGTTATGAATTTATATTCGCAAGTAGTGAAGATCGCTAGTCACGATCGTGTTAAGTAAATTCATGGCAGGAGTATCATGCTTTTCATAGTTACAATTGCCTTGTCGATGCTTATGATTTCCAAAGAACTTAATGATTCTAACTTGTATCTTTATCATGCTGTTCATATAGAGAACTTGTTAGGAATAATTTGTTTGCGATGCATATTCATCCAATTCAATGATTCTAGGGAAATCTGAAAGTTAATTTAAGCGGACCTAATTAACTTGGAGTGTCGAGGTTCATAACTTATTGAATTGATAACTGGAAATCGATTACGTTGCATAAATTTCATGTGTGGAGAAGAACCCCTTAGCCATTCCATCACCCATTGATTCATCACATTTAGTTCACAATTTGTTTTAATTTACAATCTGTGCATTTAGTTCAAATTCGTCCAAACACAATTCCCCCATATTTTGTTAAGTTTGAGTCTTCATAATCTGTCCTCTTTGGTGTTTTTAAGTATTTTGAGTCATAAGTTTTGTCAAATTCGTCCAAATCTTGTCTTAGTTGCTGTTTGAGTCAATTATTTTGTTTTAGTCAGTTTTGGGCAGATTTGAGTGTTTCAAATCTGTTTTGAATCTTAGTAGTCTAATTAGAGTCTTTAAGTTTAGTTTTTGTGTTTCTAAGTCGATTTGTATTAGATTAGCACCCCTAGTTAATCCCCGGTTAGAACGATCCCTACTTACATCATTACTACAATTGTCACAAATAGGGTTTAATTTGTGTGTTAAGTTAATTTTCACATCAATCAGCCAATTGTATTATTACACCATCATGTTTAAGTGCTCCTAGATTCACAGATGCATAAACAGAATATGGCATAACATTAATAGATGCTCCTAAATCTAGCATGGCAGATTTGAAACGGGTATTACCAATGACACACGGGATTGTAAAACTCCCCGGATCTTTGCATTTGGGGGGTAGTTTGCATTGCAAGATGGCGGAGACGTTCTCGCTAACATGTACCACTTCTTTATCCCGGACACGTTTCCTTGTTGTACAAAGCTTCTTTAAGAACTTGGCATACTTCGGGATTTGCTTGATTGCATCCAAAAGGGGTATGTTGACTTGAACTTTCCTAAATGTCTCTAGAACATCTTTCGCCTCCTCTTCTTTCTTGGATTGCAAAAATCTGCTAGGAAAGGGTACATCCGGAGGAATAACATTAGAATTAACTGGAATTGGACCTTTCTTACCTGTGTTGGCCGAATTGGAATGCTTGGGTGGTTGCGGCAAGGATTGCTCAATCCTTGCCGTGGCCTTTGCTTGGTCCTCCTCTTCAATTTTCAACTTCTCATCCTCCTTGGGGCCTGATTTTGGTGGTGTAGGACCTGCCCCAACTTCTTTTCCACTCCTTAGCATGATTGCATTTGCGGTTTCAAAGCCTCCTTTTGGATTCGCAATGGTTGAACTAGGAAGCTTTCCTTGTTCTCTAAACTGCCCAACAAATTCCGCAATCTGCCCAATTTGTTTCTCAAGTTGATCCACCCTTTTTTCTTAGTTTTGCATAGCCTTAGCTTGATCTTCCTGCCCATTAGACAACTTAGTTAGTATCTTAAGAAGTGCATCATTGTCAAGAGACGTACCTGAGGCATTTGGGCCGGATTGGGCTTGATTTTGGTTGGGTGTGTACGGCTTGGTGAAGAACCCCGGGGGTTGTTGCCTAAAGCCTCCTTGGTTTTGAGGTTGTTGGGGCTCCCTCCACTTGAAATTTGGGTGGTCTCTCCAACCGGGATTATATGTGTTTGAATATGGATCGTGCCTTGGTTGGTTTTGACCTTGAAACCCAATTGCATGGGCGCTTTCCCATCCACCATTTTCAATCAACTGTGGACATTTTTCAGAGACATGTCCTTGGATGGAACATACGCCACATACAATTGGTCCTTGCATCTTCATGCCCTCGGCCATCTGAGACACAAGAGAAGTAAGATTAGCCAATTGTGAGTGAAGATCGGAAGTTGTACTTACCTCATGTACTTGGTGCCGTGGGGGTCCTCTTTGGCCTACACCCTCTTACTATTGAGCGTTCAACGCTCTATTAGCAATCAAGACCTTGGCAGCCATGGGTGTTTTGTCCACCAATGCTCCCCCCGCCGAAGCATCAAGCATTTGACGTTCTAGAGGTAGGAGACCCTCGTAGAAGTATTGCAAAAGCAACTCCTCCTTCATCTGATGCTGTGGACAAGAAGCAACAAGTGATTTAAATCGTTCATAATATGTAGGGAAAGACTCACCTTCTTCTTGCTGAATTCCGCTTATCTTTTTGCGTAGGAGGATGATGCGAGAAGTTGGAAAGAACTTCTCCAAGAACGCTCTCTTCATACTCTCCCAAGAAGTGACAGTGCCGGGAGCTAACTCCTATAACCAATCCTTGGCTTTATCCATCAAAGAGAATGGAAAAGCCTTCATCTTCAAGATACTTCCGTCAACATTGATGGGAGTCATACTAGAGCAAACTACTTCAAATTCTTTCAAATGTTTGTTAGGATCTTCCATGGACAAAACATGGTATTTAGGAATATGATGAAGCAAACTTGACTTTAATTCAAACTCGTCCGTCTTACCTTGGGCAGCCACGGGGTATTGGATGCACAAGGGTGCGGCATTATCCAAACCCGAGGCGGAAAGCTCCTTGAGTGTACGATTGTCCATGGCCATGCCTTGGACTTCTTCAAATATCCCTGCCGTGGCTTCCTCCTCCTCTTCTTGTACGTTTTCTTCAAGGTCAGATTCGGAATTGGGTGGAGGGTGTTCTTGCTGATTTCTAGCTCTTCTCAACTTCCTCTCAAAATCGTCGTCAAAATCCAAGATGTTCGCACGAATCGGTTGAGAGCTTCTAGTCATACATTAGTACCTAAGAAACAAGAAACAAAATTAGGTCAGAAACTTAAACAAGGTCAGAAACAAAGTGAAATAAAAGAAACAAAAACAATCCAAGGGATTAGCAAAATTGCTAATCCCCGGCAACGGCGCCAAAAATTTGATGCGAAATAGATAAGCACACAAATTAAACCCTCTTTTTGTCAAATTGTAGTAAAGATGTAAGTAGGGATCGTTCTAGACCGGGGATTAGGAGGGATTGCTAAACACTTGGAAACTGACTTAAAAACTCAAAAACAAAGTTTAAAACACTAAACTAGACTCAAAGAATGCAAAACTAAAGTTTAAAACACTTAAACAAACCTAGAACTCAAAACAGCAACTAGAAGGCTCAAAACTGCCTAAAAACCACTTTCTGGGCAGTTTTGAGCACCTACACTAATTTGGACGAAATTTGATGAAAACTTGAATCAAAATACTTAGAAACACAAATCAACACACTTCCTAACTAATCTAGGACTCTAAAATAAAGGGGGATTTTGTTTTGACGAAAATTAAAATAAAACAGAAACTTTAACTAGCACAGATTGTAAAAACGATTTTGGTGAAATAGATGGATAAAAGGCTAGTTAGGAGGGTCTTCTCCACACATGTCACACTTGCAAACAAAACGATTTTCAGTTGTTCTTCCAATGAATTATGAATACTCAACGCCCCAAATTAACCGTGAATTGCACTAATTAACCCTCAGTTTTTCCACAAGTTATTAAGTTGGATGATTGCATACGACAACCCAAAACATTCCCTACAAGTTCCCTACATGAATTGCATAATAGAGAAACAAGCAAGAATCATTACGTTCTATGAAAAACATAAGCATTGACGAAGCATTCGTTACTATGAATTGCATGAAACTTATTGATGTGAAAATTAACTTAACACACAAATTAAACCCTATTTGTGACAATTGTAGTAATGATGTAAGTAGGGATCGTTCTAACCGGGGATTAACTAGGGGTGCTAATCTAATACAAATCGACTTAGAAACACAAAAACTAAACTTAAAGACTCTAATTAGACTACTAAGATTCAAAACAGATTTGAAACACTCAAATCTGCCCAAAACTGACTAAAACAAATTAATTGACTCAAACAGCAACTAAGACAAGATTTGGACGAATTTGACAAAACTTATGACTCAAAATACTTAAAAACACCAAAGAGGACAGATTATGAAGACTCAAACTTAACAAAATATGGGGGAATTGTGTTTGGACGAATTTGAACTAAATGCACAGATTGTAAATTAAAACAGATTGTGAACTAAATGTGATGAATCAATGGGTGATGGAATGGCTAAGGGGTTCTTCTCCACACATGAAATTTATGCAACGTAATCGATTTCCAGTTATCAATTCAATAAGTTATGAACCTCGACACTCCAAGTTAATTACGTCCGCTTAAATTAACTTTCAGATTTCCCTAGAATCATTGAATTGGATGAATATGCATCGCAAACAAATTATTCCTAACAAGTTCTCTATATGAACAGCATGATAAAGATACAAGTTAGAATCATTAAGTTCTTTGGAAATCATAAGCATCGACAAGGCAATTGTAACTATGAAAAGCATGATACTCCTGCCATGAATTTACTTAACACGATCGTGACTAGCGATCTTCACTACTTGCGAATATAAATTCATAACGATTAGGTGTAACAAACTTATATTCTAGCACCAAATTCCAGCATGCAAATCAAGCGTGCACTCTCAATCAACATACAAGAATAAGTTTTGAATTAAACGGTTAAGCAAATTGTATTCACGACTTATGCAACGATAACTGGAAGTAATCAACTTATTTCACATAAATAAACATGGTTTTGAATACACCCTTAGCCAAAACGAATTTAGCCAATCATACTCAATGAAAAACAAAGATTACAAGAAGTAGACATTGAAATATAAGATAGAATACACCTAAAATTGTTCAACAACTCAGATTGAAGAGCCAAACAATTTTCATGAACTGTCTCCTTCTCTTCTCCTTGCGGCAGATTGGGGGAGGATGATTTCTGGGGGGTTTTTGTGATGTAGAATGGATTATGGATGGTGTAGGGGCACGGCAAGGCTTGGGGGTAGTGTATGGGTGTTGTGTGGAAGGTGTGGAGATGAAGAATGGTGGTGGAAATCGGCAGAGATGGAGGAGGACTGGTTTCTGAGGTTGTGGATGGGTTTTGACGAATTTGGGAGAGTGTGTGGCTCAATGGAGATCTTTGTGGCTGCACAAACATGTTTATTTAAAGGGATTAGGAAATTAAAAACCCTAGACTAATTAGGTAATCAGGAATTAAGTTTAAAGCTTCTAGAATTAAGGAAACAAATCAGAAAATTAAAGGAAATAGCAAGGGAAATTCGGCTAGGGTTAAAAACACAAAAGGAAAGTGTTTTAAAGCCTAGAATCAGGAAATAAGAAAGAGGAAATACCAAGGGGGGTGCGGCAAGGGTTCAAAAGGTGCAAGAAATGTGTATTTGATGTCCTAGAATGCTTAGGAAGTCATCATAATTGCTGGAACTTTTAGGGACAATTAAGAAAAATCAAACCAAAGTAGGAAACCTTGGCTTAACTTTCCTACTTCAAGTAGGAATCCTTGTTGGAGGAGGAATCCTTGTTCTTCTAGGAATCCTCATGTGATTAGGAATCCATCTTCAATTAGGAATCCTTCGTTGATTAGGAATCCTTCGTCGATTAGGAATCCTCCTTCATGTAAGCACTTTCCTACTTCAACTAGGAAACCTTGTTCAAGTAGGAATCATCATCTTCAAGTCTTCAAATTCGTCCAAACCTTGGCTCCAATTATGTGATAATCATTCCAAGCCCAATTTTGCTCCAAAAAGCTCCAAAATGCATCTTCTTGCATCCTTTGGCCTTAAAACCTGAAAACACATAAAACTAGCTTAAAAGACTACTTTAACTAAGAAAACACCATGGAAAAGCATAAGAACTAGCCAATTAAGGCGCATAAATATGCTCCTATCACTTATGCTAAGAATTCATTCAACGCGATCGTTTTCAAGCGATCTTCACTACTTGTGATTATAAGATTGTAACTATTAGGTGAAACTCCCTCATAATCTAGCATCATATTCATGCATGAAAACTAAGCGTGCACTCTCAATCAACATACACAAATAAGTTATCAATCAAATAGATGAACGAATTGAATCCACAACTTATGAAATAACAACTGAATATAATCAAATCATATTAAAAGCATGTACATGGTTTCGAATTACCCCCCAACTAAGGGGGTTTAGTTCCTCATACTCACAACATAAAGTTTATTGAATTGAAACATCGAAGACATAAGAAAGATTACACCTAAAACGCCCAAGAATTCCACTTTGAATTTCTGACTTCAAGCTCCTCTTTCTTCTTCTCCTTGCTGCGGCAGAGAGGGTTTTTGGGTGTTTTTGGATGTGATTTTGGTTTTAGAAGGGAATTAGGATGGTATGGTGGTGCGGCAAGGAGTGGGGATGGTGTATGGAGGTGTAGGATGGTGGCTAGAGGTGTAGAATGGTGTATGGAGGTGGATGAAGGCTGCGGCAAGGATGGGAAGTGGCTGGAATGGATGAAGGTGGCTGCGGCAAGGTGTGGGAATAGGGTTTAGACGATTTCTGATTTGTAGAATGGGAGGTTATCTGCAGCAAAGGGGTAAAACACATATATATAGGCACCTAAAACCCTAAGAAATCAGATTGGGCTAGGGTTAGGTGCGGCTACATAAGTGGACTAGGGTTAAGGTTTGTAAAGTAGGGCTTCTAGGATGGAAAGGTGCGGCATGGGCTTAGGGTTACTAATCAGATTTTTGCATGTGAACAAGGCCTAGGTGCGCCATAGGTCCAAGAAGTAAGGATGGGTCATCCAAAAGCCCAAAGCCGAGAATAGAAACTAACGAAAATGGAAACCTCCAAGAATAGAAACTTCCAACTTTAGAAACTTTGGTTGCCAATTCCGATTTAGGAAAGATCAACCCAAAATGGAAACTTTTAGGCTTAGCTTTCCTACTTCAAGTAGGAAACCTCAAATCTCGAACTCTTCAATTTCATCCCAACCTTGTGTTCCAAGCATGTCCTTTTCATTCCAAGCTCACTTTCGGCTCCAAAAGCTCCAAATTGCATCATTTCATGTAATATGTCCTTTAAACCTGAAAACACATGAAAGTAGCTTAAAAGACTACTTTAACGAAGAAATAATAACAAAGATGCATAAGAACTAGCTAACTAAGGCGCATAAATATGCTCCTATCACCTATGGGCAAGGATATCAACATCCTCAATTCACTGTGAACGAAGATGCTTGGGGTTATCAAGGCTATGATCAACCAAGCAACAACATGTTTTCCAACGCTTACAATTCGGCTTGGAGAGATCATTCAAATTATATGTGGGGGGAACCTCAACAATTCCAACAAGATGGATATTGACAGCAAGAGGAGGAGTTCTATTCAAAACCTATGCAATAAGCTCAATCAAACTCAGGTTCGTCAATAAATTATAATCAAATTCTTAATGAATTAAATTGTTTGGTGTAGGGCTCACAAAATCAAGCCAAGGAGGCTCAACAAGATGCATATTGGCAGCCATATGACGAGTTCTATTCAAGACCTATGCAGCCACCACAGCATCCCCCACAACAATTCCAATCAAATCAAAGTATGCCCGTGAATTATAATGAAATTCTTGAAGGACTAATTTCTTTGACGCAGGGTTCACAAAAAGAAGAACAATTGCCACCATCGGAAGAGTTCTATCAGTGGCCATATGAACCGTCACAGCCACCACAACAATCAACCCAATTCAATTCAGGTATGTCCTTGGATAATGATACACTTAATAAGTTACTCACCTCTTTGAATCAGGGAGTAGAAAATCAAAACCAGGAGATGCAAGATCGAGTCAAAAGAGTGGACGAATTGGAGATGCAAGTTGGGCAGATTGTGGAATTCATGGCACAGATTCGAGATCAAAGTGAACTTTCCAACTCAAACATTGCAAATTCAAAAGCAGAAAGTGAAATCGATGAAGCCATCACTTTGGAAGGTGACATGAAGGATGAAGCTGTCCCAGAACCATCCAAACACAGCCCGAACATGGATGAATTGCTGCTGCAAGCAGAAGAGAAGGAGGACGACCTGGGCAGTTTAGAAGAATTCTTGCTGCAAGCTCCTCAAATCCCTATGTCATCCAACTCAGGTGAGGAAATTCTAAATTCACTTCATTCTAACATTATTCCACCGAATGTCCTTTGTCCTTGCAGGTTTTTGATTCCAAATATCAAAGAGAGTGAAAAAGACATTGTGGAAGCTCTTCCAAAGGTGCAAAGTGATATCCTAATTCTTGGTGCACCAAAACAAGTTCCCGATGGTATTGAAACGTTCAAAGAACCTTGCACACCAAGAAAAGGGATTCAAGAAAATGAAGTGGTTGAAGCATATCAAGAATACATCCAAGAGGCTGTGCATGAGACAATCAAGCCCAAAGCAGTTGAGTTTGATGACACGGGACAAGCCACAACCATCATAGTAAACCTGGCCAAGTTCAAAGTCCCGGAAATGTTCAAAGATGTGGTGTTTGTCATTGAGTTTGTGTCGGAAAAAGGAAGTAAGCCATCTTCTCCAATTTTAATTTTAATTTATACTAACATGTTTCTGATTTTGATGATTCAGGCACCCACTCTTGAATTTAAACCATTGCCGAATCATTTCAAGTATCATCTCCCATTAAAAGATAAATTCCGTGCTTTGGAGCTGAGGGGAGTTTAAAGGAAAGATTCGTCCGGCTAAAGACGTTAAATCAAGCGCTTCTTGGGAGGCAACCCAAGCATTCAACGAAGGGAGATTTTGAAATTGCTCAACAAATCTTTTTCCAAATCAGATTTGAATTCTTACACCCTTATCTTTACTGCTTTCATTTTGTTTTGTTTAGTTAGTTGTGTTATTTGGTTGATTTTTGTGAGTTTGTGTTATTTAGTTTAAGTGTAGGGGCAGGTTAAACAAAGTCTTTTTACATTGATTTACATATTTTACATTGATAAAAAAAAAAAAAAAAAAAACAAAACACACCTAAAAAAAAAACACATAAAAGTAAAAATATTTTACAATGATGTGTAAACTAATAGCATTCATTGGTCAGGAGGTGCTTCAGTAATCGGCGGAGCTTCAGCAGTCGGCTGGGCCATGGAAGGAGGAGGTATCGGAGGTTGATCAGTTGGAGCTTCACTACGCGGTGCCGCCCCAGAAGACGAAGGCAGATGCTGTTGGAACAAACCCACAAACCTCCGATGATCAAGTAAAATTTGACCATCAGTGTCCTGCATCTGGTCAATTTTCCTCTTCATGTTTGTGGCATAATTGTGTGCAAGCTTGTGCAATTGTTTATTTTCATGCTTGAGTCCTCTAATCTCCTCTTTGAGACTCTGTATTTCAGCCACCAACGATTCAACGTGACGGGTTCGAGCATATAGGCGTTGGGCCATGTTGGACACAGAACCAGCACACTGCACGCTAAGAGCCAGAGACTCCTTAACCGCCAATTCATCAGACCGTCTAGCGAGCAGTCTGTTATCTCTGGGGGTGACAAGGTTCCGGGCCACCACCGCAGCTGTCATATCATTTTTCATCACCGAATCCCCCACGGTAAGGGGACCGGTAGGGGATATGAAGGATGGGCGCCATATGTTGTCTGGTGAAGGCGGAGCTGCCTCTTCACCAAGGTTTAAGTCAAAACGACGATCGGAAGGGCCAAACATTTTTCAGAGGTGGTGAAGAAAGAAGAGAGTCGGACAGATCAAGATTAAACAAGTGCAAGAAGGGAGTGTTTACAGAAGGGAGCTCAAGTGTGTTGTGGAACAAAATTAACGCCTCTATAAAAAGAAGAAATCAAAGAGGCGCTCCTTAGAAATTGAAGAGGCGTCCTCTCGCAAATCGAAGAGTCGGGGCTCCTTTCTCAAACGCCTGATTCTTTTCTCAAAAGAGGAGTTTCCTTTCTCAAAAGCCGGATTCTTTTCTCAAAAGAGGCGTTTCATTTCTTAAAAGTTGGGCTTGCTCAGAAACCACGAGCCGAACCCCGGATTTCAAAAGATCAATTTGTCCAGACGTGTCGTCACTCGTCACATGCAAATTGCTTTGCGAAAATCTCGGGTAGTTTGTCGAAGCACCAATTCAGAAATCGAAGAGGGAAATTCTACAGTCAAAGACACGCTAGCTTTCTCAAAAGCTGGGCTTCAACCCACGGGCAAATCTTCTTTTCCAGATTTATCCGCACGTGTCACATGCTACCTCTACAATCGACGATGCTCAGAGCTCGAAGCGCCGATTGCAGATATCAATGAGGAATCTGCTTTGCGGAAATCACGAATAGCTGGTCGAAAATTTATGGTGAAGTGGGAAAGCACGTTGCACTGTTCTTTTACTCGTGTCGGTAACCCTGGGATAATTGAACAGTACCTCTACCAGCCATTAAGAAAATTCTATAAATGTTAAACTTCATTGCAAAGTAACCTCACTCAAACCTTCTTCATCTCCGAAAATGCATCCCCAAAGAATCCTCCTAAGTTACTCTGTGTTCCTCATTCCTTGGGATACTCCTGTGAACAACACATTCAAAGCAAAAGTATTTCATATCATAAAGGTTGAAAGCAAGAGTATCTCATATCATGCTTTCTCCCTGTCCTTTCTCCAGCCAGCACTTGCTCTCGAGTACTCATCATCTTGTGTTTCCTCTTCGTCTCTTACGTATAAGGGAAGTGAAGATGATACCTCGAAGCATGTGGAGACAACGTGCTGATTCATCCTCAACTAGGGACAAGGAGAAAGAAAGCAAGAGGTGGGCACTTGGAAAGATTGAAGAAAGAAACAGACCAATACCTCTACCTCGTGCCTGCCCGCCATGCAGAGGAAACAAGCAGAGAAGAATACAGCTCGTACAATCAACCCAGCACAAGGAGTCCGAGCTGAAGAACTAGAGAAGCTGCCACATCTGCTTGGAGAACAAATAAGGAACTGCAATATCACCAAAGAGCAAAGCTTCGCCGTACAATATCATCAAATCATCACTTGCAAGTAAAAAGCTAAGTGTCACCCCGTTCAAGAGGAAAGCTGTGGAAAGTCAACAAGCACGACCAATGATCACTTATTAGTTCTATTCATTGTCTTTTATCGTGATTTTCAATTTTTCGTTTGCTTTGTACATTTTCTTGCGTTACTTAACTGAATTATTTCTTTTCTTTGCAGGAACTTTTGGTTATTTCCACCCTTGAAGTTGATTGCAGAATTTTAGCTTGGGGGGTCATCGCTTGGTTTTACTGCAAACTAGGGAAGTTTTCAGTCCAATTGCTTTATTTTGTTTCTTATTATTTATTTATTTTATTTTTATTTGCATTATAGTGTTTTCTGACATTGGGGACAATGTCCAGTTTAAGTTTGGGGGTAAAGAGTATAAAAATGACCAAATTGAAATTTTTTTTTGTACCTTCAACTACGAACGAGTTTCATTTGTTTTCTTAATTAGTTTTGTTTTCTTTTTAAAAAAAAAAAAAATCGGAAATTTAAAAAAAAAAAATCAAAAAATATTGTCTTGTTTCCCTTATTGTTTTGAATTAGATTTTTGTTAGTTTCCCGACCCAATGATATAATTGGATCAAATTTGAACCATGATCATCAAGAACTTAGTTAACATGTGTTTTGTGAATTCCTAATTCTCTTGTTAGTTTTGTACATATTTGACCATCTTTGAAAAACCAAATGCATATAGCCTTGTTGATGTGAAACTAAAGTATGACTTAAAGCTTCATATGTGAATTTAGTGACCATATACATCCTATGTGAGTTTTTGAGCCGATTGAAAGTGTGTGCATTTTTCATACACTCCTATTCTTTCATGTGTGATGAACTTATGTGAGATACATCTCTAGAACTTGCATAACGATCTTTCGAAATGATTGTCATTGATTGCATGAACTTGGAAATGATAGAGGCATTAGGTTTACCACTATGGCCCAAATAACCATGTTTCCCAAATAAAAATGATATCATTAGATTGCCAATTTGAGCCGTGTATGTTGAGCCTTTTTATTTCTTATCACCAGATATGTCTACCCTTATACCTGAAACATTTTTCCTTACCCTTTCCAAGCAAGCTAGTGAGCAATGTGAGATTGTCTTATGAGAAATGTTTGTGAAGTACTTTGAAGGTGTTTGGCAAAAGAATAAGTGTGGGGGTATTTCATGTTTGTATTTAAAAAAAAAAAAAAAAAAAAAAAAAAAAAAAAAAAAGAAAAGAAAAAGAAAGATGGTATACAAAGAAAATAAAAAGTTTTTCAAGTTTCAGTTAAGGGTGTGGTTGGAGGTGCTAGAAGAATCGCTGGAAAGATTGAGTTCTTATAAATCTAAACAAAAGAATTGCTTGCAATGTAGCTTGGAACTTGTGTTTTCCTATTCTATCGTTTCAATAACCCTATCCCTAAGCCTCATTACATCCAATAAAAGTCCTCTTGATTTAAGTTTTGCAATTATGATTGTGGAGAACTGATCTTTATGCAAGCTTATGGTAGAAATTTCACATTTGATTCTTTGAGCGAAACACATTTAAACTAAACACATGTGTGATTGAGTGCATATCCCGTGAGAAGTTCGCTAGTTCGCATATGATGATTTTAAAAATAAAAACTTGAAATTGCATTAGCATGGCTATCTCACACACTACACCTCAAGGATGATTCAAAGATTACTGCTAATATTTGAATAAGGAAGATGAACTTGGATTAGTTCCTTGATGCTAGCTATGGTTCTTGATGATTTGTTTTCTTGAATGAAATTCTATGAGTGTCACATAGAGGGAAGCTAATGTTTTTCATGTTATTACTTTTTCATGTTTTCTTTGTTTTGCTCGAGGACTAGCAAAAGTTAAGTGTGGGGGTATTTGATCGGATTATATTTATATATATTTTTATTTCGAATTCACTCGTCTTTTCTTAGTTAGTTCCTTATATTTTTGAGCTATTTACGTTATTTTTGTGTTTATAGGATCTGTTATGCAAATTTACCTTTTATTGTCACATGATAATACTAATGTACATTTTATAAACAAGTTATTATTACAATTTCAGAATGGTAAGAGTTCTTCCCAATAAATTTATATGCCTCATGGGACGTGAAGCTGCCGAGTCAGTCAGGAATTAATCATCTTCCCCATATGATTATCGTCGACTTTTCCCACATGTTTCCAATCATAACTTTGGCTTCACATGCTGATAATGTCATATTAACAACCCCATTGCAACCACCATCCAATTGCCAAAGCGTGCAAAGATTCCAAAGGGGAGGTAGGCTGCTTTGGCAGCCGGGAAGAAAAAGAAAATAAAATAGAAAAAGCAGCAAAAATTGAGGAGTCCACACGGTAGTGCGCAAGAAGTGGAGAAAAGAAAAATAATAAAGAATAGAGAGAAGTGGGAGGTCAGGGACACGGCATAATTGAGAAGGAAAAGGAGCTGCTTTGGCAGTTGGAGGGAGTCAGAGACGGACCAGAAAGGAATAAGAGAATAAAAGAAGCGTGAGGGAGGTGAGCAAGGGAGTAGTCAGTAGAGAGAGATAGAATAGGTGCTGCCTTTGGCAACGAGAGACAGACGCAAGCAAGGGGAAGAGGTGCAGAGACTGTGGGCAGGAAAGGAAAGCTGCCCTTGGGCAAAGCAGAAAAAAAGAAGAAGACTGTGACGCGGGGAGCAGCAAGGGCAGCGTGGGCACGAACGCAGCAGATCATCTATTCTCGGTTAAATCTTTCTAAATTTATATTTTATTTCTGTTTTTAATAATGTGTAACTAAATTTATTTTGGCTAGAGGTTAATTCAAAGCCATGAATATATTTGTAATATGAATTGATTACCTTCAGTTGTGATTTCTGAGTTGTGATTTAATTTGCTTAACTGCTTGATTGATAACTTATTTTTGTATGTCGATTAAGAATGCATACATAATTTACATGCATGAATTTGATGCTAGAATATAAGTAAATTTCACCTAATCGTTATGAACTTATATTCACAAGTAGTGAAGGTTGCTAGTCACAATCACGTTAAGTAAATTCTTGGCATAAGTTTCATGCAAATCATAGTAACGAGTGCCTCGTCAATGCTTATGTTTTTCATAGAACTTAATGATTCTTGCTTGTATCTCTATTATGCAATTCATGTAGGGAACTTGTAGGGAATGTTTTGGGTTGTCGTATGCAATCATCCAACCCAATAACTTGTGGAAAAACTGAGGGTTAATTAGTGCAATTCACGGTTAATTTGGGGCGTTGAGATTTACAATTTATTGAAAGAACAACTGAAAATCAATTTAGGTTGCATATGTGTCATGTGTGGAGAAGAACCCTCTAGCTAGTCCATCACCTATCCTTTCACCTTAATTTCATGCTTTTGTCAATTCTGTAATTTATTTAAGTTTAATTTACTTCTCGTCAAAACCAAACCCCCCCCCATTATTAAATTATATTATTTAGTTAGTTTTCATTGTTGTTAGTCTTTTAATTCAATTTCCGTCCATTTCAGTTCCTAGTGTCTAATTTGATTGTTTTCATTATTTTGAGTCATTCTAAGTGTGTTTTGAGTTATTAGAGCTTTTAGCCTAGTTTTGTGTCCTTGAGTCTTGTTTAATATTTTTAAATTAATTTAGAATAGATTAGCAATCCCTCCTAATCCCCGGCCTAGAACGATACCCTACTTACATCTATACTACAATTGTCAAAAAGAGGGTTTAATTTGT
Source organism: Malus domestica (assembly GCF_042453785.1). Taxonomy (NCBI): domain Eukaryota; kingdom Viridiplantae; phylum Streptophyta; class Magnoliopsida; order Rosales; family Rosaceae; genus Malus; species Malus domestica. The sequence goes on along the minus strand of NC_091671.1, from coordinate 22,513,827 downwards.
GTGTCAAGTAATTCTCACATCACCTACTCAAGCAAGGTTTCCTACATGAAGAAGAAGGATTAAAGCCAAAGAATCAGCTCAAGATAAGGAATCTTATCCAAACAAACCTTATCCTATCTTATCTTATCCTAATCCCAAACTATCCACATTCCAACCACTTAGGAGGGTTTCTAACTAGATTAGGATGCTTAAAATGGGATTTCTAGAAGACCTTATCTTATCCTACCAAGATGACACCTAAGAACCTTTCTAGAAGCCTAAAAATCTGCCTTGCATTATCCTTCTAGAAACCACACTTTGGGCCGAATTTTCTACCCTATTTCCTTTAGGATTTTGGTTTCTAGAAACCTTATCATTTCACACTCTTTGTGCTGCACCTTATCTCCCAATCCCTTTGGGTTTTTGACTTGTTTTCCTTATAATATTGGATGTTATTATCCTATGCAATTTAGGCCTTTAAAACCTTGTCCTTTGCTACCTAGGAGATGGGATTTTCAGCCTATATATACAACCCATTGCCGCACCCTTTCATTCACCACCCTCTACCAGATTTTCACTACACCATTCACCAATCATCCCTCATTGTGCCGTGAGTTTGCAAGGAGAAGAAGGAAGACAACTTGGAGCCGTGCATGCCATTCAAGACGTTGGATTGTCGGAGCGTTTCTAGGTGTTTTCTATCTTTATGTCAATGTTTATATTTATTTATTTGCGAACATGAGGAACTAATTTCTTTATAGTTAGAGGGGAATTCAAAGCCATGATCATATGTTTTGTATGACTTGATTTCGTCCAATTATGATTTCATGAATCGTGAATGTGGTTTACTTATCTATTTGATTGATAACATGTTTATGTATGTTGATTGAGGGTCGACACTTAGTTTGCATGCATGAATTTGATGCTAGAGTATAAGGGAATTTCACCTAATCGTTATTAACTTATATTCATAAGTAGTAAAAGTCGCTAGTCACGATTGTGTTAAGTAAACCCTAGGCAAGAGTAACATGCGTATCCCATAGTTATGAATGCCTCGTCAATGCTTATGATTTCCATTGAACTTAATGATCTTTGATATGTGTCTCTATCATGCGTATTCCATAGTTAGGGTCCTTAATAAGAATAATTTGGTTGTAATGCGTATCCCATTCAATTCAATGAATCTAGGGAAATCTGAGAATTAATTGGTCAATCTAGTTAATTTGGGGCATTGTCATTCATGGTTTATTGAAAGAGTAATTGGAAATCGAGTCGTATGCATATGTTTCATGTGTGGAGAAGGAACCTTCTAACTAGCCTTTCACCATCTTAATTTTCATCAAAACGTTTTTGTCAAAGTTTGTTTTCAAAGTTTCTGTTTTCAAAGTTAAATTCGTCCAAAATCAATCCCCCTTTACTTAGTTGAGTCATAGTAGTTAGACATCACTTTAGTTTGTGTTTTTAAGTGTCTTAGGTCAAGTTAAAACCAATTTTCGTCCAAGTTTGTGTCTAGTGTTCAAAACTGCCCAGATTGTGGTTTTAAGGCAGTTTTGAGTGTTTTTGGGCTGTTTTGAGTCTTTTGGTTTGTTTTGGTGTTTTAAAGTTTAGTTTTGCATTCTTTGAGTCTAGTTTAGTGTTTTAAACTTGTTTTTACGTATTTGAGTCAGTTTTCAAGTGATTTTGCAATCCCTCCTAATCCCCGGTTTAGAACGATCCCTACTTACATACTTTGCTACAATTGATAAAAAGAGGGTTAATTTGAGTGTCAACATAATTTTCACACCATGTTTCTTTAGTTATTTTAGTGTTTAAAGTCACTTTTGTGTGTTTTCAGGTTTTAAGGTCAATGGATGCAAGAAGATGCATTTTGGAGCCTTTTGAAGCAAAATTGAGCTTGGAACGGTGATCACATGCTTGAAGCAAAAGGAATGGATGAATTGAAGACTTGAAGGAAATTAGGATTCCTAATCAACCAAGGATTCCTACTCCAAGAAGGATTCCTACTTTGGTTTGACCTTTCCTAAATGTTCCCAAGTTTTATCAACTTTGAAGGCATCCTAAGCATTCTAGGACATCAAATACACATCCCTTGCACATTATGAACCCTTGCCGCACCCCCTTGACATTTCCTCTTCCTTGCCGTGCAAGGGAGAGGGTTGTTTCCTGATTTTATGCATTAAAACACATTAGGAATGTGTTTTAACACATTAGGAATGTGTTTTAAGGCTGTGCCGCATATCCCTTGCCCTTTCCTTTAATTTTCTGATTTTGTTTCCTATTTCTAGAAGCCTTAGACTTAATTTCTGATTACCTAATTGATGTGAAAAATAAGTTAACACACAAAATTAAACCCTATTTTTATCAATTGTAGCAAAGTATGTAAGTAGGGATCGTTCTAAACCGGGGATTAGGAGGGATTGCTAAACACTTGAAAACTGACTTAGAAATGTAAAAACAAAGTTTAAAACACTAGATTAGACTCAAAGAATGCAAAACTCACGTTTAAAATACTAAAATAAACCAATAACTCAAAACAGCAACTAAAAGACTCCAAACTGCCTTAAAAACACTTTCTGGGCAGTTTTGAACACAAAGCACCAATTTGGACGAATTTGGGTTTTAACTTGTACCAAAACACTTAAAAACATAAACCAACACACTTTCTAACTAATCTAGGACTTCAAAATAAATGGGGAATTGATTTGGACGAAAATGAACTAAATGGACAGATTGCAAGGAAAACAAATTGTAATAGAAACAGATTGTAACACAAAGTTATGAATAATCAATGGATGATGGAAGGGTTCTTCTCCACACATGAAATATATGCAACCTAAATCAATTTTCAGTTATCAATTTAATAAGTTATGAATCTCGACACTCCAAGTTAATTAGGTCCGCTTAAATTAACCTTCAGATTTCCCTAGAATCATTGAATTGGATGAATATGCATCACAAACAAATTATTCCCAACAAGTTTTTTATATGAACAGCGTGATAAAGACACAAGTTAGAATCATTACGATCTTTGGAAATCATAACCATCGACAAGGCATTTGTAACTATGAAAAGCATGATACTCTTGCCAGGAATCTACTTAACACGATCGTGACTAGCGACCTTCACTACTTACGAATATAAATTCATAACGATTAGGTGAAACAAACTTATATCCTAGCATCAAATTCAAGCATGCAAATTAAGCGTGCACTCTCAACCAACATACAAGAATAAGTTCTAAATCAAACGGTTAAGCAAATTGTATTCACGACTTATACAACGATAACTGAAAGTAATCAACTTATTTCACATATATAATCATGGTTTTGAATCCACCCTTAGCCAAAACGAAATTAGCCAATCATACTTAAAGCAAAACAAAGATTACATGAATTAGACATTAAAATCCAAAGAAAGAAAACACCTAGAATGCTCCAACTTGGCAGCAAGTGCATCCAAGATTCCTCCTTTCCCTTGCTTGTGGCAGATTGGTTTGTGGACATGTTTTGGGTAGTTCTATGGTGCAGAAAGGTTTATGGTGAGTGCAGAGGAGTGTTTGATGGTGGAAGGGTGGTGGAGAACTTCGGCAAAGAGGGTGGAAGAAGGTGGAGTGGCTGTGATATTTTATGGGCACTAGAATGGTGTTTAGGGGTGTTTTGCTGCTAGGGTGAGTATGGACGAATTTCTGTGATGAATGGTGAATATGAGAGTGTGAACCCTTTGCCAAGGGGTGTAAACATATATATATATAGGCCCCAAAAACCCTAGAGAATCAGATTGGGCAGTGGGGAAAATGCACAGCAAGGAGGGTGAATTTGTGGTGTGCAATGGTCCAAGGATGAAAATGGAGCAATGATGCAAAGTATGGAGGGTAAAATGGAGTGGTATTTCAGCTAGGTCGCATAAGAACAAGCCAACTAAGTCGCATAAATATGCTCCTATCAAATTCCCCCACACTTAGATTTTGCTAGTCCTCGAGCAAAACAAAATAACTAAACAAAACCAAACCAACAAAATGAACAAAATCCAACCTAAGCCTTCCAATGTTTGCCTCAGGGATTTCCAATGCACATGTCATGTTAAAAATTGTCATCCCCACAGATTTTAGTTGTCTTCACACTTAAGCACATACTTAATCATAGTCACCACTTACTTGTTCGCAATTAATCGATTAAAACAATGTTTTTGATGTAGTAACATGCCTTAGAGAATTTACTCAAGTCCTTACAAAGTATGCACTCAATTTTCACTCAGATTTTCTAACTACACACACTATACTAGTCATATGTGAGAAGATTGATGTAAATGATGCGAAATAGATAAGCACACAAATTAAACCCTCTTTTTGTCAAATTGTAGCAAAGATGTAAGTAGGGATCGTTCTAGACCGGGGATTAGGAGGGATTGCTAAACACTTGAAAACTGACTTAAAAACTCAAAAACAAAGTTTAAAACACTAAACTAGACTCAAAGAATGCAAAACTAAAGGTTAAAACACTTAAACAAACCTAAAACTCAAAACAGCAACCTAATGACTCAAAACTGCCTAAAAACCACTTTCTGGGCAGTTTTGAGAACCTAACAAGAACTTGGACGAAATTGGGTGAAAACTTGAATCAAAACACTTAGAAACACAAATCAAAACACTTTCTAACTAATCTAAGACTTCAAAATAAAGGGGGATTTGTTTTGGACGAAAATTGAAAACAAAACAGAAACTTAAAACTAAACAGATTGTAAAACGTTTTTGGATGAAAAGGATGGATAAAAGGCTAGTTAGGAGGTTCTTCTCCACACATGTCACACTTGCAAACGAAACGATTTTCAGTTGTTCTTCCAATAAATTATAAATACTCAACACCCCATATTAACCGTGAATTGCACTAATTAACCCTCAGTTTTTCCACAAGTTATTAAGTTGGATGATTGCATACGACAACCCAAAACATTCCCTACACGTTCCCTACATGAATTGCATAATAGAGATACAAGCAAGAATCATTACGTTCTATGAAAAACATAAGCATTGACGAAGCATTTGTTACTATGAATTGCATGAAACTTATGCTAAGAATTCATTCAACGCGATCGTTTTCAAGCGACCTTCACTACTTGCGATTATAAGATTGTAACTATTAGGTGAAACTCCCTCATAATCTAGCATCATATTCATGCATGAAAACTAAGCGTGCACTCTCAATCAACATACACAAATAAGTTATCAATCAAATAGATGAACGAATTGAATCCACAACCTATGAAATAACAACTGAATGTAATCAAATCATATTGCAAGCATGTACATGGTTTCGAATTACCCCCCAACTAAGGGGGTTTAGTTTCTCATACTCACAACACAAAGTTTATTGAATTTAAACATCGAAGACATAAGAAAGATTACACCTAAAACGCCCAACAATTCCACTTTGAATTTCTGCACGTCAAGCTCCTCTTTCTTCTTCTCCTTGCTGCGGCAGAGAGGGTTTAGGGGATTTTTGGATGTGATTTTGGTTTTGGAAGGGAGTTAGGATAGTATGGTGGTGCGGCAAGGGGTATGGGTGGTGTATGGAGGTGTAGAATGGTTGCGGCAAGGATGGAAGGTTGCTGGAATGGATGGAGAAGTGGCGGCTAAGAGGTATTAGGGTGATGGTGGCTGCGGCAAGGAATGGGAATGGCTGTTTTTTCTATTTTCTAAATTGTGTCAAGAGAGCTGCGGCAAGGATGTAAAACACATATATATAGGCACCTAAAACCCTAAAGAAATCAGATTAGACCATGGGCTAGGGTTTAGGTGCGGCTGCTTAGGTGGGCTAGGGTTAGGGTTTGTAAAATAGGGCTTCTAGAATGGGAAGGTGCGGCTGGTTAGTGGGAGTGTGGATAGGGCTTCTAAAAAGCCCAAAACCAAGAGAAACTAAACCCTAACCCACGGCAAGGATGAGAAAATATTCTAACACCTTTCTTTGTGTCTTCCAACGCTTCGGAACCTTCTAATGTTGCTCAAACACAAGGCCATTCTGGTTTAGGAAAGATCAACCCAAAATGGAAACTTTTAGGCTTAGCTTTCCTACTTCAAGTAGGAAACCTCAAATCTTCAACTCGTCAATTTCATCCCAACCTTGTGTTCCAAGCATGTCCTTTTCAATCCAAGCTCACTTTTTTGCTCCAATAGCTCCAAATTGCATCATTTCATGTAATACGTCCTTTAAACCTGAAAACACATGAAAGTAGCTTAAAAGACTACTTTAACGAAGAAAACATAAGAAAAATGCATAAGAACTAGCTAACTAAGGCGCATAAATATGCTCCTATCAAATTCCCCCACACTTAGCTGTTGCTAGTCCTCGAGCAAAACAAACAAAAGAAAGAAAACAAAACGAAACAAACTAACCAAAACAAAACCTAAACCTTCCAACGTTTGCCTTAGGGATTTCCAATGCACATGACATGTTAAAGATTGTTATCCCCACAGATTTGAGTCATCTTTACACAAGCACATACTTAATTAAAGCCACTTCTCACTAGTTCACAAGTAATCAATTAAAACAATGCTTTGAATGTAGTAACATGCCTTAGAGAATTCCCTCAATTCCTTACAAGATATACACTCTATTTTCACTCAGATTTTCTAACCCCACACCCTACACTAGTCATATGTGAGAAGATTGATGTAGATATGAAAACGAATGCTCACATATATGTTTCACAAAGAACGCAATTTCTAGAGTTAAGAAGCATGTTTAGATATGATCTCATGAATGGAATGCTACTACTTAGATGCGAGAACCAGTGACACCATATATGCTCATACCAAATTCAAACTCCACAAATTGAAACACATAACACTCAAGATAGAAGTTAAGGGTTGTAATGGGGCTTGGGGTGTTGGTTAACAAGGAAAGGATAGGGAAAACAAACGTTGTTCAAGCAATAGTACGCAAAGCAATGAAATTGAGACTTGGAATTCACTTAGATTGCAGAAATTAACTTTAAAACACAAGGGGAAGACTTAAACAACTCCTTAGGGCCGAATTCATTATTTTGGACCCTTACTTCAACAAACAATACTTTGGAACTCTTTTTCTCAACTTTTCAACTCTTTTTTCAAACTTTTCATATTTTTTTTTCTTCAATTTTTCTTTTTCCACGAATTTTTTTTTTCTTTTCTTTTCTTTGCCGTGCCTATGGCACACAATTCCTCATGAAAAACACTTCCCCCACACTTATTTTCTGCCAACATAAATCAAAAGGAATTCAATTTGAATCATGCTTTACTATGCTTCAAGAACAAGGGTATGGATAATCCTACTCTAGGCTAGGTGAGGGTAATGTGGGTTAACAAAGAAAAGGCTAAACAAGGCTCAACGGGGTTAAACCTAAACATATAATGGAGTAGGGCACACGGCTTTTTGGCTAAGGTGGTGGTCACTACACAACTTCATCTTGAATATGTGTTATGCAATTCAATGACATGCTTTGAATGAAATGGGCATGAGTTCTAGCATTTGGAACTAAATGATGAAACGCCTTCTAAGTAGCAACCAAGCAAGGAATAATAAGATCATGCAACGACTTAGAAAACAAAGAATGCACAGAATTTAACTCTCCAAATAAACGTTTAGGCTCAAGTCTCACAAGGTTGTAGCGTTAGTTTGAGTTCCTTCCTTCAAGCATGTTACAAAAACTGATTTTTTTTCTTTATGATTGCATGTGAATTCATAAGTTATAACCACAACTAAGCATAAACAAAGAGAAAATCAAACTTTCATCCATGTTAATCACTCTCTTTAACAGCCATGTAATTACAAACCGAATCCTCATCATTGTGTTGGATGATGTGAAAATTATGTTGACACACAAATTAACCCTCTTTTTATCGATTGTAGTAAGTATGTAAGTAGGGATCATTCTAGGCCGGGGATTAGGAGGGATTGCTAAATCACTTGAAAACTGACTCAAATACGTAAAAACAAGTTTAAAACACTAAACTAGACTCAAAGAATGCAAAACTAAACTTTAAAACACCAAAACAAACAAAAAGACTCAAAACAGCAAACAAACACTCAAAACTGCCTTAAAACACTTTCTGGGCAGTTTCTGACACTCAGGAAGAATTTGGACGAAAATTGATTATAACTTGACTCAAGACACATAAAAACACAAACTAAATTGATTTCTAACTAGTATGACTCAACAAAGAAAAGGGGGATTGATTTTGGACGAATTTAAAAACAAAACAAAACTTTGTAAACTAAAACAGATTTTAAAACGAATTTGGATGATTTGAATGGATGGAAGGCTAGCTAAGGGGTTCATCTCCACACATGTCACACTTGCATATAAAACGATTTCCAATTGCTTTTCAATAAACCATGAATTCTCAACGCCCCAAGTTAATTAGGTCCGCTTAAATTAACCCTCAGATTTTCCTTAAGTTATTGAATTGGATGAATTGCATACGACAACCCAAAGCATTCCCCACAAGTCCCCTACATGATTGCATAATAGAGATACAAACAAGAATCATTAAGTTCTATGAAAACCATAAGCATTGACGAAGCACTTGTTACTATGATTGCATGAAACTTATGCCAAGAATTTACTTAACACGATTGTGATCAACAACCTTTACTACTTGTGAATATAAGTTCATAACGATTAGGTGAAATTCCCTTATATCCTAGCATCAAATTCATGCATGCAAACTAAGTGTCGACCCTCAATCAACATACAAGAATAAGTTTTAATTCACATAGATAAGCAAATTGAACTCACAACTTATGAAACACAATTAGAAGTAATCAAATCATATAGCAAGCATAAACATGGTTTCGAATCCCCCCCTAGCCAAGGGGGTTTAGTTCCTCATACTCGCAAATAAACAAAGATAAATAAATTTAAACATTAAAACAAAGATAGAAAACACCTAGAAACGCTCCACAATCCAAGCTCCTTGAATGGCATGCACGGCTCCAAGAGTTCTTCCTTCTTCTCCTTTGCAAACTCACGGCACAAGAGGTATATTTGGGTGAATGGTGTAGTGAAAATATGGTAGAGGATGGTGACTAAATGGTGCAGCAAAAGATGGTATTTATAGGCTGAAATTCGCAGCCCCTATGTTGCAAAGGAAAAGGATTTAAAGGCCTAATTTGTATAGGATAATAACACACAATCCTTGAAGGAAAAGGCTAAGGCTTTTAGAGACCAAGGGGGAAAGGAATAATCAGGTTTCTAGAAGTTCTAGAAAGGTTTGGGGCGTCACTTTTGTAGGACAAGGGATAAGGTCTTCTAGAAAGGTTGTTTTGTGGCTGATTTCTAGAAAAACAAGGGATAAGGTATGGCACCTTTGTAGGAGTGGATAAGGGCTTCTAAAAACCAATTTTAATGTGTCCTAATCTAGTTAGAAACCCTCCTAAGTGGCTGAAATGTGGATAGTTTAGGATTAGGATAAGATAGGATAGGATAAGGTTTGTTTGGATAAGATAAGCTAAGATAAGGTTATGGATGAGGTTTTGGATAAGATTCCTTCTCTTGAGCTGATTCTTTGACTTTAACTCTTCTTCTTCACATAGGAAACCTTGCTTGAGTAGGAAACTTCATGTGTCTAGGAATCCATCTTCAATTAGGACTCCTACATTGATTAGGAATCCTTCATTTAAGCCCTTTCCTACTTCAACTAGGAAACTTTGTATCTTCAATTCTTCAACTTCAAAACACATTCCTAGCTTCATCAATCCTTCAAATTCGTCCATCCCTTGTGCTACATATGCATGAACTCCATTCTAGCCCAATTTTGCTCCAAAATGCTCCAAATTGCTTCCTTTTGCTCACTTTGTCTCTAAAACCTGAAAACACATGAAAATAGCTTAAAAGACTAACTTAACTAAGAAAACACAACATAAATGCATAAGAACTAACTAACTAAGGCGCATAAATATGCTCCTATCAAATTCCCCCACACTTAGCTTTTGCTAGTCCTCGAGCAAAACAACGAAACAAAACATAACCTAAACCTTCCAACAATCGCCTCAGGGATTTCCAATGGTACATGACACGCCAAAGATCACTACTTACATAGATTTTAGCCATCCCTACTCTCGAGCACATACTTAATCATAGTCATCACTTACTAGCTCACATTTAACCAATTAAAACGATGTTTTGAATGTAGTAACATGCCTTAGAGAATCCCTCAATTCCTCACTAGATATACACTCAATTTTCACTCAGATTTTCTAACTACACACCCTACACTAGTTATATGTGAGAAGATTGATGTAAATATGAAAACTAATGCTCACATATGTTATGACAAGAAAAGCATTTTCTGGAATTATGAATGTATGTATATGATTGATCGGATCATATTTATATATATTTTTACTTCAAATTCACTCGTCTTTTCTTAGTTAGTTCCTTATAATTTTGAGCTATTTACGTTATTTTTGTGTTTATAGGATTTGTTATGCAAAGAAAATAAAAATGGCACAAACTTGTTAATTACTCACTAAATTTTGTCAGGTTGGAATCAGAGTTTGCACTGGGGTTAACTTAAAGATGTTTCAGGTGGAATGGTGAGTAACGCACAAAGAAACGAAGCAGCAAGGCTGCCAAAAAGAAGAATAAAATAAAAGAGGAAAAGCAGCACTTGGCTGCCTGGGTGGAACAAAAGAAAACAAAAGAATAAATGAAAGCTCCTGAGTGCAGCGTGGTAGGTGGGCAGTGTGAAACGTGGAAGTGGGCTGTCTTGGAGCACAGGATAAGAAGAGAGAAGGTGCAGAAATAAGAGGGGGGGGAATATAAGGAGAAGGGGGCTGCCCTTTGGGCAGCTCGCAGAGACGCAGGAACCAAGGCTGCCCTTTGGCAGCGAGGTCAGCACGCAGAAGCGGGGAAAGAAGAAGGAGAGAGTCAGTAAGGGGGGCCTCGGTGAGGAGGGGGAAGAACAGAGAGCTGCCATTGGCAGCTTGAAGAATAAAGAAGGAATAAAGGCTGCACCTTGCAGCGACTTGGAGGAGGTTGCTGAGCAGAAAAGCTGCCTTGGCAGCGACTTTCAAAGCGGGAAGACAAAACAAGAAGCTGCCCTCTTGGCAGCTTGAAACCGAGAGAAAAGCAGCAAGCTGCTTTGCAGCTTGCCTTGCGGTGCAGCAAAGACAGAGAAGGGCGCTGCCCTTTTGGGCAGTTCTTGTGCAGCAGGTGAAGAAGCTGCTCCAAGCAGCAAGTGAGGGAGGACGCGAATAAGGGCTGCCAATCAGCACAGAAGAAACAAATCTGCCACTTGGCAGCACGTGGACAGAAACAGAAGCTGGAAGCTTATTCTCTCTCGGTTAAATCTTTCCCACTTATATTTTACTTTTGGTTTATTTGTGTTTTAATAATGTGTAATTAAATCTATTTTGGCTAGAGGTTAATTCAAAGCCATGAATATATTTGTAATATGAATTGATTACCTTCAGTTGTGATTTCTGAGTTGTGATTTAATTTGCTTAACTGCTTGATTTATAACTTATTTTTGTATGTCGATTAAGGATGCATACTTAATTTACATGCATGAATTTGATGCTAGAATATAAGTGAATTTCACCTAATCGTTATGAACTTATATTCACAAGTAGTGAAGATTGCTAGTCACAATCACGTTAAGTAAATTCTTGGCATAAGTTTCATGCAAATCATAGTAACGAGTGCCTCGTCAATGCTTATGTTTTTCATAGAACTTAATGATTCTTGCTTGTATCTCTATTATGCAATTCATGTAGGGAACTTGTAGGGAATGTTTTGGGTTGTCGTATGCAATCATCCAACCCAATAACTTGTGGAAAAACTGAGGGTTAATTAGTGCAATTCACGGTTAATTTGGGGCGTTGAGATTTACAATTTATTGAAAGAACAACTGAAAATCAATTTAGGTTGCATATGTGTCATGTGTGGAGAAGAACCCTCTAGCTAGTCTGTCACCTATCATTTCACCTTAATTTCATGTTTTTGTCAATTCTGTAATTTAATTAAGTTTAATTTACTTTTCATCAAAACCAAACACCCATCCATTATTAAATTATATTATTTAGTTAGTTTTCTTTATTGTTAGTCTTTTAATTTAATTTCCGTCCATTTCAGTTCCTAGTGTTTAAATTAATTGTTTTCATTATTTTGAGTCATTTTAAGTGTGTTTCGAGTTATTAGAGTTTTTAGCCTAGTTTTGTGTCCTTGAGTCTTATTTAATATTTTTAAATTAATTGAGAATAGATTAGCAATCCCTCCTAATCCTCGGCCTAGAACGATACCCTACTTACATCCATACTACAATTGTCAAAAAGAGGGTTTAATTTGTGTGTCAAGTAATTTTCGCATCAAATTTTGGCGCCGTTGCCGGGGATTAGTAACTTTGCTAATCCTTTTATTTTTGTTTTTGTTTATGTTTATATTGGTGTTTGTGTATTTTACTTTTGATATTTGATTTATTTTTCTTTCTTTGATTTTAGGTTCAAGCGCTTCATGGGAGGCAACCCAAGCATTCAACAAAGGGAGACTTTGGAATCGCTAAACCAATCAGCTTTGCATTCTTCCACCCTTATCTTTACTGCTTTCATTTTGTTTTGTTTAGTTAGTTGTGTTATTTGGTTGATTTCTGTGAGTTTGTGTTATTTAGTTTAAGTGTGGGGGAAGGTTAACCAAAGTCTCTTTACATTTATTTACATATAAAAAAAATAAAAAAATAAAAAAAAAAGATAAAATTTAAAATTAATGAAAAAAAATAAAAATAAATAAAAATAAAAAAAATAAAAAAAATTTTAAAATAAAAAAAAAAAATTTAAAAAAAAAATAAAAAAAAAAGTACAAATATTTTACAATGATGTAAACTAATAGTATTCATTGGTCGGGTGGTGCTTCAGTAGTAGGCGGGGCTTCAGCAGTCGGCGGGGCCACAGAAGGAGGAGGCGGCAGAGGTTGATCAGTTGGAGTTTCACTACGCGGTGCCGCTCCAGAAGACGAAGGCAGATGTTGTTGGAACAAACCCACAAACCTCCGATGATCAAGTAAAATTTGACCATCGGTGTCCTGCATCTGGTCAATCTTCCTCTTCATGCTGGTGGCATAGCTGTGTGCGAGCTTGTGCAATTGTTTATTTTCATGCTTGAGTCCTTTAATCTCCTCTTTGAGACTCTGTATTTCAGCCACCAACGATTCAACATGACGGGTTCGGGCAAATAGGCGTTGGGCCATGTTGGACACGGAACCGGCACACTGCACGCTAAGAGCCCACTCCTTAACCGCCAATTCATCAGATCGTCTAGCGAGCAGTCTGTTATCTCTGGGGGTGACAAGGTTTCGGGCCACCACCGCAGCGGTCATGTCATTTTTCATCACCGAATCCCCCACGGTAAGGGGACCGGTAGGGGATATGAAGGATGGGCGCCATATGTTGTCTGGTGAAGGCGGAGCTGCCTCTTCACCAATGTTCAAGTCAAAACGACGATCGGAAGGGCCAGACATTTTCTGAAGGTGGTGAAGAAAGAAGAGAGTCGGACTGATTAAGATTTTGGAAGTTTACAGGAGGGAGTGTTTACAGGAGGGAGCTCAAGTGTGTTGTGGAACAAAATTGGCGCCTCTATAAAAAGAAGAAATCAAAGAGGCGCTCCTCAGAAATTGAAGAGGCGTCCTCTCGCAAATCGAAGAGTCGGGGCTCCGTTCTCAAACGCCTGATTCTTTTCTCAAAAGAGCAGTTTCCTTTCTCAAAAGCCGGATTCTTTTCTCAAAAGAGGCGTTTCATTTCTTAAAGGCTGGGCTTGCTCAGAAACCACGAGCCGAACCCCGGATTTCAAAAGATCAATTTGTCCTGACGTGTCGTCACTTGTCACACGCAAATTGCTTTGCGAAATTCTCGGGCAGTTTGTCGAAGCACCAATTCAGAAATCGAAGAGGGAAATTCAACAGTCAAAGACACGCTAGCTTTCTCAAAAGCTGGGCTTCAACCCACGGGCAAATCTTCTTTTCCAGATTTATCCGCACGTGTCACATACTACCTCTACAATCGACGATGCTCAAAGCTCGACGCGCCGATTCCAGATATCAATGAGGAATCTGCTTTGCGGAAATTACGGACAGCTTTGTCAGAAAGCGCGTAATTTGTACTATTCATCCATCCACCGGCTGCCGACAATGAGTGAGGGAATAGTTCCGGTTGTGAAGAAAAGTCCCATAAGTATCTACCTTCGCCTTCCACAGCAAAGGCACACCCTCTCAGCACTTCTTCCTCTCTGAAATGGCTTTCCAACAAACCCTCTCAAGTCACTCTGTATTTTTCATCCCCTGGGATACCCCTGCAAACAACCCATCCAAAGCAAAAGTATTTCATATCATGAAGGTTGAAAGCAAGAGTATCTCATATCATGCTTTCTCCCTGTCCTTTCTCCAGCCAGCACTTGCTCTCGAGTACTCATCATCTTATGTTTCCTCTTCGTCTCTCACGTATAAGGGAAGTGAAGATGATACCTCGAAGCATGTGGAGACAACGTGCTGATTCATCCTCAGCTAGGGACAAGGAGAAAGAGAGCAAGAGGTGGGCACTTGGAAAGATTGAAGAAAGAAACAGACCAATACCTCTACCTCGTGCCTGCCCGCCATGCAGAGGAAACAAGCAGAGAAGAATGCAGCTCGTACAATCATCCCAGCGGAAGGAGTCCGAGCTGAAGAACTAGAGAAGCTGCCACATCTGCTTGGAGAACAAATAAGGAACTGCAACATCACCAAAGAGCAAAGCTTCGCCGTACAATATCATCAAAATCCTCACTTGCAAGTAAAAAGCTAAGTGTCACCCTGTTCAAGAGGAAAGCTGTGGAAAGTCAACAAACACGACCAATGATTACTTATTAGTTCTTTTCATTGTCTTTTATCGTGATTTTCAATTTTTCGTTTGCAATTTTTTTTTTATTATTTATTTTTTTATTATTATTATTTTATTTTCTTGTGTTACTTAACTGAATTATTTCTTTTCTTTGCAGGAACTTTTGGTTATTTCCACCCTTGAAGTTGATTGCAGAATTTTATCTTGGGGGTCCTCGCTTGATTTTACTGCAAATTAGGCAAGTTTTCAGTCCAATTGCTTTATTTTGTTTCTTATTATTTATTTATTTTATTTTATTTGCGTTATAGTGTTTTCTGACATTGGGGACAATGTCAAGTTTAAGTGTGGGGGTAGAAATCTCTAGAATTTCATTTGTTTCTGTGTTGTTGCTTTTTGTTTTCTTTAAAAAAAAAAATTTTAAAAAAAATCGGAAAATTTAAAAAAAAATCCAAAAATATTGTCTTGTTTCCCTTATTGTTTTGAATTAGATTTTTGTTAGTTTCCCGACCCAACGATATAATTGGATCAAATTTGAATCATGATTATCAAGAACTTAGTTAACATGTGTTTTGTGAAATTCCTAATTCTCTTGTTAGTTTTGTACATGTTTGATCATCTTTGAAAAACCAAATGCACATAGCCTTGTTGATGTGAAACTAAAGTATGAATTAAAGCTTCATATGTGAATTTAGTGACCATATATATCCTATGTGAGTTTTTGAGCCTATTGAAAGTGTGTGCATTTTTCATACACTCCTATTCTTTCATGTGTGATGAACTTATGTGAGATACATCTCTAGAACTTGCGTAACGATCTTTCGAAATGTTTGTCATTGATTGCATGAACTTGGAAATGATAGAGGCATTAGGTTTACCACTATGGCCCAAATAACCATGTTTCCCAAAGAAAAATGATATCATTAGATTGCCAATTTGAGCCGTGTATGTTGAGCCTTTTATTTCTTATCACCAGATATGTCTACCCTTATACCTGAAACATTTTTCCTTACCCTTTCCAAGCGAGCAATGCGAAATTGTCTTATGAGAAATGTTTGGGAAGTACTTTAAAGGTGTTTGGCAAAAGAATAAGTGTGGGGGTATTTCATGTTTGTATTTAAAAAAAAAAAAAAAAAAAAAAAAAAAAAAAAAGAAAAAGAAAGATTGTATACAAAGAAAATAAAAAGTTTAAAGTTTCAGTTTAAGGGTGTGGTTGGAGGTGCTAGAAGAATTGCTGGAAAGATTGAGTTCTTATAAATCTAAACAAAAGAATTGCTTGCAATGTAGCTTGGAACTTGTGTTTTCCTATTCTTTCATTTCAATAACCCTCTCCCTAAACCTCATTACATCCAATAAAAGTCCTCTTGATTTAAGTTTTGCAATTATGACTGTGGAGAAGTGATCTTTATGCAAGCTTATGGTAGAACTTTCACATTTGATTCTTTGAGCGAAACACATTAAAACTAAACACATGTGTGATTGAGTGCATATCCCGTGAGAAGGTTGCTAGTTTGCATATGATGATTTTAAAAATATAAAAATTTTGAAATTGCATTAGCATGGCTATCTCACACACTACACTTCAAGGATGATTTAAAGATTACTGCTAATATTTGAATTAGGAAGATGAACTTGGATTAGTTCCTTGATGCTAGCTATGGTTCTTGATGATTTGTTTTCTTGAATGAAATTCTATGAGTGTCACATAGAGGGAAGCTAATGTTTTTCATGTTATTACTTTTTCATGTTTTCTTTGTTTTGCTCGAGGACTAGCAAAAGTTAAGTGTGGGGGTATTTGATCGGATCATATTTATATATATTTTTACTTCGAATTCACTCATCTTTTCTTAGTTAGTTCCTTATAATTTTGAGCTATTTACGTTATTTTTGTGTTTATAGGATTTGTTATGCAAAGAAAATAAAAATGGCACAAACTTGTTAATTACTCACTAAATTTTGTCAGGTTGGAATCAGAGTTTGCACTGGGGTTGACTTAAAGATGTTTCAGGTGGAATGGTGAGTAACGCACAAAGAAAAGAAGCAGCAAGGCTGCCAAAAAGAAGAATAAAATAAAAGAGGAAAAGCAGCACTTGGCTGCCTGGGTGGAACAAAAGAAAACAAAAGAATAAATGAAAGCTCCTGAGTGCAGCGTGGTAGGTGGGCAGTGTGAAACGTGGAAGTGGGCTGTCTTGGAGCACAGGATAAGAAGAGAGAAGGTGCAGAAATAAGAGGGGGGGAATATAAGGAGAAGGGGGCTGCCCTTTGGGCAGCTCGCAGAGACGCAGGAACCAAGGCTGCCCTTTGGCAGCGAGGTCAGCACGCAGAAGCGGGGAAAGAAGAAGGAGAGAGTCAGTAAGGGGGGCCTCGGTGAGGAGGGGGAAGAACAGAGAGCTGCCATTGGCAGCTTGAAGAATAAAGAAGGAATAAAGGCTGCACCTTGCAGCGACTTGGAGGAGGTTGCTGAGCAGAAAAGCTGCCTTGGCAGCGACTTTCAAAGCGGGAAGACAAAACAAGAAGCTGCCCTCTTGGCAGCTTGAAACCGAGAGAAAAGCAGCAAGCTGCTTTGCAGCTTGCCTTGCGGTGCAGCAAAGACAGAGAAGGGCGCTGCCCTTTTGGGCAGTTCTTGTGCAGCAGGTGAAGAAGCTGCTCCAAGCAGCAAGTGAGGGAGGACGCGAATAAGGGCTGCCAATCAGCACAGAAGAAACAAATCTGCCACTTGGCAGCACGTGGACAGAAACAGAAGCTGGAAGCTTATTCTCTCTCGGTTAAATCTTTCCCACTTATATTTTACTTTTGGTTTATTTGTGTTTTAATAATGTGTAATTAAATCTATTTTGGCTAGAGGTTAATTCAAAGCCATGAATATATTTGTAATATGAATTGATTACCTTCAGTTGTGATTTCTGAGTTGTGATTTAATTTGCTTAACTGCTTGATTTATAACTTATTTTTGTATGTCGATTAAGGATGCATACTTAATTTACATGCATGAATTTGATGCTAGAATATAAGTGAATTTCACCTAATCGTTATGAACTTATATTCACAAGTAGTGAAGATTGCTAGTCACAATCACGTTAAGTAAATTCTTGGCATAAGTTTCATGCAAATCATAGTAACGAGTGCCTCGTCAATGCTTATGTTTTTCATAGAACTTAATGATTCTTGCTTGTATCTCTATTATGCAATTCATGTAGGGAACTTGTAGGGAATGTTTTGGGTTGTCGTATGCAATCATCCAACCCAATAACTTGTGGAAAAACTGAGGGTTAATTAGTGCAATTCACGGTTAATTTGGGGCGTTGAGATTTACAATTTATTGAAAGAACAACTGAAAATCAATTTAGGTTGCATATGTGTCATGTGTGGAGAAGAACCCTCTAGCTAGTCTGTCACCTATCATTTCACCTTAATTTCATGTTTTTGTCAATTCTGTAATTTAATTAAGTTTAATTTACTTTTCATCAAAACCAAACACCCATCCATTATTAAATTATATTATTTAGTTAGTTTTCTTTATTGTTAGTCTTTTAATTTAATTTCCGTCCATTTCAGTTCCTAGTGTTTAAATTAATTGTTTTCATTATTTTGAGTCATTTTAAGTGTGTTTCGAGTTATTAGAGTTTTTAGCCTAGTTTCGAGCAATTGGAAATCGTTTCGTATGCAAGTATAACATGTGTGGAGATGAACCCCTTAGCTAGCCTTCCATTCACCCATTTAAATCAAATTCGTTTTTACAATCTGTTCTAATTTACAAAGTTTGTTTTGTTTTTAAATTCGGCCAAAACCAATCCCCCTTTGTTTTAAAGTGTCAAATTAGTTAGTAAGTGTTTTACTTTGTGTTTTTAAGTGTTTTGATTCAAGTTAAAACCCAATTTCGTCCAATTTGGTGCTTAGTGTCCAAAACTGCCCAGATTGTGTTTTTAAGGCAGTTTTGAGTCTTTTGGTTTGTTTTGGTGTTTTAAAGTTTAGTTTTGCATTCTTTGAGTCTATTTTAGTGTTTAAAACTTGTTTTTACGTTTTTGAGTCATGTCCAAGTGATTTTGCAATCCCTCCTAATCCCCGGTCTAGAACGATCCCTACTTACATACATTGCTACAATTGATAAAAAGAGGGTTTAATTTGAGTGCTAGTTAATTTACACATCACTATTAGGTGAAACTCCCTCATAATCTAGCATCATATTCATGCATGAAAACTAAGCGTGCACTCTCAATCAACATACACAAATAAGTTATCAATCAAATAGATGAACGAATTGAATCCACAACTTATGAAATAACAACTGAATGTAATCAAATCATATTGCAAGCATGTACATGGTTTCGAATTACCCCCCAACTAAGGGGGTTTAGTTTCTCATACTCACAACACAAAGTTTATTGAATTTAAACATCGAAGACATAAGAAAGATTACACCTAAAACGCCCAACAATTCCACTTTGAATTTCTGCACGTCAAGCTCCTCTTTCTTCTTCTCCTTGCTGCGGCAGAGAGGGTTTAGGGGATTTTTGGATGTGATTTTGGTTTTGGAAGGGAGTTAGGATAGTATGGTGGTGCGGCAAGGGGTATGGGTGGTGTATGGAGGTGTAGAATGGTTGCGGCAAGGATGGAAGGTTGCTGGAATGGATGCAGAAGTGGCGGCTAAGAGGTATTAGGGTGATGGTGGCTGCGGCAAGGAATGGGAGTGGCTGTTTTTTCTATTTTCTGAATTGTGTCAAGAGAGCTGCGGCAAGGATGTAAAACACATATATATAGGCACCTAAAACCCTAAAGAAATCAGATTAGACCATGGGCTAGGGTTTAGGTGCGGCTGCTTAGGTGGGCTAGGGTTAGGGTTTGTAAAATAGGGCTTCTAGAATGGGAAGGTGCGGCTGGTTAGTGGGAGTGTGGATAGGGCTTCTAAAAAGCCCACAACCAAGAGAAACTAAACCCTAACCCACGGCAAGGATGAGAAAATATTCTAACACCTTTCTTTGTGTCTTCCAACGCTTCGGAACCTTCTAATGTTGCTCAAACACAAGGCCATTCCGGTTTAGGAAAGATCAACCCAAAATGGAAACTTTTAGGCTTAGCTTTCCTACTTCAAGTAGGAAACCTCAAATCTTCAACTCGTCAATTTCATCCCAACCTTGTGTTCCAAGCATGTCCTTTTCAATCCAAGCTCACTTTTTTGCTCCAATAGCTCCAAATTGCATCATTTCATGTAATACGTCCTTTAAACCTGAAAACACATGAAAGTAGCTTAAAAGACTACTTTAACGAAGAAAACATAAGAAAAATGCATAAGAACTAGCTAACTAAGGCGCATAAATATGCTCTTATCAGTAAACATGAAAATGAACGCTCACATATATGTATTACAAAGAAAACGATTTCTGGAGCATGTTTAGATATGATCTCATGAATGGAATGCTACTACTTAGATGCGAGAACCAGTGACACCATATGCTCATATCAATTTCAAACTCCACATATTGAACCGCATGACACTCAAGATGAAGTTAAGGGTTGTAACGAGGCTTGCGGTGATGGCTAACAAATGAAGGATAAGGATAACAATTGTTCTTAAAGCAATAGCAAGCAAAGTAATGAAATTGAAACTTAGAATTCACTTAGATTACAGAAATCAGCTTTTAGACACGAAGGGAAAATTCAAGCAATATTTAGGGCCGAATTCTATGTTTTGACCCTTTCTTCAACAAGCAGCACTTTAAAACTCTTTTTCACATATTTTTGAACTCCCCTTTTTTTTTTTTCCTCAACTCTTCTTTTCTTTTCAACAAGCATAATAACTCACACTTCCCCCACACTTGTTTTCTGCCATACATTAATCAAAAGAAATTCAATTTGAATCATGCTTTACTATGCTTCAAGAACAAGGGTATGGATGGTCCTAAACTAGGCTAGGTAAGGATAATGTGGTTTAACAAAGAATGTAGGCTATCAAGGCTCAATGGGGTTAACTTAAACATATAACGATATGGGATACATGGCAGTTTGGCTTTGGTGGTGGTAACTACACAACTTCATCTTGAATATGTGTTATGCAAATCAATAGCATGCTTTGAATAAACAATAATGCACAGATTTTAACTCTCCAAATAAACATTTAGGCTCAAGTCTCACAAGGTTGTAGCGTTAGTTTGAGTTCCTTCCTTCAAGCATGTTACAAAAACTAATTTTTTTTTTTTATGATTACATGTGATTTCATAAGTTATAACCACAACCAAGCATAAATAAAGAGTAAATCAAACTTTCATCCATGTTTATAACAATCTTTAACAGTCATGCAATTACAAACATCATTGTGTTGGAAGGTACCCTAAGACACAAATAAGCACACAAAAACAACTCTTTTTGGGATTTTCAAAACAATTTTTCAGATTTTTATGAATTTTCGGATTTTTATGTCAAAACACACTGAAACACTCCAAAACAGCTTGAAAACACTTAAAAGAGCAAGGAACAACATTAGAAGTAATGGATGATAAACTTCTACGAATTTCATGCAAAACAATGGTTATCCCCCCCCATACTTAAATCAAACATTGTCCTTAATGTTTCAAGTATAAACTCACACAGCAAGGAACAACACTAGTTACCCCCCCCACACTTAAATCAAACATTGTCCTCAATGTTTCAAGCATATACTCACACAAAAACAAGCGACGAATAACAGAACAAATATAGCAAAGTAAACAAAAAAAATTAGACAGAGTAGAGGTTAAGAACGCAAATCTGGTTTTTGAGATAGATGATCTTGGTGACTTTCCACAGCTTTGATGTTGAACTGGTTTGGAATTCTGAGCGGGGAATATCAGAGTGCAGTCTGCATTCTTCTCTGCTTGTTTCTTCTGCACGGCGGGCAAGCACGAGGTAAAGGTGTTGGTCTGTTTCTTTCTTCAATCTTTCCAAGTGCCCACCTCTTGCTCTCTTTCTCCTTGTCCTTAGTTGAGGATGAATCAGCACGTTGTCTCCACATGCTTCGAGGTATCATCTTCACTTCCCTTATAAGTGAGAGACAAAGCGAAAGCATAAGATGATGAGAACTCGAGAGCAAGAGCTGGCTGGAGAAAGGACAGCGAGAAAGCATGATATGAGATACTTGTGCTCTCAACCCTTATGATATGAAATACTTGTGCTCTGGATGGGTTGTTTGCAGGGGTATCCCAGGGGATGAAAAATACAGAGTGACTCGATAGGGTTTGTTGGAAAGCCATTTCAGAGAGGATAAAGGGTTAAGTGAGGCTGAAAGTTGGGTGAGACTGCTTCACTTTGAAGTTCAACATTTATAGAATTTTCTTAATGGCTGGGAAGGCATTGTTCCATTACTCGTGTCAGCAAGCCTGGGATAATTTAACAGTAGTTTTCACGTGCATTCCGCTTCTCCAAAAATTTTCGACAGATTGCGCGTGATTTACGCAACGCAGATGTGCAAATTGACAGATGCTGACACGTCTCGATAAAGCAGAGGCCTCTTTAATATCCGAAATTTACGCTTCGAGTTCTGAGCTTCATTGAGGGCAGAGATTGCATGTGACAAGTGCTGACGAGGCTGAGAGAGACAGATGGTTGGAATCGGTGCTTCGACAGACTGCCCCTGATTTTCGCAAAGCTGAGTTGCGTGTGATGGGTGCTGACGAGGCTGAGACAGTTGACACTCTTCGGTATCTGGAATTGGTGGTTTGTGAGCAAGCCTAACTTTTGAGAAAGCTGGCGCCTCTTCGATCTCTGAATGGCTTCGTCGATTTCTGAGCTCACCTCTTCAATCTCTGAAATCCCATCGCGTGCTGATTTTTATAGAGGTATGCAGGACGTTCAAAGCACTCTTGAATTTCTGTCTGTAAAAACTCCCGTTTTGCACTTTTACGATCTTGACTTGTCTGATCTCCTCTTTCTTTAACACCTCTGAAAAATGTCTTGCCCTTCCGACCGTCGTTTTGACTTGAACCTTGGTGAAGGAGCAGCCCCTCCTTCTCCAGACAACATATGGCGTCCGTCCTTCATATCCCCTACTGGTCCTCTCACCGTTGGGGATTCGGTGATGAAAAATGACATGACCGCTGCGGTGGTGGCCCGGAACCTTGTCACCCCCAGAGATAACAGACTGCTCGCTAGACGGTCTGATGAATTGGCGGTTAAGGAGTCTCTGGCTCTTAGCGTGCAGTGTACGGGTTCTGTGTCCAACATGGCCCAACACCTATTTGCTCGAACCCGTCACGTTGAATCGTTGGCGGCTGAAATACAGAGTCTCAAAGAGGAGATTAGAGGACTCAAGCATGAAAATAAACAATTGCACAAGCTTGCACACAATTATGCCACAAACATGAAGAGGAAAATTGACCAGCTGCAGGAAACTGATGGTCAGATTTTACTTGATCACCGGAGGTTTGTGGGTTTGATCCAACAGCATCTGCCTTCGTCTTCTGGGGCGGCACCGCGTAGTGAAGCTCCAACTGATCAACCTCCGATACCTCCTCCTTCCGTGGCCCCACCGACTGCTGAGACTCCGCCGACTACTGCAACTCCGCCGACTACTGCGACCTCTCCCAAGCAGCCTTTGTGAAGGCTCCCTCTTGTATTATGCTATGTTTCTTTATTTCCCAGTTTCCTGTTCATTTCCATGAAGTTTAATGTTAAAATCCTTTGCATATTTGTTAATTTTTCAAAATAGAAAGTCACAACCAAAAATAATTAAACAAGTAATAAAATTGACAATCAAGCAGAATAAATGGGTTGCCTCCCTTAAAGCGCTTGCTTTAACGTCTTCCAGCCGGACGATGAACACCTTCACTTCTCCTTGGAACCCACGACATGCAGTGGGATCTCCTCCACAACATGCTCCACAAAGTGCTCGTAGTATGGCTTCAAGCGATGTCTATTCACCTTGAATTCTTGCCCGGTTCTCAAGCTCTTAATTTGGACTGCACCATGCACAAAAAGATTAGTAACAACAAACGGGCCAACCCACTTGGAACGTAACTTACCAGGGAATAGACGAAGGCGGGAGTTGAACAACAACACTTCTGCCCAATTTCAAAAGTCTTGCCTCGAAGCATCTTATCATGGAATGCCGTGGTCTTCTCTTTGTAAATTCTAGCATTCTCATAAGCTTCATGCCTTATCTCATCAAGTTCACTCAATTGAAGCTTTCGATGAATTCCGGCTTGGTCCACATTCAAATTGAAGGTCTTGATGGCCCAATGTGCTCTATGTTCTAATTCCACGGGAAGATGACATGGCTTGCCATACATAAGCCGAAAAGGAGACCTACCAATAGGGGTTTTGTAAGCCGTTCGATACGCCCATAATGCATCATCCAACCGTAAGCTTCAATCTTTTCTATTTGGCCCAACGGTCTTCTCCAAAATCTGTTTGATCTCACGATTCGACACCTCGGCTTGGCCATTAGTTTGGGGGTGGTAAGGTGTGGAGACCTTATGCGTCACATGGTACTTCTTGAGTAATGCCTCAATGGTACGGTTGCAAAAATGAGACCCGCCATCACTGATTAGCACCCTAGGCATCCCAAACCTAGAAAAGATATTAGTTTTCACAAAATCTGCCACAACTTTAGAATCGTTAGTTCGAGTGGCTTTCGCTCCACCCACTTGGAAACATAATCAACGACAAGTAATATGTAAGTGAAACCAAAAGATGAAGGAAAAGGACCCATAAAATCGATACCCCAAACATCAAAGATTTCAACAACAAAGATGGGTACCTGCGGCATTTGATCTTTTTGGCCAATATTACCTGTCCTTTGGCATCGATCACATGTTAAACAAAAGGTTCTAGCATCTTTAAACAAAGTAGGCCAATAAAAACCACATTCAAGAACCTTAAAAGTTGTCCTTTGGGTGCCAAAGTGACCCCCACATGCATATGTGTGACAAAAACTTAAAATTGAGTGAAAATCTTATTCATGCACACATCTTCTTATAACCTGATCTGAACAATATTTCCACAAGTATGGGTCATTCCAAACATAAAATCTAGCATCCTTTTTAAGTTTATCACGTTGGAATTTGTTTAGGGTGCTAGGAACTTGTTTAGTCACCAAATAATTCACCAAATCTGCGTACCAAGGAGCACTTACCTGAACGGACAAGAGTTGTTCATCCGGAAATGTTTCGGAGATGGGAAGATCCTCTTCTTCACGCACCAACCTGCTTAGGTGGTCGGCAACAACATTATCACTCCCCTTCTTGTCCTTGATTTCGATGTCAAACTCTTGAAGTAGAAGCATCCAACGAATGAGTCTAGGTTTAGCTTATTTCTTGGTGAACAAGTACTTCAAGGCTAAATGGTCAGTGAAAACAATAACTTTAGTACCAATTAGATATGATCTAAATTTATCTAAAGCAAATACAACCGCCAAGAGTTCTTTTTCGGTTGTAGAATAATTCAACTGAGCATCATTCAAAGTGCGTGAAGCATAATAAATAACATGTGGCTGTTTATTTTTTCTTTGACCCAAAACAGCGCCAAGTGCATAATCCGATGCATCACACATCAATTCAAAGGGAATGGACCAATCCGGGGGAGTTATGATGAGTGCCGTGGTGAGGAGGTCCTTGAGATGCTTGAATGCTTGCTCGCACACCTCGTTGAACTCGAAAGGCACTTCCTTTTGTAGGAGACGGCATAGGGGTTGTGCAATCTTGGAAAAGTCGTTGATAAATTGTCGGTAGAATCCTGCATGACCAAGGAAAGAACGAACCTCTCTCACCGAAGTGGGAGAGGGTAAGTAGTGTACAAGATCTATTTTAGACTTATCAACTTCAATTCCACGTTCAGAGATAATATGACCCAAAACAATACCTTGTTTAACCATAAAATGGCATTTCTCCCAATTTAACACAAGGTTTGTTTCAACACAACGTTTCAAGATTAAAGTGATATTATCCAAGCAATTATCAAATGAATTACCAAATACACTAAAATCATCCATGAATATCTCAATAATTCTCTCAACATAATCAGAGAAGATGCTAACCATACACCTTTGAAACGTGGCAGGAGCATTGCACAAACCGAATGGCATGCGTCGATATGCAAACGTTCCAAAGGGACAAGTAAAAGTGGTCTTTTCTTGATCATCCGGGGCAATAACAATTTGATTATAACCGGAGTATCCATCAAGAAAGCAATAAAAGGAATGACCTGCTAACCTTTCTAGCATTTGATCTAGGAACGGCAATGGGAAGTGATCTTTCCTTGTGGTTGCATTTAGCTTCCTATAATCAATGCACACTCGCCAACCGATTTGAATTCGGGTGGGCACAAGCTCATTCTCCGCATTCTCGACAACCGTCACTCCAGATTTCTTGGGCACACATTGGATAGGTGAAACCCAACAGCTATCGGAGATGGGATAAATCACCCCACAATCTAGAAGTTTGATTATCTCCTTTTTCACAACTTCCATCATCGGAGGGTTAAGACGGCGTTGAGCCTCTCTAGTTGGTTTGGCCCCCTCCTCAAGAAATATGTGATGCATACAAGTCGTAGGGCTTATACCTTTAATATCGGCCAATGTCCATCCTAGGGCAGATTTGAATTCCTTCAACACACGCACTAGCTTCTCCTCCTCTTGTGCCGTGAGGGATGAGGAGATGATGGCAGGTAGTGTCTCATTTTCCCCCAAAAAGATGTACTTCAAATGGCTTGGTAGGGGTTTGAGATCAAGTATGGGTGCCTGAACGATGGATGGAAGCAACTTGTTAGTCGAAATTGGAATGGAATTAAAGTTAGGAGACTTACCACCATGCTTAGGTAGTGACTCAAGGGCAGCAACCAACTCAAAAATTTCATCACTAGGAGGCACGACATGGCCTAGTCCATGTATGTCGTGGGTTACACTAGAATCTGCCCCCTTGGTTGTGAATTCCATTCCTCGTGTAATGACTTTTTCAAGCGCATCGTCATTCAAATCTTCAAGATATCCCTGCGCCAAAGAGTCAATTATATCAATAGAGAAACATGAATGGTCCTCACTAGGGTACTTAATGGAATCAGAAAGATTAAAATTAACAACTTCCCCATCAAATTCCATGGACAACGTTCCACTATACACGTCAATCTTCGTTCGTGCCGTCTTCATGAATGGCCTTCCAAGGAGGATGGGCAATGAAGAAGCATGATCCGATTCATCCATTTTGAGCACATAAAAATCTGCTGGGAAGACTAAATGATCAACCTGCACCAAAACGTCTTCCAACACTCCCTTTGGATAAGCGTTAGATCTATCGGCCAATTGTATGATTACACTATCATGTTTCAACTCACCTAAGTTCATAGATACATAAATGGAGTATGGCATAACATTTATAGAGGCTCCTAAATCTAGCATAGCAGATTTGAAACGAGTGTTACCAATGACGCACGGAATTGTAAAGCTACCCGGATCTTTGCATTTGGGGGGTAGTTTACGTTGCAAGATGGCGGAGACATTTTCACCTACCTTCACAACCTCCTTGGTTGAAATCCTCTTCCTAGTGGTGCATAGCTCCTTTAAAAATTTAGCGTATCTCGGGACTTGCTTAATGGCATCCAACAAGGGTATGTTGACTTGAACTTTCCTAAGTGTCTCAAGGATGTCCTTTTCAGCTTTTTCTTTCTTTGTTTGCACAAACCTGCTGATGCGAAATAGATAAGCACACAAATTAAACCCTCTTTTTGTCAAATTGTAGCAAAGATGTAAGTAGGGATCGTTCTAAACCGGGGATTAGGAGGGATTGCTAAACACTTGGAAACTGACTTAAAACTCAAAAACAAAGTTTAAAACACTAAACTAGACTCAAAGAATGCAAAAGTAAAGGTTAAAACACTTAAACAAACCTAAAACTCAAAACAGCAACTAGAAGGCTCAAAACTGCCTAAAAACCACTTTCTGGGCAGTTTTGAGCACCTACACTAATTTGGACGAAATTTGATGAAAACTTGAATCAAAATACTTAGAAACACAAATCAAAACACTTTCTAACTAATCTAAGACTTCAAATTAAAGGGGGATTTTGTTTTGATGAAAATTAAAATAAAGAAAACAGATTGGAAATAGGGCAGATTGTAAAAACGATTTTGGTGAAATAGATGGCTAAAAGGCTAGTTAGGAGGTTCTTCTCCACACATGTCACACTTGCAAACAAAACGATTTTCAGTTGTTCTTCCAATGAATTATGAATACTCAACGCCCCAAATTAACCGTGAATTGCACTAATTAACCCTCAGTTTTTCCACAAGTTATTAAGTTGGATGATTGCATACGACAACCCAATACATTCCCTACAAGTTCCCTACATGAATTGCATAATAGAGATACAAGCAAGAATCATTACGTTCTATGAAAAACATAAGCATTGACGAAGCATTCGTTACTATGAATTGCATAATAGAGATACAAGCAAGAATCATTACGTTCTATGAAAAACATAAGCATTGACGAAGCATTCGTTACTATGAATTGCATGAAACTTATGCTAAGAATTCATTCAACGCGATCGTTTTCAAGCGATCTTCACTACTTGTGATTATAAGATTGTAACTATTAGGTGAAACTCCCTCATAATCTAGCATCATATTCATGCATGAAAACTAAGCGTGCACTCTCAATCAACATACACAAATAAGTTATCAATCAAATAGATGAACGAATTGAATCCACAACTTATGAAATAACAACTGAATATAATCAAATCATATTGCAAGCATGTACATGGTTTCGAATTACCCCCCAACTAAGGGGGTTTAGTTCCTCATACTCACAACATAAAGTTTATTGAATTGAAACATCGAAGACATAAGAAAGATTACACCTAAAACGCTCAAGAATTCCACTTTGAATTTCTGACTTCAAGCTCCTCTTTCTTCTTCTCCTTGCTGCGGCAGAGAGTGTTCTTGGTGTTTTTGGATGTGGTTTTGGTTTTAGAAGGGAATTAGGATGGTATGGTGGTGCGGCAAGGAGTGGGGATGGTGTATGGAGGTGGATGAAGGCTGCGGCAAGGATGGGAAGTGGCTGGAATGGATGAAGGTGGCTGTGGCAAAGGGGGGAGAAAGGGTTGGACGATTTCTGAATTGTGGAGAGGGAGAATGGTGCGGCTAGGTGTAGAAAATAAATATGTATGCACTTCAAAACCCTACAAATCAGATTAGGGTTTCTAGAAACCCAAATCCACCAGAAAAATAAGTTAAACAATCAGAAATTTGGTGAGAAAAAGGGCCTAGGGTGCGGCAAGGATTGGGCTAGGGTTAGGGCTTCTAGAAAGCCTTGCAAGGCAAGGAAATTGGTGTCCTAGAATGGGAGAGGTGCGGCATTGGGCTTAGGGTGACTAATCAGATTTTTGCATGTGAACAAGGCCTAAGTGCGCCATAGGTCCAAGAAGTAAGGATGGGTCATCCAAAGGCCCAAAGCCGAGAATAGAAACTATCGAAAATGGAAACCTCCAAGAATAGAAACTTCCAACTTTAGAAACTTTGGTTGCCAATTCCGATTTAGGAAAGATCAACCCAAAATGGAAACTTTTAGGCTTAGCTTTTCTACTTCGAGTAGGAAACCTCAAATCTTCAACTCTTCCATTCCATCCCAACCTTGTGTTCCAAGCATGTCCTTTTCAATCCAAGCTCACATTTTGCTCCAAAAGCTCCAAATTGCATCATTTCATGTAATATGTCCTTTAAACCTGAAAACACATGAAAGTAGCTTAAAAGACTACTTTAACGAAGAAAACATAACAAAGATGCATAAGAACTAGCTAACTAAGGCGCATAAATATGCTTCTATCACCTGCTAGGAAAAGGAGCATTCGAAGGCACAACATTAGTAGAAACCGAATTTGACACATTCTTACCTTTATTGGATGAATTGGACAGATTTGGAGCCATGGGGGCTTGCGGCATTGGTGTGTCCACCTTTGCCGTGGGTGGGCATGCTTCCTCCTCCTCAAATTGAAGTTTTTCATCCTCTTTGTGACCTGTTTTTGATGAAGAACCTGCCCCAATCTCTTTTCCACTTCTCAAGAGTATGGCCTTTGCACTTTCAAAGCCTCCCTTCGGGTTTGGAATGGTAGAACTAGGAAGCCTTCCTTGGTCTCTAATCTGCCCAACAACCTCGGCAATCTGCCCCATTTATTTCTCTAGTTGGTCCACTCTTTTGTTTTGATTTTCCTGCCCATTAGTCAAAGTGGTTAGTAACTTAACAAGTGTATCATTATCCAAAGCATTACCTGAATTATTTGGGGCAGATTGTGGTTGGACTTGAGGGGGTGCGTATGGTTTGTTGTAGAAGCCCGGGGGTTGTTGCCTAAAGCCTCCTTGTGGTTGGGCTTGTTGTGGCTCTCTCCATTTGAAGTTTGGATGGTCTCTCCACTCCGGATTATACGTGTTGGAATATGGATCATGTCTTGGCTGATTTTGGCTTTGAAACCCAATGGCATTAGCGCTCTCCCATCCACCATTCTCAATGAGTTGAGGACACTTTTCGGATGCATGTCCTTGGATAGAACATATGCCACACACCATGGGTCCTTGAATCTTCATTCCCTCGGCCATCTGTGAAACAAGAGAAGTAAGATTAGCTAACTGAGATTGAATATTGGAAGTGGAACTTACCTCATGCACTTGTTGCCGTGGGGGTCCTCTTTGGCCTACACCCTCGTATTGTTGAGCGTTCAAACCTCGATTAGCAATCAAGATTTTTGCAGCCATGGGCGTTTTGTCTACCAATGCTCCACCCGCCGAGGCATCGAGCATTTGACGTTTTAGTGGTAGGAGCCCTTCGTAGAAGTATTGCAAAAGCAATTCCTCCTTCATCTGATGCTGTGGACAAGAAGCAACAAGTGATTTAAATCGTTCATAATATGTAGGAAAAGACTCACCTTCATCTTGTTGAATTCCACTTATTTTTTTACGAAGAAGAATGATGCGAGAAGTTGGGAAAAACTTCTCCAGAAACGCCCTCTTCATACTCTCCCAAGATGTAACTGTACCGGGAGCCAACTCGTATAACCAATCCTTGGCTTTGTCCATTAAAAAGAATGGAAAAGCCTTCATCTTTAAAATACTTCCATCAACGGTAACCGGAGTCATACTTGAGCACACCACTTCAAATTCTTTCAAATGTTTGGTCGGATCCTCCATGGACAGCCCATGGAACTTTGGAATGTGGTGGAGCAAACTTGACTTTAACTCGAACTCTTCGGTTTTACCTTGAGCAGCCATGGGATATTGGATACACAATGGTGCGGCATTATCCAAACCCGAGGCGGCAAGCTCCTTGAGCGTACGGTTGTCCATGGCTATACCTTGCTCTTCTCCACCCACTTGTGCCGTGGGATCCTCCTTGTGCTGTTGTTTCCTCCTTCTTCTCAAAGTTCTCTCGAAGTCGTCGTCAAAGTCTAAGATATGCTCATGAACAGGTCGGGAACTTCGAGTCATGCACTAGTACCTAAAAACAAAGAAAACAAAACAAATCAGCAACTTAAACAGAAACTTAAACAAAATACAATAATTCGAAAGAAAACAATCCAAGAGATTAGCAAAGTTGCTAATCCCCGGCAACGGCGCCAAAAATTTGATGTGAAAAATAAGTTAACACACAAAATTAAACCCTCTTTTTATCAATTGTAGCAAAGTATGTAAGTAGGGATCGTTCTAAACCGGGGATTAGGAGGGATTGCTAAACACTTGAAAACTGACTTAGAAATGTAAAAACAAAGTTTAAAACACTAGATTAGACTCAAAGAATGCAAAACTCACGTTTAAAATACTAAAATAAACCAATAACTCAAAACAGCAACTAAAAGACTCAAAACTGCCTTAAAAACACTTTCTGGGCAGTTTTGAACACAAAGCACCAATTTGGACGAATTTGGGTTTTAACTTGTAGCAAAACACTTATAAACATAAACCAACACACTTTCTAACTAATCTAGGACTTCAAAATAAATGGGGAATTGATTTGGACGAAAATGAACTAAATGGACAGATTGCAAGGAAAACAGATTGTAATAGAAACAGATTGTAACACAAAGTTATGAATAATCAATGGATGATGGAATGGCTAAGGGGTCTTCTCCACACATGAAATATATGCAACCTAAATCAATTTTCAGTTATCAATTTAATAAGTTATGAATCTCGACACTCCAAGTTAATTAGGTCTGCTTAAATTAACCTTCAGATTTCCCTAGAATCATTGAATTGGATGAATATGCATCGCAAACAAATTATTCCCAACAAGTTCTTTATATGAACAGCGTGATAAAGACACAAGTTAGAATCATTACGTTCTTTGGAAATCATAAGCATCGACAAGGCATTTGTAACTATGAAAAGCATGATACTCTTGCCAGGAATCTACTTAACACGATCATGACTAGCGACCTTCACTACTTACGAATATAAATTCATAACGATTAGGTGAAACAAACTTATATCCTAGCATCAAATTCAAGCATGCAAATTAAGCGTGCACTCTCAACCAACATACAAGAATAAGTTCTAAATCAAACGGTTAAGCAAATTGTATTCACGACTTATACAACGATAACTGAAAGTAATCAACTTATTTCACATATATAATCATGGTTTTGAATCCACCCTTAGCCAAAACGAAATTAGCCAATCATACTTAAAGCAGAACAAAGATTACATGAATTAGACATTAAAATCCAAAGAAAGAAAACACCTAGAATGCTCCAACTTGGCAGCAATTGCATCCAAGATTCCTCTTTTCCCTTGCTTGTGGCAGATTGGTTTGTGGACAGGTTTTGGGTAGTTCTATGGTGCAGAAAGGTTTATGGTGAGTGTAGAGGTGTGTTTGATGGTGGAAGGGTGGTGGAGAACTTCAGCAAAGAGGGTGGAAGAAGGTGGAGTGGCTGTGATATTTTCTGGGCACTAGAATGGTGTTTTTGGGGTGTTTTGCTGCCTAGGGTGAGTATGGACGAATTTCTGTGATGAATGGTGAATATGAGAGTGTGAACCCTTTGCCAAGGGGTGTAAACATGTATATATAGGCCCCAAAAACCCTAGAGAATCAGATTGGACAGTGGGGAAAATGCACAGCAAGGAGGGTGAATTTGTGGTGTGCAATGGTCCAAGGATGAAAATGGAGCAATGATGTAAAGTATGGAGGGTAAAATGGAGTGGTATTTCAGCTAGGGAGCATGAATGATTGTGTTCATTGCATGTTAATGAAAAGGGGAGGTGAAATGTTTCAGAAATTAGTCAAAGGTGCAGCAATATGTGTTGCACACAGCATTGGATCCCAAATGTGGATGATGGAGCATCAATTGGTGCATGGAATGGTTGTGAAAGTTGTGTGAAATCTGATGGGTGAAGGGAACAAGAGGTATGCAGCAATTGAGTGTGATAATTGATAGGAGCATATTTATGCGCCTTAGTT
This sequence comes from Malus domestica, assembly GCF_042453785.1. NCBI lineage: Eukaryota > Viridiplantae > Streptophyta > Magnoliopsida > Rosales > Rosaceae > Malus > Malus domestica. Next base: position 22,480,606 of record NC_091671.1, on the reverse strand, counting down.
AGCTAGTTCTTATGCATCTTTGTTATGTTTTCTTTGTTAAAGTAGTCTTTTAAGCTACTTTCATGTGTTTTCAGGTTTAAACGACATATTACATTAAATGATGCAAGTTGGAGCTTTTGGAGCAAAATGTGAGCTTGGATTGAAAAGGACATGCTTGGAACACAAGGTTGGGATGGAATTGAAGAGTTGAAGATTTGAGGTTTCCTACTTGAAGTAGGAAAGCTAAGCCTAAAAGTTTCCATTTTGGGTTGATCTTTCCTAAATCGGAATTGGCAACCAAAGTGTCTAAAGTTGGAAGTTTCTATTCTTGGAGGTTTCCATTTTTGTGAGTTTCTATTCTCGGCTTTGGGCTTTTGGATGACCCATCCTTACTTCTTGGACCTATGCCGCACCTAAACCCTAACCCTAGCCACTTAATCAGCCGCACCTAGGCCTTGTTCACATGCAAAAATCTGATTATTTACCCTAAGCCCATGCCGCACCTTTCCATCCTAGAAGCCCTATTTTACAAACCTTAACCCTAGCCCATTGTTTCAATCTGATTTCATTAGGGTTTTAGGTGCCTATATATATGTGTTTTACTCCTTTGGCTGAAAAAACTCCCACGCTACAAATCAGAAATCGTCTAAACCCTATTCCCACACCTTGCCGCAGCCTTCATCCATTCCAGCCACACCCATACACCTTGCCGCAACCATCCCTCTACTCCAGCCACCATTCTCCCTCTCCAAAAATCAGAAAATCATCCAATCCTTTTTCCCACTTTGCCGCAGCCACCATCACCCTAATTCCCCCTTGCCGCAACCTTCCTCTACTCCAGCCACCATTCTCCATCTCCATACACCATCCATACCCCTTGCCGCACCACCATACCATCCTAACTCCCTTCCTAAACCAAAATCACATCCAAAAATCCCCTACACCATCTCTGCCGCAGCAAGGAGAAGAAGAAGAGGAGCTTGACGTGCAGAAATTCAAAGTGGAATTCTTGAGCGTTTTAGGTGTAATCTTTCTTATGTCTTCGATGTTTCAATTCAATAAACTTTATGTTGTGAGTATGAGGAACTAAACCCCCTTAGTTGGGGGGTAATTCGAAACCATGTACATGCTTGCAATATGATTTGATTATATTCAGTTGTTATTTCATAAGTTGTGGATTCAATTCGTTCATCTATTTGATTGATAACTTATTTGTGTATGTTGATTGAGAGTGCACGCTTAGTTTTCATGCATGAATATGATGCTAGATTATGAGGGAGTTTCACCTAATAGTTACAATCTTATAATCACAAGTAGTGAAGATCGCTTGAAAACGATCGCGTTGAATGAATTCTTAGCATAAGTTTCATGCAATTCAAAGTAACGAATGCTTCGTCAATGCTTATGTTTTTCATAGAACGTAATGATTCTTGCTTGTTTCTCTATTATGCAATTCATGTAGGGAACTTGTAGGGAATGTTTTGGGTTGTCGTATGCAATCATCCAACTTAATAACTTGTGGAAAAACTGAGGGTTAATTAGTGCAATTCACGGTTAATTTGGGGCATTGAGTATTCATAATTCATTGGAAGAACAACTAAAAATCGTTTTGTTTGCAAGTGTGACATGTGTGGAGAAGAACCTCCTAACTAGCCTTTTAACCATCTATTTCACCAAAATCGTTTTTGCAATCTGTTTTAGTTAAAGTTTCTGTTTTTGTGTTAAATTTTCGTCCAAACCAAACCCCCCTTATTTTAGAGTCTTAGATTAGTTAGAAAGTTTTTTTATTTGTGTTTCTAAGTGTTTTGATTCAAGTTTTCATCCAATTTCGTCCAAATTAGTGTAGGTGCTCAAAACTGCCCAGAAAGTGGTTTTTAGGCAGTTTTGAGTCTTCTAGTTGCTGTTTTGAGTTCTAGGGTTGTTTAAGTGTTTTAAACTTTAGTTTTGCATTCTTTGAGTCAAGTTTAGTGTTTTAAACTTTGTTTTTGAGTTTTTAAGTCAGTTTCCAAGTGTTTAGCAATCCCTCCTAATCCCCGGTCTAGAACGATCCCTACTTACATCTTTACTACAATTTGACAAAAAGAGGGTTTAATTTGTGTGCTTATCTATTTCACATCAATAATTAAGTGAATTGAGGCATGAAATCAGAAATATTTTAGGGGACAAGGATGATTAAGCATGCATGGGAATCCAAAGGGAATGCTATGTGGTTACACGGCAAGGAGTGGGTGTTCTTTTGTGGCTGAATTCTTGATCCTTTGTACATTAATGCTTCACATTCTTAGCCTCTTTAATTCTTCAATTTCGTCCAAACCTTGGTTCCAAATATGTGACATGCATTCCAAGCTCCATTTTGCTCCAAAATGCTCCAAAATGCATCTTCTTGCCTACTTTGTCCTTAAATTCTGAAAACACACGAAAATGACTTTAAACACTAAAATAACTAAAGAGACACGACATAAATGCACAAGAACAAGCCAACTAAGTCGCATAAATATGCTCCTATCACTAATTAACCTAGGGTTTGAATTCCTGAAATCCCCTTTAGATAAACATCCTTGTGCAGCCACAAATCATCCATAGACTCACCATTCACGCCAGAAACCAATCTCCATCTTCAGCCGCACAATTCTACCACCATTCACCCAAATTTCTGCCACAAATCACCCCTAGCCGCATCACCCATCAACCCTAAACACTTCCATACGTCCCCCATCCATTCTACATCATTTAATAACCTAAAAACCTGCCCAAAGTCCCTGTGCCGTAGCAAAGGAGAGGAAGAAGAAGTACTTGAAGGTTTTAGCCGTTCAACATCGAATCGTTGGAATATTTAGGTGTTCTCTTTCTTATATTTACAATGTATAAATCTGTTTTCCTTTGTTTTGTGAACATGAGGAACTAAGCCTTTTTGGCTAGGGGGTTATTCAATACCATGATTATGCTTGCAAGATGAACTGATTACGTCTAATTGTTATTTCATGAATTGTGAATGCAATTTGCTTAACCGTTTGATTGATGACTTATTTTTGTGTGTTAATTAAGGTGGCCAACGTAGTTTTCATGCAGGAATTTGAAGCTAAAACATAAGGAAGTTTCACCTAATAGTTACAACCTTATGTTTGCAGTAGTGGAGGTCGCTTATAAACGATCGTGTTAAGTAAATTCTTGGCAAATGTTTCATGCTTTTCATAGTAACAATTGCCTCATCAATGCTTATAGTTTTCATGAAGCTTAATGATCTTTGATTGTATCTTTATTGTGCTTTTCACGTAAGGAACTTTTAGAGAATATTTTGAGTTGTTGCATGTGCATTCCCATCCAATTCAATAACGTAAGGAAGACTTGAAGGTTAAAAAAGTGCTATCACAGTTAACCTAGGGCATTGAGATTCATAGTTTATTGAAAGAAGCAATTGGAAATCAATTTGAATGCAAGTGTTTCATGTGTGGAGAAGATCCCCCTAGTTACCCCATATCTCATCAAATCACCTAATTTTGTCTAAGAATCTGTTTTCATTGTTCTTGTTTTAATTTAATTATTTTCGTCCAAAATCAATCCCACCGTATTTCTTTGAGTCATATTACTTAGAACTTGTCTTAGAATATGTTTTTAGGTGTTTTAGGTCATTAGAAAACCAAAATTCGTCCAAGTTGTATTAGAGTCCCAAAACTGCCCAGAAAGTGGTTTTTAGGCAGTTCTTTCTGGGCAGTTTTGAGTGTTTGTTTGCTGATTTGAGACTTTTGGTTTGTTTTAGTGTTTTAGAGTTTAGTTTTGCATTCTTTGAGTCTAGTTTAGTATTTTAAACTTTGTTTTACGGATTTGAGTCAGTTTAGAGTGTTTTAGCAATCCCTCCTAATCCCCGGTTTAAGAATGATCCCTACTTATCCATACTACAATTGTCAACAAGAGGGTTAATTTGTGTGTTTAGTTATTTTCGTTTGTTTTCTATTGCAGATTGCTAACTTGTTTTGTTTCTTTGTTTTTAGGTACTAGTGCATGACTCGAAGTTCCCAACCTGTTCGTGAGCATATTTTGGACTTTGACGACGATTTCGAGAGAACTTTGAGAAGAAGGAGGAACCAACAAGAGTCTAACCCACCTAGCCCGGAACCTGACCTTGAAGAACAAGTTCTAGAAGAGGAGGAGGATCCCACGACACAAGTGGGTGAAGAAGAGCAAGGCATGGCCATGGACAACTGATGCGAAATATATAAGCACACAAATTTAACCCTCTTTTTGACAATTGTAGTATAGATGTAAGTAGGGATCGTTCTAAACCGGGGATTAGGAGGGATTGCTAAATCACTTGAGTTTGGTGAAGTTGAAAGTAAAAATGAATAAACTAAAAACTTAAATAGATTTTAAACAAATTTGGGTTGAATGGATAATGGAAGGCTAGCTAAGGGGTTCTTCTCCACACATGTCTTGCTTGCATACAAAATGATTTCCAATTGCATTTCAATAACTTATTAATTCTCAACGCCCCAAATTAACCGTGAATTGCACTAATTAACCCTCAGTTTTTCCACAAGTTATTGGGTTGGATGATTGCATACGACAACCCAAAATATTCCCTACAAGTTCCCTACATGAATTGCATAATAGAGATACAAGCAAGAATCATTAAGTTCTATGAAAAACATAAGCATTGACGAGGCACTCGTTACTATGATTTGCATGAAACTTATGCCAAGGATTTACTTAACACAATCGTGACTAGCGACTTTTACTACTCATGAATATAAGTTCATAACGATTAGGTGAAATTCCCTTATACTCTAGCATCATATTTATGCATGCAAACTAAGTATGCATCCCTAATCAACATACATAAACATGTTATCAATCAAATAGATAAGTAAATCGAATTCATAACTTATGAAACGCAATTAAAAGTAATCAAATCATATTGCAAGCATTAACATGGTTTCGAATCCCCCCCTAGCCAAGGGGGGTTTAGTTCCTCATTATTACAAAACAAAGATAAACAACTTTAAACATTGAAAAACAAAGGAAAGAAAGCACCTAAACGTTCCAACGATCCATGTTGGATAGCAAGTGCGTCTAAGGACTTTTCTCCTTCTCTTTGCCGCAACAACAAGGTTGGAAACATATTGAAGGGTTGGTTATTTGGAGGAATGGATGGGAAGGGGTTTAGATATGTAGGAGAGGCAAGGAAAGGCTTGGAGAATGGTTAATTTCTGGATGATTTGAATGAGGTTGATGCCATGGTATTTATAGGAAGTGGATGGACTTGTTTAACACAAAATGTTGGGGGAATTGAGTAGGTGAGCATGGCAAAGAGTGGGAATTGTTGGTGGGTTAGGTATTGAGTCATCCACTCACATGTCATGGTTAGCTAAGCATTGCATCATCCACTCACATGTCATGGTGAGCTAAGCATTGCATCATCCACTCACATGTCATGGTGAGTTAAGCATTGCATCATTACTCAAATTTCTGGTGGAGGTGGAAGTAAAAGCCACGGCATTGATGTGTTTTGAGTGAAGTTTTGGCCAATCCTTCTAGAAATTTATCCCTTCTTGCAACTTGTATTTGTTTCACCAGATTTTTAGCATGTTCTTAGCCTCTTTTGTCTTCAAATTCGTCCATCCATCTTGCTCATATCATATGTAATCCATTCCAAGCTCAAAACTACACGAAAATGGCTTAAAGTACTAAAATAACTAAGAACTAATAACGTAAATGCAAGAAAACTAGTTAACTAAGTCGCATAAATATGCGTCTATCAACAACCGTACACTCAAGGAGCTTTCCGCCTCGGGATTGGATAATGCCGTACCCTTATGTATCCAATATCCCATGGCTGCTCAAGGTAAAACCGAAGAGTTCGAGTTAAAGTCAAGTTTGCTCCACCACATTCCAAAGTTCCATGGGCTGTCCATGGAAGACCCTAACAAGCATTTGAAAGAGTTTGAGGTGGTTTGCTCAAGCATGACTCCGGTTAACGTTGACGGAAGTATTTTGAAGATGAAGGCTTTTCCATTCTCTTTGATGGACAAAGCCAATGATTGGTTATACGAATTGGCTCCCGGAACAGTTACGTCTTGGGATAGTATGAAGAGGGCATTTTTGGAGAAGTTCTTCCCAACTTCTCGAATCATCCTTCTTCGTAAAAAGATAAGCTGTATTCAGCAAGAGGAAGGTGAGTCTTTTCCCACCTATTATGAACGTTTTAAATCACTTGTTGCTTCTTGTCCACAGCATCAGATAAAGGAGGAACTACTTCTCCAATACTTTTACGATGGGCTCCTACCACTTGAACGTCAAATGCTCGATGCTTCGGCGGGTGGAGCATTGGTGGACAAAGCGCCCATGGCTGCAAAAATCTTGATTGCTAATCGAGCGTTGAACGCTCAACAATACGAAGGTGTAGGCCAAAGAGGACCCCCACGGCAACAAGTGCATGAGGTAAGTTCCACATCCAATATTCAATCTCAGTTAGCTAATCTTACTTCTATTGTTTCTCAGATGGCCGAGGGAATGAAGATTCAAGGACCAATGGTGTGTGGTGTATGTTCTATCCAAGGACATGCCTCCGAAAAGTGTCCTCAACTCATTGAGAATGGTGGATGGGAGAGCGCGAATGCCATTGGATTTCAAAGCCAAAATCAGCCAAGACATGATCCATACTCCAACACGTATAATCCGGGGTGGAGAGACCATCCAAACTCCAAGTGGAGGGAGCCACAACAATCCCAACCACAAGGAGGCTTTAGGCAACAACCCCCGGGTTTCTACACCAAACCATACTCACCCCCTCAAGTCCAACCACAATCTGCCCCAAATGCTTTAGGTATGTCTCTAGATAATGATGCACTTCTTAAGATACTAACCAAGTTATCTCAGGGGCAAGACGATCACACCCAAGCAATGCAAAACCAAAACAAAAGGGTGGATCACTTGGAGAAACAAATTGGACAGATTGCAGACTTTGTAGGGAAGTTTCGAGACCAAGGCCAACTTCCTAGTTCTACCATTCCAAATCCGAAGGGAGGGTTCGAAAGTGCAAAAGCCATATTGTTAAGAAGTGGAAAAGAAGTTGGGGCAGGTCCTATACCATCAAAATCAGGTCACAAAGAGGATGAAAAACTGACAATTGAAGGGGAGGAAGAAGGACAGCCCACGGCAGAGGTGGTTCCACCTTTGCCGCAAGCTTCTAGCACCCTAAAGTTGTCCAATTCGTCCAATAAGGGTAATAATGTGTCAAACTCAGTTTCTACTAATGTTGTGCCTTCGAATGCTCCTTTTCCTAGTAGGTTTGTGCAAACAAAGAAGGAAGAAGCTGAAAAGGACATCCTTGAGACACTTAGGAAAGTTCAAGTGAACATACCCCTTGTTGGATGCAATCAAGCAAGTTCCGAGATACGCCAAGTTTCTAAAGGAGCTATGCACCACTAGGAAGAGGATTTCGACCAAGGAGGTTGTAAAGGTAGGTGAAAATGTCTCCGCCATCTTGCAACGCAAACTACCCCCCAAATCCAAAGATCCGGGTAGCTTTACAATTCCGTGCATCATTGGTAACACCCGTTTCAAATCTGCCATGCTAGATTTAGGAGCCTCTATAAATGTTATGCCATACTCCATTTATGTATCTATGAACTTAGGTGAGTTGAAACATGATGGTGTAATCATACAATTGGCCGATAGATCTAACGCTTATCCAAAGGGAGTTTTGGAAGACATTTTGGTGCAGGTTGATCATTTAGTCTTCCCAGCAGATTTTTATGTGCTCGAAATGGATGAATCGGATCATGCTCCTTCATTGCCCATCCTCTTTGGAAGGCCATTCATGAAAACGGCCCGGACGAAGATTGACGTGTATAGTGGGACTTTGTCCATGTTATTTGATGGGGAAGTTGTTAATTTTAATCTTTCTGATTCCATTAAGTACCCTAGTGAGGACCATTCATGTTTCTCTATTGATATAATTGACTCTTTGGCGCAGGGATATCTTGAAGATTTGAATGACGATGCGCTTGAAAAAGTCATTACACGAGGAATGGAACTCACAACCAAGGGGGCAGATTCTAGTGTAACCCACGGCATACATGGACTAGGCCATGTCGTGCCTCCTAGTGATGAAGTTATTGAGTTGGTTGCTGCCCTTGAATCATTACCTAAGTGATGCGTAAAATAACTAAGCACACAAATTAACCCTCTTGTTGACAATTGTAGTACGGATAGGTAGGGATCGTTCTTAAACCGGGGATTAGGAGGGATTGCTAAAACACTCTAAACTGACTCAAATCTGTAAAACAAAGTTTAAAATACGAAACTAGACTCAAAGAATGCAAAACTAAACTCTAAAACACTAAAACGAACCAAAAGAATCAAAACAGCAACCAAACACTCAAAACTGCCTAAAAACCACTTTCTGGGCAGTTTTCGGACTCTAACACAACTTGGACGAATTTTGGTTTCCTAATGACCTAAAACACCTAAAAACATATTCTAAGACAAGTTCTAAGTAATATGACTTAAAGAAATAAGGTGGGGTTGATTTTGGACGAAAATAATTAAAACAAAGCAAGAACAAAGTAAACAGATTTTAAGACAAAGTTAAGTAAATTGATGGGTGATAGATCAACTAGAGGGTTCTTCTCCACACATGATACACTTGCATTCAACTTTGATTTCCAATTGTTTCTTTCAATGAATTATGAATCTCAACCCCCTAGGTTAACTGTGATAGCACTTTTTTAACCTTCAAGTTTTCCTAAAGTTAGTGAATTGGATGGGAATGCACATGCAACAACTCAAAACATTCTCTAAAAGTTCCTTACGTGAAAAGCACAATAAAGATACAATCAAAGATCATTAAGCTTCATGAAAACTATAAGCATTGACGAGGCAATTGTTACTATGAAAAGCATGAAACGTTTGCCAAGAATTCACTTAAGGCGATCGTTTATAAGCGAACTCCACTACTTTCAAACATAAAGTTGTAACTATTAGGTGAAACTTCCTTATGTTTTAGCTTCAAATTCCTGCATGAAAACTAAGTTGGCCATCTTAATTAACACACAAAAATAAGTCATCAATCAAACGGTTAAGCAAATTGCATTCACAATTCATGAAATCACAATTAGACGTAATCAATTCATCTTGCAAGCATAATCATGGTATTGAATAACCCCCTAGCCAAAAAGGCTTAGTTCCTCATGTTAACAAAACAAAGGAAAACAGATTCATACATTCTAAATATAAGAAAGAGAACACCTAAATATTCCAACGATTCGACGTTGAACGGCTAGAAACTTCAAGTACTTCTTCTTCCTCTCCTTTGCTGCGGCACAGGGACTATGGGCAGGTTCTTGGGTATTTGAATGATGTAGAATGGATGGAGGATGTATGGAAGTGTTTAGGGTTGATGGGTGGTGCGGCTAGGGTGGTTTTGTGGCAGAAATTTGGGTGAATGGTGAAGGAATGGGGCTGTTGAAGATGGAGTTTTGTTTCTGGCGTGAATGGTTATTTTCTGGATGAATGAGAATGTTTGTGGCTGCACACACATGTTTATTTAAAGGGATTAGGAAATTAAAAACCCTAGGCTAATTAGGTAAACAGAAATTTAAGTCAAAAGCTTCTAGAAATAGGAAATCAAATCAGAAATTAAAGGAAATTGCAAGGGATATGCGACAAGGAGATAAAAACACAAAAGGTATGTGTTTTAATGTCTAAAATCAGGAAAGAGCCCTCTCCCTTGCACGACAAGGAAGAGGAAAGGGTAAGGGGGGTGCGGCACTTGTCCAAAAGATTTCTAGGGCCTTTGTTTTGTGTCCTAGAATGCATATGAAGTCTTCAAAGTGGCTGGAACATAAGGACTTTTAGAATTAGGAAAGGTCAAACCAAAATAGGAAACCTTGGCTTAACTTTCCTACTTGTTGGAGTAGGAATCCTTGTTCTTCTAGGAATTCTCATGTGATTAGGAATCCATCTTCAATTAGGAATCCCTCTTCAATTAGGAATCCTTCTTCGATTAGGAATCCTTCTTCAATAAGGAATCCTTCTTCCATTAGGAATCCTAATTTCTTCAAGTCTTCAATTCATCCATTCCTTTTGCTCCAAGCATGTGATAATCATTCCAAGCTCCATTTTGCTCCAAAAGGCTCCAAAATGCATACTTTGGCCTTTAGAATCTGAAAATACACAAAAGTAACTTTAAACACTAAAATAGCTAACGACACATAACATAAATGCACGAGAACAAGCCAATTAAGTCGCATAAATATGCTCCTATCAAATTCCCCCACACTTAGCTTTTGCTAGTCCTCGAGCAAAACAAAGAAATAAAACAAAACAAAACAAATAAAACACAACCTAAACCTTCCAACATTTGCCTCAGGGATTTCCAATGCACATGACATGTTAAAAATCGTTATTCCCCACAGATTTTAGTCATCTTTACACTTAAGCACATGCTTAATCATAGTCACTACTTACTAGTTCACATTTAAGCAATTAAAACAATGTTTTGAATATAGTAACATGCCTTAGAGAATTCCCTCAATTCCTTACAAGATATGCACTCAATTTTCACTCAGATTTTCTAACTACACACCCTATACTAGTTATATGTGAGAAGATTGATGTAGATATGGAAACGAACACTCACATAAATGTATCACAAAGAACGCAATTTCTGGAGTTAATAAAAATGTTAAGATATGATCTCATGAATGGAATGCTACTACTTAGATGCGAGAACCAGTGACACCATATGCTCATACCAAATTCAAACTCCACAAATTGAAACACATAACACTCAAGATTGAAGTCAAAGGTTGTAACGGGGCTTGGGGTATTGGTTGTAATGGAATGCTACTAAACAACTTCTTCTTGAATATGTGTTATGCAATTCAATGAAATGTTTTGAATGAAATTGGCATGAGTTCTAGCATTTGGAACTAAAGTGATGAAACGCCTTCTAAGTAATAACCAAGCAAAGAATAATGAGATCATGCAACGACTTTAGAAAACAAGAATGCACAGATTTTAACTCTCCAAATAAAGTTTAGGCTCAAGTCTCTCAGGGTTGTAGCTTTAGTTTGAGTTTCTTCCTTCAAGCATGTCACAAAAACTGATTTTTTTCTTTTTGATTATATGTGAATTCATAAGTTATAACTACAACTAAGCATAAACCAAGAGTAAATCAAACTTCCATCCATGTTTATAACCCTCTTCAGTAGTCATGCAATTAAAACCGAATCCTCATCATTGTGTTGGAAGGTACCCTAAGACACAAACAAACACACAAAAACAACTTAAAAACGACTCTTTTTGGGTTTTTTAAAAACAAATTTTCAAATTTTTATGGGATTTTCGGATGTTTGAATCAAAACACATTAAAACACACCAAAACAGCCTAAAAACACCTAAAAACAGCAAGAAACAACATTGGAAATTATGAGTGAGAAAACCCTACGAATTTGCATCAAAACACTTTGGTTACCCCCCCACACTTAAACCAAACATTGTCCTCAATGTTTCAAGCATAGACTCACACAAAAACACATAAACAAACAAACCAATACTAACAAACTAAACATGGCAGAAACGAAAGAAACAACAAAGAGAAGGGTTTAGAAACGCAAATCTGGAATTGGATTGCTCTCTAGGTCTTCCTTTGTCAAATGCATGGGTTGCCTCCCACGAAGCGCTTGCTTTAACGTCTTCCAGCCGGACGGTACCTCCGTTTAAGCTTGACTATGTGCCACGGCATGGAGGGGTACCTCCTCCACGACATGCTCCTCAAACATCTCGTAATAGGGCTTCAATCGATGCCCATTCACTTTGAATTCTTGTTGCGTCCTTGCACTCTTGATTTGCACTGCACCATGAGGGAAAACATTAGTTACAATAAAAGGACCAACCCATTTGGAACGCAACTTACCCGGAAACAACCGAAGGCGAGAATTGAACAACAACACTTTCTGCCCAATAGAGAACGTCTTGGCACGAATCATCTTGTCATGGAATGCCTTCGTTTTCTCCTTGTAAATCCGGGCATTCTCATATGCTTCATTTCGGATTTCCTCAAGCTCACACAGTTGGAGCTTCCTATGTAAACCTGCGGCATCAAGGTCCATGTTAAACGTTTTGACGGCCCAGTGTGCACGATGCTCTAACTCGACGGGAAGATGGCATGGCTTCCCATAGATGAGCCGAAAAGGTGACATCCCAATGGGGGTTTTGTAGGCAGTGCGATACGCCCACAATGCATCGTTTAAGCGCAAACTCCAATCTTTCCTCGTAGGTCCCACGGTCTTCTCAAGAATTTGCTTGATTTCCCTATTCGAAACCTCGGCTTGCCCGCTCGTTTGAGGATGATAAGGTGTGGCTACCTTATGCGTGACATTGTATTTCTTGAGCAACGCCTCGATGGTTCGATTACAAAAATGGGAACCTCCATCACTGATGAGCACTCGTGGCATTCCGAACCTTGCAAAAATGTTAGTTTTCACAAAATCTGCAACCACTCGAGAATCATTAGTTCGGGTGGCTTTTGCTTCCACCCACTTCGACACATAATCCACAGCAAGTAATATATAAAGAAATCAATGTGACGAAGGAAAGGGACCCATAAAATCAATACCCCAAACATCAAATATTTCAACACTAAAAATGGGGGTTTGCGGCATTTGTTGTTTAGGACCTATATTGCCCGTTCTTTGGCATCTATCACAAGACATGCAAAATGTTCTAGCATCCCTAAAGATGGTAGGCCAATAGAAACCATGTTCTAGCATCCCCAAAGTGTCCCCCACAAGCATAAGTGTGACAAAATGTTAGAATAGCATTAAACTCAGAATCGTGCACACACCTACGTATAACTTGGTCAGGGCAATATTTCCATAAATACGGGTCATCCCACACATAAAACCGTGCCTCTTTCTTCAATTTATCACCTTGGTGTTTAAGTAATTCACTAGGAACATGTTTAGACACCAAATAATTCACCAAATCAGCATACCATGGTTCACTTACCTTGACGGACATCAGTTGCTCATCTGGGAATGTCTCCATGATAGGTACGGCATCCTCCTCGTGTACCATACGGCTCAAGTGGTCAGCCACCACATTGCACCGGTGACACCCAACGACTATCAGAGATCGGATAAATCACTCCACAATCAAGAAGTTTGATAATCTCCTTTTTCACAACTTCCATCATTGGAGGGTTGAGACGGCGCTGAGCCTCTCGAGTTGGTTTAGCCCCCTCCTCTAGAAGTATGCGATGCATGCACGTAGTTGGGCTAATTCCCCTAATATCGGCCAAAGTCCACCCAATGGCCGTCTTGTGATCTTTCAACACTCGGATCAACTTCTCCTCCTCTATGGCCGTGAGTGATGAAGAGACAATGACGGGCAATGTCTCGTTGTCTCCCAGAAAAACGTACTTTAAATGATCGGGTAGCGGTTTAAGCTCAAGTACGGGTGCCTGAATCACTGAGGGTAACATCTTATTAGTGGAAACTGGAATTGAAATTGGGTTAGAAGGCTTACCATGGTGTTGAGGGAGTGACTCAAGGGCAGCCACTATCTCGGCCTCATCCTCACTTCTAGGCACGGCAACACCATTTTTGTGCCCAATTCCTTGTGCAATTGTCGTTTCAAGTGTATCCCTCTCCAAACAATCGAGAAAATCCTGCGCCAAATCATCAATTATATCAATAGAAAAGCAAGAATGATCGTCCTTAGGAAATTTAATACTTTCAGAAAGATTAAAATCAATGACTTCCCCATCAAATTCCATCGTTAAAGTTCCTTTAAACACATCTATCTTGGTGCGGGCTGTTTTCATGAAGGGCCTCCCTAATAGAATCGGCAATGGGGTAGAATGGGGTGAATCCTCCATGTCAAGCACGTAAAAGTCCGCTGGAAAAATCAAATTACCAACCTGCACCAAAACATCTTCCAAAACACCCTTTGGGTATGCATTAGAACGATCGGCTAATTGAATTATCACACCATCATTTTTAAGCTCACCTAAGTTCATAGATGCATAAATTGAGTATGGCATAACATTAATCGAAGCCCCTAAGTCTAACATGCATTGTTCAAACTTAGTATTACCAATAACGCATGGAATTGTAAAACTACCCGGATCTTTGCATTTAGGGGGTAATTTCCTTTGTAACACAGCAGAGACGTTTTCACTTACCTGGACCACCTCTTTGTTCGAAATCCTTCTCCTTGTTGTACAAAGTTCTTTTAAGAACTTAGCATACCTCGGGACTTGCTTAATCGCATCAAGGAGCGGGATATTGACGTGAACTTTCCGAAAGGTCTCTAGAATGTCCTTCTCGGCTTCTTCCTTCTTTGATTGCCTAAACCTGCCAGGAAAGGGCACATTCAGTGGAATAGAACTAGAAAAAGTTGAATTTGGACTTACCTTGGTGGTGGAGGACGATTTAGGAGGGTTAGAGGGTGGCGGCATGGATTGGTCATCCTTGGCCGTGGGTTTTGCTCTTTGTGCCTCCTCTTGCATCAACTTGTCCTCCTCGTCTTGACTTGATTTGGATATATTCGAGTCCGCTCCAACCTGTTTACCACTTCTCAACATGATGGCCTTAGCGGTTTCAAATCCTCCCTTCGGGTTCACAACGGTTGAACTAGGCAATCTGCCTTGTTCTCTAATTTGCCCCATAAACTCTGCAATTTGACCCATCTGCTTCTCCAAGTTGTCCACCCGTTTGTCTTGGATTTGTCTCTCCTTATTTTGAGTTTGTACTTCCTGCGTCAAAGTAGTAAGTAACTTAACAACTTGAGCATTATCCAAAGACGTACCTGAGGTTGGTGGGGCGGTTTGCACTTGGTTTTGATTGGGGACGAATGGCTTTGTATAAAAGCCCGGTGGTTGCTGCCTAAATCCTCCTTGTTGTTGGGGTTGTTGAGGATCCCGCCATTTGAAATTCGGATGGTCTCTCCACCCCGGATTGTAGGAATTAGAGTATGGATCATGGCGTGGTTGATTTTGGTTCCCAAAACCAACGGCATTGGCAGCTTCCCAACCCCCATTCTCAATCAATTGAGGGCATTGATCATTGGCATGTCCTTGCACCGAGCACACGCCACACACACTTGGTCCATGAATCTTCATTCCCTCGGCTAACTGAGAAACAATAGAAGTAAGGTTAGCTAATTGGGATTGAATCTCGGGCATAGAACTTACCTCATTCACTTGTGGCCGTGGGGGGTCTCTTTGTCCAACACCTTCGTATTGTTGTGCATTATGTGCTCGGTTGGCAATTAGAACTTTTGCAGCCCCCGGAGTTTTATCCACCAACGCACCTCCCGCCGAGGCATCAAGCATTTGGCGTTCCATGGGAAGGAGTCCTTCGTAGAAATATTGAATGAGCAGCTCCTCCTTCATTTGATGCTGTGGACAAGAAGCAACAAGTGATTTAAAACGTTCATAATAAGAAGGAAACGATTCACCTGGGTTTTGTTGGATGCCACTAATCCGTTTCCTCAAGAGAATGACTCTTGAAGTTGGGAAAAACTTCTCCAAGAACGCTCTTTTCATACTATCCCAAGATGTAACCGTTCCGAGTGCTAACTCGTAAAGCCAATCTTTCGCCTTTTCCAAAAGTGAGAATGGAAAAGCCTTCATCATCAGAATGTTCCCGTCGATATTTATGGGTGTCATGCTCGAACAAACAACCTCGAACTCCTTGAGATGCTTGTTGGGATCTTCCATGGAAAGCCCATGGTATTTCGGAATGTGGTGCAACAAGCTTGACTTCAACTCGAATTCATCGGTCTTGCCTTGGGTAGCCGCGGGTTATTGAATGCATAATGGTGCGGCATTGGTCAACCCCGAGGCCGAAAGCTCTTTAATGGTCCGATTGTCCACTGCCATAACTTCTTCTTCCACTTCTTCAAACTCAGATTCGGCCTCTAAACTTGAACTAGGTTCACTAGGTTCGGGATGCCTCCTCTTTCTTCTCAAATCACGTTCAAAATCATCGTTGAAATCCAATATGTGTGCGTGCACGGTTTGAGAGCTCCGCGTCATGCACTAGTACCTAAACCAAGAAAACAAAACAAAATAAGAAACTAAGTAATTTATACTAAAACACACGGCAATAACACAAGGGATTAGCAATTTTGCTAATCCCCGGCAACGGCGCCAAAATTTGATGTGAAAATTAACTTGACACACAAATTAAACCCTATGGATGACAATTGTAGTATATGAGCAAATAGGGATCGTTCTAACCGGGGATTAACTAGGGATGCTAATCAATGTAAAACTGACTCAAGAACATAAAAATATAATGTAGAACACTAAACTAGACTCAATTAATGCAAAACTAGGGTTTAAAACACCTAAACAAACTAAAAACTCAAAACAGCAACTAAAAGGCTCAAAACTGCCTTTAAACCACTTTCTGGGCAGTTTTGAGTACCTAACACTAGTTTGGACGAATTTGGACTATGACTTGACTCAAAACACTTAAAAACACAACTAAATGGATTTCTAACTAATCTAACACTTTAAAATAAATGGGGGAATGATTTTGACGAAATTAAAACTTTAAAACTCAGACTTTAAAAACAAATGTAAAGCAGCACAGATTGTGATTAAATAGAATGGTGAGAAGCTAGTTAGAGGGTTCCTTATCCACACATGAACATATGCATACAACTCGATCTCCAATTACTCTTTCAACAAACCATGAATGACAATGCCCCAAATTAACTAGATTGCACCAATTAATTCTCAGATTTCCCTAGATTCATTGAATTGAATGGAATACGCATTACAACCAAATTATTCTTATCAAGGACCCTAACTATGGAATACGCATGATAGAGACACATATCAAAGATCATTAAGTTTAATGGAAATCATAAGCATTGACGAGGCATTCATAACTATGGGATACGCATGTTATTCTTGCCTAGGATTTACTTAACGCAATCGTGACTAGCGACTTTCACTACTTATGAATATAAGTTAATAACGATTAGGTGAAATTCCCTTATATCCTAGCATCAAGTTTAGGCATGCAATTTAAGTGTCGACCCTCAACCCACATACATAAACAAGTTATCAATCAAATAGATAAGTAAATCACATTCACAATTTCTGAAATCATAATTGGAAGAAATCAAATCATATAAAACATAGGTCCATGGCTTCAAATTCACCTCTAACTAAAAAGAAATTAGTTCCACATGTCTAACATAATTGAACAACAATTTAAATTAAACATGAAAACAGAAACAAAGAAAGAAAGAACTCCAAACACTCCACTAATGGCAGATTGCATGTGCAAGGTGTCTTCCTCCTTTGGAATGCACGGCACTACTTCTTCCTCCTCCAATGGTGGCTGCACAAGGTGGTGATGGTGGTGGGAAGGCACGGCAAGGGTGGATTGTGGCAGAAATATGGGAATTTGGGGGTGGAAGGTTGCGGCAGGGATGGAATTAAGGTTTCTGGCGTGAATGAATGATATGGGGGGTGATCGATTCGGCCAAGAGGTTTAAAAGAGTATATATAGGCACTTAAAAACCCTAGCAATCAGATTAGGGTTTCTAGAAACCCAAATCCACCAGAAAATAGGTTAAAACAATCAGAAATTGCATGGGAAAAGGCCTAGGGTGCGGCAGGTTTGGTGGGCTAGGGTTAAGGCTTCTAAAAAGCCTTGCAAGGCAAGGAAATCAGATACTTTTGAGGCCTAGGTGCGGCAAAGGGTTAGGGTTTGTAGATAGGGCTTCTAGAAAGCCCAAAACCAAGAGAAAATAGACCCAACCCACGGCAAGAAGGAGGAAAATGTTCTAGAACCATTCTTCGTGTCTTCCAACGCTTCGGAACCTTCCAATGTTGCTAAAACGCAAGGCCATTTAAGTTTAGGAAAGATCAACCCAAAATGGAAACTTTTAGGCTTAGCTTTCCTACTTCCAGTAGGAAACCTCGTTTGAGTAGGAATCTTCGTTCTTCTCGGAATCCATCTTCAACTAGGAATCCCTCGTTGATTAGGAATCCTTCGTCAATTAGGACTCTTCCTCGGACTAGGAATCCTTCTCGTACTAGGAATCCTCAAAATATTCAAATCTTCAATTTCATCCCAACCTTGTGTTCCAAGCATGTACTTTTCACACCAAGCTCCATTAGGCTCTAAAAACTCCAATTTGCCATCTTTTATGTCATATGCCCTTTGAACCTGAAAACACATGAAAGTAGCTCAAAAGACTACTTTAACTATGAAAACATAACGAAAATGCATAAGAACTAGCTAACTAAGGCGCATAAATATGCTCCTATCAGCCCACCCGAATTCTAACCGGTTGGCGAGTGTGCATTGATTATAGGAAGCTAAACGCAACCACAAGGAAAGATCACTTCCCATTGCCGTTCCTAGATCAAATGCTCGAAAGGTTAGCCGGTCATTCTTTTTATTGCTTTCTTGATGGATACTCCGGTTATAATCAAATTGTTATTGCCCCGGATGATCAAGAAAAGACCACTTTTACTTGTCCCTTTGGAACGTTTGCATATCGACGCATGCCATTCGGTTTGTGCAATGCTCCTGCTACATTTCAAAGGTGTATGGTTAGCATCTTTTCTGATTATGTTGAGAGGATTATTGAGATATTCATGGATGATTTTAGTGTGTTTGGTAATTCATTCGATAATTGCTTGGATAATCTCACTTTAATCTTGAAACGTTGTGTTGAAACAAACCTTGTGTTAAATTGGGAGAAATGCCATTTTATGGTTAAACAAGGTATTGTTTTGGGTCATATAATCTCTGAACGTGGAATTGAAGTTGATAAGTCTAAAATAGATCTTGTACGCTACTTACCCTCTCCCACTTCGGTGAGAGAGGTTCGTTCTGTCCTTGGTCATGCAGGA
Organism: Malus domestica; assembly: GCF_042453785.1. NCBI lineage: Eukaryota > Viridiplantae > Streptophyta > Magnoliopsida > Rosales > Rosaceae > Malus > Malus domestica. The sequence continues at coordinate 22,461,735 of NC_091671.1, read as the reverse complement.
TTCTACCGACGATTTATCAAGGACTTTTCCAAGATTGCACAACCCCTATGTCGTCTCCTACAAAAGGAAGTGCCTTTCGAGTTCAACGAGGCGTGTGAGCAAGCATTCAAGCATCTCAAGGACCTCCTCACCACGGCACCCATCATAACTCCCCCGGATTGGTCCATTCCCTTTGAATTGATGTGTGATGCATCGGATTATGCACTTGGCGCTGTTTTGGGTCAAAGAAAAAATAAACAGCCACATGTTATTTATTATGCTTCACGCACTTTGAATGATGCTCAATTGAATTATTCTACAACCGAAAAAGAACTTTTGGCGGTTGTATTTGCTTTAGATAAATTTAGATCATATCTAATTGGTACTAAAGTCATTGTTTTCACTGACCATGCAGCCTTGAAGAACTTGTTCACCAAGAAAGAAGCTAAACCGAGACTCATTCGTTGGATGCTTCTACTTCAAGAGTTTGACATCGAAATCAAGGACAAGAAGGGGAGTGATAATGTTGTTGCCGATCACCTAAGCAGGTTGGTGCGTGAGGAAGAGGTTCTTCCCATCTCCGAAACGTTTTCGGATGAACAACTCATGTCCATTCAGGTAAGTGCTCCTTGGTACGCAGATTTGGTGAATTACTTGGTGACTAAACAACTTCCTAGCACCCTAAACAAATTCCAACGTGATAAACTTAAAAAGGATGCTAGATTTTATGTTTGGGATGACCCATACTTGTGGAAATATTGTTCGGATCAGGTTGTGAGAAGATGTGTGCATGAATCAGATTTTCATTCACTTTTAAGCTTTTGTCACACATATGCATGTGGGGGTCATTTTGGCACCCAAAGGACAGCTTTTAAGGTTCTTGAATGTGGTTTTTATTGGCCTACTTTGTTTAAAGATGCTAGAACCTTTTGTTTAACATGTGATCGATGCCAAAGGACAGGTAATATTGGCAAAAAAGATCAAATGCCGCAGGTACCCATCTTTGTTGTTGAAATCTTTGATGTTTGGGGTATCGATTTTATGGGTCCATTTCCTTCATCTTTTGGTTTCACTTACATATTACTTGCCGTTGATTATGTTTCCAAGTGGGTGGAAGCGAAGGCCACTCGAACTAACGATTCTAAAGTTGTGGCAGATTTTGTGAAAACTAATATCTTTTCTAGGTTTGGGATGCCTAGGGTGCTAATCAGTGATGGAGGGTCTCATTTTTGCAACCGTACCATTGAGGCATTACTCAAGAAGTACCATGTGACTGATAGGAGCATATTTATGCGCCTTAGTTAGCTAGTTCTTATGCATTTCCATGGTGTTTTCTTAGTTAAAGTAGTCTTTTAAGCTAGTTTTATGTGTTTTCAGGTTTTAAGGCCAAATGATGCAAGAAGATGCATTTTGGAGCTTTTTGGAGCAAAATTGGGCTTGGAATGATTATCACATCATTGGAGCCAAGGTTTGGACGAATTTGAAGACTTGAAGATGATGATTCCTACTTGAACAAGGTTTCCTAGTTGAAGTAGGAAAGTGCTTACATGAAGGAGGATTCCTAATCGACGAAGGATTCCTAATCAACGAAGGATTCCTAATTGAAGATGGATTCCTAATCACATGAGGATTCCTAATTGAAGATGGATTCCTAATCACATGAGGATTCCTAGAAGAACAAGGATTCCTCCTCCAACAAGGATTCCTACTTGAAGTAGGAAAGTTAAGCCAAGGTTTCCTACTTTGGTTTGATTTTTCCTAATTGTCCCTAAAAGTTCCAGCAATTATGAAGACTTTCTAAGCATTCTAGGACACAAAACAAAAGCCTAGAACCCTTTTGAACCCTTGCCGCACCCCCCTTTGCATTTCCTCTTCCTTATTTCCTGTTTTTATGCTTTAAAACACCTTCCTTTTGTGTTTTAAACCCTAGCCGAATTTCCCTTGCTCTTTCCTTTAATTTTCTGATTTATTTCCTAATTCTAGAATCCTTAGACTTAATTTCTGATTTCCTAATCAACCTAGGGTTTTAATTTCTGTTTTCCTTTAAATAAACCTCCTTGTTGCAGCCACAAAACATTCCACACACATCCATACAACTCCATTCACGCCAGAAACCTTTCCCCTACTTTTGCCGTGCCCAACCTTCACCCAAATCCATATTTTCTGACCCCAAACCTTCCTAGCCGTGCCATACACCCATCCTAGACACCTTCCCACCATTCTCCATCATCCAAAACCCATCCAAACCATCTCCATACCTTGTGCCGCAGCAAGAAGGAAGAAGGAGTGCTCTTGAATGTGCTTGCTAGTCTATTGCAGATTGCTGGAACTTTTAGGTGTAATCTTTCTTATGTTTTTAATGTTTCAATTCAATAAACTTTGTGTTGTGAGTATGAGGAACTAAACCCCCTTAGTTGGGGGGTGATTCGAAACCATGTACATGCTTGCAATATGATTTGATTACATTCAGTTGTTATTTCATAAGTTGTGGTTTCAATTCGTTCATCTACTTGATTGATAACTCATTTGTGTATGTTGATTGAGAGTGCACGCTTAGTTTTCTTGCATGAATATGATGCTAGATTATGAGGGAGTTTCACCTAATAGTTACAATCTTATAATCACAAGTAGTGAAGGTCGTTTATAAACGATCGCGTTGAATGAATTCTTGGCACTAGTTTCATGCTCATCATAGTAACGAATGCCTCGTCAACACTTATAGTTCTCATTGTGCTTCATGATTCTTGATTGTATCTTGATTGTATGCGCTTTCCCATCCAATTCATTAACTTTAGGAGAACTTGAAGGTTAATTTAAGCGTATCTAATTAACTTGGGGTGTTGTTGCATAATTTATTGGAAGAACAACTGAAAATCGTTTTGTTCGCAAGTGTGACATGTGTGGAGAAGAACCTCCTAACTAGCCCTTTATCCATCCTTTTCATCCAAAAACGTTTTACAATCTGTTTTGTTTTAAAGTTTCTGTTTTGTTTTCAATTTTCGTCCAAAACAAATCCCCCTTTATTTTGAAGTCTTAGATTAGTTAGAAAGTGTTTTGATTTGTGTTTCTAAGTGTTTTGATTCAAGTTTTCATCCAACTTCGTCCAAATTCTTGTTAGGTTCTCAAAACTGCCCAGAAAGTGGTTTTTAGGTAGTTTTGAGTCATTAGGTTGCTGTTTTGAGTTTTATGTTTGTTTAAGTGTTTTAAACTTTAGTTTTGCATTCTTTGAGTCTAGTTTAGTGTTTTAACCTTTGTTTTTATGTTTTTAAGTCAGTTTTCAAGTGTTTAGCAATCCCTCCTAATCCCCGGTCTAGAACGATCCCTACTTACATCTTTACTACAATTTGACAAAAAGAGGGTTTAATTTGTGTGCTTATCTATTTCGCATCAAATGTTTGGCGCCGTTGCCGGGGATTAGCAAATTTGCTAATCCCTTGGATTGTCTTTTGTTTCTATTTCTTTTATTTCACTTTGTTTCTGATTTTGTTTAAGTTCCTGACCTAATTTTGTTTCTTGTTTCTTAGGTACTAGTTTATGACTAGAAGCTCTCAAACGGTTCGCGCAAACATCTTGGACTTTGACGATGACTTTGAGAGGAATTTGAGAAGAGTGAGAAACCAGCAAGAACACAATCCACCCAATTCCGAATCTGACCTTAAAGAAAACATATAAGAAGAGGAGGAGGCCACGGGATTGGATAATGCCGCACCCTTGTGCATCCAATACCCCACGGCTGCCCAAGGTAAGACGGAAGAGTTTGAATTAAAGTCAAGTTTGCTTCATCATATTCCTAAATACCATGGCTTGTCCATGGAAGATCCTAACAAACATTTGAAAGAATTTGAAGTAGTTTGTTCTAGTATGACTCCCGTTAACGTTGACGGAAGTATTTTGAAGATGAAGGCTTTTCCATTCTCTTTGATGGATAAAGCCAAGGATTGGTTATACGAGTTAGCTCCCGGCACTGTCACTTCTTGGGAGAGTATGAAGAGAGCGTTCTTGGAGAAGTTCTTTCCAACTTCTCGCATCATCCTCCTACGCAAAAAGATAAGCGGAATTCAGCAAGAAGAAGGTGAGTCTTTTCCTACATATTATGAAAGATTTAAATCACTTGTTGCTTCTTGTCCGCAGCATCAGATGAAGGAGGAGTTGCTTTTGCAATACTTCTACTAGGGTCTCCTACCTCTAGAACGTCAAATGCTTGATGCTTCGGCGAGGGGAGCATTGGTGGACAAAACACCCATGGCTGCCAAGATCTTGATCTCTAATCGAGCGTTGAACGCTCAACAATATGAGGGAGTAGGCCAAAGGGGAACCCCACGGCACCAAGTACAACTTCTGATCTTCATTCACAATTGGCTAATCTTACTTTTATTGTGTCTCAGATGGCCGAGGGCATGAAGATGCAAGGACGAATTGTATGTGGCGTATGTTCCATATTCAAGGAACGATCCATATTCAAACACATATAATCCCGGTTGGAAAGATCACCCAAATTTCAAGTGGAGGGATCCCCAACAACGTCAAAACCAAGGAGGCTTTAGGCAACAACCCCCGGGGTTCTTTCCCAAAACCTACGGCCCACCCCAAAATCAAGCCCAATCCGGCCCAAGTGCCTCAGGTACGTCTCTTGACAATGATGCACTTCTTAAGATACTAACTAAGTTGTCTAATGGGCAGGAAGATCAAGGTAAGGCTATGCAAAACCAAGACAAAAGGGTGGATCAACTTGAGAAACAAATTGGGCAGATTGCCGAGTTTGTAGGTAAGTTTCGAGATCCCGGACAACTCCCTAGTTCCACCATTCCAAATCCGAAGGGAGGGTTCGAAAGTGCAAAGGCAATACTTTTGAGAAGTGGAAAAGAGATTGGGGCAGGTTCTACACCATCACAAACAGGTCCCAAAAGTGATGTAAATGTGCAAATTGAAGAGGAGGAATCAAGCATGCCCACGGCAAAGGTGGTTCCACCTTTGCCGCAAACTCCTAGTGCCCCAAATCTGTGCAATTCATCCAACAAGGGTAAGAATGTGTCAAATTCGGTTCATACTAATGTTTTTCCTTCGAATGTTCCTTTTCCTAGTAGGTTTATGCAAACGAAGAAGGAGGAAGCCGAAAAGGACATCCTTGAGACATTTAGGAAAGTTCAAGTAAACATACGTTTGTTGGATGCAATCAAGCAAGTCCCGAGGTATGCTAAGTTCTTGAAGGAGTTGTGTACCACTAGGAAGAGGATGTCGACTAAGGAAGTGGTAAAGGTAGGTGAGAATGTGTTCGCCATCTTGCAAGCAAACTACCTCCCAAATGCAAAGATCCGGGTAGTTTTACCATTCCTTGTGTCATTGGTAACACTAGATTTGAATCTGCCATGCTTGATTTAGGTGCTTCTATAAATGTTATGCCATATTCCATTTATGCATCTATGAACTTAGGAGCATTGAAAAATGATGGGGTAATAATACAATTGGCCGATAGATCTAACGCCTATCCAAATGGAGTTTTGGAAGATGTTCTTGTGCAGGTTAATCATTTAGTCTTCCCGGCGGATTTCTATGTCCTCGAAATGGATGAATCGGACCATGCTCCTTCGCTGCCCATTCTACTTGGAAGGCCATTCATGAAGACGGCCCGGACCAAGATTGATGTGTATAGTGGAACTTTGTCCATGGAATTTGATGGGGAAGTTGTTAATTTTAATCTTTCTGATTCCATTAAGTACCCTAGTGAGGATCATTCATGTTTCTCGGTTGATATAATTGACTCTTTGGCGCAGGGATATCTCGAAGATTTGAATGCCGATGCACTTGAAAAAGTCATTACAAGAGGCATGGAATTCAAAACCAAGTGGGCAGCTTCTAGGGTAACCCACGGCATACAAGAGTCATCCCATGCCGTGATTGAAGTTGTGGCTGCCCTTGAGTCCTCACCTAAGCTTGATGGTAAGTATACTAACCGTGAGTCCATTCCCATTTCGACTAACAAATTGCTTCCATCCATAATTCAGGCACCTATCCTTGAACTCAAGCCTTTGCCAAGCCATTTGAAGTACATTTTCTTGGGAGAAAATGAAACACTACCTGCCATCATTTCCTCCTCCCTCACGGCACAAGAAGAGGAGAAACTAGTGCGCATCTTGAAGGAGTTCAAATCTGCCCTAGGTTGGACATTGGCCGATATTAAAGGTATAAGCCCTACGACCTGTATGCATCACATATTTCTTGAGGAGGGGGCCAAGCCAACTAGAGAGGCTCAACGCCGTCTCAACCCTCCAATGATGGAAGTAGTGAAAAAGGAGATAATCAAACTTCTAGATTGTGGGGTGATTTATCCCATCTCCGATAGTCGTTGGGTTTCACCTATCCAATGTGTGCCTAAGAAATCCGGAGTGACAGTTGTGGAAAATGCCGAGAATGAGCTTGTACCCATGAGGATTCAAACCGGTTGGCGTGTGTGCATTGATTATAGGAAGATAAACGCCACCACAAGGAAGGATCACTTCCCTTTGCCGTTTCTAGACCAAATGTTGGAAAGGTTAGCCGGTCATTCCTTTTATTGTTTTCTTGATGGATATTCAGGTTATAACCAAATTGTCATTGCCCCGGATGATCAAGAAAAGACCACTTTTACTTGTCCCTTTGGAACGTTTGCATATCGACGCATGCCATTTGGCTTGTGCAATGCTCCTGCCACGTTTCAAAGGTGTATGGTAAGCATATTTTCTGATTACGTTGAAAAGATTATTGAGATATTCATGGATGATTTTAGTGTGTTTGGTGATTCATTTGACAAATGCTTGGATAATCTTACTTTAATCTTGAAACGTTGTGTTGAAACAAACCTTGTGTTGAATTGGGAAAAGTGTCACTTTATGGTTAAACAAGGTATTGTTTTGGGTCATATAATTTCTGAAAAAGGAATTGAAGTTGATAAGTCTAAAGTAGATCTTGTACGTTACTTACCCTCTCCTACTTCGGTTAGAGAGGTTCGTTCATTTCTTGGTCATGCAGGATTCTATAGAAGATTTATCAAAGACTTTTCCAAGATTGCACAACCCCTAGGCCGCCTCCTCCAAAAGGATGTGTCTTTTGAGTTCAACGAGGCATGTGAGAAGGCATTCAAGCATCTCAAGGAGCTACTTACCACGGCACCCATCATCACTCCTCCGGATTGGTCCATTCCATTTGAATTGATGTGTGATGCCTCGGATTATGCACTTGGGGCTGTTTTGGGTCAAAGAAAAAATAAACATTCCCATGTTATTTATTATGCTTCACGCACTCTAAATGATGCTCAATTAAATTATTCTACAACCGAAAAAGAACTTTTGGCGGTTGTATTTGCTTTATATAAATTTAGATCATATATAATTGGTACTAAAGTAATTGTTTTCACTGACCATGCAGCCTTGAAGTATCTTTTTACCAAAAAGGAGGCTAAACCAAGGCTCATTCGTTGGATGCTCCTACTTCAAGAGTTCGATATTGAAATTAGGGATAAGAAAGGTTGTGAAAACGTGGTGGCTGACCACTTGAGCAGATTGGTGCGTGAAGAAGAGTCCATCCTCATTTCAGAAACGTTTCCGGATGAGCAATTGCTGTCCATTAAGGTAAGTACCCCTTGGTATGCCGATTTGGTTAATTTCTTGGTGTCTAAGCAAGTCCCTAACACCCTAAGCAAAGCCCAACGTGATAAGCTAAGGTATGATGCACGTTTTTATGTTTGGGATGACCCATATTTGTGGAAAATCTGCCCTGATCAGATTGTGCGTCGTTGTGTGCATAATTCGGAGTTTCATTCAATTTTAAGCTTTTGTCATACATATGCATGTGGTGGCCATTTTGGCACGCAAAGAACAGCTCATAAAGTGTTACAATGTGGATTTTATTGGCCTAGTATCTTTAAAGATGCTAGAACTTTTTGCTTGACATGTGATAAATGTCAAAGAACTAGAAATATAGGTGCTAAGGACCAATTGCCGCAAGTTTCTATCCTAAATGTTGAAATTTTTGATGTTTGGGGTATTGATTTTATGGGTCCCTTTCCTTCTTCGTATGGTTTCATGTATATATTGCTTGCGGTTGATTATGTGTCAAAGTGGGTGGAAGCAAAAGCCACCCGGACTAATGATTCTAAAGTGGTTGCAGATTTTATTAGAACTAACATCTTTGCAAGGTTTGGCATGCCACGTGTGATCATTAGTGATGGGGGGTCTCACTTTTGCAACCGGACCATTGAGGCGTTGTTAAGGAAGTATAATGTCAATCATAAAGTTTCCACACCTTACCATCCTCAAACAAATGGTCAAGCCGAGGTTTTCAACCGTGAGATCAAACAACTTCTTGAGAAGACCGTTGCGCCTACAAGGAAGGATTGGAGCTTACGGTTAGACGATGCATTATGGGCATATCGAACGGCTTACAAGACGCCCATTGGCATGTCCCCATTTTGGCTAGTCTATGGCAAGCCATGCCATCTACCCGTGGAGCTTGAACACAAGGCACATTGGGCAGTCAAGTCCTTCAATATGGATGTGGACACGGCTGGAAATCATAGAAAGCTTCAATTGAACGAGCTTGAAGAGATTAGGCATGATGCTTATGAGAATGCTCGAATTTATAAAGAGAAGACCAAAGCATTTCATGACAAGATGATTAGAGGGAAAACATTCGAAATTGGGCAGAAAGTGTTGCTATTTAATTCTCGTTTACGGTTGTTTCCCGGTAAGTTACGATCTAAGTGGATTGGACCGTTTGTTATTACTAACGTATCTTCTTATGGTGCCATCCAGATTCAAAGTCTCAAAACAGGTCATGAATTCCAAGTGAACGGACACCGTTTGAAGCCATATTATGAGAACTTTGTTGAACAAACCGTGGATGATATTTCTTTGGGTGCCGTGGGCACAAATGGAGAATGAATGGGCTTTTCGTTCGGCTTTACGACGTTAAAGAAAGCGCTACTTGGGAGGCAACCCATGCAACTCAACAAAGGAAGACTAAGGAATCACTCCAATTCCAGATTTGCGTTCCTAAACTCTTCTCTTTGTTGTTAAATTCGTTTCTGCTATGTTAGGTTGTTTAGATGTTGTTTTGTTTGTTTGTTTGTTATTTGTGTGAGTCTATGCTTGAAACATTGAGGACAATGTTTGTTTGTTTGTCACCCATAATTTCAAATGTTGTTTCTTGCTGTTTTTAAGCCTTTTTAAGCTGTTTTGGTGTGTTTTAATGTGTTTTGAGTCAAAAATCCGAAAATCCCATAAAAATTTGAAAAATTTGTTTTAAAAAACCCAAAAAGAGTCGTTTTTGTGTGTTTGTTTGTGTCTTAGGGTACCTTCCAACACAATGATGAGGATTCGGTTTGTAATTGCATGACAGTTAAAGAGAGTTGTAAACATGGATGAAAGTTTGATTTACTCTTTGGTTTATGCTTGGTTGTGGTTATAACTTATGAATTCACATGTAATCATAAAGAAAAAAATTAGTTTTTGTAACATGCTTGAAGGAAGGAACTCAAACAAACGCTAGAACCTTGTAAGACTTGAGCCTAAATGTTTATTTGGAGAGTTAAAATCTGTGCATTCTTGTTTTCTAAAGTCGTTGCATGATCTCATTATTCTTTGCTTGGTTACTACTTAGAAGGCGTTTCATCATTTAGTTCCAAACACTAGAACTCATGCCAATGTCATTCAAAACATGTTATTGAATTGCATAACACATATTCAAGATTAAGTTGTGTAGTGTCCACCATGGCCAAAAAGCCGTATATCCCTATTCCATTATGTTTTGTAGGTTTTTAACCCCATTGAGCCTTGTTAGCCTTCATTATTTGTTAACCCATGTTTTCCTCACCTAGCCTAGTTTAGGACCATCCATGCCCTTGTTCTTAAAGCATAGTAAAGCATGATTCGAAGTGAATTCCTTTTGATCTATGTTAGCAGAAAACAAGTGTGGGGGAAGTATTTTTCATGAGGAATTGTGTGCCATAGGCACGGCAAAGAAAAGAAAAGAAAAGAAAAAAAAATTTCGTGGAAAAAGAAAAATTGAAGTAAAAAATATGAAAAGTTTGAAAAAAGAGTTGAAAAGTTGAGAAAAAGAGTTCCAAAGTATTGTTTGTTGAAGTAAGGGTCCAAAACAATGAATTCGGCCCTAAGGAGTTGTTTAAGTCTTCCCCTTGTTGATAGGAGCATATTTATGCGCCTTAGTTAGCTAGTTCTTATGCATTTCCATGGTGTTTTCTTAGTTAAAGTAGTCTTTTAAGCTAGTTTTATGTGTTTTCAGGTTTTAAGGCCAAAGGATGCAAGAAGATGCATTTTGGAGCTTTTTGGAGCAAAATTGGGCTTGGAATGATTATCACATAATTGGAGCCAAGGTTTGGACGAATTTGAAGACTTGAAGATGATGATTCCTACTTGAACAAGGTTTCCTAGTTGAAGTAGGAAAGTGCTTACATGAAGGAGGATTCCTAATCGACGAAGGATTCCTAATCAACGAAGGATTCCTAATCAACGAAGGATTCCTAATTGAAGATGGATTCCTAATCACATGAGGATTCCTAGAAGAACAAGGATTCCTCCTCCAACAAGGATTCCTACTTGAAATAGGAAAGTTAAGCCAAGGTTTCCTACTTTGGTTTGATTTTTCCTAATTGTCCCTAAAAGTTCCAGCAATTATGAAGACTTTCTAAGCATTCTAGGACACAAAACAAAAGCCTAGAACCCTTATGGACCCCTTGCCACACTCCCTTGCCCTTTCCTCTTCCTTGCCGTGCAAGGGAGAGGGCTCTTTCCTGTTTTGGAGCATTAAAACACCTTCCTTTTTATGCTTTAAACCCTGGCCGAATTTCCTTGACCTTTCCTTTTAATTTTCTGATTTGTTTCCTTAATTCTAGAAGCTTTAAACTTAATTCCTGATTACCTAATTAGCCTAGGGTTTTTAATTTCCTAAATCCTTTTAAATAAACATCCTTGTGCAGCCACAAGGGGGACCATTCATCCAGAAAATAATCCTTCACGCCAGAAACCATTCTCCATCTTCAACAGCACCTATCCTTCATCATTCACCATATTTTCTGACCCAAAACCACCCTAGCCGTCCCATACACCTATCCTACACACTTTTCCACCATTCTACACCATCCATAACCCCCAAAAACCATCACAAACCCCTGGGCCGCAACCAAGGAAGAGGAGGAAGGTTCTTAGACGTTCCTGCTGTGCAATTTAGATTGCTGGAATTTTTAGGTGTGATCTTTCTTATGTTTTTAATGTTTCAATTCAATAAACTTTGTGTTGTGAGTATGAGGAACTAAACCCCCTTGGTTGGGGGGTGATTCGAAACCATGTACATGCTTGCAATATGATTTGATTACATTCAGTTGTTATTTCATAAGTTGTGGATTCAATTCGTTCATCTACTTGATTGATAACTTATTTGTGTATGTTGATTGAGAGTGCACGCTTAGTTTTCATGCATGAATATGATGCTAGATTATGAGGGAGTTTCACCTAATAGTTACAATCTTATAATCACAAGTAGTGAAGGTCGCTTGAAAACGATCGCGTTGAATGAATTCTTGGCACTAGTTTCATGCTCATCATAGTAACGAATGCCTCGTCAACACTTATAGTTCTCATTGTGCTCCATGATTCTTGATTGTATCTTTATTGTGCTCATCACGTAAGGAACCTTTGAGGAATGCTTTGAATTGTTGTATGCGCTTTCCCATCCGATTCATTAACTTAAGGAGAACTTGAAGGTTAATTTAAGCGTATCTAATTAACTTGGGGTGTTGAGTTTCATAATTTATTGGGAGAACAACTGAAAATCGTTTTGTTTGCAAGTGTGTCATGTGTGGAGAAGAACCTCCTAACTAGCCTTCTACCCATCTATTTCACCAAAATCGTTTTTACAATCTGCCCTATTTCCAATCTGTTTTCTTTATTTTAATTTTCGTCAAAACAAAATCCCCCTTTATTTTAGAGTCCTAGATTAGTTAGAAAGTGTGTTAGTTTATGTTTTCTAGTGTTTTGAGTCAAGTTATAACATAAATTCGTCCAAATTTGTGTTAGTACTCAAAACTGCCTAGATTGTGCTTCTAAGGCAGTTTTGAGTGTTTATTTGCTGTTTTGGTTCCTTTGCTTTGTTTTGGTGTTTTAACTTTTAATTTTACATTCTTTGAGTCTAGTTTAGTGTTTTAAACTTTGTTTTTACATTATTGAGTCAGTTTTCAAGAGATTAGCAATCAAGAAAGCAATAAAAAGAATGACCGGCTAACCTTTCGAGCATTTGATCTAGGAACGGCAATGGGAAGTGATCTTTCCTTGTGGTTGCGTTTAGCTTCCTATAATCAATGCACACTCGCCAACCGGTTAGAATTCGGGTGGGCTGATAGGAGCATATTTATGCGCCTTAGTTAGCTAGTTCTTATGCATTTTCGTTATGTTTTCATAGTTAAAGTAGTCTTTTGAGCTACTTTCATGTGTTTTCAGGTTCAAAGGGCATATGACATAAAAGATGGCAAATTGGAGTTTTTAGAGCCTAATGGAGCTTGGTGTGAAAAGTACATGCTTGGAACACAAGGTTGGGATGAAATTGAAGATTTGAAGATTTTGAGGATTCCTAGTACGAGAAGGATTCCTAGTCCGAGGAAGAGTCCTAATTGACGAAGGATTCCTAATCAACGAGGGATTCCTAGTTGAAGATGGATTCCGAGAAGAACGAAGATTCCTACTCAAACGAGGTTTCCTACTGGAAGTAGGAAAGCTAAGCCTAAAAGTTTCCATTTTGGGTTGATCTTTCCTAAACTTAAATGGCCTTGCGTTTTAGCAACATTGGAAGGTTCCGAAGCGTTGGAAGACACGAAGAATGGTTCTAGAACATTTTCCTCCTTCTTGCCGTGGGTTGGGTCTATTTTCTCTTGGTTTTGGGCTTTCTAGAAGCCCTATCTACAAACCCTAACCCTTTGCCGCACCTAGGCCTCAAAAGTATCTGATTTCCTTGCCTTGCAAGGCTTTTTAGAAGCCTTAACCCTAGCCCACCAAACCTGCCGCACCCTAGGCCTTTTCCCATGCAATTTCTGATTGTTTTAACCTATTTTCTGGTGGATTTGGGTTTCTAGAAACCCTAATCTGATTGCTAGGGTTTTTAAGTGCCTATATATACTCTTTTAAACCTCTTGGCCGAATCGATCACCCCCCATATCATTCATTCACGCCAGAAACCTTAATTCCATCCCTGCCGCAACCTTCCACCCCCAAATTCCCATATTTCTGCCACAATCCACCCTTGCCGTGCCTTCCCACCACCATCACCACCTTGTGCAGCCACCATTGGAGGAGGAAGAAGTAGTGCCGTGCATTCCAAAGGAGGGAGAAGCCTTGCACATGCAATCTGCCATTAGTGGAGTGTTTGGAGTTCTTTCTTTCTTTGTTTCTGTTTTTATGTTTAATTTAACTTGCTTTTCAATTATGTTAGACATGTGGAACTAATTTCTTTTTAGTTAGAGGTGAATTTGAAGCCATGGACCTATGTTTTATATGATTTCATTTCTTCCAATTATGATTTCAGAAATTGTGAATGTGATTTACTTATCTATTTGATTGATAACTTGTTTATGTATGTGGGTTGAGGGTCGACACTTAAATTGCATGCCTAAACTTGATGCTAGGATATAAGGGAATTTCACCTAATCGTTATTAACTTATATTCATAAGTAGTGAAAGTTGCTAGTCACGATTGCGTTAAGTAAATCCTAGGCAAGAATAACATGCGTATCCCATAGTTATGAATGCCTCGTCAATGCTTATGATTTCCATTAAACTTAATGATCTTTGATATGTGTCTCTATCATGCGTATTCCATAGTTAGGGTCCTTGATAAGAATAATTTGGTTGTAATGCGTATTCCATTCAATTCAATGAATCTAGGGAAATCTGAGAATTAATTGGTGCAATCTAGTTAATTTGGGGCATTGTCATTCATGGTTTGTTGAAAGAGTAATTGGAGATCGAGTTGTATGCATATGTTCATGTGTGGATAAGGAACCCTCTAACTAGCTTCTCACCATTCTATTTAATCACAATCTGTGCTGCTTTACATTTGTTTTTAAAGTCTGAGTTTTAAAGTTTTAATTTCGTCAAAATCATTCCCCCATTTATTTTAAAGTGTTAGATTAGTTAGAAATCCATTTAGTTGTGTTTTTAAGTGTTTTGAGTCAAGTCATAGTCCAAATTCGTCCAAACTAGTGTTAGGTACTCAAAACTGCCCAGAAAGTGGTTTAAAGGCAGTTTTGAGCCTTTTAGTTGCTGTTTTGAGTTTTTAGTTTGTTTAGGTGTTTTAAACCCTAGTTTTGCATTAATTGAGTCTAGTTTAGTGTTCTACATTATATTTTTATGTTCTTGAGTCAGTTTTACATTGATTAGCATCCCTAGTTAATCCCCGGTTAGAACGATCCCTATTTGCTCATATACTACAATTGTCATCCATAGGGTTTAATTTGTGTGTCAAGTTAATTTTCACATCATGGGCACAAGCTCATTCTCCGCGTTCTCGACAACTGTCACTCCAGATTTCTTGGGCACACATTGGATAGGTGAATCCCAACGACTATCGGAGATGGGATAAATCACCCCACAATCTAGAAGTTTGATTATCTCCTTTTTCACAACTTCCATCATCGGAGGGTTAAGACGGCGTTGAGCCTCTCTAGTTGGTTTGGCCCCCTCAAGAAATATGTGATGCATACAAGTCGTAGGGCTTATACCTTTAATATCGGCCAATGTCCATCCTAGGGCAGATTTGAATTCCTTCAACATACGCACTAGCTTCTCCTCCTCTTGTGCCGTGAGGGATGAGGAGATGATGGCAGGTAGTGTCTCGTTTTCCCCCAAAAAGATGTACTTCAAATGGCTTGGTAGGGGTTTGAGATCAAGTATGGGTGCTTGAACAATGGATGGAAGCAACTTGTTAGTCGAAATTGGAATTGAATCAAAGTTAGGAGACTTACCACCATGCTTAGGTAATGATTAAAGGGCATCAACCAACTTAAAAATTTCATCACTAGGAGGCACGGCATGGCCTAGTCCATGTATGCCGTGGGTTACACTAGAATCTACCCCCTTAGTTGTGAGTTCCATGCCTTGTGTAATGACTTTTTCAAGCGCATCGTCATTCAAATCTTCAAGATATCCCTGCGCCAAAGAGTCAATTATATCAATAGAGAAACATGAATGGTCCTCACTAGGGTACTTAATGGAATCAGAAAGATTAAAATTAACAACTTCCCCATCAAATTCCATGGACAACGTTCCACTATACACGTCAATCTTCGTCCGGGCCGTCTTCATGAATGGCCTTCCAAAGAGGATGGGCAATGAAGGAGCATGATCCGATTCATCCATTTCGAGCCCATAAAAATCTGCTGGGAAGACTAAATGATCAACCTGCACCAGAACTCCCTTTGGATAAGCGTTAGATCTATCGGCCAATTGTATGATTACACCATCATGTTTCAACTCACCTAAGTTCATAGATACATAAATGGAGTATGGCATAACATTTATAGAGGCTCTTAAATCTAGCATGGCAGATTTGAAACGAGTGTTACCAATGACGCACGGAATTGTAAAGCTACCCGGATCTTTGCATTTGGGAGGTAGCTTGCGTTGTAAGATGGCGGAGACATTTTCACCTACCTTCACAACCTCCTTGGTTGAAATCCTCTTCCTAGTGGTGCACATCTCCTTTAAAAACTTAGCGTATCTTGGGACTTGCTTAATGCATCCAACAAGGGTATGTTGACTTGAACTTTCCTAAGTGTCTCAAGGATGTCCTTTTCAGCTTCTTCCTTCTTTGTTTGCACAAACCTGCTAGGAAAAGGAGCATTCGAAGGCACAACATTAGTAGAAACCGAATTTGACACATTCTTACCTTTATTGGATGAATTTGACAGATTTGGAGCCATGGGGGCTTGCGGCATAGGGATGTCCACCTTTGCTGTGGGTGGGCATGCTTCCTCCTCCTCAAATTGAAGTTTTTCATCCTCTTTGTGACCTGTTTTTTATGAAGAACCTGCCCCAACCTCCTTACCACTTCTTAGGGTGATTGCTTTGGCTGATTCGAACCCACCTTTTGGATTTGGAATGGTAGAACTAGGAAGCCTTCCTTGGTCTCTAATCTACCCAACAACTTCGGCAATCTGTCCCATTTGTTTCTCTAGTTGGTCCACCCTTTTGTTTTGATTTTCCTGCCCATTAGTCAAAGTGGTTAGTAACTTAACAAGTGTATCATTATCCAAAGCATTACCTGAAGTATTTGGGGCATATTGTGGTTGGATTTGAGGGGGTGCGTATGGTTTGGTGTAGAAGCCCCGGGGTTGTTGCCTAAAGCCTCCTTGTGGTTGGGCTTGTTATGGCTCTCTCCATTTCAAGTTTGGATGGTCTCTCCACCCCGGATTATACGTGTTGGAGTATGGATCAGGTCTTGGCTGATTTTGGCTTTGAAACCCAATGGCATTAGCACTCTCCCATCCACCATTCTCGATGAGTTGAGGACACTTTTCGGAAACATGTCCTTGGATAGAACATACGCCACACACCAAGGGTCCTTGAATCTTCATTCCCTCGGCCATCTGTGAAACAATAGAAGTAAGATTAGCTAACTGAGATTGAATATTGGATGTAGAACTTACCTCATGAACACACCAATACTCCTATCATTCGTTTTAGTGTTTTAGAGTTTAGTTTTGCATTCTTTGAGTCTAGTTTCGTATTTTAAACTTTGTTTTACAGATTTGAGTCAGTTTAGAGTGTTTTAGCAATCCCTCCTAATCCCCGGTTTAAGAACGATCCCTACTTATCCGTACTACAATTGTCAACAAGCGGGTTAATTTGTGTGCTTAGTTATTTTACGCATCACTTAGGTAATGATTCAAGGGCAGTAACCAACTCAATAACTTCATCACTAGGAGGCACGACATGGCCTAGTTCATGTATGCCGTGGGTTACACTAGAATCTGCCCTCTTGGTTGTGAGTTCCATGCCTCGTGTAATGACTTTTTCAAGCGCATCGTCATTCAAATCTTCAAGATATCCCTGCGCCGAAGAGTCAATTATATCAATAGAGAAACATGAATGGTCCTCACTAGGGTACTTAATGGAATCAGAAAGATTAAAATTAACAACTTCCCCATCAAATTCCATGGACAAAGTCCCACTATACACGTCAATCTTCGTCCGGGCCGTTTTCATGAATGGCCTTCCAAAGAGGATGGGCAATGAAGGAGCATGATCCGATTCATCCATTTCGAGCACATAAAAATCTGCTGGGAAGACTAAATGATCAACCTGCACCAAAATGTCTTCCAAAACTCCCTTTGGATAAGCGTTAGATCTATCGGCCAATTGTATGATTACACCATCATGTTTCAACTCACCTAAGTTCATAGATGCATAAATGGAGTATGGCATAACATTTATAGAGGCTCCTAAATCTAGCATGGCAGATTTGAAACGGGTGTTACCAATGATGCACGGAATTGTAAAGCTACCCGGATCTTTGCATTTGGGGGGTAGTTTGCGTTGCAAGATGGTGGAGACATTTTCACCTACCTTTACAACTTCCTTGGTCGAAATCCTCTTCCTAGTGGTGCATAGCTCCTTTAGAAACTTGGCGTATCTCGGAACTTGCTTGATTGCATCCAACAAGGGGTATGTTCACTTGAACTTTCCTAAGTGTCTCAAGGATGTCCTTTTCAGCTTCTTCCTTCTTTGTTTGCACAAACCTACTAGGAAAAGGAGCATTCGAAGGCACAACATTAGTAGAAACTGAATTTGACACATTATTACCCTTATTGGACGAATTGGACAACTTTGGGGTGTTAGAAGCTTGCGGCAAAGGTGGAACCACCTTTGCCGTGGGCTGTCCTTCTTCCTCCTCTTCAATTGTCAGTTTTTCATCCTCTTTGTGACCTGATTTTGATGGTATAGGACCTGCCCCAACTTTTTTTCCACTTCTCAACAATATGGCTTTTGCACTTTCGAACCCTCCCTTCGGATTTGGAATGGTAGAACTAGGAAGTTGGCCTTGGTCTCGAAACTTCCCTACAAAGTCTGCAATCTGCCCAATTTGTTTCTCCAAGTGATCCACCCTTTTGTTTTGGTTTTGCATTGCTTGGGTGTGATCGTCTTGCCCCTGAGATAACTTGGTTAGTATCTTAAGAAGTGCATCATTATCTAGAGACGTACCTGAAGCATTTGGGGCAGATTGTGGTTGGACTTGAGGGGGTGCGTATGGTTTGGTGTAGAAACCCGGGGGTTGTTGCCTAAAGCCTCCTTGTGGTTGAGATTGTTGTGGCTCCCTCCACTTGAAGTTTGGATGGTCTCTCCACCCTGGATTATACGTGTTGGAGTATGGATCATGTCTTGGCTGATTTTGGCTTTGAAATCCAATGGCATTCGCGCTCTCCCATCCACCATTCTCAATGAGTTGAGGACACTTTTCGGAGGCATGTCCTTGGATAGAACATACACCACACACCATTGGTCCTTGAATCTTCATTCCCTCGGCCATCTGAGAAACAATAGAAGTAAGATTAGCTAACTAAGATTGAATATTGGATGTGGAACTTACCTCATGCACTTGTTGCCGTGGGGGTCCTCTTTGGCCTACACCTTCGTATTGTTGAGCGTTCAACGCTCGATTAGCAATCAAGATTTTTGCAACCATGGGCGTTTTGTCCACCAATGCTCCACCCGCCGAAGCATCGAGCATTTGACGTTCAAGTGGTAGGAGCCCCTCGTAAAAGTATTGGAGAAGTAGTTCCTCCTTCATCTGATGCTGTGGACAAGAAGCAACAAGTGATTTAAAACATTCATAATAGGTGGGAAAAGACTTACCTTCCTCTTGCTGAATACCGCTTATCTTTTTACGAAGAAGGATGATTCGAGAAGTTGGGAAGAACTTCTCCAAAAATGCCCTCTTCATACTCTCCCAAGACGTAACTGTTCCGGCAGCCAATTCGTATAACCAAGCCTTGGCTTTGTCCATCAAAGAGAATGGAAAAGCCTTCATCTTCAAAATACATCCGTCAACGTTAACCGGAGTCATGCTTGAGCAAACCACCTCAAACTCTTTCAAATGCTTGTTAGGGTCCTCCATGGACAGCCCATGGAACTTTGGAATGTGGTGGAGCAAACTTGACTTTAACTCGAACTCTTCGGTTTTACCTTTAGCAGCCATGGGATATTGGATACACAAGGGTGAGGCATTATCCAATCCCGAGACGGAAAGCTCCTTGAGTGTACGGTTGTCCATGGCCATGCCTTGCTCTTCTTCACCCACTTGTATCGTGGGATCCTCCTCCTCTTCTAGAACTTGTTCTTCAAGGTCAGGTTCCGGGCTAGGTGGGTTAGACTCTTGTTGGTTCCTCCTTCTTCTCAAAGTTCTCTCGAAATCGTCGTCGAAGTCCAAAATATGCTCACGAACAGGTTGGGAACTTCAAGTCATGCACTAGTACCTAAAAACAAAGAAACAAAACAAGTTAGCAATCTGCAATAGAAAACAAACGAAAATAACTAAACACACAAATTAACCCTCTTGTTGACAATTGTAGTATGGATAAGTAGGGATCATTCTTAAACCGGGGATTAGGAGGGATTGCTAAAACACTCTAAACTGACTCAAATCTGTAAAACAAAGTTTAAAATACTAAACTAGACTCAAAGAATGCAAAACTAAACTCTAAAACACTAAAACAAACCAAAAGACTCAAATCAGCAAACAAACACTCAAAACTGCCCAGAAAGAACTGCCTAAAAACCACTTTCTGGGCAGTTTTGGGACTCTAACACAACTTGGACGAATTTTGGTTTTCTAATGACCTAAAACACCTAAAAACATATTCTAAGACAAGTTCTAGTTAATATGACTCAAAGAAATAAGGTGGGATTGATTTTGGACGAAAATAATTAAATTAAAACAAGAACAATGAAAACAGATTCTTAGACAAAATTAGGTGATTTGATGAGATATGGGGTAACTAGGGGGATCTTCTCCACACATGAAACACTTGCATTCAAATTGATTTCCAATTGCTTCTTTCAATAAACTATGATTCTCAATGCCCTAGGTTAACTGTGATAGCACTTTTTTAACCTTCAAGTCTTCCTTACGTTATTGAATTGGATGGGAATGCACATGCAACAACTCAAAACATTCTCTAAAAGTTCCTTACGTGAAAAGCACAATAAAGATACAATCAAAGATCATTAAGCTTCATGAAAACTATAAGCATTGACGAGGGAATTGTTACTATGAAAAGCATGAAATGTTTGCCAAGAATTTACTTAACACGATCGTTTATAAGCGACCTCCACTACTTGTAAACATAAGGTTGTAAGTATTAGGTGAAACTTCCTTATGTTTTAGCTTCAAATTCCTGCATGAAAACTAAGTTGGCCACCTTAATTAACACACAAAAATAAGTCATCAATCAAACGGTTAAACAAATTGCATTCACAATTCATGAAATAACAATTAGACGTAATCAGTTCATCTTGCAAGCATAATTATGGTATTGAATAACCCCCTAACCAAAAAGGCTTAGTTCCTCATGTTCACAAAACAAAGGAAAACAGATTTATACATTGTAAATATAAGAAAGAGAACACCTAAATATTCCAACGATTCGATGTTGAACGGCTAGAACCTTCAAGTACTTCTTCTTCCTCTCCTTTGCTGCGGCACAGGGACTTTGGGCAGGTTTTTGGGTTATTAAATGATGTAGAATGGATGGGGGACGTATGGAAGTGTTTAGGGTTGATGGGTGATGCGGCTAGGGGTGATTTGTGGCAGAAATTTGGGTGAATGGTGGTAGAATTGTGCGGCTGAAGATGGAGATTGGTTTCTGGCGTGAATGGTGAGTCTATGGATGATTTGTGGCTGCACAAGGATGTTTATTTAAAGGGGATTTCAGGAATTCAAACCCTAGGTTAATTAGGCAATCAGAAATTAAGTCTAAGGCTTCTAGAAATAGGAAACAAAATCAGAAAATTAAAGGAAAGGGCAAGGGATATGCGGCACAGCCTGAAAACACATTAGGAATGTGTTTTAATGCATAAAATCAGGAAACAACCCTCTCCCTTGCACGGCAAGGAAGAGGAAATGTCAAGGGGGTGCGGCAAGGGTTCATAATGTGCAAGGGATGTGTATTTGATGTCCTAGAATGCTTAGGATGCCTTCAAAGTTGATAAAACTTAGGAACATTTAGGAAAGGTCAAACCAAAGTAGGAAACCTTGGCTTAACTTTCCTATTTCAAGTAGGAATCCTTCTTGGAGTAGGAATCCTTGGTTGATTAGGAATCCTAATTTCCTTCAAGTCTTCAATTCATCCATTCCTTTTGCTTCAAGCATGTGATCACCGTTCCAAGCTCAATTTTGCTTCAAAAGGCTCCAAAATGCATCTTCTTGCATCCATTGACCTTAAAACCTGAAAACACACAAAAGTGACTTTAAACACTAAAATAACTAAAGAAACACAACGTAAAAGCACGAGAATAAGCCAATTAAGTCGCATAAATATGCTCCTATCAAATTCCCTCACACTTAACTTTTGCTAGTCCTCGAGCAAAACAAAGAAATAAAACGAAACAAAACAAATAAAACACAACCTAAACCTTCCAACATTTGCCTCAGGGATTTCCAATGCACATGACATGTTAAAAATCATCATCCCCACAGATTTGAGTCATCTTTACACTTGAGCACATACTTAATCATAGTTACCACTTACTAGTTCACAATTAACCAATTAAAACAATGTTTTTGATGTAGTAACATGCCTTAGAAAATTCACTCAATTCCTTACAAGATATGCAGTCAATTTTCACTCAGATTTTCTAACTACACACCCTATACTAGTCATATGTGAGAAGATTGATGTAGATATGAAAACGAACACTCACATATATGTATCACAAAGAACGCAGTTTCTGGAGTTAAAAAGCATGTTTAGATATGATCTCATGAATGGAATGCTACTACTTAGATGTGAGAACCAGTGACACCATATGCTCATACCAAATTCAAACTCCACAAATTGAAACACATAACACTCAAGCATGAAGTCAAAGGTTGTAACGGGGCTTGGGGTGTTGGTGATGCGTAAAATAACTAAACACACAAATTAACCCTCTTGTTGACAATTGTAGTATATGTATAAGTAGGGATCGTTCTGGACCGGGGATTAGGAGGGCTTGCTAAAATCTCTAAACTGACTTAGAAACACAAAAATAAACTTAAAAACACTTAACAAAACTCACAACAAAGTCACAAGACTCAAAACTGCCTAAAAACAACTCTAAGGCATTTTCTGCCACTAACACAAAGTTTGGACGAAAATTGATTTTATCTTGACTTAAAACACTTAAAAACACAATCTAAAACAAGTTCTAGCTAATATGACTCAATAAAGTGAAGGGGGGTTGGTTTTGGACGAAATTAAGTAAAACAAAACAAGAAAGATTTAAACAAATTCTTGGACGAAATTGGGAAATTGGATGGATGATGGGCTAGCTAGAAGGTTCTTCTCCACACATGACACGTATGCAAACGACTCGATTTCCAGTTATTCCTTGATAGAATTATGAACGACATTGCCCCAAATTAATCGTGACATCACTAGCTAACTCTCAGATTTCCCTTGTATTATTGGATTGGATGGCATCATTCGACAACCCAAAGCATTCTTCAAAGGTCCCCTACATGACATCATAATAAAGATACGATCAAAGATCATTACGTTCAATGAAAACCATAAGCAATGACAAAGCACTTGGAACTATGACATCATGTCACTCATGCTAGGAATTGAACTTAACGCGATTGTGACTAGCAACCTTCACTACATATGAATATAAGTTTGTAACGATTATGTGAAACATCCTTATACTCTAGCATCAGATTCATGCATGCCAATTAAGTGTCGACCCCTAATTAACAAACACAAATAAGTTATTAATCAAATAGTTAAGCCAATTGCATTCACGATTCAAGAATTCATAACTGGAATTTATCAAATCAAATTGCACACATAGTCATGGTTTCGAATCACCCCCTAACTAATAGGGTTTAGTTCCTCATAATCACAACACAAAGATTATTAAACTTAAACATTGAAAACAAAAGAAAGATTACACCTAGAAACGCTCCAACAATCCAACGTCTTGAATGGCAAGCACGTCCAAGGGTCTCCTTCTTTCTTCTTTGCTGCGACACAAGGGTGTTTGGTGATGATTTGTGGTGAATTATGGTGGTGGATGGATGTAGGTAGGTTATGGTGAAGGGTGGAGTGCTTAGAATGGTCAGCAAGGACCTTTATTTATAGGGGAAGGAAGGGCTACGAATTTGAAGTGGTTTTAGGGAAAGATTTATGTAGGAAAAGGAATGTGATTTTGGGTAAAAAAATAGGCAAGAAAGGTGCAGGAATTAAAGAGAAAAGGAAAGGGAAATTCGGCAGAAATTGTAGGGCAGATTTAGGAATGTGTTTTGGGTCAGAAAATAGGCAAGAAAGGATGTAAGGTGCGGCATAGGGTTTTAGGGAAAAGGAAATATGTTTCAGGACATAAAATAGGAAGGAGAATCTCTCCCTTGTGCAGCAAGGGATGGAACAAAACAGGAATGTGTTTAATTGCAAGAACTAGGAAAACAAGAAAGGGAAACAAGGAAGGTAAAGTAGGAAAAATAGGAAGGTGGGTGCGGCAAAGATTAGGGATAGGTCTAGGTCTTCTAGAAGCATTTATTTAGTGTCCTAAAATATTTAGGAAGCCTCCTTGCAGCTGGAACATAGGTGAATTAGGATTAGGAAAGTTTAGAGCCAAAGATGGAAACCATCAAGAATGGAAACCTCGAAGAATAGAAACTTCCAACTTTGGAAACTTTGGCTTGCAATTTTGAACTCTTCATTCTTTATTTGTCTTGAATCCAATTCTTCACATCTTCATTCAATCCTACGCTCCTTTGATCTTCAATTTCGTCCATCTTCTTAGCTCCAAGCATGTGCAATCCATTTGATGTCCAAAACTGCTCCAAAAGGCTCCAAAATGCATCTTTTTGCATACTTTGTCCTTAAAACCTGAAATTGCACAAAAATGACTTTAAACACTAAAATAACTAAGGAAAACAACATAAATGCACAAGAACAAGCTAACTAAGTTGCATAAATATGCTCCTATCAAATTCCCCCACACTTAGCTTTTCCTCGAGCAAAACAAATCAAAACAAAACACAACCTAGACCTTCCAACAATTGTCTTACGGATTTCCAATGCACATGACATGCTAAAAATCATTACTTACACATATTTTAGTCATCCTTACCATCGAGCATACTTAATCATAGTCACCATTTACTAGTTCGCATTTAATCAATTAAAACAACATTTTGAATGTAGTAACATGCCTTAGAGAATTCCCTCAATTCCTTACTGGATATACACTCTATTTTCACACGGATTTTCTGACTATACTCCTTATACTAGGTATATGTGAGAAGATTGATGTAGATATGAAAACGAATGCTCACATATATGTATAACAAAGAACGCGATTTCTGGAGTTAATAAGCATGTTTAGATATGATCTCATGAATGGAATGTCACTACTTAGATGCGAGAACCAGTGACACCATATGCTCATACCAAATTCAAACTCCACAATTTGAAACACATAACACTCAAGATAGAAGTTAAGGGTTGTAACAGGGCTTGGGGTATTGGTTAACAAAGAAAAGATAGGGAAAACAAACGTTCTTAAAGCATTAGCAAGCAAAGTAATGAAATTGAGACTTAGAATTCACTTTAGAATGCAGAAATTAACTTTGAACACAAAGGGAAGATTTAAGCAACACTTAGGGTCAAATACAACATTTTGGACCCTTTCTTCAACAAACACTACTTTAGAACTCTTTTTCACATCTTTCAACTCTTTTTACTCTTTTCACAACTTTTCTTTTTTTCTTTATATTTTCCACGAAATTTTTTTTTTCTTTTCTTTTTTTTCTACCCGTGCCTATGGCACACAAATCCACATAAAAAAAAACACCTCCCCCACACTTATTTTCTGCCAAACATTAATCAAAAGGAATTCAATTTAAATCATGCTTTACTATGCTTTAAGAACAAGGGTAAGGATGGTCCTGATCTAGGCTAGGTGAGGATAACGTGGGTTAACAACGAATGTAGGCTAACAAGGCTCAATGGGGTTAACTTAAACATATAATGAAGTAGGATACATGGCAATTTGGTTTCGGTGGTGGTCACTACACAACTTCAACTTGAACATGTGTTATGCAAATCAATAACATGCTTTGAATGAAATGGGCATGAGTTCTAGCATTTGGAACTAAATGATGAAACGCCTTCTAAGTAGTAACCAAGCAAAGAATAATGAGATCATGCAATGACTTTAGAAAACAAAAATGCACAGATTTTAGCTCTCCAAATAAACGTTTAGGCTCAAGTCTCACAAGGTTGTAGCGTTAATTCGAGTTCCTTCCTTCAAGCATGTTACAAAAACTGATTTTTTTTCTTTAAGATTGCATGCGAATTCATAAGTTATAACCACAACCAAGCATGAACAAAGAGTAAATCAAACTTTCATCCATTTTTATAACTCTCTTTAACAACCATGTAATTACAAACCAAATCCTCATCATTGTGTTGGAAGGTACCCTAGACACAAACACACAAAAACAACTCAAAACACTCTTTTTAGGCTTTTCAAAACACTTTATTTCAAATTGTTATGTGATTTTCGGAGTTTTATGTCAACACACTGAAACACACTAAAACTGCTTAAAAACACTTAAAAACAGCAAGGAACAAGTCTATAAGTAATGGGTGATAAAATCCCACGAATTTGCATCAAAAACACTTAGTTACCCCCCCACACTTAAATCACACCAAATAAAAGTAAACACATAAACAGCAACTAAACAAATAAACTGGCATATTAGAAATAATCAACAAAGATAAGGGTTTTAGGAACGCAAATCTGGAATTGGAGTGATTCCTAAGTCTTCCTTTGTTGAATGCATGGGTTGCCTCCCACGTAGCGCTTGCTTTAACGTCTTGCAGCCGGACGATACTTCTCTTTAAGCTCCCGTAGGTCCCATAGCATGGAATTGATCCTTGAACGGAAGGTGATACTTGAAGTGATCCAGCAATGGTTTAAATTCGAGAGTGGGTGCTTGAATTATTAACAACATGTAAGTATAAAACGTAATGGAAATTGGAGAAGGTGACTTACTTGCTTTGTCCGACAAGAACTCAATGACAAACACCACTTCTTTGAAAGTTTCAGGGACTTTGAATTTGGCCAGATTTACTACGATGGTTGTGATTTGTCCCGTGTCATCAAATTCAACTTCTTTGGGGATGGTTGTCTCAAGTACATGCTCTTTGATGAATTCTAGATACTCCCCAGCCACTTTCTTCTCTTGAATCCTTCTTCTTGGTGTACAATTCTCTTCAGGGATTTCAACACAATCTGGAACTTGTTTTGGTGTACCAAGAATTGGGATATCACTTTGCACCTTGGGAAGGGCTTCCACGATCTCTTTTTCACTCTCTTCTTCCTTAGGAATAAAAAACCTGAGAGGAAATTGGTGTGAAAAATAAGTTAACACACAAATTAACCCTCTTGTTGACAATTGTAGTATGGATAAGTAGGGATCGTTCTTAAACCGGGGATTAGGAGGGATTGCTAAAACACTCTAAACTGACTCAAATCTGTGAAACAAAGTTTAAAAATACGAAACTAGACTCAAAGAATGCAAAACTAAACTCTAAAACACTAAAACGAACCAAAAGAATCAAAACAGCAACCAAACACTCAAAACTGCCTAAAAACCACTTTCTGGGCAGTTTTGAACACAAAGCATCAAATTGGACGAATTTGGGTTTTAACTTGTACCAAAACACTTAAAAACATAAACCAACACACTTTCCAATTAATCTAGGAATTCAAAATAATTGGGGATTTGATTTGGACGAAAATAAACTTAAATGGCAGATTGTAAGAGAAACAGATTGTAATACAAAGTTATGAAAAATCAATGGATGATGGAATGGCTAAGGGGTTCTTCTCCACACATGAAATATATGCAACCTAAATCGATTTCCAGTTATCAATTGAATAAGTTATGAACCTCGACACTCCAAGTTAATTAGGTCCGCTTAAATTAACCTTCAGATTTCCCTAGAATCATTGAATCGGATGAATATGCATCGCAAACAAATTATTCCTAACAAGTTCTCTATATGAACAGCATGATAAAGACATAAGTTAGAATCATTACATTCTATGGAAAGCATGATACTCTTGCCAGGAATTTACTTAACACGATCGTGACTAACGACCTTCACTACTTGCGAATATAAATTCATAACGATTAGGTGAAACAAATTTATATCCTAGCACCAAATTCAAACATGCAAATCAAGCGTGCACTCTCAATCAACATGCAAGAATAAGTTCTAAATCCAACGGTTAAGCAAATTGTATTCACAACTTATGCAACGATAACTGGAAGTAGTCAACTTATTTCACATATATAATCATGGTTTTGAATACACCCTTAGCCAAAACAAAATTAGCCAATCATACTTAAAGCAAAACAAAGATTACATGAATTAGACATTAAAATCCAAAGAAAGAAAACACCTAGAATGCTCCAACTTGGCAGCAAGTGCATCCAAGAATTCTCCTTTCCCTTGCTTGCGGCAGATTGGTTTGTGGACAAGTTTTGGGTAGTTTTATGGTGTAGAATGGATGAGGAATGATATAGAAAGGTTTAGGGTGAGTGTGGAGGAGTGTTTGATGGTTGGAGGGTGGTGGAAAACTCGGCAAAGAGGGTGGAATAAGGTGGAGTGGCTGTTATGTTTTCTGGGCACTAAAATGGTGTTTTTGGGGTGTTTTGCTGCCTAAGGTGAGTATGGACGAATTTTTTGCATGAATGATGAATATGGGAGGTTCAACCCTTTGCCAAGGCTTGTAAACATGTATATATAGGCCCCAAAAACCCTAGAGAATCAGATTAGGCAGTGGGGGAAATGCACAGCAAGGAGGGTGAATTTGTGGTGTGCAATGGTCCAAGGATGAAAATGGAGCAATGATGCAAAGTATGGAGGGTAAAATGGAGTGGTATTTCAGCTAGGGAGCATGAATGATTGAGTTCATTGCATGGAAATGAAAAGGGGAGGTGAAATGTTTCAGAAATTAGTCAAAGGTGCAGCAACATGTGTTGCACACGGCATTGGATCCCAAATGTGGATGATGGAGCATCAATTGGTGCATGGAATGGTTGTGAAAGTTGTGTGAAATCTGATGGGTGAAGGGAACAAGAGGTATGCAGCAATTGAGTGTGATAATGGAGTGTATTGAGGCATGAAATCAGAAATATTTTAGGGGACAAGGATGATTAAGCATGCATGGGAATCCAAAGGGAATGCTATGTGGATTACACGGCAAGGATGTGTGTCCTTTTGTGGCTGAGTTCTTGATCCTTTGTACACTAATTCTTCACATTCTTAGCCTCTTTAAGTCTTCAATTTCGTCCTAACCTTGGTTCCAAATATGTGACATGCATTCCAAGCTCCATTTTGCTCCAAAATGCTCCAAAATGCATCTTCTTGCCTACTTTGTCCTTAAAATCTGAAAACACACGAAAATGACTTTAAACCTTAAAATAACTAAGGAAACACGACATAAATGCACAAGAACAAGCCAACTAAGTCGCATAAATATGCTCCTATCAGAAATTAACTTAACACACAAATTAAACCCTCTTTTTGTCAATTGTAGCAAAGTATGTAAGTAGGGATCGTTCTAAACCGGGGATTAGGAGGGATTGCTAAACACTTGAAAACTGACTTAAAAACATAAAAACAAAGTTTAAAACACTAAACTAGACTCAAAGAATGCAAAACTAAAATTTAAAACACTAAAACAAACCAAAAGACTCAAAACTGCCTAAAAACACAAACTGGGCAGTTTTGAGCTCTAAACACAATTTGGACGAAATTTGGGTTTCTAAAGGCTCAAAACACTTAAAAACACTTTCTAACTAATCTAGGACTTCACAATAAATGGGGGTTTGATTTGGACGAAAATAAACTGACAAAACAGATTGCAAAGTAAAAACAGATTTGAAAATGGATGATGGATTAGTTAGAGACTCTTTCTCCACACATGACAAGTATGCAAACGACTTGATTTCCAGTTATTCCTTCATTGAATTATGAATGACAATGCCCCAAATTAACCGTGACATCACTAGTTAATTCTCAAGTTTTCCTTGTGTTATTGGATTGGATGACATCATTCGACAACCCAAAGCATTCCTCAAAAGTTCCCTACATGACATCATAATAAAGATATAATCAAAGATCATTATGTTCAATGAAAACTATAAGCATTGACAAAGCACTTGCAACTATGACATCATGTCACTCATGCTAGGAATTGGACTTAACGCGATCGTGACTAGCGACCTTCACTACATATGAATATAAGTGTGTGACGATTATGTGAAACAACCTTATATTCTAGCATCATATTCATGCAAGCCAATTAAGTGTCGACCCCTAATTAACAAACACAAATAAGTTATTACTCGCACAGTTAAGCCAATTGCATTCACGATTCAAGAACTCATAACTGGAATTTATCAAATCAAATTGCACACATAGTCATGGCTTCGAAATCACCCCTAACCCAATAGGGTTTAGTTCCTCATAAACGCAAAACAAAGATACATAAATTTAGACATTGAAAACAAAGAATGAAAACACCTAGAAACGCTCCAACAATCCAACGTCTTGAATGGCAAGCACATCCAAGGGTCTCCTTCTTTCTTCTTTGCTGCGACACAAGGGTGTTTGGTGATGATTTGTGGTGAATTATGGTGGTGGATGGATGTAGGTAGGTTATGGTGAAGGGTGGAATGCTTATAATGGTCAGCAAGGACCTTTATTTATAGGGGAAGGAAGGGCTACAAATTTGAAGTGGTTTTAGGGAAAGATTTATGTAGGAAAAGGAATGTGATTTTGGGTCAAAAAATAGGCAAGAAAGGTGCAGGAATTAAAGAGAAAAGGAAAGGGAAATTCGGCAGAAATTGTAGGGCAGATTTAGGAATGTGTTTTGGGTCAGAAAATAGGCAAGAAATGATGTAAGGTGCGGCATAGGGTTTTAGGGAAAAGGAAATATGTTTTAGGATATAAAATAGGAAGGAGAATCTCTCCCTTGTGCAGCAAGGGATGGAACAAAACAGGAATGTGTTTAATTGCAAGAACTAGGAAAACAAGAAAGGGAAACAAGGAAGGTAAAGTAGGAAAAATAGGAAGGTGGGTGCGGCAAAGATTAGGGATAGGTCTAGGTCTTCTAGAAGCATTTATTTAGTGTCCTAAAATATTTAGGAAGCCTCCTTGCAGCTGGAACATAGGTGAATTAGGATTAGGAAAGTTTAGAGCCAAAGATGGAAACCATCAAGAATGGAAACCTCGAAGAATAGAAACTTCCAACTTTAGAAACTTTGGCTTCCAATTTTGAACTCTTCATTCTTTATTTGTCTTGAATCCAATTCTTCACATCTTCATTCAATCCTACGCTCCTTTGATCTTCAATTTCGTCCATCTTCTTAGCTCCAAGCATGTGCAATCCATTTGATGTCCAAAACTGCTCCAAAAGGCTCCAAAATGCATCTTTTTGCATACTTTGTCCTTAAAACCTGAAATTGCACAAAAATTTGATGCGAAATAGATAAGCACACAAATTAAACCCTCTTTTTGTCAAATTGTAGCAAAGATGTAAGTAGGGATCGTTCTAGACCGGGGATTAGGAGGGATTGCTAAACACTTGGAAACTGACTAAAAAAACTCAAAAACAAAGTTTAAAACACTAAACTAGACTCAAAGAATGCAAAACTAAAGGTTAAAACACTTAAACAAACCTAAAACTCAAAACAGCAACCTAATGACTCAAAACTGCCTAAAAACCACTTTCTGGGCAGTTTTAAGAACCTAACAAGAACTTGGACGAAATTGGGTGAAAACTTGAATCAAAACACTTAGAAACACAAATCAAAACACTTTCTAACTAATCTAAGACTTCAAAATAAAGGGGGATTTGTTTTGGACGAAAATTGAAAACAAAACAGAAACTTAAAACTAAACAGATTGTAAAACGATTTTGGTGAAATAGATGGTTCTTCTCCACACATGTCACACTTGCAAACGAAACGATTTTCAGTTGTTCTTCCAATAAATTATAAATACTCAACGCCCCAGATTAACCGTGAATTGCACTAATTAACCCTCAGTTTTTCCATAAGTTATCAAGTTGGATGATTGCATACGACAACCCAAAACATTCCCTACAAGTTCCCTACATGAATTGCATAATAGAGAAACAAGCAAGAATCATTACGTTCTATGAAAAACATAAGCATTGACGAAGCATTCGTTACTATGAATTGCATGAAATTTATGCTAAGAATTCATTCAACGCGATCGTTTTCAAGCGATCTTCACTACTTGTGATTATAAGATTGTAACTATTAGGTGAAACTCCCTCATAATCTAGCATCATATTCATGCATGAAAACTAAGCGTGCACTCTCAATCAACATACACAAATAAGTTATCAATCAAATAGATGAACGAATTGAATCCACAACTTATGAAATAACAACTGAATATAATCAAATCATATTGCAAGCATGTACATGGTTTCGAATTACCCCCCAACTAAGGGGGTTTAGTTCCTCATACTCACAACATAAAGTTTATTGAATTGAAACATCAAAGACATAAGAAAGATTACACCTAAAACGCCCAAGAATTCCACTTTGAATTTCTGCACGTCAAGCTCCTCTTCTTCTTCTCCTTGCTGCGGCAGAGATGGTTAAAGGGATTTTTGGATGTGGTTTTGGGTTAGGAATGGAGTTAGGATGATATGGTGGTGCGGCAAGGGGTATGAATGGTGTATGGAGATGGAGAATGGTGGCTGGAGTAGAGGGGTGGTTGCGGCAAGGGGTATGGATGGTGGCTGGAATGGATGATAGCTGCGGCAGAGATGGGAATAGGGTTTAGACGATTTCTGATTTTTTGGAGAGGGGGATTCATCCGGCTAGGTGTAGAAAAATAAATATAGATGCACTTAAAACCCTAATGAAATCAGATTGAAACAATGGGCTAGGGTTAAGGTTTGTAAAATAGGGCTTCTAGGATGGAAAGGTGCGGCATTGGGCTTAGGGTAAATAATCAGATTTTTTGCATGTGAACAAGGCCTAGGTGCGGCTGATTAAGTGGACTAGGGTTAGGGTTAAGGTGCGGCATAGGTCCAAGAAGTAAGGATGGGTCATCCAAAAGCCCAAAGCCGAGAATAGAAACTCACAAAAATGGAAACCTCCAAGAATAGAAACTTCCAACTTTAGAAACTTTGGTTGCCAATTCCGATTTAGGAAAGATCAACCCAAAATGGAAACTTTTAGGCTTAGCTTTCCTACTTCAAGTAGGAAACCTCAAATCTTCAACTCTTCAATTCCATCCCAACCTTGTGTTCCAAGCATGTCCTTTTCAATCCAAGCTCACATTTTGCTCCAAAAGCTCCAACTTGCATCATTTCATGTAATATGTCCTTTAAACCTGAAAACATATGAAAGTAGCTTAAAAGACTACTTTAACGAAGAAAACATAACAAAGATGCATAAGAACTAGCTAACTAAGGCGCATAAATATGCTCCTATCAGTCAGCAAGGACCTTTATTTATGGGGGAAGGAAGGGCTACAAATTTGAAGTGGTTTTAGGGAAAGATTTATGTAGGAAAATGAATGTGATTTTGGGTCAAAAAATAGGCGAGAAAGGTGCAGGAATTAAAGAGAAAAGGAAAGGGAAATTCGGCAGAAATTGTAAGGCAGATTTAGGAATGTGTTTTGGGTCAGAAAATAGGCAAGAAAGGATGTAAGGTGCGGCATAGGGTTTTAGGGAAAAGGAAATATGTTTTAGGATATAAAATAGGAAGGAGAATCTCTCCCTTGTGCAGCAAGGGATGGAACAAAACAGGAATGTGTTTAATTGCAAGAACTAGGAAAACAAGAAAGGGAAACAAGGAAGGTAAAGTAGGAAAAATAGGAAGGTGGGTGCGGCAAAGATTAGGGATAGGTCTAGGTCTTCTAGAAGCATTTATTTAGTGTCCTAAAATATTTAGGAAGCCTCCTTGCAGCTGGAACATAGGTGAATTAGGATTAGGAAAGTTTAGAGCCAAAGATGGAAACCATCAAGAATGGAAACCTCGAAGAATAGAAACTTCCAACTTTAGAAACTTTGGCTTCCAATTTTGAACTCTTCATTCTTTATTTGTCTTGAATCCAATTCTTCACATCTTCATTCAATCCTACGCTCCTTTGATCTTCAATTTCGTCCATCTTCTTAGCTCCAAGCATGTGCAATCCATTTGATGTCCAAAACTGCTCCAAAAGGCTCCAAAATGCATCTTTTTGCATACTTTGTCCTTAAAACCTGAAATTGCACAAAAATGACTTTAAACACTAAAATAACTAAGGAAAACAACATAAATGCACAAGAACAAGCTAACTAAGTTGCATAAATATGCTCCTATCAGTTGGCTAACAAATGAAGGATAGGGATAACAACCGTTCTTAAAGTAATAGCAAGCAAAGTAATGAAATTGAAACTTAGAATTCACTTAGATTGCCGAAATCAACTTTTAAACACGAAGGGAAGATTCAAGCAATATTTAGGGCCGAATTCAAAGTTTTGGACCCTTTCTTCAACAAACACATTTTAGAACTCTTTTTCACATCTTTTCAACTTTTTTTTTTCTTTTCACAACTTTTCTTTTTTTTATTTCTTTCTTTCAAAGCCGTGCCCTATGGCACAATAACTCACACTTCCCCCACACTTGTTTTCTGCCATATATTAATCAAAAGGAATTCAATTTGAATCATGCTTTACTATGCTTTAAGAACAAGGGTATGGATGGTCCTAATCTAAGCTAGGTGAGGATAACGTGGGTTAACAAAGAATGAAGGCTAACAAGGCTCAATGGGGTTAACTTAAACATAAAAATGAGGTAGGGCATACGGCATTTTGGCTAAGGTGGTGGTAACTACACAACTTCATCTTGAATATGTGTTATGCAAATCAATAACATGCTTTGAATGAAATGGGCATGAGTTCTAGCATTTGGAACTAAATGATGAAACGCCTTCTAATTCGAGTTCCTTCCTTCAAGCATGTTACAAAAACTGATTTTTTTTCTTTAAGATTGCATGCGAATTCATAAGTTATAACCACAACCAAGCATGAACAAAGAGTAAATCAAACTTTCATCCATTTTTGTAACTCTCTTTAACAGCCATGTAATTACAAACCAAATCCTCATCATTGTGTTGGAAGGTACCCTAAGACACAAACACACAAAAAACGACTCAAAACACTCTTTTTAAGTTTTTCAAAACACTTTTTTCAAATTTTTATGTGATTTTCGGAGTTTTATGTTAACACACACTAAAACACACCAAAACAGCTTAAAAACACTTAAAAACAGCAAGGAACAAGTCTCTAAGTAATGGGTGATAAAATCCCACGAATTTGCATCACAAACACTTAGTTACCCCCCCACACTTAAATCAAACATGGTCCTCAATGTTTCAAGCATAAAATCACACCAAATAAAATGAAACACACAAACAGCAACTAAACAAATAAACTGGCAGATTAGAAACAACAACAAAGAGAAGGGTTTTAGGAACGCAAATCTGGAATTGGAGTGATTCCTAAGGCTTCCTTTGTTGTACGCATGGGTTGCCTCCCACGGAGCGCTTTCTTTTACGTCTTGCAGCCGGACGAAGAGCTCATTCAGCTCTCATTGGAGCCCACGGCATGCAGTGCAATCTCCTCCACAACATGCTCCACAAAGTTCTCGTAGTACGGCTTCAATCAATGTCCATTCACCTTGAATTCTTGCCCGGTTCTCAAGCTCTTAATTTGGACTGCACCATGCACAAAAATATTAGTAACAACAAACGGGCCAACCCACTTGGAACGTAACTTACCAGGGAATAGACGAAGACGGGAGTTGAACAACAACACTTTCTGCCCAAGTGTGAAAGTCTTGCCTCGAAGCATCTTATCATGGAATGCCGTGGTCTTCTCTTTGTAAATTCTAGCATTCTCATACGCTTCATGCCTTATCTCATCAAGTTCACTCAATTGAAGCTTTCGATGAATTCCAGCTTGGTTCACATTCAAATTGAAGGTCTTGATGGCCCAATGAGCTCTATGTTCTAATTCCACGGGAAGATGGCAAGGCTTGCCATACACAAGCCGAAAATGAGACATACCAATGGGAGTTTTGTAAGCCATTCGATACGCCTATAGTGCATCATCCAACCGTAAGCTCCAATCTTTTCTATTTGGCCCAACGGTCTTCTCCAAAATCTGTTTGATCTCACGATTAGACACCTCGGCTTGGCCATTGGTTTGGGGGTGGTAAGGTGTGGAAACCTTATGTGTCACATGGTACTTCTTGAGTAGTGCCTCAATGGTACGGTTGCAAAAATGAGACCCTCCATCACTGATTAGCACCCTAGGCATCCCAAATCTTGAAAAGATATTAGTTTTCACAAAATCTGCCACAACTTTAGAATCGTTAGTTTGAGTGGCTTTCGCTTCCACCCACTTTGAAACATAATCAACGGCAAGTAATATGTAAATGAAACCAAAAGATGAAGGAAACGAACCCATAAAGTCGATACCCCAAACATCAAAAATTTCAACAACAAAGATGGGTACCTGCGGCATTTGATCTCTTTGGCCTATATTACCTGTCCTTTGGCACCGATCACATGTTAAACAAAAGGTTCTAGCATCTTTAAACAAGTAGTAGGCCAATAAAAACCACATTCAAGAACCTTAAAAGCTGTCCTTTGGGTGCCAAAATGACCCCCACATGCATATGTGTGACAAAAACTTAAAATTGAGTGAAAATCTGATTCATGCACACATCTTCTTATAACCTGATCTGAACAATATTTCCACAAGTATGGGTCATCCCAAACATAAAATCTAGCATCCTTTTTAAGTTTATCACGTTGGAATTTGTTTAGGGTGCTAGGAACTTGTTTAGTCACCAAATAATTCACCAAATCTGCGTACCAAGGAGCACTTACCTGAATGGACAAGAGTTGTTCATCCGCACTAACCTGCTTAGGTGGTCGGCAACAACATTGTGACTGCCCTTCTTGCCTTGATTTCGATGTCAAACTCTTGAAGTAGAAGCATCCAACGAATGAGTCTAGGTTTAGCTTCTTTCTTGGTGAACAAGTACTTCAAGGCTACATGGTCAGTGAAAACAATGACTTTAGTGCCAATTAAATATGATCTAAACTTATCTAATGCAAAGACAACTGCCAAAAGCTCTTTCTCGGTTGTGGAATAATTTAATTGTGCATCATTTAAGGTACGGAAGCATAATAAATAACATGTGGCAGCTTGTTTTTCCGTTGGCCCAAAACAGCTCCTAATGCATAATCCGATGCATCACACATTAGTTCAAAGGGAATGGACCAATCCGGTGGAGTGATAATTGGTGCCGTGGTAAGGAGGTCCTTGAGATGGTTGAATGCTTGCTCACACGCCTCGTTGAACTCAAAAGGCACTTCCTTTTGTAGGAGACGGCATAGGGGCTGTGCAATCTTGGAAAAGTCCTTGATAAATCGTCGGTAGAATCCTGCATGACCAAGAAAAGAACGAATTTCTCTCACCGAAGTAGGAGAGGGTAAGTAGCGTACAAGATCTGTTTTAGACTTATCAACCTCAATTCCTCGTTCAGAGATTATATGACCCAAAACAATACCTTGTTTAACCATAAAATGGCATTTCTCCCAATTTAAAACAAGGTTTGTTTCAACACAACGTTTCAAGATTAAAGTGAGATTATCCAAGCAATTATCGAATGAATTACCAAACACACTAAAATCATCCATGAATATCTCAATAATCCTCTCAACATAATCAGAAAAGATGCTAACCATACACCTTTGAAACGTGGCAAGAGCATTGCACAAACCGAATGGCATGCGTCGATATGCAAACGTTCCAAAGGGACAAGTAAATGTGGTCTTTTCTTGATCATCCGGGGCAATAACAATTTGATTATAACCGGAGTATCCATCAAGAAAGCAATAAAACGAATGACCTGCTAACCTTTCGAGCATTTGATCTAGGAACGGCAATGGTGATGTGAAAATTAACTAGCACTCAAATTAACCCTCTTTTTATCAATTGTAGTAAGTATGTAAGTAGGGATCGTTCTAGGCCGGGGATTAGGAGGGATTGCAAAATCACTTGAAAACTGACTCAAATACGTAAAAACAAGTTTAATACACTAAACTAGACTCAAAGAATACAA
Source organism: Malus domestica (assembly GCF_042453785.1). Lineage (NCBI taxonomy): Eukaryota > Viridiplantae > Streptophyta > Magnoliopsida > Rosales > Rosaceae > Malus > Malus domestica. Next base: position 22,424,271 of record NC_091671.1, on the reverse strand, counting down.
AACTAAACTTTAAAAACACTAAAACAAACCAAAAGACTCAAAACAGCCCCAAAACACTCAAAACTGCCTTAAAAACACAATCTGGGCAGTTTTGAACACTAGACACAAACTTGGACGAAATTAGGTTTTAACTTGACTCAAAACACTTAAAAACACAAACTAACTTGACTTCTAACTAATATGACTCAACAAAGAAAAGGGGGATTGATTTTGGACGAATTTAAAAACAAAACAAAACTTTGTAAAACGAACAGATTTTAAAACGAATTTGGTTTAAATGAATGGATGGAAAGCTAGCTAAGGGGTTCATCTCCACACATGTTATACTTGCATTCAAAACGATTTCCAATTGCTTGTCAAATAACCCATGAATTCTCAACGCCCCAAGTTAATTAGGTCCGCTTAAATTAACCTTCAGATTTTCCTAACGTTATTGAATTGGATGATTGCATACGACAACCCAAAGCATTCCCCACAAGTCCCCTACATGATTGCATAATAGAGATACAAGCAAGAATCATTAAGTTCTATGAAAACATAAGCATTGACGAAGCACTTGTTACTATGATTGCATGAAACTTATGCCAAGAATTTACTTAACGCGATTGAGATCATCAACCTTTACTACTTGTGAATATAAGTCCATAACGATTAGGTGAAATTTCCTTATATCCTAGCATTCAATTTATGCATGATAATTAAGTGTGCACTCTCAGCCAACACACACAAATCAATGTAATTCACATAGATAAGTAAATTGAATTCACAACTTATGAAACGCAATTAGAAGTAATCAAATCATATCGCAAGCATAAACATGTATTTCGAATCCCCCCCTAGCCAAGGGGGGTTTAGTTCCTCATACTCGCAAAGCAAAGATACATAAATTTAGACATTAAAATCAAAGGAAAGAAAACACCTAGAATGCTCCAACGTGGCAGCAAGTGCATCCAAGAATCCTCCTTCCTCCTTGCTGCGGCAGAGAACTTTAGACAGGTTTTTTGGGGTTATTTGTGGTGTAGAATGGATGGGGAATGGTAGGGAAGGCTTTAGGGTTGATGGGTGGTGCGGCTTGGGTTGTTTTTAGGCAGAAATTTGGGAGAATGGTGGTGGAAGGCTGCGGCAAAGGCTAGGGCAGATTTCTGGCGTGATTTATGAATGTGAGAGGTGGTAATCTGATCTAGGGGTTGATATGAGTATATATAGGCACTTAAAACCCTAGGGGAATCAGATATGGACTTGAATAACCCAAATCCACAAGGAATTAGGCTTAAAAATCAGAAATCCTAAGGGATAAGGGAATAAGGGTGCGGCAGGAATTATAGGATATGGATAGGCCTTCTAGAATGCCTTGCAAGGCAAGAAACTAGGGTATCTAGAAGCTAGGGTGCGGCATTAATGTAGGGATTAGGGATAGGGCTTCTAGAAAGCCCCAAAACTGATAGGAAATGTAGGAAACTCACGGCAAGGAGGGGAACTCTCTAGAAACTTCTCATTTGTGTCCTACAACACTTAGGAGTCCTTCTCGCATTAGGAAAACATGTCTCAATCCTCCCTTGACTTGGAATTATTCTCCTTCTTCATCTTGGAAACCTTTTCCTTCTTGGACTTGGAAAACTTCTTTGTTGCTGAAACTTGATGCCATTTGGATTTAACTTTCCTACTTCAAGTAGGAAACCTTGTTTGAGCAGGGAACTTTATCTTCTAGGAATCCCAATTTCACTAGGAAACCTATTTCAACTAGGAATCCTAATTCAACTAGGATTCCATCTTCAATTAGGGACTTTCCTACTTCAACTAGGAAACCTTGTTCAAGTAGGAACATCATCTTCAAATCTTCAATTTCGTCCATCCTCTTGGCTCTAAGCATATGATGTCCATTCCAAGCTTTAATTTGCTCCAAAAGGCTCCAAAATGCACCATTTTGCATACTTTGCCCATAAAACCTGAAAACACATAAAACTAGCTTAAAAGACTACTTTAACTAAGGAAAAACAACGTAAATACACAAGAACAAGCTAACTAAGGCGCATAAATATGCTCCTATCAAATTCCCCCACACTTAGCTTTTGCTAGTCCTCGAGCAAAACAAAACGAAACAAAGTAAACAATCGAAGCAAAACGAGTAAACACAACCTAAACCTTCCAACAATCGCCTCAGGGATTTCCAATGCACATGACATGTTAAAAATCATCATTCCCACAGATTTTAGCCATCTTTACACTTAAGCACATACTTAATCATAGTCACTACTCATTAGTTCACAAACAACCAATTAAAACGATGTTTTGAATGTAGTAACATGCCTTAGAGAATTTCCTCAATTCCTTACTAGATATGCACTCAATTTTCACACAGATTTTCTGACTACACACCCTATACTAGTTATATGTGAGAAGATTGATGTAAATATGAAAACGAACGCTCACATATATGTATAACAAAGAAAGCACTTTTCGGAGTTAATACACATGTTTATCAATATGATCTCATGAATGGAATGCTACTACTTAGATGCGAGAACCAGTGACACCATATGCTCATACCAATTTTAAACTCCACAAATTGAAACACACAACACTCAAGATTAAAGTCAAGGGTTGTAACGGGGCTTGGGGTATTGGATAACAAAGAAGGGGAAAGGATAAACAAACGTTCTTAAACAATAGTAAGCAAAGCAATGAAATTGACACTTAGAATTCACTTTAGAGTGCAGAAAACATCTTTAAACACAAGGGGAATATGCATGCATACTTAGGGTCAAATGCAACTTTTTGGACCCTTTCTTCAACAACCAACAACTTAGAGCTCATTTTTATGCTCTTCCAACTCCTTTTCATACTTTTCACAACTTTTTCTTTTTCGCTTTCTATTTTGCACGAAATTTTCTTTTCTTTTTTTTTTCTAACCCGTGCCCTTCTATTTCTTTTGGCACACAAAAGTTCCTTCCCCCACACTTATGTTTCTGCAATACCACGATCAAAGGAATTCATCTTGAGTCATGCTTAACTACGTTCTAAGAACAAGGGTATGGTGATAGGAGCATATTTATGCGCCTTAGTTAGTTAGTTCTTATGCATTTATGTTGTGTTTTCTTGGTTAAATTAGTCTTTTAAGCTATTTTCATGTGTTTTCAGGTTTTAGAGACAAAGTGAGCAAAAGGATGCAATTTGGAGCATTTTGGAGCAAAATTGGGCTAGAATGGAGTTCATGCACATGAAGCACAAGGGATGGACGAATTTGAGGAATTGATGAAGCTAGGAAGGTGTTTCAAAGTTGAAGAATTGAATATACAAAGTTTCCTAGTTGAAGTAGGAAAGGGCTTAAACGATGGATTCCTAGACGAATGAAGTTTCCTACTCAAGCAAGTATTCCTACATGAAGAAGAAGAATTAAAGCCAAAGAATCAACTCAAGAGAAGGATCTTATCCAAAACCTCATCCATAACCTTATCTTAGCTTATCTTATCCAAACAAACCTTATCCTATCTTATCTTATCCTAATCCTAAATTATCCACATTCCAGCCACTTAGGAGGGTTTCTAACTAGATTAGGATGCTTAAAATGGGATTTCTAGAAGCCCTAATCCTTTCCTACAAAAGTGACGCCCCAAACCTTTCTAGGACTCCTAGAAACCTGATTATTCCTTTCCCCCTTGGTTTCTAAAAGCCTTAGCCTTTTCCTTCAAGGATTGTGTGTTATTATCCTATACAAATTAGGCTTTTAAATCCTTTTCCTTTGCTACATAGGGGCTGCGAATTTCAGCCTATAAATACCACCCTTTGCTGCACCATTTAGTAACCATCCTCTACCATATTTTCACTACACCATTCACCCAAACATACCTTGTGTGCCGTGAGTTTGCAAGGAGAAGAAGGAAGACAACTTGGAGCCGTGCATGCCATTCAAGGAGCTTGGATTGTGGAGCGTTTCTAGGTGTTTTCTATCTTTGTTTTAATGTTTAAATTTATTTATCTTTGTTTATTTGCGAGTATGAGGAACTAAACCCCCTTGGCTAGGGGGGGATTTGAAACCATGTTTATGCTTGCTATATGATTTGATTACTTCTAATTGCGTTTCATAAGTTGTGAGTTCAATTTGCTTATCTATGTGAATTAAAACTTATTCTTGTATGTTGATTGAGGGTCGACACTTAGTTTGCATGCATGAATTTGATGCTAGGATATAAGGGAATTTCACCTAATCGTTATGAACTTATATTCACAAGTAGTAAAGGTTGTTGATCACAATCGTGTTAAGTAAATTCTTGGCATAAGTTTCATGATAGGAGCATATTTATGCGCCTTAGTTAGTTAGTTCTTATGCATTTATGTTGTGTTTTCTTAGTTAAGTTAGTCTTTTAAGCTATTTTTATGTGTTTTCAGGTTTTAGAGACAAAGTGAGCAAAAGGATGCAATTTGGAGCATTTTGGAGCAAAATTGGGCTAGAATGAAGTTCATGCACATGAAGCACAAGGGATGGACGAATTTGAGGGATTGATGAAGCTAGAAAGGCGTTTCAAAGTTGAAGAATTGAAGATACAAAGTTTCCTAGTTGAAGTAGGAAAGGGCTTAAACGAAGAATTCCTAAATGAAGAAGGATTCCTAATCAATGTAGGAGTCCTAATTGAAGATGGATTCCTAGACGAATAAAGTTTCCTACTCAAGCAAGGTTTCCTACATGAAGAAGAAGAATTAAAGCCAAAGAATCAACTCAAGAGAAGGATCTTATCCAAAACCTCATCCATAACCTTATCTTAGCTTATCTTATCCAAACAAACCTTATCCTATCTTATCTTATCCTAATCCTAAATTATCCACATTCCAGCCACTTAGGAGGGTTTCTAACTAGATTAGGATGCTTAAAATGGGATTTCTAGAAGCCCTAATCCTTTCCTACAAAAGTGACGCCCCAAACCTTTCTAGGACTCCTAGAAACCTGATTATTCCTTTCCCCCTTGGTTTCTAAAAGCCTTAGCCTTTTCCTTCAAGGATTGTGTGTTATTATCCTATACAAATTAGGCTTTTAAATCCTTTTCCTTTGCTACATAGGGGCTGCGAATTTCAGCCTATAAATACCACCCTTTGCTGCACCATTTAGTCACCATCCTCTACCATATTTTCACTACACCATTCACCCAAACATACCTTGTGTGCCGTGAGTTTGCAAAGGAGAAGAAGGAAGAACTCTTGGAGCCGTGCATGCCATTCAAGGAGCTTGGATTGTGGAGCGTTTCTAGGTGTTTTCTATCTTTGTTTTAATGTTTAAATTTATTTATCTTTGTTTATTTGCGAGTATGAGGAACTAAACCCCCTTGGCTAGGGGGGGATTTGAAACCATGTTTATGCTTGCTATATGATTTGATTACTTCTAATTGCGTTTCATAAGTTGTGAGTTCAATTTGCTTATCTATGTGAATTAAAACTTATTCTTGTATGTTGATTGAGGGTCGACACTTAGTTTGCATGCATGAATTTGATGCTAGGATATAAGGGAATTTCACCTAATCGTTATGAACTTATATTCACAAGTAGTAAAGGTTGTTGATCACAATCGTGTTAAGTAAATTCTTGGCATAAGTTTCATGCAATCATAGTAACAAGTGCTTCGTCAATGCTTATGGTTTTCATAGAACTTAATGATTCTTGCTTGTATCTCTATTATGCAGTCATGTAGGGGACTTGTGGGGAATGCTTTGGGTTGTCGTATGCAATTCATCCAATTCAATAACTTAAGGAAAATCTGAGGGTTAATTTAAGCGGACCTAATTAACTTGGGGCGTTGAGAATTCATGGTTTATTGAAAAGCAATTGGAAATCGTTTTATATGCAAGTGTGACATGTGTGGAGATGAACCCCTTAGCTAGCCTTCCATCCATTCAAATCATCCAAATTCGTTTTAAAATCTGTTTTAGTTTACAAAGTTTTGTTTTGTTTTTAAATTCGTCCAAAATCAATCCCCCTTTTCTTTGTTGAGTCATACTAGTTAGAAATCCATTTAGTTTGTGTTTTTAGGTGTCTTGAGTCAAGTTTAAACCAATTTTCGTCCAAATTCTTTCCTGAGTGTCAGAAACTGCCCAGAAAGTGTTTTAAGGCAGTTTTGAGTGTTTCTGGGCTGGTTTGAGTCTTTTGGTTTGTTTTGGTGTTTTAAAGTTTAGTTTTGCATTCTTTGAGTCTAGTTTAGTGTTTTAAACTTGTTTTTACGTATTTGAGTCAGTTTTCAAGTGATTTAGCAATCCCTCCTAATCCCCGGCCTAGAACGATCCCTACTTACATACTTACTACAATCGATAAAAAGAGGGTTAATTTGTGTGTCAACATAATTTTCATATCTCCCTGGTTCTCGCATCTAAGTAGTAGCATTCCATTCATGAGATCATATACATACATTCATAATTCCAGAAATTGCTTTTATTGTCATAATATATGTGAGCATTAGTTTTCATATTTACATCAATCTTCTCACATATAACTAGTGTAGGGTGTGTAGTCAGAAAATCTAAAGTGAAAAATGAGTGTATATCTAGTGAGGAATTGAGGGATTCTCTAAGGCATGTTACTACATTCAAAACATCGTTTTTGGTTATTTGTGAACTAATAAGTAGTGACTATGATTAAGTATGTGCTTAAGCGTAAAGATGGCTAAAATCTGTGGGAATGATGATTTTTAACATGTCATGTGCATTGGAAATCCCTGAGGCGATTGTTGGAAGGTTTAGGTTGTGTTTTACTCGTTTTGTTTCGTTTATTTACTTTGTTTCGTTTTGTTTTGCTCGAGGACTAGCAAAAGCTAAGTGTGGGGGAATTTGATAGGAGCATATTTATGCGCCTTAGTTAGTTAGTTCTTATGCATTTATGTTGTGTTTTCTTGGTTAAATTAGTCTTTTAAGCTATTTTCATGTGTTTTCAGGTTTTAGAGACAAAGTGAGCAAAAGGATGCAATTTGGAGCATTTTGGAGCAAAATTGGGCTAGAATGGAGTTCATGCACATGAAGCACAAGGGATGGACGAATTTGAGGAATTGATGAAGCTAGGAAGGTGTTTCAAAGTTGAAGAATTGAATATACAAAGTTTCCTAGTTGAAGTAGGAAAGGGCTTAAACGATGGATTCCTAGACGAATGAAGTTTCCTACTCAAGCAAGTATTCCTACATGAAGAAGAAGAATTAAAGCCAAAGAATCAACTCAAGAGAAGGATCTTATCCAAAACCTCATCCATAACCTTATCTTAGCTTATCTTATCCAAACAAACCTTATCCTATCTTATCTTATCCTAATCCTAAATTATCCACATTCCAGCCACTTAGGAGGGTTTCTAACTAGATTAGGATGCTTAAAATGGGATTTCTAGAAGCCCTAATCCTTTCCTACAAAAGTGACGCCCCAAACCTTTCTAGGACTCCTAGAAACCTGATTATTCCTTTCCCCCTTGGTTTCTAAAAGCCTTAGCCTTTTCCTTCAAGGATTGTGTGTTATTATCCTATACAAATTAGGCTTTTAAATCCTTTTCCTTTGCTACATAGGGGCTGCGAATTTCAGCCTATAAATACCACCCTTTGCTGCACCATTTAGTAACCATCCTCTACCATATTTTCACTACACCATTCACCCAAACATACCTTGTGTGCCGTGAGTTTGCAAGGAGAAGAAGGAAGACAACTTGGAGCCGTGCATGCCATTCAAGGAGCTTGGATTGTGGAGCGTTTCTAGGTGTTTTCTATCTTTGTTTTAATGTTTAAATTTATTTATCTTTGTTTATTTGCGAGTATGAGGAACTAAACCCCCTTGGCTAGGGGGGGATTTGAAACCATGTTTATGCTTGCTATATGATTTGATTACTTCTAATTGCGTTTCATAAGTTGTGAGTTCAATTTGCTTATCTATGTGAATTAAAACTTATTCTTGTATGTTGATTGAGGGTCGACACTTAGTTTGCATGCATGAATTTGATGCTAGGATATAAGGGAATTTCACCTAATCGTTATGAACTTATATTCACAAGTAGTAAAGGTTGTTGATCACAATCGTGTTAAGTAAATTCTTGGCATAAGTTTCATGCAATCATAGTAACAAGTGCTTCGTCAATGCTTATGGTTTTCATAGAACTTAATGATTCTTGCTTGTATCTCTATTATGCAGTCATGTAGGGGACTTGTGGGGAATGCTTTGGGTTGTCGTATGCAATTCATCCAATTCAATAACTTAAGGAAAATCTGAGGGTTAATTTAAGCGGACCTAATTAACTTGGGGTGTTGAGAATTCATGGTTTATTGAAAAGCAATTGGAAATCGTTTTATATGCAAGTGTGACATGTGTGGAGATGAACCCCTTAGCTAGCCTTCCATCCATTCAAATCATCCAAATTCGTTTTAAAATCTGTTTTAGTTTACAAAGTTTTGTTTTGTTTTTAAATTCGTCCAAAATCAATCCCCCTTTTCTTTGTTGAGTCATACTAGTTAGAAATCCATTTAGTTTGTGTTTTTAGGTGTCTTGAGTCAAGTTTAAACCAATTTTCGTCCAAATTCTTTCCTGAGTGTCAGAAACTGCCCAGAAAGTGTTTTAAGGCAGTTTTGAGTGTTTGTTTCCTGTTTTGAGTCTTTTTGTTTGTTTTGGTGTTTTAAAGTTTAGTTTTGCACTCTTTGAGTCTAGTTTAGTGTTTTAAACTTGTTTTTACGTATTTGAGTCAGTTTTCAAGTGATTTAGCAATCCCTCCTAATCCCCGGCCTAGAACGATCCCTACTTACATACTTGCTACAATTGATAAAAAGAGGGTTAATTTGAGTGTCAACATAATTTTCACATCAAATTTTGGCGCCGTTGCCGGGGATTAGCAAAGTTGCTAATCCCTTGGATTGTTTTATTTCAATTTGTTTTATTTGTGTCCAGATTCTTACTTTGTTTTTGTTTATTGTTTTTAGGTACTAGTTTATGACTCGGAGCTCTCATCCGGTTCGTGAACACATCTTGGACTTTGACGACGATTTTGAACGAGAGTTGAGACGAAAGAGGAAGAATCCAGAACCTAGTGAATCAAGTTCAAATTCGGAAGCCGAAGTTGAGATTGAGGAAGAGGAACCCACGGCACAAGTGGGTGAAGTTGAGACAGTCATGGCACAAGACAATCGTACAATCAAGGAGCTCTCGGCTTCGGGATTAGACAATGCCGCACCTCTATGTATTCAATATCCGGCGGCTGCCCAAGGAAAGACCGAGGAATTCGAGTTAAAGTCAAGTTTGCTACACCATATTCCGAAGTACCATGGGTTGTCCATGGAGGATCCTAACAAGCACTTGAAAGAGTTCGAGGTGGTGTGTTCAAGCATGACTCCAATCAATGTCGACGGGAGTATATTGAAGATGAAGGCCTTTCCCTTTTCTCTCATGGAAAAGGCGAAAGATTGGTTGTACGAATTAGCTCCCGGAACGGTCACATCTTGGGAGAGCATGAAACGAGCTTTCTTGGAGAAGTTTTTCCCAACTTCTCGAGTCATCCTCCTACGAAAAAGGATAAGTGGAATTCAACAAGAAGAAGGTGAGTCTTTTCCTACATATTATGAACGTTTTAAATCTCTTGTTGCTTCTTGTCCACAGCATCAAATGAAGGAGGAGCTTCTTCTACAATACTTCTACGAGGGACTTTTACCAATCGAAAGACAAATGCTAGATGCCTCGGCGGGAGGAGCTTTGGTGGACAAGACTCCCACGGCAGCAAAGACTTTGATTGCTAATCGAGCGTTGAACGCTCAACAATACGAAGGTGTTGGCCAAAGAGGCACCCCACGGCAACACCAAGTGAACGAGGTAAGTGCCATAACCGAACTTCAAAACCAAATGGCTAACCTTACTACTTTGCTTTCTCAGGTTGTGGAAGGGCCAAAAGTTCAAAATGTAAGTGCGTGTGGCGTATGTTCCATGCAAGGACACCCTACGGACACATGCCCACAATTGATCGAGAACGGAGGGTGGGAGACCCTCAATGCCGTGGGCTTTGGGCAGCAATACCAACAAAGGAATGATCCCTTTTCTAACAACTACAATCCCGGTTGGCGTGATCATCCGAATTTCAAATGGCGGGAACCCCAACAAGGCCAACAACAAAACACATTTCGGCAACAACCCCCGGGTTTCTATCAAAAGCCATTCGCACTAAATCAAACTCAAATACATTCTGCCCCAACAAATTCAGGTACGTCCTTGGATAATGATGCAATTCTTAAATTACTTAACACTTTGTCTCAGGGGCAAGAGAATCAAGCCGCAGCATTGCAAAGCCAAGCTAAAAGGGTGGATCACTTGGAAAAGCAAATTGGGCAAATTGCGGAGTTTGTAGGACAGTTTCGAGACCAAGGAAGACTCCCTAGTTCAACCGTTGCAAATCCAAAAGGGGGATTCGAAACCGCCAAAGCAATTACATTAAGGAGTGGCAAACAAGTTGGAACCGAACCCCAAGCATCCAATTCAAGTCAAAAAGAGGATGAAAAGCTACTGTTTGAGGAAGAACCCCAAACCTCAACCACGGCAAGGAAGGAGAAAACAATGCCGCAGCCTCCTATTGCACCTTTGCCGTGTCCTACACCTAAGGTAAGTCATAATTCGACCCAATCAAGCTCTATTCCACTAAACGTGCCCTTTCCTAGCAGGTTGATGCAAGCCAAGAACGACGAGGAGGAAAAAGACATTCTGGAGACGTTTAGGAAGGTGCATGTCAACATCCCACTCCTCGATGCAATAAAGCAAATCCCGAAATATGCTAAGTTCTTGAAGAAGCTTTGCACAACAAGGAATCGGATTCGGGAGAAAGAGGTGGTACACGTAAGTGAGAATGTATCTGCATTGTTGCAAAGAAAGTTACCACCTAAATGCAAAGATCCAGGTAGTTTCACTATCCCTTGTGTTATTGGCAATACGAGGTTTGATCATGCTATGCTAGATTTAGGTGCATCAATCAATGTCATGCCATATTCTGTTTATGCATCGATGAATCTAGGGGAGCTTAAACATGATGGTGTTATTATTCAATTAGCCGATCGATCTAATGCATATCCGAAAGGAGTTTTGGAGGATGTTTAGTGCAGGTAGACCATTTGATTTTTCCTGCAGATTTTTATGTGCTTGACATGGAAGATTCGGTACAATCTCCATCATCACCACTCTTACTTGGACGTCCTTTCATGAAAACAGCTCAAACCAAGATTGACGTAGCCAAGGGAGCAGTAACTATGGCCTTTGGTGGTGATATGATTAACTTTAAGATTTCTGAATCGGTTGAGAATACTAATGATGTTCGTTCTTGTTGTGCTATTAATGTAATTGATAATATAGGGCAGGAATGTTCAACACTAGTCAACAAGAATGTACCACAACCCACCATCGAGGAAGGAATTGGAGTGAACAACAAAGAGTGCACGGCCCCAACCTTGAAATCATCAAATCTGCCCAAGTGCAACCCTTGTGCATTTGTCCATAGTGCTACCACTTCTTTGCCGTACAAAGGTAAGCCACCTATTCCAATTTCGATTCCCATTTCAACTAATAGGTTGTTACCTTGTATGGTGCAGGTACCAAATCGAAGACAACGTAGTGGGAGAGTTCGTGTTGATTTAGAGAAGCAAAACATGACAAATAGAAAGGATCATTATCCCATCCCATTCAAGGACCCAAAGAATGAAGTATTTCATAGGTCAGGTTGTGGAAACACCCCTCCATGCTGTGGGGTTCCATAAACCTTCAATGGAGCATCGTCCGGCTGGAAGACGTTAAAGCAAGCGCTTCTTGGGAGGCAACCCATGCAAATAAAGAGGACCTAGGAAGCTCCGGCATCATAATCAGATTTGCATTTCTAAACCCTACTCTTTATTGCTTTTACTTTGCCATATTTGTCATGTTTGCTAGTTGTGTTATTTGCGTGCTTTTGTGTGAGTCTATGTTTGAAACATTGAGGACAATGTTTGGTTTAAGTGTGGGGGGGTAAACAAAGTGTTTTTTTTGTGTCAAAATTCGTAGGATTTTACCACCTAACATTTCAAAGGTTGTTTTTCATTGTTTTTAAGTGTTTTTAGAAAGTTTTGATGTGTTTTTATGTGGCTTTACCAAAAAATCCGAAAATTCAAGAAAAAAAAATAGAAAAAGTTTTGAAAAAACCCAAAAAGAGTTGTTTTAAAGTTGTTTTTGTGTGTTTGTGTCTTAGAGTACCTTCCAACACAATGATGAGGATTCGGTTTTTAATTGCATGACTGTTAAAGAGAGTTATAAACATGGATGGAAGTTGATATGCTATTTTGTTTATGCTTGGTCATCGTTGTTGTTTACGAATTCACATGTAATCATAAAGTAAAAATCAGTTTTTGTAACATGCTTGAAGGAAGTAACTCAAACTAACGCTACAACCTTGTGAGACTTGAGCCTAAACATTCTTTGGAGAGTTAATAATCTGTGAATTTGTTGTTTTCTAAAGTCGTTGCATGATCTCATCATTCTTTGCTTGGTTGCTACTTAGAAGGCGTTTCATCATTATAGATCCAAATATTAGAACTCATACCTATTTCATTCAAAACTTAAAATTGAGTGCATAACATATAACAAGATGAAGTTGTTTAGTAGTTATCACCAGAGCCAAAAAGCCGTCAACCCATGCATATTGTTTTGTAGGATTAACCCCTTTGAGCCTTGTTTAGCCTATTTTTGTTGTTAGCCACATTATCCTTACCTAGCCTAGATTAGGACTATCCATACCCTTGTTCTTAAAGGATAATAAAGCATGACTTAGAGGGAATTCTTTTTGAGCAATGTTGTGCAGAAAACTAAGTGTGGGGGAAAGGAAAGTTGTGTGCCAAAAGAAGTAAGGAGGGCACGGGTTAGAAAAAGAAAAAGAAAAAAAAAAAGAAGAAAATTCGTAGAAAAAGAAAGAGAAAAATGAGAAAAGTATTTAAAGGAGTTGAAAGAGCATAAAATGAGCTCTAAGTTATTGGTTGTTGAAGCAAGGGTCCAAAAAGTTGAATTGGACCCTAAGTATTGCATGAGTATTCCCCTTGGGTTTAAACATTGATTTTTGCATGCAAAAGTGAATTCTAAGTGTCAATTTCATTACTTTGCTTATTATTCTTTAAGAATGTTTGTTTATCCTTACCTTCCTTTGTTAGCCAATACCTTAGCCCCGTTACAACCCTTTGCTTCTATCTTGATTGTTATGTGTTTCAATATGTGGAGTTTGGAATTGGTATGAGCATATGATATCCCTGGTTCTCGCATCTAAGTAGTAGCATTCCATTCATGAGATCATATACATACATTCATAATTCCAGAAATTGCTTTTATTGTCATAATATATGTGAGCATTAGTTTTCATATTTACATCAATCTTCTCACATATAACTAGTGTAGGGTGTGTAGTCAGAAAATCTAAAGTGAAAAATGAGTGTATATCTAGTGAGGAATTGAGGGATTCTCTAAGGCATGTTACTACATTCAAAACATCGTTTTTGGTTATTTGTGAACTAATAAGTAGTGACTATGATTAAGTATGTGCTTAAGCGTAAAGATGGCTAAAATCTGTGGGAATGATGATTTTTAACATGTCATGTGCATTGGAAATCCCTGAGGCGATTGTTGGAAGGTTTAGGTTGTGTTTTACTCGTTTTGTTTCGTTTATTTACTTTGTTTCGTTTTGTTTTGCTCGAGGACTAGCAAAAGCTAAGTGTGGGGGAATTTGATAGGAGCATATTTATGCGCCTTAGTTAGTTAGTTCTTATGCATTTATGTTGTGTTTTCTTGGTTAAATTAGTCTTTTAAGCTATTTTCATGTGTTTTCAGGTTTTAGAGACAAAGTGAGCAAAAGGATGCAATTTGGAGCATTTTGGAGCAAAATTGGGCTAGAATGGAGTTCATGCACATGAAGCACAAGGGATGGACGAATTTGAGGAATTGATGAAGCTAGGAAGGTGTTTCAAAGTTGAAGAATTGAATATACAAAGTTTCCTAGTTGAAGTAGGAAAGGGCTTAAACGATGGATTCCTAGACGAATGAAGTTTCCTACTCAAGCAAGTATTCCTACATGAAGAAGAAGAATTAAAGCCAAAGAATCAACTCAAGAGAAGGATCTTATCCAAAACCTCATCCATAACCTTATCTTAGCTTATCTTATCCAAACAAACCTTATCCTATCTTATCTTATCCTAATCCTAAATTATCCACATTCCAGCCACTTAGGAGGGTTTCTAACTAGATTAGGATGCTTAAAATGGGATTTCTAGAAGCCCTAATCCTTTCCTACAAAAGTGACGCCCCAAACCTTTCTAGGACTCCTAGAAACCTGATTATTCCTTTCCCCCTTGGTTTCTAAAAGCCTTAGCCTTTTCCTTCAAGGATTGTGTGTTATTATCCTATACAAATTAGGCTTTTAAATCCTTTTCCTTTGCTACATAGGGGCTGCGAATTTCAGCCTATAAATACCACCCTTTGCTGCACCATTTAGTAACCATCCTCTACCATATTTTCACTACACCATTCACCCAAACATACCTTGTGTGCCGTGAGTTTGCAAGGAGAAGAAGGAAGACAACTTGGAGCCGTGCATGCCATTCAAGGAGCTTGGATTGTGGAGCGTTTCTAGGTGTTTTCTATCTTTGTTTTAATGTTTAAATTTATTTATCTTTGTTTATTTGCGAGTATGAGGAACTAAACCCCCTTGGCTAGGGGGGGATTTGAAACCATGTTTATGCTTGCTATATGATTTGATTACTTCTAATTGCGTTTCATAAGTTGTGAGTTCAATTTGCTTATCTATGTGAATTAAAACTTATTCTTGTATGTTGATTGAGGGTCGACACTTAGTTTGCATGCATGAATTTGATGCTAGGATATAAGGGAATTTCACCTAATCGTTATGAACTTATATTCACAAGTAGTAAAGGTTGTTGATCACAATCGTGTTAAGTAAATTCTTGGCATAAGTTTCATGCAATCATAGTAACAAGTGCTTCGTCAATGCTTATGGTTTTCATAGAACTTAATGATTCTTGCTTGTATCTCTATTATGCAGTCATGTAGGGGACTTGTGGGGAATGCTTTGGGTTGTCGTATGCAATTCATCCAATTCAATAACTTAAGGAAAATCTGAGGGTTAATTTAAGCGGACCTAATTAACTTGGGGCGTTGAGAATTCATGGTTTATTGAAAAGCAATTGGAAATCGTTTTATATGCAAGTGTGACATGTGTGGAGATGAACCCCTTAGCTAGCCTTCCATCCATTCAAATCATCCAAATTCGTTTTAAAATCTGTTTTAGTTTACAAAGTTTTGTTTTGTTTTTAAATTCGTCCAAAATCAATCCCCCTTTTCTTTGTTGAGTCATACTAGTTAGAAATCCATTTAGTTTGTGTTTTTAGGTGTCTTGAGTCAAGTTTAAACCAATTTTCGTCCAAATTCTTTCCTGAGTGTCAGAAACTGCCCAGAAAGTGTTTTAAGGCAGTTTTGAGTGTTTGTTTCCTGTTTTGAGTCTTTTTGTTTGTTTTGGTGTTTTAAAGTTTAGTTTTGCACTCTTTGAGTCTAGTTTAGTGTTTTAAACTTGTTTTTACGTATTTGAGTCAGTTTTCAAGTGATTTAGCAATCCCTCCTAATCCCCGGCCTAGAACGATCCCTACTTACATACTTGCTACAATTGATAAAAAGAGGGTTAATTTGAGTGTCAACATAATTTTCACATCATATGGATAATCCTAATCTAGGCTAGGTAAGGAGAATGTGGGTTAACAAACAACATAGGCTAAACAAGGCTCAACGGGGTTAAACCTACAAAAACACATGCATGGAATGAAGGCTTTTTGGCTATGGTGGTAACTACTAACTTCATGTTGAATATGTGTTATGCAATTCAATAACATGTTTTGAATGAAATTGGCATGAGTTCTAGCATTTGGAACTAAATGATGAAACGCCTTCTAAGTAGTAACCAAGCAAAGAATAATGAGATCATGCAACGACTTTAGAACACAAGAATGCACAGATTATAACTCTCCAAATAAACGTTTAGGCTCAAGTCTCACAAGGTTGTAGCGTTTGTTTGAGTTCCTTCCTTCAAGCATGTTACAAAAACTAATTTTTTTTCTTTATGATTACATGTGAATTCATAAGTTATAACCACAACCAAGCATAAACCAAAGAGTAAATCAAACTTTTATCCATGTTTATAACTCTCTTTAACAATCATGCAATTACAAACCGAATCCTCATCATTGTGTTGGAAGGTACCCTAAGACACAAACAAACACACAAAAACAACTCTTTTTGGGTTTGTAAAACAATTTTTTCAAATTTTTATGGGATTTTCGGATTTTTTGAATCAAAACACACTAAAACACACCAAAACAGCCTAAAAACACATAAAAACAGCAAGGAACAACATTTGAAATTATGGGTGACAAAACCCTACGAATTTGCATCAAAACACTTTGGTTACCCCCCCACACTTAAATCAAACATTGTCCTCAATGTTTCAAGCATAAACTAACACAAATAACAAACAAACACACAAAACAGCAACTAAACAACCTAACATGGCAGAAACGAAATAACAACAAAGAGAAGGGTTTAGGAACGCAAATCTGGAATTGGAGTGCTTTCTAGGTCTTCCTTTGTTGAATGCATGGGTTGCCTCCCAAGTAGCGCTTTCTTTAACGTCTTGCAGCCGGACGATGCTCCATTGAAGGTTTATGGAACCCCACGGCATGGAGGGGTTTTTCCACAACCTGTCCTACGAAATACTTCATTCTTTGGGTCCTTAAATGGGATGGGATAATGATCCTTTCTTATTGTCATGTTTTGCTTCTCTAAATCAACACGAACTCTCCCACCACGTTGTCTTCGATTAGGTACCTGCACCATACAAGGTAACAACCTATTAGTTGAAATGGGAATCGAAATTGGAATAGGTGGCTTACCTTTGTACGGCAAAGAAGTGGTAGCACTATGGACAGATGCACAAGGGTTGCACTCTGGCAGATTTGATGATTTCAAGGTTGGGGTCGTGCACTCTTTGTTGTTCACTCCAATTCCTTCCTCGATGGTGGGTTGTGGTACATTCTTCTTGACTAGTGTTGAACATTCCTGCTCTATATTTTCAATTACATTAATAGCACAACAAGAACGAACATCATTAGTATTCTCTACCGATTCAGAAATCTTAAAGTTAATCATATCACCACCAAAGGCCATAGTTACTGCTCCCTTGGCCACGTCAATCTTGGTTTGAGCCGTTTTCATGAATGGTCGTCCAAGCAAGAGTGGTGATGGTGGAGAGTGGGTTGAGTCCTCCATATCAAGCACATAGAAATCTGCAGGAAAGATCAAGTGGTCTACCTGCACCAAAACATCTTCCAACACTCCTTTGGGATATGCATTAGATCGATCGGCTAATTGAATAATAACTCCATCATTTTTAAGCTTTCCTAGATTCATAGATGCATAAACAGAATATGGCATGACATTTATAGATGCACCTAAATCTAACATAGCATGATCAAACCTCGTATTGCCAATAACACATGGGATAGTGAAACTACCTGGATCTTTGCATTTAGGTGGTAACTTTCTTTGCAACATTGCAGATACATTCTCACTTACGTGTACCACCTCTTTCTCCCGAATCCGTTTCCTTGTTGTACAAAGCTTCTTCAAAAACTTGGCATACTTCGGGATTTGCTTTATAGCATCGAGGAGAGGGATATTGACATGCACCTTTCTAAACGTCTCAAGAACGTCTTGTTCCTCTTCTTCGTTCTTGACTTGCAAAAATCTGCTAGGAAAGGGTACATCCGGAGGAATAACATTAGAATTAACTTGAATTGTACCTGCCTTACCCTTATTGGCCGAATTTGATGGCCTGGGTGGCTGCAGCAAGGATTGCTCAATCCTTGCCGTGGCTTTTGCTTGCTCCTCCTCTTCTATTTGCAACTTCTCGTCCTCCTTGAGGGCAGATTTGGATGGTTTTGGCTCGGTTCCTACTTCTTTTCCGCTCCTTAGCATGATGGCCTTGGCAGTTTCGACTCCTCCCCTCGGATTGACAACCGTTGAACTAGGCAACCTTCCTTGCTCACGAAATTGCCCCATGAACTTGGTAATTTGTCCCACTTGCTTCTCCAAGTTGTCCACCCTCTTGTCTTGGATTTGCCTCTCTTTGTTTTGAGTTTGGACTTCCTGCGTCAAAGTAGTAAGTAATTGAAAAATCTTATCATTATCACTTGAATTACCTGCATTGCTTTGGGCAGGTTGTGCTTGGGCTTGTGGTGGTGCCAACGGCTTTTGATAGAAACCCGAGGGTTGTTGCCTAAATCTGTCTTGTTGTTGGCCTTATTAGGGGTCTTGCCATTTGAAATTCGGATGATCACGCCAACCGGGATTGTAAGTATTGGAAAACGGATCACCACGTGATTGGTATTGGTTGCCATATCCCACGGCATTGAGTGTCTCCCACCCTCCATTCTCGATCAATTGTGGGCACTTGTCCATATGGTGGTTTGGCATGGAGCATACGCCACAAGAAGCTACGGGTTTGACTTTTGGACCTTCCACCACCTGAGAAAGCAACGTAGTAAGGTTAGCCATTTGATTTTGAAGTTTGGTTATGGCACTTACCTCATTGACTTGATGTTGCCGTGGCATGCTCCTTTGTCCAACACCTTCGTATTGTTGAGCGTTCAACGCTCGATTAGCAATCAACATCCTTGTAGCCATAGGGGTCTTGTCCACCAATGCTCCTCCCGCTGAGGCATCTAGCATTTGACGTTCAATTGGTAGAAGAAGTCACTCGTAGAAGTATTGTAGAAGTAGTTCCTCCTTCATTTGATGCTGTGGACATGAAGCAACAAGAGATTTAAAACGTTCATAATAAGTAGGAAAGGATTCACCTTCATCTTGTTGAATGCCACTTATCCTTTTGCGTAGGAGGATGAGTCGAGAAGTTGGGAAAAACTTCTCCAAGAAAGCTCGTTTCATGCTCTCCCATGATGTGACAGTTCCGGGAGCCAATTCGTACAACCAATCTTTCGCCTTCTCTAGGAGAGAAAAGGGAAAGGCCTTCATCTTCAAGATGCTCTCATCCACGTTCACTGGAGTCATGCTTGAGCAAACGACTTCAAACTCCTTCAAGTGCTTGTTCGGATCTTCCATGGACAGCCCATGGTACTTCGGAATGTGATGTAACAAGCTTGACTTCAATTCAAACTCGGCAGTTTTGTCCGGAGCCGCCCTAGGGTATTGGATACATAGAGGTGTGGCATTATCCAATCCCGAAGCGGAAAGCTCCTTGATCGTTCGGTTGTCCGCTGCCATGTCTTCCACTTCCTCTTCAATTTCAAAAACGGACTCAGAACTTGCACTTGATTCACTAGGTTCCGGGTTCTTCCTCTTTCGTCTCAACTCACGCTCAAAATCGTCGTCAAAATCTAAAATATGTTCGTGAACCGGATTAGAACTCCGAGTCATAAACAAGTACCTAAAACAAGAAACAAAATAACATAAGATTCTGATCTAATAAGAAAAACGAAAATAACAATCCAAGGGATTAGCAAAGTTGCTAATCCCCGGCAACGGCGCCAAAATTTGATGTGAAAATTAACTAGCACTCAAATTAACCCTCTTTTTATCAATTGTAGTAGGTATGTAAGTAGGGATCGTTCTAGGCCGGGGATTAGGAGGGATTGCAAAATCACTTGAAAACTGACTCAAATACGTAAAAACAAGTTTAATACACTAAACTAGACTCAAAGAATACAAAACTAAACTTTAAAAACACTAAAACAAACCAAAAGACTCAAAACAGCCCCAAAACACTCAAAACTGCCTTAAAAACACAATCTGGGCAGTTTTGAACACTAGACACAAACTTGGACGAAATTAGGTTTTAACTTGACTCAAAACACTTAAAAACACAAACTAACTTGACTTCTAACTAATATGACTCAACAAAGAAAAGGGGGATTGATTTTGGACGAATTTAAAAACAAAACAAAACTTTGTAAAACGAACAGATTTTAAAACGAATTTGGTTTAAATGAATGGATGGAAAGCTAGCTAAGGGGTTCATCTCCACACATGTTATACTTGCATTCAAAACGATTTCCAATTGCTTTTCAAATAACCCATGAATTCTCAACGCCCCAAGTTAATTAGGTCCGCTTAAATTAACCTTCAGATTTTCCTAACGTTATTGAATTGGATGATTGCATACGACAACCCAAAGCATTCCCCACACTTAAGAAAACACCATGGAAATGCATAAGAACTAGCTAACTAAGGCGCATAAATATGCTCCTATCAAATTCCCCCACACTTAGCTTTTGCTAGTCCTCGAGCAAAACAAACAAAAGAAAGGAAACAAAACGAAACAAACTAACCAAAACAAAACCTAAACCTTCCAACATTTGCTTAGGGATTTCCAATGGACATGACATGTTAAAGATTGTTATCCCCACAGATTTGAGTTCTCTTTACTCGTAAGCACATACTTAATTAAAGCCACTACTTACTAGTTCACAAGTAATCAATTAAAACAATGCTTTGAATGTGGTAACATGCCTTAGAGAATTCCCTCAATTCCTTACAAGATATATACTCTATTTTCACTCAGATTTTCTAACTCCACACCCTACACTAGTCATATGTGAGAAGATTGATGTAGATATGAAAACGAATGCTCACATATATGTTTCACAAAGAACGCAATTTCTAGAGTTAAGAAGCATGTTTAGATATGATCTCATGAATGGAATGCTACTACTTAGATGCAAGAGCCAGTGACACCATATGCTCATACCAAATTCAAACTCCACAAATTGAAACACATAACACTCAAGATAGAAGTTAAGGGTTGTAATGGGGCTTGGGTGTTGGTTAACAAGGAAAGGATAGGGAAACAAACGTTCTTAAAGCATAATAAGCAAAGTAATGCAATCTAGACTTAGAATCACTTATGATTGCAGAAACTCACTTAGACCCTTTCTTCGACGTTTTGGACCCTTTCTTCAACTACCATAAACATGTGAACTTAATTTCACTTATTTCATACTCTTTTTTTTTCTTTCTTTCCACAACTTTTTCTTTTCTTTTTCCACGAATTTTTTTTTTTCTTTTTATTTTCACTCATGCCTTATTTCTTTTCTTGGCATATCAACACACACATACAAATTCCCCCACACTTGTTTTCTGCCATACATTGATCAAAAGGGATTCAATTTGAATCATGCTTTACTATGCTTCAAGAACAAGGGTATGGATGGTCCTAATCTAGGCTAGGTAGGTGTAATGTGGGTTAACAAAGACAATGGCTAAACAAGGCTCAACGGGGTTAAACCTAAACATATAATGGAGTAGGGCACACGGCTTTTTGGCTAAGGTGGTGGTCACTACACAACTTCATCTTGAATATGTGTTATGCAAATCAATAACATGCTTTGAATGAAATGGGCATGAGTTCTAGCATTTGGAACTAAATGATGAAACGCCTTCTAAATAGTAACCAAGCAAGGAATAATGAGATCATGCAACGACTTAGAAAACAAAGAATGCACAGAATTTAGCTCTCCAAATAAACGTTTAGGCTCAAGTCTCACAAGGTTGTAGCGTTAGTTTGAGTTCCTTCCTTCAAGCATGTTACAAAAACTGATTTTTTTCTTTATGATTGCATGTGAATTCATAAGTTATAACCATAACTAAGCATAAACATAGAGTAAATCAAACTTTCATCCATGTTAATCACTCTCTTTAACAGCCATGTAATTACAAACCGAATCCTCATCATTGTGTTGGAAGGTACCCTAAGACACAAACAAACACACAAAAACAACTCTTTTTGGGTTTTTAAAACAAATTTTTCAAATTTTTATGTGATTTTCGGATTTTTGCATCAAAACACACTAAAACACACCAAAACTGCTCAAAAACACTTAAAAACAACAAGGAACAAGTCTCCAAGTTAAGGGTGATAAAATCCCGCGAATTTACATCTAAAACACTTAGTTACCCCCCCACACTTAAATCAAACATTGTCCTCAATGTTTCAAGCATAAAACCACACTAAACAAAAAGAAACACACAAACAGCAAGTAAATAACAAAACTGGGCAGATTAGAAACAAGCAACAAAGTGAAGGGTTTTAGGAACGCAAATCTGGAATTGGAGTGATTCCTTGGTCTTCCTTTGTTGAATTGCATGGGTTGCCTCCCAAGTAGCGCTTTCTTTTACGTCTTGCAGCCGGACGAAGAACATGATCATGCCCCATTGGAGCCCACGGCATGGAGTGGGATCTCCTCCACAACCTGCCCCACAAAGTTCTTGTACATTGCATCCTTGAACGGAAATGGATAGTGATGTTTGTTGATGGGTGCGTTGTGTTGCCTACGGTTCATGTTCATGCGCCCACCATCGGCGATTTGCTTGGGTACCTGCACCAAAGAAGGGAACCAACTATCAACTTTAATGGGAATTGGATTTGGACTAGGTGCCTTACCTTGGTGTTGTGATGAAGTGGCAGCAACATGAACTTTTTTCCTCATGGTGTTCTCGGCCACATTGGGTATCTTAAGGGCAGTGGCCGTGGGGTCCTTATGCTCTACTCCAATTCCCTCGTCTTGCATGGCTCTTGATGCAACCTTTGTGTTAGGGGCTGAATGGTCCGTCCCTATCTTTTCTATTGTATCAATAACACAACAAGAATGAACAACGTTAGGCGTCTCAATGGATTCAGAAATTTTAAAACAAATCATATCACCACCAAATGCCATAGTTACTTCTCCTTTGGCTACATCAATCTTGGTTTGAGCCGTTTTCATGAAAGGCCGTCCAAGGAGAATGGGCAATGAAGGAGCATGATCCGATTCATCCATCTCAAGAACATAGAAATCCGCCGGAAAGATCAAATGATTAACCTGCACCAAAACATCTTCCACAACTCCCTTTGGATATGCATTAGATCTATCGGCCAATTGTATGATTACACCATCATTTTTTAACTTGCCTAGGTTCATAGATGCATAAATTGAATATGGCATAACATTTATGGATGCACCTAAGTCTAACATGGCAGATTTGAACCTAGTATTACCAATGACACAAGGAATGGTGAAACTACCCGGATCTTTGCATTTAGGAGGTAGTTTACGTTGTATCATGGCAGACACATTCTCACTTACCTGTACCACTTCTTTCTCCCGAAAACGTTTCTTTGTTGTACAAAGCTTCTTCAAACACTTGGCGTACTTCGGGATTTGCTTGATTGCATCCAAGAGAGGTATGTTAACTTGAACCTTCCTAAATGTCTCTAGAACATCTTTTTCCTCCTCTTCATTCTTGAATTGCGCAAATCTGCGAGGGAAAGGAACATTGGGCAGATTAGTGTTTGAATTCACAACATTTGGAACAACATTACCTGAGGTGGACGGATGGGAGGGCTTAGGTGGCTGCGGCATAGGTGGTACCACCCTTGCCGTGGGGTGTGATGGCTCTTCCTCCTTGTTTTGGGCAGATTCATGTGCTTTGCTTCCTACTTCTTTTCCACTTCTTAGGGTGATAGCTTTTGCAGATTCGAACCCACCCTTAGGATTGACTACCGTAGTGCTTGGTAACTTACCATTCTCACGAATTTGCCCCAAAAATTCTGCCATTTGGCCCATTTGCTTCTTGAGCTCATTAACTTCCTTTGCTTGGGTCTGCAATCCCTGCGCCATTGTGGTCAGTAATTGATAAGTTTTATCATCATTCATAGAAGTACCTGAGTTGTTTTGTGATGATTGTGCTTGAGGAGGTGGTTGTGGTGCCATTGGCCTTGGAAAGAAACCCGGAGGTTGTCGGAATCCACCTTGTTGGGCAGGTTGTTGTGCATCTCTCCATCTGAAATTTGGGTGGTCACGCCATCCTTAATTGTATGTATTAGAGAAAGGATCACCCCTTGGTTGGTTTTGATTCCCATAACCCACGGCATGGGCAGATTCCCACCCTCCATTTTCAATTAATTGAGGGCATTGATCCGATTGGTGTCCTTGAATGGAGCATACACCACAGATTGTAGTTCCTTGCGTTTTGGGGCCTTCAACAAACTGCGATAACATAGAAGTAAGGTTAGCCATTTGGGATTGTAACTCAGAAATAGAACTTACCTCATTTACATGATGTGACCGTGGGGTATCTCTCTGCCCAACACCTTCATATTGTTGTGCGTTGTGTGCTCGGTTCGCAATGAGAGTCTTGGCAGCCACCGGAGTCATGTCCACCAATGCACCACCCGCCGAGGCATCTAGCATTTGGCGTTCCATGGGAAGGAGTCCTTCGTAGAAGTATTGAAGGAGCAACTCCTCCTTCATTTGATGCTGTGGACAAGAAGCAACAAGAGTTTTAAAACGTTCATAATATGTTGGAAATGACTCACCTTGGCTTTGTTGGATGCCACTAATGCGTTTCCTCAAAAGAATGACTCTTGAGGTTGGAAAGAATTTTTCCAAAAACGCTCGTTTCATGCTCTCCCACGAGGTAACCGTCCCCGGGGCCAATTCATATAACCAATCTTTAGCTTTATCCATTAGAGAGAATGGAAAAGCTTTCATCTTCAAAATGTTGCCATCAACATTTACCGGCGTCATGCTTGAACAAACAACTTCAAACTCCTTCAAGTGTTTGTTTGGGTCTTCCATGGACAGCCCATGGTACTTTGGAACATGATGTAACAAGCTCGACTTCAATTCGAACTCTTCGGTTTTCCCTTGGGCTGCCGCGGGGTATTGGATGCAAAGAGGGGCTGCATTATCCAAACCCGAGGCAGAAAGCTCCTTAATGGTTCGGTTGTCCGCTGCCATCTCTTGGTTCTCCTCTACAACTCTAGCCGTGGGCTCTTCTTCCTCTTCAAATTCGTTTTCTTCGCAATGAGGTTCCGGGCTAGGTGGATTGGATGCTTGTTGCCTTCTTGTTCTTCTCAAAGTTCGCTCAAAATCGTCGTCGAACTCCAAAATGTTTGCTTGGACAGATTTGGAACTTCGAGTCATACACTTGTACCTAAAACAAGAAAACAAGAAACCAAGTCAGAAACTGAATTTAAAACAAACAAAAATAACACAAAAATAAATAACGAGGGATTAGCAACTTTGCTAATCCCCGGCAACGGCGCCAAAATTTGATGTGAAAATTAACTTAACACACAAATTAAACCCTATTTGTGACAATTGTAGTAATGATGTAAGTAGGGATCGTTCTAACCGGGGATTAACTAGGGGTGCTAATCTAATACAAATCGACTTAGAAACACAAAAACTAAACTTAAAGACTCTAATTAGACTACTAAGATTCAAAACAGATTTGAAACACTCAAATCTGCCCAAAACTGACTAAAACAAATTAATTGACTCAAACAGCAACTAAGACAAGATTTGGACGAATTTGACAAAACTTATGACTCAAAATACTTAAAAACACCAAAGAGGACAGATTATGAAGACTCAAACTTAACAAAATATGGGGGAATTGTGTTTGGACGAATTTGAACTAAATGCACAGATTGTAAATTAAAACAGATTGTGAACTAAATGTGATGAATCAATGGGTGATGGAATGGCTAAGGGGTTCTTCTCCACACATGAAATTTATGCAACGTAATCGATTTCCAGTTATCACTTCATTAAGTTATGAACCTCGACACTCCAAGTTAATTAGGTCCGCTTAAATTAACTTTCAGATTTCCCTAGAATCATTGAATTGGATGAATATGCATCGCAAACAAATTATTCCTAACAAGTTCTCTATATGAACAGCATGATAAAGATACAAGTTAGAATCATTAAGTTCTTTGGAAATCATAAGCATCGACAAGGCAATTGTAACTATGAAAAGCATGATACTCCTGCCATGAATCTACTTAACACGATCGTGACTAGCGATCTTCACTACTTGCGAATATAAATTCATAACGATTAGGTGTAACAAACTTATATTCTAGCACCAAATTCCAGCATGCAAATCAAGCGTGCACTCTCAATCAACATACAAGAATAAGTTTTGAATTAAACGGTTAAGCAAATTGTATTCACGACTTATGCAACGATAACTGGAAGTAATCAACTTATTTCACATAAACATGGTTTTGAATACACCCTTAGCCAAAACGAATTTAGCCAATCATACTCAATGAAAAACAAAGATTACAAGAAGTAGACATTGAAATATAAGATAGAATACACCTAAAATTGTTCAACAACTCAGATTGAAGAGCCAAACAATTTTCATGAACTGTCTCCTTCTCTTCTCCTTGCGGCAGATTGGGGGAGGATGATTTCTGGGGGGTTTTTGTGATGTAGAATGGATTATGGATGGTGTAGGGGCACGGCAAGGCTTGGGGGTAGTGTATGGG
Organism: Malus domestica; assembly: GCF_042453785.1. Classification (NCBI taxonomy): domain Eukaryota; kingdom Viridiplantae; phylum Streptophyta; class Magnoliopsida; order Rosales; family Rosaceae; genus Malus; species Malus domestica. The sequence goes on along the minus strand of NC_091671.1, from coordinate 22,397,892 downwards.
TGTTGTGTGGAAGGTGTGGAGATGAAGAATGGTGGTGGAAATCGGCAGAGATGGAGGAGGACTGGTTTCTGAGGTTGTGGATGGGTTTTGACGAATTTGGGAGAGTGTGTGGCTGAATGGAGATGTTTGTGGCTGCACAAACATGTTTATTTAAAGGGATTAGGAAATTAAAAACCCTAGACTAATTAGGTAATCAGGAATTAAGTTTAAAGCTTCTAGAATTAAGGAAACAAATCAGAAAATTAAAGGAAATAGCAAGGGAAATTCGGCTAGGGTTAAAAACACAAAAGGAAAGTGTTTTAAAGCCTAGAATCAGGAAATAAGAAAGAGGAAATACCAAGGGGGGTGCGGCAAGGGTTCAAAAGGTGCAAGAAATGTGTATTTGATGTCCTAGAATGCTTAGGAAGTCTTCATAATTGCTGGAACTTTTAGGGACAATTAGGAAAAAATCAAACCAAAGTAGGAATCCTTGTTCTTCTAGGAATCCTCATGTGATTAGGAATCCATCTTCAATTAGGAATCCTTCGTTGATTAGGAATCCTTCGTCGATTAGGAATCCTCCTTCATGTAAGCACTTTCCTACTTCAACTAGGAAACCTTGTTCAAGTAGGAATCATCATCTTCAAGTCTTCAAATTCGTCCAAACCTTGGCTCCAATTATGTGATAATCATTCCAAGCCCAATTTTGCTCCAAAAAGTTCCAAAATGCATCTTCTTGCATCCTTTGGCCTTAAAACCTGAAAACACATAAAACTAGCTTAAAAGACTACTTTAACTAAGAAAACACCATGGAAATGCATAAGAACTAGCTAACTAAGGCGCATAAATATGCTCCTATCAGTAATCAACTTATTTCACATATATAATCATGGTTTTGAATACACCCTTAGCCAAAACGAATTTAGCCAATCATACTTAAAGCAAAACAAAGATTACATGAATTAGACATTGAAATATACGATAGAATACACCTAAAATTGTTCAACAACTCAAAATGAAGAGCCAAACAATTGAGTGAATCTGTCCCTTTTCCTTGCTTGCGGCAGATTGGGGTTTGGTGGTTTCTGGGCTGTTTCGATGATGAAGAATGGATGTTGGGGGGATGTAGAAGCACGGCAAGGGGTGTAGGGTGAGTGTGGAAGAGTGTTTGATGGTTAGAGGGTGGTGGAGAACTCGGCAAAGAGGGTGGAAGAAGGTGGACCGGCTGTTGTATTTTCTGGGCGCTAGAATGGTGTTTTTGGGGTGTTTTGCTGCCTAGGTTGTGTATGGACAAATTTCTGTGATGGATCATGAATGGCTGCCTAGGTTATGTGTCTATTTAAAAGGGAATTCAGGAATTAAAACCCTAGGTTAATTAGGTAATCAAAATTTAAGTCAAAAGCTTCTAGAAATAAGGAAACAAATCAGAAAACTAAGGGAGAATAGGCTAGAGGATTCGGCATTAACTTAAAATAGATTAGGCAAGTGTTTCAATGCAATGAATCAGGATGTAACTCTCTTCCTTGCACGGCAAGGTAGAGGAATGGGCAAGGTGATATGCGGCTGTGATGTAGGAAAGGTTTAGTGTCCTAAAAAGAAAGGGAAAGGGGACTCATGGCAAGGAAAGGGAAGGAAAGGGTATGTGAGGTGCGGCACTACCTTGAATGGTGCAAGGAATCTTTGTTTTATGTCCTAAAGTGCATATGATGTCCTCAAAGTGGCTGGAACATAAGTGCTTTTAGGATTAGGAAAGGTTAAACCAAAATAGGAAACCTTGGCTTAACTTTCCTACTTCAATTAGGAATCCTTATTGGATTAGGAATCTTCATTCTTCTAGGAATCCTCATGTGATTAGGACTCCATCTTCAATTAGGAATCCTTATTTCTTCAAGTCTTCAATTCACCCATTCCTTTTGCTCCAAAAGCTCCAAATTACATCATTTTGCACACTTTGGCCTAAGAATCTAAAAACACACAAAAGTGACTTTAAACACTAAAATAACTAAAGAAACACAACGTAAAAGCACGAGAACAAGCCAATTAAGTCGCATAAATATGCTCCTACCAAATTCCCCCACACTTAACTTTTGCTAGTCCTCGAGCAAAACAAAGAAATAAAACGAAACGAACAAATAAAACACAATCTAAACCTTCCAACGTTTGCCTCAGGGATTTCCAATGCACATGACATGTTAAAAATCATCATCCCCACAGATTTGAATCATCTTTACACTTAAGCACATACTTAATCATAGTCACCACTTACTTGTTCACAATTAATCGATTAAAACAATGTTTTGAATGTAGTAACATGCCTTAGTGAATTTACTCAATTCCTTACAAGATATGCACTCAATTTTCACTCAGATTTTCTAACTACACACCCTATACTAGTTATATGTGGGAAGATTGAAGTAGATATGAAAACGAACGCTCACATATATGTATCACAAAGAAAGCAATTTCTGGAGTTAATAAACATGTTTAAATATGATCTCATGAATGGAATGCTACTACTTAGACGCGAGAACCAGTGACACCATATGCTCATACCAAATTCAAACTCCACAAATTGAAACACATAACACTCAAGATTGAAGTAAAGGGTTGTAACGGGGCTTGGGGTGTTGGCTAACAAATGAAGGATAGGGAAAACAAACGTTCTTAGATTGCAGAAATCACTTTTAGACATAAGGGGAAGATTTAAACAACTCTTAGGGTCAAATTCAACTTTTTGGACCCTTTCTTCAACAAACAATACTTTAGAACTCTTTTTTACATCTTTTCAACTCTTTTTTTTTTTCATACTTTTCACACTTTTCTTTTTTTTCTTTCTTGCTACCCATGCCTATGGCACACTAACTCACATGAGAAACACTTCCCCCACACTTGTTTTTTGCCAAACATTAATCAAAAGGAATTCAATTTGAATCATGCTTTACTATGCTTTAAGAACAAGGGTAAGGATGGTCCTAATCTAGGCTAGGTGAGGGTAGTGTGGGTTAACAAAGAAAAGGCTAAACAAGGCTCAATGGGGTTAAAACCTACAAAACATAATGACATAGGGGATTCACGGCTTTTTGGTTATGGTGGTGGTCACTACACAACTTTATCTTGAATATGTGTTATGCAAATCAATAACATGCTTTGAATGAAATGGGCATGAGTTCTAGCATTTGGAACTAAGTGATGAAACGCCTTCTAAGTAGCAACCAAGCAAGGAATAATGAGATCATGCAACGACTTAGAAAACAATAATGCACAGATTATAACTCTCCAAATAAACGTTTAGGCTCAATTCTCACAAGGTTGTAGCGTTTGGTTGAGTTCCTTCCTTCAAGCATGTTACAAAAACTAATTTTTATCCTTTGTGATTGCATGTAAATTAATAAGCTATAACCATAACCAAGCATAAGCAAAGAGTAATTCAAACTTTCATCATGTTAATAAGTTTCTTTAACAGCCATGTAATTATCAACCGAATCCTCATCATTGTGTTGGAAGGTACCCTAGACACAAACACACAAAAACGACTCAAAACACTCTTTTTAGGTTTTTCAAAACATTTTTTTTCAAATGTTTTTGTGATATTCGGAGTTATATGTCAACACACACCAAAACTGCTTAAAAACACTTAAAAACAGCAAAGAACAAGTCTTTAAGTAATGGGTGATAAAATCCCACGAATTTGCATCAAAAATACTTAGTTACCCCCCCCCCCACACTTAAATCAAACATTGTCCTCAATGTTTCAAGCATAAAATCACACCAAACAAAAGTAAACAAACAAACAGCAACTTAACAAATAAACTGGCAGATTCAAAACAATCAACAAAGAGATGGGTTTTAGGAACGCAAATCTGGAATTGGAGTGATTCCTAGGGCTTCCTTTGTTGTATGCATGGGTTGCCTCCCACGTAGCGCTTTCTTTTACGTCTTGCAGCCGGACGATGCCACATTGATCAACCTTCATGGGAACCCACGTCATAGTGGGTTGTCTCCTCCACATCATGTTCTACAAAGTTGTCGTAGTAAGGCTTCAAGCGATGCCCATTCACATTGAACTCTTGACCTATTTTGAAACTACGAACTTAGACTGCACCATGAGGAAAAACATTAGTAATAACAAAGGGTCCAATCCAACGTGAACGTAACTTACCCGGAAATAGACGAAGACGAGAATTAAACAACAACACTTTTTGTCCAACAGAAAAGGACTTGGTGCGAATCATCTGGTCATGAAAGGCCTTCGTCTTTTCCTTGTAAAGTCGAGCATTCTCGTAAGCTTCATTCCTTATTTCCTCAAGTTCATTCAATTGAAGCTTACGATGAATTCCCGCCTCATCTACATCCATGTTGAACTTCCTCACGGCCCAATGAGCCTTGTGCTCCAACTCCACAGGTAAGTGACATGGTTTGCCATACACAAGCCGAAAGAGGGACATTCCTATGGGTGTTTTGTAGGCGGTCCTATAAGCCCACAATGCATCTTCTAACCTCAAGCTCCAATCTTTTCTTGTTGGCCCAACTGTCTTCTCAAGAATCTGTTTTATCTCCCGATTCGACACCTCGGCTTGCCCGCTTGTTTGAGGATGATAGGGTGTCGAAACCCTATGTGTAACGTTGTACTTCTTGAGCAGTGCCTCGATTGTGCGATTACAAAATTGTGAACCTCCATCACTTATAAGGACTCGAGGCATTCCAAACCTAGCAAAAATGTTAGACTTCACAAAATCTGCAACCACTTTGGAATCATTAGTCCGGGTGGCTTTTGCTTCCACCCATTTGGAAACATAATCCACCGCCAACAAGATATAGAGAAAACCATGTGATGAAGGAAAAGGACCCATAAAATCAATGCCCCACACATCAAATATTTCAACAGAAAGTATAGGGTTTTGTGGCATTTGATCCTAAACACTTATATTACCCATTCGTTGACAACGATCACATGTAAGGCAAAATGTCCTAGCATCCCTAAAAATGGTTGGCCAATAAAACCCACATTCTAAGACTTTAAGGGCAGTGCGTTGGGTGCCAAAATGTCCCCCACATGCGTACGAATGACAAAATGATAAAATAGATTGAAACTCATATTCATTCACACAACGGCGTACAATCTGATCGGGACAAAATTTCCAAAGGTATGGATCATCCCAAACATAAAACCTAGCATCCTTTTTAATTTTATCACGTTGATTCCTATTAAGTGTGCTAGGGGTATGTTTAGACACCAAAAAGTTCACTAAATCTGCATACCAAGGCTCACTTACTTGGATAGACATTAATTGCTCATCGGGGAAAGTTTCAGAAATTGGCAATGCTTCCTCATGCACCATTCGACTTAGGTGGTCAGCCACCACATTCTCCACGCCCTTCTTATCCCGAATCTCATTGTCAAACTCTTGTAGAAGCAACATCCATCGAATTAGTCTAGGCTTGGCCTCCTTTTTCGTGAGCAAATACTTGAGAGCTGCATGATCAGTAAAAATAATAACTTTAGTACCAAGTAAGTATGATCAGAACTTATCTAATGCAAATACCACAGCAAGTAATTCTTTTTCAGTGGTTGAGTAATTTAATTGAGCATCATTTAGTGTCCGAGATGCATAATAAATAACATGAGGTTGTTTGTTCTTTCGCTGCCCCAAAACAGCACCAATCGCATAGTCCGAAGCATCGCACATCAACTCGAATGGAAGGCTCCAATCTGGAGGTGTGATAATGGGAGCCGAAGTAAGAGCTTCCTTTAAGTGCTTGAATGCCGTGGAGCATGCATCATCAAACTCGAAAACCACCTCTTTTTGAAGCAATCGGCATAGTGGTTGTGCAATCTTGGAGAAATCCTTTATGAAACGCCTATAAAAACCTGCGTGACCAAGAAACGAACGAACCTCTCTAACCGAAGTTGGAGAGGGTAAGTGACGAACAAGGTCTACCTTAGATTTATCCACTTCAATGCCTTTTTCAGAAATAATATGTCCTAGAACAATACCTTGCTTAACCATGAAGTGACATTTTTCCCAATTAAGCACAAGATTCATTTCAACACAACGTTTCAAAATTAAGGTCAGATTATTCAAGCAATGATCGAATGAATTACTAAACACGCTAAAATCATCCATGAATATCTCAATAATCTTCTCCACATAATCAGAAAATATACTCACCATGCATCGTTGAAATGTCGCAGGGGCATTGCACAAACCAAATGGCATGCGCCTATATGCAAAGGTGCCAAAGGGGCACGTGAAGGTTGTCTTTTCTTGGTCCTCCGGAGCTATCACAATTTGGTTATATCCAGAATATCCATCAAGAAAGCAATAAAATTTATAACCGGCTAACTTTTCTAACATTTGGTCTAGGAATGGCAATGGAAAGTGATCCTTCCTTGTCATGGCATTTAACTTCCTGTAATCAATACAAACACGCCAACCGGTCACAACACGAGTGGGTACAAGCTCTTGTTCTTCATTCTTCACCACCTTGACTCCGGACTTCTTTGGAACAACCTGCACGGGTGACACCCAACGACTATCAGAAATAGGATATATAACACCACAATCAAGCAATTTTATAACCTCCTTTTTTACTACTTTCAACATGGGTGGATTAAGGCGACGTTGAGCCTCCCGAGATGGCTTGGCTCCCTCCTCCAAAAGGATGCGATGCATGCACGTGGTGGGACTAATGCCTTTGATATCTGCCAAGGTCTATCCAATGGCAGATTTGTGCTCCTTTAACACCCTTATCAACTTGTCTTCTTCTTGGGCCGTGAGTGAGCTAGATATGATGACGGGTAGTGTCTGATCTTCTCCCAAGAAAACATACTTCAAGTGACTAGGTAATGGCTTTAACTCAAGTGTAGGTGGCTGCACAATGGATGGAAGTAACTTGTTAGCCAAAACCGAATCTAAAATTGAGAGTGGAGACTTACCAGATTGTGAGGGCAATGACTCGAGGGCCGCGACCATTTCAAACACTTCACCACAAGGGGACACGGCAATATGGTCAGATTCCATGCCGTGGGTTGCGAGAATTCCCCCACACTTATTTCTTGCTCCTATGCCGTGCACTAAGGCTATTTCAAGTGCATCGTCGTTCATTCGATCCAAATGTACCTGTGCCAAAGAATCAACAATGTCAATAGCAAAACAAGAATGGTCCTCAATTGGATATTTAATGGTTTCAGAAAGATTAAAACGAATAATGTCCCCATCAAACTCCATGTTAATGTTCCTGTAAACACGTCTATCTTTGTTCTTGCTGTTTTCATGAATGGTCGGCCTAGCAAGATTGGCAATGATGGAGCATGGCTCGAAGCCTCTATTTTTAAGACATAAAAATCTGCAGGAAAGATAAGATGATTGACCTGCACTAAAACATCCTCAAGGACTCCCTTGGGATAAGCGTTAAAACGATCGGCCAATTGGATTATAACGCCATCTTGTTTTAACTCACCAAGGTTCATTGATGCATAAATGGAATATGGCATAACATTAATAGAAGCACCTAAATCTAACATGCATTGTTCAAATCTAGTGTTTCCAATTATGCATGGGATAGTAAAACTCCCTAGATCCTTACACTTTTGAGGTAACTTTCGTTGCAAAACCGCGGATACATTTTCACTTACTTTCACAACTTCTTTGTTTGAAATTCTTTTCCTAGTTGTGCATAACTCTTTTAAAAACTTTGCATACCTGGGCACTTGCTTAATAGCATCAAGTAAAGGAATGTTTACTTGGACTTTTCGAAAGGTATCCAAAATGTCCTTTTCGCTTTCTTCCTTCTTCGATTGTGCAAATCTGCGAGGGAAAGGAACATTGGGCATATTAGTGTTCGAAATCACAACATTTGGGACAATCTTACCTGAGGTGGACGGAGGAGAGGTCTTAGATGGCTGCGACATGGATGGTGCTACCCTTGCCGTGGGGTAAGCTTGCTCCTCTTCTTCGATTTGTATCTTTTCATCTTCCTTGTTTCTCACTTTTTTTCCACTTCTTAGTGTGATAGGTTTTGTAGATTCGAAACCACCCTTGGGATTGACCACCGTAGTGCTTGGTAACTTACCATTTTCACGGAATTGTCCCAAAAATTCGGCCATTTGGCCCATTTGCTTCTTTAGCTCATTAACCTCTTTTGCTTGGTTCTGCATTCCCTGCGCCATTGTGGTTAGTAACTGATATGTTTTATCATCATTCATAGACGTACCTGGGTTGGTTTGGGATGATTGTGCTTAAGGAGGTGGTTGTGGTGCCATTGGCCTTGGAAAGAAACCCGGGGGTTGTCGGAATCCACTTTGTTGGGCATATTGTGGTGCATCTCTCCATCTGAAATTGGGGTGGTCACGCCATCCCTGATTTTATGTATTGGAGAAAGGATCACCCCTTGGTTGGTTTTGATTCCCATAACCCACAGCATTGGCAGATTCCCACCCTTCATTCTCAATTAATTGGCATTGATCAGATTGGTGTCCTTGAATGGAGCATACACCACAGATTGTAGTTCCTTGCATTTTGGGGCCTTCAACAAACTGCAATAACATAGACGTAAGGTTAGCCATTTGGGATTGTAACTCAGAAATAGAACTTACCTCATTGACATGATGTGGCCGTGGGGTATCTCTTTGCCCAACACCTTCATATTGTTGTGCATTGAGTGCTCGATTAGCAATGAGAGTTTTGGCATCCCTAGGTGTCTTGTCCACTAGAGCTATTCCCGCGGATGCATCCAACATTTGCCGCTCAAGTGGTAAAAGACCTTCGTAAAAATATTGAAGAAGTAGCTCTTCCTTCATTTGGTGATGTGGACATGAAGCAACAAGAGTTTTAAAACGTTCATAATAAGTTGGAAAAGATTCACCTTGGCTTTGCTGAATTCCACTAATCTTCTTGCGAAGAAGAATGACTCGTGATGTCGGAAAGAACTTCTCTAAGAAGGCTCGCTTCATACTTTCCCATGATGTGACGATTCCGGGAGCCAACTCATACAACCAATCCTTGGCCTTCTCCAACAAAGAAAAGGGAAACGCCTTCATCTTTAATATGTTGTTGTCCACGTTCACCGGTGTCATACTTGAGCATAATACTTCGAACTCCTTTAAATGCTTATTGGGGTCCTCCATTGATAACCCATGGAACTTGGGTATATGATGTAGCAAACTTGACTTCAACTCAAATTCATCGGTCTTCTCAGGGGCTGCCCTAGGGTATTGGATGCAAAGAAAGGCTGCATTGGCCAAACTCGAGGCAGAAAGCTCCTTGATGGTTCGATTATCTGCTGCCATGGTTGGTACTTCCTCTTCAAACCTTGTGTGGCCTCCTCTTCAACCTCAACTTCTTGCTCTTCTAATTCAGGTTCGGGACTATGAGGATTAGAATCTTGAAATTTCTTTTTCCTTCTCAAAGTCCTATCAAAATCACTATCAAAGTCGAAGATATGCTCACGAACAGGTTGTGAGCTACGGGTCATAAACTAGTACCTGCACACAAGAGCAAACAAAGTTAGTAACCAACTTAATAGACTCGGCACAAGTAAGGAAATAAGGTGCCTATACACGGCACAAAAATAAAACACACACACGGTGCAAAATTTAAAAACAAAACAGAAAACTGAACAATTTAAACAAGACTCAAGACAAGGGATTAGCAACTTTGCTAATCCCCGGCAACGGCACCAAAATTTGATGTAAAAATTATGTTGACACACAAATTAAACCCTATTTGTGACAATTGTAGTATTGATGTAAGTAAGGATCGTTCTAACCGGGGATTAACTAGGGGTGCTAATCTAATATAAATTGATTTAAAAACACAAAAACTAAACTTAAAGACTCTAACAAGACTACTATGACTCAAAACAGATTTGAAACACTCAAAACTGCCTAAAACAATCAAATTGACTCAAAAAGAAACTAGAACTTGATTTGGACGAATTTGAAAGTGTTTATGACTCCAAATGCTTAAAAACACAAAATAAAACAGAATTGAATGACTAAGACTCAACAAAATATGGGGGGATTATGTTTGGATGAATTTAAATTAAATGGGCAGATTGTAAAGAAAACAAATTGTAGACAAAATTGTGATGAATTAATGGATGATGGAATAGCTAAGGGGTTCTCCTCCACACATGAAATATATGCAACGTAAATCAATTTCCAGTTATCAATTTAATAAGTTATGAACCTCGACACTCCAAGTTAATTAGGTCCGCTTAAATTAACCTTCAGATTTCCCTAGAATCATTGAATTGGATGAATATGCATGGCAAACAAATTATTCCTAACAAGTTCTTTATATGAACAGCATGATAAAGACACAAGTTAGAATCATTATGTTCTTTGGAAATAATAAACATCGACAAGGCATTTGTAACTATGAAAAGCATGATACTCTTGCCAGGAATCTACTTAACATGATCGTGACTAGCGACCTTCACTACTTGCGAATATAAATTCATAACGATTAGGTGAAACAAACTTATATCCTAGCACCAAATTCAAGCATGCAAATTAAGCGTGCACTCTCAATCAACATACAAGAATAAGTTCTAAATCAAACGGTTAAGTAAATTGTATTCACGACTTATGCAACGATAACTGGAAGTAATCAACTTATTTCACATATATAATCATGGTTTTTGATAAGAGCATATTTATGCGCCTTAGTTAGCTAGTTCTTATGCATTTATGTTGTGTTTTCTTAGTTAAGTTAGTCTTTTAAGCTATTTTCATGTGTTTTCAGGTTTTAAGGATAAAGTAAGCAAAAAGATGCAAATTGGAGCATTTTGGAGCAAAATTGAGCTAGAATGGAGCTCATGCATGTGGAGCACAAAGAATGGACGAATTTGAAGGATTGAAGAAGCTAGGAATGCGTTTCAAAGTTGAAGAATTGAAGATGCAAAGTTTCCTAATTGAAGTAGGAAAGTGCTTAATTGAAGATGAAATCCTAGTCAACAAAGGATTCCTAGTTGAAGAATGATTCCTAAGTGAAGTTGGATTTCTAGAAGATTGAAGTTTCCTACTCAAACAAGGTTTCCTACTTGAAGAAGGGAGGTTAAAGCCAAAGAATCAGCTCAAGTGAAGAAACCTTATCCAAAACATTATCCATAACCTTATCCTATCCTATCTTATCCTAATCCTCATTTACCTATAATTCAGCTACAAAAGGGATTTCTTTTCCTATTTGGAGACTTAAAACCTGATTTCTAGAAGGCCTTATCCCTTGTCCTACAAAAGTGACGCCCCAAATCTTTCTAGAACTTCTAGAAACCTGATTATTCCTTTCCCCCTTGGTTTCTAAAAGCCTTAGCCTTTTCCTTCAAGGATTGATCACTCATATATTTCATGCATTTATACCATCCATTTCTAAAGTTTTTGTGATGTTTTTATGTTAAAATTGTAGCAATTTACCTTACCTTGTGTTAATGTACAGTTAAATTTGTTTTAGGATTAATTTCAAACAAAATGGACTGACAAAGAAAATAAAAGACAAGAGAGAAGAAATAATGGATTGATGCATGAATAATTAAAGGAAAAGAAGAATAATAAAAAGGGAGAGAGAAGTGCTGGACGACAAGAATAACAGAAAAGAAATAATAAGAAAGAGCAGTGGAGGGCAAGCTGGCAGAAACAAAACAAAAGAAAATAAAAGGCAGAGAAAATGGAAGGCAAAAGACGTAAAAGAAATAAAATAAGAGAATAGTGGGAAGGAAGTGGGTACACACTGACAAAGAAAATAAAAGAAGAAGAGACTGACAGCAAGCGGAAGAAAAAGGGCAGAGAGAGAGGCAGAGACACGGGAAGCTGCCCAAGGCAGCGCAGAAAAGGAGGGCACAGGGCAGTGTGCGGAAAAATAGAAAAAGGCAGAACAGAAGAAGGGCAGAGTGGGAAGAGGGAGCAGAGGCGCAGCAGGGCGCAGAGAGAGAGGAGAGACTGACACGGCAGAAGAAGGAGAGAGGCAGTGCACTGTGCAGAGAAAGAAAAACCAGAAAAAAAAAGAGGCAGGGGGGAGACTGACGAAGGAAAGAAGAAGAAGCTTCACTCTATTTTTCTTGGTTTTATCTTCTCAAACTCATGTTTTACTTTTGGTTTAATTTGTTAATAATGTGTAACTAAATTTATTTTGGCTAGAGGTTAATTCAAAGCCATGAATATATTTGTAATATGAATTGATTACCTTCAGTTGTGATTTCTGAGTTGTGATTTAATTTGCTTAACTGCTTGATTGATAACTAATTTGTGTATGTTGGTTGAGAGTGCACGCTTAATTTTCATGCATGAATTTGATGCTAGAATATAAATGAATTTCACCTAATCGTTATGAATTTATATTCACAAGTAGTGAAGGTTGTTATCCACAATCGTGTTAAGTGAATTCTAGGCTGGATTAACATGCGTATTCCATAGTTATGAATGCCTAGTCAATGTTTATGATTTCCGTTGAACTTAATGATCTTTGTTGAATGTCTCTATCATGCGTATCCCATAGTTAGGGACTTTGATGAGGAATAATTTGGTTGTAATGCGTATTCCATTCAATCCAATGAATCTAGGGAAATCTAAGAGTTAATTTAAGCGGACCTAATTAACTTGGAACATTGTCATTCACAATTTATTGAAAGAACAACTGAAAATCAATTTAGGTTGCATATGTGTCATGTGTGGAGAAGAACCCTCTAGCTAGTCCGTCACCTATCCTTTCACCTTAATTTCATGCTTTTGTCAATTCTGTAATTTATTTAAGTTTAATTTACTTCTTGTCAAAACCAAACCCCCCCATTATTAAATTATATTATTTAGTTAGTTTTCATTGTTGTTAGTCTTTTAATTCAATTTCTGTCCATTTCAGTTCCTAGTGTCTAATTTGATTGTTTTCATTATTTTGAGTCATTCTAAGTGTGTTTCGAGTTATTAGAGTTTTTAGCCTAGTTTTGTGTCCTTGAGTCTTATTTAATATTTTTAATAGATTAGCAATCCCTCCTAATCCCCGGCCTAGAACGATACCCTACTTACATCTATACTACAATTGTCAAAAAGAGGGTTTAATTTGTGTGTCAAGTAATTCTCACATCAAGGATTGTGTGTTATTATCCTATACAAATTAGGCCTTTAAATCCTTTTCCTTTGCTACATAGGGGCTGCGAATTTCAGCCTATAAATACCATCCTTTGCTGCACCATTTAGTCACCACCCTCTACCATATTTTCACTACACCATTCACCCAAACATCCCTCTTGTGCCGTGAGTTTGCAAAGGAGAAGGAATGAGACTCTTGGAGCCGTGCATGCCATTCAAGGAACTTGGATTGTTGGAGCGTTTCTAGGTGTTTTCTATCTTTATGTCAATGTTTAAATTTATTTATCTTTGTTTATTTGCAAACATGAGGAACTAATTTCTTTATAGTTAGAGGGGAATTCAAAGCCATGATCATATGTTTTATATGACTTGATTTCCTCCAGTTATGATTTCATAAATCGTGAATGTGGTTTACTTATCTATTTGATTGATAACATGTTTATGTATGTTGATTGAGGGTCGACACTTAGTTTGCATGCATGAATTTGATGCTAGAGTATAAGGGAATTTCACCTAATCGTTATTAACTTATATTCATAAGTAGTAAAAGTCGCTAGTCACGATTGTGTTAAGTAAATCCTTGGCAAGAGTAACATGCGTATTCCATAGTTATGAATGTCTCGTCAATGCTTATGATTTCCATTGAACTTAATGATCTTTGATATGTGTCTCTATCATGCGTATTCCATAGTTAGGGTCCTAGATAATAATAATTTGGTTGTAATGCGTATTCCATTCAATTCAATGAATCTAGGGAAATCTGAGAATTAATTGGTGCAATCTAGTTAATTTGGGGCATTGTCATTCATAGTTTGTTGAAAGAGTAACTGGAAATCGAGTCGTATGCATATGTTTCATGTGTGGAGAAGGAACCCTCTAACTAGCCTTTCACCATTCTATTTCATCAATTTCGTGAGTCTTTAAGTTTGTTTACAAAGTTTATGTTTTAAAAGTTCAATTTCGTCAAAACCAAACCCCTTGCTTTTAAGTCTTGTTTTTAGAGTCAAAACCTGTTTTCTTTTGGTCTTTTGAGTCTTTTAAGTTCTATTTTCGTCCAAATCACTTATTAGGTCTAGAATTGAGTCTTTTTTATTGTTTCTTGCTGTTTTGAGTGTTTTGAGTTAGTTTTGAGTCTATAGAGTCTACTTTAGTGTTTTTGAGTCTTATTTGTGTTGATTAGCATCCCTAGTTAATCCCCGGTCTAGAACGATCCCTACTTGCTTAAATACTACAATTGTCATCAATAGGGTTTAATTTGTGTGTCAACTTAATTTTCACATCAGTTTTGAATACACCCTTAGCCAAAACAAATTTAGCCAATCATACTTAAAGCAAAACAAAGATTACATGAATTAGACATTGAAATATAAGATAGAATACACCTAAAATTGTTCAACAACTCAGAATGAAGAGCCAAACAATTGAGTGAATCTGTCCCTTTTCCTTGCTTGCGGCAGATTGGGGTTTGGTGGTTTCTGGGCTGTTTCGATGATGAAGAATGGATTTGGGGGGGGGGTGTAGAAGCACGGCAAGGGGTGTAGGGTGAGTGTGGAAGAGTGTTTGATGGTTGGAGGGTGGTGGAGAACTCGGCAAAGAGGGTGGAAGAAGGTGGAGCGGCTGTTGTATTTTCTGGGTGCTAGAATGGTGTTTTTAGGGTGTTTTGCTGTCTAGGTTGTGTATGGACGAATTTCTGTGATGGATCATGAATGGCTGCCTAGGTTATGTGTCTATTTAAAAGGGAATTCAGGAATTAAAACCCTAGGTTAATTAGGTAAACAAAATTTAAGTCAAAAGCTTCTAGAAATAAGGAAACAAATCAGAAAACTAAGGGAGAATAGGCTAGAGGATTTGGCATTAACTTAAAATAGATTAGGCAAGTGTTTCAATGCAATGAATCAGGATGTAACTCTCTTCCTTGCACGGCAAGGTAGAGGAATGGGCAAGGTGATATGCGGCTGTGATGTAGGAAAGGTTTAGTGTCCTAAAAAGAAAGGGAAAGGGAACTTACGGCAAGGAAAGGGAAGGAAAGGGTATGTGAGGTGCGGCACTACCTTGAATGGTGCAAGGAATCTTTGTTTTATGTCCTAAAGTGCATATGAGGTTCTCAAAGTGGCTGGAACATAAGTGCTTTTAGGATTAGGAAAGGTTAAACCAAAATAGGAAACCTTGGCTTAACTTTCCTACTTCAATTAGGAATCCTTATTGGATTAGGAATCTTCATTCTTCTAGGAATCCTCATGTGATTAGGACTCCATCTTCAATTAGGAATCCTTATTTCTTCAAGTCTTCAATTCACCCATTCCTTTTGCTCCAAAAGCTCCAAATTACTTCATTTTGCACACTTTGGCCTAAGAATCTGAAAACACACAAAAGTGACTTTAAACACTAAAATAACTAAAGAAACACAACGTAAAAGCACGAGAACAAGCCAATTAAGTCGCATAAATATGCTCCTATCGATTCTCCGCATTCTCTACAACCATCACTCCAGATTTCTTGGGCACACATTGGATAGGTGAAACCCAACGGCTATCAGAGATGGGATAAATCACACCACAATCAAGGAGCTTGATTATCTCCTTTTTCACAACTTCCATCATCGGAAGGTTAAGACGGCGTTGAGCCTCTCTAGTTGGTTTGGCCCCCTCCTCAAGAAATATGTGATGCATACATGTTGTAGGACTTATACCTTTGATATCGGCCAAGGTCCATCTTAGGGTAGATTTGAACTCCTTCAACACAGGCACTAATTTCTCCTCCTCTTGTGCCTTGAGGGATGAGGAGATGATGGCAGGTAAGGTCTCGTTTTCTGATAGGAGCATATTTATGCGCCTTAGTTTAGCTTGTTCTTATGCATTTGTAGTGTTTTTCCTTAGTAAAGTAGTCTTTTAACCTAGTTTTATGTGTTTTCAGGTTCTAAGGGAAAAATATGAAAAATGATGCATTTTGGAGCCTTTTGGAGCAAAGTTGAGCTTGGAATGGAAGTCATATGCTTGGAGCCAAGAGGATGGACGAAATTGAAGATTTGAAGATGATGTTTCCTACTTGAACAAGGTTTCCTAGTCGAAGTAGGAAAGCGCCTAAGTGAAGATGGAATCCTAGTTGAATTAGGATTCCTAGTCAAAATGGGTTTCCTAGTTGAATTAGGATTCCTTGAAGATGAAGTTTCCTACTCAAACAAGGTTTCCTACTCGAAGTAGGAAAGTTGAATCCAAATGGCATCAAGTTTCAGCAACAAAGAAGATTTCCAAGTCCAAGAAGGAAAGGTTTCCAAGATGAAGTAGGAGAAGAATTCCAAGTCAAGGGAGGATTGAGACATGTTTTCCTAATGCTAGAAGGACTCCTAGGTGTTGTAGGACACAAATAAGAAGTTCTAGAAGAATTCCCATCCTTGCCGTGAGTTTCTACATTTCCTATCAGTTTTGGGGCTTTCTAGAAGCCCTATCCCTAATCCCTACATTGGTGCCGCACCCTAGCTTCTAGATGCCCT
This sequence comes from Malus domestica, assembly GCF_042453785.1. Lineage (NCBI taxonomy): Eukaryota > Viridiplantae > Streptophyta > Magnoliopsida > Rosales > Rosaceae > Malus > Malus domestica. The sequence continues at coordinate 22,381,342 of NC_091671.1, read as the reverse complement.
AGTTCCTTGCCTTGCAAGGCATTCTAGAAGGCCTATCCATGTCCCATAAATCCTGCCGCACCCCTTCTCCTTATCCCTGAGGATTTCTGATTGTTTAGACCTATTTCCTTGTGGATTTGGGTTATCCAAGTCCATATCTGATTACCCTAGGGTTTAAGTGCCTATATATATTCCTATTAACCCCTAAATCAGATCACCACTCACCACAATTCACAATTCATTCCAGAAATTCGTCCAACCCTCTCCTCACTCTTGCCGCACCCACCAAACACCATTCCCCCTAGTTCTAAGTCTTGCCGCACCATCCCCATCCCCTAAACACTACTACATCCATCCATAACCATGTATCCATACACCTAAGGTCCTAAACCTGTCCCTAGACCCTTTGCCGCACCAAGGAGGAGGAGAAGGAAGCTCGGAAGTTCATGCCATTCAAGTTCGCGTCGCTGGAATTTCTAGGTGTTTCTTTTCCTTTGATTTCAATGTTTAAATTCAATTCTCTTTGTTTTGTGCATATGAGGAACTAAACCCTCCCTTGGCTAGGGGGGATTCGAAATACATGTTTATGCTTGCGATATGATTTGATTACTTCTAATTGCTTTTCATAAGTTGTGAATTCAATTTACTTATCTATGTGAATTACATTGATTTGTGTGTGTTGGTTGAGAGTGCACGCTTAATTATCATGCATAAATTGAATGCTAGGATATAAGGAAATTTCACCTAATCGTTATGGACTTATATTCACAAGTAGTAAAGGTTGATGATCTCAATCGCGTTAAGTAAATTCTTGGCATAAGTTTCATGCAATCATAGTAACAAGTGCTTCGTCAATGCTTATGGTTTTCATAGAACTTAATGATTCTTGCTTGTATCTCTATTATGCAATCATGTAGGGGACTTGTGGGGAATGTTTTGGGTTGTCGTATGCAATCATCCAATTCAATAACGTTAGGAAAATCTGAAGGTTAATTTAAGCGGAACTAATTAACTTGGGGCATTGAGAATTCATGGTTTATTGAAAAGCAATTGGAAATCGTTTTGTATGCAAGTGTAACATGTGTGGAGATGAACCCCTTAGCTAGCCTTCCATTCACCCATTTAAATCAAATTCGTTTTTACAATCTGTTCTAATTTACATAGTTTGTTTTGTTTTAAATTCGTCCAAAACCAATCCCCCTTTGTTTTAAAGTGTCAAATTAGTTAGTAAGTGTTTTACTTTGTGTTTTTAAGTGTTTTGATTCAAGTTAAAACCCAAATTCGTCAAATTTGGTGTTGAGTGTCCAAAACTGCCCAGATTGTGTTTTTAAGGCAGTTTTGAGTGTTTTGGTGCTGTTTTGAGTCTTTTGGTTTGTTTTGGTGTTTTAAAGTTTAGTTTTGCATTCTTTGAGTCTATTTTAGTGTTTTAAACTTGTTTTTACGTATTTGAGTCAATTCCAATTGATTTTGCAATCCCTCCTAATCCCCGGTCTAGAACGATCCCTACTTACATACATTGCTATAATTGATAAAAAGAGGGTTAATTTGTGTGTCAACATAATTTTCACATCATTTTCCCCCAAGAAAATGTACTTCAAATGGCTTGGTAGGGGTTTGAGATCAAGGGTGGGTGCCTGAACAATGGATGGAAGCAACTTGTTAGGTAAGGACTCAAGGGCAGCAACCAACTCAATAATTTCCTCACTATGAGGCACGGCATGGCCTGGTTCATGTATGTCGTGGGTTACACTAGAATCTGCCCCCTTGGTTTTGAATTCCATGCCTCTTGTAATGACTTTTTCAAGCGCATCGTCATTCAAATCTTCGAGATATCCCTGCGCCAAAGAGTCAATTATGTCAATAGAGAAACATGAATGGTCCTCACTAGGGTAATTAATGGAATCAGAAAGATTAAAATTAACAACTTCCCCATCAAATTCCATGGACAAAGTTCCACTATACACGTCAATCTTCGTCCGGGCCATTTTCATGAATGGCCTTCCAAGAAGGATGGGCAGCGAAGGAGCATGGTCCGATTCATCCATTTCAAGGACATAGAAATCCGCTGGGAAGACTAAATGATTAACCTGCACAAGAACATCTTCCAAAACTCCCTTTGGATAGGCGTTAAATCTATCGGCCAATTGTATTATTACACCATCATTTTTCAACACTCCTAAATTCATAGATGCATAAATTGAGTATGGCATAACATTTATAGAGGCACCTAAATCTAGCATGGCAGATTCGAAGCGAGTGTTACCAATGACACAAGGAATTGTAAAACTACCCGGATCTTTGCATTTGGGGGGTAGCTTGCGTTGCAAGATGGCGGAGACATTTTCACCTACCTTTACAACCTCCTTGGTCGAAATCCTCTTCCTAGTGGTGCACAACTCCTTTAGAAACTTGGCGTATCTCGGAACTTGCTTGATTGCATCCAAAAGGGGTATGTTCACTTGAACTTTCCTGTGTCTCAAAGATGCCATTTTCAGCTTCCTCCTTCTTTGTTTGCATAAACCTACTAGGAAAAGGAACATTCGAAGGAAAACATTAGTAGGAACTGAATTTGACACATTCTTACCTGTATTGGACAGATTGGACAACTTTGGGGTGCTAGAAGCTTGCGGCAAAGGTGGAACCACCTTTGCCGTGGGCTGTCCTTCTTCCTCCTCTTCAATTGTCAGTTTTTCATCCTCTTTGTGACCTGATTTTGATGGTATAGGACCTGCCCCAACTTCTTTTCCACTTCTCAACAATATGGCTTTTGCACTTTCGAACCCTTCGGATTTGGAATGGAAGAACTAGGAAGTTGGCCTTGGTCTCGAAACTTCCCTACAAAGTCTGTAATCTGCCCAATTTGTTTCTCCAAGTGATCCACCCTTTTGTTTTGGTTTTGCATTGCTTGGGTGTGATCGTCTTGCCCCTGAGATAACTTGGTTAGTATCTTAAGAAGTGCATCATTATCTAGAGACGTACCTGAAGCATTTGGGGCAGATTGTGGTTGGACTTGAGGGGGTGCGTATGGTTTGGTGTAAAAACCCGGGGGTTGTTGCCTAAAGCCTCCTTGTGGTTAGGATTGTTGTGGCTCCCTCCACTTGAAGTTTGGATGGTCTCTCCACCCCGGATTATACGTGTTGGAGTATGGATCATGTCTTGGCTAATTTTGGCTTTGAAATCCAATGGCATTCGCGCTCTCCCATCCACCATTCTCAATGAGTTGAGGACACTTTTCGAAGGCATGTCCTTGGATAGAACATACACCACACACCATTGGTCCTTGAATCTTCATTCCCTCGGCCATCTGAGAAACAATAGAAGTAAGATTAGCTAACTGAGATTGAATATGGGATGTGGAACTTACCTCATGCACTTGTTGCCGTGGGGGTCCTCTTTGGCCTACGCCTTCGTATTGTTGAGCGTTCAACGCTCGATTAGCAATCAAGATTTTTGCAGCCACGGGCGTTTTGTCCACCAATGCTCCACCCGCCGAAGCATCGAGCATTTGACGTTCAAGTGGTAGGAGCCCCACGTAAAAGTATTGGAGAAGTAGTTCCTCCTTCATCTGATGCTATGGACAAGAAGCAACAAGTGATTTAAAACGTTCATAATAGGTGGGAAAAGACTCACCTTCCTCTTGCTAAATACCGCTTATCTTTTTATGAAGAAGGATGATTCGAGAAGTTGGGAAGAACTTCTCCAAAAATGCCCTCTTCATACTCTCCCAAGACGTAACTGTTCCGGGAGCCAATTCGTATAACCAATCCTTGGCTTTGTCCATAAAAGAGAATGGAAAAGCCTTCATCTTCAAAATACTTCCGTCAACGTTAACCGGAGTCATGCTTGAGCAAACCACCTCAAACTCTTTCAAATGCTTGTTAGGGTCCTCCATGGACAGCCCATGGAACTTTGGAATGTGGTGGAGCAAACTTGACTTTAACTCGAACTCTTCGGTTTTACCTTGAGCAGCCATGGGATATTGGATACACAAGGGTGTGGCGTTATCCAATCCCGAGGCGGAAAGCTCCTTGAGTGTACGGTTGTCCATGGCCATGCCTTGCTCTTCTTCACCCACTTGTGACGTGGGATCCTCCTCCTCTTCTAGAACTTGTTCTTCAAGGTCAGGTTCCGGGCTAGGTGGGTTAGACTCTTGTTGGTTCCTCCTTCTTCTCAAAGTTCTCTCGAAATCGTCGTCGAAGTCCAAAATATGCTCACGAACAGGTTGGGAACTTCGAGTCATGCACTAGTACCTAAAAACAAAGAAACAAAACAAGTTAGCAATCTGCAATAGAAAACAAACGAAAATAAATAATGAACAAATTAACCCTCTTGTTGACAATTGTAGTATGGATAAGTAGGGATCGTTCTTAAACCGGGGATTAGGAGGGATTGCTAAAACACTCTAAACTGACTCAAATCTGTAAAACAAAGTTTAAAATACTAAACTAGACTCAAAGAATGCAAAACTAAACTCTAAAACACTAAAACAAACCAAAAGACTCAAAACAGCAAACAAACACTCAAAACTGCCTAAAAACCACTTTCTGGGCAGTTTTGGGACTCTAACACAACTTGGACGAATTTTGATTTTCTAATGACCCAAAACACCTAAAAACATATTCTAAGACAAGTTCTAGTTAATATGACTCAAAGAAATAAGGTGGGGTTGATTTTGGACGAAATTAATTAAATTAAGACAAGAACAATGAAAACAGATTCTTAGACAAAATTAGGTGATTTGATGAGATATGAGATAACTAGGGGGATCTTCTCCACACATGAAACACTTGCATTCAAATTGATTTCCAATTGCTTCTTTCAATAAACTATGAATCTCAATGCCCTAGGTTAACTGTGATAGCACTTTTTTAACCTTCAAGTTTTCCTAAAGTTAGTGAATTGGATGGGAATGCACATGCAACAACTCAAAACATTCTCTAAAAGTCCCTTACGTGAAAAGCACAATAAAGGTACAATCAAAGATCATTAAGCTTCATGAAAACTATAAGCATTGACGAGGCAATTGTTACTATGAAAAGCATGAAACGTTTGCCAAGAATTCACTTAACACGATCGTTTATAAGCGACCTCCACTACTTGCAAACATAAGGTTGTAACTATTAGGTGAAACTTCCTTATGTTTTAGCTTCAAATTCCTGCATGAAAACTAAGTTGGCCACCTTAATTAACACACAAAAATAAGTCATCAATCAAACGGTTAAGCAAATTGCATTCACAATTCATGAAATAACAATTAGACGTAATCAATTCATCTTGCAAGCATAATCATGGTATCGAATAACCCCCTAGCCAAAAAGGCTTAGTTCCTCATGTTCACAAAACAAAGGAAAACAGATTTATACATTGTAAATATAAGAAAGAGAACACCTAAATATTCCAACGATTCGATGTTGAACAGCTAGAATCTTCAAGTACTTCTTCTTCCTCTCCTTTGCTGCGGCACAGGGACTTTGGGCAGGTTTTTGGGTTATTAAATGGTGAAGAATGGATGGGGGACGTATGGAAGTGTTTAGGGTTGATGGGTGATGCGGCTAGGGGTGATTTGTGGCAGAAATTTGGGTGAATGGTGGTAGAATTGTGCGGCTGAAGATGGAGATTGGTTTCTGGCGTGAATGGTGAGTCTATGGATGATTTGTGGCTGCACAAGGATGTTTATTTAAAGGGGATTTCAGGAATTCAAACCCTAGGTTAATTAGGTAATCAGAAATTAAGTCTAAGGCTTCTAGAAATAGGAAACAAAATCAGAAAATTAAAGGAAAGGGCAAGGGATATGCGGCACAGCCTTAAAACACATTCCTAATGTGTTTTAATGCATAAAATCAGGAAACAACCCTCTCCCTTGCACGGCAAGGAAGAGGAAATGTCAAGGGGGTGCGGCAAGGGTTCATAATGTGCAAGGGATGTGTATTTGATGTCCTAGAATGCTTAGGATGCCTTCAAAGTTGATAAAACTTAGGAACATTTAGGAAAGGTCAAACCAAAGTAGGAAACCTTGGCTTAACTTTCCTATTTCAAGTAGGAATCCTTCTTGGAGTAGGAATCCTTGGTTGATTAGGAATCCTAATTTCCTTCAAGTCTTCAATTCATCCATTCCTTTTGCTTCAAGCATGTGATCACCGTTCCAAGCTCAATTTTGCTTCAAAAGGCTCCAAAATGCATCTTCTTGCATCCATTGACCTTAAAACCTAAAAACACACAAAAGTGACTTTAAACACTAAAACAACTAAAGAAACACAACGTAAAAGCATGAGAATAAGCCAATTAAGTCACATAAAGGTCAAATGCTTAGTTGGTGTCTAAAGTACACTATTTGGAGTGTGTTTGCATTGTTTTAACCATTCGTGGGATAAACCGAGCGTGCGTTGGATACGCTGTGGAACTTAAGCAAATAAACACATGTAATACGTTAATAAGGCGTTAAGAATGAGTTATCAAAAGGTCAAATTCTTATTTGGTGCTGAAAGTACACTATTTGGAGTGTATTTCCACTATTTTAAGCATTCGTGGTATAAAACGAGTGTACGTTTTACAGGCTTTGGAACTTAAGCAACTAAACACGTAAACTACGCTCATAAGACGTTAAGAATGAGTTCTCAAAACATCAAATGCTTATTTGGTGTCAAAAGTACATTATTTGGAGTGTATTTGCGCTGTTTTAAGCATTCGTGGTATAAAACAAGCGTGCGTTGGACACGCTTTGCAACTTAAGCAAATAAACACATATAATACGTTAATAAGACTTTAAGAATGAGTTATCAAAAGGTCAAATGCTTATTTGGTATCAAAAGTACATTATTTGGAGTGTATTTGCACTATTTTAAACATTCGTGCGATAAAACGAGCGTGCGTTGGATACGCTTTGGAACTTAAGCAAATAAACACATATAATACGTTAATAAGACGTTAAGAATGAGATCTCAACAGCTCAAATGCTTATTTGGTGTCTAAATTACACTATTTGGAGTGTGTTTCCATTGTTTTAAGCATTCGTGGGATAAAACGAGAGTACGTTGGATACGCTGTGGAACTTAAACAAATAAACACATATAATACGTTAATAAGGCGTTAAGAATGAGTTATCAAAATGTCAAATTCTTATTTGGTGTTGAAAGTACACTATTTGGAGTGTATTTGCACTGTTTCAAGCATTCGTGATATAAAACGAGTGTACGTTTTACAGGCTTTGGAACTTAAGCAACTAAACACGTATAGTACGCTCATAAGACGTTAAGAATGAGTTCTCAAAACATAAAATGCTTAGTTGGTGTCAAAACTACATTAGTTGGAGTGTATTTGCACTGTTTTAAGCATTCGTGGTATAAATCAAGTGTCCGTTGGATACGCTTTGGAACATAAGCAAATAAACACATATAATACGTTAATAAGACGTTAAGAATGAGTTATCAAAAGGTCAAATGCTTATTTGGTATCAAAAGTACACTATTTGGATTGTATTTCCACTGTTTTAAACATTCGTGGGATAAAACGAGAGTGCGTTGGATACACTTTGGAACTTAGGCAAAGAAACACATATAATACGTTAATACGACGTTAAGAATAAGATGTCAAAAGGTCAAATGCTTATTTGGTATCAAAAGTACACTATTTGGAGTGTATTTACACTATTTTAAGCATTCATGACATAAAACGAGCGTGCGTTGGATACGCTTTGGAACTTAAGCAAATGAACACATATAATACACTAATGGGACGTTATGAAAGAGTTCTGATAAGATGAAATGCTTAGTTGGTTTCAAAAGTACACTGTTTCGAGTGTACTAGCACTGTTTTCAGAATTCATTGGATAAAACGAGCATGCGTTGGATGCGCTTCGGAACTTAAGCAAATAAACACGTATAATACATTAATAAGATGTTAAGAATGAGTTATCAAAAGGTGAAATGCTTATTTGGTATCAAAACTACACTATTTGGAGTGTATTTCCACTGTTTTAAATATTCGTGCGATAAAACGAGCGTGCGTTGGATACGCTTCGAAACTTAAGAAAATAAACACATATAATACATTAATAAGACATTAAGAATGATATCTGAAAAGGTCAAATGCTTATTTGGTATCAAAAGTACACTATTTGGAGTACATTTGCACTGTTTTAAGCATTCGTGGGATAAAACAAGCGTGCGTTGAAAACGCTTTGGAACTTAACCAAATAAACACGTATAATACGTTAATAAGACGTTAAGAATGAGATTTCAAAAGGTCAAATGCTTATTTGGTGTTAAAAGTATACTATTTGGAGTGTATTTGCGCTGTTTTAAGTATTCATGGTACAAAATGAGCATGCGTTGGATACACTATGGAACTTAAGCAAATAAACACATATAATACATTAATAAGACATTAAGAATGAGATCTCAAAAGGTCAAACGCTTATTTGGTATCAAAAGTACACTATTTGGAGTGTATTTGCACTATTTTAAGCATTCACGAGATAAAACAAGCGTGCATTGGATACGCTTTGGAACTTAAGCAAATAAACACATATACTATGCTAATGAGACATTATGAATGAGTTCTCATAAGATGAAATGCTTAATGGGTGTCGAAAGTACAATGTTTGGAGTGTACTTACACTATTTTCAGCATGCATTGGATAAAACGAGCGTGCAATGGATTCGCTTTGCAACTTAAGCAAATAAACACGTATAATACGTTAATAAGATGTTAAGAATGAGTTATCAAAAGGTCAAATGCTTATTTGGTCTCAAAAGTACACTATTTGGAGTGTATTTGCACTGTTTTAAACATACGTCGGATAAAACGAGCGTGCGTTGGATACGCTTTGGAACTTAAGCAAATAAACACATATAATACATTAATAAGACATTAAGAGTGAGATCTCAAAAGGTCAAATGCTTATTTGATATCAAAAGTACACTATTTGGGGTGTATTTGCACTGTTTTAAGCATTCGTGGGATAAAACGAGCGTGCGTTGGATACGCTTTGTAACTTAAGTAAATAAACACATATAATACGTTAATAAGACGTTAAAAATGAGATCTCAAAAGGTCAAATGCTTATTTGGTTTCTAAAGTACACTATTTGAAGTGTGTTTGCATTGTTTTAACCATTCGTGGGATAAACCGAGCATGCGTTGGATACGCTGTGGAACTTAAGCAAATAAACACATGTAATACGTTAATAAGGCGTTAAGAATGAGTTATCAAAAGGTCAAATTCTTATTTGGTGCTGACAGTACACTATTTGGAGTGTATTTCCACTGTTTTAAGCATTCGTGGTATAAAACGAGTGTACGTTTTACAGGTTTTGGAACTTAAGCAACTAAACACGTATAGTACGCTCATAAGATGTTAAGAATGAGTTCTTAAAACATCAAATGCTTATTTGGTGTCAAAAGTACATTATTTGGAGTGTATTTGCGCTGTTTTAAGCATTCGTGGTATAAAACAAGCGTGCGTTGGACACGCTTTGCAACTTAAGCAAATAAACACATATAATACGTTAATACGACTTTAAGAATGAGTTATCAAAAGGTTAAATGCTTATTTGGTATCAAAAGTACATTATTTGGAGTGTATTTGCACTGTTTTAAACATTTGTGCAATAAAACGAGCGTACGTTGGATACGCTTTGGAACTTAAGCAAATAAACACGTATAATACGTTAATAAGACGTTAAGAATGAGATCTCAAAAGCTCAAATGCTTATTTGGTGTCTAAAGTACACTATTTGGAGTGTGTTTCCACTGTTTTCAGCATTCGTGGGATAAAACGAGAGTACGTTGGATACGCTATGGAACTTAAACAAATAAACACGTATAATACGTTAGTAAGGCATTAAGAATCAGTTATCAAACCGTCAAATTCTTATTTGGTGTTGAAAGTACACTATTTGGAGTGCATTTGCAATGTTTTAAGCATTCGTGATATAAAACGAGTGTACGTTTTACAGGCTTTGGAACTTAAGCAACTAAACACATATAGTACGCTCATAAGACGTTAAGAATGAGTTCTCAAAACATAAAATGTTTATTTGGTGTCAAAACTACATTATTTGGAGTGTATTTGAACTGTTTTAAGCATTCGTGGTATAAAACAAGTTTGCGTTGGATACACTTTGGAACATCAGCAAATAAACACATATAATACGTTAATAAGACGTTAAGAATGAGTTATCAAAAGGTCAAATGCTTTTTTGGTATCGAAAGTACACTATTTGGAATGTATTTACACTATCTTAGGCATTCATGACATAAAACAAGCGTGCGTGGATACGCTTTGGAACTTAAGCAAATAAACACATATAATACACTAATGGGACATTATGAATGAGTTCTGATATGATGAAATGCTTAGTTGGTTTCAAAAGTACACTGTTTCGAGTGTACTTGCACTGTTTTCAGAATTCATTGGATAAAACGAGCGTGCGTTGGATGTGCTTTCGAACTTAAGCAAATAAACACATATAATACGTTAATAAGATGTTAAGAATGAGTTATCAAAAGCTCAAATGCTTATTTGGTATCAAAACTACACTATTTGGAGTGTATTTCCACTGTTTTAAATATTCGTGAGATAAAACGAGCATGCGTTGGATACGCTTTGAAACTTAAGAAAATAAACACATATAATATATTAATAAGACATTAAGAATGATATCTGAAAAGGTCAAATGCTTATTTGGTATCAAAAGTACACTATTTGGAGTGTATTTGCATTATTTTAAGCATTCGTGGGATAAAACAAGCGTGCGTTGGAAACGCTTTGGAACTTAAGCAAATAAACACGTATAATACGTTAATAAGACGTTAAGAATGAGATTTCAAAAGGTCAAATGCTTATTTGGTGTTAAAAGTACACTATTTGGAGTGTATTTGCGCTGTTTTAAGCATTCGTGGTATAAAACGAGCGTGCGTTGGATACACTTTGGAACTTAGGCAAAGAAACACATATAATACGTTAATACGACGTTAAGAATGAGATCTCAAATGGTCAAATGCTTATTTGGTATCAAAAGTACACTATTTGGAGTGTATTTGCACTATTTAAGCATTCATGAGATAAAACGAGCGTGCGTTGGATACACTTTGGAACTTAGGCAAAGAAACACATATAATACGTTAATATGACGTTAAGAATGAGATCTCAAAAGGTCAAATGCTTATTTGGTATCAAAAGTACACTATTTGGAGTGTATTTGCACTATTTTAAGCATTCATGAGATAAAACGAGCGTGCGTTGGATACGCTTTGGAACTTAAGCAAATAAACACATATAATACACTAATGGGACGCTATTAATGAGTTCTGATAAGATGAAATGCTTAGTTGGTTTCAAAAGTACAGTATTTGGGGTGTATTTGCACTGTTTTAAACATTCGTGGCATAAAACGAGCGTGCGTTGGATACGCTTTGGAACTTAAGTAAATAAACACATATAATACGTTAATAAGACATTAAGAATGAGATCTGAAAAGGTCAAATGCCTATTTGGTATCAAAAGTACACTATTTGGAGTGTATTTGCACTGTTTTAAGCATTCGTGGTATATAACGAACGTGCATTGGATACGCTTTGGAACTTAAGAAAATAAACACATATAATACGCTAATGAGACGTTATGACTGAGTTATCATAAGATGAAATGCTTAGTTGGTGTCAAAAGTACACTGTTTGGAGTGTACTTACACTGTTTTCAGCATTCATTGGATAAAACGATCGTGCGTTGGATACGCTTTGGAACTTAAGCAAATAAACACGTATAATACATTAAGAAGATGTTAAGAATGAGTTATCAAAAGGTCAAATGCTTATTTGGTCTCAAAAGTACACTATTTGGAGTGTATTTGCACTGTTTTAAACATTCGACGGATAAAACGACCGTGCGTTGGATACGCTTTGGAACTTAAGCAAATAAACACATATAATACGTTAATAAGACGTTAAGAGTGAGATCTTAAAAGGTCAAATGCTTATTTGATATCAAAAGTACACTATTTGGAGTGTATTTGCATTGTTTTAAGCATTCGTGGGATAAAACGAGCGTGCGTTGGATACGCTTTGTAACTTAAGCAAATAAACACATATAATACATCAATGAGACGTTGAGAATGAGATCTCAAAAGGTCAAATGCTTATTTGGTGTCTAAAGTACGCTATTTGGAGTGTGTTTGCATTGTTTTAAGCATTCGTGAGATACGTTGTGGAACTTAAGCAAATAAACACATATAATACGTTAATAAGGCGTTAAGAATGAGTTATCAAAACGTCAAATTCTTATTTGGAGTGTATTTGCACTGTTTTAAGCATTCGTGGTATAAAACGAGTGTACGTTTTACAGGCTTTGGAACTTAAGCAACTAAACACGTATAGTACGCTCATAAGACGTTAAGAATGAGTTCTCAAAACATCAAATGCTTATTTGGTGTCAAAAGTACATTATTTGGAGTATATTTGCGCTATTTTAAGCATTCGTGGTATAAAACAAACGTGCGTTGGATACGCTTTGGAACTTAAGCAAATAAACACATATAATACATTAATAAGACGTTAAGAATGAGTTATCAAAAGGTCAAATGCTTATTTGGTATCAAAAGTACACTATTTGGATTGTATGTGCACTGTTTTAAACATTCTTGGGATAAAACGAGCGTGCGTTGGATACGCTTTGGAACTTAAGCAAATAAACACATATAATACATTAATAAGACATTAAGAATGAGATCTGAAAAGGTCCAATGCTTATTTGGTATCAAAAGTACACTATTTGGAGTGTATTTGCACTATTTTAAGCATTTGTGGGATAAAACGGGTGTGTGTTGGATACGCTTTAGAACATAAGCAAATAAACACATATAATACACTAATAAGACGTTATGAATGAGTTCTCATAAGATGAAATGCTTAGTTGGTGTCAAAAGTACACTGTTTGGAGTGTACTTACACTGTTTTCAGCATTCATTGGATAAAACGAGCGTGCGTTGGATACACTTTGGAACTTAAGCAAATAAACCCATATAATACGTTAATAAGATGTGAAGAATGAGTTATCAAAAGGTCAACTGCTTATTTGGTATCAAAAGTACACTATTCGGAGTGTATTTGCACTGTTTTAAACATTCGTGGGATAAAACGAGCGTGCGTTGGATACGTTTTGGAACTTAAGCAAATAAACACATATAATACGTTAATAAGACATTAAGAGTGATATCTCAAAAGGTCAAATGCTTATTTGATATCAAAAGTACACTATTTGGAGTGTATTTGCACTGTTTTAAGCATTCGTTGGATAAAACGAGCGTGCGTTGGATACGCTTTGTAACTTAAGCAAATAAACACATATAATACGTTAATAAGACATTAAGAGTAAGCATGAAGAGGGCGTTTTTAGAGAAGTTTTTCCCCACTTCGAGAGTCATTCTCTTGAGGAAGAAGATTAGTGGCATTCAACAAAGCCAAGGAGAGTCCTTTCCAGCATACTATGAGCGTTTTAAGGCTCTTGTCGCCTCATGTCCTCAACATCAATTGAAAGAAGAACTTCTACTTCAATACTTTTACGAAGGACTTCTTCTAATTGAGCGACAAATGCTAGATGTTTCAGCGGGATAAGCATTGGTTGACAAAACACCAATGGCTGCAAAGACCCTAATTGCCAACCGAGCGTTAAATACACAACAATACGAAGGACTTGGACAAAGAGACCCCCCACGGTAGCAAGTTAATGAGGTAAGTTCTATGTCCGACATTCAATCACAATTAACTAACCTCACTTCTATTATATCTCAGATGGCTGAAGGGATGAAGATACAAGGGCCAAGTGTTTGTGGCGTGTGTTCTATGCAAGGACATCTTAATGACCAATGCCCTCAATTGATTGAGAATGGAGGTTGGGAAACCCTCAATGTCGTGGGTTTTCAAGGCCACAATCAGCAACATAATGACCCCTACTCCAACACTTACAATCCGGGGTGGAGGGATCACCCAAATTTCAAGTGGAGAGAACCACAACAACCTGCCCAACAAGAGGGATTTCAACCACAACCCTCTGGGATGTATCAAAGGCCATATACACCCACTCAAGTCCAACCGCAATCTGCCCAAACCAATTCAAGTACATCCATGGATAATGATCAAATTGTTCAATTACTAACTTCTTTGGTGCAGGGGCAGCAAAATCAAAACAAAACAATGCTCAATCAAGCTAAGGAAGTGGATGAGTTGAAGAAACAAATGGGCCAAATGGCAGAGTTCATGGGGCAATTCAAAGAGCAAGGCAAACTGCCTAGCACAACCGTTGTGAATCCAAGGGGGGGATTTGAATCCGTAAAGGCCATTACGTTGAGAAGTGGAAAAGAAGTTGGAACGGACCCCCAACCATCAAAATCTGCCCAAACGGAGGACGAAAAGCTGCAACAAGAGGAGGATGTCCAACACACACCCACGGCAATGAAGGAAACAACCTTGTCGTGCACTCCTACACTTCCCAAACCATCCAATTCGACCAAGGTAAGTCCTAATTCGAATTTGTCTAGTTCTATTCCACTAAATGGGCCCTTTCCTAGCAGGTTTATGCAAACCAAGAAAGAAGAGGATGAAAAAGACATTCTGGAGATGTTTAGGAAGGTGCACGTTAATATTCCGCTCCTTGATGCTATAAAGCAAATCCCGAAGTATGCTAAGTTTTTAAAGAAGCTTTGTACAACAAGGAAACAGATTCGGGAGAAAGAGGTGGTACATGTGAGTGAGAATGTCTTTGCCATGTTGCAAAGAAAGCTACCACCTAAATGCAAAGATCCCGGTAGTTTCACTATCCCTTGTATTATTGGAAATACGAGGTTTGAACATGCTATGCTAGATTTAGGTGCACCAATTAATGTCATGCCATATTCTGTTTATGCATCTATGAATCTAGGAGAGCTTAAAAATGATGGAGTTATTATCCAATTAGCTGATCGTTCTAATGCATATCTGAAATGAGTTTTGGAGGATGTTTTGGTGCAAGTAGACCATTTGATTTTTCCTGCAGATTTTTATGTGCTTGAAATGGAGGATTTAGCCCACTCTCCATCCTTGCCACTTTTACTTGGACGACCTTTCATGAAAACAGCTCAAACCAAGATTGATGTGGCCAAAGGAGCAGTCACTATGGCATTTGGTGGTGATAAGATTAATTTTAATGTTTCTGACTATGTGGAGAAGCCTAATCGTGTGTTAAGTTAAAAAAAAGGGTTTAATTTGTGTGTTAAGTTAATTTTCGCATCAACAATATGGTAATAAGACGTTATGAATGAGTTCTCATAAGATGAAATGCTTATTTGGTGTCAAAAGTACACTATTTGGAGTGTATTTGCATTGTTTTAAGCATTCATTGGATAAAACGAGCATGCGTTGGATACGCTTTGGAACTTAAGCATAACACATATAATACGCTAATAAGACGTTAAGAATGAGTTCTCAAAAAATCAAATGCTTATTTGGTGTCAAAAGTACACTATTTGGAGTGTGTCTGCACTGTTTGAAACATTCGTGAGATAAAACGAGTATGCGTTGGATACGGAACTTAAGCAAATAAACACATCTAATACGTTAATAAGACGTTAAGAATGAGATCTCAAAAGGTCAAATGCTTATTTGGTGTTAAAAGTACACTATTTGGAGTGTATTTGCACTGTTTTAATCATTCGTGGTATAAAACGAACGTGCGTTGGTTACGCTTTGGAACTGATGTGAAAATTAACTTGACACACAAATTAAACCCTATTGTTGACAATTGTAGTAAAGATGTAAGTATGGATCGTTCTAGACCGGGGATTAACTAGGGATGCTAATCAACACAAATAAGACTCAAAAACACTAAACTAGACTTTATAAACTTAAAACTGACTTAAATGACTTAAAACAGCACAAAACAAGCAAACTGACTCCAAACTAACACTAAGGATGACTTTGGACGAATTCTAAACTAACAAGACTCAAAACACTAAATTGGATAGATTTAAACACTTTTCTAACTAATCTAAGACACTTAATTAAAAGGGGGATTGATTTTGACGAAATTTAACTAAACTAAACAGATTGCAAACTAAAGCAAACTAGGTACGAAATCAGGTGAATTGAATGGTGAAATAGGCTAGTTAGAGGATCCTTCTCCACACATGACATATGCAAACAAACCAATTTCCAGTTATTATTCCTTTAAACCATGAATGACAACACCCCAAGTTAACCGTGATAGCACAAATTAACCATCAGATTTTCCTTATTTCATTGAATTGGACGGAATACGCATAACAACCAAATTATCCTTCTCAAGTCCCCTAACTATGAAAAGCATGATAGAAAACATATCAAAGGTCATTAAGTTCTTTGAAAACCATAAGCATTGACAAGGCATTCATAACTATGAAAAGCATGATACTCCTGCCAAGGATTTACTTAACACAATCATGACTAGTGACTTCCACTACTTGTGAATATAAGTTCATAACGATTAGGTGAAGCTCCCTTATACTCTGCCATCAAGTTCATGCATGCAAACTAAGTATGCATCCTCAATCAACATACATAAACAAATTTTAATAAATCAGATAAGCAAATCACATTCAAGACTCAAGAAACAATAACTGGATGTAATCAATTCATATAATAATCATGGCTTCGAATTCACCTCTAACTAAAAAGAAATTAGTTCCACACGTCTTTAGAAACTGAAATAAACATCAAAACCAACATTGAAACAAATTTAAAGATAGAAAGAACTAGGAACGTCCCAGCAACTCCAATGGCAGATTCGAACCCTCCTTGGATTGCAAGCCACGGCACAAAGCTCCTTCTTCCTTCCTTGCTGCGTTAATTGATGAATTTCTGAGAAATTGGCGTGAATTGTGGTGTAGAATGAATATGGGGGTGGTCGTTTGAATTGTGGCAGAAAATATGTATTTATAGGCTAGGGTTTTGCGCAAAGTAGTGGAGGAAAAGGATTACACAATCTTAGGGAAAAATGACTAGGAAATTCGGCCAAAGCTTCTAGAATGGATTATCTAGCAGATTTCTAGAAGAAAAGCAATAAAAGGTGCTACACCAATCTAGGGCAGGTGATAAGGCTTCTAAAAAAGGGTATTTAGGTGATTTAATGTGTAATTGATCCCACCTTGCAGCTGGAATTAAGGTATGATAAGATTAGGATAGGATAAGATAAGATAAGGTTGGATAATGTTCCTTCTTTTGAGCTGATTCCTTATCTTCTTTGTCTTGGATTTATTTCTTCAACTCTTTAGCACATTCCTTGACATCTTTGGTCTTCAAATTCGTCCATCCAACTTGCTCCATATGTAAGTTATCCATTCTAGCCCAAAACTGCTCTAAAATGCTCCAAAATGCATTTTCTTGCCAACTTTGTCATTTGGACCTACAAACACACGAAAATAGCTTAAAACACTATAATAAGTAGAAACTAGCTATGAAAATGTAAGAAAACAAGCTAACTAAGTCGCATAAATATGCTCCTATCATTGGGAGGTGAACATCATGTGAAGGACTGTGCCCTGGCCACATGCGGGAGCATTAGCACCGGGATGCAGGATAATGAGCTCTAAATGCATCTCATCACAATCATATACACTGCAATCTCTATCATCAACATTTACTCACCTAGAACTTACCTGAGCGTTCGCAACGTCAAATACTAACATACATAACTACTACTGCATATTCTAAAATATAAAACAATTGACATGGCATTTAAAATGCAAAATCATTTAAATCAATTTTCTGGGAAAAACGTAAAGCATATATACATATATTGAAAACCAAAAGCCCACTCACCTGGATTATGTGCTACTCCCTAGCACACACATCAAGGCGCCATGAACAATCAGCGCCTAGAACAATTATCAAATCATGTCTCAAAAATCTTATCGACAGAATATGTAACTTACATAAAACACATCCCTACGTAATTCGATCCAGAACATCCGCATCACGGATTTATGATCCCTTACTTCCAAAGATCCACATAATGCTTATAGAACAACATCCTAAAGTTTCATTACAATCCAACGGTTGGATCTCCGCCAATTACAAATTCAAGTTGCGGTTAACGTTTTATTTTATCAACTTACAAATTCAATTCAGGAAGATCCGTAAGTTTCTATAGTCCTCAAATATTACATACTATAACATATTAAAGTCTAGTGACAATCCAACGGTCAGATTGTCGATTCATATTTTTACCAAGTAACGTATCTTAATCAAACTAGGTTCACAATAATCAAATCACAACATACGGATATCAAATCTAAGATCAAGATATCGATTTAACGTAAAATAGCATCGGTGATCCACTGGCCACGCACCGCCGGCGGTGGGGGTTGCCTGCCCCAACTCGCCGGAAAATTCAACTATTTCTAAAAATTACCAAATTTTACAAGGATGAAGATCTCAATGAGTGGAGCAACTTTCATACCTGTGACTAAGGCCAATTTGGCCGGGAAAAGCCCCAATTTAGCTCAAACCATACGGAACCCTAAACTTGGGTGTGTTCGATTCGACCTCCAAACTCACTCCAACGCCTTAAACATTGCTTGGGCTTTGTTCCTGGGGTTGAGGGGAGCCTAGTGGTGGTGGTAATTTGCTGGGTTAACTTCATAATCGTTGGATTTCGCCATGGCACCCACGGAACCCACGGGTTTCGTTCTACTCGAATTCAAGCTTAAACCTAATAAAATTTGGTTGGAAATGGAAGAGGGGAAGATAAGGATTAGTTTTTAGGTGGTGGTGAGGGTTAGATCGCCGGAAAACCAACGGAAAAGTGTTGAGAAGGCAACGGTGTGGATGGTGCCCGACGGGTTACACGGGCCCACGCGTGTCTCCCCCCCCCTTTCTTCTCTCCTTTCCCCTCCTTTCTTCTGTTTTTGATTGGTCACCTCATTCCCTTCTTGGCCTATCCGTTCCCCCATCTCTCATTTTCTCTCCTCAACTCTCTATCCTGGCCACCCACGTGGCAAGTTTCCTATTGCTCCAAAATTGCTGGAGCCTTCTAGATGAAGGCCAATTTACAATAATACCCCTAACTTTAAACGTTAATAACTCTCTTGTTATAACTCAAAATTACGTTTCGTTTGCGCCCACGCATTCGTAGTGACAAGTACTACCCAAATACGTCAAGAAAATAGATCTTACGTGACACGACAAGACGGTTAATAAAAATCAACGTATTTGCCTAAAAATGGCATTTTCGTAAATTAACTTATTAAAGTTATAAAAAATCATAATTTTTAGGGATGGGCTGTTACATTTAGAGTAGGTGCAAATTCTCTCAATTTATGTCCTACCATTCGATCAAATCAAATGTATTCAAGTAGGGGTTTTTGGAACGTATTACTAAGCCAAACCCATAGTCCTAGTTGTTTCATGCCATAAATAAACTTGAACACTCAAGAAATTCGTCAGACAGGCGGATTCACATCTCTCATAACTAACAGAGTCCTTTATCACACATCCTATTTCTTTCCTTCTTTATCACAACTTTTAACATTTGATTTTGATCTAATCCTTACCGTCTCCCAATTCTCTATGAAACAATGGAAAGTCATCCTATTACATTCTTGACTCACTTGTTACGACCTACGAAAGGACCAGACCATATTGTCCCATCCTTTCCTGTGATGGTACTTCCACCGAGGCTCGAACCACCATATTCATCTATATAAATTTATAATGTATTGTATAGTGGAGCAATCATGGTGAACCAGCATTCAAAAAATCTTCAATAACAAAAATTATCCTCATTCCTAAGCCATATTAAACCAAGCCCCATTCTTATTAAATTTTCATGTGCAAGTCCAGCGTCATTCCACCAATCAATTTATGTTAGGTTAAGAAAAAATAATACTTGCATTCTAACTTGTCTCCAACTGAAATTGAAAAAAATAGGGACTCCTTTTTAAATATTGGGGATCATTTAGACCATCTCCAATCCTTAGCTTAAAACCTAAAATTTTTAGCCCAGAAAATTTAGGTTTTAACCTAGAAACAGTTTTTCTGCTCCCACCCTTATGGCCTAAATTTTTTTAGTCCGAAATTATTAAAGAATAAATTTAGACTAATTTTTTCTTTTAAGTAAAATTTTAAAAAAAAATTATGTACACTATCCTAATTTAATTTTATGAACATTTTAACCTAAAAATATTTAGATTCCAATAAATATTGAAAAATCACTAAATTTGGGTGAATTCTGAGTTAAATAATTTTTTTAATTATTTTAGCCGTTTGTTAAATTTTGGTCGTTAGATCTTTTTTTTTTTACCGTTAGATTTGATTATATTCGATCTCAGCCGTTGGATTCAATAAATCCTAGAGGACATGCCCACGTGGGTGGGGTCCCGCTGGTGGTGCTCACATCATTTTCTGGGCTGAATCCTGGCCTGTTTCTGGCTTTGTTTTAGGTTATAGGTTTTAGGTCCAATTTTCCACTTGGGTTGGAATGGATTGGGGGGGAATGGAGGGGGAAAAATAGGTTTTAGCACTTGGGTTGGAGTTGGTCTTAGAAAGGAAGTCCTTTTCTCAATTATTATAGGCAAAGCCCCAAAAATACGAGTGCAACTTCTAGAGATGACATGTCCCTATAAAAACTGTAATTTTTAGTCTTTATGTACCTTGCTAAAAAAACCGATCCTTGTTTAACAACCACACATTGTCTAACCAATTCTCTCTCGATATGTTCCTCAAAATATCCAATTCATGTGGATTCTTCCCCCAACTAAAGAAGAGATCTTGGCGGAATTGCCACATAAGGACCACTACTACAAATAGTACTACACCCTTGATCGTGAAATATCGATTGCTTGTTGAACCCTGTAAATGTGAATTGCGTGAAAGTAGGATACTCCAAATTCAGGAGTCCAAGAGTTTTATAAAACGTTCTTGATGGAAAAAAATGTGAATAAAAGATCCCACTGAATTGAATTTGGTTCATGAATCTAAGAAATAGTGAGAATTCTGGTTCTCACTCAATCTCTCTCAATTCAAAAATCCAGGATTTGAATTGACGTCCTTTCATTGAGTCCTCCAAAATTGCATTAATTTATCCTAATTTATCCTAAAGATTTCATTTCAATTGGAATTTTGTTCAAAAATGGTTGCAGTAGTTGAATAGGACCACTATGACCATAGCCCTTGGTAAATTTACCAAAGAAGAAAATGATTTATTTGATATTATGGATGACCGGTTACGAAGGGACAGCTTCGTTTTTGTGGTATTTCTGAATACAAGCCAAAAGTATTGTAACCCATAAGCCTAAAGCTGCAAACATGTACTTAAAAATGAAGCCATTACCGATTTCAAAGTGACGCAATAGCACCCATTAAACAACCCTCCTAAATTGAACGTCGAAAAATGGCTCTACTTGCTCCAAATACTTGAGAATATACTGCTCAATAAATCAGCAGCTTATGCATGAAGTTATCACGCTCAAAAATCAAGTATATTCACAGCTCATCCAGCATTTTGTCCTCGGAAAGGGGTAAAAGTTGGAGCTCAACTCAGAACATAAGGCACAATACAGATCATAAACGATATATGCCATTCTCAATATACTCGGTTACTGATAGTTTGGTAAAGAGACCTTAGCTGAGTGTTCCATTTATCTACGGCAGCATACTTCTTCATTCCCTTTGACCTACACAATGTTCACAAATGAATCAGTGGTAATTGATAAGAGAAAGCATTAACATCTACCATGATCCATTATGCATGGATTAAGAATTAAAAAGTACCGAGTCAAGGAAACAGACCTGTCACCACGCTCTAAGAGCCGGTTCACCTGATCAATATGTCCATCAATTCGGTTATCCAATATAAGTGAAACCAAAAGTTGCTCCACATCTTTCTCCGGAACATTAAGTTCCTGAACATCAACAAACTTTAGTAAGTTTACAGGTGATATGAGGAAGTTAATAATGGTAGCAGCAGTGGCCGTATTGGAAAAATGCATAAATTAAAGTTTAAAATAAAACCCATCAAGTATTTGTGAATAGTTAAACAAGCACAACAAGGCAATAGAAAACAAATACGGCAAGACAGAACCCTATGGATCACCTTTGATATGAAGGGAATCCGAATTCTCGTGTATGGCTTGATAAGTTTGAGCAGCACTTGTGTCCTAACATTCTTCAACAGATCTTCAATATAGTTTCGGATGAATGGATCATCCATAATTGTCCTCCTGTTACTCTGAGAAAGTACAAATACCAACTCAACTAAGTGAAGAAAGAGACGAAGGAAAAATGAAAGAAACACAAACACTTAGGAAAGGTTAACTATTCACGTAACATCAGGTTAGTGAAGAATAACACCTTAAGAATTTTCTCAAACTCCAGTATCTCATTTCGTTGATATGCTGCAATCAGATTTGTCATTGCCAAGATCTCAGGATCGTTTTTATACCTGTGGAAGAGAAATCA
Organism: Malus domestica; assembly: GCF_042453785.1. NCBI lineage: Eukaryota > Viridiplantae > Streptophyta > Magnoliopsida > Rosales > Rosaceae > Malus > Malus domestica. Next base: position 22,358,900 of record NC_091671.1, on the reverse strand, counting down.
TAAGAACAAAGGCAGATGCAAAAACTTGAAAATAAATATAAAAAAAATGTTTTTATAGCTTACGGCTTTGCTTCTTGACCATCAAATGGATTAACTTCTGACTCCATCAGCATATTAGCCAGAACTAAATACCTGTCAAGCAATGCACATTGAATATGGAAAAATTAGTAAAAAATGTGTAATACTCCCACAAACTAAATCTACCGTATAACCCAGTCCAGATCAAGTCATGGATGGCTGCAGTATCTCAACCCAAGGAATATTTCACATCATATATCACTAAAATTTTATATTTACATCTGTACTAAGGCACCTGTCTGAGACACATCAAACATGCTACATGTTGGATAATAAATTTAAACTTTAAAAACAGTTATTTGTCGACAACGTCAAACATACCCTTGGCATAAAGATTCATCATCTTAAATCCCAATTATGGTACTTATTATCCAAATAGTAATATAGATAGTGCATTTTACATAAAATTTGACTTCTGATGCATGCTTGAGCTGCCAGATATTTCATGAACTAGACTCCATCATTATTACCTTACAATCTAAGTTTCATACGCCTCATAGATTATAGTACATAAGAATTAATAGCCTGACCTCTATTTTTTAAAGCTATCAACACTCTATACACACACATACATGAGGGAGAGAGAGACACACACAGACAAAATGGGCACCTATTAACAAGTCTAAATGAATGAGAAAAATAGAAAGAAAACAGATGTGCCGCTGGAGAGAATACTTCAAGCATTGTATACGCCTCTGGTTCCCAGCTTCATCATAGTTCTTAAAGGCTTCAAAAAAATCTGTGGCTGCATCTGCCCACTGACGCTCAGCCATATGCATCTTACCCCCACACTCACGAATTATTCCCATGATCCTAGGATGAGGTATTGCTGACTTGATTGCAAGAGCTTTTTGGTATAATTGCTGCATCCAATCTAGAGTCAGATGTTGCCAAATCACAACGGAAAACAGGAACATAGAAAATAATAAAAAGTAAATTGCTGGATGAATTATTCCCTACAAAGACAATGGTAAGGTGGCGTTGTTAGCCTTTTACAAAATGTGGCACACAAGCTACAAAAATCCAATATATTCTCCCATCAAAATTCATTCAAAGGTGAGGTGTTCTTCCCTTATACTTTAAATGGGCTACATTCCCCTTAAGCAAAATGTATATGTTGTTACACCATCATGAGAAACTTTTATAATCATACCTGTTGATAATACTGACTAACGGTCATGAGAGATACAAACAAAATCTTTCAAAAGTGTGCATGTAAACGTTTGACTATATAAAATTTTGTTTTATATATGCAAGTGGTGCTTGGCTAGGACACTTTTGACATTGGTGAATTTGGAAGAAATGGATATATGAAGGTTTATACATGTAATTCTTTTAGGTTTAGGGTTGGGTAAGGGCCGCTTGGGTATATTGCGGGGGAGAGGAGTCAATTGAGTCCCATACATTACCAATCCAATCACTCTACTCCTCATAAACAATCAAAGAAATTGACCTCTAGAAGTTGACAATTCGCGTAAACCTCTAGAGGTCAAACCAAATGATGAATCATATATACATATGCTAACACAGTAATACCAATTCCCCCACTTGTGCTATTGTAATAAATATAAAAGTGAAACAACACCTGAAAACCAAAACTGATCAACTCAAGCTTAAGTAAATAATGAAATTTATTTTTTCGTTATTATTTGTCCTCCATCAGTGATGAGTATCGCCAATGCTGGTATTAGTAATTCAATTAACCTTTATATCTTTGTTCTTTAATTCATCCAAGTCCTACATCACAGACTAACAAAAAATGCATATGACATAGAGTTAGAGCGAAATACAGAGTTTAAATATGCATGTCATCCATAGAAGATTATTACCTTAAGCTTTTTGTTATTTTTAGTCTCAGTGTACATTTGAATCTCAATAGCGTAAACCTCTAGGAGTTGACTTCCTTTCTTTTGGTCATCAGTACCATCGTCCTTTTGACAGGATTTATGGAGTTCCTTCAAAATCTAATAGTTCAACATAGGTTACTCTCAGCCTTTCGAGATCACAATCAGAGCACAATATGATGATAAACAGTGTCATCCAAACAAACAGATTACCTTACTCATTCGCCCATATTCACCCATATCAAACCAAATTTTGCAAAGCTTAAGATTTGTCTTAAACCAAAGTCTCTGCACCAAGACATCAGAATATTGTGCTCACATACCATATTGGAAAGAAAAAACTTATGATAAAACAAGGTTATATTCTGACCTCATTCTTTGCCTCTTCAAGGGCCTTTAGAGTGGTCTGATAGAACTCTTGCAGGAGACCAAAGTTCTGACTAGCTGAACCAGAAACAAAATCCATAATGTTGTTTATACATTTTTCACTGTAATTCCTTGTTACTGCTGATTTGATGTATGTCAACATCACCCTGTATGCATCCATCATTTCTTTATACCTCCCCAGACGATAATAGAGCTTCACGGTTTGCTTCAAGGCTTTAAATCCCCTGCAACATATTAATTTTATGATTACTACTACAATTATTATTAACTAGAAGAAGAAGAACAAGAAACTTTTAATATCAAAAGCTACGTACAAAAACATTAAACACACATTCACACAAAAATTACAATAAAACAAAAACACTCCAACGCCTAATAGCAAAAAAGTCAATAAACTTAACAACACTGCCATGACATCTACAAAACAGATGCAGAAACAAAAAATTCCTCCTGAGACATGCAGAAGCGGATGCCCACAACGCTATCTTCCACACAAACCCGCTTGAAATACTAAGAACTTCCCCTTTTAAATTCCAAAAATTAACCAACACATTGTTTACTGCATAAAGTTAACTGGCATACTGCTAATACTAAACTACGCAAAAAAACTCAAGGAAGCCAATCCATTGCAAAAAGAACTACCATAAGATTTGAATGTAAACCACCCTGAACAATCAAAATTTCAACTCATAAAACATGTTCTGGAAGGAACAGACCTCTTCCACCTTTCTAACAGTGAAATAAACTCTTCCACCTTCAAACTGTAGATTACCACTGACCTTCAAATTATAAGGCAAAGTTGGCTTGACGAGCATAGATGTAAGAAGTGGGAGCAATAAAACCAAAAATATTCTTGGTGATTTCTAGAAGGTGAATGTAACCTAGGAATCAGCATCTGCAGGGAGCTTCCCCCAGCCAACTAGCCTCCAGAATCTCACCCTCTGCCTATTACTCACCACAAACTTCCACCAACTTAAACAAATAAACGAAAAAATTACCACTGAATTTAGTAGGAAAGCCGACAAAGTACACAAGTGATTAGGGTACAAAATTTAACCCCCTGGTAACAAATTAAATTATAAAGGATAGGATTTCAAGAGTAAAGGAAAATGAAAGACATGAGCATAAAGCTTATAATGCACATATTCACCATAAACAAGACATCTTTTTATATGGCTAGTGTACATTCACAAAATAAGGAGCATGAACGGATATAGGTGCAAATTGATGGATGCAAGGAGCTCTAAACCACCAGGTCAACTCTTAACTCAAATTCAACTGTTATTGTTTTAAGACTTCATGAACCCGCAAAAGCAACCAGAAATAAAATACATCATAGGGAATTCCAATGTCAAACTGCCATAACCAATAACAAAATGATATTGAGTTGAATATTGTTTAATTTCATCAAATTAATTTCATCAAATTTGTTTTACCACACTTTATCCAGTTTAGTATTAAGGTGCCACAATAACCACTGATATGGAGTCGAACATGATTCATCATGTTATTCTATATTGCCCCAATTCCCTCCCAGATCATACGTTGTGAGCTGAATTGAAATTGCATAGTTTTGTAAGACAAAGCTTTCTCCCATGGGCAGAAAAGTAGCTACCTAAACGATAGAACTAAATTCATTAAGTTGCCATCGGTTCCAGCATAATACTTCATTCACAATTAAATGGAGACGGTATTGTGATAGAAAACGAGAAGGGAACACAAAAAAAAAATTAAAAAAATTAAGACAACCAGAGGATTGATACGAACGATAGAGAGCTCATTTTCTCCTTCTCACCCAAACACTCAAGATTATGCCGATTTCTCACGGAATCCCAACTCATTTCCTCTAAAAAAAAAACCAGAAAACGAAAAGTGCGAATAGCAACGAAGAATTTAAAATCCTAGGGCTGCCAAAACTCATTAACATTTTAGAGCACAAAGTTATTTCGGTTAATCACCACTCGGCCTTCTCAGGCTCCATGCTTACAACTTCATCGAATCCCGAAAGTGCTCCTTCTGGATCTGTCTCAACCAAACCTGAATTTTTTTTTAACAAAAAAAAGTGAGGAAAATAAAACCAAAACCCATTCAGTACAAAAAGAGAAAAGGCTGGGAAGATAACTGAAAGCTAATCGTACCCTTAGAGTTGTAATATTGGTTCTCAATGTCGACGTCCTGTTCCTCAGGTTCCTCATCCGAGTACTCGAATCCGTAATCCTCCATATCAGCATCTGCATACAAACACACAAACAACACGCAATGCTATTATTATACATAGAGAATGCGGCATTCACTCACATCCTTCAATACTCTTTAGAAACCCTAATCACAAGAAAGACTTTCGTGACGAGAGAGAGATACCGGAGCCCATGACTGAACAGAACCGAGATGGAATCTGGGTTTTCAAAGCGTTCAGGATTCGGCAGCTACTGAAATCAGAGCAGAGAGGAGACCGAAGAGAAAGAGGGTTCGGATTCCTCATATTATACCATCTGGGCTAAAACCCAAATTACCCCCCAAACACTCTCCAACCATGTTAAAATTTTAGGCTAAATACCAAATGTTATTTCTAGGTCAAATACCCAGCTTTTCCCTCGGGCTAAATGCCAAATGTTTATCGGAATTTAAATATTTTTAGATTAAAATGTTCATAAAATTAATTTACAATAATCTATATATTTTTTTTTTTAAATTAATTTAAGAAAAAAATTAGCCTAAGTTCATTCTTTAATAATTCCGGACTAAAATTTTAGACTAGAAGGGTTGAAGCAGAAAAGATGTTTCTAGGCTAAAAGCCAAATTTTACGGGCTAAAAAATTTGGCTTTTAGCCCAAAAATTGAAGATGATCGTAGGGCATTCCGATCAATAGGTGATTGTAATTTTGGACCCATATAGAATTATACACAACTTTTAAATTTTATAATAAATAACAACCAAACTTTTAAATTTTATAATAAATAACAACCAAAACTTGATATAAGATTTCGTTTGGCAGTTCGGACGGTACTGATTATTTTAATCGAATACGATAAATAGTCATCGGATAGTACTGGTTAGATATGAAACTAATGATCGTATTATTTATATTGTGTTTGATACTGAACTTGATATAAATAAAAAATAAATAAATAAAGTGAAAAAAGCTAATTTATACCTATTGTATTTTTATCATATATATATATATGGAAAAATTAGTATCCGGTCCTTAGTTTTTACTGTTCATTGACTAAGACCTTATTAGTTCTCAAATTTTGATTCAAGTCCCTAGCATTAATGTGATAATGAATTTACTTGTTTGTTATATAATTTTTTAATATAAAAATTAGTAATTAATTTAGGGTTTAATACTCACACCTCTATTAAACTTCTAATTAATTTTCAATTCAAACATTTCCAAAATAATAAAAAATTAAATTAAATTAAGTTTGTACCTATTAGTTTTTTTTTATATATAAAAAGATTCTCAATTTTTTAATCTTAAATGTACCCATTCATATAATTTTTCAATTTTTTTAATCTTAAATGTACCCATTCTCAAATATATCAATTTGTTATATGTAAAATGTACCTTTTTTTTAATATAAAATTCATTCAAATTTTTTAATCCATGTTTAAACTTATATGGGTACATTCTTTTTCGTTGATTTGAGAATGTATCCATGTTTTGGTACAATAACTTTTTTTGTTAATTTTGGTTAATGTACCCATACATATATGTACACACACACACACACACAATATAATAGAGAGTATAATTTATATTTTATTATTTTTAATCCCATAAATTATGGGTTTTATTTAAAATCTCATTAATATAAACAATTACAAATTTCAATTTTTAATTTTTAATTAAAAAAATATAGTAACTTACATTATTACATTAATGTCAGGGACCTCAATCAAAAACTAAAAACTAACAAGGTTTCAATCAAAGAATATTGATAATTAGGGACCGCATCCAAAGTGTCCCTATATATATATACCCTTTTTTCTTTACAATTTATGATGAGAGCCAAACGAAAAAAACCCTAATTTCCTTCAAATCTTATCTGTAATTATCTAGAAACCCACTTGCTTTTGATCAAGATCGACGGTCGCCACCATAACCACCTTCAATTTCCTTCAAAATACCAACTCAAAACCTCCAAATTTTGGGAGAGCAACCTCTAATTACAAACTCGGTGTTGGCGCACTCAACAAGCAGAAAATTGTTTTACATGTGAGTCACTGCAGATATGAGGTGAGTTTTTGGAATTCAACCTCCTCAAAACCACCGCCACCATCATGACAAAAACCTAGATAACATATCTCCGATTTTAGTTCGATCTGCCACCATGGATGTCTGAATAGGGACGCCATGGCCTAGGTTTAATTTGCCACCTCTGTTTTCTTTTTGTATGTGCTTGATGTTGATTGGACGTGGAAAGGGAGAAAGAGAGAGAAGGAATACTTGGATGATGATTTCGTGATGAGCAGAAGCAGAGAGGTTGGAGAAAGCAGGCGTGATTTGTGACCCAACTAATTATACGAAGGTTTTGGAGAGTATAAAAATTAGTGGGTGTGAGGGGTCCTAAATGGTGGGATCGGTTTAGCGTATTCGGTGCTTAATTAGTACAAATGAGCACCAAACAACTACTACCGTATTATTAAGGTAAACTGCCATTTGACCCCTTGAACTATTAATGCGAAAATTAACTTAACACACAAATTTAACCCTCTTTTGACAATTGTAGTATAAGTATAAGTAGGGATCGTTTTAGGCCGAGGATTAGGAAGGATTGCTAATTGACTCTAAACTGACTCAAAAACATAAAAACAAAGTTAAAAAGGTTTGAATAGACTCAAGGGACTCAAAACAGGTTCAAAAGACTTAAAACAACTTAAAAACACTCAAAACTGCCTAAAAACACTTGTTGGGCAATTTCTGACTCTAAACTTTGAACGAAAATTGCGTTTTGGCTTCACCTAAAACAATAAAAAACACAAACAAAACAGATTTGAAACACTTTGAAACAAGAAACTAAAAAGGGGGGTTTTGATTTGGATGAAGTTGAAACAAACAAACAAGTATAAAAAACTAGACAGATTGTAAAACAAATTTGAGAAATAAGATGATGGATGAGATAGTTAGAGGCTTTTTCTCCACACATGACATGTATGCAAACAACTCGATTTCCAGTTACTACTTCATTGAATTATGAACGACAATGCCCCAAATTAACTGTGACATCACTAGTTAACCCTCAGATTTTCCTTGTTTTATTTGATTGGATGACATCATTCGACAACCCAAAACATTCTTCAAAAGTTCCCTACATGACATCATAATAGAGATACAATCAAAGATCATTACGTTTAATGAAAATCATAAGCATTGACAAAGCACTTGCAACTATGACATCATGTCACTCATGCTAGAATTAAACTTAACGCGATCGTTTATAAGCGACCTCCACTACTTATGAATATAAGTTTGTAACGATTATGTGAAACTTTCTTATATTCTAGCATCGGATTTATGCATGCCAATTAAGTGTCGACCCTTAATCAACAAATACAAATAAGTTATCAATCAAATAGTTAAGCCAATTGCATTCACGATTCAAGAGTTCATAACTGGAATTTATCAAATTATATTACACACATAATCATGGCTTTGAAATCACCCCTAGCTAAGAGGGGTTTAGCCACTCATGTTCACAACAAAACGAAAGAAAATGAATTTAAACATTGGAGACAAAAGAAAGAAAACACCTAAACACTCCAACGATCCAAGTTAAACAACAAGCACGTCCAAACACTTTCCTTCCCTTCCTTTGCTACGGCACAAGGTGTTGGTGAGTGTTTGAAGGTTTGTTTGTATGGAGGAATGGATGTGAAGATCAATGGATGTGTTTGGATGAAAGTTGTATTGAAATGGGGATGAATGATCAAGCAAAAACTGAACTCTATGGCTGCCACACAGACTTCCTTTTATAGAGGAAGTGCACGGCAAGGAGGGGAAATTGGTGGTGTGTGCAATGATTCAAGGGTGAAAATGAAGTAATGATGCAAAGCATGGGGGTAAAATGGAGTGGTGTTGCAGTAATGAGTGCATGGAGTGGTGGTGAAATGATTCAAATGTCAAAGTGAAGTGATGATGTAAAGCATGGGGGGTAAAATGGAGTGGTGTTGTAGCTCTAAATGCAAGTAGGGAACATGAATGATTGTGCACATGGTCTAGAAATGAAAGGGAGGTGGAATGGTGCAGAAATGAGTCAAAGGTACAACAAGAGTTATGATGCACGGTATAGGATTCCAAAGGTGGTGGATGGTGCATCAATGAGTGCATGTAGTGGAGGTAAAAATTGTATGAAATTTGATGGGGACAAGGAATGTGCAGCAATTGAATGCAATGATTCAATGTCTTGGTGCATGAAATCAAAAATAATGAAAGAGACAAGGGTGGTGCACGGCATGGAGGGATAATGAGTGTAATGGTGCATGAAATGAGTGCAAGAAATCTGGTGCATGAAAGGGACAAGGGTGATTATGCATGGTATGGGTGGAAAGGTGAGTAAGTGGTGAATTGATAGGAGCATATTTATGCAACTTAGTTAGCTTGTTTCTTGGCATTTACTTAGTTTAATTCTAGTTATTTTAGTACTTGAAGCTATTTTCATGTGTTTGTAGGTTCAATTAACAAAGTTGGCAAGAAAGTGCTATTTAGAGCATTTTTGGGCCAAGATTGGATAGTGCAAGCATGGAGACATGAGGATGGACGTTTTTTAAGCTTAGAAGGCTAGAAATCAGCATGTGTGTGTGCATGTGTGTTAACCTACAACTACAAATATCATAGCTGCCATGTGATGACAGAAAATGTGTTGATTGCTAGCTAAAATGATGAAGATGAACACGGCACATGGAAGAAACATGGACAACACATACACATGCAAAGAGGAACACGGCATGGGCAGAAAATGTGTTGATTGGTAGCTGAAATGATGAAGGGCATGTGTGTGCAAGTGTAACAGCTGGTACATGTGGAAATAAAGAGAGAAAACAGCAAGAAAGGAACGACATAGGCAGCAGAAAATAAAGAATCAATGAGTGGAAATCATGAGTACATGGACAGCACACACATGGGAAAGAAAGGCACGACATGGGCAGAAAATGGGTTGATTTGTGGCTGAAATGATGAAGAGCATGTGTGTGTGTGAGTGTAACAGCTTGTACATGTGGAAATTATGATTAGATGACAGCAAACACATATGCAAAGAGGAAAGAAAGGCACGGACAGCTTGGAGGGCATAAAATGGGTGGATTGGTGGCTGAAATGATGAAGAACATGTGTGTGCAAATGTAAAGGGAAAGATGGACAGCCACATTCACACATTCATTCCCACATTCACAAACACATTCAGCCATTATTCCTTCCCCTTGTCGTGACCTACACCTATTCATCCACCCACTACACCTATTACATCCACTCATTACAACTCCATACACTCCTCTCCTTAGCCTATAAATACATTCACCCTTCACCATAACTAGGGAGATCCATCTGTGAGCACCTTACATTCATCCATATATTCCCACATCCCACAAACACATACAATTCCATTCCCTTGCCGTGGCATCCATCCAACCTAAATACATACATAACCTTTCCATATATCCATACATATCCTTAGATACTTGTGCTGCAACAAGGTGGTGAAAACGAAGGTCCTTGGCGTTTCAAGCTTGAAACTTTAGAGCGTTTTAGGTGTACTTCGTTCTTGCTTTCAATGTCTACTTTGTTATTTTCTGATTTTGTTGCAATTATGAGTAACTAAACGCCCTTAGCTAAGGGGGAATTCGAAACCATGTTCATGCTTGCAATATGATTTGATTACTTTCAGTTGTGATTCATAAGTTGTGAATTCAATTTACTTATCCATTTGAATTAAAACTGATTTATGTGTGTTGGTTGAGAGTGCACGCTTAATTTTCATTCATAAATCTGATGCTAGGATATAAGGGAGTTTCACCTAATCATTATGAACCTGTATTCACAAGTAGTGAAGGTAGCTCGTCACAACCGTGTTAAGTAAATTCTTGGCATAAGTTTCATGCAATTCATAGTTACAAGTGTTTCGTCAATGCTTATGATTTTCATAGAACTTAATGATTCTTGCTTATATCTCTATTATGCAATTCATGTAGGGAACTTGTGGGGAATGATTTGGGTTGTTGTATGCAATCATCTAATTTAATGAAATTAGGAAAATCTGAGGGTTAATTAGTGTATTTCACAGTTAATCTGGGGCGTTGAGAATTCGTAGTTTATTGAAAAGCAACTAGAAATCGTTTTGTTTGCAAGTGTGTCATGTGTGAAGAAGAACCTCCTAGCTAGCCTTCCATCCATTCAATTTACTCAAACTCGTGTAGATTTCATTAGTTCTTTAATTTAATTGTTTTGTTTTCAAATTCGTCAAAACCAAAACCCCCTTTACCTTGTTAAGTCATATTAGTTAGAAACTGATTTAGTTCATGTTTTTAAGTGTTTCGAACCAAGTTAAAACCAAAATTCGTCCAAAAGTGTGTTTAGAGTCCAAATCTGCCCAGTTTGTGTTTTTAGGTAGATTTGAGTGTTTTTAGCTTGTTTTGAATTCTTTGAGTCTAGTTTAGTGTTTTTAACTTTGTTTATATGTTTTTAAGTCAATTTAGAGGTTATTAACAAGCCCTCATAATCCCCGGTCCAGAACGATTCCTACTTACATTCTTTACTACAATTGATACAAGAGGGTTTAATTTGGGTGTTAAGTTAATTCGCATCAAATTTTGGCGCCGTTGCCGGGGATTAGCAACTTTGCTAAGCCCTTGTTATTTCTTTTTGTTTATTTTCGTGTGTTTTTATGTTAGTTACTAATCTTGTTTGTTTTCTTGTTTTAGGTACTAGTTATGACTCGGAGTTCTCATCCGGTTCGTGAGCATATCTTGGACTTTGATGACGGTTTTGAGAGGACTTTGAGAAGGAATAGGAATCAGCAAGATCGTAACCCACCTATTCCTGAACCTGAGTTTGAAGAACATCCACTTGAAGAAGAAGAGGAGCCCATGGCACAAGTTGTAGAGGAAAATCTCAACATGGTAGCGGACAATCGAACAATCAAGGAGCTTTCCGCTTCGGTATTGGACAATGCCGCTCCCGTATGCATCCAATACCCCATGGCTGCCCTACGGAAGACGGACGAGTTCGAATTGAAATCAAGTTTGTTGCATCACATTCCTAAGTTCCATGGGATGTCCATGGAAGATCCTAATAAACACTTGAAGGAGTTTGAGTTTGTTTGCTCGAGCATGACCCCTGTGAATGTTGATGGGAGCATTCTGAAAATGAAGGCTTTTCCCTTTTCGCTCTTAGAAAAGGCTAAAGATTGGTTGTATGAGCTAGCCCCCGGAACTGTCACATCATGGGAAAGTATGAAACAGGCATTTTTGGAGAAGTTTTTCCCAACTTCTCGAGTCATTCTACTACGCAAAAGGATTAGTGGCATTCAGCAAAACCAAGGTGAATCCTTTCCCACTTACTATGAGCGTTTTAAAACCCTTGTTGCTACATGTCCACAACACCAGATGAAGGAGGAGCTTCTTCTTCAATATTTCTACGAAGGGCTTCTACCAATTGAACGCCAAATGCTAGATGCCTCAGCAGGAGGAGCTTTGGTGGACAAAACACCCATGGCTGCCAAGACCTTAATTGATAACCGAGCATTGAATGCTCAACAATATGAAATTGTTGGTCAAAGGGACACCCCACGGCAGCAAGTGAATGAGGTAAGTTCCACATCCGACATTCAATCGCAATTAGCTAATCTTACTTCCATTGTGTCTTAGATGGGCGAAGGAATGAGGATGAAAGAACCAAGTGTATGTGGTGTGTGTTCTATCGAAGGACATGCCTCTGAAAAGTGTCCTCAATTGATTGAAAATAGAGGGATGGGAAAACGCCAATGCAATTGTTTTTCAAGGCCAAAACCAGCCAAGGAACGATCCATATTCTAATACGTACAATCCAGGTTGGAGAGATCATCCAAATTTTAAGTGGAGGGAGCCCCAACAACAAGGAGGTTTTAGGCAGCAACCCCCAGGCTTCTACACCAAGCCATACGCACCCACACAAGCTCCACAACAATCTGCCTAAAAAACTTCATGTACTTCTTTGGATAACGACACACTTATTAAGTTACTCACCAAATTGTCTCAGGGGCAAGAAAATCAAACCCAAGCAATGCAAAACACGAACATTAGGGTGGATCAATTAGAAAAGCAAATTAGGTAGATTGCAGAGTTTGTTGGGCAGTTTAGAAAACAAGGAAAGCTTCCCAGTTCAATAATTGTGAATCCAAAATGAGGCTTTGAAACTACCAAGGCAATTACGCTAAAGAGTGGAAAAGAAGTAGGAACTGATCCACAACAATCTAAATCCGCCCCCAAGGAGGACGAGAAGTTGCAATTCGAGGAGGAGGAACAAAATCAACCCACGGAAAGGGTGGAAACACCTTTGTCGTAGGCCCCCAGTGTTTCTAAGCTATCCAATTTGTCCACCATAGGTAAGAAATGTCCAATTCCAATTAATTCTAATGTTATTCCTCCAAATGTACCCTTTCCTAGCAGATTTATGCAAGCCAAAAACGAAGAAGAGGAAGAAGATGTTCTGGAGACGTTTAGAAAGGTACATGTCAATATCCCACTCCTTGATGCTATAAAGCAAATCCCGAAGTATGCTAAGTTTTTTAAGAAGCTTTGTACAACAAGGAAACTTTTTCGAGAGAAAGAAGTGGTACATGTGAACGAGAATGTCTCTGTAATGTTGCAAAGGAATCTGCCACCTAAATGCAAAGACCCCGGTAGTTTTACCATTCCTTGCGTAATTGGTAATACAAGGTTTAAGCATGCTATGCTAGATTTAGGTGCATCAATTAATGTCATGCCATATTCTGTTTATGCATCCATGAATCTAGGAGCACTTAAACATGATGGTGTTATTATCCAATTAGCTGATCGATCTAATGCATATCCAAAAGGTGTATTGGAAGATGTTTTGGTGCAGGTGGACCATTTGATTTTTCCTGCAGATTTCTATGTGGTTGACATGGAGGATTCCGCCCACTCTCCACCATCACCACTCTTACTTGGACGACCTTTCATGAAAACAGCTTAAACCAAGATTGACGTGGCCAAAGGATCAGTAACTATGGCATTTGGTGGTGATATGATTAGCTTTAATATTTATGAATTTGTTGAGAATACTAATGATGTTCGTTCTTATTGTGCTATTGATGTAATTGAAAATATAGGGCAGAAACGTTCAACGCTAATAAAAAAGAAAGTACCTCGAACCATGATGCGAAAATTAACTTAACACACAAATTAAACCCTCTTGTTGTCAAATTGTAGTATAAATGCAAGTAGGGATCGTTCTGGACCGGGGATTAGGAGGGCTAGCTAATAACCTCTAAACTAACTTAAAAACATAAAATTAAGTTTAAAACACCAAACTAGACTCAAAACATGCAATACAAACTAAAAAGACTCAAAACATGCAATACAAACTAAAAAGACTCAAAACTAGTTTAAAAGACTCAAAACAGCTTAAAACAATGAATTAGACTCTAAACTGACTATAGGGATGGTTTTGGACGAAATTAGGTTCTAACTTGACCCAAGACACTTAAAAACACAAATCAAAACAGATTTTGACTAATAAAACACTTTAAAGTAAAGGGGGATTTGATTTTGACGAATTTGAAAACAAAACAAACAGATTCTAAACTAAAATAGATTTTGGACGAATTTGGGTAAACTATGGATGATGGGCTAGCTAGAGGGTTCTTCTCCACACATGACACACTTGCACATAAACCACTTTTCAGTTGTTCTTTCGATCAATCATGAAACTCAACACCCCAGGTTAATTAAGTCCGCTTAAATTAACCTTCAAGTTCTCCTTAAGTTATTGCATTGGATGGGAAAGAGCATACAACAATTCAAGCATTTTTCAAAAGTTCTTTACGTGAACAGCACAATAAAGATACAATAAAAAATCATTAAGCATTATGAAAACTATAAGTATTGACGAGGCATTCGTTACTATGATGAGCATGAAACTCCTGCCAAGAATTTATTTAACACGATCGTTTATAAGCGACCTCCACTACTTGTGAATATAAGTTTGTAACTATTAGGTGAAACTCCCTTATACTCTAGCATCATATTCATGCATGCAAACTAAGTGTGCACTCTTAATAAACATACACGAATAAGTTATCAATCAAGCAGTTAAACAAATTGAATTCACAACTTATGAAATCACAACTGAAGGTAATCAAATCATATTGCAAGCATGAACACGGTTTCGAATTCCCCCTAGCTAAGGGGGGTTTAGTTCCTCATACTCACAAAGCAAGGATAAACAAATTTAGACATTGAAAACAAAAGAATGAAAACACCTAAAAACGCTCAAACAATCCAACTTGAATGGCAAGCACGTCCAAGGGTCCTCCTTCTTCTCTTTGTTGCGGCACAAGGTGTGGTTTGATGGATGAGTGATAAATTATGGTGGTGGATGGATATAGGTGAGTTATGGTGAAGGGTGGATGGGTGGATTGTGTTCTCTCTGGTTTTCTTCCCCCTTGTTATGGTGAAGGGTGGATGTATTTATAGGCTAGGGAGAGGACCACGATCTAATTAAGGTGGTAGTGATGAGTGTTGTGGTAATGAGTGGATGTAATGGGTGTGGTGGATGGATGTTTGGTAATGAGTGGATGTAATGGGTGTAGTGATGGATGTTTGGTAATGAATGGATGTAATGGGTGTAGTGGATGGATGTTTGGTAATGAGTGGATGTAATGGGTGTAATGGATGAGTGTTTGTGGTAATGAGTGGATGTAATGGGTGTAGTGGATGAGTGTTGATAGGAGCATATTTATGCGCCTTAGTTGAGCTTGTTCTTGTGCATTTATAGTGTTTTTCCTTAGTAAAGTAGTCTTTTAAACTAGTTTTATGTGTTTTCAGGTTCTAAGGGCAAAGTATGAAAAAGGATGCATTTTGGAGCCTTTTTGGAGCATATTTGAGCTTGGAATGGATGTCATATGCTTGGGGCCAAGAGGATGGACGAAATTGAAGATTTGAAAATGATGTTTCCTACTTGAGCAAGGTTTCCTAGTCGAAGTAGGAAAGCGCCTAATTAAAAGATGAAATCCTAGTCAACAAAGGATTCCTAATTGAAGAAGGATTCCTAATCTACGA
Organism: Malus domestica; assembly: GCF_042453785.1. Classification (NCBI taxonomy): domain Eukaryota; kingdom Viridiplantae; phylum Streptophyta; class Magnoliopsida; order Rosales; family Rosaceae; genus Malus; species Malus domestica. Next base: position 22,343,315 of record NC_091671.1, on the reverse strand, counting down.
GGGATTCCTAGTTGAAGATGGATTCCGAGAAGAATGAAGATTCCTACTCAAACAAGGTTTCCTACTCGAAGTAGGAAAGTTAAATCCAAATGGCATCAAGTTGCAGCTACAAAGAAGGTTTCCAAGATGAAGTAGGAGAAGAATTCCAAGTCAAGAGAGGATTGAGACATGTTTTCCTAATGCTAGAAGGACTCCTAAGTGTTGTAGGACACAAATGAGAAGTTTCTAGAAAGTTTCCATCCTTGCCGTGGGTTTCATGCAATTCCTATCAGTTTTGGGGCTTTCTAGGAGCCCTATCCTTAATCCCTACATTGGTGCCGCACCTTAGCTTCTAGATACCCTAATTCCTTGCCTTGCAAGGCATTCTAGAAACCTTATCACCTTATCCCATTGCTGCCGCACCCTTATCCCTTTTCTTTTGCAAAATCTGATTGTCTAGACCTATTTCCTTGTGGATTTGGGTTATCCAAGTCCATATCTGATTACCCTAGGGTTTTAAGTGCCTATATATACTCATATTAACCCCTAAATCAGAGCACCACTCACCACAATTCACAATTCACTCCAGAAATTCGTCCAACCTTCTCCACACCTTTGCCGCAGCCACCAAACACCTTTCTCCCTAGTTTTTAAGCCTTGCCGCACCATCCCCATCCCCTAAACACTACTACATTCATCCATAACCATGCATCCATACACCTAAGGTCCTAAACCTGTCCCTAGACCCTTTGCCGCACCAAGGAGGAGGAGAAGGAAGCTCGGAAGTTCATGCAATTCAAGTTCGCGTCGCTGGAATTTCTAGGTGTTTCTTTTCCTTTGATTTCAATGTTTAAATTCAATTCTCTTTGTTTTGTGCGTATGAGGAACTAAACCCCCCTTGGCTAGGGGGGGATTCGAAATACATGTTTATGCTTGCGATATGATTTGATTACTTCTAATTGCGTTTCATAAGTTGTGAATTCAATTTACTTATCTATGTGAATTACATTGATTTGTGTGTGTTGGTTGAGAGTGCACGCTTAATTATCATGCATAAATTGAATGCTAGGATATAGGGAAATTTCACCTAATCGTTATGGACTTATATTCACAAGTAGTAAAGGTTGATGATCTCAATCGCGTTAAGTAAATTCTTGGCATAAGTTTCATGCAATCATAGTAACAAATGCTTCGTCAATGCTTATGGTTTTCATAGAACTTAATGATTCTTGCTTGTATCTCTATTATGCAATCATGTAGGGGACTTGTGGGGAATGCTTTGGGTTGTCGTATGCAATCATCCAATTCAATAACGTTAGGAAAATCTGAAGGTTAATTTAAGCGGACCTAATTAACTTGGGGCGTTGAGAATTCATGGGTTATTGAAAAGCAATTGGAAATCGTTTTAAATGCAAGTATAACATGTGTGGAGATGAACCCCTTAGCTAGCTTTCCATCCATTCATTTAAACCAAATTCGTTTTAAAATCTGTTCGTTTTACAAAGTTTTGTTTTGTTTTTAAATTCGTCCAAAATCAATCCCCCTTTTCTTTGTTGAGTCATATTAGTTAGAAGTCAAGTTAGTTTGTGTTTTTAAGTGTTTTGAGTTAAGTTAAAACCTAATTTCGTCCAAGTTTGTGTCTAGTGTTCAAAACTGCCCAGATTGTGTTTTTAAGGCAGTTTTGAGTGTTTTGGTGCTGTTTTGAGTCTTTTGGTTTGTTTTGGTATTTTAAAGTTTAGCTTTGCATTCTTTGAGTCTAGTTTAGTGTTTCAAACTTGTTTTTACGTAATTGAGTCAGTTTTCAAGTGATTTTGCAATCCCTCCTAATCCCCGGCCTAGAACGATCCCTACTTACATACTTACTACAATTGATAAAAAGAGGGTTAATTTGTGTGTCAACATAATTTTCACATCAAGTGTTTGTGGTAATGAGTGGATGCAATAGGTGTAGTTTTGGTAATGAGTGGATGTAATGGGTGTAGTGGATGGATGTTTGGTAATGAGTGGATGTAATGGGTGTAGTGGATGAGTGTTTGAAGTTGTAGGTCAACGCACTTGCACACACATATGCTGATTTCTAGCCTTCTAATCTTCAAAAACGTCCATCCTCATGTCTCCATACTTGCACTATCCAATCTTGGCCCAAAAATGCTCCAAAGTGCTCCAAATAGCACTTTGTTGCCAACTTTGTTATTTGAACCTACAAACACTTGAAAATAGCTTAAAGTACTAAAATAACTAGAATTAAACTAAGTAAATGCCAAGAAACAAGCTCACTAAGTTGCTTAAATATGCTCCTATCAAACCACCATCGAGGAGAAAATTGGAGTGAACAACAAGGAGTGCACGGCCACACCTCTCAAAACCCCAAATCTGGCCGAGAGCAATCTTTGTGCATTTGTTGATGGTGCTGCCACTTCATTGCAGCACATTGGTACGTCACCTAATCCAATTTCAATTCCCAGTTCAACTAATAGGTTGTTACCTTCTTTGGTGCAGGTACCTAATCGAACACAGGGTAGTAGGGAAGTTTACATCGATTGTTGGAAGCAACAAACCAAAATCAGGAAGGACTACTATCCCGTTCCTTTCAAGGATTCAATGTGTGAGCACTTTGAGGAGCATACCGAGGATGACATCTCCCTGCATGCCGTGGGCTCCAATGGGGAGTGAATGTGTTTTTCGTCCGGCTGGAAGACGTTAAAGCAAGCGCTTCTTGGGAGGCAACCCATGTATTCAAATAAGGAAGATCTATGAATCACTTCACAATTAGTTTTACGTTTCTAAAAACATTCCCTTTACTGCATTTATTTTGCCTTGTTTGTCATATTTATTTGTTGCTTGTTTGATTGTTTTTTGTGTGGGTTTATGTTTGAAACTTTGACAGGTAAACAAAGTATTTTTACATTAATTTTCGTGGAAGAGGAACATTAGGTAGAAAGGTAGAAAAGTACAAGAAAGTGCAAATAAACAGTAAGGAGTCTTCATTGGTCAGGAGGTGCCTCAGCATTCGACGGAGCTCCAGAAAGACGAAGCACCAAAGATTGATTATCCGGAGCCTCAACACTTGGTGAAGCGCCAGAGGACGAAGGCAGAAGTTGGCGCTAGAGTAACGCCACAAACCTCTGATGATCACTTTGAATCCGAACTTCGGACTCCTACAGCTAGTCAAGCTTCCTCTTCATGCTTGTTGAGTAATTAGTTGCGAGCATGTGCAACTCTTTATTCTCGTGCCTAAGCACTCTGACTTCTTGCCGAAGATTGGCCACCTCAGCCATCAATGACTTAACCTGACAAGATCGAGCAAGAAGGCGTTGGCCCATGTTTGAAACTGAGCCTGCACATCGGACGCTGTAGGCTAGAGAGTCCTAAACAGCCAGCTCGTCGGATCGCCTGGAAAGTATCCTATTGTCTCTAGGAGTGAGAAGATTTCTGGCCACCACCGAAGTGGTTATATCGTTCATCATCATAGAATCCCCAACTGTAAGAGGACCATTGGGAAATACGAATGACGGCTGCCAAATGTTGTTTGGAGAAGATTGATGCGAAAATTAACTTAACATATAAATTAAACCCTCTTGTTGTCAATTGTAGTAAAGAATGTAAGTAGGGATCGTTCTAGGCCGGGGATTAGGAAGGATTGCTAAAACACTTGAAACTGACTTAAAAACGTAAAATTAAGTTTAAAACACCAAACTAGACTCAAAAGATGCAATACAAACTAAAAAGACTCAAAACTAGTTTAAAAGACTCAAGACACTTAAAACAATGATTAGACTCTAAACTGACTCTAGGGATGGTTTTGGACGAAATTAGGTTCTAACAATGATTGTATGCAATCATCTAATTTAATGAAATTAGGAAAATCTGAGGGTTAATTAGTGCATTTCACAGTTAATCTGGGGCGTTGAGAATTCGTAGTTTATTGAAAAGCAGCTGGAAATCGTTTTGTTTGCAAGTGTGTCATGTGTGAAGAAGAACCTTCTAGCTAGCCTTCCATCCATTCAATTTACTCAAACTCATGCAGATTTCATTAGTTCTTTAATTTACTTGTTTTGTTTTCAAATTCGTCAAAACCAAAACACCTTTTACCTTGTTAAGTCATATTAGTTAGAAATTGATTTAGTTCGTGTTTTTAAGTGTTTCGAACCAAGTTAAAACCAAAATTCGTCCAAAAGTGTGTTTAGAGTCCAAATCTGCCCAGTTTGTGTTTTTAGGCAGATTTGAGTGTTTTTAGCTTATTTTGAATTCTTTGAGTCTAGTTTAGTGTTTTTAACTTTGTTTATATGTTTTTAAGTCAGTTTAGAGGTTATTAGCAAGCCCTCCTAATCCCCGGTCCAGAACGATCCCTACTTACATTCTTTACTACAATTGATACAAGAGGGGTTTGATTTGTGTGTTAAGTTAATTCGCATCATGAATCAATGAGTGCAAGGAGTGGACAAGAATATTGTGCACATGGTAGACAAAGGAAAGGTGAAAGGTGTTGGAAATGTGCCCTTAAACCAATCATATGATGATACTTTACAGACATTTCACATGTTAAACTAATCTAGTTTAATATCAAGGGCAAAGATTATTGTTTGAGCCGTCTTATATAAATGTTATACGCTTAAACGATAAGTCCAAGGAATATGTGATTGGGAGAATGCGATCTAAAAAAGTTAGATTCATGAGATCATTCTTTTGTAGACACATCCTAAACGTTCCTGATCATAGGATTGCCAATTGGGCATTGACAGTCCGTTAAGATCAGTACGTGCTGTGTCTTCTCTCAGGGAGAGTGACTAGTCTCGAGTCATTGGTGTGTGTGACATCAAGACAAGTACGTAGGTGCTCAATAGAGAATGAGTTCACTGAACACGATCAACGAAGAGTTCTCATATTCATGTCACATAAGAACTCATGGTTGGGATAATGCAAAGTAGTTCTTTGACCTGAGGCATCATAGTTGTCTTGTGGTTAAGTCCTTGATCTTTGATTATGTCAAAAGTCACTCCAAAAGGAGGGTGTCCACGACATCGTCGGGGTTAAGCCACTTAGCCATGGAGGCAAGTGAATGTGCAACAAGGGATCTCTAACCTTCAAACCGTTTGAGGGAGAATACTCTATGATATGATTAAGAATCTCTGGCCAGAGTATGAATGAGATTTAGGAAGTCGTTCTAAATCACATTCAAGGTAATCATATAAGCACACGAATCACATTGGATAGTAGACATAAATAAACTATCAAACCAAACAATGTGGTCAAGAGTATTGTATTAGAGAAAGACCGTATTGCATTTGTAATCCTAAACTGAATAGGTTCTCCACCTCTTCTGATTAGCTTGGGTAACCATGATATGCTGCTAGGTGTCACTCATGGTTTGTGGAAGCCCTAAACGTGTATAATCACTAAAGGGAGAATTGAAAGTACGTTTCAATTCACAATCGATTTGAAATGGTTTTAATCGCCCACTGCCTCGCTAAAAGGAACCTAATGGATCGTACACTGTGTAGGGTGGAGATTGAAGAAACAAAGGAGATGAGTAAGGATAATTAAATGGTTGAATTATTTATGGCAAGGATTAATTAATATGTTAATTAATCAAACGAATAAGTTGGTTAAAGACCACGGGTTTAGTTATGGGCCTCAAGGCCCAATGGGCTTCGAACGTCAAGCCCATTGACTTAAGTTGTATGACAACTTAATGACTAATAATTCACAAAGGCCTTAAAAGCCCAATGAAAGCCTTAAGGTCGGCCATTTAGAGATGGAGTGGGTTTTGGACTTATTTACAAGTTTGCCACTCCAATGAATTAAGGTATAAATATGACTTTATAGCCAAAATTCATTTAGGTTTTCTTTTGGAGAAAATTGGAGAGAACGTGTCTCTCCCTTTCTCTCTAAAGAGGCCGGCCCCCTTGGAGGGATTAGCTAGTAATCTTTCTCCTCCAAGGTCACTCATTTCTTCATCAATCTTACCTTGGTGTGGAGACTTAGAGGTTCTCAATTTTGGGAACTTGGAGAACCATTTCATCCATCCAAATCCATAGATCTAAGATGCAAGGAATGAAGGCCCTCTCTTTGGGTGATTAGCCTTTGCTTATGCAAAGAGGAATCTACAAAGGTATAATTTCTCAACTCACTTTGTTTTGAGTTGAGTCTTGGTTCACCAATCTACTAGGCTTTGAATTTCATGGTTAATGTTTTGTTTTTAAGTGCATGCAAGCATGCTTATAGATTCCGCCTTTAATTGTTAATTGCATGCTTATAGATGTTGCTTAAATGAACATGTTTTTCACAAATCTTCCTTCAAAAGGTTGCTGCAACAATGGATAGAGTGCATGGCAAAGGAGCTGTCCATGTGCCTTTAAACTTGATTTTCTGCACTCTTTGCCTTGTGTTCCAGTTCATTATTCAGATTTTTGCATATGTTGAAACCCTTTTTAAAACACCAAAAACGTCCATCCAACTTGCTCCATATGCATGCAATCCATTTCAGCCCAAAATTGCTCCAAAATGCACCAAAATGCACTTTCTTGCCAACTTTGTTATTAGGACCTACAAACACACGAAAATAGCTTAAAATACATAATTAACTAAGAAATAACAACATAAATGCACAAGAACAAGCTAACTAAGTCGCATAAATATGCTCCTATCAAATTCCCCCACACTTAACTTTTGCTAGTCCTCGAGCAAAACAAAACAAACGAAACAAACAAAACACAACCTAGACCTTCCAACATTTGCCTCAGGGATTTTTAATGAAACATGACATGTTAAAAATCATCATTCCCACAGTTTTTGGTCATCTTTACACTTGAGCACATACTTAATCACAGTCACCACTTACTAGTTCACAATTAACCAATTAAAACGATGTTTTGAATGTAGTAACATGCCTTAGAGAATTTGCTCAATTCCTTATAAGATACTCTCTATTTTCACACACATTTTCTGACTACACACCCTACACTAGTAATATGTGAGAAGATTGATGTAAACACGAAAGACTAGGACTCACATATGTTATAACAAAGAAAGCAATTTTCTGGAGTTATTAATCATGTTTAGATATGATCTCATGAATGAAATGCTACTACTTAGATGCGAGAACCAGTGACACCATATGCTCATACCAATTTCGAACTCCACAAATTGAAACAAACAACACTCAAGATTGAAGTCAAGGGTTGTAACAGGGCTTGGGGGTAATGGCTAACAAAGAAAGGATAGGGATAGCAAACGTTTTTAAAGCGATAGCAAGCAAAGCAATGAAATAGACACTTGGAAATCACTTTAGAATGCAGAATCAACTTTTAAATACAAAGGGAAGATTCATGCAACACTTAGGGCCGAATTCAATGTTTTGAACCCTTTCTTTAACAAACAACACTTTAGAGCTCTTTTTCATACTTTTTTTTTAATTCTTTTTTTTTTCTTTTCTACCCGTGCCTTATTAAGGACTTTGGCACACACACACACACAAGAATCACTTCCCCCACACTTGTTTTCTGCAATACATTGATAAAAAAGGAGTTCATTTTAAGTCATGCTTTACTATGCTTCAAGAATAAGGGTATGGATGGTCCTAAAACTAGGCTAGGTAAGGATAATGTGGGTTAACAAAGAACATAGGCTTAACAAGGCTCAACGGGGTTAAACTTAAACACATAATGAAATAGGGGCACGTCAATTTGGCTTTGGTGGTCACTACACAACTTCATCTTGAATATGTGTTATGCAAATCAATAGCATGTTTTGAATGAAATAGGCGTGAGTTCTAGCATTTGGAACTAAATGATGAAACGCCTTCTAAGTAGAAACCAAGCAAAGAATAATGAGATCATGCAACGACTTTAGAAAACAATGGTGCACAGATTATTAACTCTCCAAATAAACGTTTAGGCTCAAGTCTCACAAGGTTGTAGGGTTCATTTGAGTTCCTTCCTTCAAGCATGTTACAAAAACTGATTTTTTTTCCTTTATGATTGCATGTGAATTCATAAATTATAACCACAACCAAGCATACACCAAAGAGTAAATCAAATTTTCATCCCTGTTTATAACTCTTTTTAACAATCATGTAATTAAAAACCAAATCCTCATCATTGTGTTGGAAGGTACCCTAAGACACAAACAAACAGCTTAAAAACAACTCTTTTTGGGTTTTTCAAAACAAATTTTCAAATTTTTATGAGATTTTTGGATTTTTATGTCAAAACACACTAAAACACTCCAAAACAGCTTAAAAACACTAAAAAAAACAATCAAGGAACAACACTTAGAAGTAATGGGTGATAAACTCCCACGAATTTTATGCGAAAGAACTTGGTTACCCCCCCCACACTTAAATCAAACATTGTCCTTAATGTTTCAAACATAGACTTACACTCAAACAAGCAAACAACATAATTAATAAAACATGACAAGTATGGCAAAGTAAAAACAAGAAAGAGTAGAGTTTAAGAATGCAAATCTGGTTATGGAGGTATATGATCTTGTTAACTTCGGTAGTGAATGAATCGGCACATATTTTGTCATGCTTGTTGACTTTCCACAACTTTGATCTTGAACTGGATTGGAAGGAAGAGGAGAATTCCTTAGTGGTGGTGATTTGATGGCCTTGTACGGCGAGACTTTGCTCTTTGGCGATTGATGCGTCCATATGTTGTTGAAGCTTCTCGAGCTCTTAGTTTCAACTTAGACTCTTTATGCTGGGTTGATTGAGTGTGTAGGCAACATTCTTTTCTGCTTGTTTCTTCTACACGGCAGATATGCATGAGGTAGAGGTGATGGTCTGTTTCTTTGTTCAATCTGTCCAAGTGCCGACTGATTGCTTTCTTTCTCCTTGTCTCGCAGGCAAGAGCAAGGGTAAAGGAAAAGCATGCCATGAGATATCTTTGCCTACGACTCTGATGATATGAGATAGTTTTGCTTTTGAAGAAGTATCTTTCCACATGTTTATTCTTGAACTGGGCTGGGGAACTTCTTAGCAAGGAAAAGGAGACTTGATCTTGAAGATGAATTAGCACGTTGTCTCCACATGCTTCAAGGTATCATTTTCACTTGCCTTATCTGTTCTCCAGGTATATGTGGCATCTTATTCGGAAGTACATCAGCAGTTAAAGATGAGCACTCGAGAACAATGCTAGGTAAGCAATCAAGAAGAAGTTCCAGGCAGTCGGTTCTTATATCGGAAGATTGACACCAAGTGCTGGCTGATTGATCTCTTTCTCCTTGTCACAAAGACAAGGAAAAGGACAAGGAGAAAGCATGATATGAGATACTCTTGCTTTCAACCTTTATGATATGAAATACTTTTGCTCTTGATGACTTGTTTGCAGAGGTACCCCAAAGGATGAGGAACACTGAGTGACTCGAGAGGATTTGTTGGGAATGCATTTTCGGAGATGAAGAAATGTTGAGTATGTCTGCCTTGCTGTGAAGGTTGACATTTATAGGGATTTCTTCATAACTGGTAGAGGCACTATTCTTTTACTCGTGTCGGCAACCATTGGGTGATTGAACAGTATGGCTTCATGTGCTTTCTTCTTTATCAGAAATCTTCGACAAATTGACCGTGATTTCCGCAAAGCTGAGTGTGCATGTGACAGGTGCTGACGAGGCTGAAAAAGACTGGCGCCTCTTCGATATCTGAGATCGGCGCTTCGACAAATTGACCGTGATTTCCACAAAGTTGAGTTTGCATGTGACAGGTACTGACACGTCTGGAAAAAGCAGGTGCCTTATCGATATCTGAGATCGGCGCTTCGACAAATTATCCGTGATTTTCACAAAGTTGAGTGTGCATGTGACATGTGATGACAAGTCTGAAAAAGCAAGTGCCTCTTCGATTTCTGAGATCGGCCTGTGGTTTCTGCAAAGTTGAGTGTGCATGTGACAGGTGCTGACGAGGCTGAAAAAGACTGGCTCCTCTTCGATATCTGAGATCGGCGCTTGGTTTTTTAGCAGCCCAGCTTTTGAGAAAGCAGGCATCTCTTCGATTTCTGAGCTCGCCTCTTCGATTTCTGAAGCTCCATCGAGTGCTGATTTTTATAGAGAGGCACGTATCACGTTCCAAAGCACACTTGAATTTTCGCCAATAGAAGCTCCCTACTTGCACTTCATCCGACCTCTTCTTTTTCTTCACACTTTCGAATATGTCTTGCCCTTCTGACCGTCATCTTAACTTGAATGTTGGGGAAGATATTGACATGTGTTCTCTAAACAACATTTGGTAGCCGTCATTCTTATCCCCCAATGGTCCTCTTACAGTTGGGGATTCCATGATGATGAATGATACAACTGCTTCGGTGGTGGCCAGAAATCTTCTCACTCCTAAAGACACTAGGATACTTTCCAGGCGGTCTGACGAGCTGGCTGTTCAGGACTTTCTGGCCTACAGCGTTCGATGTGCAGACTCAATATTAAACATGGGCCAGCGCCTTCTTGCTCGATCTCGTCAGGTTGAGTCGTTGATGGCTGAGGTGGCTAGTCTTCGGCAAGAGGTCAGAGTGCTTAGGCACGAGAATAAAGAGTTGCACATGCTCGCAACCAATTACTCAACAAATATGAAGAGAAAGCTTGACTAGCTCCAGGAGTCCGAAGTTCGGATTCAGAGTGATCATCAGAGGTTTGTGGCGTTACTCCAGAGGCAACTTCTGCATTCATCTTCTGGCGCTTCACCAAGTGTTGAGGCTCTGAAAAATCAGACTCTGGCGCTTCGTCTTTCTGGAGGTCCGTCGAATGCTAAGGCACCACCTGACCAATGAAGGCTTCTTCTTTCTTGTTTGCACTTTCTTGTATTTTTCTACCTTTCTACCTAATGTTCCTCTTCCACGAAAATTAATGTAAAAATACTTTGTTTACCTGTCAAAGTTTCAAACATAAACCCACACCAAAAACAATCAAACAAGCAACAAATAAATATGACAAACAAGGCAAAATAAATGCAGTAAAGGGAAGGTTTTTAGAAACGCAAAACTGATTGTGGAGGGATTCATAGATCTTCCTTATTTGAATACATGGGTTGCCTCCCAATAAACACTTTCTTTAACATCTTGCAGCCGGATGAGACCTCCATTTAAGCTTGAATAGGGCCCACGACATGGAGGGGTATGTTCTCCACGACATACTCCGTAAAATACTCATACATTGGCTCTATGAATGGAAGGGGATAGTAATCCTTCCCGATTGGGGCGTTGAGCATCCTAAAGTCAATGTAATCATTCCCACCAGCTTGGATTCGATTGGGGACTTGCACCAAAGAAGGTAACAACCTATTAGTTGAAATGGGATTTGGAATTGGATTAGATGACTCACCAATGTGTTGAAATGAAGTGGCAACACTGTCAACAGTTTTCCAATGGTGCTTTCGGCCAGATTATGCTTTTGGAGTTTAGTGGTGTGTTCTTTGTGCTCTACTCCAATTCCCTCTTCTTTGGTGATTAGAACTTCATCCTTATTAATTGGTGACGAATTTTCCTGCCTTACATCTTTAATTAAACCAATGGCAAAACAAGAACGCACATCAGTAAGATTCACATTAGATTCAGGAATTTTAAAGTGAATCATATCACCACCAAATGCCATTGTTAATGCTCCCTTGGCCACATCAATCTTGGTTTGAGCTGTTTTCATGAAAGGTCGTCCAAGTAAGATTGATGATGGTGGAGAGTGGGCTGCATCCTCCACGTCAAGCACATAGAAATCTGCAGGAAAAATTAAATGGTCTACCTGCACCAACACATCTTCCAAAACTCATTTCGGGTAGGCATTAGATCGATTGGCTAGTTGAATAATAACACCATCATGTTTAAGGTCTCTTAGATACATAGATGCATAAACAGAATATGGCATGACATTAATTGATGCACCTAGATCTAGCATAACATGTTTAAACCTCGTATTTCTAATAACACAAGGGATAGTGAAACTACCTGGATCTTTGCATTTGGATGGCAGCTTTCTTTGCAACATTACAGAGACATTCTCATTCACATGTACCACCTCTTTCTCCCGAACCTGGTTCCTTGTTGTACAAAGCTTCTTTAAAAACTTAGCGTACTTCGGGATTTGTTTGATGGCATCTAAGAGTGGAATATTGACTTGTACTTTCCTAAATGTCTCCAAAACGTCTTTTTCATCCTCTTCATTCTTGGTTTGCATAAACCTGCGAGGAAAGGGTGCATTGGGTGGAATGGAGTTAGAAGTAATGGAATTTGAACCCAACTTACCTTTGGTGGCCGAATTCGGGTGTGTAGGTGGCTGCGGCAAGAAGTGCTTAATCCTTGCCGTAGGCATGCCTTGTTCCTTCTCCTCAGATTGCATCTTTTCGTCCTTTTTCTAATTGGATTTAGATGGGTTGGGATCAAATTCAACTTCTTTTTCACTTTGCAAGGTGATGGCTTTGGCAGATTCGAAGCCTTCCTTTGGATTCACATCCGTCGAACTAGGTAACTTACCTTGTTCTCTACTAAATTGCCCCATGAATTCAGCCATTTATCCCACTTGTCTCTTCAATTTAGTCACATCTCGAGCTTGATTTTGTACTTCCTTGGCGTAATTGTGCATGTCTTTGGCTTGATTTTCCTGACCTTGCGCCAACGTAGTCAGTAATTGAATAACTTGAGCATTGTCAAAAGACGAACCTGAGTTATTTTGGGCAGGTTGTGCTTGGGGTTGTGTGGGTGCATACGGCCTTTGGTAGAATCCCGGAGGTTGCTGTCTAAATGCACTTTGTTGTTGGGTGTGTCAGGGCTCCCTTTATTTGAAATTTGGATGATCTTTCCAACCTGGATTGTATGTATTAAAGAAAGGATAATTCCTTGGTTGGTTTTGACTCCCAAAACCCACGACATTGGCAGATTCCCACCCTTCATTCTCGATCAATTGAGGGCATTTATTCGTGAGATGTCCATTCATTGAGCACACGCCACAAGCAGCCACGCTTTGTACCTTCGGTATTTCAACCACCTGCAAAAGAAGAGTAGTAAGATTAGCCATTTGATTTTGAAGTTCGGAAATAGCACTTACTTCATTAACATGTTGCTGTCGTGGGATGTCCCTTTGACTAACGCCTTTATATTGTTGAGCATTCAACGCATGGTTAGCAATTAAGGTCTTGGCAGCCATGGGTGTTTTGTCCACTAAAGCTCCTCCCGCTGAGGCATCTAGCATTTGGCGTTCAATTGGTAGAAGCCCTTTGTAGAAATATTGAAGAAGAAGCTCCTCCTTCATTTGATAATGTGGACATGAAGCAACAAGAGTTTTAAAACGTTCATAATAAGTTGGAAATGATTCACCTTGGTTTTGCTGAATGCCACTAATCCTTTTGCGTAGAAGAATTACTCGAGAAGTTGGGAAAAACTTCTCCAAAAACGCCTGTTTCATACTCTCCCATAATGTGATAGTTTCGGTGGCTAGTTCATACAACCAATCTTTAGCCCTTTCCAAGAGAGAAAAGGGAAAAGCCTTCATTTTTAATATGCTCCCATCGACGTTGACATGAGTCATGCTTGAACACACCACTTCGAACTCTTTCAAGTGCTTGTTTGGATCCTGAATGCAAAGGGGTACAACATTGTCCAACCCTGAGGTTGAAAGTTCTTTTATTGTACGATTGTCCGATGCCTTGACTTCTGCTTCTTCTTGTTCTTCAAACTCAGATTCGGCCTCTGAGCTTGAATTAGGTGGATTAGGTTCTGGTTGCTTCCTCTTTCTTCTCAAAGTTCTTTCAAAATCATCGTTGAACTCTAAGATGTTTGCACTAATGTGTTGAGAACTACGAGTCATCAACTAGTACCTGAAACAAAGAAACAAACACAAGTAGTACACACGGCAGAAACACTCAAACACACACACAAACACACAAACTCAATTAAAATAAAACACAAAGACACGAAAATAAACAAGGGATTAGCAAGTTTGCTAATCCCCAGCAACGGCGCCAAAAACTTAATGCGAAAATTAACTGAACACACAAATTTAACCCTCTTTTAACAATTGTAGTATAAGTATAAGTAGGGATCGTTCTAGGTTGGGGATTAGGAGGGATTGCTAATTGACTCTAAACTGACTCAAAAACATAAAAACAAAGTTAAAAACGTTTGAATAGACTCAAGGGACTCAAAACAGGTTCAAAAGACTTAAAACAACTTAAAAACACTCAAAACTGCCTAAAAACACTTGTTGGGCAGCTTCTGACTCTAAACTTTGAGTGAAAATTACGTTTTGGCTTCACCTAAAACAATAAAAAACACAAACAAAACAGATTTGAAACACTTTGAAACAAGAAACTAGAAAGGGGGGTTTTGATTTGGATGAAGTTGAAACAAACAAACAAGTATGAAAAACTAGACAGATTGTAAAACGAATTTGAGAAATAAGATGATGGATGAGATAGCTAGAGGCTTTTTCTCCACATATGACATGTATGCAAACAACTCGATTTCCAGTTACTACTTCATTGAATTATGAACGACAATGCCCCAAATTAACTGTGACATCACTAGTTAACCCTCAGATTTTCCTTGTTTTATTGGATTGGATGACATCATTCGACAACCCAAAACATTCTTCAAAAGTTCCCTACATGACATCATAATAGAGATACAATCAAAGATCATTACGTTTAATGAAAATCATAAGCATTAACAAAGCACTTGCAACTATGACATCATGTCACTCATGCTAGAATTAAACTTAACGCGATCATTTACAAGCGACCTCCACTACTTATGAATATAAGTTTGTAACGATTATGTGAAACTTTCTTATATTCTAGCATCGGATTTATGCATGCCAATTAAGTGTCAACCCTTAATCAGCAAATACAAATAAGTTATCAATCAAATAGTTAAGCCAATTGCATTCACGATTCAAGAGTTCATAACTGGAATTTATCAAATCATATTACACACATAATCATGGCTTTGAAATCACCCCTAGCTAAGGGGGGTTTAGCCACTTATGTTCACAACAAAACGAAATAAAATGAATTTAAACATTGGAAACAAAAGAAAGAAAACACCTAAACGTTCCAACGATCCAAGTTGAACAGCAAGCACGTCCAAGCACTTTCCTTCCCTTCTTTTGCTACGGCACAAGGTGTTGGTGAGTGTTTGAAGGTTTATTTGTATGGAGGAATGGATGTGAAGATGAATGGATGTGAAGATGGAGGTTGTATTGAAATGGGGATGAATGATCAAGCAAAAACTGAACTCTATGGCTGCCACACTGATAGGAGCATATTTATGCGACTTAGTTAACTTGTTCTTGCTCATTTACGTTGTGTTTTCTTAGTTATTTTAGTGTTTAAAGTCATTTTTGTGTGTTTTCAGATTCTAAGGACAAAGTATGCAAGAAGATGCATTTTGGAGGCATTTGGAGCAGTTTCGGGTTTGGAATGGATAGCAAATGCATAGAGCAAGGTGGATGGACGAAATTTAAGACTAAAGAGGCTAAGAATGTGAAGAATTATTGTACAAAGGATAAAGAACTCAGCCACAAAAGGGTGTCACTCCACAATGCACCTTCCTTGCCATGGCCTCACCATTGTATTCCCTTTGGATTCCCATGCCATGCTTAATCACCCTTGTCCCCTACATTATTTCTGATTTCATGCCTCAATACATTTAATTATTACACTCAATTGCTGCATACCTCTTGTTCCCTTCACCCATCAAATTTCATACAACTTTCACAACCATTACATGCACCAATTGATGCTCCATCAGCCACCTTTGGAATCCCATGTCGTGTGCAACACATGTTGCTGCACCTTTGACTCATTTCTGAAACATTTCACCTCCATTTTCATTTCTATGCAATGTGCACAATCATTCATGCTCCCTAGCTGCAACACCACTCCATTTTACCCTCCATACTTTGCATCATTACTTCATTTTCATCCTTGGACCATTGCACACCACAAATTCACCCTCCTTGCTGTGCACTTCCTCCATTGTCTAACCTGATTCTCTAGGGTTTTTGGGGCCTATATATACATGTTTACACCCCTTGGCCAAGGGGGACCTCCCATATTCATCATTCATCACAGAAAATTCGTCCATACACACCCTAGGCAGCAAACACCCCAAAAACACCATTCTAGTGCCCAGAAAACATAACAGCCACTCCACCTTCTTCCACCCTCTTTGCCGAGTTCTCCACCACCCTCTAACCATCAAACACTCCTCCACACTCACCCTAAACATTTCCATACCATTTCCCATCCATTCTACACCATAAAACTACCCAAAACCTGTCCACAAACCAATCTGCCGCAAGCAAGGGAAAGGAGAAATCTTGGATGCACTTGCTGCCAAGTTGGAGCATTATAGATGTTTTCTTTCTTTGGATTTTAATGTCTAATTCATGTAATCTTTGTTTTGCTTTAAGTATGATTGGCTAATTTTGTTTTGGTTAAGGGTGTATTCAAAACCATGATTATATATGTGAAATAAGTTGATTACTTCCAGTTATCGTTGCATAAGTTGTGAATACAATTTGCTTAACCGTTGGATTTAGAACTTATTCTTGCATGTTGATTGAGAGTGCACGCTTAATTTGCATGCTTGAATTTTGTGCTAGGATATAAATTTGTTTCACCTAATCGTTATGAATTTATATTCGCAAGTAGTGAAGGTCGCTAGTCACGATCGTGTTAAGTAGATTCCTGGCAAAAGTATCATGCTTTTCATAGTTACAAATGCCTTGTCGATGCTTATGATTTCCAAAGAACGTAATGATTCTAACTTGTGTCTTTATCATGCTGTTCATATAGAGAACTTGTTAGGAATAATTTGTTTGCGATGCATATTCATCCAATTCAATGATTCTAGGGAAATCTGAAGGTTAATTTAAGCGGAACTAATTAACTTGGAGTGTCGAGGTTCATAACTTATTGAATTGATAACTGGAAATTGAATTACGTTGCATATATTTCATGTGTGGAGAAGAAACCCTTAGCTATTCCATCATCCATTGATTCATCACAATTTTGTCTTACAATCTGTTTTCTTTACAATCTGCCAAATTAATTTAATTTCGTCTAAACACAATTCCCCCATATTTTGTTGAGTCTTAATCATTCAAATCTGTGTTATTTTGTGTTCTTAAGCATTTGGAGTCATAAACACTTTGGATTATGTCCAAATCAAGTTCTAGTTTCTTTTTGAGTCAATTTGATTGTTTTAGGCAGTTTTGAGTGCTTTAAATCTGTTTTGAGTCATAGTAGTCTTGTTAGAGTCTTTAAGTTTAGTTTTTGTGTTTTTGAATCAATTTATATTAGATTAGCACCCCTAGTTAATCCCCGGTTAGAACGATCCCTACTTACATCATTACTACAATTGTCACAAATAGGGTTTAATTTGTGTGTTTAGTTATTTTACGCATCAAATTTTGGCGTCGTTGCCGGGGATTGACAAAGTCGCTAATCCCTTGTCTTGAGTCTTGTTTAAATTGTTTAGTTTCTGTTTTAATTTTGCACCATGGGTGTGTTTTGTTTTTGTGCCGTGTATAGGCACCTTATTTCCTTACTTGTGCCGAGTCTATTAAGTTGGTCACTAACTTTGTTTGCTCTTGTGTGTAGGTACTAGTTCATGACCCGCAGCTCACAACCTATTCGTGAGCATATCTTCGACTTTGACAGTGATTTTGAGAGGACTTTGAGAAGGAAAAAGAGGTTGCAAAAGTCTAATCCTCCTAGTCCCGAACCTGAATTAGAAGAGCAAGAAGTTGAGGTTGAAGAGGAGGCCACGGCAAGGTGTGAAGAGGAAGTACCAACCATGGCAGTAGACAATCGAACCATCAAGGAGCTTTCTGCCTCGGGTTTAGCCAATGCAGCCCCTCTTTGCATCCAATACCCTAGGGCAGACCCTGAGAAGACCGATGAATTTGAGTTGAAGTCAAGTTTGCTACATCATATACCCAAGTTCCATGGGTTATCAATGGAGGACCCTAATAAGCACTTAAGGGAGTTCGAAGTAGTATGCTCAAGTATGACACCGGTGAACGTGGATAACAACATATTGAAGATGAAAGCTTTTCCCTTTTCTTTGTTGGAGAAGGTGATCGGATCATATTTATATATATTTTTACTTCAAATTCACTCGTCTTTTCTTGGTTAGTTCCTTATATTTTTGAGCTATTTACGTTATTTTTGTGTTTATAGGATCTGTTATGCAAAGAAAATAAAAATAGCACAAATGAGTTTTAAATAATAAACAGAAAAGTGGAACACGGGTGGACCACTAGAAAAATAATGGAGCGCATAAAAAATATAGAGGGAGTTGGTAGAGGCGGCTTGAAAAGCAGCAAAGCAGCTGTGAGTGGGATGGCAATATTCTAATGGACGGAGGAGAAGAATAGCTGCCTTTGGCAGCTCAGAAGAAATGAGAAGCAAAGCTGCCTTTGCAGCGAGAAAGAGAAGAGAGAAAGTGGAACAAAAGCATGGAAAGTGGAGAACGAGTGGGAGAGACACTAAGAATAAAGAAAGGAATAGGGGACAGCGGGAAGAAAATAAAATAAGAAGAGTGGCAGACTGGAGCAGGGGATGGACAGAGCACAGTCCACATAAGACAGGGCAGAAACAAGAAGGTAGGTGAGGGGGAATCACGGGACTGCGGAAAGAAATAAAAGAAAACAGGAAAATAATAAGAGAGGGAGAGAGACTGACGGGGGATACAAGCTGCCTTTGGCAGCGCACAGAAAACTGGGCTGGAAACAGAAGGCATGACACGGGGGGAGAGAGAGTACTGGAAGCAAAAAGCTGCCTAGCAGCGTGAGCAAGGCAGAAGCGCAAAATAGGGGGAGAGAGGGCAGAAACAGAACGGAACAGGAGGGCAGATCTTCTTTTCTTGGTTTTATCTTCTCAAACCCATGTTTTACTTTTGCTTTATTTCTGTTTTAATAATGTGTAACTAAATTTATTTTGGCTAGAGGTTAATTCAAAGCCATGAATATATTTGTAATATGAATTGATTACTTTCAGTTGTGATTTAATTTGCTTAACTGCTTGATTGATAACTTATTTTTGTATGTCGATTAAGAATGCATACTTAATTTACATGCATGAATTTGATGCTAGAATATAAGTGAATTTCACCTAATCGTTATGAACTTATATTCACAAGTAGTGAAGGTTGTTATCCACAATCGTGTTAAGTGAATTCTAGGCTGGATTAACATGCGTATTCCATAGTTATGAATGCCTAGTCAATGTTTATGATTTCCGTTGAACTTAATGATCTTTGTTGAATGTCTCTATCATGCGTATTCCATAGTTAGGGACTTTGATGAGGAATAATTTGGTTGTAATGCGTATTCCATTCAATCCAATGAATCTAGGGAAATCTAAGAGTTAATTTAAGCGGACCTAATTAACTTGGAACATTGTCATTCACAATTTATTGAAAGAACAACTGAAAATCAATTTAGGTTGCATATGTGTCATGTGTGGAGAAGAACCCTCTAGCTAGTCTGTCACCTATCCTTTCACCTTAATTTCATGCTTTTGTCAACTCTGTAATTTATTTAAGTTTAATTTACTTCTCGTCAAAACCAAACCCCCCCATTATTAAATTATATTATTTAGTTAGTTTTCATTGTTGTTAGTCTTTTAATTCAATTTCCGTCCATTTCAGTTCCTATTGTCTAATTTGATTGTTTTCATTATTTTGAGTCAGTCTAAGTGTGTTTCGAGTTATTAGAGTTTTTAGCCTAGTTTTGTGTCCTTGAGTCTTGTTTAATATTTTTAAATTAATTTAGAATAGATTAGCAATCCCTCCTAATCCCCGGCCTAGAACGATACCCTACTTACATCTATACTACAATTGTCAAAAAGAGGGTTTAATTTGTGTGTCAAGTAATTCTCATAGCAGAAGGCCAAGGATTGGTTGTATGAGTTGGCTCCCGGAACTGTCACATCATAGGAGAGTATGAAGCGAGCCTTCTTAGAGAAGTTCTTTCCGACATCACGAGTCATTCTTCTTCGCAAGAAGATTAATGGAATTCAGCAAAGCCAAGGTGAATCTTTTCCAACTTACTATGAACATTTTAAAGCTCTTGTTGCTTCTTGTCCACAGCACCAAATGAAGGAGGAGCTACTTCTTCAATATTTTTATGAAGGTCTTTTACCACTTGAACGCCAAATGTTGGATGCATCCGCGGGAGGAGCTCTAGTGGACAAGACACCTAGGGATGCCAAAACTCTCATTGCTAATCGAGCACTTAATGCACAACAATATGAAGGTGTTGGGCAAAGAGACACCCCACGGCCACATTATGTAAATGAGGTAAGTTCTATTTCTGAGTTACAATCCCAAATGGCTAACCTTACGTCTATGCTATCGCAGTTTGTTGAAGGCCCCAAAGCGCAAGGAACTACAATCTGCGGTGTATGCTCCATTCAAGGACACCAATCTGATCAATGCCCTCAATTAATTGAGAATAGAGGGTGGGAATCTGCCAATGCTGTGGGTTATGGGAATCAAAACCAACCAAGGGGTGATCCTTTCTCCAATACATACAATCCGGGATGGCGTGACCACCCCAATTTCAGATGGAGAGATGCACCACAATATGGCCAACAAAGTGGATTCCGACAACCCCCAGGTCTCTTTCCGAGGCCAATGGCACCACAACCACCTTCTCAAGCACAATCATCCCAACCCAACACAGGTACGTCTATGAATGACGATAAAACATATTAGTTACTAACCACACTGGCGCAGGGAATGCAGAACCAAGCAAAGGAGGTTAATAAGCTAAAGAAGCAAATGGGCCAAATGGCCGAGTTTTTGGGACAATTCCGTGAAAATGGTAAGTTACCAAGCACTACGGTGGTCAATCCCAATGGTGGTTTCGAATCTGCAAAAGTTATCACACTAAGAAGTGGAAAAGAAGTGAGAAACAAGGAAGATGAGAAGATACAAATTGAAGAAGAGGAGCAAACTTACCCCACGGCAAGGGTAGCATTACCCATGCCGCAGCCATCTAAGACCTCCCATCCGTCCACCGCAGGTAAGATTGTCCCAAATGTTGTGATTTCGAACACTAATCTGCCAAATATTCCTTTCCCTCGCAGATTTGCACAATCGAAGAAGGAAGAAAGCGAAAAGGACATTTTGGATACCTTTCGAAAAGTCCAAGTAAACATTCCTTTACTTGATGCTATTAAGCAAGTGCCCAGGTATGCAAAGTTTTTAAAAGAGTTATGCACAACTAGGAAAAGAATTTCAACTAAAGAAGTTGTGAAAGTAAGTGAAAATGTATCCGCGGTTTTGCAACGAAAGTTACCTCTAAAGTGTAAGGATCCAGGGAGCTTTACTATCCCATGCATAATTGGAAACACTAGATTTGAACAATGCATGTTAGATCTAGGTGCTTCTATTAATGTTATGCCATATTCCATTTATGCATCAATGAACCTTGGTGAGTTAAAACATGATGGTGTTATAATTCAATTGGCCGATCGTTCTAACGCATATCCCAAGGGAGTCATTGAGGATGTTTTAGTGCAGGTCAATCATCTTATCTTTCTTGTAGATTTTTATGTCTTAGAAATGGAGGATTCGAGCCATGCTCCATCATTGCCAATCTTGCTAGGCCGACCATTCATGAAAACAGCGAGAACAAAGATAGACGTGTTCATGGGAACATTGACCATGGAGTTTGATGGGGACATTATTCGTTTTAATCTTTCTGAAACCATTAAATATCCAATTGAGGACCATTCTTGTTTTGCTATTGACATTGTTGATCCTTTGGCACAGGTACATTTGGATCGAATGAACGACGATGCACTTGAAATAGCCTTAGTGCACGGCATAGGAGCAAGAAATGAGGGTGGGGGAATCCTTGCAACCCACGGCATGGAATCTGATCATATTACCGTGCCCCCTTGTGGTGAAGTATTTGAAATGGTCGCGGCCTTCGCGTCGTTACCCTCACAATCTGGTAAGTCTCCACTCTCAATTTTAGATTCGGTTTTGGCTAACAAGTTACTTCCATTAATTGTGCAGCCACCTACACTGGAGTTGAAGCCATTACCTTGTCACTTGAAGTATGTTTTCTTGGGAGAAGATCAGACATTACCCGTCATCATATCTAGCTCACTCACGGCCCAAGAAGAAGACAAGTTGATAAGGGTGTTAAAGGAGCACAAATCTGCCATTGGATGGACCTTGGCGGATATCAAAGGCATTAGTCCCACCACGTGCATGCATCGCATCCTTTTGGATGAGGGAGCTAAGCCATCTCGGGAGGCTCAACGTCGCCTTAATCCACCCATGTTGGAAGTAGTAAAGAAGGAGGTTATAAAATTGCTTGATTGTGGTGTTATATACCCTATTTCTGATAGTCGTTGGGTGTCTCCCGTGCAGGTTGTTCCAAAGAAGTCCGGAGTCACGGTGGTGAAGAATGAAGAACAAGAGCTTGTACCCACTCGTGTGGTGACCGGTTAGCGTGTTTGTATTGATTATAGGAAGTTAAATGCCATGACAAGGAAGGATCACTTTCCGTTGCCATTCCTGGACCAAATGTTAGAAAGGTTAGCCGGTTATCAATTTTATTGCTTTCTTGATGGATATTCCGGATATAACCAAATTGTGATAGCTTCGGAGGACCAAGAAAAGACAACGTTCACGTGCCCCTTTGGCACCTTTGCATACAGGCGCATGCCATTTGGTTTGTGCAATGCCCCTGCGACATTTCAACGATGTATGGTGAGTATCTTTTCTGATTATGTGGAGAAAATTATTGAGATATTCATGGATGATTTTAGTGTGTTTGGTAATTCATTCGATCATTGCTTGAGTAATCTGACCTTAATTTTGAAACGTTGTGTTGAAACGAATCTTGTGCTTAATTGGAAAAATGTCACTTCATGGTTAAGCAAGGTATTGTTCTAGGACATATTATTTCTGAAGAAGGCATTGAAGTGGATAAATCTAAGGTAGACCTTGTTCGTCACTTACCCTCTCCAACTTCGGTTAGAGAGGTTCGTTCGTTTCTTGGTCACGCAGGTTTTTATAGGCGTTTCATAAAGGATTTCTCCAAGATTGCACAACCACTATGCCGATTGCTTCAAAAAGAGGTGGCTTTCGAGTTTGATGATGCATGCTCCACGGCATTCAAGCAATTAAAAGAAGCTCTTACTTCGGCTCCCATTATCACACCTCCAGATTGAAGCCTTCCATTCGAGTTGATGTGCGATGCTTCGGACTATGCGATTGGTGCTGTTTTGGGGCAGCGAAAGAACAAACAACCTCATGTTATTTATTATGCCTCTATGACACTAAATGATGCTCAATTAAATTACTCCACCACTGAAAAAGAATTACTTGCTGTGGTATTTGCATTAGATAAGTTCCGATCATACTTACTTGGTACTAAAGTTATTATTTTTACTGATCATGCAGCTCTCAAGTATTTGCTCACGAAAAAGGAGGCCAAGCCTAGACTAATTCGATGGATGTTGCTTCTACAAGAGTTTGACATTGAGATTCGGGATAAGAAGGGCGTGGAGAATGTGGTGGCTGACCACCTAAGTCGAATGGTGCATGAGGAAGCATCGCCAATTTCTGAAACCTTCCCCGATGAGCAATTAATGTCTATTCAGGTAAGTGAGCCTTGGTATGCAGATTTGGTGAACTTCCTAGTGTCTAAACATATCCCTAGCACACTTAATAGGAATCAACGTGATAAGCTTAAAAATGATGCTAGGTTTTATGTTTGGGATGATCCATACCTTTGGAAATTTTGTCCCGATCAAATTGTACGCCGTTGTGTGAATGAATCTGAGTTTCAATCTATTTTAACATTCTGTCATTCATATGCATGTGGGGGACATTTTGGCACCCAACGCACTGCCCTTAAAGTCTTAGAATGTGGGTTTTATTGGCCAACCATTTTTAGGGATGCTAGGACATTTTGCCTTACATGTGATCGTTGTCAACGAATGGGTAATATAAGTGCTAAGGATCAAATGCCACAAAACCCTATACTTTCTGTTGAAATATTTGATGTGTGGGGAATTGATTTTATGGGTCCTTTTCCGTCATCACATGGTTTTCTCTATATCTTGTTGGCGATGGATTATGTTTCCAAATGGGTGGAAGCAAAAGCCACCCGGACTAACGATTCCAAAGTGGTTGCAGAATTTGTGAAGTCTAACATTTTTGCTAGGTTTGGAATGCCTCGAGTTCTTATAAGTGATGGAGGTTCACATTTTTGTAATCGCACAATCGAGGCACTGCTTAAGAAGTACAACGTTACACATAGGGTTTTGACACCCTATCATCCTCAAATAAGCGGGCAAGCCGAGGTGTCGAATCGGGAGATAAAACAGATTTTGAAGAAGACAGTTGGGCCAACAAGAAAAGATTGGAGCTTGAGGTTAGAAGATGCATTGTGGGCTTATAGGACCGCCTACAAAACACCTATAGGAATGTCCCCCTTTCGGCTTGTGTATGGAAAACCATGTCACTTACCTGTGGAGTTGGAGCACAAGGCCCATTGGGCCGTGAGGAAGTTCAACATGGATGTAGATGAGGTGGGAATTCATCGTAAGCTTCAATTGAATGAACTTGAGGAAATACGGAATGAAGCTTACGAGAATGCTCGACTTTACAAGGAAAAGACGAAGGCCTTTCATGACAAGATGATTCGCACCAAGTCCTTCTCTGTTGGACAAAAAGTGTTGTTGTTTAATTCTCGTCTTCGTCTATTTTCGGGTAAGCTACGTTCACGTTGGATTGGACCCTTTGTTATTACTAATATTTTTCCTCATGGTGCAGTCCAAGTTCGTAGTTTCAAAACAGGTCAAGAGTTCAAGGTGAATGGGCATCGCGTGAAGCCTTACTACGAGAGCTTTGTAGAACATGATGTGGAGGAGACAACCCACTATGCCGTGGGTACCCATGAAGGTTGATCAATATGGCATTGTCCGGCTGGAAGACGTTAAAGCAAGCGCTTATTGGGAGGCAACCCATTTATTCTGCCATGATTGTCAATATTATTGCTTGTTTAATTATTTTTGGGTATGGTTTTCTATTTTGAAACATTAACAAATGTGCAAAGGATTTTAACATTAAACTTAATGGAAATGAACATGAAACAGGGAAATAAAGAAACACAGCATAATACAAGAGGGAGCCTTCACAAAGGCTGCTTAGGAGAAGTCTCAGTAGTCGGCGGAGCCTCAGCAGTCGGTGGGGCCACAGAAGGAGGAGGTATCGGAGATTGATCATTTGGAGCTTCACTATGCGGTACAGCCCCAGAAGACGAAGGCAAATGCTGTTGGAACAAACCCACAAACCTCCGATGATCAAGTAAAATCTGACCATCAGATTCCTGCATCTGGTCAATTTTCCTCTTCATGTTTGTGGCATAGTTGTGTGCGAGCTTGTGCAACTGTTTATTCTCATGCTTGAGTCCTCTAATCTCCTATTTGAGACTCATTACTTCAGCCGCCAA
This sequence comes from Malus domestica, assembly GCF_042453785.1. Classification (NCBI taxonomy): domain Eukaryota; kingdom Viridiplantae; phylum Streptophyta; class Magnoliopsida; order Rosales; family Rosaceae; genus Malus; species Malus domestica. The sequence continues at coordinate 22,317,866 of NC_091671.1, read as the reverse complement.
CGATTCAACTTGACGGGTTCGAGCAAATAGACGTTGGGCCAGATTGGACACAGAACCTGCGCACTACACACTGAGAGCCAGAGAATCCTTAACAGCCAAATCATCAGATCGTCTGGAAAGCAGTCTGTTATCTTTAGGAGTGACAAGGTTCCGGGCCACAACCGTAGCGGTCATGTCATTCTTCATCACCGAATCCCCAACGGTAAGAGGACCAGTAGGGGATATGAAGGATGGGCGCCATATGTTGTCTGGAGAAGGCGGGGCTGCCTCTTCACCAAGGTTCAAGTCAAAACGACGGTCGGAAGGGCCAGACATATTTCAGAGGTTTTGGAGAAAGAAGAGATGGGCTAAATCCAGAGGTTAGAAGTGCAAAGGGGAGTTTTACAAGCGGAATTTCAATGCACTTTGAAATGAACTACGCACCTCTATAAAAAAAAAGCACTCGATGAGGCCGATTCCAGTTATCAAGGAGGCACTCGCTTTCTCAAAAGTTGGGCTTGAAACTACAGGCCAATCTTCATTTTCTAGATTTGTCCGCACTTGTCACATGCAATCTCTTCCCTCAACGAAGCTCAAAACTCGAAGCGTAAATTCTGGATATTAAAGAGGCATCTGCTTTATCAAGACGTGTCAGCATCTGTCAATTGCACATCTGCGTTGCGTAAATCACGCGCAATCTGTCGAAGATTTCTGGAGAAGCGGAATGCACGTGAAGTCTACTGTTAAATTATCCCAGGCTTGCCGACACGAGTAATGGAACAATGCCTTCCCAGCCATTAAGAAAATTCTATAAATGTTGAACTTCATAGTGAGGCAGCCTCACCCAACTTTCAGCCTCACTTAACCTTTCATCCTCTCTGAAACGGCTTTCCAACAAACCCTCTCGAGTCACTCTGTATTCCTCATTCCTTGGGATACTCCTGCGAACAACCCATCCAAAGCAAAAGTATTTCATATCATGAAGGTTGAAAGCAAGAGTATCTCATATCATGCTTTCTCCCTGTCATTCTCCTTGTCGTTGTTTTAGGACAAGGAGAAAGTGAGTAATCAGCCAGCACTTGGTATCAATCTTCTAATCTAGAACCGACTGCCTGGAACCCCTTCCTGATTGCTTACCTAGCCTTGCTCTCGAGTACTCATCTTCATCATCTTATGCTTTCGCTTCGTCTACCGCATCATAAGGGAAGTGAAAATGATACCTCGAAGCATGTGGAGACAATTTGCCAATTCATCCTCAGCTAGGGACAAGGAGAAAGAAAGCAAAAGGTGGGCACTTGGAAAGATTGAAGAAAGAAACAGACCAACACCTTTACCTCGTGTCTGCCCGCCGTGCAGAAGAAACAAGTAGAGAAGAATGCAGACTGCACACTCAAATCATCCCAGCAGAAGGAGTCTGATTTGAAAACAAGGAACTCTGATATTCCTCGCTCAAAATTCCAAACCAGTTCGAGATCAAAGCTGTGGAAAGTCAACAAGATCATCTATCTCCAAAACCAGATTTGCGTTCTTAAACTCTACTCTGTCTATTTTTTTGTTTACTTTGCTATACTTGTCATGTTTATTCGTTGTTTGTTTATTTGCTTGCTTTTATTTGCTTGTTTATGCTTGAAACATTGAGGACAATGTTTGATTTAAGTGTGGGGGGGGAGGGGTAACCATTGTTTTGAATGAAATTTGTAGGAGTTTATCACCCATTACTTCTAATGTTCCTTGCTCTTTTAAGTGTTTTCAAGCTGTTTTGGAGTGTTTCAGTGTGTTTTGACATAAAAATCCAAAAATCTCATAAAAATTTGAAAAAAAAAATTGTTTTGAAAAACCCAAAAAGAGTTGTTTTTGTATGTTTATTTGTGTCTTAGGGTACCTTCCAACACAATGATGAGGATTTGGTTTTTAATTACATGACTGTTAAAGAGAGTTATAAACATGGATGAACATTTGATTTACTCTTTGGTGTATGCTTGGTTGTGGTTATAATTTATGAATTCACATTCAATCATAAAGGAAAAATTAGTTTTTGTAACATGCTTGAAGGAAGGAACTCAAACAAACGCTTCAACCCTGTGAGACTTGAGCCTAAAACGTTATTTGGAGAGTTAAAATCTGTGCATTATTGTTTTCTAAAGTCGTTGCATGATCTCATTTTTCTTTGCTTGGTTACTACTTAGAAGGTGTTTCATCATTTAGTTCCAAATGCTCTCATGCCCATTTCATTCAAAGCATGATATTGATTTGCATAACACATATTCAAGATGAAGTTGTGTAGTTACCACCACCAAAGCCAAATTGCCGTGTATCCTACTTCATTATTTGTTTAAGTTAACCCCATTGAGCCTTGTTAGCCTACGTTCTTTGTTAACCCACGTTATCCTCACCTAGCCTAGATTAGGACCATCCATACCCTTGTTCTTAAAGCATAGTAAAGCATGATTCAAATTGAATTCCTTTTGAGTAATGTTTGGCAGAAAACAAGTGTGGGGGAATTGTTTCTCATGTAAGTAGTGTGCCATAAGCACGGGTGGAAAGAAAAGAAAAGAAAAATTCGTGCTATAAAAAAAAAAAAAAGTTGAATTTGACCCTAATAGTTGTTTAAATCTTTCCCTTATGTCTAAAAGTTGATTTCTGCAATCTAAGTGAATTCTAAGTTCAAGTTCATTACTTTATTTGCTATTGCTTTAAGAACGTTTGTTTTTCCCTTACTTTCATTTGTTAGCCAACACCCTAAGCCCCGTTACAACCTTTGACTTCAATCTTGAGTGTTATGTGTTTCAATTTGTGGAGTTTGAATTTGGTATGAGCATATGGTATCACTGGTTCTCGCATCTAAGTAGTAGCATTCCATTCATGAGATCATATCTAAACATGCTCCAGAAATCGCTTTCTTTGTAATACATATATGTGAGCGTTCGTTTTCATGTTTACATCAATCTTCTCACATATAACTAGTATAGGGTGTGTAGCTAGAAAATCTGAGTGAAAATTAAGTGAATATCTTGTAAGGACTTGAGCAAATTCTCTAAGGCATGTTACTACATTCAAAACATTGTTTTAATTGCTTAAATGTGAACTAGTAAGTGGTGACTATGATTAAGTATGTGCTTAAGTGTGAAGACAACTAAAATCTGTGGGGATGACAATTTTTAACATGTCATGTGCATTGGAAATCCCTGAGGCAAACGTTGGAAGGTTTAGGTTGGGTTTTGTTCGTTTTGTTGGTTTTGTTTTGTTTAGTTATTTTGTTTTGCTCGAGGACTAGCAAAAGCTAAGTGTGGGGGAATTTGATAGAAGCATATTTATGCGACTTAGTTAGCTTGTTCTTGCGCATTTACATTGTGTTTTCTTAGTTATTTTAGTGTTTAAAGTCATTTTTGTGTGTTTTCAGATTCTAAGGACAAAGTATGTAAGAAGATGCATTTTGGAGGCCTTTGGAGCAGTTTCGGGTTTGGAATGGATAGCAAATGCATAGAGCAAGGTGGATGGACTAAATTGAAGACTAAAGAGGCTAAGAATGTGAAGAATTATTGTACAAAGGATAAAGAACTCAGCCACAAAAGGGTGTCACTCCACAATGCACCTTCCTTGCCGTGGCCTCACCATTGTATTCCCTTTGGATTCCCATGCCATGCTTAATCACCCTTGTCCCCTACATTATTTCTGATTTCATGCCTCAATACATTTAATTATTACACTCAATTACTGCATACCTCTTGTTCCCTTCACCCATCAGATTTCATACAACTTTCACAACCATTACATGCACCAATTGATGCTCCATCAGCCACCTTTGGAATCCCATGCCGTGTGCAACACATGTTGCTGCACCTTTGACTCATTTCTGAAACATTTCACCTCCCTTTTCATTTCTATGCAATGTGCACAATCATTCATGCTCCCTAGCTGCAAAACCACTCCATTTTACCCTCCATACTTTGCATCATTACTTTATTTTCATCCTTGGACCATTGCACACCACAAATTCACCCTCCTTGCTGTGCACTTCCTCCATTGTCTAACCTGATTCTCTAGGGTTTTTGGGGCCTATATATACATGTTTACACCCCTTGGCCAAGGGGGACCTCCCATATTCATCATTCATCACAGAAAATTCGTCCATACACACCCTAGGCAGCAAACACCCCAAAAACACCATTCTAGTGCACAAAAAACATAACAGCCACTCCACCTTCTTCCACCCTCTTTGCCGAGTTCTCCACCACCTTCCAACCATCAAACACTCCTCCACACTCACCTTAAACATTTCCATACCATTCCCCATCCATTCTACACCATAAAACTACCCAAAACCTATCCGCAAACCAATCTGCCGCAAGCAAGGGAAAGGAGAAATCTTGGATGCACTTGCTGCCAAGTTGGTGCATTCTAGGTGTTTTCTTTCTTTGGATTTTAATGTCTAATTCATGTAATCTTTGTTTTGCTTTAAGTATGATTGGCTAATTTTGTTTTGGTTAAGGGTGTATTCAAAACCATGATTATATATGTGAAATAAGTTGATTACTTCCAGTTATCGTTGCATAAGTTGTGAATACAATTTGCTTAACCGTTGGATTTAGAACTTATTCTTGCATGTTGATTGAAAGTGCACGCTTAATTTGCAAGCTTGAATTTGGTGCTAGGATATAAATTTGTTTCACCTAATCGTTATGAATTTATATTCGCAAGTAGTGAAGGTCGCTAGTCACGATCGTGTTAAGTAGATTCCTGGCAAAAGTATCATGCTTTTCATAGTTACAAATGCCTTGTCGATGCTTATGATTTCCAAAGAACGTAATGATTCTAACTTGTGTCTTTATCATGCTGTTCATATAGAGAACTTGTTAGGAATAATTTGTTTGCGATGCATATTCATCCAATTCAATGATTCTAGGGAAATCTGAAGGTTAATTTAAGCGGACCTAATTAACTTGGAGTGTCGAGGTTCATAACTTATTGAATTGATAACTGGAAATTGAATTACGTTGCATATATTTCATGTGTGGAGAAGAAACCCTTAGCTATTCCATCATCCATTGATTCATCACAATTTTGTCTTACAATCTGTTTTCTTTACAATCTGCCAAATTAATTTAATTTCGTCCAAACACAATTCCCCCATATTTTGTTGAGTCTTAATCATTCAAATCTGTGTTATTTTGTGTTCTTAAGCATTTGGAGTCATAAACACTTTGGATTCTGTCCAAATCAAGTTCTAGTTTCTTTTTTAGTCAATTTGATTGTTTTAGGCAGTTTTGAGTGCTTTAAATCTGTTTTGAGTCATAGTAGTCTTGTTAGAGTCTTTAAGTTTAGTTTTTGTGTTTTTGAATCAATTTATATTAGATTAGCGCTCCTAGTTAATCCCCGGTTAGAACGATCCCTACTTACATCATTACTACAATTGTCACAAATAGGGTTTAATTTGTGTGTTTAGTTATTTTACGCATCACACACACACTTCCTTTTATAGAGGAAGTGCACGGCAATAAGGGGAAATTGGTGGTGTGTGCAATGATTCAAGGGTGAAAATGAAGTAATGATGCAAAGCATGGGGGGTAAAATGGAGTGGTGTTGCCGCAATGAGTGCATGGAGTGGTGGTGAAATGATTCAAAGGTGAAAGTGAAGTGATGATGCAAAGCATGGGGGTAAAATGGAGTGGTGTTGCAGCTATGAATGCAAGTAGGGAACATGAATGATTGTGCACATGGTATAGAAATGAAAGAGAGGTGTAATGGTGCAGAAATGAGTCAAAGGTGCAGCAAGAGTCATGATGCACGGCATGGGATTCCAAAGGTGGTGGATGGTGCATCAATGAGTGCATGTAGTGGAGGTAAAAGTTGTATGAAATCTGATGGGTGAAGGGGACAAGGAATGTACAGCAATTGAGTGCAATGATTCAATGTATTGGTGCATGAAATCAGAAATAATGAAAGAGACAAGGGTGGTGCACGGCATGGAGGGATAATGAGTGTAATGGTGCATGAAGGGGACAAGGGTGATTATGTATAGCATGGGTGAAAATGTGAGTAAGTGGTGAATCAATGAGTGCAATGAGTGGACAAGAATATTGTGCACATGGTAGACAAAGGAAAGGTGAAAGGTTGCTGTAACAATGGATGGAGTGCACGGCAAATGAGCTGTCCATGTGCCTTCAAACTTTATTTTCTACACTCTTTGCCTTGTGTTCCAGCTCACTTCCACACTTCAACTTCATTATTCAGATTTTTGCATATGTTGAAACCCTTTTTAAAACACCAAAAACGTCCATCCAACTTGCTCCATGTGCATGCAATCCATTTCAGTCCAAAATTGCTCCAAAATGCACTTTCTTGCCAACTTTGTTATTAGGACCTACAAACACACGAAAATAGCTTAAAATATATAATTAACTAAGAAATAACAACATAAATGCACAAGAACAAGCTAACTAAGTCGCATAAATATGCTCCTATCAACTATTACTCCAGTCAATAGATTCCATCCACTATTTCGTCAAATTCAAGGGAAAATTAGTCTTTCCTTCATCAATTCTTACTTGTCAACTATAACCAACAATGTAATTATGACATGTGAAAACAAAATAATGTGTAATGACAATATGAGATGGTCCGTTATGTAAACGTTTGGTTTTTTATGTTTTCTCATTAATCTATATATTTTTTTAATTATTTTGTGCCTATGTGTCAAAATTTTATTGGTGGTTATAGCTAACAAATAACAATTAAGGGTAAATTACACTTTACCACCTCATATTTGGGGTCGATTTCAATTCCTTACAACATCTTTAAAACATTTCACTTTCATACCTCAAGTAGTATTTTATTTCAATATAATACATTCGTTACATTTTCCATCCATTGATCTGTTAAGAGCTGACGTGATTGCCACATTTGTGCCACGTGGCTGCCAAATTAGTGCCACTTGGCAAATTTTTTTTTAATAATAATTATAATTAATTAATTAAATTAAATTAATTATAAATAAAAAATAAAAAAAAAACCTGAAACCCATTCCCTTTCCCTGCAACCCCCCAACCCAAACCCTAAATCCCATGTCTTCTCTGATCCACTCTTCCCTTTTCACCTCCTCGATCCACTTCGTCTTCCCCCCTTCTCCCATCCCCCCATCACCTACCCTTTGCCCACTTGAGCCACCCCTTCTCCCGTCACCAACCTCGTCCATCAGCCCCCGGATCTTCTCTGCCTTCACCTTCAACAACACATTCCAGCCACCACGAAGCCTCAAGCTTCAGCAATCCCCGAGTTCAACAACACACAAAGCCTCACGAAGCAATTACGAACCTAAAAACCCAGAAAAAACAATTGTCAGACTCGGTGGGGATGGAGTCGAGGTAGAAGTTGAGGAGTAGGGAGGGGAGAGAGGGTTGGACATGGTGGCGGTGAAGTGCATCAAAGGTGGAGGGGTTCAGGCTCGGTGAAGGTGAGAGGGTCGAGAGGGGAAAGAGAAGATGGGTTTTGCGTTTTCTGTTTGTTTGGGTTTTTTTTAATAATTTAAATAGGGTAAATATTATCATATTTTAAATGCATAAAAAAATATTTTTTTGCCACGTAGCACAAATTTGACAACCACGTCAGCATAAATGTGGATCTCATATTTGGCACATCATCACTTAACGGTTTACTTAACAGATTTTTTAATGGATGTGTAAAATTGAAATAAAATGATAAGTCAATGTATGAAATTGAAATGTTTTAAAGATGTTGTAAGGAATTGAAATCGACCCCAAACCTGAGGGGGTAAAATGTAATTTACCTAACAATTAATGATGAAATGACTAATTTGCCCTTGAATTTGACTAAATTGATTCTGCAATCTAACGTTAAGGGGTTATGTGAGATCCCAAGAATTTATTACCAAAGAAGAGAATTGTTTGGAAACTATTTATCGAAAAGGTCTTTATATGAAGATAGTAGGAATTATTATGAGCTCATGGCATTTTTGAAATACATTTCGGACTCTCTACGATTTCAAAATTTACAATTGGACTAGGAAATTGAGGACAAATGGCATTCATTGAGTGGCTAAGTTTACCATGTGGTGTTTACTCACCATGCCTACCTAAGGACACTAATACTATGCATGTTTGGTGGAAAGTCTGTAGCTTAGGTGTTATCACTTGGTGCTTTTAAAGTGCTTAGTAAGCACTTTAGGGTGATGATTATTGAATGCTATGTTGAAGACTAATGAAGCCTATAGCTAACGTGGAATGGTGTAATAGCAAGTGGAGTTGATTGTAAAGAAACTTATAAGCCAATGAGAACAACTAGTTTGCCAACTTATATATGGTATAAATAGGATATCGTCTCCATTTGTTTTCGAGGGAAAGTTAGCATGCAATGCATGCTCTGCAGCTCATGTGTATATATATATAAGTGTCTATATATATTTATAACGATATGTTCGTACGCATACTATATGATATTGATGTGGTATAAACTAACATACAAATTAAACCCTATTAAGATAGTTGTAGTACGCGTAAGTAGGTATCGTTCTAGGCCGGGATTAGTTAGGATGCTAATCAACACAAATTAAACTTAAAAACTGAAACTAGACTCAAACAACTCAAAACAAACTAAACTAACTCAAATAACACAAAACTAAGTTAAATTGACTCAAAACAAGAACTAGAGGGTGATTTGGATGAAAATTAAACTAAAAAGACTCAAAACACTAAAAAGAACCTAGTTTGGACGGATTCTAACCGAAAGACACGAATTATAAAGGGGAGTTGGTTTTTGACGAATTTAAGACTAAAACTAAACAGATTTAAGACTCTAAATAACTTTGGACGAAATTGTTGATTTAAGAGCAAGTCCACCGGAGTGAACTTTGCCCAACACCCAGTCCAAATATCAAGCTGAGGGTCAGGGAATCCACTCCAGCCCATTAGGCTGCCTGGCACCCAGCCCAAGCCAGGCAACAGACCAGCCCATTTTTTACAGACCCAAAAGTCGGCCTATTTGGCTGGCGCATGGACTGGACTTGCACTTGGCAGCGAGTAGGGGACAAAGGGGCAGGCGCTGTCAGCCCACTTGTGCTGCAACGACGTGGCTTGCTCATAGCCGTTGGATTTCCAACGGCTAGTTTTTCTAAACCGTTGGATTTCCAACGGTAACAAAAATTTAAATTTTACTTTTAAACTGGACTGTTCGATCACATATCAACGGTCCACGTTTTTCCCCCCTAAAAAATATAATATAAAAAAGAGCCCAACGATCAGATTTATGACCGTTGGCCATGTGGCAGATCATTGGCTCTTGGATTTGAATATTTTTCAAATCCAACGGTCCATGTCACAGCCCGTCTCAAAATTCAGTTATCAGTGATGAAAAAATGACAGTTTTATCCTTGAATGGGGAAATTGTAGTGTGTATGTGTGACAAATTGAGACTTAGAGGTTATTGTGTGGGTTTGGATTGATGACCACGTGGATCACACACACACCACACTCGCTCCCTCTCTCTTTCTTCCCGTGCTCTCTCTCTCTCGCAGACTCTCTCTCTTCCCTCTTGTACGGACATCACCCAAAACCCTTGGAAACATAGCAGATCGAAGGCTTTGAGCACACCATTGTGTTCGTGAGGACCCTACGAGTTCAAAGGTACCAATTTCAGGTAAGGAAACCTTCGATTTCACGTGGAAACCCTAGCTTCAATTTTGGTCACTATTTATGTGGACGTAAATATGTTGTTTTTAGGGAATTTCAAGCTCATAGAGAGCTTTAGGAGGTCTTAAGAAGGCTCGGAGTGGTTCGTTGCATAAATTTGGACGTCGGGATAACTAGTTTCGAAGTGGGCCGGTTTTCTCGAATTTCTCCGACAAGAATCCATGGATTATAGGTCCTAAAACAAGTATAACGTGATTCCACATGTTGTTAGCTTTCCAATGGTTCAAATTTCATGAAAAATGGTGCAAAAATGAAGAAGTTAGGACGATTTTAGCATTTTTCCAGAAACCGACGAAGTCATCGGCGGCCCGCGACTCGCCGAAGAAGACAGAGCAATTCCGTCAGTTTTGATGGAATATGCTGACGCCGTTAGTTAGTTTGGACAGTTACCGTTGGGTTTTAACGGAATATTATATTCCTAACGCCGTTGTTGTTCTGTTACACGTGCTAGGCATGTGGCCGCGCATAGTCGGCGTGTTTTGCCGTGCACTCGCCAGCGCGTGGCGGCGGGTGAGACACTGAAAAATTAATCTAAAAATTTGGGGATGATCCTGAGGTTATGTAGGTCACTATGGTATATTCATATACCCAATTTGAGCTATGTATGAGAAGTTATTAGCTAGTTTTGCCTTTGTGCTTTAAAATAATGTTTTTATAGTTAATTCGCATATAGGTGAGACTTATTCCAACGACGAGCGTATCTTGATGCGAAAATTAACTTAACACACAAATTAAACCCTCTTGTTGACAATTGTAGTATGGATAAGTAGGGATCGTTCTGGACCGGGGATTAGGAGGGATTGCTAATCTACTCTAAACTAACTCAAAAACACAAAAATAAACTTAAAAACACTTAACTAGACTCTAATGACGTAAAACAAACTTAAAAGACTCAAAACAGCTAAAAACAACTAAATAGACTCAAATTAGACACTGGGAATGACTTTGGACGAAAATTGATTTTTAACTTGACTCAAAACACTTAAAAACACAAACTCAAACAGATTCTAACTAATTTGACACTTTAAAGTAAAGGGGATTAGGTTTTGGACGAATTTCAAGTAAAAACAAGTAACTAAAGACTTAGGACAGATTTTGGACGAATTTGGAATAAATGGATGGGTGATAGGCTAGCTAGAGGGTTTTTCTCCACACATGACACACTTGTACATGAATCGATTTCCAATTGCTTTTCAATAAATTATGAAGCTCAACACCCCAGATTAACCGTGATGCACTAATTGAAGGAATTATTTTGTGAAAACATGTTCATTTGAGCAACATCATATAGCATGCAATTAACAATTAAAGGCGGAATCATGCTTGCATGCACTCAAAAACAAAACATTACCATGAAATTCAAAGCCTAGTAGATTGGTGAACCAATAATCAACTCAAAACAAAGTGAGTTGAAATTATTACCTTTGTAGATTCCTCTTTGCATAAGCAAAGGCTAATCACCCAAAAAGATAGGGCCTTCATTCCTTGCTTCTTAGATCCATGGATTTGGATGGAAAATAGGTTTCTCCAAGTTCCCAAAATAGGGAACCTCTAAGTCTCTTCACCAAGGTTTGATTGTAGAAGAAATGAGTGACCTTGGAGTAGTAGGATTGCTAGATGTACCCTCCAAGGTGTTGGCCTCTTTAGAGAGAAAATGGAGAGACAATTCTCACCAATTTTCCCCCAAAATAAACCCTTAATTTTTCCTTAATGAATTTTGGCTATAAAGTCATTTATATAGTCACTTCTTTAAGTAACCTAAACAACCAAAACCCTAATTCATCTAATATGGCCGGCCATTTAGGGATGTTTGGGCTTTTGGGCTTTAATGAATCTTTATTCATTAAATTTTCATACAACTTAAGTTAATGGGCTTGACGTTCGAAGCCCATTGGGCCTTAAGGTCCAAAACTATCCCGAAGTCTTTAACGAACTTATTCGTTTGATTAATTAACATATTAATTAATCCTTGCCATAATTAAATGATTAAACCATTTAATCATTCTTACTCATTTCCGTTTAATCTCCAATCTCTACCTTTTACGGTGTGCGATCCATTAGGTTCCTTTTAGCGAGGTAGTGGGTGATTAAAACCATTTTACATCGATTGTGAATTGAAACTATTTTCAATTCTCCCTTTAGTGATTACACACGTTTAGGGCTTCCACAAACCATGAGTGACACCTAGCAGCATATCATGGTTACCCAAGCTAATCAGAAGAGGTGGAGAACCTATTCAGTTCGGGATTACAAATGCAATACGGTCCTTCTCTAATCTAATACTCTTGACCACATTGTTTGGTATGATAGTTTATTTACTCATGTCTACTATCCAATGTGAATCGTTTGCTTATATGATTTCCTTGAATGTGATTTGGAACGCATTCCCCAATCTCATTCATACTCTGGCCAGAGATTCCAAATCATATCATAGAGTATTCTCCCTCAACTGTTTGAAGGTTAGAGATCCCTTGTTGCGCATTCACTTGTCTCCATAGCTAAGTGGCTTAACCCCAACGATGTCGTGACACCCCGAGGGGGTGAATTAGACATAATCAAAGATTAAGGACTTAACCACAAGACAACTGTGATGCCTCAGGTAAAAGGACTACTTTGCATTATCCCAACCATGAGTTCTCATGTGACATGGAATATAAGAACTCTTCGTTGATCACGTTCAGTGAACTCATTCTCTTATTGAGCACCTACGTACTTGTCTTGATGTCACACACACCAATGACTCGAGACTAGTCACTCTCCCTGAGAGAAGACACAGTACGTACTGATCTTAACGGACTGTCAATGCCCAATTGGTAATCCTATGATCAGGAACATTTAGGAAGTGTCTACGAAAGAATGGTCTCATTAATCTAACTTCATTAGTTTGCATTCTCCCAATCACATATTCCTTGGACTTTATCGTTTAAGCATATAACATTTATATGAGACGGCTCAAACAATAATCTTTGCCCTTTATATGTTAAACTAGATTAGTTTAACATTTGAAATGTCCGTAAAGTATCATCATATGATTGGTTTTAGGGCACATTTCCAACAATCTCCCACTTGCACTAGAGCCAATCAGCATTGGTCATCTTGATGATACCTCTTCTGTAGTCATTTCATAAATGGCTGAATAGTAGGCTTAGGCAGTGGATATCTATATGTGTTATCCACAGAAGCAACCTTGAGAATAACGACGTCACCATTATACATGATTCTCAATCATGTGGTTCAGTCTCTCATTTGTGTTCGGATCTTGATGAGACCTTGATTCCCAGGCTTGAGCTATCGCCCCATTAGTGTCATACACTTTCTGGTTGGAATCGAATAAAGAGTTCATAAATGAACTTTCCCATCCAAACAACATTGTTGTAAACTTCTATATGGCAATATATCTTGCATTCATAATGGAACACACTAAAGTCATTACTTTAATGTTTCCATCCAAATATCTCTTTAGTCATAATAAAGAGATATTCGTTTATCTCTTCATTCATAATGAATAAACATCCAATGATGGATTAGATTCATAATCTAATACATTTACGCTTCCATTATGTTACTTTGATTCTTCCTCGATCTTTGAGGAATTTATCCTTTAGTATTTCTTAAATACTTAAGGACTCACTTGACAGTTGCCATGGTTCTGATCCTGGGCTTGCATTGATATCATCTTGTACCATTCTAGGTACAACTCATATCAATGTTTTTCATACAATATGAAATACATAAATCACCTTTCTGCGTATGCATAAAGGATTCAATTTACGCATTATTTCTTTGGGAGTCAAAGGGTACGTTCCCTTTGAGAAGGGCAACTTGCTAGTCTCACTAGAATCGTCCTTCTTATTGAAGTTTATCATCATATGAGAAACTTCCTAGCATCCATTGTCTATTATTAGGGATTGATATAATCCAATTATATCATGAAATATATCATTATAGATTTCCATCCCATGTACATAGACTATATCTCCCATATACATTCTATCTTCATATAATGTATTAAAGTCATAACTTTAACGAAGAAGTATTATTTCCAAAATAAATATATCATATATATTTAAATTTTTAGGAACATGATTAACTCCCACTAATCTTTTGTAAACCTAGTAAACAAAAGATTCATTTACATCTTTATGAGAAATCAAACGATTTGATCTTTCTCTCATAAGACGCATATAGCTCCCACTAGCTTGCTAAGATTCATGATGGATGGATCTCTACAACTTACATGTCTTGTGATTTTTAGTTTTAGACATATATTATCAAGACTATCTTAATAATGGTTTCGGAAACCCATATTATGTCCAAACATTGAATCACCATTTAGTTGTAGCTAGCAATCTTCGAATTAATTGAAACTAAGACTATCTCAAAGATGGTTTCTTCAAAGTCAACCATTCTCTTTGATTGTAGTCACCTTAAGCTACCAATTAGCTATGAAGGTTTCATTATTTCGAGTCAAATGGTACTTTACCATTTCCTTGAGTATATATCGTATATGCACTCAGTGTAGTCATAAGGATTTTCATTCTTACTTCTTTCGAATTAAGAGGTGCAACTCTATGACATAGTCATAAAGTTCAAAACCATTCAACTGAGACGGTTTATAAATCCTTATCGACTACCTTGGAGCTTGAGGTATAGGAACTAGGTTGTTATATTTGTTGATTACTTTCTTGTCTCTCAAAGAACCCATTCTTCGAGTTCTATCTTTCGTTCATTTGCTCTTAGGCAAATCACATTGTAGGATTACAATGAACTTCCCAACAAAACAACATTTGTTAGTTGGATTATAGAAGCGATATCCAAAAGTTAATTTAAGGATATCCCACAAGATTGTTATCAAACAAATATTGCTTATTAGCACACAACCTCAAATCTTAACATGCTTAAGATTTGTCTTTCTTTCCAACTACATCTTATGGAGTTATGAAAATTTTGGAAGATCTTCTAATTGACAATCATATTGTTTTAGAAGTATATATCCTATATATGGGTAATAGATAACATCTAACGAACTAAATCTTATTTTAGTTCGTTCTTCTCCTAATGGAGAAATACATTATCTTATGATGCTATTTTCCTTGATATCATTCAAGGAAACTCATCTAAAGTGTTACCTTTCCTTGGATCAAATCTAAAGAGGTAAATACTTTAGATATCTTACTCATCTATTTACATTTCTTGAATTCTTTGAAACTTTTTGCAAAGTATTCGGACTTGTGTTTATTCAAAATAAACTATAGTCCAACCGAGAGTGATCTTCGGTGAATGTCATATAACATGAGTAGTATTATGTTGAGGACAAGTGCCACTAACATCTAAGTGAATTAACCTCAACAACTTTTGTGATTCTTTCTTCTTTCCAAAAGAACAAAGATTCGAACATTTCGCCTCTATACAATTTTAACAAGAAGGTATTGGATCCGGATCTAACAATCCAAAGCATCCTTGTTTCACCAACTCGTAACTTATGTTTTAGAGGTATCACAATTTAGTTGGGATTAGTCACTACCTTGCAACCTTTTGGGTTTTAAGCATCATTATATTCTAAACAGTTAACACTACCATATCATCTCTACTATAGAGACAATCAATTAGATTACTATAATCCAATTTCTTTGGTAGTTCATATGAGGAAGTAAGTACTATCTGCTTTCGCAGAGATCTATATCTTATTCACGTTCCGTATGTGAAGTACCTTTTCTTCTCTCATATATCTTCTACTTCTTATTAGTCACACTTTTACAACGATTTGTAAAACATAGTTACTAATACGGAATCATATATTCAAGTAGAAGAACCAACTGTTTTGAACTATTCAAGAACAATTTACAACATCTTCGAAAGGTGTGTTCTTTGACACATGCAAGACATTTCTTGCAAATACCCCTTCCAATGTCCATCATTTCATAAAGAAAGTTTGTTCCCTTGGAGTTATTTATCTTCTTTATTTGACTTTCACCTTTGACTACATTAGTCATGGTCCCTAAACTCCCATTATCTCTCTTGAAACCTTTTTCAATTGTGTTATACACATCAAACAATTTGGAGAGTATGTGGTTATTGTTCACTACATAGTTTACCATAAACTTAGTGAACCATTAGGATAGGGAAACAAAGGTGAAGTCCTTGCCTAGTTTCCGTCTCGTTAAGTGGTTTAACACTTCAACACTCAATGATTCAAAATCATCATAAGTCCATGTTAATGGACTATTTTTGTCAACCAACCATTATGTTCTAAACATAATTACAAACTTTCAAGAGTTGTACAAGGCAACTCTCATTTCTTCATACAACAATTTGTAAGTGAAGAATCATGGCACATAAAGTGTCCATGCCCTTGTGCTTACTTCTCAAGTTCTTTGTTCAATTAACAAAGAAATAAGCACTAAGTGTTTGTATTGACTAAGGGTTGTTCAAAGCAACTCTTATTTCTTCATACAACAATTTGTAATTGAAGAATTATGACATTAAAAGTGTTGTCCTCTCTATGATAGACCTTTTCTAACATATTCTTCTAATGATACATTATCAATAGGAAGATTGTGAGGATGAGACTACTTAGGTACATTTACAAGCCATTAAAGACAATCTATGGTTTTGTAGTACCAAGTCCGTAAACTAAACGTTCGGCTTTTATTTGTCAAGTGTTGGATAACGTTTGCAAATATATTGGTAAACAAATACATAACGAATATAGATTGATTGATTTTAAGCCATTTGATTCGGGTCTTTAAATCAAAATAGCACCACCCACTATTTTTGGCAAATTCCATATCCCTCATTGGAATTCGAGAGTTTTGGATGAAACTCTTAGTAGGTTATGGGAGGCTCACTACTACCAAGCCCACCTCACAATGATATGATATTGGCTAGCATTAATAATAATGAGAGAGTACGCTTACTCATTTGCAACTAATGCAAGTACCCATCTTATTTGGCCTCTAGAGAATGTCACCTCACAATGATATGATATTGGTTCCTTTGCACTTAGTTAAGTCATTCCCACCATGCTTAGTTCATGAAGGGTTTCAAGAATAGCCTCACGATGATACGATATTGGCCATCCTCGTTGCCTACACTCACCTCATCATATGTATATAGACTCCTCCTGAGTATAAGCATGCACTTTGTACTTCCCCATGATAGGGTGAAGCCGGTGTACAAGTCATAAACGATTGGAACTACCATGGTGGAAGGCCACGAAAGAGTGTTCTAAGCACTCTCACGCTTTCAACTTAATATTGGTTTGGTTGAGGGTTTTAGGTCTCATCACATATCAATATACATTTTAATCTCTATTAAAACTATTTTGGTCCTATTACAACTATTGGTCCATATGATTGTTTTAGTTGTACATAATACTCCCACTATGCTTTTAAAACGGTTTTTAAAGCAAGAGTATATGTTACTACTAACATAAGGTTTTGATGTGAAAATTATGTTGACACACAAATTAACCCTCTTTTTATCGATTGTAGTAAGTATGTAAGTAGGGATCGTTCTAGGCCGGGGATTAGGAGGGATTGCTAAATCACTTGAAAACTGACTCAAATACGTAAAAACAAGTTTAAAACACTAAACTAGACTCAAAGAATGCAAAACTAAACTTTAAAACACCAAAACAAACCAAAAGACTCAAACCAGCCCAGAAACACTCAAAACTGCCTTAAAACCACAATCTGGGCAGTTTCTGACACTAAGGTAGAATTTGGACGAAAATTGATTATAACTTGACTCAAGACACTTAAAAACACAAACTAAATTGATTTCTAACTAATATGACTCAACAAAGAAAAGGGGGATTGATTTTGGACGAATTTAAAAACAAAACAAAACTTTGTAAACTAAAACAGATTTTAAAACGAATTTGGATGATTTGAATGGATGGAAGGCTAGCTAAGGGGTTCATCTCCACACATGTCACACTTGCATATAAAACGATTTCCAATTGCTTTTCAATAAACCATGAATTCTCAACGCCCCAAGTTAATTAGGTCCGCTTAAATTAACCCTCAGATTTTCCTTAAGTTATTGAATTGGATG
Source organism: Malus domestica (assembly GCF_042453785.1). NCBI lineage: Eukaryota > Viridiplantae > Streptophyta > Magnoliopsida > Rosales > Rosaceae > Malus > Malus domestica. Next base: position 22,300,128 of record NC_091671.1, on the reverse strand, counting down.
AATTGCATACGACAACCCAAAGCATTCCCCACAAGTCCCCTACATGATTGCATAATAGAGATACAAGCAAGAATCATTAAGTTCTATGAAAACCATAAGCATTGACGAAGCACTTGTTACTATGATTGCATGAAACTTATGCCAAGAATTTACTTAACACGATTGTGATCAACAACCTTTACTACTTGTGAATATAAGTTCATAACGATTAGGTGAAATTCCCTTATATCCTAGCATCAAATTCATGCATGCAAACTAAGTGTCGACCCTCAATCAACATACAAGAATAAGTTTTAATTCACATAGATAAGCAAATTGAACTCACAACTTATGAAACGCAATTAGAAGTAATCAAATCATATAGCAAGCATAAACATGGTTTCAAATCCCCCCCTAGCCAAGGGGGTTTAGTTCCTCATACTCGCAAATAAACAAAGATAAATAAATTTAAACATTAAAACAAAGATAGAAAACACCTAGAAACGCTCCACAATCCAAGCTCCTTGAATGGCATGCACGGCTCCAAGTTGTCTTCCTTCTTCTCCTTGCAAACTCACGGCACACAAGGTATGTTTGGGTGAATGGTGTAGTGAAAATATGGTAGAGGATGGTTACTAAATGGTGCAGCAAAGGGTGGTATTTATAGGCTGAAATTCGCAGCCCCTATGTAGCAAAGGAAAAGGATTTAAAAGCCTAATTTGTATAGGATAATAACACACAATCCTTGAAGGAAAAGGCTAAGGCTTTTAGAAACCAAGGGGGAAAGGAATAATCAGGTTTCTAGGAGTCCTAGAAAGGTTTGGGGCGTCACTTTTGTAGGAGAAGGGATAAGGCCTTCTAGAAAGGTTATTTTGTGGCTGATTTCTAGAAAAACAAGGGATAAGGTGTGGCACCTTTGTAGGAAAGGATTAGGTCTTCTAGAAATCCCATTTTAAGCATCCTAATCTAGTTAGAAACCCTCCTAAGTGGCTGGAATGTGGATAATTTAGGATTAGGATAAGATAAGATAGGATAAGGTTTGTTTGGATAAGATAAGCTAAGATAAGGTTATGGATGAGGTTTTGGATAAGATCCTTCTCTTGAGTTGATTCTTTGGCTTTAATTCTTCTTCTTCATGTAGGAAACCTTGCTTGAGTAGGAAACTTTATTCGTCTAGGAATCCATCTTCAATTAGGACTCCTACATTGATTAGGAATCCTTCTTCATTTAGGAATTCTTCGTTTAAGCCCTTTCCTACTTCAACTAGGAAACTTTGTATCTTCAATTCTTCAACTTTGAAACGCCTTTCTAGCTTCATCAATCCCTCAAATTCGTCCATCCCTTGTGCTTCATGTGCATGAACTTCATTCTAGCCCAATTTTGCTCCAAAATGCTCCAAATTGCATCCTTTTGCTCACTTTGTCTCTAAAACCTGAAAACACATAAAAATAGCTTAAAAGACTAACTTAACTAAGAAAACACAACATAAATGCATAAGAACTAACTAACTAAGGCGCATAAATATGCTCCTATCAGGTTTGCATTCATTTGATGGACTATATAGTTGCCTTAGGGCCTTAGGATGACTATGAACCTTTGTTTAGATTCAACACGAGCCTTGTGTTGAATCTCGGTCTAGGGATGGAGATTGATTTTAGTTACGCGTTTAATCACATTAAGGCGTGTTGTCTTAGGGGCGTTGGACCCAATTACTTCATTTTCATGCATATCATATAAAGCAAGAAAGAAATACTTCAAAGTAAAGGATGAGCTTATGCTCATTACAACATTTGCATAAAACAAATTACCTTAAAGTAAAGAAGGACTTATGCCCTTTTACAACATTTGATCAAATCAAATTACAACCAAAATCTAATCTACACATTCCCATGGTTCAAACAAATTTGAAACGCCTTTCACATAGCTCAATTGTCACAGCCCGTCCCGGAATTTTTAATTCCGAGGACGTGAAGTTACGAAAATGTCCCTAAACGGGACTAAAGTGCGTAATTTGGAAACTTGTTTTTACTTAAGGTTCTTAAACTTTGATGAATTAGAATATTAATTGGTTTTAGAAACCTAAACCAAGACTTATACTTAGGTTTCTATGTTAAAAGTTTGAAATTGGGATTGGGTTGGAGACGTGGGATCCCCACATCCCTCAAAACCTTCCCCAATTCCCGTACCTTGTCCCTCTCTCTCTCCTCCCTCACGATTTCTCTCAGTTCTGTCTCTCTCTCCTTCGAACTCACACGGGCAAGCTCCAAAACCATCTAAAACTTCTACCATCGTTCAATCTAAAACCACCATTGCATTCCTGAGGACTCCACGATCACGTAGGTACCAGTTTAAGGTAAGTTTCACTTCGAAAACCCTAGTTTCTAAAGTTGCCGTGAATGTGTACTGTTCATGAGCTTTGAATTGGTTGTGTTTTAGGCCAAACCAAGCTCACAGTGAGCTTAAGGAAGTCCCAAGGAAGCTCGGAGTGCTTCGTTGGCATGAATTGGACGTCAGGATCACGAGTTGTAAGTTTGGCCGAATTCTTGAATTTTTGAAAAGTTTGATCTCGTAGTTTTTAGGCCCTAAAACTAGTCCAACGTGAAAGTAGATGTTTAGGGCTTCAAATTGGTGTAAAATTCGAGAAATTTGGATGAAAAACGAAGGAGAATAGTGGATTTGAAATATTCCCCAGTTTCCGGTGACCAGAGTCCGGCGAGGGACGACCGGAGAAGAAGAAGGAATATTCCGGTATTTTTAACGGAATATTCCTAACGGCAGTAACGGTATCCGGTTAAGTTAACTGAATATTCCGGGGTTTTAACGGAATATTCCTGACGGCGTCAATTGACACCGTCAGTGTGCTTGGCACGTGGCCGCGCGTGGGGAGCGCGTAGGTCCGTGCCACGTCAGGCGCGTGGGGGCGCGTGAAACCTCCAAAAATTATTTTAAAAATATGGGGATGATCCTGAGGTTGTGTAGGTCACAGTGGTATATTCATATACCCAATTGGAGGAATATATGAGGAGTTATTAGCTAAGAATTGGGTTAGGCGTTAAATAACGCCAAATTGGTTACTTTTGTATAGGTGAGGCTTATGCGGGCATCGGGCATGGCCAAGGGATGCTCAGGGACCTTCGACACGTTGATGTATTCTGTGAGTGGGCAGTTTTGTTTTCAGTATATATATATACTTGCCGTTTTCCCAGAAATTGAAAATGCATGAAATTATGCTTTAAATAGAAATATGTGAAAAGTATATAGAACTATATGAAAAACGTGAATTGAAACGCTATGCAGGAAAGTATATGAAAAGTATATAGAAATGTGAATCGAATTGCCATGCATGAAATGATATGAAATGATATATGATGCATATGTATGAATTGGTGCGGCGGACGCACAGGTGAGTATCAGGTGAGTATTTAAATACTGTTATGATGATGTTGATATATATTGAGCTCAAATCCTGCACCATAGTTTAGTGCTTATAGTATTCACCGCATCGCACGCTCGTCTTGGATCCAAGTAGATGCTAGTCGTACAGTCCACGCGGAGTGGGTACGACAGGCCAGTCGCAAGAGTGTTAGTGAGATTCCGACTGGTGGGTGACCTTAGATTATGTGCACAGATGATTATGAAAAGCACTAGAGCGTAACTTATGTGCAGAAGGCCGTACAGGTCATGCGGAGTGACTCCGGCAGAGTGTGAGAGTGATAGATTTTGAGCTCTAGGTTCAACCGTACAGGGCTATTAGAGGGCCTCCTGTTGATTACTTTCTTGCACCTGATATGATTATTGTTGATGCATCCATACTTAACTGTTGAATTAGACATGGCATGACATGATTGATAAAGAAAAATGTTGAGATAGTAAAAATGAAGTTTTGAGAATATATATGTATATTTATATTTTACATTTCTGGGAAAGTATACAGGTTTTACGGAGAGGGGTTACAATGCTTTGAGAAAAAATTGGATTTGAAAAGAATTGTTTTACTGACCCACTCAATTTTGGTTTTGCGCCCCTCCAGGTTAAAGAATAGCTGAGGTGTGGTGGCTACGAGGAATTTGACGGTGTTCTGACAGATTGGACAAAATTAGGACTCACCTTCGGGTGTATCAACTTATAAATTGTATCTTAAAGCTTCCGTACTGTGCAAATGGTTACGTCACTCTCACGTGACGGCCAGCATGCCCTCCTTCGGGACGGGGTGTGTCAGTTGGTATCAGAGCATGGTTGCAATCTTGGACATTTTGAGAAGTTCTAGTGAATTCTGTCAGAACTACACCGCCTCGTAGCAAGCCACTTAGTTAGAGGAATTTAGTCTCCCTAATATAACGGTTTAGGGGAAACTATTATTATGGTGATTCAGTCTATTATAAAAAGGGACATTTTAAGATGGGTTATGAGTTGAATTTGAATCACTTAAGAGAAATGATGAACCTGAGGGAGCGAAGTAACGGTTTAACCATTTGGAAAAGATGTTTCGGATTATGCAAGTCAAAGGAATCTTCCTTCTGACAAGGGGTCGAGATGACTACCTGGTTTGAGTTATGAACGTGTATCCTGATGGAAGCAGGAGTATTAATTGTTGTCACCGGAGGAACAGCCGATTGAGAATTATTTAAGGACTTGTTTAAGGAAAAGTTTATCCCTCCGGCATTTATCGATGGTAGTAAGCAAGAGTTTGCAAGTGTGAATCAAGGAAGTTGACGATAAATGAATATTATAGAAAGTTTTCAGACTTGCCTCGTTCCATCCAGATATTTGAGACAAGGTGTCTCGAGTAAAGGAAATGTACCTTGTGCAGCAGGTACAAAATTAATACTTTGGGAAGTGTGAAATTAATAAATGTGTTTATGTGAACAGAGGGGACGCAGAATTGTGAATTGTCCCTAGAATCAGTTGTATTCAACAATTTTCCATGATATCATAGTGTCGATTCAGCAGAGTTATGGACTTGGTAGTTTGGTCGGATTGACCGTGAGTACAGAGAGATTTGATGAGTTATATGTTCAGCTGTACAGACCATGAGAAGTGGATTCGATTGACACATGAGAAATTGGTGAGTTATAGGCTCGGCCGTACCGACCACGCGGAGTGGATCCGGCCGACGTATTATTGAGATAAGAGTTGAATCAGCCGTATTGGTCATTCTAGTTGACTTCGACTGATATATTTCTTATTATGTATGTTCTTACCTAAAGAGTAGTAAATAAATGTAGTTGAGACGAGTGTATGTATTTTGCATTGAGTGACAAAATAGTAATGTTATATCTTTGAGAGTGGTTGCCTACTTATCGAGACAACGATGATTTATCAGTATTGCGGGCTGCAGACCGTAATATTAATAACTCATTCGTGGATTCGTTAAGCAAGCAAACCGGTAGATTATTTTATGTTAGTATTGTACTTATTCAGAATGCTTAGTAGTAATAGAGTATGTATTGTGTCGGTTAAATTATTTCCATTAGATTGGTTGGTTATAATTGTGACAAGACGGAATGTTAAGGGAAACCAGTACTTTCCATCGATCTGGATGACCAGAGATTACTTTTGTAAGTATGCAAAGTGGATTGAGTCAGGCCGTTATTTATGCTGTGAGAGCAAAGAGATTGTTTTCGAAAGGCTGTCAAAAATATTAGCTCGTGTGGTGCTAAATGATGTTGTTTGGAGTAGTGTGAATAATGTCAAAAAGGGGTTAGACTTTTCTTGATGTCTTCCCTGAAAGTATACCTGGATTGCCTTCAGGCAGAGATATGAGGTTCACTATTGATTTGTTGCTAGGTATAAATCTATGTTAAAGATTGGTTCAGGATGAGTTAAGGGAATTGGAAATTCAGTTGAAAGAATTGGTTGATAAAAGTTTCATTCAACCTAGTACAACATTTTTGAGGAGCCCCAGTTTGTTGGTGAGGAAGAAAATGGACTTAGAGATTGTTCATTGATTATAGACAATGGAGTCGGGTAACGATTAAGAACCGTTATCCATGGTGATGTACTGATGTTTATTTAACCAGCTCAGAAGTAATTGCGAAGATTCAAAGATTGAATTGAGATCTGGTTACTACCAATTGAATATTATAAGTGACGTTGATCATAAGATGGTTTTCTGGACTTGTTATGGTCCTTATGAAGTTTGGTGATGCTATGTGGATACTCATGCTGTTTTATGAGTTGATGGATGAAGTATTCCAATAATGCCTTGATAAATTGATATCATTTTCATTGAAGATATTCTGGCATATTCTGAACCAGAGCAGAGCATGTAAATGTATTAAGTCGGTGAAGCAAAGATTGAGAGAACGTTGGTTGTATGCTAAGTAGCAAATGCTAAAGTTAGATGAATCAGGTGGCATTCTGAGATTTGTTATATATTCTTAAGGTATTCAAGTGAATCCTTAAAAGATAGCAGAAATTGAGAATTTGGAACCACGAGCCATAATTGAGATTCGGAATTTCTTAGTTTACCAGGCTATCTTGGATGGTTGTGAAAGATTTTTCAGTCCTTGCTTTGTCATTAACGAGACTGTGGAGAAAAGAGGTTATGTATGAGTGGGAAGGAAATTGTGAGCAAAGGATTCAACAACTGGAGTATTTCCTCACTCATGCACGTATTTTAGTAATCCCAGAAGATAGCGGTAATTATTGGTTTATGGTGATGGTACATTAAATATTCTTGGAGATGTATTGATGCAAATGTTAGGGTGATTGAATATGTTTCACGACAAATGGAACCTAATGAGATGAATTACCCTACTGGTGACTTGGAAGTCACGATTATCATCCTTGCTGTGAAGTTGTGGAGACATTATATGTTGATAAGAATGCAAGATTTTACAAATCAAAAGAGTCTCCAATATTTGTTTATTCGGAAGGATTTTGATATGAGGCAACAAAGGTGGATTCAATTACTTAGTGATTATGATGGTACGATCAGGGTGATCGTGAATTGTTGTAGCTGAAGCACTTGGTGAGAAGACTACAGTATGATTAATGTCTGGCACGTTTGCCAAGAGTATCATCTTGTGGATTGAAAACCAACGGAAGAAAAATTAAGAATGGAAGATCGAGAAGAAGTTATACTTGTTAAATTTCAAGTTAGGCCTGTTTGGTAAGGTCGTACTCGAAACTTAAATGTTTGACGAGGAATTTAAGAATTAACCAAGGCAAGGAAAGAAAGGAAAAAGAATGAGTACATGATTCGTGAATCAAATGGTATGTGGATACAAGAAAGTAAGAAGTATGTACCGAATGCTGAGGATTTAAAGCAAGCAATTTTGGACGAAGTACACTGTACAACTTCTGCAATATTCCAAAAGTAATGAGATCTAGTATACCATTTGACGTTTTTATTGGTCAATAGATTGAAGTAGAAAGAAGTAAACCTTTGGATTGAGACGGTTATTTTCTGTTTCGCAGTGGAAATGGAAAAATATTACTTTGGATTATGTGTACAAGTTTCATGATACATAGGATGGTTATGATTGAATTTGAAGCGATAGTTGGTCAATGTACCAAGTTAGTACATTTACTCCAGGGTTGAGTAACGGTACTTATTTGTTTTATAGAAAGAAGAATTGGTTTACGGAACTGCTAAGTTTCTTAAGTATGTTGGGTGCGCAGTTTCCGAAATAACGCCATAGGGTCCCTGAAGCGTCGTGTGAATGAAATGCTTCTGAATAGAGAAAGATTCGATCAAGAAAGAGTTTTAGTAGGCCCTGAGACTATGGATGAGTCTCCTCAAAGTATTCAGGTGATTAAGTTAACCTGAAGTAACCAGGAATGGCAAAAGAGATCAACAGATGGATATGCCACTAATCGAGTATATAAGGTAAATGGTTTTATATTTTCGAAGTGTTCACCCTAGAAAAGTATAACTCGGGTTGGAAAGGAAGGCAAGTTAAATCCTAAATGAATCGGACTTAGCGTGATCATCGAAAGGTTGGTGAAGTTGATTATAGAATTGAATGGCTTCCAGATTTGTTATAAGTGCATGATGTGTTTCATGATTCGATATTTTGGAAAATTCACCACGAACAGAAATGGCGAGAATTGGAAAGGAGACAAGATAAGATTTAGACACATCAGACCATTTTTGATCACTAAAGGAATCAATAAAGTCGCATACAAGTGGTGATGTCTTCAGAGTTGGCTAAGGTACTTAATGTATTTTGGGTTCGATACGTTGTCACTAGGTGGCAGATTCGTCACATGAGATTCTGGTGCAACTATTGAGAATTAAATTGGATTCGACTTGATAAGGAACCAAGGACGACTTTGGATTGGAAAAAGAAGGTCCTGAGAATTTAGACAGAGTAAGTGGTAAAAGTATTGTGGAGGAACCATTCAACGGAAGAAGCTACGTGGGAGAAAGAGAATCGGATGAGAGAGATTTACACGAGGCTATTGTATGAGTATGGTTGATTTAGTTGGTTGCTGGAATTTCGGGGACGAAATTCTATAAGGAGGGAAGATTGTCACAGCCCGTCCCGGAATTTTTAATTCCGAGGACGTGAAGTTACGAAAATGTCCCTAAACGGGACTAAAGTGCGTAATTTGGAAACTTGTTTTTACTTAAGGTTCTTAAACTTTGATGAATTAGAATATTAATTGGTTTTAGAAACCTAAACCAAGACTTATACTTAGGTTTCTATGTTAAAAGTTTGAAATTGGGATTGGGTTGGAGACGTGGGATCCCCACATCCCTCAAAACCTTCCCCAATTCCCGTACCTTGTCCCTCTCTCTCTCCTCCCTCACGATTTCTCTCAGTTCTGTCTCTCTCTCTTTCGAACTCACACGGGCAAGCTCCAAAACCATCTAAAACTTCTACCATCGTTCAATCTAAAACCACCATTGCATTCCTGAGGACTCCACGATCACGTAGGTACCAGTTTAAGGTAAGTTTCACTTCGAAAACCCTAGTTTCTAAAGTTGCCGTGAATGTGTACTGTTCATGAGCTTTGAATTGGTTGTGTTTTAGGCCAAACCAAGCTCACAGTGAGCTTAAGGAAGTCCCAAGGAAGCTCGGAGTGCTTCGTTGGCATGAATTGGACGTCAGGATCACGAGTTGTAAGTTTGGCCGAATTCTTGAATTTTTGAAAAGTTTGATCTCGTAGTTTTTAGGCCCTAAAACTAGTCCAACGTGAAAGTAGATGTTTAGGGCTTCAAATTGGTGTAAAATTCGAGAAATTTGGATGAAAAACGAAGGAGAATAGTGGATTTGAAATATTCCCCAGTTTCCGGTGACCAGAGTCCGGCGAGGGACGACCGGAGAAGAAGAAGGAATATTCCGGTATTTTTAACGGAATATTCCTAACGGCAGTAACGGTATCCGGTTAAGTTAACTGAATATTCCGGGGTTTTAACGGAATATTCCTGACGGCGTCAATTGACACCGTCAGTGTGCTTGGCACGTGGCCGCGCGTGGGGAGCGCGTAGGTCCGTGCCACGTCAGGCGCGTGGGGGCGCGTGAAACCTCCAAAAATTATTTTAAAAATATGGGGATGATCCTGAGGTTGTGTAGGTCACAGTGGTATATTCATATACCCAATTGGAGGAATATATGAGGAGTTATTAGCTAAGAATTGGGTTAGGCGTTAAATAACGCCAAATTGGTTACTTTTGTATAGGTGAGGCTTATGCGGGCATCGGGCATGGCCAAGGGATGCTCAGGGACCTTCGACACGTTGATGTATTCTGTGAGTGGGCAGTTTTGTTTTCAGTATATATATATACTTGCCGTTTTCCCAGAAATTGAAAATGCATGAAATTATGCTTTAAATAGAAATATGTGAAAAGTATATAGAACTATATGAAAAACGTGAATTGAAACGCTATGCAGGAAAGTATATGAAAAGTATATAGAAATGTGAATCGAATTGCCATGCATGAAATGATATGAAATGATATATGATGCATATGTATGAATTGGTGCGGCGGACGCACAGGTGAGTATCAGGTGAGTATTTAAATACTGTTATGATGATGTTGATATATATTGAGCTCAAATCCTGCACCATAGTTTAGTGCTTATAGTATTCACCGCATCGCACGCTCGTCTTGGATCCAAGTAGATGCTAGTCGTACAGTCCACGCGGAGTGGGTACGACAGGCCAGTCGCGAGAGTGTTAGTGAGATTCCGACTGGTGGGTGACCTTAGATTATGTGCACAGATGATTATGAAAAGCACTAGAGCGTAACTTATGTTCAGAAGGCCGTACAGGTCACGCGGAGTGACTCCGGCAGAGTGTGAGAGTGATAGATTTTGAGCTCTAGGTTCAACCGTACAGGGCTATTAGAGGGCCTCCGGTTGATTACTTTCTTGCACCTGATATGATTATTGTTGATGCATCCATACTTAACTGTTGAATTAGACATGGCATGACATGATTGATAAAGAAAAATGTTGAGATAGTAAAAATGAAGTTTTGAGAATATATATGTATATTTATATTTTACATTTCTGGGAAAGTATACAGGTTTTTGATAGGAGCATTTTATGCGACTTAATTGGCTTGTTCTCATGCATTTATGTTGTTTTTCCTTAGTTAGTTTAGTGTTTAAAGTCATTTTCGTGCAATTTCAGGTTTTATTGTCAAAGTATGCAAAAAGGAGCATTTTGGAGCTTTTAGAAGCAAAATTGGGCTTGGAATGAAGTACATATGCATGGAGCATGGAGTTTGGACGAATTTGAAGTCAAAACATCAAATAAACATGCTAAAAATCTGGTGCAATAAATACAAGTTGAAAGAAAGGATAGGTTTCTAGAAGGATTGACCAAAATTCCACTCAAAACCATGTTCACACCAAAAATTCATCCTTGCCGTGCATCCTAGTTGGTTTCATACCAGAAATTTGAGTGATTGTTCAATGCCTAACCAACTAGGAAATTGAATAAATGATTTACACCTAAAAGTACATCCTTGCCGTGAGTTCTTGATGGATTCACACTAGAAAATTGAGTGAATGATTCAAGACCTAACCCACCACATTTTCCACATGCTTGCCGTATATTTTTGTTGTGTTCACACCAAGAAATTGAATTAAACAAGTCCATCCTATCCCTATAAATACCCATGGCAGCAACCTTATTGAAATCATCCAGAAATTAACCATTCTCCAACCTTGTGTTGCAACAAAGAAGAAGAGGAAAGTTCTTGTACGTGCTTGCTATCCAACATGGATCGTTGGAACGTTTAGGTGTTTTCTTTCTTTTGTTTTCAATGTATAATTCTATTTATCTTTGCTTTGTGAACATGAGGAACTAAACCCCTATTTAGTTAGGGGGAAGTTTGAAGCCATGAACATGCTTGTGATATGAATTGATTTCTTCCAATTGTGATTTGATAAGTTGTGATTGCAATTCAATTATCTATTTTCTTCATAACTAATTCTTGTATGTTTATTAAGGATGCATACTTAGTTTTCATACATGAATTAGATGCTAGAATATAAATGAGTTTCACCTAATTGTTACAAGTTTATATTCATGAGTAGTGAAGGTTGCTTGTCACAATCGCGTTAATTGAATTCTTGGCAAACGTATCATGCATTCATAGTTACAATTGCCTCGTCAACACTTATGATTTTCATTGAACGTAATGATCTCTGATTGTATCTTTATTATGCATTCATATAAGGGACTTTTAGAGAATAATTTGGATTGTCGCATGCATTCATCCAATTCAATAAGTAAAGGAAAATCTGAGGGTTAATTTGTGCATCACGGTCAATCTGGAGTGTTGAGCATCATAGTTTATTGAAAAGCAATTGGAAATCGATTCATGTACAAGTGTGTCATGTGTGAAGAACGGACCTCTAACTAATCCATCCACCATCTTATTTCTCAAATTCGTTTTATAATCTGCCTAGCTAAAAATCTATTTAAGTTTTAGTTTATTTGTTTTACTTTCAACTTCACCAACCCAAATCCCCCTTTTACTTTCTTGTTTTAAAGTCTTTTGTTTACATTTTTAACTTTGTTTCTTTTTGTTTTTGAGTCAGTTTAGAGGTTTTAGCAAACCCTCCTAATCCCCGGTTTAGAACGATCCCTACTTACATACTTTGCTACAATTGTCAAAAGAGGGTTTAATTTGTGTGCTTATATTATTCGCATCAAATTTTGGCGCCGTTGCCTTTTGCTAATCCCTTGTGTTTTTTTTTTTTTGCCGTGTGTTTTTAGTGTAATTTACCTAGTTTTCTTATTTTGTTTTGGTTTAGGTACTAATGCATGACGCGGAGTTCTCAAACTGTGCATATCTTGGACTTTAACGACGATTTTGAACGTGATTTGAGAAGAAAGAGGAGGCATCCCGAACCTAGTGAACCTAGTTCAAGTTCAGAGGCCGAATCTGAGTTTGAAGAAGTGAAAGAAGAAGTTATGGCAGCGGACAATCGGACCATTAAAGAGCTTTCGGCCTCGGGGTTGACCAATGCCGCACCATTATGCATTCAATACCCCGCAGCTGCCCAAGGCAAGACCGATGAATTCGAGTTGAAGTCAAGCTTGTTGCACCACATTCCGAAATACCATGGGCTTTCCATGGAAGAGCCCAACAAGCATCTCAAGGAATTCGAGGTTGTTTGTTCGAGCATGACACCCATAAATGTCGACGGAAACATTCTGATGATGAAGGCTTTTCCATTCTCACTTTTGGAAAAGGCGAAGGATTGGCTTTACGAGTTAGCACCCGGAACGGTTACATCTTGGGATAGTATGAAAAGAGCTTTCTTGGAGAAGTTTTTCCCAACTTCAAGAGTCATTCTCTTAAGGAAACGGATTAGTGGCATCCAACAAAATCCAGGTGAATCGTTTCCTTCTTATTATGAACGTTTTAAATCACTTGTTGCTTCTTGTCCACAGCATCAAATGAAGGAGGAACTACTCATTCAATACTTCTACGAAGGACTCCTTCCCATGGAACGCCAAATGCTTGATGCCTCGGCGGGAGGTGCGTTGGTGGATAAGACTCCGGGGGCTGCAAAAGTTCTAATTGCCAACCGAGCACATAATGCACAACAATACGAAGGTGTTGGACAAAGGGATCCCCCTCGGCCACAAGTGAATGAGGTAAGCTCTATGCCCGAGATTCAATCCCAATTAGCTAACCTTACTTCTATTGTTTCTCAGTTGGCCGAGGGAATGAAGATTCATGGACCAAGTGTGTGTGGCGTGTGCTCTATGCAAGGACATGCCAACGATCAATGCCCTCAATTGATTGAGAATGGGGGTTGGGAATCTGCCAATGCTGTGGGATATGGGAACCAAAATCAACCACGCCATGATCCATACTCTAATACCTACAATCCGGGGTGGAGGGACCATCCAAATTTCAAATGGCGGGATCCTCAACAACCCCAACAACAAGGAGGATTTAGGCAGCAACCACCAGGCTTTTATACAAAGCCATTCGTCCCGAATCAAAACCAAGTGCAATCTGCCCCACCAACCTCAGGTACGTCTTTGGATAATGATCAAGTTGTTAAGTTACTTACTACTTTGACGCAGGAAGTACAAACTCAAAATAAGGAGAGACAAATCCAAGACAAACGGGTGGATAATTTGGAGAAGCAAATGGGTCAAATTGCCGAGTTTATGGGGCAAATTAGAGAACAAGGCAGATTGCCTAGTTCAACCGTTGTGAACCCGAAGGGAGGATTTGAAACCGCTAAGGCTATCATGTTGAGAAATGGTAAACAGGTTGTAGCGGGCTCAAATACATCCAAATCAAGTCAAGACGAGGAGGACAAGTTGCTGCAAGAGGGAGTACAAGGAACAAAGCCCACGGGCAAGAAGGACCAAACCTTGCCGCCACCACAAAGTCCTCCTAAACCGTCCCCAAACACCAAGGTAAGTCCAAATTCGACTTTTTCTAGTTCTATTCCACTAAATGTGCCCTTTCCTGGAGGTTTAGGCAATCAAAGAAGGAAGAAGCCGAGAAGGACATTCTAGAGACCTTTCGAAAAGTTCAAGTCAATATTCCGCTCCTTGATGCGATTAAGCAAGTCCCGAGGTATGCTAAGTTCTTAAAAGAACTCTGTACAACAAGGAGAAGGATTTCGAACAAAGAGGTGGTCCAGGTAAGTGAAAATGTCTCTGCTGTGTTACAAAGGAAGTTACCCTCTAAATGTAAAGATCCGGGTAGTTTTACAATTCCGTGCGTTATTGGTAATACTAAGTTTGAACACTGCATGTTAGACTTAGGGGCTTCAATTAATGTTATGCCATACTCTATTTATGCATCTATGAACTTAGGTGAGCTTAAAAATGATGGTGTGATAATTCAATTAGCCGATCGTTCTAATGCATACCCAAAGGGTGTTTTGGAAGATGTGTTGGTGCAGGTTGGTAATTTGATTTTTCCAGCAGACTTTTACGTACTTGACATGGAGGATTCACCCCACTCTACCCCATTGCCGATTCTATTAGGGAGGCCCTTCATGAAAACAGCCCGCACCAAGATAGATGTGTTTAAAGGAACTTTAACGATGGAATTTGATGGGGAAGTCATTGATTTTAATCTTTCTGAAAGTATTAAATTTCCTAAGGACGATCATTCTTGCTTTTCTATTGATGTACTTGATGATTTGGCGCAGGATTTTCTCGATTGTTTGGAGAGGGATGCACTGGAAACAACAATTGCACAAGGAATTGGGCACAAATATGGTGTTGCCGTGCCTAGAAGTGAGGAGGAGGCCAAGATAGTGGCCGCCCTTGAGTCACTCCCTCAACACCATGGTAAGCCTTCTAACCCAATTTCAATTCCAGTTTCCACTAATAAGATGTTACCCTCAGTGATTCAGGCACCCGTACTTGAGCTTAAACCGTTACCCGATCATTTAAAGTACGTCTTTCTGGGAGACAACGAGACATTGCCCGTCATTGTCTCCTCATCACTCACACCATTGGAGGAGGAGAAGTTGATCCGAGTGTTGAAAGAGCATAAGACGGCCATTGGGTGGACTTTGGCCGATATTAGGGGAATTAGCCCGACTACGTGCATGCATCGCATACTTCTAGAGGAGGGGGCTAAACCAACTCGAGAGGCTCAGCGCCGTCTCAACCCTCCAATGATGGAAGTTGTGAAAAAGGAGATTATCAAACTTCTTGATTGTGGAGTGATTTATCCGATCTCTGATAGTCGTTGGGTGTCACCGGTGCAATGTGTTCCAAAGAAGTCTGGAGTGACCGTGGTGAAGAATTCCGAGAATGAGCTTGTGCCAACACGCATCCAAACAGGTTGGCGAGTGTGCATTGATTATAGGAAGCTCAACGCCACCACAAGGAAGGACCACTTCCCTTTACCATTCATTGATCAAATGCTTGAAAGGTTAGCCGGTCATTCTTTTTATTGTTTCCTTGATGGTTATTCTGGATATAATCAGATTGTCATAGCACCGGATGACCAAGAAAAGACAACTTTCACATGCCCTTTTGGTACTTTTGCCTATCGTCGCATGCCGTTTGGTTTATGCAATGCTCCGGCCACATTTCAAAGGTGTATGGTAAGTATCTTTTCAGAATTTGTGGAAAAGATTATTGAGGTATTTATGGATGATTTCAGTGTGTTTGGTGATTCATTTGATGCTTGTTTGGAAAATCTCACAATAATTTTGAAACGATGTGTAGAAACTAACCTTGTGCTTAATTGGGAAAAATGTCATTTTATGGTTAGACAAGGCATAGTTCTAGGGCATATTGTTTCAGAAAGAGGAATTGAAGTGGATAAATCGAAAATAGATCTTATACGCTACTTACCCTCTCCTACTTCGGTTCGAGAGATTCGTTCGTTTCTTGGTCATGCAGGATTTTATAGGCGATTTATCAAGGACTTCTCCAAGATCTCAAACCCTCTTTGCCGTCTCCTCCAGAAAGATGTGGCGTTTGACTTCAACGAGGAGTGTGAGAAGGCGTTCAATCACCTCAAAGAAATGTTAACTTCGGCCCCTATCATAGTTCCACCGGATTGGAGCTTTCCTTTTGAGCTTATGTGTGATGCTTCCGATTATGCATTAGGAGCTGTTTTGGGGCAAAGGAAGGAAAAGAGGCCGCATGTTATCTATTATGCCTCTCGGACTTTAAATGATGCACAATTGAATTATTCTACCACTGGAAAAGAACTTCTTGCTGTTGTATTTGCTTTAGATAAATTCCGTTCTTATTTGCTTGGTACTAAAGTTATTATTTATACTGACCATGCAGCATTGAAGTATTTGTTCACCAAGAAGGAAGCCAAACCACGACTCATTCGTTGGATGCTTCTTCTCCAAGAGTTCGATATCGAAATCCGGGATAAGAAGGGAAGTGAAAACGTGGTGGCTGACCACTTGAGCCGTATGGTGCATGAGGAGGATGCCGTACCTATCATAGAGACATTCCCAGATGAGCAACTGATGTCCGTCAAGGTAAGTGAACCGTGGTATGCTGATTTGGTGAATTATTTGGTGTCTAAACATGTTCCTAGTGAATTACTTAAACACCAACGTGATAAACTGAAGAAAGAGGCACGGTTTTATGTGTGGGATGACCCGTATTTATGGAAATATTGCCCTGACCAAGTTATACGTAGATGTGTGCACGATTCTGAGTTTAATGCTATTCTAACCTTTTGTCACACTTATGCTTGTGGGGGACACTTTGGCACTCAAAGAACAGCACTTAAGGTGTTAGAATGTGGTTTCTATTGGCCTACCATCTTTTGGGATGCTAGAACATTTTGCATGTCTTGTGATAGATGCCAAAGAACGGGCAATATTGGTCCTAAACAACAAATGCCGCAAACCCCCATTTTTAGTGTTGAAATCTTTGATGTTTGGGGTATTGATTTTATGGGTCCCTTTCCTTCGTCACATGGGTTTCTTTATATATTGCTTGCTGTGGACTACATGTCGAAATGGGTGGAAGCAAAAGCCACCCGAACTAATGATTCTCGAGTGGTTGCAGATTTTGTGAAAACTAACATTTTTGCAAGGTTTGGAATGCCACGAGTGCTAATCAGTGATGGAGGTTCCCATTTTTGTAATCGAACCATCGAAGCGTTGCTCAAGAAATACAATGTCACGCATAAGGTGGCCACACCTTATCATCCTCAAACGAGCGGGCAAGCCGAGGTTTCAAATAGGGAAATCAAGCAGATTCTTGAGAAGACCGTGGGGCCTACAAGGAAGGATTGGAGTTTGCGCTTAAACGATGCATTGTGGGCGTATCGCACTGCTTACAAAACCCCCATTGGGATGTCACCTTTTCGGCTCATCTATGGGAAGCCATGCCATCTTCCTGTCGAGTTAGAGCATCGTGCACATTGGGCCGTCAAAACGTTCAATATGGACCTTGATGCCGCAGGTTTACATAGAAAGCTTCAATTGTGTGAGCTTGATGAAATCCGAAATGAAGCATATGAGAATGCCCGGATTTACAAGGAGAAAACGAAGGCATTCCATGACAAGATGATTCGTGCCAAGACGTTCTCTATTGGGCAGAAAGTGTTGTTGTTCAATTCTCGCCTTCGGTTGTTTCCGGGTAAGTTGCGTTCCAAATGGGTTGGTCCTTTTATTGTCACTAATGTTTTCCCTCATGGTGCAGTGCAAATCAAAAGTTCAAGGACGCAGCAAGAATTCAAAGTGAATGGGCATCGATTGAAGCCCTATTACGAGACGTTTGAGGAGCATGTCGTGGAGGAGGTACCCCTCCATGCCGTGGAACCTAGTCAAGCTTAAACGGAGGTACCGTCCGGCTGAAAGACGTTAAAGCAAGCGCTTCTTGGGAGGCAACCCATGTGTTGAAACACGAGAAGAAGGAACTTTCACTCCAAACCCAGATTTGCGTCCCTAACCTATCTCTTTATTGCTATTACTTTGCCATGTGTATTATGTTTGCTAGTTGTGTTAGTTGATTGTTTTTGTGTTAGTCTATGCTTGAAACATTGAGGACAATGTTTGATTTAAGTGTGGGGGGGTAACCAAAGTGTTTTGATACAAATTCGTAGGGTTTTCTCACTCATAATTTCTAATGTTGTTTTTCACTGTTTTTAAGCCTTTTTAAGCTGTTTTAGTGAGTTTTAAGTCAAAAATCCGAAAATCCCATAAAAATTTGAAAAATTGTTTTAAAAATACCCAAAAAGAGTTGTTTTTGTGTGTTTGTTTGTGTCTTAGGGTACCTTCCAATACAATGATGAGGATTCGATTTGTAATTGCATGACGGTTAAAGAAAGTTATAAACATGGATAAAAGTTTGATTTACTCTTTGGTTTATGCTTGGTTGTGGTTATAACTTATGAATTCACATGTAATCATAAAGGAAAAATCAGTTTTTGTAACATGCTTGAAGGAAGGAACTCAAATTAACGCTACAACCTTGTGAGACTTGCGCCTAAACGTTTATTTGGAGAGTCAAAATCTGTGCATTCTTTGTTTTCTAAAAGTCGTTGCATGATCTCATTATTCTTTGCTTGGTTGCTACTTAGAAGGCGTTTCATCATTTAGTTCCAAACACTAGAACTCATGCCCATTTCATTCAAAGCATGTTATTGATTAGCATAACACATATTCAAGATAAAGTTGTGTAGTGACCACCACCTTAGCCAAAAAGCCGTGAATCCTTATGTCATTTGTTTTTGTAGGTTTAACCCCATTGAGCCTTATTTAGCCTTTATTGTTTGTCAACCCACGTTATCCTTACCTAGCCTAGATTAGGACCATCCATACCCTTGTTCTTAAAGCATAGTAAGCATGACGTAAAATGAATTCCTTTTGATTGAGGGTGTGCAGAAAACAAGTGTGGGGGAAGTGTTTTTCATGAAGAATTGAGTGCCATAGGCACGGGTAGAAAGAAAGAAAGAAGAAAAGAAAAATGTTGTGAAAAGTGAAAAAAAAAAAGAGTTGAAAAAGCATGAAAATGAGCTCTAAGGTGTGGATTGTTGAAGAAGGGGTCCAAAACATTGAATTTGACCCTAAGTGTTGCATGAATTTCCCCTTTGAGTTTAAAAGTTGATTTTTGCATCCAAAAGTGAATTCTAAGTGTCAATTTCATTACTTTGCTTACTATTGTTTTAAGAACGTTTGTTTACCCTTTACCTTTCTTTGTTAACCAATAACCCAAGCCCATTACAACCCTTAACTTCTATCTTGAGTGTTGTGTATTTCAATTTGTGGAGTTTGGGATTGGTATGAGCATATGGTGTCACTGGTTCTCGCGTCTAAGTAATAGCATTCCATTCATGAGATCATATCTAAACATGCTTCTTAACTCTAGAAATTGCGTTCTTTGTGAAAAATATATGTGAGCATTCGTTTTCATATCTACATCAATCTTCTCACATATAACTAGTGTAGGGTGTGGAGTTAGAAAATCCGAGTGAAAATAGAGTGTATATCTTGTAAGGAATTGAGGGAATTCTCTAAGGCATGTTACTACATTCAAAGCATTGTTTTAATTGATTACTTGTGAACTAGTAAGTAGTGACTATGATTAAGTATGTGCTTAAGAGTTAAATTGACTCAATTCTGTGGGAATGATAATCTTTAACATGTCATGTGCATTGGAAATCCCTAAGGCAAACGTTGGAAGGTTTAGGTTAGGTTTGTTGGTTTTTGTTTTGTTTTATTTCTTTGTTTTGCTCGAGGACTAGCAAAAGCTAAGTATGGGGGAATTTGATAGGAGCATTTTATGCGACTTAATTGGCTTGTTCTCATGCATTTATGTTGTTTTTCCTTAGTTAGTTTAGTGTTTAAAGTCATTTTCGTGCAATTTCAGGTTTTATTGTCAAAGTATGCAAAAAGGAGCATTTTGGAGCTTTTAGAAGCAAAATTGGGCTTGGAATGAAGTACATATGCATGGAGCATGGAGTTTGGACGAATTTGAAGTCAAAACATCAAATAAACATGCTAAAAATCTGGTGCAATAAATACAAGTTGAAAGAAAGGATAGGTTTCTAGAAGGATTGACCAAAATTCCACTCAAAACCATGTTCACACCAAAAATTCATCCTTGCCGTGCATCCTAGTTGGTTTCATACCAGAAATTTGAGTGATTGTTCAATGCCTAACCAACTAGGAAATTGAATAAATGATTTACACCTAAAAGTACATCCTTGCCGTGAGTTCTTGATGGATTCACACTAGAAAATTGAGTGAATGATTCAAGACCTAACCCACCACATTTTCCACATGCTTGCCGTATATTTTTGTTGTGTTCACACCAAGAAATTGAATTAAACAAGTCCATCCTATCCCTATAAATACCCATGGCAGCAACCTTATTGAAATCATCCAGAAATTAACCATTCTCCAACCTTGTGTTGCAACAAAGAAGAAGAGGAAAGTTCTTGTACGTGCTTGCTATCCAACATGGATCGTTGGAACGTTTAGGTGTTTTCTTTCTTTTGTTTTCAATGTATAATTCTATTTATCTTTGCTTTGTGAACATGAGGAACTAAACCCCTATTTAGTTAGGGGGAAGTTTGAAGCCATGAACATGCTTGTGATATGAATTGATTTCTTCCAATTGTGATTTGATAAGTTGTGATTGCAATTCAATTATCTATTTTCTTCATAACTAATTCTTGTATGTTTATTAAGGATGCATACTTAGTTTTCATACATGAATTAGATGCTAGAATATAAATGAGTTTCACCTAATTGTTACAAGTTTATATTCATGAGTAGTGAAGGTTGCTTGTCACAATCGCGTTAATTGAATTCTTGGCAAACGTATCATGCATTCATAGTTACAATTGCCTCGTCAACACTTATGATTTTCATTGAACGTAATGATCTCTGATTGTATCTTTATTATGCATTCATATAGGGGACTTTTAGAGAATAATTTGGATTGTCGCATGCATTCATCCAATTCAATAAGTAAAGGAAAATCTGAGGGTTAATTTGTGCATCACGGTCAATCTGGAGTGTTGAGCATCATAGTTTATTGAAAAGCAATTGGAAATCGATTCATGTACAAGTGTGTCATGTGTGAAGAACGGACCTCTAACTAATCCATCCACCATCTTATTTCTCAAATTCGTTTTATAATCTGCCTAGCTAAAAATCTATTTAAGTTTTAGTTTATTTGTTTTACTTTCAACTTCACTAACCCAAATCCCCCTTTTACTTTCTTGTTTTAAAGTCTTTTGTTTACATTTTTAACTTTGTTTCTTTTTGTTTTTGAGTCAGTTTAGAGGTTTTAGCAAACCCTCCTAATCCCCGGTTTAGAACGATCCCTACTTACATACTTTGCTACAATTGTCAAAAGAGGGTTTAATTTGTGTGCTTATATTATTCGCATCAGTTTTACGGAGAGGGGTTACAATGCTTTGAGAAAAAATTGGATTTGAAAAGAATTGTTTTACTGACCCACTCAATTTTGGTTTTGCGCCCCTCCAGGTTAAAGAATAGCTGAGGTGTGGTGGCTACAAGGAATTTGACGGTGTTCTGACAGATTGGACAAAATTAGGACTCACCTTCGGGTGTATCAACTTATAAATTGTATCTTAAAGCTTCCGTACTGTGCAAATGGTTACGTCACTCTCACGTGACGGCCAGCATGCCCTCCTTCGGGACGGGGTGTGTCATCAATTATATTAGGCTTAGGTTCATAATCATCCTTTAATTAATTAACGTTTTAACTAATTAATTGAATGCAACATTTTCATTTGGTTTTTGTATCCATAAAATTGATTTAAGTGGAGCTAAACAAAATGAAAATCCAATTCTCATTTAAAGAGACAAAACAATTTTGTTCTCATCCTATTTGGGCCATCATGCAATAACCACAACTTTTTGGGCCATATTGCGAAAACATAAACTTTTGGGGTCACTTTGTAAAAACACAAAAGTCACTACTTCATGTAAATACAACTAGAACCCAAAATTTAAATAAATTCAAAAACTTCATTAAAGGAGCAAAACAATTTGTCCTTTAGCGTTTTTAGGCCTTAACGTCAAAACGTAAACTTTCGGGTCAAAGTACAAATACACAAAAGTATCAAAACTTTATGTAATTGCATAAAAGCCCCAAAATTACCCTATTTTATTAGGGTGGCCGGTTTTTAAGGATAAAAAGGAGTGGTGGATGTTTTGATTTATTAGTTTTGTCAAAAACAATCAAGTAGTGCTTTCATCTTTCATAAAAATAATATATGTTTTGATGATTGATGTTTCCATCATCATTTATACAAATATTTAACACTTTAAATACTTTCATAAAATTAATATATGTTTTGATGATTGATGTTTCCATCATCATTTATACAAATATTTAACACTTTAAATACATGATAAATCATTTGAAAAACATATATCATAAACTTTATGAAATAAATCAAAACTTTGAATCAAAACACAAACCTTTGTGTTCTTGGCAAGAACATCAAGAACATATGAAGAACATCCATGAAAACCCATAAGAGCTCCATGAATGTTTTCATGCAATAAAACTCAAATTTTTATCATTCAAAATGAGGCTAACATCCTAGGGTACTTAGGGGTTCCAAAAGTCACCTTAAAACCATTTTAACAAGACAAACATGAACCCAAAAAATCACCCTTTGGATTTGGCCGAAAATCCCTAAAATCATGGCACCAAATTTTAGCTCCAATATTCATCCTCATATGAACTACATCTACAACATTTGAGATGGCAAATTTTCAAACAAAATTTACATTCAAAGAAGCAAGAATAAAGCTTGTAACAATTACAACTTTTAAATCATAAACTTATGAACTACAAAACCCAAAAGGATTCACCAACTACTAGACCTAGGCTCTGATACCACTTGAAGGAATTATTTTGTGAAAACATGTTCATTTGAGCAACATCATATAGCATGCAATTAACAATTAAAGGCGGAATCATGCTTGCATGCACTCAAAAACAAAACATTACCATGAAATTCAAAGCCTAGTAGATTGGTGAACCAATAATCAACTCAAAACAAAGTGAGTTGAAATTATTACCTTTGTAGATTCCTCTTTGCATAAGCAAAGGCTAATCACCCAAAAAGATAGGGCCTTCATTCCTTGCTTCTTAGATCCATGGATTTGGATGGAAAATAGGTTTCTCCAAGTTCCCAAAATAGGGAACCTCTAAGTCTCTTCACCAAGGTTTGATTGTAGAAGAAATGAGTGACCTTGGAGTAGTAGGATTGCTAGATGTACCCTCCAAGGTGTTGGCCTCTTTAGAGAGAAAATGGAGAGACAATTCTCACCAATTTTCCCCCAAAATAAACCCTTAATTTTTCCTTAATGAATTTTGGCTATAAAGTCATTTATATAGTCACTTCTTTAAGTAACCTAAACAACCAAAACCCTAATTCATCTAATATGGCCGGCCATTTAGGGATGTTTGGGCTTTTGGGCTTTAATGAATCTTTATTCATTAAATTTTCATACAACTTAAGTTAATGGGCTTGACGTTCGAAGCCCATTGGGCCTTAAGGTCCAAAACTATCCCGAAGTCTTTAACGAACTTATTCGTTTGATTAATTAACATATTAATTAATCCTTGCCATAATTAAATGATTAAACCATTTAATCATTCTTACTCATTTCCGTTTAATCTCCAATCTCTACCTTTTACGGTGTGCGATCCATTAGGTTCCTTTTAGCGAGGTAGTGGGCGATTAAAACCATTTTACATCGATTGTGAATTGAAACTATTTTCAATTCTCCCTTTAGTGATTACACACGTTTAGGGCTTCCACAAACCATGAGTGACACCTAGCAGCATATCATGGTTACCCAAGCTAATCAGAAGAGGTGGAGAACCTATTCAGTTCGGGATTACAAATGCAATACGGTCCTTCTCTAATCTAATACTCTTGACCACATTGTTTGGTATGATAGTTTATTTACTCATGTCTACTATCCAATGTGAATCGTTTGCTTATATGATTTCCTTGAATGTGATTTGGAACGCATTCCCCAATCTCATTCATACTCTGGCCAGAGATTCCAAATCATATCATAGAGTATTCTCCCTCAACTGTTTGAAGGTTAGAGATCCCTTGTTGCGCATTCACTTGTCTCCATAGCTAAGTGGCTTAACCCCAACGATGCCGTGACACCCCGAGGGGGTGAATTAGACATAATCAAAGATTAAGGACTTAACCATAAGACAACTATGATGCCTCAGGTAAAAGGACTACTTTGCATTATCCCAACCATGAGTTCTCATGTGACATGGAATATAAGAACTCTTCGTTGATCACGTTCAGTGAACTCATTCTCTTATTGAGCACCTACGTACTTGTCTTGATGTCACACACACCAATGACTCGAGACTAGTCACTCTCCCTGAGAGAAGACACAGTACGTACTGATCTTAACGGACTGTCAATTCCCAATTGGTAATCCTATGATCAGGAACATTTAGGAAGTGTCTACGAAAGAATGGTCTCATTAATCTAACTTCATTAGATTGCATTCTCCCAATCACATATTCCTTGGACTTTATCGTTTAAGCATATAACATTTATATGAGACGGCTCAAACAATAATCTTTGCCCTTTATATGTTAAACTAGATTAGTTTAACATTTGAAATGTCCGTAAAGTATCATCATATGATTGGTTTTAGGGCACATTTCCAACACTAATTAACCCTCAGATTTTCCTTTACTCATTGAAATGGATGAATGCATGCGACAACCCAAATCATTCTCCAAAGGTCCCCTACATGAATGCATAATAGAGATACAATCAGAGATCATTATGTTCCATGAAAATCATAAGTGTTGACGAGACATTTGTAACTATGAATGCATGATACGTTTGACAAGAATTCAATTAACGCGATTGTGACTAGCAACCTTCACTACTCATGAATATGAATTTGTAACGATTAGGTGAAACTCATTTATATTCTAGCATCAAATTCATGCATGAAAACTAAGTATGCATCCTTAATCAACATACAAGAATCAGTTTTGAAGAAATTAGTTAATTGAATTGCATTCACAACTTATCAAATCACAATTGGAAGAAATCAATTCATATTGCAAATATGTTCATGGCTTTGAAATTCCCCTTAGCCAAAAGGGGTTTAGTTCCTCATACTTGCAATTAAACAGAAACAATTGAAATTAAACATTGAAAACCAAAGTAGAATACATCTAGAATGCTCCAGCAATCCAAATTGAATGGCTAGCACAACTCCAAGCAATCCTCCTTCTTCTTCTTTGCAGCGGCACAAGGTGAGGGATGATGGATGAGTGGTAAGTTATGGTGGTGGATGGATATAGGTGAGTTATGGTAAAGGGTGGATATATAGAATGGTGCAGGGTGGATGGGTCTCTAGAATGGTGAATGATCAATGAAATGCATGGCAATGGTATTTATAGGGAAATGATGGATTAGGTGAGTTAGGTGAGTGCACATTCCATTCAATTTAGGTGGGTTAGATGAGTGCACCAACAACTCAAATTTTGGTAGGTTAAATGAGTGTACCATCCATTCAATTTCTGGTAGGTTAAATGAGTGCACCAACCATTCTTGCAACTTGCATTTGTTTCTTCAGATTTTTAGCATGTTCCTAGCCTCATTTAAGCATAAAAAACGTCCATCTAACTTGCTCCATATGCATGCACTCTAATTTAGCCCAAAATGCACCAAAATGCACTTTCTTGCCAACTTTGTCATTTGAACCTACAAACACACGAAAATAGCTTAAATCACTATAATAAGTAGAAACTAACTAAATAAATGCCAAGAAACAAGCTAACTAAGTTGCATAAATATGCTCCTATCAAATTCCCCCACACTTAGCTTTTGCTAGTCCTTGAGCAAAATGAAACCAACAAAAGAAACGAAACACAATCTAAACCTTCCAACAATTGTCTTAGGGATTTCCAATGAAACATGACATGCCAAAGATCACTACTCGTATGAATTTTAGCAATCCTTACCCTCGAGCATACACTTAATCATAGTCACCATTCACTAGCTCACATTTAATCAATTAAAACAACATTTTGAATGTAGTAACATTGTCACAGCTCGTCCCGAAAATTCTATATCGGGAGCGTGAAATGACGAAAGTACCCTTAGCGGGTACTAAGATTTGTGTGGCTAGGGAATAATGTGGTGAACGGTTTTGGTTTGACCACACCACACACACGTGCAGGACCTTTCTTTCCCTCACCAGTGATCTCTCTCTCTTCCCTCACGACTCTCTGATAGGAGCATATTTATGCGCCTTAGTTAGCTAGTTCTTACGCATTTTCGTTATGTTTTCTTCGTTAAAGTAGTCTTTTGAGCTACTTTCATGTGTTTTCAGGTTTAAGGGACATATTACATGAAATGATGCAAGTTGGAGCTTTTGGAGCAAAATGTGAGCTTGGATTGAAAAGGACATGCTTGGAACACAAGGTTGGGATGGAATTGAAGAGTTGAAAATTCGAGGTTTCCTACTCGAAGTAGGAAAGCTAAGCCTAAAAGTTTCCATTTTGGGTTGATCTTTCCTAAATCGGAATTGGCAACTAAAGTTTCTAAAGTTGGAAGTTTCTATTCTTGGAGGTTTCCATTTTCGTGAGTTTCTATTCTTGGCTTTGGGCTTTTGGATGACCCATCTTCACTTCTTGGACCTATGCCGCACCTAGGCCTTGTTCACATGCAAAAATCTGATTATAAACCCTAAGCCTAGTCCATTAAGGTAGCCGCACCTAACCCTAGCCCAATCTGATTTCTTAGGGTTTTAGGTGCCTATATATATATATGTTTTACCCCTTAGCCGCACTATTCACCTCCCATTCTAAAAATCAGAAATCGCCACCACCCATTGCAGCAACCTTTCCCACCTTTTGCCGCAGCTTCCCTCCATTCCAGCACCATTCCACACATCCATACACCATTCTCCACCTCCATAAACCATTCCCACACCTTGCCGCACCACCATACTATCCTATCTACCTTTCAAAACCCAAAAACACATCCAGAAAACTCCATTCACGCCAGAACCTGTCCCTCACCTTTGCCGAGCCCAACCTTCACCCAACTCCATATTTTCTGACCCCAAACCTTCCTAGCCGTGCCCTACACCCATCCTAGACATTTTTCCACCATTCTCCCTCGTCCAAAGTCATCCAAAACTACCCAAAAATCCCCTAAACCCTCTCTGCCGCAGCAAGGAGAAGAAGAAAGAGGAGCTTGCTGTGCAGAATTCAAAGTGGAATTCTTTGGCATTTTAGGTGTAATCTTTCTTATGTCTTCGATGTTTCAATTCAATAAACTTGGTGTTGTGAGTATGAGGAACTAAACCCCCTTAGTTGGGGGGTGATTCGAAACCATGTACATGCTTGCAATTTGATTCGATTACATTCAGTTGTTATTTCATAAGTTATGGATTCAATTCGTTCATCTATTTGATTGATAACTTATTTGTGTATGTTGATTGAGAGTGCACGCTTAGTTTTCATGCATGAATATGATGCTAGATTATAAGGGAGTTTCACCTAATAGTTACAATCTTATAATCACAAGTAGTGAAGATCGCTTGAAAACGATCGCGTTGAATGAATTCTTAGCATAAGTTTCATGCAATTCATAGTAACAAATGCTTCGTCAATGCTTATGTTTTTCATAGAACGTAATGATTCTTGCTTGTATCTCTATTATGCAATTCATGTAGGGAACTTGTAGGGAATGTTTTGGGTTGTCGTATGCAATCATCCAACTTAATAACTTGTGGAAAAACTGAGGGTTAATTAGTGCAATTCACGGTTAACTTGGGGCGTTGAGTATTCATAGTTTATCGGAAGAACAACTGAAAATCGTTTTGTTTGCAAGTGTGACATGTGTAGAGAAGAACCTCCTAACTAGCCTTTTAACCATCTATTTCACCAAAATCGTTTTTACAATCTGCCCTATTTCCAATCTGTTTTCTTTAGTTTAATTTTCGTCAAAACAAAATCCCCCTTTAATTTGAAGTCTTAGATTAGTTAGAAAGTGTTTTGATTTGTGTTTCTAAGTATTTTGATTCAAGTTTTCATCAAATTTCGTCCAAATTAGTGTAGGTGCTCAAAACTGCCCAGAAAGTGGTTTTTAGGCAGTTTTGAGCCTTCTAGTTGCTGTTTTGGTTTTTAGGTTTGTTTAAGTGTTTTAACTTTTAGTTTTGCATTCTTTGAGTCTAGTTTAGTGTTTTTAACTTTGTTTTTGAGTGTTTGAGTCAGTTTCCAAGCGTTTAGCAATCCCTCCTAATCCCCGGTCTAGAACGATCCCTACTTACATCTTTGCTACAATTTGACAAAAAGAGGGTTTAATTTGTGTGCTTATTTATTTCGCATCAAATTTTTGGCGCCGTTGCCGGGGATTAGCAATTTTGCTAATCCCTTGGATTGTTTTTGTTTCTTGTATTTCACTTTGTTACTGATTTTGTTTAAGTTCTGACCTAATTTTGTTTCTTGTTCCTTAGGTACTAATGTATGACTAGAAGCTCTCAAACGATTCGTGCAAACATCTTGGAGTTTGACGACGATTTTGAGAGGAAGTTGAGAAGAGTTAGAAACCAGCAAGCACACTATCCACCCAACTCCGAATCTGACCTTGAAGAAAACGTACAAGAAGAGGAGGAGGAAGCCACGGCAGGGATATTTGAAGAAGTCCAAGGCATGGCCATGGACAATCGTACACTCAAGGAGCTTTCTGCCTCGGGTTTGGATAATGCCACACCCTTGTGCATTCAATACCCCAGGGCTGCCCAAGGTAAGACGGATGAGTTTGAATTAAAGTCAAGTTTGCTTCATCATATTCCTAAATACCATGGCTTGTCCATGGAAGATCCTAACAAACATTTGAAAGAATTTGAAGTAGTTTGCTCCAGTATGACTCCCGTCAATGTTGACGGAAATATTTTGAAGATGAAGGCTTTTCCATTCTCTTTGATGGATAAAGCTAAGGATTGGTTATATGAGTTAGCTCCCGGCACTGTCACTTCTTGGGAGAGTATGAAGAGAGCGTTCTTGGAGAAGTTCTTTCCAACTTCTCGCATCATCCTCCTACGCAAAAAGATAAGCGGAATTCAGCAAGAAGAAGGTGAGTCCTTCCCTACATATTATGAACGATTTAAATCACTTGTTGCTTCTTGTCCACAGCATCAGATGAAGGAGGAGTTGCTTTTGCAATACTTCTACGAGGGTCTCCTACCTCTAGAACGTCAAATGCTTGATGCTTCGGCGGGGGGAGCATTGGTGGACAAAACACCCATGGCTGCCAAGGTCTTGATTGCTAATAGAGCGTTGAACGCTCAACAGTACGAGGGTGTAGGCCAAAGAGGACCCCCACGGCACCAAGTACATGAGGTAAGTGCAACTTCTGATCTTCATTCACAATTGGCTAATCTTACTTCTATTGTTTCGCAGATGGCCGAGGGAATGAAGATGCAAGGACCTGTGATATGTGGCGTATGTTCTATCCAAGGACATGTCTCCGAAAAATGTCCTCAACTCATCGAGAATGGCGGATGGGAGAGCGCGAATGCCATTGGGTTTCAGAGTCAAAATCAGCCACGACATGATCCATACTCCAACACATATAATCCGGGGTGGCGAGACCATCCAAACTTCAAGTGGAGGGATGCCCAACAACCTCAAAATCAAGGAGGCTTTAGGCAACAACCCCCGGGGTTCTTTCCCAAAACCTACGGCCCACCCCAAAGTCAAGCCCTATCCGGCCCAAGTGCCTCAGGTACGTCTCTTGACAATGATGCACTTCTTAAAATACTAACTAAGTTGTCTAATGGGCAGGAAGATCAAGCAAAGGCTATGCAAAACCAAGATAAGAGGGTGGATCAACTTGAGAAACAAATTGGGCAGATTGCCGAGTTTGTAGGTAAGTTTCGAGATCCCGGACAACTCCCTAGTTCCACCATTCCAAATCCGAAGGGAGGGTTCGAAAGTGCCAAAGCAATCACCCTAAGAAGTGGTAAGGAAGTTGGGGCAAGTCCTACATCAAAAACAGGTCATAATGAGGATGAACTTTTGCAATTGGAAGAGGAGGAATCAAGGTTGCCCACGGCAAAGGTGGTTCCACCTTTGCCGCAAGTCCCTAAGGCCCCAAATCTGCCCAATTTGTCCCACAAAGGTAAAAACGTGTCAAATTCAGTTCATACTAATGTTTTCCCTTCAATTGTGCCTTTTCCTAGTAGGTTCATGCAAACGAAGAAAGAAGAGGCAGAAAAGGATATCCTTGAAACCTTTCGGAAAGTTCAAGTTAACATACCTTTGTTAGATGCAATCAAGCAAGTTCCAAGGTATGCTAAGTTCTTGAAAGAGTTGTGTACCACTAGGAAGAGGATGTCGACTAAGGAAGTGGTAAAGGTAGGTGAGAATGTGTCCGCCATCTTGCAACGCAAACTACCTCCAAAATGCAAAGATCCAGGTAGCTTTAGCATTCCTTGTGTCATTGGGAACACTAGATTTGAATCTGCCATGCTTGATTTAGGTGCTTCTATAAATGTTATGCCATATTCCATTTATGCATCTATGAACTTAGGAGCATTGAAAAATGATGGGGTAATAATACAATTGGCCGATAGATCTAACGCCTATCCAAAGGGAGTTTTGGAAGATGTTCTTCTGCAGGTTAATCATTTAGTTTTCCCGGCGGATTTCTATGTCCTCGAGATGGATGAATCGGACCATGCTCCTTCGCTGCCCATTCTACTTGGAAGGCCATTCATGAAGACGGCCCGGACGAAGATTGATGTGTATAGTGGAACTTTATCCATGGAATTCGATGGGGAAGTTGTTAATTTTAATCTTTCTGATTCCATTAAATACCCTAGTGAGGACCATTCATGCTTTTCTATTGATATAATTAACTCTTTGGCGCAGGGATATCTCGACGATTTGAATGACGATGCGCTTGAGAAGGTCATTACACGAGGCATGGAAATCAAAACAAAGGGGGCAGATTGCATGCATACCCACGGCATACATGAATCATCCCATGTCGTGCCCCCTAGTGAGGAATTACTTGAAGTTGTGGCTGCCCTTGAGTCCTCACCTAAGCTTGATGGTAAGTATACTAACCGTGAGTCCATTCCCATTTCGACTAACAAATTGCTTCCATCCATAATTCAGGCACCTATCCTTGAACTCAAGCCTTTGCCGAGCCATTTGAAGTACATTTTCTTGGGAGAAAATGAAACACTACCTGCCATCATTTCCTCCTCCCTCACGGCACAAGAGGAGGAGAAATTGCTTCGAGTTTTGAAGGAGTTCAAATCTGCCCTAGGTTGGACATTGGCCGATATTAAAGGTATAAGCCCTACAACTTGTATGCATCACATATTTCTTGAGGAGGGGGCCAAACCAACTAGAGAGGCTCAACGCCGTCTTAACCCTCCGATGATGGAAGTAGTGAAAAAGGAGATCATAAAGCTTCTAGATTGTGGGGTTATCTATCCAATCTCGGATAGTAAGTGGGTTTCACCCGTTCAATGCGTGCCAAAGAAGTCCAGAGTGACGGTGGTAGCTAATGCCGAGAATGAGCTTGTCCCTCAACGTATTCAAACCGGTTGGAGGGTGTGCATTGACTATAGGAAGCTAAACACCACCACGAGGAAGGACCACTTCCCATTGCCGTTCATTGACCAAATGCTTGAGAGGTTAGCGGGTTATGCTTTCTATTGTTTTCTTGATGGTTATTCTGGTTATAATCAAATTGTTATTTCACCCGAGGACCAAGAAAAAACCACTTTTACATGCCCGTTTGGAACATTTGCATATCGTCGCATGCCTTTTGGTTTATGTAATGCACCTGCTACATTTCAAAGATGCATGATGAGCATATTTTCTGATTACGTAGAAAAGATAATTGAAGTGTTTATGGATGATTTTAGTGTATTTGGTGATGCGTTTGATAGTTGCTTGCATAATCTAAGTTTGATCCTAAAACGTTGTGTTGAAACTAACCTTGTACTTAATTGGGAAAAGTGTCATTTTATGGTTAAACAAGGTATCGTTTTAGGTCATATAATCTCTGAAAAGGGTATTGAGGTTGATAAGTCGAAAATAGATCTTGTACGTCACTTACCCTCTCCGACTTCGGTTAGAGAGGTTCGTTCGTTTCTTGGCCATGCAGGATTCTATCGTAGGTTTATCAAAGATTTCTCGAAGATAGCACAACCTCTTTGCCGACTCCTACAAAAAGAAGTGGCGTTTGAATTCACCAAGGAGTGCACGGCATCATTCAACCAACTCAAGGAGTTGTTGACCACGGCACCCATCATTGTTCCACCGGATTGGAGTCTACCTTTCGAGCTCATGTGTGATGCGTCCGACTATGCTTTAGGAGCTGTTTTAGGACAAAGAAAGGACAGGAGGCCTCATGTCATTTACTACGCCTCACGGACGTTGAACGATGCACAATTGAACTACTCCACTACGGAAAAAGAACTCCTTGCCGTTGTCTTTGCTTTAGATAAATTTCGATCATATCTAATTGGAACTAAAGTAATTGTTTTCACTGATCATGCAGCTCTGAAGTACTTGCTCACCAAAAAGGAGGCCAAGCCACGGCTAATTCGATGGATATTGCTACTTCAAGAGTTCGACATAGAGATTCGGGACAAGAAGGGAAGTGAAAACGTGGTGGCTGACCACCTAAGCCGAATGGTGCACAATGAGGAGCCTTTGCCGATTTTGGAGACATTCCCCGATGAACAATTGCTGTCCTTTAAGGTTAGTGCACCTTGGTATGCCGATATTGTTAATTATTTGGTGTCAAAACGTATTCCAAGTGAGTTCACTAGGCACCAACGTGATAAACTTAGGCATGATGCACGGTTTTATGTGTGGGATGATCCGTACTTATGGAAATTTTGCCCCGATCAGATTATACGTCGTTGTGTGCACGATTCTGAATGCTATTCAATCTTGAGTTTTTGTCATACATATGCATGTGGAGGGCACTTTGGCACACAACGCACTGCCCTTAAGGTGTTACAATGTGGATTCTATTGGCCTAGTATTTTTAAAGATGCTAAAACTTTTTGCTTAACATGTGATAAATGCCAACGAATGGGTGGTATTAGTGCTAGGGACCAAATGCCGCAGGTTTCTATCCTAAATGTTGAAATTTTTGATGTTTGGGGTATTGATTTTATGGGTCCTTTTCCTTCGTCGTATGGTTTTACATATATTTTGCTTGCGGTTGATTATGTGTCGAAGTGGGTGGAAGCAAAGGCCACCCGGACTAATGATTCTAAGGTGGTTGCAGATTTTATTAGAACTAACATTTTTGCAAGGTTCGGAATGCCACGAGTGGTCATTAGTGACGGAGGGTCACATTTTTGCAATCGGACCATTGAAGCGTTATTGAGGAAATACAGTGTCACCCATAAGGTTTCTACACCTTACCATCCTCAAACTAATGGGCAAGCCGAGGTTTCCAACCGTGAGATCAAGCAAATCCTAGAGAAGACCGTTGGGCCAACGAGGAAGGATTGGAGTCTACGACTTGATGACGCACTTTGGGCGTATCGTACGGCGTACAAAACCCCCATTGGGATGTCCCTTTTCCGACTTGTCTATGGCAAGGCGTGCCATCTTCCTGTTGAATTGGAGCACAAAGCACTTTGGGCCATCAAGAAGTTTAACATGAACCTCGAGGAAGCAGGAAGTCAAAGGAGATTGCAATTGAATGAGCTTGATGAGATACGGCGCGAGGCGTACGATAATGCAAGCATTTACAAGCAAAAGACCAAAGCTTTCCATGACAACATGATCCGTGGGAAATCATTCTCAATTGGGCAGAAAGTGCTATTGTTCAATTCCCGTTTACGTTTGTTTCCCGGTAAGTTACGTTCTAAGTGGATTGGACCGTTTGTTATTACTAACATATCTTCTTATGGTGCCATCCAGATTCAAAGTCTCAAAACAGGTCATGAATTCCAAGTGAACGGACATCGGTTGAAGCCATATTATGAGAACTTTGTTGAACAAACCGTGGAGGATATTTCTTTGGGTGCCGTGGGCACAAATGGAGAGTGAATGAGCTTTACGTCCGGCTGCAAGACGTAAAAGAAAGCGCTACTTGGGAGGCAACCCATGCAATTCAACAAAGGAAGACCAAGGAATCACTCCAATTCCAGATTTGCGTTCCTAAACTCTTCCCTTTGTTATTTATTTCGAATCTGCCTATTTAGTTGTTTTAGTTGCTGTTTGTGTGTTTCTTTTTGTTTAGTGTGATTTTATGCTTGAAACATTGAGGACAATGTTTGATTTAAGTGTGGGGGGGTAACTAAGTGTTTTAGATGCAAATTCGTGGGATTCTATCACCCTAAACTTGAAGACTTGTTCCTTGCTGTTTTTAAGTGTTTTTGAGCAGTTTTGATGTGTTTTAGTGTGTTTTGAAGTAAAAATCCGAAAATTACATAAAAATTTGAAAAATTTGTTTTAAAAACCCAAAAAGAGTTGTTTTTGTGTGTTTGTTTGTGTCTTAGGGTACCTTCCAACACAATGATGAGGATTCGGTTTGTAATTACATGGCTGTTAAAGAGAGTGATTAACATGGATGAAAGTTTGATTTACTCTTTGTGTATGCTTAGTTGTGGTTATAACTTATGAATTCACATGCAATCATAAAAGAAAAAATTAGTTTTTGTAACATGCTTGAAGGAAGGAACTCAAACTAACGCTACAACCTTGTAAGACTTGAGCCTAAACGTTTATTTGGAGAGTTAAAATCTGTGCATTCTTTGTTTTCTAAAGTCGTTGCATGATCTCATTATTCTTTGCTTGGTTGCTACTTAGAAGGCGTTTCATCATTTAGTTCCAAATGCTAGAACTCATGCCCATTTCACTCAAAGCATGTTATTGATTTGCATAACACATATTCAAGATGAAGTTGTGTAGTGACCACCACCTTAGCCAAAAAGCCGTGTGCCCTATGTCATTGTGATTTGTAGGTTTTAACCCCATTGAGCCTTGTTTAGCCTTTTCTTTGTTAACCCACATTACCCTCACCTAGCCTAGATTAGGACTATCCATACCCTTGTTCTTAAAGCATAGTAAAGCATGATTCGAATTGAATTCCTTTTGATCTATGTTAGCAGAAAATAAGTGTGGGGGAAGTGTTTTTCATGAGGAATTGTGTGCCATAGGCACGGCAAAGAAAAGAAAAGAAAAAAAAATTCGTGGAAAAAGAAAAATTGAAGAAAAAAAATATGAGAAGAATGAAAAAAAAAAAAAGTTGAAAAGTTGAGAAAAAGAGTTCCAAAGTATTGTTTGTTGAAGTAAGGGTCCAAAACAATGAATTTGACCCTAAGGAGTTGTTTAAGCCCCCCCCTTGTGTTTTAAAGTTAATTTCTGCAATCTAAGTGAATTCTAAGTATCAATTTCATTGCTGTGCTTACTATTGCTTGAAGAACGTTTGTTTTCCCTATCCTTTCTTGTTAACCAACACCCCAAGCCCCATTACAACCCTTAACTTCTATCTTGAGTGTTAGGTGTTTCAATTGGTGGAGTTTGAATTTGGTATGAGCATATGGTGTCACTGGTTCTCGCATCTAAGTAGTAGCATTCCATTCATGAGATCATATCTAAACATGCTTCTTAACTCTAGAAATTGCGTTCTTTGTGATACATATATGTGAGCATTCGTTTCCATATTTACATCAATCTTCTCACATATGACTAGTGTAGGGTGTGGAGTTAGAAAATCTGAGTGAAAATAGAGTGTATATCTTGTAAGGAATTGAGGGAACTCTCTAAGGCATGTTACTACATTCAAAGCATTGTTTTAATTGATTACTTGTGAACTAGTGAGTAGTGGCTTTAATTAAGTATATGCTTGTGTAAAGATGACTCAAATCTGTGGGGATAACAACCTTTAACATGTCATGTGCATTGGAAATCCCTGAGGCAAACGTTGGAAGGTTTAGGTTTTGTTTTGGTTAGTTTGTTTCGTTTTGTTTTCTTTCTTTTGTTTGTTTTGCTCGAGGACTAGCAAAAGCTAAGTGTGGGGGAATTTGATAGGAGCATATTTATGCGCCTTAGTTAGCTAGTTCTTACGCATTTTCGTTATGTTTTCTTCGTTAAAGTAGTCTTTTAAGCTACTTTCATGTGTTTTCAGGTTTAAGGGACATATTACATGAAATGATGCAAGTTGGAGCTTTTGGAGCAAAATGTGAGCTTGGATTGAAAAGGACATGCTTGGAACACAAGGTTGGGATGGAATTGAAGAGTTGAAAATTCGAGGTTTCCTACTCGAAGTAGGAAAGCTAAGCCTAAAAGTTTCCATTTTGGGTTGATCTTTCCTAAATCGGAATTGGCAACTAAAGTTTCTAAAGTTGGAAGTTTCTATTCTTGGAGGTTTCCATTTTCGTGAGTTTCTATTCTTGGCTTTGGGCTTTTGGATGACCCATCTTCACTTCTTGGACCTATGCCGCACCTAGGCCTTGTTCACATGCAAAAATCTGATTATAAACCCTAAGCCTAGTCCATTAAGGTAGCCGCACCTAACCCTAGCCCAATCTGATTTCTTAGGGTTTTAGGTGCCTATATATATATATGTTTTACCCCTTAGCCGCACTATTCACCTCCCATTCTAAAAATTAGAAATCGCCACCACCCATTGCAGCAACCTTTCCCACCTTTTGCCGCAGCTTCCCTCCATTCCAGCACCATTCCACACATCCATACACCATTCTCCACCTCCATAAACCATTCCCACACCTTGCCGCACCACCATACTATCCTATCTACCTTTCAAAACCCAAAAACACATCCAGAAAACTCCATTCACGCCAGAACCTGTCCCTCACCTTTGCCGAGCCCAACCTTCACCCAACTCCATATTTTCTGACCCCAAACCTTCCTAGCCGTGCCCTACACCCATCCTAGACATTTTTCCACCATTCTCCCTCGTCCAAAGTCATCCAAAACTACCCAAAAATCCCCTAAACCCTCTCTGCCGCAGCAAGGAGAAGAAGAAAGAGGAGCTTGCTGTGCAGAATTCAAAGTGGAATTCTTTGGCATTTTAGGTGTAATCTTTCTTATGTCTTCGATGTTTCAATTCAATAAACTTGGTGTTGTGAGTATGAGGAACTAAACCCCCTTAGTTGGGGGGTGATTCGAAACCATGTACATGCTTGCAATTTGATTCGATTACATTCAGTTGTTATTTCATAAGTTATGGATTCAATTCGTTCATCTATTTGATTGATAACTTATTTGTGTATGTTGATTGAGAGTGCACGCTTAGTTTTCATGCATGAATATGATGCTAGATTATAAGGGAGTTTCACCTAATAGTTACAATCTTATAATCACAAGTAGTGAAGATCGCTTGAAAACGATCGCGTTGAATGAATTCTTAGCATAAGTTTCATGCAATTCATAGTAACAAATGCTTCGTCAATGCTTATGTTTTTCATAGAACGTAATGATTCTTGCTTGTATCTCTATTATGCAATTCATGTAGGGAACTTGTAGGGAATGTTTTGGGTTGTCGTATGCAATCATCCAACTTAATAACTTGTGGAAAAACTGAGGGTTAATTAGTGCAATTCACGGTTAACTTGGGGCGTTGAGTATTCATAGTTTATCGGAAGAACAACTGAAAATCGTTTTGTTTGCAAGTGTGACATGTGTAGAGAAGAACCTCCTAACTAGCCTTTTAACCATCTATTTCACCAAAATCGTTTTTACAATCTGCCCTATTTCCAATCTGTTTTCTTTAGTTTAATTTTCGTCAAAACAAAATCCCCCTTTAATTTGAAGTCTTAGATTAGTTAGAAAGTGTTTTGATTTGTGTTTCTAAGTATTTTGATTCAAGTTTTCATCAAATTTCGTCCAAATTAGTGTAGGTGCTCAAAACTGCCCAGAAAGTGGTTTTTAGGCAGTTTTGAGCCTTCTAGTTGCTGTTTTGGTTTTTAGGTTTGTTTAAGTGTTTTAACTTTTAGTTTTGCATTCTTTGAGTCTAGTTTAGTGTTTTTAACTTTGTTTTTGAGTGTTTGAGTCAGTTTCCAAGCGTTTAGCAATCCCTCCTAATCCCCGGTCTAGAACGATCCCTACTTACATCTTTGCTACAATTTGACAAAAAGAGGGTTTAATTTGTGTGCTTATTTATTTCGCATCACTCTCTCACTCTCTCTCTCACCCTCGAATGTACGGACCACCCCACAAAACCTTCAAAACTTCATCGATCGACGTGGAGATTAGCATCATCGTGTTCACGAGTGTCATACGAACTCAAAGATACCATTTTCAGGTAAGAAATCCTTCGTTTTCACGTTCAAAACTCGATGACCGAATGTGGCACTATTCATGAACTTTGTGTTGGTTGATTTTTAGGACAATCCAAGCTCACAGTGAGCTTTAGAAGGTTCTAAGGAAGCTCGGGGACGTTCGTTTGGGGGTTTTGGATGTCGGGATCGTCGAGTTCGAAGTTGGCCGATTTTCTTGGAAATTCTCCTGTGAGATTTCGTGATTGTTAGAGCTTTAAAGTAGTATAGCGTGAAACTACATGTTGAGGGCTTCAAATTGATATAAAAATCGAAGAAAACGGTTAAGAAACGAAGGAGAACAAGGAATTACAAAACTTGCCGGAATCCGACCACCGGAAAAACCAGTCCGGCGAGCCCAGTGAGGAAGATGACACGCGCGGCGCGTGGCCTGCGCATAACCGCACGTGTACCGTGCCTATCCTTGGCGCATGGGGGCGCGTGCCACATCAAAAAATTATTTTAAAAATATGTCGACGTCCGTGACGCCGAGTAGGTCACTGTGGTATATTCATATATCCAAATTGAGCACCGTATGAGAAGTTATTGAGAATTGTTGGTTATATGCTTTAAATAACGTTTATATAGTATTCACCACGGCAGCCCGTGCGGCGGCACGTGGCCAATGACCCGCCAATGTCATTCTTAGCATGTGTTTAAGGTTCTAGGTTCAGTTTTGATAATGGTTGGACGTAATATTTGAGGATTATAGGAACTTACGGATTGGGAATCGGATTTACGGATCTTCCGGAATTGGAGTTGTAAGTTCATAAAATAAAATGTTAACCGTCACTTAGTTTTGGAAATTGACGGAGATCCGACCGTTGGATGGTAATGAAATTTTAGGATGTTGTCCTAGAGGTATATTGTGGACCTCTGGAAGTTATGGATTTAAAATCTGAGTGGCAGATCTTCCGGATCGAACTACGTAGTGACGTATTTTATATAAGTTATATATTCTATCGATATGAATTCTGAGGTTGGATTTGATTACTGTTTTAGGCGCCGATCGTCATGACGCCTTGGCGTATTGTGCTAGGGAATTGTAGGGAGAACTCCAGGTGAGTGGGCAGTTTTGTTTTCGTATTACCTATATACAACTG
Organism: Malus domestica; assembly: GCF_042453785.1. Classification (NCBI taxonomy): domain Eukaryota; kingdom Viridiplantae; phylum Streptophyta; class Magnoliopsida; order Rosales; family Rosaceae; genus Malus; species Malus domestica. The sequence continues at coordinate 22,260,825 of NC_091671.1, read as the reverse complement.
TTTTTCCCAGAAAATACGTTTATATGAAAATTATGATTTAAATTGCCATGCATGCAAATGTTGAGATATTTAGTTTAATAATTGATGCATATATATGTTAATTGACGCGGTGGACGCACAGGTGAGTTTTTATATTATTCAGATGAGTTATTTGATGAAAATTGCATTGAAAGCTCATAACCTGCACCCTAGGTGATAGTGCTTATATTATTCACCACACCGCACGCTCGTCTTGGATCCAAGTAGGTGGATGTCATACAGACCATGTGAGGGTTCCGACATGCTAGTCGTATAGATCACTAGATGTGATTCCGACTAGTGGGTGACCTTAGTTATGCGCGCTGATGATTGATGAGAGAAGCACTAGAGCGTATTTATACACCTTTCATCGTACAGACTACTATACGTAGTGATGTGCAGTGTAGTGCCGTACAGGTCACAGTTGGTGACTCCGGCAGGGCCGTATAGGTCACTGTGGTGACTCCGACTGAGTGGGATGTTGAGTTTTAGAATCAGCCGTACATGACCATTGTAGGGTCTCTGGTTGATTTATTATTTCACCTGATTGATATTGATGCATTTCTGATTATTTTTGGCATGGCGTGGCATATTATTTCTGAGATGTTAAGTTGATGGATATGAGCTGAGTTTTGATGATATATGTATATATATGTTTATATATTATTTTCTGGGAAAAGTATACAGGTTTTACAGAGATGGGTTAGAATTATTTTTGGCGAAATATTTTTGAAAAGCTTTGGTTTTACTGACCCACTCAATTTTGTTTTTCGCCCCTCCAGGTTCAAGTTAGCAGAGCTTTGGTGGCCACGAGGAACCCAACGGCATTCTGACAGAATTCACAAAAGTAGGACTCACCCTCGAGGGTTTCCATTTTAGTAATTGTATTTTAAAAGCTTCCGAACTGTGTAAATGGTTACGTCACTCTCACGTGACGGCCAGCATGCCCTGCTTCGGGACGGGGTGTGTCAAACATGCTTTAGAGAATTCCCTCAATTCCTTACCAGATTCTCTCTTATTTTCACACAAGACTTTCTGACTACACTCCCTATACTAAGTATATGTGAGAAGATTGATGTAAACATGAAAACTAGTACTCACATATGTTTATAACAAAGAAAGCAATTTCTAGAATTATTAATGCATGTATATATATATGATCTCATGAACGGAATGCTACTACTTAGAAGCAAGAACCAGGGATTCCATATGCTCATACCAATTTCAAACTCCACAAATTGAAACACATAACACCCAAGATAGAAGTCAAAGGGTTGTAACGGGGCTTAGGTATTGGCTAACAAGGAAAGGTAAGGGTAGACAAACGTTCTTAAAGCAATAGTAAGCAAAGTAATGAAATTGACACTTAGAATTCACTTTTGAATGCAAAAATCCACCTTAAACACAAAGGGAAGGTTCACAAAACACTTAGCGCCAGATTCAATCTTTTGGACCCTTTCTTCAACAACCAACACTTGTGAGCTCATTCTCACTTATTTAGAACTCTTTTTCTTTCTTTCAAACCCTTGCCCTATTTCTTTGGCACACAAAACACACACTTTGAAAACCCTTCCCCCACACTTGTTTCTGCAATAATGTTGCCCAAAAGGAATTCCTTCTAAGTTATGCTTCACTATACTTTAAGAACAAGGGTAAGGATAGTCTTATTTGAGGCTTGGTAGGGATAATGTGGTTAATAAAGAAAATAGGCTAAACAAGGCTCAAAGAGGTTAAACCTACAAAACAAATGCATAGGATGAAGGCTTTTTGGCTCTGGTGGTAACTACTAAACAACTTCATCTTGTTATGTGTTATGCATTCAATTTTAAGCTTTGAATGGAACGGGCATGAGTTCTAGTATTTGGAACTATAATGATGAAAACGCATTCTAAGTAGCAACCAAGCAAAGAATAATGAGATAATGCAACGACTTAGTAAACAAGAATGCACAGATTAATAACTCTCCAAATAACGTTTAGGCTCAAGTCTCACAGGGTTGTAGCGTTAGTTTGAGTCCTTCCTTCAAGCATGCTACAAAAACTGATTTTTTTTTTCTTTATGATTACATGTGAATTCGTAAACATCAACTATAACCAAGTATTAGCCAAAGAGCATATCAAACTTCCATCCATGTTTGTAACTTTCTTTAACAGTCATGCAATTAAAAACCGAATCCTCATCATTGTGTTGGAAGGTATCCTAAGACACAAACAACACACAAAAACAACTCTTTTTGGCTTTTTCAAAACAATTTTTCAAGTTTTTATCAAATTTTCAGATTTTTATGTCAAAACATACTAAAATGCTTCAAAACACACTACAAACACTTAAAACAATGAAAAACAACATTGTAAGTGATAGGTAAATAAATTTTTATGTCAAAACATACTAAAATGCTTCAAAACACACTACAAACACTTAAAAATAGTGAAAAACAACATTGTAAGTGATAGGTAAATAATGAAGGAAAATTTTGTGAAAACATGTTCATTTAAGCAACATCAATAAGCATGCAATTAACAATTAAAGGCGAAATCATGCTAGCATGCACTTAAAAACAAAACATTAACCAAGAAATTCAAAACCTAGTAGATTGGTGAACCATTAATCAACTCAAAACAAAGTGAGTTGAAATTGTACCTTTGTAGATTCCTCTTTGCATAAGCAAAGGCTAATCACCCAAAGAGAGGGCCTTCATTCCTTGCATATTAAATCTATGGATTTGGATGGAAGAATAGGATTCTCCAAGTTCCCAAAATAGGGAACCTCTAAGTCTCTTCACCAAGGAGAGATTGGAGAAGAAATGAGTGACCTTGGAGTAGTGGGATTGCAAGATGCACCCCCAAGGTGGCCGGCCTCTTTAGAGAGAAATGGAGAGACATGTTCTCTCCAATTTTCTCCAAAACAAACCCTAATGAATTTTAGGCTATAAAGTCATATTTATACCTTTATTCATTTGAGTGGCAAACTTGTAAATAAGTCCAAGTTCACTACCTTTAGCATCATGGCCGGCCCTAGGATATTTTGGGCTAATTAGGCCTTTGTGAATCATTATTCATTAACTTGTCATACAACTTAAGTCAATGGACTTGACGTTCGAAGCCCATTGGGCCTTAAGGTCCAAAACTATCCCCGAGGTCTTTAACGAACTTATTCGTTTGATTAATTAACATATTAATTAATCCTTGCCATAAATAAATGATTAAACCATTTAATCATTCTTACTCATCTCCATTGTTTCTTCAATCTCCTCCTTACACGGTGTGCGATCCATTAGGTTCCTTTTAGCGAGGCAGTGGGCGATTAAAACCATTTTACATCGATTGTGAATTGAAACTTACTTTCAATTCTCCCTTTAGTGATTACACACGTTTAGGGCTTCCACAAACCATGAGTGACACCTTGCAGCATATCATGGTTACCCAAGCTAATCAGAAGAAGTAGAGAACCTATTCAGTTTGGGATTACAAATGCAATACGGTCTTTCTCTAATCTAATACTCTTGACCACATTGTTTGGTTTGATAGTTTATATGTTCATATCTACTATCCAATGTGATTCGTGTGCTTATATGATTTCTTTGAATGTGATTTAGAACGACTTTTCTAAATCTCATTCATAGTCTGGCCAGAGATTCTAAATCATATCATAGAGTATTCTCCCTCAAACCATTTGAATGTTAGAGATCCCTTGTTGCACATTCACTTGTCTCCATGACTAAGTGGCTTAATCCCAATGATGCCGTGGACACCCCGATGGGGTGACTTTGACATAATCAAAGATCAAGGACTTAACCACAAGACAACTGTGATGCCTCAGGTCAAAAGACTAATTTGCATTATCCCAACCATGAGTTCTCATATGACATGAATATGAGAACTCTTCGTCGATCACGTTCAGTGAACTCATTCTCTATTGAGCACCTACGTACTTGTCTTGATGTCACACACACCAATGACTCGAGACTAGTCACTCTCCTTGAGAGAAGCCATAGCACGTACCGATCTTGATGGACTGTCAATGCCCAATTGGCAATCCTATGATCAGGAACATTTAGGATGTGTCTACGAAAGAATGGTCTCATGAATCTAACTTCATTAGATTACATTCTCCCAATCACATATTCCTTGGACTTTATCGTTTAAGCATATAACATTTATATGAGACGGCTCAAACAATAATCTTTGCCCTTTATATTAAACTAGATTAGTTTAACATGTGAAATGTCCGTAAAGTATCATCATATGATTGGCTTTAGGGCACATTTCCAACAAATAAAACCCACGAAAATCATGCAAAACAGCCTGTTTACCCCCCCACACTTAAACCAAACATTGTCCTCAATGTTTCAAACATAGACTTACACTCAAACAAGCAAACAACACAACTAATAAACATGACAAGCATGGCAAAGTAAAAACAAGAAAGAGTAGAGTTTAGGAACGCAAATCTGGTTATGGAGGTAGATGATCTTTGGCTTCGGTAGTGAATAAATCGGCACGTCTTTTGTCATGCTTGTTGACTTTCCACAGCTCTGATCTTGAACTGGATTGGAAGGAAGAGGAGAATTCCTTGGTGGTGGTGATTTGATGGCATTGTACGATGAGGCTTTGCTCTTTGGCGACTAATGCATCAATATGTTGTCGAAGCTTCTCAAGTTCTTGGATTCAACTCAGACTCCTTCTGCTGGGTTGATTGATTGTGCAGGCTGCATTCTTCTCTGCTTGAAACCTTTTGCAAAGTATTCGGACTTGTGTTTATTCAAAATAAACTATAGTCCAACCGAGAGTGATCTTCGGTGAATGTCATTCAACATGAGTAGTATTATGTTTGTGGACAAGTGCCACTAACATCTAAGTGAATTAACCTCAACAACTTTGTGATTCTTTCTTCTTTCCAAAAGAATAAAGATTCGAACATTTCGCCTCTATACAATTTTAACAAGAAGGTATTGGATCCGGATCTAACAATCCAAAGCATCCATTTATTACCAACTCGTAATTTATGTTTTTAGAGGAATCACAACTTAAGTTGGGATTAGTCACTACCTTGCAACCTTTTGGGTTTTAAGCATCATTTTATTCTAAACAGTTAACACTACCATATCATCTCTACTATAGAGACAATCAATTAGATTACTATAATCCAATCATTGATTAATAAAGAACAATGTTTTGTCAAACAAAACATTCATCCATCTCTACTATAGTGACGGAATTAAGTTCCTTAAAATTGGAATGTAAAGATAATCTTTGGTTTTTCCAATTTCTTTGGTAGTTCATATGAGGAAGTAAGTACCATCTGCTTTCGCAGAAATCTATATTTTATTCACTTTCCGAATGTGAAGTACTTTTTCTTCTCTCATTAATCTTCTACTTCTTGTTTGCCACACTTTTACAACGATTGTAAAACATAGTTACTAATACGGAATCAAACATTCAAGTAGAAGAACCAACTGTTTTGAACTATTCAAGAACAATTTACAACACATTCGAAAGGTGTGTTCTTGACACTTGCAAGACATTTCTTGCAAATACCCCTTCCAATGTCCATCCTTTCATAAAGAAAGTTTGTTCCCTTGGAGTTAATTTTATCTTCTTCATTTGACTTCTCCTTTGACTACAATAGTCATGGTCCCTAAACTCCCACTATCTCTCTTGAAACTTATTTCAATTGTGTTATACACATCAAACATTTTGGAGAGCATGTGGTTATTGTTCACTATATAGTTTACAATAAACTTGGTGAACCATAAGGATAGGGACACAAAGGTGAAGTCCTTGCCTAGTTTCTGTCTCATTAAGTGGTTTATCACTTCAACACTCAATGATTCAAAATCATCATAAGTCCATGTTAATGGACTATTTTTGTCAACCAACCATTATGTTCTAAACATAATTACAAACTTTCAAGAGTTGTACAAGGCAACTCTCATTTCTTCATACAACAATTTGTAAGTGAAGAATCATGGCACATTAAGTGTCCATGCCTTTGTGCTTTCTTCTCAAGTTCTTTGTTCATTTAACAAAGAAACAAGCACTAGTGTTTGCATTGGCTAAGGGTTGTTCAAAGCAACTATTATTTCTTCATACAACGATTTGTAAGTGAAGAACTAATAACACTAAAAGTGTCTTTGTCATTATGCTAATCTTCGTAAGTTCCTTTGTTCATTTAACAAAGGATTAAGCATTGGTTGTTTGTGTTGTCCTCTTTATGATAGACTTTTTCTAACATATTCTTCTAGTGATACATTATCAATAGGAAGATTGTGAGGATTAGACTACTTAGGTACATATACAATCCATTTAAGACAATCTTTGGGATTGTGTTACCAAGTCCGGAAACTAAAGCATTCGGCTTTTCTTTGTCAAGTTTTGGATAGCGTTTGCAAATATATTGGTAAACAAATACATAACGAATATAAATTGATTGATTTTAAGCCATTTGATTCGGGTCTTTAAATCAAATAGCACCACCCACTATTTTTGGCAAATTCCATATCCCTCATTGGAATTCGAGAGTTTTGGATGAAACTCCTAGTAGGGTATGGGAGGCTCACTATTACCAAGCCCACCTCAGAAGAAAATCATATTGGCTAGCGTTAATAATAATGAGAGAGTACGCTTACTCATTTGCAACAACCTCTTGCAAGTACCCATCTAGTTTGGCCTCTAGAGAATGATGCCTCAGAAGAATATCATATTGGCACCATTGCACTTAGTTAAGTCATTCCCACCATGCTAGTTCAAGTAGGGGTTCAAGAATGGCCTCAGAAGAATATCATATTGACCACACTCGTTGCCTACCTTTCACTTCATCATATGTTTATAGGTTTCTCCTGAATGTAAGCACATACTTTGCAACCCCAGAACTGGACGAATACGGTGTATGAGTCACAAATGATTGAAGCCTACCACGGTGGAAGGCCACGAAAGAGTGTTCAAAGCACTCTCACGCTTATCAACTTAATAATGGTTTGGTTGAGGGTTTTAGGTCTCATCACATATAAACATACATTTTAATCTCTATTAAAACAATTTTGGTGCTATTACAACTATTGGTCCATTTGATTGTTTTAGTTGTATATAATACTCCCACTATGCTTATAAAACGGTTTTTAAAGCAAGAGTATATGATACTACTAACATAACCTTTGCATTCATTTAATGGACTATATAGTTGCCTTAGGGCCTTAGGATGACTATGAACCTTTGTTTAGATTCAACACGAGCCTAGTGTTGAATCTCGGTCTAGGAATGGTGATTGATTTTAGTTACGCGTTTAATCACATTAAGGCGTGTTGTCTTAGGGGCGTTGGACCCAACTATTTCATTTTCATGCATATCAAATAAAGCAAGAAAGAAGTACTTCAAAGTAAAGGTGAGCTTATGCTCATTACAACATTTGCATATAACAAATTACTTTAAAGTAAAGAAGAGCTTAAGCCCTTTTACAACATTTGATCAAATCAAATTACAACCAAAATCTAATCTACACATTCCCATGGTTCAAACAAATTTGAAACGGCCTATCACATAGCTCAATTATATTAGGCTTAGGTTCATAATCACCCTTTAATTAATTAACACTTTAACTAATTAAATTGAATGCAACATTTTCATTTGGTTTTTGTATCCATAAAATTGATTTAAATGGAGCTAAACAAAATGAAAATCCAATTCTCATTTAAAGAGACAAAACAATTTTGTTCTCTACTTAATTTGGGCCAATATGCAATAACCACAACTTTTGGGCCATAAAGCAATTAACCTCAACTTTTGGGCTATATTGCAAAACTTTTGGGGTCACTTTGTAAAGACACAAAAGTCCACTACTTCATGTAATTACAATAGAACCCAAAATTTAATCAATGCAAAAACTTCATTAAAGGAGCAAAACAATTTGTCCTTTAGCGTTTTTGGACCTAAACGTAAAAACGTAAACTTTTGGGCCAAAGTGCAAATACACAAAAGTATCAAAACTTTATGTAATTGCATAAAAGGCCCCAAAAGTACCCCCACTAGGGGGTGGCCGGTTTTGGAAGAGGATATGAGTGATGTGTGTGTTGATTTGTGAGTTTTGACATAAAGCATGCAAGTGCACAAGTGGTGTGTGTGAAAGGGAATTAATCCTTTCACACCCACCATTATTTCTATTGCCATTTAAACAAATATCTAAAACATTTAAACATTTGAAAATGCATAAAACATAAACTTTATGAAATAAATCAAAACTTTGAATCAAAACACAAACCTTTTTGTTCTTGGCAAAAATGTCAAGAACAATGAAGAACACTCATGAAAAACTCAAAATTTTCCATGAACATTTTTCACCCAAAAACATTCCAAAACCATTCAAACTTTAGGGAAATAACATCTAACCAAACTAGGGTACATAGGGGTTCCAAAAGTCACTTGAAAACACTTTTAACAAGTCAAACAAGAACCCAAAAATCCACCCTTTGGATTTGGCCGAAAATCCCCAAAGTCATGGCACCAAATTTTAGCTCCAATATTCATGCTCATATGAACTACATCTACAACATTTGAGATGGCAAATTTTCTAACAAAATTTACATTCAAAGAAACAAGAATAAAGCTTGTAACATATTACAACTTTTAAATCACAAACTATGAACTACAAAACCCAAAAGGATTCACCAACTACTAGACCTAGGCTCTGATACCACTTGAAGGAAAATTTTGGGAAAACATGTTCATTTAAGCAACATCAATAAGCATGCAATTAACAATTAAAGGCGGAATCATGCTAGCATGCACTTAAAAACAAAACATTAACCAAGAAATTCAAAACCTAGTAGATTGGTGAACCATTAATCAACTCAAAACAAAGTGAGTTGAAATTGTACCTTTGTAGATTCCTCTTTGCATAAGCAAAGGCTAATCACCCAAAGAGAGGGCCTTCATTCCTTGCATATTAAATCTATGGATTTGGATGGAAGAATAGGATTCTCCAAGTTCCCAAAATAGGGAACCTCTAAGTCTCTTCACCAAGGAGAGATTGGAGAAGAAATGAGTGACCTTGGAGTAGTGGGATTGCAAGATGCACCCCCAAGGTGGCCGGCCTCTTTAGAGAGAAATGGAGAGACATGTTCCCTCCAATTTTCTCCAAAACAAACCCTAATGAATTTTAGGCTATAAAGTCATATTTATACCTTTATTCATTTGAGTGGCAAACTTGTAAATAAGTCCAAGTTCACTACCCTTAGCATCATGGCCGGCCCTAGGATATTTTGGGCTAATTAGGCCTTTGTGAATCATTATTCATTAAGTTGTCATACAACTTAAGTCCATGGACTTAACGTTCGAAGCCCATTGGGCCTTAAGGTCCAAAACTATCCCCGAGGTCTTTAACGAACTTATTCGTTTGATTAATTAACATATTAATTAATCCTTGCCATAAATAAATGATTAAACCATTTAATCATTCTTACTCATCTCCATTGTTTCTTCAATCTCCTCCTTACACGGTGTGCGATCCATTAGGTTCTTTTTAGCGAGGCAGTGGGCGATTAAAACCATTTTACATCGATTGTGAATTGAAACTTACTTTCAATTCTCCCTTTAGTGATTACACACGTTTAGGGCTTCCACAAACCATGAGTGACACCTTGCAGCATATCATGGTTACCCAAGCTAATCAGAAGAAGTAGAGAACCTATTCAGTTTGGGATTACAAATGCAATACGGTCTTTCTCTAATCTAATACTCTTGACCACATTGTTTGGTTTGATAGTTTATATGTTCATGTCTACTATCCAATGTGATTCGTGTGCTTATATGATTTCTTTGAATGTGATTTAGAACGACTTTTCTAAATCTCATTCATACTCTGGCCAGAGATTCTAAATCATATCATAGAGTATTCTCCCTCAAACCATTTGAAGGTTAGAGATCCCTTGTTGCACATTCACTTGTCTCCATGACTAAGTGGCTTAATCCCAATGATGCCGTGGACACCCCGATGGGGTGACTTTGACATAATCAAAGATCAAGGACTTAACCACAAGACAACTATGATGCCTCAGGTCAAAAGACTAATTTGCATTATCCCAACCATGAGTTCTCATATGACATGAATATGAGAACTCTTCGTCGATCACGTTCAGTGAACTCATTCTCTATTGAGCACCTACGTACTTGTCTTGATGTCACACACACCAATGACTCGAGACTAGTCACTCTCCCTGAGAGAAGACATAGCACGTACCGATCTTGATGGACTGTCAATGCCCAATTGGCAATCCTATTATCAGGAACATTTAGGATGTGTCTACGAAAGAATGGTCTCATGAATCTAACTTCATTAGATTACATTCTCCCAATCACATATTCCTTGGACTTTATCGTTTAAGCATATAACATTTATATGAGACGGCTCAAACAATAATCTTTGCCCTTTATATTAAACTAGATTAGTTTAACATGTGAAATGTCCGTAAAGTATCATCATATGATTGGCTTTAGGGCACATTTCCAACAAATAAAACCCACGAAAATCATGCAAAACAGCCTGTTTACCCCCCCACACTTAAACCAAACATTGTCCTCAATGTTTCAAACATAGACTTACACTCAAACAAGCAAACAACACAACTAATAAACATGACAAGCATGGCAAAGTAAAAACAAGAAAGAGTAGAGTTTAGGAACGCAAATCTGGTTATGGAGGTAGATGATCTTTGGCTTCGGTAGTGAATAAATAGGCACGTCTTTTGTCATGCTTGTTGACTTTCCACAGCTCTGATCTTGAACTGGATTGGAAGGAAGAGGAGAATTCCTTGGTGGTGGTGATTTGATGGCATTGTACGGTGAGGCTTTGCTCTTTGGCGACTAATGCATCAATATGTTGTCGAAGCTTCTCAAGTTCTTGGATTCAACTCAGACTCCTTCTGCTGGGTTGATTGATTGTGCAGGCTGCATTCTTCTCTGCTTGTTTCTTCTGCACGGCAGGCAGGCACGAGGTAGAGGTGATGGTTTGTTTCTTTGTTCAATATATCCAAATGTTGATCGATTGCTTTCTTTCTCCTTGTCCCGCATGCAAGAGCAAAGGTAAAGGAAAAACATGCCATGAGTATCTTTGCCTTCGACTCTGATGATATGAGGTACTTTTACTTTTGAAGAAGTATCTTTCCATAGGTTTATTCTTGAACTAGGCTGAGGAGCTTCTTAGCAAGGAAGATGAGACTTGATCTTAAAGGAAATCGGACCATGAGCAGTCTCACATGGCAAGTGATCCTCATCTTAGTGGAAGATGAATTAGCATGTTGTCTTCACATGCTTCAAGGTATCATTTTCACTTTCCTTATCTGTTCTCCAGGTAGATGTGGCATCTTCTTCAGAAGTACATCAGCAGTTGAAGATTAGTACTCAAGAGAAATGCTAGGTAAGCAATCAAGAAGGAGTTCCAGGCAGTCGGTTCTTAGATCGGAAGATTGACACCAAGCGCTGGCTGATTGCTTTCTTTCTCCTTGTCACAAAGACAAGGAAAATGACAGGAAGAAAGCATGATATGAGATACTCTTGCTTTCAACCTTCATGATATGAAATACTTTTGCTCTTGATGACTTGTTTACAGAGGTACCCCAAGGGATGAGGAATACTGAGTAACTCGAGAGGCTTCGTTGGGAATGCATTTTCGGATATGAAGAAAGGTTGAGTAAGTCTGCCATGCTATGGAAGGTAAAGGTTGACATTTATAAGAATTTCTTCAAAACCGGTAGAGGTACTATTCTTTTACTCTTGTCGGCAACCGTTGGGTGATTGAACAGTAAGATTCACGCACTTTTTACTTTGTCAGAAATCTTTGACAAAATTGCCCGTAATTTTCGCAAAGTTGAGGTTGCGTGTGACAGGTGCTGACAAGTCTGGAAAAGTATCAGCCCGTGGTTTCTGAGCAGGCCCAGCTTTTGAGAAAGCAGACGCCTCATCGATTTCTGAGCAGACGCATCTTCCTTCTGGAGCTCCGTCGAGTGCTGATTTTTATAGAGGCATGCATTACGTTCCAAAGCACACTTGAATTGCCGTCTGTAGAAGCTCTCTTCTAAGATCTTGATTTGTCCGACCTCTTCTTTTTCTTCAACACCTTCGGAAATGTCTTGCCCATCTAACCGTCGTCTTAACTTGAATGTCGGGGAAACTATTGACATGTCTTCTCCAGACAACATTTGGCATCCGTCATTCTTATCCCCCAATGGTCATCTTACAGTTGGGGACTCTGTGATGAAGAACGATACAACCGCTTCGGTGGTGGCTAGAAATCTTCTTACTCCACGAGACAGTAGGATACTTTCCAAGCGGTCCGATGAGCTGGCTGTTCAGGACTCTCTGGCTTTCAACGTCTAATGTGCAGGCTCAATATCAAACATGGGCCAACGCCTTCTTTCTCGATCTCGTCAGGTTGAGTTTTTTATGGCTAAGGTGGCTAGTCTTCGACAAGAGATCAGAGGGCTCAGGCACGAGAATAAGGAGTTATACATGCTCGCAACTAATTACTCAACGAGTATGAAGATGAAGCTTGACCAGCTGTAGGAGTCCGAAGTTCGGATTCAAAGTGATCATCAAAGGTTTGTGGCGTTACTTCAGAGGTAACTTTTGCCTTCGTTATTTGGCGTTTCACCAAGTGTTGAGGCTCTGGAAAATCAAACTCTGGTGCTTTGTCTTTCTGGAGCTCCGTCGAGTGCTGAAGCACCACCTGACCAATGAAGGCTCCTTCCTGTTTGTTTGCACATTCTTGTACTTTTCTACCTAATGTTTCTTTCCTACAAAAATCAATGTAAAAACAGTTTGTTTACCTGACAATGTTTCAAACATAAACCCACACATAAGCAACCAAACAAACAACGAACTAATCATGACAAACATGGCAAAATAAATGTAGTAAAGAGAAAGGTTTTAGGAACGCCAATCTGGTTTTGGAGCGATGCCTAGGTCCTCCTTATTTGAATGCATGGGTTGCCTCCCAAGAAGCACTTGGTTTAACGTCTTGCAGCCGGACGATACCTCGATTTAAACTTCACTAGAGCCCATGGCATAGAATTGATCTTTGAATGGGAGGTGATACTTGAAATGATCTGGTAATGGTTTACATTCTAGAGTGAGTGCCTGAATCATTAACAACATATTAGTATAAAACAAAATTGAAGTTCGGGGAGGTGGCTTACCTATGTGCTCCGACATGAACTCAAGAATAAACACCCCTTCGAAAGTTGTAGGACTAGAAAATTCAGCTAGACTTGGTGTTTTGAGAGTTATGACTTGTCCCGTGTCATAAAATCCAACTTCTTTGTGAATTTTCGTTTCATGTATATCTTCTTTGATGAATTATAGACATTCCACATCCACTTCTTGCTTTTGATTCTTTGGAAAGGTTTCGAAGATGCCTTTCTCATTCTTTTCTTCCTTGGATTGCATGATCCTACAAGGAATAAGGACATTTGGTGAAACGGGGTCAGGACGAATTGAATTTGGGCTTACCTTGGTTGTAGTGGACGACATAGAGGGCATATGGGGCTACAACAAAGGTGGTTCTTCCCTTGCCGTGGCCTTGTTATTCTCCTCTTCGTCGAGCAGCAGTTGTTCATCCATGTTTTGGCTTGGTTTGGACGTCTTGGGTTCACCTCCAACCTCCATACCACTACCCAAAGTGATAGCTTCAACGATTTCAAAATCTCCCCTTGGATTTGGTTGAGTTGGAGAGTTCACTTTGTTCTTGAATTTGTCCCATGAATTCCGCGATTTCTCCATTTTGATCCTTCAATTCGCTCATCACTTAGTCTTGATTTTTTAATTTTTGCATCCAAGAGGTGAGTAATTGAATAACTTTATCATTATCCAAAGACATACCTGAATTCGATTGGAATTGTTGTGAGGGAGGCTGTGGTGGATGCATCGGCGTTGTATAGAACTCCTCATATGGCTGCCAAAATTCTCCTTGTTGAGCCTCCTTGGTTTGATTTTGTGAGCCCTACGCCAAAGAATTTAATTCATCAAGAATTTGATCATAATCTATTGACGAACCTGAGTTTGGTTGGGCATATTGTATATGAGGTTGTGGTGGCTGCGCAGGGCTTGAATAGAACTCATCATATGGCTGCCAATATCCTTTGTGTTGAACTTGTTGAGCTTCCCACCATATAGAGTTTGAATGATCACTCCAATCTCTCTGTGGATATTGATTGGCTTGATATGCTTGCCTATAAAACGCACCAAATGTAGGGACACTTTGCATTGTGGTCATTTCGGCATACTGCGACAACTGAGAAGTAAGATTTGCCAATTGAGCTTGAATGTTAGCAATTGCCATGTCTTGCTTCTCTAGTACCTGAAATCAAAGAAAGAAAACTAAATCAAATATCAAAAGTAAATTAAACAAAACATGATAATTAGCAAAACAAAGAAAACAAGAAAACAAAACAAAGTAAGAAACTAAAAACAAAAGACACGAAAAAGAAACAAAAAGAAACAACGGAGGATTAGCAAAGTTGCTAATCACCAGCAACGGTGCCAAAATTTGATGCGAAAATTAACTTAACACACAAATTAAACCCTCTTGTTGACAATTGTAGTATAGATAAGTAGGGATTGTTCTGGACCGGGGATTAGGAGGGATTGCTAATCTACTTTAAACTGACTCAAAAACATAAAAATAAACTTAAAAACACTTAACTAGACTCTAATGACTCAAAACAAACTTAAAAGACTCAAAACAGCTAAAAACAACTAAATAGACTCAAACTAGACACTGGGAATGACTTTGGACGAAAATTGATTTTTAACTTGACTCAAAACACTTAAAAACACAAACTAAAACAGATTCTAACTAATTTGACACTTTAAAGTAAAGGGGATTGGGTTTTGGACGAATTTCAAGTAAAAACAAGTAACTAAAGACTTAAGACAGATTTTGAACGAATTTGGAATAAATGGATGGGTGATGGGCTAGCTAGAGGGTTCTTCTCCACACATGACACACTTGTACATGAATCGATTTCCAATTGCTTTTCAATAAATTATGAAGCTCAACACCCCAGATTAATCGTGATGCACTAATTAACCCTCAAATTTTCCTTTACTCATTGAATTGGATGAATGCATGCGACAACCCAAATCATTCTCCAAAGGTCCCTTACATGAATGCATAATAGAGATATAATCAGAGATCATTACGTTCCATGAAAATCATAAGTGTTAACGAGACATTTGTAACTATGAATGCATGATACGTTTGACAAGAATTCAATTAATGCGATTGTGACTAGCAACCTTCACTACTCATGAATATAAATTTGTAACGATTAGGTGAAACTCATTTATATTCTAGCATCAAATTCATGCATGAAAACTAAGTATGCATCCTTAAGCAACATACAAGAATCAGTTTTGAAGAAATTAGTTAATTGAATTGCATTCACAACTTATCAAATCACAATTGGAAGAAATCAATTCATATTGCAAATATGTTCATGGCTTTGAAATTCCCCCTAGCCAAAAGGGGTTTAGTTCCTCATACTTGCAATTAAACAGAAACAATTGAAATTAAACATTGAAAGCCAAAGTAGAATACACCTAGAATGCTCCAGCAATCCAAATTGAATGGCTAGCACAACTCCAAGCAATCCTCCTTCTTCTTCTTTGCAATGGCACAAGGTGAGGGATGATGGTTAAGTGGTAAGTTATGGTGGTGGATGGATATAGGTGAGATATGGTGAAGGGTGGACGTGTAGAATGGTGTAGGGTGGATGAGTCTCTAGAATGGTGAATGATCAATGAAATGCATGGCAATGGTATTTATAGGGAAATGATGGATTAGGTGAGTTAGGTGAGTGAACATTCCATTCAATTTAGGTGGGTTAGATGAGTGCACCAACAACTCAAATTTTGGTAGGTTAAATGAGTGCACCATCCATTCAATTTCTGGTAGGTTAAATGAGTGTACCAACCATTCTTGCAACTTGCATTTGTTTCTCTAGATTTTTAGCATGTTCCTAGCCTCATTTAAGCACCAAAAACGTCCATCTAACTTGCTCAACATGCATGCACTCCAATTCAGCCCAAAACTGCACCAAAATGCACTTTCTTGCCAACTTTGTCATTTGAACCTACAAACACACGAAAATAGCTTAAATCACTATAATAAGTAGAAACTAACTAAATAAATGCCAAGAAACAAGCTAACTAAGTCGCATAAATATGCTCCTATCATATCCAAGGGCGACTTGGGGGCTACGACCCTTCGACATACCAGTGAGTGGGCTTTTGGTTTTCAGTATATATTTATATACTTGATATTTTCCCAGAAATATGTGTTTAAATGATAGTATGCCATAAATGCCATGCGTATAAGTTTATAATTCATACATGATTTGGTATGTGATGCTTTATATATATAAATGTGGTGATGTGGACGCTAAGGTAAACTTAGGTAAGTTGTGTTTGGTTATGTGAATCATCGATGATGCGATATGTGATTGAATAATGTTGAGCTCATAAAATTGCACTTAGGGTGATTGAGATTTAGCCATAGATATGGCACAAGCCTGTTTATTATGTCACCTCTCGCACCATATGCTCATATTGGATCCAATTTAGGTGCACAGTCTTGTCGTACAGACCTTATTTATGGTTCCGACTCGTAGGTGACTAACGACTTATTGCCTAGCTATTATGTGAGAGTAGTATTGAGCATGATTATATTACACCCATTATTGTCGTATAGACCCTTTTGTTTGGTTCCGACTCTTGTGCGGTATGTTACCGTATAGGTCAGTGTAGTGACTCCGGCTAGAGTGACTTTTGAGCTATGAATTCAGCCGTACAGACTACCATAGGGGTTCCGACTCACATGTTATATTTCTATGAAATTATTCTTACCTGAAATGCTTACTCTGTTATATCTTGGCATGGCATACATATGAACATGATTATGTGAAGCATGATTTGAATTGATATATTTACATATATATATATATAGAAGGGTAACAAATGAAGCCGGAAAAATCCGATATAAGTATGTGGAAATTCAAAGAACTTGATTAAGATCAATATAAAATTTCTAGGATTAATAACAAGAGTATATATAAACAAAACTAAATTTAAAATAGATTTAGTATTCATAATGAAAATAATGAATTAAACTTAATGATGCAGCTGATATTCAAGAGAAAATATATTTATTGAAAATTAAACAAAACTTACAGAAGTTTCGTCTATTGACGATTTTGAAAAACTTAAAGACTGATTTTGGAGCGCGCAGGCATCCTTTAGAATAAACTATAATTATTACAATATTTCTGATGAGAAGCTATATACTCTGTTCCTTAAGAATAAGCAGAGTTTTCTTTCGGAGTCGAAGATCCTTTCTACTGAAGCTGGGGAGTCCTGATATAGGAGAGGGAGGAGATCCGGAATGATGGAGGGATGGAAGCCGGATTCCCGCTTGGCATGTGCTACTGCTGTAAAGTGGCCGAAAGCAGAAGATGCTGTCAGTGACTGTGGCTTTCACGAGGGTGAAAACTGTGGAGGAAGTGATGGATGAATAGTAAAAGTGATTTTACTATTCATGAATAGTGCCTTGTCTGCTACTGCTGTTTTCACTTGCGGCTGGCTTTGTCTTCATATGCAGATATCACAAAGTATTCTACTGAGTCTAGATACAATGTATCAATCATACGGAAATAGGAATTCCTATACATGCTATTACAAGTTTAAAATTCGTATGGGTCCTGAGAATCAGGAGGGAAGATATTTCCTTGTGTGGCTACTGCGCACTGTGATGAAGCATCCGAAGAGTTGTCGGAATTCGAACTACCTTCGTTTTCTTCTTGCAGTTCCTTCATGAGGATTTTGGCTAGAGCCTTGAGCTTTGATGATTTCTTCTTCTTCGAACTACTCGAAGAATTGGATGACTTAGTATGACCCTTGAGAGAGGAAGAAGGACTAATGTCCGATAATGAATCGATTTCTTCCTTGGTAGGTTCAAGTCGGGCTGTTGCTGGAGGAGCTGCTACTGCAGGTACTGGATCAGAACCCATAGGGAAGTCCTTGAGCACGACTTCAATGATCTTCTGGTAGTTGAACTTATCCCACCATTTGATCATTCTCTGTCGGAAGACTTGATTGGATTCAATCTCGTAATTCCAGCGGAGAATCCAAGGGATCTTGTATTTTGCCATGAACAGGGCGAACAAAGGGATTCCTTCATCAAAACGCGTTCTATCGAACTTCTTCTGGAAAGTGCCTGATAAGACTTGCTTGAATTCGTCAGGCATGAGGTCAGAGATAAGGCCGTGTTCTGACCACCATCTGGGAAACCATGCAGGAAAATTCAATCTGAAACTTCGATCAAAGGTTATAAACCATGAATGACCAAAATCTTCGGATTGGTGTAGGAAGATGTTGGTCCAGGCTTGAATGTAATCAAAATAGGTATAATGGTTTGAGTGACTGGGAAAGCTACTGCTTTTAAAAGGTTTAGGCTGAAAAAGAGGCACTTGCCATTCTGATTCTAATAAGAATTTATTGATGGTAAGGGAATGGTACAGGATTCTGTTTTGATTGCCAGGGGTTTTATCAAAGATGGGTTTTATGGTGATAGAGGAAGTCTCATTGAGAATAGTGGTGTAATACTTGAGGGTTTTGTGAAATTCACTTGGCTGAAAGTGGGAATTGGCTGGAAACATCTTCTTGGCTATTACCTCAGGGGTTTTTAGATGTTTGTAGTTGAAAGGGATACTGAAGAGATACTCTTTAGAGGGTTTAATAATGTAGGGAGATGTTTTAGTATAACTTACTGAGGGAGATGGCGATTGCCTGTAAGTGGAGGAGAAAGGATCATACTGGTTTACTAACGCTGTTTGGTAATTTGGTCGGATACTTCCTAGAGTTGAACCTAATGGAGTAAATCTATTGGTAATGGCTAAGGCCGAGGAACCGGGAATAGGTTCCTGTTTTGGTGGTGGTAATGAGGCGGGAAGCCTCCTTTGTTGGCTACTGCCTTGTGGAGAATTTGTGTTTTTCTTAGACATTCTTCCCCTGCAAAAATTCTCTGGTTAGGAAATCTGGAATGCAGTTATGGCTGCCTTTAATGTATTCAATTTCAAAATCAAAGATTGATAATATGGCTTGCCATCGTGCGAAAATCTGTTTTGATGCAATGTTTTGAACATCTTTTTGTAAAACATGCTTTGCAGATTTGCAATCAACTCTAACAAGAAATTTTTGATTTAATAAATCATCTTGAAATTTGCTAATGCATAAAACTATAGATAGTATTTCTTTTTTAATAGTACTATAATTAGTTTGAGCAGGATTCCATACACCTGAATGGAAGCGAACAATTTGTTCAGGTGATTCGGAGGAAGTTTGCTGTTTGAGGATACCTCCATAACCAACGTCAGATGCGTCAGTTTCAACAATCTTAAAAGAGTTGGGAGTTGGAATGCCAAGACAGGGCAAAGTCTTAACATGATTTTTAATCTGTTTGATAATAGAAGTATGAATGGTAGACCAAGCAGGAGGATTCTCCTTAAGGCGATCAAACAAGGGTTTACATTGTTGACGCAAATGGGGATAAAATTCAGAAACATAATTCAAAGAACCTAAGAATCTTTGAAGTTGGGTTTTTTCAGTAATCTGGTCAGGAAACTTATCTGCAAATTGGATGACACGGTCAATTGGTTGGATGGTAGATCTATGGATATTATAACCTAAAATCTAACCCTAAGTTGAAACAACTTAATCTTAGTGGCTGACACAACCAATCCATTTGATCTAATGATCCTAGCAAACAAGCGTAAATGTTTCCAATGTTCATCTATAGATTTAGAGAAAACAAGAACATCATCAATATAAACAATTGTAAAATGACTATACTGATTAAAAATCTCATTCATAATATTCTGGAATTCAGATGGTGCATTTTTCAAACCAAAAGGCATAACATTCCATTCATAATGGCCGAAAGGTGTTACAAAAGCAGTTTTATATTTGTCAGATTCATGAATTTGGATTTGCCAAAAACCTGATTTCATATCAAACTTTGAGAAAATAGTTGCTTTACTAAGCCTTTTTATTAAATCTCTTTTGTTGGGAATTGGATATCTAATCCATTCCAAAACTTCATTTAAAGGTTTGTAGTTAATAACTAATCGGGGAGATCCCCTTTCAAGTTCTGCACTTTTCTGAACATAAAATGCAGGACACGACCAAGGTGATTTACTTTTCCGGATAATTCCTTTATTAAGAAGGTCTTGTATTTCTGCTTTACAGAAATCCATAACTTCTTGACTCATTTGGATAGGTCTGGCTTTAGTAGGGATTTTTGATTCATTAAATTCCTTGATATAAGGTAATTTAACGATATGTTGTTTGCGGTGCCAAAAGGCATTGGGAATATCAGAACATACTTCTTTAACAAGTTGTTCTTCAAACTTAAGGATTTGTTGAGATATAATCTCTTGTTTGAGTTGTTCTTCAGTTCTTTTGTGATGAATATCATCTTTCAAGAATTGAAGATGTTTAGTCTTATTAGAGATTATGTTTAAGGATCGCGAAGTGCTATCCTTCTGGAGATGCCTAAGTTTTTTGAGGTCTGTTTCTAGGCAGAACTCAAATGTGACTTTCTGGCCTAAGACCTTTGAGGTAATCCTATTATGATGTGTTTTGAAAGGATAAAGGAGTGCTATGAAGGGTAATCCTAGTATGACAGGGTCGGATAAGTTCTTAATTAGAACAAAAGGTGTTTTGAAACAAACTTCATTTTGGCAGACATGCGCCTTAGGAAGTTCATACTTGATTTCCATTGGAGATTCATTAGCAGCACTAAGGATTTCCTTAGACTTGTGGAAATACCTAGTGGGAATCAGACCTTCTTGAATACAATTCAAGTCTGCTCCTGAATCAATCAATGCAATTGTTTCGAAACGAAAGTCTTCAATTATTATTGTCACTTTAGAATACCATTTTTGGATTCTGATTTTGTGAAGAAGATTCAGAACTAAATGTTCTGAGTGTGTATCATCTTCAGACTCATGGTTACTACTCGAAGAGGAGGAACTGAATAGTTCTTCTCTTGGAGGAGTATTGGCTCTATTGAGTTGTGTACGAATTTCATGATTATCTGTTTTTAGAAGTTTAATTTCTTCTTTTATCTGATTAATTTCTTTTTGAAGGTCACTGACCGTAATTTCTTTCTTAGTCTTACTAAACTTTGCTAGTGTAGAACTAAGAGAGATCTGGGGTTTTTGTATTTGAGGTTGGCTGGTGCCTACTTCTTCTTGGGAGACTAAGTTTTTAAGTTTTTTGAGGTAGAACCTTTTGAGTTCAGTATCCTCAACATTGCCTATTAGCTCTAAGAGTAATTCTTCTTGCTTTTCTTGTTTAGTTAGTACTGATATATTTTTACAACAAGCATCAAGACATCCGATCTTGACGTTTGGAGTAGAGTGCTTACTAGAAGCAGATTGATAAGAGGACGATGAGGTAGAACCTAGATCATCTTCTGAAGAATGACTACTGTCAGTATTTTGAAGTTCTAGGGCTTGGATAAGTTGAAGCTTTTCTTCCTCAGAAATCTTCAACTGACTTATGGTTTTCTTAACTTTACACTTATTAGCATAGTGTCCTTCTTTGCCACATTTGTAGCATTTTCCCTTATGACTATTGTCTTTAGAATGGAATTTTCCAGAGGATTTTCTCTTTCCTTTCCATCTTTTCTGTTTGGGGTTTTCATAAAACGGGTTTGGTTTGGCATACTTGCCTTTACGGTAATTGGAGTAATTGGTCCGTGGTTTGGAGATCTTAGATCTATTGAAGGTAGTTGATCTCTTTTTAAGATTAGAGGGAGCAATAGGTGGTAAACCATATTGTTCACAGAAGGTTCCTAGTTCATACTTGGCTATTGCCTTATCAGATTGTGCTTGTCTAGATATTTTCATATCTATGCACATTTTCATTCCTTCTTTTTGGATAGTACTTATGATATGTCCATAAGTAAGATCATTATATGGTATAATACCATCTTCGTTAATTAAGGTATTCCTTATTTTGTGGGCAAAAAGGTTTGGTAATCCATTTATAAATTTCTCTTTCCAAAATGGTTGATTACTATCATCTCTAAGCATAACTCTTGACATAAAAACATCTTTATACCATCTAAAATCACTCAGGGTTGGGCACCTTAAGTTGCTTAGTTGGTCATGGATTCTGGATGTGATGTTGGAAGGGATTCCTATGAAATGTTGTATGATTGTATAAAGTAAGGTATTGACTGCATCTGGGACACCTCGTCCTAGATGTTCATCGAAGATAGGTATTCCTTCTTCATCCTGTTTCACAGCATTTCTTATTAGATTTCTAGAGTCTTCAGTAAGGTGTTTTTCCCACCAGGAATGAAGCATTCCTGTGAATCCAGAGACAAGGATATCAACTATTTGGATTTGACTAAGGTCATGATTGGTGATATAGCTATTTGCTACCATGGAGATGTGCTGAAGTTTGTTTAATAACTCTTGTTCTGATAAACCATCTATATTCCATTCATAGAGTTTATCAGATGAGACAGTGAATTGGGATTGGAAATTCCTTTCTTCAAATTGAAGATCAGGAGGTGTTGGTCTGGGATACCAGTTTTTGGTTAAAGATGTAGGATTAGTCTTTTTGACATTAAGACGTTTTAATTCAAGACTCTGAAAGGCTTGCTCCATTTGATGGATGGAATCAATACTTTCATCTTCTGAATCCGGAATTGAGGAAGGTGTTTCAGAATCATGTGGATTATTAATCACACGAACTGATTTATCCTTTTCTAGCTTATTAAGCATCTGTTCTATCTTAATGGATGTTGAGGTTTTTAAAGAGGGTGACTCTCTAAAACTAGTTAAAGGTATTTCTTTACTGGGTGGTTTAATAGACAGGTTGTCCACTTTGGTTTCTATTTTATCCAACTGTTTTCCTATAATATGTAGGCTTTGGTTGGTAAAATTGTTTTGTTCAATAACAGGTTTGACACCTGCATCTTCCTTTGGAAGTTTGAACGGTGAGGCTGAGACCTGCGTATTCGCAGTACTAATAAGAATAGTTTCTTGTGGAGGGTGACTAGAGGAAACAATTGACTTGTCTTCCTTAAGCCAATTTTCTTTGGTGATTACCTTTAATTGGTGTTCAGACTCATAGTGTTTTTCTACGAAATCGAAGAAAAATATTTCAAGTCTGTTGGTTTGCATGAAATCTTTCCATGCCTTATGGATTTCTAATTTTTCTTCAGTAGTATATTTACTTCTGAAGATGTTTCGTCTAGGGACATTTTCTAAAGCTTCGATGTCTCTACAGAGTTTCTTTCTATCATACTTAAAAGGTTCTTGTCTGGTTAAAACCAATAGTTGGTGATGAACTGGTTCTGCATCAAAATCAGAAGCAGTTGGGGATGTTTGTTCTTCCTTAGGAGGAATGGATGGGGTATGATAGGTAGGTTGGACTACTTGAGCGTTTGTCTCAAGTGATTGGAGTTTAAAATTTAAAAGGTCATTTATTAATTCTTGTTGGGTGACAGACGAGCTTGTGTCTACTGATTTTAATTTCCTATTGGCTAGGGAATTGATTAATTCTTGGTCTCGACCTTGCCTATCAGTTGGCATAGATCCAGAGAAAGAATTCCTATTGGAAGTAAAGGATTTAAATGATCTATTAGAATCATAGGATTTTCTAGCAGGACGATCAAAATTAATTTTAACCGTACCGTCAAAGTATTGCTCTACATTGTCTAAATTAACTAGACTATTTTGGATGGCTACTGGCCGACTCTCGTTTATCAGACACCAATCTGAAGGGAGATTGATTTCTGACCACCTAATGGTTCGAGGTATTTTAATATTGGCATTCTCTTGATCAGTCTGGATCAGGAGAGTATGATCTTTCGGACTTTTGGTTAAAGCCTGAAAATTCATATTTGTGCCAGTGACTTTATAATAAATCCTGTAAATTAAGGCCAAAGGCTGTGTTCCTTCAAGGACTTTGTATCCTGAAGTTTTGATATTTAATGTAAGTGCTTTTAACATATGTGGGTCGGATAGACTTATGGTAAGATCTGGAAAGCAGTCAAAGTGGATAGGTCCATTACAGAGGCTGGATTCAACCATGCCGAGTATGCTATCACTAAAGTCAGTGAATCTAGCATCTCGAAGACATAAGAGGATAGAGGTATTGAGACCCCTACGTGTTAATGGTTTAGCTGCAATTTGCACTAAGCCTATATGGATATAGTTATGACCATCTTTCCTATGGGAATTAATTTGTTCTGGGGTAAACAATTGACAAGTTTCATGATCTTTACTATATATGTAAATATATCAATTCAAATCATGCTTCACATAATCATGTTCATATGTATATGCTTATATCTTGATTCTGGGAAAAAATTATACATGTTTTACAGCGAGGGGTTAGATATGTTGATAAATGAAATGGTTTTGTAAAACAATTTTTTTTGCCCACTCACGTTTTTTGTTTTGCGCCCCTCCAGGTTTTAAGTAAACTTGTTGTTGGTGGCTTGAGGATGTAAGCAGTTCTGACCTATCTAAATAATAGTAGGACATTCCTGGTACTGTATAACTAGTACTTGTCCTACTAGACTGCACCTAGACTTATTATGCTCTGATTAGGAGTATTTACTTTTGTAATTAACTCCTATCACTTCCTGTTTAGTAGTGCACTTGATAGGAACATTTTTATGCGACTTAATTGGCTTGTTCTCGTACGTTTACGTTGTGTTTCTTTAGTTATTTTAGTGTTTAAAGTCACTTTTATGTGTTTTCAGGTTTTAAGGACAAAGTATGCATACATGTGCATTTTGGAGTCGTTTGGAGCAGTTTTTGTGCATCAAATGGATTGCATATGCTTGGAAGTAAGAAGATGGACGAAATTGAAGATCAAATGAGCATAGGATTGAATGATGATGTGAAGAATTAGATTCAAGACAAATAAAGAACGAAGTGTTCAAAAATAAGCAACCAGCCGTGTGCTCCACCCTTGCCATTACTCTTCCTTGCCGTGCAAGGAAGAGTCATTCTTTCCTAAATCTTGCATTTAAAAACTTTTCTAATCTACTTTAAAGCCTTGCCACACCTTTTAGCTTATTTCCTTTAAATTTCTGATTTGTTTCCCTAAATTGTAGAAGCTTTAGACTTAATTTCTGTTTACCTATTAACCTAGGGTTTTATTTCCTTTATCCCTTTAAATAAACCCCTTGTTGCAGTAAAAACATGGCAAAGCAAAGAAACATGGCAGCAAACCCACATGCAAAGTGGAAGAAAAGCACACGGCATGGGCAGAAAATTGGTGTGTTTTGTGGTTGAAATGATGAAGCATGTGTGTGTGTAAATGTAAAGGAGAAACATGGCAGAAAATGTGTGTGTTTTGTGGTTGAAATGATGCAAAGAACATGTATGTGTGCAAGTGTAATGGCAAAGCAAAGAAACATGGCAGCAAACCCACATGCAAAGTGGAAGAAAAGCACACGGCATGGGCAGAAAATTGGTGTGTTTTGTGGTTGAAATGATGAAGCATGTGAGTATAAATGTAAAGGGGAAACATGACAACTCACACCCACACAAGCTGCACATGCAAAGGAAATGGAGTGGTCCTCTCTCAAGCCTATAAATACCACCTCCCATATTCATCATAGAGAACAGATTTTATCCTTGCTCCTTGCCGTGAGTTTTCCACCACCATTCTCTCCAAATTCAGCCAAAAATCACCCCTAGCCACACCACCCATCAACCCTAAACATTTCCATACCATTCCCCATCCATTCTACACCATAAAAACCACCCAAAACCTGTCCAAAACCTCTAGTGCCGCAGCTTGGAAGGAAGGAGAAAGAAGAAGAAACCTGGTGCCGTGCCTAAGCCCAAGCCTTGGGAGTGTTGGAGCGTTTCTAGGTGTTTTCTATCTTTGTTTTTAATGTCTAAATTTATGCATCTTTGCTTTGTGATTATGAGGAACTAAACCCCTCTTAGTTAGGGGGTGATTCGAAACTATGTTCATGCTTGCAATATGATTTGATTACATCCAGTTGTGATTCATAAGTTGTGAATTCAATTTACTTATCCGTTCGTATAAAAATTGATTTGTGTATGTTGGTTGAGAGTGCACGCTTAATTTTCATGCATGAATTTGACGCTAGAATATAAGGGAGTTTCACCTAATCGTTATGAACTTATATTCACAAGTAGTGAAGGTTGCTAGTCACAATCACGTTAAGTAAATTCTTAGCATAAGTTTCATGCAAATCATAGTAACGAGTGCCTCGTCAATGCTTATGTTTTTCATAGAACTTAATGATTCTTGCTTGTATCTCTATTATGCAATTCATGTAGGGAACTTGTAGGGAATGTTTTGGGTTGTCGTATGCAATCATCCTGATGCGTGAAATTACTTGACACACAAATTAAACCCTCTTTTTGACAATTGTAGTATGGATGTAAGTAGGGTATCGTTCTAGGCCGGGGATTAGGAGGGATTGCTAATCTATTCTAAATTAATTTAAAAATATTAAATAAGACTCAAGGACACAAAACTAGGCTAAAAACTCTAATAACTGGAAACACACTTAGAATGACTCAAAATAATGAAAATAATCAAATTAAACACTAGGAACTGAAATTGACGGAAATCGAATTAAAAGACTAACAACAATGAAAACTAACTAAATAATATAATTTAATAATGGAAGGGTGTTTGGTTTTTACTAGAAATAAATTAAACTTAAATAAATTACAGAATTGACAAAAACATGAAATTAAGGTGAAAGGATAGGTGATGGATTAGCTAGAGGGTTTTTCTCCACACATGACACATATGCAACCTAAATTGATTTTCAGTTGTTCTTTCAATAAATTGTGAATCTCAACACTTCAGATTAACCGTGAATAGCACTTTTTTAATCTTCAAGTTTTCCTTAAGTTATTGAATTGGACAGGAAAACGCATACAACAATTCAAAACATTCTTCAAAAGTCCCCTACGTGAAAAGCACAATAGAGATACAATCAAAGATCATTAAACTTTGTGAAAACTATAAGCATTGACGAGGCATTCGTAACTATGAAAAGCATGATACTCTTGCCAAGAATTCACTTAACACGATTGTGGATAACAACCTTCACTACTTGTGAATATAAGTTCATAACGATTAGGTGAAATTCACTTATATTCTAGCATCAAATTCATGCATGTAAATTAAGTATGCATCCTTAATCGACATACAAAAATAAGTTATCAATCAAGCAGTTAAGCAAATTAAATCACAACTCAGAAATCACAACTGAAGGTAATCAATTCATATTACAAATATATTCATGGCTTTGAATTGACCTCTAGCCAAAATAAGTTTATTTACACATTATTAAAACAGAAATAAAAGAGGAGTTTGGAAAGATTAAACCGAAAGAGGATCTGCTGCGTTCGTGCCCACTTCTCTCTCCCCCTGCCCGCGTCAGTCTTCCTTGCGTCAGTCTCAGCTGCAAGGGCAGCTTCCCCCGTGCTCACCTCTCTCCATACTCACCATGCCGTGCTCACCTTTGGACTGCTTCTTTCCCCGCGCCTGTCCTGCCCTCTCTAGTCCGTGCCTTCCTTCTCCTCTGCGCAGTCCTCGGGCAGCTTCCCGTGATTCCCCCCACGCCTGCCTTCTTGTTTCTGCCTTGTCTTCTTTCACCCCGCCTGTCCTGCCCTCTCACCTGCCCTCTGACCTCTCTCCTGCTTCTCCCTTTTTCGCTGCCAAAGGCAGCGTTTCTTATCTTGATTTTCTGCTCCTCACTTCTAACCTCAGCCTTCTTTCCTTTTTTTTATTCCCTCCCGTTTTTCACGGTCTCTGCCCTCTACTTTCCTTTTTGAAGAAATCACTTGTTCAGCCCCTCCACCTCCAGGAAGAAACAGGTCAAAAGAAGTAATGAATACACCTGCTTTCCTATACCAATCATGACCCCTTCTACGCCAGCAGGTCTTTCCAAACCAACATCATTTTGTCTGACAGGATCCAATGTGGTTGGCGCGGATCTCCCCATTGCAGAAAATCCATACTTAGCAATGTCATTGTACCTTTAGTTAAAATAAAATTGTAGATTTGGATAATCACATAGTAGAAATTAGAAAAAGAAAGGCATCGGGAAGTGGAAATGTAAAGACATACAGATTTTTAAACAAAATACCATATTAAAAACTATAGTCACTCCAATCCTGATAACCACTAAAGGATCATGGTGACCTCCAAAACTTCAAACATTCTGCATTGCAAGATATAGATGTATACCTTACCTGGGCTCAGTTCATACCTATGGTGGTTAAAACAGAATCAAGTAAATAATTTTACTTATTCTATTTTTATTTTCTTTGCATAACAAATCCTATAAACACAAAAATAACGTAAATAGCTCAAAAATATAAGGAACTAACTAAGAAAAGACGAGTGAATTCGAAGTAAAAATATATATAAATATCATCCGATCAAATACCCCCACACTTAACTTTTGCTAGTCCTCGAGCAAAACAAAGAAAACTAGAACAAGAAGTAACAAGAAAAACATTAGCTTCCCCCTATGTGACCCTCATAGAATTTCATTCGAGAAAACAAATCATCAAGAACCATAGCTAGCATCAAGGAAATAATCCAAGTTCATCTTCCTTATTCAAATATTAGCAGTAATCTTTAAATCATCCTTGAAGTGTAGTGTGTGAGATAGCCATGCTAATGCAATTTCAAGTTTTTATTTTTAAAATCATCATATGCAAACTAGCGACCTTCTCACGGGATATGCACTCAATCACACATGTGTTTAGTTTTAATGTGTTTCGCTCAAAGAATCAAATGTGAAATTTCTACCATAAGCTTGCATAAAGATCACTTCTCCACAGTCATAATTGCAAAACTTAAATCAAGAGGACTTTTATTGGATGTAATGAGGCTTAGGGATAGGGTTATTGAAATGAAAGAATAGGAAAACACAAGTTCCAAGCTATATTGCAAGCAATTCTTTTGTTTAGATTTATAAGAACTCAATTTTTTCAGCGATTCTTCTAGCACCTCCAACCATACCCTTAAACTGAAACTTTAAAAACTTTTTATTTTCTTTGAATACAATCTTTCTTTTTTCTTTTCTTTTTTTTTTTTTTTTTTTTTTTTTTTTTGTTTTTTTTTTTTTTTTTTTTTTAAATGCAAACATGAAATACCCCCACACTTATTCTTTTGCCAAACACCTTCAAAGTACTTCACAAACATTTCTCATAAGACAATCTCGCATTGCTCGCTTGGAAAGGGTAAGGAAAAATGTTTCCGGTATAAGGGTAGACATATATGGTGATAAGAAATAAAAGGCTCAACATACACGGCTCAAATTGGCAATCTAATGATATCATTTTTCTTTGGGAAACATGGTTATTTGGGCCATGGTGGTAAACCTAATGCCTCTATCATTTCCAAGTTCATGCAATCAATGACAAACATTTCGAAAGATCGTTACGCAAGTTCTAGAGATGTATCTCACATAAGTTCATCACACATGAAAGAATAGGAGTGTATGAAAAATGCACACTTTCAATAGGCTCAAAAACTCACATAGGATGTATATGGTCACTAAATTCACATATGAAGCTTTAAGTCATACTTTAGTTTCACATTAACAAGGCTATGTGCATTTGGTTTTTCAAAGATGGTCAAACATGTACAAAACTAACAAGAGAATTAGGAATTTCACCAAACACATGTTAACTAAGTTCTTGATGATCATGGTTCAAATTTTTGATCCAATTATATCATTGGGTCGGGAAACTAATAAAAATCTGATTCAGAACAATAAGGGAAACAAGACAATATTTTTGGATTTTTAAATTTTCCGATTTTTTTTTATTTTTTATTTTTATTTATTTTTTTTTTTTTTAAGAAAACAAAAACTAACAACACAGAAACAAATGAAATTCTAGAGATTTCTACCCCCACACTTAAACTTGACATTGTCCCCAATGTCAGAAAACACTATAATGCAAAAAAAAAATAAAATAAAATAAATAAATAATAAGAAACAAAATAACGCAATTGGACTGAAAACTTCCCTAATTTGCAGTAAAATCAAGCGATGACCCCCAAGCTAAAATTCTGCAATCAACTTCAAGGGTGGAAATAACCAAAAGTTCCTGCAAAGAAAAGGAAAAATTCAGTTAAGTACGCAAGAAAATTAATTAAAAAAAATTGCAAACGAAAAATTGAAAATTACGATAAAAGATAATGAATAAAACTAATAAGTAATCATTGGTCGTGCTTGTTGACTTTCCACAGCTTTCCTCTTGAACAGGGTGACACTTAGCTTTTCACTTGCAAGTGATGATTTTATGATATTGTACGGCGAAGCTTTGCTCTTTGGTTATGTTGCAGTTCCTTATTTGTTCTCCAAGCAGATGTGGCAACTTCTCTAGTTCCTCAGTTCGGACTCCTTCCGCTGGGATGATTGTGCAAGCTGCATTCTTCTCTGCTTGTTTCTTCTGCACAACGGGCAGGCACGAGGGAAAGGTGTTGGTCCTTATTTCTTTCTTCAATCTTTCCAAGTGCCCACCTCTTGCTTTCTTTCTCCTTGTCCCTAGCTGAATTGTCTCCACATGCTTCGAGGTATCATTTTCACTTCCCTTACTGTCCCCCAGGCAGATGTGGTAGACGAAGAGAAAGCATAAAATGATGAAGATGAGTACTCGAGAGCAAGGCTAGGTAAGCAATCAGGAAGGGGTTCCAGGCAGTTGGCTCCAGATCGGAAGATTGATACCAAATGCTGGCTGATTGCTCTCTTTCTCCTTGTCGGAAAACAAAGACAAGGAGAAGGACATGGAGAAAGCATGATATGAGATACTCTTGCTTTCAACCTTTATGATATGAAATACTTTTGCTTTGAATGGGTTGTTCGCAGGAGTATCCCAAGGAATGAGGAACACAGAGTGACTCGAGAGGATTCTTTGGGAATGCATTTTCGGAGATGAAGAGGTGTTGAGAGGGTGTGCTGAGAGAGTGTGCTTTTGCTGTGGAAGGCGAAGGTAGAAACTTATAGGACTTGTCTTCACAACCGGAACTGTTCTCTCACCTAGTGTCGGCAGCCGGTGGATGGGTGAAGAATACAAATTACGCGCTTTCTGACAAAGCTGCCCGTAATTTCCGCAAAGCTGATTCCTCATTGATATCTGTAATCGGCGCTTCGAGCTCTGAGCATCGTCGATTGTAGAGGTAGCATGTGACACGTGCGGATAAATCTGGAAAAGAAGATTTTCCCGTGGGTTGAAGCCCAGCTTTTGAGAAAGCTAGCGTGTCTTTGACTGTTGAATTTCCCTCTTCGATTTCTGAATTGGTGCTTCGACAAATTGCCCGAGATTTCCGCAAAGCAATTTGCGTGTGACAAGTGACGACACGTCTGGACAAATTGATCTTTTGAAATCCGGGGTTCGGCTCGTGGTTTCTGAGCAAGCCCAGCCTTTAAGAAATGAAACGCCTCTTTTGAGAAAAGAATCCGGCTTTTGAGAAAGGAAACTCCTCTTTTGAGAAAAGAATCAGACGTTTGAGAACGGAGCCCCGACTCTTCGATTTGCGAGAGGACGCTTCTCTGAGGAGTGCCTCTTTGATTTCTTCCTTTTTATAGAGACGTTAAGCTTGTTCCACAACACACTTGAGTACCCTCCTGTAAACACTCCCTTCTTGCACTTGTTTAATCTTGATCATTCCGACTCTCTTCTTTCTTTACCACCTCTGAAAAATGTCTGGCCCTTCTGATCGTCGTTTTGACTTGAACATTGGTGAAGAGGCAGCTCCGCCTTCACCAGACAACATATGGAGGCCATCCTTCATATCCCCTACCGGTCCCCTTACCGTGGGGGATTCGATGATGAAAAATGACATGACCGCTGCGGTGGTGGCCCGAAACCTTGTCACTCCCAGAGATAACAGACTGCTCGCAAGGCGGTCTGATGAATTGGCGGTCAAGGAGTCTCTGGCTCTCAGTGTGCAGTGTGCGGGTTCCGTATCCAACATGGCCCAACGCCTATATGCCCGAACCCGTCACGTTGAATCCTTGGTGGCTGAAATACAGAGTCTCAAGCAAGAGATTAAAGGGCTCAAGCATGAGAATAAGGAATTGCACAAGCTCGCACACAGCTATGCCACCAGCATGAAGAGGAAGATTGACCAGATGCAGGACACTGATGGTCAGATTTTACTTGATCACCGAAGGTTTGTGGGTTTGTTCCAACCGCATCTGCCTTCGTCTTCTGGGGCGACACCGCGTAGTGAAGCTCCAACTGATCAACCTCAGATACCTCCTCCTTCCGTGGCCCCGCCGACTGCTGAAGCTCCGCCGACTACTGAAGCACCACCTGACCAATGAATGCTATTAGTTCACACATCATTGTAAAATATTTTTAAGTTTAAGTTTTTTTTTTTTTTTTTTTTTTTTCATGAAAAAGAATGTAAGAATATCTTGCATATCTATCAATGTTTCAAAAATAAACCCACACCCAAAAATAATTAAATAAACAAAAATAAAATAAAAAAATAAAAAAAATGACAATCATGGCAAAATAAAAATGCAGAAAAGTGAAGGTTTTTAGAAACACAAAACTGATTGTAGAGCGATTCATAGATCTTCCTTTTTTTTGAATACATGGGTTGCCTCCCAAAAAGCGCTTTCTTTAACGTCTTGCAGCCGGACGATACTTCCTTCTAAACTTGGATAGGGCCCATAGCATGGAATTGATCCTTGAATGGACGGTGATACTTGACGTGATCCGGCAATGGTTTAAATTCTAGTGTAGGTGCCTGAATCATCAAAATCAACAAGTTAGTATATACTAAAATCGAAATTGGAGAAGATGGCTTACTTGCTTTGTCCGACAAGAACTCAATGACAAACACCACATTTTTGAAAGTTTCAGGGATATTGGACTTGGCCAGGTTTACTATGATGGTTGTGGCTTGTCCCGTGTCATCAAACTCAACTGCTTTGGGCTTGATTGTCTCATGCACAGCCTCTTGGATGTATTCTTGATATGCTTCAACCACTTCATTCTCTTGAATCCCTTTTCTTGGTGTGCAAGGTTCTTTGAACGTTTCAATACCATCGGGAACTTGTTTTGGTGCACCAAGAATTGAGATATCACTTTGCACTTTTGGAAGAGCTTCCACAATGTCTTTTTCACTCTCTTTGATATTTGGAATCAAAAACCTGCAAGGACAAAGGACATTCGGTGGAATAATGTTAGAATGAAGTGAATTTAGAACTTCCTCACCTGAGTTGGATGACATAGGGATTTGAGGAGCTTGCAGCAAGAATTCTTCTAAACTGCCCAGGTCGTCCTCCTCCTCTTCTGCTTGCAGCAGCAATTCATCCATGTTCGGGCTGTGTTTGGATGGTTCTGGGACAGCTTCATCCTTCAAGTCACCTTGCTCTTGAATTTGTACCATGAATTCCATAATCTCTCCCATTTGACTCTTCAATTCTTCCAACTCCTTCTCTTGATTTTGTTGGTCATGCGTCAAAGAAGTTAGTACATCAAGAATTTGAGCACAATCTATTGACGAACCTGAATTTGATTGGAATTGTTGCGGGGCAGGTTGTGGTGGCTGAGCAGGGCTTGAATAGAACTCATTATATGGCTGCCAATATCCTTCGTGTTGAACTGGTTGAGGTTCCCACCACATAGTGTTTGAATGATCCCTCCAATCTGAACTATACGTGTTGGAAAACAAGTTGTTCATTGATTGATTATGATCATGATAACTCTCCCAACTCCTTTGTGGATGTTGATCTGCTTGATATCCTTGCGTATAGGACACATCGAATGTAGGGGTGCTTTGTATTGTGGTCCTTTCGATGTACTGTGACAATTGAGAAGTAAGAATTGCCATTTGAGCTTGAAGATTAGCAATTGCCATGTCTTACTTCTTTTAGTACCTGATATCAAAGAAATAAAACTAAATCAAATATCATAAGTAAACAAAACAGGGTAATTATAAAAAAATAAAATAAAATAAAAAAATAAAATAATAATAAAATAAAAAATAAAAATAAAAAATAAAAAATAAAAAAAAAACTAAACAATTTAAACAAGACTTAAGACAAGGGATTAGCAACTTTGCTAATCCCCGGCAACGGCGCCAAAATTTGATGCGTGAAATTACTTGACACACAAATTAAACCCTCTTTTTGACAATTGTAGTATGGATGTAAGTAGGGTATCGTTCTAGGCCGGGGATTAGGAGGGATTGCTAATCTATTCTAAATTAATTTAAAAATATTAAATAAGACTCAAGGACACAAAACTAGGCTAAAAACTCTAATAACTGGAAACACACTTAGAATGACTCAAAATAATGAAAATAATCAAATTAAACACTAGGAACTGAAATTGACGGAAATCGAATTAAAAGACTAACAACAATGAAAACTAACTAAATAATATAATTTAATAATGGAAGGGTGTTTGGTTTTTACTAGAAATAAATTAAACTTAAATAAATTACAGAATTGACAAAAACATGAAATTAAGGTGAAAGGATAGGTGATGGATTAGCTAGAGGGTTTTTCTCCACACATGACACATATGCAACCTAAATTGATTTTCAGTTGTTCTTTCAATAAATTGTGAATCTCAACACTTCAGATTAACCGTGAATAGCACTTTTTTAATCTTCAAGTTTTCCTTAAGTTATTGAATTGGACAGGAAAACGCATACAACAATTCAAAACATTCTTCAAAAGTCCCCTACGTGAAAAGCACAATAGAGATACAATCAAAGATCATTAAACTTTGTGAAAACTATAAGCATTGACGAGGCATTCGTAACTATGAAAAGCATGATACTCTTGCCAAGAATTCACTTAACACGATTGTGGATAACAACCTTCACTACTTGTGAATATAAGTTCATAACGATTAGGTGAAATTCACTTATATTCTAGCATCAAATTCATGCATGTAAATTAAGTATGCATCCTTAATCGACATACAAAAATAAGTTATCAATCAAGCAGTTAAGCAAATTAAATCACAACTCAGAAATCACAACTGAAGGTAATCAATTCATATTACAAATATATTCATGGCTTTGAATTGACCTCTAGCCAAAATAAGTTTATTTACACATTATTAAAACAGAAATAAAAGAGGAGTTTGGAAAGATTAAACCGAAAGAGGATCTGCTGCGTTCGTGCCCACTTCTCTCTCCCCCTGCCCGCGTCAGTCTTCCTTGCGTCAGTCTCAGCTGCAAGGGCAGCTTCCCCCGTGCTCACCTCTCTCCATACTCACCATGCCGTGCTCACCTTTGGACTGCTTCTTTCCCCGCGCCTGTCCTGCCCTCTCTAGTCCGTGCCTTCCTTCTCCTCTGCGCAGTCCTCGGGCAGCTTCCCGTGATTCCCCCCACGCCTGCCTTCTTGTTTCTGCCTTGTCTTCTTTCACCCCGCCTGTCCTGCCCTCTCACCTGCCCTCTGACCTCTCTCCTGCTTCTCCCTTTTTCGCTGCCAAAGGCAGCGTTTCTTATCTTGATTTTCTGCTCCTCACTTCTAACCTCAGCCTTCTTTCCTTTTTTTTATTCCCTCCCGTTTTTCACGGTCTCTGCCCTCTACTTTCCTTTTTGAAGAAATCACTTGTTCAGCCCCTCCACCTCCAGGAAGAAACAGGTCAAAAGAAGTAATGAATACACCTGCTTTCCTATACCAATCATGACCCCTTCTACGCCAGCAGGTCTTTCCAAACCAACATCATTTTGTCTGACAGGATCCAATGTGGTTGGCGCGGATCTCCCCATTGCAGAAAATCCATACTTAGCAATGTCATTGTACCTTTAGTTAAAATAAAATTGTAGATTTGGATAATCACATAGTAGAAATTAGAAAAAGAAAGGCATCGGGAAGTGGAAATGTAAAGACATACAGATTTTTAAACAAAATACCATATTAAAAACTATAGTCACTCCAATCCTGATAACCACTAAAGGATCATGGTGACCTCCAAAACTTCAAACATTCTGCATTGCAAGATATAGATGTATACCTTACCTGGGCTCAGTTCATACCTATGGTGGTTAAAACAGAATCAAGTAAATAATTTTACTTATTCTATTTTTATTTTCTTTGCATAACAAATCCTATAAACACAAAAATAACGTAAATAGCTCAAAAATATAAGGAACTAACTAAGAAAAGACGAGTGAATTCGAAGTAAAAATCTATATAAATATCATCCGATCACATCCAACCCAATAACTTGTGGAAAAATTGAGGGTTAATTAGTACAATTCACGGTTAATTTGGGGCGTTGAGTATTCATAGTTTATCGAAAAGCAACTGGAAATCGTTTTGTATACAAGTGTGACATGTGTGGAGAAGAACCTCCTAGCTAGCCTTCCATCCATAAGTTTCATTCAAATTCATTTACAATCTGTTTGTTTTACAAAGTTTGTTTTGTTTTCAAATTCGTCAAGAACCAATCTCCCATTTATTTCAAAGTGTTAGATTAGTTAGTAATCACTTTAGTTTGTGTTTTTAAGTGTTTTGATTCACCCAAATTTGTCTAAGAATCTGTGTACTTTGTTCTTATCTTAATTTAATTATTTTTGTCCAAAATCAACCCCATCTTATTTCTTTGAGTCATATTAATTAGAACTTGTCTTAGATTATGTTTTTAAGTGTTTTAGTTCATTAGAAAACCAAAATTCGTCCAAGTTTGTGTTAGAGTCCCAAAACTGCCCAGAAAGTGTTTTTAAGGCAGTTTTGAGTCTTTGGTTGCTATTTTGAATCTTTGTGTTTATCTTAGTATTTTAAAGTATAGTTTTGCATTCTTTAAGTCTAGTTTAGTGTTTTAAACTTTGTTTTTACGTTTTCAAGTCAGTTTCCAAGTGATTTAGCAATCCCTCCTAATCCCCGGCCTAGAACGATCCCTACTTACATACTTTACTACATTTGATAAAAAGAGGGTTTAATTTGTGTGTTAAGTTAATTTTCGCATCAAATTTTTGGCGCCGTTGCCGGGGATTAGCAACTTTGCTAATCCCTCGTTGTTTCTTTTTATTTATTTTTGTGTGTTTTTATTTTAGTTTGCTGATTGGCTATATTTCTTATTTTCAGGTACTAGTTTATGACTCGTAGTTCTCAACATATTAGTGCAAACATCTCGGAGTTCAACGGCGATTTTGAAAGAACTTTGAGAAGAAAGAAGAGGCATCCAGAACCTAGTGAACCTAGTTCAAGTTCAGAGGCCGAATCTGAATTTGAAGAAAAAGAAGAAGAAGCCATGGACAACCGAACACTCAAGGAGCTCGCCGCTTCGGGATTAGATAATGCCGCACCTTTGTGTATCCAATATCCCACGGCTGCGCAAGGTAAGACCGAAGAGTTCGAGTTAAAGTCAAGTTTGCTCCACCACATACCAAAATACCATGGGCTGTCCATGGAGGATCCGAACAAGCATTTAAAAGAATTTGAAGTGGTGTGTTCAAGCATGACTCCGGTTAACGTCGACGGAAGTATTTTGAAGATGAAGGCTTTTCCATTCTCTTTAATGGATAAAGCCAAAGATTGGTTGTACGAGTTAGCTCCCGGAACTGTCACATCTTGGGAGAGTATGAAGAGGGCGTTTTTGGAGAAGTTTTTCCCAACTTCTCGAATCATTCTCCTACGTAAAAAGATTAGTGGTATTCAGCAAGAAGAAGATGGCCGAAGGAATGAGGATGCAAGGACCAATGGTGTGTGGTGTATGTTCTATCCAAGGACATGCCTCGAAAAAGTGCCCTCAACTCATCGAGAATGGTGGATGGGAGAGCGTTAACGCAATTAGATTTCAAGGCCAAAACCAACCGAGGAACGATCCATATTCAAACACATATAATCCAGGTTGGAGAGACCATCCAAATTTCAAGTGGAGGGAGGCCCAACAACCCCAACAACAAGGAGGCTTTAGGCAACAACCCCTGGGGTTTTTCACCAAGCCATACGCACCCCCACATGTTCCACAACAATCTGCCCCAAATGCTTCAGGTACATCTCTAAACAATGATACACTCCTTAAGTTACTAACTAACTTGTCTCAGGGGCAAGAAAATCAAACCAAAGCTATGCAAAGCCAAGACAAATGGTGGATCAATTGGAGAAACAAATTGGGCAGATTGCAGACTTTGTGAGCAAATTTCGAGACCCAGGCCAACTTCCTAGTTCTACCATTCCAAATCCAAAAGGAGGTTTCGAAAGTGCAAAAGCCATATGGTTGAGAAGTGGAAAAGAAGTTGGGGTAGATCCTAAACCATCTACATCAGGCCTCAAAGAAGATAAAAAACTACAATTAGAAGAGGCGGACATAAGCCCACCCACGGCAAAGGTGGACACACCCTTGCCGCAAGCTTCCATAAGCCCAAATCTGTCAAATTCGGCCAAGAAGGGTAAGAATGTGTCAAATTCACTTCCTACTAATGTTTTTCCTTCGAATGTCCCTTTTCCTAGTAGGTTTATGCAAACAAAGAAGGAGGAAGCTGAAAAGGACATCCTTGAGACATTTAGGAAAGTTCAAGTCAACATACCCCTTTTGGATGCAATCAAGCAAGTCTCGAGATATGCCAAGTTTCTAAAGGAATTGTGCACCACTAGGAAGAGGATGTCGACCAAGGAGGTTGTCAAGGTAGGTGAAAATGTATCCGCCATCTTGCAACGCAAACTACCCCCCAAATGCAAAGATCCGGATAGTTTTACAATTCCTTGTGTCATTGGAAACACTCGCTTTGAATCAGCCATGTTAGATTTAGGTGCTTCTATAAATGTTATGCCATACTCAATTTATGCATCTATGAATTTAGGAGTGTTGAAAAAAGATGGTGTAATCACACAATTGGCCGATAGATCTAACGCCTATCCAAAGGGAGTTTTGGAAGATGTTCTTGTGCAGGTAAATCACTTAATCTTTCCGGCGGATTTCTATGTTCTCGAAATGGATGAATCGGACCATACCCCTTCATTGCCCATCCTCCTTGGAAGGCCATTCATGAAGACGGCCCGGACTAAAATTAACGTGTTTAATGGAACTTTGTCCATGGAATTTGATGGGGAAGTTGTTAATTTCAATCTTTCAGATTCTATTAAGTACCCTAGTGAGGACCATTCATGTTTCTCTATTGATATAATTGACTCTTTGGCACAGGGATATCTTGAAGATTTGAATGACGATGTGCTTGAAAAAGTCATTACAAGAGGCATGGAACTCAAAACCATGGATGCAAACCATATGCTAACCCACGGCATGCATGAACCATTCCATGCCGTGGCTTATAGTGAGGAATTCATTGAGTTGGTTGCTGCCCTTGAGTCATTACCTAAGCATGGTACGTTGAAGTATTTGTTCACCAAAAAGGAGGCCAAGCCCCGGCTAATTCGTTGGATGTTGCTACTACAAGAGTTCAACATAGAGATTCGTGACAAGAAGGGAAGTGAGAACGTGGTGGCTGACCACCTAAGCCGCATGGTGCATAATGAGGAGTCCCTACCCATTGTCGAGACATTCCCTGATGAACAATTGTTGTCCATAAAGGTTAGTGAGCCTTGGTATGCCGATTTGGTGAACTTTTTGGTGTCAAAACAAATTCCAAGCACTTTCACTAGGCACGAACGTGATAAACTTAGGCATGATGCACGGTTTTATGTGTGGGATGATCCATATTTGTGGAAATTTTGCCCGGATCAGATTGTACGTCGATGTGTGCATGATTCTGAATTTCGTTCAATTTTAAGTTTTTGTCACACATATGCATGTGGTGGTCATTTGGCACACAAAGAACAACACTTAAGGTGTTACAATGTGGGTTCTATTGGCCTAGTATCTTTAAGGATGCTAGAACGTTTTGCTTAACATGTGATAAATGCCAAAGAATGGGTAACATAGGTGCTAGGGATCAAATGCCGCAAGTTTCTATCCTTAATGTTGAAATTTTTTATGTTTGGGGAATTGATTTTATGGGTCCCTTTCCTTCCTCGTATGGTTTCATGTATATCTTGCTTGCGGTTGATTATGTGTCGAAGTGGGTGGAAGCTAAAGCCTGATGCGAAATAGATAAGCACACAAATTAAACCCTCTTTTTGTCAAATTGTAGTAAAGATGTAAGTAGGGATCGTTCTAGACCGGGGATTAGGAGGGATTGCTAAACACTTGAAAACTGACTTAAAAACATAAAAACAAAGTTTAAAACACTAAACTAGACTCAAAGAATGCAAAACTAAAGGTTAAAACACTTAAACAAACCTAAAACTCAAAACAGCAACTAGAAGGCTCAAAACTGCCTAAAAACCACTTTCTGGGCAGTTTTGAGCACCTACACTAATTTGGACGAAATTTGATGAAAACTTGAGTCAAAATACTTAGAACACAAATCAAAACACTTTCTAACTAATCTAAGACTTCAAATTAAAGGGGGATTTGTTTTGGACGAAAATTTAACAGAAAACAGAAACTTAAAACTAAACAGGTTGTAAAAACGATTTTGGTGAAAAAGGATGGATAAAAGGCTAGTTAGGAGGTTCTTCTCCACACATGTCACACTTGCAAACAAAACGATTTTCAGTTGTTCTTCCGATAAACTATGAATACTCAACGCCCCAAGTTAACCGTGAATTGCACTAATTAACCCTCAGTTTTTCCACAAGTTATTAAGTTGGATGATTGCATACGACAACCCAAAACATTCCCTACAAGTTCCCTACATGAATTGCATAATAGAGATACAAGCAAGAATCATTACGTTCTATGAAAAACATAAGCATTGACGAAGCATTTGTTACTATGAATTGCATGAAACTTATGCTAAGAATTCATTCAACGCGATCGTTTTCAAGCGATCTTCACTACTTGTGATTATAAGATTGTAACTATTAGGTGAAACTCCCTCATAATCTAGCATCATATTCATGCATGAAAACTAAGCGTGCACTCTCAATCAACATACACAAATAAGTTATCAATCAAATAGATGAACGAATTGAATCCATAACTTATGAAATAACAACTGAATGTAATCGAATCAAATTGCAAGCATGTACATGGTTTCGAATCACCCCCCAACTAAGGGGGTTTAGTTCCTCATACTCACAACACAAAGTTTATTGAATTGAAACATCGAAGACATAAGAAAGATTACACCTAAAATGCCAAAGAAGTCCACTTTGAAATCTGCACAGAAAGCTCCTCTTTCTTCTTCTCCTTGCTGCGGCAGTGAGGGTTTAGGGGCTGTTTGGATGTGATTTCGGTTTAGGGATGGATTTGGGATGATATGGTGGTTCGGCAAAGGGTAAGGGAGGTGTATGGTGGTGCGACAAAGGGCAAGGGAGGTGT
Source organism: Malus domestica (assembly GCF_042453785.1). Lineage (NCBI taxonomy): Eukaryota > Viridiplantae > Streptophyta > Magnoliopsida > Rosales > Rosaceae > Malus > Malus domestica. Next base: position 22,219,409 of record NC_091671.1, on the reverse strand, counting down.
ATGGTGGTGCGGCAAAGTGGGGTAGATTGCTGGAATGGATGAGTGGCGGCTGGAATGGATGGATTTTGGGTGATGGTGGCTGCGGCAAAAGGTGGGGAAAAGGAGAGATGATTTTCTGATTTTTTGGAGAGGGGAAGATATATGCGGCTAGGGTGTAAGGGTGGTATATATAGGCACTTAGAAACCCTAATGAAATCAGATTTTTAACAATGGGCTAGGGTTAGGTGCGGCACTTAAGTGGACTAGGGTTTAGGGTTTGTAAAATAGGGCTTCTAGGTGGAAAGGTGCGGCTTGGGTTTAGGAGAAATGGACTAGGGTTTAACATGGCAGATTTTAGATGATTAGGCCTTAGGGTTCGGCATGGGTTGAAGGTCCATAAGGAAATTTGGGTTTAGGTCATCTAAAAGCCCAACGCCAAGAATAGAAACTCTCGAAAATGGAAACCTCCAAGAATAGAAACTTCCAACTTTTAGAAACTTTGGTTGCCAATTCCGATTTAGGAAAGATCGACCCAAAATGCTAGCATTTACAAAGAGAAGACCAAAGCTTTCCATGATAAGATGATTCGAGGCAAAACATTCTCCATAGGCCAGAAAGTGCTCTTGTTCAACTCCCGCTTACGGTTGTTTCCCTGTAAGTTACGTTCTAAGTGGATTGGACCGTTTGTTATTACTAATGTTTTTGTTCATGGTGCAGTCCAAATCCAAAGCTTGAAAACAGGACATGAATTCAAGGTGAAAATCAATTTAGGTTGCATATGTGTCATGTGTGGAGAAGAACCCTCTAGCTAGTCCGTCACCTATCCTTTCACCTTAATTTTATGTTTTTGTCAATTCTGTAATTTATTTAAGTTTAATTTACTTCTCGTCAAAACCAAACTACCCCCATTATTAAATTATATTATTTAGTTAGTTTTCATTGTTGTTAGTCTTTTAATTCAATTTCCGTCCATTTCAATTCCTAGTGTCTAATTTGATTGTTTTCATTATTTTGAGTCATTCTAAGTGTGTTTCGAGTTATTAGAGTTTTTAGCCTAGTTTTGTGTCCTTGAGTCTTGTTTAATATTTTTAAATTAATTTAGAATAGATTAGCAATCCCTCCTAATCCCCGGCCTAGAACGATACCCTACTTACATCTATACTACAATTGTCAAAAAGAGGGTTTAATTTGTGTGTCAAGTAATTCTCGCATCAAATTTTGGTGCCGTTGCCGGGGATTAGCAACTTTGCTAATCCCTTTATTTTTGTTTTTGTTTATGTTTATATTGGTGTTTGTGTATTTTACTTTTGATATTTGATTTATTTTTCTTTCTTTGATTTTAGGTACAAATGGAGCAAGACATGGCACTTGCGACCATTCAAGCTCAATTGGCACAGCTCACTGCTCAATTGACTCATAATGCCGAACGGACCACAATGCCAAGTGTCCCTACACTTGATGTGCCCTATGGGCAAGGATATCAAAGTCCTCAATTTTCTGCCAATGAAGATGCTTGGGGTTATCAAGGCTATGATCAACCAAGCAACAACATGTTTTCCAACGCTTACAATTCGACTTGGAGAGATCATTCAAATTATATGTGGGGGGAACCTCAACAATTCCAACAAGAGGGATATTGGCAGCAAGAGGAGGATTTCTATTCAAAACCTATGCAATATGCTCAATCAAACTCAGGTTCGTCAATAAATTATGATCAAATTCTTCAAGTACTAACCTCTTCGACGCAGGACCAACAAAATCAAGACAAGAAGTTGGATAAATTGAAGAGTCAAATGGGAGAGATTATGGAATTCATGGTACAAATTCAAGAGCAAAGTGAACTCTCCAGCTCAACTGTTGAAAATTCGAAGGAAGATTTTGAAATCCACGATGCTATCACTTTGGAAGGTGACATGAAGGATGAAGCTGTCCCAGAACCATCCAAACACATCCCGAACATGGATGAATTGCTGCTGCAAGCAGAAGAGGAGGAGGACGACCTGGGCAGTTTAGAAGAATTCTTGCTGCAAGCTCCTCAAATCCCTATGTCATCCAACTCAGGTGAGGAAGTTCTAAATTCACTTCATTCTAACATTATTCCACCGAATGTCCTTTGTCCTTGCAGGTGTTTGATTCCAAATATCAAAGAGAGTGAAAAAGACATTGTGGAAGCTCTTCCAAATGTGCAAAGTGATATCCCAATTCTTGGTGCACCAAAACAAGTTCCCGATGGTATTGAAACGTTCAAAGAACCTTGCACACCAAGAAAAGGGATTCAAGAAAATGAAGTGGTTGAAGCATATCAAGAATACATCCAAGAGGCTGTGCATGAGACAATCAAGTCCAAAGCAGTTGAGTTTGATGACACGGGACAAGCCACAACCATCATAGTAAACCTGGCTAAGTTCAAAGTCCCTGAAATGTTCACAAATGTGGTGTTTGTCATTGAGTTTGTGTCAGAAAAAGAAAGTAAGCCATCTTCTCCAATTTCAATTTTAATTTATACTAACATGTTTCTGATTTTGATGATTCAGGCACCCACTCTTGAATTTAAACCATTGCCGAATCATTTCAAGTATCACCTCCCATTAAAAGATAAATTCCATGCTTTGGAGCCGAGGGGAATTTAAAGGAAAGATTCGTCCGGCTAAAGACGTTAAATCAAGCGCTTCTTGGGAGGCAACCCAAGCATTCAACGAAGGGAGATTTTGAAATTGCTCAACAAATCTTTTTCCGATTAGATTTGCATTCTTACACCCTTATCTTTACTGCTTTCATTTTGTTTTGTTCAGTTAGTTGTGTTATTTGGTTGATTTCTGTGAGTTTGTGTTATTTAGTTTAAGTGTGGGGGAAGGTTAAACAAAGTTTTTTTTTTTTTTTTTTACATATTTTACATTGATTTAAAAAAAAAAAAACAAAACACACCTAAAACAAAACAAAAAAAAAAAAAAAAAAACATAAAAGTAAAAATATTTTACAATGATGTGTAAACTAATAGCATTCATTGGTCAGGTGGTGCTTCAGTAGTCGGCGGAGCTTCAGCAGTCGGCGGGGCCACGGAAGGAGGAGGTATCGGAGGTTGATCAGTTGGAGCTTCACTACGCGGTGCCGCCCCAGAAGACGAAGGCAGATGCGGTTGGAACAAACCCACAAACCTCCGGTGATCAAGTAAAATCTGACCATCATTTTCCTGCAGCTGGTCAATTTTCCTCTTCATGTTTGTGGCATAATTGTGTGCAAGCTTGTGCAATTGTTTATTTTCATGCTTGAGTCCTCTAATCTCCTCTTTGAGACTCTGTATTTCAGCCACCAACGATTCGACGTGACGGGTTCGAGCAAATAGGCGTTGGGCCATGTTGGACACAGAACCCGCACACTGCACGCTAAGAGCCAGAGACTCCTTAACCGCCAATTCATCAGACCGTCTAGCGAGCAGTCTGTTATCTCTAGGGGTGACAAGGTTCCGGGCCACCACCGCAGCTGTCATTTCATTTTTCATCACCGAATCCCCCACGGTAAGGGGACCGGTAGGGGATATGAAGGATGGGCGCCATATGTTGTCTGGTGAAGGCGGAGCTGCCTCTTCACCAATGTTCAAGTCAAAACGACGATCGGAAGGGCCAGACATTTTTCAGAGGTGGTGAAGAAAGAAGAGAGTCGGACTGATTAAGATTTTGGAAGTGCAAGAAGGGAGTGTTTACAGGAGAGAGCTCAAGTGTGTTGTGGAACAAAATTAACGCCTCTATAAAAAGAAGAAATCAAAGAGGCGCTCCTCAGAAATCGAAGAAGCGTCCTCTCGCAAATCGAAGAGTCGGGGCTCCTTTCTCAAAAGTCGGATTCTTTTCTCAAAAGAGGTGTTTCATTTCTTAAAGGCTGGGCTTGCTCAGAAACCACGAGCCGAACACCGGATTTCAAAAGATCAAATTGTCCAGACGTGTCGTCACTCGTCACATGCAACTGGCAGCTTTGCGGAAATTACGGGCAGCTTTGTCAGAAAGCGCGTAATTTGTACTATTCATCCATCCACCGGCTGCCGACAATGAGTGAGGGAATAGTTCCGGTTGTGAAGAAAAGTCCTATAAGTATCTACCTTCGCCTTTCACAGTAAAGGCACACCCTCTCAGCACTTCTTCATCTCCGAGAATGTATTTCCAACACACCCTCTCAAGTCACTCTGTATTTTTCATCCCCTGGGATACCCCTGCAAACAACCCATCCAGAGCAAAAGTATTTCATATCATGAAGGTTGAAAGCAAGAGTATCTCATATCATGCTTTCTCCCTGTCCTTTTCCTTGTCTTTGTTTTACGACAAGGAGAAAGAGAGCAATCAGCCAGCATTTGGTATCAATCTTCCGATCTGGAGCCAACTGCCTGGAACCCCTTCCTGATTGCTTACCTAGCCTTGCTCTCGAGTACTCATCTTCATCATTTTATGCTTTCTCTTCGTCTACCACATCTGCCTGGGGGACAGTAAGGGAAGTGAAAATGATACCTCGAAGCATGTGGAGACAATTCAGCTAAGGACAAGGAGAAAGAGAGCAAGAGGTGGGCACTTGGAAAGATTGAAGAAAGAAACAGACCAACACCTCTCCCTCGTGCCTGCCCGTCGTGCAAAAGAAACAAGCAGAGAAGAATGCAGCTTGCACAATCATCCCAGCAGAAAGAGTCTGAGATGAAGAACTAGAGAAGCTACCACATCTGCTTGGAGAACAAATAAGGAACTGCAACATCACCAAAGAGCAAAGCTTCGCCGTACAATATCATCAAATCATCACTTGCAAGTAAAAAGCTAAGTGTCACCCCGTTCAAGAGGAAAGCTGTGGAAAGTCAACAAGCACGACCAATGATCACTTATTAGTTCTATTCATTGTCTTTTATCGTGATTTTCAATTTTTCGTTTGCAATTTTTTTACATTTTCTTGCGTTACTTAACTGAATTATTTCTTTTCTTTGCAGGAACTTTTGGTTATTTCCACCCTTGAAGTTGATTGCAGAATTTTAGCTTGGGGGTCATCGCTTGGTTTTACTGCAAACTAGGGAAGTTTTCAGTCCAATTGCTTTATTTTGTTTCTTATTATTTATTTATTTTATTTTTATTTGCATTATAGTGTTTTCTGACATTGGGGACAACGTCCAGTTTAAGTTTGGGGGTAAAGAGTATAAAAATGACCAAATTGAAATTTTTTTTGTACCTTCAACTACGAACGAGTTTCATTTGTTTCCATGTTGTTGCTTTTTGTTTTCTTAATTAGTTTTGTTTTCTTTTTAAAAAAAAAAAAAATCAGAAAATTTAAAAATCCAAAAATATTGTCTTGTTTCCCTTATTGTTAGATTTTTTAGTTTCCCGACCCAATGATATAATTGGATCAAATTTGAACCATGATCATCAAGAACTTAGTTAACATGTGTTTTGTGAAATTCCTAATTCTCTTGTTAGTTTTGTACATGTTTGATCATCTTTGAAAAACCAAATGCACATAGCCTTGTTGATGTGAAACTAAAGCATGACTTAAAGCTTCATATGTGAATTTAGTGACCATATACATCCTATGTGAGTTTTTGAGCCGATTGAAAGTGTGTGCATTTTTCATACACTCCTATTCTTTCATGTGTGATGAACTTATGTGTGATACATCTCTAGAACTTGCATAACGATCTTTCGAAATGTTTGTCATTGATTGCATGAATTTGGAAATGATAGAGGCATTAGGTTTACCACTATGGCCCAAATAACCATGTTTCCCAAATAAAAATGATATCATTAGATTGTCAATTTGAGCTGTGTATGTTGAGCCTTTTATTTCTTATCACCAGATATGTCTACCCTTATACCTGAAACATTTTTCCTTACCCTTTCCAAGCAAGCTAGTGAGCAATGTGAGATTGTCTTATGAGAAATATTTGTGAAGTACTTTGAAGGTGTTTGGCAAAAGAATAAGTGTGGGGGTATTTCATGTTTGTATTAAAAAAAAAAAAAAAAAAAAAAAAGAAGAAAAGAAAAAGAAAGATTGTATACAAAGAAAATAAAAAGTTTTTCAAGTTTCAGTTAAGGGTGTGGTTGGAGGTGCTAGAAGAATCACTGGAAAGATTGAGTTCTTATAAATCTAAACAAAAGAATTGCTTGCAATGTAGCTTGGAACTTGTGTTTACCTATTCTTCCATTTCAATAACCCTCTCCCTAAACCTCATTACATCCAATAAAAGTCCTCTTGATTTAAGTTTTGCAATTATGACTGTGGAGAAGTGATCTTTATGCAAGCTTATGGTAGAACTTTCACATTTGATTCTTTGAGTGAAACACATTAAAACTAAACACATGTGTGATTGAGTGCATATCCCGTGAGAAGGTCGCTAGTTTGCATATGATGATTTTAAAAATAAAAACTTGAAATTGCATTAGCATGGCTATCTCACACACTACACTTCAAGGATGATTTAAAGATTACTGCTAATATTTGAATAAGGAAGATGAACTTGGATTAGTTCCTTGATGCTAGCTATGGTTCTTGATGATTTGTTTTCTTGAATGAAATTCTATGAGGGTCACATAGAGGGAAGCTAATGTTTTTTTTTTCTTGTTACTTCTTGTTCTTGTTTTCTTTGTTTTGCTCGAGGACTAGCAAAAGTTAAGTGTGGGGGTATTTGATCGGATCATATTTATATATATTTTTACTTCGAATTCACTCATCTTTTCTTAGTTAGTTCCTTATATTTTTGAGCTATTTACGTTATTTTTGTGTTTATATGATCTGTTATGCAAAGAAAATAAAAATAGCACAAATGAGTTTTAAATAATAAACAGAAAAGAGAAGAATGGAGTGCACACTGACGGGAGTGGGAAAGCTCGACTGCTAGGAAAGAATAAAAGAAATAAAATAAGAAATATATGAAGAAGAAGTGGGAGAAACACTTTGTTATACATGTTTTATTATCTTTTTTTTAAAGATCCCATTTCTTTTGATTTTTGTGAAAGGCACGTGCTGGCATTCAAGAAATACACTTCCTTCCTGCGGTAGGTGTGGAAAAGCAGTGCGCAGAGAGAGGAATAAACAAAACATAGCACGGTAGGAGATATAGAAATGGGCAGACAAAATGGACTAGAAGATAGAAGTCAGAAAATAAAAAAATGATAGAGGGAAGTTAGGTGAGGGCGGAAAAGAATAAAAGAAGGAGAGTCAGACAGAGAGAGGGGGGAGCTGCCTTTGAGCAGCAAAGAGACGGGCAGCGCATAAACAAAAGAAAAAAATAAAGAAGAGGCAGCACAGAAAACTGCAAGCAGAAGGCAGAGACACGTGCAGCAGAGGAAACTGTGCGGAGAGAACAGGGAGAAAAACAGAAGGAGCAAAGCTGTCCTATCTCTCGGTTAAATCTTTCCAACTTATGTTTTACTTTTGGTTTAATTTGATAATAATGTGTAACTAAATTTATTTTGGCTAGAGGTTAATTCAAAGCCATGAATATATTTGTAATATGAATTGATTACCTTCAGTTGTGATTTCTGAGTTGTGATTTAATTTGCTTAACTGCTTGATTGATAACTAATTTTTGTATGTCGATTAAGGATGCATACTTAATTTACATGCATGAATTTGATGCTAGAATATAAGTGAATTTCACCTAATCGTTATGAACTTATATTCACAAGTAGTGAAGGTTGCTAGTCACAATCACGTTAAGTAAATTCTTGGCATAAGTTTCATGCAAATCATAGTAACGAGTGCCTCGTCAATGCTTATGTTTTTCATAGAACTTAATGATTCTTGCTTGTATCTCTATTATGCAAATCATGTAGGGAACTTGTAGGGAATGTTTTGGGTTGTCGTATGCAATCATCCAACCCAATAACTTGTGGAAAAACTGAGGGTTAATTAGTGCAATTCACGGTTAATTTGGGGCGTTGAGATTTACAATTTATTGAAAGAACAACTGAAAATCAATTTAGGTTGCATATGTGTCATGTGTGGAGAAGAACCCTCTAGCTAGTCCGTCACCTATCCTTTCACCTTAATTTTATGTTTTTGTCAATTCTGTAATTTATTTAAGTTTAATTTACTTCTCGTCAAAACCAAACTACCCCCATTATTAAATTATATTATTTAGTTAGTTTTCATTGTTGTTAGTCTTTTAATTCAATTTCCGTCCATTTCAATTCCTAGTGTCTAATTTGATTGTTTTCATTATTTTGAGTCATTCTAAGTGTGTTTCGAGTTATTAGAGTTTTTAGCCTAGTTTTGTGTCCTTGAGTCTTGTTTAATATTTTTAAATTAATTTAGAATAGATTAGCAATCCCTCCTAATCCCCGGCCTAGAACGATACCCTACTTACATCTATACTACAATTGTCAAAAAGAGGGTTTAATTTGTGTGTCAAGTAATTCTCGCATCACCTGCGCACTGCACACTGAGAGCCAGAGATTCCTTAACAGCCAACTCATCAGACCGTTTGGCAAGTAGTCTGTTATCTTTGGGAGTGACAAGGTTCCTGGCCACCACCGCAGCTGTCATATCATTCTTCATCACCGAATCCCCAACGGTAAGGGGACCAGTAGGGGATATGAAGGATGGGCGCCATATGTTGTCTGGAGAAGGCGGGGCTGCCTCTTCACCAAGGTTCAAGTCAAAACGACGGTCGGAAGGGCCAGACATTTTTCAGAGGTGTTAAAGAAAGAGGAGATCGGACAAGTCAAGATCGTAGAAGTGCAAAACGGGAGTTTTTACAGGTAGAAATTCAAGTGTGCTTTGAACGTCCTGCATACCTCTATAAAAATCAGCACGCGATGGGATTTCAGAGATCGAAGAGGCGAGCTCAAAAATCGAAGAAGCCAATTCAAAAATCGAAGAGGCGCCAGCTTTCTCAAAAGTTGGGCTTGAAGGATGATTTTGTGAAAACATGTTCATTTTAATAACATCTATAGCATGCATTTAACAATTAAAAGGTGGAATCATGCTAGCATGCATTCAAAAACAAAACATTACCCATGAAATTCAAAGCCTAGTAGATTGGTGAACCAAGACTCAACTCAAATCAAAGTGAGTTGAGAAATTTATACCTTTGTAGATTCCTCTTTGCATAAGCAAAGGCTAATCACCCAAAGAGAGGGCCTTCATTCCTTGCTTCTTAGATCCATGGTTTTGGATGGAAGAATATGGTTCTCCAAGTTCCCAAAATTGAGAACCTCTAAGTGTCTACACCAAGGTTAGATTGGAGAAGAAATGAGTGACCTTGGAGGAGTGGGATTGCTAGCTAATCCCTCCAAGGGGGTCGGCCTCTTTAGAGAGAAAGGAGAGCTTTGTGTTCTCTCCAATTTCCTAAAAGAAACCCCTTAATGAATTTTAGGCTATAAAGTTCTTTATATAGTCACTTCTTTAAATGACCTAAAGAACCAAAAACCCTAATTCAACACACATGGCCGGCCACATACGGGATTTGGGCTTTTGGGCCTTTGTGAATCTTTATTCATTAAATTGTCATACAACTTAAGTCAATGGGCTTGACGTTCGAAGCCCATTGAGCCTTAAGGTCCAAAACTATCCCGAGGTCTTTAACGAACTTATTCGTTTGATTAATTAACAAATTAATTAATCCTTGCCATAAATAATTAAACCATTTAATTATTCTTACTCATCTCCATTGTTTCTTCAATCTCCACCTTACACGGTGTACGATCCATTAGGTTCCTTTTAGCGAGGCAGTGGGCGATTAAAACTCTTTCAAATCGATTGTGAATTGAAACTTACTTTCAATTCTCCCTTTAGTGTTTATACACGTTTAGGGCTTCCACAAACCAAGAGTGACACCTAGCAGCATATCATGGTTACCCAAGCTAATCAGAAGAGGTAGAGAACCTATTCAGTTTAGGATTACAAATGCAATACGGTCTTTCTCTAATACAATACTCTTGACCACATTGTTTGGATTGATAGTTTATTCATGTCTACTATCCAATGTGATTCGTGTGCTTATATGATTACCTTGAATGTGATTTGGAACGACTTTCCTAAATCTCATTCATACTCTGGCCAGAGATTCTTAATCATATCATAGAGTATTCTCCCTCAAACAGTTTGAAGGTTAGAGATCCCTTGTTGCGCATTCACTTGCCTCCATGGCTAAGTGGCTTAACCCCAACTATGTCGTGGACACCCTCCTTTTGGAATGACTTTTGACATAATCAAAGATCAAGGACTTAACCACAAGATAACTATGATGCCTCAGGTCAAAAGACTACTTTGCATTATCCCAACCATGAGTTCTCATGTGACATGAATATGAGAACTCTTCATTGATCGTGTTCAGTGAACTCATTCTCTATTGAGCACCTACGTACTTGTCTTGATGTCACACACACCAATGACTCGAGACTAGTCACTCTCCCTGAGAGAAGACACAGCACGTACTGATCTTAACGGACTGTCAATGCCCAATTGGCAATCCTATGATCAGGAACGTTTAGGATGTGTCTACGAAAGAATGGTCTCATGAATCTAACTTCTTTAGATTGCATTCTCCCAATCACATATTCCTTGGATTTATCGTTTAAGCATATAACATTTATATGAGACGGCTCAAACAATAATCTTTGCCCTTGATATTAAACTAGATTAGTTTAACATGTGAAATGTCCGTAAAGTATCATCATATGATTGGTTTTAGGGCACATTTCCAACAGGGCTTGCTCACAAACCACCGATTCCAGATATCGAAGAGTGTCAGCTTTCTCAGCCTCGTCAGCACCCGTCACACGCAAACTCAGCTTTGCGAAAATCACGAAAAATTTGTCGAAGCATCGATCTCAGATAGAGATGATGCGCCTGTCTCTCTCAGCCTCATCAGCACTTGTCACATGCAGAGAAAGCTTTGCGGAAATCACGGGCAGTTTGTCGAAGCGCCGATTCCAACCATCTGTCTTTCTTAACCTCATTAGCTTTGAGGAAATCACGGGCAATCTGTCGACGATTTCTGTTGAAGTAGAAAACACGTGAAGTTTACTGTTCAATCATCCAACGGCTGCCGACAGGAGTGAAAGAACAGTACCGGTTATTATTTCCTATAAATGTCGACCTTCACCCTCCATGGCAAGGCAGACATACATAACCTTCCGTCATCTCCGAGAATGCCTTTCCAACAAACCCTCTCACGTCACTCAGTGTTCCTTATTCCTTGGGGTACCTCTGCAAACAACCCATCCAAAGCAAAAGTATTTCATATCATGAAGGTTGAAAGCAAGAGTATCTCATATCATGCTTTCTCCCTGTTCTTCTCCTTGTCGTTGTTTTAGGACAAGGAGAAAGTGAGTAATCAGCCAGCACTTGGTATCAATCTTCCGATCAAGAACCGACTGCCTGGAACCCCTTCCTGATTGCTTACCTAGCCTTGCTCTCGAGTACTCATCTTCATCATCTTATACTTCCACTTCGTCTACCACATTTGCCTGGGGAACAGATAAGGGAAGTGAAAATGATACCTCGAAGCATGTGAGACAATTTACCAATTCATCCTCAGCTAGGGACAAGGAGAAAGAAAGCAAGAGGTGGGCACTTGGAAAGATTGAAGAAAGAAACAGACCAACACCTCTACCTCGTGTCTACTTGCCGTGCAGAAGAAACAAGCAGAGAAGAATGCAGACTGCACAATCAAATCAACCCAGCAGAAGGAGTCTGATTTGAAACCAAGGAACTCTGATATTCCTCGCTCAGAATTCCAAACCAATTCGAGATCAAAGCTGTGGAAAGTCAACAAGATCATCTATCTCCAAAACTAGATTTGCGTTCTTAAACTCTACTCTGTCTATTTTTTGTTTACTTTGCTATACTTGTCATGTTTATTCGTTGTTTGTTTATTTTCTTGTTTTTGTGTGAGTTTATGCTTGAAACATTGAGGACAATGTTTGATTTAAGTGTGGGGGGGGATAACCATTGTTTTGCATGAAATTCGTAGAAGTTTATCATCCATTACTTCTAATGTTGTTCCTTGCTCTTTTAAGTGTTTTCAAGCTATTTTGGAGTGTTTCAGTGTGTTTTGACATAAAAATCCAAAAATCTCATAAAAATTTGAAAAAGAAATTGTTTTGAAAAACCCAAAAAGAGTTGTTTTTGTATGTTTATTTGTGTCTTAGGGTACCTTCCAACACAATGATGAGGATTTGGTTTTTAATTACATGACTGTTAAAGAGAGTTATAAACATGGATGAACATTTGATTTACTCTTTGGTGTATGCTTGGTTGTGGTTATAATTTATGAATTCACATGCAATCATAAAGGAAAAATTAGTTTTTGTAACATGCTTGAAGGAAGGAACTCAAACAAACGCTACAACCTTGTGAGACTTGAGCCTAAACGTTATTTGGAGAGTTGATAATCTGTGCATTATTGTTTTCTAAGTCGTTGCATGATCTCATTATTCTTTGCTTGGTTACTACTTAGAAGGCGTTTCATCATTTAGTTCCAAATGCTAGAACTCATGCCCATTTCATTCAAAACGTGCTATTGATTTGCATAACACATATTCAAGAAGAAGTTGTGTAGTGACCACCACCTTAGCCAAATTGCCATTATACTACTTCATTATATGTTCAAGGGTAAACCCCGTTGAGCCTTGTTTAGCCTGTTTTTCTTTGTTAATCACATCATCTCCACCTAGCCTAGATTAGGACCATCCATACCCTTGTTCTTAAAGCATAGTAAAGCATGATTCAAATTGAATTCCTTTTGAGTAATGTTTGGCAGAAAACAAGTGTGGGGGAAGTGTTTCTCATGTAAGTAGTGCGCCATAGGCATTGGTGGAAAGAAAAGAAAAGAAAAATTGATTCAAAAAAAAAAGAAGTTGAATTTGACCCTAAGAGTTGTTTAAATCTTTCCCTTATGTCTAAAAGTTGATTTCTGCAATCTAAGTGAATTCTAAGTTCAAGTTCATTACTTTATTTGCTATTGCTTTAAGAATGTTTGTTTTCCCTTACCTTCATTTGTTAGCCAACACCCCAAGCCCCGTTACAACCTTTGACTTCAATCTTGAGTGTTATGTGTTTCAATTTGTGGAGTTTGAATTTGGTATGAGCATATGGTGTCACTGGTTCTCGCATCTAAGTAGTAGCATTCCATTCATGAGATCATATCTAAACATGCTTAATAACTCCAGAAATCGCTTTCTTTGTAATACATATATGTGAGCGTTCGTTTTCATGTTTACATCAATCTTCTCACATATAACTAGTATAGGGTGTGTAGTTAGAAAATCTGAGTGAAATTGAGTGAATATCTTGTAAGGACTTGAGCAAATTCTCTAAGGCATGTTACTACATTCAAAATCATATTTTAATTGGTTAAATGTGAACTAGTACGTGGTGACTATGATTAAGTATGTGCTTAAGTGTGAAGATGACTCAAATCTGTGGGGATAATGATTTTTAACATGTCATGTGCATTGGAAATCCCTGAGGCGATTGTTGGAAGGTTTAGGTTGTGTTTTATTTGTCTTGTTTCGTTTTATTTCTTTGTTTGCTCGAGGACTAGCAAAAGCTAAGTGTGGGGGAATTTGATAGGAGCATTTTTATGCGACTTAATTGGCTTGTTCTCGTACGTTTACGTTGTGTATCTTTAGTTATTTTAGTGTTTAAAGTCACTTTTATGTGTTTTCAGGTTTTAAGGACAAAGTATGCATACATGTGCATTTTGGAGTCGTTCGGAGCAGTTTTTGTGCATCAAATGGATTGCATATGCTTGGAAGTAAGAAGATGGACGAAATTGAAGATCAAATGAGCATAGGATTGAATGATGATGTGGAGAATTAGATTCAAGACAAATAAAGAACGAAGTGTTCAAAAATACGCAACCAGCCGTGTGCTCCACCCTTGCCATTACTCTTCCTTGCCGTGCAAGGAAGAGTCATTCTTTCCTAAATCTTGCATTTAAACACTTTCCTAATCTACTTTAAAGCCTTGCCACACCTTTTAGCTTATTTCCTTTAAATTTCTGATTTGTTTCCCTAAATTGTAGAAGCTTTAGACTTAATTTCTGTTTACCTAGTTAAACTAGGGTTTTATTTCCTTTATCCCTTTAAATAAACCCCTTGTTGCAGCAAACACATGGCAAAGCAAAGAAACATAGCAGCAAACCAACATGCAAAGTGGAAGAAAAGCACACGGCATGGGCAGAAAATTGGTGTGTTTTGTGGTTGAAATGATGAAGCATGTGTGTGTGTAAATGTAAAGGAGAAACATGGCAGAAAATGTGTGTGTTTTGTGGTTGAAATGATGCAAAGAACATGTGTGTGTGCAAGTGTAATGGCAAAGCAAAGAAACAAGGCAGCAAACCCACATACAAAGTGGAAGAAAAGCACACGGCATGGGCAGAAAATTGATGTGTTTTGTGGTTGAAATGATGAAGCATGTGTGTATAAATGTAAAGGGGAAACATGACAACTCACACCCACACAAGCTGCACATACAAAGGAAATGGAGTGGTCCTCTCTCAAGCCTATAAATACCACCTCCCATATTCATCATAGAGAACAGATTTTATCCTTGCTCCTTGCCGTGAGTTTTCCACCACCATTCTCTCCAAATTTAGCCAAAAATCACCCCTAGCCACACCACCCATCAACCCTAAACATTTCCATACCATTCCCCATCCATTCTACACCATAAAAACCACCCAAAACCTGTCCAAAACCTCTAGTGCCGCAGCTTGCAAGGAAGGAGAAAGAAGAAGAAACCTGGTGCCGTGCCTAAGCCCAAGCCTTGGGAGTGTTGGAGCGTTTCTAGGTGTTTTCTATCTTTGTTTTTAATGTCTAAATTTATGCATCTTTGCTTTGTGAGTATGAGGAACTAAACCCCTCTTAGTTAGGGGGTGATTCGAAACTATGTTCATGCTTGCAATATGATTTGATTACATCCAGTTGTGATTCATAAGTTGTGAATTCAATTTACTTATCCGTTCGTATAAAAATTGATTTGTGTATGTTGGTTGAGAGTGCACGCTTAATTTTCATGCATGAATTTGACGCTAGAATATAAGGGAGTTTCACCTAATCGTTATGAACTTATATTCACAAGTAGTGAAGGTTGCTAGTCACAATCACGTTAAGTAAATTCTTGGCATAAGTTTCATGCAAATCATAGTAACGAGTGCCTCGTCAATGCTTATGTTTTTCATAGAACTTAATGATTCTTGCTTGTATCTCTATTATGCAATTCATGTAGGGAACTTGTAGGGAATGTTTTGGGTTGTCGTATGCAATCATCCAACCCAATAACTTGTGGAAAAACTGAGGGTTAATTAGTGCAATTCACGGTTAATTTGGGGCGTTGAGTATTCATAATTCATTGGAAGAACAACTGAAAATCGTTTTGTTTGCAAGTGTGACATGTGTGGAGAAGAATTTCCTAACTAGCCTTTTACCCATCTATTTCACCAAAATAGTTTATCGAAAAGCAACTGGAAATCGTTTTGTATGCAAGTGTGACATGTGTGGAGAAGAACCTCCTAGCTAGCCTTCCATCCATAAGTTTCATTCAAATTCATTTACAATCTGTTTTGTTTTGCAAAGTTTGTTTTGTTTTCAAATTCGTCAAGAACCAATCTCCCATTTATTTCAAAGTTTTAGATTAGTTAGTAATCACTTTAGTTTGTGTTTTTAAGTGTTTTGATTCACCCAAATTTGTCTAAGAATCTGTGTACTTTGTTCTTGTCTTAATTTAATTATTTTCGTCCAAAATCAACCCCATCTTATTTCTTTGAGTCATATTAATTAGAACTTGTCTTAGATTATGTTTTTAAGTGTTTTAGTTCATTAGAAAACCAAAATTCGTCCAAGTTTGTGTTAGAGTCCCAAAACTGCCCAGAAAGTGTTTTTAAGGCAGTTTTGAGTCTTTGGTTGCTGTTTTGAATCTTTGTGTTTATCTTAGTATTTTAAAGTATAGTTTTGCATTCTTTGAGTCTAGTTTAGTGTTTTAAACTTTGTTTTTACGTTTTCAAGTCAGTTTCCAAGTGATTTAGCAATCCCTCCTAATCACCGGCCTAGAACGATCCCTACTTACATACTTTACTACATTTGATAAAAAGAGGGTTTAATTTGTGTGTTAAGTTAATTTTCGCGTCAGCACTCTAGTACTTCGGTTTTTAATTATTCGTATATTTCTTATCTCTATTGCTTCTGCACTGTGCACATGGCTACGTCACTCTCACGTGACGGCCAGCATGCCTTGATCTTGGTCGGGGTGTGTCAGTCCAGATTAATTAACTACATTAAAATTAATTATTTTTTTTTTATAAATACCTAACCCTCATCTTCCACCTTCCACCACATTTCAATATTTTCTACACTTTAAGAGAAAAAAAATGTCTTCGTGGAAGCTCATTGAAGATGTTACATTGTGTGAATGTTGGAACGCTACTCATGACCCGATTACGGGTAATGAGATGGATAAGCGAGAAATGTGGAGTAAAATTACGAAGGCGTTTTGCGATGTACATGGAAAAGATGCCATAACTAGTCAAGGTCTTCAAGGTCGTTGGAAAAAACTCAACGCATCCTTTACTTGTTGGAAAAACGCCATCTCTCATGCTTCCGGTAACCTGCGTAGTGGGACAAGTTTAGCAGATCAGGTGACAATATTTTTATTTATTTTTATGCATTCCACCCACATCAATATTTTAATTTATTTAATTTCGTATGTAATTTTTATGTTATTTCTTATGTAATTTTTATATGCATTCCACCCGCATCAAAATTTTAATTTATTTAATTTCTTATGTAATTTTTATTTAATTTCTTATGTCATTTTTATGTAATTTATATGCATTCCACCCGCATCAATATTTTAATTTATTTATTTGTGTTACACCCGCATTTTTTAACACTATCTTATCCCACATTTTTATAGACACTACAAGCTCAAGCATTCTACAATTCAAAGAACCATAACAAATCATTCAACAAATGGGAATGTTGGGAAATTGTCAAAGATTGCCCTAAATACAAAATTGTGGCAACCGGTCCAAAAGTTGTCATGCACGGCATGGGTCTACATAGTTCGCCAGAACCAGACACGGCCGAACAAGAAGCCGACACATTTCAAGACACGGAAGGGACGCCTGAACAAGTGCCCGAGACCCAACCGACTCGTCAGGCCCTCAGGCCTTCAGGTAAAAAGGCATCAAAGAAAAAAGGTAGTTCTTCCAAAAATAACTACACTAAATATATGGAGGAACTTGCTCGCCAATGTGAACTGAACATGGCACGGGAAAAGGCTAGAGATAAGGAAAAAGTTGCTGCTATGGCAACAATAATAGCAGCTACTGAGGCCCGTGATGCGGCGGCTGAGAAACAAAGAGAAATAGTTAATCGAGAGAACGAGCTGGTTAGACAAGCACTTCATCGAGAAAATGAAATGCTTAGAGAAGAAAGGATGGCTCAAGCAGATCGTGACACTATGAGCAAGTCTCTAGTAGGACTGTCTCCAAATTCAAAATATTTTTAGACATCGGAAAAAAAAGATGTCATGCGAAGAAGGCGTGCAAGAGATGTGGAAACAAGTCAAGGGGGTTCTAGCTACACAAATCCTAGCAACCAAGATCCTAGCACCACATATCCTAGCTCCAGAGACTTTGTACAATTTTTATGTAATTTCTTATTTTTTTAGAATTTTATTTAATTTCTTATGTAATTTTTATGTTTTTTCTTTTTTTTCTTTTGAACTTTATTTAATTTCTTATGTAATTTTTATGTTATTTCTTATTTATTTTTAAAACTTTATTTATTTTTATTTAATTTATTATGCAATTTTAATGTAATTATTTATTTATTTTTGTACTTTATTTAAACACATGAAATAAGATTACATAAACTCACCAAATAAACTTAAAAACAAAACACACTACATAGAATTACATAAACTTAAAAAAAATACACTTTATTCTTCAACCACAAGCCTCATTTTAATTATCTTCGCCTTTATGCAATCCCCACTGGTGCTCAATCAAGTCATTCTGGTAGGTTACGTGCCAGTATGGCTCTTGCACATCAGTGTACTGCTGAACGATCAATTCATTGTAACGTCCATCACGTTCCAACGGCTTGTGTTGCACGGGATCTTCGGTCCGGTCATGAGCATAGTAGATACGTGTTCTTGAGTTGTTTATCGAATCCGGCTCATATTCATCGACGGCATCATAATCATACTCATCTTCAACAATCATGTTGTGGAGAATAATACATGTCATCATGATGGATCGAAGAGCCTCGACATCAAACATTCTAGCTGTAGCCCTGACAATTGCCCAACGAGCTTGCAGGATACCAAAACAACGCTCGACATCCTTCCTACACCCTTCTTGACATTTTGCAAAGTGTTTTTCCTTTTTAGTCTGTGGATGTGGCACTGTTTTGACAAACGTTGACCACCTTGAGTAAATGCCATCTGCAAGGTAGTATGATCCCTCGTATTGGGTACCATTAACCCAATATGTGCATCTCGGTGATTTTCCTTGCAGCAATTTGTCGAACACTGGGGATTGGGCAAGGATATTTAGGTTATTCTAAGCTCCTGGAACACCAAAAAAAGCATGCCAAATCCATGTATCAAATGAAGCCACCACTTCCAAAATGATGTTTTTAGCTCTTTTTCTGTCGCCATAAGCTCATTGCCACGCACTTGGACAGTTTTTCCAAGTCCAGTGCATGCAGTCGATGCTTCTAATCATGCCAGGGAAACCTCGTATCTCACCCTTCCTCAGAAGCCTTAATATGTCTCTTGGAGTGGATGTCCGGAGGTACTCATTGGTGTAGAGGGCTTCAATTGCAGAGCAAAACCACATCAAGGACTCCATAACAGTTGTTATTCCCATCCTCGCGATCTCATCCACTTGATCCGTAGATGCTCCATATGCAAGCATTCGCAAGGCAGCCGTAATTTTTTGCTCGGGATTAAGACCTAGAACATGAAAAGCATCCTCTTTTTTCACAGAGTATGGATCATGGTTGCAAATAGCACTCATGATTTTGTCGAAAAAATTTCGTTGCATTCTAAAACGACGTCTAAAAACATGATCAGGGAATATGTTGTTGGGAATAAAATTATCTTCTAAGAGATCTTTACCTCGTCTTTCCCTTTTTCTATCGAGGTTTGCAGCACGTCTGGGTTTGGCTATCTGACCCACGACTTCTATGACACGGCAGGAATGTGAGGCCCTCTGTCTTCTATGGTGATCATCCTTGTCCTCCTCCATGAAGAAAGCCTCATCTCCACCTCCACCTTCCTCGAGATTGGCCAATTCTGTCAGTTGTGCCAACAACCTTTTTTGTTGCTCCTGCAACTGTTTATACACTCTCCTTGAAGAAGACATTGTAATAAGAACTTAAGATTTGAAAACGATGAACAATGATTCTGAGCTAAAAAGAAAGATTGAGCTTGGTGTGAGGATGGATGTAGGGATGTAGCGTTTATATGGACAAAAAAAGAAAGGATGAGGTTCTGGACAATGCCACGTGGCACTACGTGATTGGTTGAAAATCTTGGCTAAATTATTGTAAACCGGAAGTGACCCGTGGCGCGTGATTGGTAGAAAATCTTATCGGAAATCTATCCACAAAATAGTACGTTCGGATAATGACACGTGGCATGACGTGATTGGTTGAAAATCTTATCGAAATCTTGGCTAAATTATTGTAAAACAGAAGTGACACGTGGCGCGTCAGGATTGGTTGAAAATCTTAGCGGAAATCTATTCACAAAATAGTACGTTCGGATAATGACACGTGGCGTGACGAGATTGGTTAAAAATCCTATCCGAAATTAAAACTATTTTATTTTTTTATTCTTTTAGAAAAAATTTAAAAATATTTTAAATGGGCTGGGTGCCAGCGCATTTTGTAAGGGTGGAGATCGTTTATGCCAGCGTACTTTTTTAGGGGTAGAGATACGTTGGCCTATTACTATTCATTTGAGTATATTACTGTTCATTGGAGTGGATAAATGGGCTGGGTGCTGGCACAAAGTCCTTAGGGATGAACTTGCTCTAATGGGTGAATGGCTAGTTAAAGGGTCCTCCACACATGACACATATGCATACAAATCGATTTCCAGTTATTCTTCCGATAAACCATGAATGACAATGCCCCAAATTAATCGTGAGAAGCACAAATTAACTTTCAGATTTTCCTAAATTCATTGAATTGGACTCAGCGACGCAACCAAATTATTCTTATCAAGTTCCCTACATGAACTGCATAATAGAGATACATATCAAAGATCATTAAGTTCTATGAAAATCATAAGCATTGACAAGGCATTCGTAACTATGAACTGCATGATACTCCTGCCAAGAATTCACTTAACACAATCATGACTAGTGACTTTTACTACTTGTGAATATAAGTTCATAACGATTAGGTGAAATTCCCTTATATTCTAGCATCAAATTCATGCATGCAAACTAAGTAGGCCTCCTTAATGAACACACAAGAACAAGTTATCAATCAAACAGATAAGTAAATTGCATTCACAATTTATGAAATCATAATTGGATGTAATCAAATCATATCACATATATGTTCATGGCTTTGAATTCTCCTCTAACTAAAACGAAATTAGTTCCTCATTTTCATCATAATTGAAAACCAAATTAAACTAAACATTGGACTAAAACTAAGGATAGAAAGAACCCAGAAATGCTCCAGCACTCCAATGGCAAATTTGGCACAATCCTTGGATGCAGGGCACGGCACAAGTCATCCTTCTCCTTGCAAGCACAGCACAAGTCTCTCAAAACCCTCAGAAACCTGCAACACTCTTATATATTTCTGATTTTTAGGCTCTTATTTGTGTGGTGCGAAATTATGGTCAAAGATATGTATTTCTAGGCTAGGGTTTTGGCACAAAGGTTATGGAGGAGAAGGATTACACAATCATAGGGGAAAAGGACTAGGGAATTCGGCACAAAGCTTCTAGAAAGGGGTGTTCTGGCAGATTTCTAGAAGAAAAGGAATAAAAGGGTGCGGCACCAATTTAGGCAGAGGATAGGGCTTCTAGAACCAGGTATTTAGGTGATTTAATGAAAAATTGATTCCCCCTTGCAGCTGGAATTAAAGTATGATAAGATTAGGATAGGATAAGATAATATAAGGTTAGTTTGGATAATGTTGGATAAGATAAAGTTTTGGATAATGTTCCTTCATTTTAGCTGATTCCTTATCTTCTTTGTCTTGACTTTATTTTCTTCATCTCATCAGCATATTCCTAGCTTCTTAAACTTCAAAAACGCCCCTCCACCTTACTTCATGCATGTGTTATCCATTCTTGGCCCAAAACTGCACCAAAACGCTCGAAATTGCACTTTCTTGCCAACTTTGTCATTTGAACCTGAAAACACATGAAAATAGCTTAAAACACTCTAATACATAGAAACTAGCTATGTAAATGCTAGAAAATAAGCTAACTAAGTTGCATAAATATGCTCCTATCAGATATATATGTATGCATACCTACGCACATACTGTTGGAAATGTGCCCTAAAACCAATCATATGATGATACTTTACGGACATTTCACATGTTAAACTAATCTAGTTTAATATCAAGGGCAAAGATTATTGTTTGAGCCGTCTCATATAAATGTTATATGCTTAAACGATAAGTCCAAGGAATATGTGATTGGGAGAATGCAATCTAAAGAAGTTAGATTCATGAGACCATTCTTTCGTAGACACATCCTAAACGTTCCTGATCATAGGATTGCCAATTGGGCATTGACAGTCCGTTAAGATCAGTACGTGCTGTGTCTTCTCTTAGGGAGAGTGACTAGTCTCGAGTCATTGGTGTGTGTGACATCAAGACAAATACGTAGGTGCTCAATAGAGAATGAGTTCACTAAACACGATCAACAAAGAGTTCTCATATTCATGTCACATGAGAACTCATGGTTGGGATAATGCAAAGTAGTCATTTGACCTGAGGCATCATAGTTGTCTTGTGGTTAAGTCCTTGATCTTTGATTATGTCAAAGTCACTCCATCAGGAGGGTGTCCACGGCATAGTTAGGGTTAAGCCACTTAGCTATGGAGGCAAGTGAATGCGCAACAAGGGATCTCTAACCTTCAAACTGTTTGGGGGAGAATACTCTATGATATGATTAAGAATCTCTGGCCAGAGTATGAATGAGATTTAGGAAAGTCGTTCCAAATCACATTCAAGGTAATCATATAAGCACACGAATTACATTGGATAGTAGACATGAATAAACTATCAAACCAAACAATGTGGTCAAGAGTATTGTATTAGAGAAAGACCGTATTGCATTTGTAATCCTAAACTGAATAGGTTCTCTACCTCTTCTGATTAGCTTGGGTAACCATGATATGCTGCTAGGTGTCACTCTTGGTTTGTGGAAGCCCTAAACGTGTATAATCACTAAAGGGAGAATTGAAAGTAAGTTTCAATTCACAATCGATTTGAAAGATTTTAATCGCCCACTGCCTCGCTAGAAGGAACCTAATGGATCGTACACCGTGTAAGGTGGAGATTGAAGAAACAATGGAGATGAGTAAGAATAATTAAATGGTTTAATTATTTATGGCAAGGATTAATTAATATGTTAATTAATCAAACGAATAAGTTCGTTAAAGACCTCGAGATAGTTTTGGACCTTATGGCCCAATGGGCTTCGAACGTCAAGCTCATTGACTTAAGTTGTATGACAATTTAATGAATAAAGATTCACAAAGGCCCAAAAGCCCAAATCCCTTATGTGGCCGGGCATGTGTGTTGAATTAGGGTTTTTGGTTCTTTAGGTCATTTAAAGAAGTGACTATATAAAGAACTTTATAGCCTAAAATTCATTAAGGGTTCTTTTGGAGAAAATTGGAGAGAACATGTCTCTCCTTTTCTCTCTAGGAGGCCGGCCCCCTTGGAGGGTGTAGCTAGCAATCCTACTACTCCAAGGTCACTCATTTCTTCATCAATCTTACCTTGGTGTGGAGACTTAGAGGTTCTCTATTTTGAGAACTTGGAGAACCATATTCTTCCATCCAAATCCATGGATCTAAGAAGCAAGGAATGAAGGCCCTCTCTTTGGGTGATTAGCCTTTGCTTATGCAAAGAGGAATCTACAAAGGTATATATTTCTCAACTCACTTTGATTTGAGTTGAGTCTTGGTTCACCAATCTACTAGGCTTTGAATTTCATGGGTAATGTTTTGTTTTTGAATGCATGCAAGCATGATTCCGCTTTTTAATTGTTAAATGCATGCTATAGATGTTATTCAAATGAACATGTTTTCACAAAATAATCCTTCAAGTGGTATCAGAGCCTAGGTCTAGTAGTTGGTGAATCCTTTTGGGTTTTGTGGTTCATAGTTTGTGATTTAAAAGTTGTAATATGTTACAAGCTTTATTCTTGTTTCTTTGAATGTAAATTTTGTTAGAAAATTTGCCATCTCAAATGTTGTAGATGTAGTTCTTATGAGCATGAATATTGGATCTAAAATTTGGTGCCATGTTTTTGGGAATTTTCGGCCAAATCCAAAGGGTGGATTTTTGGGTTCTTGTTTGACTTGTTAAAAGTGTTTTCAAGTAACTTTTGGAACCCCTATGTACCCTAGTTTGGTTATATGTTATTTCCCTTAAGTTTGAATGGTTTTGGGATGTTTTTGGAGTAAAAAATGTTCATGGAAATTTTTTGGGTTTTTCATGAATGTTCTTCATTGTTCTTGACATTTTTGCCAAGAACAAAAAGTTTTGTGTTTTGATTCAAAGTTTTGATTTATTTCATAAAGTTTATGTTTTATGTTTTTCAAATGATTTAATGTGTTAGATATTTGTTTAAATGGTGTAAGAAATATTGGTGGGTGTGTAAGGATTAATTTCCTTTCACACACACCACTTGCATGACATTTATGTCATGCACCACTTGCATGCTTTATGTCAAAACTCACAAATCAACACACACATCACTCTAATCCTTCTCCAAAACCGGCCCTCCCTCAAGTGGGAGTACTTTTGGGGCTTTTATGCAATTACATAAAGTTTTGATACTTTTGTGTATTTGCACTTTGGCCCAAAAGTTTACGTTTTTACGTTTAGGTCCAAAAACGCTAAAGGACAAATTGTTTTGCTCCTTTAATGAAGTTTTTGCATTGTTTAATTTTTGTGTTCTAGTTGTAATTACATGAAGTAGTGGACTTTTGTGTTTTTACAAAGTGACCCCAAAAGTTTATGTTTTTGCAATATAGCCCAAAGGTTGTGGTAATTGCATATTGGCCCAAATTAAGTAGAGAACAAAATTGTTTTGTCTCTTTAAATGAGAATTGGATTTTCATTTCATTTAGCTCCATTTAAATCAATTTTATGGATACAAAAACCAAATGAAAATGTTGCATTCAATTTAATTAGTTAAAGTGTTAATTAATTAAAGGGTGATTATGAACCTAAGCCTACGATAATTGAGCTATGTGAAAGGCCGTTTCAAATTTGTTTGAACCATGAGAATGTGTAGATTAGATTTTGGTTGTAATTTGATTTGATCAAATGTTGTAAAAGAGCATAAGCTCTTCTTTATTTCAAAGTAATTCGATTTATGCAAATGTTGTAATGAGCATAAGCTCACCTTTACTTTGAAGTACTTCTTTCTTGCTTTATTTGATATGCATGAAAATGAAGTAGTTGGGTCCAACGCCCCTAAGACAACACGCCTTAATGTGATTAAACGCGTAACTAAAATCAATCACCATCCCTAGACCGAGATTCAACACAGCTCGTGTTGGATCTAATTAAAAGGTTCATAATCATCCTAAGGCCCTAAGGCAACTATATAGTCCATCAATGAATGCAAACCTTATGTTAGTACTATCATATACTCTTGCTTTAAAAACCGTTTTATAAGCATAGTGGGAGTATTATATACAACTAAAACAATCAAATGGACCAATAGTTGTAATAGGACCAAAATTGTTTTAATAAGATTAAAATGTATGTTTATATGAGATGAGACCTAAAACCCTCAACCAAACCATTATTAAGTTGATAAGCGTGAGAGTGCTTTGAACACTCTTTCGTGGCCTTCCACCATGGTAGCTCCAATCGTTTATGACTTGTACACCGCCTTCACCCTATCATGGGGGAGTGCAAAGTGCATGCTTATACTCAGGAGGAGTCTATATACATACTTGATGAGGTGAGTGTAGGCAACGAGGATGGCCAACATCATATCATTGTGAGGCTATTCTTGAACCCTTCACAAACTAATGGAGCCAACATCATATCATTGTGAGGTGACATTCTCTAGAGGCCAAATAAGATGGGTACTTGCAAGTGATGCAAATGAGTAAGCGTACTCTCTCATTATTATTAATGCTAGCCAACATCATATCATTGTGAGGTGGGCTTGGTAGTAGTGAGTCTCCCATACCCTACTAAGAGTTTCATCCAAAACTCTCGAATTCCAATGAGGGATATGGAATTTGCCAAAAATAGTGGGTGGTGGTATTTGATTTAAAGACCCGAATCAAATGGCTTAAAATCAATCAATTTATATTCGTTATGTATTTGTTTACCAATATATTTGCAAACGTTATCCAAAACTTGACAAAGAAAAACCGAATGCTTTAGTTTCCGGACTTGGTACAACAATCCCAAAGATTGTCTTAAATGGATTGTAGAAGTACCTAAGTAGTCTCATCCTCACAATCTTCCTATTGATAATGTATCATTGGAAGAACATGTTAGATAAAGTCTATCATAAAGAGGACAACACTTTTAATGTCATAATTCTTCAATTACAATTTGTTGTATGAAGAAATAAGAGTTGCTTTGAACAACCCTTAATCAATGCAAACATTAGTGCTTGTTTCTTTGTTACATGAACAAGGAACTTTAGAAGAAAGCACAAAGGCATGGACACTTAATGTGCCATGATTCTTCACTTACAAATTGTTGTATGAAGAAATGAGAGTTGCCTTGTACAACTCTTGAAGGTTTGTAATTATGTTTAGAACATAATGGTTGGTTGACAAAAATAGTCCATCAACATGGACTTATGATGATTTTGAATCATTGAGTGTTGAAGTGATAAACCACTTAACGAGACGGAAACTAGGCAAGGACTTCACCTTTATGTCCCTATCCTAATGGTTCACTAAGTTTATTGTAAACTATATGGTGAACAATAAACACATACTCTCCAAAATGTTTGATGTGTATAACACAATTGAAATAAGTTTCAAGAGAGATAGTGGGAGTTTAGGGACCATGACTAATGTAGTCAAAGATGAAAGTCAAATAAAGAAGATAAAAATAACTCCAAGGGAACAAACTTTCTTTATGAAATGATGGACATTGGAAGGGGTATTTGCAAGAAATGTCTTACAAGTGTCAAGAACACACCTTTCGAAGGTGTTGTAAATTGTTCTTGAATAGTTCAAAACAGTTGGTTCTTCTACTTGAATGCTTGATTCCGTATTAGAAACTATGTTTTACAATCGTTGTAAAAGTGTGACTAATAAAAAGTAGAAGATATATGAGAGAAGAAAAGGTACTTCACATTCGGAACGTGAATAAAATATAGATCTCTGCGAAAGCAGATAGTACTTACTTCCTCATATGAACTACCAAAGAAATTGGAAAACCCAAAGATTGTCTTTACATTCCAATTTTAAGGAATTTAATTTCGTCACTATAGTAGAGATGGATGAATGTTTTGTTTGACAAAACATTGTTCTTTATTAATCAATGATTGGATTATAGTAATCTAATTGATTGTCTCTATAGTAGAGATGATATGGTGGTGTTAACTGTTTAGAATATAATGATGCTTAAAACCCAAAAGGTTGCAAGGTAGTGACTAATCCCAACTGAGTTGTGATACCTCTAAAACATAAATTACGAGTTGGTCATTGATGGATGCTTTGGATCGTTATATCAGGATCCAATACCTTCTTGTTGAAATTGTATAGAGGCGAAATGTTCGAATCTTTATTCTTTTGGAAAGAAGAAAGAATCACAAAGTTGTTAAGGTTAATTCACTTAGATGTTAGTGGCACTTGTCCACAAACATAATACTACTCATGTTGTATGACATTCACCGAAGATCACTCTCGGTTGGACTATAGTTTATTTTGAATAAACACAAGTCCGAATACTTTGCAAAAGGTTTCAAAGAATTCAAGAAATGTAAGTTGATGAGTAAGACGTCTAAAGTATTTACATCCTTAGATTTGATCCAAGGAATGGTAACACTTTAGAATAGTTTTCTTGAAAGATATCAAGGAAAGAAGCATCATATGATAATGGATTTCTCCATAAGGAGAAGAACGAACTTGAATAAGATTTAGTTCATTGGATATTATCAATTACCCATATATAGGATATATACTTCTAAGACAATATGATTGTCAATTAAAAGATCTTCCAAAAATTTTCATGACTCCATAGGATGTAGTTGGAAAGAAAGACAAATCTTAATCATGTTAAGATTTGGGGTTGTGTGCTAATAAGCAATATTTGTTTGATAAGAATCTTGTGGGATATCCTTAAATTAACTTTTGGATATCGCTTCTATAAACCAACTAACAAATGTTGTTTTGTTGGGTAGTTCATTGTAATCCTACAATGTGATTTGCCTAAGAGCAAATGAATGAGAGATAGAACTCAAAGAATGGGTTCTTTGAGAGACAAGATGATAATCAACAAATATAAACAACCTAGTTCCTATACCACAAGCTCCAAGGTAGTCAAGAAGGATTTATAAACCGTCTCAGTTGAATGGTTTGAACTTTATGACTATGTCATAGAGTTGCACCTCTTAATTCGAAAGAAATAAGAATGAAAATCCTTATGACTACATTGAGTGTATATATGATATATACTCAAGGAAATGGTAAAGTACCATTTGACCCGAAATAATGAAACCCCCATAGCTAATTGGTAGCTTAAGGTGACTGCAATCAAAGAGAATGGTTGACTTTGAAGAAACCATCTTTGACGTAGTCTTGTTTTTCAATTAATTCGAAGATAGGTAGCTACAACTAAATGGTGATTCAATGTTTGGACATTATATGGGTTTCCGAAACCATTATTAAGATAGTCTTGATAATATATATGTCTAAAACTATGAATCACAAGACATATAAGTTGTAGAGATCCAACCATCATGAATCTTAGCAAGCTAGTGGGAGCTATAAGCATCTTATGAGAAAAGGATCAAATCGTTTGATTTCTCATAAAGATGTAAATGAATCTTTTGTTTACTAGGTTTACAAAAGGTTAGTGGGAGTTAATCATGTTCCTAAAGTTTAAATATATATGATATATTAATTTTGGAAATGAAAAGAATACTTCTTCTTTAAAGTTATGACTTTAAAACATTATATGAAGATAGAATGTATATGGGAGTTAATCATGTTGCTAAAATTTAAATATATATGATATATTAATTTTGGAAATGAAAAGAATACTTCTTCTTTAAAGTTATGACTTTGAAACATTATATGAAGATAGAATGTATATGGGAGATATAGTCTATATACATGGGATGGAAATCTATAATGATATATTTCATGATATAATTGGATTATATCAATCCCTAATAATAGACAATAGATGCTAGGAAGTTTCTCATATGATGATAAACTTCAATTAGAAGGACAGGTCTAGTGAGACTAAGAAGTTGCTCTTCTCAAAGAGAACGTACTCTTTGACTCCCAAAGAAATAATGCGTAAATAGAATCCTTTATGCATACGCATAAAGGTGATTTATGTATTTCATACTGTATGAAAAACATTGATATGAGTTGTACCTAGAACGGTACAAGACGATATCAGTGCAAGCCCAGGATCAGAACCATGGCAACTGTCAAGTGAGTCCTTAAGTATTTAAGAAATACTAAAGGACAGATTCCTCAAAGAATGAGGAAGAATTAGAGTAACTTAAAGGAAGCGTAAATGTATTAGATTATGAATCTAATCCATCATTGGATGTTTCTTCATTATGAATGAAGAGATAATCAGATATCTCTTTATTATGACTAAAGAGATATTTGGATGGAAACATTAAAAGTAATGACTTTAGTGTGTTCCATTATGAATGCAAAATATATTGCCATATAGAAGCTTACAACAATGTTGTTTGGATGGGAAAGTTCATTTATGAACTTTCTATTCTGTTCCAACCAGAAAGTGTATCTAGTGTACTGACACTATGACACTAATGGGGCGATAGCTCAAGCCAGGGAATCAAGGTCTCATCAAGGTCCGAACTCATATGAGAGACTGAACCACATGATTGAGAATCATGTATAATGGTGACGTCGTTATTCTCAAGGTTGCTTCTATGGATAACATATAGATATCCATTGTCTAGGCCTACTATTCAGCCATTTATGAAATGACTACAGAAGAGGTATCATCACTGATGACCAAGCTGATTGGCTCTAGTGCAAGTGGGAGATTGTTGGAAATGTGCCCTAAAACCAATCATATGATGATACCTTACGGACATTTCACATGTTAAACTAATCTAGTTTCATATCAAGGGCAAAGATTATTGTTTGAGCCGTCTCATATAAATGTTATAAGCTTAAACGATAAGTCCAAGGAATATGTGATTGGGAGAATGCAATCTAAAGAAGTTAGATTCATGAGACCATTCTTTCGTAGACACATCCTAAACGTTCCTGATCATAGGATTGCCAATTGGGCATTGACAGTCCGTTAAGATCAGTACGTGTTGTGTATTCTCTTAGGGAGAGTGACTAGTCTCGAGTCATTGGTGTGTGTGACATCAAGACAAATACGTAGGTGCTCAATAGAGAATAAGTTCACTGAACACGATCAACAAAGAGTTCTCATATTCATGTCACATGAGAACTCATGGTTGGGATAATACAAAGTAGTCCTTTGACCTGAGGCATCATAGTTGTCTTGTGGTTAAGTCCTTGATCTTTGATTATGTCAAAGTCACTCCATCATGAGGGTGTCCACGGCATAGTTGGGGTTAAGCCACTTAGCTATGGAGGCAAGTGAATGCGCAACAAGGGATCTCTAACCTTCAAACCGTTTGGGGGAGAATACTCTATGATATGATTAAGAATCTCTGGCCAGAGTATGAATGAGATTTAGGAAAGTCGTTCCAAATCACATTCAAGGTAATCATATAAGCACACGAATTACATTGGATAGTAGACATGAATAAACTATCAAACCAAACAATGTGGTCAAGAGTATTGTATTAGAGAAAGACCGTATTGCATTTGTAATCCTAAACTGAATAGGTTCTCTACCTCTTCTGATTAGCTTGGGTAACCATGATATGCTGCTAGGTGTCACTCTTGGTTTGTGGAAGCCCTAAACGTGTATAATCACTAAAGGGAGAATTGAAAGTAAGTTTCAATTCACAATCGATTTGAAAGAGTTTTAATCGCCCACTGCCTCGCTAAAAGGAACCTAATGGATCGTACACCGTGTAAGGTGGAGATTGAAGAAACAATGGAGATGAGTAAGAATAATTAAATGGTTTAATTATTTATGGCAAGGATTAATTAATATGTTAATTAATCAAACGAATAAGTTCGTTAAAGACCTTGGGATAGTTTTGGACCTTAAGGCCCAATGGGCTTCGAACATCAAGCCCATTGACTTAAGTTGTATGACAATTTAATGAATAAAGATTCACAAAGGCCCAAAAGCCCAAATCCCTCATGTGGCCGGCCATGTGTGTTGAATTAGGGTTTTTGGTTCTTTAGGTCATTTAAAGAAGTGACTATATAATGAACTTTATAGCCTAAAATTCATTAAGGGTTCTTTTGAAGAAAATTGGAGAGAACATGTCTCTCCTTTTCTCTCTAGGAGGCCGGCCCCCTTGGAGGGTGTAGCTAGCAATCCTACTACTCCAAGGTCACTCATTTCTTCATCAATCTTACCTTGGTGTGGAGACTTAGAGGTTCTCTATTTTGAGAACTTGGAGAACCATATTCTTCCATCCAAATCCATGGATCTAAGAAGCAAGGAATGAAGGCCCTCTCTTTGGGTGATTAGCCTTTGCTTATGCAAAGAGGAATCTACAAAGGTATATATTTCTCAACTCACTTTGATTTGAGTTGAGTCTTGGTTCACCAATCTACTAGGCTTTGAATTTCATGAGTAATGTTTTGTTTTTGAATGCATGCAAGCATGATTCCGCCTTTTAATTGTTAAATGCATGCTATAGATGTTATTCAAATGAACATGTTTTCACAAAATAATCCTTCACATACATATAGAGAGAGATTAGAAAATAAAAGTAGAAGAAATATATGGTGTTAGGAGCGATCATGGAGCTTCCTCAAGTACGTGGAACTTAACTATTTTGGTAGTGACGTGGATAAGTATGTGAAGCTTAGCTATTCAGGTAGTGACGTGGATCTTTGTTTTAGCTTTAGAATCCATGTAGGGGAAATAAGGCAGACCTTTACATAAATTGATTTTATTAAATTTCTTAAAGTGCTATAATATTCTTGATCTTTTTGGTTGATTAATGTGATTGGATAATAATTGCCTAATTGCTTCAATTAAGTGTTTACTTGTTCTTGGTTATGAAATTAATGCTGGAATGTTATGCGTTGAGAATGTACTGTGATACATGTGAAAGATAAAATGACGTTATTTGTGCATCATTCATGTTGATGTGGTTGGAATTTCAGTATTTAGATTGGAAGTATGGAAATAAGGGTAGTTGGAAATGATCTTTTGTGTTGTTGAATCTATTCATTGTGAAACCAGTTCCAGGCGAGCCCAATGTGCACATTAGAATATGATATCGACGGGAATTGTCGATGTGGGTGATTTGGGCTGGAGATCAATGAATTATATAAGATGACTAGCAAAAAGGGTTTATGAACTTGGGATATCATATGGGGGTTAGTTTCTATAATAAAACATTTAACCCACCTCTGCAAGGGTAAAATGCATAGTATGGAACCTGTATGTCCGCATGTTTTATTATATAAATTAACGGTGGTAGTTGAAGAAGTTGCATTGCATTCATGCATTATTATCAATAATGATTTGATATTTGGCTATATGATTTCATGACACTTAATTTAATATTGTCAATTTACTGTGATAAGGTCATGTCCCTACTGAGCTGTTAAAGCTCATCCCTCTATTGTTATGTAGGTTTACGAACTGGACATTCAAGAGGGTAGGTAGGATGAGATCTGGATTAGATGATAGTAGAGCAAGTTTATTCATTTATTTACTGTAGGTTGTAAAGATTGTTTAAGAATCATGAATTATTTTAATAAGAGAAGTTCATTTTTTCAACCCATGTCAATTTCCTTTTATTTATTGAGCTTATAACTCACGTTTCAGATTGGGGTTTGAGTTTTTATTACCGACCCCGGGTTTGGGGCGTGACAGGTTAATGAACTGATTTTGAATAGTTCAGGGGGTTAATTTACCAAAACAATAGTTTAAGGGGTCAATGTCAACTGGGGTAATAGTTTAGGGGGTCAAACCGCAATTTACCCCGTATTATTAATACTATCTTATCCTTTATACGACGTGCCCAACGAGAAGTACTAATATACCCTTAAAATCTGCAAGAGAGTTCAATATCATATAAACTCTTTCTTACTTGAGTACAACTATCCGACCACAACATCTCCATCTATATTCAATATGCAATATTATTATACTTATTACGACGAAATGACGATAGATTAAAATTGGCATCATTACACTGCACATTATCTGAATGAGCATTGTCATGATAGTCAACAGTGAACTCAAAACTCGCATCTAATAGAGTTTCACTAAATTGGGCATTGTCTTGAGGAACTTCAGTTGGTTGCTCATCACCGAAAATGTCATTATTCCCTTGAAATGGCATTGGTGGTGTTTGGAACTGCATGCAATTGGTTGTTCATCTTAGGTTCATTTAGAGGATATGTTGAGACATATAATGAAATTATGTTCAAATTTGCATAAAGACTTTCAATACCCTGCATTTTTGTCTATTAAACATTTTGATATTGAGAAGATGGCAGAGGTGTGTCTTATTATTATATGGTTTTTGTCACAAATAGTCCTTAAAATCGAACCACCTCATCAAGATGATCATTGGAATTGAAGATTGATTTATGTAGTCTTTAAAAAATAAGTGTTGCAAATCAATGTGGTTCTTCTGTCACGATTCTGTAAAAAAAATTGTTATATGCTAATGTATCATATAACTGGGTCCCAAATTCTAATTAAATATTGACATGTGAATAAAAAGATTTAAATAATGAAAAAAACAATTTTTTTTGTTAATTAATGATAGGAGCATATTTATGCGCCTTAGTTAGCTAGTTCTTATGCATTTTCGTTATGTTTTCTTCGTTAAAGTAGTCTTTTAAGCTACTTTCATGTGTTTTCAGGTTTAAAGGACATATTACATGAAATGATGCAATTTGGAGCTTTTTGGAGCAAAAAGTGAGCTTGGATTGAAAAGTACATGCTTGGAACACAAGGTTGGGATGAAATTGAAGATTTGAAGATTTAAGGATTCCTAGTACAAGAAGGATTCCTAGTCCGAGGAGGAGTCCTAACTGAAGAAGGATTCCTAATCAACGAGGGATTCCTAGTTGAAGATGGATTCCGAGAAGAGGAAGATTCCTACTCAAACGAGGTTTCCTACTTGAAGTAGGAAAGCTAAGCCTAAAAGTTTCCATTTTGGGTTGATCTTTCCTAAACCTAAATGGCCTTGCGTTTGAGCAACATTAGAAGGTTCCGAAGCGTTGGAAGACACAAAGAAAGGTGTTAGAATATTTTCTCATCCTTGCCGTGGGTTAGGGCTTATTTTCTCTTGGTTTTGGGCTTTCTAGAAGCCCTATCCACACTCCCACTAATCAGCCGCACCTTTCCCTTCTAGAACACCTATTTGCCTTGCCTTGCAAGGCATTCTAGAAGCCCTAACCCTAGCCCATTAAACCTGCCGCACCCTAGGCCCTTTTCCCACTAAAATTCTGATTGTTTTAACCTATTTTCTGGTGGATTTGGGTTTCTAGAAACCCTAATCTGATTTGCTAGGGTTTTTAAGTGCCTGTATATACTCATTAAACCCTTTGGCCGAAAGGACCACCCCCCATATTCATTCTACACGCCCAAAAACCCTAGTTCTAATTCTTGCCGCAGCTTCCACCCCCAAACTCCCAACTTTCTGCCAAAATTCAACCATAGCCGCACCTTTCCATCACCATAACCACCTTGTGCAGCCACCATTGAAGGAGGAGAGGAGTAGTGCCGTGCAAACCAAAGGAAGGAAGAGACCTTGCACATGCAATCTGCAACTAGTGGAGTGTTTGGAGTTCTTTCTTCTCTTGTTTCTGTTTTCATGTTTAATTTAACTTGCTGTTCAATTATGTTAAACATGTGGAACTAATTTCTTTTTAGTTAGAGGCGAATTTGAAGCCATGGACATATGTTGGTTATGATTTGATTTACTTTAGTTATGAATTCATGAACTTTAGATGTGTTTTACTTTTCTGTTTTGATTGATAACATGCTTATGTATGTGGGTTGAGGGTCGACACTTAATTTGCATGCCTAAACTTGATGCTAGGATATAAGGGAATTTCACCTAATCGTTATTAACTTATATTCATAAGTAGTAAAAGTCGCTAGTCACGATTGTGTTAAGTAAACCCTAGGCTGGATTAACATGCGTATTCCATAGTTATGAATGCCTAGTCGATGTTTATGATTTCCGTTGAACTTAATGATCTTTGTTGAATGTCTCTACCATGCGTATTCCATAGTTAGGGACTTTGATGAGGAATAATTTGGTTGTAATGCGTATTCCATTCAATCCAATGAATCTAGGGAAATCAGAAAGTTAATTTAAGCGGACCTAATTAACTTGGAGCATTGTCATTCATCGTTTGTTGAAGTCATAACTGGGAATCAAATTATATGCATATGTTCATGTGTGGATAAGGATCCTCTAACTAGCTTTTCACCCTTGAATTCATCTCAATTTCGTTTTAGTTTGCTTGATTTGCAATTTGTTTAGTTTTAATTCAATTTCGTCAACAAATCAAACACCCTTTTCTGTTTTATGTTATTAGGTCAGAATCTGTCCTAATTAGGTTCTTTAGAGTGTTTTGAGTCAAAATAGGTTAGGTTTAGTCCATAAACATTGTTTGAGTCTTAGTTTAGTCTTAAATTCGTCCAATTTCATCTCTAGAATCTGTTTTGAGTCTAATTGTTAGTAGTGTGCTGTTTTGAGTCTTTTAAGTGTTTTCTGAGTTAGTTAAGTTACAATCTGTTTTCTTTTAATCTTTTGAGTCAAAGTAAGAGTTAATTTTGTCTAAATCACTTGTTAGGTTTAGAATTGAGTCAATTTCACTAAGTTTTGCAGATTTGAGTGTCTTAGGTCAGATTAGAGTCTATAGAGTCTATTCTTGTGTTTTTAAGTCTAGTTTAGTGTTTTAAAGTTTAATTTGAGTAGATTAGCAACCCTAGTTAATCCCCGGTTTAGAACGATCCCTATTTGCTCATATACTACAATTGTCATCCATAGGGTTTAATTTGTGTGTCAAGTTAATTTTCACATTAAATTTTGGCGCCGTTGCTGGGGATTAGCAAAATTGCTAATCCCTTGTGTTTTTGCCGTGTGTTTTTAGTATAATTTACCTAGTTTTCTTATTTTGTTTTGTTTTCTTGGTTTAGGTACTAGTGCATGACGCGGAGTTCTCAAACTGTGCATGCACATATCTTGGACTTTAACGACGATTTTGAACGTGATTTGAGAAGACAGAGGAGGCATCCCGAACCTAGTGAACCTAGTTCAAGTTCAGAGGCCGAATCTGAGTTTGAAGAAGTAGAAGAAGAAGTTATGGCAGCGGACAATCGGACCATTAAAGAGCTTTTGGCCTCGGGATTGACCAATGCCGCACCATTATGCATTCAATACCCCGCGGCTGCCCAAGGCAAGACCGATGAATTCGAGTTGAAGTCAAGCTTGTTGCACCACTTTCCGAAATACCATGGGCTTTCCATGGAAGATCCCAACAAGCATCTCAAGGAGTTCGAGGTTGTTTGTTCGAGCATGACACCCATAAATGTCGACGGGAACATTCTGATGATGAAGGCTTTTCCATTCTCACTTTTGGAAAAGGCGAAGGATTGGCTTTACGAGTTAGCACCCGGAACGGTTACATCTTGGGATAGTATGAAAAGAGCTTTCTTGGAGAAGTTTTTCCCAACTTCAAGAGTCATTCTCTTGAGGAAACGGATTAGTGGCATCCAACAAAATCAAGGTGAATCGTTTCCTTCTTATTATGAACGTTTTAAATCACTTGTTGCTTCTTGTCCACAGCATCAAATGAAGGAGGAGCTGCTCATTCAATACTTCTACGAAGAACTCCTTCCCATGGAACGCCAAATGCTTAATGCCTCGGCGGGAGGTGCGTTGGTGGATAAAACTCCGGGGGCTGCAAAAGTTCTAATTGCCAACCGAGCACATAATGCACAACAATACGAAGGTGTTGGACAAAGAGACCCCCCACGGCCACAAGTGAATGAGGTAAGTTCTATGCCCGAAATTCAATCCCAATTAGCTAACCTTACTTCTATTGTTTCTCAGTTGGTCGAGGGAATGAAGATTCATGGACCAAGTGTGTGTGGCGTGTGCTCTATGCAAGGACATGCCAACGATCAATGCCCTCAATTGATTGAGAATAGAGGTTGGGAATCTGCCAATGCCGTGGGTTTTGGGAACCAAAATCAACCACGCCATGATCCATACTCTAATACCTACAATCCGGGGTGGAGGGACCATCCAAATTTCAAATGGCGGGATCCTCAACAACCCCAACAACAAGGAGGATTTAGGCAGCAACCACCGGGCTTTTATACAAAGCCATTCGTCCCCAATCAAAACCAAGTGCAATCTGCCCCAACAACCTCAGGTACGTCTTTGGATAATGATCAAGTTGTTAAGTTACTTACTACTTTGACGCAGGAAGTACAAACTCAAAATAAGGAGAGACAAATCCAAGACAAACGGGTGGATAATTTGGGGAAGCAAATGGGTCAAATTGCCGAGTTTATGGGGCAAATTAGAGAACAAGGCAGATTGCCTAGTTCAACCGTTGTGAACCCGAAGGGAGGATTTGAAACCGCTAAGGCCATCATGTTGAGAAGTGGTAAACAGGTTGGAACGGACTCAAATACATCCAAATCAAGTCAAGACGAGGAGGACAAGTTGCTGCAAGAAGAAGCACAGGGAGCAAAGCCCACGGCCAAGGATGACCAAACCTTGCCGAATTCATCTAGTCCTCCTAAACCGTCCCAAACCACCAAGGTAAGTCCCAATTCAACTTTTTCTAGTTCTATTCCACTAAATGTGCCCTTTCCTGGCAGGTTTAGGCAATCAAAGAAGGAAGAAGCTGAGAAGGACATTCTAGAGACCTTTTGGAAAGTTCAAGTCAATATCCCGCTCCTTGATGCGATTAAGCAAGTCCCGAGGTATGCTAAGTTTTTAAAAGAACTTTGTACAACAAGGAGAAGGATTTCGAACAAAGAGGTGGTTCAAGTAAGTGAAAATGTCTCTGCTGTGTTACAAAGGAAATTACCCCCTAAATGCAAAGATCCGGGTAGTTTTACAATTCTGTGCGTTATTGGTAATACTAAGTTTGAACAATGCATGTTAGACTTAGGGGCTTCGATTAATGTTATGCCATACTCTATTTATGCATCTATGAACTTAGGTGAGCTTAAAAATGATGGTGTTATAATTCAATTAGCCGATCGTTCTAATGCATATCCAAAGGGTGTTTTGGAAGATGTTTTGGTGCAGGTTGGTAACTTGATTTTTCCAGCGGATTTCTACGTACTTGACATGGAGGATTCACCCCATTCCACCCCATTGCCGATTCTATTAGGGAGGCCCTTCATGAAAACAGCCCGCACCAAGATAGATGTGTTTAAAGGAACTTTAACGATGGAATTTGATGGGGAAGTCATTGATTTCAATCTTTCTGAAAGTATTAAATTCCCTAAGGACGATCATTCTTGCTTTTCTATTGATATAATTGATGATTTGGCGCAGGATTTTCTCGACTGTTTGGAGAGTGATACCCTTGAAATGACAATTGCACAAGGAATTGGGCAAAAATATGGTTTTGCCGTGCCTAGAAGTGTGGAGGAGGCCGAGATAGTGGCTGCCCTTGAGTCACTACCTCAACACCATGGTAAGCCTTCTAACCCAATTTCAATTTCAGTTTCCACTAATAAGTTGTTACCCTCAGTGATTCAGGCACCCGTACTTAAGCTTAAACCATTGCCCGATCATTTAAAGTACGTCTTTCTGGGAGACAACGAGACATTGCCCGTTATTGTCTCCTCATCACTCACGGCCTTAGAGGAGGAGAAGTTGATCCGAGTGTTGAAAGAGCACAAGACGGCCATTGGGTGGACTTTGGCCGATATTAGGGGAATTAGCCCGACTACGTGCATGCATCACATACTTCTAGAGGAGGGGGCTAAACCAACTCGAGAGGCTCAGTGCCGTCTCAACCCTCCAATGATGGAAGTTGTGAAAAAGGAGATTATCAAACTTCTTGATTGTGGAGTGATTTATCCAATCTCTGATAGTCGTTGGGTGTCACCGGTGCAATGTGTTCCAAAGAAGTCTGGAGTGACAGTGGTGAAGAATGCCGAGAATGAGCTTGTGCCAACCCGTATCCAAACAGGTTGGCGCGTGTGCATTGATTATAGGAAGCTCAACGCCACCACAAGGAATGACCACTTCCCTTTGCCGTTCATTGATCAAATGCTTGAAAGGTTAGCCGGTCATTGTTTTTATTGTTTCCTTGATGGTTATTCTGGATATAATCAGATTGTCATAGCACTGGATGACCAAGAAAAGACAACTTTCACATGCCCCTTTGGTACTTTTGCTTATCGTCGCATGCCTTTTGGTTTATGCAATGCTCCGGCCACATTTCAAAGGTGTATGGTAAGTATCTTTTTAGATTTTGTGGAAAAGATTATTGAGGTATTTATGGATGATTTCAGTGTGTTTGGTGATTCATTTGATGGTTGTTTGGAAAATCTCACAATAATTTTGAAACGATGTGTAGAAACTAACCTTGTGCTTAATTGGGAAAAATGTCACTTTATGGTTAGACAAGGCATAGTTCTAGGGCATATTGTTTCAGAAAGAGGAATTGAAGTGGATAAATCGAAAATAGATCTTATACGCTACTTACCCTCTCCTACTTCGGTTCGAGAGGTTCGTTCGTTTCTTGGTCATGCAGGGTTTTATAGGCGATTTATCAAGGACTTCTCCAAGATCTCAAACCCTCTTTGCCGTCTCCTCCAGAAAGATGTGGCGTTTGACTTCAACGAGGAGTGTGAGAAAGCGTTCAATCACCTCAAAGAAATGCTAACTTCGGCCCCTATCATAGTTCCACCGGATTGGAGCCTTCCTTTTGAGCTTATGTGCGATGCTTCCGATTATGCATTAGGAGCTGTTTTGGGGCAAAGGAAGGAAAAGAGGCCGCATGTTATCTATTATGCCTCTCGGACTTTAAATGATGCACAATTGAATTATTCTACCACTGAAAAAGAACTTCTTGCTGTTGTATTTGCTTTAGATAAATTCCGTTCTTATTTGCTTGGTACTAAAGTTATTATTTATACGAACCATGCAGCATTGAAGTATTTATTCACCAAGAAGGAGGCCAAACCACGACTCATTCCTTGGATGCTTCTTCTCCAAGAGTTCGATATCGAAATCCGGGACAAGAAGGGAAGTGAAAACGTGGTGGCTGACCACTTGAGCCGTATGGTGCATGAGGAGGATGCCGTGCCTATCATAGAGACATTCCCAAATGAGCAACTGATGTCTGTCAAGGTAAGTGAACTGTGGTATGCTGATTTGGTGAATTATTTGGTGTCTAAACATGTTCCTTGTGAATTACTTAAACACCAATGTGATAAATTAAAGAAAGAGGCACGGTTTTATGTGTGGGATGACCCGTATTTATGGAAATATTACCCTGACCAAGTTATACGTAGGTGTGTGCACGATTCTGAGTTTAATGCTATTCTAACCTTTTGTCACACTTATGCTTGTGGGGGACACTTTGGCATTCAAAGAACAGCACTTAAGGTGTTAGAATGTGGTTTCTATTGGCCTACCATCTTTA
Source organism: Malus domestica (assembly GCF_042453785.1). Classification (NCBI taxonomy): domain Eukaryota; kingdom Viridiplantae; phylum Streptophyta; class Magnoliopsida; order Rosales; family Rosaceae; genus Malus; species Malus domestica. The sequence continues at coordinate 22,179,268 of NC_091671.1, read as the reverse complement.
GGGATGCTAGAACATTTTGCATGTCTTGTGATAGATGCCAAAGAACGGGCACTATTGGTCCTAAACAACAAATGCCGCAAACCCCCATTTTTAGTGTTGAAATCTTTGATGTTTGGGGTATTGATTTTATGGGTCCCTTTCCTTCGTCACATGGGTTTCTTTATATATTGCTTGCTGTGGACTATGTGTCGAAATGGGTGGAAGCAAAAGCCACCTGAACTAATGATTCTCGAGTGGTTGCAGATTTTGTGAAAACTAACATTTTTGCAAGGTTTGGAATGCCACGAGTGCTAATCAGTGATGGAGGTTCCCATTTTTGTAATCGAACCATCGAGGCGTTGCTCAAGAAATACAATGTCACGCATAAGGTGGCCACACCTTATCATCCTCAAACGAGCGGGCAAGCCGAGGTTTCGAATAGGGAAATCAAGCAGATTCTTGAGAAGACCGTGGGGCCTACAAGGAAGGATTGGAGTTTGCGCTTAAACGATGCATTGTGGGCGTATCGCACTGCCTACAAAATCCCCATTGGGATGTCACCTTTTCGGCTCATCTATGGGAAGCCATGCCATCTTCCCGTCGAGTTAGAGCATCGTGCACATTGGGCCGTCAAAACGTTCAATATGGACCTTGATGCCGCAGGTCTACATAGGAAGCTTCAATTGTGTGAGCTTGATGAAATCCGAAATGAAGCATATGAGAATGCCCGGATTTACAAGGAGAAAACGAAGGCATTCCATGACAAGATGATTCGTGCCAAGACGTTCTCTATTGGGCAGAAAGTGTTGTTGTTCAATTCTCGCCTTCGGTTGTTTCCGGGTAAGTTACGTTCCAAATGGGTTGGTCTTTTTATTGTCACTAATGTTTTCCCTCATGGTGCAGTGCAAATCAAAAGTTCAAGGACGCAGCAAGAATTCAAAGTGAATGGGCATCGATTGAAGCCCTATTATGAGACGTTTAAGGAGCATGTCGTGGAGGAGATACCCCTCCATGCCGTGCAACCTAGTCAAGCTTAAACGGAGGTACCGTCCGGCTGGAAGACGTTAAAGCAAGCGCTTCGTGGGAGGCAACCCATGCATTCGACAAAGGAAGACCTAGAGAGCACTCGAATTCCAGATTTGCGTTCCTAAACCCTTCTCTTTGTTGATTATTTCGTTTCTGCCATGTTTAGTGTGTTAGTTGCTGTTTGTGTGTCGTTTGTTATTTGTGTTAGTTTATGCTTGAAACATTGAGGACAATGTTTGATTTAAGTGTGGGGGGGTAACCAAAGTGTTTTGATGCAAATTCGTAGGGTTTTCTCACTCATAACTTCCAATGTTGTTTCTTGCTGTTTTTAGATGTTTTTAGGCTGTTTTGGTGTGTTTTAATGTGTTTTGATTCAAAAATCCGAAAATTCCATAAAAAATTTGAAAAATTGTTTTAAAAAAACCCAAAAAGAGTCGTTTTTAAGTTGTTTTTGTGTGTTTGTTTGTGTCTTAGGGTACCTTCCAACACAATGATGAGGATTCGGTTTTTAATTGCATGACTGTTAAAGAAAGTTATAAACATGGATGAAAGTTTGATTTACTCTTTGGTTTATGCTTGGTTGTGGTTATAACTTATGAATTCACATGTAATCAAAAAGAAAAAAAATCAGTTTTTGTAACATGCTTGAAGGAAGAAACTCAAACTAACGCTACATCCCTGAGAGACTTGAGCCTAAACTTTATTTGGAGAGTTATTAATCTGTGCATTCTTGTTTTCTAAAGTCGTTGCATGATCTCATTATTCTTTGCTTGGTTGCTACTTAGAATGCGTTTTATCACTTTAGTTCCAAATGCTAGAACTCATGCCAATTTCATTCAAAACATGTTATTGAATTGCATAACACATATTCAAGAAGAAGTTGTTTAGTAGTTGCCACCATATCCAAAAAGCCTTCATTCCATACATTTGTTTTTGTAGGTTTAACCCCGTTGAGCCTTATTTAGCCTATATTGTTTGTTAACCCACATTATCCTTACCTAGCCTAGATTAGGACCATCCATACCCTTGTTCTTGAAGCATAGTAAGCATGACTTAAAATGAATTCCTTTTGATCGAGGGTGTGCAGAAAACAAGTGTGGGGGGAAGTGAGCCTTGTGTATTGTGTGCCAAAGTCTTAAATGAGGCATGGGGTAGAAAAGAAAAAGAAAAGGAAAAAAAATCCGTAGAAAAAAGAAGAAAAAAAGAAAAATGTTGTGAAAAGTGTGGAAAAGAGTTGAAAGAGCATGAAAATGAGCTCTAAGGTGTTGGTTGTTGAAGAAAGGGTCCAAAACATTGAATTTGACCCTAAGTGTTGCATGAATTTCCCCTTTGAGTTTAAAAGTTGATTTTTGCATTCAAAAGTGAATTCTAAGTGTCAATTTCATTGCTTTGCTTACTATTGTTTTAAGAACGTTTGTTTATCCTTCACCTTTCTTTGTTAGCCAATACCCCAAGCCCCGTTACAACCCTTAACTTCTATCTTGAGTGTTGTGTATTTCAATTTGTGGAGTTTGGGATTGGTATGAGCATATGGTGTCACTGGTTCTCGCGTCTAAGTAGTAGCATTCCTTTCATGAGATCATATACATGCTTATTAAATTCAGAAAAAGCTTTCCTTGTTATAACATATGTGAGCGTTCGTGTTCATATCTACATCAATCTTCTCACATATGACTAGTATAGGGTGTGTAGTCAGAAAATCTGTGTGAAAATTGAGTGCATATCTAGTAAGGAATTGAGCAAATTCTCTAAGGCATGTTACTACGTTCAAAATCATGTTTTAATTGGTTAAAGGTGAACTAGTACGTGGTGACTATGCTTAAGTGTGTGCTTAAGTGTAAAGATGACTAAAATCTGTGGGAATGACGATTCTTAACATGTAATGTGCATTGGAGATCCCTGAGGCAAATGTTGGAGGGTTTAGGCTGTGTTTTGTTTGTTTTGTTTCGTTTTGTTTTTCTTTTGTTTCTTTGTGTTGCTCGAGGACTAGCAAAAGCTAAGTGTGGGGGAATTTGATAGGAGCATATTTATGCGCCTTAGTTAGCTAGTTCTTATGCATTTTCGTTATGTTTTCTTCGTTAAAGTAGTCTTTTAAGCTAATTTCATGTGTTTTCAGGTTTAAAGGACATATTACATGAAATGATGCAATTTGGAGCTTTTTGGAACAAAAAGTGAGCTTGGATTGAAAAGTACATGCTTGGAACACAAGGTTGGGATGAAATTGAAGATTTGAAGATTTAAGGATTCCTAGTACAAGAAGGATTCCTAGTCCGAGGAGGAGTCCTAACTGAAGAAGGATTCCTAATCAACGAGGGATTCCTAGTTGAAGATGGATTCCGAGAAAAGGAAGATTCCTACTCAAACGAGGTTTCCTACTTGAAGTAGGAAAGCTAAGCCTAAAAGTTTCCATTTTGGGTTGATCTTTCCTAAACCTAAATGGCCTTGCGTTTGAGCAACATTAGAAGGTTCCGAAGCGTTGGAAGACACAAAGAAAGGTGTTAGAATATTTTCTCATCCTTGCCGTGGGTTAGGGCTTATTTTCTCTTGGTTTTGGGCTTTCTAGAAGCCCTATCCACACTCCCACTAATCAGCCGCACCTTTCCCTTCTAGAACACCTATTTGCCTTGCCTTGCAAGGCATTCTAGAAGCCCTAACCCTAGCCCATTAAACCTGCCGCACCCTAGGCCCTTTTCCCACTAAAATTCTGATTGTTTTAACCTATTTTCTGGTGGATTTGGGTTTCTAGAAACCCTAATCTGATTTGCTAGGGTTTTTAAGTGCCTGTATATACTCATTAAACCCTTTGGCCGAAAGGACCACCCCCCATATTCATTCTACACGCCCAAAAACCCTAGTTCTAATTCTTGCCGCAGCTTCCACCCCCAAACTCCCAACTTTCTGCCAAAATTCAACCATAGCCGCACCTTTCCATCACCATAACCACCTTGTGCAGCCACCATTGAAGGAGGAGAAGAGTAGTGCCGTGCAAACCAAAGGAAGGAAGAGACCTTGCACATGCAATCTGCAACTAGTGGAGTGTTTGGAGTTCTTTCTTCTCTTGTTTCTGTTTTCATGTTTAATTTAACTTGCTGTTCAATTATGTTAAACATGTGGAACTAATTTCTTTTTAGTTAGAGGCGAATTTGAAGCCATGGACATATGTTGGTTATGATTTGATTTACTTTAGTTATGAATTCATGAACTTTAGATGTGTTTTACTTTTCTGTTTTGATTGATAACATGCTTATGTATGTGGGTTGAGCGTCGACACTTAATTTGCATGCCTAAACTTGATGCTAGGATATAAGGGAATTTCACCTAATCGTTATTAACTTATATTCATAAGTAGTAAAAGTCGCTAGTCACGATTGTGTTAAGTAAACCCTAGGCTGGATTAACATGCGTATTCCATAGTTATGAATGCCTAGTCGATGTTTATGATTTCCGTTGAACTTAATGATCTTTGTTGAATGTCTCTACCATGCGTATTCCATAGTTAGGGACTTTGATGAGGAATAATTTGGTTGTAATGCGTATTCCATTCAATCCAATGAATCTAAGGAAATCGGAAAGTTAATTTAAGCGGACCTAATTAACTTGGAGCATTGTCATTCATCGTTTGTTGAAGTCATAACTGGGAATCAAATTATATGCATATGTTCATGTGTGGATAAGGATCCTCTAACTAGTTTTTCACCCTTGAATTCATCTCAATTTCGTTTTAGTTTGCTTGATTTGCAATTTGTTTAGTTTTAATTCAATTTCGTCAACAAATCAAACACCCTTTTCTGTTTTATGTTATTAGGTCAGAATCTGTCCTAATTAGGTTCTTTAGAGTGTTTTGAGTCAAAATAGGTTAGGTTTAGTCCATAAACATTGTTTGAGTCTTAGTTTAGTCTTAAATTCGTCCAATTTCATCTCTAGAATCTGTTTTGAGTCTAATTGTTAGTAGTGTGCTGTTTTGAGTCTTTTAAGTGTTTTCTGAGTTAGTTAAGTTACAATCTGTTTTCTTTTAATCTTTTGAGTCAAAGTAAGAGTTAATTTTGTCTAAATCACTTGTTAGGTTTAGAATTGAGTCAATTTCACTAAGTTTTGCAGATTTGAGTGTCTTAGGTCAGATTAGAGTCTATAGAGTCTATTCTTGTGTTTTTAAGTCTAGTTTAGTGTTTTAAAGTTTAATTTGAGTAGATTAGCAGCCCTAGTTAATCCCCGGTTTAGAACGATCCCTATTTGCTCATATACTATAATTGTCATCCATAGGGTTTAATTTGTGTGTCAAGTTAATTTTCACATCAATTAAAAACTTAAAATATAAACAAAAAAAAAATCTTCTTCTTCCCTTCCCAATTCAAAAACCCAGAAATTTCAAAGAAAACCAAATTTGAAAAACTTAGAAAAAATTCAAAGGAAACGATCCGTCGACAGCTTCTTCCATAGCTCCTAAGCACCTATCTCCGCTGGATAAACCGCCGACAACTTCTTCATTGGAAGAAGGGGAAGTCTCGTTGGAGGAAGAAGAGGGAAGATAAGGAAGCCATATATGGGTCAGATTCCGAACTAGAGAGGCTCTATCTCCAAAGACCTCGTCTTCAACATTCGTTGCCGAAAAGAAGCCACCACCCATGAAACCAGAATCCTCCGCGGTCAATTCGAAGCCGTAGTTTTCATTGTCTGTTCCGATTATGATTTTGATGAAGATAGGAATTTGGTGGTGAAGCTAAGTGCTGCCCAATAGCCACATTGAGCCAAGTCAACGAAAGTTACACTAACAGCCTCATCGTCGTCACCCACATCATTAGCTACAACAACGAGTTCCAATCTATCTCCCCCTGAAGATCGCCCACAAATATGGTTGTGCAGACATGTATTGACTGATTATGCAATTCCAGAAATCATGGGTACAACATGGGCTGCATAGCACCTTTTGTGTTTCCTGACAGATTATGTGTAAATCTCTTCTTAGTCTTGTAGTTGGTTTCCTTCAATTAAGGAGTATAGCTGATATCTAGTGTTTGCTGTAATCTCCTTCAATTAAGGAGTATATCTGGTCTCTAGGGTTTAGCCTAAGGATCGTTGGATGTAACTAGCTCTTCTCTTATTCTCTTTTCTTTTATATATGTGTATCCTTGTACATTCACATTATCAGAAATACAAGAAAACTTAAACCAAAACTACAACATGGTATCAGAGCAGTGTCATCCTTGACCTGTCTCTGCCCAATTTTTTTTTCCGTTGTTGTTCATCTTCAAGCTCCAGTAATGGCTGAAGAAAACTCAGTGAATCTTGAAAGAGAAAACTCACAAGTTTCTCCCGCTTTTGTTCCAGACACTGAGATAAATACAAATCAGTGTTTATGCTTAGCTTTGTTGAATAAATTCAACTATCTCCCATAGTCTAGAGCAATGTCATTTGCTCTCTATAGAAGAGGAAAGCTAGGGTTTATCAATGGAGGAGTTGAAGCATCTGAGCCTTTCACTCAAGCACATAAAGCATGCTTATGCAAGAACCAACTGGTCATGTCTTTGTTACTCAACAACATGGAGAAGCATGTGGCTGAGATCTTTAGCTACGCTGAATCCTCACAAGATCTATGGAAGTCTGTGAAAGACATGTATGGGAACCAGAATAATTATGCTCGTGTGTTCGAATTGAAGAAAGATATTGCATGTATTCAACAAGAATGAATGACCTTTGTTTAACATCTTGGTGTCCTTAAAACCATGTGGAATGAGCTGGATATGTATCTTCCTCATACCATTGATCCATCTATTCTTCTCAAACATGTTGAGGAAGATAAGATATATCAGTTGCTAAGAAGCTTAAGCTCCGAGTATGAAGATCTCAGAAGTCACATTTTTATGAGCATAGAGCTGCCATTTTTCAAAATGTTTGCGCTATTGTGCAACGTGAAGAAGCAAGAAGAAGGGTGATGAACCAAGAGTCAAGCCACAAATTACCTGAGGCTCGAGGGTATGCTGCAAACTACAGGCAAACTGATAACAAAGTGTACAAGGGGAGGAATCCACACTTAAAGTGCAAATACTGCAATGCTACAGGACATGTGGAAGAAAGGTGCTAGGAATTACATCCAGAGTTGAAACCTAAGTTCTATAAGAATATTAGGTCAATCACTCCCAGAGCATCACAGATAATCTTCTACAAAGCATAACATGTTGCAAATCATGCCTCGAGCTTGCTCAACCATAGCTCAGTTGACTTCACTGCCAACCCCTTATCTCTTATCAACGAGTTTGCAGCATATCTTCAAAGCAAAGGGCATGGAGAGGTTGTACCAACTCCTAAGGTGGACAGTGACAACCACATTGCACTTCTTGGCCAATTTGCTGGGTTCCTTGCTGACCATGACCATGTTCATCCTGATAAAGCTTCAGGTATCTTCAATGCTTTCTCCACTGCACTTCAAACTAGTGTTGAACTTGATTATTGGATAATCGACTCAGGTGCCATTGATCACATGACAAATAAAGTTTCAAACTTGCATGACTTTCATCATTTTTCAAAACCTTCTCAAGTGTCCATTGCAAATGGAAAAAATGTTTCGGTTATGGGCAAAGGAAAATTAAATTTGATGTAAAAAAACATCGAGTCTAGTGCTCTATATGTTCCATCGTTTCCCTTTAAATTACTCTCCATAGGGTAACTCACCTCTACTTTAAAATGCACTGCCACTTTCTCACCAACTAATGTGGTATTTTACGATTGTATTGTTGGAAGTATGCCCACAAAGCCACTCATTTGATGTAATAGCTTTTGGAATACTTATTGTATTAAACTATTATATGTTTAATGAAGGGCAAAGCTTAAATTGTTAATCATTATTTATTGTATCATGTGTTTAAGCAATAAGGGAATCCAAGGAATGTATTTGATCTAAGAGAGAAGTGATTTAAATAGGTTAGATTAACGAGACCTTTCTCTTATGTTCATTGCAAAAATGTTCCTAGCCATAGGATTGCCAATTGGGCATTGACAATCCGCTAAGGTTAGTATGTGTGATGTCAACTCAAGCGTGAGTATGACTAGTCTCAAGTCATTTAGTGTTGGACACTAAGACAAACACATAGGTGCTTGAAAGAGTAATCAAGTACACTGAACAACGATCAAAAGAAAGTTCGAACATACATGTCATGTAAGAACTCGTAAATCGCAATATGCAAAGTAGTCATTTGACCTGAGGCATCATAGATGTCTAATGGTTAGGTCCTTGATCTTTGATCATGCAAAGGCATTCCATCGAGAGTGTCCACGGCATTGTTGGGGTCAAGCTATCTAGTCATGTAGGCATATGAATGCACAACAAGGAATCTCTAACCTTCCATGGTGGAAGGAGAATACTCTAAGATATGATTCGGGAGTCTTTGGCCAAAGCATACGAATATGACTTAGGAAGTATGTTCCAAATCATATTCAATTGAATCATATAGAGAAGTATCACATTGGATAGTAGACATGATACAAACTATCACTCAAACAATGTGATTAAGAGTATTGTATTAGAGAATGACCGTATTGCATTGTAATTGTAACTGGATAGGTTCTCCAACCAATTCTATTTAGCTTGGGTAGCCATGACATGCTGCTAGGTGTCACTCATGCTTTGTGGAAGCCCTGAAGATTAGCAAACACTAATCTTAATCAAAGGGAGAATTGAAATGTAGTTTCAATTCACAATCGATCGTTAAGAGTAACAAACGCCCACTGCCTCGCTAATTGGAACCTAATGGATCGTACATCGAGTAAGGATGAAAGTGAAGAAATATAAATGAAATGGATAAGCAATTAAATGGTTTAAATGGTTTAATTATACGAAAGGTTCGTATTGGGCTTTTAAGTTAGTTTTGGACTTCGGGGTCCAAAAGGGTTTGGTCTACTAGGCCCATTACGTTTAAGTTGTATGACAACTAAAACAAATATGGGCAAATAGCCCAATTACTTAAAAGAGGCCGGCCATAGTGACGGAGTGGTAAGTTTTGCTTAATTGCAAGTTTGCCACTCACCTAAGAAAAGAGATATAAAAACATCTTTATAGCTTTTACCTCATTAGGGTTTTCTTGAGGCAAAGATGAGAAACATTTTCTCTCTTTTTCTCTAAAGGAGGCCGGCCACTTGGAGAAGATATAGCTAACAATCTTTTCTTCTTTAAGTCATCCATTTCATCTTCACACCTCATCCTTGGTGTGGAGACTTAGAGACACCAAATTTTTGGTGTTTTTGGAGATCCTTTCCTCACATCCTCAAGGAGCAAAGGAGCATCAAAAGGAAGAAAATCACAAGGAAGATCCAAGGAGCTAGGAGATGACTTGAAGGCCCTCCACTTGGGTGAATCCCTTGTGTAAACAAGGATGAGCTTCAAGGGTAATGAATCTCTAAAACCTTCTTTCTCTTTAATGTTGTTAAAGAGTCTTGTGGTTCACCATTCACTAGGCTTTGAAAGTCATGGGTTTTAGAATTGTTTTTGAATGCATGCCTACTTTAATGTGTTAATAGTTTGCATATGTGTTCAAATATTCTCACATGTTCTTAGCTAGGACAAAAAAATTTCCTTCATGTATCACTAAGAAGATGATTGGTGAAGGTTTCTTTCTAAATGGCCTGTATTATTTTTGCAAGAAGTCCTATCTTCCTAAAGCTCTTCAAGAAAACTCAAGTAAACCCCAGGATCAACAACTTTGGTATCAAAGACTAGGTCATCCATCCGAAGTTGTTTTGTCAAAACTATTTCCCATGTTTTGTCACCCATCTTTTAAGTGTGATACATGCCATTTTTCCAAATCTGCTAGGCTACCTTTTGGTTCTTCAATGTCCAAGTCTAGTACACCATTTGAAATGGTACACACTAATGTATGAGGTCTTACTTTTGAATCAATAGAGGGTTACAAGTATTTTGTTATATTTGTGGATGATTACACTTGAATCACTTTCCTTTATCTCATGAAATCTAAAAGTGAAGTTCCAACTATTTTTAAAGATTTTCATAAGTTGGTTGTAACACAATTTCACCCAACTGTTAAAACCTTAAGATCAGACAATGACACTGAGTTCTTATCCAATATCATGACTCAATACTTAAGTTCACAAGGAATTATTCACCAAACAAGCTGTGTGGGAACCCCATGTTGGAAATGTGCCCTAAAGCCAATCATATGATGATACTTTACGTACATTTCACATGTTAAACTAATCTAGTTTAATATAAAGGGCAAAGATTATTGTTTGAGCCGTCTCATATAAATGTTATATGCTTAAACGATAAAGTCCAAGGAATATGTGATTGGGAGAATGTAATCTAATGAAGTTAGATTCATGAGACCATTCTTTCGTAGACACATCCTAAATGTTCCTGATCATAGGATTGCCAATTGGGCATTGACAGTCCATCAAGATCGGTACGTGCTATGTCTTCTCTCAAGGAGAGTGACTAGTCTCGAGTCATTGGTGTGTGTGACATCAAGACAAGTACGTAGGTGCTCAATAGAGAATGAGTTCACTGAACGTGATCGACGAAGAGTTCTCATACTCATGTCACATGAGAACTCATGGTTGGGATAATGCAAAGTAGTCCTTTGACCTGAGGCATCATAGTTGTCTTGTGGTTAAGTCCTTGATCTTTGATTATGTCAAAGTCACTCCATCAGGAGGGTGTCCACGGCATCGTTGGGGTTAAGCCACTTAGCCATGGAGGCAAGTGAATGCGCAACAAGGGATCTCTAACCTTCAAACTGTTTGAGGGAGAATACTCTATGATATGATTTAGAATCTCTGGCCAGAGTATGAATGAGATTTAGAAAAGTCATTCTAAATCACATTCAAGGAAATCATATAAGCACACGAATCACATTGGATAGTAGACATGAACATATAAACTATCAAACCAAACAATGTGGTCAAGAGTATTAGATTAGAGAAAGACCGTATTGCATTTGTAATCCCAAACTGAATAGGTTCTCTAACCTCTTCTGATTAGCTTGGGTAACCATGATATGCTGCTAGGTGCCACTCATGGTTTGTGGAAGCCCTAAACGTGTGTAATCACTAAAGGGAGAATTGAAAGTAAGTTTCAATTCATAATCGATGTAAAATGGTTTTAATCGCCCACTGCCTCGCTAAAAGGAACCTAATGGATCGCACACCATAAGAGGTGGAGATTGGAGATTAAACGGAGATGAGTAAGAATGATTAAATGGTTTAATCATTTATTTATGGCAAGGATTAATTAATATGTTAATTAATCAAACGAATAAGTTCGTTAAAGACCTCGGGATAGTTTTGGACCTTAAGGCCCAATGGGCTTCGAACGTCAAGCCCATTAACTTAAGTTGTATGACAACTTAATGAATAATGATTCACAAAGGCCCAAACAACCCAAAAATACCCCAAGGCCGGCCATGATGCTAAGGGTAGTGAACTTGGACTTAATTACAAGTTTGCCACTCAAATGAATAAAGGTATAAATATGACTTTATAGCCTAAAATTCATTAGGGTTTGTTTTGGGGAAAATTGGAGAGAACATGTCTCTCCATTTCTCTCTAAAGAGGCCGGCCACCTTGGGGGGTACATCTAGTAATCCTACTACTCCAAGGTCACTCATATCTTCTCCAATCTAACCTTGGTGAAGAGACTTAGAGGTTCCCTATTTTGGGAACTAGGAGAAACCTATTCTTCCATCCAAATCCATAGATTTAAGATGCAAGGAATGAAGGCCCTCTCTTTGGGTGATTAGCCTTTGCTTATGCAAAGAGGAATCTTCAAAGGTATAAATTTCAACTCACTTTGTTTTGAGTTGATTAATGGTTCACCAATCTACTAGGCTTTGAATTTCTTGGTTAATGTTTTGTTTTTAAGTGCATGCTTGCATGATTCCGCCTTTAATTGTTAATTGCATGCTTATTGATGTTGCTTAAATGAACATGTTTTCACATAATAATCCTTCAAGTGGTATCAAAGCCTAGGTCTAGTAGTTGGTGAATCCTTTTGGGTTTTGTGGTTCATAGTTTGTGATTTAAAAGTTGTAATTGTTACAAGCTTTATTCTTGTTTCTTTGAATGTAAATTTTGTTGGAAAATTTGCCATCTCAAATGTTGTAGATGTAGTTCATATGAGCATGAATATTGGAGCTAAAATTTGGTGCCATGACTTTGGGAAAATTCGGCCAAATCCAAAGGGTGGATTTTTGGGTTCTTGTTTGACTTGTTAAAAGTGTTTTCAAGTGACTTTTGGAACCCCTATGTACCCTAGTTTGGTTAGATGTTATTTCCCTAAAGTTTGAATGGTTTTGGAATGTTTTTGGGTGGAAAAAGTTCATGGAAAAATTTTGGGTTTTTCATGAATGTTCTTCATTGTTCTTGACATTTTTGCCAAGAACAAAAAGGTTTGTGTTTTGATTCAAAGTTTTGATTTATTTCATAAAGTCTTTGTTTTATGTTTTTCAAATGTTTAAATGTTTTAGATATTTGTTTAAATGGCAATAGAAATAATGGTGGGTGTGAAAGGATTAAAACCCTTTCACACACACCACTTGTGCACTTGCATGCTTTATGTCAAACTACAAATCAACACACACATCACTCCATTTCTTCTTCCAAAACCGGCCCTCCCTCAAGTGGGAGTACTTTTGGGACTTTTATGCAATTACATAAAGTTTTGATACTTTTGTGTATTTGCACTTTGGCCCAAAAGTTTACGTTTTTACGTTAAGGTCCAAAAACGCTAAAGGACAAATTGTTTTGATCCTTTAATGAAGTTTTTGCATTGATTAAATTTTGGGTTCTATTGTAATTACATGAAGTAGTGGACTTTTGTGTCTTTACAAAGTGACCCCAAAAGTTTTGCAACATAGCCCAAAAGTTAAGGTTAATTGCTTTATGGCCCAAAAGTTGTGGTTATTGCATGATGGCCCAAATTAGGTTGAGAACAAAATTGTTTTGTCTCTTTTTAAATGAGAATTGGATTTTCATTTTGTTTAGCTCCATTTAAATCAATTTTATGGATACAAAAACCAAATGAAAATGTTGCATTCAATTTAATTAGTTAAAGTGTTAATTAATTAAAGGGTGATTATGAACCTAAGCCTAATATAATTGAGCTATGTGAAAGGCCGTTTCAAATTTGTTTGAACCATGGGAATGTGTAGATTAGATTTTGGTTGTAATTTGATTTGATCAAATGTGGTAAAAGGGCATAAGCTCTTCTTTACTTTAAAGTAATTTGTTTTATGCAAATGTTGTAATGAGCATAAGCTCACCTTTACTTTGAAGTACTTCTTTCTTGCTTTATTTGATATGCATGAAAATGAAGTAGTTGGGTCCAACGCCCCTAAGACAACACGCCTTAATGTGATTAAACGCGTAACTAAAATCAATCACCATTCCTAGACCGAGATTCAACACAAGGCTCGTGTTGAATCTAAACAAAGGTTCATAATCATCCTAAGGCCCTAAGGCAACTATATAGTCCATCAAATGAATGCAAAGGTTATGTTAGTAGTATCATATACTCTTGCTTTAAAAACCGTTTTATAAGCATAGTGGGAGTATTATATACAACTAAAAACAATCAAATGGACCAATAGTTGTAATAGGACCAAAATAGTTTTAATAGAGATTAAAATGTATGTTTATGTGTGATGAGACCTAAAACCCTCAACCAAACCAATATTAAGTTGAAAAGCGTGAGAGTGCTTTGAACACTCTTTCGTGGCCTTCCACCGTGGTAGGCTTCAATCGTTTGTGACTCATACAATGTATTCGTCCAGTTCTGGGGTTGCAAAGTATGTGCTTACATTCAGGAAAAGCCTATAAACATATGATGAAGTGAAAGTAGGCAACGAGTATGGCCAATATGGAGTTCTTCTGAGGCCATTCTTGAACCCCTACTTGAACTAGCATGGTGGGAATGACTTAACTAAGTGCAATGGTGCCAATATGGAGTTCTTCTGAGGCATCATTCTCTAGAGGCCAAATAAGATGGGTACTTGCATTAGTTGCAAATGAGTAAGCGTACTATCTCATTATTATTGTTGCTAGCCAATATGGAGTTCTTCTGAGGTGGGCTTGGTAATAGTGAGCCTCCCATAACCTACTAGGAGTTTCCTCCAAAACTCTCGAATTCTAATGAGGGATATGGAATTTGCCAAAAATAGTGGGTGGTGCTAATTTGATTTAAAGACCCGAATCAAATGGCTTAAAATCAATCAATTTATATTCGTTATGTATTTGTTTACCAATATATTTGCTAACGCTATCCAACACTTGACAAATAAAACCGAATGTTTTAGTTTCCGGACTTAGTACCACAATCCCAAAGAATGTTTTATAAAGATTGCATATGTATCTAAGTAGTCTCATCCTCACAATCTTCCTAATGATAATGTATCATTGGAAGAACATGTTAGAAAAGTCTATCATGAAGAGGACAACACAAACAACCAATGCTTAATCCTTTGTTAAATGAACAAAGGAACTTACGAAGATTAGCATAATGACAAGGACACTTTTAGTGTTATTAGTTCTTCACTTACAAATCGTTGTATGAAGAAATAATAGTTGCTTTGAACAACCCTTAGTCAATGCAAACACTTAGTGCTTGTTTCTTTGTTACATGAACAAAGAACTTGAGAATAAAGCACAAAGGCATGGACACTTAATGTGCCATGACTCTTCACTTACAATTTGTTGTATGAAGAAATAAGAGTTGCCTTGTACAACTCTTTAAAGTTTGTAATTATGTTTAGAACATGATGGTTGGTTGACAAAAATAGTCCATTAACATGGACTTATAATGATTTTGAATCATTGAGTGTTGAAGTGATAAACCACTTAACGAGACGAAAACTAGGCAAGGACTTCACCTTTGTGTCCCTATCCTAATGGTTCACTAAGTTTATTGTAAACTATGTAGTGAACAATAACCACATGCTCTCCAAAATGTTTGATGTGTATAACACAATTGAAATAAGTTTCAAGAGAGATAGTGGGAGTTTAGGGACCATGACTATTGTAGTCAAAGGAGAAGTCAAATGAAGAAGATAAGATTAACTCCAAGGGAACAAACTTTCTTTATGAAAGGATGGACATTGGAAGGGGTATTTGCAAGAAATGTCTTGCAAGTGTCAAGAACACACCTTTCGAAGGTGTTGTAAATTGTTCTTGAATAGTTCAAAACAGTTGGTTCTTCTACTTGAATGCTTGATTCCGTATTAGTAACTATGTTTTACAATCGTTGTAAAAGTGTGGCTAATAAGAAGTAGAAGATTAATGAGAGAAGAGAAAATACTTCACATTCGAAACGTGAATCAAATGTAGATCTCTGCGAAAGCAGATGGTACTTACTTCCTCATATGAACTACCAAAGAAATTGGAAAAACCAAAGATTGTCTTTACATTCCAATTTTAAGGAACTAAATTCCGTCACTATGTGAAAGGGATAAATGTTTTGTTTGACAAAACATTGTTCTTTATTAATCAATCATTGGATTATAGTAATCTAATTAATTGTCTCTATAGTAGAGATAATATGGTAGTGTTAATTGTTTAGAAAATAATGATGCTTAAAACCCAAAAGGTTGCAAGGTAGTGACTAATCCCAACTAAAGTTGTGATACCTCTAAAACATAAATTACGAGTTGGTCATAGATGGATGCTTTGGATCGTTAGATCTGGATCCAATACCTTCTTGTTAAAATTGTATAGAGGCGAAATGTTCGAATCTTTATTCTTTTGGAAACAAGAAAGAATCACAAAGTTGTTAAGGTTAATTCACTTAGATGTTAGTGGCACTTGTCCACAAACATAATACTACTCATGTTGTATGACATTCACCGAAGATCACTCTCGGTTGGACTATAGTTTATTTTGAATAAACACAAGTCCAAATACTTTGCAAAATGTTTCAAAGAATTCAAGTAATGTAAGTTGATGAGTAAGACATCTAAAGTATTTACATCCTTATATTTGATCCAAGGAATAGTAACACTTTAGAATAGTTTTCTTGAAAGATATCAAGGAAAATAGCATCATAAGATAATGTATTTCTCCATTAGGAGAAGAACGAACTCGAATAAGATTTAGTTCGTTAGATGTTATCTATTACCCATATATAGGATATATACTTCTAAAACAATATGATTGTCAATGAGAAGATCTTCCAATATTTTCATGACTCCATAAGATGTAGTTGGAAAGAAAGACAAAATCTTAAAACATATTAAGATTTGGGGTTGTGTGCTAATAAGCAATATTTGTTTGATAACAATCTTGTGGGATATCCTTAAATTAACTTTTGGATATCGCTTCTATATACCAACTAACAAATGTTGTTTTGTTGGGTAGTTCATTGTAATCCTACAATGTGATTTGCCTAAGAGCAAATGAACGAGGGATAGAACTCAAAGAATGGTTCTTTGAGAGACAAGAAAGTAATCAACAAATATAACAACCTAGTTCCTATACCAAAAGCTCTAAGGTAGTCGAGAAGGATTTATAAACCGTCTCAGTTGAATGGTTTGAACTTTATAACTATGTCATAGAGTTACACGTCTTACTTCGAAAGAAATAAGAATGAAAATCCTTATGACTACATTGAGTGCATATACGATATATACTCAAGGAAATGGTAAAGTACCATTTGACCCGAAATAATGAAACCTTCATAAGCTAATTGGTAGCTTAAGGTGACTACAATCAAAGAGAATGGTTGACTTTGAAGGAACCATTTTTGACGTAGTCTTAGTTTCAATTAATTCGAAGATTGCTAGCTACAACTAAATGGTGATACAATGTTTGGACATTATATGGGTTTCCGAAACCATTATTAAGATAGTCTTGATAATATATATATGTCTAAAACTATGAATCACAAGACATATAAGTTGTAGAGATCCATCCATCATGGTCTTAGCAAGCTAGTGGGAGCTATAAACGTCTTATGAGAGAAAGGTCAAATCGTTTGCTTTCTCATAAAGATGTAAATGAATCTTTTGTTTACTAGGTTTACAAAAGATTAGTGGGAGTTAATCATATTCCTAAATTTGTATATATATATAAATATATATGTGATATATATGAAAATATATATGATATATTAATTTTGGAAATGAAAAGAATACTTCTTCGTTAAAGTTATGACTTTAAACATTCTATAACGATAGAATATATATGGGAGACATAGTCTATAAACATGGGATGGAAATCTATATTGATAGATTTCAAGACATAATTTGATTATATCAATCCCTAATAATAGACAAAAGTTGCTAGGAAGTTTCTCATATGATGATAAACTTCAATTAGAAGGATGACTCTAGTGTGACTAGCAAGTTGGCCTTCTCAAAGGGAACGTACCCTTTGACTCCCAAAGAAATAATGCGTAAATAGAATCCTTTATGCATAAGCATAAAGGTGATTTATGTATTTCATATTGTATGAAAAACATTGATATGAGTTGTACCTAGAACGGTACAAGACGATATCAGTGCAAGCCCAGGATCAGAACCATGGCAACTGTCAAGTGAGTCCTTAAGTATTTAAGAAATACTAAAGGATAGATTCCTCAAAGAATGAGGAAGAATTAGAGTAACGTAATGGAAGCGTAAATGTATTAGATTATGAATCTAATCCATCATTGGATGTTTCTTCATTATGAATGAAGAGATAAACGGATATCTCTTTATTATGACTAAAGAGATATTTGGATGGAAACATTAAAGTAATGACTTTAGTGTGCTCCATTATGAATGCAAAATATATTGCCATAAAGAAGTTTACAACAATGTTGTTTGGATGGGAAAGTTCATTTATGAACTCTCTATTCGGTTCCAACCAGAAAGTGTATGACACTAATGGGGCGATAGCTCAAGCCAGGGAATCAAGGTCTCATCAAGATCCGAACTCAAATGAGAGACTGAACCACATGATTGAGAATCATGTATAATGGTGACGTCATTATTCTCAAGGTTGCTTCTATGGATAACATATAGATATCCATTGCCTAGGCCTACTATTCAGCCATTTATGAAATGACTACAAAAGAGGTATCATCACTGATGAATAAGCTGATTGGCTCTAGTGCAAGTTGGAGATTGTTGGAAATGTGCCCTAAAGCCAATCATATGATGATACTTTACGTACATTTCACATGTTAAACTAATCTAGTTTAATATAAAGGGCAAAGATTATTGTTTGAGCCGTCTCATATAAATGTTATATGCTTAAACGATAAAGTCCAAGGAATATGTGATTGGGAGAATGTAATCTAATGAAGTTAGATTCATGAGACCATTCTTTCGTAGACACATCCTAAATGTTCCTGATCATAGGATTGCCAATTGGGCATTGACAGTCCATCAAGATCGGTACGTGCTATGTCTTCTCTCAGGGAGAGTGACTAGTCTCGAGTCATTGGTGTGTGTGACATCAAGACAAGTACGTAGGTGCTCAATAGAGAATGAGTTCACTGAACGTGATCGACGAAGAGTTCTCATACTCATGTCACATGAGAACTCATGGTTGGGATAATGCAAAGTAGTCCTTTGACCTGAGGCATCATAGTTGTCTTGTGGTTAAGTCCTTGATCTTTGATTATGTCAAAGTCACTCTATCAGGAGGGTGTCCACGGCATCGTTGGGGTTAAGCCACTTAGCCATGGAGGCAAGTGAATGCGCAACAAGGGATCTCTAACCTTCAAACTGTTTGAGGGAGAATACTCTATGATATGATTTAGAATCTCTGGCCAGAGTATGAATGAGATTTAGAAAAGTCGTTCTAAATCACATTCAAGGAAATCATATAAGCACACGAATCACATTGGATAGTAGACATGAACATATAAACTATCAAACCAAACAATGTGGTCAAGAGTATTAGATTAGAGAAAGACCGTATTGCATTTGTAATCCCAAACTGAATAGGTTCTCTAACCTCTTCTGATTAGCTTGGGTAACCATGATATGCTGCTAGGTGCCACTCATGGTTTGTGGAAGCCCTAAACGTGTGTAATCACTAAAGGGAGAATTGAAAGTAAGTTTCAATTCATAATCGATGTAAAATGGTTTTAATCGCCCACTGCCTCGCTAAAAGGAACCTAATGGATCGCACACCATAAGAGGTGGAGATTGGAGATTAAACGGAGATGAGTAAGAATGATTAAATGGTTTAATCATTTATTTATGGCAAGGATTAATTAATATGTTAATTAATCAAACGAATAAGTTCGTTAAAGACCTCGGGATAGTTTTGGACCTTAAGGCCCAATGGGCTTCGAACGTCAAGCCCATTAACTTAAGTTGTATGACAACTTAATGAATAATGATTCACAAAGGCCCAAACAACCCAAAAATACCCCAAGGCCGGCCATGATGCTAAGGGTGGTGAACTTGGACTTAATTACAAGTTTGCCACTCAAATGAATAAAGGTATAAAGATGACTTTATAGCCTAAAATTCATTAGGGTTTGTTTTGGGGAAAATTGGAGAGAACATGTCTCTCCATTTCTCTCTAAAGAGGCCGGCCACCTTGGGGGGTACATCTAGTAATCCTACTACTCCAAGGTCACTCATATCTTCTCCAATCTAACCTTGGTGAAGAGACTTAGAGGTTCCCTATTTTGGGAACTAGGAGAAACCTATTCTTCCATCCAAATCCATAGATTTAAGATGCAAGGAATGAAGGCCCTCTCTTTGGGTGATTAGCCTTTGCTTATGCAAAGAGGAATCTTCAAAGGTATAAATTTCAACTCACTTTGTTTTGAGTTGATTAATGGTTCACCAATCTACTAGGCTTTGAATTTCTTGGTTAATGTTTTGTTTTTAAGTGCATGCTTGCATGATTCCGCCTTTAATTGTTAATTGCATGCTTATTGATGTTGCTTAAATGAACATGTTTTCACATAATAATCCTTCACCCCATAACAAAATGGGATAGCCGAGAGGAAGAATAGAGATCTACTTGAGAAGACTTGAGCAGTCATGTTGCATATGAATGTACCAAAAAAGTTTTGGTCATATGCAATCCTTACAGCCACCTATTTGATCAATAGGCTTCCTAGTCATGTTCTACGTTTCAGATCACCATATGAAACCCTTAAAGACAGACCAATAAGCCTATCACAGTTGAAAGTTTTCGGTTGCACTTGTTTTGTACATGTGCAAACTCAGCATCTTGACCAATTGGATGCTAGGGCAGTCAAATGCATGTTTATGGGGTACTCCTCCACCCAAAAAGGATATAAATGTTTTAATCCTGTCACTAACAGGTGTGTAGTATCCAGAGATGTTTGCTTTGAGGAAGAGACTCCATTCTTTAAAAAGGGTTCTACTTCATGTAAGGGGGAGCTTTTGTGTGACTTGTTTCCATTGCCTATATACACTGAGTTTTTGCGTCATGATGATTCCTTAAAAGGCAATGGCAGTCAAGAGTAAAAAGTCATGTCGAAAATGACAACTTCAACAGTTTCTCAACCTAACTCACAAGGAAATGGTGATCTTAAGGCTACACCTCAACCCTTCACTCACCAACCTTATCAAGATGTTAGGAGGAATCCACTTGGGAAAGGAAGCCTCCTGCCAAGTTTGTAGACTACGTTACTTATGCTTATAAACATCTCATCTCTGAAGTAATAAGTAATCACAGTTTTTCAATATCTCATGTGTCATTTCTTACTGCAGTCTCAAATCTTGTAGAGCCTAACACTTTTCAAGAGGCCAATCTCATCCTTCACTGGAAGAAAGCCATGTCTGAAGAACTTTAAGCTTTGGAGGAAAATTGTACTTGGAGTATCGTTCAGTTACCTCTAAGAAAGAAGGTAGTTGGGAGTCGTTGGGTTTACAAAACTAAACTCAAGGTTGATGGCTCAGTAGAAAGCACACAAAGCTCGACTTGTTGCTAGTGGTTTCACCCAAACCTTTGGGATTGATTACAAAGAAACCTTCGCTCTAGTGGCAAAAATGAGCATAGTGCGTGTGCTACTTTCAGTTGCTGTCAATTGTGGTTAGTATACTAGATGGATGTTAAAAATGCTTTCCTTCATGGAGAGTTTCAGGAGGAAGTTTACATGCAAATTCCCCCAGGTTACTCACTAGCAAAGGATGGCATGGTGTGCAAACTGCACAAGGCTATCTATGGTTTGAAGCAATCACCAAGAGTTTAGTATGCCAAGCTTAGTTTAGTGTTGGAAAAGGAAGGTTTTCTTAGAAGTAATGCCGATTCTTCCTTGTTTGTACGGAATAGAACCTGTGGAAAGTTGGTGGTCCTTATTTATGTAGATAATCTTATTATCACAGGTGACAATGCATCTGAAATTGGAGCTTTGAAAACCTCTTTACATCAAACCTTTGCCATTAAAGATCTTGGAAAGTTGAAGTATTTTCTTGGCATTAAGATGGAAACCTTTCAACGGGGTTTGTTTCTCAACCAACGTAAGTATGTCATGGATCTACTCGAGGAAGTTAAGTTCACCGATTGCAAGCCAGTTGTCACCCCAATTGACAGTAAACTTAAGCTTACCACTGATGGCGAAGCACTCAAGAATGTCACTTATTATCAAAGATTGGTTGGCAAGCTTATCTATCTTACTATCACCCGTCCAGACATTACCTTTGTTGTGAGCTTAGTCAGTCAATTCATGCATGCACCCACAGTAGAACATCTAAATATTGTTAAAAAGATTCTACACTATCTCAAAGGGTCCATTGATAGGGGTATCCTTATACGTAATAACCATTCCACTGAGATTCATGCATACACTGATGCTGACTGTGCAGGCAGTGCAATCGACAGAAAATCCACCACTGGTTATTGCACATTTGTTGCAGGCAACATTGTTACTTGGAAGAGTAAGAAACAACAAGTCATTGCCCGTTCTAGTGCTGAAGTTGAGTATCGAGCAATGGCTGCCATTACATATGAATTGATTTGGCTTAAAAGTTTCTTATTTGACCTAAGGTTCTCGAGTACAACTCATATGTCTCTCATGTGTGATAATCAAGCAGCCATGCACATTGATGGAAACCCAGTTTTTCATGAAATAACCAAGCATATTGAAGTTGACTATCACTTCATTTGGGCTCAAGTTCAATCACAACTCATCCAAACGGTATTCACTCGTAGTTATGATAAATTGGCAGATGTGTTCACTAAGGCTCTATTGTCTACACATTTTCAACGTCTTCTCGGCAAGCTTGGATCAACTATACTCCTCGATCCAGCTTGAGGAGAAGTATTGACTGATGCTGCATATGACTGATTATGCAATTCCAGAAATCATGGGTACAACATGGGCTGCACGGCCCCTTCTATGTTTCCTGACATATTATGTGTAAATCTCTTCTTAGTCTTGTAGTTAATTTCCTTCAATTAAGGAGTATGGTTAATATCTAGTGTTTGGTGTAATCTCCTTCAATTAAGGAGTATAGCTGGTCTCTAAGGTTTAGCCTAAAGACCGTTGGATGTAACTGGTTCTTCTCTTCTTCTTTTTTCTTTTATATATGTGTATCCTTGTACATTCACATTATCAGTAATACAAGAAAACTTAAACCAAAACATCAACAGCGTGGTTGTGCTCAGGTGGGAGGGGTTTTTTTTCCTTTCTTTTTGTTTCTTCAAGCTTTTAATTATAGAAAAATAGAAATTGTTATTTTTTATTTAAATACATTTAATTCACATGTCAATATTTGTTTAGGTTTGAGGGACGTAGTTATATGCAACATCAACACATAACATAATTTTTGACAAAACTGTGACGAGAAGACCACATTGATTTGCGACACTCATTTTTAAGGACGACATTGATTTTCAATTTCAAGATCGTCTTGATAAGGTGAGTCAATTTCAGGGGCCTATCATAAAATTGGTTTTTAGTGTTTCATTCCGTTGACTTCCTTTCTTGGTTTGTATTACAAACTTTGTAATGCAGTAATTGACTTGAAGTATTAATTCGGTTGTAGAAGGATCACAAGGTTATTCTAAATGTATATGACCTAAGCCAAAGATTAGCTAGCAAATGTCCATAGCTTTCTTAGGGACACCAATTAAAGTGGTAGATTTGTTTGTAAATTCATAATATTTTGTTAATTTGTGGTGAAGTGATAGGAGCATTTTTATGCGACTTAGTTGGCTTGTTCTTGGGCATTTATGTTGTGTTTCCTTAGTTATTTTAGTGTTTAAAGTCACTTTTGTGTGTTTTCAGATTCTAAGGGCAAAGTATGCAATTTGGTGCCTTTTGGAGCAAAATTGAGCTTAGAATGATTATCACATGCTTGGAGCAAAAGGAATGGACATAATTGAACATTTGATGAAGTAAGGATTCCTAATCAACGAAGGATTCCTAATTGAAGATGGATTCCTACTCACATGAGGATTCCTAGAAGAACAAAGATTCCTACTCCAACAAGGATTCCTACTTGAAGTAGGAAAGTTAAGCCAAGGTTTCCTATTTTGGTTTGACCTTTCCTAATTCTAAAAGTCCTTATGTTCCAGCCATTTGAAGACTTCATATGCATTCTAGGACACAAAACAAAGGCCCAAGAACCCTTATGGACCTTTGCCACACCTTTCCCTTTCTCACCATCCCTTGCCGTGCAAAAGAACCCTTTTCCCTTCAGTTTTAGGACACTTTACCTTCCCTAAAACATATGCTGCACCTCTCTTGACCTTTCATCTTCCTTGCTGATGCGAATAATATAAGCACACAAATTAAACCCTCTTTTTGACAATTGTAGTATAGATGTAAGTAGGGTATCGTTCTAGGCCGGGGATTAGGAGGGATTGCTAATCTATTCTAAATTAATTTAAAAATATTAAACAAGACTCAAGGACACAAAACTAGGCTAAAAACTCTAATAACTCGAAACACATTTAGAATGACTCAAAATAATGAAAACTAACTAAATAATATAATTTAATAATGGGGGGGGTTTGGTTTTGACGAGAAGTAAATTAAACTTAAATAAATTACAGAATTGACAAAAGCATAAATTAAGGTGAAAGGATAGGTGACGGACTAGCTAGAGGGTTCTTCTCCACACATGACACATATGCAACCTAAATTGATTTTCAGTTGTTCTTTCAATAAATTGTAAATCTCAACGCCCCAAATTAACCGTGAATTGCACTAATTAACCCTTAATTTTTCCACAAGTTATTGGGTTGGATGATTGCATACGACAACCCAAAACATTCCCTACAAGTTCCCTACATGAGTTGCATAATAGAGATACAAGCAAGAATCATTAAGTTTTATGAAAAACATAAGCATTGACGGGACACTCGTTACTATGATTTGCATGAAACTTATGCCAAGAATTTACTTAACGTGATTGTGACTAGCAACCTTTACTACTTGTGAATATAAGTTCATAACGATTAGGTGAAATTCACTTATATTCTAGCATCAAATTCATGCATGTAAATTAAGCGTGCACTCTCAACCAACATACACAAATCAGTTTTTATACGAACGGATAAGTAAATTGAATTCACAACTTATGAAATCACAACCGAAGGTAATCAATTCATATTACAAATATATCCATGGCTTTGAATTAACCTCTAGCCAAAATAAAATTAATTACACATTATTAAAACAAAAATAAAATAGAAGTTTGGAAAGATTAAACCGAAAGAGGAGGATGCTTCAGTCTGTCCGTGCGCCTGCCTTCCAGCTCTCCCTGACCTCACTGCCAAAGGGCAGCGTTCTTCCCTTCTTATTTTCTTATTCTGTCCGCGCCCTGCTCCGTCAGCCTTCCACGCTGACTGCTCTCTCCTCTGGTTTCACAAGTGTCTCCCTCTCTCTCCCCGCCAGTCTTTCCGTTTTTCCTCTGCCTAAGGCAGCTTTGGTTCCTGCGTCTCTGCGAGCTGCCCAAAGGGCAGCCCCTTTCTCCCGCTCCCCCCGACCCCCTTAATCACGCCAGCCTCTTCTTATTTTTATATCTTTCTTCTTCTCTATCTCTCTCTGCCAAGCCCACATGTTTTCCCTTTTTTTTATTTATTTCTCTCTTCTGTCAGTCACGCCAGCTGCCAAAGGCAGCTGTTTTTTATTCTTTCTGCCTTTCTCACCTACTTGGCCTCTTCATTTTGTCTGCCCGTTTCTTTTCTTATTTTATTCTTTTTCGTTTTTGACTCCCCCCAGTCACGTCCGCTCCTTGCTGCTTTCCTCCAGCTGCAAAGCAGCATCTTTTCCCCTAGTCCCCACGTCTCTCGATGTAAACCAGCTGGTCCACCTGCCAGTACCCACGGCAGCTTGCACTTGCCCGTCTTCTTATTTCCATTGGATTCTTCTTTTCTGCCTTCCTTTTAATATATAGACATAGAGAGGGACAAACCTTGTTTATAAAATGTAAATTAGTATTATCATGTGACAATAAAGGGTAAATTAGCATAACAGATCCTATAAACACAAAAATAACGTAAATAGCTCAAAAATATAAGGAACTAACCATGAAAAGACGAGTGAATTCGAAATAAAAATATATATAAATATGATCCGATCACTTGCCGTGCAAGGGAGAGGGTTCTTTCCTATTTCCTTGCATTAAAACACATTCCTTTTGTGTTTTATGCCTTTGCCGCACATATTAGTCAATTTCCTTTAAGTTTCTGATTTGATTTCCTATTTCTATAAGCTTTTGACTTAATTTCTGTTTACCTAAATAACCTAGGGTTTTAATTTCTGAAATCCTTTAAATAAACTTCCTTTTTGCAGTAAAAAACCATCCATTCACTCCTATTCACGCCAGAAACCATTCAACCTTCCTTGCCGTGCCCATCCTTCACCAATTTCCATAGTTTCTGACCCAAACACTTCTTGCCGCACCATACATCCATCCTAAACACAATTCTATACATCTACACCATCCATAACCCCCAAAACTCACCACCAACCCTTGTGCCGCAGCAAAGAGGAAAGAAGAGAGCCCTTGGACGTGCTTGCCATTCGATTTAGGATTGCTGGAACGTTTTAGGGGTAATCTTTCTTTTGCTTTCAATGTTTCAATTCACTAATCTTTGTTTTGTGAGTATGAGGAACTAAACCCCTCTTAGTTAAGGGGGGATTCGAAACCATGTAGATACTTGCAATATGAATTGATTACCTTCAGTTGTGATTTCATAAGTTGTGGATTTAATTTGTTTAACTGCTTGATTGATAACTTATTTGTATGTTTATTAAGAGTGCACGCTTAGTTTTCATGCATGAAAATGATGCTAGAGTATAAGGGAGTTTCACCTAATAGTTACAAACTTATATTCACAAGTAGTGGAGGTCGCTTATAAACGATTCCGTTAAATGAATTCTTGGCACTAGTTTCATGCTCATCATAGTAACAAATGCCTCGTCAATACTTATAGTTTTCATGATGCTTAATGATCTTTGATTGTATATTTATTGTGCTTTTCACGTAAAGAACTTTTGAAGAATGCTTTGAATTATTGTATGCCTTTTCCCATCCAATTCAATAACTTAAGGAGAACTTGAAGGTTAATTTAAGCGGACCTAATTAACCTGGGGTGTTGAGTTTCATGATTTATCGAAAGAACAACTGAAAATTGGTTTATGTGCAAGTGTGTCGTGTGTGGAGAAGAACCCTCTAGCTAGCCTTCCATCCATAGTTTCATCCAAATTCGTTTTAAAAATCTGTTTTAGTTACAATCTGTTTTCTTTGTTTTCAAATTCGTCAAAACCAAATGCCCCATTATTTTAAAGTGTTAGATTAGTTAGAAATCAATTTAGTTTGTGTTTTTAAGTGTTTTGATTCAAGTTATAACCCAAATTCGTCCAAGTTTGTGTTAGAGTTCAAAACTGCCCAGAAAGTGTTTTTAAGGCAGTTCTGAGTGTTTTTGTGCTGTTTTGAGTCTTTTGGTTTGTTTTAGTGTTTTAGAGTTTAGTTTTGCATTCTTTGAGTCTAGTTTAGTGTTTTAAACTTTGTTTTACGTTTTTGAGTCAGTTTCAAGTGTTTTAGCAATCCCTCCTAATCCCCGGTCTAGAACGATCCCTACTTACATACTTTACTACAATTGATAAAAAGACGGTTTAATTTGTGTGCTTATATATTTTGCATCAAAATTTTGGCGTTGTTGCCGGGGATTAGCAACTTTGCTAATCCCTCGTTATTTCTTTTTATTTTCGTTTGTTTTCTATCTTAGTTGTTGATTTGTTTTGTTTCTTTGTTTTTAGGTACTAGTGTATGACTCGAAGTTCCCAACCTGTACGTGAGCATATTTTGGACTTTGACGACGATTTTGAGAGAACTTTGAGAAGAAGGAGGAACCAACAAGAGTCTAACCCACCTAGCCATGAACCTGACCTTGAAGAACAAGTTTTAGAAGAAGAAGAGAGGGGCACAGTTGGGATTTTTGAGGAAGCACCAATCATGGCAGCCGACAACCAAATAATCAAGGAGCTTTCGCCTTCGGGATTGGACAATGTCGCACCCTTATGCATTTAATATCACATGGCAGCTCAAGGCAAGACCGAGGAGTTCGAATTGAAGTCTAGCTTGCTGCACCACATCCCAAAGTTCCATAGGCTGTCCATGGAGGACCCTAACAAGCACTTGAAGGAATTTGAAGTGGTTTGTTCGAGCATGACCTCGGTTAACGTTGATGGCAGCATCTTGAAGATGAAAGCTTGTCCATTCTCTCTAATGGATAAAGCTAAAGATTGGTTGTATGAACTTGCACCTGGGACGGTTACATCTTGGGAAAGTATGAAACGAGCGTTCTGGGAGAAATTTTTCCCTACTTCAAGAGTCATTCTCTTGAGGAAACGGATAAGTGGCATCCAACAAAACCAAGGTGAATCCTTTCCAACCTATTATGAACGTTTTAAAGCACTTGTTGCTTCTTGCCCACAACATCAAATGAAGGAAGAGTTGCTACTTCAATACTTCTATGAAGGCCTTCTACCAATCGAACGTCAAATGCTAGATGCCTCGGCGGGAGGAGCTTTGGTAGATAAGACACCCATGGCAGCCAAAACACTCATTGCAAACCGTGCATTGAATGCACAATAATACGAAGGCATTAGGCAAAGGGATACCCCACGGCAACAAGTTAATGAGGTAAGTTCCACATCCGACATTCATCCGACATTCAATCTCAATTAGCTAATCTTACTTCCATTGTGTCTCAGATGGCCGAACGTTTGAAGATCCAAGGACCAATGCTGTGTGGTGTGTGTTCTATCCAAAGACATGCTTCTGAAAAGTGTCCTCAACTCATTGAGAATGGTGGATGGGAAAGCGTTAATGCAATTGGATTTCAAAGCCAAAATCAGCTAAGGCACAATCTAAAAGGAAATTGTGAGATTTCGTGTGGGATTTCTAGTGACTAGCATGCATATACAATTCAAAATTTATATACGAAAGCAACGGAAGCATGTTATCAAATAATATCAAAGCTATAGTCATGCAAATCCCCTTCAAGATGCATAGGTTTATGTATGATGCATCAAAAACAATTTATTGAAGAACAAAGTGTAGGAGTAGTTTTATACCTCTTGATCTAGACTTCAGACCAAGGATAGACCACCTCCAAGCCCTTTGTTGTTGGAACTCCTTGAGCCTAGCCTCCCTCCTTGCCTCCTCCACTTTGTTAGAATGAGTGCTCCTTGGTTCTCCTTAAGTCTCCAAAGTTGAAGACCTCTAAAGATCCTCACCCACTAGAGTAGTGAGAAGGATGAAGGAATAACCAAAAGGGTGAGAAGATGATTAGCTAAACCCCCCTTTGGTGGCCGGCCCTTTGAGTGTTGAGAGAGATATTTTCTTTTTCTCTTTTGTTGTTTTAACACTTCAAAAAACCCTAATGAAACTTTGTGCTATAAAGTTCCTTTTATAACCAAAAAGAAACAAGTCAACATTTGACTCTCTCTCTCCCTCCTTTGGCCGGCCCCTTTAGTGTTGTTTGGGCTTTGGGCTTTTATTATTTCAAGTCGTCCTATGCTTGCATAAAAGCCCAATGGGCCCAATTAGACCCGAACTTTTCTTTAAGCCCAAAACGATATTTTATCGCTTTTATGATTTCTTTAGACATTCTAATTAATCACAACACTTAATTAATCCAATTAATTACTTCCATCATCCATTAGTTACTCACTACAAGAGTGTATTGGTGAACAATCATTTTAGGTTCTAATTAGCAAGGCAGTGAAGTGATTGGCACCAATCCAATTGATTATTTTTAATCCAATCACTTAGTGAATTAAAACTTACTTTTAATTCACCTTCTTCTTTGACGACTACATTTAATCATCTAGAAGAACTCACAAGTCATGAGTGACATCTAACCATATATCATGGCTACCCAAGTTAATGTAGAATTTGTTCGGATAACCTATTCAGTTGGAATTACAATGTAATTCGATCATTCTCTAAAACAATACTCTCAATCACATTACTAGGGTATGGATATATTATGTCAAACCCCTAATGTGATTATTCCTTCTTATATGATTCATTTGAGTTGTATAGGAACGCTTTCCTTTATTACGCTCGATACTTCGGCTGAAGATTCCCGAATCATATCTTAGAGTATTCATCCTCTCTTAACGAGGATTAGAGATTCCTTGTTGCGCATTCACTTGCCTCCATGACTAAGTGGCTTAACCCCAACTATGCCGCGGACACCCGCGGATGGAGTGACTTTGACATAATTAAAGATCAAGTACCTAACCACAAGACAACTATGATGCCTCAGGTCAAATGACTACTTACATTATTCCAACCATTAGAGTTACTTGCTTGACATGTGAGTAGACCTCCATGCAAGTACTCTCGTTCGATTGTGTTCAGTGAACTCATTCCCTTAATGAGCACCTACATACCTGTCTTAGTGTCACTACACAAATGGGATGAGACTTTCCATCCTTCCAATTGAAGCGAACATAGTATGTACCGATCTATGCATTGTCAGTATCCCTCCGACAATCCTATGACCAGGAACCTTTTGGACATGATGGTTATGTGAAGAAGGTCTCTGTAGTCTAACATCATTAGATTACTTCTTCCATCAATCCATTGTCCATGGATTCACTATTTAGGACATATATCGTGTGTTGAGATAGTCCTAATTAGTATCTTTTCCATTTGATGTACAAGAATCATCTATACATCCATTCATTGTCCTGAAAGGTTTCTTCCAAAGATTGACTTTCAGGGCATATTTCCAACAATCTCCCACTTGCACTAAAGTCAATCACTAGTGTATCTCATAGATACTAGTTGAGTGAGCTTATGCTCGTAGGTTAACTTGGTTATGTATTAATCCCTTTTTATAAATTAAAAGGGATTTACTTATCAAATGTTTCTAAAACATTTGATGATGTCTCTTTCTTGTGTTCAAATACTTTGATGAGACCTTGATTCCATGGCTTGAGCTATCGCCCCATTACGTCGTAGTGTCCAACTAACGACCTTATGGTTTGGATTCAATCATTGGTATTATAAGAACCCCTTCTATTCAAAACACCTTTTGAAACAGTTTCTAAAACAATATATCGCCATATATTTCGTTTGTATACTTTATACATACTTTGCTCCAACCTTGAGACCATTGTAGTACAATACTAACAATACATTCATATGATTAGTACTTCATCTATTATGAAGTTCCATTTGTTAAAATGGGTTATTTTTCACTTTGGTTAATAACCTAAGTGAATGCACGCTTCCAGAGTCCCACTCTGATGTTCCTTTCTTAAAGGCAATAATACTCTATCAGTTGCTATGGTTCTGATCCTGTGCTATAGTAATATCTTAAAGTGACAACCCCTGTGGCTTTTCACCTTTGGATATCATCTCACAAGTCCATACATGTGTCCCTTTTGTGATTTTATGACACATTCATTATAAGGGTTATGAAAGTGATTTTCTATCATATAGGAAAACACCTTCTCAAATCTTCAACATTTGAGATTTAATTTCCCCAAATAACATCCTTGAAATAGCCTTGTTATATCAATAAGTCCAATTTCAAGTCTATACTTTAAAATTGACCGTGTCACATTTTGTCATTTTTTTCGAGTAACATCTATGTTTTATCAAGTCTATCAAATAGACTTTATTCATATCTTGTTGCTCAAATTATGACATCACTCCCACTAGGCTTGTTGTAACTTAGCATTCATTCAAAAACTTAACACTTATATTTTCTTGATTTGAATGCATATTGCTCCCACTAACTTGTCTTGGATCTATTGACAATCATTGAGATCCATTAGCTTATTAATGATGTCTTAACAATTTTGAAACTATCAACAACGCTAGCTAACACAAGTTATTTAAACGAACATACACAAAAGAATTCCTTCTCAAGTAATTCCATTTGAAATGTGTGACTTGCTTTATCAAGTCTATTCATTTAAATCATATGGTGTCATACACCATACTCCAAGTTTTAGTCATACTAAGACCTTTAATGTAGTCATATAAGAATTATCCAAGTCTTTAGTGGAAGCATGGCTCCTACTAAGGATATAGAAACTCAACCATTCCTTCTAGGTGGTTGATATAATTCTTTATCAAAACTACATAGAGCGTTATAGTTACATGAGATGTTGAATTTGGATTGTCTTGTTGTTAAACCATATGTTGTGACTCATTTTAAAACTATTCCCTTTTGTTTCATCAAATTTGTCCATACGCTTTGTTATTAGCTTGTTCTCATAAAAGAGAATGATGGACAACTCCCAACATATAACCATTTTATGTTAGGTTGACGAAACCAACATTCAAAGACTATTCTTTAGAATGTTACACATCATAGAATTTTAACTTTTGAAGAGCTTGAGTCCTTTAACAATTAAAATTACAAACTCTTAATAATAGTCAAGTACTATTATTCTTTAGACAACTATAAACCAATCATATTCAAGTTTATATCATTTTTCACACCTCCCACTATTTCTCATGACTTTAATGAGAAATCACTTCATACATTCAAAATGTATAAACGTGGAGCATACGGGTAGAGGACATTGTGTAGTAGCTTTAAAACCTTTCAAGCTCGTTTGTTTCAATCTTCACTAAGTTAATGTCTCGTTATTAAGTGTCTAAAGTCTTTAAACATTTTATAGATTTAGACACTTCTTTCTTGGTTTAATCACTAACACATTTGACATTTTAAAACCAATTTTAAGAATGCCTAATTAGTTGTTCAAAACTACTAATTGAATCAAGAGTGATCTTGATTATTGTGGTTTAAGTGATAATCATATAAGAAACGTTTTTCTTATTACTTATATCATTATACTGTGATCTTCCTTTTCATCAAGGAATTTCTAGACCTTTGTCAATCCATATAGAACTCATAAGTAGACAATTGGAACCAAATCTAAAGATTCATTGTATCCTTCTATGTCCAACACGTGAGATCTATCCATAATAGATAAGTCTAAAGTTTGGTTATCACATTACAATAACTGATATAATTCTTGTATCTCTACTAGGATACTACAAGACAATATTCAATTCATAACACTACTTTAAGGAAATAATATATTAGAAGGCATTCATCACATTACATTAATATGATAATTCATACATTCATAATGTTTAATACAAAAAGAATTAGCTCTATACATTTAGAGACTAATTAAATACCTTCATACATTTAGGCACTAATAGTGGTCTTCCATCATATGAAGCCACTTAATAAGTTCATAACAAAATAAGAAAGTTTAAAGACTATCTTTAAATGCCTAACAAACTTCCTAAGTAGTAAGCAAAAAACATGGTGGCCGAACCCTTCTCCACACTTTTCTTTGCTTGTTCCTCTTCTACTTGGCTCCTCCACCTATATACAATTATACAAGTGATTAGCCATTTATATAAAATATAAATTTTTAGAAGATCTAACAATTAGAATTGAAGATAAGAACATAAACCATACCTTGTGGCTTGTCCTTAAGAGTTGCAAGGTATAACCTGCAATTCCTCTTCCAATGCCCCTCATTTCCACAGTGGTGGCAAGTCCCTTTGGGCTCATTTGCCTTCTTTTTCCTCACTCCTCCTTGCGGCTTAGGAGTGGGAGACTTCTTCTCATTCCCTTTGCCTTTGCCTTGCGGCTTAGCCTTGGAAGAGGATGGCTTGTTGTAGGCTACTGCAGAAGTCCCTACAACGTTCTCTTTCTTCATAGTCTTCTCGGCAGTTACTAACATGTTTAGTAACTCAAAGAGAGTACTATCCATCTTATTCATATTGTAGTTCATAACGAACTGCGAGAATGAATCAGAAAGAGAAGCCAAAATGAAGTCCTGGGCCAATTCCCCGTCAAGTGGAGTACCTAGGTTCTCCAATTGTTCAATGAGTCCTATCATCTTCAGTACATTTTGATGCACTGGGCCCCCTGGACCATCTTGGTCTTCACAAGTTCACTAACAGTGCTAAAGCGACGGTTACGCGTCCCTTCACCATATAACTCCGTAAGATGGAGTATGATGGAAGCTGCACTGTCCATGACCTCGTGCTGTCTCTGTAGCTCCTCATTCATGGAAGCCAACAGATAGCACTTGGCTTGTGTTTCATCCTCAACGTGCTTGTCATACTTAGCACGTTCATCCTCAGTGGCCTCAGGGCCGAGAGGTATGTGAGGTGGAGCCTTGTCTAGCACGTAAACAATCTTCTCCAATGTTAGGAGAATCTTGACATTATGATACCATGATGGGAAATTGTGCCCCTCTAGGCAATGTTTGTCGAGTATTTTCGCGAGTGTACTTCCAACCATATCTAAATACATAAACAATAAAATAAATTAGTTTGATTGTCGATTAAGTCAAACGATTCGGGTCTTTAAACCGAATGACACCACCCACCATTTTTGGCAAATTACATATCCCTCAAGATGGAATCCGGGAGATTTCAAAGAAAGCTCCTAGCGGGTTACGGGAGGCTCACTATTACCAAGCCCACCTCACGATGATATGATGTCGGCTAGCAAAAATAATAATGAGAGGGTACACTTACCCATTCACAACAACCTCTTGTGATTACCC
The DNA here is from genome assembly GCF_042453785.1 of Malus domestica. NCBI lineage: Eukaryota > Viridiplantae > Streptophyta > Magnoliopsida > Rosales > Rosaceae > Malus > Malus domestica. The sequence continues at coordinate 22,145,268 of NC_091671.1, read as the reverse complement.
ATCTATTTGGCCTCTAGAGAACAATGCCTCACGATGATACGATGTTGGCACCATTTCTCTTAGTTAAGTTTCGACCCACCATGCCGGTTTAGATAGGGGTTCAAGTATGACCTCACAATGATACGATGTTGGCCACACTCGTTGCCTACCTTCACCTCATCAAATGTTTATATAGACTCCTCCTAAGTATAAGCATGCACTTTGCACTTCCCCATGATAGGGTGAAGGCGGTGTACAAATCATAAACGATTGGAGCCTACCATGGTAGAAGGCCACGAAGAAGTGTTCAATAGCACCTCTCCGCTTTCAACTTAAAATTGTTTGTTGGTTGAGGGATTTTAAGGTCTCATCATTTTTATTTATTTAATCACATTCAAATAAATTGTGTCCTATTATAACTACTAGTCCAAAGTTAATGAAATTAGTAGCATATGATATCCCCACTATTTGTTTTCATAAAACAAATCAATATCAAAACATTTTTCAAAATATTGGAGATATATATAACTACTAATTGTATTCATTATAGTTTAGTAGCGTATGATACTCCCACTATTTGTTTTGAGAAAAACAAATCAATATCAAAAACGAATTTTTTCAAATATTGGAAGTAACTACTACTACTACGGTTTTTGCATTCCTTTGAAATTGGACTTATAGTTATCTTAGGCTCTTGGATGACCATGGACTTATTGGGTTATTGCAACAACGAGCCAACATTGTTGAATAAGAACTCGGGGAGGTTGTGTCATTTTAATTACGTGATTTTCAATCCAATTAAAACAATTTTTCATTGAGCCATTAGAAATGAAAGACAATCATTCATTGCTAATTAGGGCATTGGACCCATTTAATCTTTAATCTCATGTCAAAACCCTCTTTTAATTATGTCTCCTTACCAATAGTTAAAGAAACTCTAGTCTAGTACTAGAGGGAATCAACCAATTAAAAGAGATTAAGAAGTAATAAGAATTACAAACCGATTTGTACCAATTCCTACAAATTACATACTAAGAGGGAGAGAATGATTAAAGTCCATCATGACAAGGTCCAATTGAAACAGTAATTAAAACACATTCCCAAGGTTCAAACAATTTGAGTTTAGCGCCCTTTCTCATAGCTCAATTATCGTTTTAAGGCATAAGTCCATAGTTAACCATTTTTCTAACTACTTAATCACATTAAATAATCAATTGGAATGCAACATAAACAATTAGATTTAGTGCATATGGGCATAATAGTATTATGAGTTTAAACAACTAACAAAATTAAAATCAAATATTTTAGATTTTTAGTTAGTAGGAGCCTAAATGCAAATACAAAAAGTTAGGGGTCAAACCGTAAATACTTGAAAGTATTATCAACTTTTTAAAATTTACAAAGTAGCCCAACAAGTGGATAAATCCACTAGGGTGGCCGGCCACATTAAGAGGGATGGGAGGTCTCACCCATATTGCAATAAATCAACATAAAGTAGAAAAATCCAAATTTTACTTGTCACTTGACTTAGGCTTTAAGGACTTTAGAGTAATGGTGATGGAAATTCACCTAGTCAAGTCTAGGGTTTAATAAATTTTGGGAAAGCTATGGATGGTAAGTTTACCATCCAAAACCACAAAACGATGTATGAAAAACAAATGAAACCATTTTCACCAAAACCAAACCATGAACACCAAGAACAAAACCATGAAAACAATTTCAAGATTTGTACTTTCTTGGTGATTTTTTCAAACCCAAAAACAAAAGTGACAAGATCTATTCTTTCTAGCTTCAAAGTGTGTGTGTGTGATTCAAAATAAAACACAAACACTTAGCCAAAAAAAAACCCCTTTGCCGTGCCCCCTTTTTGGAACAAAACCCCAAAATTTTGTTCTAAACTCAATCTTCATTCATGCATCCAAAACACTTTTGCATACATATCTTTTCAACTATTGATTCATATTTTTCAACACTTGAAAAACAAAAGATAAACATACTTTGAATGAAGCAATAACATGTCATACATAAAATTAAAACCCATATGCATAAAATCCAAAAGGACACATCAAACATAAACTTTTGGCTCTGATACCACTTGAAGGGAAAATTGGGAGATTTCATGTGGGATTTCTAGTGACTAGCATGCATATACAATTCAAAATTTATATACGAAAGCAACGGAAGCATGTTATCAAATAATATCAAGGCTATAGTCATGCAAATCCCCTTCAAGATGCATAGGTTTATGTATGATGCATCAAAAACAATTTATTGAAGAACAAAGTGTAGGAGTAGTTTTATACCTCTTGATCTAGACTTTAGACCAAGGATGGACCACCTCCAAGCCCTTTGTTGTTGGAACTCTTTGAGCCTAGCCTCCCTCCTTGCCTCCTCCACTTTGTTAGAATGAGTGCTCAATAGTTCTCCTTAAGTCTCCAAAGTTGAAGACCTCTAAAGATCCTCACCCACTAGAGTAGTGAGAAGGATGAAGGAATAACCAAAAGGGTGAGAAGATGATTAGCTAAACACAAGACAACTATGATGCCTCAAGTCAAATGACTACTTACATTATTCCAACCATTAGAGTTACTTGCTTGACATGTGAGTAGACCTCCATGCAAGTACTCTCGTTCGATTGTGTTCAGTGAACTCATTCCCTTAATGAGCACCTACATACCTGTCTTAGTGTCACTACACGAATGGTACGAGACTTTCCATCCTTCCAATTGAAACGAACATAGTATGTACCGGTCTATGCATTGTCAGTATCCCTCCGACAATCCTATAACCAGTAACCTTTTGGACATGATGGTTATGTGAAGAAGGTCTCTGTAGTCTAACATCATTAGATTACTTCTTCCATCAATCCATTGTCCATGGATTCACTATTTAGGACATATATCGTGTGTTGAGATAGTCCTAATTAGTATCTTTGCCATTTGAAGTACAAGAATCATCTATACATCCATTCATTGTCCTAAAAGGTTTCTTCCAAAGATTGACTTTGAGGGCATATTTCCAACACAATCCATACTCCAACACATATAATCCCGGTTGGAGAGACCATCCAAATTTCAAGTGGAGGGAGTCACAACAACCCAATCAACAATGAGGCTTTAGGCAACAACCCCTGGGCACCAAGCCATACGCACCTACACAAGCTCCTCCACAATCTGCTCCAAACACTTCAGGTAACACTTTGGATAATGACACACTTCTTAAGTTACTAACCAATTTGTCTCAAGGGCAAAAAAATCAAACCAAAGCAATGCAAAGCCAAGACAAAATGGTGGATCAACTAGAGAAACAAATTGGGCAGATTGCTGAATTTGTAGGACAGTTTCCAGACCAAGGAAGACTCCCTAGTTCCACCATTGCAAATCCAAAGGGAGGGTTTGAATCAGCCAAAGCAATCACCCTAAGAAGTGGCAAGGAGGTTGAGGCAGGTTCTTCATCAAAAACAGGTCACAAGGAGGATGAAATGTTGCAAATGGAAGAGAATGAAGCAAGTCCACCCACGGCAAAGATAGAAACATCCTTGCCGCAAGTTCCAATAGCACCAACACCACTCAATCTGTCCAACAAAGGTAAGAATGTGTCCAATTCGGGTTCTACTAATGTTATTCCTTTGAATATACCTTTTCCTCGTAGGTTCATGCAAACAAAGAACGAGGAAGCTGAAAAGGACATTCTAGATACATTTAGGAAAGTTCAAGTTAACATTCCACTCCTTGATGCAATCAAGCAAGTGCCAAGGTATGCCAAGTTTTTAAAAGAACTTTGCACAACTAGGAAAAGAATTTCGAACAAGGAGGTTGTAAAGGTAAGTGAAAATGTCTCAGCCATCTTACAACGTAAATTGCCCCCTAAATGCAAGGATCCGGGTAGTTTTACAATTTCTTGTGTTATTGGCAACAATCGTTTTGAACATGCCATGCTAGATTTAGGTGCATCTATTAATGCCATGCCTTACTCAATTTATGCATCTATGAACCTTGGTGAGTTGAAAAAGGATGGTGTGATTATTCAATTGGCCGATAGATCTAATGTCTATCCAAAAGGAGTTTTGGAAGATGTTTTGGTACAGGTAAATCAATTAATCTTTCCGGCGGATTTCTACGTCCTTGACATGGAAGACTTAGACCATTCTCCTACATTGCCCATCCTCCTTGGACGACCATTCATGAAAACTGCCCGAACTAAGATTGATGTGTACAATGGCACATTAACGATGGAATTTGATGGGGAAGTTATTAAGTTCAATATTTCTGAAACTATGAAGTTTCCTAATGATGATCATTCATGTTTTGCTATTGATATAGTTGATTCGTTGGCGCAGGGATATTTTGACGATTTGAAGGATGATGCACTTGAAAGAGTCATTACAAGAGGAATGGAAATCAAAACAGCAAGCCCTATGCTAACCCACGGCTCAAGTGATGAACTCTATGCCGTGGCCTTGTGTGAAGGACTCAATGCCGTGCCATGGTGTGGGGAACTAAGTGAAATGGTTGCTGCCCTTGAATCGTTGCCAAAGCATGTTGGTAAGCTTTCTAACTTTGAGTCAATTCCCGTTTCAACTGATAAAACATTTCCTTCAGTAATTCAGGCACCTACCCTTGAACTAAAACCATTACCAAGCCATTTGAAGTACGTTTACTTGGGGGAACAAGAGACCTTACCTGTCATTGTGTCATCATTCCTCACGACCCAAGAAGAAGAAAAACTTGTTCGTGTTTTGAAGGAGTTCAAATCTGTCATAGGTTAGACTTTGGCCGACATCAAGGGAATAAGCCCTACCACTTGCATGCATCGCATATTTCTTGAGGAGGGGGCCAAACCAACTAGAGAGGCTCAACGCCGTCTTAACCATCTAATGATGGAAGTTGTGAAAAAGAAGATTATCAAGCTACTTGATTGTGGAGTGATTTATCCCATCTCGGATAGCCATTGGGTCTCACCAATTCAATGTGTTCCAAAAAAGTCTGGCGTGACAGTGGTGAAAAATGAAGAGAATGAGCTCGTGCCTACTCGTGTCATAACAGGTTGGAGGGTTTGCATTGATTATAGGAAGCTCAATTCCACCACAAGGAAGTATCACTTTCCTTTGCCATTCATTGATCAAATGCTTAAAAGGTTAGCGGGTCATAAATTCTATTGTTTTCTTGATGGTTATTTTGGTTATAATCAAATTGTCATAGCACCCAAGGACCAAGAAAAAACCACTTTCACATGCCCTTTTGGTACATTTGCATATCGTCGCATGCCATTTGGTTTATGTAATGCACCTGCCACATTTCAAAGATGCATGATGAGCATATTTTCTGATTATGTTGAGAAAATTATTGAAGTTTTTATGGATGATTTTAGTGTTTTTGGTGACTCTTTTGATGGTTGTTTGCATAATCTCAGTTTGATCTTAAAACGATGCGTTGAAACTAACCTTGTTCTCAATTGGGAAAAATGTCATTTCATGGTTAAACAAGGTATAGTTTTGGGTCATATAATTTCTGAACATGGGATTGAGGTAGATAAGTCTAAAGTAGATCTTGTACGTCACTTACCCTCTCCAACTTCGGTTAGAGAGGTTCGTTCTTTTCTTGGGCATGCAGGGTTCTATAGAAGATTTGTCAAGGACTTTTCAAAGCTTGCACAACCCCTTTGCCGTCTCCTTCAAAAGGATGCACCATTTGACTTCAACAAGGCATGTGAGGAAGCATTCAACCACATCAAAACCTTGCTACCTCGGCACCAATCATCATTCCACCAGATTGGACCATTCCCTTTGAGCTCATGTGTGATGCATCGGATTATGCAATTGGGGCTGTTTTGGGTCAAAGGAAAAACAAGCTGCCACATGTTATTTATTATGCTTCTCGTACCTTAAATGATGCTCAATTAAATTATTCAACAACTGAGAAAGAGCTCTTGGCTGTTGTCTTTGCATTAGATAAGTTTAGATCATATTTAATTGGCACTAAAGTTATTGTTTTCACTGACCATGCAGCCTTGAAGTACTTGTTCACAAAGAAAGAAGCTAAACCTAGACTCATTCGTTGGATGCTTCTACTTCAAGAGTTTGATATCGAAATTAAGGACAAAAAGGGGAGTGACAATGTAGTTGCCGACCATCTAAGCAGGTTGGTGCGTGAAGAGGAGGCTCTTCCCATCTCTGAAACGTTTCCAGATGAACAACTCTTGTCCATTAAGGTAAGTGAGCCTTGGTATACAGATTTGGTGAATTATTTGGTGACTAAACAAGTTTCTAGCACCCTAAACAAATTCCAACGTGATAAACTTAAGAAGGATGCTAGATTTTATGTTTGGGATAACCCATACTTGTGGAAATATTGCCCAGATCAGATTATAAGAAGATGTGTGCATGAATCAGATTTTCATTCCATTTTAAGTTTTTGTCACACATATGCATGTGGGGGTCATTTTGGCACCCAAAGGACAACTTTTAAGGTTCTTGAATGTTGTTTTTATTGGCCTACTTTGTTTTAAGATGCTAGAACATTTTGTTTAACGTGTGATCGCTGCCAAAGGACAGGTAATATAGGCCAAAAAGATCAAATGCCGCAGGTACCCATCTTTGTTGTTGAAATCTTTGATGTTTGGGGTATTGATTTTATGGGTCCTTTCCCTACTTCTTTTGGTTTTACGTACATTTTACTTGCAGTTGATTATGTGTTGAAGTGGGTGGAAGCCAAAGCCACCCGAACTAACGATTCTAGAGTTGTTGCAGATTTTGTTAAATCTAACATTTTCTCTAGATTTGGGATGCCTAGAGTGCTAATAAGTGATGGTGGGTCTCATTTTTGCAACTGCACCAATGAGGCGCTGCTCAAAAAGTACAATGTGATGCATAAGGTTTCCACACCTTATCACCCCCAAACAAGTGGCCGAAGTTTCGAATAGAGAAATCAAGCAAATCTTGGAAAAGACCGTTAGGCCAAATAGAAAATATTGGAGCTTGCGTTTGGAGGATGCATTGTGGGCGTATAGAACGGCTTACAAAATGCCCATTGGTATGTCCCCATTTCGGCTAGTCTATGGCAAGCCATGCCATCTACTCGTGGAACTTGAACACAAGGCACATTGGGCGGTCAAAACCTTCAATATGGATGTGGACACGGCTGGAAATCATAGAAAGCTCCAATTGAACGAGCTTGATGAGATTGGGCATGATGCTTATGAGAATGCCCGGATTTACAAAGAGAAGACCAATGCGTTCCATGACAAGATGATTAGAGGCAAAACATTTTCCATTGGGCAGAAAGTGTTGCTATTTAACTCCCGTCTTCGTTTATTCCCAGGTAAGTTACGTTCTAAGTGGGTTGGTCCATTTGTTATCACTAATGTTTTTGTGCATGGTGCAGTCCAAATACAAAGTTTGAAAACTGGACAAGAATTCAAGGTGAATGGACATCGATTGAAGCCTTACTATGAGAACTTTGTTGAGCATGTCGTGGAGGAGATCCCACTGCATGCCGTGGGCTCCAATGGGGGAATGAACATGTTCTTCGTCCGGCTGCAAGACGTTAAAGCAAGTGCTACTTGGGAGGCAACCCATGCATTCAACAAAGGAAGCCTTAGGAATCACTCCAATTCCAGATCTGCATTCCTAAAACCCTTCTCTTTGTTGTTGTTTCTAATCTGCCCTGTTTAGTTATTTAAGTTGTTGTTTGTTGGTTTCTTTGTGTTTTGTGTAACTTTATGCTTGAAACATTGAGGACAATGTTTGATTTAAGTATGGGGGGCAACTAAGTGTTTTTTATGCAAATTCGTGGGATTTTATCACCCATTACTTATGGACTTGTTCCTTGCTGTTTTTAAGTGTTTTTAAGCTGTTTTGGAGTGTTTTAGTGTGTTTTGACTTAAAAATCCGAAAATCTCATAAAAATTTGAAAATTTGTTTAGAAAAAACCCAAAAAGAGTTGTTTTTGTGTGTTTGTTTGCGTCTTAGGGTACCTTCCAACACAATGATGAGGATTTGGTTTGTAATTACATGGCTATTAAAGAGAGTGGTTAACATGGATGAAAGTTTGATTTACTCTTTGTTTATGCTTGGTTGTGGTTATAACTTATGAATTAACATGTAATCATAAAGGAAAAATCAGTTTTTGTAACATTCTTGAAGGAAGGAACTCAAATTAACGCTACAACCTTGTGAGATTTGAGCCTAAACATTTATTTGGAAAGTTGATAATCTGTGCATTATTGTTTTCTAAAGTCGTTGCATGATCTCATTATTCTTTGCTTGGTTACTACTTAGAAGGCGTTTCATTATTTAGTTCCAAATGCTAAAACTCATGCTCATTTCATTCAAAGCATGGTATTGATTTGCATAACACATATTCAAGATGAAGTTGTGTAGTGACCACCACCACAGCCAAATTGCCGTGTATCCTACTTCATTATATGTTTAAGTTAACCCCATTGAGCCTTGTTAGCCTACATTCTTTGTTAACCCACGTTATCCTCACCTAGCCTAGATTATGACCATCCATACCCTTGTTCTTGAAGCATAGTAAAGCATGATTCAAATTGATTTCCTTTTGATTAATGTATGGCAGAAAACAAGTGTGGGGGAAGTGTTTCTCATGTGAGTTAGTGTGCCATAGGTATGGGTAGAAAGAAATGAAAAGAAAAATTCGTGAAAAGAAAGAAAGAAAAAAAGAAAAGTGTGAAAAGTATGAAAAAAAAAAGTTGAAAAGATGTGAAAAAGAGTTCTAAAGTATTGTTTGTTGAAGGAAGGGTCCAACAAGTTGAATTTGACCCTAAGAGTTGTTTAAATCTTCCCTTTATGTCTAAAAGTGATTTCTGCATTCTAAAGTGAATTCTAAGTTTTGATTTCATTGCTTTGCTTGCTATTGCTTAAAGAACCTTTGTTTATCCCTTACCTTTCTTTGTTAGCCAACACCCTTAGCCCCGTTACAACCCTTGACTTCAATCTTGAGTGTTGTGTATTTCAATTTGTGGAGTTTGAATTTGGTATGAGCATATAGTGTCACTGGTTCTCGCATCTAAGTAATAGCATTCCATTCATGAGATCATATTTAAACATGCTTATTAACTCTAGAAATTGCTTCCTTTGTTATACATATATGTGAGCGTTCGTTTTCATGTTTACATCAATCTTCTCACATATAACTAGTATAGGGTGTGTAGTTAGAAAATCTAAGTGAAAATTGAGTGCATACCTTGTAAGGAATTGAGGGCATTCTCTAAGGCATGTTACTACATTCAAAACATTGTTTTAATTGGTTAATTGTGCACTAGGAAGTGGTGACTATGATTAAGTATGTGCTTAAGTGTGAAGATGACTAAAATATGTGGGGATGATGATTTTTAACATGTCATGTGCATTGGAAATCCCTGAGGCAAACGTTCGAAGGTTTAGGTTGTGTTTTGTTTGTTATGTTTCGTTTTGTTTTCTTGAGTTCGTTTTGTTTTGCTCGAGGACTAGCAAACGCTAAGTGTGAAGGAATTTGATAGGAGCATTTTTATGCGACTAAGTTGGCTTGTTCTTGTGCATTTATGTTGTGTTTCCTTAGTTATTTTAGTGTTTAAAGTCACTTTTGTGTGTTTTCAAATTCTAAGGGCAAAGTATGCAATTTGGTGCCTTTTGGAGCAAAATTGGGCTTGGAATGATTATCACATGCTTGGAGCAAAAGGAATGGACATAATTGAAGATTTGATGAAGTAAGGATTCCTAATCAACGAAGGATTCCTAATTGAAGATGGATTCCTACTCACATGAGGATTCCTAGAAGAACAAGGATTCCTACTCCAACAAGGATTCCTACTTGAAGTAGGAAAGTTAAGCTAAGGTTTCCTATTTTGGTTTGACCTTTCCTAATTCTAAAAGTCCTTATGTTCCAGCCACTTTGAAGACTTCATATGCATTATAGGACACAAAACAAAGGCCCTAGAACCCTTATGGACCTTTGCCGCACCTTTCCCTTTCTCACCATCCTTTGCCGTGCAAAAGAACCCTTTTCCCTTCAATTTTAGGACACTTTACCTTCCCTAAAACATATGCCGCACCTCCCTTGACCTTTCCTCTTCCTTGCCGTGCAAGGGAGAGGGTTCTTTCCTATTTCCTTGCATTAAAACACATTCCTTTTGTGTTTTATGCCCTTGCCGCACCTATTAGTCAATTTCCTTTAAGTTTCTGATTTGATTTCCTATTTCTAGAAGCTTTTGACTTAATTTCTATTTACCTAAATAACCTAGGGTTTTAATTCCTGAAATCCTTTAAATAAACTTCCTTTTTGCAGCCACAAACGAGCCATTCACCCCCATTCACGCCAGAAACCATTCAACCTTCCTTGCCGTGCCCATCCTTCATCAATTTCCATAGTTTCTGACCCAAACACTTCTTGCCGCACCATACATCCATCCTAAACACAATTCTATACTTCTACACCATCCATAACCCCCAAAACTCACCACCAACCCTTGTGCCACAACAAAGAGGAAATAGGAGAGCCCTTGGACGTGCTTGCCATTCGATTTAGGATTGCTGGAACGTTTTAGGTGTAATTTTTCTTTTGCTTTCAATGTTTCAATTCACTAATCTTTGTTTTATGAGTATGAGGAACTAAACCCCTCTTAGTTAGGGGGGATTCGAAACCATGTACATACTTGCAATATGAATTGATTACCTTCAGTTGTGATTTCATAAGTTGTGGATTCAATTTGTTTAAATGTTTGATTGATAACTTATTTGTGTATGTTTATTAAGAGTGCACGCTTAGTTTTCATGCATGAATATGATGCTAGAGTATAAGGGAGTTTCACCTAATAGTTACAAACTTATATTCACAAGTAGCGGAGGTCGCTTATAAACGATCGCGTTAAATGAATTCTTGGCACTAGTTTCATGCTCATCATAGTAACGAATGTCTCGTCAATACTTATAGTTTTCATGATGCTTAATGATTTTTTATTGTATCTTTATTGTGCTTTTCATGTAAAGAACTTTTGAAGAATGCTTTGAATTGTTGTATGCGTTTTCCCATCCAATTCAATAACTTAAGGAGAACTTGAAGGTTAATTTAAGCGGACCTAATTAACCTAGGGTGTTGAGTTTCATGATTTATTGAAAGAACAACTGAAAATTGGTTTATGTGCAAGTGTGTCGTGTGTGGAGAAGAACCCTCTAGCTAGCCTTCCATCCATAGTTTCATCCAAATTCGTTTTAAAAATCTGTTTTAGTTACAATCTGTTTTCATTGTTTTCAAATTCGTCAAAACCAAATCCCCCATTATTTTAAAGTGTTAGATTAGTTAGAAATCAATTTAGTTTGTGTTTTTAAGTGTTTTGATTCAAGTTATAACCCAAATTCGTCCAAGTTTGTGTTAGAGTTCAAAACTGCCCATAAGGTGTTTTTAAGGCAGTTCTGAGTGTTTTTGTGCTGTTTTGAGTCTTTTGGTTTGTTTTAGTGTTTTAGAGTTTAGTTTTGCATTCTTTGAGTCTAGTTTAGTGTTTTAAACTTTGTTTTACGTTTTTGAGTCAATTTCAAGTGTTTTAGCAATCCCTCCTAATCCCCGGTCTAGAACGATCCCTATTTACATACTTTACTACAATTGATAAAAATATGGTTTAATTTGTGTGCTTATATATTTCGCATCATGAAGGCGCTGCAGTCAAATTTATAGTGGTTTTCTAAGTTTCATTTTTTTCTTTCTAAAAAATATTTAATACTATTGATTCTACTTGGGTGCTTTTTCTGGGTGTTGCAAGAACACCAATGTGTGCATTTCTGGGTTTTCTAAGTTTCAATTTTTTTTCTATATTTAATCGTTGATGTTGCAAGTACACCAATGGATGCTTTTTTGGGTGCACTTTCATATACACCTGCCACCAAGCTGGAATTAGTAGGAGGAGGAGGGATGAAGTTGGGATCCTCGCGGGCTCGTTAATGTTCTCAAAGGTTTTTGCCTTGCATGCTAAGGCCCAACACCCCTCGCGAGCTGAGTCCCTTATGACTTTCATGTTTTATTTAAACTACATACTAATAAAACACGGTTTGTCAATCAAAAACTAATAAAATTACTACTATACTCTTTAATCTAAACTACATATTAATAAAACACTATTTGTCAACAAAAAAACTAATAAAATTACTAGTATACCCTTTAATACAAAACTAAAAGAAGATATTAGAAAAAAAACAAAGTGGGCATTGAAGTAATTTTGTACAAACAAGTTTTTACTTTTTCTTGAAAAACCTCACAATTGTGTCACTTTATCAATACCCTCTAATCTCATTCTCTCTCTTTCCTAACTTACAAACCCTATTTTGTTAGGATGCTTGCAAACCTGTTAAAAACAAATAACTCCTCTCATAAAAAAACTAGAAAGCAAACATTTAAAAAACAAAAAAAATATATTTTTCAGCACACAGAGTGTGGCCTTTGCTAGTAAAAATAAAAAAACCAAACCGAAAAAACAGAATAATAATCCAACCAAACTAAATCGAATAGAACAGTAATTTTAATTTGATTTTTTATTTAAAAAAAAAAACCGAACCAGCCGAAAACGTCATATGCCAATTGACAGACACCCCTTGACTCGGCATCATTAAATCCTCATATAAATGGGGCGGAAACCTACACTGTAGTACACACGCAGCGTTTTCAAGACTTGCCCGCAATTGCTTTCGTCGGCGTTCGCAACCACAACTGTCATCCCCCCTAAAACCCTAACTCCCACCAAACGAATGTCGGAATGAAACAGTACAAAACCCTGCAGCTACTCTTTTGGCCTCAATTTTACACCTTTGCCACTGACACAGTGACACTCTCCTCTCTCTTGTCCCCCCTCCATCAGTAATCTATTGAAAGGAAAGGAAGGGAAAGGAGAGGAGTTTTGTTTTGGTGAGATCGGAGGGAGTGATGGTGATGGCTGAGAATGAAGTTGGGGATGACCAGAGGGACCTCAACGTCAATGGCGGCGGGCCCAAGTCCCCATGGAGGACTCCGGTCTCCCTTGATGCTCCCGTAATGGCCGCCGAATCCTGGCCTGCTCTGGCCGATGCCCACAGGCCCAAGAGTCTGGATGCTGCTGCAAAGCCGCCAGCTGCGCAGCCGTCTCCCCTGCCCGCGCCTGCGCAGGTAATTCCAATGAAGCTGTTTGGTACTTGTTTGAAATGTGTAAAATTATAATGTACGGAACATGCATTGCGAACTCATCAATCTTTACTTTCCGAGAAGAAATTTGAATAATTAACGTATGAAACTATCAAACTGTTTTGGAAATCCTCAAAGTATGGAGGAGACCTCCAATTATTCCTGTGGAGCTTGCAGCCATAACTGATGCAGCTGTACTCCCATTGCTGCTTTCGCCCCAGCACCCATCGAAAGAATAGTATAATTTTGAATAAAGGAACTAGAGAGTATAATCTTGTTTAATAAGAAATAAAATTTCCTACATGTATGTTTATCTAACCACCTGAACTGAATGAAGTCGAAAAGAAAAATGAAGAAATTGGGTCCCTAGGGAATTAATAGATTGCTGTTCTAAACCAACGTTTTACAAATGAATCCCAAATGCTTCTGTTCTTGATTTCGACTTTTGCAGTAGATATATGTTTTATCTAATCCTTTATCCTGTTGATAAAATTTGCAGTAATCAATATAACCATTATTGTGGAAATGTTGCCTTCAAGGTGATTATTGTTTAAGGAAAAGAAAAATGTTGGAGCGTCACCAATTTCATTTAAATATTTGTATGTATGTAATGTATGCAATATTGATTAATAATTATACATGTATATGTATTACAAACATACATATGTTTAAACCATGTATCTGAAATGGTCACATTGTGGAATTCCCACGAAAAAAGTTCTTCTAAATAGACTGCTGAATAAGAATTTTGCTTTGTCTTCAAACTGGCACATCATGCTTTAATCTCTCTCTCTCTCTCTTTCTCTCTCTCTCTCCAGCCACCCCTGGTTAATTTATTAGAATATATTCTTGTGCTATGTTAGGAATGCCTTGATCTCTTTTGACACTGGAATTATACAGCAGTGAAGCATGTCTTGCTTCAGGGTTATTGTTTCCTATTTTGTTTTTGCATTAGATAGTAATGTCATGCTTCAGGGTTATTGTTTCCTATTTTGTTTTGGCATTAGATAGTTCTTCTCTCGTAAAGTGATTTTACAATTTGTCAAGGAACTGTAATAGAAGAATTGAACCTTTTGTTATTTTGGTCCTGTTGTTGACATGTCTAGAGAGACATAAAAATTAATTAATAGTATTTGGAGGGGGGTTTTTGGAATTTTTTATGCTAGGGCCTGTGACCTGTTCATCAAAATTGATACCTTATTCTTTGAAAAAAGAAAGAGAAATTTTGTACATGCTAAAAGAAAGAGAAATTTCGTACATGCTACTTCTGTTCATCTAGTTGCTAACTGTATTTGACTTTATATGTTCTGCTTTGTCATCCAGGGATTAGTCATGCAGAAGTTGAATGAATCTGGAAACTCTAACGCTTCGCACAAGCATTCATCATCACATCACGAAAAAGGTCCTAGGCGCAACACAAATGCTGCACCTCTTTTTCCAGTACCCGTACCCTACCATCAACAATCGCTTCCTACTGTTTTTCATACCATGGTACAACCCTACATTCCGGCTTCTGGGTATGCTTACCAGCCATACGCTGGACCCATTCCAAGTGTTGGGAATCATATGGTAAAATCTGGATTCGAGACCCCAGTGCAAAATTTTGTGCAACCAGTTCAACCTCAGCCACGAAATAATCCGAATGCTTATGGTGTCAATTTTTCTACTAGAAGACCCAATATGCAAGAACCCGGTGGCCCTTGGAATCATACTTGGCATCAACAGCGAGCATTCAACCCCAGAGAGAACATTCCTGTGCAACAGGGTGTTGGACCTAGGCCTTTCTTAAGACCTCAGCTTTTTGGTCCAGCCCCAAGGTTCATGGTTGGCCCAAGCATTCCTGGTAGTTCTATCATACCGGTGCTGAGCTGTCTTATTTTGGTTTCAGTTATAGTTTTTTTATTTCTATGCAATTTTCTATTTCTCCATTGGTATTTTGACTATTTCCAGTGTCAGCAATATACTTGAATTTTGCTTTTCTAAAAAAGGAGAAATCAGTATCTTGAATGAATCTCCTAACAATCGAGCGGTTGCTGCTTCTTTATTTTGCATTTATGAACAATATTTTTTATTGTATATATGCGTTGTTCAGGATTAGATTCTTTCCACAATGATTTATCTCAATTACACAGGACCTGCACCCATATGCTATCTTCCAGTTCCACCGCTTTCCGCAATTAGGGGACCTCATCCTCCTAGCTTTGTGCCACATCCTTTAAATCCAGGGGCTCCATTACCGCCCTCAAAAACACATACATTGTCGTTGAGGGACAATATTATAAAGCAAATAGAGTATTATTTCAGGTAATTTGTTTAAGAAAGTCTTTTATCTTGCCAATCTCGGTGTTTGTGCACTGCTTGCAAGCTAGTGCATATATGTGTTTGCATTGTACTGTTGAGAAAGCTTTCCTTTTTAGCATAATTATATAAACTATGGTGGTATTCCTCTTCACTTGTAAGTGAGAGGTCTTAGGTTCGAATCTCGTAGATGGAGAATTCGATACCAAATTAGGTTGCCCATTGTGTGGCTTAGCCGAAATCCCCCCTCCCTTTATTGTAAAATATATCGTTGTTCTCAAAAGGAGAAATAGAAGCTAAAAAAGCTATTCATTTGTTGTTGACTGAGATTCTGTATTCGTTCAATCGTAAAGATGTAATATCAAAAGAAGTTTTCTTAGAAGAATTTTTACAATCTTGATAGATTTCTTATCTTTCCAATTTTTTTTATTATTCAAAGCTACAAAAGGAAACTTATAAACCAAAATGTAATAGTCTGGAAGAATAGAACGGCTGATACGAAAAGATAACCTTAAAGATGATCATATCTTTCCAACGTGCCTTCGATATCAATGTATGTTATCCCAATGCTTTAATTAGAGAACCCATTATTGAGCATTTTGAACTTTATTGTACCGCATGGCATGATTGTTAAGTTTTAACGCATGGAAGGAAGTTTTGTCAATAATGAAATCACACATTCTCAACCCTCTCTACACAGAGTAGTGAAAATTCCTAAGGAAAGAATTTGATAGTTTATATTTCACAGGTCTTCTAAATTGGTGAAGCACTGAAGCATATAAGATACCTCAACTAATGGTATTTAATCCGGGTTTTAGGATATATGTTGATAAATTGAAATATAATCAAGCTGCACCTTCTTCTTTTTTGTTTTGCTTAGTTTGTTAGCCGCTGTATGTAAGGGTAAAATTATCACTAAATTTTAGATGACTTAATAAAGTTATCTTTGCAATAGGGCTATAACCGATTTTCACACACAATGACAGGGAGTAATCTCTTAAATAGTGGTATAGATGATACAAATATTTCTTTTATTATTAATTAACTCTTAATCTTTCTTTGGCAGTGATGAAAATCTAAAGAAAGACCGTTACTTAATTTCATTCATGGATGACCAAGGATGGGTCCCAATAACCACCATTGCTGAATTTAAAAGGGTATGTTTTGGTATCATAGTAGATATTGCAGAAGCTAAGGTAATACATGCTGATCCAGTTTTGCTTTTGGTCAGCTGTGTGATCTATTAGATTAGTTAATCTGTCTTCCTGTTTTGTAGCTGACAATAACGTGAATAAGCTATATTTTGATATTGTGTGTTATAGGTTAAGAAAATGTGTACAGACATAGCATTCATCATTGACTCGCTGCTGGGTTCAACTACTGTAGAAGTGCAGGTTAATCTTCTTTCTTCTCTTTGGTATTTTAATATAGCATGTCCTAATATTTTTATGGAATGACAACCAAATTTTGCGGTCTATTGTTTGCTAGCATGGAATCTCTCTTTCTCTCCTTTCTTTTTTCTCTAATTTATATTCTTGTAGTATCCAACTTTTTCTTCCCTTCTCTTCGTCCCTCTTCCAACCTTCAGTGGCATAGTTAATAAAACTTAAGTATATTCATAGTTAGTCTGATTTCTCTGACCTGCATAAATTGTTTAAGTTCTCTTCTCCTATGTTAACAGGCTAGATATAATGTCTTTGCTGAAAAATCTTCCTTTACTGGTTTTCAAATTCAACAACCTTTTAGGTTTGCTTATGTTTCACTTTGCTTGATTTCAGATTTTTATTTTGTGTTTTAATTTGTGTGCTTATTATACTTCTTGGTTCTCTTTTTCCTGTCTATATTTATGCCTGTGAAGATGTGTAGGAGAGGAATGTCATTATATTCATAAGAAAATAATTGATATGATGTATTTAGATGCAAATCAGTATTAAGATTGGATCTTAAAATCTGGATTCTGAACAGATGGTCATTTGAAAGCATCGCCATCATTCATGTCTTGATACATTAACAATTTCATTTGATGGAGATATTATGTTTAGTAACCCCACAGTAGGTTAGAGAATACTCTCCCTATATATCAAAGAATTATTACGGTTTTGTAACTGGAAAAAAAAGGATTGATGTGGAGTTTGAATTGGTATGTTATTTGTTATTACCTTTGTACTAATAATTTCTTATTGTAAATTTGTAAGTCTGCTTTTATTTCTTCCTAGTTTGTGCCTTTCTATTGTTTGAGATGCTGCATTTGACTTTGATTGGCCACTTGTGTTATCTGGCACAGCATTGTAAATTATTCAGAGAAATTGGGAAATATGTTGACAAGTTATGAAAGTTTTTGAAATGCATTGCATCTTTTTTTTTTTTTTTTTTTTTTTTTTCTTGACATGCACTTGAGTTGTTTCGTCTTTGTAGGCTAACAAGATACGAAGACGTGATGAGTGGTCGAAGTGGATTGCAGATTCTGTAGACTCAATGTTAACATCCAAGCTGCAAACTCACATGGTTCAAGTTGAAGATAGATATATCAATGCTCCTGAGAATAGCACGAGCAATGATAGAATGAAAGCTTTCGAAGAAAAGGTAGAAGTTTTATCAGATGGAAAAAAATTGATGTCGTGCATGCCATCAACCACCATACCTGGCATTGATGATGTTCAAGTTGATAGCGGATCACTAGCATCTGCTGATTATAATAGTGCTTTAAGTGCAAAGTTGACTTCCAAATCAAATTGCAAGTCCTCAGATCCCGAAATGGATAATTACTTAGACCGCCCATACCACTCAGAGGGAATTGAAACTGTAAGATATGATGATGATGGGACTGAAGGCATGCCTTCAGATATGGATATGAAGAATCTTGCAATGTCTAACGATTTTGCAAACACATTTATGCTTGATGAAGAGCTAGAGCTTGAGCAGAAAATAATAAAGGATGATCATTCTCCTATTAGAAGGTATTAAACTTTTTTTTTTTATTTATTTATTTTTTTTTTTATTTTTGTGCATTTGATTGATGCATTTACAATGTCTTTCTAGTTTCCTTTATCTCTTGACTCTTTACAGTTTCAACAAACCAAAAACAGCATCTCTATCTCTGTTCAAACCCTTACTCCACCCTTTGGGCTATAGTGCAAAAAGTCACCCGTACCCATGAGAACTATAAGCACTATGGATTTGGGCCCCCAATAGATTTCGTGGGGTACTTAGTGATGAAGAAATAACCCAACATTGGTTAAATATGATTTGAGGTAATAGGAAATCTACCTGATTGAATGCAAATATCATCTTAATTGTTCCATACTTCCAAGTAGGTCTAAACTCATATTGTAAAGCCAAATTGAGAAAGGGGCACCAATCACCATGTTATTTTTTTCTTCCCAGTTTTGGGAAATGGGGTGTGCTTGTGGTGAGATCAATGTTTTAAAAGGTTCGCCCCAAGGTGCGCCTAGGTGTCCTCTGAGGCTGGGTGTGAGGGTTGTCGCCTTTGTTTTGAGGGAGTGGGCGGAAGGCGTCGCCGGAGCCACCTAGGCGCGCCTCAAGGGCTTTTTTTTTTAAATATATTTTTATTTTTATTTTTATTTTTACTCCCAAACCCAAATTTTGGGTAGGTTTTAACTGCCTCATACCTTTTCCTTGCACTATCGTCTCTCTGCCTTTTTTTTCTTCTGATTTTTATTTTTTTAATATAATGGATGTGTGTTCTGTCTGCGTGCATTGTTATATGTGTGCTCATTGTGCTTTTCATCTCCTATTTTATATATATATATATATATATGTGTGTGTGTGTGTGTGTGTGTGTGTATTTATAATATATGTGTGTGCTCAAGGTGATTATTAATTAATAATCTTTTTTTTTAATATAATATATGTGTATGCTCATTGTATATATTACAAAATTTAGGTCCTGTGAGGCTTCGCCTCACGCCTAGGCGAGGCTATCCCTTGGACGCCTCGCCCACACCTCACACTTTTAATACGTTGGGTGAGATTCATTTTCACAGTAGGTGGCATTTTTTTAGTAGTGTTTTTATTGTATTTTGAAAAATTGTGTTGGAAGCCTTGTGATCTGCATTCACATGGCTCTGTGCGAGTGCTCATATATTTCCCTCGCTTATTTCTTTCTTTCTTTGTTGGTGGACTAAAACTGGTCGTTGAACTTGAGCTTTCTCTTTAAATTGGAGGCTAAGAATTCAGGCTTATCCTGGCTAGGCATTCTTGCTTCAGTAGCGTTACAATACTATGTCATGCGGTTGAATATGCATATGAGCTTACTACTTGTTGTATGTTTTCATATGACAGTGTTGGCCCAAGGATTGATGATGAAGATGATGAGATTCTAGTCAATGATCAGGACGTACAGAGACTTGTAATTGTCACCCAGGTATGCCACTAAGTAACAAAAAGTGTCTTGAAACTATGTTTTTAGCAAGGAAAGGTCCTTTGATATTTTTATACTTTTCTTTGATTAGTTTTTGCAGTTAAATGAGACTTTAATTTCATGTCTGTAGCATTTTGATAAGTAGTCATTTCTTTGTTTTCTGTGCAGAATAGTAGAGTAGGTAAAGGATCAAAACATGATGATAAAGAATCAAAAACCATTTCCAATGAGCTAGCGTCTGCTATAAACGATGGGCTTTACTTCTATGAGCAGGTTGGGAATATTCCTATGGAGTTTGTTAATTACTATGCTGCACTAACCTGGCTCCTAACATATATTCAATTAGCAGGAACTGAAAACCAAGCGACCAAACCATAAAAAGTACAGCACCAGCCATGAAAATAGAGATGCAAACTCAAGATTTTCAAGCGTTTCCAAAGTCTTTTCAAAATTAAAGCCCAGCGAAATATCTGGCAGTAGTAATGGCATTGAAGAGTCTGGAAGTGTTAATGCACGGAAGAAGCAAAATAGACTCTCCCAAAATCAGCAGCCGTCCCATAGACAGCGATTCTTCTCAAGCAACTTCAAAAATTATGGAACTGGTTGGAACAATCTAGGAATCATATCAGAAAGTCCACCAAGTCACTCTGTTGGCTTTTTCTTTAGTTCCACGCCTCCTGAAACTCATGGGTTAGTTGAAATGGATGGAATTTGGTTTTGGATTTGTTTCTTCAGCAGAGCAATTCTTTAGTGATTTAGAAGTTTGTTGTTCTTGCTTTTGGGATGAGTAATTGTAATTAATAAAACTTAGAATCAAGGGCTAAGCTAATGTGATGTCTAAGCATATTAGCTCTTATCATTCCAAGAAGCTAATCCAAATATAAATTTTTTATTTTACAGACCAAGATCTTCAAAAGTGAGAGTTTCCCCTCATGGGTTTCTCTCAGGCAGTAGTCCACCGGTGGGTTCTGTGCCAAAGTCATTTCCACCGTTTCAGCACCCAAGTCATCAGCTTCTGGAAGAAAATGGTTTTAAACAGCAGAAGTAAGGGATGTAATTTTGATGCTCTTGTGCATGTGTGATAGGTAGAGAGCGAGAGATAGAGATATATTGATGTGTGTGTGTGTGTGTACATATATATATATATATATATATAGAGAGAGAGAGAGAGAGAGAGAGAGAGAGAGAGAGAGTAATTTTGTTTACTTACATGGCTGCCCTTCCTGTTAGGTACCTCAAGTATCATAACCGGTGCCTAAATGACAGGAAGAAGTTGGGAATTGGTTGCAGTGAGGTGGTCTTTTATCTGAACTCCTAGTGTCATATTAATTGCATTTTTTTCCATGGGTTGAAAGCTTTAATTTGTGATCAAATTGCCTGATTTTGATTTCCTTTTCTTATGAACTTAATCCCACAAGTTTTATATCTTTATCCTCTGTTCTTGAATGATTTTCTAAATTGATTTATTGAATATACTCATCGAAATTTGGAACCCACATCCACTTAATTGTTGCATATTTATGCTTGTATGAGTATGTGACAACTGTTTCTATTTGCAATTATATATTAGGCAGTTAAAATAAATATACAGTATTAAATATGGTGGATAAAGGTCTGGATTTGTGGGGTTCGTATTTTATCTATAATGCTTTATATTTGTAGTATCAGAAACTGATGACTTTTTGCATCACATTTGGATGCACTAGATTTGTTGGTCCATGCCCGAAGTATACAAATGGGACTTTCACGTCTCTTCGTTATGCCATTTTGTCTAACATAAAATTATCCGGTTTTTATGCATCGTCTTTTTTCAATGTCCATATAAAAAATTCCAGTTTCATGATTCACAGTTATTTACAGTGAAATGTGTGCCTTGTTTCTTCCCATGCAGGAAATGAATACTCTGTATAGATTTTGGTGTTATTTTCTTAGAAACATGTTCAACTCTTCAATGTATGATGAGTTCCGAAATTATGCACTTGAAGATGCTACTGCTGGTTATAATTATGGAGTAGAGTGCCTCTTCAGGTTCTATAGGTTAGTGAGAAAATTGTGGTCGTTTCCCATTTTAGTCATATTTGCAATCCCCTCTTGAATTTTCAGCTTTACTTGTGTTTTCAGTTATATAATACTAATGTGTGTGTGTGGGCGGGTGCGCGTGTGCGTATTCTTGTTTCTTGTTTCAGTTATGGTTTGGAGAAAGATTTTAGAGAGGACTTGTACAAGGACTTTGAACAGCTCACTCTTGACTTTTACCATAAAGGCAATCTCTATGGCCTGGAAAAATATTGGTAATTATTTTTCCTGTTTCTTTATGAGGCTGCTTTTTCTTAGCTTCTTTACAAAAATAAAACCAAATAAATAAATACCTAAAAATTAAATTTTCTAGTTGAAATTTGACCATGGTGTTCTATTACAGTTGATAGGATTTTGATTAATTTCTTGAACCCTTGTGCCGTAGAATATTGGTTTCCTAAATTTGTAATTAGGCTATAATGTGATGAGAAGAGTTATGTTGATTCTTTCATAATTTGTATATGCATTACTTGTATAAATTCGTCCAAGATGGAGAAGGATACAGAAAACGGGGGTTTTCACCATCCTAGCTTGGTATTAGACCGGAGTTTAGTGAAGGTAGTTTAGGGTTTACCTTATGGCTTGGTTTAGATGTAATAGTTCACTGGGTGCTGCCTTTCCTCCCTATCATTTCTGCCAATTATTGAAATTTTTTTTGCCTTGGAATTTCATTTTGTACCGACCCTAAGCCTATACCATCACTCCGAGACTCAACCTTCAACTGGCTGGCTGAGGACTCTAACGCCACAAGGTTGTCGTTTATTTGCTGAATATCTACTACATCATGTATTTCAATAACCCAGATGGCCGGTTAATTCTGACAACTACTCATGTACGTGTGGGGTTGTTTGTTTTGAATTTTTTATTTAAAATAATATTAATTTACTATTTTGTCTCTTCTAAATTAAATTGTTTTCTCCAATAATTTTAAGTAGGAGGGCTATTTTTTGGTGTATATTCATTATTCTTTCATATTTATGTTTTCCCATCCTTCTAGTGTAATGTACTCCCAAGTGCATGTCTTATGAATCGAATGTCATCGAAATTTCCTTAGTTTTATATCCCTTTTCTGGTTCTTAGCCCAATCCCTTTTATTCCCCTCTGTATTCCCTATAAGGTGTTTGGGTTTTGCTACTATATCCATGTCCCACACTGGGGTTTTTTGGATCCCTCTTCCGTTAAGTATGTAGGTTACTGCAAAATTTTTATGGTTCTCCCAAGTTTCAGATACTTCAGGCTTCTTAACCGTTAGATCTTGATTTTTGTGGTATTTATCAAAGATCTAATGGTAACAAGTCTGGAGCACCATAGAAAATCCCATGTCACGGATATGGATGTTATTGATACTTGATTCCCAATGCATTTTCTCATTCTGATAGTTGGATTTACGGTGACGCAGAAGGTAGACGGTTTCGTTGAGAGCTATGAAGCTAGGCCAGTGGCTAGTAGCCTAATAGGATGAATTATTTGAACTAGTGGCTGAGATCAATACTGTCCGGGTTTTACTATCCTCGAATACAACATACCATATTGAAGCAATCTATGAGGTAGTATGGATGTGACCAGGGTGTCTGATTAGAATTTATTACTTAAAGCCTATTGTAGGTATTTTGCAGAAATTGGCAATGATACAAAAGAATACGACCTTTAGTTTGGAGGATATACGGAAGGCCCACGTTCACCTATATGTATGATAAGTTCATTTAACAAAGCTAAACTAAATTATGAATACTAAATGACATTTATTCTCGTTTAGAGGTCATAGAGTTGAAGATGTTTATTAGGTAAATTTCATGTATCACTTGGTTGAACTGATTACTGTTTTGAGTTTTAGACAATCTGGTAGTAATCCTCATGTCATCCAATCTTTGCATGTAAATGGCTTTGTATAAACTTGAATTCCTTGTGCATGTTGCAGGGCTTTTCATCATTATCGTCAACAAGGGGATCAGAAAGAGTCTCTAATGAAACATTCGGAATTGGATCGGTTGCTCAGGGAAGTATACTGTCGCTTGGAGGACTTCCGTGCCAAAGAGAGCCACTGCCATGAAGAGAGGAGTCATTAGTAGCCAGTAGTTACTAGTAAGTAATGCCTATAATCAATCCAATTCTGTCAGTCAGTCAGTTTGCAGCTTCTGGTTTGGAGGCAAAGAAAGGAGACGATTTCCGTACGTTGTGTTAAATGGGTTTTACGCCTTGTGAGGGAGGGCCGCCGGCTGCTCAGTTTTTTGCTCAGGGATTTTCTGGCTCCTGGCTCTATCTTTTATTGGAGTTATCTGCAAGCCTGAGAAGGGTGCCTCTGTTTTTTTCTGTCATTTCTGCCCTCTGGATTGCAACTTGTACATAGGAAAGAAGAATTTTGTTTAGAAAAATACAAGAGAGATGAAAAAAGAAACCCATAAGAAACGGAAGTTGTAGTTTAGACCTTGGGAAAATTGACCAATAAGAGACTAAAATTGAATTTTGCTTTTGTCCCCTGCATCTTATAATTTTTTTTTTTTTTTTTTATTGTTATCTGATTTTCTTCATATATTTATGGGTGTTTAAAAATTTAAGTGAAGTCAAAGTGTCCCTGCCTCTGGGAACCTGGTGGATGATCAACTGGAAGGGCGTTGCGAACTTTGCGTCCGGACGGTCGTGATCTATCGAGCCCATGTGTAAATCCGGGTTGTTGTGACCTTGTGCAATTCAAAATTTTTATATTTTTTTATTTAGTGGGTATGTTTTTGTCGGGGAGAAAGGGGGCGCTGAGGAATTCTTCGTGCGTTCAGGAGGGAGAAAGAGGGAGGTGGTGTGAGGAATCGATTTCAATTAGATTGAACCTTTGTTTCAATTGTGACCCATTAATCATATACCTTGAAAAAAAATTCGTTCACTGGGTGTGTTTTTGGCGGAGGGGGAGGGAGAGATTAGGGTTGTATTCGTAGGTAAAGAGAGGCAGAGAAAGAGAGATTAGGGTTGGTTGAAGCTCTGCTTGGATTGGAGTTCACAAAGGTGGTTCGTGTTAAACCCCCACCCCCGATTTTAAAAATAGTTTTGGTTTTTATTTTAAAAAATTGTTTTGGTTATTAATTGGTGAGCCCAAGGGGCCCACCCCTTGATTTGTCCCCCGGTTCCTTTCTCTTTTTTCTATTTTTCTGATTTTTTTTAACTCTCTTTCTCTCCTTCAGCTCTCACTCTCACTCTCCCTTCTCTCTCCCTCTCGACTTTCTGCAACTCTTTCCTTCCCTCTTCCCCGAACTCACACACACACCCAGTTACCCCACACCCAAGGAGACTTCGATGAGGACACCACCACATCACCGTGCCACGCTCTCTCTCTCTCTCTCTCTCTCATTCTCTTTCTCTGCACAGTGGTACCCCCACTGTTTGGAGTTTGACTCCGACGAGATTTCTCATCCCTCGACCTTAGTAAGCTTCGGAATCCTCTCTAATCTTTCTCTTAGATTGTTCAAACCCTAGTAAGGACTCATTTTAGGTGCTTTGGTGAAGGTTTGTAGTAAGAAACAACTCGGTGGTGTTTTCCCAGTTTTACCAACGAGTCCAACGACTTTCGAGCTAATTTCCGGCCAAACCACGGTGAGTTGGCCGGTGTGCAAGGTATCAATCTCTTCGTCTCGCTGAGTACTACAACATTCCTTTTTGTTTCACCCAATTTCGTTAAGTATTGAAGAAGTTATATCCATTTGAATCTTACCCAGTTTTCGGCGACCTTTACAGCTTTCGAGGAGTTTTCTGGCCAAACCACGACAAGTTAGACGTCGTGCAAGGTACCATTCTCTTCGCTGAATCACTCGATTTCGTTGAGTATTGACAAAATTATGGGCGTTTAAAGTGTCTAATTTATGGCCGAAACTCTGGCATGAAACCTAGCCCAAGAAACCTCCCAAGCCTTCGGGCCATTCCTGCCAAGCCCAACCAAACCCTTTTTATTTTTCTGTTTATTTATTTTTTGTTTTAAAGGCCTTTGGGCCTTATATGTTAAAGCCCTAAACCCTTTTAGTTTAAAAACCAAGGCCCAAACCTTTTCTTTTTAGTTTAGTTTTATTTTATTTAAATTAAAGGCCTTTGGACCGTGTCTGTTAGGGCCCTAAGCCCTTTTCTCTTAAAACCCCAAAACCCCTGTTGGCTAAAGGCCCTTAGGCCATTTGGAAGTCCTTAGGCCCGTGACTTTAAACCCCTTAAACCCACTAACCCTAACCCTAACCCAAGTCCAAAACCCTTAACTCGAAACCCCTCCTAGGCTAATTTTGGCGTCTTGAATCCGTTTCCGATGTCCGTTTTCCCAAATTCAATTGTTATAATATAGTTGTATTAATTGGACCCTTTATGTGCTTAGGGGCAATTATTGTGGCGTTTCCGTGTTCGCTAGTTGCGTGGCTCTTCGGCGGCTAAATATCTATGAGTGGACCCCTTCTAAAAATGCATGTTTTAATAGTAGAAATGCATACATGAAAAACATGATTTGATGATCACGTTTTATGAAATGTTTTGTGAGATAACATGCTTATTGAGGCTAGTTTAAATTATTACTATTTATTCTATAACCTGTGTTCTTATAGAATATTTGATGGATGACGATATAATATTTAGAACACGTTTAGAACACCTCTTTATAGTACAGATGATGGATGACTTTATACTATGAAGTTGCTTTTCAAATGTATATATGTTCAATGGTTTTGTACTTCCCTAGTGATTCGTATTCCGCTACGGGATGAAGGGATAGATTCAGGTCTGTCCCGGGCGACGGTTATGGTGTTGGCATAGGGCCTAAAGTGTTTTTCCTCTGACTGTTTGCTCATAGACGGGGAGCCGGCATGGGGCCTGGAGAGTTATTAGACATTCACTAGTAATACAATTTATGATTTGAGACATTGCACATCATGCTAGGTTTCGGAAAACCTATGTTTATCATGATATATATGTGTTTTCATAAAACCTGGGGGTTAGTACATTTATAACTATTTTAGTATATATATATAAACTTGATCCACTCATGTTTGTTTTGTGCCCCCTTCAGGACTTAGAATCGAGGCATACAATCCCGGCGTCTAGGCACTTCCACATCGGCATCTTCGAGTCCTCTCGGTGTAGGACCCACTCCTTTGTTCATTCAATTTTTATATAAATTCTTTTAGTATTCTAGATTAGATGTGTGCTCTGAACACGTTTCTGGAATGCATATTCATTATTTTTATATTTATAAGTCTTATTCATTCCTTGTTCTCAGCATTTGTATTCAATAAATGGCTTTCGTCACCCTCGGGTGTCGGCCAGCACGTGCCTATCCTGGTGTTCGGGGAATATCGGGATCGGGGTGTGTCAGATTGGTATCAGAGCGTGGTTTGTTCAGAGCATACTTTGGATCTTCTCTTACTCTAATAGTGTGTCGGTTTTGACATCATTTGGATGTCACGACTTTCGGATTTGGTGTCATTCGGCACAGTTGTGCAAATCTTTCTCTGTTTGAATTGTCACCTTCTGGTTGAAATACATGAAATTTGTGTCACGATTATGCCTCATCGGTGACGTGTTTGATTTGTTGGACGACTTTCAACATCGGACCGATACTCCGTAACATGTGTTCCTTAGGAATTGTAGGCGGAGTGGATCTACATAAGAGCGTTAGGAAACGGAAAAACCAAAATGGTTTGGATTTGGAAGATCTGAAGCGATGTTGTACTCTGCGACATACGTTCCCTAGGAATGGGGAGCAGAGTCGTACATATTTGGAAATTACTCGAAACTTTTGAAATGCGTATTGAGGAAGCAAGAAAGCGCTAGTTGTTATGACATTTAATAAGTGATAATTGGTGGGATCGAATCGATGTTCTCAGACTCATTACCACTGAAGAAATTCGTGTGGATCTTTAGTGCAATTCTCAATGATTGTTCTATCGATATCCTTCTCGCCTACTCCATCGACGAAGTCAAGTTACCTAACCTTCAATCGTCAGCTTCACACCAAATTCTTCGTGTGTTGACTTCGTTTACATTGACTTCGTTTACATTAAATACTTTTCTTGAGAAACTTCTTGGTAGCAGACGATATTCTCATCAATTTCCCAAAATGGAGTTGCGATTCTTGTTATTGTGGTAATTGGACTTGGATGATGAAGATCCAGACTTGTTTGGATAAACAAACTCCTTGAACTTCATCTGGGTATGGTACTCGACGGTAAACCCTAACTCCTTGTCCTCGTACTTTTCGATAGAGGTGAACTTAGCCTCTTGCTTGTAGCTCAATTGACCAGTGCTCTTGTCCAACAACCTTGTAATTTTTAGTGTAATGGCTTGAGACTCCACCATATTCATCACAGTACAAAGATCGAACTTTACTCTGAACTTCTCTGGACTCATTGAGCTTTGGTTTGCTCAAGAGCATCACTTTAAGGTAGCCAATCATGTCACTACATGCATACGCAGACTGCTTTAATTTTTGAACTTTGAATTAGCTCTCACAAAGTATTGTGAATTATGAAATGTCTTTGGCATCATCAAATCTTATTAGCAGTTCTTAACTATTCTTTGAGCTTAGACTATTTCCTTTTTGGCTAAGGAACCAGTCAACCTTATTGTGATGATTAACCAAATAATCATAATTAGTGACTTCTATTTCTACATCTTTACCTTCCTTTGCTTGTTTGTTTCTCAATGTAAAACTGGATCATGCCGTAAAAATAAAAAAAATAAAAAAAATAAAAAAATAAAAAAAGTTTGTTCTTGGCATGGTTTCTAGTTCAAATCCCAATATCTTGTACTCTAGATTCTAATGGACTTGTTTTGACCCTCAAATTCCTGAGTGTTTTTGCAGCCTTCTCGATATGGTTTCTCGCTCAATTGGTGAGGAATTCATGATCGATCGATTTGACGGAAGTATGCGCCCAATTCTTATCGATTTGGACGAGAATGTTAGGAGCATAATCTTTTCACAAGCTGACCAGACTTACCAGAAAGAGTTCCATGTAGGCGTGAGGTTGAGCCGTCTTTTGGTAAGAGTTGAATGAAGGTTGTAATGTAGAAGGTCAGCAGATTGTATCACCATCATGCTATAATTTATAGGCATCGCATCGTTTCTCTTCCAACGTTATGCGTTTGTCTCAACGCAAATTTTCACTGCTTCACTTCAGGACTATTTTGTTTGTGAGTACGTGGTTGTCAAAACACTTCAAGCAGATCTTTTTGGTGCACTCTGGGATGGCACTACAGCACGGTCGAGGCGAGAATCGGATAATCTTTACATTTCTCTTGAAAGGTGTGTGCTCTCATTGGGTTTTTAGGATGATCACTTGTGAATCCTTATTCTTTCCACCAACATTGACCGTGTTTGACTAGAAATCTGCACCTAAGCAAAAATGGAGAGGTGGTTTGAGCACTACAACAGCTCTCTAGAGATACTGCTTGTTAAGGAAAGTGACTTCTCATTTTCTACTTACTTGGCTTGAGCTTTTGGGTATACTACTAACATGGTAGCCACTTCTCTTGAATCCCAAGATACCGTTTTCAAATGGATTCTTTAATGGTGAAATTTGGAAGAACGGAGGTGAATATGATCCTTAGTGTTGGATAGTGTTTTATGATGACAAATTCTATTTTGTTCGGTTTGAGTATGGGGCTTTTTGCGACATGGTACGAGAGTTTTCTATATGCAACACTGGTTGACAGGGGAGTATTGTGAATTGGTATTCAGAGGATCGAATTTATGATGTGTGAAATTGTGCACCCTCAGAAAATTACTGCTTGCTTATCGAGACAACAAATGTGTGGTCGATATTGCGGGTGGCCGACTATGGTATTAATAACTTATTCGTTGGGTTCATTAAGCAAGTGGGCAAGAAGACTCGTCTTCAGTAGTTGTTACGGATTTGTTATTATTGGGGCTCGACCCAAAGACACATCTGTTCTCAAAGTACGTGATGTTTCGTATGCTTAGGAGAGACCCACTCTCATTTTCCAGTTTTGGTTTTCAGTATGAGTATTTTAACTTCCTTTACTTTAGTTATTTGTTTTGTCATTAAAAATGTTTTGGGGGAAGTATTTCCGTTTTCAATTTTAAGTTCAGCACGAATTTTCGACCTATATGTTAGTACTTATTTATTTTGGTGTTATCGTATTTTACTTTATATCTTTATAAAGTATGTTTTGTACTTTTACACTGATGCGGAAGAAAGTAAAAGCTTAGAGGCATTATAGAGGATTTTGCAACCCGCTCGCGACGGTGTGACATATTCTCTTTGATGCCCCCACTCTGACTTAATTACTCTTTATACATATATTCTTCTTCCTATTTTCGAGTATTTCAGTTTAGTAAGTGATTTTAAATTTCATGGATGAAATTCTTTTAAGGGGGGGTAGATTGTTACACCCCACCCCCGATTTTAAAAATAGTTTTGGTTTTTATTTTAAAAAATTGTTTTGGTTATTAATTGGTGAGCCCAAGGGGCCCACCCCCTGATTTGTCCCCCGGTTCCTTTCCCTTTTTCTTTCTTTTTCTGATTTTTTTGTAACTCTCTTTCTCTCCTTCAGCTCTTACTCTCCCTTATCTCTCCCTCTTGACTTTCTGCAACTCTCTCATTCCCTCTTCCCTGAACTCACACACACACACCCAGTTACCCCATACCCAAGGAGACTTCGACGAGGACACCACCACACCACCGTGCCATGCTCTCTCTCTCTCTCTCTATCTCTCTCTCATTCTCTTTCTTTGCACAGTGGTCCCCCCACTATTTGGAGTTCTACTCATACGAGATTTCTCATCCCTCGACCTTAGTAAGCTTCGGAACTCTCTCTAATATTTCTTTTAGATTGTTCAAACCCTAGTAAGGACTCATTTTAGGTGCTTTGGTGAAGGTTTGTAGTAAGAAACAACTCAGTGGTATTTTCCTAGTTTTACCGGCGAGTCCAACGGCTTTCAAGCTAATTTCCTGCCAAACCACGACGAGTTGGCCAACGTGCAAGGTATCAATATCTTCGTCTTGCTGAGTACTACAACTTCCCTTTTTGTTTCACCCAATTTCGTTGAGTATTGAAGAAGTTATATCCATTTGAATCTTACCCAATTCTCGGTGACCTCCACAGCTTTCGAGGCGTTTTTTGGCTAAACCATGACGAGTTAGACATCGTGCGAGGTAATATTCTCTTAGTCTCATCGAGAGCTATGATTTTCGTTTTTGAATCACTAGATTTCGTTGAGTATTGACAATGTTATAGGCGTTTAAAATGTCTAATTTCCGGCCGAAACTCCGGCCTTCCTCTCTGGCGTGAAACCCAGCCTAAGAAACCTCCCAGGCCTTCGCGGCCTTACCCTAACCCAAGTCCAAAACCCTTAACCTAGAACCCCTCCTAGGCTAATTTTGGCGTCCTGAATCCGTTTCCAACATCCGTTTTCCCAAATTCAATTGTTATAATATAGTTGTATTAATTGGACCCTTTATGTGCTTAGGGGCAATTATTGTGGCGTTTCCGTGTTTGCTAGTTTGCATGGCTCTTCGGTGGCTAAGTATCTGTGAGTGGACCCCTTCTAAAAATGCATGTTTTAATAGTAGAAATGCATACATGAAAAGCATGATTTGATGATTATGTTTTATGAAATGTTTTGTGAGATAACATGCTTATTGAGGCTAATTTGAATTATTACTATTTTTTCTATAACTCGTGTTCTTATAGAATATCTGATGGATGACGATATAATATTTAGAACACGTTTAGAACACCTCTTTATAGTATAGATGATGAATGACTTTATACTATGAAGTTGCTTTTCAAATGTATATATGTTCAATGGTTTTGTACTTACCTAGTGGTCCGTATTCCGCTACGGGATGAAAGGATAGATTCCGGTCCATCTTGGGCGACGATTATGGTGTTGGCATAGGGCCTGAAGTGTTTTTTCCTCTAACTGTTTGCTCAGAGACGGGGAGCCGGCATGGGGCATGGAGAGTTATCGGACATTCACTAGTGATTATTATACATACAAGTTATGATTTGAGACATTGCACGACATGCTAGGTTTCGGAAAACCTATGTTTATCATGATATATATGTGTTTTCATAAAACCTGGAGGTTAGTACGTTTATAACTATTTTAGTGTGTGTGTATATATATATATATATATATCAACTTGGTCTACTCATGTTTGTTTTGCGCCCCCTTCAGGACTTAGAATCGAGGTATACAATCTTGGCATCCAGGCACTTCCGCATTGGCATATTCGAGTCCTCTCAATGTAGGACCCACTCCTTTTTTCATTCAATTTTTATATAAATTCTTTTAGTATTCTAGATTAGATGTGTGCTCTGAACACGTTCCTAAAATGTATATTTATTATTTTTATATTTAGAAGTCTTATTTATTCCTTGTTCTTAGCATTTGCATTCAATAAATGGTTTTCGTCACCCTCGGGTGTTTGCCAGCACGTGCCTATCCTGGTGTTCGGGGAATATTAGGATTAGGGCGTGTCAATTCGTCTAGAATCTCTGAAGAAACCCAGATTGTGATGGTGAGTTTTGTGTTGTTAGTTAACCCATTTTCATTCCATTTGGGTTTTGATGATGGAGATTGACGAAGGCAGAGTACTTGGCAATTTCTTTTAGGCGAATGCTAAGTCATCGGGGAATATCGGGATTGGGGCGTGTTAGTTCGTCTAGAATCTTTGAAGAAACGCAGATTGTGATGGTGAGTTTTGTGTCGTTAGTTTACCCATTTTCATTCCATTTGGGTTTTGATGATGGAGATTGACGAAGGCGGAGTACTTGGCAATTTCTTTTAGGCGAATGCTAAGTCACGAAGTGGTTATGGTCATTTTGATGATGTGATTATATTTGACACTACATTCAACACCAATGTATACGGGATGTTACCGAAGAACACACAGAGGCGACGCCAAATGCTCTTGTCGGTGATGTTACTGAGACAAATGAAAATGCTGATCGTGTGCCAGCCGACCCAAAAGAGTAACACTCATGTGACCGCTAGAAATTCGAGAGTGATAGACGTTTTTTACGAATATATGCTCAATGACCCATCAAACACAAGAAAAAAGTAATTTGTGGCTCTTTTTTTTTTATACAAGGTGTGTCACGTTTGAAGGGGGATGAATTATTCTTCTGTTGTGGCCATAGTTGGTTGTATGTTCCTGATTATATGATTGCCAGTTGGGCATTGACAAATCGAATAGATCAGTACATACTATGTATTCTCTTCAGAGGCTCGAGTACTGATATAGACATGAATAAGCTATCAACCAAACAATGTGATCAAAAGTATTGATATAGAGAATGATCGTATTGCATTGTAATCCCAAACTGAACAGATTCTCCACATCTTCTGCTTATCTTGAGTAGTTATGACATATTGCTATGTATCACTCATGACTTATGGAAACTCTAAAGATTAGCAATCACTTATCTTCATTAAAAGGGAGATTGAAAGTAAGATTCAATTTACAATCGATTAGCAATAGTTCTATTTGCCCATTCCCTAGCTAATTAGAACTCAATGAATAGTACACCATGTAAAAGGGAGATCAAAAAAGTAAGAAAATTGAACAAGAACAATTAAATGGTTTAATTGTTTATAATTAGAATTAACTAAATGCTCATTAATCAAAACGAATAAATTCGAACTGTCGTCGACGTCGACATCGATCTAAGTCAAAACAGTTAATTGACATAGACTTAGCTTTCACGCAAACCGAATAGGAATCAACTTCTTGGTTATCTTTATTCTTTACATTGTTTTTCAAGGCAGAACGAAAAAGGTTAATTTTATAGAAAAAGAAGAAGGGAAGAGAAAGCAGCAGAGTCAGTGTTGGACAGAGTGGGGTCCCTACTCATCGCTTGCCTTTTGCAATTGCATGCCTCCAATCCTTCGCCATCTCATACGTCGGTCGCGCTCTCTCTCTCTCTCTCTAAATTCTTACGTTCTTTGATTGTTGGTTTATTTGTGAGGTTGATGTTGGGGTTTGTTTGTTTGGAGTTTATATTCTAATCTAATCGTCCGTCTGTGTGTTGTTCAAACTGCAGAGCCTCCGGCTCCGATTGTGTTTTGATAACTTGCAGGAATCAATCAGGGCCCTTGAATTACAAGAATTTGATCTGCTTTGCTGCAAAAATTCAATCACTCAACTTGAGAAAAACAACAAACAAGCAGGGTCAGTGACTTACTTGCAGCCTAATACAGTTTGTTATTTTTACAATTTAATTTTGGTATTTCTTTGTTAATTTGCTTTAACAAATTCAGTTTTTCTTTTTGTTATTTGATCCCTGATATGATTTTGTGTATTTCTTGTTGATTCTGTTGATCCCTGATAAGATTTTGTGTTTCTGCTCGTTGGGGTTGCCATCTGGAATTCTCTTCTTGAATATTTTATTTTATTTTATATTTTTGAACAAACGATATTATTTAATATAGGGGGAGGAGGTGGGCTAAGCCTCACAGTGGACTAGCAATAATGTGGTTCAAATTCTCCTTTGGCGAGAATTGAACCTATGACATTTCACTTATAAGTAAAGAGGAATACCACTAGACTGTAGTACTAAGCGGCTCTTCTCGAACATCTTTAACTTGTGATTAATAATAATGTCACCGGATATTTGTTTTTCTAGCAATTAGATTTGCCACTTGTGTTGTGACCCTCTTTCATCTGTATGATTTGTTACGAGTTCTGCAATTAGTTTGTTTGTTTTTATATCTCTAATTTAAAGTCTAATGATATTGATTTCTTGTAGAATATTTACCATCGCACTTGTTTCTCGTTGTTTAACACATCTATTAAATTCAGTTTCAGGAAGAATCTTATGTCCTGATATGTACTTGAGGGATATTAGGCCAGATTTTTAGATATGGGAGCCTCAAACTCTAAAATAGAAGAAGATAAGGCCCTGCAGCTATGTCGAGAAAGGAAGAAGTTTGTTAAACTGGCACTTGACGGCAGATGCTCGCTAGCAGCAGCTCATTTTATGTATATTCAATCACTAAAGAATACTGGAACAGCTCTTAGGAAATTTGTCGATCTTGGGGCTCCCGTTGAGTCTTCCTTGTACACTTCCACTAGTGCAACGCCAGAGCTTCTTGTTCAAACTGGCAAGAGTCTTTCTCAATTCTCTTTTTCTTCTCCATCTGTGTCACAACGCATAGATGCAGCTGAAACCTTTTTTCCATCTCCCTCTCCTCCAAATTCTACACGATTTCAGGCAAATCATATGAAGGGCAGCTTTTCTAAAACAGTTGAAGAAAAACCTCCTATTCCCCTTACTGCAACAGTAACCTCCTCGAGCACCCCACAGAATACCACACCTCGATCTGCTGGAAAACCTGAAACGTCACCAATTGAAGCTTCTTCACTCCCACCTCAAACTCCACCGTGGGATTACTTTGATTTTTTCCATCCAATTGACCATCAATTTTCTTTTCAAGAAGGGAAGGGAATGAACCAGGGGTTTGAAAATAACGATGATAGACAGCTTAGGGAAGAGGAGGGAATTCCTGATATGGAAGATGAAGAAGAGAAGGCTTCTTTTCATGGAAGGGAAGAATCTCAGGATTCTGAAGATGAATTCGATGAGCCTGCTACAAATACCCTTGTTCGAAGTTTTGAAAATCTTAATAGAGTGCAGGATCACATTGAAGCTAGTGCTTCACCTACAATGCCTTCTGCAGGAAGTGTAACTTCAGAAACTGAGTTATTGAATGGGGAGAAAAGTAACTCACCTGATTTTTCACCATTGAGAGCCACATCCTCACCAGTTGCAGTTGAAACTGACTCAACTAAAAAAACAGTTAAGAAGATTGCATTGAAAGTAAGGCTGCCCCAAAAGATTTTTTTTCAAGCATGAAAGATATTGAAATTCTCTTTATAAGAGCTTTCGAGTGTGGCAAAGAAATTCCTAGAATGCTTGAAGCAAATAAGTTGCATTTCCGTCCAATTTTCCCGGAAAAAGAAAGTAAGATCTCTCTCTCTCTCTCTCTCTCTCTCTCACTCGTTTTATGAAAACACTTTAAGTATGTTTTAGTTATCCAAGGATGACTAGTGGCACTGCTTTATGCTGTGAGTAAGGTACAATACAATCAACAGTTTCTGGATGTAACGAAGACTGCAGTATTTAAATCATGGGACATATAAAATTGAAAAAAGAAATGGATATTCTAAAATGTTTTGAGTTAATTTCATGTTATTATAGACCATTAGAAATCTGTTTTCTTTTGATAGTCTGAAGATATGAACACTAGGAGTTCTACTGTAGCAGGTGGATCAATTTCATCTAAATTCTTGAAGGGTTGTTTCTCCTGTGGTGAAGACCCAAGTCAAGTTCAGGAAGGTAGGCCTCCTGGTCTGTACCCTTTTTATTTTAATTTTTAATGTCATAGATGCATGACAGACACATTGGTTTTAAACCTTCACGGTCTAGTGCAAAAAACGCTATTATGGGGTTTCTGTTAGTTTTTCAAATCAGTATGGCTGCTGTATACACTATGGATGTTAGATGTTTTTTTGTTGATATCCTACGTGTATTTATTAGGGTTTGATGTCTGTCCTTTTTCTCCAAAGGTTGTTGTATCGTCCGATGCAAAGATGCCATTGTGTAATTACTTTAATGTACACTGCAATTGATGTCTGTCCTTTTTTTTTTCTATTAAAAATTAGAAATATGTGGAATCCTTGTCTACGTGATCAAAATCAATTTTAGCCAACTTCATGTGAAAGCATTTCACTTTCACTTCTATTTGAGTGTTATGATTCAATGTAATGATAATGTACATGACTAGTTTATCCAGGTTTATACTTGGATCATATTTGTCAAGTCAACTGGGCATGGTTATGCACAAGTTGGCGATACTTCTCAGGAAAAACTAGTAGTGCACAACCAAAAACTGGGAAAAACCAGTATTGTACTACCATAAACTGCTATGGCATGGTTAGTTACATTAGCGACGAGTAAACCACCAAAAGATTTATATAACAAGAAAGTCTTAGGGAAGTTAAAATTTAGTTCCCCGAAATGTTTGAGTGTGTGGCAACATGCTAGAACAGAAGTTGTATTTAGAAGAATATAACTGCAATCATTATAATTTTCTTAATACTCTTTCCCAATACTATTCCTAATGGCAACTAGTCTTTTAGAGTTGAGGAGGTGGTCGATCTTCTGTGAGATAGAATTCGTTTTGTCAGCCAGTATTTTTGGAGTTTAGGAATAGTTCTTTTCAGGCTATATTTATTATTGGAGTGCTACTGTACGTTTGCTGGGATGATCCCTGAAGGAAGGAATTGAATAATAGATGGTTCCGATAAATGAAGCTCATTGTGGGGGTATCCCCCAATATTTACATTTTGCAGAAAATATAAGTTAACATCAATATGTTAGTGCATTATCTTTCATTCCTCATTTAGTTTCTTTTGTCTCAAATATGTGAAAAATTGGACGAGGAACTTCAGTACAAATTGTGTGTTTTCATTAGATTTATTTTATCTATACGTACATATATGATTTATCACTGTTGAGAGTGACGTGGTAGGTACACAAAGTACCATTTAGATGTTCAGTGGTTAGAGTCAATTCACATCATTGCATGATAGGTTTTAAGTTTTAATGTTAGCCTGCCTTTTCATTTGGGTGTCTTGATCTTGGTACCTTGCTTTCTGAACTGATTCTTTTTTTATGTTTGCCAGAGGCTCCTCAAACTTCTGTGAAGTACTTAACTTGGCATAGGACGACATCATCTCGATCCTCTTCGTCAAGGAATCCTTTGGGAGCAAACTTAAAAGATGATATGGATGATCTTACTGGTCACCTCTTTGACAACTTCTGCATGAATTCAGGCAGTCATGCCTCAACCTTGGATAGGCTATATGCGTGGGAGAGGAAGCTTTATGATGAAGTCAAGGTACTACTGATAAATTAGCAGTAGTTATGGTGTTTATAATCATAATCATCATGATGGAAATTACTCTCTTTTTTTTGGTGAACCACTATTTTTGCTTCAAATGAACAAAAAATAGATACACTTTGATCTCTAGAAATTTCATTACACAAAATAGTTAAACAAACTCGTTAGTTTAAATTATATTATGGTGTCCATTTTTTGTTGACCTTACTTATGCTTACATATGGTTTTGTTCAACCTTTTGGGAGGAATTGGATACAGACAGTAACCGCATTTTAATATCGTAGAAGCTTAAAGTTCAGTTTGATGTTACTGAATCTCACGTTATTATTTGAATTATTGCTGAAAAATGGTGACTTGTATTCTAGCAGCTTGATACTGTTGTAGAAACTGAGCTCAATTTTGGGGCTTCACCTTTGTATTTGTTTTCACGATGCTTATAACATGCCAGTTTCTACCTTTTATTCTTTTTGATGGAATCTATACTTGGTTAAAATTTAAAAAAACAAGTGAACACGAAATACCATTAGGTCCATTTTAAATTGACTTCGAACTGTCGAAAATATCAGAAATTTCAGATATATGCAGATAGATGTGGACCTTGTTTGTATGGTTATGTCTGAAACAAAAAAATATTTCTCTCACTTTAAAAAACATATTTCGGATATGAAGAGTATATGGGTCATCCCATGTTTTATATGAACTTAAATTCTTATTTTCAGGCCAGTGAGATGGTTAGAAGGGATTATGGCTTGAAGTGTAAGATTTTAAGGCAGCTAGAATCAAAAGGACAGAGTTCTCAAATAACTGATAAAACTCGTGCTGTTGTCAAGGATCTACATTCTAGAATCGGGGTTGCTATTCACAGAATTGACTCAATATCGAAGAGGATTGAGGATTTACGAGACAAAGAGCTCCAGCCTCAACTTGAAGAGTTAATAGAAGGGTATGTATTTGCATGTTCCTTTTTGCTAGTGCTTAATTATTTTTCCTAGAAACT
The DNA here is from genome assembly GCF_042453785.1 of Malus domestica. Classification (NCBI taxonomy): domain Eukaryota; kingdom Viridiplantae; phylum Streptophyta; class Magnoliopsida; order Rosales; family Rosaceae; genus Malus; species Malus domestica. Next base: position 22,106,506 of record NC_091671.1, on the reverse strand, counting down.
CAATTTTGGAAACCCATAAAGTTTGAAATGTGGTACCATGCCTAGATGCAGAAAAAAAGCTTTGCGTATTTGTATGTTCATTTTTCTCTTATTTTTATCGTTGTTTGTTAGGACCAGTATGAGTTATGTTGGAACTTTGATAATGGTTGCTAAAAACTACGTGATGCATATATGTTTTGGGCAACAGTGGAATGTAGAACAAGGAAATAATATGATTAATTTTTGTCTTAATCCTATATATTATTGTGTCTGATACGAGTGCTTCACTTCTAGGCTCATTTGCCTTGTTCTTTGCTCCAAATTGTAGGTTAAGGCGGATGTGGGAGGGGTTGGTTGTATGTCACAAGCTTCAGTTTCACATAATCTCAATAGCTTACAACAACAGCAACACCAAAATCTCCGTACAGTCAGAATCACGTCGTCAGATTACGATCCAGCTTAAAGACGAACTCAGCTCCCTATCATCAAGTTTTATGAAGTGGAATGGTGCTCAAAAGTCCTACTTGCAGTCTATAGACGGATGGCTTTTAAAATGCATCTCTTTTCCACAGAAGTCTTCCAAAAAGAAAAGGAGGCCGTACGAAATCCCCTATAGGAACTATGGCCCTCCAATATATGTCACCTGTGGTGACTGGTTGGAAAAGCTTGGCAGTTTACCTGCCAAAGAAGTGGAAGATTCTATAAAGACTTTAGTAGCTGAAACTTACCGTTTTTTACCACACCAAGAAAAGAAAGAGGAGAAGGGTGCAGGCCTATCTGATTTAACATCCTGGAAGCATGCCAATGGTAGTGATTCTGGTGCTAATATGCCAACAGATGAAGTTTCTCAAGACTGGATTTCAGGTTTCGACCATTTCCAAATAAGCTTGGCGGGGTTTTGTGGTAAGTTGAGCAACTTTGCAGAGTCGTCTATGGAGGCGAATGTAGACCTGCAGAAGGCCATCCAGAGTGCTAAGAGCCATTATGAACAGTTTAAAGCTCAGTCTTCACTGTGAACGACTGAATGCATAGAAGGGGAAGGAAAATATACGAAGTTCCAACAAACGAGGTTTGAGAAATCTTGAAAAATGAGGGATTTGGATACAAGTTCAATTGGACATGGCATTTGTATATGAAGAGAGAAATAAGGGGAATTCAAAAGGTCACAAGTTTTGTTGAAGCAGAAAATAAGGAAGTTGAATAAAAATGGGAAATTTTATTTGAACCCTAATTTTGTATCTCTTGATAGGAGTATATTTATGCGACTTAATTGGCTTGTTCTCGTGCATTTACGTTGTGTTTCCTTAGTTATTTTAGTGTTTAAAGTCATTTTTGTGTGTTTTCAGATTCTAAGGATAAAGTATGCAAGAAGATGCATTTTGGAGCCTTTTGGAGCAAAATTGGGCTTGGAATGATGATCACATGCTTGGAGCAAAAGGAATGAACGAAATTGAAGATTTGAAGAAGAAAGGATTCCTAATCAACGAAGGATTCCTAATTGAAGATGGATTCCTACTCAAATGAGGATTCCTAGAAGAATGAGGATTCCTACTCTAAGAAGGATTCCTACTTGAAGTAGGAAAGTTAAGCCAAGGTTTCCTATTTTGGTTTGACATTTCTTCAATCCTAACTGTCCCTATGTTCTAGCAACTTTGAAGGCCTTTTAAGCATTCTAGGACACAAATTACACATTCCTTACATGATCCACTTCCTTGCCGCACTTGTCCCACCTTTCCTCTTCCTTGCCGTGCAAGGGAGAGGGTTCTTTCCTATTTCCTTGCATTAAAACACATTCCTTTTGTGTTCTATGCCCTTGCCGCATATCCCTTGCACTTTCCTTTAGTTTTCTGATTTGATTTCCTATTTCTAGAAGCTTTTGACTTAATTTCCTGTTGACCTAAATAACCTAGGGTTTTAATTCCTGAAATCCTTTAAATAAACCTCATTTTTCCAGCCACAAATCATCCATTCACTCCCATTCACGCCAGAAAGCCATCCCCACTCTCTACCACATCCATACTTCACCATTCACCCTAGTTTCTGCCCCAAACACTTCTAGCCGCACCATACTACCATCCTAAACACCATTTCATACTTTTACACCACCCATAACCCCAAAAACTCACCACCAACCCTTGTGCCGCAGCAAAGAGGAAGGAGGAAAGCCCTTGGACGTGCTTGTCATTCGATTGAGGATTGCTGGAACGTTTTAGGTGTAATCTTTCTTTTGTTTTCAATGTTTCAATTCAATAATCTTTGTTTTGTGAGTATGAGGAACTAAACCCCTCTTAGTTAGGGGGTGATTCGAAACCATGTTCATGCTTGCAATATGATTTGATTACATCCAGTTGTGTTTTGTAAGTTGTGAATTCAATTTACTTATTCGTTCGTATAAAAACTGATTTGTGTATGTAGGTTGAGAGTGCACGCTTAATTTTCATGCATGAATTTGACGCTAGAATATAAGGGAGTTTCACCTAATCGTTATGAACTTATATTCACAAGTAGTGAAGGTTGCTAGTTACAATCGCTTTAAGTAAATTCTTGGCATAAGTTTCATGCAATTCATAGTAACGAGTGTCTCGTCAATGCTTATGATTTTCATAGAACTTAATGATTCTTACTTGTATCTCTATTATGCAATTCATGTAGGGAACTTGTGGGGAATGCTTTGGGTTGTCGTATGCAATCATCCAATTCAATAACTTTTGGAAAATCTGAGGGTTAATTAGTGCAATTCACGGTTAATCTAGGGCGTTGTATTGAAAAGCAACTGGAAATCGTTTTGTATGCAAGTGTGTCATGTGTGGAGAAGAACCTCCTAACTATCCTTTTATCCATAGTTTCATCCAAATTCGTTTTAAAAAATGTTTAGTTACAATCTGTTTTCTTTGTTTTCAAATTCGTCAAAACCAAATCCCCCATTATTTTAAAGTGTTAGATTAGTTAGAAATCAATTTAGTTTGTGTTTTTAAGTGTTTTGATTCAAGTTATAACCTAATTTCGTCCAAGTTTGTGTTAGAGTTCAAAACTGCCCAGAAAGTGTTTTTAAGGCAGTTTTGAGTGTCTTTGTGCTGTTTTGGTGTTTTAGAGTTTAGATTTGCATTCTCTGAGTCAGTTTAGAGTGTTTAGCAATCCCTCCTAATCCCCAGTTTAAGAACGATCCCTACTTATCCATACTACAATTGTCAACAAGAGGGTTAATTTATGTGTTTAGTTATTTTACACATCAAATTTTTGCGCCGTTGCCGGGGATTAGCAACTTTGCTAATCCCTCGTTGTTTCTTTTTATTTTATTTTCGTGTGTTTTCTACTTTAGTTGCTGACTTGTTTGGTTTCTTTGTTTTTAGGTACTAGTGCATGACTCAAAGTTCCTAACCTGGTTCGTGAGCATATTTTGGACTTTGACGACGATTTTGAGAGAACTTTGAGAAGAAGGAGGAACCAACAAGAGTCTAACCCACCTAGCCCTGAACCTGACCTTGAAGAACAAGTTTTAGAAGAAGAAGAGAGGGGCACGGCTGGGATTTTTGAGGAAGCACCAATCATGGCAGCCGACAATCGAACAATCAAGGAGCTTTCGGCTTCGGGATTGGACAATGCTGCACCATTATGCATTCAATATCCAAGGGCTGCCCAAGACAAGACTGATGAGTTCGAATTGAAGTCTAGCCTATTGCACCATATTCCTAAGTTCCATGGTCCATGGAAGATCCGAATAAACATTTGAAAGAGTTTGAGGTTGTTTGCTCGAGTATGACTCCCGTAAATGTTGATGGGAGTATTTTGAAGATGAAGGTCTTTCCCTTTTCCCTCTTGGACAAGGCGAAATATTGGTTGTATGAACTTGCTCCCGGAACTGTCACATCTTGGGAGAGTATGAAGAGGGCGTTTTTGGAGAAGTTTTTCCCAACTTCTCGAGTCATTCTTTCACGCAAAAGGATAAGTGGAATTTAGCAAGATGAAGGTGAGTCCTTTCCCACTTATTATGAACGTTTTAAATCACTTGTTGCTTCTTGTCCACAGCATCAGATGAAGAAGGAGTTACTTCTACAATACTTCTACGAGGGACTCCTACCAATTGAACGTCAAATGCTCGATGCCTCGGCGGGTGGAGCATTGGTGGACAAGACACCTATGGCTGCCAAGATCTTAATTGCTAATCGAGCGTTGAACGCTCAACAATACGAAGGTGTTGGCCAAAGAGGAACCCCACAGCAGCAAGTACATGAGGTAAGTTCCAAATCCGACATTCATTCACAAATAGCTAATCTTACTTCCATTGTGTCTCAGATGGCCGAAGGAATGAGGATGTAAGGACCAATTGTGTGTGGTGTGTGTTCTATCCAAGGACATGCCTCTGAAAAATGTCCTCAACTCATTGAGAATGGTGGATGGGAGAGCGCTAATGCAATTGGATTTCAAAGCCAAAATCAACCAAGGAACGATCCATATTCCAATACCTACAATCCCGGTTGGAGAGACCATCCAAATTGCAAGTGGAGGGAGTCACAGCAACCCCAACAACACGAAGGCTTTAGGCAGCAACCCCCGGGCTTCTACACCAAGCCATACGCACACACACAAGCTCCTCCACAATCTGCCCAAAACACTTCAGGTAACACTTTGGATAATGATACAATTCTTAAGTTACTTACCAAATTATCTCAGGGGCAAGAAAATCAAACCCAAGCAATGCACAACACGAACATTAGGGTGGATCAATTGGAAAAGCAAATTGGGCAGATTGCGGAGTTTGTTGGGCAATTTAGAGACCAAGGAAAGCTTCCTAGTTCAACTATTGCAAATCCAAAGGGAGGGTTTGAAACAGCCAAAGCAATCACCCTACGAAGTGGCAAGGAGGTTGGGGCATGTTCTTCATAAAAAACAGGTCACAAAGAGGATGAAATGTTGCAAAAGGAAGAGGAGGAAGCAACTCAACCCACGACAAGGATAGAAACATCCTTGCCGCAAGTTCCAATGGCACAAACACCATCCAATCTGTCCAACAAAGGTAAGAATGTGTCCAATTCAGTTCCTACTAATGTTATTCCTTCGAATGTACCCTTTCCTAGCAGATTTTTGCAAGCCAAGAATGAAGAGGAGGAAAAAGATGTTCTAGAGACATTTAGAAAGGTGCATGTCAACATTCTCCTCCTTGATGCTATAAAGCAAATCCCGAAGTATGCCAAGTTTTTAAAGAAGCTTTGTACAACAAGGAAACGTGTCCGGGAGAAAGAAGTGGTACATGTATGCGAGAATGTCTCCGCCATGTTGCAAAGAAAGCTGCCACTTAAATGTAAAGATCCGGGTAGTTTCACAATTCCTTGCGTAATTGGTAATACAAGGTTTGAGCATGCTATGTTAGATTTAGGTGCATCAATTAATGTCATGCCATATTCTGTTTATGCATCTATGAATCTAGGAGCACTTAAACATGATGGTGTGATTATTCAATTAGCCGATTGATCCAATGCATATCCAAAATGAGTGTTGGAAGATGTTTTGGTGCAGGTAGACCACTTGATTTTTCCTGCAGATTTTTATGTGCTTGATATGGAGGATTCAGGCCATTCTTCACCATCACCGCTCTTACTTGGACGACCTTTCATGAAAACGGCTCAAACCAAGATTGATGTGGCCAAATGATTAGTAACTATGGCATTTGGTGGTGACATGATTAGTTTTAAAATTTCAGAATCCATTGAGACTTCTAATGTTGTTCATTCTTGTTGTGCCATTGATAAAATAGTAAAGATAGGATCGGACCGTTCAGCACCAAGTACAAAGGATGCATCAAGAACCATGCAAAATGAGGGAATTGGAGTGGAGCACAAGGACCATACGACCACTGCCCTCAAAGTGCTCAAATTGGCCGAAAGCACCATGGGGAAAAATGTTCATATTGCTGCCACTTTATCACAACACATAGGTAAGCCACCTAATCCAAATCCAATTCCCATTAAAGTTGATAGGTGGTTCCCTTCTTTGGTGCAGATACCCAAACAAATCCCCGATGGTGGGCGTATTTACATGAACCTTAAGAAACACAATGCACCCATCAGCAAACATCACTATCCATTTCCGTTCAAGGATTCACTGTATGAGAACTTTGTTGAGCATGTTGTGGAGGAGATCCTACTGCATGCCGTGGGCTCCAATGGGGAATGAACATGTTCTTCGTCCGACTGCAAGACGTTAAAGCAAGCGCTTCTTGGGAGGCAACCCATGCATTCGACAAAGGAAGCCCTAGGAATCACTCCAATTCCAGATTTGCGTTCCTAAAACCCTTCTCTTTGTTGCTGTTTTCTAATATGCCATGTTTAGTTGCTTAAGTTGCTATTTGTTTATTTACTTGTGTTTTGTGTGAATTTATGCTTGAAACATTGAGGACAATGTTTGATTTAAGTGTGGGGGGGGGGGGGTAACTAAGTGTTTTTGATGCAAATTCGTGGGATTTTATCACCCATAACTTCAAGTGTTGTTCCTTGCTATTTTTAAGTGTTTTTAAGCTGTTTTGGTGCTTTTTAGTGTGTTTTGTTCTAAAAATCCGAAAATCTCATAAAAATTTGAAAAATTGTTTTGAAAAAGCCAAAAAGAGTTGTTTTTGTGTGTTTGTTTGTGTCTTAGGGTACCTTCCAACACAATGATGAGGATTTGGTTTGTAATTGCATGGCTGTTAAAGAGAGTGATAAACATGGATGAAAGTTTGAATTACTCTTTGGTTTATGGTTGGTTGTGGTTATAACTTATGAATTCACATGCGATTAAAGGAAAAAAAATAAGTTTTTGTAACATGCTTGAAGGAAGGAACTCAAATTAACGCTACAACCTTGTGAGACTTGAGCCTAAACGTTTATTTGGAGAGTTGATAATCTGTGCATTATTGTTTTCTAATGTCGTTGCATGATCTCATTATTCTTTGCTTGGTTACTACTTAGAAGGCGTTTCATCATTTAGTTCCAAATGCTAGAACTCATGCCCATTTCATTCAAGGCATGTTATTGACTTGCATAACACATATTCAAGATGAAGTTGTGTAATGACCACCACCAAAGCCAAATTGCCGTGTATCCTACTTCATTATATGTTTAAGTTAACCCTATTGAGCCTTGTTAGCCTACATTCTTTGTTAACCCACGTTATCCTCACCTAGCCTAGATTAGGACCATCCATACCCTTGTTCTTGAAGCATAGTAAAAAATGATTCAAATTGAATTCCTTTTTATTAATGTATGGCAGAAAACAAGTGTGGGGGAAGTGTTTCTCATGTAAGTTAGTGTGCCATAGGCACGGGTAGAAAGAAAAGAAAAAAGAAAAGTGTGAAAAGTATGAAAAAAAGAGTTGAAAAGATGTAAAAAAGAGTTCTAAAGTATTGTTTGTTGAAGGAAGGGTCCCAAAAGTTGAATTTGACCCTAAGAGTAGTTTAAATCTTCCCTTTATGTCTAAAAGTGATTTCTGCATTCTAAAGTGAATTCTAAGTCTAGATTTCATTACTTTGCTTGCTATTGCTTTAAGAAGGTTTGTTATCCCTATCCTTCCTTTGTTAACCAATACCCCAAGCCCCGTTACAATCCTTGACTTCAATCTTGAGTGTTATGTGTTTCAATTTGTGTTGTTTGAATTTGGTATGAGCATATGGTGTCACTGGTTCTCGCATCTAAGTAGTAGCATTCCATTCATGAGATCATATCTAAACAGGCTTATTAACTCCAGAAAATGCATTCTTTGTTATACATATATGTGAGCGTTCGTTTTCATGTCTACATCAATCTTCTCACATATAACTAGTATAGGTGTGTAGTTAGAAAATCTGAGTGAAAATTGAGTGCATATCTTGTAAGGAATTGAGGAAATTCTCTAAGTCATGTTACTACATTCAAAACATTGTTTTAATTGGTTAATTGTGAACTAGTAAGTGGTGACTATGATTAAGTATGTGCTTAAGTGTAAAGATGACTAAAATCTATGGGGATGACGATTTGTAACATGTCATGTGCATTGGAAATCCCTAAGGCAAACGTTGGAAGGTTTAGGTTGTGTTTCGTTTTGTTTTCTTTAGTTTGTTTGTTTTGCTCGAGGACTAGCAAAAGCTAAGTGTGGGGGAATTTGATAGGAGCATATTTATGCGACTTAATTGGCTTGTTCTCGTGCATTTACGTTGTGTTTCCTTAGTTATTTTAGTGTTTAAAGTCATTTTCGTGTGTTTTCAGATTCTAAGGACAAAGTATGCTAGAAGATGCATTTTGGATCCTTTTGGAGCAAAATTGGGCTTGGAATGATTATCACATGCTTGGAGCAAAAGGAATGAACGAAATTGAAGATTTGAAGAAGAAAGGATTCCTAATCAACGAAGGATTCCTAATTGAAGATGGATTCCTACTTAAATGAGGATTCCTAGAAGAATGAGGATTCCTACTCTAAGAAGGATTCCTACTTGAAGTAGGAAAGTTCAGCCAAGGTTTCCTATTTTGGTTTGACCTTTCCTTAATCCTAATTGTCCCTATGTTCCAGCAACTTTGAAGGTCTTTTAAGCATTCTAGGACAGAAATTACACATTCCTTACATGGTCCACTTCCTTGCCGCACTTGTCCCACCTTTCCTCTTCCTTGCCGTACAAGGGAGAGGGTTCTTTCCTATTTCCTTGCATTAAAACACAATCCTTTTGTGTTCTATGCCCTTGCCGCATATCCCTTGCACTTTCCTTTAGGTTTCTGATTTGATTTCCTATTTCTAGAAGCTTTTGACTTAATTTTTGTTGACCTAAATAACCTAGGGTTTTAATTCCTGAAATCCTTTAAATAAATCTCCTTTTTCCAGCCATAAATCATCCATTCACTCCCATTCACGCCAGAAAGCCATCCCCACTCTCTATGACATCCATACTTCACCATTCACCCTAGTTTCTGCCCCAAACACTTCTAGCCGCACCATACTACCATCCTAAACACCATTCCATACTTTTACACCACCCATAACCCCAAAAACTCACCACCAACCCTTGTGCCGCAGCAAAGAGGAAGGAGGAAAGCCCTTGGACGTGCTTGTCATTCGATTGAGGATTGCTGGAACGTTTTAGGTGTAATCTTTCTTTTGTTTTCAATGTTTCAATTCAATAATCTTTGTTTTGTGAGTATGAGGAACTAAACCCCTCTTAGTTAGGGGGTGATTCGAAACCATGTTCATGCTTGCAATATAATTTGATTACATCCAGTTGTGTTTTGTAAGTTGTGAATTCAATTTACTTATCCGTTCGTATAAAAACTGATTTGTGTATGTAGGTTGAGAGTGTACGCTTAATTTTCATGCATGAATTTGATGCTAGAATATAAGGGAGTTTCACCTAATCGTTATGAACTTATATTCACAAGTAGTGAAGGTTGCTAGTCACAATCGCTTTAAGTAAATTCTTGGCATAAGTTTCATGCAATTCATAGTAACCAGTGCCTCGTCAATGCTTATGATTTTCATAGAACTTAATGATTCGTACTTGTATCTCTATTATGCAATTCATGTAGGGAACTTGTGGGGAATGCTTTGGGTTGTCGTATGCAATCATCCAATTCAATAACTTTTGGAAAATTTGAGGGTTAATTAGTGCAATTCATGGTTAATCTGGGGCGTTGAGAATTCATAGCTTATTGAAAAGCAACTGGAAATCGTTTTGTATGCAAGTGTGTCATGTGTGGAGAAGAACCTCCTAGCTATCCTTTTATCCATAGTTTCATCCAAATTCGTTTTAAAAATCTGTTTTAGTTACAATCTGTTTTCTTTGTTTTCAAATTCGTCAAAACCAAATCCCCCATTATTTTATAGTGTTAGATTAGTTAGAAATCAATTTAGTTTGTGTTTTTAAGTGTTTTGATTCAAGTTATAACCCAATTTCGTCCAAGTTTGTGTTAGAGTTCAAAACTGCCCAGAAAGTGTTTTTAAGGCAGTTTTGAGTGTCTTTGTGCTGTTTTGAGTCTTTTGGTTTGTTTTGGTGTTTTAGAGTTTAGATTTGCATTCTCTGAGTCAGTTTAGAGTGTTTAGCAATCCCTCATAATCCCCGGTTTAAGAACGATCCCTACTTATCCATACTACAATTGTCAACAAGAGGGTTAATTTGTGTGTTTAGTTATTTTACGCATCATCTCTACACCCAACTTATAAAATTTGTCCATCAAACACCCAAATTTACCCTTAAAATAAATAAATGAAAACAAATAATATTAGAACTCAAAACTCACCCGAAGAGCAACAACACTATTCTATCTCTACACCCCTCACTTTTTTTTTTCGGTGAACCCAACGTCCCGTTGTCGTCGTAGACAATGGCCTCCACAAATTATGGTAATGAGAAAAACACTTAAAAATCAATAATTTTAGAACCAACTTAAAAATTTATGTATGGTTTACCCTTAAATAAATAAATAAATTAAAATCAATAATTTTAGAACCCTAAACCCACTCTAAAGGAAACACCTCTTTTTTTATTTTTTATTTTTTATTTTTTATTTTTTTATCTCTACACACCCTTCGTATTTTTCGGTAATCCAAAGCGTTGGCACATTCCTGACTACTTCAACGACCACCATTCCATCTTCTGTTTACCTCTTGAATGAATAGGAACCACCACAACACTTTGCCTGTGCCACCATCGAAACTGCCACCGCTCTATTCTCTTCCATCAATTACCCTCCTTGCCGGCGTCTCTCTCTTTACTATCGATTGGAGCCTGTAATTCTTTTATCTTTCTATCATCATCAACGTTGGCGGAGGGAGCATTGTTCCCAATCCATCAACGTCAACCGTTTGTAGTTTGCATAACATAGCTGTATTCTATTTGGTTTATATGTAGAAGAGAAAAGATCCAACAATAAAATTTCATATTATGAATCAGGATGAACATGATTATAAAAATAATACGAAGTACATTAAGTTTTAGTGGTAATTCTTCCCAATAGATTCAATTCATTTGGATCATATCGTGCATGAGATTTTTCAGTGTTTTTCTCATTACCCTAATTTGTGGAGGTCATTGTCTACGACGACAACGGGGCGTTGGGTTCACCGAAAAAAAAAAAGTGAGGGGTGTAGAGATAGAATAGTGTTGTTGCTCTTCGGGTGAGTTTTGAGTTCTAATATTTTTTGTTTTCATTTATTTATTTTAAGGGTAAATTTGGGTGTTTGATGGACAAATTTTATAGGGTAAAGTACAAAAAACTACCTCAACTATTGGTGTCACAAGACTTTCATACCTCATCTTTTAAAATTGACAATGTCATACCTCATCTTACGAATTTGTGCCAATGTCATAGCTCCGTCAGTTTTTCTGTTAATTTCTCAGTTAATTGCTGACGTGGCTTGATTCGGGACCCACTTTCTATTAAAAAATTATTGAAAACTAAAAAAAATCATTTAATATTTTTTAAATATTAAAATAATAAAGAAGGTTATTAAAAAAAAAAAAAAACCAAACAAAACTTCCCCCTTGCGCCCTTTCTTCTCCCCCATCTTCTTCCTACCTACTGCAACCCAGAAAAAAAAAAGAAAAAAAAAAACAAAACAAAATTTGTCCCTTATCCCCCAGGCAACCTCTCTCTTCTCCCCCATCTTCTTCTTCTTTCCTCTTCTTCCCCCTATTTGCTGCAACCCAGACAGAAAAGAAAAAAAAACAAACAAACAAAAATCCCCCCCCCGCCCCCCTCTCTTCTCCCCCATCTTCATCTCTTTTCCTCTTCTTCCTACCTGCTACAACCCAGAAAAAAGAAAAAAAAAAGAAAAAAAAACTAAACTTTGTCCCTCCCCCCCGACACCCTCTCTCTTCTCCCCCATCTTCATCTTCTTTCCTCTTCTTCCCCCAATCTGTTGCAACCCAGAAAAAAGAAAAAAAAAAAACAAACAAAACTTCCCCCCCCCACCCAACCTGTAGAAGAAGAAGAAGAGAGAGAAGGAAAAAAAAAAAGGTCCCTCCCCCCCCCACCCAACCTGCAGAAGAAGAAGAAAAAAAAAAAAGGAAAAAAAAAAAAAAGAAGGATACTCAGTTCGTCCATCCCCCCGCGTACCCACCCTTTTCCCTCCACATCCATTCCCCCCATTTTCTCCGTGCCCAAGTTCCCAACGAGGTATGGGTTTTTTTTTTTTTTTTTTTGGGTTGCAATGCGAGGTTGGGTGGGAAGGTGGGGAGGTTGGGTGTGGAGAGTGGGTGCGGGGAGAAGAGGGGGTGGGGAGGTTTTTTTTTTTCTCTTTTTTCTGGGTTGAAGTTGTAGGAAGGGGGAAGAAGAAAAAGATGGGGAGAAGAGAGAGAAGGGGGGGGGGAGGGGACAAATTGATCGTTGGTTTTTTTTTATTTTTAATTTTAATATTTAAAAAATATTAAATGATTTTTTTGAGTTTTTAATAATTTTTTAATAGAAAATGGACCCCGGATCAAGCCAAGTTAGCAATTAACTGAGAAATTAACAGAAAAACTGAGGAGGTATGACATTGGCACAAATTCATAAGATGAGGTATGATAGTGTTGTGACACCAATAGTTGAAGTAGTTTTTTGTACTTTACCTAATTTTATAAGTTGGGTGTAGAGATACAAAATCAGGGTTCAAATAAAATTTCCCATTTTTATTCTACCCGGATTTTTAATGAGTTCATCATTATGGATTTCACTTTCCGGGGTGTGCGTGTGTGTGCGTGCGCGTTATATATTATCTTATGATTTGATTTTAGGGCACATTTTTAACAAGCTTTTCAGTCAAAGGGTGTATATAAAAATAAATTTGAAAAATTATAATTGTTAGGGTGCCGTGTATCCACCTCTAATTAATACCATGTACGCATTTATTTGTGTCTTTTATAAAATTAATAGGTAGTAACCACTAGGAATTTTGAGATGGTGATCTCTTTCAGAGAAGAATTCTTAGAGAAAACTACTTGGAGGCAAGTCAGAGTTGCTAACACACATCGTCCTGGAGCGAACAAGGACAAAAAATCGTGTAAATTCCAAGAAGAAAAGTAAGGACAAGCATAACTCCAACATGAGCATTTCCAGAGTCCCCAAGTTGTCTTCTATTACCTTGCTCCTCAAGAAACGGAATGCTAATAGCCTGATTACTGGATAGAATATTGAGTATCTTGGAGATTCCTGGAATTATGAGATTGACGTGCATTATAAGTAATAAATCATTCTGAAAAGGAATGTTTTCCTAGATTTACTCTGGAGTTTTGTCGGTTAAATATGAATTACTATCCTATTAAGAATTTTATATGATCATTATAAATACATCTAGGGTTCTAGTCAAAGATATCACATAATCTCTCTCTATCCCACTGCTTGAGATCATATAACATTTATTGACTTAATCATAGGAGAATCCTTGACTGGTACCACACTAGTACCTAGGTTCCTTGACGATCTCCTGACGGTTTTACATTTGGATTCAAACTCTATGTTGTAACGTCCGTTTCTAGTTTATCTTTTGCATTTGGATTTTGACTCTGTGTTGCAATCTTCGTTTCTCGTTTTGCTTTTACATTTGGATTTAGACCATGCAATGTAGTGTTTGTTTTTTATTCTTCTTTACATTTGGATTCAAACCATGCAATCCAGTGTCTATTTCTGATTCTGTTTTTACATTTGGATTCAGACTCTGCCATCCAGTGTCTATTTATGAAGGCCTATTTTCCTATGGATTATCTTCAAGTTTTCAAGAGATGCAATCATTGCCGTTTTAGAATAGAGCTCTATTTAGACATCTTCTCCTTTAGACAAAACTCACATATAGACATTAGGTCACAATCTAATGACTCAAAATATTCATCTTGGACATCTTCGGAATCTTATCTTGGTTCACATGTCCAAGTTTAAGGTGCCACAATGTTACTTTGTTAACACCTTCTCTTACTTTGTGGGTTTTGAGGAATCTCCGCTTGTAATACAGTTTAAACTACCATTCATGTTGAGATAAAAATGTCCTTCGATTGTGCTTGATAGGAGCATATTTATGCGACTTAGTTAGCTTGTTTTCTTGCATTTTCATAGTTAGTTTGTGTTTATTATAGTGATTTAAGCTATTTTCGTGTGTTTGTAGGTCCAATTGACAAAGTTGGAAAGAAAGTGTAATTTGGAGCATTTTGAGGCAGTTTTGGGCATCAAATGGATAACTTATGAATGGAGCAAGATGGATGGACGAATTTGAAGTTCAAGAGGCTAGGAATGTGCTGAAAAGATGAAGAAAATAAATCCAAGACAAAGAAGATAAGGAATCAGCTAAAAAGAAGGAACATTATCCAAAACCTTATCCAATCTTATCTTATCCTCTCCTAATCTAGTCTTATCCTATCTTATCTTATCTAAATCAGTTTGTGCCTTAAATCTAGCTGCAAGAGGACCTAAATATCTGATTTCTAGAAGGCTTATCCTTTCCCTACATTTGTGCCACACCCTTATCCTTCTAGAACCCCTAAATTGGTGCTGAAACATCATTTTTAGAAGTCCCTACAAATCTGGTGCCTCCCCCTCTTCTAGAAGCTCTAGAACCTGCAACCCTAATCCTTTTCCCTCTTGAATTAGGCCAAATTTATCCCTTTCCTTGCAGGAATTTATGCCGCACCTTTCTAACCTAATCCTCTTTGGTTTTTGATTGTTTTAACCCATTCCACTTGGGTTTTGTTTACACAAACCTTGTCCCACTTTGATTTCAGAAACCTATCCTAATCCTTAGGGATTGTGCCACACCTAGCCCTATAAATACATCATTATGCGCCTATTTCAGATTCACCACCCTCTACCATTAAATCACTACACCATCCACCACAATTTCGTGCACCACACATACAAGAGCCAAAACATCAGAAAATACATACTTGTGCGCAAATTTGCAAGGAAGGAAGGAGAAGAGACCATTGGAGTCGTGCCTTGCCATTCAAGCTTGGATTGCTGGACATTCCTAGGTGTATTCTATCCTTAGTTTTAGTTCAATGTTTGTTTTAATTTGGTTTTATGTTTTTAAAGACATGAGGAACTAATTTCTTTTTAGTTAGAGGTGAATTTCGAAACCATGATTATATTTGTAGTATGAATGTTGTGATTTCATAAAGTGTGAATGTAATTTGCTTAACTGTTTTATTCAAAACTTATTCTTGTATGTTGATTAAGGAGGCCTACTTAGTTTGCATGATTGAATCTAATGCTAGGATATAAGGGAGTTTCACATAATCGTTGCAAACTTATATTCACAAGTGGTGAAGGTCGTTGGTCATGATCGCGTTAAGTTAAATTCCTAGCATGAGTATCATGATGTCATAGTTACGAATGCTTTGTCTATGCTTATGATTTTCATAGAACTTAATGATCTTTGATTGTATCTCTATTCTGATGTGCATGTAGGGGACTATTGAAGAATAATTTGGGTTGATGATGCGTATTCCATCCAATTCAATGACTTAAGGAAAATCTGAGGGTTAATTAGTGATGGCACGGTTAATCTGGGGCATTGTCATTTATGGTTTATCGAAAAAGCAACTGGAGATTGATTTGTATGCAAGTGTGTCATGTGTGGAGAAGGACCCTCTAGCTAGCCCATCATCCATTTAATTCACCAAATTCGTTCAACTTTGTTTAAGTCTTTAATTCACTTGTTTTCACTTTAATTTCGTCCAAAACCCAATCCCCTTTACTTTAGTGTGTCAAATTAGTTAGAATCTGTCTTAGTTTGTGTTTTTAAGTGTTTTGAGTCAAGCTAAAATCAATTTTTGTCCAAAGTCATTCCTAGTGTCTAGTTTGAGTCTATTTAGTTGTTTTAAGCTGTTTTGAGTCTTTTAAGCCTATTTTGAGTCATTAGAGTCTAGTTAAGTGTTTTTAAGTTTATTTTTGTGTTTTTGAGTCAGTTTAGAGTAGGTTAGCAATCCGTCATAATCCCCGGTCCAGAACGATCCCTACTTACATCTTTACTACAATTGTCAATAAGAGGGTTTAATTTGTGTGTTAAGTTAATTTTCGCGTCAAATTTTGGCACCGTTGCCGGGGATTAGCAAAATTGCTAATCTCCCTTTGTTTCTGTTCATGTCATTTACTAAAGATATTTGATTTAGTTTTCTTTCTCTGATATCAGGTAGTATAGAAGTAAGACATGGCAATTGCTAATCTTCAAGCTCAAATGGCAAATCTTACTACTCAATTGTCACAGTACCTCGAAAGGACCACAATACAAAGCACCCCTACATTCGATGTGTCCTATACGCAAGGATATACAGTTGATCAACATCCACAAAGAAGTTGGGAGAGTGTCAATACCTAGGGTTATCAAGGCTATAACCAATCAAGGAACAACTTGTTTTCCAACACGTACAATTCAGATTGGAGTAATCATTCAAACTCTATGTGGTGGGAACCTCAACCAGTTCAACACGAAGAATATTGGCAGCCATATGAGGAGTTCAATTCAAAACCTGCGCAGCCACCACAACCTCATATACAATATGCCCAACCAAACTCAGGTTTGTCAATAGATTGTGCTCAAATTCTTAATGTACTAACTTCTTTGACGCAGGAATCACAAAATCAAGCCCAAGTGATGAGTGAATTGAAGAATAAAATGGGAGAGATTGTGGAATTCATGGGGCAAATTTAAGAACAAAGTGAACTCTCCAACTCAACCATTGTCAATCCAAGGGGAGATTTTGAAATTGCTAAAGCTATCACTTTGGGAAGTGGTATGAAGGTTGGAGTTGAACTCAAGATGTCTAAACATAGCCTAGAAGTCGACAAACAGTTGATGCTTGAAGAAGAGGAGGAAGACAAAGCCACGGCAAGGGAAGAACAACCATTGCCGCAGCCTCCCAAAGCTCCACCACTACCCAATTCAGGTAAGGTTGTTCCAAATTCAATTCTTTCTAATCCCGTTCCACCAACTGTCCTTATTCCTTGCAGGATCATGCAATTCAAGGAAGAAGAGGGTGAGAAAGGCATCTTCGGAACCTTTCCAAAGAATGAAGAGCAAGAAGTGGCTGGGGAATGTCTAGAATTCATCAAATAGGATATACTTGAGACAACAATTCCCAAAGAAGTTGGATTTTATGACACGGGACAAGTCATAACTCTCAAAACACCAAATCTGGCTGAATTTTCTAGTCTTACAACTTTCGAAGGGGTGTTTATTCTTGAGTTCATGTTGGAGCACAAAGGTAAGCCACCTTCCCGAATTTCAATTTTGCTTTATACTAATATATTGTTAATGATTCAGGCACCCACTTTAGAATTTAAACCATTACCGGATCATTTCAAGTTCACCTCCCATTCAAAGATCAATTCCATGCCATGGGCTCCAATGAAGCTTAAAAGGAGGTATCGTCCGGCTGGAAGACGTTAAAGCAAACGCTTCTTGGGAGGCAATCCATGCGTTCAAATAAAGAAGACCTAGGAAGCTCCAACTCCATAACCAGATTTGCGTTCTTAAACTCTACTCTTTATTGCTTTTACTTTGCCATAATTGTTGTGATTGTTAGTTGTGTTGTTTGCTTGCTTATGTGTGAGTTTATGTTTGAAATATTGAGGACAATGTTTGGTTTAAGTGTGGGGGGGGGGGGGGGTAAACAAGTGTTTTTATTGAAAATTCGTGGGTTTTTATCACCTAGCACCACTAGAGTTGTTTCTCACTGTTTTTAAGTGTTTTTAGTGTGTTTTGAAGTGTTTTAGTGTGTTTTGAAAGAAAAATACGAAAATTTGAAAAAAAAATATAAAAAGTTTTGAAAAACCCAAAAAGAGTCGTTTTTGTGTGTTTGTGTCTTAGGGTACCTTCCAACACAATGATGAGAATTTGGTTTTTAATTGCATGACTGTTAAAGAAAGCTACAAACATGGGTGGAAGTTTGATATGCTCTTTGGTTAATGCTTGGTTCTAGTTGTCATTTACGAATTCACATGTAATCATAAAGGAAAAAAAATCAGCTTTTGTAACATGCTTGAAGGAAGAAACTCAAACTAACGCTACAACCCTGAAAGACTTGAGCCTAAACTTTATATGGAGAGTTATTAATCTATGATTTCTTGTTTTCTAAAGTCGTTGGATAATCTCATTATTCTTTGCTTGGTTGCTACTTAGAATGCGTTTTATCACTTTAGTTCCAAATACTAGAACTCATGCCTGTTTCATTCAAAGCTTAAAATTGAATGCATAACATATAACAAGATGAAGTTGTTTAGCAATTACCACCAGAGCCAAAAGTCTTCATCCCATGCATATGTTTTGTAGGTTTAACCCCTTTGAGCCTTATTTAGCCTATTTTCGTTGTTTGCCACATTATCCCCACCTAGCCTAGAATAGGACTATCCATACCCTTGTTCTTAAAGTATAGTGGAGCATGACTTAGAGGGAATTCCTTTTGATCAAACATATTGTAGAAATCAAGTGTGGGGGAAGGTTATGTACATGAGTAGGAAGAAAAGAAAAAAAAAAGAAAAAAATGTGAAAAAGAAAAGAAAAAAAAAACGGGAAAAAGAAAGAAATAAGTTGTGAAATAGGTGAGAAAGAACTCACAAGTATTGGTTGTTGAAGAAAGGGTCCAAAAAGTTTGAATATGACCCTAAGTATGTACGAAATCCCCTTAGTGTTTCGAGTAATTTGCTGCATTCAAAAGTGAATTTAAGTTGATTTCATTGCTTTGCTTACTATTGCTTTAAGAACCTTTGTTTATCCTTACCTTTCTTTGTTAGCCAATACGCTTAGCCCCGTTACAACCCTTAGACTTTAATCTTGGTTGTTGTGTGTTTCAATATGTGGAGTTTGGGATTGGTATGAGCATATGGTAACCCTGGTTCTCGCGTCTAAGTAATGGCATTCCATTCATGAGATCATATCTATATACATGCATTAATAATTCCAGAAAGTGCTTTCTTTGTTTATAACATATGTGCGTGCTAGTCTACATGTTTACATCAATCTTCTCACATATACCTAGTATAGGGAGTGTAGTCAGAAAATCTGTGTGAAAATAGAGAGTATATCCAGTGAGGAATTGAGGGAATTCTCTAAGGCATGTTACTACATTTAAAATGTTGTTTTAATTGATTAAATGCGAGCTAGTGAGTGGTGACTACGATTAAGTATGTGCTCGAGGGTAAGGATAACTAAAATCTATGTGAGTAGTGATTTTTAACATGTCATGTTCATTGGAAATCCCTGAGGCAAACGTTTGAAGGTCTAGGTTATGTTTTGTTTGTTTTGTTTGTTTCGTTTTGCTTGAGGACTAGCAAAAACTAAGTGTGGGGGAATTTGATAGGAGCATATTTATGCGACTTAGTTAGCTTGTTTTCTTGCATTTTCATAGTTAGTTTGTGTTTATTATAGTGATTTAAGCTATTTTCGTGTGTTTGTAGGTCCAATTGACAAAGTTGGCAAGAAAGTGCAATTTGGAGCATTTTGAGGCAGTTTTGGGCATCAAATGGATAGCTTATGCATGGAGCAAGATGGATGGACGAATTTGAAGTTCAAGAGGCTAGGAATGTGCTGAAAAGATGAAGAAAATAAATCCAAGACAAAAAAGATAAGGAATCAGCTAAAAAGAAGGAACATTATCCAAAACCTTATCCAATCTTATCTTATCCTATCCTAATCTAGTCTTATCCTATCTTATCTTATCTAAATCAGTTTGTGCCTTAAATCTAGCTGCAAGAAGACCTAAATATCTGATTTCTAGAAGGCTTATCCTTTCCCTACATTTATGCAGCACCCTTATCCTTCTAGAACCCCTAAATTGGTGCTGAAACATCATTTCTAGAAGTCCCTACAAATCTGGCGTCTCCCCCTCTTCTAGAAGCTCTAGAACCTGCAACCCTAATCCTTTTCCCTCTTGAATTAGGCCAAATTTATCCCTTTCCTTGCAGGAATTTATGCCCCACATTTCTAACCTAATCCCCTTTGGTTTCTGATTGTTTTAACCCATTCCACTTGGGATTTGGATACACAAACCTTGTCTGAAGGAAATTTTGTGAAAAACATGTTCATTCAAGCAACATCTATAGCATGCAATTAACAAATTAAAGGCGGAATCATGCTTGCATGCACTCAAAACAAAACATTAC
The DNA here is from genome assembly GCF_042453785.1 of Malus domestica. Classification (NCBI taxonomy): domain Eukaryota; kingdom Viridiplantae; phylum Streptophyta; class Magnoliopsida; order Rosales; family Rosaceae; genus Malus; species Malus domestica. Next base: position 22,086,470 of record NC_091671.1, on the reverse strand, counting down.
CCATGAAATTCAAAGCCTAGTAGTTAGGTGAACCAAGACTCAACTCAAAACAAAGTGAGTTGAGAAATTATACCTTTGTTGATTCCTCTTTGCATAAGCAAAGGATAATTACCCAAGAGATAGGGCCTTCATTCCTTGCTTCTTAGCTCCATGGATTTGGATGGAAGAATTTGAAGGATGATTTTGTGAAAACATGTTCATTTGAATAACATCTATAGCATGCATTTAACAATTAAAAGGCGGAATCATGCTTGCATGCATTCAAAAACAAAACATTACCCATGAAATTCAAAGCCTAGTAGATTGGTGAACCAAGACTCAACTCAAATCAAAGTGAGTTGAGAAATTTATACCTTTGTAGATTCCTCTTTGCATAAGCAAAGGCTAATCACCCAAGGAGAGGGCCTTCATTCCTTGCTTCTTAGATCCTTGGATTTGGATGGAAGAATATGGTTCTCCAAGTTCCCAAAATTGAGAACCTCTAAGGGTCTACACCAAGGTTAGATTGGAGAAGAAATGAGTGACCTTGGAGGAGTGGGATTGCTAGCTAATCCCTCCAAGGGGGCTGGCCTCCTAGAGAGAAAAGGAGAGACATGTTCTCTCCAATTTTCTCCAAAAAGAACCCTTAATGAATTTTGGCTATAAAGTCATATTTATACCTTAATTCATTGGAGTGGCAAACTTGTAAATAAGTCCAAAACCCACTCCATCTCTAAATGGCCTGCCTTAAGGGTTTCATTGGGCTTTTAAGGCCTTTGTGAATTATTAGTCATTAAGTTGTCATACAACTTAAGTCAATGGGCTTGACGTTCGAAGCCCATTGGGCCTTGAGGCCTAAAACTAACCCGTGGTCTTTTAACGAACGTATTCGTTTGATTAATTAACATATTAATTAATCCTTGCCATAAACAATTAAACCATTTAATTATTCTTACTCATCTCCATTGTTTCTTCAATCTCCACCTTACACGGTGTACGATCCATTAGGTTCCTTTTAGTGAGGCAGTGGGCGATTAGAACTCTTTCAAATTGATTGTGAATTGAAACTTACTTTCAATTCTCCCTTTAGTGATTATACACGTTTAGGGCTTCCACAAACCAAGAGTGACACCTAGCAGCATATCATGGTTACCCAAGCTAATCAGAAGAGGTAGAGAACCTATTCAGTTTAGGATTACAAATGCAATACGGTCTTTCTCTAATACAATACTTTTGACCACATTGTTTGGTTTGATAGTTTATTCATGTCTACTATCCAATGTGATTCGTGTGCTTATATGATTACCTTGAATGTGATTTGGAACGACTTCCTAAATCTCATTCATACTCTGGCCAGAGATTCTAAATCATATCATAGAGTATTCTCCCCCAAACGGTTTGAAGGTTAGAGATCCCTTGTTGCGCATTCATTTGCCTCTATGGCTAAGTGGCTTAACCCCAACTATGCCGTGGACACCCTCCTTTTGGAGTGACTTTTGACATAATCAAAGATCAAGGACTTAACCACAAGACAACTATGATGCCTCAGGTCAAAGGACTACTTTGCATTATCCCAACCATGAGTTCTCATGTGACATGAATATGAGAACTCTTCGTTGATCGTGTTCAGTGAACTCATTCTCTATTGAGCACCTACGTACTTGTCTTGATGTCACACACACCAATGACTCGAGACTAGTCACTCTCCCTGAGAGAAGACACAGCACGTACTGATCTTAACGGATTGTCAATGCCCAATTGGCAATCCTATGATCAGGAACGTTTAGGATGTGTCTACGAAAGAATGGTCTCATGAATCTAACTTCTTTAGATCGCATTCTCCCAATCACATATTCCTTGGACTTATCGTTTAAGCGTATAACATTTATATGAGACGGCTCAAACAATAATCTTTGCCCTTGACATTAAACTAGATTAGTTTAACATGTGAAATGTCCGTAAAGTATCATCATATGATTGGTTTTAGGGCACATTTCCAACAATCTCCTACTTGCACTAGAGCCAATCAGCTTGGTCATCAGTGATGATACCTCTTCTATAGTCATTTCATAAATGGCTGAGTAGTAGGCCTAGACAATGGATATCTATATGTTATCCATAGAAGCAACCTTGAGAATAACGACGTCACCATTATACATGATTCTCAATCATGTGGTTCAGTCTCTCATTTGAGTTCCGATTGTGATGAGACCTTGATTCCCTAGCTTGAGCTATCGCTCCATTAGTGTCGTAGTGTCAGTACAATAGAGACACTTTCTGGTTGGAACCGAATAGAGAGTTCATAAATGAACTTTCCCATCCAAACAACATTGTTGTAAACTTCTATATGGCAATATATTTTGCATTCATAATGGAACACACTAAAGTCATTACTTTAATGTTTCCATCCAAATGTCTCTTTAGTCATAATAAAGAGATATTTGTTTATCTCTTCATTCATAATGAAGAAACATCCAATGATGGATTAGATTCATAATCTAATACATTTACGCTTCCATTACGTTACTCTAATTCTTTCTCGATCTTTGAGGAATTTATCCTTTAGTATTTATTAAACACTTAAGGACTCACTTGACAGTTGCCATGGTTCTGATCCTGGGCTTGCACTGATATCGTCTTGTACCGTTCTAGGTACAACTCATATCAATGTTTTTCATACAATATGAAATACATAAATCACCTTTCTGCGTATGCATAAAGGATTCTATTTACGCATTATTTCTTTGGGAGTCAAAGAGTACGTTCTCTTTGAGAAGAGCAACTTCTTAGTCTCACTAGAGTCGTCCTTCTTATTGAAGTTTATCATCATATGAGAAACTTCCTAGCATCGCTTGTCTATTATTAGGGCTTGATATAATCCAATTATATCCTAAAATCTATCAATATAGATTTCCATCCCATGTATATAGATTATGTCTCCCATATACATTCTATCTTCATATAATGTTTTAAAGTCATAACTTTAACGAAGAAGTATTCTTTTCATTTCCAAAATTAATATATCATATATTCAAATTTAGGAACATGATTAACTCCCACTAATCTTTTGTAAATCTAGTAAACAAAAGATTCATTTACATCTTTATGAGAAATCAAACGTTTTGATCTTTCTCTCATAAGACGTTTACAGCTCCCACTAGGTTGCTAAGATCCATGATGGTTGGATCTCTACAACTTACATGTCTTGTGATTCATAGTTTTAGACATATATTATCAAGACTATCTTAATAATGGTTTCGGAAACCCATATTATGTCCAAACATTGAATCACCATTTAGTTGTAGCTAGCAATCTTCGAATTAATTGAAAACAAGACTACGTCAAAGATGGTTTCTTCAAAGTCAACCATTCTCTTTGATTGTAGTCACCTTAAGCTACCAATTAGCTATTTAAGGTTTCATTATTTCGGGTCAAATGGTACTTTACCATTTCCTTGAGTATATATCGTATATACACTCAATGTAGTCATAAGGATTTTCATTCTTATTTCTTTCGAATTAAGAGGTGTAACTCTATGACATAGTCATAAAGTTCAAACCATTCAACTGAGACGGTTTATAAATCCTTCTCGACTACCTTGGAGCTTGTGGTATAGGAACTAGGTTGTTATATTTGTTGATCACTATCTTGTTTCTTAAAGAACCATTCTTTGAGTTCTATCCCTCGTTCATTTGCTCTATCTTGGGCAAATTCTAGTGTAGGATTACAATGAACTATCCAACAAACAATATTTGTTAGTTGGTTTATAGAAGTGATATCCAAATGTTAATTTAAGGATATCCATAAGATAATTCTCAAACAAATATTGCTTATTAGCACACAACCCCAAATCTTAATACAATTAAGACTTGTCTTTCTTTCCAACTACATCCTATGGAGTCATGAAAATTTTGGAAGATCTTCTAATTGACAATCATATTGTTTTAGAAGTATATATCCTATATATGGGTAATTGATAATATCCAATGAACTAAATCTTATTCAAGTTCGTTCTTCTCCTTATGGAGAAATCCATTATCAAATGATGCTTCTTTCCTTGATATCTTTCAAGAAAACTATTCTAAAGTGTTACCATTCCTTGGATCAAATCTAAGGATGTAAATACTTTAGACGTCTTACTCATCAACTTACATTTCTTGAATTCTTTGAAACCTTTTGCAAAGTATTCGGACTTGTGTTTATTCAAAATAAACTATAGTCCAACCGAGAGTGATCTTCGGTGAATGTCATACAACATGAGTAGTATTATGTTGTGGACAAGTGCCACTAACATCTAAGTAAATTAACCTCAACAACTTTGTGATTCTTTCTTCTTTCCAAAAGAATAAAGATTTGAACATTTCGCCTCCATACAATTTTAATAAGAAGGTATTGGATCCGGATCTAACGATCTAAAGCATCCATCTTTGACCAACTCGTAATTTATGTTTTAGAGGTATCACAACTTAGTTGGGATTAGTCACTACCATGCAACCTTTTGGGTTTTAAGCATCATTATATTCTAAACAGTTAACAATACCATATCATCTCTACTATAGAGACAATCAATTAGATTACTATAATCCAATCATTGATTAATAAACAACAATGTTTTGTCAAACAAAACATTCATCCATCTCTACTATAGTGACGGAATTAAGTTCCTTAAAATTGGAATGTAAAGACAATCTTTGGGTTTTCCAATTTCTTTGGTAGTTCATATGAGGAAGTAAGTACTATCTGCTTTCGCAGAGATCTATATTTTATTCACGTTCCGAATGTGAAGCACCTTTTCTTCTCTCATATATCTTCTACTTCTTATTAGTCACACTTTTACAACGATTGTAAAACATAGTTGCTAATACTGAATCAAGCATTCAAGTAGAAGAACCAACTGTTTTGAACTATTCAAGAACAATTTACAACACCTTCGAAAGGTGTGTTCTTGACATTTGCAAGACATTTCTTGCAAATACCCCTTCCAATGTCCATCCTTTCATAAAGAAAGTTTGTTCCCTTGGAGTTTATTTCGCTTTCTTCATTTGACTTCTCCTTTGACTACAATAGTCATGGTCCCTAAACTCCCACTATCTCTCTTGAAACTTATTTCAATTGTGTTATACACATCAAACGATTTGGAGAGCGTGTGGTTATTGTTCACTATATAGTTTACAATAAACTTAGTGAACCATTTGGATAGGGACATAAAGGTGAAGTCCTAGCCTATTTTTCCGTCTCTAGAAGTGGTTTAACACTTCAACACTCAGTGATTCAAAATCATCATAAGTCCATGTTGATGGACTATTTTTGTCAACCAACCATTATGTTCTAAACATAATTACAAACTTTCAAGAGTTGTTCAAGGCAACTCTCATTTCTTCATACAACAATTTGTAAGTGAAGAATCATGGCACATAAAGTGTCCATGCCATTGTGCTTTCTTCTTAAGTTCTTTGTTCATTTAACAAAGAAACAAGCACTAATGTTTGCATTGACTAAGGGTTGTTCAAAGCAACTCTTATTTATTCATACAACGATTTGTAATTGAAGAATTATGACATTAAAAGTGTTGTCCTCTTTATGATAGACTTTTTCTAACATGTTCTTCCAATGATACATTATCAATAGGAAGATTGTGAGGATAAGACTACTTAGGTACATATGCAATCCTTTTAAGACAATCTTTGGGATTGTTGTACCAAGTCCGGAAACTAAAGCATTCGGCTTTTATTTGTCAAGTGTGGGATAGCGTTTGCAAATATAATGGTAAGTAAATACATAACGAATATAAATTGATTGATTTTAAGCCATTTGATTCGGGTCTTTAAATCAAATAGCACCACCCACTATTTTTGGCAAATTCCATATCCCTCATTGGAATTCGAGAGTTTTGGATGAAACTCTTAGTAGGGTATGGGAGACTCACCATTACCAAGCCCACCTCAGAAGAATATCATATTGGCTAGCAACAATAATGATGAGAGGATAACGCTTTAGCCATTTACAACTTTTGTAATTACCCATCTAATTTGGCCTCTAGAAAATGATGCCTCAGAAGAATATCATATTGGCACCATTGTACTTAGTTAAGTCATTCCCACCATGCTAGTTCAAGTAGGGGTTCACGAATGGCCTCAGAAGAATATCATATTGACCATACTCATTGCCTACCTTTCACTTCATCATATGTTTATAGGCTTCTCCTGAATGTAAGCACATACTTTGCATACCCCAGAACTGGACGAATACGGTGTATGAGTCACAAACGATTGAAGCCCACCATGGTGGAAGGCCTACGAAGAGATGTTCAAAGCATCTCTCGCTTATCAACTTAATAATGGTTTGGTTGAGAGTTTTAGGTCTCATCATATATAAACATACATTTTAATCTTATTAAAACAATTTTGGTCCTATTACAACTATTGGTCCATTTGATTGTTTTAGTTGTATATAATACTCCCACTATGCTTATAAAATGGTTTTTAAAGCAAGAGTATATGATACTACTAACATAAACTTTGCATTCATTTGATGGACTATATAGTTGCCTTAGGGCCTTAGGATGACTATGAACCTTTGTTTAGATTCACACGAGCCTAGTGTTGAATCTCGGTCTAGGGATGGTGATTGATTTTAGTTACGCGTTTAATCACATTAAGGCGTGTTGTCTTAGGGGCGTTGGACCCAATTACTTCATTTTCATGCACATCAAATAAAGCAAGAAAGAAGTACTTTAAAGTAAAGAAGAGCTTATGCTCTTTTACAACAATTGATCAAAATAAATTACTTTAAAGTAAAGAAGAGCTTATGCTCTTTTACAACATTTGATCAAATCAAATTACAACCAAAATCTAATCTACACATTCCCATGGTTCAAACAAATTTGAAACGGCCTTTCACATAGCTCAATTATCGTAGGCTTAGGTTCATAATCACCCTTTAATTAATTAACACTTTAACTAATTAAATTGAATGCAACATTTTCATTTGGTTTTTGTATCCATAAGATTGATTTAAATGGAGCTAAATGAAATGAAAATCCAATTCTCATTTAAAGAGACAAAACAATTTTGTTCTCTACTTAATTTGGGCCAATATGCAATTACCACAACCTTTGGGCTATATTGCAAAAACATAAACTTTTGGGGTCACTTTGTAAAAACACAAAAGTCCACTACTTCATGTAATTACAACTAGAACCCAAAATTTAAACAATGCAAAAGCTTCATTAAAGGAGCAAAACAATTTGTCCTTTAGCGTTTTTGGACCTAAACGTAAAAAAGGTAAACTTTTGGGCCAAAGTGCAAATACACAAAAGTATCAAAACTTTATGTAATTGCATAAAAGCCCCAAAAGTACTCCCACTTGAGGGAGGGCCGGTTTTGGAGAAGCATTAGAGTGATGTGTGTGTTGATTTGTGAGTTTTGACATAAAGCATGCAAGTGGTGCATGACATAAATGTCATGCAAGTGGTGTGTGTGAAAGGAAATTAATCCTTTCACACCCACCAATATTTCTTACACCTTTTAAACAAATATCTAACACATTAAATCATTTGTAAAACATAAAACACAAACTTTATGAAATAAATCAAAACTTTGAATCAAAACACCAAACTTTTTGTTCTCGGCAAAAATGTCAAGAACAATGAAGAACATTCATGTAAAACCCAAAAAATTTCCATGAACATTTTTACTCCAAAAAACATTCCAAAACCATTCAAACTTAACGGAGATAACCTACAACCAAACTAGGGTACATAGGGGTTCCAAAAGTTACTTGAAAACACTTTTAACAAGTCAAACAAGAACCCAAAAATCCACCCTTTGGATTTGGCCGAAAATTCCCAAAAAACTTGGCACCAAATTTTAGCTCTAATATTCATGCTCATATGAACTACATCTACAACATTTGAGATGGAAAATTTTCTAACAAAATTTACATTCAAAGAAACAAGAATAAAGCTTGTAACATATTACAACTTTTAAATCAAAACTATGAAATACAAAACCCAAAAGGATTCACCAACTACTAGACCTAGGCTCTGATACCACTTGAAGGATGATTTTGTGAAAACATGTTCATTTGAATAACATCTATAGCATGCATTTAACAATTAAAAGGCGGAATCAAGCTTGCATGCATTCAAAAATAAAACATTACCCATGAAATTCAAGGCCTAGTAGATTGGTGAACCAAGACTCAACTCAAATCAAAGTGAGTTGAGAAATTTATACCTTTGTAGATTCCTCTTTGCATAAGCAAAGGCTAATCACCCAAGGAGAGGGCCTTCATTCCTTGCTTCTTAGATCCTTGGATTTGGATGGAAGAATATGGTTCTCCAAGTTCCCAAAATTGAGAACCTCTAAGTGTCTACACCAAGGTTAGATTGGAGAAGAAATGAGTGACCTTGGAGAAGTGGGATTGCTAGCTAATCCCTCCAAGGGGGCCGGCGTCCTAGAGAGAAAAGGAGAGACATGTTCTCTCCAATTTTCTCCAAAAAGAACCCTTAATGAATTTTGGCTATAAATTCATATTTATACCTTAATTCATTGGAGTGGCAAACTTGTAAATAAGTCCAAAACCCACTCCATCTCTAAATGACCGGCCTTAAGGGTTTCATTGGGCTTTTAAGGCCTTTGTGAATTATTAGTCATTAAGTTGTCATACAACTTAAGTCAATGGGCTTGACGTTCGAAGCCCATTGGGCCTTGAGGCCCAAAACTAACCCGTGGTCTTTTAACGAACTTATTCGTTTGATTAATTAACATATTAATTAATCCTTGCCATAAACAATTAAACCATTTAATTATTCTTACTCATCTCCATTGTTTCTTCAATCTTCACCTTACACGGTGTACGATCCATTAGGTTCCTTTTAGCGAGGCAGTGGGCGATTAGAACTCTTTCAAATCGATTGTGAATTGAAACTTACTTTCAATTCTCCCTTTAGTGATTATACACGTTTAGGGCTTCCACAAACCAAGAGTGACACCTAGCAGCATATCATGGTTACCCAAGCTAATCAGAAGAGGTAGAGAACCTATTCAGTTTAGGATTATAAATGCCATACTCTTGACCACATTGTTTGGTTTGATAGTTTATTCATGTCTACTATCCAATGTGATTCGTGTGCTTATATGATTATCTTGGATGTGATTTGGAACGACTTCCTAAATCTCATTCATACTCTGGCCAGAGATTCTAAATCATATCATAGAGTATTCTCCCCCAAACGGTTTGAAGGTTAGAGATCCCTTGTTGCGCATTCAATTGCCTCCATGGCTAAGTGGCTTAACCCCAACTATGCCGTGGACACCCTCCTTTTGGAGTGACTTTTGACATAATCAAAGATCAAGGACTTAACCACAAGACAACTATGATGCCTCAGGTCAAAAGACTACTTTGCATTATCCCAACCATGAGTTCTCATGTGACATGAATATGAGAACTCTTCGTTGATCGTGTTCAGTGAACTCATTCTCTATTGAGCACTTACGTACTTGTCTTGATGTCACACACACCAATGACTCGAGACTAGTCACTCTCCCTGAGAGAAGACACAGCACGTATTGATCTTAACGGACTGTCAATGCCCAATTGGCAATCCTATGATCAGGAACGTTTAGGATGTGTCTACGAAAGAAAGGTCTCATGAATCTAACTTCTTTAGATCGCATTCTCCCAATCACATATTCCTTGGACTTATCGTTTAAGCATATAACATTTATATGAGACGGCTCAAACAATAATCTTTGCCATTGACATTAAACTAGATTAGTTTAACATGTGAAATGTCCGTAAAGTATCATCATATGATTGGTTTTAGGGCACATTTCCAACAGAATTGGTTTCTCCAAGTTCTCAAAGTTGAGAACCTCTAAGTCTCCACACCAAGGAAAGATTGATGAAGAAATGAGTGACCTAGAGGAAATAAGATTGCTAGCTATGTTCCTCTAGGGTGGCCGGCCTCTTAGAGAGAAAAGAGAGTTTGTGTTCTCATCTTTTCTCCAAAAGAAACCCAAAATGAATTTTGGCTATAAAGTCATATTTATACCTTCCTTCATTGGAGTGGCAAACTTGTAATTAAAGCAAGTTCACTACCCTCCTCTAAATGGCCGGCCTTAATGGTTTATTGGGCTTTCAAGCCCTTTGTTTATTCAAGTTGTCATACAACTTGAGTTAATGGGCTTGACATTCAAATCCCATTGGGCCTTGCGGCCCAAAACTAACCTTAGGTCTATAACGAACTTATTCGTTTGATTAATTAACATATTAATTAATTCTAGCCATAAATAAATAATTAAACCATTTAATTATCCTTACTCATCTTCGTTGTTTCTTCAATCTCTATCTTACACGGTGTACGGTCCATTAGGTTCCTTTTAGCGAGGCAGTGGGCGATTAGAACTCTTTCAAATCGATTGTGAATTGAAACTTACTTTCAATTCTCCCTTTAGTGATTAAACACGTTTAGGGCTTCCACAAACCATGAGTGACACCTAGCAGTATGTCATGGTTACCCAAGCTAATCAGAAGAGGTGGAGAACCTATTCAGTTTAGGATTACAATGCAATATGGTCTTTCTCTAATACAATACTCTTGATCACATTATTTGGTTTGATAGTTTATTCATGTCTACTATCCAATGTGATTCATTTACTTATATGATTACTTTGAATGTGATTTGGAATGACTTCCTAAATCTCATTCATACTCTAGCCATAGATTCTTAATCATATCATAGAGTATTCTCCCTCAAACGGTTTAAAGGTTAGAGATCCCTTGTTGCGCATTCACTTGCCTCCATGGCTAAGTGGCTTAACCCCAACTATGCCGTGGACACCCGCGAATGGAGTGACTTTGCCATAATCAAAGATCAAGGACCTAACCACAAGACAACTATGATGCCTCAGGTCAAATGACTACTTTGCATTATCCCAACCATGAGTTCTCATGTGACATGAGTATGAGAACTCTTCGTTGATCGTGTTCAGTGAACTCATTCCTTATTGAGCACCTACGTACTTGTCTTGGTGTCAGTCACACCAATGACTCGAGACCAGTCACTCTCATTAAGAGAAGACATAGCACACACTGATCTTAACGAACTGTCAATGCCCAATTGGCAATCCTATGATTAGGAACGTTTAGGATATGTATACGAAAGATAATGGTCTCATGAATCTAACTTCTTTAAATTACATTCTTCTAATTACATATTCCTTGGACTCATCGTTTAAGCATATAACATTTATATGAGATGGCTTAAAACAATAATCTATGCACTTGATATTTAACTAGATTAGTTTAACATGTGAAATGTCCGTAAAGTATCATCATATGATTGGTTTTAGGGCACATTTCCAACAATCTCCCACTTGCACTAGAGCCAATCAGCTTGGTCATCAGTGATGATACCTCTTCTGTAGTCATTTCAAAAATGGCTGAGTAGTAGGCCTAGACAATGGATATCTATATGTTATCCATAGAAGCAACCTTGAGAATAACGACGTCACCATTATACATGATTCTCAATCATGTGGTTCAGTCTCTCATTTGAGTTCGGATCGTGATGAGACCTTGATTCCCTGGCTTGAGCTATCGCCCCATTAGTGTCGTAGTGTCGGTACACTAGAGACACTTTCTGGTTGGAACCGAATAGAGAGTTCATAAATGAACTTTCCCATCCAAACAACATTGTTGTAAGCTTCTATATGGCAATATATTTTGCATTCACAATGGAACACACTAAAGTCATTACTTTTAATGTTTCCATCCAAATATCTCTTTTAGTCATAATAAAGAGATATCTAATTATCTCTTCATTTATAATGAACAAACATCCAATGATGTATTAGATTCATAATCTAATACATTTACGCTTCCATTTTGTTACTCTAATTCTTCCTCATTCTTTGAGGAATCTATCCTTTAGTATTTCTTAAATACTCAAGGACTCACTTGACAGTTGCCATGGTTCTGATCCTGGGCTTGCACTGATATCGTCTTGTACCTTTCTAGGTACAACTCATATCAATGTTTTCATAAAATATGAAATACATAAATCACCTTTCTACGTATGCATAAAGGATTCTATTTACGCATTATTTCTTTGGGAGTCAAAGGGTATGTTCCCTTTGAGAAGAGCTACCTCCTAGTCTTACTAGAGTTGTTCTTCTGATTGAAGTTTATCATCATATGAGAAACTTCCTAGCATCTTTTGTCTATCACTAGGGCTTGATATAGTCCAATTATATACTGAAATCTATCATTATAGATTTATATCCCATGTTTATAGACTATGTCTCCCATATACATTCTATCGTTATAGAATGTTTAAAGTCATAACTTTAACGAAGAAGTATTCTTTTCATTTCCAAAATTAATATATCATATATATTCAATTTTAGGAATATGATTAACTCCCACTAATCTTTTGTAAACTTAGTAAACAAAAGATTAATTTACATCTTTATGAGAAATCAATTGATTTGATTTTTCTCTCATAAGACGCTTATAACTCCCACTAGCTTGCTAAGATCCGTGATGGTTGGATCTCTACAACTTACATGTCTTGTGATTCATAGTTTTAGACATATATTATCAAGACTATCTTAATAATGGTTTCGGAAACCCATATTATGTCCAAGCATTGAATCACCATTTAGTTGTAGCTAGCAATCTTCGAATTAATTGAAACCAAGACTACGTCAAAGATGGTTTCTTCCAAGTCAACCAATCTCTTTAATTGTAGTCACCTTAAGCTACCAATTAGCTATGGAGGTTTCATTATTTTGAGTCAAATGGTACTTTACCATTTCCTTGAGTATATATCGTATATACACTCAATGTAGCCATAAGGATTTTCATTCTTATTTCTTTCGAATTAAGAGGTGCAACTCTATGACATAGTCATAAAGTTCAAACCCTTCAACTGAGACGGTTTATAAATCTTTCTCGACTACCTTGGAGCTTGTGGTATAGGAACTAGGTTGTTATATTTGTTGATCACTATCTTGTTTCTCAAAGAACCCATTCTTTGAGTTCTATCCCTCGTTCATTTGCTCTATCTTAGGCAAATCCTAGTGCAGGATTAAAATGAACTACCCGACAAACAACATTTGTTAGTTGGTTTATAGAAGTGATATGCAAATGTTAATTTAAGGATACCCACAAGATAATTTTTAAACAAATATTGCTTATTAGCACACAACCCCAAATCTTAACACGATTAAGACTTGTCTTTCTTTCCAACTACATCCTATGGAGTCATGAAATTTTTTTTTTGGAAGATCTTCTAATTGACAATCATATTGCCTTAGAAGTATATATATCCTATATATGGGCAATTGATGACATCCAACGAACTAAATCTTATTTCTAGTTTGTTCTTCTCTTAATGGAGAAATCCATTATCATATGATGCTTCTTTCCTTGATATCTTTCAAGGAAGCTGTTCTAAAGTGTTACCTTTCCTTGGATCAAATCTAAGGAGGTAAATACTTTAGACATCTTACTCATCAACTTACATTTCTTGATTTCTTTGAAACCTTTTGCAAAGTATTCGGACTTGTGTTTATTCAAAATAAATGATAGTCCAACCGAGAGCGATCTTCGGTGAATGTTGATAGGAGCATATTTATGCGCCTTAGTTAGCTAGTTCTTATGCATTTTTGTTATGTTTTCTTTGTTAAAGTAGTCTTTTAAGCTACTTTCTTGTGTTTTCAGGTTTAGCGGACGTATTACATGAAATGATACAATTTGGAGCTTTTGGAGCAAAAAGTGAGCTTGAATTGAAAAGGACATGCTTGGAACGCAAGGTTGGGATGGAATTGAAGAGTTGAAGATTTGAGGTTTCCTACTTGAAGTAGGAAAGCTAAGCCTAAAAGTTTCCATTTTGGGTCGATCTTTCCTAAATCGGAATTGGCAACCAAAGTTTCTAAAAGTTGGAAGTTTCTATTCTTGGAGGTTTCCATTTTCGAGAGTTTCTATTCTTGGCGTTGGGCTTTTAGATGACCTAAACCCAAATTTCCTTGTGGACCTTCAACCCATGCCGAACCCTAGGGCCTAATCATCTAAAATCTGCCATGTTAAACCCTAGTCCATTTCTCCTAAACCCAAGCCGCACCTTTCCACCTAGAAGCCCTATTTTACAAACCCTAAACCCTAGTCCACTTAAGTGCCGCACCTAACCCTAGCCCATTGTTAAAAATCTGATTTCATTAGGGTTTCTAAGTGCCTATATATACCACCCTTACACCCTAGCCGCATATATCTTCCCCTCTCCAAAAAATCAGAAAATCATCTCTCCTTTTCCCCACCTTTTGCCGCAGCCACCATCACCCAAAATCCATCCATTCCAGCCGCCACTCATCCATTCCAGCAATCTACCCCACTTTGCCGCACCACCATACACCTCCCTTGCCCTTTGCCGCACCACCATACACCTCCCTTACCCTTTGCCGAACCACCATATCATCCCAAATCCATCCCTAAACCGAAATCACATCCAAACAGCCCCTAAACCCTCACTGCCGCAGCAAGGAGAAGAAGAAAGAGGAGCTTTCTGTGCAGATTTCAAAGTGGACTTCTTTGGCATTTTAGGTGTAATCTTTCTTATGTCTTCAATGTTTCAATTCAATAAACTTTGTGTTGTGAGTATGAGGAACTAAACCCCCTTAGTTGGGGGGTGATTCGAAACCATGTACATGCTTGCAATTTGATTCGATTACATTCAGTTGTTATTTCATAAGTTATGGATTCAATTCGTTCATCTATTTGATTGATAACTTATTTGTGTATGTTGATTGAGAGTGCACGCTTAGTTTTCATGCATGAATATGATGCTAGATTATGAGGGAGTTTCACCTAATAGTTACAATCTTATAATCACAAGTAGTGAAGATCGCTTGAAAACGATTGCGTTGAATGAATTCTTAGCATAAGTTTCATGCAATTCATAGTAACAAATGCTTCGTCAATGCTTATGTTTTTCATAGAACGTAATGATTCTTGCTTGTATCTCTATTATGCAATTCATGTAGGGAACTTGTAGGGAATGTTTTGGGTTGTCGTATGCAATCATCCAACTTAATAACTTGTGGAAAAACTGAGGGTTAATTAGTGCAATTCACGGTTAACTTGGGGCGTTGAGTATTCATAGTTTATCGGAAGAACAACTGAAAATCGTTTTGTTTGCAAGTGTGACATGTGTGGAGAAGAACCTCCTAACTAGCCTTTTATCCATCCTTTTTCACCAAAATCGTTTTTACAACCTGTTTAGTTTTAAGTTTCTGTTTTCTGTTAAATTTTCGTCCAAAACAAATCCCCCTTTAATTTGAAGTCTTAGATTAGTTAGAAAGTGTTTTGATTTGTGTTCTAAGTATTTTGACTCAAGTTTTCATCAAATTTCGTCCAAATTAGTGTAGGTGCTCAAAACTGCCCAGAAAGTGGTTTTAAGGCAGTTTTGAGCCTTCTAGTTGCTGTTTTGAGTTTTAGGTTTGTTTAAGTGTTTTAACCTTTAGTTTTGCATTCTTTGAGTCTAGTTTAGTGTTTTAAACTTTGTTTTTATGTTTTTAAGTCAGTTTTCAAGTGTTTAGCAATCCCTCCTAATCCCCGGTCTAGAACGATCCCTACTTACATCTTTACTACAATTTGACAAAAAGAGGGTTTAATTTGTGTGCTTATCTATTTCGCATCAAATGTCATACAACATGAGTAGCATTATGTTGTGGACAAGTGCCACTAACATCTAAGTGAATTAACCTCAACAACTTTATGATTCTTTCTTCCTTTCCAAAAGAATAAAGATTCAAACATTTTGCCTCTATACAATTTTAACAAGAAGGCATTGGATCCGGATCTAACGATCCAAAGCATCCATCTATGACCAACTCGTAATTTATTTTTTAGAGGTATCACAACTCAGTTGGGATTAGTCACTACCTTGCAACCTTTTGGGTTTTAAGCATCGTTATATTCTAAACAGTTACCATATCATCTCTACTATAGAGACAATCAATTAGATTACAATAATCTAATCATTCATTAATAAAGAATCAATGTTTTGTCAAACAAAACATTCATCCATCCCTTATAGTGATGGAATTAAGTTCCTTAAAATTGGAATGTAAAGACAATCTTTGGTTTTTCCAATTTCTTTGGTAGTTCATATGAGGAAGTAAGTACCATCCGCTTTCGCAGAGATCTACATTTGATTCACTTTCCGAATGTGAAGTACTTTCTCTTCTCTCATTAATCTTCTACTTCTTATTAGCCACACTTTTACAACGATTGCAAAACATAGTTACTAATACAGAATCAAGCATTCAAGTAGAAGAACCAACTGTTTTGAACTTTTCAAGAACAATTTACAACACCTTCGAAAGGTGTGTTCTTCACACTTGCAAGACATTTCTTGCAAATACACCTTCTAATGTCCATCCTTTCATAAAGAAAGTTTGTTCCCTTGGAGTTTATTTCGCTTTCTTCATTTGACTCCTCCTTTTGACTACAATAGTCATGGTCCCTAAACTCCCACTATTGATCGGATCATATTTATATATATTTTTACTTCAAATTCACTCGTCTTTTCTTAGTTAGTTCCTTATATTTTTGAGCTATTTACGTTATTTTTGTGTTTATAGGATTTGTTATGCAAAGAAAATAAAAATGGCACAAATGAGTTTTAAATAATAAATTCGTCGAAAATTGCTTTAGTTGTTCTCATTCTGTCATGGGTTATTGGTAGAATTATGTCACGGATTATAGGTCTGAATGCGGATCTGAGAAATTGGATGCGTGGGTTGGGATGCTGGTTTATATTATGCATGGATCGGTGAATTGGGAAGTGTGTGGCAGTGATGATCATGAATGGTGTTTCCCTCGGACTAAAACTTGTTATGCACACCCTAGAATCTAAGCTTAATGTTGAGAATTTTATATGCTATAATTTATATCACCATGCACGTAGTCTCATTTTCACTATTTCTTCTCACAAAGGGAAACTTGAAAAGTTAAATAAAGATAGAGAAAGATAGGAAGAAGGTAATTATTTATTCAGCTTTACTTGCTCGATCTTGAAATCGTTGTCAGAGAATCAAAGATGTTCCCTTCTTATAGACTGTAAGTTATGTGGATAAATGACATTTTCGATTGGCTAGTTTTATGTTTTCGAAGTGTGTTTATTTTCTAATTGGAAGCATGATTCAAACTTGTTATTTACTCACTAAATTTTGTCAGGTTGGGATCAGAGTTTGCATTGAGGTTTTATTAAACTTAAAGATTTTTGGTGGAATGCGGTAGGTGGAGAATAAGCTGCCTTTGGCAGCATGTGAAGTAAAAGCAGCACTAGGCCACTTGCAGCGTGGAGCGCAGAAATAAGAAACAAAAAGAATAGGCACTTGCAGCGTGAGTGTGGTGGGTGAGGCATTAGCCTCGGGATAGTGCAACCTTGAAAAACCGAGGAGGGCGCGGAAAACAAGGGGGGGCAAGTCAGGGACTTGCCAAGAGAGGAAAGAGGAGGGCTGCCTTTGGCAGCGTGAAAGACAAGCACAGAAGGCGGAAAAGAATAAAAGAAGTCAAAGGGAGAGCAGGCGCGGGGGAACGTGGAGAGAGGTCAGACGGGATAAGGCAGCGTGAGTGCACAGGAAAAAAGGCAGCATAGGCGAGAGGTCAGTACGCAAGAAGGGAAGGCAGGCGAGAGAGGTCAGCAAGAGGAAAGCTGCCATTTGGCAGCATGAGAAGAGGAGGATGGACAGAGTGAAGACTTGCGATGAGCTGCGGGAAAGAAGGAGGTCAGAGTCAGTACGGGACAGCAAGAATAAGGAGGGCACGAACACAGCAGATCATCCCCTTTCGGTTTAATCTTTCCAAACTTCTATTTTATTTTTGTTTTAATAATGTGTAATTAAATTTATTTTGGCTAGAGGTTAATTCAAAGCCATGAATATATTTGTAATATGAATTGATTACCTTCAGTTGTGATTTCTGAGTTATGATTTAATTTGCTTAACTGCTTGATTTATAACTTATTTTTGTATGTCGATTAAGGATGCATACTTAATTTACATGCATGAATTTGATGCTAGAATATAAGTGAATTTCACCTAATCGTTATGAACTTATATTCACAAGTAGTGAAGGTTGCTAGTCACAATCACGTTAAGTAAATTCTTGGCATAAGTTTCATGCAAATCATAGTAACGAGTGCCTCGTCAATGCTTATGTTTTTCATAGAACTTAATGATTCTTGCTTGTATCTCTATTATGCAATTCATGTAGGGAACTTGTAGGGAATGTTTTGGGTTGTCGTATGCAATCATCCAACCCAATAACATTGTGGAAAAACTGAGGGTTAATTAGTGCAATTCACGGTTAATTTGGGGCGTTGAGATTTACAATTTATTGAAAGAACAACTGAAAATCAATTTAGGTTGCATATGTGTCATGTGTGGAGAAGAACCCTCTAGCTAATCCATCACCTATCCTTTCACCTTAATTTCATGCTTTTGTCAATTCTGTAATTTATTTAAGTTTAATTTACTTCTCGTCAAAACCAAACCCCCCCATTATTAAATTATATTATTTAGTTAGTTTTCATTGTTGTTAGTCTTTTAATTCAATTTCCGTCCATTTCAGTTCCTAGTGTCTAATTTGATTGTTTTCATTATTTTGAGTCATTCTAAGTGTGTTTCGAGTTATTAGAGTTTTTAGTCTAGTTTTGTGTCCTTGAGTCTTGTTTAATATTTTTAAATTAATTTAGAATAGATTAGCAATCCCTCCTAATCCCCGGCCTACAACGATACCCTACTTACATCTATACTGCAATTGTCAAAAAGAGGGTTTAATTTGTGTGTCAAGTAATTCCCGCATCAAATTTTGGCGCCGTTGCCAGGGATTAGCAACTTTGCTAATCCCTTTATTTTTGTTTTTGTTTATGTTTATATTGGTGTTTGTGTATTTTACTTTTGATATTTGATTTATTTTTCTTTCTTTGATTTTAGGTACAAATGGAGCGAGACATGGCACTTGCGACCATTCAAGCTCAATTGGCACAGCTCACTGCTCAATTGACTCATAATGCCGAACGGACCACAATGCCAAGTGTCCCTACATTTGATGTGCCCTATGGGCAAGGATATCAACATCCTCAATTCACTGTGAACGAAGATGCTTGGGGTTATCAAGGCTATGATCAACCAAGCAACATGTTTTCCAACGCTTACAATTCGGCTTGGAGAGATCATTCAAATTATATGTGGGGGGAACCTCAACAATTCCAACAAGATGGATATTGGCAGCAAGAGGAGGAGTTCTATTCAAAACCTATGCAATATGCTCAATCAAACTCAGGTTCGTCAATAGATTACAATCAAATTTTTGATGAATTAAATTCTTTGGTGCAGGGCTCACAAAATCAAGCCAAGGAGGCTCAACAAGATGGATATTGGCAGCAATCTGAGGAGTTTTATTTAACGCCTATGCAGCCACCACCGCATACCCCACAACAATTCCAATCAAATTCAAGTATGTCCATGGATAGTGATCAAATTCTTCAAGTACTAACCTCTTTGACGCAGGACCAACAAAATCAAAACAAGAAGTTGGATAAATTGATGAGTCAAATGGGAGAGATTATGGAATTCATGGTACAAATTCAAGAGCAAAGTGAACTCTCCAGCTCAACTGTTGAAAATTCGAAGGAAGATTTTGAAATCCACGATGCTATCACTTTGGAAGGTGACATGAAGGATGAAGCTGTCCCAGAACCATCCAAACACAGCCCGAACATGGATGAATTGCTGCTGCAAGCAGAAGAGGAGAAGGACGACCTGGGCAGTTTAGAAGAATTCTTGCTGCAAGCTCCTCAAATCCCTATGTCATCCAACTCAGGTGAGGAAGTTCTAAATTCACTTCATTCTAACATTATTCCACCGAATGTCCTTTGTCCTTGCAGGTTTTTGATTCCAAATATCAAAGAGAGTGAAAAAGACATTGTGGAAGCTCTTCCAAAGGTGCAAAGTGATATCCCAATTCTTGGTGCACCAAAACAAGTTCCCGATGGTATTGAAACGTTCAAAGAACCTTGCACACTAAGAAAAGGGATTCAAGAGAATGAAGTGGTTGAAGCAGATCAAGAATTCATCCAAGGGGCTGTGCATGAGACAGTCAAGCCCAAAGCAATTGAGTTTGATGACCCGGGACAAGCCACAACCATCATAGTAAACCTGGCCAAGTTCAAAATCCCAGAAATGTTCAAAGATGTGGTGTTTGTCATTGAGTTTGTGTCGGAAAAAGAAAGTAAGCCATCTTTTCCAATTTTAATTTTTATTTATACTAACATTTTTCTGATTTTGATGATTCAGGCACCCACTCTTGAATTTAAACCATTGCCGAATCATTTCAAGTATCACCTCCCATTAAAAGATAAATTCCATGCTTTGGAGCCGATGGGAGTTTAAAGGAAAGATTCGTCCGGCTAAAGACGTTAAATCAAGCGCTTCTTGGGAGGCAACCCAAGCATTCAACGAAGGGAGACTTTGGAATCGCTAACCAAATCAGATTTGCATTCTTACACCCTTATCTTTACTGCTTTCATTTTGTTTTGTTTTGTTGGTTGTGTTATTTGGTTGATTTCTGTGAGTTTGTAGTTTAAGTGTGGGGGAAGGTTAAACAAAGTTTTTTTTTTTTACATTAATTTACATATTTAAAAAAAAAAAATAAAAAAAAAATAAAAAAAAAATAAAAAAACACTTAAAAAAAAAAAAAAAAAACATAAAACTAAAAATATTTTACAATGATGTGTAAACTAATAGCATTCATTGGTCAGGTGGTGCTTCAGTGGTCGGCGGTGCTTCAACAGTCGGCGGGACCACAGAAGGAGGAGGCAACAGAGGTTGATCAGTTGGAGCTTTACTACGCGATGCCGCTCCAGAAGACGAAGGCAGATGCGGTTGGAACAAACCCACAAACCTTCGGTGATCAAGTAAAATCTGACCATCATTTTCCTGCAGCTGGTCAATTTTCCTCTTCATGTTTGTGGCATAATTGTGTGCAAGCTTGTGCAATTGTTTATTTTCATGCTTGAGTCCTTTAATCTCCTCTTTGAGACTCTGTATTTCAGCCACCAACGATTCGACGTGACGGGTTCGAGCAAATAGGCGTTGGGCCATGTTGGACACAGAACCTGCACACTGCACGCTAAGAGCCAGAGACTCTTTAACCGCCAATTCATCAGACCGTCTAGCGAGCAGTCTGTTATCTCTGGGGGTGACAAGGTTCCGGGCCACCACCGCAGCTGTCATATCATTTTTCATCACCGAATCCTCCACGGTAAGGGGACCGGTAGGGGATATGAAGGATGGGCGCCATATGTTGTCTGGTGAAGGCGGAGCTGCCTCTTCACCAAGGTTTAAGTCAAAACGACGATCGGAAGGGCCAGACATTTTTCAGATGTGGTGAAGAAAGAAGAGAGTCGGACAGATCAAGATTAAACAAGTGCAAGAAGGGAGTGTTTACAGAAGGGAGCTCAAGTGTGTTGTGGAACAAAATTAGCGCCTCTATAAAAAGAAGAAATCAAAGAGGCGCTCCTCAGAAATTGAAGAGGCGTCCTCTCGCAAATCGAAGAGTCGGGGCTCCGTTCTCAAACGCCTGATTCTTTTCTCAAAAGAGGAGTTTCCTTTCTCAAAAGCCGGATTCTTTTCTCAAAAGAGGCGTTTCATTTCTTAAAGGCTGGGCTTGCTCAGAAACCACGAGCCGAACCCCGGATTTCAAAAGATCAATTTGTCCAGACGTGTCGTCACTTGTCACACGCAAATTGCTTTGCGAAAATCTCGGGCAGTTTGTCGAAGCACCAATTCAGAAATCGAAGAGGGAAATTCAATAGTCAAAGACACGCTAGCTTTCTCAAAAGCTGGGCTTCAACCCACGGGCAAATCTTCTTTTCCAGATTTATCCGCACGTGTCACATGCTACCTCTACAATCGACGATGCTCAGAGCTCGAAGCGCCGATTCCAGATATCAATGAGGAATCTGCTTTGCGGAAATTACGGGCAGCTTTGTCAGAAAGCGCGTAATTTGTACTATTCATCCATCCACCGGCTGCCGACAATGAGTGAGGGAATAGTTCCGGTTGTGAAGAAAAGTCCCATAAGTATCTACCTTCGCCTTCCACAGCAAAGGCACACCCTCTCAGCACTTCTTCATCTCCGAGAATGCATTCCCAAAGAACCCTCTCAAGTCACTCTGTATTTCTCATTCCCTGGGATACCCCTGCAAACAACCCATCCAGAGCAAAAGTATTTCATATCATAAAGGTTGAAAGCAAAAGTATCTCATATCATGCATTCTCCATGTCCTTTTCCTTGTATTTGTTCTAACCTGCAGGACATGGAGAAATTGCTCTCGAGTACTCGTCTTCCACTGCTGATGTACTTCCAAAGAAGCTGCCACATCTACCTGAAGAACAGATAAGGCAAGCGAAAATGATACCAGCAGCATGTGGAGACAACGTACAGAAGAAACAAGCAGAGAAGAATGCAGCTCGTACAATCAACCCAGCACAAGGAGTCCGAGCTGAAGAACTAGAGAAGCTGCCACATCTGCTTGGAGAACAAATAAGGAACTGCAACATCACCAAAGAGCAAAGCTTCGCCGTACAATATCATCAAATCATCACTTGCAAGTAAAAAGCTAAGTGTCACCCCGTTCAAGAGGAAAGCTGTGGAAAGTCAACAAGCACGACCAATGATCACTTATTAGTTCTATTCATTGTCTTTTATCGTGATTTTCAATTTTTCGTTTGCAAATTTTTTTTCATTTTCTTGCGTTACTTAACTGAATTATTTCTTTTCTTTGCAGGAACTTTTGGTTCTTTCCACCCTTGAAGTTGATTGCAGAATTTTAGCTTGGGGGGGTCATCGCTTGGTTTTACTGCAAATTAGGGAAGTTTTCAGTCCAATTGTTTTATTTTGTTTCTTATTATTTATTTATTTTATTTTTATTTGCATTATAGTGTTTTCTGACATTGGGGACAATGTCCAGTTTAAGTTTGGGGGTAAAGAGTATAAAAAATGACCAAATTGAAATTTTTTTGTACCTTCAACTACGAACTGGTTTCATTTGTTTTTGTGTTGTTGCTTTTTGTTTTCTTAATTAGTTTTGTTTTCTTTAAAAAAAAAGAAAAAAAAAATTAAAAAATCAGAAAATTTAAAAATCCAAAAATATTGTCTTGTTTTCCTTATTGTTTTTTTTATTAGTTTCCCGACCCAATGATATAATTAGATCAAATTTGAATCATGATTATCAAGAACTTAGTTAACATGTGTTTTGTGAAATTCCTAATTCTCTTGTTAGTTTTGTACATATTTGATCATCTTTAAAAAAAAAAACCAAATGCACATAGCCTTGTTGATGTGAAAATAAAGCATGACTTAAAGCTTCATATGTGAATTTAGTGACCATATACATCCTATGTGAGTTTTTGAGCCTATTGAAAGTGTGTGCATTTTTCATACACTCCTATTCTTTCATGTGTGATGAACTTATGTGAAATACATCTCTAGAACTTGCGTAACGATCTTTCGAAATGTTTGTCATTGATTGCATGAATTTGGAAATGATAGAGGCATTAGGTTTACCACTATGGCCCAAATAACCATGTTTCCCAAAGAAAAATGATATCATTAGATTGCCAATTTGAGCCGTGTATGTTGAGCCTTTTATTTCTTATCACCAGATATGTCTACCCTTATACCTGAAACATTTTTCCTTACCCTTTCCAAGTGAGCAATGCAAGATTGTCTTATTAGAAACGTTTGTGAAGTACTTTGAAGGTGTTTGGCAAAAGAATAAGTGTGGGGGTATTTCATGTTTGTAATTAAAAAAAAAAAAAAAAAGAAAAAAAAAAAAAGAAAGATTGTATACAAAGAAAATAAAAAGTTTTTAAGGTTTCAGTTTAAGGGTGTGGTTGGAGATGTCAGAAGAATTGTTGGAGAGCTTGAGTTCTTATAAATCTAAAGAAAAGAATTGCTTGCAATATAGCTTGGAACTTGTGTTTTCCTATTCTTTCGTTTCAATAACCCTATCCCTAAGCCTCATTACATCCAATAAAAGTCCTCTTGATTTAAGTTTTGCAATTATGACTGTGGAGAAGTGATCTTTATGCAAGCTTATGGTACAAATCTCACATTTGATTCTTTGAGCAAAACACATTAAAACTAAACACATGTGTGATTGAGTGCATATCCCGTGAGAAGGTCGCTAGTTTGCATATGATGATTTTAAAAATAAAAACTTGAAATTGCATTAGCATGGCTATCTCACACACTACACTTCAAGGATGATTTAAAGATTACTGCTAATATTTGAATTAGGAAGATGAACTTGGATTAGCTTGTTTGGTGCTAGCTATGGTTCTTGTTGATTTGTGTTCTCAATTGAAATTCTATGAGGGTCACATAGGGGGAAACTAATGTTTTTCATGTTAGTACTTTTTCATGTTTTCTTTGTTTTGCTCGAGGACTAGCAAAAGCTAAGTATGGGGGTATTTGATCGGATCATATTTATATATATTTTTACTTCAAATTCACTCGTCTTTTCTTAGTTAGTTGCTTATATTTTTGAGCTATTTACGTTATTTTTGTGTTTATAGGATTTGTTATGCAAAGAAAATAAAAAATGGCACAAATGAGTTTTAAATAATAAATTCGTCGAAAATTGCTTTAGTCGTTCTCATTCTGTCATGGGTTATTGGTAGAATTATGTCACGGATTATAGGTCTGAATGCGGATCTGAGAAATTGGATGCGTGGGTTGGGATGCTGGTTTATATTATGCATGGATCGGTGAATTGGGAAGTGTGTGGCAGTGATGATCATGAATGGTGTTTCCCTCGGACTAAAACTTGTTATGCACACCCGAGAATCTAAGCTTAATGTTGAGAATTTTATATGCTATAATTTATATCACCATGCACGTAGTCTCATTTTCACTATTTCTTCTCACAAAGGGAAACTTGAAAAGTAAAATAAAGATAGAGAAAGATAGGAAGAAGGTAATTATTTATTCTGCTTTACTTGCTCGATCTTGAAATCGTTGTCAGAGAATCAAATCTCAACGCCCCAAATTAACCGTGAATTGCACTAATTAACCCTCAGTTTTTCCACAAGTTATTGGGTTGGATGATTGCATACGACAACCCAAAACATTCCCTACAAGTTCCCTACATGAATTGCATAATAGAGATACAAGCAAGAATCATTAACTTCTATGAAAAACATAAGCATTGACGAGGCACACGTTACTATGATTTGCATGAAACTTATGCCAAGAATTTACTTAACGTGATTGTGACTAGCAACCTTCACTACTTGTGAATATAAGTTCATAACGATTAGGTGAAACTCCCTTATATTCTAGCATCAAATTCATGCATGAAAATTAAGCGTGCACTCTTAATCGACGTACACAAATTAGTTATCAATCAAGCAATTAAGCAAATTAAATCACAACTCAGAAATCACAACTGAAGGTAATCAATTCATATTACAAATATATTCATGGCTTTGAATTAACCTCTAGCCAAAATAAATTTAGTTATACATTATTATCAAATTAAACCAAAAGTAAAATATAAATTTGGAGAGAATTAACCGAGAGAGGAGAGAGCTGTCTGTTTGTCCATGCGCTGCCATTTTCTGCCCTCGGTGCTGCCAAGAGCAGCGCACCCTTCTTTTCTGAGCTCCCCCTCCCAACGCTTTGTTTATTCCTTTGTTTTCCTTTGTGCTGCGCAAGCAGCTTCTGTTTGTCCTACCTCAAAGTTGCTGCCCAAGCAGCTTTGCTTCCCGCTGCCCAGACAGCACCCTTCTCTCTCCCCTTTTGCTCCAGCTGCAACGGCGCCAAAATTTGATGCGAGAATTACTTGACACACAAATTAAACCCTCTTTTTGACAATTGTAGTATAGATGTAAGTAGGGTATCGTTCTAGGCCGGGGATTAGGAGGGATTGCTAATCTATTCTAAATTAATTTAAAAATATTAAACAAGACTCAAGGACACAAAACTAGACTAAAAACTCTAATAACTCGAAACACACTTAGAATGACTCAAAATAATGAAAACAATCAAATTAGACACTAGGAACTGAAATGGACGGAAATTGAATTAAAAGACTAACAACAATGAAAACTAACTAAATAATATAATTTAATAATGGGGGGATATAACGCGGCCCTTGCAGCTGGAGCAAAAGGGGAGAGAGAAGGGTGCTGTCTGGGCAGCGGGAAGCAAAGCTGCTTGGGCAGCAACTTTGAGGTAGGACAAACAGAAGCTGCTTGCGCAGCACAGAGGAAAACAGAGGAATAAACAAAGCGTTGGGAGGGGGAGCTCAGAAAAGAAGGGTGCGCTGCTCTTGGCAGCACCGAGGGCAGAAAATGGCAGCGCACGGACAAACAGACAGCTCTCTCCTCTCTCGGTTAATTCTCTCCAAATTTATATTTTACTTTTGGTTTAATTTGATAATAATGTATAACTAAATTTATTTTGGCTAGAGGTTAATTCAAAGCCATGAATATATTTGTAATATGAATTGATTACCTTCAGTTGTGATTTCTGAGTTGTGATTTAATTTGCTTAACTGCTTGATTGATAACTAATTTGTGTATGTCGATTAAGAGTGCACGCTTAATTTTCATGCATGAATTTGATGCTAGAATATAAGGGAGTTTCACCTAATCGTTATGAACTTATATTCACAAGTAGTGAAGGTTGCTAGTCACAATCACGTTAAGTAAATTTTTGGCATAAGTTTCATGCAAATCATAGTAACGAGTGCCTCGTCAATGCTTATGTTTTTCATAGAACTTAATGATTCTTGCTTGTATCTCTCTTATGCAATTCATGTAGGGAACTTGTAGGGAATGTTTTGGGTTGTCGTATGCAATCATCCAACCCAATAACTTAAGGAAAAACTGAGGGTTAATTAGTGCAATTCACGGTTAATTTGGGGCGTTGAGATTTACAATTTATTGAAAGAACAACTGAAAATCAATTTAGGTTGCATATGTGTCATGTGTGGAGAAGAACCCTCTAGCTAATCCATCACCTATCCTTTCACCTTAATTTCATGCTTTTGTCAATTCTGTAATTTATTTAAGTTTAATTTACTTCTCGTCAAAACCAAACCCCCCCCATTATTAAATTATATTATTTAGTTAGTTTTCATTGTTGTTAGTCTTTTAATTCAATTTCCGTCCATTTCAGTTCCTAGTATCTAATTTGATTGTTTTCATTATTTTGAGTCATTCTAAGTGTGTTTCGAGTTATTAGAGTTTTTAGTCTAGTTTTGTGTCCTTGAGTCTTGTTTAATATTTTTAAATTAATTTAGAATAGATTAGCTGACACACCCTGATCCGGAGGATCCAGGTGTGCTGGCCGTCACGTGGGCGTGACGTAACCATAAGCACGACACGGAAGCGTAACAACAACATAAATCAACAGAAATTCAAACCAAACTCAACATAACCACCTACGGACATAACCGGACGAGTTACCAGTAAACACATAAGTTCAGAGCATAGGTTAACTGCAGTCAAGTAGGACTAAAATAAGAATACATCACCCTCAGGTGAGTCCTACATGTCCCAAATCTGTCAGAAAGCCGGAAAGGACCTCGTGAGCCAACCACCGCTAAACTAGAACCTGGAGGGGCGCAAAACAAAATGAGTGGGTCAGTAAAACAAATTAGTTTTCCAAAACATTTCATTAAAACAGTTATATCCCCTCGCCGTAAAAACCTGTATACTTTCCCAGAAATATATAACCATATAAAATCTCAACATTTAAATCTCAAATCTTTAACATTTTCAAGAAAACATGCCATGACATAAATAAAAATATAAATCAGGTGAATAAGGAATTAATCGGAGACCCTGCAGTTGGTCCTATACGATTAATTCAATAGCTCAAATCCCACTAAGCCGGAGTCACCACAGTGACCTATACGGCCCTACTCTGCACATCACTCGGAACTACGTAAGGTAGTCTATACGATGAAAGGTGTAAAAATACGCTCTAGTGCTTCTCTCATCATATCATCAGCGCGCATATCTAAGGTCACCCACCAGTCGGAACCCCTCTAATGGTCTGTACGACTGGCATGTCGGAACCCTCACATGGTCTGTACGACATCCACCTACTTGGATCCAAGGCGAGCGTGCGGTGTGGTGAATAAAATAAGCACTAACACCTAGGGTGCAGGTTATGAGCTCAAAACATCTCAACAACAATTCAATGAATAAATGAACTCACCTGACTTACCTGTGCCTCCACAGCACCATGCAACATGTATGCATCATATATCAATCATATAACTCGTATGAAATTCACATTTTCCAAATAATTCTATGCATGGCATTTTCAAAACATAATTTCTCATAAAAGCATTTTTCTGGGAAAAACAATAGTATATAGGTAATACGAAAACAAAACTGCCCACTCACTGATAAGTCGACGGGTCGTAACCCCCGTGGCGTCCCTGGATGCGGTCGTCCTCGGGATACGTCTCACCTATATGCGAAACAACTATAAAAACATTAATTTTAAGCATATCACCAATAATTCGAAATAACTTCTCATACGATGCTCAATTTTGGCATATGAATATACCACATCGACCTACTCGACGTCACGAGCGTCGGGAAATTTTTAGAAAAATTTTTGGAAGCCCCACGCGCCCCCACGCGCCACACGTGGCACGGGTCCACGCGCTGGCCACGCGCAGCACGTGCAGCGCACGTGTCATCTTCCTCGCAGGGTCTCGCCGGACTGGTTCTCCGGTGGCCGGACTCCGGCCGAACTCCGGCCGATTTTCAAACTCACAGTTCTCCTTCGTTTTTCACCCATTTTCTTCGTATTTTATACCAAATTGAAGCCCTAAGAGTGTACTATCACGTTGGACTAGTTTTAGGGCCTAAAAACTACGAAATCTCACCTTGCAAAAACCAAGGGTTCGGCCAAACTTGAAACCTACGATCCCGGCGTCCAAAATTCTCCAACGAACGTCCCCGAGCTTCCTTAGGACCTCCTAAAGCTCACCACAAGCTTGAAATCTCCTGAAACACAACATTTTACGTTCGCATGAACAGTACCTCAAAAATGGAGGTTCGGGATCTACGTGAAATCGAAGGTTTCACTTCCTAAAACTAGTACCAATGAACTCAGAACGTCAAAACGATGAAGATACATACCTTATTTGTCTCGATCCGTCGAGTTTTGACGGGTTTTGGGTGGTGGTCCGTACGATATGGGTGTGTTTGGGTGTGAGGTCGGGAGAGAGAGAGAGAGAGACTGAGAGAGTGATCGAGAGGGAGGAGAGAAAGAGACTGATCTTGTGTGGTCAAACCAATCCACACCATCCAAAATCTCTCTTAAGTCCCTAACCACAAAAATATAAAATCAACTTCCAAAATATTTCTAACTTAAACAACTTCTTAAAAGTTAGGGACCAAGCATTTTCAAAACGTAATACACACATACCTTGATACCTGTCAAGGGCATTTTTGTCCTTTCACATTCCCGCCAAAAGTACCTCCGGGACGGGCTGTGACAATCTCCCCTCCTTATAGAATTTCGTCCCCGAAATTCCCATAACCAAATATATCATTTAATACTCGTAGAATAATCTTGGATACATCTCTCTCATCCGGTCTTCCGTCTCCCAAGTAGCTTCTTCCACAGAATGATTTCTCCACAACACCTTCACCAAACTCACCGTCTTGTTCCTTAGAATCTTGTCCTTCCAATCCAAAATTGTGATTGGTTCCTCATCATAAGTCAAATCCGGATTAATCTCTAATGGTTGAGGAGGGATCACATGAGAAGGATCAGAAATATAATGCCGAAGCATAGAGACATGGAACACATTATGGACCTTAGATAACTCCGGAGGCAGTTCCAACCGGTAGGCAACTTCACCAACTCTTTCAGTGATCACATAAGGTCCAATATATCTCGGACTTAGCTTCCCTCTTTTCCCAAATCGTACCACACCTCTCCAAGGCGACAATTTCAAGAATACCCAATCACCCACATCATACACTCGATCAGTAGTATGCCGATCCGCTAAACTCTTATGTCGATCCTGGGCTGCTTTCAGGTTTGACTTAATTACCTGAACATTTTGAGTCGTCTCATCCACGATCTCAGGGCCTTCTAATACCCGTTCACCAACCTCAGACCAACACAATGGCGTTCGACACGCCCTACCATAAAGTGCCTCGAATGGGGACATACCAATGCTCGAGTGAAAACTATTATTATAAGCAAACTCCATTAAGTCCAGACGATCATGCCAAGAATCACCAAATTGCAGTACTGAAGATCTCAACATATCCTCCAACGTCTGAATGGTCCTCTCTGATTGCCCATCAGTTTGAGGATGATAAGCTGTGCTATACAATAATTGAGTACCCAGAGCTTCCTGAAAAGCCACCCAAAATTTAGAAGTAAACCTCGGGTCTCGATCGGAGATAATATTTACTGGGACTCCATGATACTTGACAATCTTCGAAATAAACAACTTAGCCAATTTATTCAGAGGGTATTTCTCCCTCACTGGAATGAAATGCGCAGACTTGGTGAGTCGATCCACAATCACCCAAATACCATCAAATCCATTTCGCGTACGAGGAAGTTTATACACGAAATCCATTGTTATATTTTCCCATTTCCACTGGGGAACGGGAAGTGGTTGCATTCGCCCAAAGGGCTTCTTCCTTTCTGCTTTCACTTGCTGGCAAATAATACACCTGCTCACATATTCTGCAATTTCTCTTTTCATACCCGGCCAATAATAAAATGGTCGAATGGTATGATACATTTTTGTTCCTCCCGGATGCATCGCATAAGCTGAACAATGTGCTTCATCCAGAATTTCCTTCTTCAATTCCTCATTATTCGGAACATACATTCTGTTTTCTTGCATGAGCATACCATCTGATTCCCGAATTCTGAGGTCTTTCTTTTTCCCTTCACTTCTTAACTGAACCAACTCCTGAATTTCTTCATTCACCATCTGAACTGCAAGAATACGATCCACCAAAACTGGCCTGACTTGAAAACTAGCAAGAAATGCTCCACCTTGATTCTCCCACTCCAATCTTACTCCAGTTGCCCTCAGTTCAGCAAGAAGAGGAACACGACTAGCATATAAGGCATTAAGACTACCTTGAGGTTTCCTACTCAGTGCATCCGCTACTACATTAGCACGACCTGGATGGTATTCAATAGAACAATCATAATCACTTAGCAATTCCATCCACCTTCGCTGACGAAGATTAAGATCATGCTGGGTGAATAAGTACTGAAGACTCTTATGATCAGTGAAGATCTTACACTTCTCACCATACAAATAATGTCTCCAAATTTTTAAAGCAAAAACAATTGCTGCCAATTCAAGATCGTGAGTAGGATAATTCCTTTCATGATTTTTTAACTGCCTAGAAGCATAGGCAATCACCTTATTATGCTGCATCAAAACACATCCCAAACCATTTAATGAAGCATCACTATATATCTCAAAATTACCGCTATCGTCAGGAAGTACCAACACCGGTGCATGAGTGAGGCAATACTTCAATTGCTGAAAACTCCTCTCACAATTCTCATCCCACTCAAATTTAACATCCTTCCTGGTCAACTTTGTCAACGGTAAAGCAATCATAGAGAAATCCTGAACGAACCGTCGATAATAACCTGCTAAGCCAAGAAAGCTTCGTACCTCCGTGACGGTTCGAGGTTGCTCCCAATTCTCCACTGCTGCAATCTTTTGAGGATCAACTTGAATACCTTGAGCTGATACAACATGCCCCAAAAATGCCACTTCAGTCAACCAAAACTGACATTTACTGAACTTGGCATACAACTGATGCTCCCTTAATTTCCTTAACACCAAATTAAGGTGTCGGATATGATCTGCTTGGGACTTAGAGTATACCAGAATATCGTCAATAAAAACAATAACGAATTTATCAAGATATTTCTGGAATACCTCATTCATTAATCTCATAAAAGCTGCAGGTGCATTAGTCAACCCAAACGGCATAACCGAAAATTCATAATGTCCGTACCGAGTTCGGAAAGCCGTCTTAGGTACATCGTCTTCTTTAATCTTCAATTGATAATACCCGGATCTCAAATCAATCTTAGAAAATACACACGCACCTTTCAGCTGATCAAACAAATCATCAATGCGGGGCAATGGATAACGGTTTTTAATCGTTACCCGGTTCAATTGTCTATAATCAATACACAATCGAAGAGTTCCATCCTTCTTCTTCACAAATAATACTGGGGCACCCCAAGGTGAAGAACTAGGTTGAATAAAACCTTTATCAAGTAATTCTTGCAACTGGATTTTTAATTCCCTTAACTCAGCAGGAGCCATTCTATAAGGAGTCAGAGATATAGGGTCCGTACCTGGAAGCAAATCAATAGAGAATTCCACCTCTCTGTCTGGCGGCAATCCCGGCAAATCATCAGGGAAAACATCCGGATAATGTCTGACCACACCAACTTCTTCTATACTAGTAGGAGCAACATCATTTAATACCACATGTGCCAAATATCCCTGACAACCCTTCGATAATAATTTCCTCGCCCTTATGGCAGAAATAACTCCATGTCTCACCCCACTTCTCTCGCCCACAAAAATAACCTCGGGTAATCCAGGACGATAAAAAGTAATTGATTTACCATAACAATCAATATGGGCACGATTATGGTGTAACCAATCGGCCCCTAAAATCACATCAAAATCCACAATATCTAACGGAATAAGATCAGCGGACATAATCACGCCCTCAACCATCACTGGACACCCCAGATACACACTATCCACATAACATTTATCTCCTCTAGGCATGGCAAACTCTAAATCAAATCCTAGAGGTGAAGGGTGAGGTTGGGTTATTTGAGCAAACGTATGAGAAATCACAGAGTGCGTAGCACCATAATCAATCAAAACCTTAGCAAAATGACCAAGAACATTTCACGTACCCATTATCAAGTCTGGATGGTTCTGAGCCTCCTGCAGGGACATATGATTAACTAGCCCCTGAGCTTGCTGACGTCCACCTCGGCCTCTATTGCCCTGATTACCTCGTCCCTGAGGATTACGTCCCTGGCCTGGCTGACTAGGCTGCCTGGATGATCCTGCACCACCAGTAGCAATTTCCCCCTGACGGGGCTGACCTCCCTGATGCCACTGCGATCCACCAGTTGGCATAGAGGAATAAGAAGAATAACCTCCAAAATCCTGAGAATACCCTGCCTGAGGATAAGGCTCCTGAGAATACTGATAAGGTCCGGAAGCATACGGAGCAGCATCCCCCTGATAGTGGTAAGCACCACCACGATTCGGCTGGCCATAACCACCCGGTCCAAAACTCTGCTGAACTGGTGCTGGAGGTGGCATATTAGTCTGCTGCGGTCTCTGCTGACCCTGGGGGCACTGAGAAGCCCGATGTCCCATCTGCCCACACGTAAAACAAGCACCAGAACCTCTCCTACACTCACCATGGTGACGGGAGTTACAACGGCGGCACCATGGAGCGCCAGATCCACCAGCATCCCTCTGACCCTGAAATCTGGGTCCACCAGAAAATCTTCCACCACCTCTCCTCGGGCCAGTAAAACTATATCCCCCACTAGAAGAACTCGAACTCGCTCCACTCTTCTTAAAACTCTGAGTCTGTCGAGGTCCAGGAATAGAAATACCCTTACCCTTATCATTCTTCTTCTGACCCTCATTCTTGTCCTCGTCATCCTCACTGTCAGGAAGATTATCAGAGTCCTCCATCCTAACCAAAATCTCGAAATACTCATGATAATCAGCGCAGGGAAGTGCATTGGCAAAGGTACGCCACTTCTTCTTAGATCCCAACTTGAAACGTCGAAGCATCTCTCCCTGATTACCAGCTGTATCAGTGTCATAACGAGACAAATCAGTAAACTTTCTATAATATTCATGTGCCGACATATTTCTCTGTTTCAACCTGGTGAATTCCTGCTTCTTACGGTCAATATACTCAGGAGGAACGAATCTCTTCATAAAATGCTCTTTGAATACTTTCCAGTCGGCTGCCGTCTCAGGTGACATGTACCTAGCCTGATTTATCCACCATGCTGCTGGTTCACGACCCAAAAACCAAGTGGTGGTCTCCACCCACCTATTAGCAGGGAGATTCCCCTGACTCTGCATCACCTGGAAGGTTTTCTCAATATGATCTAGCCATTTCTCTGCCCCCTCATGACTTTCATTACCCATAAACCGATCTAACTTCAAGTTGTACATGGTCTCCAGAGGTGTCCTCGGAGGAGGGGGAGGACGAATCACATTCTGTAAAGCCTGGGCCATCGCTTCCCTTAACTGAGTAATATCCGGGAAATTAGGTTCAGAAGTACGGCGGGACTCTCTACGCTCTCTACGAGGCGGCATGATTCTGACAGAAAACATCAAAAGATCGTTAAGACATTAACAAATTTACAGGACTGCAACCTAAGCTCTGATACCAAACTGACACACCCTGATCCGGAGGATCCAGGTGTGCTGGCCGTCACGTGGGCGTGACGTAACCATAAGCACGACACGGAAGCGTAACAACAACATAAATCAACAGAAATTCAAACCAAACTCAACATAACCACCTACGGACATAACCGGACGAGTTACCAGTAAACACATAAGTTCAGAGCATAGGTTAACTGCAGTCAAGTAGGACTAAAATAAGAATACATCACCCTCAGGTGAGTCCTACATGTCCCAAATCTGTCAGAAAGCCGGAAAGGACCTCGTGAGCCAACCACCGCTAAACTAGAACCTGGAGGGGCGCAAAACAAAATGAGTGGGTCAGTAAAACAAATTAGTTTTCCAAAACATTTCATTAAAACAGTTATATCCCCTCGCCGTAAAAACCTGTATACTTTCCCAGAAATATATAACCATATAAAATCTCAACATTTAAATCTCAAATCTTTAACATTTTCAAGAAAACATGCCATGACATAAATAAAAATATAAATCAGGTGAATAAGGAATTAATCGGAGACCCTGCAGTTGGTCCTATACGATTAATTCAATAGCTCAAATCCCACTAAGCCGGAGTCACCACAGTGACCTATACGGCCCTACTCTGCACATCACTCGGAACTACGTAAGGTAGTCTATACGATGAAAGGTGTAAAAATACGCTCTAGTGCTTCTCTCATCATATCATCAGCGCGCATATCTAAGGTCACCCACCAGTCGGAACCCCTCTAATGGTCTGTACGACTGGCATGTCGGAACCCTCACATGGTCTGTACGACATCCACCTACTTGGATCCAAGGCGAGCGTGCGGTGTGGTGAATAAAATAAGCACTAACACCTAGGGTGCAGGTTATGAGCTCAAAACATCTCAACAACAATTCAATGAATAAATGAACTCACCTGACTTACATGTGCCTCCACAGCACCATGCAACATGTATGCATCATATATCAATCATATAACTCGTATGAAATTCACATTTTCCAAATAATTCTATGCATGGCATTTTCAAAACATAATTTCTCATAAAAGCATTTTTCTGGGAAAAACAATAGTATATAGGTAATACGAAAACAAAACTGCCCACTCACTGATAAGTCGACGGGTCGTAACCCCCGTGGCGTCCCTGGATGCGGTCGTCCTCGGGATACGTCTCACCTATATGCGAAACAACTATAAAAACATTAATTTTAAGCATATCACCAATAATTCGAAATAACTTCTCATACGATGCTCAATTTTGGCATATGAATATACCACATCGACCTACTCGACGTCACGAGCGTCGGGAAATTTTTAGAAAAATTTTTGGAAGCCCCACGCGCCCCCACGCGCCACACGTGGCACGGGTCCACGCGCTGGCCACGCGCAGCACGTGCAGCGCACGTGTCATCTTCCTCGCAGGGTCTCGCCGGACTGGTTCTCCGGTGGCCGGACTCCGGCCGAACTCCGGCCGATTTTCAAACTCACAGTGGACTATCACGTTGGACTAGTTTTAGGGCCTAAAAACTACGAAATCTCACCTTGCAAAAACCAAGGGTTCGGCCAAACTTGAAACCTACGATCCCGGCGTCCAAAATTCTCCAACGAACGTCCCCGAGCTTCCTTAGGACCTCCTAAAGCTCACCACAAGCTTGAAATCTCCTGAAACACAACATTTTACGTTCGCATGAACAGTACCTCAAAAATGGAGGTTCGGGATCTACGTGAAATCGAAGGTTTCACTTCCTAAAACTAGTACCAATGAACTCAGAACGTCAAAACGATGAAGATACATACCTTATTTGTCTCGATCCGTCGAGTTTTGACGGGTTTTGGGTGGTGGTCCGTACGATATGGGTGTGTTTGGGTGTGAGGTCGGGAGAGAGAGAGAGAGAGACTGAGAGAGTGATCGAGAGGGAGGAGAGAAAGAGACTGATCTTGTGTGGTCAAACCAATCCACACCATCCAAAATCTCTCTTAAGTCCCTAACCACAAAAATATAAAATCAACTTCCAAAATATTTCTAACTTAAACAACTTCTTAAAAGTTAGGGACCAAGCATTTTCAAAACGTAATACACACATACCTTGATACCTGTCAAGGGCATTTTTGTCCTTTCACATTCCCGCCAAAAGTACCTCCGGGACGGGCTGTGACATTAGCAATCCCTCCTAATCCCCGGCCTAGAACGATACCCTACTTACATCTATACTACAATTGTCAAAAAGAGGGTTTAATTTGTGTGTCAAGTAATTCTCGCATCAAATTTTTTATTAGTTCTTAGTTATTTTAGTACTTTAAGCCATTTTCGTGTGTTTGTAGGTCCAAAGGGCTAAGGTAGCAAGAAAGTGCATTTTGGTGCATTTTGGAGCAGTTTTGAGCTTGTAATGGATTACATATGATATGAGCAAGATGGATGGACGAATTTGAAGACAAAAGAGGCTAGGAACATGCTAAAAATCTGGTGAAACAAATACAAGTTGCAAGAAGGGATAAATTTCTAGAAGGATTGGCCAAAACTTCACTCAAAACCATGCATACCCCATAAAATTCATCAATGCCGTGGCCTTCCCTTTGTTTTACTTCCACCAGATTTTTTTAGTGATGATGCAATGCCTATCTCACTATGACATTTGAGTGGATGATGTAATGCTTAACTCACCATGACATTTGAGTGGATGATGCAATGCTTAACTCACCATGACATGTGAGTGGATGACTCAAAACCTACCCTCACCAACAATTCTCCACCTTGCCATGCCTTACCTACTTCATTCCACCAGATTTTTGCATTAAACATGTCCATCCTCTTCCTACAAATACCATGGCAGCAACCTCATTCAAATCATCCAGAAATTAACCATTCTCCAAGCCTTTCCTTGCCTCTCCTACATATCTAAACCCCTTCCCATCCATTCCTCCAAATAACCAACCCTTCAACATCATTCCAACCTTGTTGGGGCGGCAAGGAGAAGGAGAAAAGTCCTTGGACGCGCTTGCTATCCAACATGGATCGTTGGAACGTTTAGGTGCTTTCTTCCCTTTGTTTTTCAATGGTTAAATTTGTTTATCTTTGTTTTGTAATAATGAGGAACTAAACCCCCCTTGGCTAGGGGGGGATTCAAAACCATGTTTATGCTTGCTATATGATTTGATTACTTCCAATTGCGTTTCTTGAATTGTGAATTCAATTTACTTATCCGTTCGTATAAAAACTAATTTGTGTATGTTGGTTGAGAGTGCACGCTTAATTTTCATGCATGAATTTGATGCTAGAATATAAGGGAGTTTCACCTAATCGTTATGAACTTATATTCACAAGTAGTGAAGGTTGCTAGTCACAATCACGTTAAGTAAATTCTTGGCATAAGTTTCATGCAAATCATAGTAACGAGTGCCTCGTCAATGCTTATGTTTTTCATAGAACTTAATGATTCTTGCTTGTATCTCTATTATGCAATTCATGTAGGGAACTTGTAGGGAATGTTTTGGGTTGTCGTATGCAATCATCCAATCTAATAACTTGTTGAAAAACTGAGAGTTAATTAATGCAATTCACGGTTAATTTGGGGCGTTGAGTATTCATAACTTATCGAAGAGCAATTGGAAATCATTTTGTATGCAAGCAAGACATGTGTGGAGAAGAACCCCTTAGCTAACCTTCCATTATCCATTCAACCCAAATTTATTTAAAATCTATTTAAGTTTTTAGTTTATTCGTTTTTACTTTCAACTTCACCAAACTCAATTCCCCCTTTTACTTTCTTGTTTTAAAGTCTTTTGTTTACATTTTTAACTTTGTTTCTTTTTTCTTTTTTTTGAGTCAGTTTAGAGGTTTTAGCAAGCCCTCCTAATCCCCGGTTTAGAACGATCCCTACTTACATACTTTGCTACAATTGTCAAAAAGAGGGTTTAATTTGTGTGCTTATATTATTCGCATCAAATTTTGGCGCCGTTGCCGGGGATTAGCAACTTTGCTAAATCCCCATTGTTTCTTTTTATTTCTTTTTTGTGTGTTTTAATTTTAGTTTTAATTTTATTTGATTTTGTTTATTTCAGGTACTAGTTTATGACTCGTAGTTCTCAACCAGTTCGTGCACATATATCGGAGTTTGACGACAATTTTGAACGAACTTTGAGAAGGAAAAGGAAAGTACCAGAACCTAATCCACCTAGTTCTAGTTCTGAATCCGAATTTGAAGAAAAGGAGGAGGCAGAAAAAGACATGGAGGTGGACAATCGAACAATCAAAGAACTTTCAGCTTCGGGATTGGACAATGCCGCACCTCTATGCATCTAATATCCCGCAGCAGCTCGAGGAAAGACAGAAGAATTTGAATTGAAGTCAAGCTTGTTACACCACATTCCGAAGTACCATGGGTTGTCCATGGAAGATCCTAACAAACACTTGAAAGAATTCGAGGTGGTGTGTTCGAGCATGACCCCTGTCAATGTCGATGGGAGTATTTTGAAGATGAAAGCCTTCCCTTTCTCTCTCTTGGAAAAGGCGAAGGATTGGTTGTACGAATTGGCGCCCGGAACCGTCACATCATGGGAAAGCATGAAACGGGCCTTCTTGGAGAAGTTTTTCCCAACTTCTCGAGTCATCCTCCTACGGAAAAGGATAAGTGGAATTCAACAAGAGGAAGGTGAATCTTTTCCTACTTATTATGAACGTTTTAAATCTCTTGTTGCTTCTTGTCCACAGCATCAGATGAAGGAGGAACTTCTTTTGCAACACTTCTACGAGGGGCTACTACCCATCGAACGTCAAATGCTAGATGCCTCGGCGGGAGGAGCCTTGGTGGACAAGACCCCCACGGCAGCAAAGACTTTAATTTCCAACCGTGCGTTGAATGCTCAACAATACGAAGGCGTTGGACAAAGGAGTAACCCACGACCACATCAAGTCAATGAGGTAAGTGCCATAACCGAACTTCAAAATCAAATGGCTAACCTTACTACTTTGCTTTCTCAGGTAGTGGAAGGTCCAAAAGTGCAAAACGTGGCAGCTTGTGGCGTGTGTTCCATGCAAGGCCACCTTACGGACAAGTGCCCACAGTTGATAGAAAATGGAGGGTGGGAGACCCTCAATGCCGTGGGATTTGACAACCAATACCAACCAAGGAATGACCCCTTTTCCAATACTTACAATCCCGGTTGGCGTGATCATCCAAATTTCAAATGGCGAGAACCCCAACAAGGCCAACAACAAAGCGGATTTAGGCAACAACCCCCGGGTTTCTATCAAAAGCCGTTTGCACCAACTCAACCCCAAGCACAACCTGCCCAAAAATCAAGTTCGTCTATTGATAATGATCAAATTTTTAATTTACTAACTTCTATGGCGCAGGGAATGCAAAATAGGGACAAAAAGGTGGACGAGTTGGAGAAACAAGTAGGGCAAATTGCCGAGTTCATGGGGCAGTTTCGAGAGCAAGGCAAGTTGCCTAGCTCAACCATTACAAATCCAAAAGGAGGCTTTGAAACCGTCAATGCAATCATGTTGAGAAGTGGTACACAGGTTGGAGCCAAACCAAAATCATCCAAATCAAGTCACGATGAGGATGAAAAGTTGCTACAAGAGGAAGCACAGGGACCAAAACTCACGGCCAAGGATGAACAATCCTTGCCACCACCATCTATCCCTCCTAAGCCGTCCCAAACCACCAAGGTAAGTCCAAATTCGACTTTTTCTAGTTCCATTCCACTAAATGTGCCCTTTCCTGGCAGGTTTAGGCAATCAAAGAAGGAAGAAGCCGAAAGGGACATTCTAGAGACCTTTCGGAAAGTTCAAGTCAATATTCCGCTCCTTGATGCAATTAAGCAAGTCCCGAGGTATGCTCAGTTTTTAAAAGAACTTTGTACATCAAGGAGAAGGATTTCGAACAAAGAGGTGGTCCAAGTAAGTGAGAATGTTTCTGCCATGTTACAAAGGAAATTACCCCCTAAATGCAAAGATCCGGGTAGTTTTACAATTCCGTGCGTTATTGGCAAGACTAAGTTTGAACAATGCATGTTAGACTTAGGGGCTTCGATTAATGTTATGCCATACTCTATTTATGCATCTATGAACTTAGGTGAGCTTAAAAACGATGGTGTGATTATTCAATTAGCCGATCGTTCTAATGCATATCCAAAGGGTGTTTTGGAAGATGTGTTGGTGCAGGTGGGCAATTTGATTTTTCCAGCGGACTTTTACGTGCTTGACATGGAGGATTCACCCTATTCTACCCCATTGCCGATACTATTAGGGCGGCCCTTCATGAAGACAGCCCAAACCAAGATTGATGTGGCTAAGGGAGAGTTAACGATGGAGTTTGGTGATGAATTGATTAAATTCAAAGTTCCTGAATATGTTAAGAATTCTCATGATGTTCGTTCTTGTTTTGCAATAGATGTGATTAAACATGTGGGGAAGGAACATTCATGCGCACCAATCAAGAAGGATGTCCCTAGATGCATCATCGAAAAGGGTATTGGAGTGGAGCATACAAAGCATGTCATGGAGGATGTACCCCTCCATGCCATGGCACCTAGTCAAGCTTAAACAGAGGTACCGTCCGGCTGGAAGACGTTAAAGAAAGCGCTTCGTGGGAGGCAACCCATGCATTCGACAAAGGAAGGCCTAGAGAGCACTCCAATTCCAGATTTGCGTTCCTAAACCCTTCTCTTTGTTGTTTAATTAGTTTCTGCCATATTTAGTTTGTTATTGTTTGTTTGTTTGTTTATGTGTTTTTGTGTTAGTTATGCTTTGAAACATTGAGGACAATGTTTGGTTTAAGTGTGGGGGGGGGTAACCAAAGTGTTTTGATGCAAATTCGTAGGGTTTTCTCACTCATACTTCCCAATGTTGTTTCTTGCTGTTTTTAGGTGTTTTTAGGCTGTTTTGGTGAGTTTTAGTGTGTGCTGACTTATAACTCCGAAAATCACATAAAAATTTGAAAAATTGCTTTGCAAAACCCAAAAAGAGTTGTTTTTGTGTGTTTGTTTGTGTCTTAGGGTACCTTCCAACAAAATGATGAGGATTTGGTTTGTAATTTCATGGCTGTTAAAGAGAGTGATTAACATGGATGAAAGTTTGATTTACTCTTTGTTTATGCTTGGTTGTGGTTATAACTTATGAATTTACATGCAATCTTAAAGGAAAAATCAGTTTTTGTAACATGCTTGAAGGAAAGAACTCAAACTAACGCTACAACCTTGTGAGACTTGAGCCTAAACGTTTATTTGGAGAGTTAATAATCTGTGATTTATTGTTTTCTAAGTCGTTGCATGATCTCATTATTCTTTGCTTGGTTACTACTTAGAAGGCGTTTCATCATTTAGTTCCAAATGCTAGAACTCATACCCATTTCATTCAAAGCATGTCATTGATTTGCATAACACATATTCAAGATAAAGTTGTGTAGTGACCACCACCATAACCAAAAAGCCGTGAATCCCCTATGTCATTATTTTTTGTACGTTTTAATCCCGTTGAGCTTTGTGAGCCTTTTCTTTGTAACCCACATTACCCTCACCTAGCTTAGATTAGGACCATCCATTAACCTTGTTCTTAAAGCGTAGTAAAGCATGATTCAAATTGAATTCCTTTGTGGCAGAAAACAAGTGTGGGGGAAGTGTTTTTCATAAGGAATTATGTGCCATAGGCACGGGTAAAAAGAAAAAAAAAAAAGAAAAGAAAAATGTGAAAAGAATGCGAAAAGAGTTGAAAAGAAGTGAAAGTGTTGTTTGATGAAGAAGGGGTCCAAAACAATGAATTCGACCCTAAGGAGTTGTTTAAATCTTCCCCTTGTGTTTTAAAGCTAATTTCTGCAATCTAAGTAAATTCTAAGTCTCAATTTCATTACTTTGCTTACTATCACTTTAAGAACGTTTGTTTTCCTTATCCTTTCTTTGTTAGCCAATACCCCAAGCCCCGTTACAACCCTTGACTTCTATCTTGAGTGTTATGTGTTTCAATTTGTGGAGATTGAACTTGGTATGAGCATATGGTCACTGGTTCTCGCATCTAAGTAGTAGCATTCCATTCATGAGATCATATCTCAACATGCTTATTAACTCTAGAAATTGTGTTCTTTGTTATACATATATGTGAGCATTCGTTTCTATATCTACATCAATTCTCTCACATATAACTAGTATAGGGTGTGTAGTTAGAAAATCTGAGTGAAAATAGAGTGCGTATCTTGTAAGGATTGAGGGAATTCTCTAAGGCATGTTACTACATTCAAAACATTGTTTTAATTGGTTAATTGTGAATTAGTAAGTAGTGACTATGATTAAGTATGTGCTTAAGTGTTAAATTGACTCAATTCTGTGGGAATGATAATCTTTAACATGTCATGTGCATTGGAAATCCCTAAGGCAAATGTTGGAAGGTTAGGTTATGTTTTATTTGTTTTATTTTGCTCAAGGACTAGCAATAGCTAAGTGTGGGGGAATTTGATAGACGCATATTTATGCGACTTAGTTAACTAGTTTTCTTGCATTTACGTTATTAGTTCTTAGTTATTTTAGTACTTTAAGCCATTTTCGTGTGTTTGTAGGTCCAAAGGGCTAAGGTAGCAAGAAAGTGCATTTTGGTGCATTTTGGAGCAGTTTTGAGCTTGTAATGGATTACATATGATATGAGCAAGATGGATGGACGAATTTGAAGACAAAAGAGGCTAGGAACATGCTAAAAATCTGGTGAAACAAATACAAGTTGCAAGAAGGGATAAATTTCTAGAAGGATTGGCCAAAACTTCACTCAAAACCATGCATACCCCATAAAATTCATCAATGCCGTGGCCTTCCCTTTGTTTTACTTCCACCAGATTTTTTTAGTGATGATGCAATGCCTATCTCACTATGACATTTGAGTGGATGATGTAATGCTTAACTCACCATGACATTTGAGTGGATGATGCAATGCTTAACTCACCATGACATGTGAGTGGATGACTCAAAACCTACCCTCACCAACAATTCTCCACCTTGCCATGCCTTACCTACTTCATTCCACCAGATTTTTGCATTAAACATGTCCATCCTCTTCCTATAAATACCATGGCAGCAACCTCATTCAAATCATCCAGAAATTAACCATTCTCCAAGCCTTTCCTTGCCTCTCCTACATATCTAAACCCCTTCCCATCCATTCCTCCAAATAACCAACCCTTCAACATCATTCCAACCTTGTTGGGGCGGCAAGGAGAAGGAGAAAAGTCCTTGGACGCGCTTGCTATCCAACATGGATCGTTGGAACGTTTAGGTGCTTTCTT
Organism: Malus domestica; assembly: GCF_042453785.1. NCBI lineage: Eukaryota > Viridiplantae > Streptophyta > Magnoliopsida > Rosales > Rosaceae > Malus > Malus domestica. The sequence goes on along the minus strand of NC_091671.1, from coordinate 22,042,651 downwards.
CCCTTTGTTTTTCACTGCTGATGTACTTCCAAAGAAGCTGCCACATCTACCTGAAGAACAGATAAGGCAAGCGAAAATGATACCAGCAGCATGTGGAGACAACGTACAGAAGAAACAAGCAGAGAAGAATGCAGCTCGTACAATCAACCCAGCACAAGGAGTCCGAGCTGAAGAACTAGAGAAGCTGCCACATTTGCTTGGAGAACAAATAAGGAACTGCAACATCACCAAAGAGCAAAGCTTCGCCGTACAATATCATCAAATCATCACTTGCAAGTAAAAAGCTAAGTGTCACCCCGTTCAAGAGGAAAGCTGTGGAAAGTCAACAAGCACGACCAATGATCACTTATTAGTTCTATTCATTGTCTTTTATCGTGATTTTCAATTTTTCGTTTGCAAATTTTTTTTCATTTTCTTGCGTTACTTAACTGAATTATTTCTTTTCTTTGCAGGAACTTTTGGTTCTTTCCACCCTTGAAGTTGATTGCAGAATTTTAGCTTGGGGGGGTCATCGCTTGGTTTTACTGCAAATTAGGGAAGTTTTCAGTCCAATTGTTTTATTTTGTTTCTTATTATTTATTTATTTTATTTTTATTTGCATTATAGTGTTTTCTGAAATTGGGGACAATGTCCAGTTTAAGTTTGGGGGTAAAGAGTATAAAAAATGACCAAATTGAAATTTTTTGTACCTTCAACTACGAACTGGTTTCATTTGTTTTTGTGTTGTTGCTTTTTGTTTTCTTAATTAGTTTTGTTTTCTTTAAAAAAAAAGAAAAAAAATTAAAAAATCAGAAAATTTAAAAATCCAAAAATATTGTCTTGTTTTCCTTATTGTTTTTTTTATTAGTTTCCCGACCCAATGATATAATTAGATCAAATTTGAATCATGATTATCAAGAACATAGTTAACATGTGTTTTGTGAAATTCCTAATTCTCTTGTTAGTTTTGTACATATTTGATCATCTTTAAAAAAAAAACCAAATGCACATAGCCTTGTTGATGTGAAAATAAAGCATGACTTATAGCTTCATATGTGAATTTAGTGACCATATACATCCTATGTGAGTTTTTGAGCCTATTGAAAGTGTGCATTTTTCATACACTCCTATTCTTTCATGTGTGATGAACTTATGTGAAATACATCTCTAGAACTTGCGTAACGATCTTTCGAAATGTTTGTCATTGATTGCATGAATTTGGAAATGATAGAGGCATTAGGTTTACCACTATGGCCCAAATAACCATGTTTCCCAAAGAAAAATGATATCATTAGATTGCCAATTTGAGCCGTGTATGTTGAGCCTTTTATTTCTTATCACCAGATATGTCTACCCTTATACCTGAAACATTTTTCCTTACCCTTTCCAAGTGAGCAATGCAAGATTGTCTTATGAGAAACGTTTGTGAAGTACTTTGAAGGTGTTTGGCAAAAGAATAAGTGTGGGGGTATTTCATGTTTGTAATTAAAAAAAAAAAAAAAGAAGGATTGTATACAAAGAAAATAAAAAGTTTTTAAGGTTTCAGTTTAAGGGTGTGGTTGGAGATGTCAGAAGAATCGTTGGAGAGCTTGAGTTCTTATAAATCTAAAGAAAAGAATTGCTTGCAATGTAGCTTGGAACTTGTGTTTTCCTATTCTTTCGTTTCAATAACCCTATCCCTAAGCCTCATTACATCCAATAAAAGTCCTCTTGATTTAAGTTTTGCAATTATGACTATGGAGAAGTGATCTTTATGCAAGCTTATGGTAGAAATTTCACATTTGATTCTTTGAGCGAAACACATTAAAACTAAACACATGTGTGATTGAGTGCATATCCCGTGAGAAGGTCGCTAGTTTGCATATGATGATTTTAAAAAATAAAAACTTGAAATTGCATTAGCATGGCTATCTCACACACTACACTTCAAGGATGATTCAAAGATTACTGCTAATATTTGAATAAGGAAGATGAATTTGGATTAGTTTGTTTGGTGCTAGCTATGGTTCTTGATGATTTGTTTTCTCGAATGAAATTCTATGAGGGTCACATAAGGGGGAAACTAATGTTTTTCATGTTAGATTGCCAATTTGAGCCGTGTATGTTGAGCCTTTTATTTCTTATCACCAGATATGTCTACCCTTATACCTGAAACATTTTTCCTTACCCTTTCCAAGTGAGCAATGCAAGATTGTCTTATGAGAAACGTTTGTGAAGTACTTTGAAGGTGTTTGGCAAAAGAATAAGTGTGGGGGTATTTCATGTTTGTAATTAAAAAAAAAAAAAAATGGGGGATGTTTGGTTTTGACGAGAAGTAAATTAAACTTAAATAAATTACAGAATTGACAAAAGCATGAAATTAAGGTGAAATGATAGGTGACGGATTAGCTAGAGGGTTCTTCTCCACACATGACACATATGCAACCTAAATTGATTTTCAGTTGTTCTTTCAATAAATTGTAAATCTCAACGCCCCAAATTAATCGTGAATTGCACTAATTAACCCTCAGTTTTTCCACAATGTTATTGGGTTGGATGATTGCATACGACAACCCAAAACATTCCCTACAAGTTCCCTACATGAATTGCATAATAGAGATACAAGCAAGAATCATTAAGTTCTATGAAAAACATAAGCATTGACGAGGCACTCGTTACTATGATTTGCATGAAACTTATGCCAAGAATTTACTTAACGTGATTGTGACTAGCAACCTTCACTACTTGTGAATATAAGTTCATAACGATTAGGTGAAATTCACTTATATTCTAGCATCAAATTCATGCATGTAAATTAAGTATGCATCCTTAATCGACATACAAAAATAAGTTATAAATCAAGCAGTTAAGCAAATTAAATCATAACTCAGAAATCACAACTGAAGGTAATCAATTCATATTACAAATATATTCATGGCTTTGAATTAACCTCTAGCCAAAATAAATTTAATTACACATTATTAAAACAAAAATAAAATAGAAGTTTGGAAAGATTAAACCGAAAGGGGATGATCTGCTGCGTTCGTGCCCTCCTTATTCTTGCTGTCCTGTACTGACTCTGACCTCCTTCTTTCCCGCAGCTCCTCGCAAGTCTTCACTCTGTCCATCCTCCTCTTCTCATGCTGCCAAATGGCAGCTTTCCTCTTGCTGACCTCTCTCGCCTGCCTTCCCTTCTTGCGTACTGACCTCTCGCCTATGCTGCCTTTTTTCCTGTGCACTCACGCTGCCTTATCCCGTCTGACCTCTCTCCACGTTCCCCCGCGCCTGCTCTCCCTTTGACTTCTTTTATTCTTTTCCGCCCTCTGTGCTTGTCTTTCACGCTGCCAAAGGCAGCCCTCCTCTTTCCTCTCTTGGCAAGTCCCTGACTTGCCCCCCCTTGTTTTCCGCGCCCTCCTCGGTTTTTCAAGGCTGCACTATCCCGAGGCTAATGCCTCACCCACCACACTCACGCTGCAAGTGCCTATTTTTTTTGTTTCTTATTTCTGCGCTCCACGCTGCAAGCGGCCTAGTGCTGCTTTTACTTCACATGCTGCCAAAGGCAGCTTATTCTCCACCTACCGCATTCCACCAAAAATCTTTAAGTTTAATAAAACCTCAATGCAAACTCTGATCCCAACCTGACAAAATTTAGTGAGTAAATAACAAGTTTGAATCATGCTTCCAATTAGAAAATAAACACACTTCGAAAACATAAAACTAGCCAATCGAAAATGTCATTTATCCACATAACTTACAGTCTATAAGAAGGGAACATCTTTGATTCTCTGACAACGATTTCAAGATCGAGCAAGTAAAGCTGAATAAATAATTACCTTCTTCCTATCTTTCTCTATCTTTATTTAACTTTTCAAGTTTCCCTTTGTGAGAAGAAATAGTGAAAATGAGACTACGTGCATGGTGATATAAATTATAGCATATAAAATTCTCAACATTAAGCTTAGATTCTAGGGTGTGCATAACAAGTTTTAGTCCGAGGGAAACACCATTCATGATCATCACTGCCACACACTTCCCAATTCACCGATCCATGCATAATATAAACCAGCATCCCAACCCACGCATCCAATTTCTCCGATCCGCATTCAGACCTATAATCCGTGACATAATTCTACCAATAACCCATGACAGAATGAGAACAACTAAAGCAATTTTCGACGAATTTATTATTTAAAACTCATTTGTGCCATTTTTATTTTCTTTGCATAACAAATCCTATAAACACAAAAATAACGTAAATAGCTCAAAAATATAAGGAACTAACTAAGAAAAGACGAGTGAATTTGAAGTAAAAATATATATAAATATGATCCGATCAATAGTGGGAGTTTAGGGACCATGACTATTGTAGTCAAAAGGAGGAGTCAAATGAAGAAAGCGAAATAAACTCCAAGGGAACAAACTTTCTTTATGAAAGGATGGACATTAGAAGGTGTATTTGCAAGAAATGTCTTGCAAGTGTGAAGAACACACCTTTCGAAGGTGTTGTAAATTGTTCTTGAAAAGTTCAAAACAGTTGGTTCTTCTACTTGAATGCTTGATTCTGTATTAGTAACTATGTTTTGCAATCGTTGTAAAAGTGTGGCTAATAAGAAGTAGAAGATTAATGAGAGAAGAGAAAGTACTTCACATTCGGAAAGTGAATCAAATGTAGATCTCTGCGAAAGCGGATGGTACTTACTTCCTCATATGAACTACCAAAGAAATTGGAAAAACCAAAGATTGTCTTTACATTCCAATTTTAAGGAACTTAATTCCATCACTATAAGGGATGGATGAATGTTTTGTTTGACAAAACATTGATTCTTTATTAATGAATGATTAGATTATTGTAATCTAATTGATTGTCTCTATAGTAGAGATGATATGGTAACTGTTTAGAATATAACGATGCTTAAAACCCAAAAGGTTGCAAGGTAGTGACTAATCCCAACTGAGTTGTGATACCTCTAAAAAATAAATTACGAGTTGGTCATAGATGGATGCTTTGGATCGTTAGATCCGGATCCAATGCCTTCTTGTTAAAATTGTATAGAGGCAAAATGTTTGAATCTTTATTCTTTTGGAAAGGAAGAAAGAATCATAAAGTTGTTGAGGTTAATTCACTTAGATGTTAGTGGCACTTGTCCACAACATAATGCTACTCATGTTGTATGACATTCACCGAAGATCGCTCTCGGTTGGACTATCATTTATTTTGAATAAACACAAGTCCGAATACTTTGCAAAAGGTTTCAAAGAAATCAAGAAATGTAAGTTGATGAGTAAGATGTCTAAAGTATTTACCTCCTTAGATTTGATCCAAGGAAAGGTAACACTTTAGAACAGCTTCGTTGAAAGATATCAAGGAAAGAAGCATCATATGATAATGGATTTCTCCATTAAGAGAAGAACAAACTAGAAATAAGATTTAGTTCGTTGGATGTCATCAATTGCCCATATATAGGATATATATACTTCTAAGGCAATATGATTGTCAATTAGAAGATCTTCCAAAAAAAAAATTTCATGACTCCATAGGATGTAGTTGGAAAGAAAGACAAGTCTTAATCGTGTTAAGATTTGGGGTTGTGTGCTAATAAGCAATATTTGTTTAAAAATTATCTTGTGGGTATCCTTAAATTAACATTTGGATATCACTTCTATAAACCAACTAACAAATGTTGTTTGTCGGGTAGTTCATTGTAATCCTACACTAGGATTTGCCTAAGATAGAGCAAATGAATGAGGGATAGAACTCAAAGAATGGGTTCTTTGAGAAACAAGATAGTGATCAACAAATATAACAACCTAGTTCCTACACCACAAGCTCCAAGGTAGTCGAGAAGGATTTATAAACCGTCTCAGTTGAATGGTTTGAACTTTATGACTGATGCGAAATATATAAGCACACAAATTTAACCCTCTTTTTGACAATTGTAGTATAGATGTAAGTAGGGATCGTTCTAAACCGGGGATTAGGAGGGATTGCTAAATCACTTGAAAACTAATTTAAAAACATAAAAACAAAGTTAAAAATGTAAACAAAAGATTTTAAAACAAGAAAGTAAAAGGGGGATTTGAGTTTGGTGAAGTTGAAAGTAAAAACGAATAAACTAAAAACTTAAATAGATTTTAAACAAATTTGGGTTGAATGGATAATAGAAGGCTAGCTAAGGGGTTCTTCTCCACACATGTCTTGCTTGCATACAAAATGATTTCCAATTGCATTTCAATAACTTATTAATTCTCAACGCCCCAAATTAACCGTGAATTGCACTAATTAACCCTCAGTTTTTCCACAAGTTATTGGGTTCGATGATTGCATACGACAACCCAAAACATTCCCTACAAGTTCCCTACATGAATTGCATAATAGAGATACAAGCAAGAATCATTAAGTTCTATGAAAAACATAAGCATTGACGAGGCACTCGTTACTATGATTTGCATGAAACTTATGCCAAGGATTTACTTAACACAATCGTGACTAGCGACTTTTACTACTCATGAATATAAGTTCATAACGATTAGGTGAAATTCCCTTATACTCTAGCATCATAGTTATGCATGCAAACTAAGTATGCATCCCTAATCAACATACATAAACATGTTATCAATCAAATAGATAAGTAAATCGAATTCATAACTTATGAAACGCAATTAAAAGTAATCAAATCATATTGCAAGCATTAACATGGTTTCGAATCCCCCCCTAGCCAAGGGGGGTTTAGTTCCTCATTATTACAAAACAAAGATAAACAAATTTAAACATTGAAAAACAAAGGAAAGAAAGCACCTAAACGTTCCAACGATCCATGTTGGATAGCAAGTGCGTCTAAGGACTTTTCTCCTTCTCTTTGCCGCAACAACAAGGTTGGAATGATGTTGAAGGGTTGGTTATTTGGAGGAATGGATGGGAAGGGGTTTAGATATGTAGGAGAGGCAATGAAAGGCTTGGAGAATGGTTAATTTCTAGATGATTTGAATGAGGTTGATGCCATGGTATTTATAGGAAGAGGATGGACTTGTTTAACACAAAATGTTGGTGGAATTGAGTAGGTGAGCATGGCAAAGAGTGGGAATTGTTGGTGGGTTAGGTATTGAGTCATCCACTCACATGTCATGGTTAGCTAAGCATTGCATCATCCACTCACATGTCATGGTGAGCTAAGCATTGCATCATCCACTCACATGTCATGGTGAGTTAAGCATTGCATCATTACTCAAATTTCTGGTGGAGGTGGAAGTAAAAGCCACGGCATTGATGTGTTTTGAGTGAAGTTTTGGCCAATCCTTCTAGAAATTTATCCCTTCTTGCAACTTGTATTTGTTTCACCAGATTTTTAGCATGTTCTTAGCCTCTTTTGTCTTCAAATTCGTCCATCCATCTTGCTCATATCATATGTAATCCATTCCAAGCTCAAAACTGCTCCAAAATGCACCAAAATGCACTTTCTTGCTACCTTAGCCCTTTGGACCTACAAACACACGAAAATGGCTTAAAGTACTAAAATAACTAAGAACTAATAACGTAAATGCAAGAAAACTAGTTAACTAAGTCGCATAAATATGCGTCTATCAAATTCCCCCACACTTAGCTTTTGCTAGTCCTCGAGCAAAATAAAACAAACAAAACATAACCTAACCTTCCAACATTTGCTACAGGGATTTCCAACGATACATAACATGCCAAAGATCATTATTCCCACAGATTTTAGTCATCCCTACTCTTGAGCATATACTTAATCATAGTTACCATTCACTAGCTCACATTTAATCGTTTAAAACAACATTATGGACGTAGTAACATGCCTTAGAGAATCCACTCAATTCCTTACTGGATACACTCTTATTTTCACACAGATTTTCTAACTACTCTCCCTATACTAAGTATATGTGAGAAGATTGATGTAAACATGGAAACGAACACTCACACATGTTATAAAAGAAGCAATTTTCTGGAATGATTAAGCATTTATAGATATGATCTCATGAATGGAACGCTACTACTTAGATGCGAGAACCAGGGACACCATATGCTCAAACCAATCCCAAACTCCACATATTGAAATACATAACACTCAAGATAGAAGTTAAGGGTTGTAACGGGGCTTGGGGAATGGTTAACAAAGAAAGGATAGGGAAAACAAACGTTCTTCAAGCATTAGTAAGCAAAGTAGTAAATTTGAGACTTAGAATTCACTTAGATTGCAGAAATTAACTTTAAAACACAAAGGGAAGATTTAAACAACTTCTTAGGGCCGAATTCATTGTTTTGGACCCTTTCTTCAACAAACAATATTTTGGAACTCTTTTTTTTTCTTTTTCTTTTTTTTTTGTTACTCGTGCCTATGGCACACAAACTCACATGATAAACACTTCCCCCACACTTATTTTCTGCCCACATTAATCAAAAGGAATTCAATTTGAATCATGCTTACTATACTTTAAGAACGAGGGTATGGATAGTCCTAATCTAGGCTAGGTGAGGATGATGTGGGTTAACAAAGAAAAGGCTAAACAAGGTTCAATGGGGTTAAATTTAAACACATAATGAAATAGGATACACGACAATTTGGCTTTGGTGGTGGTCACTACACAACTTCATCTTGAATATGTGTTATGCAAATCAATAGCATGCTTTGAATGAAATGGGCATGAGTTCTAGCATTTGGAACTACATGATAAAACGCCTTCTAAGTAGTGACCAATCAAAGAATAATGAGATCATGCAACGACTTTAGAAGACAACAAATGCACAGATTATTAACTCTCCAAAGAACGTTAAAAGCTCAAGTCTCTCAGGGTTGTAGCGTTAGTTTGAGTTTCTTCCTTCAAGCATGTTACAAAAACTAATTTTTCTTTTGACTACATGTGAATTCATGAACTATAATTACAACTAAGCATAAACCAAAGAGCATGTCAAACTTTCATCCATGTTTGTAACTTTCTTTAACGGTCATGCAATTAAAAACCAAATCCTCATCATTGTGTTGGAAGGTACTCTAAGACACAAACACACAAAAACAACTTTAAAACAACTCTTTTTGGGTTTTTTTTTTCAAAACTTTTTTAAATTTTTTCTTGAATTTTCGGATTTTCTGGTAAAGCCACATAAAAACACATGAAAACATTCTAAAAACACTTAAAAACAATGAAAAACAACCTTTGAAATGTTAGGTGGTAAAATCCTACGAATTTGACACAAAAACACTTTGTTTACCCCCCCACACTTAAACCAAACATTGTCCTCAATGTTTCAAACATAGACTCACACAAAAACAAGCAAATAACAAAACTAGCAAATAAGACAAATATGGCAAAGTAAAAGCAAAAAAAAAAAAAAAAAAAAAAAAAGAGTAGGGTTTAGGAACGCAAATCTGGTTGTGATGCCGGAGCTTCCTAGGTCATCTTTATTCGCATGGGTTGCCTCCCACGAAGCGCTTGCTTTAACGTCTTGCAGCTGGACGATGCTTCTCTTTACGCTCCCCTAGGTCCCATAGCATAAAATTGATCCTTGAATGGAAGGTGATACTTGAAATGATCCACCAAAGGTTTCAATTCTAAAGTGGGTGCCTGAATCATTAACAACATGTAAGTATAAAACGTAATGGAAATTGGAGAAGATAACTTACTTGCTTTGTCCGACAGGAACACCACTTCTTGGAAAGATTCAGGGATATTGGATTCGACTAGATTGAATGTGATGGTTGGGACTTGCCCCGTGTCATAAAATTCAACGTCTTTTGGCTTCGTTGTCTCAAATACGTCCTTTTTGATGAATTCTTGATATTCTCTAGCCACTACTGTCTCTTGAATCATTCTTCTTGGTGTACAAAGTCCCTTGAACAATTCAACACAATCTGGAACTTGCTTTGTTGCACCAAGAATTGGAATATCACTTTGCACCTTTGGAAGAGCTTCCACAATGTCTTTTTCACTCTCTTTGATATTTGGAATCAAAAACCTACAAGGAAAAAGGACATTTGGTGGAATAATGTTAGAATGAAGTGGATTTAGAACTTCCTCACCTGAGTTGGATGACATAGGGATTTGAGGAGCTTGCAGCAAGAATTCTTCTAAACTGCCCAGGTCGTCCTCCACCTCTTCTGCTTGCAGCAGCAATTCATCCATGTTCGGGCTGTGTTTGGATAGTTCTGGGACAGCTTCATCCTTCATGTCACCTTCCAAAGTGATAGCATCGTGGATTTCAAAATCTTCCTTCGAATTTTCAACAGTTGAGCTGGATAGTTCACTTTGCTGTTGAATTTGTACCATGAATTCCATAATCTCTCCCATTTGACTCATCAATTTATCCACTTTCTTGTCTTGATTTTGTTGGTCCTGCGTCAAAGAGGTTAGTACTTGAAGAATTTGATCACTATCCATGGACATACTTGAATTTGATTGGAATTGTTGTGGGGTATGCGGTGGTGGCTGTATAGGTGTGGTGTAGAACTCCTCATATGGCTGCCAATATGCATCTTGTTGAGCCTCCTTGGCTTGATTTTGTGAGCCCTGCACCAAACAATTTAATTCATTAAGAATTTGATTATAATTTATTGACGAACCTGAGTTTGATTGAGCATATTGCATAGGTTTTGAATAGAACTCCTCCTCTTACTGCCAATATCCCTCTTGTTGGAATTGTTGAGGTTCCCCCCACATATAATTTGAATGATCTCTCCAAGCCGAATTGTAAGCGTTGGAAAACATGTTGTTGCTTGGTTGATCATAGCCTTGATAACCCCAAGCATCTTCGTTCACAGTGAATTGAGGATGTTGATATCCTTGCCCATAGGGCACATCAAATGTAGGGACACTTGGCATTGTGGTCTGTTCGGCATTATGAGTCAATTGAGCAGTGAGCTGTGCCAATTGAGCTTGAATGGTCGCAAGTGCCATGTCTTGCTCCATTTGTACCTAAAATCAAAGAAAGAAAAATAACTCAAATATCAAAAGTAACACAAAACAAGGAAAACAAAACTAAGTCAGAAACTAAAACAAAAACAAACTAAACAAAAAGAAAAGAACCAAGGGATTAGCAAAGTTGCTAATCCCCGGCAACGGCGCCAAAAATTTGATGCGAAATATATAAGCACACAAATTTAACCCTCTTTTTGACAATTGTAGTATAGATGTAAGTAGGGATTGTTCTAAACCGGGGATTAGGAGGGATTGCTAAATCACTTGAAAACTAATTTAAAAACATAAAAACAAAGTTAAAAATGTAAACAAAAGATTTTAAAACAAGAAAGTAAAAGGGGGATTTGAGTTTGGTGAAGTTGAAAGTAAAAACGAATAAACTAAAAACTTAAATAGATTTTAAACAAATTTGGGTTGAATGGATAATGGAAGGCTAGCTAAGGGGTTCTTCTCCACACATGTCTTGCTTGCATACAAAATGATTTCCAATTGCATTTCAATAACTTATTAATTCTCAACGCCCCAAATTAACCGTGAATTGCACTAATTAACCCTCAGTTTTTCCACAAGTTATTGGGTTCGATGATTGCATACGACAACCCAAAACATTCCCTACAAGTTCCCTACATGAATTGCATAATAGAGATACAAGCAAGAATCATTAAGTTCTATGAAAAACATAAGCATTGACGAGGCACTCGTTACTATGATTTGCATGAAACTTATGCCAAGGATTTACTTAACACAATCGTGACTAGCGACTTTTACTACTCATGAATATAAGTTCATAACGATTAGGTGAAATTCCCTTATACTCTAGCATCATATTTATGCATGCAAACTAAGTATGCATCCCTAATCAACATACATAAACATGTTATCAATCAAATAGATAAGTAAATCGAATTCATAACTTATGAAACGCAATTAAAAGTAATCAAATCATATTGCAAGCATTAACATGGTTTCGAATCCCCCCTAGCCAAGGGGGGTTTAGTTCCTCATTATTACAAAACAAAGATAAACAAATTTAAACATTGAAAAACAAAGGAAAGAAAGCACCTAAACGTTCCAACGATCCATGTTGGATAGCAAGTGCGTCTAAGGACTTTTCTCCTTCTCTTTGCCGCAACAACAAGGTTGGAATGATGTTGAAGGGTTGGTTATTTGGAGGAATGGATGGGAAGGGGTTTAGATATGTAGGAGAGGCAAGGAAAGGCTTGGAGAATGGTTAATTTCTGGATGATTTGAATGAGGTTGATGCCATGGTATTTATAGGAAGAGGATGGACTTGTTTAACACAAAATGTTGGTGGAATTGAGTAGGTGAGCATGGCAAAGAGTGGGAATTGTTGGTGGGTTAGGTATTGAGTCATCCATTCACATGTCATGGTTAGCTAAGCATTGCATCATCCACTCACATGTCATGGTGAGCTAAGCATTGCATCATCCACTCACATGTCATGGTGAGTTAAGCATTGCATCATTACTCAAATTTCTGGTGGAGGTGGAAGTAAAAGCCACGGCATTGATGTGTTTTGAGTGAAGTTTTGGCCAATCCTTCTAGAAATTTATCCCTTCTTGCAACTTGTATTTGTTTCACCAGATTTTTAGCATGTTCTTAGCCTCTTTTGTCTTCAAATTCGTCCATCCATCTTGCTCATATCATATGTAATCCATTCCAAGCTCAAAACTGCTCCAAAATGCACCAAAATGCACTTTCTTGCTACCTTAGCCCTTTGGACCTACAAACACACGAAAATGGCTTAAAGTACTAAAATAACTAAGAACTAATAACGTAAATGCAAGAAAACTAGTTAACTAAGTCGCATAAATATGCGTCTATCAATGACTATGTCATAGAGTTGCACCTCTTAATTCGAAAGAAATAAGAATGAAAATCCTTATGGCTACATTGAGTGTATATACGATATATACTCAAGGAAATGGTAAAGTACCATTTGACTCGAAATAATGAAACCTCCATAGCTAATTGGTAGCTTAAGGTGACTACAATTAAAGAGATTGGTTGACTTGGAAGAAACCATCTTTGACGTAGTCTTGGTTTCAATTAATTCGAAGATTGCTAGCTACAACTAAATGGTGATTCAATGCTTGGACATAATATGGGTTTCCGAAACCATTATTAAGATAGTCTTGATAATATATGTCTAAAACTATGAATCACAAGACATGTAAGTTGTAGAGATCCAACCATCACGGATCTTAGCAAGCTAGTGGGAGTTATAAGCGTCTTATGAGAGAAAAATCAAATCAATTGATTTCTCATAAAGATGTAAATTAATCTTTTGTTTACTAAGTTTACAAAAGATTAGTGGGAGTTAATCATATTCCTAAAATTGAATATATATGATATATTAATTTTGGAAATGAAAAGAATACCTCTTCGTTAAAGTTATGACTTTAAACATTCTATAACGATAGAATGTATATGGGAGACATAGTCTATAAACATGGGATATAAATCTATAATGATAGATTTCAGTATATAATTGGACTATATCAAGCCCTAGTGATAGACAAAAGATGCTAGGAAGTTTCTCATATGATGATAAACTTCAATCAGAAGAACAACTCTAGTAAGACTAGGAGGTAGCTCTTCTCAAAGGGAACATACCCTTTGACTCCCAAAGAAATAATGCGTAAATAGAATCCTTTATGCATACGTAGAAAGGTGATTTATGTATTTCATATTTTATGAAAACATTGATATGAGTTGTACCTAGAAAGGTACAAGACGATATCAGTGCAAGCCCAGGATCAGAACCATGGCAACTGTCAAGTGAGTCCTTGAGTATTTAAGAAATACTAAAGGATAGATTCCTCAAAGAATGAGGAAGAATTAGAGTAACAAAATGGAAGCGTAAATGTATTAGATTATGAATCTAATCCATCATTGGATGTTTGTTCATTATAAATGAAGAGATAATTAGATATCTCTTTATTATGACTAAAAGAGATATTTGGATGGAAACATTAAAAGTAATGACTTTAGTGTGTTCCATTGTGAATGCAAAATATATTGCCATATAGAAGCTTACAACAATGTTGTTTGGATGGGAAAGTTCATTTATGAACTCTCTATTCGGTTCCAACCAGAAAGTGTCTCTAGTGTACCGACACTACGACACTAATGGGGCGATAGCTCAAGCCAGGGAATCAAGGTCTCATCACAATCCGAACTCAAATGAGAGACTGAACCACATGATTGAGAATCATGTATAATGGTGACGTCGTTATTCTCAAGGTTGCTTCTATGGATAACATATAGATATCCATTGTCTAGGCCTACTACTCAGCCATTTTTGAAATGACTACAGAAGAGGTATCATCACTGATGACCAAGCGGATTGGCTCTAGTGCAAGTGGGAGATTGTTGGAAATGTGCCCTAAAACCAATCATATGATGATACTTTACGGACATTCTTTTGTTTTCTTTTGTTCCACCCAGGCAGCCAAGTGCTGCTTTTCCTCTTTTATTTATTCTTCTTTTTGGTAGCCTTGCTGCTTCTTTTCTTTGTGCGTTACTCACCATTCCACCTGAAACAGCTTTAAGTTTAATAAAAACCCCAGTGCAAACTCTGATTCCAACCTGACAAAATTTAGTGAGTAAATAACAAGTTTGTGCCATTTTTATTTTCTTTGCATAACAAATCCTATAAACACAAAAATAACGTAAATAGCTCAAAAATATAAGGAACTAACTAAGAAAAGACGAGTGAATTTGAAGTAAAAATATATATAAATATGATCCGATCAACTATCTCTCTTGAAACTTATTTCAATTGTGTTATACACATCAAACGATTTGGAGTGTGTGTGGTTATTGTTCACTATATAGTTTACAATAAACTTAGTGAACCATTTGGATAGGGACACAAAGGTGAAGTCCTTGCCTAGTTTCCGTTTCTAGAAGTGGTTTAACACTTCAACACTCAATGATTCAAAATCATCATAAGTCCATGTTGATGGACTATTTTTGTCAACCAACCATTATGTTCTAAACATAATTACAAACTTTCAAGAGTTGTTCAAGGCAACTCTCATTTCTTCATACAACAATTTGTAAGTGAAGAATCATGGCACATAAAGTGTCCATGTCCTTGTGCTTTGTTCTCAAGTTCTTTGTTCATTTAACAAAGAAACAAGCACTAGTGTTTGCATTAGGTAAGGGTTGTTCAAAGCAACTCTTATTTCTTCATACAACGATTTGTGAGGATTAGACACTTAGGTACATATACAATCCATTTAAGACAATCTTTGGGATTGTGGTACCAAGTCCGGAAACTAAAGCATTCGGCTTTTCTTTGTCAAGTTTTGAATAGCGTTTGCAAATATATTGGTAAACAAATACATAACGAATATAAATTGATTGATTTTAAGCCATTTGATTCGGGTCTTTAAATCAAATAGCACCACCCACTATTTTTGGCAAATTCCATATCCCTCATCGGAATTCGAGAGTTTTAGAGGAAACTCTTAGTAGGGTATGGGAGACTCATCATTACCAAGCCCACCTCACAATGATATAATGTTGGCTAGCATCAATAATAATGAGAGAGTACACTTACTCATTTGCATCTCTTGCAAGTACCCATCTTATTTGGCCTCTAGAGAATGAAGCCTCACAATGATATGATGTTGGCTCCATTGCACTTAGTTAAGTCATTCCCACCACGCAAGTTCGGGTAGGGGTTCAAGAACAACCTCACAATGATATGATGTTGATCATTCTCGTTGCCTACCTTCACAACATCATGTATGCGTATAGGATTCATCCTGAGTGTAAGCACGCACTTTGTACTCCCCCATGATAGGGTGAAGTCGGTGTACGAATCACAAACGATCGGAGCCTACTACGGTGGAAGGCCACGAAAGAGTGTTCAAAGCACTCTCACGCTTATCAACTTAATAATGGTTTGGTTTAGGGTTTTAGGTCTCATCATATATAAACATTCATTTTAATCTTATTAAAACAATTTGGTCCTATTACAACTATTGGTCCATGTGATTGATTTAGTAGTATATAATACTCCCACTAAGCTTGTAAAACGGTTTTTAAACCAAGAGTATATGGTACTACTAACATAAGGTTTGCATTCAGTCATGGACTATATAGTTGCCTTAGGGCCTTAGGATGACCATGAACCTTTGATTAGATCCAACACGAGCCTAGTGTTGAATCTTGGTCTAGGGATGGTGATTGATTTTAGTTACGCATTTAATCACATTAAGGCGTGTTTTTCCTATTGGGCGTTAGACCCAACTACTCCAATTTCATGCATATCAAATAAAACAAGAAAGGAGTACTTCAAAGTAAAGAAGAGCTTATGCTCTTTTACAACATTTGATCAAAACAAATTACTTTAAAGTAAAGAAGAGCTTATGCTCTTTTACAACATTTGATCATATCAAATTACAACCAAAATCTAATCTACACATTCCCATGGTTCAAACAAATTTGAGACGGCCTTTCACATAGCTCAATTATTGTAGGCTTAGGTTCATAATCACCCTTTAATTAATTGACGCTTTAACTAAATTAAACTTTGAATGCAACATTGTCATTTGGTTTTTGTATCCATAGAATTGATTTAAATGGAGCTAAATGAAATGAAAATCCAATTCTCATTTAAAGAGACAAAACCATTTTGTTCTCAACCTAATTTGGGCCAAAATGCAATAACCTCAACTTTTTGGGCTATGTTGCAAAACTTAAACTTTTGAGCTCATTTTGTAAAAACACAAAAGTCCATTACTTCATGTAATTACAACTAGAACCCAAAAATTTCAATAAATTCAAAAACTTCATTAAAGGAACAAAACAATTTGTCCTTTAATGATTTTGGGCCTTTACGTAAATACGTAAACTTTTGGGTCAAACTGCAAATACACTAAAGTATCAAAACTTTATGTAATTGCATAAAAGCCCCAAAAGAACCCTATTTTAATAGGGTGGCCGGTTATAGAGAGTGAAGGAAGTGATGTGTGTGTTGATTTGTAGGTTTGACATAAAGTCATGCAAGTGGTGCAAGAGGTGTGTGACATAAATTCATGCAAGTGGTGCATGACATAAATTCATGCAAGTGGTGTGTGTGTAAGAGAAGTACTTCTTACACACCCATCACCATTTCTATCACCTTTCAAAATTTCAATCACATTTAAACATTTGAAAAAGCACAAAACAAAGACTTTATGAAATAAATCAAAACTTTGAATCAAAACACCAAACTTTTTGTTCTTGGCTAAAACATCAAGAACAATGAACATTCATGAAAAAACCCATAAAAGCTCCATGAACATTTTTCACCCAAAGACATCCCAAAAACACTCAAACTTAAGGGAAATAACATATAACCATACTAGGGTACATAGGGGTTCCAAAAGTCACTTGAAAACACTTTTAACAAGACAAACATGAACCCAAAAATCCACCCTTTGGATTTGGCCGAATTTCCCAAAACCATGGCACCAAATTTTTAGCTCCAAAATTCATGCTCATATGAACTACATCTACAACATTTGAGATGGCAAATTTTCTAACAAAATTTACATTCAAAGAAGCAAGAATAAAGCTTGTAACAATTACAACATTCAAATAAAAAACTATGAACTACAAAACCCAAAAGGATTCACCAACTACTAGACCTAGGCTCTGATACCACTTGAAGGAAATTTTGTGAAAAATATGTTCATTTGAGCAACATCTATAGCATGCAATTAACAAATTAAAGGCGGAATCATGCTTGCATGCACTCAAAACAAAACATTACCCATGAAATTCAAAGCCTAGTAGTTAGGTGAACCAAGACTCAACTCAAAACAAAGTGAGTTGAGAAATTATACCTTTGTTGATTCCTCTTTGCATAAGCAAAGGATAATCACCCAAGAGATAGGGCCTTCATTCCTTGCTTCTTAGCTCCATGGATTTGGATGGAAGAATTGGTTTCTCCAAGTTCTCAAAGTTGAGAACCTCTAAGTCTCCACACAAAGGAAAGATTGATGAAGAAATGAGTGACCTAGAGCAAGTAAGATTGCTAGCTATGTTCCTCTAGGGTGGCCAGCCTCTTAGAGAGAAAAGAGAGTTTGTGTTCTCATCTTTTCTCCAAAAGAAACCCTAAATGAATTTTGGCTATAAAGTCATATTTATACCTTCCTTCATTAGAGTGGCAAACTTGTAATTAAAGCAAGTTCACTACCCTCCTCTAAATGGTCGGCCTTAAGGGTTTATTGGGCTTTCAAGCCCTTTGTTTATTCAAGTTGTCATACAACTTGAGTTAATGGGCTTGACATTCAAATCCCATAGGGCCTTGCGGCCTAAAACTAACCCTAGGTCTATAACGAACTTATTCGTTTGATTAATAAACATATTAATTAATTCTAGCCATAAATAAATAATTAAACCATTTAATTATCCTTACTCATCTCCGTTGTTTCTTCAATCTCTACCTTACACGGTGTACGATCCATTAGGTTCCTTTTAGCGAGGCAGTGGGCGATTAGAACTCTTTCAAATCGATTGTGAATTGAAACTTACTTTCAATTCTCCCCTTAGTGATTATACACGTTTAGGGCTTCCACAAACCATGAGTGACACCTAGCAGTATTTCATGGTTACCCAAGCTAATCAGAAGAGGTGGATAACCTATTCAGTTTAGGATTACAATACAATACGGTCTTTCTCTAATACAATACTCTTGATCACATTGTTTGGTTTGATAGTTTATTCATGTCTACTATCCAATGTGATTCATTTACTTATATGATTACTTTGAATGTGATTTGGAGTGACTTCCTAAATCTAATTCATACTCTGGCCAGAGATTCTTAATCATATCATAGAGTATTCTCCCTCGAACGGTTTGAAGGTTAAAGATCCCTTGTTGCGCATTCACTTGCCTCCATGGCTAAGTGGCTTAACCCCAACTATGCCGTGGACACCCGTGAATGGAGTGACTTTGACATAATCAAAGCTCAAGAACCTAACCACAAGACAACTATGATGCCTCAGGTCAAGGGACTACTTTGCATTATCTCAACCATGAGTTCTCATGCGACATGAGTATGAGAACTCTTCGTTGATTGTGTTCAGTGAACTCATTCCTTATTGAGCACCTACGTACTTGTCTTGGTGTCAGTCACACCAATGACTCGAGACCAGTCACTCTCACTAAGAGAAGACATAGCACATACTGATCTTAACGGACTGTCAATGCCCAATTGGCAATCCTATGATCAGGAACGTTTAGGATATGTATACGAAAGAGAATGGTCTCATGAATCTAACTTCTTTAAATTACATTCTTCTAATTACATATTCCTTGGACTCATCGTTTAAGCATATAACATTTATATGAGACGGCTTAAAACAATAATCTATGCCCTTGATATTAAACTAGATTAGTTTAACATGTGAAATGTCCGTAAAGTATTATCATATGATTGGTTTTAGGGCACATTTCCAACATTGTCCCACTTTGATTTCAGAAACCTATCCTAATCCTTAGGGATTGTGCCGCACCTAGCCCTATAAATACATCATTATGCGCCTATTTCAGATTCACCACCCTTTACCATCAAATCAGTACACCATCCACCATAATTTCATGCACCACACATACAAGAGCCAAAACATCAGAAAATACATACTTGTGCGCAAATTTGCAAGGAAGGAAGGAGAGGAGACCATTGGAGTCGTGCCCCATTATGTTTAAGTTGTATAACAACCAAAACAAAATGGGCAATTAGCCCAATAACAAAGGGAAGGCCGGCCATTAGGGTGAATGTTGCAAACTTGGATTAAGTACAAGTTTGCCACTCACTTGTAATAAAGTATAAAAGCAACTTTATAGCTTTATTTTCATTAGGGTTTTCTTTGAGGCAAAGAGGTGAAACATTTTCTCTCTTTCTCTCTACAAAGAGGCCGGCCACTTAGAGGAGATTAATCTAGCAATCTTTTCTTCTCTAAGTCATCCATTTCATCTTCACACCTCACCCTTGGTGTGGAGACTTAGAGACACCAAACCTTTGGTGTTTTTGGAGATCCTTTCCTCACATCCTCAAGGACCAAAGGAGCACAAAAGGAGAAGGAAATCACAAGCAAGATCCAAGGAGCTTGGAGGTGACTTGAAGGCCCTCCACTTGGGTGAATCCCTTGTGTAAACAAGGATGAGCTTCAAGGGTAAAGAATCTCTAAATCTTTTCTTCTCTTTAAGTTTGTTAAAGAGTTTATTGGTTCACCATATACTAGGCTTTGAAAGTCATGGGTTTTATGAATTGTTTTTTAATGCATGCCTACTTTAATGTGTTAATAGTTTGCATGTGTATTAAAATGTTCTTACTTGTTCTTAGGAAGGACAAATTTTTTCCTTCAAGTGGTATCAGAGCCTAGGCCTAGTTTATGGTGAATCCTTTTGGGTTTTGTGATTTTCATGATTTGTGATTTAAATGTTGTAAATGTTACAAGCTTTGTTCTTGCTTTTGAATATAAATTTTGCTTGAAAATTTAGCATCTCAAATGTTGTAGATGTAGTTCATTTAAGCATGAATATTGGAACTAAATTTGGTGCCATGAATGATGGGAAATTCGTCCAAATCCAAAGGGTGATTTTTTGGGTTCATGTTTGTCTTGTTAAAATGGTTTTAAAGTGACTTTTGGAACCCCTAAGTACCCTAGGATGTTAACCCTCTTTTGAGTAGTGAAAATTTGTGTTTTGGTGAGTGAAAACATTCATGGAGCTATTATGAGTTTTCATGAGTGTTCTTCAATGTTCTTGAAGTTCTTGCCAAGAACAAAAAGTTTTGAAGTTTTGATTCAAAAGTTTTATGTTTTTCATAAAGTTTTGGTTTAATTTTGATGGGTGATGGCTATTGGTGAAGCATTATTATTGGCTTTAATGTTTGACAAAGTTTTAATGTTTGACATAAATTTTTCTTACAACCTATCTATATCACCTTTATATCTCACCTAATAAAATCAACTTGCAAAAACTTTTTAGAAAATTTTTCACTTGTTCACTCAATGGCCGGCCACCCCTTAGTGGGGGTGCTTTTGGGGTCTTTTATGCAATTACATAAAGTTTTGATACTTTTGTGTATTTGCACTTTGGCCCAAAAGTTTACGTTTTTACGTTAAGGCCCAAAAATTCTAAAGGACAAATTGTTTTGCTCCTTTAATGATGTTTTTACATTATTAAATTTTGGGTTCTAGTTGTAATTACATGAAGTTGTGGACTTTTGTGTTTTTACAAAGTGACCCCAAAAGTTTTTGTTTTTGCTAAATGGCCCAAAAGTTGTGGTCATTGTTTTTGGCACAAATAAAATGAGAACAAAATTGTTTTGTCTCTTTAAATGAGAATTGGATTTTCATTTTGTTTAGTTCCATTTAAATCAATTCTATGAATCTAAAAACCAATTGTTTAAGTTGCTTTCTTAGTTAATGTGATTGATTAAGGAAAGGGTGATTATGAACCAAAGGCCTTGATAATTGAGCTATGTGATTGGCCGATTTACATTATGAATGTTTGGGTTAAGTAGATTAGATTTGAATATAATTTGATTAATTCAATTTGTTGTAAATGGACATAAGTCCATCATTTGTGTTGTAAAAGGGCATAAGCCCTTATTATTATTTCCTGTATTCCTTTTTGTTTATATGTATGCAAATTGGAATAGTTGGGTCCAACGCCCAATAGGAAATAACGGTTTAATTAGATTAAACGCGTAACTAAAATCAACAACTATCTACCTTAAACCCAAGGTCCAACACAAGGCTCGTGTTGGATCAAATCAAACGGTTCATAATCATCCTAAAACCTAATATGACTATATAGTCCATATGAGGATGCAATGTGTTCGTTAGTAGTTCCATATAGTCTCGCTTGTTTCAACGAAACAGTGGGAGTATTATATGCTACTAATTCATATTAACTTGGACCAATAGTTGTGATAGGCCCAAGTTCTTTTAATAAGATTAAAATGATTTTGATGTAGCCCAACACTACTCCCTCAACAAAACAAATATTAAGTTGATAAGCGAGATATGTTTTGAACATCTCTTCGTAGGCCTTCCACCGTGGTGGGCTTCAATCGTTTGTGACTCATACACCGTATTCGTCCAGTTCTGGGGTATGCAAAGTATGTGCTTACATTCAGGAGAAGCCCATAAACATATGATGAAGTGAAAGTAAGCAATGAGTATGGCCAATATGATATTCTTCTGATGCCATTCTTGAACCCCTACTTAAACTAGCATGGTGGGAATGACTTAACTAAGTGCAATGATGCCAATATGATATTCTTCTGAGGCATTATTCTCTAGAGGCCAAACTAGATGGGTAATTACAAAAGTTGTAAATGGCTAAAGCGTTATCCTTTCATCATTATTGTTGCTAGCCAATATGATATTCTTCTGAGGTGGGCTTGGTAATGGTGAGTCTCCCATACCCCGCTAAGAGTTCAATATAACTCTTGAATTCCATTGAGGGATGTGGAATTTGCCAAAAATAGTGGGTGGTACTATTTGATTTAAGACCCAATCAAGTAGTTTTAAAACAAACAATCTAATACGATTTCTGTTATGTTATATAGTTAACGACATGCCTAAAATAATACCCACCATTATACTTGACAAAAGGGGCCTTAGGGGCCAACGTTTCCTTGCTTGGTATCGCCACATTGAGAATGTCTCAAAGGTGAAAGACATATTGTATGTGCTTAAGCAATCCCCTCCTCATGTACCTCCTACGAAACTAGCTTCAAAGGAGGAGTGTCAAAATTATGCTAGACACTATGAGGATGACTTACAAGCCAAATGCTTAATCCTCACTTCACTTAGTGAGGAGCTTATGAAGCTACATAAGCACATGGACACTTCTTGTGCCATGGTTGAAAGTTTGCATAAGATGCATGACATTGAGACTAGTAATGTACGATTCTCAAATGTTTGTAGTCTAATGAATGCCAAAATGGCAAAGGGGACATTGGTCCATAAACATGGACAAAAGATGGAAAAGATATTTAAAGATCTTAAAAGTTTAGGAACTTCCATCGATGGGAAAATGGCCCAAGATTTTTTCCTTGCATCTCTCTCGGATGATTTCACTAAGTTTATTGTAAACTATAAAGTGAATAGATTCGATCATGCTTTAAACGAAATGATTGACATGTGCTGTAAATTTGAAAAAGGTTTCAAAAAGGACAGTGGGAGTGAGAATGCAATTACAAGGAAAAAGTTGCATAAGAAGAAGGCAAAGAAATCCAAAGGAACATGCTTTCATTGTGGAAAGGATGAACGTTGGAAGAAGAAATACAGGGTGCGCATTGCGAGCCTTATGACACGAACTTTTGAAGAGACTATTTCTGTCATAGAGACTGCTTTTACAGTAAGCTCCAATTCCTGGATATTTGATCCAGGCGCTAGTCAACATATCTGCAATACGTTGCAGGGACTAGCAGGGAGCATGTCACTGCACAATGGGGAGATGGTTGTGCGAGTTGGGAACGGCACTAAAATCTCTGCAAAAGCAATAGGCACCTACATGCTTAAACTACCCTCTGGGGAAGTCCTGGAACTTAAAAATTGTTTATATTTTCCTTCATGTATAAAGAATTTGATTTCTATCTCTAAGCTTTTACGAGATGGGCACTCAGTATTGTTTGACAAAATGAGTTGCACTTTATACTTGAACGGTCGTATTATCTCTCATGGTAATATGATAGAGGGATTTTTTCACCTAGAGACGAATAGTGGGATGCACTGTATTGAAAGCGGGAATACCTCAAAACCCAAAAGGGCTAGAGAAGAAGTTAACCAAGAAAAGATGTGGCATCTTAAACTTGGACATGTGAACCTTGATAAGATTCGCAAGATGTCGAAAGACGGATATATCCGCCCATTAGGTAATGACCAGATAGGTACTTGTGAATGTTGCTTGAAAGGGAAGATGACCAAATCTCCATTCACTGGGAAAGGAGAGCATGCCACTGAAATTCTAGGGTTAATCCACACTGACGTATGTGGACCTATGTCTACTACGTCGAGATGAGGCTTCTTCTACTATATCACATTCACCGACGATCACTCTCGGTTTGGCTATGTGTATCTTATGAAGTACAAGTCAGAATCCTTTGAAAGGTTCAAGAATTCAAGAATGAAGTTGGGAAGCAAACTAGGAAATAGATAAAGACCCTAAGATCGGATCGAGGGGGTGAATATCTGAGTAACGAGTTCCTAGATTATCTCAAAGAGTGTGGAATAGTATCACAGTAGACTCCACCAGGAACTCCTCAGCATAACGGAGTTTCTGAAAGGAGAAATCGAACCTTGATGAACATGGTTCGTTCTATGATGAGTTCTGCCAATCTACCAGTAACATTCTGGGGATACGCTCTATATACAGCAGCTTACTTGCTTAATAGAGTACCTTCCAAGTCAGTTTCACAAACGCCATATGAGATATGGCATGGCAAAAGCATAAATCTTAATCATATTAGGATTTGGGGTTGTCCGGCTTACGTTAAAAGGCTTGAAGCTGACAAGCTTGAAGCAAGATCTGTTAAGTGCTACTTTGTGTGGTATTCCAAACAGACTTTGGGATACGAATTCTATAACCCTGACGACAAGAAAGTCTTTGTCGCCAGAACTGCTATGTTCCTTGAGGACGAATTCGTTCTCAATGGAAGTAGCGAGAAAACGATAGAATTGAAGGAAATTAATGAGATTAATGATGAACCATAAACAAGCCCTCGACAAGATGACAACCCTGTTCCTAAACCCCTAGCTCCACGTAGATCTGAACGGGTTATTAAGCCACCTAAGAGGTATGGCTTAAACAATGAATTTGCGGAATTGCACCTTCTAGGTGGCAATGACACAAAGGAGGACCCTAGGGACTACATTGAAGCAATGTCCGACATTGATTCAAAGAGATGGCAAGAGGCCATGAAATCCGAGATGGATTCCATGTATCAAAATCAGGTCTGGACTCTTGTAGACCCTCCAGAAGGTATAGTACCTGTTGGAAACAAATGGGTCTTCAAGAGGAAGATAGGCGTTGATGGGAACGTGGAGACTTAAAGGCTAGACTAGTAGCCAAGGGTTACAGGCAAAGAGAAGGGATTGACTATGAAGAAACCTTCTCTCATGTAGCCATGATTAAGTCCATTCGGATTTTGCTTGCTATAGCTGCGTACCATGATTATGAAATCTAGCAAATGGACGTGAAGACGGCCTTTCTGAACGACTACCTAGAGGAAGAGCTTTACATGGCCCAACCCGAAGGTTTCGTGTCCAAGTCTGAAAAGACTAAGGTATGCAAGCTTCAGAGGTCCATTTATAAACTTAAGCAAGCCTCCAGGAGCTGGAACATTCGTTTTGATACTGAAATCAAATCGTTTGGTTTTACTCAAAATGAAGACGACAATTGTGTTTATCAAAAGGTCGTTGGGGATGCAGTTGTATTCCTAGTGTTATATGTAGATGACATATTACTATTCGGGAATGACACTGCAGTACTTTCTTCTGTAAAAGTGTGGTTGTCCAAAACCTTCCACATGAAAGATTTGGGAGATGCATCTTATGTACTTGGGATAAAGCTCTATCGTGATAGATCCAGAAAATTAATTGGATTATCCCAATCTATGTACATAGATAAGGTGCTAAGTAGGTTCCAGATGGAACAATCTAAGAAAGGTTTTCTTCCTGTAAGACATGGAATTCACCTTTCTAAGTCCATGGAACCTAAGACTCCTGAAGAGATACGGCAAATGAGTGCTATTCTTTATGCTTCCGCCATAGGAAGTCTCATGTATGCCATGATATGCACAAGGCCTGATATCACATATGCTGTAAGCATTACTAGTCGATATACCCAGGATCAGAACACTGGACTGCTGTCAAGACGGTCCTTAAGTACTTAAGAAGAACTAAGGATATGTTCCTCGTTTATGGAGGAGCGACAGAGTTGAGAGTGGAAGCCTATACAGACGCAGATTTCCAATCTGACGTCGATGATAGAAGTTCCAACTCCGGATATGTATTCACTCTGAATGGTGGGGCTGTCAGTTGGAAAAGCAAGAAACAAAGTGTAATTGCTGATTCCACGACAGAGGCTAAATATGTCGCTGCAGCTGAAGCCGGCAAAGAAGCGTTTTGGATGAAGAAGTTCATCACTGAACTTGGAGTGGTTCCAACCATTACATCACCAGTAACTTTGTACTGTGATAATAGTGGGGCGATAGCTCAAGCCAAGGAACCCAGGGCACATCAAAAGAATAAGTATTTTGACAGACGCTTTAATATCATTAGAAGATATGCTGCCGAGGGGAAAGTCAACATCCTCAAAGTTGCTTCAGCCGATAACGTAGCAGATCCACTGACAAAGCCAATGTCTCAAATCCAGCTTGACCGTCATATGGAAAAGATGGGTATTAGATACATGGGAGGATGGCTTTGAGTGCAAGTGGGAGATTGTTGGAAGTATGCCCACAAAGCCACTCATTTGATGTAATAACTTTTGGAATACTTAATGTATTAAACTTTTATATGTTTAATGAAGGGCAAAGCTTATTGTTAATCACTATTTATTGTATCATGTGTTTAAGCAATAAGGGAATCCAAGGAATGTATTTGATCTAAGAGATAAGTGATTTAAGTAAGTTAGATTAACGAGACCTTTCTCTTATGTTCATTCCTAAAATGTTCCTAGCCATAGGATTGCCAATTGGGCATTGACAATCCGCTAAGGTTAGTATGTGTTATGTCGACTCAAGCGTGAGTATGACTAGTCTCAAGTCATTTAGTGTTGGACACTAAGACAAACACATAGGTGCTCGAAAGAGTAATCGAGTACACTGAACAACGATCAAAAGAGAGTTCGAACATACATGTCATGTAAGAACTCGATAGTTGCAATATGCAAAGTAGTCCCTTGGCCTGAGGCATCATAGATGTCTAATGGTTAGGTCCATGCCTTTTGATCATGTCAAAGGCATTCCATTGGAGTGTCCACGGCATTGTTGGGGTCAAGCTATCTAGTCATGTAGGCATATGAATGCACAACAAGGGATCTCTAACCTTCCATGGTGGAAGTAGAATACTCTAAGATATGATTCGAGAGTCTTTGGCCAAAGCATATGAATATGACTTAGGAAGTTTGTTCCAAATCATATTCAATTGAATCATATAGAGAAGTGTCACATTGGATAGTAGACATGAAACAAACTATCATTCAAACAATGTGATTAAGAGTATTGTATTAGAGAAGGACCGTATTGCATTGTAGTTGTAACTGGATAGGTTCTCCAACCACTTCTAATTAGCTTGGGTAACCATGACATGCTGCTAGGTGTCACTCATGGTTTGTGGAAGCCCTAAAGATTAGCAAACACTAATTTTAAGGGAGAATTGAAATGTGGTTTCAATTCACAATCGATCGTTAAGAGTAACAATCGCCCACTACCTCGCTAAATGGAACCTAATGGATCGTACACCGAGTAAGGATGAAAGTGAAGAAATCAAATGAAATGGATATGCAATTAAATGGTTTGATTGAAAAATGGTCAAGGTTAATTAAATAGTTAATTAATTATACGAAATGTTCGTATTGGGCTTTTAAGTTAGTTTTGGGCTTCGGGGCCCAAAAGCGTTTTGGTCCACAAGGCCCATTATGTTTAAGTTGTATGACAACCAAAAAAAAATGGGCAATTAGCCCAATAACAAAGGGAAGGCTGGCCATTAGGGTGAATGTTACAAACTTGGATTAATTACAAGTTTGCCACTCACTTGTAATAAAGTATAAAAGCAACTTTATAGCTTTATTTTCATTAGGGTTTTCTTTGAGGCAAAGAGGTGAAACATTTTCTCTCTTTCTCTCTACAAAGAGGCCGGCCACTTAGAGGAGATTAATCTAGCAATCTTTTCTTCTCTAAGTCATCCATTTCATCTTCACACCTCACCCTTGGTGTGGAGACTTAGAGACACCAAACCTTTGGTGTTTTTGGAGATCCTTTCCTCACATCCTCAAGGACCAAAGGAGCACAAAAGGAGAAGGAAATCACAAGCAAGATCCAAGGAGCTTGGAGGTGACTTGAAGGCCCTCCACTTGGGTGAATCCCTTGTGTAAACAAGGATGAGCTTCAAGGGTAAAGAATCTCTAAATCTTTTCTTCTCTTTAAGTTTGTTAAAGAGTTTATTGGTTCACCATATACTAGGCTTTGAAAGTCATGGGTTTTATGAATTGTTTTTTAATGCATGCCTACTTTAATGTGTTAATAGTTTGCATGTGTATTCAAATGTTCTTACTTGTTCTTAGGAAGGACAAATTTTTTTCTTCAATAAAGCCACCTGCTCCACCAAGGCGTCAACTGTCAAGGAACCCCTAATTCCTTGACAATTCCAACACACTGTTTTTATGGAGCCCATGGAGACCCCCCATTGCTAGACTCATCCACCTCAGAAAAAATTAGAGCTCACTTGTTACGTACACTACTCACATCCCCGCCCTATACCTTTATTTTTTACTCCACTTTCATGACCCTCATTTTTCGTTTCCTACTCTCCCTACTCACAGCAACAATGATTGGACCCAAATCAAAAGGGTCCAAATTTTGAGTGCCAACTTGCACATTCTCCATCATAACCTCCTCAACCTCATTCCCCACATGCTGCCCCCTGCATTCAACACCCTCTGCTGCTTAGCACCCTGACTTATTCCATCTTCCATACTAGCTGGCAAGTTTAAATCCACTTTTAGCCTCCACCTGGTCTTTTCTTCGTCCCCTACCTCTCTCCCCTCTGGTTCAATAAAATCAAACAACTCAACATTTACTGTCCCTAGCATAATGACCACCCCCAATGAGCCTCGCATCGAAGGTTCTTTATCTAGCTTTAAACGCCAACTTTTCTGCCTCTCAAAGTTGAGCCATGATATCCTTCAACTTCCCATTTCCTTCTCTAGCACTCCTGATATGTTTTTTCTGTTTCAACGGTGACGAAGCATTACCCTCTTGTCCAACCCTACCTCATTGTCTCATAACCCCATGTCCCCTTACGACCACTCCTGACTATAAACACTATCTCTCACTGTCTCCTTGGTTTTCCAGCTTCCTTCCCCTATACTCTGGCCCTTCAATCTTCATGATGGCGAGTTTCATGCCATTCAAGCTTGGATTGCTGGACATTCCTAGGTGTATTCTATCCTAAGTTTTAGTTCAATGTTTGTTTTAATGTGGTTTTATGTTTTTAAAGACATGAGGAACTAATTTCTTTTTAGTTAAAGGTGAATTTCGAAACCATGATTATATTTGCAGTATGAATTGACTAATTCCAGTTGTGATTTCATAAAGTCTGAATGCAATTTGCTTAACTGTTTTATTCAAAACTTATTCTTGTATGTTGATTAAGGAGGCCTACTTAGTTTGCATGCTTGAATCTGATGCTAGGATATAAGGGAGTTTCACATAATCGTTGCAAACTTATATTCACAAGTAGTGAAGGTCGCTAGTCACGATCGCGTTAAGTTAAATTCCTAGCATGAGTATCATGATGTCATAGTTACGAATGCTTTGTCAATGCTTATGATTTTCATAAAACTTAATGATCTTTGATTGTATCTCTATTATGATGTGCATGTAGGGGACTGTTGAAGAATAATTTGGGTTGATGATGCGTATTCCATCCAATTCAATGTCTTAAGGAAAATCTGAGGGTTAATTAGTGATGACACGGTTAATATGGGGCATTGTCATTCATGGTTTATCGAAAAAGCAACTGGAGATTGATTTGTATATAAGTGTGTCATGTGTGGAGAAGGACCCTCTAGCTAGCCCATCATCCATTTAATTCACCAAATTCGTTCAACTTTGTTTAAGTCTTTAATTCACTTGTTTTCACTTTAATTTCGTCCAAAACCCAATCCCCTTTACTTTAGTGTGTCAAATTAGTTAGAATCTGTCTCGGTTTGTGTTTTTTAGTGTTTTGAGTCAAGCTAAAATTAATTTTAGTCCAAAGTCATTCCTAGTGTCTAGTTTGAGTCTATTTAGTTGTTTTAAGCTGTTTTGAGTCTTTTAAGCCTGTTTTGAGTCATTAGAGTCTAGTTAAGTGTTTTTAAGTTTATTTTTGTGTTTTTGAGTCAGTTTAGAGTAGGTTAGCAACCCCTCCTAATGCCCGGTCCAGAACGATCCCTACTTACATCTTTACTACAATTGTCAATAAGGGGGTTTAATTTGTGTGTTAAGTTAATTTTCGCATCAGTGCTACCATGGAAGATAACATGACCGACGATTCAAATATAAGGCACAACTCAGGTTATCAAACAAGATCGAGTGTCCATCTCTTAAAACCATAGAAATGGAAATTAAGTTCTATATACATGAAGGAAGACGCACAACCTTCTTGCCTAGTGTCCTGCTCTTTACTAACCCCTATAACGAATTCCAATCATGTTGATTAGCACCTAAATCAAATATCCAAGCAAAAGAGCTTAATTGTGAAAGCACTTTCTACAACAGAAATTGTCCATTCATAAATTTTGTTTACGAGGCTCGCAAGATGCACCCTATATTTCCTCTTCCAACGATCATCATTTTCGCAATGAAAGCATGTCCCTTTGGAGTATTTCACTTTTTTCTTATGTAACCTTTTCCTCATTACTGCATTCTCGCTCCTACTGTTTATTTTGAAACTTTGTTGAAATTAACGCACATGTCTAATAACTCAGGAAGAGTATGGTTGAATCTATTCACCTTGTAGTTTACTATAAATCTGTTGAAGTAAGGCAAGAGAGCTGCGAGGAAAATGTCCTGGCCCAATTTCCCATTTGAACGGAGTTCCTAAATTCTCAAGATCTCAAAAGATCCCGATCATCTTCAGTCCATTGATGTGAGAATTACTTGACACACAAATTTAACCCTCTTTTTGACAATTGTAGTATAGATGTAAGTAGGGATCGTTCTAAACCGGGGATTAGGAGGGATTGCTAAATCACTTGAAAACTAATTTAAAAACATAAAAACAAAGTTAAAAATGTAAACAAAAGATTTTAAAACAAGAAAGTAAAAGGGGGATTTGAGTTTGGTGAAGTTGAAAGTAAAAACGAATAAACTAAAAACTTAAATAGATTTTAAACAAATTTGGGTTGAATGGATAATGGAAGGCTAGCTAAGGGGTTCTTCTCCACACATGTCTTGCTTGCATACAAAATGATTTCCAATTGCATTTCAATAACTTATTAATTCTCAACGCCCCAAATTAACCGTGAATTGCACTAATTAACCCTCAGTTTTTCCACAAGTTATTGGGTTGGATGATTGCATACGACAACCCAAAACATTCCCTACAAGTTCCCTACATGAATTGCATAATAGAGATACAAGCAAGAATCATTAAGTTCTATGAAAAACATAAGCATTGACGAGGCACTCGTTACTATGATTTGCATGAAACTTATGCCAAGGATTTACTTAACACAATCGTGACTAGCGACTTTTACTACTCATGAATATAAGTTCATCACGATTAGGTGAAATTCCCTTATACTCTAGCATCATATTTATGCATGCAAACTAAGTATGCATCCCTAATCAACATACATAAACATGTTATCAATCAAATAGATAAGTAAATCGAATTCATAACTTATGAAACGCAATTAAAAGTAATCAAATCATATTGCAAGCATTAACATGGTTTCGAATCCCCCCTAGCCAGGGGGGGTTTAGTTCCTCATTATTACAAAACAAAGATAAACAAATTTAAACATTGAAAAACAAAGGAAAGAAAGCACCTAAACGTTCCAACGATCCATGTTGGATAGCAAGTGCGTCTAAGGACTTTTCTCCTTCTCTTTGCCGCAACAACAAGGTTGGAATGATGTTGAAGGGTTGGTTATTTGGAGGAATGGATGGGAAGGGGTTTAGATATGTAGGAGAGGCAAGGAAAGGCTTGGAGAATGGTTAATTTCTAGATGATTTGAATGAGGTTGATGCCATGGTATTTATAGGAAGAGGATGGACTTGTTTAACACAAAATGTTGGTGGAATTGAGTAGGTGAGCATGGCAAAGAGTGGGAATTGTTGGTGGGTTAGGTATTGAGTCATCCACTCACATGTCATGGTTAGCTAAGCATTGCATCATCCACTCACATGTCATGGTGAGCTAAGCATTGCATCATCCACTCACATGTCATGGTGAGTTAAGCATTGCATCATTACTCAAATTTCTGGTGGAGGTGGAAGTAAAAGCCACGGCATTGATGTGTTTTGAGTGAAGTTTTGGCCAATCCTTCTAGAAATTTATCCCTTCTTGCAACTTGTATTTGTTTCACCAGATTTTTAGCATGTTCTTAGCCTCTTTTGTCTTCAAATTCGTCCATCCATCTTGCTCATATCATATGTAATCCATTCCAAGCTCAAAACTGCTCCAAAATGCACCAAAATGCACTTTCTTGCTACCTTAGCCCTTTGGACCTACAAACACACGAAAATGGCTTAAAGTACTAAAATAACTAAGAACTAATAACGTAAATGCAAGAAAACTAGTTAACTAAGTCGCATAAATATGCGTCTATCAAATTCCCCCACACTTAGCTTTTGCTAGTCCTCGAGCAAAATAAAACAAACAAAACATAACCTAACCTTCCAACATTTGCTACAGGGATTTCCAACGATACATAACATGCCAAAGATCATTATTCCCACAGATTTTAGTCATCCCTACTCTTGAGCATATACTTAATCATAGTTACCATTCACTAGCTCACATTTAATCGTTTAAAACAACATTATGGACGTAGTAACATGCCTTAGAGAATCCACTCAATTCCTTACTGGATACACTCTTATTTTCACACAGATTTTCTAACTACTCTCCCTATACTAAGTATATGTGAGAAGATTGATGTAAACATGGAAACGAACACTCACACATGTTTTAAAAGAAGCAATTTTCTGGAATGATTAAGCATTTATAGATATGATCTCATGAATGTGATGCGTAAAATAAGTTAACACACAAATTAAACCCTCTTTTTGACAATTGTAGTATAGATGTAAGTGGGGTATCGTTCTAGGCCGGGGATTAGGAGGGATTGCTAATCTATTAAAAATATTAAATAAGACTCAAGGACACAAACTAGGCTAAAAACTCTAATAACTCGAAACACACTTAGACTGACTCAAAATAATGAAAACAATCAAATTAGACACTAGGAACTGAAATGGACGGAAATTGAATTAAAAGACTAACAACAATGAAAACTAACTAAATAATATAATTTAATAATGGGGGGGTTTGGTTTTGACGAGAAGTAAATTAAACTTAAATAAATTACAGAATTGACAAAAGCATGAAATTAAGGTGAAAGGATAGGTGACGGACTAGCTAGAGGGTTCTTCTCCACACATGACACATATGCAACCCAAATTAACCGTGAATTGCACTAATTAACCCTTAATTTTTCCACAAGTTATTGGGTTGGATGATTGCATACGACAACCCAAAACATTCCCTACAAGTTCCCTACATGAATTGCATAATAGAGATACAAGCAAGAATCATTAAGTTCTATGAAAAACATAAGCATTGACGAGGCACTCGTTACTATGATTTGCATGAAACTTATGCCAAGAATTTACTTAACGTGATTGTGACTAGCAACCTTCACTACTTGTGAATATAAGTTCATAACGATTAGGTGAAATTCACTTATATTCTAGCATCAAATTCATGCATGTAAATTAAGTATGCATCCCTAATCGACATACAAAAATAAGTTATCAATCAAGCAGTTAAGCAAATTAAATCACAACTCAGAAATCACAACTGAAGGTAATCAATTCATATTACAAATATATTCATGGCTTCGAATCCCCCCCTAGCCAAGGGGGGTTTAGTTTCTCATTATTACAAAACAAAGATAAACAAATTTAAACATTGAAAAACAAAGGAAAGAAAGCACCTAAACGTTCCAACGATCCATGTTGGATAGCAAGTGCGTCTAAGGACTTTTCTCCTTCTCTTTGCCGCAACAACAAGGTTGGAATGATGTTGAAGGGTTGGTTATTTTGAGGAATGGATGGGAAGGGGTTTAGATATGTAGGAGAGGCAAGGAAAGGCTTGGAAAATGGTTAATTTCTGGATGATTTGAATGAGGTTGATGCCATGGTATTTATAGGAAGAGGATGGACTTGTTTAACACAAAATGTTGGTGGAATTGAGTAGGTGAGCATGGCAAAGAGTGGGAATTGTTGGTGGGTTAGGTATTGAGTCATCCACTCACATGTCATGGTTAGCTAAGCATTGCATCATCCACTCACATGTCATGGTGAGCTAAGCATTGCATCATCCACTCACATGTCATGGTGAGTTAAGCATTGCATCATTACTCAAACTTCTGGTGGAGGTGGAAGTAAAAGCCACGGCATTGATGTGTTTTGAGTGAAGTTTTGGCCAATCCTTCTAGAAATTTATCCCTTCTTGCAACTTGTATTTGTTTCACCAGATTTTTAGCATGTTCTTAGCCTCTTTTGTCTTCAAATTCGTCCATCCATCTTGCTCATATCATATGTAATCCATTCCAAGCTCAAAAACTTGACACACAAATTAAACCCTCTTTTTGACAATTGTAGTATAGATGTAAGTAGGGATCGTTCTAAACCGGGGATTAGGAGGGCTTGCTAAAACCTCTAAACTGACTCAAAAACAAAAAGAAACAAAGTTAAAAATGTAAACAAAAGATTTTAAAACAAGAAAGTAAAAGGGGGATTTGAGTTTGGTGAAGTTGAAAGTAAAAACGAATAAACTAAAAACTTAAATAGATTTTAAACAAATTTGGGTTGAATGGATAATGGAAGGCTAGCTAAGGGGTTCTTCTCCACACATGTCTTGCTTGCATACAAAATGATTTCCAATTGCATTTCAATAACTTATTAATTCTCAACGCCCCAAATTAACCGTGAATTGCACTAATTAACCCTCAGTTTTTCCACAAGTTATTGGGTTGGATGATTGCATACGACAACCCAAAACATTCCCTACAAGTTCCCTACATGAATTGCATAATAGAGATACAAGCAAGAATCATTAAGTTCTATGAAAAACATAAGCATTGACGAGGCACTTGTTACTATGATTTGCATGAAACTTATGCCAAGGATTTACTTAACACAATCGTGACTAGCGACTTTTACTACTCATGAATATAAGTTCATAACGATTAGGTGAAATTCCCTTATACTCTAGCATCATATTTATGCATGCAAACTAAGTATGCATCCCTAATCAACATACATAAACATGTTATCAATCAAATAGATAAGTAAATCGAATTCATAACTTATGAAACGCAATTAAAAGTAATCAAATCATATTGCAAGCATTAACATGGTTTCGAATCCCCCCTAGCCAAGGGGGGGGTTTAGTTCCTCATTATTACAAAACAAAGATAAACAAATTTAAACATTGAAAAACAAAGGAAAGAAAGCACCTAAACGTTCCAACGATCCATGTTGGATAGCAAGTGCGTCTAAGGACTTTTCTCCTTCTCTTTGCCGCAACAACAAGGTTGGAATGATGTTGAAGGGTTGGTTATTTGGAGGAATGGATGGGAAGGGGTTTAGATGTGTAGGAGAGGCAAGGAAAGGCTTGGAGAATGGTTAATTTCTGGATGATTTGAATGAGGTTGATGCCATGGTATTTATAGGAAGAGGATGGACTTGTTTAACACAAAATGTTGGTGGAATTGAGTAGGTGAGCATGGCAAAGAGTGGGAATTGTTGGTGGGTTAGGTATTGAGTCATCCACTCACATGTCATGGTTAGCTAAGCATTGCATCATCCACTCACATGTCATGGTGAGCTAAGCATTGCATCATCCACTCACATGTCATGGTGAGTTAAGCATTGCATCATTACTCAAATTTCTGGTGGAGGTGGAAGTAAAAGCCACGGCATTGATGTGTTTTGAGTGAAGTTTTGGCCAATCCTTCTAGAAATTTATCCCTTCTTGCAACTTGTATTTGTTTCACCAGAGTTTTAGCATGTTCTTAGCCTCTTTTGTCTTCAAATTCGTCCATCCATCTTGCTCATATCATATGTAATCCATTCCAAGCTCAAAACTGCTCCAAAATGCACCAAAATGCACTTTCTTGCTACCTTAGCCCTTTGGACCTACAAACACACGAAAATGGCTTAAAGTACTAAAATAACTAAGAACTAATAACGTAAATGCAAGAAAACTAGTTAACTAAGTCGCATAAATATGCGTCTATCATCCATGATGTTCAAATGATGTCCCCTTAGACATTTTGGTCTTTACTAGGCTACAGACATTTGAGAATGACCGTATTGCATTGTAGTTGTAACTAAATAAGTTCGCCAACCACTTCTACTTAGCTTGGGTAACCATGACATATTGCTAGGTGTTACTCATGGTTTGTGGAAGCCTTGAAGATTAACGATCACTAATCTTCATCACATGGAGAATTGAAAGTAAGTTTCAATTCACAATCGATTAGTAAGAGTACAATCATCCACTGCCTCGCTAATTGGAACCTAATAGATCGTACACCGTGTATGAGCTTGAAGAACTATTAATGAGATGGATAAGTTCATTTAAATTGTTTAATTGATAATAGTCAATATTGATTAAATAGTTAATTAATCATAAGAAAGGTTCATATTAGGTTTTAAATTAGTTTCAGCTTTCGAGGCCCAGTGGGCTTTTGTCCAAAGGCCTATTAGGCTTAAGTTGTATGACAACTTAAACAAAATGGGTCAAACAACCCAATGACTATAGGGAGCCATCCTTGGAGGGTTTTGTACTTAATTTCATGCCATTCATTTGTGAGGTGGTATAAAAGTGACTTTATAGACAAAAACTCATTAGGGTTCTTTGAGGGCAAAATTTGGAGGCGGTTTCTCTCTTCTTTCTCTCTTAAATAGTCGGTTGTATAGGGGAGCTTTTTCTAGTATCTAAAGCTTCCCTTGAGTCTTCCATCTTTTCTTCACATATCTACCTTGGTGTGGAGACTTAGAGGTTCTATCCTTTTAGTGCTTGGAGAATCCCTTCACTAAATCTTCGAGAAGCAAAGGAGCAAGCAAGAAGCAAAGTTCCAAGGATTCTAGGAGCCAAATCCATGGAGCATATGAAGAGGAATGAAAGCCTTCACATGGGTGATAACCTTCTGAAAAGAAGGAAGGGCTTCAAAGGTATGAATGCTCAATCTTTCTTTTTTCCTTTTATGGAAAGAGTCTTGGTTCTTCACCATTCACTAGGCCTTGAATTTCATGGGACTCAGATTTGTTATTGAGTTCATGCTTTACTTTTAATTGTTAATAAATGCATGTGTTGCTACAACAATCTCTACATAGTCAATAATTTGTCTTCAAGTGGTATCAGAGGCCTAGATCTAGGGTTTGGTGAATCCATTTGTATTTTGTATTTTCATAGTTTATGATTTGAATGTTGTAATTGTTACAAATTTTGTTCCTGTTTCTTTGAATGTAAATTTTGTTTGAAAATTTGTTATCTCAAAAGTTGTAGATGTAGTTCATTTAAGCATGAATTTTGGAGCTAAAATTGGGTGCCCTATTTATGGGGAAATTCGACCAAATCCATGTGTGGATTTTTGGGTTCATGTTTGTCTTGCTAAAAGAGTTTGAAAGTGACATTAGGAAGTAACCTAGTATGTTAACCCTCTTTTAAGTAATGTAATTTTGAGTTTTGTTGAGTGAAAGCATTCATGGAGCTCTTCTGGTTTTCACGGACGTTCTTCAATATCCTTACTTTGTTCTTGATGTTCATACCAAGAACCAAAAGTTTGGTGTTTTGATTTAAAGCTTTTGGTTGTTACCTAAAGTATTGTTTGTCATGGTTGGTGTGACTTGATTTGTACTTTTCAATCAACACCATACCTATCACTTTTTCAACACACTTTAAAATTTTGAATTTTCACCAAAAGCCAACCCCTCCTTTACACTACCCAAAACCGGGCCACCTTATAAAATAGGGTACTTTTGGATATTTTTTACAATTACATAATGTTTTGATACTTTTGTGTATTTGCACTTTGACCCAAAATTCTATGTTTTTACATGAAGGCCTAAAATCACTAAAGGACAAATTGTTTTGTGCCTTTAATGGAGGTTTGGTAACTATTGAAATTTTTGGGTTCTAATTGTAATTACATGAAGTTGTGGACTCTTCTGTTTTACAAAGTGACCTCAAAAGTTGGTATTTTGCATAATACCCAATGGTTGAGGTTATTACATTTAGGCCCAAATTAGCTAGAGCACAAAATATTTTTGTCTCTTTAATGAGAATTTGATTTTCATTTCATTTAGCTCCATTTAAATAAACTCTATAGATTTAAGAACCAATTGTTTAAGTTGCTTTCTTAGTTAATGTGATTAGTTTTGATACGGGATGATTATGAACCAAAGACCTACGATAATTGAGTTATGTGATTTGCCGCTTTACATTGAATGAATGAGATGTGTAGATTAGATTTGAATGTAATTTGATTAGATCAAATGTGATCCAAAAGGGCATAAGCCCTTCTCTTTATTCCATGTATTCCTTTATTTTTTTTATTTGTATGCAAATTGGAATAGTTCGGTCCAACGCCCAATAGAAAATAACGGTGTACTTGAATTAAACGTGTAATTAAAATCAACTACCCTCCCTAAACCAAAGGTCCAACACAAGGCTTGTGTTAGATCAATTCAAATGGTTCATAATCATCTTAAGACCTAAGATAACTATATAGTCCATATGAGAATGCCAAGCATGAAGTGAAATATTTGTGAAAACTAGTTCATTTGAACAACATCTATGCATGCAATTAACAATTAAAAAGTGGAATCATGCTTGTATGCACTCTTAAACAAAACTTTACCCATGAAATTTAAGGCCTAGTAATTGTGGTGAACCAAGACTCAACTCAAATCTTAAAGAAAGGAGTTGAGAAACTTTTATACCTTTGAAGCGCCTCTTTGCTTGGCAAAGGATATTCACCCATGTTAGGGCCTTCTTTCCTTAGTCTCCTTACTCCTTGACTCCATGGATGTGGATGAAGGAACTTTGCTTCTTGGCTCCATGACTTCTTGGATGGATGAAGGAATGGATTCTCCAAGTTCCCAAAATAGGAAACCTTTAAGTCTCCACACCAAGGA
Source organism: Malus domestica (assembly GCF_042453785.1). Lineage (NCBI taxonomy): Eukaryota > Viridiplantae > Streptophyta > Magnoliopsida > Rosales > Rosaceae > Malus > Malus domestica. The sequence goes on along the minus strand of NC_091671.1, from coordinate 22,003,577 downwards.
GAGCATTGAGGAAGAGATGAGTGACCAAGGAAGAAATAGATGCTAGTAATTTCTCCCTAGGGTGGCGGCCTCTTAGAGAGAAAATGAGAGCTTGTGTTCTCTCCAATTTCCTCAAAGAAAACCCTAATGATGAAATGGCTATAAAGATGCATTTATACCACCTCACATTTGAGTGGCAAACTTGCAATTAAGCCAAGTTCACTACCTCTCACTCTTATGGACGACCTTGATGGGTTTATGGGGCTTTCATGTCACATCCCGGCCCGGGTCCACCACATCCCGGGCCTGACTCCATCATAGCACGATATTGTCCGCTTTAGACTTACCATTCCCTCACGGTTTTGTTTTTAAGAACTCACGAGCAACTTCCCAGTGGGTCACCTATCCTGGGAGTGCTATGGCCTCCTTCTCGCTTAACTTCGGAGTTCCTACTGAACCCGAAGCCAGTGAGCTCCCAAAAGGCCTCGTGCTAGGTAGGGATGGGAATATACATTTAAGGATCACTCTCCTGGGCGATGTGGGATGTTACAATCCACCCCCCTTAAGGGCTCGACGTCCTTATCGACACACTTCCGGCCAAGGATTAGCTCTGATACCATTTGTCACATCCCGGCCCGGGTCCACCACATCCCGGGCCCGACTCCACCGTAGCACGATATTGTCCGCTTTGGGCTTACCATTCCCTCACGGTTTTGTTTTTGGGAACTCACGAACAACTTCCCAGTGGGTCACCCATCCTGGGAGTGCTCTGGCCTCCTTCTTGCTTAACTTCGGAGTTCCTACTGAACCCGAAGCCAGTGAGCTCCCAAAAGGCCTCGTGCTAGGTAGGGATGGGAATATACATTTAAGGATCACTCCCATAGGCGATGTGGGATGTTACATTTCAAGCCCCTTGTGTTTTCAAATTGTCATACAACTTGAGTTATTGGACTTGACATTCAAATCCCATTGGACCTTGAGGCCCAAAACTAACCTGAGGTCTAATACGAACTTATTCGTTTGATTAATTAATCCTAGCCATAAATAATTAAACCATTTAATTATCCTTACTCATCTCCATTGTTTCTTCAATCTCTACCTTACACGGTGTATGATCCATTAGGTTTCTTTTTGTAACATCCCACATCGACCAACGGAGAGGGGGTGATGTGCCTTATTTGTACATACTTCCTTCCCTATAGCACGAGGCCTTTTGGGAACTCATTGGCTTCGGGTTCCATCAAAACTTCGAAGTTAAGCGAGTTTGGGCAGGATGGGTGACCCACTGGGAAGTTTTCATGTAAGTTCTTAGAAACAAAACTATGAGGGTGTAGCCGGGGCCCAAAGCGGACAATATCGTGCTACGGCGGAGCCGGGACTCCGATGTGACAGAATGGTATAAGAGCCACTCTGCTGTGTGGAGTGAGTGTGCCCACGAGGACGTCGGCCCCCTAAGGATGGTGGATTGTAACATCCCACATCAACCAACGGAGAGGGGGTGATGTACCTCATTTGTACATACTTCCCTCCCTATAGCACGAGGCCTTTTGGGAACTCACTGGCTTCGGGTTCCATCGGAACTCCGAAGTAAAGCAAGTTTGGGCGAGAGCATTCCCAGGATGGGTGACCCACTAGGAAGTTCTCGTGTGAGTTCCCAGAAACAAAACTGTGAGGGCGTGGCAGGGGCCCCAAGCGGACAATATCGTATTACGGTGAAGCCGGGATTGGGATGTGACACTTTTAGCGAGGCAGTGGGTGATTAGAACTCTTCAAATCGATCGTGAATTGAAACATACTTTCAATTCTCCCTTTAGTGATTATACACCTTTAGGGCTTCCACAAACCATGAGTGACACCTAGCAGTATATCATGGCTACCCAAGCTAATTAGAAGAGGTGGAGAACCTATTCAGTTTAGAATTACAATGCAATACGGTCTTTCTCTAATACAATACTCTTGACCACATTGTTTGGTTTGATAGTTTATTCATGTTTACTATCCAGTGTGATTCTCTTACTTATATGATTACCTTGAATGTGATTTGGAATGACTTCCTAAATCTCATTCATACTCTGGACAGAGATTCGTAATCATATCATAGAGTATTCTCCCTTAAACGGTTTGAAGGCTAGAGATCCCTTGTTGCGCATTCACTTGCCTCTGTGGCTAAGTGGTTTAACCCCAACTATGTCGTGGACACCCTCTGACGGAGTGACTTTGACATAGTCAAAGATCAAGGACCTAACCACAAGACAACTATGATGCGTCAGGTCAAAGGACTACTTTGCATTATTGATAGCGATTTTACCACTTGTAAAACAAAGGGTTAAACCATAGAAAATTCTTGCAAGAGAACAAGTGTTTGTAGTATAGAATGGCTCAAGCAGGGTCGATCTCCTTAGGGACTGATATAAACAATTTACGAGTTTTTGTGTATTTAACTTATTTAACTCTAAGAATTACACTAATTTGACGAAACTAAATATTACTGGATGTGACTTAAACAAATATCTAAAATGGGAATTGGTTTATAGGAATAATGATTCAACTTAAACAAAACAAGTAAATAAGGAAATTCAAGATAAAATAAATGATTGATGAAAAATAGATTAACAATATGCTAGAGTTCAACCTTTACCAACAACACTCCTACGTATCTATTCCAATTGCTTAAATAATTGAAAACACACATGCTTTGAAGGTTGGATTTTCCTTGTGTATGTTTTACTTGTGACATTCAAGCTAAAACGCATACCACTACATGCAACTTATCCATGACATTTGGATTAAATATAAACATGAGTGATTCATTAATCTTGGTGAAAATCCTTTTGTTAAACCATGTAATCCCTAAGAGCATGATATTTACCTTAGGAGAGTACAATCCTCAATCACAAGAAGCACAACCAATTTTAACGTGACATTCGTTCAAAATTGCATCCGATAACTTTTCTAAGCATCCTAATGGTGATCAAGCATCAAGGTATTCAGTGATTGAAAATATCAAAGCAAGCATGTAACAACACTTAAGCAATTGCAAGAGAAATCTACGTATTCATGTTGCGGCTCATGGCCTCACTCTAGCATAATAAATTAGTTACACATAATTATTTTCATACTTAAGAAATTATCCATAAAACAAAATAACACAGAAAGAAAACACCCGTTTTAGGTTCCTCCTTCTGCTCCTGACTTCTTTTCCTCTGCCTGCTGCCCTCTCCTTCTGCGCTCTGCCCTCTCCCGTCAGTCTTTCCTATTTTTTTCTGCTATCCTTTTTCTTTCCCTCTGTCGCTCTCTGCCCTCTTTTCTTCCTCTCTATATTTTTCTGCTCTCCTTTTGTCAGTCTCCCCCTTTCTGTCCCCTTTATTTCTTTTCTATTATTTTCTTTTCAGTCCTCCCTCCACTGCTTTCCTCTCTCCGTGTCTCTCCCACTCCTCTTTTATTATTCTTTTCTTTTCTTTTTGTCGTCCTGCACTCCTCTCTGTCCTTGTACTGCCCTCTTGTCCGTGTCTCCCACTTCCTAGTGCTCCACCTTCTAATGCTTTTCTTTGTTTTTTTCTATTTCCTTTTCTCCATTTTGCTTGAAATTGATCATAAAACAAAATTAACTGCACATTAACACAAGGTAAGGTAAAATGACACAATTTTAACACAAAAACATCACAAAGACTTTAGAAATGGATGGTATAAATGCATGAAATATATGAGTGATCAATTATCCTAACCATGAGTTCTCATGTGACATGAGTATGAGAACTCTGCGTTGATCATGTTCAGTGGACTCATTTTCTATTGAGCACCTACATGCTTGTCTTGGTGTCGGTCACACCAATGACTCGAGACCAGTCACTCTCTTTAAGAGAAGACATAACACATACTGATCTTAACGGACTGTCAATGCCCAATTGGCAATCCTATGATCAGGAACGTTTAGGATATGCATACAAAAGAGAATGGTCTCATGAATCTAACTTCTTTAGATCACATTCTCCCAATTACATATTCCTTGGACTTATTGTTTAAGCATATAACATTTATATGAGACGGCTTTAAACAACAATCTTTTCCCTTTATATTATACTAAATTAGTTTAACATGTGAAATGTCCATAAAGTATCATCATATGATTGGTTTTAGGGCATATTTCCAGCAATCTCCCACTTGCACTAGAGCCAATCAGCTTGGGCATCAGTGATGATACCTCTTCTGAATTCATTTCAAAAATGGCTGAGTAGTAGGCCTAGACAATGGATATCTATATGTTATCCATAGAAGCAACCTTGAGAATAACGACGTCACCATTATACATGATTCTCAATCATGTGGTTCAGCCTCTCATTTGAGTTCGGATCTTGATGAGACCTTGATTCTCGGTTTGAGCTATCACCTCATTAGTGTCGTAGTGTGGGTACACTAGAGACACTTTCTGGTTAGAACCAAATGGAGAGTTCATAAATGAAATTTCCCATCCAAACAACATTGTTGTAAGCTTCTATATGGCGATATAATTTGCATGCTGTAACACACTAAAGTCATTACTTTTAACGTTTCCACCCAAATTCCTTTTAGTCATAATAAAGAGGTATCCAAATATCTCTTCATTCAAAATGAAGAGACTTCCAATGATAGATACGATATTAGATTCATAATCTAATACTTTTACGCTTCCATTGCGTTACTCTAATTCTTCCTCATTATTGAGGAATCTATCCTTTAGTATTTCTTAAATACTTAAGGACTCACTTAACAGTTGCCATGGTTCTGATCCTGGGCTTGCACTGATATTGTCTTGTACCGATCTTGGTACAACTCATATCAACGTTTTTCATACAATATGAAATACGTAAATCACCTTTTTGTGTATGCATAAAGGATTCTATTTACACATTATGCTTCTTTGGGAGTCCAAGGGTACATTCCCTTTTAGAAGAGCAACTCCCAATCTGACTGGAATTGTCCTTTCATTTGAAGTTTATCATTCGAGAAACTTCCTACATCTATCATCTATCAATAGGGATTGAGATAATCCAATTATATCTTGAAATCTATCATTATAGATTTCCCTCTTATGTATATAGACTAAGTCTCCCATATACATTCTATCGTTATAGAATGTTTAAAGTCATAACTTTAACGAAGAAGAATTCATTTCATTTCCAAAATTAATATATCATATATATGTTCAAATTTAGGAATATGATTAACTCCCACTAATTTTTTATAAACCTAGTTAACAAAATATTCATTTACATCTTTATGAGAAATCAAACAATTTGATCTTTCTCTCATAAGACGCTTATAGCTCCGACTAGCTTGCTAAGATTCATGATGGATAGATCTCTACAACTTACACGTCTTGTGATTCCTAGTCTTAGACATATATTATCAAGACTATCTTGATAATGGTTTCGGAAACCCATATAATGTCCAAACATTGAATCACCGTTTAGTTGTAGCTAGTAATCTTCAAATTAATAGAAACCAAGACTATATCAAAGATGGTTTCTTCCAAGTCAACCAATCTCGTTGATTGTAGTCACCTTAAGCTATCAATTGGCTATGAAGGTTTCACTATTTCGGGTCAAATGGTACTATACCATTTCCTTGAGTATATGTCATATATACACTCGATGTAGTCATAAGGATTTTCATTCTTATTTCTTTTGAATTAAGAGGTGTAACTCTATGACATAGTCATAAAGTTCAAACCATTCAACTGAGACGGTTGATAGATCCTTCTCGACTACCTTGGAGCTAGTCGTGTAGGAACTAGCTTGTTATATTTATTGATTATCATCTTGTCTCTCAAAGAACCCATTCTTTGAGTTCTATCTCTCGTTCATTTGCTCTATCTTAGGCAAATCCTATTGTAGGATTACAATGAACTACCCAACAAAGAACATTTGTTAGTTGGTTTATAGAAGTGATATCCAAAGGTTAATTTAAGGATATCTGACAAGATTGTTCTCAAACAAATATTGCTTATTAGCACACAACCCCAAATCTTAACACACTTAAGACTTGTCTTTCTTTCCAACTACATCCTATGGAGTCATGAAAATTTTGGAAGATCTTCTAATTGACAATCATATTGTCTTAGAAGTATATATCCTATATATGGGTATTTGATGCTACTTTCCTTGATATCTTTCAAGGAAACTCTTCCAAAGTGTTATCTTTCCTTGGATCAAATCTAAGGAGGTAAATATTTTAGACGTCTTACTCATCAACTTACATTCTTGAATGCTTTGAAACCTTTTGCAAAGTATTCGGACTTGTGTTTATTCAAAATAAATGATAGTCCAACCGAGAGTGATCTTCGGTGAATGTCATACAACATGAGTAGTATTATGTTGTGGACAAGTGCCACTAACATCTAAGTGAATTAACCTCAACAACTTTGTGATTCTTTCTTCTTTTCAAAAGAATAAAGAGTCGAACATTTCACCTTTATACAATTTTAACAAGAAGGCATTGGATCCGGATCTTATGATCCATAACATCCATCTATGACCAACTTGTAATTTATGTTTTAGAGGTGTCACAACTCAGTGGGATTAGTCATTACCTTGCAAGCTTTTGGGTTTTAAGCATCATCATATTCTAAACAGTTAACACTACCATATCATCTCTACTATTGAGACAATCAATTAGATTACAATAATCCAATCATTCATTAATAAAGAACAATGTTTTGTCAAACAAAACATTCATCCATCTTTAAAATTATAGTGACAGAATTAAGTTCCTTATTCAAATTGGAATGCAAAGGCAATCATTCATTTTCAAATTTCTTTGGTAGTTCATATGAGGAAATAAGTACTATCTGCTTTCACAGAAGATCTATATTTTATTCACGTTTCAAATGTGAAGTACTTTTTCTTCTCTTATTAATCTTCTACTTCTGATTAGCCACACTTTTACAACGATTGTAAAACATAGTTACTAATACAGAATCAAGCATTCAAGTAGAAGAACCACTGTTTTGAACTGTTCAAGAACAATTTACAACACCTTCGAAAAGTGTGTTCTTGACACTTGCAAGACATTTCTTGCAAATAACCCTTCCAATGTCCATCCTTTCATAAAGAAAGTTTATTCCCTTGGAGTTATTTTGCTTTCTTTATTTGATTTCTCCCTTGACTACAATAGTCTTGGTCCCTAAACTCCCTCTATCTCTCTTGAAACTTATTTCAATTGCGTTATACAGATCAAACGATTTGGAGAGTGTGCGGTTATTGTTCACTATATAGTTTACAATAAACTTAGTGAACCATTTGGATTGGGACTCGAAGGTGAAGTCCTTGCTTAGTTTCCGTCTCTTGAAGTGGTTTAACACTTCAACACTCAATGATTCAAAATCATCATAAGTCCATGTTGATGGACTATTTTTGTCAATCAACCATTATGTTCTAAATATGATTACAAACTTTCAAGAGTTGTTCAAGGCAACTCTCATTTCTTCATACAACAATTTGTAAGTGAAGAATCATGGCACATAAAGTGTCCATGCCCTTGTGCTTACTTCTCAAGTTCCTTGTTCATGTAACAAAGAAACAAGCACTGGTGTTTGCGTTAACTAAGAGTTGTTCAAAGAAACTCTTATTTCTTCATACAACAATTTGTAATGGAAGAATTATGGTTTAAATTCTAGTGTAGGTGCCTGAATCATCAAAATCAGCAAGTTAGTATATAATAAAATCAAAGTTGCAGAAGATGGCTTACTTGCTTGCTCCAATACAAACTCAATTACGGACACCACATCTTTGAAGGTTGCAGGGATATGGGACTTGGCTAGATTTGATGTTTTGAGAGTTATGACTTGTCCCGTGTCATAAAATCCAACTTCTTTGAGAATTTTTGTCTCAAGTGTATCTTCTTTGATGAATTCTAGACATTCCCCATCCACTTTTTGCTCTTGATTTGTTGGAAAGGTTTCGAAGATGCCTTTTGTTGGAAATATGCCCTAAAAGTCAATCTTTGGAAGAAACCTTTCAGGACAAATGAATCGATGTATGGATGACTCTTATACATCAAATGGCAAAGATACTAATTAGGACTATCTCAATAAACGATATATGTCCTAATTAATGAATCCATGGACAATGGATCGATTGAAGAAGTAATCTAATGATGTTAGACTAGAGAGACCTTCTTCACATAACCATTATGTCCAAAAAGGTTCCTGGTCATTGGATTGTCGGAGGGATACTGACAATGCTTAGACCGGTACATACTGAGTCCGCTTCAAATGGAAGAATGGAAATTCTCATCCCATTTGTGTAGTGACACTAAGACAAGTATGTAGGTGCTCATTAAGGGAATGAGTTCACTGAACACAATCGAACGTGAGTACTTGCATGGAGGTCTACTCACATGTCAAGCAAGTAACTCTAATGGTTGGAATAATGTAAGTAGTCCTTTGACCTGAGGCATCGTCGTTGTCTTGTGGCTAAGTACTTAATCTTTGATTGTGTCAAAGTCACCCCATTCGCGGATGTCCACGGCATAATTGGGGTTAAGCCACTTAGTCATGAAGGCAAGTGAATGCGCAACAAGGAATCTCTAATCCTCGATAAGAGAGGAAGAATACTCTAAGATATGATTCGGGAATCTTCGGCCGAAGTATCGAGCGTAATAAAGGAAAGCGTTCCTATACGACTCAATTGAATCATATAAGAAGGAATAATCACATTAGGGGTTTGACATTATATATCCATACCCTAGTAATGTGATTGAGAGTATTGTTTTAGAGAATGATCGAATTACATTGTAATTCCAACTGAATAGGTTCTCCGAACAACTTCTACATTAGCTTGGGTAGCTATGACATATGGTTAGATGTCACTCATAGCTTGTGAGTTCTTCTAGATGATTAAATGTAGTCATCAAAGAAGAAAGTGAATTAAAAGGAAGTTTTAATTCACTAAGTGATTGAATTAAATATAATCAATTGGATTGATGCCAATCACCTCACTGCCTTGCTAATTAGAACCTAAAATGATTGTACACCGACACACTATTGTAGTGAGTAATTAATGGATGAAGGAATAATTAATTGGATTAATTAAGTGTTGTGATTAATTTAGAAAGTCTAAAAGAAATCATAAAAGCGATAAAGATCATTTTGGGCTTAAAGAAACGTTCGGGTTTTATTGGGCCCATTGGGCCTAAACCCATTGGGCTTTTATTCAAGCATAGGATGACTTGAAATAATAAAAGCCCAAAGCCCAAACCAAACACTAAAGGGCCGGCCACTTAAAGGGTTTGGGAGAGATATTTAGTCAAGTTGTTGACTAGGTTTCTTTTTGTCTATATAAGGAACTTTATAGAGTTTTAATCCTGAGGGTTTTTTGTGTGTTTTAAAACAACAAAGAGGCAAAAGAAACATTTTTCTAAAACCACAAAAGGCCGGCCACCTTGAGGGTGTTTTAGCTAACAATTTTTCACCCTTTTGGTTATTCCTCCATCCATCTCACTACACTAGTGGGTGTGGATATTTAGAGGTCTTCTCCTTTGGAGACTAAAGGAGAACCTTGGAGCACTCTTACTAACAAAGTGGAGGAGGCAAGGAGGGAGGCTAGGCTCAAGGACTTCAAGGAGCAAAGGACTTGGAGGTGGTCCATCCTTGGTCTAAAATCAAGATCAAGAGGTATAGATCTAAACTTTCACTTAGTTCTTTACTTGAATGTTTTAGATGCATTATATATAAACCTATGAACCTTGAAGGGGATTTGCATGACTATAGCTTTGATATTATTTGATAAATTGCTTCCGTTGCTCATGTATATAAATTTTGAATTATATATGCATGCTAGTCATTTAGAAATCCCATGTGTTAAACTCATAATTTTCCCTTCAAGTGGTATCAGAGCCAAAGGTTTATATATAATGTGTCCTTTTGGATTTTATGCATATGGGTATTAATATTATGTATGACATAGTTATTGCTTCATTCTAAATATGTTTATCTTTTGTTTTTCAATAGTTGAAAAAATGTTAGTCAATAGTTGAGAAAGATATGTATGCAAAAGATGTTTTGTATGCATGAATGAAAATTGAGTTTTGAACTAGTTTGACATATTATTTCTTCATTTAAAGTATGTTTATCTTTTGTTTTTCAATGGTTGAAAAATATAAATCAAGAGTTGAAAAAGATATGCATGTAAAAAGGTGTTTTGTATGCATGAATGAAGAGTAAGTCATGAACAAAATTTGGGTTTTTGAACCAAAGGGAGGGCACGGTTTTGGGGTGGTTTTTGGGTTGTGTTTGTGTTTATTGTAAACCACTCACACATCCTTTTAAAGCTAGAAAGTAGAAACCTTGTCACTTTTGTTTTTGGGTTTGAAAAATCACCAAGAATACACAAATCTTGAAAATATGTTCATGGTTTTGTTTTTGGTGAAAATGGTTTTATTTGGTTTTCATGCATTGTTTTGTGGTTTTGGATGATGTTCATACCATCCATAACCATATCATAAATTTATAAAACCCTAGACTTGACTAGGAGGATTTCCATCACTCTTTTCACTAAAGTCATCAAAGCAAAACCAAGTGACAAGCAAAATTTAATTTTTTCTACATAATGTGGAATTAATACATGTTGTGTAAGAATGTGTAAGAGACTTCCCATCTCCCCTTAATGTGGCCGGCCTCCCCTAGTGGATTTATCCACTTGTGGGGCTATTTTGTAATTTGGAAAAAGTTGATATTTTATACTTTTGAGTATTTACGGTTTGACCCCTAACTTTTTCTTATTTGCATTTAGGCCCCTACTAACTAGAAAGTTAAAATATTTGATTTTAATTTTGTTAGTTGTTTAAACTCATAATACTATTATGCCCATATGCACTAAATCTAAATGTTCATGTTGCATTCCATTTTGATTATTTAATGTGATTAAGTAGTTAGAAAATGGGTGACTATGGACTTATGCCTTAAACAATAATTGAGCTATGAGATAAGACGCTAAAATCAAATTGTTTGAACCTTGGGAATGTGTTTTAATTACTGTTTTTATTGGACCTTGTCATGTTTGACATTAATCTATCTCTCCCTCTTAGTATGTGTAATTTGTAGGAATTTGTACAAATCGGTTTGTAATTCTTATTATTTCTTAATCTCTTTTAGTTAGTTGATTCCCTCTAGTGCTAGACTAGAGTTTCTTTAACTATTGGTATGGAGACATAACTAAAAGAGGGTTTTGACATGAGATTAAAGATTAAATGGGTCCAATGCCCTAATTAGCAATGAATGATTGTCTTTCATTTCTAATGGCTCAATGAAAATGTTTTAATTGGATTGAAAAGCACGTAATTAAATTGACACAACCTCCCCGAGTTTATATTCAACAATGTTGGCTCGTTGTTGCAATAACCTAATAAGTCCATGGTCATCCAAGAGCCTAAGATAACTATAAAGTCCAATTTCAAAGGAATGCAAAAACCTTAGTAGTAGTAGTTACTTCCAATATTTGAAAAATTCGTTTTTGATATTGATTTGTTTTTCTTAAAACAAATAGTGGGAGTATCATACGCTACTAAACTATAATGAATACAATTAGTAGTTATATATATCTCCAATATTTTGATATTGATTTGTTTTATGAAAACGAATAGTGGGGATATCATATGCTACTAATTTCATTAACCTTGGACTAGTAGTTGTAATAGGACATTATTTATTTGAATATGATTAAATAAATAAAATTGATGAGACCTTAAAATCCCTCAACCAACATACAATATTAAGTTGAAAGCGTAAGAGTGCTTTGAACATTTTTTCGTGGCCTTCCACCGTGGTAGGCTCCAATCGTTTATGACTTGTACATCGCCTTCACCCTATCATGGGGGAGTGCAAAGTGCATGCTTATACTCAGGAGGAGTTTATTTAAAACATTTGATGAGGTTAAGGTAGGCAACGAGTGTGGCCGACATCGTATCATCGTGAGGTCATGCTTGAACCCCTATCTAAACCGGCATGGTGGGAAAGAACTTAACTAAGAGAAATGATGCCAACATCGTATCATCGTGAGGCATTGCTCTCTAGAGGCCAAAAAGATGGGTAATCACAAGAGGTTGTTGTGAATGGGTAATTGCACCCTCTCATTATTATTTTTGCTAGCCAACATCGTATCATCGTGAGGTGGGCTTGGTAATAGTGAGCCTCCCATAACCCGCTAGGAGCTTTCTTTGAAAACTCCTGGATTCCATCTTGAGGGATATGGAATTTGCCAAAAATGGTGGGTGGTGTCATTCGGTTTAAAGACCCGAATCGTTTGACTTAATCAACAATCAAACTAATTATTTTATTGTTTATGTATTTAGATATGGTTGGAAGCACACTTGCGAAAATAGTCGACAAACATTGCCTAGAGGGGCACAATTTCCCATCGTGGTATCGTAATGTCAAGATTCTCCTAACATTGGAAAAGATTGTTTACGTACTAGACAAGGCTCCACCTCACATACCTCTCGGCCCTGAGGCTACTGAGGATGAACGTGGTAAGTTTGACAAGCACGTTGAGGATGACACACAAGCCAAATGCTATCTGTTGGCTTCCATGAATGAGGAGCTACAGAGACAGCATGAGGGCATGGACAGTGCATCTTCCATAATACTCCATCTTACGGAGTTATATGGTGAAGGGACGCGCAACCGTCGCTTTAGCACTGTTTGTGAACTTGTGAAGACCAAGATGGTCAAGGGGGCTCCAGTGCATCAACATGTACTGAAGATGATAGGATTCATTGAACAATTGGAGAACCTTGGTACTCCACTTGACGGGGAATTGGCCCAGGACTTCGTATTGGCTTCTCTTTCTGATTCATTCGCGCAGTTCGTAATGAACTACAATATGAATAAGATGGATAGTACTCTCTCTGAGTTACTAAATATGTTAGTAACTGCCGAGAAGACTATGAAGAAAAAGAACGTTGTAGGGACTTCTGCAGTAGTCTACAACAAGCCATCCTCTTCCAAGGCCAAGCTGCAAGGCAAAGGCAAAGGGAAGGAGAAGAAGCCACCCACTCCTAAGCCGAAAGGAGGAGTGAGGAAAAAGAAGCCAAAGGAGCCCAAAGGGACTTGCCACCACTGTGGAAAGGAGGGGCATTGGACGAGGAATTGCAGGTTATACCTTGCAAGTCTTAAGGACAAGCCACAAGGTATGGTTTATGTTTTTATCTTCAATTCTAAATGTTAGATCTTCTAAATATTTATATTTGATATAAAGAGCTAATCACTTAGATAATTGTATATAGGTGGAGAAGCCAAGTAGAAGATGAACAAGCAAGGAAAATGTGGTGAAGGGTTCGGCCACTATATTTTTGCTTACTACTTAGGAAGTTTGTTAGGCATTAAAGATAGTCTTTAAACTTTCTTATTTTGTTAGGAACTTATTATGTGGCTTCATATGATGGAAGATCACTATTATTGCCTAAATGTATAAAGGTATTTATATTAGTCTCTAAATGTATAGAGCTAATACTTTTTGTATTAAACATTATGAGTGTTTGAAATATCATATTAATGTAATGTGAAGAATGCCTTTTTTCAAATATACTATTTCCTTAAAGTAGTGTTATGAATTGAAGATTGTCTTGTTGTATCCTAGATGAGATACAAGAGTTATATCACTTATTGTAATGTGATAACCAAACTTTAGATTTATCAATTATGGATAGATCTCACATGTAGGACATAAAAGGATACAATGAATCTTTAGATTTGGTTCCATTTGTCTACCTATGAGTTCTATATGAATTGACAAAAGTCTAGAGAATCCTTTCTTGAAGAAAAGGAAGATTACATTATAATGATATAAGTAATAAGAAAAACGTTTCTTATATGGTTGTCACTTGAAACACAATGATCAAGATCACTCTTTATTCAATTAGTAATTTAGAACAACTAATTGGGCAATTTTAAAAGGATTTTAAAATGTCAATTGTGTTAGTGATTAAACCAAGAAAGAAGTGTCTAAATCTATAAAATGTTTAAAGACTTTAGTCACTTAATAACAAGACATTAACTTAGTGAAGATTGAAACAAATAAGCTTGAAATGTTTTAAAGCTACTACACAATGTCTTCTTCCAATATACTCCACTTTTATACATTTTGAATGTATGAAATGATTTCTCATTAAAGTCATGAGAAATAGTGGGAGGTGTGAAAATGGATATAAACTTGAATGTGATTGGTTTATAGTTGTCTAAAGAATAATAGTACTAGACTATTATTAAAAGTTTGTAATTTTAATTGGTAAGAGGACTCAAGCTCTTCAAACGTTAAAATTCTATGTTGTGTGACATTCTAAAGAATAGTCTTTGAATGTTGGTTTCGTCAACCTAGCATAAAATGGTTATATGTTGGGAGTTGTCCATCATTCTCTTTTATGAGAATAAGCTAAATAACTAAGCATATGGACACGTTGATGAAACAAAAGGGAAATAGTTTCAAAATGAGTCACAACATATGGTTTAACAACAAGACAATCGAAATTCAACATCTCATGTAACAATATTGCTCTATGTAGTTTTGATAAAGAATTATATCAACCACCTAGAAGGAATGGTTGAGTTTCTATATCCTTAGTAGGAGCCATGCTTCCACTAAAGACTTGGATAATTCTTATATGACTACATTAAAGGTCTTAGTATGGCTAAAACTTGAAGTATGGTGTATGACACCATATAATTTAAATGAATAGACTTAATGAAACAAGTCACACATTTCAAAAGGAATTCTTTTGTGTGTGATTCATTTAAGTTAGTGGGAGCAATATGCATTCGAATCAAGAAAATATAATTGTTATTTTGAATGAATGCTAAGTTACAACAAGGCCAGTGGGAGTGATGTCATAATTTGAGCAACAAGATGTGAATAAAGTCTATTCGATAGACTTGATAAAACATAGATGTTACTCGAGAAATGACAAAACATGACATGGTCAATTTTGAAGTATAGACTTGAAATTGGACTTATTGATATAGCAAGGCTATCTCAATAATGTTATATGGGAATTAAATCTCAAATGTTGTGGATTTAAGAAAACATTTTCCTATGTGATAGGAAATCACTTTCATAACCCTTATAATGAATGTGTCACAAAATCACAAGAGGGACACATGTATGGACTTGTGAAGTAGGTATCCAAAAGTGAAGAACCACAGGGGTTGTCACTATAAGATATTACTAAATCCCAAGATCAGGACCAAAGCAACTGAAAGAGTATTATTGCCTTTAAAGAAAGAAACATCAGAGTGGGACTCTGGAAGCGTGCATTCACTTAGGTTGTTAACCAAAGTGAAAATAAGCCATTTTAACAAATGGAACTTCATAATGGATGAAGTACTAATCATATGAATGATTGTTAGTATTGTACTACAATGGTCTCAAGGTTGGAGCAAAGTTTGTATAAGGTATACAAACGAAATATATGACGATATATTGTTTTAGAAACTGCTTCAAATGGTGCTTTGAATGAAGGGGTTCTTATAGAACCAATGATTGAATCCAAACCATAAGGTCGTTAGTAGGATACTACGACGTAATGGGGCGATAGCTCAAGCCATGGAATCAAGGTCTCATCAAAGTATTCGAACACAAGAAAGAGACATCATCAAATGTTTTGGAAACATTTGATAAGTAAATCCCTTTCAAATAATAAAAGGGATTAATGCATAACCGAGTTAACCTACGAGCATAAGCTCTCTCAACTAGCATGTATAAGATACACTAGTGATTGACTTTAGTGCAAGTGGGAGATTGTTGGAAATATGCCCTGAAAGTCAATCTTTGGAAGAAACCTTTCAGGACAAATGAATCGATGTATGGATGACTCTTATACATCAAATGGCAAAGATACTAATTAGGACTATCTCAATAAACGATATATGTCCTAATTAATGAATCCATGGACAATGGATCGATTGAAGAAGTAATCTAATGATGTTAGACTAGAGAAACCTTCTTCACATAACCATTATGTCCAAAAAGGTTCCTGGTCATTGGATTGTCGGAGGGATACTGACAATGCTTAGACCGGTACATACTGTGTCCGCTTCAAATGGAAGAATGGAAAGTCTCATCCCATTTGTGTAGTGACACTAAGACAAGTATGTAGGTGCTCATTAAGGGAATGAGTTCACTGAACACAATCGAACGAGAGTACTTGCATGGAGGTCTACTCACATGTCAAGCAAGTAACCCTAATGGTTGGAATAATGTAAGTAGTCCTTTGACCTGAGGCATCGTCGTTGTCTTGTGGCTAAGTACTTAATCTTTGATTGTGTCAAAGTCACCCCATTCGCGGATCTCCACGGCATAATTGGGGTTAAGCCACTTAGTCATGAAGGTAAGTGAATGCGCAACAAGGAATCTCTAATCCTCGATAAGAGAGGAAGAATACTCTAAGATATGATTTGGGAATCTTCGGCGAAAGTATCGAGCGTAATAAAGGAAAGCGTTCCTATACGACTCAATTGAATCATATAAGAAGGAATAATCCCATTAGGGGTTTGACATTATATATCCATACCCTAGTAATGTGATTGAGAGTATTGTTTTAGAGAAGGATCGAATTACATTGTAATTCCAACTGAATAGGTTCTCCGAACAACTTCTACATTAGCTTGGGTAGCTATGACATATGGTTAGATGTTACTCATAGCTTGTGAGTTCTTCTAGATGATTAAATGTAGTCATCAAAGAAGAAAGTGAATCAAAAGGAAGTTTTAATTCACTAAGTGATTGAATTAAATATAATCAATTGGATTGATGCCAATCACTTCACTGCCTTGCTAATTAGAACCTAAAATGATTGTACACCGACACACTATTGTAGTGAGTAGTTAATGGATGAAGGAATAATTAATTGGATTAATTAAGTGTTGTGATTAATTTAGAAAGTCTAAAAGAAATCATAAAAGCGATAAAGATCGTTTTGGGCTTAAAGAAACGTTCGGGTTTTATTGGGCCCATTGGGCCTAAACCCATTGGGCTTTTATTCAAGCATAGGATGACTTGAAATAATAAAAGCCCAAAGCCCAAACCAAACACTAAAGGGCCGGCCACTTAAAGGGTTTGGGAGAGATATTTAGTCAAGTTGTTGACTAGGTTTCTTTTTGTCTATATAAGGAACTTTATAGAGTTTTAATCCTGAGGGTTTTTTGTGTGTTTTAAAACAACAAAGAGGCAAAAGAAACATTTCTCTAAAACCACAAAAGGCCGGCCACCTTGAGGGTGTTTTAGCTAACAATTTTTCACCCTTTTGGTTATTCCTCCATCCATCTCACTACATTAGTGGGTGTGGATATTTAGAGGTCTTCTCCTTTGGAGACTAAAGGAGAACCTTGGAGCACTCTTACTAACAAAGTGGAGGAGGCAAGGAGGGAGGCTAGGCTCAAGGACTTCAAGGAGCAAAGGACTTGGAGGTGGTCCATCCTTGGTCTAAAATCAAGATCAAGAGGTATAGATCTAAACTTTCACTTAGTTCTTTACTTGAATGTTTTAGATGCATTATATATAAACCTATGAACCTTGAAGGGGATTTGCATGACTATAGCTTTGATATTATTTGATAAATTGCTTCCGTTGCTCATGTATATAAATTTTGAATTGTATATGCATGCTAGTCATTTAGAAATCCCATGTGTTAAACTCATAATTTTCCCTTCACCTTTCTCACCCTCTTCTTTCTTGGATTGCATGATCCTGCAAGGAATAAGACATTTGGTGAAACGGGGTCAGGACAAATTGAATTTAGGCTTACCTTGGTTGTAGTGGACGGCATAGATAGCATATAGGGCTACGGCAAGGGTGGTTCTTCCCATGTCCTGGCCTTGTTATTCTCCTCTTCTTCGAGCAGCAGCTGTTCATCCATGTTTTGGCGTGGTTTGGATGTCTTGGGTTCACCTCTAACCTCCATAGCACTTCCTAAAATGATAGCATCATGGATTTCAAAATCTTCCTTCAAATTTTCAACAGTTGAGTTGGAGAATTCCCTTTGGTCTTGAATTTATGTCGTGAACTCCATAATTTGCCCAAATTGCTTTTCCAATTCGCCCGTCTTCTTGGCTTGATTTTGCACCTCTTTGTTTTGGTTTTCTACATCCTGGTTCAAAAAGGTGAGTAACTTATTAAACATATCATTATCCAAAGATGTACCTGAATTGAATTGGGCAGATTGTTGTGGTGGCTGTGATGGTTCATATGGCCAGTGACAGAACTCCTCTTCTTGCTGCTAATATCCATCTTGTTGGAATTGTTGCGGTTCTCCACACATGTCATCTGAATAATCTCTCCAATCCGAATTGTCAGCGTTTGAAAACATGTTATCCCATGATTGGCTATGGCTTTGATAACCCCAAGCATCTTCATTCGCAGTGAATTGAGAACATTGATGAGTTGGATATCCTTGCCCATAGGACACACCACATGTAGGGACACTTTGCATTGTGGTCCTTTCCGCATATTGTGACAATTGAGCAATAAGTTTCGCCAATTGAGCTTGAATGGTAGCAAAATCCATGTCTTACTTCTCTAGTCCCTAAAATCAAGGAAACAAAACTAAATCAAATATCACAAGTAAAAATAAAAGACACAAATAGAAACAAAGTCAGTAACTAAAACAAAAAACATGAAAAAGAAACAACGGGGGATTAGCAAAGTTGCTAATCCCCGGCAACGGCGCCAAAATTTGATGCGATGAAAGTGAAGCACTCAAATTTAACCCTCTTTTGACAATTGTAATATAAGTATAAGTAGGGATCGTTCTGGACTAAGGATTAGGAAGGCTGGCTAATAACCTCTAAACTGACTTAAAAATATATAAACAAAGTTAAAAACACTAAACTAGGCACAAAAAATTCAAAACAAACTCAAAGAACTCAAAACAAGCTAGAAACACTCAAATCTGCCTAAAAACACAAACTGGGCAGATTTGGACTCTAAACACACTTTTGGACGAATTTTGTTTTCAACTTGGTTCGAAATACTTAAAAGCACAAACTAAATCAGTTTCTAACTAATATGACTCAACAAGGTAAAGGGGGTTTTGGTTTTGATGAATTTGAAAACAAAACAAGTAAATTAAAGAACTAATGAAATCTGCACGAATTTGAGTTAATTGAATGGATGGAAGGCTAGCTAGGAGGTTCTTCTCCACACATGACCCACTTGCAAACAAAACGATTTCCAGTTGCTTTTAAAAAAAACTACGAATTCTCAACGCCCCAGATTAACTGTGAATTACACTAATTAACCCTCAGATTTTCCTAATTTCATTGAATTGGATGATTGCATACAACAACCCAAACCATTCCTCACAAGTTCCCTACATGAATTGCATAATAGAGATACAAGCAAGAATCATTAAGTTCTATGAAAATCATAAGCATTGACGAAACACTTGTAACTATGAATTGCATGAAACTTATGCCAAGAATTTACTTAACACGGTTGTGACGAGCAACCTTCACTACTTGTGAATATAAGTTCATAACGATTAGGTGAAACTCCCTTATATCCTAGCATCAGATTTATGCATGAAAACTAAGCGTTCACTCTCAACCAACATACACAAATCAGTTTTAATTCAAATGGATAAGTAAATTGAATTCACAACTTATGAATCACAACTGAAAGTAATCAAATCATATTGCAAGCATGAACATGGTTTCGAATTCCCCCTAGCTAAGAAGGGTTTAGTTCCTCATACTTACAAAGCAAAGATAAACAAATTTAGACATTGAAAACAAAAGAAGAAAACACCTAAAAATGCTCCAACAATCCAACTTGAATGGCAAGCACGTCCAAGGGTCCTCCTTCTTCTTTTTGTTGCGGCACAAGGTGTGGTTTGATGGATGAGTGGTAAATTATGGTGGTGGATGGATATAGATGAGTTATGGTGAAGGGTGGATGGGTGGATTGTGTTCTTTTCTTTGTTATGGTGAAGGGTGGATGTATTTATAGGCTAGGGAAGGGACCACCATCTAATTAAGGTGGTAGTGATGAGTGTTGTGGTAATAAGTGGATGTAATGGGTGTGGTGGATGAATGTTTGGTAATGAGTGGATGTAAAGGTTGTAGTGGGTGGATGTTTGGTAATGAGTGGATGTAATGGTTGTAGTGGGTGGATATTTGGTAATGAGTGGATGTAATGGGTGTAGTGGATGAGTGTTTGGTAATAAGTGGATGTAATGGGTGTAGTGGGTGAGTATTTGGTAATGACTGGATGTAATGGGTTTGGTAATGAGTGGATGTAATGGGTGTAGTGGATGGATGTTTGGTAATGAGTGGATGTAATGGGTGTAGTGGATTAGTGTTTGGTAATGAGTGGATGTAATGGGTGTAATGGATGAATGTTTGGAGTTGTAGGTCAACACACTTG
This sequence comes from Malus domestica, assembly GCF_042453785.1. Classification (NCBI taxonomy): domain Eukaryota; kingdom Viridiplantae; phylum Streptophyta; class Magnoliopsida; order Rosales; family Rosaceae; genus Malus; species Malus domestica. The sequence continues at coordinate 21,983,208 of NC_091671.1, read as the reverse complement.
CACACACACATGCTGATTTCTAGCCTTCAAATCTTCAAAAATGTCCATCCTCATGTCTCCATGCTTGCACTATCCAATCTTGGCCCAAAAATGCTCCAAATAGGACTTTGTTGCTAACTTTGTTATTTGAACCTACAAACACACGAAAATAGCTTAAAGTACTAAAATAACTAGAATTAAACTAAGTAAATGCCAAGAAACAAGCTAACTAAGTTGCATAAATATGCTCCTATCAAATTCCCCCACACTTACCTTTTTCTAGTCCTCGAGCAAAACAAAAGAAACAAAACAAAACAAAACAAACAAAACACAACCTAACCTTCCAACATTTGCCTCAAGGATTTCCAATGCACATGACATGTTAAAAATCATCATTCCCACAGATTTTGGTTATCTTCACACTTAAGCACAAAATTAATCACAGTCACTACTTACTAGTTCACAATTAGCCAATTAAAACAATGTTTTGAATGTAGTAACATGCCTTAGAGAATTCCCTCAATTCCTTACTAGATACTCTCTATTTTTACACACATTTTCTGACTACACACCTTACACTAGTTATATGTGAGAAGATTGATGTAAACATGGAAGACTAGTACTCACATATGTTATAACAAAGAAAGCAATTTTTGGAGTTAATAAGCATGTTTAGATATGATCTCATGAATGGTATGCTACTACTTAGATGCGAGAACCAGTGACACCATATGCTCATACCAATTTCGAACTCCACAAATTGAAACACACAACACTCAAGATTGAAGTCAAGGGTTGTAACAGGGCTTGGGGGTAATGGTTAACAAAGAAAGGATAGGAATAACAAACGTTCTTAAAGCAATAGCAAGCAAAGCAATGAAATAGACACTTGGAATTCTCTTTAGAATGCAGAATCAACTTTTACATACAAAGGGAAGATTCATGCAACATTTAGGGCAGAATTCAATGTTTTGGACCTTTTTTTAACAAACAACACTTTAGCGCTCTTGCTCATACTCTTTTTTCTTTTCTCTACCTGTGCCTTATTAAGGACTTTGGCACACACACACACAATAATCACTTCCCCCACACTTGTTTTTCTGCAAGATTTCAACAAAAGGAAATCCTTTTAAATTATGCTTTACTATGCTTCAAGAACAAGGGTATGGATGGTCCTCTTCTAGGCTAGGTGAGGATAGTGTGGGTAACAAAGAACATAGGCTACACAAGGCTCAACGGGGTTAAACTTAAACATATAATGAACGGGATAGGCTTTTTGGCTCTTGGCTCACTAAACAACTTCATCTTGAATATGTGTTATGCAAATCAATAACATGCTTTGAATGAAATAGGCATGAGTTCTACTATTTGGAACTAAATGATGAAATACATTCTAAATAGCAACCAAGCAAAGAATAATGAGATCATGCAACAACTTTAGAAAACAACGATGCACAGATTATTAACTCTCCAAATAAAAGTTTAGGCTCAAGTCTCACAAGGTTGTAGCGTTCATTTGAGTTCCTTCTTTCAAGCATGTTACAAAAACTAATTTTTTTTTCTTTATGATTGCATGTGAATTCATAAATTATAACCACAACCAAGCATACACCAAAGAGTAAATCAAATTTTTATCCAAGTTTATAACTCTCTTTAACAGTCATGTAATTAAAAACCAAATCCTCATCATTGTGTTGGAACGTACCCTAAGACACAAATAAACATACAAAAATAACTCTTTTTGGGTTTTTCAAAACAATTTTTCAAATTTTTATGAGATTTTTCGATTTTTATATCAAAACACACTAAAACACTCCAAAACAGCTTAAAAAACACTTAAAACAGCAAGGAACATCACTAGAAGTAATGGGTGATAAACTCCTACGAATTTCATGCAAAACAACTTGGTTACCCCCTTCCCACACTTAAATCAAACATTTTCCTCAATGTTTCAAGCATAAACTCACACAAAAACAAGCAAACAAACAAACAACAAATAAACATGACAAGTATGGCAAAGTAAAAACCAGACAGAGTAGAGTTTAAGAACGCAAATTTGGTTTTGGAGATAGATGATCTTGTTGACTTTCCACAGCTTTGATCTCGAACTGGTTTGGAATTCTGAGTGAGGACTATGAGAGTTCCTTGGTTTCAAATCAGACTCCTTCTGCTGGGTTGATTTGATTGTGCAGTCTGCATTTTTTCTCTGCTTGTTTCTTCTGCACGGCAGGCAGGCACGAGGTAGAGGTGTTGGCCTGTTTTTTTCTTCAATCTTTCCAAGTGTCCACCTCTTGCTTTCTTTCTCCTTGTCCCTAGCTGAGGATGAATTGGCACATTGTCTCCACATGCTTCGAGGTATCATTTTCACTTCCCTTATTTGTTCCCCAGGCAGATATGGTAGACGAAGAGGAAGCATAAGATGATGAAGATGAGTACTCGAGAGCAAGGCTAGGTAAGCAATCAGGAAGAGGTTCCAGGCAGTCGGTTCCAGATCGAAAGATTGATACAAAGTGCTGGATGATTGCTCTCTTTCTCCTTGTCCCAAAACAACGACAAAGAGAAAGACAGGGAGAAAGCATGATATGAGATACTCTTGCTTTCAACCTTCATGATATGAAATACTTTTGCTTTGGATGAGTTGTTTACAGAGGTACCCCAAGGAATAAGGAACACTGAGTGACTCGAGAGGGTTTGTTGGAAAGGCATTCTTGGAGAAGAAGAAGGGTTATGTATGTCTGCCTTGCAATGAAGGGTGAAGGGTGACATTTATAGGAATTAATAACCGGTACTATTCTTTCACTCTTGTCAGCAACCGTTGGATGATTTAATAGTGAACTTCACGTGCTTTCTACTTCACAAGAGATCTTCGACAGATTGCCCGTAATTTCCGCAAGGCTGAGTGTGCATGTGACAGGCGCTGACACGTCTGGAAAAGCAAGTGCCTCTTCGATATCTGGAATCGGCACTTCGAAAAACTGCCCGTGATTTCTGCAAAGCTGACGCTGCATGTGACAGATGTTGACATGTCTGGAAAAACGCTTCGACAAACTGCCCGTGATTTCTGCAAAGCTGACTCTGCATGTGACAGATGCTGACAAGTCTATAAAAGCAGATGCTTCTCCGATATCTTGAATTGCCTCTTCGATCTCTGAAATCTCGTCAAGTGCAGAGGTTGCATGTGACAAGTGTGGACAAATCTGGAAAAGAAGATTGGCCGTGGTTTCTGAGCAAGCCCAGCTTATGAGAAAGTTAGCATCTCTTTGATTTTTTAGTTGGCCTCTTCGATTTCTGAGCTCGCCTCTTCAATCTTTGAAATCCCATCGCGTGCTGATTTTTATAGAGGTATGCAGGATGTTCAAAGCACACTTGAATTTTCGCCTGTAAAAACTCCCTTCTTGCACTTCTGTGATCTTGACTTGTCCGACCTCTTCTTTCTTTAACACCTCTGAAAATGTCTGGCCCCTCCGACCGTCGTTTTGACTTGAACCTTGGTGAAGAGGCAGTCTCGCCTTCTCTAGACAACATATGGCGCCCATCCTTCATATCCTTTACTGGTTCCCTTACCGTTGGGGAATCTATGATGAAGAATGATATGACAGCTGTGGTGGTGGCCAGGAACCTTGTCACTCCCAAAGATAACAGACTACTTGCCAAATGGTCTGATGAGTTGGTTGTTAAGGATTATCTGGCTCTTAGTGTGCAGTGCGCAGGTTCCGTGTCTAATATGGCCCAACGCCTATTTGCCCGAACCCGTCAAGTTGAATCATTGGCGGCTGAAGTGATGAGTCTCAAGTAGGAGATTAGAGGGCTTAAGCATGAGAATAAACAATTGCACAGGCTCACACATAACTATGCTACAAACATGAAGAGGAAGATTGACCAGATGCAGGAATCAGATGGTCAGATTTTACTTGATCATCAGAGGTTTGTGGGTTTGTTCCAACAGCATTTGCCTTCGTCTTCTGGGGCTGTACCGCGTAATGAAGCTCCAAATGATCAACCTCCGATGCCTCCTCCTTCTGGAGCTTCGCCGACTACTGAGACTTCTCCTAAGCAGCCTTTGTGAAGGCTCCCTCTTGTATTTATCTGCTTAATGTTCCTTTCTTTTTTATGAATGTAAAAATACCTTGCATAACTATCAGTGTTTCAAAAATAAACCCACATAAAAAACAATTAAACAAGCAACAAATAAAAATGACAATCATGGCAAAATAAAACTACAGAAAAGGGAAGGTTTTTAGAAACGCAAAACTGATTGTGGAGCAATTCAAAAATCTTCCTTATTTGAATACATGGGTTGCCTCCCAAGAAGCGCTTGCTTTAACGTCTTCCAGCTGGACGATACCTCCATTTAAGCTTGTACAGGGCCCACGACATGGAGTTGATCCTTGAATGGAAGGTGATACTTGACATGATCCGACAATGGTTTAAATTCTAGTGTATGTGCCTGAATCATCAAAATCAACAAGTTAGTATATAATAAAATCGAAGTTGGAGAAGATGGCTTACTTGCTTGCTCCCATACAAACTCAATTACGAACACCAAATCTTTGAAGGTTGCAGGGATATGGGACTTGGCTAGATTTGATGTTTTGAGAGTTATGACTTGTCCCGTGTCATAAAATCCAACTTCTTTGAGAATTTTTGTCTCAAGTGTATCTTCTTTGATGAATTCTATACATTCCCCATCCACTTTTTGCTCTTGATTCATTGGAAAGGTTTCGAAGATGCCTTTCTCACCCTCTTCTTTCTTGGATTGTATGATCCTGCAAGGAATAAGGACATTTGGTGAAACGGGGTCAGGACAAATTGAATTTAGGCTTACCTTGGTTGTAGTGGACGGCATAGATGGCATATGGGGTTGCGGCAAGGGTGGTTCTTCCCTTGCCGTGGCCTTGTTATTCTCCTCTTCTTCGAGCAGCAGCTATTCATCCATGTTTTGGCTTGGTTTGGATGTCTTGGGTTCACCTCCAACCTCCATAGCACTTCCCAAAGTGATAGCATCATGGATTTCAAAATCTTCCTTCAAATTTTCAACAGTTGAGTTGGAGAATTCACTTTGGTCTTAAATTTGTGCCGTGAACTCCATAATCTGCCCAAATTGCTTTTCCAATTCGCCCGTCTTCTTGGCTTGATTTTGCACCTCTTTATTTCGGTTTTCTACATCTTGGTTCAAAGAGGTGAGTAACTTATTAAACATATCATTATCCAAAGATACACCTGAATTGAATTGGGCAGATTGTTGTCGTGGCTATGATGGTTCATATGGCCAGTGACAGAACTCCCCTTGTTGCTGCCAATATCCATCTTGTTGGAATTGTTGTGGTTATCCACACATGTAATCTGAATAATCTCTCCAATCCGAATTGTAAGCGTTTGAAAACATGTTGTCCCATGATTGGCTATGGCTTTGATAACCCCAAGCATCTTCATTCGCAGTGAATTGAGAACATTGATGAGTTGGATATCCTTGCCCATAGGACACACCACATGTAGGGACATTTTGCATTGTGGTCCTTTCCGCATATTATGACAATTGAGAAGTAAGTTTCACCAATTTAGCTTGAATGGTAGCAAAATCCATGTCTTACTTCTCTAGTCCCTAAAATCAAGGAAACAAAACTAAATCAAATATCACAAAAATAAAAGACACAAATAGAAACAAAGTTAGTAACTAAAACAAAAAACGTGAAAAAGAAACAACGGGGGATTAGCAAAGTTGCTAATCCCCGGCAACGGCGCCAAATTTGATGTGATGAAAGTTAAGCACTCAAATTTAACCCTCTTTTGACAATTGTAGTATAAGTATAAGTAGGGATCGTTCTGGACCGAGGATTAGGAGGGCATGCTAATAACCTCTGAACTGACTCAAAAATATATAAACAAAGTTAAAAACACTAAACTAGACTCAAAGAATTCAAAACAAACTCAAAGAACTCAAAACAAGCTAAAAACACTCAAATCTACCTAAAAACACAAACTGGGCAGATTTGGACTCTAAACACACTTTTGGACGAATTTTGGTTTCAACTTGGTTCGAAATACTTAAAAGCACAAACTAAATCAGTTTCTAACTCATATGACTCAACAAGATAAAGGGGGTTTTGGTTTTGATGAATTAGAAAACAAAACAAGTAAATTAAAGAACTAATGAAATCTGCACGAATTTGAGTAAATTGAATGGATGGAAGGCTAGCTAGGAGGTTCTTCTCCACACATGACACACTTGCAAACAAAACGATTTCCAGTTGCTTTTAAAAAAAAAACTACGAATTCTCAACGCCCCAAATTAACTGTGAATTGCACTAATTAACCCTCAGATTTTCCTAATTTCATTGAATTGGATGATTGCATACAAAAACCCAAACCATTCCTCACAAGTTCCCTACATGAATTGCATAATAGAGATACAAGCAAGAATCATTAAATTCTATGAAAATCATAAGCATTGACGAAACACTTGTAACTATGAATTGTATGAAACTTATGCCAAGAATTTACTGAACACGGTTGTGACGAGCAACCTTCACTACTTGTGAATATAAGTTCATAACGATTAGGTGAAACTCCTTTATATCCTAGCATCAGATTTATGCATGAAAATTAAGCGTGCACTCTCAACCAACATACACAAATCAGTTTTAATTCAAATGGATAAGTAAATTGAATTCACAACTTATGAATCACAACTGAAAGTAATCAAATCATATTGCAAGCATGAACATGGTTTCTAATTCCCCCTAGCTAAGGGGGGTTTAGTTCCTCATACTTACAAAGCAAAGATAAACAAATTTAGACATTGAAAACAAAAGAAAGAAAACACCTAAAAACACTCCAACAATCCAACTTGAATGGCAAGCACGTCCAAAGGTCCTCCTTCTTCTCTTTGTTGTGGCACAAGGTGTGGTTTGATGGATGAGTGGTAAATTATGGTGGTGGATGGATATAGATGAGTTATGGTGAAGGGTGGATGGGTGGATTGTGTTCTTTTCTTTGTTATGGTGAAGGGTGGATGTATTTATAGGCTAGGGAGGGGACCACCATCTAATTAAGGTGGTAGTGATGAGTGTTGTGGTAATGAGTGGATGTAATGGGTGTGGTGGATGAATGTTTGGTAATGAGTGGTTGTAATGGTTGTAGTGGGTGGATGTTTGGTAATGAGTGGATGTAATGGTTGTAGTGGGTGGATGTTTGGTAATGAGTGGATGTAATGGGTGTAATGAGTGGATGTAATGGTTGTAGTGGGTGGATGTTTGGTAATGAGTGGATGTAATGGGTGTAGTGGATGAGTGTTTGGTAATGAGTGGATGTAATGGGTGTAGTGGGTGAGTGTTTGGTAATGACTGGATGTAATGGGTTTGGTAATGAGTGGATGTAATGGGTGTAGTGGATGGATGTTTGGTAATGAGTGGATGTAATGGGTGTAGTGGATGAGTGTTTGGTAATTAGTAGATGTAATGGGTGTAGTGGATGGATGTTTGGTAATGAGTGGATGTAACGGGTGTAGTGGATGAGTGTGTGGTAATGAGTGGATGTAATGGGTGTAGTGGATGAATGTTTGGAGTTGTAGGTCAACACACTTGCACACACACATGCTGATTTCTAGCCTTCAAATCTTTAAAAATGTCCATCCTCATGTCTCCATGCATGCATTATCCAATCTTGGCCCAAAAATGCTCCAAAATGCTAGCACTTTGTTGCTAACTTTGTTATTTGAACCTACAAACACACGAAAATAGCTTAAAGTACTAAAATAACTAGACTTAAACTAAGTAAATGCCAAGAAACAAGCTAACTAAGTTGCATAAATATGCTCCTATCAATACGATATTAGATTCATAATCTAATACTTTTACGCTTCCATTGCGTTGCTCTAATTCTTCCTCATTCTTGAGGAATCTATCCTTTAGTATTTCTTAAATACTTAAGGACTCACTTAACAGTTGTTGTGGTTCTGATCCTGGGCTTGCACTGATATCGTCTTGTACCGATCTTGGTACAACCCATATCAACATTTTTCATACAATATGAAATACGTAAATCACCTTTTTGTGTATGCATAAAGGATTCTATTTCCACATTATGCTTCTTTGGGTGTCAAAAGGTACATTCCCTTTTAGAAGAGCAACTCCCAATCTGACTGGAATTGTCCTTTCATTTGAAGTTTATCATTCGAGAAACTTCCTACATCTATCATCTATCAATAGGGATTGAGATAATCCAATTATATCTTGAAATCTATCATTATAGATTTCCCTCCTATGTATATAGACTATGTCTCCCATATACATTCTATCGTTATAGAATGTTTAAAGTCATAACTTTAACGAAGAAGAATTCCTTTCATTTCCAAAATTAATATATCATATATATGTTCAAATTTAGGAATATGATTAACTCCCACTAATCTTTTGTAAACCTAGTTAACAAAATATTCATTTACATCTTTATGAGAAATCAAACAATTTGATCTTTCTCTCATAAGACGCTTATAGCTCCCACTAGCTTGCTAAGATTCATGATGGATGGATCTCTACAACTTACACGTCTTGTGATTCCTAGTCTTAGACATATATTATCAAGACTATATTGATAATGGTTTCAGAAACCTATATAATGTCCAAACATTGAATCACCATTTAGTTGTAGCTAGTAATCTTCAAATTAATAGAAACGAAGACTATATCAAAGATGGTTTCTTCCAAATCAACCAATCTTGTTGATTATAGTCACCTTAAGCTATCAATTGGCTATGAAGGTTTCACTATTTCGGGTCAAATGGTACTATACCATTAACTTAAGTATATGTCGTATATACACTCGATGTAGTCATAAGGATTTTCATTCTTATTTCTTTTGAATTAAGAGGTGTAACTTTGTGACATAGTCATAAAGTTCAAAACATTCAATTGAGACGGTTTATAGATCCTTCTCGATTACCTTGGAGCTAGTGGTGTAGGAACTAGCTTGTTATATGATGTGAGAATTACTTGACACACAAATTAAACTCTCTTTTTGACAATTGTAGTATAGATGTAAGTAGGGTATCGTTCTAGGCCGGGGATTAGGAGGGATTGCTAATCTATTCTAAATTAATTTAAAAATATTAAACAAGACTCAAGGACACAAAACTAGGCTAAAAACTCTAATAACTCGAAACACACTTAGAATGACTCAAAATAATGAAAACAATCAAATTAGACACTAGAAACTGAAATGGACGGAAATTGAATTAAAAGACTAACAACAATGAAAACTAACTAAATAATATAATTTAATAATGGGGGGGTTTGGTTTTGACGAGAAGTAAATTAAACTTAAATAAATTACAGAATTGACAAAAGCATGAATTAAGGTGAAATGATAGGTGACAGACTAGCTAGAGGGTTCTTCTCCACACATGACACATATGCAACCTAAATTGATTTTCAGTTGTTCTTTCAATCAATTGTAAATCACGATGTTCCAAGTTAATTAGGTCCGCTTAAATTAACTCTTAGATTTCCCTAAATTCATTGGATTGAATGGAATACGCATTACAACCAAATTATTCCTCATCAAAGTCCCTAACTATGGAATACGCATGATAGAGACATTCAACAAAGATCATTAAGTTCAACGGAAATCATAAACATTGACTAGGCATTCATAACTATGGAATACGCATGTTAATCCCGCCTAGAATTCACTTAACACGATTGTGGATAACAACCTTCACTACTTGTGAATATAAGTTCATAACGATTAGGTGAAATTCACTTATATTCTAGCATCAAGTTTAGGCATGCAAATTAAGTGTCGACCCTCAACCCACATACATAAACAAGTTATCAATCAAGCAGTTAAGCAAATTAAATCACAACTCAGAAATCACAACTAAAGGTAATCAATTCATATTACAAATATATTCATGGTTTCGAATTAACCTCTAGCCAAAATAAATTTAGTTACACATTATTAAAACAGAAATAAAATATAAGTTTCGAAAGATTTAACCGAAAGAGAGAATAGCTTGCTGCTTTCTTCACTGGCGTCTTCCCTCACTGCGTCACAGTCTCCCCGAGGCTTTTCTTACGCTGTCAGTCTCCCCCTCGGTTTCTGCTCTGCCCGTCAGCCCCCCATGCTCAAGCTGCCAAATGGCAGCTTTCCTCTTGCTTGGCCACGCTGCCCATGGCAGCGCCTGTTCTCACCTCTCCCATATTGCCTTCTGCCTTTCCCCGTGCTGACCTTTTCACGCTGTCCCTCTAGCTGCCAGGCAGCCCCCCAATCCTCTTGCCTTATTCTTTCCTTTCTCGCTGCAAGGCTCTAACCTGCCTTCCAATCCCTACTGTCCTGGATCTGACAGTCTCCCCTCTTCTTTTATTTCCTTCAGTCAGCCCTCCACTGTCTTCTTTCCCCCCGCGTCAGTCCTCCACTTCTTTCTTTTATTTCCTTTCTTTATTCTTTTTGGCAGCCTTGCTGCCTTCCACTTCTCCCCACGTGCTGCCCTCATTTTCTTTTTATTCCATTGTCTATGCTATTATTCTTTTCTGGCATCCCACTCGTTTTCCACTAGCTGCAAAGGCTTATTTCTTTTTGTTTCTTTTCTTTACTCACCAACTGCAAAACACTTCAATTTTAGATATATCATATAATTTCTAATGCCATATAATTTCTAATGCATACCTAATAAATTTAGCCTAACTTCCATGACCTATAATCCGTGACACAATTCTACCAATAACCCATGACAGAATGAGAATGACTAAAGCAATTTTCGACGAATTTATTATTTAAAACTCATTTGTGCCATTTTTATTTTCTTTGCATAAACAAATCCTATAAACACAAAAATAACGTAAATAGCTCAAAAATATAAGGAACTAACTAATAAAAGACGAGTGAATTTGAAGTAAAAATATATATAAATATGATCCGATCATTATATTTATTGATTATCATCTTGTCTCTCAAAGAACCCATTCTTTGAGTTCTATCTCTCGTTCATTTGCTCTATCTTAGGCAAATCCTATTGTAGGATTACAATGAACTACCCAACAAAGAACATTTGTTAGTTGGTTTATAGAAGTGATATCCAAAGGTTAATTTAAGGATATCCGACAAGATTGTTCTCAAACAAATATTGCTTATTAGCACACAACCCCAAATCTTAACACACTTAAGACTTGTCTTTCTTTCCAACTACATCCTATGGAGTCATGGAAATTTTGGAAGATCTTCTAATTGACAATCATATTGTCTTAGAAGTATATATCCTATATATGGGTATTTGATGCTACTTTCCTTGATATCTTTCAAGGAAACTCTTCCAAAGTGTTATCTTTCCTTGGATCAAATCTAAGGAGGTAAATACTTTAGACGTCTTACTCATCAGCTTACATTCTTGAATTCTTTAAAAACTTTTGCAAAGTATTCGGACTTGTGTTTATTCAAAATAAATGATAGTCCAACTGAGAGTGATCTTCGGTGAATGTCATACAACTTGAGTAGTATTATGTTATGGACAAGTGCCACTAACATCTAAGTGAATTAACATCAACAACTTTGTGATTCTTTCTTCTTTTCAAAACAATAAAGATTCAAACATTTCACCTCTATACAATTTTAACAAGAAGGCATTGGATCCGGATATTATGATCCATAACATCCATCTATGACCAACTTGTAATTTATGTTTTAGAGGTGTCACAACTCAGTGGGATTAGTCATTACCTTGCAAGCTTTTGGGTTTTAAGCATCGTCATATTCTAAACAGTTAACACTACCATATCATCTCTACTATTGAGACAATCAATTAGATTACAATAATCCAATCATTTATTAATAAAGAACAATGTTTTGTCAAACAAAACATTCATCATCTCTAAAATTATAGTGACGGAATTAAGTTCCTTATTCAAATTGGAATGCAAAGACAATCTTTCCTTTTCAAATTTCTTTGGTAGTTCATATGAGGAAATAAGTACTATCTGCTTTCACAGAAGATCTATATTTTATTCACGTTCCAAATGTGAAGTACTTTTTCTTCTCTTATTAATCTTTTACTTCTGATTAGCCACACTTTTACAACGATTGTAAAACATAGTTACTAATACAGAATCAAGCATTCAAGTAGAAGAACCAACTATTTTGAACTATTCAAGAACAATTTACAACACCTTTGAAAAGTGTGTTCTTGACACTTGCAAGACATTTCTTGCAAATACCCCTTCCAATGTCCATCCTTTCATAAAGAAAGTTTATTCCCTTGGAGTTATTTTGCTTTCTTTATTTGATTTCTCCCTTGACTACAATAGTCTTGGTCCCTAAACTCCCACTATCTCTCTTGAAACTTATTTCAATTGCATTATACAGATCAAACGATTTGGAGAGCGTGCGGTTATTGTTCACTATATAGTTTACAATAAACTTAGTGAACCATTTGGATTGGGACTCAAAGGTGAAGTCCTTGCTTAGTTTCCATCTCTTGACGTGGTTTAACACTTCAACACTCAATGATTCAAAATCATCATAAGTCCATGTTGATGGACTATTTTTGTCAATCAACCATTATGTTCTAAATATGATTACAAACTTTCAAGAGTTGTTCAAAGCAACTCTCATTTCTTCATACAACAATTTGTAAGTGAAGAATCATGGCACATAAAGTGTCCATGCCCTTGTGCTTACTTCTCAAGTTCCTTGTTCATGTAACAAAGAAACAAGCACTAGTGTTTGCATTAACTAAGAGTTGTTCAAAGAAACTCGTATTTCTTCATACAACAATTTGTAATGGAAGAATTATGACACTAAAAGTGTCCATGTCTTTGTGCTAATTGATAGGAGCATATTTATGCGCCTTAGTTAGCTAGTTCTTATGCATTTATGTTGTGTTTTCTTAGTTAAGTTAGTCTTTTAAGCTATTTTCATGTGTTTTCAGGTTCTAAGGACAAAGTAAGCAAAAAGATGCAATTTGGAGCATTTTGGAGCAAAGTTGAGCTAGAATGAAGCTCATGCATGTGGAGCAGAAAGAATGGACGAATTTGAAGGATTGAAGAAGCTAGGAATGTGTTTCAAAGTTGAAGAATTGAAGATGCAAAGATTCCTAATTGAAGTAGGAAAGTGCTTCATTGAAGATGAAATCCTAGTCAACAATGGATTCCTAGTTGAAGAAGGATTCCTAGTTGAAGAAGGATTCCTAGCTGAAGAATGATTCCTAAGTGAAGTTGAATTTCTAGAAGATTGAAGTTTCCTACTCAAACAAGGTTTCCTACTTGAAGAAGGGAAGTTAAAGCCAAAGAATCAGCTCAAGTGAAGAAACCTTATCCAAAACATTATCCAAACCTTATCCTATCCTATCTTATCCTAATCCTAATCCACCTATATTCCAGCTGCTAGGGAGGATTCCTAACTATTTTAGGATGCTTAAAATCAGATTTCTAGAAGACCTAATCCTTTCCTACAAAAGTGGCACCTAGAACCTTTCTAGAAGATCTTTGCCTTGCATTGCAATTCAGCCACTTTCCCTCCAATTCTTGCCATGGGATTTTGGTTTCTAGAAGCCCTTATCCTTTCCTAGTTTAATGTTGGAAATGTGCCCTAAAACCAATCATATGATGATACTTTACGGACATTTCACATGTTAAACTAATCTAGTTTAATATCAAGGGCAAAGATTATTGTTTGAGCCGTCTCATATAAATGTTATATGCTTAAACGATAAGTCCAAAGGAATATGTGATTGGGAGAATGCGATCTAAAGAAGTTAGATTCATGAGACCATTCTTTCGTAGACACATCCTAAACATTCCTGATCATAGGATTGCCAATTGGACATTGACAGTCCGTTAAGATCAGTACGTGCTGTGTATTCTCTCAGGGAGAGTGACTAGTCTTGAGTCATTGGTGTGTGTGACATCAAGACAAGTACGTAGGTGCTCAATAGAGAATGAGTTCACTGAACACGATCAACGAAAAGTTCTCATATTCATGTCACATGAGAACTCATGGTTGGGATAATGCAAAGTAATCATTTGACCTGAGGCATCACGTTTGTCTTGTGGTTAAGTACTTGATCTTTGATTATGTCAAAGTCACTCCATCAGGAGGGTGTCCACGGCATCGTTAGGGTTAAGCCACTTAGCTATGGAGGCAAGTGAATGCGCAACAAGGGATCTCTAACCTTCAAACTGTTTGGGGGAGAATACTCTATGATATGATTAAGAATCTCTGGCCAGAGTATGAATGAGATTTAGAAAAGTCGTTCTAAATCACATTCAAGGTAATCATATAAGCACACAAATCACATTGGATAGTAGACATGAATAAACTATCAAACCAAACAATGTGATCAAGAGTATTGTATTAAAGAAAGACCGTATTGCATTTGTAATCCTAAACTGAATAGGTTCTCTACCTCTTTTGATTAGCTTGGGTAACCATGATATGCTGCTAGGTGTCACTCTTGGTTTGTGGAAGCCCTAAACGTGTATAAACACTAAAGGGAGAATTGAAAGTAAGTTTCAATTCACAATCGATTTTAAAGAGTTTTAATCGCCCACTGCCTCGCTAAAAGGAACCTAATGGATCGTACACCGTGTAAGGTGAAGATTGAAGAAACAATGGAGATGAGTAAGAATAATTAAATGGTTTAATTATTTATGGCAAGGATTAATTAATATGTTAATTAATTAAACGAATAAGTTCGTTAAAGACCTCGGGATAGTTTTGGACCTTAAGGCTCAATGGGCTTCGAACGTCAAGCCCATTGACTTAAGTTGTACAAAGGCCCAAAAAGCCCAAACAAAACCCTATGGCCGGCCATTTAGAGGAGGGTAGTGAACTTGCTTTAATTACAAGTTTGCCACTCCAATGAATAAAGGTATAAATATGACTTTATAGCCAAAATTCATTTAGGGTTTTCTTTTAGGAAATTGGAGAGAACACAATGCTCTCCTTTCTCTCTAAAGAGGCCGGCCCCCTTGGAGGGTGTATCTAGCAATCCCACTACTCCAAGGTCACTCATTTCTTCATCAATCTTACCTTGGTGTGGATACTTAGAGGTTCTCAATTTTGGGAACTTGGAGAACCATATTCTTCCATCCAAATCCATGGATCTAAGAAGCAAGGAATGAAGGCCCTCTCTTTGGGTGATTAGCCTTTGTTTATGCAAAGAGGAATCTACAAAGGTATAAATTTCAACTCACTTTGTTTTGAGTTGAGTCTTGGTTCACCAATCTACTAGGCTTTGAATTTCATGGGTAATGTTTTATTTTTTGAATGCATGCAAGCATGATTCCGCCTTTTAATTGTTAAATGCATGTTATAGATGTTATTCAAATGAACATGTTTTCACAAAATCATCCTTCAAGTGGTATCAGAGCCTAGGTCTAGTAGTTGGTGAATCCTTTTGGGTTTTGTGGTTCATAGTTTGTGATTTAAAAGTTGTAATATGTTACAAGCTTTATTCTTGTTTCTTTGAATGTAAATTTTGTTAGAAAATTTGCCATCTCAAATGTTGTAGATGTAGTTCATATGAGCATGAATATTGGAGTTAAAATTTGGTGCCATGTTTTTGGGAATTTTCGGCCAAATCCAAAGGGTGGATTTTTGGGTTCTTGTTTGACTTGTTAAAAGTGTTTTCAAGTAACTTTTGGAACCCCTATGTACCCTAGTTTGGTTAGATGTTATTTCCCTAAAGTTTGAATGGTTTTGGGATGTTTTTGGAGTAAAAAATGTTCATGGAAATTTTTGGGTTTTTCATGAATGTTCTTCATTGTTCTTGACATTTTTGCCAAGAACAAAAAGTTTTGTGTTTTGATTTATTTCATAAAGTTTATGTTTTATGTTTTTCAAATGATTTAATGTGTTAGATATTTGTTTAAATGGTGATAGAAATAATGGTGGGTGTGAAAGGATTAATTCCCTTTCACACACACCACTTGTGCACTTGCATGCTTTATGTCAAAACTCACAAATCAACACACACATCACTCACATCTCCTCTCCAAAACCGGCCACCCTACATATAGGGTACTTTTGGGGCTTTTATGCAATTACATAAAGTTTTGATACTTTTGTGTATTTGCACTTTGGCCCAAAAGTTTACGTTTTTACGTTTAGGTCCAAAAACGCTAAAGGACAAATTGTTTTGCTCCTTCAATGAAGTTTTTGCATTATTAAAATTTTGGGTTCTAGTTGTAATTACATGAAGTAGTGGATTTTTGTGTTTTTACAAAGTGACCCCAAAAGTTTTGCAATATAGCCCAAAAGTTGAGGTTAATTGCTTTATGGCCCAAAAAGTTATGGTTATTGCATGATGGCCCAAATTAGGTTGAGAACAAAATTGTTTTGTCTCTTTAAATGAGAATTGGATTTTCATTTCATTTAGCTCCATTTAAATCAATTTTATGGATACAAAAACCAAATGAAAATGTTGCATTCTATTTAATTAGTTAAAGTGTTAATTAATTAAAGAGTGATTATGAACCTAAGCCTAATATAATTGAGCTATGTGAAAGGCCGTTTCAAATTTGTTTGAACCATGGGAATGTGTAGATTAGATTTTGGTTGTAATTTGATTTGATCAAATGTTGTAAAAGGGCATAAGCTCTTCTTTACTTTAAAGTAATTTGTTTTATGCAAATGTTGTAATGAGCATAAGCTCACCTTTACTTTGAAGTACTTCTTTCTTGCTTTATTTGATATGCATGAAAATGAAGTAGTTGGGTCCAACGCCCCTAAGACAACACGCCTTAATGTGATTAAACGCGTAACTAAAATCAATCACCATTCCTAGACCGAGATTCAACACAAGGCTCGTGTTGAATCTAAACAAAGGTTCATAGTCATCCTAAGGCCCTAAGGCAACTATATAGTCCATCAAATGAATGCAAAGTTTATGTTAGTAGTATCATATACTCTTGCTTTAAAAACCGTTTTATAAGCATAGTGGGAGTATTATATACAACTAAAAAAATCAAATGGACCAATAGTTGTAATAGGACCAAAATTGTTTTAATTAGATTAAAATGAATATTTATATGTGATGAGACCTAAAACCCTCAACCAAACCATTGTTAAGTTGATAAGCGTGAGAGTGCTTTGAACACTCTTTCGTGGCCTTCCACCGTGGTAGGCTCCAATCGTTTATGACTTGTACACCGCCTTCACCCTATCATGGGGGAGTGCAAAGTGCATGCTTATACTCAGGAGGAGTCTATATACATACTTGATGAGGTGAGTGTAGGCAACGAGGATGGCCGACATCGTATCATCGTGAGGCTATTCTTGAACCCCTTCACGAACTAAGCATGGTGGGAATGACTTAACTAAGTGCAATGGAGCCAACATCATATCATTGTGAGGTGACATTCTCTAGAGGCCAAATAAGATGGGTACTCTAGCCAACATCATATCATTGTGAGGTGGGCTTGGTAGTAGTGAGTCTCCCATACCCTACTAAGAGTTTCATCCAAAACTCTCGAATTCCAATGAGGGATATGGAATTTGCCAAAAATAGTGGGTGGTGCTATTTGATTTAAAGACCCGAATCAAATGGCTTAAAATCAATCAATTTATATTCGTTATGTATTTGTTTACCAATATATTTGCAAACGCTATCCAACACTTGACAAATAAAAGCCGAAAGCTTTAGTTTCCGGACTTGGTACTACAAAACCATAGATTGTCTTTAATGGCTTGTAAATGTACCTAAGTAGTCTCATCCTCACAATCTTCCTATTGATAATGTATCATTAGAAGAATATGTTAGAAAAGGTCTATCATAAAGAGGACAACACTTTTAATGTCATAATTCTTCAATTACAATTTGTTGTATGAAGAAATAGGAGTTGCTTTGAACAACTCTTAGTCAATGCAAACACTTAGTGCTTGTTTCTTTGTTACATGAACAAGGAACTTGAGAAGAAAGCACAAAGGCATGGACACTTAATGTGCCATGATTCTTCACTTACAATTTGTTGTATGAAGAAATAAGAGTTGCCTTGTACAACTCTTGAAAGTTTGTAATTATGTTTAGAACATAATGGTTGGTTGACAAAAATAGTCCATTAACATGGACTTATGATGATTTTGAATCATTGAGTGTTGAAGTGATAAACCACTTAACGAGACGGAAACTAGGCTAGGACTTCACCTTTATGTCCCTATCCTAATGGTTCACTAAGTTTATTGTAAACTATGTAGTGAACAATAAACACATGCTCTCCAAAATGTTTGATGTGTATAACACAATTGAAAAAGGTTTCAAGAGAGATAGTGGGAGTTTAGGGACCATGGCTAATGTAGTCAAAGGTGAAAGTCAAATAAAGAAGATAAAAATAACTCCAAGGGAACAAACTTTCTTTATGAAAGGATGGACATTGGAAGGGGTATTTGCAAGAAATGTCTTGCAAGTGTCAAGAACACATCTTTCGAAGGTGTTGTAAATTGTTCTTGAATAGTTCAAAACTGTTGGTTCTTCTACTTGAATGCTTGATTCCGTATTAGCAACTAGGTTTTACAATCGTTGTAAAAGTGTGACTAATAAGAAGTAGAAGATATATGAGAGAAGAAAAGGTACTTCACTTTTGGAACGTGAATAAAATATAGATCTCTGCGAAAGCAGATAGTACTTACTTCCTCATATGAACTACCAAAGAAATTGGAAAAACCAAAGATTGTCTTTACATTCCAATTTTAAGGAACTTAATTCCGTCACTATAGTAGAGATGGATGAATGTTTTGTTTGACAAAACATTGTTCTTTATTAATCAATGATCGGTTACGGTGGTTTGGACATGTGCAAAGAAGGCCTACTGACACTCCGATTAGAAGATGCGACTATGGGACAAAGGTTCAGGGTCGAAGGGGTAGAGGAAGACCTAGGAAAACTTTGGAAGAGACCCTAAGAAAAGACTTAGAGTACTTGGATCTAACGGAGGACATGACACAGGACAGAACACAATGGCGTTCTAAGATTCATATAGCCGATCCCACTCAGTGACTTGGATTTTCCAAGTCTCCAACCGAGAAGTTTTCCTCACTCGGGAAATTAAGGGAACACTACCTAACCTACATGCTCCACTCACAAAGCTTCAACATACAAGCTTCAACAAAAGAAAATTCAAAGAACTTAGCGAAGAAGGCTTTGGTGTATTTAACACAATACGTTGAAATGAAGGAAAACTTATTTATTGATATCCCCAATAAGTTACAAATATGTACATATACTTGAGTCAAAATAAACAAACAAGAGGGAGCCTTCACAAAGGTTGCTTAGGAGAAGTCTCAGCAGTCGGTAGAGCCCCAGAAAGAGAAGGCACCGGAGGGGGATCATTCGGAGCCTCAGTACTGGACAGAACCCTAGAAGGAGGAGGCATCAGAGGTTGATCATTTGGAGCTTCATTACGCGGTACAGCCCCAGAAGACGAAGGCAATAAATGCCTTTGGAACAAACCCACAAATCTCTGATGATCAAGTAAAACCTGACCATCAGATTCCTTCATCTGGTCAAGCTTTCTCTTCATGTTTGTAGCATAGTCATGTGCGAGCCGGTGCAACTGTTTATTCTCATGCTTGAGCCCTCTAATCTCCTATTTGAGACTCATCACTTCAGCCGCCAATGATTCAACTTGGCGGGTTCGAGCAAATAGGCGTTAGGCCATATTAGACACAGAACCTGCACACTGAACACTGAGAGCCAGAGAATCCTTAACAGCCAACTCATCAGACCGTTTGGAAAGTAGTCTGTTATCTTTGGGAGTGAGAAGGTTCCTGGCCACTACCGCAGCGGTTATATCATTCTTCATCACGGAATCCCCAACGGTAAGAGGACCAGTAGGGGAGACGAAGGATGGGCGCCATATGTTGTCTGGAGAAGGCGGGGCTGCCTCTTCAACAAGGTTCAAGTCAAAACGACGGTCGGATGGGCCAGACATTTTCAAAGGTGTTGAAGAGAGAAGAGGTCGGACAAATCAAGATCTTAGAAATGCAAGAATGGAGCTTCTACTGGTGGATATTCAAGTGTGCTTTGGAACTTAATGTCATCCCCTATAAAAATCTGCACTCGACGAAGCTTCAGAAATCGAAGAGGCGCCTGCTCAGAAATCGAAGAGGCGTTTGCTTTCTCAAAAGCTGGGCTGCTCAGAGACCACGAGGGTCGATCTCAGAAATCGAAGAGGCATTTGCTTTCTCAAAAGCTGGGCTGCTCAAAGACCACGAAGGCCGATCTCATAAATCGAAGAGGCTTGCTTTCTCAAAAGCTGGGCTGCTCAGAGACCACGAGGGCTGATCTCAGAAATCGAAGAGGCACCTACTTTTCTAGCCTTGTCAGCACTTGTCACACGCACACTCAGCTTTGCGAAAATTATGGGCATTCTGTCGAAGATTTCTGGCGAAGTAGAAAGCACATGAATCGTACTGTTCAATCACCCACTTCCCACACGCAACAGTAGCTCATGGGTACCACAGATAACTTTGCCAAAGTTCTCTGACAAAGTTGAGACACGTGAAGCTTGCAGCTCCCACTACATCGCTCTGACCAAGAAGGGTAAAAGAATAGCAAAGAAACAACACTAACAAAGTTTAGACACATAAATTTTGAAGGTCTAGCTACCATATTATTACCCACAAGGGTAAAGGAACAGTACCACTGCTGGATAATTGGAAAGTCCCGGTGTGTCAACCTCTATGCTTCGTGGCAAGGTAGACTAGCAAACATGCCCAACCTTTACTCACATTCGAGAAAACACTCCCAACAAGATTGCTTGCTCCAAAATCGAAGAGGCACCGCCCTCCGAATCTTGAGAGCCAGACTCCCAACATGATTACTTTCTCAAAAATCGAAGAGAGGGTAAAGGAACAGTACCACTGCTGGATAATTGGAAAGTCCTTGTGTGTCAACCTCTGTGCTTCGTGGCAAGGTAGACTAGCAAACATGCCCAACCTTTACTCACATTCGAGAAAACACTCCCAACAAGATTGCTTGCTCCAAAATTGAAGAGGCACCGCCCTCCAAATCTCGAGAGCCAGACTCCCAACATGATTACTTTCTCAAAAATCGAAGAGAGGGTAAAGGAACAGTACCACTGCTGGATAATTGGAAAGTCCCTGTGTGTCAACCTCTGTGCTTCGTGGCAAGGTAGACTAGCAAACATGCCCAACCTTTACTCACATTCGAGAAAACACTCCCAACAAGATTGCTTACTCCAAAATCGAAGAGGCACCGCCCTCCGAATCTCGAGAGCCAGACTCCTAACATGATTACTTTCTAAAAAATCGAAGAGACACCGCTCTCCGAATCTCGAGAGCCAGACCCCCAGCAAGATTACTTTCTCAAAAATCAAAGAGGCATCGTTCTCCGAATCTCGAGAGCCAGATCCCGGACAGGATTGCTTGTTCAAAAACCGAAGAGGCACCACTTTCCCAACTTCAAGAGCTGGATCTCCTTGGATAAAGCTTGTCTGTAATCTTCACACGCAACATCAGCTTTCCAGATACCACAGATCACTTTTTCAAAGTGCTCTGATAGAGTTAAAACATGTGAAGCTGGCAGCTCCCACTACTATGCTATGACCAAGCAGGGTAAATGAATAGCATTATTACTTAATGTTAGGGAGACTCCTATATATGTCGACCTCTATCCCCAACGGACAGGCAGACCTGCAAAAATGCTCAACCCTTCCTCTTATCTGAGAGGGCACTCCCAACGAAGCCTTTCGAAATATTCAGCTTTCTTTCCCCCCGATAACACCTCTGTAAACAAGCTATACTAGAGCAAGAATATCTCATATCATCAGGGTTAAAAGCAAGAGTATCCCATATCATGCTTTTTCCCTGTCTTTTCCTTTGGCCTTGTTCTTACCTGCAAGACAAGGAGAAAGAGAGCAATCAGTCAGCACTTGGAATCAAGCTTCCAGCCAGGAACTGACTGCCTGGAACCCCTTACCTGATTACTTACCTGGCATTGCTCTCGAGTACTCATCTTCAACATCTTATGCTTCCAGGGAAGATACCGCATCTGCCTGAGGAACAGATAAGGCAAGTGAGAAGGATACAAGGAAGCATGTGGAGACAAGCGTAACAGCACACGTGCCGATACATCCACTACTCTGTCAAAAGCAAAAGTATCCCATATCAGCATGGTCGAACGTACTCTAGATTTGATGGACTTGTTTTGACCCTCAAATTCTTCAGTCGGCCTTATACTCTGGAGGAAACCAGAAAACCCTCCAGCCTAGTTCAAGAATAAGCCTGTGGAAAGTTACTTCTTCAAAAGAAAAAGTATCCCATATCATCTCTTCTCATTTTTCTTCTCTTTATTCTTCATGCTGCCTGCAAGATAGGGAGAATGTGAACAATCAGCCGGAGCTCTGATTGCTTACCTTGTCTGTCACCTCTTTCAGCAGATCCCCTAGCTCGGCGACTTGGGGGACTCCTACTACATGGTTTGTATCGCGCTTGACCAAGCCTGAAACTACAAGTAAGCTTCAAGTGAAATTGATACATTACCTTGTGCATCTCCACCAGTTACAGATACCACCCCTGGATGGAGGAAGAGTACTTCCAGAGAAGATGCCACATCTACCTATGAGACAGATAAGGCAAGTCAAGACGATACCACACTCCGGTACTTAGAAGTTTCGTGGTTACGAGATCATTCTCCCACAATATTTCCTAATGTCATTTGTACTAAATCATTCACTTGTACTCACTAAAGGAGAGCTTGAACCTATGTACTTGTGTAAACCCTTCACAATTAGTGAGAACTCCTCTATTCCGTGGACGTAGCCAATCTGGGTGAACCACGTACATCTTGTGTTTGCTTTCCTATCTCTATCCATTTATATACTTATCCACACTAATGACCGGAGCAATCTAGCGAAGATCACAAAAAGTGACCGTTTTCGCTACCTAGGATCTATCTTGCAAGAGAACGGAGACTTAGATGGAGATCTCAACCATAGAATACAAGCTGGATGGATGAAGTGTAAGAGTGCATCCGGCGTGTTGTGTGACCGTCGTAGGCCACTGAAGCTTAAGGGAAAATTTTATAGGACGGCAATAAGGCCGCGATGTTGTATGGCACAGAATGTTGGGCGGTGAAGCATCAACACGTACACAAAATGGGTGTAGCGGAGATGAGGATGCTTCGTGGGATGTATGGGTACACGAGAAAGGATAAGATTGGGAATGAGGATATCCGAGGTAAAGTAGGAGTAGCCAAAATTGAAGGAAATATGAGAGAAAATCGGTTCCGGTGGTTTGGACATGTGCAAAGAAGGCCTACTGACGCTCCGGTTCGAAAATGTGACTACGGGACAGAGGTTTAGGGCCAAAGGGGTAGAGGAAGACCTAGGAAAACTTTGGAAGAGACCCTAGTGAAGGAAATCTTTTGGGAAAACATGTTCATTTGAGCAACATCATATAGCATGCAATTAACAATTAAAGGCGGAATCATGCTTGCATGCACTCAAAAACAAAACATTACCCATGAAATTCAAAGCCTAGTAGATTGGTGAACCAAGAATCAATTCAAAACAAAGTGAGTTGAAATTAATACCTTTGTAGATTCCTCTTTGCATAAGCAAAGGCTAATCACCCAAAGAGATAGGGCCTTCATTCCTTGCTTCTTAGATCCATGGATTTGGATGGAAGAATAGGTTCTCCAAGTTCCCAAAATTGAGAACCTCTAAGTCTCTTCACCAAGGTTAGATTGTAGAAGAAATTAGTGACCTTGGAGTAGTAGGATTGCTAGATGTACCCTCCAAGGTGTTGGCCTTTTTAGAGAGAAAATGGAGAGACAATTCTCACCAATTTTCCCCAAAAATTAACCCTTAATGAATTTTAGCTATAAAGTCATTTATATAGTCACTTCTTTAAGTGACCTAAATAACCAAAACCCTAATTCATACACATATGGCTGGCCATTTAGGGATTTTTGGGCTTTTGGGCTTTAATGAATCTTTATTCATTAAATTGTCATACAACTTAAGTTAATGGGCTTGACGTTCGAAGCCCATTGGGCCTTAAGGTCCAAAACTATCCCGAAGTCATTTAACGAACTTATTCGTTTGATTAATTAACATATTAATTAATCCTTGCCATAAATAAATAATTAAACCATTTAATCATTCTTACTCATTTCCGTTTAATCTCCAATCTCTACCTTTTATGGTGTGCGATCCATTAGGTTCCTTTTAGCGAGGTAGTGGGCGATTAAAACCATTTTACATCGATTGTGAATTGAAACAATTTTCAATTCTCCCTTTAGTGATTACACACGTTTAGGGCTTCCACAAACCATGAGTGACACCTAGCAGCATATCATGGTTACCCAAGCTAATCAGAAGAGGTTAGAGAACCTATTCAGTTCGAGATTACAAATGCAATACGGTCTTTCTCTAATCTAATACTCTTGACCACATTGTTTGGTTTGATAGTTTATTTTTTCATGTCTACTATCCAATGTGTGTCTTGTGCTTATATGATTACCTTGAATGTGATTCGGAACGCATTCCCTAATCTCATTCATACTCTGGCCAGAGATTCAAATCATATCAGAGAGTATTCTCCTTCAAGCGGCTTGAAGGTTAGAGATCCCTTGTTGCGCATTCACTTGTCTCCATAGCTAAGTCACTTGACCCCAACGATGCCGTGGACACCCTCCTGATGGAGTGACTTTGACATAATCAAAGATCAAGGTCTTAACCACAAGACAACTATGATGCCTCAGGTCAAAGGACTAATTTGCATTATCCCAACCATGAGTTCTCATGTGACATGGAATATGAGAACTCTTCGTTGATCGCGTTCAGTGAACTCATTCTCTATTGAGCACCTACCGTACTTGTCTTGATGTCACACACACCAATGACTCGAGACTAATCACTCTCCCTGAGAGAAGACATAGTACGTACCGATCTTAACGGACTGTCAATGCCCAATTGGCAATCCTATGATCAGGAACGTTTAGGATGTGTCTACGAAAGAATGGTCTCATGAATCTAACTTCATTAGATTACATTCTCCCAATCACATATTCCTTGGACTTTATCGTTTAAGCATATAACATTTATATGAGACGGCTCAAACAATAATCTTTGCCCTTTATATGTAAAACTAGATTAGTTTAACATGTGAAATGTCCGTAAAGTATCATCACATGATTGGCTTTAGGGCACATTTCCAACACCTAGGAAAAGACTTGAGTACTTGGATCTAACGGAGGACATGACACAAAACCGAGTGCAATGGCGTTCTAGGATTCATATAGCCGACCCCACTTAGTGGGAAAAGGCTTTGTTGTTGTTGTTGTTGTGTGTCTCTATAGTAGAGATGATATGGTATTGTTAACTATTTAGAATACAATGATGCTTAAAACCCAAAAGGTTGCAAGGTAGTGACTAATCTCAACTAAATTGTGATACCTCTAAATCATAAATTACGAGTTGGTCATAGATGGGTGCTTTGGATCGTTAGATCCGGATCCAATACCTTCTTGTTAAAATTGTATAGAGGTGAAATGTTCGAATATTTATTCTTTTGGAAAGAAGAAAGAATCACAAAGTTGTTGAGGTTAATTCACTTAGATGTTAGTGGCACTTGTCCACAAACATAATACTACTCATGTTGTATGACATTCACCGAAGATCACTCTCAGTTGGACTATAGTTTATTTTGAATAAACACAAATCTGAATACGTTGCAAAAGGTTTCAAAGAATTCAAGAAATGTAAGTTGATGAGTAAGACGTCTAAAGTATTTACCTCCTTAGATTTGATCCAAGGAAAAGAAACACTTTAGATGAGTCTCCTTGAAAGATATCAAGGAAAGAAGCATCATAAGATAATAAATTTCTCCATTAAGGAGAAGAACGAACTTAAATAAGATTTAGTTCGTTGGATGTTATCTATTACCCATATATAGGATATATACTTCTAAAACCAATATGATTGTCAATTAGAAGATCTTCCAAATTTTTCATGACTCCATAAGATGTAGTTGGAAAGAAAGACAAATCTCAAGCATGTTAAGATTTGGGGTTGTGAGCTAATAAGCAATATTTGTTTGATAACAATCTTGTGGGATATCCTTAAATTAACTTTTGGATATCGCTTCTATAAACCAATTAACAAATGTTGTTTTGTTGGGTAGTTCATTGTAATCCTACAATGTGATTTGCCTAAAAGCAAATGAACGAGAGATAGAACTCAAAGAATGGGTTCTTTGAGAGACAAGAAAGTAATCAACAAATATAACAACCTAGTTCCTATACCAAAAGCTCCAAGGTAGTCGAGAAGGATTTATAAACCGTCTCAGTTGAATGGTTTGAACTTTATGACTATATCATAGAGTTGCACCTCTTAATTCGAAAGAAATAAGAATAAAAATCCTTATGACTACATTGAGTATATATATGATATATACTCAAGGAAATGGTAAAGTACCATTTGACCCGAAATAATGAAACCTTCATAAGCTAATTGGTAGCTTAAGGTAACTACAATCAAAAGGATGGTTGACTTTGAAGAAACCATTTTTGACGTAGTCTTGGTTTCAATTAATTCGAAGATAGCTAGCTACAACTAAATGGTGATTCAATGTTTGGACATTATATGGGTTTCCGAAACCATTATTAAGATAGTCTTGATAATATATATGTCTAAAACTATGAATCACAAGACATATAAGTTGTAGAGATCCAACCATCATGAATCTTAGCAAGCTAGTGGGAGCTATAAGCATCTTATGAGAAAAGGATCAAATCATTTGATTTCTCATAAAGATGTAAATGAATCTTTTGTTTACTAGGTTTACAAAAGATTAGTGGGAGTTAATCATGTTCCTAAAATTTAAAATATATATGATATATTAATTTTGGAAATGAAAAGAATAATTCTTCTTTAAAGTTATGACTTTGAAACATTATATGAAGATAGAATGTATATGGGAGTTAATCATGTTCCTAAAATTTAAATATATATGATATATTAATTTTGGAAATGAAAAGAATACTTCTTCTTTAAAGTTATGACTTTGAAACATTATATGAAGATAGAATGTATATGGGAGATATAGTCTATATACATGGGATGGAAATCTATAATGATATATTTCATGATATAATTGGATTATATCAATCCCTAATAATAGACAATGGATGCTAGGAAGTTTCTCATATGATGATAAACTTCAATTAGAAGGACAACTCTAGTGAGACTAAGAAGTTGCTCTTCTC
Source organism: Malus domestica (assembly GCF_042453785.1). Lineage (NCBI taxonomy): Eukaryota > Viridiplantae > Streptophyta > Magnoliopsida > Rosales > Rosaceae > Malus > Malus domestica. The sequence continues at coordinate 21,956,009 of NC_091671.1, read as the reverse complement.
AAAGAGAACGTACTCTTTGACTCCCAAAGAAATAATGCGTAAATAGAATCCTTTATGCATACGCATAAAGGTGATTTATGTATTTCATATTGTATGAAAAACATTGATATGAGTTGTACCTAGAACGGTACAAGACGATATCAGTGAAAGCCCAGGATCAGAACCATGGCAACTGTCAAGTGAGTCCTTAAGTATTTAAGAAATACTAAAGGATAGATTCCTCAAAGAATGAGGAAGAATTAGAGTAACGTAAAGGAAGCGTAAATGTATTAGATTATGAATCTAATCCATCATTGGATGTTTCTTTATTATGAATGAAGAGATAATCAGGTATCTCTTTATTATGACTAAAGAGATATTTGGATGGAAACATTAAAAGTAATGACTTTAGTGTTTTCCATTATGAATGCAAAATATATTGCCATATAGAAGCTTACAACAATGTTGTTTGGATGAGAAAGTTCATTTATGAACTCTCTATTCGGTTCCAACCAGAAAGTGTATCTAGTGTACTGACATTATGACACTAATGGGGCGATAGCTCAAGCCAGGGAATCAAGGTCTCATCAAGGTCCGAACTCAAATGAGACACTGAACCACATGATTGAGAATCATGTATAATGGTGACATCGTTATTCTCAAGGTTGCTTCTATGGATAACATATAGATATCCATTGTCTAGGCCTACTATTCAGCCATTTATGAAATGACTACAGAAGAGGTATCATCACTGATGACTAAGCTGATTGGCTCTAGTGCAAGTGGGAGATTGTTGGAAATGTGCCCTAAAACCAATCATATGATGATACTTTACAGACATTTCACATGTTAAACTAATCTAGTTTAATATCAAGGGCAAAGATTATTGTTTGAGCCATCTCATATAAATGTTATATGCTTAAACGATAAGTCCAAAGGAATATGTGATTGGGAGAATGCGATCTAAAGAAGTTAGATTCATGAGACCATTCTTTCGTAGACACATCCTAAACGTTCCTGATCATAGGATTGCCAATTAGGCATTGACAGTCCGTTAAGATCAGTACGTGCTGTGTATTCTCTCAGGAAGAGTGACTAGTCTCGAGTCGTTGGTGTGTGTGACATCAAGACAAGTACGTAGGTGCTCAATAGAGAATGAGTTCACTGAACACGATCAACGAAGAGTTCTCATATTCATGTCACATGAGAACTCATGGTTGGGATAATGCAAAGTAGTCATTTGACCTGAGGCATCACGTTTGTCTTGTGGTTAAGTACTTGATCTTTGATTATGTCAAAGTCACTCCATCAGAAGGGTGTCCACGGCATCGTTGGGGTTAAGCCACTTAGCTATGGAGGCAAGTGAATGCGCAACAAGGGATCTCTAACCTTCAAACCGTTTGGGGGAGAATACTCTATGATATGATTAAGAATATCTGGCCAGAGTATGAATGAGATTTAGAAAAGTCGTTCTAAATCACATTCAAGGTAATCATATAAGCACACAAATCACATTGGATAGTAGACATGAATAAACTATCAAACCAAACAATGTGGTCAAGAGTATTGTATTAGAGAAAGACCGTATTGCATTTGTAATCCTAAACTGAATAGGTTCTCTACCTCTTCTGATTAGCTTGAGTAACCATGATATGCTACTAGGTGTCACTCATGGTTTGTGGAAGCCCTAAACGTGTATAAACACTAAAGGGAGAATTGAAAGTAAGTTTCAATTCACAATCGATTTTAAAGAGTTTTAATCGCCCACTACCTCGCTAAAAGGAACCTAATGGATCGTACACCGTGTAAGGTGGAGATTGAAGAAACAATGGAGATGAGTAAGAATAATTAAATGGTTTAATTATTTATGGCAAGATTAATTAATATGTTAATTAATTAAACGAATAAGTTCGTTAAAGACCTCGGGATAGTTTTGGACCTTAAGGCCCAATGGGCTTCGAACGTCAAGCCCATTGACTTAAGTTGTACAAAGGCCCAAAAAGCCCAAACAAAACCCTATGGCCGGCCATTTAGAGGAGGGTAGTGAACTTGCTTTAATTACAAGTTTGCCACTCCAATGAATAAAGGTATAAATATGACTTTATAGCCAAAATTCATTTAGGGTTTTCTTTTAGGAAATTGGAGAGAACACAATGCTCTCCTTTCTCTCTAAAGAGGCCAGCCCCCTTGGAGGGTGTATCTAGCAATCCCACTACTCCAAGGTCACTCATTTCTTCATCAATCTTACCTTGGTGTGGATACTTAGAGGTTCTCAATTTTGGGAACTTGGATAACCATATTCTTCCATCCAAATCCATGGATCTAAGAAGCAAGGAATGAAGGCCCTCTCTTTTGGTGATTAGCCTTTGTTTATGCAAAGAGGAATCTACAAAGGTATAAATTTCAACTCACTTTGTTTTGAGTTGAGTCTTGGTTCACCAATCTACTAGGCTTTGAATTTCATGGGTAACGTTTTGTTTTTTGAATGCATGCAAGCATGATTCCGCCTTTTAATTGTTAAATGCATGCTATAGATGTTATTCAAATGAACATGTTTTCACAAAATCATCCTTCATTTAATGCCGCACCTTATCCTCCCATTCCCTTTGGATTTCTGATTTGTTTTCCTTCAAGGATTGTGTGTTATTTTCCTATGCAAATTAGGCCTTTAAATCCTTTTCCTTTGCTACCTAGGGGCTGTGATTTTCAGCCTATAAATACAACCCTTTGCCGCACCAATTGATCACCACCCTCTACCATATTTTCACTACACCATTCACCTAAACATCCCTCTTCTGCCGTGAGTTTGCAAAGGAGAAGGAAGGAGACTCTTGGAGCCGTGCATGCCATTCAAGGAGCTTGGATTGTTGGAGCGTTTCTAGGTGTTTTCTATCTTTATGTCAATGTTTAAATTTATTTATCTTTGTTTATTTGCGAACATGAGGAACTAATTTCTTTGTAGTTAGAGGGGAATTCAAAGCCATGATCATATGTTTTATAAGACTTGATTTCCTCCAGTTATGATTTCATAAATCGTGAATGTGGTTTACTTATCTATTTGATTGATAACATGTTTATGTATGTTGATTGAGGGTCGACACTTAGTTTGCATGCATGAATTTGATGCTAGAGTATAAGGGAATTTCACCTAATCGTTATGAACTTATATTCATGCGTAGTAAAAGTCGCTAGTCACGATTGTGTTAAGTAAATCCTTGGAAAGAGTAACATGCGTATTGCATAGTTATGAATGCCTCGTCAATGCTTATGATTTCCATTGAACTTAATGATCTTTGATATGTGTCTCTATCATGCGTATTCCATAGTTAGGGTCCTTGATAAGAATAATTTGGTTGTAATGCGTATTCCATTCAATTCAATGAATCTAGGGAAATCTGAGAATTAATTGGTGCAATCTAGTTAATTTGGGGCATTGTCATTCATGGTTTGTTGAAAGAGTAACTGGAAATCGAGTCGTATGCATATGTTTCATGTGTGGAGAAGGAACCCTCTAACTAGCCTTTCACCATTCTATTTCATCAATTTCGTGAGTCTTTAAGTTTGTTTACAAAGTTTATGTTTTAAAAGTTCAATTTCGTCAAAACCAAACCCCTTGCTTTTAAGTCTTGTTTTTAGAGTCAAAACTTGTTTCCTTTAAGTCTTTTGAGTCTTTGAAGTTCTATTTTCGTCCAAATCACTTGTTAGGTCTAGAATTGAGTCTTTTTTATTGTTATTTGCTGTTTTGAGTGTTTTGAGTTAGTTTTGAGTCTATAGAGTCTAGTTTAGTGTTTTTGAGTCTTATTTGTGTTGATTAGCATCCCTAGTTAATCCCCGGTCTAGAACGATCCCTACTTGCATCATTACTACAATTGTCATCAATAAAGTTTAATTTGTGTGTCAACTTAATTTTCACATCACTAATCTTCTCAAGTTCCTTTGTTCATGCGACAAAGGAATAAGCACTTGTTGTTTGTGTTGTCCTCTTTATGATAAACTTATCTAACATGTCCTTCCATTGATACATTGTCAATAGGAAGATTGTGAGGATGAGACTACTTAGGTACATATACAATCCATTCAAGACAATCTATGGGATTGTGGTACCAAGTCCGGAAACTAAAGCCTTCGGCTTTTCTTTGTCAAGTTTTGGATAGCGTTTGCAAATATATTAGTAAATAAATACATAACGAATATAAATTGATTGATTTTAAGCTATTTGATCTGGGTCTCTAAATCAAATAGTGCACCCACTATTTTTGGCAAATTCCATATCCCTCATTGGAATTCGAGAGTTTTGGAGGAAACTCTTAGTAGGGTATGGGAGGTTCACTATTACCAAGCCCACCTCACAATGATATGATGTTGGCTAGCATCAATAATAATGAGAACGTACGCTTACTCATTTACATCTTATGTAAGTATCCATCTTATTTGGCCTCTAGAGAATGATGCCTCACAATGATATGATGTTGGCTCCATTGCACTTAGTTAAGTCATTCCCACCATGCAAGTTCAGGTAGGGGTTCAAGAACAAGATCATAATGATATGATGTTGGTCATTCTTGTTGCCTACCTTCAAAACATCATGTATGCATATAGAACTCATCCTGAGTGTAAGCACATACTTTGTACTCCCTTATGATAGGAATTCGGTGTATGAGTCACAAACGATTGGAGTTTACCATGGTGGAAGGCCACAAAAGAGTGTTCAAAACACTTTGACACTTGTCAACTTAATAATGGTTTGGTTGAGGGTTTTTAGGTCTCATCATATATAAGCATGCATTTTTATCTTATTAAAACAATTTGGTTCTATTAAAACTATTGGTCCAAGTGATTGATTTAGTAGTATATGATACTCTCATTATGCTTGTAAAACGGTTTTTAAAGCAAGAGTATATGGTACTACTAACATAAGCTTTGCATTCGTTGATGGACTATATAGTTGCCTTAGGGCCTTAGGATAACTATGGACCTTTAGTTCTATCCAACATGAGCTTTGTCACATCCCGGCTCGGGCCCCCACCACATCCCAGGCTCAACTTCGTCGTAGCACGATATTGTCTACTTTGGGCCCCGACCACATCCTCACGGTTTTGTTTCTGGGAACACACACGAGAACTTCCCAGTGGGTCACCCATCATGGGATTGCTCTCGTGTGAACTCGCTTAACTTTGGAGTTCCGATGGAACCTAAAGCCAGTGAGCTCCCGAAAAGCCTCGTGCTAGGTAGAGATGGGAATATACATATAAGGCTTACAAGATCCACTCCCCTGGACGATGTGGGATATTATAATCCTAGTGTTGGATCTCGGTCTAGGGATGGTGATTGATTTTAGTTACACATTTAATCACATTAAGGTGTGTTTTATTGGGCGTTAGACCATACTACTCCAATTTCATGCATATCAAATAAAACAAAAAAGGAGTACTTCAAAGTAAAGAAGAGCTTATGCTCTTTTATAACATTTGATCAAAACAAATTACTTTAAAGTAAAGAAGAGCTTATGCTCTTTTACAACATTTGATCATATCAAATTACAACCAAAATCTAATCTACACATTCCCATGGTTCAAACAAATTTGAGAGATGGCTTTTCACATAGCTCAATTATTGTAGGCTTAGGTTCATGATCACCCTTTCTTTAATTAATTAACGCTTTAACTAATTAAACTTGAATGCAACATTGTCATTTGGTTTTTGTATCCATAGAATTGATTTAGATGGAGCTAAATGAAATGAAAATCCAATTCTCATTTAAAGATAGAAAATAATTTTGTTCTCAACTAATTTGGGCCAAAATGCAGTAACCTCAACTATTGGGGTATATTGCCAAACATAAACTTTTGAGGTCACTTTGTAAAAACACAAAAGTCCACTACTTCATGTAATTACAACTAGAACCCAAAAATTTCAACAAATGCAAAAACTTCATTAAAGGAGCAAAACAATTTGTCCTTTAGTGATTTTAGGCCTTTACGTAAAAACGTAAATTTTCTGGCCAAAGTGCAAATACATAAAAATATCAAAACTTTATGTAATTGCATAAAATCCCCAAAAGTACCCCAATTATAGGGGTGGCCGGTCAAGGTAGTGTGAGTGATGATGTGTGTGAGTTGATTTTTTTGTTTGAAGGGTGATTGAAAGTTGTAAGTGATTGGTATGGTGTGAATAGTAAAATAGGTATGGGTGATGTTTAAAAAATTCATACGATCCATCACTAACAAAAACAAATAAACAACCAAACACCTTTTTGAATCAAAACAACAAACCTTTTTGTTCTTGGTATGAACAACAAGAACAAAGCAAGAACATTGAAGAACATCTATGAAAACCCATAAGAGCTCCATGAATGTTTGTACTCAATAAAACTCAAATTTTCACTACTCAAAAGAGGGTTAACATCCTAGGGTACTTGGGGGTTACAAAAGTCACTTTAAAACACTTTTAACAAGACAAACATGAACCCAAAAATCCACCACTTGGATTTGGCAGAATTTCCCCATAAACATGGCACCAAATTTTAGCTCCAAAATTCATGCTCATATGAACTACATCTACAACATTTGAGATGGCAAATTTTCAAGCAAAATTTACATTAAAAAAAGCAGGAATAAAGCTTGTAACAATTAAAACATTCAAATCAAAGACTATGAACTACACAACCCAAAAGGATTCACCAACTACTAGACCTAGGCTCTAATACCACTTGAAGTGAAATATTTGTGAAAACTAGTTCATTTGAGTAACATCTATGCATGCAATTAACAATTAAAAGGCAGAATCATGCTTGTATGCACTAAAAAACAAAACTTTACCCATGAAATTCAAGGCCAAGTAATTGTGGTGAACCAAGACTCAACTCAAATTTTAAAGAAAGGAGTAGAGAAACTTTTATACCTTTGAAGCACCTCTTTGCTTAGCAAAGGATATTCACCCATGTGAGGGCCTTCTTTCCTTAGTCTCCTTGCTCCTTGACTCCGTAGATGTGGATGTAGGAACTTTTCTTCTTGGCTCTATGACTTCTTGGATGGATGAGGAATGGATTCTCCAAGTTCCTAAAATAAGGAACCTCTGAGTCTCCACACCAAGCAAAGCATTGAGGAAGAGATGAGTGACTTAGGAAGAAATAGATGCTAGTAATTTCTCCCTAGGGTGGCTGGCCTCTTAGAGAGAAAAGGAGAGCTTGTGTTCTCTCCAATTTCCTCAAAGAAAACCCTAATGATGAAATGGCTATAAAGATGCATTTCTACCACTTCACATTTGAGTGGCAAACTTGCAATTAAGCCAAGTTAACTACCCCTCACTCTTATTGCTGGCCCTGATGGGTTTATTGGGCTTTCAAGCCCCTTGTGTTTTCAAGTTGTTATACAACTTGAATTATTGGACTTAACATTCAAATTCCATTGGACCTTGAGGCCCAAAACTGACCCGAGGTCTAATACGAACTTATTTGTTTGATTAATTAATCCTAGCCATAAATAATTAAACCATTTAATTATCCTTACTCATCTCCATTGTTTCTTCAATCTCTACCTTACACGGTGTACGATCCATTAGGTTCCTTTTAGCGAGGCAGTGGGCGATTAGAAGATATTTTGAACCCCTATACGAATAAGCATGATGGGTATAACTTAACTAATGGAATGAAGTACCAATAAGAAGATATTTTGAGGCAAAGATTCTCTAGATGCTAAACTAGATGGGTAATCACATCAAATGTGAACGGGTTGATGCAAAAAGTTGTTCTGCTGATTATTATTTTAGCTAGCCAATGATCAAACATGATGTGTTGGGTCATAAGAGCATGTTTATGCAACTTAGTTAGCTTGTTTTGTTGCATTTTCATAGCTAGTTTCTACTTATTATAGTGTTTTAAGCTATTTTCGTATGTTTGTAGGTTCAATTGACAAAGTTAGCAAGAAAGTGCAATTTGGAGCAATTTGGAGCAATTTTGGGCACCAAATGGATAGCTTATGAGGGGAGCAAGATGGATGGACGAATTTGAAGTTTAAGAGGCTAGGAATGTGCTGAAAAGATGAAGAAAATAAATCCAAGACAAAGAAGATAACGAATTAGCTCAAAAGAAGAAACATTATCCAAAACCTTATCTAACCTTATCTTATCCAAACAACCCTTATCTTATCTTATCCTTGCCTAATCTAGCTTTATCCTATCTTATCTTATCCAAATCAGTTTGTGCCTTAAATCCAGCTGCAAGAGGACCTAAATATCTGATTTCTTGAAGGCTTATCATTTCCCTACATATATGTCGCACCCCTAAATTGGTGACGTGTCAACCTTTCTAGAAGACCCTATAAATCTGGCGTTTTTCCTTGTTCTAGAAGCCTTAGAATCTGCTGGAACCTTTAATCATTTTCCTTTTGGATTTTTGCCAATCCCTAGTCCTTTTCCTCAAGGATTGTGCAATCCTTCTATGCTACCTTTGTGCCGCATCTCAGCCCTATAAATACATATCTTTGTTGCACAAATAAATCACTCACGCACCCACATATATTCAAAGAAAAATTGAGAGGATTTCAGAGAGTTCAAAAGGTGTACTTGCGTGGAGGAAAGAGGAGGAGGAGAAGCTTGTGCCGTGGCTTGCAATCCAAGGGAGAGTTCGAAATCTGCCATTGGAGCTGCTGGGACGTTCTTGGTTCTTTCTATCCTTAGATTTGTTTCAACGTTGCTTTTAATTTGGTTTTATGTTTTTAAAGACATGAGGAACTAATCTCTTTTTAGTTGGAGGTGAATTCGAACCATGATTATATGTTTTATATGAATTGATTACATTCAGTTATTGTTTCTTGAGTCTTGAATGTGGTTTGCTTATCTGAGTTATTAAAACTTGTTTATGTGTGTTAATTGAGGGTCGACACTTCATTTGCATGCATGAATTTGATGCTAGAGTATAAGGGAGTTTCACCTAATCGTTATGAACTTATATTCACAAGTAGTAAAGGTTGCTAGTCACAGTCGTGTTAAGTAAATCCTAGGCAGGAGTATCATGCTTTTCATAGTTATGAATGCCTCGTCAATGCTTATGATTTTCAAAGAACTTAATGACCTTTGATATGTTTTCTATCATGCTTTTCATAGTTAGGGAACTTGATAAGGATAATTTGGTTGTGATGCGTATCCCGTCCAATTCAACGAAATAAGGAAAATCTAATGGTTCATTTATGCTGTCACGGTTAACTTAGGGTGTTGTCATTCATGGTTTAAGGGAACAATACTGGAAATTGGTTTATATGCATATGTCATGTGTGGAGAAGGATCCTCTGGCTAAGTTTTCATCATTCAAATCACCTAATTTACTTTGTTTTGTAATATGTTTTGTTGAGTTAATTTTCGTCCAAATCAATCCCCCTTTTAATTAAGTGTCTTAGATTTGTTGAAAAGGTGTTTCAATCTGTCTAACTTAGTGTTTTAAGACCCACTAGTGTTAAATTCGTCCAAATAGTCCCTAGAACCTGTTTTGAGTCTTTTTAACCTAGTTTTGCTGTTTTGAGTGTTTTTTAATCTAGTTTAGTGTTTTAAAGTCTTATTTATGTTGATTAGCATCCCTAGTTAGTCCTCGGTTTAGAACGATCCCTACTTACATCTTTACTACAATTGTCATCAATAGGGGTTAATTTGTGTGTCAAATTAATTTTCACATCAGTGGCCTTGGTAATAATGAGCATTCCATACTCCGCTAAGAGTTCCATATATAACTCTCGGATTCCATTGAGAGATTTGGAATTTGCCAAAAATAGTGGGGATACTATTTGATTTAAAGACACTAAATTAATTAGTTTTACCAAACAATCTAATTTGATTTATGTTATGTTATGTAGATATTGACATGTCTAATAACCCACTGTAAACAAAAAAAATTTGTATCGAATGAAACGAGAACACGTGTACAAAGTGGATTTGTATTGATTTGAATTTGTAGGTTACAATCTCTGTGTACAACTTTTCCTCTGATTCAGTCTTCAAATTTGATGTAGATGCGTGATTATTGATCCAAGGGTCGCGATGACTTGATCTTGGATGAACGGTTAAACGATTGCTTCAAGTTTTGAGCTTGAAAACAACGCATAGATGATCTTCACCTCAAGGGTACGGCAAAGGTAGTGTTTAATGTGGGATTTCATTGCTTCAAGGGTCTTGGCGACTTGATCTTGAAACTAACATTGCTACAGGTTTATAAGCTTGCAACAAAGTCTTGAAGGAATCGGCACGAGCGCTTGTTGATTCTTCAAGGGAGTGCTTCAACTTTGGTTGAGAGAAAACTTCGGCTTTGGTTGAATGTTCTTCGAAGAGAGCTTTGGCAGTGTATTAGTCTTCAAAGGTTTGGCAGAGGTTCTTTTGTGTAGAGATTTTCCCACCCCTATGCTTGTGGGAGGACCTTGTATTTATAAGCTTTTTAAAAGCTTGCCTTTGGGTGGATTTGACTTTGATTTATGTCTTAATTCATCCATGGGAGAATTTAGGGATGTTTTGTGTCTTAATTTCAGCCATCTTTACTCCCTTGGCCGAATCATAGGGCCTTTGTTGCCTATTTTTTTAGCAATCTTCAATTCTTGCTTGTTTTATGAAGATGCCTTAACTTTCTTTGAAGTTTTGAGAACACTTTGAACCCTTGCCGTTTTCTTTAAGAGAGGTTTTCTCTCTTTGGCCGAATTTTGGGAAGTTTTAAGCTTCCTTTGCTTGATTGTGCCACATGTCATTGATGACTTGTCCATTTGTGATAAGTCATATGCCTCGTGGAGCTTGTGATACATCATTTGTATGCAATGAAATTTACATGTCTTCAAATGCCCCCACTTCAAGACGCGTTGTAGGCATGTGCTTGCCACATGTAGGAAACGTGTTTTGAAATCCTGCAATGTGAATGTTCTAACTCAAGGGTTGTCGAGACTTAATCTTGAATTCGTTTGCTTCTTTAAGGGCCATAGAGGCGTATTTCTTGAATTGACATGATGAATTTCGTCAAGGGCCATTGAGGCGTATTTCTTGAACCAAACATTTCTTTTAAGGCCGTTAAGGCTTGGTCTTTAATTGGGGTGATGAATTTTGTCAAGGGCCGTTGAGGCTTGGTCTTGAGTTGAAATGAAAGTTTTCTTCAAGGTAGAGGCTTGATCTTGAATGAAGTGATGAATTTCGTCAAGGGCCGTTAAGGTGTATTTCTTGAACGAAATATTTCTTCAAGGGCCATTGAGGCTTGTGTGGATGCAAATTTCTTCCTCCTCGATCTTGGACGATTTTGCACCTACAAAACAATTAACACCTTAGGTTAAGGCCAAGAGCCTCACGCGCCCACGATGAATGGGGGGGGGCTTTGGCCGAAGAACCTCCGATGCCAAAGTTAGAATTTAGAGAGAAAGAGTGTTTAGGGAATTTTGAGATTTTTGCCAAAGTGTTGGAATCCGTTTTTTGGTGAGAATGGGATCCCATTTATAGGGATCAAGGCCGGCCATAGCTAGGGTTTTTGGATTGAATTTGGTTTAATTAGCCCATTTATTTGACTAATTAAACCAAAGGGGAATGTTTTTTGTGGTTATGAAAATGTTATAATGAATAATTAAATAATTGGCTTAAAAAGGGAAAAAAGGACTAAGGAAAAGGTGGGGAAAATAAAGGAAATGGCCGGCCCCCTTTATGGAGGAGGATAACCGGCCATTAGGGTTGGTTTTTTTTGTTTAATTGCTAATTTAATTGACAAATTAATGAGTTTATTAGGTAATAATCCCATTAATTTGTTAATTATCTCAATTTATGTGGAATAATTGGTAGGTTATGAAATAACTACCTAAAATGTGGATGGATGAGATAATTTGGAATTGGTTACCTTTTCTGGAGCATTTTTAACTTGGTTGAGGATGATTGCTTGCTACTTGCACGTAGGATCCTCGTTATACCTCAAGGGTATTTTTGTCTTCTTTTTCCCAAAATCCACGTGTCGCCTTGTGAATATTTTTGGCTCCACAAATGCCCCCACACCTATTGGGCTGCTCGCAGAAAAGGGCAGCAGGTGTAGAGATCTTCTTGCTTTAGGAAACTTAAGACTGCTTCCTATTTTGATGTTGATTCTCTCTTTAAATGGAAATTAGATCCTTCTAGGAAAGGGAAATAAATTTCTCTCAAAGCCTATTTAAGTCCACCTTAAGTGGGTTATTAAATCAACTTTGGAGAGCGATTTATTCTACCCAACAAGAGAGAGAAAGTTAGAGGATATTTGTTCCCCCTCCTCTAGCAATCTTCTACATCTTGCCCGTGCAAAGGACCGTCTTTCGTTGATTTCTTCGTCTTCTTCGTGCTGCACTGAGGTAAGAAAAAATTAATTTTCCTTGTCTTCTTCTTGGATGGTGCTACCTTGGGGCAGCCATCGGGGTGGTGCGGCACGTCGGCTGGCATGGGCCAGGAGTTGGCTCGGCATGGGCCGAGGAGGTATTGTGGCAGGGACCACTACTTTAAGCTGCTCGACTTGGCTAGAACCAAGGGCAGCTTGTATGGCTGGGGCCACGGGCACTGTGGCGCAGTGCTAGGCGAGTCACATGGCTCATGTCTTTTTGGGCTTTTGGACATAACGCGAGCTAGGTAGGTGATTGAGAGAAATAAAGAGGTTGCGGACCTCATGAGCTGCTGGAATGTTGGGTTGAACTCCTCTGCTGGGTACCACGAATGACGTTGGCTACTTTAACTCTCTTCGTCAGGATAAACGTGGGCTGCTCCCAAAATAAGAGGTGAATAGGATCAAGGTGGATGCATTGGCTCATCCAATCACCGTTGTGGATCCTGCTGCAAGTGAAGGTGGAAAAAATGATCTTCCTTGCCTGCTCAAGAGATGCTAGCTGAGAAAAAACCAAAGACTTCTTTCGCTGCTTGAGCTGGTTCGCTGACTACCTCCAGGCTTGTGATTGACTTGACTTTTTCCAAGGGGTCAAAAAATGAGGCTGCTAGATCTGAGCATGTGGCGCCTGCCATGTCAAGAATGGCTAGTACGATTGCTGATAGGATTGTTCGACATAAAGGTCTTGTCATGCCCTTAGTGCCGAATTTTGTACCAAGACGTCTGTTGGGAGCTAAGTCCAGTTCACCTTTGGAGAGGCTTGCTATTATGAAAAGTGATAAGGTGGACTCTACTGCTAAAGTAGCGCCAAGGCCCATTCCTTAGCTGCTGAGACTGATTCGCCTGTTGGGAATGAGGAGACTGCTCGCGTAGGCAGCTGTGAGAAATCCACTAAACCTGCTTCTGGGGAGGCTACTGAGATCTATGTGCTTTTGAAACCAGATCTCTTGAAAACATGGATGCTTGTGCCAAGTTTGTTGATGGCGTCAGCAAGGTTGTTTGCCCAAGCTCGTTTTACGAAGCATACGACCCAATATAGAAGGACCGCTCTGCTTGCTATGATGCAAATATAGCAAGGCCGCTAAGGAGATGGCAAATACTATGGCAGATTCTGAGCTCGTTGCTTTGAAAGGGTCTAATATTTCTGCCCCCACTTCTCTCAGATTCAAGATCTTAAGTTTGCAGTTTCTGAGCTTCGTTTCGCTGCTTATGCTAAGAAGGGAGTGGATGAGCTGCAGTGCGTCCGTGTTAGTCTGTTTAAGAAGAATGAGCAGCTGAAGGGTGAGAAAGATGGGCTTGAGGTTTTAAGACCTTCTTTATTTCTCCGGAAGACTTGCTTGCTTTTACTTTTAAGGCTTCCATTGGTGAAGTAGTTGGAGAAGTTAGAGCCCAGGCTGGGGCAGCCGGGGGTGAAGCGCCGAATGATGCCGCTGCTAAGAGCGTTATGTCTGCTGAAGGTGTGGCGACCGAGTAGTCGTGGGATGTCGAAGCTGCTGTAATGTAGTATTCTAGGTAGCCTTTAGGATTTTCTTTGTTTTTCCTTGTAGCTCTTGTTTTGCTTGAACTCATTCGGCCTTTGCTAGTTATTTATAAACATGTTTTCCTTCGTTTTTCTTCATCTTCGCTTCTTTTGTTCATGCCCTAACCTTTAGACTTGATAGACCAATGGCAGGCATGCTACTTTTTTATAAGCAGACAAGCTCGCGTAGCCTATGCAGCCGTAGGTGTTGGTGTAGAACTTTGCAAAGTTATTAGCCATAGGGTTTGCAGCCGGATGCCTTACTTACAGAAGCAGACAAGTCCGCGTAACCACTAGGCTGTTAACCTTGACTTTCTTCAATTCCGTAGGTTGCGTAGCAAGTATCACAACACTTTAGGACTTGGTGTAGGTTGTTCCGCGCTTGGCAGAGGTGAAGCTTATCGACTACGTAGCATGTCGGCAGTGGATAAAACTTCGTATATGCGCGCTAGCTAGTTTAACCTTTCACAAGAATATGCAATTGTATAAGTCTAGCGCTGCTTTACTGCTCGAAGGGCAAGCCGTAGGCAGTCTTCCGGAATCCGTAGGCTACCTTAGTGCATTCGGTAGCAGCTTTAGGGTTCCAGGGCAGCCGTCTATAGGGCGTACTGCGTAATGTGCCCCCTCCGTCTCTAGGGCCCGGTTCCCCGCGAATTAGGCCAAGAGACCCAAAATCCTTCAATTAGCTAAGCCTTGAAAAAGACCATTGTGGCTACTTCTAGGAATCCCGGCGCAAGCCATCGTGCATCTAGTTACACTAGGGCAGCCAGGCTCATCCACGTCTGGATATTCAGAGTGTAAAGTTTATCCTCCCGTCTTGGAGAGCTAACCCATATGGGTGTCGGGGAATTGGTTTACCCTCTCGAACTGGAGAGCATGGTTGGTCCCTTGGGGGGCGCAATTCCTGCGATGAGTCCCTAAAAAGGGCGCAGTCTTCTTTTGAAGTGCAGGAATGATCAGTTGTTGTAAGCATGCAGCCGAGCCAAGTTGTGATTACTTCTGAATTTCTCATTGAAAAATTAGTGAAACGAACAAGAACTTAACTGTAAAGTAGGAATTGCATAACAACTGGATAGTCCTCAGCTTGTGAGGTGGTGCCCGTCGAGCTGTTTGAGTCTTCAGGTTTTGATGTAGCGGGATGTCACACATGGTACTTCCTCAGATTGTAGGCATTCCATTATTTTTCGATCTTTTTGTCGTTTCATGGTGGCGAAGGTGTAATTACTCTTACCACCTACTCTGTTGATCTTGTACCGGCCTTCCCAGATGGGATCCATTTTTTTGGAGTCCTCTCCGCGGGTAGTGATGAAGGCTTTTCTTAGGACTAGATCTCTGGGCTGGAATTGCTGTTGGTAAGCTGCGATGCGAGTGAAGTCTGTTGGAAATGTGCCCTAAAGCCAATCATATGATGATACTTTACGGACATTTCACAAGTTAAACTAATCTAGTTTACATATAAAGGGCATAGATTATTGTTTGAGCTGTCTCATATAAATGTTATATGCTTAAACGATAAAGTCCAAGGAATATGTGATTGGGAGAATGTAATCTAATGAAGTTAGATTCATGAGACCATTCTTTCATAAACACATCCTAAATGTTCCTGATCATTGGATTGCCAATTGGGCATTAACAGTCCGTCAAGATCGGTACGTGCTATGTCTTCTCTCAGGGAAAGTGACTAGTCTCGAGTCATTGGTGTGTGTGACATCAAGACAAGTACGTAGGTGCTCAGTAGAGAATGAGTTCACTGAACGCGATCAACGAAGAGTTCTCATACTCATGTCACATGAGAACTCATGTTTGGGATAATGCAAATTAGTCCTTTGACCTGAGGCATCACAGTTGTCTTGTGGTTAAGTCCTTGATCTTTGATTATGTCAAAGTCACCCCATCGGGGTGTCTACGGCATCGTTGGGGTTAAGCCACTTAGTCATGGAGGCAAGTGAATGCGCAACAAGGGATCTCTAACCTTCAAACCGTTTGAGGGAGAATACTCTATGATATGATTTAGAATCTCTGGCCAGAGTATGAATGAGATTTAGAAAAGTCGTTCTAAATCACATTCAAGGAAATCTTATAAGCACACGAATCACATTGGATAGTAGACATGATAAATAAACTATCAAACCAAACAATGTGGTCAGGAGTATTAGATTAGAGAAAGACCGTATTGCATTTGTAATCCCAAACTGAATAGGTTTTCTCTACCTCTTCTGATTAGATTGGGTAACCATGATATGCTGCAAGGTGTCACTCATGCTTTGTGGAAGCCCTAAACGTGTGTAATCACTAAAGGGAGAATTGAAAGTAAGTTTCAATTCACAATCGATGTAAAATGGTTTTAATCGCCCACTACCTCGCTAAAAGGAACCTAATGGATCGCACACCGTGTAAGGAGGAGATTGAAGAAACAATGGAGATGAGTAAGAATGATTAAATGGTTTAATCATTTATTTATGGCAAGGATTAATTAATATGTTAATTAATCAAACGAATAAGTTCGTTAAAGACCTCGGGATAGTTTTGGACCTTAAGGCCCAATGGGCTTCGAACGTCAAGCCCATTAACTTAAGTTGTATGACAACTTAATGAATAATGATTCACAAAGGCCCAATTAGTCCAAAATATCCTAATGGCCGGCCATATTGTTTAGGGTGGTGAACTTGGTTTATTTACAAGTTTGCCACTCAAATGAATAAAGGTATAAAAAAGACTTTATAGCCAAAATTCATTATGGGTTTGTTTTGGAGAAAATTGGTGAGAACTTGTCTCTCCATTTCTCTCTAAAGAGGCCGGCCACCTTGGGGGGTGCATCTTGCAATCCCACTACTCCAAGGTCACTCATTTCTTCTCCAATCTCTCCTTGGTGAAGATACTTAGAGGTTCTCAATTTTGGGAACTTGGAGAAACCTATTCTTCCATCCAAATCCATAGATTTTAGATGCAAGGAATGAAGGCCCTCTCTTTGGGTGATTAGCCTTTGCTTATGCAAAGAGGAATCTACAAAGGTACAATTTCAACTCACTTTGTTTTGAGTTGAGTTTTGGTTCACCAATCTACTAGGCTTTGAATTTCATGGTTAATGTTTTTGTTTTTAAGTGCATGCAAGCATGATTCCGCCTTTAATTGTTAATTGCATGCTTTTTGATGTTGCTTAAATGAACATGTTTTCACAAAATATTCCTTCAAGTGGTATCAGAGCCTAGGTCTAGTAGTTGGTGAATCCTTTTGGGTTTTGTGGTTCATAGTTTGTGATTTAAAAGTTGTAATTGTTACAAGCTTTATTCTTGTTTCTTTGAATGTAAATTTTGTTAGAAAATTTGCCATCTCAAATGTTGTAGATGTAGTTCATATGAGCATGAATATTGGAGCTAAAATTTGGTGCCATGACTTTGGGGATTTTCGGCCAAATCCAAAGGGTGGATTTTTGGGATCTTGTTTGACTTGTTAAAAGTGTTTTCAAGTGACTTTTGGAACCCCTATGTACCCTAGTTTGGTTACATGTTATTTCCTTAAAGTTTGAATGGTTTTGGAATGTTTTGGGTGGAAAAAGTTCATGGAAAAATTTTGGGTTTTTCATGAATGTTCTTCATTGTTCTTGACATTTTTGCCAAGAACAAAAATGTTTGTGTTTTGATTCAAAGTTTTGATTTATTTCATAAAGTTTATGTTTTATGTTTTTTCAAATGTTTAAATGTTTTAGATATTTGTTTAAATGGCAATAGAAATAATGGTGGGTGTGAAAGGATTAATTCCCTTTCACACACACCACTTGTGCACTTGCATGCTTTATGTCAAAACTCACAAATCAACACACACATCACTCTATCCTCTTCCAAAACCGGCCACCCCCTAGTGGGGGTACTTTTGGGGCCTTTTATGCAATTACATAAAGTTTTGATACTTTTGTGTATTTGCACTTTGGCCCAAAAGTATACGTTTTTACGTTTAGGTCCAAAAACGCTAAAGGACAAATTGTTTTGCTCCTTTAATGAAGTTTTTGCATTGATTAAATTTTGGGTTCTATTGTAATTACATGAAGTAGTGGACCTTTGTGTCTTTACAAAGTGACCCCAAAAGTTTTGCAATATAGCCCAAAAGTTGAGGTTAATTGCTTTATGGCCCAAATTAGGTAGAGAACAAAATTGTTTTGTCTCTTTAAATGAGAATTGGATTTTCATTTTGTTTAGCTCCATTTAAATCAATTTTATGGATACAAAAACCAAATGAAAATGTTGCATTCAATTTAATTAGTTAAAGTGTTAATTAATTAAAGGGTGATTATGAACCTAAGCCTACGATAATGGAGCTATGTGAAAGGCCGTTTCAAATTTGTTTGAACCATGGGAATGTGTAGATTAGATTTTGGTTGTAATTTGATTTGATCAAATGTTGTAAAAGGGCTTAAGCTCTTCTTTACTTTAAAGTAATTTGTTATATGCAAATGTTGTAATGAGCATAAGCTCACCTTTACTTTGAAGTACTTCTTTCTTGCTTTATTTGATATGCATGAAAATGAAGTAGTTGAGTCCAACGCCCCTAAGACAACACGCCTTAATGTGATTAAACGCGTAACTAAAATCAATCACCATCCCTAGACCAAGATTCAACACAAGGCTCGTGTTGAATCTAAACAAAGGTTCATAATCATCCTAAGGCCCTAAGGCAACTATATAGTCCATCAAATGAATGCAAAGGTTATGTTAGTAGTATCATATACTCTTGCTTTAAAAACCGTTTTATAAGCATAGTGGGAGTATTATATACAACTAAAAACAATCATATGGACCAATAGTTGTAATAGGACCAAAATGGTTTTAATAGAGATTAAAATGTATGTTTATATGTGATGAGACCTAAAACCCTCAACCAAACCATTATTAAGTTGATAAGCGTGAGAGTGCTTAGAACACTCTTTCGTAGGCCTTCCACCGTGGTGGGATCCAATCGTTTATGACTTGTACACCGGCTTCACCCTATCATGGGGGAGTACAAAGTGCATGCTTATACTCAGGAGGAATCCATACACATATGATGAGGTAAGTGTAGGCAACGAGGATGGCCGACATCGTATCATCGTGAGGCTATTCTTGAACCCCTTCACGCACTAAGCATGGTGGGAATGACTTAACTAAGTGCAATGGAGCCAACATCATATCATTGTGAGGTTACATTCTCTAGAGGCCAAATAAGATGGGTACTTGCATTAGTTGCAAATGAGTAAGCGTACTCTCTCATTATTATTGTTGCTAGCCAAACATCGTATCATCGTGAGGTGGGCTTGGTAATAGTGAGCCTCCCATAACCTACTAGGAGTTTCATCCAAAACTCTCGAATTCCTTTGAGGGATATGGAATTTGCCAAAAATAGTGGGTGGTGCTATTTGATTTAAAGACCCGGATCAAATGGCTTAAAATCAATCAATTTATATTCGTTATGTATTTGTTTACCAATATATTTGCAAACGCTATCCAACACTTGACAAAGAAAAGCCGAATGATTTAGTTTCCGGACTTGGTAACACAATCCCAAAGATTGTCTTAAATGGATTGTATATGTACCTAATAGTCTCATCCTCAAAATCGTTCTATTGGTAATGTATCATTGAAAGAACATGTTAGATAAGTCTATCATGAAGAGGACAACACAAACAACCAATGCTTAATCCTTTGTTAAATGAACAAAGGAACTTACGAAGATTAGCATAATGACAATGACACTTTTAGTGTTATTAGTTCTTCACTTACAAATCGTTGTATGAAGAAATAATAGTTGCTTTGAACAACCCTTAGTCAATGCAAACACTAGTGCTTGTTTCTTTGTTAAATGAACAAAGAACTTGAGAAGAAAGCACAAAGGCATGGACACTTTATGTGCCATGATTCTTCACTTACAAATTGTTGTATGAAGAAATGAGAGTTGCCTTGTACAACTCTTGAAGGTTTGTAATTATGTTTAGAACATAATGGTTGGTTGACAAAAATAGTCCATTAACATGGACTTATGATGATTTTGAATCATTGAGTGTTGAAGTGATAAACCACTTAACGAGATAGAAACTAGGCAAGGACTTCACCTTTGTGTCCCTATCCTTATGGTTCACTAAGTTTATTGTAAACTATATAGTGAACAATAACCACATGCTCTCCAAAATGTTTGATGTGTATAACACAATTGAAATAAGTTTCAAGAGAGATAATGGGAGTTTAGGGACCATGACTATTGTAGTCAAAGGAGAAGTCAAATGAAGAAGATAAAATTAACTCCAAGGGAACAAACTTTCTTTATGAAAGGATGGACATTGGAAGGGGTATTTGCAAGAAATGTCTTGCAAGTGTCAAGAACACACCTTTCGAAGGTGTTGTAAAATGTTCTTGAATAGTTCAAAACAGTTGGTTCTTCTACTTGAATGCTTGATTCCGTATTAGTAACTATATTTTACAATCGTTGTAAAAGTGTGACTAATAAGAAGTAGAAGATATATGAGAGAAGGAAAAGGTGCTTCACATTCGGAACGTGAATCAAATATAGATCTCTGCAAAAGCAGATGGTACTTACTTCCTCATATGTGATGTGAAAATTAACTTGACACACAAATTAAACCCTATGGATGACAATTGTAGTATATGAGCAAATAGGGATCGTTCTAACCGGGGATTAACTAGGGATGCTAATCAATGTAAAACTGACTCAAGAACATAAAAATATAATGTAGAACACTAAACTAGACTCAATTAATGCAAAACTAGGGTTTAAAACACCTAAACAAACTAAAAACTCAAAACAGCAACTAAAAGGCTCAAAACTGCCTTTAAACCACTTTCTGGGCAGTTTTGAGTACCTAACACTAGTTTGGACGAATTTGGACTATGACTTGACTCAAAACACTTAAAAACACAACTAAATGGATTTCTAACTAATCTAACACTTTAAAATAAATGGGGGAATGATTTTGACGAAATTAAAACTTTAAAACTCAGACTTTAAAAACAAATGTAAAGCAGCACAGATTGTGATTAAATAGAATGGTGAGAAGCTAGTTAGAGGGTTCCTTATCCACACATGAACATATGCATACAACTCGATCTCCAATTACTCTTTCAACAAACCATGAATGACAATGCCCCAAATTAACTAGATTGCACCAATTAATTCTCAGATTTCCCTAGATTCATTGAATTGAATGGAATACGCATTACAACCAAATTATTCTTATCAAGGACCCTAACTATGGAATACGCATGATAAAGACACATATCAAAGATCATTAAGTTTAATGGAAATCATAAGCATTGACGAGGCATTCATAACTATGGGATACGCATGTTATTCTTGCCTAGGATTTACTTAACGCAATCGTGACTAGCGACTTTCACTACTTATGAATATAAGTTAATAACGATTAGGTGAAATTCCCTTATATCCTAGCATCAAGTTTAGGCATGCAATTTAAGTGTCGACCCTCAACCCACATACATAAACAAGTTATCAATCAAATAGATAAGTAAATCACATTCACAATTTCTGAAATCATAATTGGAAGAAATCAAATCATATAAAACATAGGTCCATGGCTTCAAATTCACCTCTAACTAAAAAGAAATTAGTTCCACATGTCTAACATAATTGAACAACAATTTAAATTAAACATGAAAACAGAAACAAAGAAAGAAAGAACTCCAAACACTCCACTAATGGCAGATTGCATGTGCAAGGTGTCTTCCTCCTTTGGAATGCACGGCACTACTTCTTCCTCCTCCAATGGTGGCTGCACAAGGTGGTGATGGTGGTGGGAAGGCACGGCAAGGGTGGATTGTGGCAGAAATATGGGAATTTGGGGGTGGAAGGTTGCGGCATGGATGGAATTAAGGTTTCTGGCGTGAATGAATGATATGGGGGGTGATAGATTCGGCCAAGAGGTTTAAAAGAGTATATATAGGCACTTAAAAACCCTAGCAATCAGATTAGGGTTTCTAGAAACCCAAATCCACCAGAAAATAGGTTAAAACAATCAGAAATTGCATGGGAAAAGGCCTAGGGTGCGGCAGGTTTGGTGGGCTAGGGTTAAGGCTTCTAAAAAGCCTTGCAAGGCAAGGAAATCAGATACTTTTGAGGCCTAGGTGCGGCAAAGGGTTAGGGTTTGTAGATAGGGCTTCTAGAAAGCCCAAAACCAAGAGAAAATAGACCCAACCCACGGCAAGAAGGAGGAAAATGTTCTAGAACCATTCTTCGTGTCTTCCAACGCTTCGGAACCTTCCAATGTTGCTAAAACGCAAGGCCATTTAAGTTTAGGAAAGATCAACCCAAAATGGAAACTTTTAGGCTTAGCTTTCCTACTTCCAGTAGGAAACCTCGTTTGAGTAGGAATCTTCGTTCTTCTCGGAATCCATCTTCAACTAGGAATCCCTCGTTGATTAGGAATCCTTCGTCAATTAGGACTCTTCCTCGGACTAGGAATCCTTCTCGTACTAGGAATCCTCAAAATCTTCAAATCTTCAATTTCATCCCAACCTTGTGTTCCAAGCATGTACTTTTCACACCAAGCTCCATTAGGCTCTAAAAACTCCAATTTGCCATCTTTTATGTCATATGCCCTTTGAACCTGAAAACACATGAAAGTAGCTCAAAAGACTACTTTAACTATGAAAACATAACGAAAATGCATAAGAACTAGCTAACTAAGGCGCATAAATATGCTCCTATCAAATTCCCCCACACTTAGCTTTTGCTAGTCCTCGAGCAAAACAAAGAAACAAAACAAAAACAAAACGAAACAAAACAAACAACCTAAACCTTCCAACGTTTGCCTCAGGGATTTCCAATGCACATGACATATTAAAAATCATCATTCCCACAGATTTTAGCCATCTTTACACTTAAGCACATGCTTAATTATAGTTACCACGTACTAGTTCGCATTTAACCAAGTAAAACATGATTTTGAATGTAGTAACATGCCTTAGAGAATTTGCTCAAATCCTCACTAGATATGCACTCAATTTTCACACAGATTTTCTGACTACACACCCTATACTAGTTATATGTGAGAAGATTGATGTAAATATGAAAACGAATGCTCACATATGTTATAACAAGGAAAGCTTTTTCTGAATTTAATAAGCATGTATATGATCTCATGAAAGGAATGCTACTACTTAGACGCGAGAACCAGTGACACCATATGCTCATACCAATCCCAAACTCCACAAATTGAAATACACAACACTCAAGATAGAAGTTAAGGGTTGTAACGGGGCTTGGGGTATTGGCTAACAAAGAAAGGTGAAGGATAAACAAACGTTCTTAAACAATAGTAAGCAAAGCAATGAAATTGACACTTAGAATTCACTTTTGAATGCAAAAATCAACTTTTAACTCAAAGGGGAAATTCATGCAACACTTGGGGTCAAATTCAATGTTTTGGACCCCCTCTTCAACAACCAACACCTTAGAGCTCATTTCCATGCTCTTTCAACTCTTTTTCACACTTTTCTCAATATTTTTCTTTTTTTTCTCTTTTTTTTTCTACGAATTTTCTTTCTTTTTTTTTTTTCTTTATTTTTTTTTTATTTTTTTTTTTTCTCGTGCCTCAAAAGAGACTTTGGCACATCCACCTATCAAAAATCACTCCCCCACACTTGTTCTCTGCACACCCTCAATCAAAAGGAATTCATTTTAAGTCATGCTTACTATGCTTCAAGAACAAGGGTCTGGATCGTCCTAATCTAGGCTAGGTAAGGATAATGTGGGTTAACAAACAATATAGGCTAAATAAGGCTCAACGGGGTTAAACCTACAAAAACAATGTATGGAATGAAGGCTTTTTGGATATGGTGGCAACTACTAAACAACTTCTTCTCGAATGTGTATTATGCAACTCAATGAAATGTTTTGAATGAAATTGGCATGAGTTCTAGCATTTGGAACTAAAGTGATGAAACGCCTTCTAAGTAATAACCAAGCAAAGAATAATGAGATCATGCAACGACTTTAGAAAACAAGAATGCACAGATTTTAACTCTCCAAATAAAGTTTAGGCTCAAGTCTCTCAGGGTTGTAGCTTTAGTTTGAGTTTCTTCCTTCAAGCATGTCACAAAAACTGATTTTTTTTTCCTTTTTGATTACATGTGAATTCATAAGTTATGACTACAACTAAGCATAAACCAAGAGTAAATCAAACTTCCATCCATGTTTATAACTCTCTTCAATAGTCATGCAATTAAAACCGAATCCTCATCATTGTGTTGGAATGTACCCTAAGACACAAACAAACACACAAAAACAACTTAAAAACGACTCTTTTTGGGTTTTTTAAAAACAAATTTTCAAATTTTTATGGGATTTTCGGATGTTTGAATCAAAACACATTAAAACACACCAAAACAGCCTAAAAACACCTAAAAACAGCAAGAAACAACATTGGAAATTATGAGTGAGAAAACCCTACGAATTTGCATCAAAACACTTTGGTTACCCCCCCACACTTAAACCAAACATTGTCCTCAATGTTTCAAGCATAGACTCACACAAAAACACATAAACAAACAAACCAATACTAACAAACTAAACATGGCAGAAACGAAAGAAACAACAAAGAGAAGGGTTTAGAAACGCAAATCTGGAATTGGATTGCTCTCTAGGTCTTCCTTTGTCAAATGCATGGGTTGCCTCCCACGAAGCGCTTGCTTTAACGTCTTCCAGCCGGACGGTACCTCCGTTTAAGCTTGACTATGTGCCACGGCATGGAGGGGTACCTCCTCCACGACATGCTCCTCAAACATCTCGTAATAGGGCTTCAATCGATGCCCATTCACTTTGAATTCTTGTTGCGTCCTTGCACTCTTGATTTGCACTGCACCATGAGGGAAAACATTAGTTACAATAAAAGGACCAACCCATTTGGAACGCAACTTACCCGGAAACAACCGAAGGCGAGAATTGAACAACAACACTTTCTGCCCAATAGAGAACGTCTTGGCACGAATCATCTTGTCATGGAATGCCTTCGTTTTCTCCTTGTAAATCCGGGCATTCTCATATGCTTCATTTCGAATTTCCTCAAGCTCACACAATTGGAGCTTCCTATGTAAACCTGCGGCATCAAGGTCCATGTTAAACGTTTTGACGGCCCAGTGTGCACGATGCTCTAACTCGACGGGAAGATGGCATGGCTTCCCATAGATGAGC
This sequence comes from Malus domestica, assembly GCF_042453785.1. Lineage (NCBI taxonomy): Eukaryota > Viridiplantae > Streptophyta > Magnoliopsida > Rosales > Rosaceae > Malus > Malus domestica. The sequence continues at coordinate 21,930,978 of NC_091671.1, read as the reverse complement.
CGAAAAGGTGACATCCCAATGGGGGTTTTGTAGGCAGTGCGATACGCCCACAATGCATCATTTAAGCGCAAACTCCAATCCTTCCTCGTAGGCCCCACGGTCTTCTCAAGAATTTGCTTGATTTCCCTATTCGAAACCTCGGCTTGCCCACTCGTTTGAGGATGATAAGGTGTGGCTACCTTATGCGTGACATTGTATTTCTTGAGCAACGCCTCGATGGTTCGATTACAAAAATGGGAACCTCCATCACTGATGAGCACTCGTGGCATTCCGAACCTTGCAAAAATGTTAGTTTTCACAAAATCTGCAACCACTCGAGAATCATTAGTTCGGGTGGCTTTTGCTTCCACCCACTTCGACACATAATCCACAGCAAGTAATATATAAAGAAATCCATGTGACGAAGGAAAGGGACCCATAAAATCAATACCCCAAACATCAAATATTTCAACACTAAAAATGGGGGTTTGCGGCATTTGTTGTTTAGGACCTATATTGCCCGTTCTTTGGCATCTATCACAAGACATGCAAAATGTTCTAGCATCCCTAAAGATGGTAGGCCAATAGAAACCACATTCTAATACCTTAAGTGCTGTTCTATTAGTGCCAAAGTGTCCCCCACAAGCATAAGTGTGACAAAATGTTAGAATAGCATTAAACTCAGAATCGTGCACACACCTACGTATAACTTGGTCAGGGCAATATTTCCATAAATACGGGTCATCCCACACATAAAACCGTGCCTCTTTCTTCAATTTATCACCTTGGTGTTTAAGTAATTCACTAGGAACATGTTTAGACACCAAATAATTCACCAAATCAGCATACCATGGTTCACTTACCTTGACGGACATCAGTTGCTCATCTGGGAATGTCTCCATGATAGGTACGGCATCCTCCTCGTGTACCATACGGCTCAAGTGGTCAGCCACCACGTTTTCACTTCCCTTCTTGTCCCGGATTTCGATATCGAACTCTTGGAGAAGAAGCATCCAACGAATGAGTCGTGGTTTGGCCTCCTTCTTGGTGAACAAATACTTCAATGCTGCATGGTCAGTATAAATAATAACTTTAGTACCAAGCAAATAAGAACGGAATTTATCTAAAGCAAATACAACAGCTAGAAGTTTTTTTTCAGTGGTGGAATAATTCAATTGTGCATCATTTAAAGTCCGAGAGGCATAATAGATAGCATGCGGCCTCTTGTCCTTCCTTTGCCCCAAAACAGCTCCTAATGCATAATCGGAAGCATCGCACATAAGCTCAAAAGGAAGGCTCCAATCCGGTGGAACTATGATAGGGGCCGAAGTTAGCATGTCCTTTAGGTGATTGAACGCCTTCTCACACTCCTTGTTGAAGTCAAACGCCACATCTTTCTGGAGGAGACGGCAAAGAGGGTTTGAGATCTTGGAGAAGTCCTTGATAAATCGCCTATAAAATCCTGCATGACCAAGAAACGAACGAACCTCTCGAACCGAAGTAGGAGAGGGTAAGTAGCGTACAAGATCTATTTTCGATTTATCCACTTCAATTCCTCTTTCTGAAACAATATGCCCTAGAACTATGCCTTGTCTAACCATAAAGTGACATTTTTCCCAATTAAGCACTAGGTTAGTTTCTACACATCGTTTCAAAATTATTGTGAGATTGTCCAAACATCCATCAAATGAATCACCAAACACACTGAAATCATCCATAAATACCTCAATAATCTTTTCCACAAAATCTGAAAAGATACTTACCATACACCTTTGAAATGTGGCCGGAGCATTGCATAAACCAAAAGGCATGCGACGATAAGCAAAAGTACCAAAGGGGCATGTGAAAGTTGTCTTTTCTTGGTCATCCGGCGCTATGACAATCTGATTATATCCAGAATAACCATCAAGGAAACAATAAAAAGAATGACCGGCTAACCTTTCAAGCATTTGATCAATGAACGGCAAAGGGAAGTGGTCCTTCCTTGTGGTGGCGTTGAGCTTCCTATAATCAATGCACACTCGCCAACCTGTTTGGATACGGGTTGGCACAAGCTCATTCTCGGCATTCTTCACCACGGTCACTCCGGACTTCTTTGAAACACATTGCACCGGTGACACCCAACGACTATCAGAGATCGGATAAATCACTCCACAATCAAGAAGTTTGATAATCTCCTTTTTCACAACTTCCATCATTGGAGGGTTGAGACGGCGCTGAGCCTCTCGAGTTGGTTTAGCCCCCTCCTCTAGAAGTATGCGATGCATGCACGTAGTTGGGCTAATTCCCCTAATATCGGCCAAGGTCCACCCAATGGCCGTCTTGTGATCTTTCAACACTCGGATCAACTTCTCCTCCTCTATGGCCGTGAGTGATGAAGAGACAATGACGGGCAATGTCTCGTTGTCTCCCAGAAAAACGTACTTTAAATGATCGGGTAGCGGTTTAAGCTCAAGTACGGGTGCCTGAATCACTGAGGGTAACATCTTATTAGTGGAAACTGGAATTGAAATTGGGTTAGAAGGCTTACCATGGTGTTGAGGGAGTGACTCAAGGGCAGCCACTATCTCGGCCTCATCCTCACTTCTAGGCACGGCAACACCATTTTTGTGGCCAATTCCTTGTGCAATTGTCGTTTCAAGTGTATCCCTCTCCAAACAATCGAGAAAATCCTGCGTCAAATCATCAATTATATCAATAGAAAAGCAAGAATGATCGTCCTTAGGAAATTTAATACTTTCAGAAAGATTAAAATCAATGACTTCCCCATCAAATTCCATCGTTAAAGTTCCTTTAAACACATCTATCTTGGTGCGGGCTGTTTTCATGAAGGGCCTCCCTAATAGAATCGGCAATGGGGTAGAATGGGGTGAATCCTCCATGTCAAGCACGTAAAAGTCCGCTGGAAAAATCAAATTACCAACCTGCACCAAAACATCTTCCAAAACACCCTTTGGGTATGCATTAGAACGATCGGCTAATTGAATTATCACACCATCATTTTTAAGCTCACCTAAGTTCATAGATGCATAAATTGAGTATGGCATAACATTAATCGAAGCCCCTAAGTCTAACATGCATTGTTCAAACTTAGTATTACCAATAACGCATGGAATTGTAAAACTACCCGGATCTTTGCATTTAGGGGGTAATTTCCTTTGTAACACAGCAGAGACGTTTTCACTTACCTGGACCACCTCTTTGTTCGAAATCCTTCTCCTTGTTGTACAAAGTTCTTTTAAGAACTTAGCATACCTCGGGACTTGCTTAATCGCATCAAGGAGCGGGATATTGACGTGAACTTTCCGAAAGGTCTCTAGAATGTCCTTCTCGGCTTCTTCCTTCTTTGATTGCCTAAACCTGCCAGGAAAGGGCACATTCAGTGGAATAGAACTAGAAAAAGTTGAATTTGGACTTACCTTGGTGGTGGAGGACGATTTAGGAGGGTTAGAGGGTGGCGGCATGGATTGGTCATCCTTGGCCGTGGGTTTTGCTCTTTGTGCCTCCTCTTGCATCAACTTGTCCTCCTCGTCTTGACTTGATTTGGATATATTCGAGTCCGCTCCAACCTGTTTACCACTTCTCAACATGATGGCCTTAGCGGTTTCAAATCCTCCCTTCGGGTTCACAACGGTTGAACTAGGCAATCTGCCTTGTTCTCTAATTTGCCCCATAAACTCTGCAATTTGACCCATCTGCTTCTCCAAGTTGTCCACCCGTTTGTCTTGGATTTGTCTCTCCTTATTTTGAGTTTGTACTTCCTGCGTCAAAGTAGTAAGTAACTTAACAACTTGAGCATTATCCAAAGACGTACCTGAGGTTGGTGGGGCGGTTTGCACTTGGTTTTGATTGGGGACGAATGGCTTTGTATAAAAGCCCGGTGGTTGCTGCCTAAATCCTCCTTGTTGTTGGGGTTGTTGAGGATCCCGCCATTTGAAATTCGGATGGTCTCTCCACCCCGGATTGTAGGAATTAGAGTATGGATCATGGCGTGGTTGATTTTGGCAGCTTCCCAACCCCCATTCTCAATCAATTGAGGGCATTGATCATTGGCATGTCCTTGCACCGAGCACACGCCACACACACTTGGTCCATGAATCTTCATTCCCTCGGCTAACTGAGAAACAATAGAAGTAAGGTTAGCTAATTGGGATTGAATCTCGGGCATAGAACTTACCTCATTCACTTGTGGCGGTGGGGGGTCTCTTTGTCCAACACCTTCGTATTGTTGTGCATTATATGCTCGGTTGGCAATTAGAACTTTTGCAGCCCCCGGAGTTTTATCCACCAACGCACCTCCCGCCGAGGCATCAAGCATTTGGCGTTCCATGGGAAGGAGTCCTTCGTAGAAATATTGAATGAGCAGCTCCTCCTTCATTTGATGCTGTGGACAAGAAGCAACAAGTGATTTAAAACGTTCATAATAAGAAGGAAACGATTCACCTGGGTTTTGTTGGATGCCACTAATCCGTTTCCTCAAGAGAATGACTCTTGAAGTTGGGAAAAACTTCTCCAAGAACGCTCTTTTCATACTATCCCAAGATGTAACTGTTCCGGGTGCTAACTCGTAAAGCCAATCTTTCGCCTTTTCCAAAAGTGAGAATGGAAAAGCCTTCATCATCAGAATGTTCCCGTCGACATTTATGGGTGTCATGCTCGAACAAACAACCTCGAACTCCTTGAGATGCTTGTTGGGATCTTCCATGGAAAGCCCATGGTATTTCGGAATGTGGTGCAACAAGCTTGACTTCAACTCGAATTCATCGGTCTTGCCTTGGGTAGCCGCGGGGTATTGAATGCATAATGGTGCGGCATTGGTCAACCCCGAGGCCGAAAGCTCTTTAATGGTCCGATTGTCCACTGCCATAACTTCTTCTTCCACTTCTTCAAACTCAGATTCGGCCTCTAAACTTGAACTAGGTTCACTAGGTTCGGGATGCCTCCTCTTTCTTCTCAAATCACGTTCAAAATCGTCGTTGAAATCCAATATGTGTGCGTGCACGGTTTGAGAGCTCCGCGTCATGCACTAGTACCTAAACCAAGAAAACAAAACAAAATAAGAAACTAAGTAATTTATACTAAAACACACGGCAATAACACAAGGGATTAGCAATTTTGCTAATCCCCGGCAACGGCGCCAAAATTTGATGTGAAAATTAACTTGACACACAAATTAAACCCTATGGATGACAATTGTAGTATATGAGCAAATAGGGATCGTTCTAACCGGGGATTAACTAGGGATGCTAATCAATGTAAAACTGACTCAAGAACATAAAAATATAATGTAGAACACTAAACTAGACTCAATTAATGCAAAACTAGGGTTTAAAACACCTAAACAAACTAAAAACTCAAAACAGCAACTAAAAGGCTCAAAACTGCCTTTAAACCACTTTCTGGGCAGTTTTGAGTACCTAACACTAGTTTGGACGAATTTGGACTATGACTTGACTCAAAACACTTAAAAACACAACTAAATGGATTTCTAACTAATCTAACACTTTAAAATAAATGGGGGAATGATTTTGACGAAATTAAAACTTTAAAACTCAGACTTTAAAAACAAATGTAAAGCAGCACAGATTGTGATTAAATAGAATGGTGAGAAGCTAGTTAGAGGGTTCCTTATCCACACATGAACATATGCATACAACTCGATCTCCAATTACTCTTTCAACAAACCATGAATGACAATGCCCCAAATTAACTAGATTGCACCAATTAATTCTCAGATTTCCCTAGATTCATTGAATTGAATGGAATACGCATTACAACCAAATTATTCTTATCAAGGACCCTAACTATGGAATACGCATGATAGAGACACATATCGAAGATCATTAAGTTTAATGGAAATCATAAGCATTGACGAGACATTCATAACTATGGGATACGCATGTTATTCTTGCCTAGGATTTACTTAACGCAATCGTGACTAGCGACTTTCACTACTTATGAATATAAGTTAATAACGATTAGGTGAAATTCCCTTATATCCTAGCATCAAGTTTAGGCATGCAATTTAAGTGTCGACCCTCAACCCACATACATAAACAAGTTATCATCAAATAGATAAGTAAATCACATTCACAATTTCTGAAATCATAATTGGAAGAAATCAAATCATATAAAACATAGGTCCATGGCTTCAAATTCACCTCTAACTAAAAAGAAATTAGTTCCACATGTCTAACATAATTGAACAACAATTTAAATTAAACATGAAAACAGAAACAAAGAAAGAAAGAACTCCAAACACTCCACTAATGGCAGATTGCATGTGCAAGGTGTCTTCCTCCTTTGGAATGCACGGCACTACTTCTTCCTCCTCCAATGGTGGCTGCACAAGGTGGTGATGGTGGTGGGAAGGCACGGCAAGGGTGGATTGTGGCAGAAATATGGGAATTTGGGGGTGGAAGGTTGCGGCAGGGATGGAATTAAGGTTTCTGGCGTGAATGAATGATATGGGGGGTGATAGATTCGGCCAAGAGGTTTAAAAGAGTATATATAGGCACTTAAAAACCCTAGCAATCAGATTAGGGTTTCTAGAAACCCAAATCCACCAGAAAATAGGTTAAAACAATCAGAAATTGCATGGGAAAAGGCCTAGGGTGCGGCAGGTTTGGTGGGCTAGGGTTAAGGCTTCTAAAAAGCCTTGCAAGGCAAGGAAATCAGATACTTTTGAGGCCTAGGTGCGGCAAAGGGTTAAGGTTTGTAGATAGGGCTTCTAGAAAGCCCAAAACCAAGAGAAAATACACCCAACCCACGGCAAGAAGGAGGAAAATGTTCTAGAACCATTCTTCGTGTCTTCCAACGCTTCGGAACCTTCCAATGTTGCTAAAACGCAAGGCCATTTAAGTTTAGGAAAGATCAACCCAAAATGGAAACTTTTAGGCTTAGCTTTCCTACTTCCAGTAGGAAACCTCGTTTGAGTAGGAATCTTCGTTCTTCTCGGAATCCATCTTCAACTAGGAATCCCTCGTTGATTAGGAATCCTTCGTCAATTAGGACTCTTCCTCGGACTAGGAATCCTTCTCGTACTAGGAATCCTCAAAATCTTCAAATCTTCAATTTCATCCCAACCTTGTGTTCCAAGCATGTACTTTTCACACCAAGCTCCATTAGGCTCTAAAAACTCCAATTTGCCATCTTTTATGTCATATGCCCTTTGAACCTGAAAACACATGAAAGTAGCTCAAAAGACTACTTTAACTATGAAAACATAACGAAAATGCATAAGAACTAGCTAACTAAGGCGCATAAATATGCTCCTATCAATATGAACTACCAAAGAAATTGGAAAAACATAGATTGTCTTTATATTCCAATTTTAAGGAACTAAATTCCGTCACTATGTGAAATGGATAAATATTTTGTTTGACAAAACATTGTTCTTTATTAATCAATGATTGGATTATGGTAATCTAATTGATTGTCTCTATAAGTAGAGATGATATGGTAGTGTTATCTGTTTAGAATATAATGATGCTTAAAACCCAAAAGGTTGCAAGATAGTGACTAATTCCAACTAAAGTTCTAAAAACATAAATTACGAGTTGGTCATAGATGGACGCTTTGGATCGTTAGATCCGGATCCAATACCTTCTTGTTAAAATTGTATAGAGGCGAAATGTTTGAATCTTTATTCTTTTGGAAAGAAGAAAGAATCACAAAGTTGTTGAGGTTAATTCACTTAGATGTTAGTGGCACTTGTCCACAACATAATACTACTCATGTTGGATGGCATTCACCGAAGATCACTCTCGGTTGAACTATAGTTTATTTTGAATAAACACAAGTCCGAATACTTTGCAAAATGTTTCAAAGAATTCAAGTAATGTAAGTTGATGAGTAAGACGTCTAAAGTATTTACCTCCTTAGATTTGATCCAAGATAAGGTAACACTTCAAAACAGTTTCCTTGAAAGATATCAAGGAAATAAGCATCATAAGATAATAGATTTCTCCATAACGAGAAGAACGAACTCGAATAAGATTTAGTTCGTTAGATGTTATCTATTACCCATATATAGGATATATACTTCTAAAAACAATATGATTGTCAATTAGAAGATCTTCCAAATTTTTCATGACTCCATAAGATGTAGTTGGAAAGAAAGACAAATCTTAAGCATGTTAAGATTTGGGGTTGTGTGCTAATAAGCAATATTTGTTAGATAACAATCTTGTGGGATATCCTTAAAATTAACTTTTGGATATCGCTTCTATAAACCAACTAACAAATGTTGTTTTGTTGGGTAGTTCATTGTAATCCTACAATGTGATTTGCCTAAGAGCAAATGAACGAGGGATAGAACTCAAAGAATGGTTCTTTGAGAGACAAGATAATAATCAACAAATATAACAACCTAGTTCCTATACTAAAAGCTCCAAGGTAGTCGAGAAGGATTTTAAACCGTCTCAGTTGAATGGTTTGAACTTTATGACTATGTCATAGAGTTGCACCTCTTAATTCGAAAGAAATAAGAATGAAAATCCTTATGACTACATTGAGTGTATATATGATATATACTCAAGAAAATGGTAAAGTACCATTTGACCCGAAATAATGAAACCTTCATAAGCTAATTGGTAGCTTAAGGTGACTACAATCAAAGAGAATGGTTGACTTTGAAGGAACCATTTTTGACGTAGTCTTAGTTTCAATTAATTCGAAGATTGCTAGCTACAACTAAATGGTGATTCAATGTTTGGACATAATATAGGTTTCCGAAACCATTATTAAGATAGTCTTGATAATATATGTCTAAAACTATGAATCACAAGACATGTAAGTTGTAGAGATCCATCCATCATGGATCTTGGCAAGCTAGTGGGAGCTATAAGCGTCTTATGAGAGAAAGGTCAAATCGTTTGATTTCTCATAAATATGTAAATGAATCTTTTGTTTACTAGGTTTACAAAAGATTAGTGGGAGTTAACAATATTCCTAAATTTGTATATATATATATATATATATATATATAAATATATATATGTGATATATATGAATATATATATGATATATTAATTTTGGAAATGAAAAGAATATTTCTTCGTTAAAGTTATGACTTTAAACATTATATGAAGATAGAATGTATATGGGAGACATAGTCTATATACATGGGATGGAAATCTATATTGATAGATCTCAAGATATAATTTGATTATATCAATCCCTAATAATAGACAAAAGATGCTAGGAAGTTTCTCATATGATGATAAACTTCAATTAGAAGGACGACTCTAGTGTGACTAGCAAGTTGCCCTTCTCAAAGGGAACGTCCCCCTTTGACTCCCAAAGAAATAATGCGTAAATAGAATCCTTTATGCATACGCACAAAGGTGATTTATGTATTTCATATTGTATGAAAAACTTTGATATGAGTTGTACCTAGAACGGTACAAGACGATATCAGTGCAAGCCCAGGATCAGAACCATGGCAACTGTGAAGTGAGTCCTTAAGTATTTAAGAAATACTAAAGGATAAATTCCTCAAAGATCGAGGAAGAATTAGAGTAACGTAATGGAAGCGTAAATGTATTAGATTATGAATCTAATCCATCATTGGATGTTTCTTCATTATGAATGAAGAGATAAACAGATATCTCTTTATTATGACTAAAGAGATATTTGGATGGAAACATTAAAGTAAATGACTTTAGTGTGTTCCATTATGAATGCAAAATATATTGCCATAAAGAAGCATACAACAATGTTGTTTGGATGGGAAAGTTCATTTATGAACTCTCTATTCGGTTCCAACCAGAAAGTGTATGACACTAATGGGGCGATAGCTCAAGCCAGGGAATCAAGGTCTCATCAAGATCCGAACTCAAATGAGAGACTGAACCACATGATTAAGAATTATGTATAATGGTGACGTCGTTATTCTCAAGGTTGCTTCTATGGATAACATATAGATATCCATTGCCTAGGCCTACTATTCAGCCATTTATGAAATGACTACAGAAGAGGTATCATCACTGATGACTAAGCTGATTGGCTCTAGTGCAAGTGGGAGATTGTTGGAAATGTGCCCTAAAGCCAATCATATGATGATACTTTACGGACATTTCACATGTTAAACTAATCTAGTTTACATATAAAGGGCATAGATTATTGTTTGAGCTGTCTCATATAAATGTTATATGCTTAAACGATAAAGTCCAAGGAATATGTGATTGGGAGAATGTAATCTAATGAACTTAGATTCATGAGACCATTCTTTCATAGACACATCCTAAATGTTCCTGATCATAAGATTGCCAATTGGGCATTGACAGTCCGTCAAGATCGGTACGTGCTATGTCTTCTCTCAGGGAGAATGACTAGTCTCGAGTCATTGGTGTGTGTGACATCAAGACAAGTACGTAGGTGCTCAGTAGAGAATGAGATCACTGAACGCGATCAACGAAGAGTTCTCATACTCATGTCACATGAGAACTCATGTTTGGGATAATGCAAATTAGTCCTTTGACCTGAGGCATCACAGTTGTCTTGTGGTTAAGTCCTTGATCTTTGATTATGTCAAAGTCACCCCATCGGGGTGTCCACGGCATCGTTGGGGTTAAGCCACTTAGTCATGGAGGCAAGTGAATGCGCAACAAGGGATATCTAACCTTCAAACCGTTTGAGGGAGAATACTCTATGATATGATTTAGAATCTCTGGCCAGAGTATGAATGAGATTTAGAAAAGTCGTTCTAAATCACATTCAAGGAAATCATATAAGCACATGAATCACATTGGATAGTAGACATGGATAAATAAACTATCAAACCAAACAATGTGGTCAGAAGTATTAGATTAGAGAAAGACCGTATTGCATTTGTAATACCAAACTGAATAGGTTTTCTCTACCTCTTCTGATTAGCTTGGGTAACCATGATATGCTGCAAGGTGTCACTCATGGTTTGTGGAAGCCTTAAACGTGTGTAATCACTAAAGGGAGAATTGAAAGTAAGTTGCAATTCACAATCGATGTAAAATGGTTTTAATCGCCCACTACCTCGCTAAAAGGAACCTAATGTATCGCACACCGTGTAAGGAGGAGATTGAAGAAACAATGGAGATGAGTAAGAATGATTAAATGGTTTAATCATTTATTTATGGCAAGGATTAATTAATATGTTAATTAATCAAACGAATAAGTTCGTTAAAGACCTCGGGATAGTTTTGGACCTTAAGGCCCAATGGGCTTCGAACGTCAAGCCCATTAACTTAAGTTGTATGACAACTTAATGAATAATGATTCACAAAGGCCCAATTAGTCCAAAATATCCTAATGGTCGGCCATATTTTTTAGGGTGGTGAACTTGGATTTATTTACAAGTTTGCCACTCAAATGAATAAAGGTATAAATAAGACTTTATAGCCAAAATTCATTATGGGTTTGTTTTGGAGAAAATTGGTGAGAACTTGTCTCTCCATTTCTCTCTAAAGAGGCCGGCCACCTTGGGGGGTGCATCTTGCAATCCCACTACTCCAAGGTCACTCATTCCTTCTCCAATCTCTCCTTGGTGAAGAGACTTAGAGGTTCTCAATTTTGGGAACTTGGAGAAACCTATTCTTCCATCCAAATCCATAGATTTTGGATGCAAGGAATGAAGTCCAAAATCAAAACTGTCCAGTTTGTGTTTTTAGGCAGTTTTGAGTGTTTTTAGCTTGTTTTGTGTCTCTTGAGTTTGTTTTGAGTCTTTTGAGTCTAGTTAAGTGTTTTAAAGCTTAGTTTTATCTATCTATGTCAGTTTAGAGGTTTTAGCAAGCCCTCCTAATCCCCGGTCCAGAACGATCCCTACTTATACATATACTACAATTGTCAACAAGAGGGTTTAATTTGTGTGTTAAGTTATTTTAACAAGCTAATTCGTCTAGAATCTTTATTGCTTACCACATGGTGCTGTGCAAAAGATTGCAGTGTGTTTATGTTGTGTAATGCCTTTTGGTCATAGTATTCCCTTGGTAGTGATGTTGCCGTGTGCATTTGTTGATGCTGCTGCCGTGCCCTTTTTGCTGTTGTTTGGTGCAAGTTGCAGTTGCTTCAAGCTTGTTGCGGTGCAACACTTTTACCGTACGGGGCTGTGCAAAAGACTGCAGCGAGTTTATGTTGTGTAGTGTCTTTTAGTCACAGTTTTCCTCAGTGGTGACGTTGTCGTGCAGTGCAAGAAACTGCTTGCGTAATCGCTGCGGGGTTACATAGTGCGATTGCATGGTGTTTTGGTTTTCTTTCCTATAGTTGCCCTCTTCACCGAGCAGTGCAAGAAACTATTTGTGTAATCGTTGCAGGGTTACATAGTGCGATTACGTGGTGTTTTGGTTTTCTTTGCTACTGTAGCGTGTCGTTGACTGGCCCTAAGGCGCTTGTTCTTCCTGCAAAAGAGAACTTGATGCATATCAAGTAGTGGTCTTCTGAAGTGTCTTGGGAGGTGACATATTTTGGTTGTTTGGATACGAAGAAGAAGGCGTGCATGTCGAGGATTCTTATTTTGAATCCTTCGCACCATGTTCGTGACAATCCACCGGCTTTGTTTTAGCTTCTTGGTGATCGCATCCATAGCGGAGCTATGACTTGGGGAAGGAAAAATTTGTGAAAACAAGTTCATTTGAGCTATGCCTGCAATTAACAATTAAAGGCGGAATCATGCTTGTATGCATTCAAAAACAAAACTTTACCCATGAAATTCAAGGCCTGGTAGTTGTGGTGAACCAAGACTCAACTCAAACCTTAAAGAAAAGAGTTGAGGAACTTTTATACCTTTGAAGCACCTCTTTGCTTAGCAAAGGATATTCACCCATGTAAGGGCTTTCTTTCCTTAGTCTTCTTGCTCCTTGGCTCCATGGATGCAGATGGAGGAACTTTGCTTCTTGGCTCCATGACTTCTTGGATTTGGATGAAAGAATGGATTCTCCAAGTTCCCAAGAAAGGGATCCTCTAAGTTTCCACACCAAGGAAAGCATTGAGGAAGAGATGAGTGACCTAGGAAGAAATTGATGCTAGTCCATTCTTCCTAGGGTGGCCAACCTCCTAAGAAAAGAGAGAGCTTTTTGTGTATTTCTCCTTTCTCTCTAGAAAACCCCATAATGAGGGCATGGGTTATAATTTCCTTTCCATAGCCACTTACATTGAGTGGCATAATTGAAATTAAAACGAATTCTCCCTCACACTCTCTATGGCCGGCCATGTGTGTTCATTGGGCTTTCATGTCCTTTGTGTTTTCAAGTTGTCATACAACTGGAGTTATTGGACTTGGCATTCCAAGCCCATTGGGCCTTGAGGCCCAAAACTAACCCGAGGTCTAAAACGAACTTATTCGTTTGAGTAATTAACATATTAATTAATCATAGCCATAAATAATTAAACCTTTAATTATCCTTACTCATCTCTGTTGTTTCTTCAATCTCTACCTTACACGGTGTACGATCCATTAGGTTCCTTTTAGCGAGGCAATGGGCGATTAGAACTCTTCAAATCGATTATGAATTGAAACTTACTTTTCAATTCTCCCTTTAGTGATTATACACCTTTCGGGTTTCCACAAACCATGAGTGACACCTAGCAGTATGTCATGGCTACCCAAGCTAATCAGAAGAAGTAGAGAACCTATTTAGTTTGGGATTACAATTTAATACGACATTTCTCTAATAGACCGCATTGTTTGATTTGATAGTTTATTCATGTCTACTATCCAATGTGATTCTCTTACTTATATGATTACTTGGAATGTGATTTGGAACGAATTCCTAAATCTCATTCATATTCTGGCCAGAGATTCTTAATCATATCATAGAGTATTCTCCCTCAAACGGTTTGAAGGTTAGAGATCCCTTGTTGTGCATTCACTTGCCTCCATGGCTAAGTAGCTTAACCCCAACTATATCGTGGACACCTTTTGACGAAGTGACTTTGACATAGTCAAAGAACAAGGACCTAACCATAAGACAACTATGATGCCTCAGGTCAAAGGACTACTTTGCATTATCCCAACCATGAGTTTTCATGTGACCTGAGTATGAGAACTCTTTGTTGATTGCGTTCAGTGGACTCATTATTTATTAAGCACCTACATGCTTGTCTTGGTGTCAGTCACACCAATGACTCGAGACCAGTCACTCTTTCTAAGATCTTCACCAACTTTCAATGCCCAATTGGCAATCCTATGATCAAGAGCGTTTAGGATTTATACGAAAGAGAATGATCTCATGAATCTAACTTTTTTAGATCACATTCTCCCAATTACATATTCCTTGGACTTATCGTTTAAGCATATAAAATTTATATGAGACGACTTTAAACAATAATCTTTGTCATTTATATTAAACTAGATTAGTTTAACATGTGAAATGTTTGTAAAGTATCATCATATGATTGGCTTTATGGCACATTTCCAACACTTGGAATAGCACATTGTCAACTACTGGAGAAGCCGTCTTTGGTTTTTTGTTCATTTTGTAATACGGCCTTGTAGCTGAATTCTTCCTTTAAATAAATAAAGTATTCACATTCTTGAATTTGCTCAATCTTCAAAGTGTTTATGTTTTTGTTCATCACATAGTTCAGGGGAGTGCTGGGTTTTTTTTATGGTGATTTTGTCGTACACAGTTTATGCTCTTGCGGGACAGGAGTGTTGAGTGTCGCCTTTTAAGCTTGTGTGAAGAAGGAGCATTGGGTGTTGCCTTTTATGCTCGTGCGAACAAGGAGCATTGTTGCCGTGTGCAGTTTAGGCTCGTGCAGGTGAGAAGCTTTGTGGGTGTGCATTTTAGGCTCATGCAAGTGAGGAGCATTGTGCCGTGTGTAGTTTAGGCTCATGCAGGCAAAGAGCATTGAGTGTTTGTTTTAGGGGTAATAGTGCTTCAAGAATTTGTCATTGATAGGGCCAATCTTCAAGTCATTTTCTGCCATGATTATGTAGGCACCGTTGGTGTAGACGTCTTGTATTACGTAAGGTCGATCCCACTTTAATGTGAACTTGCCTTTTGTTTTGTGAGTTATGATGATGGGCCTTCGTAATGCCAAGACAAGATCTCCAGTTTGGAAAGACCTTGGGTAGACCTTCTTGTTGAATGCCTTGGATAGCCGTGCTTGGTAGCATTCCAAGTGTTGTTAAGCTTTGAGCCTCCTTTCGTCGAGTGCTTCCAACTTTTGAAGTTGTAGCTTTGCGTTTTCCTCTTCAGTCAAGTCTTCTTGAATAGCCATTCTTAGTGAGGAAATTTGACTTTCGAGTGGCATAATAACTTCCATGCCATATACGAGAGAATAAGGTGTAGCTTGGGTAGGAGTTATATGTGTTGTCCTATATGCCCATAGTGCTTCGCTTATTCTTTCATGCCAGTCTCTCTTTGTTCGACCGATCACGTTATTCAAGAGCTTGCACAATGTTTTGTTGAATGCTTCTGCAAGACCGTTGGCTCGAGCATGATACATAGAAGATCTGTGCAACTTCAACTTGTATTTTTCGCAGAGCTCGTCAACAAGTCGGTTGGAGAACTGTTTTTCATTGTAAGTGATGATGCGGCGAGGTACACCATATTAATAGATGATATGCTCCTTGATGAAGCGGATGATAGTTTCCTTTTTAACTTCCCTTAAGGGTACAGCTTCAGCTCACTTGGAGAAGTAATCTGTTGCGGCTAGGATATAGGCCTCTCTAGCAGATGATTTTGGTGCGACTAGTCCCACGACGTCCAATCTCCATGCATCAAATGGCCATGAAGCAACCGTAGGGTGTAATGGCTCAAACAATTGATGTATGAAGTTAGCTTGGAACTGGCAGTCTTGGCACCTTTTGGTGTATTCCAGGCAATCCTTTACCATGTTTGGCCAGTAGTAACCCATCTTTTTGAGCTGGAAGTCCAGCTTTGGACCAGACTAGTGCGCTCCGCATATGTCTAAGTGTGATTCTTCCATGGCTTAATTGGCTTCTTCCTCACCTAGGCATCTTAGAAGTACTCATTTAAAAGAGCGTCGGTAGAGTGTTCCTTTGTAGTAGAGGAAGTAAGGTGCTTGTCGACGTACTTCAGAACGGCGTCTAGGATCATTCGGAAGTTTTCCATGCTCCAAGTAGTCGATCAGCGGCTGTCTTCACTCTTCAGTGTCGATTGCAAGTAATGAGATGACGTTTGTATCATCTAGTAGTGTTTCAGTGATGAGCAGGACCACCCATCTTTGGCAAATTGGCACGTCTGCAGCTTCGTCTTCTCTTAGCACCATACTTGTGGCTAAGTTAACGAGAGCGTCTACCATTTGATTTTCTTTTCTTGGCACATGTTCTAGCGTCACGGCCTTGAACATTCGTAACAATTGAGTTGCTAGCCGGAAGTATGGGACGAGATCATCTTTCCTCACATCATATTCAGTCAAGAGTTGATTAATTATGAGCTTAGAGTCACCATACACTTCTAGCGTTGTAATTTCCATGTCGATCGGCATTTAGAGTTCGATAATTAGTGTTTGGTACTCAGCGACATTGTTGGAGCATAGCTCGCTTAGTCAGAAGGAATAGGGTAGTGCTTGTCATTGTGGTGACATGAATACTACTCTTACCCCCACTCCGTCTGCTCATGCAGATCCGTTGAAGAACATTGTCCATGTCGGGAAGATGTCGATGTAGAACACCTCATCGTCAAGCATGTCATCTAAGATTTTCTAATCGACTGGGATATGCGGCAAGGAAGTCTGCTAGGGCTTGTCCCATTAAGGCTTTGTCTAGGATGTAAATGATCTCGTATTGATTGAGAAGCAATGCCCATTTAGCTAGTCGTCCTGTAAGAACGGGTTTGGACATAATGTACTTGACTGGGTTAGCTTTAGCAACCAAGTGGATGGTGTAAGCATGCCTGTAGTGTCTTAGCTTTTGGACAACAAAGACTAAGGCAAGGCACCTTTTCTCGATTGGTGAGTAGTTGAGCTCGGCACTAGTGAGAGTTCTACTTAGGTAGTAGAAGGCTCTTTCCTTATGGTCTTTATTTTCTTATGCTAAGAGTGCTCCAATGGAACCTTTTTATGCAACAATGTATAGGATGAGTGGCTTTCCAGGCGAACTCCTAAGACAGGTGGGCTTGCCAGGTACCTTTCTATGCTTTCAAAGGCATTGCGGCAGACATCATCCAATATAAATAGAGCGTCTTTCTTCAAGAGTCGATTGAAGAGTTGATAACGTCCAGCAAGGTTAGAGATGAAGCACCTGATAATGGCTAGCCATCCTTATAGACTTTTTAGCTCATGTAGATTCCTTGGCTCGGGCATGCTTTAAATGGCCTTGATCTTTGATTGGTCCACTTCAATGCCATGGTGCTTGAAAATGAAGCCGAGGAACTTCCTAGAAGTGATGCCAAATGCACACTTCAACGGGTTCATTTTGAGGTTGTAGTGTCGTAGTTTGTCGAACACTATTCACAAATCCTTTAAGTGATCGGATCTCTTCTTAGTCTTGACAACTACATCATCTACGTAATATTCTATGTTTTTGTGTAGCTTGTCGTTGAAGATCTTCTGCATTGCGCGTTGATATGTAGCTCTAGTATTCTTCAAGCCAAAGGGCATTACCTTGTAACAATAGATACTTTTTGGAGTGCGGAAGGCTGTTAATTCCCCATCTTAGGGAGCCATGCGGATTTGATTGTACCTAGAGGAGCCGTCCATGAATGATAGTGCCTCATGGCCAATGGTTGCGTCCACCATGATTTTGATGATTGGCAAGGGAAAGTCATCTTTCGAGCAAGCATCGTTAAGGATAATGACGATGTTGGAGATCCATTTAGGATATTGCACCTCTCGAATGAAGTTTGTTTCGATCAGCTTATCAATCTCAACCTCAATTTATGGGATGAGCTCAGATCGATAGCGTCTTTGAGTTTGATTTATCGGCCACGTTTCGGGCTTGACTGCAAGGCGATGCATGACAATGATAGGGTCAAGGCCGAGCATTTCTTTGTAAGTCCAAGCAAAGACGTCTTTATACTCCAAAAGCAGTTGGTAGTACTCTTCGACCTCGTCCGTGCTTAGTAGTGCGCTTACAAAGATAGGCTTCAGCTCCTTGATACGAAATATATAAGCACACAAATTAAACCCTCTTTTGACAAATGTAGTATATGTATAAGTAGGGATCGTTCTAGACCGGGGATTAGGAGGGATTGTTAAACACTTGAAACTGACTTGAAAACGTAAAACTAAGTTTGAAACACTAAACTAGACTCAAAGAATGCAAAACTAGACTCTAATACACTAAAACAACTCAAATAACTCAAAACAACACAAAACACGCTAATTGACTCAAAACAGACACTAAGAGTGAATTTGGACGAAAATTGGATTTAACTTGACTTAAAACACTTAAAAACACAAACTAAAATAGTTTCTAACTAATATGACTCAACAAAGTAAAGGGGGAATTGGTTTTGACGAAACTGAAAGTAAAACAAGTAAATTAAAGACTTAGAGAAATCTGCACGAAATTGGGGAAAAATATGGATGATTAGTTAGCTAGAGTTCCTTCTCCACACGTGACATACTTGCATACAAATTGATGTTCAGTTGTTCTTTCGATAAACCATAAATCTCAATGCCCCAGATTAACCATGAATTGCACTAATTAACCTTCAGATTTTCCTAGTTTCATTGAATTGGACTTTGCGCCGACAACCAAATTCCTCACAAGTTCCCTACATGAATTGCATAATAAAGATACGAGCAAAGATCATTAAGTTCTATGAAAATCATAAGTATTGACAAGGCACTTGTAACTATGAATTGCATGATACTTCTGCCAAGAATTTACTTAACACGATCGTGACCAACAATCTCCACTACTCGTGAATATAAGTTCATAACGATTAGGTGAAACTCCCTTATATTCTAGCATCAAATTCATGCATGCAAACTAAGTGTCGACCCTCAATCAACATACAAGAATAAGTTATCAATCAAAATGTTAAGTAAATTGCATTCAAGGTTTATGAAATCACAACTGAAAGTAATAAATTCATATTGTAAATATGTTCATGGCTTTGAATTCCCTCTAGCAAAAACAAGTTTAGCCACTCATGTTCACAGAACAAAGATTATTAAACATAAACATTGAAAACACCTAAGAAACGTTCCAGCGATCCAACTTGAATAGCAAGCACGTCCAAGAGTCTCCTTCCTTCTCTTTTGCTGCGGCACAAGGGATGGGTGATGGTTTGGATGGTTATTTGTAGGGAAGAATGGCTTAAGGTTGTGTAGAAGGTACGGCAGAGACTTAGGTTGATCTATAGATGTGTGTTGGATGGTAAGAATAGTGTAGGATGGATGCGGTTGGATGTGTAGAGATGGATGTATGGATGAATGATTGGTGTATGACGTGATGGATTGAATGGTAGATGGTATCCTCTATAATGGTGCGGCTGGGTGTTTTATTTATAGGGCTAGGGTACTCAGAAACTAATAGGAAAGGTTTAGAACTTAGCTAATTTGTCCTACAAGAATTAAAAGTCAGAAATTAAAGAGAAAAGGAAAGGGATATGCGGCAAGGAACGGGAAAGGCATTTAATTGGAAAGGGAATGTGATTTGGTGCAGGAAATTGGAAAGAAAAGCTCTCCCTTGCACGGCAAGGAAGAGAAAGGGAAATGAGAGGTGCGGCATAGGGCTGGGATTTAGGTCTTCTAGAAGTTCTTATTTAGTGTCTTAATATGATTAGGAGTCTTCTTTGTTGCTGGAACTTTAGGGACTTTTAGGATTAGGAAAGGTTAAAACCAAAGTAGGAAACCTTGGCTTAACATTAGTTCTTCTTGTGGGAATCCTTGTGTAAGTAGGAATCCTCATTCTTCTAGGAATCCTTGCATATTTAGGTCTTCAATTTCTTCCATCTCCCTTGCTCCAAGCATGTGATATCCATTCCAAGCCCAAAACTACTCCAAAATGCTCTAAAATGCACTTTCTTGCTACTTTGACCCTTTGAACCTACAAACACACGAAAATAGCTTGAAATACTAAATTAACTAAGAAATAACAACATAAATGCACAAAACAAGCTAACTAAGTCTCATAAATATGCTTCTATAACTCCTCGCTTGTGCCTAAGATGAGCTCCTTGAGGTCATCAATCGTGGCTTACCCCCCACCTCGAGTTGTGATGATGCAGAAGTGACGTCTTCCTCACGAATTTCATCTTCTTCATATTCTTGAATTCTGATGTGAAAGATGTCTTGGACTTCATCTTCAATGTCGTCCTCTTAGGATTGTTAGCGTGAAGATTGGCTGGTGTGGATCGTGGTGCGCCTCTTTATCGTCAGTGGTCCTTTTGTGTCCACCTCCAAAGTTGCTTGGTGTTTCATCCTTGAAGGAATCGAGCTTCGAACATCTTCTTTTTCTGCTAGACCGTCGAGCTTTTCTTCGTTTGGCATTGTCTTTTTCTTTCTAGAAGGATTCTTGGTTTCTTCGAGTCTTTCTAAGGCTGATCGTCCTAGAGGAAAGCTAGCCGTGTTGCGTTATTTCTTGGGTTTTGACAACCTTTAAAAAATAGAGCTTTGGGGTGTTAGCGTGTTAATCATTATGAAGACTGAGGTTCGATTTTGACCATCAATGCGATCAAGTGCTGAAATTCTAGGTTTTGAACGGTTTAGTCGATCGAAGACTGACGTTCGAGGGGCGGGTTTAGGCTCATCGTGAGTTTTTTCAACGCTCACGCTGATGTGTTAAGTGCTGGGGTTTTTCGCTTTTCTTGAAATCTTCATGGGTGTATTTGGTGTGAAGCTAAGTCCAGCTTTGTTGTTGTCAACTCCCTAACCATGCTCTTTCAACTTCTTTTGAGTTTCCATGAGGTCACGTTCTTTGTCGTTGATGGTGTTACATTCCTTATTTCCAAGATTTGAAGATGAGGTGAAATCATACCTGGCCTTTGACATGAGTTTGTAGGCGTTTGGGTCGAAACCTTCTTCAGTCCTCTTGGTTGGAAGAGAGATAGGTCCCGCCCTCTTTGGCAGGGGTTTTACGAAACCTTGCTGTGGTTTTGAAGCTTTAGCATCGCCTAGCTGGGTCAGGGGTAAAACGACATTCGTCTTGAGTAGTTTTACATTGTCTTTGTGCAGTTGTGTGTCGGCTTTGCTTGTTCCATTTTCTAATAAGGATTGCCCATTCCTTCTTCTCGACATTGTGATGTATTGGAATACATGTGTGTTTGGTTCATTTGAGGGCGTCACACTCCATTTGATTGTTGTGGGCTTAGCAAGCTCATCGTCATGTTTGCTTGAAGATGGCACGACTTCCCTTTCTCATTTCTTGGGCACAGCTTGCCATTCTTGTTTCTTAGGTGCGGCTTTGCTTATGGATTAGATTTCTTTTAGAAAAGCTTTGGGCACCATTTCTTCATCCATGTAGAACTTAGCATCTGCGAAGTGTGATTCGGCTTCAATGAACGGCTTGGTGTCGCCTTGTATCACCTTCATTCCTTCTCGGTAGAACTTTAGGCATTGGTGAATGGTGGATGGTACTACCCCATTCTTGTGGATCCAATGCCTTCCCAAGAGCAAGCTGTAGGAAGTTCTCACGTCAATCACGTGGAATAGCGTGCTTGACTTGAGTTCACCAATGGTCATTTCGACTCGGACAATGCACATCGTTTTTTGTCCTCCTTGGTTAAAACCTTGGATTAAAAGACGGTTTCGGGATGGTTCATCTACCTTGATGCCGATTGTAGTCATTGTTGACTTTGGCATGATGTTTATGGTTGAACCTCCATCCACAATCATGCAGTTTACTTTGTGCTCCCTCACATACACAGAGATGAAGAGATAACAGTTGTGAGGCTTTGACCCTAGCAGCAAGTCTTTGTCAGTGAAGGTAATTACGTCATGGGTGGCACAACATATGGCGTATTCATGTGGCTGAAGCTTCAAGGTTTCATCCTTGCTTTCTTGCGCTTCGTGGACATCGAGACTCGCTAAGACTGCTATTAGTGCTCTTCACATCTCTTTGGGCAATTGCAGTGCCTTTTCGATGCTAAAATATGATGCCAGGCTTTCTTTAGGCATATGAGTTTTCTCTTCCTTGACGGCGATAGCTTTGCCTTTTGAAGGCTCTTCTATCTCTGCTTCAAGCATATGATTGGCAATAATAGTGCACTGTTGGAAGAAATCCTTTGGGAAGTACTCGTGCAAGGAGACGGAATGCGCAGTTCTTACTCCATAGGTTCCCCAGCATGCGTCGGCTCAGCTGCTCTTACGTTTCTTTTAAGCTTCCTATTCTTGTGGCGGTGGTGCTTTCTCCCTTGTTCCACCCTTGGCTTTGTGGCTTGGGGTCTTGGCTTCCTTGTCTTTTTATAGGTCACCAGTGTCCATTTTTCTTCATCATCGGTAAGTGCATTTTGGTCACTTGCCCCCAGCGATGGCTGTGTAGAAGGTGTGGTGCAGCTTGAGCAGGGAAGGGAGTTGCCATGCGTTACTTAGAGAGGGTGTGTTGTGGTTGTGTCTTCAAGGTTAAGTTCAATTTGCCCTTGTTTTACCAGCTTTATGATGAGTTCCTTGAGGATGAAGCACTTGCCAATATGATAGCTTACGATACGATGGTATTTACAATATATAGGATCATTAACTCGATTCATCTCTTCGGGGAGTTTGCACTTAGGTAGCTCGATCACCTTTTTCTCTAACAGGTCGTCTAGCATTGCGGCTATTTTAGAGTCCGGAAAAGGGTACGTCTTTTGCTCCAGCTCCCTTAAGGTGTTTTTGTACCTATCTTGGGTGCGAGAAGGCTCACTTCTTTTTATCTCCTTCGCTTTATTCTTGGAGGAGATCTTTATGGGCCCAGGGGAGATCTTGATGGGGGTAGTGTTGATGGCAAAAGCTTCATTGGCGGGCTTCTTCCCAGTTTTATCTATATTCGAAGTGAACACCTTGTCCTTCTTGAAGTCAGTGATTGGCTCATTTTTTCCATGGTTGGCGATACTCAGCTCCATATCATGAGAACAAGTCGCCAGTTCCTCAAATGTCCTTGGCTTTATGCCTTAGAGGATGTAGTGTAGCCCCCAATGCATGCCTTGAACGCACATCTCAATGGCGGAGGTTTCAGAAAGTTGATCCTTACAGTCCAGATTTAATGAACGCCATCTATTGATATAGTCGACGATAGGTTCATCCTTCCATTGCTTTGTACTTGTCAACTCCAGCATGCTTACGGTGTAGTAAGTGCTGTAGAAGCGGTTAAGGAATTCCCTTTCAAGCTAATCCTAACTGTTGATAAATTCGAGCTCAAGGTCGATGTACCAGTCAAAGGCATTACCTTTCTGCGAGCGCACGAACTGCTTGACGAGGTAGTCTCCCTCTGTCCCAGCGTTGTTGCAAGTTTCGATGAAATAAGCAATATGTTGTTTTAGATTGCCCTTTCTATCGAATTGCATAAACTTTGGTAGCTGATAACCCCTTGGCATCCTCAAGGCGTCAATCTTCTTGAAGTAGGGCTTTGAATGCAGCACGGAGTCATGTGGGCTTTCTTGGTACTGCGCCTTGATAGTCCTAGTGATTATCTCCTGTAGCTGCTGGATAGAGAGAGATCTCATAAGGGTTGTTACTTAGTCCAGCTTTTTCTTCGCTTTCTCCACCAGAGGTTCTTCCTTTTCGTCGGTTTCCTCCTTTGGTGGATCAACCTTTGGGTCAGCTTTGTCATCATGTTGCGTCTTCAGATGATTAACGAGCGTAACAATTTGCAAGTCCTTCTCTTCAACAATTCTTGTTAGCCTTGCAATTGCTTCACTTATTTGAGCCAGCTGCTCTTCATTGGAAGTCGAGCCAGTAGTCATGACTTACATGGCTGCGGGACACGAGTTGTTTGAGTTGGCGTTAGAAGTTGATAAGAGCATATTTATGCGACTTAGTTAGCTTGTTTTCTTGCATTTTCATAATTAGTTTGTACTTATTATAGTGTTTTAAGCTAATTTCGTGTGTTTGTAGGTCCAATTGACAAAGTTGGCAAGAAAGTGCAATTTGGAGCATTTTGAGGCAGTTTTGGGCATCAAATGGATAGCTTATGAATAGAGCAAGATGGATGGACGAATTTGAAGTTCAAGAGGCTAGGAATGTGCTGAAAATATGAAGAAAATAATTCCAAGACAAAGAAGATAAGGAATCAGCTAAAAAGAAGGAACATTATCCAAAACCCTATCCAATCTTATCTTATCCTCTCCTAATCTAGTCTTATCCTATCTTATCTTATCTAAATCAGTTTGTGCCTTAAATCTAGCTGCAAGATGACCTAAATATCTGATTTCTAGAAGGCTTATCCTTTCCCTACATTTATGCTGCACCCTTATCCTTTTAGAACACCTAAATTGGTGCTGAAACATCCTTTCTAGAAGTCCCTACAAATCTGGCGCCTCCCCCTCTTCTAGAAGCTCTAGAACCTACAACCCTAATCCTTTTCCCTCTTGAATTAGGTGTTGGAAGTATGCCCACAAAGCCACTCATTTGATGTAATAGCTTTTGGAATACTTATTGTATCAAATGTTTATATGTTTGATGAAGGGCAAAGCTTATTGTTAATCACTATTTATTGTATCATGTGTTTAAGCAATAAGGGAATCCAAGGAATGTATTTGATCTAAGATATAAGTGATCTAAGTGAGTTAGATTATCGAGACCTTTCTCTTATGTTCATTCCTAAAACGTTCCTAGCCATAGGATTGCCAATTGGGCATTGACAATCCGCTAAGGTTAGTATGTGTTATGTTGACTCAAGCGTGAGTATGACTAGTCTCAAGTCATTTAGTGTTGGACACTAAGACAAACACATAGGTGCTCGAAAGAATAATCGAGTACACTGAACAACGATCAAAAGAGAGTTCGAACATACATGTCATGTAAGAACTCGATAGTTGCAAAGCTATCTAGTCATGTAGGCATATGAATGTACAACAAGGGATCTCTAACCTTCCATGGTGGAAGGAGAATACTCTAAGATATGATTCGAGAGTCTTTGGCCAAAGCATATAAATATAACTTAGGAAGTTTGTTCCAAATCATATTCAATTGAATCATATAGAGAAGTATCACATTGGATAGTAGACATGAAACAAACTAGCATTCAAACAATGTGATTAAGAGTATTGTATTAGAAAATGACCGTATTGCATTGTAATTGTAACTGGATAGGTTCTCCAACCACTTCTACTTAGCTTGGGTAACCATGACATACTGCTAGGTGTCACTCATGGTTTGTGGAAGCCCTAATGATTAGCAAACACTAATTTAAGGGAGAATTGAAATGTGGTTTCAATTCACAATCGATCGTTAAGAGTAACAATCGCCCACTACCTCGTTAATTGGAACCTAATGGATTGTACACCGAGTAAGGGCGATAGTGAAGAAATTAAATGAAATGGATATGCAATTAAATGGTTTAATTGAAGAATGGTCAAAGATTAATTAAATTAGTTAATTAATTTTACGAAAGGTTCGTATTGGGCTTTTAAGTTGGTTTTGGGTTTCGAGGCCCAAAAGCGTTTTGGTCCACAAGGCCCATTATGTTTAAGTTGTATGACAACTAAAACAAAATGGGCAAATTAGCCCAATAACAAGGTAAGGCCGGCCTTTAGGGTGAATGGAGCAAACTTGGATTAATTACAAGTTTGCCACTCACTTGTAATGAAGTATAAAAGCAACTTTATAGCTTTATTTTCATTAGGGTTTTCTTTGAGGCAAAGAGGTGAAACATTTTCTCTCTTTCTCTCTACAAAGAAGCCGGCCACTTAGAGGAGATTTAGCTAGCAATCTTTTCTTCTCTAAGTCATCCATTTCATCTTCACACCTCACCCTTGGTGTGGAGACTTAGAGACACCAAACCTTTGGTGTTTTGGAGATCCTTTCCTCACATCCTCAAGGAGCAAAGGAGCACTAAAAGGGGAAAATCACAAGCAAGATTCAAGTAGCTTGGAGGTGACTTGAAGGCCCTCCACTTGGGTGAATCCCTTGTGTAAACAAGGATGAGCTTCAAGGGTAAAGAAACTCTAAATCTTTACTTCTCTTTAATGTTGTTAAAGAGTCTTTTGGTTCACCATATACTAGGCATTGAAAGTCATGGGTTTTATGAATTGTTTTTTAATGCATGCCTACTTTAAAGTGTTAATAGTTTGCATATGTATTCAAATGTTCTTACATGTTCTTAGCTAGGACAAAATTTTTCCTTCAAGTGGTATCAGAGCCTAGGCCTAGTTTATGGTGAATCCTTTTGGGTTTTGTGATTTTCATAATATGTGTTTTAAATGTTGTAAATGTTACAAGCTTTGTTCTTGCTTTTGAATATAAATTTTGCTTGAAAATTTAGCATCTCAAATGTTGTAGATGTATTTCATTTAAGCATGAATATTGGAACTAAAATTTGGTGCCATGTATGTTGGGAAATTCGGCCAAATCCAAAGGGTGATTTTTGGGTTCATGTTTGTCTTGTTAAAATGGTTTTAAAGTGACTTTTGGAACCCCTAAGTACCCTAGGATATTAGCCCTGTTTTGAGTGGTGAAAAATTGAGTTTTGGTGAGTGAAAACATTCATGGAGCTATTATGAGTTTTCATGAGTGTTCTTCAATGTTCTTGAAGTTCTTGCCAAGAAAAAAAAGGTTTGAAGTTTTGATTCAAAAGTTTTATGTTTTTCATAAAGTTTTGGTTTATTATTTGATGGTTGATGGTTATTGGTGAGATGTGATGAAATGGTTTTAATGTTTGTCAGACTTTAAGTTTTCTTACAAACCATCAATTTCACCTTTACCTCACCCACCAAAATCAACTTGCAAAAACTTTTTAGAAAATTTTTCATATCTTCTCTAAAGGCCGGCCACCCCCTAGTGGGGGTACTTTTGGGGCCTTTTATGTAATTACATAAAGTTTTGATACTTTTGTGTATTTGCACTTTGGCCTAAAAGTTTACGTTTTTACGTTAAGGCCCAAAAACTCTAAAGGACAAATTGTTTTGATCCTTTAATGATGTTTTTACATTATTAAAATTTTGGGTTCTAGTTGTAATTACATGAAGTTGTGGACTTTTGTGTTTTTACAACGTGACCCCAAAAGTTTTTGTATTTGCATTGTGGCCCAAATGTTGTGGTCATAGTTTCCTTTTGGCCCAAATAAGATGAGAACAAAATGGTTTTGTCTCTTTAATGAGAATTGGATTTTCATTTCATTTAGTTCCATTTAAATCAATTCTATGGATCCGAAAACCAATTGTTTAAAGTTGTTTTCGTAGTTAATGTGATTGATTAAGAAAAGGGTGATTATGAACCAAAGGCCTCGATAATTGAGCTATGTGATTGGCCGATTTACATTATGAATGTTTGGGTTTAGTAGTGTAGATTTGAATGTAATTTGATTAATTCAATTTGTTGTAAATGGACATAAGTCCATCATTTGTGTTGTAAAAGGGTATAAGCCCTTATTATTATTTCATGTATTCCTTTTTGTTTATATGTATGCAAAATGGAATAGTTGGGTCCAACACCCAATAGGAAATAAGGGTTTAATTGGATTAAACGCGTAACTAAAATCAACAACTACCTACCTTAGACCCAAGGTCCAACACAAGGCTCGTGTTGGATCAAATTAAACGGTTCATAATCATCCTAAAACCTAATATGACTATATAGTCCATATGAGGATGCAATGCATTCGTTAGTAGTTCCATATAGTCTCGCTTGTTTCTTCGAAATAGTGGGAGTATTATAAACTACTAATTCATATTAACTTGGACCAATGGTTATGATAGGCCCAAGTTCTTTTAATGAGATTAAAATGATTTTGATGTAGCCCAACACTACTCCCTCAACAAAACGAATATTAAGTTGATAAACGAGAGATGTTTTGAACATCTTTCGTAGGCCTTCCACCGTGGTGGGCTCCAATCGTTTGTGACTCATGCACCGACTTCACCCTATCATGGGGGAGTTCAAAGTATGTGCTTACATCCAGGAGGAGTCCATAAACATATGATGAGGTGAGTGTAGGCAACGAGGATAGCCGACATCGTATCATCGTGAGGCTATTCTTGAACCCCTTCACAAACTAAGCATGGTGGGAATAACTTAACTAAGTGCAATGGAGCCGACATCGTATCATCGTGAGGCAACATTCTCTAGAGGCCAAATGGATGGGTAATTACAAAAGTTGTAAATGAATAATGCGTTATTCTCTCATCATTATTTTTGCTAACCAACATCGTATCATCGTGAGGTGGGCTTGGTAATGGTGAGTCTCCCATACCCCGCTAAGAGTTCAATATAACTCTCGAATTCTATTGAGGGATGTGGAATTTGCCAAAAATAGTGGGTGGTACTATTTGATTCAAAGACCCAATCAAATAGTTTTAAAACAAACAATCTAATACGATTTCTGTTATGTTATGTAGTTAACGACATGCCTAAAATTATACCCACCATTATACTTGACAAAAAGGGCCTTAAGGGCCAACGTTTCCTTGCTTGGTATCGCCACATTGAGAATGTCTCAAAGGTGAAAGACATATTGTATGTGCTTAAGCAATCCCCTCCTCATTTACCTCCTACGAAACTAGCTTCAAAGGAGGAGTGTCAAAAATATGTTAGACACTATGAGGATGACCTACAAGCCAAATGCTTAATCCTCACTTCACTTAGTGAGGAGCTTATGAAGCAACATAAGCACATGGACACTTCATGTGCCATGGTTGAAAGTTTGCATAAGATGCATGACATTGAGACTAGTAATGTACGATTCTCAAATGTTTGTAGTCTAATGAATGCCAAAATGGCAAAGGGGACATCGGTCCATAAACATGGACAAAAGATGGAAAAGATATTTAAAGATCTTAAAAGTTTAGGAACTTCCATCGATGGGAAAATGGCCTAAGATTTTTTCCTTGCATCTCTCGGATGATTTCACTAAGTTTATTGTAAACTATAAAGTGAATAGATTCGATCATGCTTTAAACGAGATGATTGACATGTGCTGTAAATTTGAAAAAGGTTTCAAAAGGGACAGTGGGAGTGAGAATGCAATCACAAGGAAAAGGTTGCATAAGAAGAAGGCAAAGAAATCCAAAGGAACATGCTTTCATTGTGGAAAGGATGAACGTTGGAAGAAGAAATACAGGGTGCGCATTGCGAGCCTTATGACACGAACTTTTGAAGAGACTATTAATGTCATAGAGAGTGCTTTTACAGTGAGCTCCAATTCCTGGATATTTGATTCAGGCGCTAGTCAACATATCTGCAATACGTTGCAGGGACTAGCAGGGAGCAGGTCATTGCGCAATGGGGAGATGGTTGTGTGAGTTGGGAACGGCACTAAAATCTCTGCAAAAGCAATAGGCACCTACATGCTTAACCTACCCTCTGGGGAAGTCCTGGAACTTAAAAATTGTTAATATTTTCCTTCATCTATAAAGAATTTGATTTCCATCTCTAAGCTTTTACGAGATGGGCACTCAGTATTGTTTGACAAAATGAGTTGCACTTTATACTTGAACGGTCGTATTATCTCTCATGGTAATATGATAGAGGGACTTTTTCACCTAGAGACGAATAGTGGGATGCACTGTATTGCAAGCGGGAATACCTCAAAACCCAAAAGGGCTAGAGAAGAAGTTAACCAAGAAAAGATGTGGCATCTTAAACTTGGACATGTGAACCTTGATAAGATTCGCAAGATGTCGAAAAACGGATATTTCCGCCCATTAGGTGATGATCGGATGGGTACTTGTGAATGTTGCTTGAAAGGGAAGATGACCAAATCTCCATTTACTGGAAAATGAGAGCGTGCCACTGAAATTCTAGGGTTAATCCACACTGACGTATGTGGACCTATGTCTACTACGTCGAGAGGAGGCTTCTCCTACTATATCACATTCACCGACGATCACTCTCGGTTTGGCTATGTGTATCTTATGAAGTACAAGTCAGAATCCTTTGAAAGGTTCAAAGAATTCAAGAATGAAGTTGAGAAGCAAACTGGGAAACAGATAAAGATCCTAAGATCGGATCGAGGGGGTGAATATTTGAGTAATGAGTTCCTAGATTATCTCAAAGAGTGTGGAATAATATCACAGTGGACTCCACCGGGAACTCCACAACTTAATGGAGTTTCTGAAAGGAGAAATCGAACCTTGATGAACATGGTTCGTTCTATGATGAGTTCTGCTGATCTACCAGTAACATTCTGGGGATACGCTCTATATACAGCAGCTTACTTGCTTAATAGAGTACCTTCCATGTCAGTTTCACAAACGCCCTATGAGATATGGCATGGAAGAAAGCCAAGTCTTAATCATGTTAAGATTTGGGGTTGTGAAGCATATGTCAAGAAGCTTGAAGCTACTAAGCTCGAAGCGAGATCAATAAGGTGCTATTTTGTGGGATATCCTAGAGAAACTATGGGATATGAGTTCTACCATCCAGACGATCAGAAAGTCTTTGTCGCCAGAACTGCTAAGTTTCTAGATGACGAATTTGTTCTCAAAGGAACTATAAGCAAAGAGATGGAAATTAATGAGATTAATGATGAACCACAAACAAGCACTCGATGGTTCGAGAATTACTTGACACACAAATTAAACCCTCTTTTTGACAATTGTAGTATAGATGTAAGTAGGGTATCGTTCTGGGCCGGGGATTAGGAGGGATTGCTAATCTATTCTAAATTAATTTAAAAATATTAAACAAGACTCAAGGACACAAAACTAGGCTAAAAACTCTAATACCTCGAAACACACTTAGAAAGACTCAAAATAATGAAAACAATCAAATTAGACACTAGGAATTGAAATGGACGGAAATTGAATTAAAAGACTAAAAACAATGAAAACTAACTAAATAATATAATTTAATAATGAGGGGGGTTTGGTTTTGACGAGACGTAAATTAAACTTAAATAAATTACAGAATTGACAAAAACATGAAATTAAGGTGAAAGGATAGGTGACGGACTAGCTAGAGGGTTCTTCTCCACACATGACACATATGCAACCTAAATTGATTTTCAGTTGTTCTTTCAATAAATTGTAAATCACAATACTTCAGATTAACCGTGAGCAGCACTTTTTTAATCTTCAAGTTTTCCTTAAGTTATTGGGTTGGATGATTGCATACAACAACCCAAAACATTCCCTACACGTTCCCTACATGAATTGCATAATAGAGATACAAGCAAGAATCATTAAGTTCTATGAAAAACATAAGCATTGACGAGGCACTCGTTACTATGATTTGCATGAAACTTATGCCAAGAATTTACTTAACGTGATTGTGACTAGCAACCTTCACTACTTGTGAATATAAGTTCATAACGATTAGGTGAAATTCACTTATATTCTAGCATCAAATTCATGCATGTAAATTAAGTATGCATTCTTAATCGACATACAAAAATAAGTTATCAATCAAGCAGTTAAGCAAATTAAATCACAACTCAGAAATCACAACTGAAGGTAATCAATTCATATTACAAATATATTCATGGCTTTGAATTAACCTCTAGTGATAGGAGCATATTTATGCGCCTTAATTGGCTAGTTCTTATGCTTTTCCATGGTGTTTTCTTAGTTAAAGTAGTCTTTTAAGCTAGTTTTATGTGTTTTCAGGTTTTAAGGCCAAAGGATGCAAGAAGATGCATTTTGGAGCTTTTTGGAGCAAAATTGGGCTTGGAATGATTATCACATAATTGGAGCCAAGGTTTGGACGAATTTGAAGACTTGAAGATGATGATTCCTACTTGAACAAGGTTTCCTAGTTGAAGTAGGAAAGTGCTTACATGAAGGAGGATTCCTAATCGACGAAGGATTCCTAATCAACGAAGGATTCCTAATTGAAGATGGATTCCTAATCACATGAGGATTCCTAGAAGAACAAGGATTCCTCCTCCAACAAGGATTCCTACTTGAAGTAGGAAAGTTAAGCCAAGGTTTCCTACTTTGGTTTGATTTTTCCTAATTGTCCCTAAAAGTTCCAGCAATTATGAAGACTTCCTAAGCATTCTAGGACATCAAATACACATTTCTTGCACCTTTTGAACCCTTGCCGCACCCCCCTTGGTATTTCCTCTTTCTTATTTCCTGATTCTAGGCTTTAAAACACTTTCCTTTTGTGTTTTTAACCCTAGCCGAATTTCCCTTGCTATTTCTTTTAATTTTCTGATTTGTTTCCTTAATTCTAGAAGCTTTAAACTTAATTCCTGATTACCTAATTAGTCTAGGGTTTTTAATTTCCTAATCCCTTTAAATAAACATGTTTGTGCAGCCACAAACATCTCCATTGAGCCACACACTCTCCCAAATTCGTCAAAACCCATCCACAACCTCAGAAACCAGTCCTCCTCCATCTCTGCCGATTTCCACCACCATTCTTCATCTCCACACCTTCCACACAACACCCATACACTACCCCCAAGCCTTGCCGTGCCCCTACACCATCCATAATCCATTCTACATCACAAAAACCCCCCAGAAATCATCCTCCCCCAATCTGCCGCAAGGAGAAGAGAAGGAGACAGTTCATGAAAATTGTTTGGCTCTTCAATCTGAGTTGTTGAACAATTTTAGGTGTATTCTATCTTATATTTCAATGTCTACTTCTTGTAATCTTTGCTTTTCATTGAGTATGATTGGCTAAATTCGTTTTGGCTAAGGGTGTATTCAAAACCATGTTTATTTATGTGAAATAAGTTGATTACTTCCAGTTATCGTTGCATAAGTCATGAATACAATTTGCTTAACCGTTTAATTCAAAACTTATTCTTGTATGTTGATTGAGAGTGCACGCTTGATTTGCATGCTGGAATTTGATGCTAGAATATAAGTTTGTTACACCTAATCGTTATGAATTTATATTCGCAAGTAGTGAAGATCGCTAGTCACGATCGTGTTAAGTAGATTCATGGCAGGAGTATCATGCTTTTCATAGTTACAATTGCCTTGTCGATGCTTATGATTTCCAAAGAACTTAATGATTCTAACTTGTATCTTTATCATGCTGTTCATATAGAGAACTTGTTAGGAATAATTTGTTTGCGATGCATATTCATCCAATTCAATGATTCTAGGGAAATCTGAAAGTTAATTTAAGCGGACCTAATTAACTTGGAGTGTCGAGGTTCATAACTTAATGAATTGATAATTGGAAATCGATTACGTTGCATAAATTTCATGTGTGGAGAAGAACCCCTTAGCCATTCCATCACCCATTGATTCATCACATTTAGTTCACAATCTGTTTTAATTTACAATCTGTGCATTTAGTTCAAATTCGTCCAAACACAATTCCCCCATATTTTGTTAAGTTTGAGTCTTCATAATCTGTCCTCTTTGGTGTTTTTAAGTATTTTGAGTCATAAGTTTTGTCAAATTCGTCCAAATCTTGTCTTAGTTGCTGTTTGAGTCAATTAATTTGTTTTAGTCAGTTTTGGGCAGATTTGAGTGTTTCAAATCTGTTTTGAATCTTAGTAGTCTAATTAGAGTCTTTAAGTTTAGTTTTTGTGTTTCTAAGTCGATTTGTATTAGATTAGCACCCCTAGTTAATCCCCGGTTAGAACGATCCCTACTTACATCATTACTACAATTGTCACAAATAGGGTTTAATTTGTGTGTTAAGTTAATTTTCACATCAAATTTTGGCGCCGTTGCCGGGGATTAGCAAAGTTGCTAATCCCTCGTTATTTATTTTTGTGTTATTTCTGTTTGTTTTAAATTCAGTTTCTGACTTGGTTTCTTGTTTTCTTGTTTTAGGTACAAGTTATCAATCAAGCAGTTAAGCAAATTAAATCACAACTGAAGGTAATCAATTCATATTACAAATATATTCATGGCTTTGAATTAACCTCTAGCCAAAATAAATTTAGTTACACATTATTAAAACAGAAATAAAATATAAATTTGGAAAGATTTAACCGAAAGATTGAGTGAAGCTTCTGCTTCTGTGCTATTGCTGCCGAGGCTTCACGCTGACTCTGTCAATCCCTCTCTGACCTCCTGGTTTCTGCACAGTTTTCTGTGCTTCTCTCCTCCTGCGCACTGCTCTACCCTTTCCGCCTCTAGTGTTGCCAAGTGCAGCCACGCACAGAAAAACAAGCTGCTCAAGGCAGCTTTTCTGCTTGTTTTTCTGTTTTCTTTTCCTTGGTTCCTCCCTCTCGCTCTTTTCTGCGTTTCCTCTCTCCCCACGTACGCTGCCAAGCAGCTGTTCTGCTTTCCTTTCCGCGTCAGTCTCCCGCTGCCCGTCTCTCCTCTTTCCGCTTCTATCCTTCCCGCCTTCCCACGCTGCCCAAAGGCAGCCTTCTGCTTCTTTTTATTTTCGCTGACCTTTCTCGCTGCCAAAGGCAGCGCCTATTCTCACGCTCCCTGCCTGTCCGTCCTCTTTCACATGTAACCTCTCCTTCTTTTATTCTTTTCCGCCCTCACCTAACTTCCCTCTATCATTTTTTTATTCTTCCACTTATCTCTGCCTTCCTCCTTGCTATGTTTTGTCTGCCATTTCTTATCCTTTCTTTTCTATTGGTTCTTGTATTGCTGCCTTTTTCTGAGCTGCCAAAGGCAGCTATTCTTCTCCTCCCACTCGTCTATATCCACTACTCTTTCTTTAATTGCTCAGTGCTTTTCCCTTTCTTCCCCGCTGACCAGTCCGTTTATTTTCTACTTCTTCTTTTCTCGCCAGCTGCAAAGGCAGCTTTCTTTTATTCCCCTTAGCTGTCTCCTTTTATTTTCATTTAGTTTCTAGCAGCCCCATATAGCAGAAAAATAAGTTCTTTCGATCATGTTACTCCTACAAACACAATATATCAAAAGTATCATAAATACTTAAAGCTTCCAACTAAATTAGACAAGAAAAGAAATATAAAATGATGAAATATATAGTTTAAATATTGGTTTATCATTTAGCGTCACAATGGGTTAGCAATATTGTAATTTAAATTTGCTTTTGACGAATTTATTACATAAAATTTCACTTGTTCTATTTTTATTTTCTTTGCATAACAAATCCTATAAACACAAAAATAACGTAAATAGCTCAAAAATATAAGGAACTAACCAAGAAAAGACAAGTGAATTCGAAGTAAAAATATATATAAATATGATCCGATCACTCGACAAGTTGACAACCTTGTTCCTGAACCCCTAGCTCCACGTAGATCTGAACAGGTTAGTAAGCCACCTAAGAGGTATGGCTTAGACAATGACTTTGCGGAAGTGCACCTTCTAGGTGACAATGACACAAAGGAGGACCCTAGGGACTACACTGAAGCAATGTCCGACATTGATTCAAAGAGATGGCAAGAGGCCATGAAATCCGAGATGGATTCCATGTATCAAAATCAGGTCTGGACTCTTGTAGACCCTCCAGAGGTATTGTACCTGTTGGAAACAAATGGGTCTTCAAGAGGAAGATAGGCATTGATGGGAACGTGGATACTTATAAGGCTAGATTAGTAGCCAAGGGTTACAGGCAAAGAGAAGGGATTGACTATGAAGAAACTTTCTCTCATGTAGCCATGATTAAGTCCATTCGGATTTTGCTTGCTATAGCTGCGTACTATGATTATGAAATCTGGCAAATGGACGTGAAGACGGCCTTTCTGAATGGCTACCTAGAGGAAGAGCTTTACATGGCTCAACCCGAAGGTTTCGTGTCCAAGTCTGAAAAGACTAAAGTATGCAAGCTTCAAAGGTCCATTTATGGACTTAAGCAAGCCTCTAGGAGCTGGAACATTGGTTTCGACACTGAAATCAAAACGTTTGGTTTTACTCAAAATGAAGACGACAATTGTGTTTATCAAAAGGTCGTTGGGGATACAATTGTATTCCTAGTGTTATATGTAGATGACATATTACTATTCGGGAATGACACTGCAGTACTTTCTTCTGTAAAAGTGTGGTTGTCCAAAACCTTCCACATGAAAGATTTAGGAGATGCATCTTATGTACTTGGGATAAAGCTCTATCATGATAGATCCAGAAAATTAATTGGATTATCCCAATCTATGTACATTGATAAGGTGCTAAGTAGGTTCCAGATGGAACAATCTAAGAAAGGTTTTCTTCCTGTTAGACATGGAATTCACCTTTCTAAGTCCATGGAACCTAAGACTCCTGAAAAGATATGGCAAATGAATGCTATTCCTTATGCTTCCGCCATAGGGAGTCTCATGTATGCCATGATATGCACAAGGCCTGATATCGCATATGCTGTGAGCAATACTAGTCGATATCAATCTAACCCAGGATCAGAACACTGGGCAGCTGTCAAGACGGTCCTTAAGTACTTAAGAAGAACTAAGGACATGTTCCTCGTTTATGGAGGAGCAACAAAGTTGCGAGTGGAAGCCTATACAGACGCAGATTTCCAATCTGACGTCGATGATAGGAGTTCCAACTCTGGATATGTATTCACTCTGAATAATGGGGCTGTCAGTTGGAAAAGCAAGAAACAAAGTGTAATTGCTGATTCCACGACAGATGCTGAATATTTCAGTGCAGCTGAAGCTGGCAAAGAAGCGTTCTGGATGAAGAAGTTCATCACTGAACTTGGAGTGGTTCCAACCATTACATCACCAGTAACTTTGTACTGTGATAATAGTGGGGCGATAGCTCAAGCCAAGGAACCCAGGGCACATCAAAAGAACAAGCATTTTGACAGGCGCTTTAATATCATTAGAAGATATGCTGCCGAGGGGAAAGTCAACATTCTCAAAGTTGCTTCAGCCGATAACGTAGCAGATCCACTGACAAAGCCAATGTCTCAAATCCAGCTTGACCGTCATATGGAAAGGATGGGTATTAGATACATGGGAGGATGGCTTTGAGTGCAAGTAGGAGATTGTTGGAAGTATGCCCACAAAGCCACTCATTTGATGTAATAGCTTTTGGAATACTTATTGTATTAAACGTTTATATGTTTAATGAAGGGCAAAGCTTATTGTTAATCACTATTTATTGTATCATGTGTTTAAGCAATAAGGGAATCCAAGGAATGTATTTGATCTAAGAGATAAGTGATCTAAGTGAGTTAGATTATCGAGACCTTTCTCTTATGTTCATTCCTAAAACGTTCCTAGCCATAGGATTGCCAATTGGGCATTGACAATCCGCTAAGGTTAGTATGTGTTATGTTGACTCAAGCGTGAGTATGACTAGTCTCAAGTCATTTAGTGTTGGACACTAAGACAAACACATAGGTGCTCGAAAGAGTAATCGAGTACACTGAACAACGATCAAAAGAGAGTTCGAACATACATGTCATGTAAGAACTCGATAGTTGCAATATGCAAAGTAGTCCTTTGACCTGAGGCATCATAGATGTCTAATGGTTAGGTCCTTGATCTTTGATCATGTCAAAGGCATTCCATTGGAGTGTCCACGGCATTGTTGGGGTCAAGCTATCTAGTCATGTAGGCATATGAATGTACAACAAGGGATCTATAACCTTCCATAGTGGAAGGAGAATACTCTAAGATATGATTCGAGAGTCTTTGGCCAAAGCATATGAATATAACTTAGGAAGTTTGTTCCAAATCATATTCAATTGAACCATATAGAGAAGTATCACATTGGATAGTAGACATGAAACAAACTATCATTCAAACAATGTGATTAAGAGTATTGTATTAGAGAATGACCGTATTGCATTGTAATTGTAACTGGATAGGTTCTCCAACCACTTCTACTTAGCTTGGGTAACCATGACATACTGCTAGGTGTCACTCATGGTTTGTGGAAGCCCTAATGATTAGCAAACACTAATTTTAAGGGAGAATTGAAATGTGGTTTCAATTCACAATCGATCATTAAGAGTAACAATCGCCCACTACCTCGCTAAATGGAACATAATGGATCGTACACCGAGTAAGGGCGATAGTGAAGAAATTAAATGAAATGGATATGCAATTAAATGGTTTAATTGAAGAATGGTCAAAGATTAATTAAATTAGTTAATTAATTTTACGAAATGTTCGTATTGGGCTTTTAAGTTGGTTTTGGGTTTCGGGGCCCAAAAGTGTTTTGGTCCACAAGGCCCATTATGTTTAAGTTGTATGACAACTAAAACAAAATGGGCAAATTAGCCCAATAACAAGGTAAGGTCGGCCATTAGGGTGAATGGAGCAAACTTGGATTAATTACAAGTTTGCCACTCACTTGTAATGAAGTATAAAAGCAACTTTATAGCTTTATTTTCATTAGGGTTTTCTTTGAGGCAAAGAGGTGAAACATTTCCTCTCTTTCTCTCTACAAAGAGGCCGGCCACTTAGAGGAGATTTAGCTAGCAATCTTTTCTTCTCTAAGTCATCCATTTCATCTTCACACCTCACCCTTGGTGTGGAGACTTAGATACACCAAACCTTTGGTGTTTTGGAGATCCTTTCCTCACATCCTTAAGGAGCAAAGGAGCACTAAAAGGGGAAAATCACAAGCAAGATTCAAGCAGCTTGGAGGTGACTTGAAGGCCCTTCACTTGGGTGAATCCCTTGTGTAAACAAGGATGAGCTTCAAGGGTAAAGAAACTCTAAATCTTTACTTCTCTTTAATGTTGTTAAAGAGTCTTTTGGTTCACCATATACCAGGCTTTGAAAGTCATGGGTTTTATGAATTGTTTTTGAAGGCATGCCTACTTTAAAGTGTTAATAGTTTGCATATGTATTCAAATGTTCTTACATGTTCTTAGCTAGGACAAAATTTTTCCTTCATTAGGCCAAATTTATGCCTTTCCTTGCAGGAATTTGTGCCGCACCTTTCTAACCTAATCCCCTTTGGTTTCTGATTGTTTTAACCCATTCCACTTGGGTTTTGGTTACATAAACCTTGTCCCACTTTGATTTCAGGAACCTATCCTAATCCTTAGGGATTGTGCCGCACTTAGTGTTGGAAGTATGCCCACAAAGCCACTCATTTGATGTAATAGCTTTTGGAATACTTATTGTATTAAACTATTATATGTTTAATGAAGGGCAAAGCTTATTGTTAATCACTATTTATTGTATCATGTGTTTAAGCAATAAGGGAATCCAAGGAATGTATTTGATCTAAGAGATAAGTGATTTATTTAAGTTAGATTAACGAGACCTTTCTCTTATGTTCATTCCTAAAACGTTCCTAGCCATAGGATTGCCAATTGGGCATTGACAATCCGCTAAGGTTAGTATGTGTTATGTCAACTCAAGCGTGAGTATGACTAGTCTCAAGTCATTTAGTGTTAGACACTAAGACAAACACATAAGTGCTTGAAAGAGTAATCGAGTACACTGAACAATGATCAAAAGAGAGTTCGAACATACATGTCATGTAAGAACTCGTAAGTTGCAATATACAAAGTAGTCATTTGACCTGAGGTATCATAGATGTCTAATGGTTAGGTCCTTGATCTTTGATCATGTCAAAGGCATTCCATCGAGAGTGTCCACGACATTGTTGGGGTCAAGCTATCTAGTCATGTAGGCATATGAATGCACAACAAGGAATCTCTAACCTTCCATGGTGGAAGGAGAATACTCTAAGATATGATTCGGGAGTCTTTGGCCAAAGCATACGAATATGACTTAGGAAGTATGTTCGAAATCATATTCAATTGAATCATATAGAGAAGTATCACATTGGATAGTAGACATGATACAAACTATCATTCAAACAATGTGATTAAGAGTATTGTATTAAAGAATGACCGTATTGCATTGTAATTGTAACTTGATAGGTTCTCCAACCAATTCTATTTAGCTTGGGTAGCCATGACATGCTGCTAGGTGTCACTCATGGTTTGTGGAAGCCCTGAAAATTCACAAACACTAATCTTAATCAAAGGGAAAATTGAAATGTAGTTTCAATTCACAATCGATCGTTAAGAGTAACAATCGCCCACTGCCTCGCTAATTAGAACCTAATGGATCGTACACCGAGTAAGGATGAAAGTGAAGAAATATAAATGAAATGGATAAGTAATTAAATGGTTTAATTGAAATATGGTCAAGGTTAATTAATTAGTTGATTAATTATACGAAAGGTTCGTATTGGGCTTTTAAGTTAGTTTTGGGCTTCGGGGTCCAAACGGGTTTGGTCCACTAGGCCCATTATGTTTAAGTTGTATGACAACTAAAACAAATATGGGCAAATAGCCCAATCACTTAAAAGAGGCCGGCCATAGTGAGGGAGTGGTAAGTTTTGCTTAATTGCAAGTTTGCCACTCACCTAAGAAAAGAGATATAAAAGCATATTTATAGCTTTTACCTCATTAGGGTTTTCTTGAGGCAAAGATGAGAAACATTTTCTCTCTTTTTCTCTGAAGGAGGCCGGCCACTTAGAGAAGATATAGCTAGCAATCTTTTCTTCTCTAAGTCATCCATTTCATCTTCACACCTCATCCTTGGTGTCGAGACTTAGAGACACCAAATCTTTGGTGTTTTTGGAGATCCTTTCCTCACATCCTCAAGGAGCAAAGGAGCATCAAAAGGAAGAAAATCACAAGGAAGATCCAAGGAGCTAGGAGGTGACTTGAAGGCCCTCCACTTGGGTGAATCCCTTGTGTAAACAAGGATGAGCTTCAAGGGTAATGAATCTCTAAAACCTTCTTTCTCTTTAATGTTGTTAAAGAGTCTTGTGGTTCACCATTCACTAAGCTTTGAAAGTCATGGGTTTTAGAATTGTTTTTTAATGCATGCCTACTGTAATGTGTTAATAGTTTGCATATGTGTTCAAATATTCTCACATGTTCTTAGCTAGGACAAAATTTTTCCTTCACCTAGCCCTATAAATACATCATTATGCGCCTATTTCAGATCCACCACCCTCTACTGATGCGAAAATTATCTTAACACACAAATTTAACTTCTTTTATCAATTGTAGTAAAGAATGTAAGTAGGGATCGTTCTGGACCGGGGATTAGGAGGGCTTGCTAATAACCTCTACGCTGACTCATAAACATAAAACTAAACTTAAAAATACTTAACAAGACTCAAAGCAAACTTAAAATACTCAAAACAGCTTAAAACAACTAAATAAACTTAAACTAGACACTAGGAATGACTTTGGACGAAAATTGACTTTTACTTGAATCAAAACATTTAAACACACAAATTAAAACAGATTCTAACTAATTAGACACAATAAAGTAAAGGGGGACTGTGTTTTGGATGAAGTTGAAACAAACAAACAAGTAAGTATGAAAAACTAGACAGATTGTAAAACAAATTTGAGAAATAAGATAATGGATGGGATAGCTAGAGGCTTTTTCTCCACACATGACATGTATGAAAATAACTTAATTTCCAGTTACTACTTCATTGAATTATGAATGACAATGCTCCAAATTAACCGTGACATCACTAATTAACTCTCAGATTTTCCTTGTTTTATTGGATTGGATGACATCATTCGACAACCCAAAACATTCTTCAAAAGTTCCCTACATGACATCATAATAGAGATACAATCAAAGATCATTACGTTTAATGAAAATCATAAGCATTGACAAAGCACTTGCAACTATGACATCATGTCACTCATGCGAGGAATTGAACTTAACGCGATCGTTTATAAGCGACCTTCACTACATGTGAATATAAGTTTGTAACGATTATGTGAAACTTCCTTATATTCTAGCAACGGATTTATGCATGCCAATTAAGTGTCGACCCTTAATTAACAAATACAAATAAGTTATCAATCAAATAGTTAAGCCAATTGCATTCATGATTCAAGAGTTCATAACTGGAATTTATCAAATTATATTGCACACATAATCATGGCTTTGAAATCCCCCCTAGCCAAGAGGGGTTTAGCCACTCATATTTACAACAAAACGAAAGGAAATGAATTTAAACATTAGAAACAAAAGAAAGAAAACACCTAAACGCTCCAACGATCAAGTTGGACAGCAAGTACGTCCAAGCACTTTCCTTCCCTTCCTTTGCTACAACACAAGGTGTTGGTAAGTGTTTGAAGGTTTGTTTGTATAGAGGAATGGATGTGAAGATGAATGGATATGTTTAGATGAAGGTTGTATTGAATGCGGCAAAGAGTGGAGAATTATGTAGATGATGTGTGTGTGTTTTGGATTGATCTCCCTCTTTGATGAAGGGTGGATGAATGTATTTATAGACTAGGAAGAGGATGTAGTGGGTGGTGGTAATGAGTGGATGTAGTGGTAGGTGAATGTGTTGGGTGGTTGAAATGAGTGGATGTGTTGGGTGAAATGAGTGGATGTAGTGGTAGGTGAATGTGTTGGGTGAAATGAGTGGATGTAGGGGTAGGTGAATGTGTTGGGTGGTAGAAATGAGTGGATGTGTTGGGTGAAATGAGTGTGCTAAAATGGTTATTTATAGGGAGATGATGATGCACAAACTTCAAATTTCATCCATTCCTTTTGCTCCGAGCATAAGCTATCCATTCCATGCCCAAAAATGCTCCAAAATGCACTTCTTTGCCACATTAACCCTTTGGACCTACAAACACACGAAAATAGCTTAAAATACATAATTAACTAAGAAATAACAACATAAATGCATGAGAACAAGCTAACTCAGTCGCATAAATATGCTTTTATCAAATTCCCCCACACTTAACTTTTGCTAGTCCTCGAGCAAAACAAAACAAACGAAACAAACAAAACACAACCTAGACCTTCCAACATTTGCCTCAGGGATTTTTAATGAAACATGCATGTTAAAAATCATCATTCCCATAGATTTTGGTCATCTTTACACTTGAGCACATACTTAATCACAGTCACCACTTACTAGTTCACAATTAACCAATTAAAACGATGTTTTGAATGTAGTAACATGCCTTAGAGAATTTGCTCAATTTCTTACAAGATACTCTCTATTTTCTCACACATTTTCTGACTACACACCCTACACTAGCATATGTGAGAAGATTAATGTAAACAAGAAAGACTAGGACTCACATGTGTTATAACAAAGAAAGCAATTTTCTGGAGTTATTAAGCATGTTTAGTAATGATCTCATGAATGGAATGCTACTACTTAGATGCGAGAACCAGTGACACCATATGCTCATACCAACTTCAAACTCCACAAATTGAAACACATAACACTCAAGATAGAAGTCAAAGGTTGTAACGGGGCTAAAGGTAATGGCTAACAAAGAAATGATAGGGATAACAAACGTTCTTAAAGCAATAGCAAGCAAAGTAATGAAATTGAAACTTAGAATTCACTTTAGAATGCAGAAATCAACTTTTAAATACAAAGGGAAGATTCATGCAACACTTAGGGCCAAATTCAATGTTTTGGACCCCTTTTTTTTTTAACAAACTTTTTTTTTACCCGTGCCTTATTAAGGACTTTGGCACACACATACACACACAAGAATCACTTCCCCCACACTTGCTTTCTGCAATACATTGATAAAAAAAAATAAAAAAAATAAAAAATAAAAAAAAATTTAAAAAAAAAAGTTCATTTTAAGTCATGCTTTACTATGCTTTAAGAACAAGCGTATGGATGGTCCTAGAACAAGGGTATGGATGATAGTGTGGATTAACAAAGAACATAGGCTTAACAAGGCTCAACGGGGTTAAACTTAAACACATAAAGAAATAAGGGCACGGCAATTTGGCTTTGGTGGTCACTACACAACTTCATCTTGAATATGTGTTATGCAAATCAATAGCATGCTTTGAATGAAATAGGCATGAGTTCTAGCATTTGGAACTAAATGATGAATCGCCTTCTAAGTAGCAACCAAGCAAAGAATAATGAGATCATGCAACGACTTTAGAAAACAATGATGCACAGATTATTAACTCTCCAAATAACCGTTTAGGCTCAAGTCTCACAAGGTTGTAGCGTTCATTTGAGTTCCTTCCTTCAAGCATGTTACAAAAACTGATTTTTCCTTTTGCATGTGAATTCATAAATTATAACCACAACCAAGCATACACCAAAGAGTAAATCAAATTTTTATCCATGTTTATAATTGTCTTTAACAGTCATGTAATTAAAAACCAAATCCTCATCATTGTGTTGGAAGGTACCCTAAGACACAAATAGACACACAAAAACAACTCTTTTTGGGTTTTTCAAAACAATTTTTCAAATTTTTATGAGATTTTTGGATTTTTATGTCAAAACAAACTAAAACACTCCAAAACAATTTTAAAACACTTAAAAAATAGCAAGGAACAACACTAGAAGTAATGGGTGATAAACTCCTACGAATTTCATGCAAAACAATAGTTACCCCCCCACACTTAAATCAAACATTCTCCTCAATGTTTTAAGCATAAACTCACACAAAAACAAGCAAACAAACAAACAACGAATAAACATGACAAGTATAGCAAAGTAAAAACCAAACAGAGTAGAGTTTAAGAACGCAAATCTGGTTTTGGAGATAGATGATCTTGTTGACTTTCCACAGCGTTGATCTTGAACTGGTTTGGAATTCTGAGCAAGGAATATTAGAGTTCCTTGGTTGTGCAGTCTGCATTCTTCTCTGCTGTTTCTTCTGCACGGCAGGTAGGCACGAGGTAGAGGTGATGGTCTGTTTCTTTCTTCAATCTTTCCAAGTGCCCACCTTTTGCTTTCTTTCTCCTGTCCCTAGCTGAGGATGAATTGGCAAATTGTCTCCACATGCTTCGAGGTATCATTTTCACTTCCCTTATCTGTTCCCCAGGCAGATGTGGTAGACGAAGAGGAAGCATAAAATGATGAAGATGAGTACTCGAGAGCAAGGCTAGGTAAGCAATCAGGAAGGGGTTCCAGGCAGTCAGTTCCAGATCGGAAGATTGATACCAAGTGATGGCTGATTACTCTCTTTCTCCTTGTCCCAAAACAACGACAAAGAGAAGGACAGGGAGAAAGCATGATATGAGATACTCTTGCTTTCAACCTTCATGATATGAAATACTTTTGCTTTGAATGAGTTGTTTGCAGAGGTATCCTAGGGAATAAGGAACACTGAGTGACTCGAGAGGCTTTGTTGGGAAGGCATTCTCGGAGA
Organism: Malus domestica; assembly: GCF_042453785.1. NCBI lineage: Eukaryota > Viridiplantae > Streptophyta > Magnoliopsida > Rosales > Rosaceae > Malus > Malus domestica. The sequence goes on along the minus strand of NC_091671.1, from coordinate 21,886,074 downwards.
AGAAGGGTTATGTATATCTGCATTGCAAGGGAGGGTGAAGGTCGACATTTATATGAATTAATAACCAGTACTATTCTTTCACTCTTGTCGGCAACCGTTGGATGATTGAATAGTAATTCTTCACGTGCTTTCTACGTCACCAGAAATCTTCAACAGATTGCCTGTAATTTTTGCAAGGCTGAGTCTGCATGTGACAGGCGCTAACATGTCTGGAAAAGCAAGTGCCTCTTCGATATCTGGAATCGGCGCTTTGACAAATTGCCCGTGATTTCCGCAAAGCTGACTCTGCATGTGACAGATGCTGACACATCTGGAAAAGCAGATGCCTCTCCGATATCTGAGCAAGCCTAGCTTTTGAGAAAGCTAGCGCCTCTTCGATTTTTGAGTTGGCCTCTTCGATTTCTGAGCTCGCCTCTTTGATCTCTGAAATCCCGTCGAGTGCTAATTTTTATAGAGGTATGCAGGACGTTCAAAGCACACTTGAATTTTTACCTGTAGAAACTCCCTTCTTGCACTTCTACGATCTTGACTTGTCCGACCTCTTCTTTCTTTAACACCTCTGAAAATGTCTTGCCCCTTCGACCGTCGTTTTGACTTGAACCTTGGTGAAGAGGCAGTCCCGCCTTTTCTAGACAACATATGGCGCCCATCCTTTATATCCCCTACTGGTCCTCTTACCGTTGGGGATTCGGTGATGAAAAATGATATGACCGCCGCGGTGGTCGCCCGGAACCTTGTCACTCCCAAAGATAACAAACTTCTTTCCAAACGATTTGATGAGTTGGTTGTTAAGGATTCTCTGGCTCTCAGTGTGCAGTGTGCAGGTTCTGTGTCCAATATGGCCCAACGTCTATTTGCTCGAACCCGTCAAGTTGAATCATTGGTGGCTAAAGTGATGAGTCTCAAACAGGAGATTAGAGGGCTCAAGCATGAGAATAAACAGTTGCACAAGCTTGCACATAACTATGCTACAAACATGAAGAGGAAGATTGACCAGATGCAGGAATCTGATGGTCAGATTTTACTTGATCATCAGAGGTGTGTAGGTTTGTTCCAACAGCATTTGCCTTCGTCTTCTGAGGCTGTACCACGTAGTGAAGCTCCAAATGATCAACCTCTGATACCTCCTCCTTCTGTGGCTCTGCCGACTGCTGATGCTCCGCCGACTACTGAGACTTCTCTTAAGCAGCCTTTGTGAAGGCTCCCTCTTGTATTTTTCTGCCTCCTGTTCATTTTCAACGAATTTTAATGTAAAATACCTTGCATATCTGTCAATGTTTCAAAAATAAACTCACACCAAAAACAATTAAACAAGCAACAAATAAAAATGACAATTATGGCAAAATAAAATTGCAAAAAAGGGAAGGTTTTTAGGAATGCAAAACATGGGTTGCCTCCCAAGAAGCGCTTGCTTTAACGTCTTGCAGCCGGACGAAACTTCCTTCTAAGCTTGAATAGGGCCCACGGCACTGAGTGGGATTTCTTCCATAGTCTGCCCCAAATCACTCTCATAGTATAGCTTCCGACGATGCCCGTTCACTTTGAATTCATCGCCATTCCTTAGGCTTTTAACTTGGACTGCACCATGGGGAAAAACATTAGTGACAACAAATAGCCCAATCCACTTAGACCGTAACTTACCAGGGAACAATCGTAGACGGGAATTGAATAGTAGCACTTTCTGTCCAATTGAGAATGTTTTTCCCCGAATCATTTTGTCATGAAACGCCTTTGTTTTCTCCTTGTAAATTAGTGCATTCTCATAGGCTTCGTTCCGTATCTCCTCAAGTTCATTCAGTTGAAGCTTCCTATTCATTCCAGCAGCATCTAAGTCCAAATTGAATGTTTTCACAGCCCAGTGCGCTTTGTGCTCCAGTTCCACAGGTAGGTGACATGGCTTGCCGTAGATTAGTCGAAATGGAGACATCCCTAGAGGTGTTTTGTAGGCAGTGCGATATGCCCATAGTGCATCATCTAAACGCAAGCTCCAATCCTTCCAGTTTGGCCCAACAGTCTTTTCCAAGATTTGCTTGATTTCTCTATTCGAGACTTCAGCTTGGCCACTTGTTTGAGGGTGGTATGGCATGGAAACCCGATGCTTCACATTGTACTTTTTAAACAGCGCCTCAATGGTGCGATTGCAAAAGTGGAAGCTTCCATCGCTTATGAACACCCTCGGCATGCCAAATCTGGAAAAGATGTTAGCCTTGATAAAATCTGCCACCACTCTAGAATCGTTAGTATGGGTGGCTTTGGCTTCCACCCATTTCGACACATAATCAACGGCTAGCAAAATATAAGTAAAACCATATGAGGGCAGAAAGGGTCCCATGAAATCCATACCCCATACATCAAAGATCTCCACATTAAAGATGGGGATTTGCGGCATTTGGTCTTTGGCACCGATTGTACCTGTTCTTTGGCATCTATCACAAATTATACAAAATGTTCTAGCATCCTTAAACAATGTAGGCCAATAGAAACCACTCTCTAAAACCTTAAGGGTTGTCCTTTGGGTGCCAAAATGACCCCTACATGCATAACTATGGCAAAATGAAAGAATTGAATTAAACTCAGAATTGTGCACACATCTACGAATAATCTGATCAGGATAATACTTCTACAAATATGGATCATCCCACACATAAAATCGTGCATCATTTCTGAGTTTATCACGCCTGTATTTATCTAGAGTGTTAGGAACTTGTTTTGTGACCAAATAATTGACCAAATCAGCATACCAGGGCTCACTTACCTCTAGGGACATCAATTGCTCGTCAGGGAAGGTCTCTAGAATGGGTAAGGAGTCCTCCTCATGCACCAAATGGCTAAGGTGGTCAGCCATCACATTTTCACTCCCCTTTTTGTCTCTTATTTCAATGTTGAACTCTTGAAGTAAGAGCATCCAACGAATCAGCCTTGGTTTGGCCTCCTTCTTGGTGAGGAGGTACTTCAACGCTGCATGGTCAGAATATACAATCACGTTAGTGCCAAGTAAGTATGAACGAAATTTATCTAAAGCAAATACAACTGCAATAAGTTCTTTCTCAGTGGTAGAATAATTCAATTGAGCATCATTTAGTGTCCGGGAAGCGTAGTGGATGACGTGGGGCTGTTTGTTCCTTATTTGGCCTAAAACAGCACCAATGGCATAATCGGATGCATCACACATTAGCTCAAATGGAAGACTCTAATCTGGTGACATGATGATGGGGGCCAAGTCAACATGTCCTTGAGGGTTTTGAAAGTGGTCTCACACTCCTTGTTGAACTCGAAGGCTACTTCCTTTTGGAGTAAACGGCAAAGGGGTTGGGCGATTTTTGAGAAATCCTTGATGAATCTCCTATAAAATCCTGCATGGTCGAGAAAAGAACGAACCTCCCTCACCGAAGTGGGAGAGGGTAAGTGACATACAAGATCTATTTTAGATTTATCAACCTCAATCCCTTTTTCTGATATGATATGCCCCAAAACTATACCTTGTTTTACCATAAAATGGCACTTTTCCCAATTCAAGACAAGATTAGTTTCGATGCATCGTTGTAAGATCAAAGTAAGATTATTTAAGCATGCATCAAATGAGTCACCAAAGACACTAAAGTCATCCATAAACACTTCAATGATCTTTTCCACAAATTTTGAGAAAATACTTACCATACACCTTTGAAATGTGGCTGGTGCGTTGCATAGCCCAAAGGGCATTCGTCGATAAGCAAAGGAACCAAAGGGACATGTGAAGGTAGTCTTTTCTTGGTCATCGGGAGCTATCACAATCTGATTAGAACCCGAATAGCCATCAAGAAAATAATAAAATGAATGACCGGCTAACCTTTCCAGCATTTGATCAATAAAGGGCAGCGGGAAGTGATCTTTTCCGATAATCAATACAAACTCTCCATCCGGTTTGGATTCGGGTGGGCACAAGCTCATTATCTTCATTTTTTACCACAGTGACTCCGGACTTCTTAGGAACAACTTGGACCGGCAAGACCCAATGACTATCAGAAATTGGGTAAATCACTCCACAATCTAGTAGCTTGATGATTTCCTTCTTCACAACGTCCATCATGGGTGGATTGAGCCGGCGTTGTGCTTCTCTAGATGGTTTGGCTCCTTCTTCCAAGAGTATTCGATGCATGCAAGTGGTAGGGCTAATTCCCTTGATATCGACCAATGTCCACCCAATGGTAGTTCTGTATTCCCGAAGCACCCTTACCAACTTGTCCTCTTCTTGTGCAGTGAGTGAAGAAGAGATGATGACATGCAGCGTCCCTTGCTCTCCCAAAAACACATATTTCAAATGGCTAGGCAATGGTTTAAGCTCTAGAGAAGGGGGCTGGATTACAGAAGGAAGCAACTTGTTAGTCGAAATGGGAATTGAAATTAGGTTAGGAGACTTACCAATATGCCTTGGATTTGACTTTAGGGCAGCAACCATCTCCACCAATTCTTCTTGAATAGGTACGGTAATATGTTCCTTGTTGTTGCCGTGTGCATGCCTAAGTGTTAACCTTTCGTTTTTTAGTCCAATGCTTTGCGTGAGAGTCTTTTCAAGTGCATCCTTATTCAAATCATCAAGGAATTCCTGCGCCCAAGAGTCAATCACATTAATAGAGAAACAAGAGTGACCATCATGAGGATATCTCATAGCATCAGAAATATTGAATTCAATAACTTCCCCATCAAATTCCATGGTCAATGTTCCCTTAAATACATCTATCTTTGTACGGGCAGTCTTCATGAATGGTCGGCCAAGTAATATTGGTAATTGAGAGGAATGGTTCGAGTCTTCCATTTTAAGCACGTAGAAGTCCGCCGGAAAGACTAAGTGATTCACCTGCACTAAAACATCCTCCAAAACACCTTTTGGATATGCATTAGATCTATCAGCCAGTTGAATGATTACTCCATCATTTTTTAATTCTCCCAAGTTCATAGATGCATATATTGAATAAGGCCTTGATCTAACATGGCAGATTCAAAGCGAGTATTTCCTATAACACAAGGAATTGTAAAACTGCCTGGATCTTTGCACTTGGGAGGTAGTTTTCATTGCAACACAGCTGAGACATTCTCACTTACCCTTACCACCTCTTTGTTTGATGCCCTCTTCCTTGTAGTGCACAACTCCTTCAGGAACTTAGCATACTTGGGGACTTGTTTAATTGCATCTAGAAGTGGAATGTTGACTTGCACCTTTCTAAATGTGTCAAGGATGTCTTTGTCACTCTCATCCTTCTTTGATTGCATAAACCTGCGAGGAAAGGGTGCATTGGTTGGAATGGAATTAGAAGTCATGGAATTTGAACCCAACTTACCTTTGGTGGTCGAATTAGGGTGTGTAGGTGGTTGCGGCAAAGATTGCTCAATCCTTGCCGAGGGCAGGCCTTGCTCTTTCTCCTCATATTGCATCTTTTCATCCTTCTTTTGATTGGATTTAGATGGGCTGGGATCAGATCCAACTTCTTGTCCACTTCGCAAGGTGATGGCTTTGGCAGATTCGAAGCCTCCCTTTGGATTCACATCCGTCGAACTAGGTAACTTACCTGGCTCTCTACTAAATTGCCCCATGAACTCAGCCATTTGTCCCATCTGTCTCTTCAATTCAGTCACCTCTCGAGCTTGATTTTGCACTTCCTTGGTGTAATTATGCATATCTTTGGCTTGATTTTCCTGACCCTTTGCCAACGTAGTTAGTAACTGAATAACTTGAGCATTATCAAAAGACGAACCTGAGTTATTTTGGGCAGGTTGTGTTTGGGGTTGTGCGAGTGCATACGGCCTTTGATAGAATCCCGGAGGTTGTTGTCTGAATGCACTTTGTTGTTAGGTTTGTTGGGGCTCCCTCCATTTGAAATTTGGATGATCTCTCCAACCTGGATTGTATGTATTCAAGAATGGATCATTCCTTGGTTGGTTTTGACTCCCAAAACCCACGGCATTGGCAGATTCCCACCCTCCGTTCTCGATCAATTGAGGGCATGAGGGCACTTATCCGTGAGATGTCCATTCATTGAGCACACGCCACAAGCAGCTACACTTTGTTCTTTTGGTTTTTCAACCACCTGTGAAAGAAGAGTAGTAAAATTAGCCATTTGATTTTGAAGTTCAGAAATAGCACTTACCTCATTAACTTATTGCTGCCGTGGGTTGTCTCTTTGACGAACGCCTTCATATTGTTGGGCATTCAATGCTCGATTAGCAATTAAGGTCTTGGCATCCATGGGTGTTTTGTCCACCAAAGCTCCTCCCGCTGAGGCGTCTAACATTTGGCGTTCAATTGGTAGAAGCCCTTTGTAGAAATATTGAAGAAGAAGCTCCTCCTTCATCTGGTGCTATGGACATGAAGCAACAAGGGTTTTAAAATGCTCATAGTAAGTGGGAAAGGATTCACCTTGGTTTTGTTGAATGCCACTAATCCTTTTGCGTAGTAGAATGACTCGAGAAGTTGGGAAAAACTTCTCCAAAAATGCCCGTTTCATACTCTCCCATGATGTGACAGTTCCAGGGGCTAGCTCGTACAACCAATCTTTAGCCTTTTCCAAGAGAGAAAAGGGAAAAGCCTTCATTTTCAGAATGCTCTCATCAACATTCACAGGGGTCATGCTCGAACAAACAACCTCGAACTCCTTCAAATGTTTATTAGGATCTTCCATGGACAACCCATGGAACTTAGGAATATGATGCAATAAACTGGACTTTAATTCGAACTCCTCGGTCTTGTTTTGGGCCGCCCTTGGATATTGAATGCATAAAGGCAGAGCATTGTCCAATCCCGAAGCGGAAAGCTCCTTGATTGTTCAATTGTCTACTGCCATATCTTGGACTTCTTCAAAAGTCCTTGTCGTGGCCTCCTCTTGCTCTTCTACTTTGTCTTCTTCAAGATCTGGTGCAGGTTGAGATGGTTAAGGATCTTGTTGATTCCTTGCTCGTCTCAAAGTTCGTTCAAAATCGTCGTCAAAGTCAAAGATGTTCTTATGAACAGGTTGAGAACTTCGAGTCATAAACCACCTAAAACAAGAAAACAAGTAAAATCAGCAACTAGAACAAAAACACATGAAAATAAACAAAAAGAAATAATAAGGGATTAGCAAAGTTGCTAATCCCCAGCAATGGCGCCAAAAACTTGATGCGAAAATTATCTTAACACACAAATTTAACCCTTTTTTATCAATTGTAGTAAAGAATGTAAGTAGGGATCGTTCTGGACCAGGGATTAGGAGGGCTTGCTAATAACCTCTACACTGACTCATAAACATAAAACTAAACTTAAAAATACTTAACAAGACTCACAAGACTCAAAGCAAACTTAAAATACTCAAAACAGCTTAAAACAACTAAATAAACTTAAACTAGACACTAGGAATGACTTTGGACGAAAATTGACTTTTACTTGAATCAAAACATTTAAAAACACAAATTAAAACAGATTCTAACTAATTAGACAGAATAAAGTAAGGGGGATTGAGTTTTGGATGAAGTTGAAACAAACAAACAAGTAAGTTTGAAAAACTAGACAGATTGTAAAACAAATTTGAGAAATAAGATGATGGATGGGATAGCTAGAGGCTTTTTCTCCACACATGACATGTATGCAAATAACTTAATTTCCAGTTACTACTTCATTGAATTATGAATGACAATGCTCCAAATTAACCGTGACATCACTAATTAACTCTCAGATTTTCCTTGTTTTATTGGATTGGATGACATCATTCGACAACCCAAAACATTCTTCAAAAGTTCCCTACATGACATCATAATAGAGATACAATCAAAGATCATTACGTTTAATGAAAATCATAAGCATTGACAAAGCACTTGCAACTATGACATCATGTCACTCATGCTAGGAATTGAACTTAACGCGATCGTTTATAAGCGACCTTCACTACATGTGAATATAAGTTTGTAACGATTATGTGAAACTTCCTTATATTCTAGCAACGGATTTATGCATGCCAATTAAGTGTCGACCCTTAATTAACAAATACAAATAAGTTATCAATCAAATAGTTAAGCCAATTGCATTCACGATTCAAGAGTTCATAACTGGAATTTATCAAATTATATTGCACACATAATCATGGCTTTGAAATCACCCCTAGCCAAGAGGGTTTTAGCCACTCATATTTACAACAAAACGAAAGGAAATGAATTTAAACATTAGAAACAAAAGAAAGAAAACACCTAAACGCTCCAACGATCAAGTTGGACAGCAAGTACGTCCAAGCACTTTCCTTCCCTTCCTTTGCTACAACACAAGGTGTTGGTAAGTGTTTGAAGGTTTGTTTGTATGGAGGAATGGATGTGAAGATGAATGGATGTGTTTAGATGAAGGTTGTATTGAATGCGGCAAAGAGTGGAGAATTATGTAGATGATGTGTGTGTGTTTTGGATTGATCTCCCTCTTTGATGAAGGGTGGATGAATGTATTTATAGACTAGGAAGAGGATGTAGTGGGTGGTGGTAATGAGTGGATGTAGTGGTAGGTGAATGTGTTGGGTGGTTGAAATGAGTGGATGTGTTGGGTGAAATGAGTGGATGTAGTGGTAGGTGAATGTGTTGGGTGAAATGAGTGGGGATGTAGTGGTAGGTGAATGTGTTGGGTGGTAGAAATGAGTGGATGTGTTGGGTGAAATGAGTGTGCTAAAATGGTTATTTATAGGGAGATGATGATGCACAAACTTCAAATTTCATCCATTCATTTTGCTCCGAGCATAAGCTATCCATTCCATGCCCAAAAATGCTCCAAAATGCACTTCTTTGCCACATTAACCCTTTGGACCTACAAACACACGAAAATAGCTTAAAATACATAATTAACTAAGAAATAACAACATAAATGCATGAGAACAAGCTAACTCAGTCGCATAAATATGCTTCTATCATCTACCATTAAATCACCACACCATCCACCTCAATTTCGTGCACCACACATACAAGAGCCAAAACATCAGAAAATACATACTTGTGCGCAAATTTGCAAGGAAGAAAGGAGAGGAGACCCTTGGAGTCGAATCTGCCATTGCTGGAGCATTTCTAGGTGCATTCTATCCTTAGATTTGTTTCAATGTTGCTTTTAAATTGGTTTTATGTTTTCAAAAACATAAGGAACTAATTTATTTTTGGTTAGAGGTGAATTCGAAGCCATGATTATATGTTTTATATGAATTGATTACATCCAGTTATTGTTTCTTGAGTCTTGAATGTGATTTGCTTATCTGAGTTATCAAAACTTGTTTATGTGTGTTGATTGAGGATGCATACTTAGTTTGCATGCATGAACTTGATGCTAGAGTATAAGGGAGTTTCACCTAATCGTTATGAACTTGTATTCACAAGTAGTGAAGGTTGCTAATCACGATCGTGTTAAGTAAATCCTTGGCAGAAGTATCATGCTTTTCATAGTTACGAATGCCTCGTCAATGCTTATGATTTTCAAAGAACTTAATGACCTTTGATATGTTTTCTATCTTGCTTTTCATAGTTAGGGGACTTGAGAAGGTTAATTTGGTTGTGATGCGTATCCCGTCCAATTCAATGAAATAAGGAAAATCTGATGGTTAATTTGTGCTGTCACGGTTAACTTGGGGTGTTGTCATTCATGGTTTAAAGGAATAATAACTGGAAATTGGTTTGTATGCAAGTGTGTCATGTGTGGAGAAGGACCCTCTAGCTAGCCCATCATCCATTTAATTCACCAAATTCGTTCAACTTTGTTTAAGTCTTTAATTACTTGTTTTTACTTAAAATTCGTCCAAAACCCAATCCCCTTTACTTTAGAGTGTCAAATTTGTTAGAATTTGTCTTAGTTTGTGTTTTTTATTGTTTTGAGTCAAATTAAACTTAGAATTCGTTCAAAGTAATCCCTAGTGTCTAATTCGAGTCTATTTAGTTGTTTTAAGCTGTTTTGAGTCATTCTAGTTAGTTTTGAGTATTTTCAGTTTGTTTTGAGTTCTTTGAGTCTAGTTAAGTGTTTTTAAGTTTGTTTTTGAGTTTTTGAGTCAGTTTAGAGTAGATTAGCAATCCCTCCTAATCACTGGCCTAGAACGATCCCTACTTGCATATATACTACAATTGTCAATAAGAGGGCTTAATTTGTGTGTTAGAATATTTCACATCAAATTTTAGGGCAAAGACTCAAAGTATTTCCTCGGACTTTCTTCCCTTGGCGCCCTTAGTGAGGCCAGGGTGATCACATGTTCGTGCCTAAGGTGCTCTTGCTCCTTCGGCAGAGTTGATGGAGGGGTGGAAGGCACGATAGAGAGAGTTTTTGCCTTGCTTCTGGTTGTGACACCCAAAGTGCCACCACTTGCGGCAAGGAGGCCCTTGTCCTTCGCATTGGTTGCAGGGAATAGCTTGATCATTTCTTGGTGCCATTTATTTTTTTGCGTGGATTTAAAGACAAAGATGTCCCACTAGGTATGCCAAATTTGTAAACACGAAAATTCTATATCGAATGAAACAATATACGTGTACAAAGTAGATTTGTATTGATTTGAATTTGTAGGTTACAATCTCTGTTTACAACTTTCCCTTTGATTTAGTCTTCAAATTTGATGTAGATGTGTGATTGTTGATCCAAGGGTCGCGATGACTTGATCTTGGACGAACGGTTGAACGATTGCTTCAAGTTTTGAGCTGGAAAACAATGCGTGGAAGATCTTCACCTCAAGGGTGCGGCAAAGGTAGTGTTTGATGCAGGATTTCGTTGCTTCAAGGGTCTTGGCAACTTGATCTTGAAACAAACGTTGCTACAAGTTTATAAGTTTGCAACAAAGTCTTGAAGGAGTCGGTACGAGCGCTTGTTGATTTTTCAAAGGAGTGCTTTCGCTTTGGTCGAGAGAAAGCTTCGGCTTTGGTTGAATGTTCTTCGAAGAGAGCTTTGGTAGCGTATTAGTCTTCAAAGGTTTGGCAGAGGTTCTTCTGCGTAGAGATTTTCCCACCCCTATACCTGTGGGAGGACCTTGTATTTATAGGCTTTTCAAAGCTTGCCTTTGGGTGGATTTGTCTTTGATTTATGTTCTAATTCGTCCATGTGAGAATTTAGGGATGTTTTGTGTGTTAATTTCAGCCATCTTTACTCCCTTGGTTGAATTATAGGGCCTTTGTTGCCTATTTTGTGAGCAATCTTCAATTCTTGCTTGTTTTATGAAGATGCCTTAACTTTCTTTCCAATTTTGAGAACACTTTGAACCTTTGCCGTTTTCTTAAAGTGAGGTGTTCTCTCTTTGGCTGAATTTTGGGAAGTTTTAAGCTTCCTTTGCTTGATTTGTGCCACATGTCATTGATAGGAGCATATTTATGCGACTTAGTTAGCTTGTTTCTTGGCATTTATTTAGTTAGTTTCTACTTATTATAGTGATTTAAGCTAAATTTGTGTGTTTATAGGTTCAAATGATAAAGTTGGCAAGAAAGTGCATTTTGGTGCATTTTAGTGCAGTTTTGGGCTGAATTGGAGTGCATGCATGTGGAGAAAGTTGGATGGACGTTTTTGGTGTTTAAATGAGGCTAGGAACATGCTAAAAATCTGGAGAAACAAATGCAAGTTGCAAGAATGGTTGGTGCACTCATCTAACCTACCAGAAATTGAATTGTTGGTGCACTCATTTAACCTACCAGAAATTGAATGGATGGTGCACTTATTTAACTTACCAAAATTTGAGTTGTTGGTGCACTCATTTAACCTACCAGAAATTGAATGGATGGTGCACTCATTTAACCTACCAAAATTTGAGTTGTTGGTGCACTCATCTAACCCACCTAAATTGAATGGAATGTGCACTCACCTAACTCACCTAATCCATCCTTTCCCTATAAATACCATTGCCATGCATTTCATTGATCATTCACCATTCTACACATCCATTCACTCTCATACACAATTCCAGTCATTCTCCTTTCCTTGCCAGAGACCCATCCACCCTTCACCATAACTCACCTATATCCATCCACCACCATAACTTACCACTCATCCATCATCCCACACCTTGTGCCGCTACAAAGAAGAAGAAGGAGGATTGCTTGGAGTTGAACTTGCCATTCAAGTTGGATTGCTGGAGCATTCTTAGGTGTTTTCATTCTTTGTTTTCAATGTTTAAGTTTATGTATCTTTGTTTTGCGAACATGAGGAACTAAACCCCTTTTAGCTAGGGGGAAATTCGAAACCATGATCATATTTGCAATATGAATTGATTTCTTCCAATTGTGATTTGATAAGTTGTGAATGCAATTCAATTAACTGTTTTCTTCAAAACTGATTCTTGTATGTTGATTAAAGATGCATACTTAGTTTTCATGCATGAATTTGATGCTAGAATATAAATGAGTTTCACCTAATCGTTACAAATTTATATTCATGAGTAGTGAAGGTTGCTAGTCACAATCGCGTTAATTGAATTCTTGTCAAACGTATCATGCATTCATAGTTACAAATGTCTCGTCAACACTTATGATTTTCATGGAACGTAATGATCTCTGATTGTATCTCTATTATGCATTCATGTAGAGGACCTTTGGAGAATGATTTGGGTTGTTGCATCCATTCATCCAATTCAATGAGTAAAGGAAAATCTTAGGGTTAATTTGTGCATTACGGTTAATCTGGGGTGTTGAGCTTCATAATTTATTGAAAAGCAATTGGAAATCGATTCATGTACAAGTGTGTCATGTGTGGAGAAGAATCCTCTAGCTAGCCCATCATCCATTCAAATCACCAAATTCGTACCAAACTTTATCTAGTTTAGTTTCTGTCTTGTTTTAGTTCAAATTCATAAAAACCAAAACCCCCCCTTTGTTTTAAGTGTTAATTAGGTTAGAATATGTCTTAGTTTGTGTTTTTAAGTGTTTTGAGTCAAGTTAAAATCAATTTTCATCCAAAGTCATTCCTAGTGTCTAGTTTGAGTCTATTTAGTTGTTTTTAGCTGTTTTGAGTCTTTTAAGTTTGTTTTGAGTCATTAGAGTCTAGTTAAGTGTTTTTAAGTTTATTTTAAGTGTTTTTGAGTCAGTTTAGAGGTTATTAGCAAGCCCTCCTAATCCCCGGTCCAGAACGATCCTTATTTATCCATACTACAATTGTCAACAAGAGGGTTTAATTTGTGTGTTAAGTTAATTTGCGCATCAGTCATCGATGGGAAAATAGCCTAAGACTTTTTTCTTGCATCTATCTCGGATGATTTCAATTCGTCTATAGTAAATTATAAAATGAATAAATTCAATCATACTCTTTTAGAGATGATTGATATGTGCTATGAGTTTGAACAAAGTTTTCAAAAGAAACTGTGGGAGCGAGAATGAAATAGTAAGGAAAAGGTCGCATGATAAAAAACAAGATACTCCAAAAGGACATGCTTTCATTGTCGAATGGATGATCGTTGGAAGAGAAAATACAGGGTAGCCTTGCAAGCTTTGCAAATTTAACTTATGAAGGAATTATTTCTGAGAGTGCTTTTACAATTAGCTCTTCAGCCTGGATATTTTTTATTTCGGCGCTAGTCAACATATCTGCAATTCATTACAGGGAATACTAAAGAGGAGGACACTACTCAAGAGAAAGATGGTTGTGCAGTTAGAAATGGCACAATGATCTTTGCAAAAGCAATAGGCACCTATGGAGAAATCTTGGAGCTTAAAGATTGTCTTTACTTTCCTTCGTGCATAAAGAACTTAATCACCATCTCTAAGCTTTTGAGAGATGGACACTCAGCCTTGTTTGACAACCTGAGTTGTACTTTATCTTTGAACAGTCATGTTATATCTTATGGTAGTATGATCAAAAGACTTTTTCATCTCAATATGAATGGTAGTTTAAACTATATGACTAGCGGAGGTACCTTAAAACCCAAAAGGTTACAAGGAAGTGTTAACAAAGTAACACTATGTCACCTTAAACTTGGACATATAAACCAAGATAAGATTCATAAGATGTCCAAAGATGGATACTTTGAGTCATTAGGTAATGACCTAATGCTTACATGCAAGCCTCATCTAAAGGGTAAGATGTCTAAATTTCATTTGCTGGGAAAGGAGAACGAGCCTTATCACGAAGTTACTAGGGTTAATCCACACTGATGTATGGGGACCCATGTCCACTATGTCGAGAAGAGGCTTCTCCTACTTTATCACATTCATTGATGATCACTCTTGGTTAGGCTATGTGTATTTAATGAAATACAAGTCTGAGTCATTTGAAAAGCTCAAAGAATTTAACAATGAAGTAGAGAAACAAATTGGAAAATAGATAAAGATTCTAAGATCAGATTGAGCGGTTACTATCAGTAACGAGTTTCTAGATTACCTCAAGGAGTGTAGAATTGTGTCACAATGGATTCTACCTGGAACTCTTTAACTTAATGAAGATTCAGAGATGAGGAACCAAACCTTGATGAACGTGGTTTGTTCTATGATGAGTTTCGCTGATTTACCTATATCTTTTTGGGGATATGCACTTCTTACCACTGTTTATATACTAAACAGAGTGTCTTCCAAATCTGTTACGAAAACACCATATGAGATAAAGAACAATAGAAAGACAAGTCTTAATTATCTTAAGATTCGAGGTTGTCCAACATATGTTAAGAAGCTTGAAAGCAACAAGCTTGATGCGAGATCTGTAAATTGCTATTTTGTGGGGTATCCCAAAGAAAGTTTGTGATACTATTTCTATTACCCTGATGACCAGAAAGTTTTTATTACCAGAAATGCAACATTTCTAGAAGAAGAGTTCATTCTAGATGTTATAAATGAAAAGACGATAGAACTCAAGGAAATCCCTGATGAACCATAAACCAGTACTCAATAGATAGACAACATGAGCCCCAAGCTGCACGTAGATCTGAAAAGGTCAACAAGGGACCTCAGAGGTATGCCATGGATGACAAATTTGGATAATTCACATTCTAGCTGACAATGACACAAAGGACGACCTTGCGAGCTACAATGAAGCAATGTCAGACATTGATTCAAAGAAATGGTAAGAAGCCATGAAATCCAAGATGGATTCCATGTATGAAAATCAAGTATGGACTTTTGTAGACCCTCCAGATGGTATAGTACTAGTGGGAACAAATTGGTTTTTAAGAGAAAGATAGGTGCTAATGGAAACGTGGAAACTTAAAAGGCTAGATTAGTAGCCAATGGTAATAAACAACGAGAAGGGATTGACTATGAAGAAACCTTTTTTCATGTAGCCATGGTTAAGTCCATTAGGATATTGCTTGATATAGCTACGTACTATTGATTTTGAGATTTGGCAAATGGATGTGAAGACAACCTTTCTAAATGGCCACATAGAAGAAAAGCTTGATATGGCTTAACCCCGAAGGCTTCGTGTCCAAGTTTGAAAAGACTAAGGTGTTCAAGCTTCAGATATCCATTTATTAAGCAAGCTTCTAGGAATTGGAATATTCATTTTGACACTGAAATCAAAGCATTTGGTTTCACAGAAAATGAAGACGATAATTGTGTTTATCAAAAGGTCATCGGGAGTGCAGTGATGTTCCTTGTATTGTATGTAGATGACATACTACTCTTTAGGAACGATACTGCAATGATTTCATATGTAAAAGAGAGACATGTTCACCAAATAGCCCGCTCCAACCTTCCTCTTCACGAGTCAAGCCACGACTCTTTAGCTTCTAACCCTAGCTTCTGAGCTCCTCGACTCCTTGTCGAGCTAATCCACTATGATGCCGAGCCAACTGCGACTTTCCGAAGAAGAAGAAGAAAAAATTTAATTTTTTCTTACCTTGGAACGACACGAAAAAGAAGAACAACGACGATCAACTCTCCATAGGGGCAAGCAAAGAAGAGAACTTGGGGAAGGGGCAAAATATCCTATAACATCTCACATCGCCCAGGGGAGTGATCCTTAAATGTATATTCTCATCCCTACCTAGCACGAGGCTTTTTGGGAGCTCACTGGCTTCAGGTTCCATCGGAACTCTGAAGTTAAGCGAGTAGCGTGCGAAAGCAATCCCATGATGGGTGACCCACTGGGAAGTTGCTCATGAGTTCCCAAAAACAAAACCGTGAGGGAATGGTAAGCCCAAAGCGGACAATATCGTGCTACGGTTGTGGAACGGGCTCTGGATGTGTTGGACCCGGGCCAGGATGTGACATATCTTCTACTTTTCTTCTAATTCTTGTTGGGATAATAGTTGCCGTGCAGATTTATTTAATCTTCTACTTAAGGTAGACTTAAATAGGTTTTAGAGAAGTTTGTTCCCCTATCCTAGAAGACTAACTCCAAATCAAAGTGGAGAATTTACAACAAATCAAGAAACAACTTTCAGCTGGCCTACCCAGCTTGGGGTTTCCTACATCTACTTCCCTTTTCTACTTGCAACTAGGCCTGGCAATTCTTGACACGACCTGATAACCCGACACGACATGACACGAAATTAATAAGTGCTCGGGTCGACACGATAACGAATCGGGTTGTTATCGGGTAACCCGATAAGCACCTGTTAAAATAACGGGTTGGTTCGGGTATACACGTGGATAACACGATACACAATAAGCAAAATATTAATTTTATAATTTTATAACCCTAAAAAAATACTATAATAATTATATATATATATATATATATTAATTTAACAATTTTATACCCCTAAAAACTATAATAATTATATATATATATATATATATTAAATTAAATATTAAAAATTGGTGACCATTGGATCGGCTTAAATATACATACCATTCAATTTCTTAAGTGTTATATGTACAAAATAAATAAATTTGAATCTACTTAATAAATATATATACCATTGAACTTGTTAGGATATGAATTCTACAAAACTAATTTCAACGATCCAACTGTTAAACTTGTTTGTATATGCTTCGAGATCGCATCAGCAAAAAATCGCAAAAAACAAACATTCAGAGATCAAGTAATTGGACAAAACTTTTCGACGGTTATCAACGAAAAATCACGATTTAACGGATATTTTAACTCCGATTTTGATGATTTTTTACAGCTACACTCCTTGACCCTATACGAATACAATTAATGAACTCGATCTTCAATTTAAAATATTTATACTAGTGAATACCACAAAATCTTATGTTATACTTAATGAAAGTATGAATAAACTCGTAAGTGTTAGTGAATCTATTGTTTTGATGGGATATGCATTCTATGAAACTAGTTTCAACTATCAAACATGTTTGTATATATTTCGAGATTGCATACGCCAAAAATTGCAAAAAACAAGCATTCATATATCAAGTAATGGGACAAAACTTTTTGACTGTTATAAATGAAAAATCAAGATTTAACAGTTATTTTAACTCTGATTTTGATGATTTTTTATAGTTACACTCCTTGACCCTATATGAATTCGATCTTCAATTTAAAATATTTACACTAGTGGATGCCACAAAATCTTATGTTTTACTTAATGAAAGTATAAATAAACTCTAAGTGTTAGTGAATCTATCATTTTGATGAGATACGCATTCTACGAAACTAATTTCAATGATCTAATCGTCAAACTTATTTGTATATGCTTCAAGATCGCATACGCCAAAATTGCAAAAAACAAACATTTAGAGATCAAGTAACGGGACAAAACGTTTCGATGGTTATCAACGAAAAATATTTACAGTAGTGGATACCACAAAATCTTATGTTATACTTATTGAAAGTATGAATAAACTCTTAAGTGTTAGTGAATCTATCGTTTTGATGAGATACACATTCTACGAAACTAATTTCAACGATCCAACTATCAAACTTGTTTGTATATGCTTCAAGATCGCATAAGCCAAAAATCGCAAAAAACAAATATTTAGAGATTAAGTAACGGGACAAAACTTTTCGAGGGTTATCAACAAAAAATCACGATTTAATGGTTATTTTAACTCCAATTTTGATGATTTTTTACAACTACACTCCTTGATCCTATATGACACACCCCGTCCCAAAGGAGGGCATGCTAGCCGTCACATGAGAGTGACGTAACCATTTACACAGTTCGGAAGCTTTTAAAATACAATTATTAAAATGGAAACCCTCGAGGGTGAGTCCTACTTTTGTGATTTCTGTCAGAATACCGTTGGATTCCTCGTGGCCACCAAAACTCTGCTATCAAGAACCTGGAGGGGCGAAAAACAAAATTGAGTGGGTCAGTAAAACCAAGCTTTTCAAAAACATTTCGCCAAAAATAATTCTAACCCCTCACTGTAAAACCTGTATACTTTTCCCAGAAAATAGTATAATAACATAATACTTTTCATAAATCTCGAATCATCAATTTTTTCTTTAAAACCCGAAAGTATGCCATGTTTTAATTTCGAAAACAAAATAAATGAAGCATCAATGTAACAGGTGAAAAGTTGAATTAACCGGAGACCCTGCAGTTGGTCCTGTACGGTTAATTCCATAGCTCAACATCCAATCCAACCGGAGTCACCTCGATGACCTGTACGGCACTACACTGCAGATAAGTCGGAACTACCTGAAGTAGTCTGTACGACATGGATGGTGTAATAATACGCTCTAGTGCTTCTCTAATCAATCATCTGTGCACATAATCTAAGGTCACCCACTAGTCGGAATCACATCTAGTAATCTATACGACTAGCATGTCGGAACCCTCACTTGGTCTGTACGACATCCACCTACTTGGATCCAAGACGAGCGTGCGGTGTGGTGAATAATATAAGCACTAACACCATGATTGCAGGTTATGAGCTATCCACAATATACACATCAACAATGCACATGAATAATATAAAACTCACCTGATACTTACCTGTGCGTCCACAGCACCAATTCAAATATATATATGCATCATATATCAATTCATGCTTTTCATATACTTCTATGCATGGCATTTCAAATCATACTTTTCATATAAATCTATCCATGGCATTTTAAATCATGCTTTCATTTAAATTCAATTTCTGGGAAAACTCAATAGTATATAGGTATTACGAAAACAAAACTGCCCACTCACCTGGAGTTCGCCCTACAACTCCCTAGCACAACTCATCAAGGCGTCATGACGATCGCCGCCTAGAACAATAATCAAATCCAACCTCAGAAATCATATCGATAGAATATAACTTATATAAAATACGTCACTACATAGATTGATCCGAAAGATCTGCAACTCAGATTTTAAATCCATAACTTCCAGAGGTCCACAATATATCTCTAGGACAACATCCTGAAATTTCATTACCATCCAACGGTCGGATCTCCGTCAATTTCCAAAACTAAGTGACGGTTAACATTTTATTTTATGAACTTACAACTCCAATTCCGGAAGATCCGTAACTCGGATTCCCAATCCGTAAGTTCCAATAATCCTCAAATATTACGTATTTCAACGTATCAAAGTTTGGTGACGATCCAACGGTCGGATCGTCAATTCATATTTTCACCTAAAGGCGAAAACTATAAAACGTTATTTAAAGCACCTAACCAATAATCGTAATAACTTTCTCATACGGTACTCAATTTGGGTATATGAATATACCACAGTGATCTACTCGACGTCACGAACGTCGACATATTTTTAGATTATTTTTTTTATGTGCCACGCGCCCCCACGCGCCAGGACAAGCACGGGGACACGCGCCCCCACGCGCATCATCCCCAACCTTGGTTCGCCGGACTGGTTTTTCCGGCGGCCGGAAAACTGGGGAATTTTCAAATGCTTCGTTCTCCTTCGTTTCTCAACCATTTTCTTCGTATAATATATCAATTTAAAGCCCTCAACATGTAGAATCACAATAGACTAGTTTAAGGCTCTAAAAATCAAGAAATCTCACCGGAAAAATCCAAACAAAATCGGCCAAACTTAACCCTCGTGATCCCGACGTCCAAATCCTTCCAACGAAGCACTCCGAGCTTCCTTGGGACCTCACTAAGCTCACTATAAGCTTAGAATTCCCTGAAACACAACATATTACGAGTGCATGAACAGTGACGAAAAATATAGGTTCGGGTTTCACGTGATTCCGAGGGTTTCACTTCCTAAAACTAGTACCAATCGACTTAAAATGACTCAAGGATGAAGATGCATACCTTGGTTGCCTCGATCCGTCGAGTTTGGAAGATTTTTGGGTGTGTCCGTACGTATGGGTGTGTGTAGAGAGAGAGTCGGGATGGAGGAGAGAGAGAGCCACGGGATAGAGAGAAGGAAAGTGTGAGGGTATAGGTGACCAAAATCAATCCACACCATCCATTCTCTAAATCCCTAACCAAACAAACAATCCAACTTTTCAATATTTTTATCCAACTTAAATGACATTTCCAATAGTTTAGGAAAAATATGAAATATCCAAAACATGTCACACACACACCTTAGTGACGTCAAGGGTATTTCCATCATTTCACACTCCTGATATGAAAATCTCGGGACGGGCTGTGACACTATATGAATACAATGAATGAATTCGATCATCAATTTAAAATATTTACACTAGTGGATACCACAAAATCTTATGTCATGATGATCAATGAAAATTGAGGATTTTGTAAAAGGAATAACATGCAAGCTTTGAGTTCCATTGGCAAGGTTTAAACTTTTGAGAAGGGCTTCACAACCTTGAAAACAAAAACTCTTTCATTTTGCATATTCTAGCACATTTAATATTTTGTAATAGACTAGTAGTGTATGGATGTTTGTTTATTAGGCTCTTATTTTTTAGTGTAGATGTAGTACTTAAACGACAAATGTGTTTTAATATTTGAAGTAATATTTATGTGGCAATGTGTGGTATGTGCAAATTTGAGAAAAAAAAATATTTTTCTTAATGGGTCATAATGGGTCGGGTCACTTTACCCATTGGGTAAAGTGACCCAACCTGTTAAGGACTCCGTTAAGATAACGGGTGTGACACGACACGACCTGTTAAGATAACAGGTGTTACACGAACACGACATACATGACCCATTTGCTAGGCCTACTTGCAACCCAGCAAGTGTGGAGCATCTGTGGAGCAAAAAATTATTCCAAAAATCATGGAGAAGACACATGGATTTTTTTTTCTTCCGAAGAAGACAAGATTGCCCTCATTCAATGGGCAGGGCACACAAATATTTCCATGCACAGCTCAACATCCCTAGAGGTCCAAGCAACTAACAACGACTGCTCCAAGCTCCCCTACTCGTGGCATGAAAAGTCAAGGGTATTAAAGATAATTACCAAATCCCACCTGTAATACATTCTCAACTGAAGACCAAATAAACAAGTAAGGAATCCTCATCATAGTCAATTAGGGATGCTTCCATCATCATCAAGATATGATCTCCTGATTAATATATTGGGAGAATTTTTTCCTTACTCATCATACGAATGATACAACCTAGCCAATGGAAAGGCGTCATGTGTAGGGTAAAATTCTATACCTAGGTTGGCCAGCTCCCTATAAATACCTCATCTCCACCATTCTCTGGTAAGCTTTTTGTTGGAAATGTGCCCTAAAGCCAATCATGTGATGATACTTTACGGACATTTCACATGTTAAACTAATCTAGTTTAACATATAAAGGGCATAAATTATTGTTTGAGCCGTCTCATATAAATGTTATATGCTTAAACAATAAAGTCCAAGGAATTTGTGATTGGGAGAATGTAATCTAATGAAGTTAGATTCTTGAGACCATTCTTTCGTAGACACATCCTAAACGTTCCTGATCATAGGATTGCCAATTGGGCATTGACAGTCCGTCAAGATCGGTACGTACTATGTCTTCTCTCAGGGAGAGTGATTAGTCTCTAGTCATTGGTGTGTGTGACATCAAGACAAGTACGGTAGGTGCTCAATAGAGAATGAGTTCACTGAACGCGATCAACGAAGAGTTCTCATATTCCATGTCACATGAGAACTCATGGTTGGGATAATGCAAAGTAGTCCTTTGACCTGAGGCATCATAGTTGTCTTGTGGTTAAGACCTTGATCTTTGATTATGTCAAAGTCATCCCACCAGGAGGGTGTCCACGGCATCGTTGGGGTCAAGCCGCTTAGCTATGGAGACAAGTGAATGCGCAACAAGGGATCTCTAACCTTCAAACCGTTTGAAGGAGAATACTCTTTGATATGATTTGAATCTCTGGCCAGAGTATGAATGAGATTTGGGAATGCGTTCCTAATCACATTCAAGGTAATCATATAAGCACAAGACACACATTGGATAGTAGACATGAGAAAATAAACTATCAAACCAAACAATGTGGTCAAGAGTATTAGATTAGAGAAGGACCGTATTGCATTTGTAATCCCAGACTGAATAGGTTCTCCACCTCTTCTGATTAGCTTGGGTAACCATGACATACGGCTAGGTGTCACTCATGGTTTGTGGAAGCCCTAAACGTGTGTAATCACTAAAGGGAGAATTGAAAATAGTTTCAATTCACAATCGATGTAAAATGGTTTTAATCGCCCACTACCTCGCTAAAAGGAACCTAATGGATCGTACACCGTGTAAGGTAGAGATGGACGAAATAAATGAAATGAGTAAGATTAATTGAATGGTTTAATTATTTATGGCAAGGATTAATTAATATGTTAATTAATCAAACGAATAAGTTCGTTAAAGACCACGGGATAGTTTTGGACCTTAAGGCCCAATGGGCTTCGAACGTCAAGCCCATTAACTTAAGTTGTATGACAATTTAATGAATAAAGATTCATTAAAGCCCAAAAGCCCAAAAATTCCTAAATGGCCGGCCATAAGAAATGAATTAGGGTTTTGGTTATTTAGGTCACTTAAAGAAGTGACTATATAAATGACTTTATAGCCAAATATTCATTAAGCGAAATAAGGGTTTATTTTTGGGGAAAATGGGTGAGAATTGTCTCTCCATTTTCTCTCTAAAGAGGCCAACACCTTGGAGGTGATTAGCTAGTCATCTAATCCTCCAAGGTCACTCATTCATCATCCAATCTCTCCTTGGTGTAGAGACTTAGAGGTTCTCAATTTTGGGAACTTGGAGAACCTATTCTTCCATCCAAATCCATGGATCTAAGAAGCAAGGAATGAAGGCCCTATCTCTTTGGGTGATTAGCCTTTGCTTATGCAAAGAGGAATCTACAAAGGTAAATTTCAACTCACTTTGTTTTTGAGTTGATTATTGGTTCACCAATCTACTAGGCTTTGAATTTCATGGTCATGTTTTGTTTTTGAGTACATACAAGCATGATTCCGCCTTTAATTGTTAATTGCATGCTATATGATGTTGCTCAAATGAACATGTTTCCCAAAAGATTTCCTTCAAGTGGTATCAGAGCCTAGGTCTAGTAGTTGGTGAATCCTTTTGTGTTTTGTAGTTCATAAGTTTGTGATTTAAAAGTTGTAATTGTTACAAGCTTTATTCTTGCTTCTTTGAAAGTAAATTTTGTTGGAAAATTTGCTATCTCAAATGTTGTAGATGTTGTTCATATGAGCATGAATATTGGAGCTAAAATTTGGTGCCATGCTTTTGGGAAAATTCGGCCAAAATCAAAGGGTAGATTTTTGGGTTCTTGTTTGACTTGTTAAAAGTGTTTTAATGTGTTCTTTGGAACCCCTAAGTACCCTAGTTTGGTTAGATGTTATTTCCCTTAAGTAAGAATGGTTTTGGAATGTTTTTGGGTGAAAAAAGTTCATGGAAAAATTTGGGTTTTTCATGGATGTTCTTCATTGTTCTTGATGTTCTTGCCAAGAACAAAAAGGTTTGGTGTATTGATTCAAAGTTTTGAATTATTTCATAAAGTATATGTGATATGTTTTTAAATGATTTATTATGTATTTAAAGTGTTAAATATTTGTATAAATGATGATTGAAATAATTGTGATTGAATTATTTCAAAACTTATCTTACATACACTTGCATGCTTTTGACAAAACTCACAAATCAACACACACACCAACCTTATCCCTCCCTAAAACCAGCCACTCCCTCAAAGGGAGTACTTTTGGGGCTTTTATGCAATTACATAAAGTTTTGATACTTTTGTGTATTTGCACTTTGGCCCAAAAGTTTACGTTTTTACGTTTAGGTCCAAAAACGCTAAAGGACAAATTGTTTTGTTCCTTTAATGAAGTTTTTGCATTGATTAAAGTTTGGGTTCTAGTTGTATTTACATGAAGTTGTGAATTTTGTGTATTATACAAAGTGACCCCAAAAGTTTTTGTTATTGCAATATGGCCCAAAAGTTGAGGTTAATTGCATGATGGCCCAAATAGGATGAGAACAAAATTGTTTTGTCTCTTTAAATGAGAATTGGATTTTCATTTTGTTTAGCTCCATTTAAATCAATCTTATGGATACAAAAACCAAATGAAAATGTTGCATTCAATTAATTAGTTAAAGTGTTAATTAATTAAAGGGTGATTATGAACCTAAGCCTAATATAATTGAGCTATGTGAAAGGCGTTTCAAATTTGTTTGAACCATGGGAATGTGTAGATTAAATTTTGGTTGTAATTTGATTTGATCAAATGTTGTAAAAGGGCTTAAGCTCTTCTTTACTTTAAAGTAATTTGTTATATGCAAATGTTGTAATGAGCATAAGCTCACCTTTACTTTGAAGTACTTCTTTCTTGCTTTATACGATATGCATGAAAATGAAGTAGTTGGGTCCAACGCCCATAAGACAACACGCCTTAATGTGATTAAACGCGTAACTAAAATCAATCTTCATTCCTAGACCGAGGTTCAACACAAGGCTCGTGTTGAATCTAAACAAAGGTTCATAATCATCCTTAGGCCCTAAGGCAACTATGTAGTCCATCAAATGAATGCAAAGTTTATGTTAGTAGTATCATATACTCTTGCTTTAAAAATCGTTTTAAAAGCATAGTGGGAGTATTAT
The DNA here is from genome assembly GCF_042453785.1 of Malus domestica. Taxonomy (NCBI): domain Eukaryota; kingdom Viridiplantae; phylum Streptophyta; class Magnoliopsida; order Rosales; family Rosaceae; genus Malus; species Malus domestica. The sequence goes on along the minus strand of NC_091671.1, from coordinate 21,861,255 downwards.
GTACAACTAAAACAAAGGGATGGACCAATAGTTGTAATAGGACCAAAATAGTTTTAATAGAGATTAAAATGTATGTTTATATGTGATGAGACCTAAAACCCTCAACCAAACCAATATTAAGTTGATAAGCGAGAGATGTTTAGAATATCTCTTCGTGGCCTTCCACCGTGGTGGGATCCAATCGTTTATGACTTGTACACCGGCTTCACCCTATCATGGGGGAGTACAAAGTGCATGCTTATACTCAGGAGGAATCCATATACATATGATGAGGTGAGTGTAGGCAACGAGGATAGCTATACATCGTATCATCGTGAGGCTATTCTTGAACCCCTTCACACACTAAGCATGGTGGGAAGAACTTAACTAAGTGAAATGGAGCCAACATCATATCATTGTGAGGTGACATTCTCTAGAGGCCAAATAAGATGGGTACTTGCATTAGTTGCAAATGAGTAAGCGTACTCTCTCATTATTATTGTTGCTAGCCATACATCGTATCATCGTGAGGTGGGCTTTGTAATAGTGAGCCTCCCATAACCTACTAGGAGTTTCATCCAAAACTCTCGAATTCCTATGAGGGATATGGAATTTGCCAAAAATAGTGGGTGGTGCTATTTTGATTTAAAGACCCGAATCAAATGGCTTAAAATCAATCAATCTATATTCGTTATGTATTTGTTTACCAATATATTTGCAAACGCTATCCAACACTTGACAAAACCGAACGTTTAGTTTACGGACTTGGTACTACAAAACCATAGATTGTCTTTAATGGCTTGTAAAAGTACCAAAGTAGTCTCATCCTCACAATCTTCCTATTGATAATGTATCATTAGAAGAATATGTTAGAAAAGGTCTATCATAAAGAGGACAACACTATTAAATGTCATAATTCTTCAATTACAATTGTTGTATGAAGAAATAGGAGTTGCTTTGAACAACTCTTAGTCAATGCAAACACTAGTGCTTATTTCTTTGTTAAATGAACAAAGAACTTGAGAAGAAAGCACAAAGGCATGAACACTTTATGTGCCATGTTTCTTCACTTACAAATTGTTGTATGAAGAAATGAGAGTTGCCTTGTACAACTCTTGAAGGTTTGTAATTATGTTTAGAACATAATGGTTGGTTGACAAAAATAGTCCATTAACATGGACTTATGATGATTTTGAATCATTGAGATTTGAAGTGATAAACCACTTAACGAGACGGAAACTAGGCAAGGACTTCACCTTTGTGTCCCTATCCTAATGGTTCACTAAGTTTATTGTAAACTATGTAGTGAACAATAAACCACATGCTCTCCAAAATTGTTTGATGTGTATAACACAATTGAAAAAGGTTTCAAGAGAGATAGTGGGAGTTTAGGGACCATGACTATTGTAGTCAAAAGGAGAAGTCAGATAAAGAAGATAAATAACTCCAAGCGAACAAACTTTCTTTATGAAAGGATGGATATTGGAAGGGGTATTTGCAAGAAATGTCTTGCAAGTGTCAAGAACACACCTTTCGAAGGTGTTGTAAATTGTTCTTGAATAGTTCAAAGCAGTTGGTTCTTCTACTTGAATACTTGATTCCGTATTAGTAACTATGTTTTACAAATCGTTGTAAAAGTGTGACTAATAAGAAGTAGAAGATATATGAGTGAAGAAAAGGTGCTTCACATTCGGAAACGTGAATCAAATATAGATCTCTGCGAAAGCAGATGGTACTTACTTCCTCATATGAACTACCAAAGAAATTGGAAAAACATAGATTGTCTTTATATTCCAATTTTAAGGAACTAAATTCCGTCACTATGTGAAATGGATAAATGTTTTGTTTGACAAAACAATGTTCTTTATTAATCAATGATTAGATTATGGTAATCTAATTAATTATCTCTATAGTAGAGATAATATGGTAGTGTTAACTGTTTAGAAAATAATGATGCTTAAAACCCAAAAGGTTGCAAGGTAGTGACTAATCCCAACTAAAGTTGTGATACCTCCAAAACATAAATTACGAGTTGGTCATAAATGGACGCTTTGGATCGTTAGATCCGGATCCAATACCTTCTTGTTAAAATTGTATGGAGGCGAAATGTTCGAATCTTTATTCTTTTGGAAAGAAGAAAGAATCACAAAGTTGTTGAGGTTAATTCACTTAGATGTTAGTGGCACTTGTCCACAAACATAAATACTACTCATGTTGATTGACATTCACCGAAGATCACTCTCGGTTGGACTATAGTTTATTTTGAATAAACACAAGTCCGAATACTTTGCAAAATGTTTCAAAGAATTCAAGTAATGTAAGTTGATGAGTAAGACATCTAAAGTATTTACCTCCTTAGATTTGATCCAAGAAAGGTAACACTTTAGATAAGTTTCCTTGAAAGATATCAAGGAAAATAGCATCATAAGATAATATATTTCTCCATTAGGAGAAGAACGAACTCGAATAAGATTTAGTTCGTTAGATATTATCAATTACCCATATATAGGATATATACTTCTAAAACAATATGATTGTCAATGAGAAGATCTTCCAATATTTTCATGACTCCATAAGATGTAGTTGGAAAAGAAAGACAAATCTTAAGCATGTTAAAGATTTGGGGTTGTGTGCTAACAAGCAATATTTGTTTGATAATAATCTTGTAGGATATCCTTAAAATAACTTTTGGATATCGCTTCTATAAACCAACTAACAAATGTTGTTTTGTTGGGTAGTTCATTGTAATTCTACAATGTGATTTGCCTAAAAGCAAATGAACGAGAGATAGAACTCAAAGAATGGGTTCTTTGAGAGACAAGAAAGTAATCAACAAATATAACAACCTAGTTCCTATACCACAAGCTCCAAGGTAGTCGATAAGGATTTATAAACCGTCTCAGTTGAATGGTTTTGAACTTTATGACTACATTGAGTGCATATACGATATATACTCAAGAAAATGGTAAAGTACCATTTGACTCGAAATAATGAAACCTTCATAGCTAATTGGTAGCTTAAGGTGACTACAATCAAAGAGAATGGTTGGCTTTAAAGGAACCATTTTTGACGTAGTCTTAGTTTCAATTAATTCGAAGATTGCTAGCTACAACTAAATGGTGATTCAATGTTTTGACATAATATGGGTTTCCGAAACCATTATTAAGATAGTCTTGATAATATATGTCTAAAACTATGAATCACAAGACATGTAAGTTGTAGAGATCCATCCATCATGGATCTTAGCAAGTTAGTGGGAGCTATTTGCATTTTATGAGAAAAAGGATCAAATCGTTTGATTTCTCATAAAGATGTAAATGAATCTTTTGTTTACTAGGTTTACAAAAGATTAGTGGGAGTTAATCATGTTCCTAAAAATTTAAATATATATGATATATTAATTTTGGAAATGAAAAGAAAGCTTCTTCGTTAAAGTTATGACTTTAAGCATTCTATAAACGATAGAATGTATATGGGAGACATAGTCTATATACATGGGATGGAAATCTATAATGATATATTTCATGATATAATTGGATTATATCAATCCCTAATAATAGACAATGGATGCTAGGAAGTTTCTCATATGATGATAAACTTCAATAGAAGGACGATTCTAGTGAGACTAGCAAGTTGCCCTTCTCAAAGGGAACGTGCCCCTTTGACTCCCAAAGAAATAATGCGTAAATAGAATCCTTTATGCATATGCAGAAAGGTGATTTATGTATTTCATATTGTATGAAAAACATTGATATGAGTTGTACCTAGAATGGTACAAGATGATATCAGTGCAAGCCCAGGATCAGAACCATGGCAACTGTCAAGTGAGTCCTTAAGTATTTAAGAAATACTAAAGGATAAATTCCTCAAAGATCGAGGAAGAATCAAAGTAACGTAATGGAAGCGTAAATGTATTAGATTATGAATCTAATCCATCATTGGATGTTTCTTCATTATGAATGAAGAGATAAACAGATATCTCTTTATTATGACTAAAGAGATATTTGGATGGAAACATTAAAGTAATGACTTTAGTGTGTTCTATTATGAATGCAAGATATATTGCCATAAAGAAGTTTACAACAATGTTGTTTGGATGGGAAAGTTCATTTATGAACTCTCTATTCGGTTCCAACCAGAAAGTGTATGACACTAATGGGGCGATAGCTCAAGCCTGGGAATCAAGGTCTCATCAAGATCCGAACACAAATGAGAGACTGAACCACATGATTGAGAATCATGTATAATGGTGACGTCGGTATTCTCAAGGTTGCTTCTATGGATAACACATATAGATATCCACTGTCTAGGCCTACTATTCAGCCATTTATGAAATGACTACAGAAGAGATATCATCATTGATGATCAAGCTGATTGGCTCTAGTGCAAGTGGGAGATTGTTGGAAATGTGCCCTAAAGCCAATCATGTGATGATACTTTACGGACATTTCACATGTTAAACTAATCTAGTTTAACATATAAAGGGCATAAATTATTGTTTGAGCCGTCTCATATAAATGTTATATGCTTAAACAATAAAGTCCAAGGAATTTGTGATTGGGAGAATGTAATCTAATGAAGTTAGATTCTTGAGACCATTCTTTCGTAGACACATCCTAAACGTTCCTGATCATAGGATTGCCAATTGGGCATTGACAGTCCGTCAAGATCGGTACGTACTATGTCTTCTCTCAGGGAGAGTGATTAGTCTCTAGTCATTGGTGTGTGTGACATCAAGACAAGTACGGTAGGTGCTCAATAGAGAATGAGTTCACTGAACGCGATCAACGAAGAGTTCTCATATTCCATGTCACATGAGAACTCATGGTTGGGATAATGCAAAGTAGTCCTTTGACCTGAGGCATCATAGTTGTCTTGTGGTTAAGACCTTGATCTTTGATTATGTCAAAGTCATCCCACCAGGAGGGTGTCCACGGCATCGTTGGGGTCAAGCCGCTTAGCTATGGAGACAAGTGAATGCGCAACAAGGGATCTCTAACCTTCAAACCGTTTGAAGGAGAATACTCTTTGATATGATTTGAATCTCTGGCCAGAGTATGAATGAGATTTGGGAATGCGTTCCTAATCACATTCAAGGTAATCATATAAGCACAAGACACACATTGGATAGTAGACATGAGAAAATAAACTATCAAACCAAACAATGTGGTCAAGAGTATTAGATTAGAGAAGGACCGTATTGCATTTGTAATCCCAGACTGAATAGGTTCTCCACCTCTTCTGATTAGCTTGGGTAACCATGACATACGGCTAGGTGTCACTCATGGTTTGTGGAAGCCCTAAACGTGTGTAATCACTAAAGGGAGAATTGAAAATAGTTTCAATTCACAATCGATGTAAAATGGTTTTAATCGCCCACTACCTCGCTAAAAGGAACCTAATGGATCGTACACCGTGTAAGGTAGAGATGGACGAAATAAATGAAATGAGTAAGATTAATTGAATGGTTTAATTATTTATGGCAAGGATTAATTAATATGTTAATTAATCAAACGAATAAGTTCGTTAAAGACCACGGGATAGTTTTGGACCTTAAGGCCCAATGGGCTTCGAACGTCAAGCCCATTAACTTAAGTTGTATGACAATTTAATGAATAAAGATTCATTAAAGCCCAAAAGCCCAAAAATTCCTAAATGGCCGGCCATAAGAAATGAATTAGGGTTTTGGTTATTTAGGTCACTTAAAGAAGTGACTATATAAATGACTTTATAGCCAAATATTCATTAAGCGAAATAAGGGTTTATTTTTGGGGAAAATGGGTGAGAATTGTCTCTCCATTTTCTCTCTAAAGAGGCCAACACCTTGGAGGTGATTAGCTAGTCATCTAATCCTCCAAGGTCACTCATTCATCATCCAATCTCTCCTTGGTGTAGAGACTTAGAGGTTCTCAATTTTGGGAACTTGGAGAACCTATTCTTCCATCCAAATCCATGGATCTAAGAAGCAAGGAATGAAGGCCCTATCTCTTTGGGTGATTAGCCTTTGCTTATGCAAAGAGGAATCTACAAAGGTAAATTTCAACTCACTTTGTTTTTGAGTTGATTATTGGTTCACCAATCTACTAGGCTTTGAATTTCATGGTCATGTTTTGTTTTTGAGTACATACAAGCATGATTCCGCCTTTAATTGTTAATTGCATGTTATATGATGTTGCTCAAATGAACATGTTTCCCAAAAGATTTCCTTCACTTTTGCTAGACACTTAAGCCCTAAGCACTCATCTCCACCATTATCTACTAACTTAGGCATCATAAATTCATTGGCTAACCCCCCCCCCCTACCTCTTGGGCATTTGAGGATTTGACCTTGATCAAATATGTTTATTGTATTGTAGATACAAATTTGTTAAGACTGAAGATGACAAAGTTTTGCTCCCACGAAGTCTAATAAAGCATCGGGGGACCTTAACTCACACAACACCAGTTTGGCAAGGACTTCGAACAATTAGTGCTATGAATAGAAGAAAAAAAAAACAATTGTGGTCATTTTCTCCCTTTGAAGGAGTACTACTGCCACTATTTATTATAAATGACAAATATTTTAGAATGTTTATGCAAAATTTACCCATAAGCGCTTTTAGTTTTCAGAAGTAGTATTAGACATGCATTTAGACTGCACCAACATTAGGGGTATGCAATTTGGATAAAATATCTTCTGACCGATTCCAAACCGAAATATTTGAAAATATTCCATCTGATTCAAATTCGAAAACGAAATTCCGATATCTGAAATAATCCTGAAAAAAGTTTGATAGGAATTGGAAAGTATTTAATATTCCGAATATGAATCAAAATTTCAAAACTTACATAACTCTATTACGTACACTTAATTATGTACTTATTTTTTTAAAGAATAGTATGATATTTCATTCATTGAGAAAAATGCATTACAAATACATATCATAAAGAACTCAACCCTTAAAAGGTCCTTGCAAACTAGATCTAAAAACAATACAATAAAGCATCACTAATCACAAAGCAATGAGTAGACTTCAAGCATTCATCCAAACTCATCAGGAACCACACGATTACACATATATGTAACTATTTTTTAAGGTTTATTATCTCAAATGGTCCTTGAAATTGACCCACCCCATCAAGATGGTCATTGAAATTGAAAATCAATTAATGTAGTCCAGGAAAATTTGTATCGCAAATCAATGTGGTCATTTTGTTATAATTATGTACCACATAATAGGCTACCACAATCTAATTAAATATTACCATGTATATTAAAATATATTTAAATAATGAAAAAGTAATATTTATCAATGGTCATCCCTAAAGTTCACTCCTCCTTCGACTAATTATGGATATGGATCATGTGGATTTTATACGACGGACCTATGGGAACAATAATTATGATTGTATTGATCTGTAGCTTCTTGTTGGAAGAGGGTTGGAGGGTCATGGGGTGGTCACAAGCAACATATATCTTTCCTTCTCGTACATCTGCTTTGCCCCAACTCCTGACAACTCTTGCAAGTAGCCCTACATACATAACCCAAGTGCGAAAATAGAAAGAACAAGCAGAAAATAACCCTATATACACTTAGTGCCTGTACAAAATTGCATTTCCAAAATTACAAGTCACTTCTTCATAAGGAAAAGCCAGAAAAGGTTTTGGATTTCTCATAGTTTTGGATTTCTCATCGGATGCCAACAAAGTGTTGGTTTGGTCTCTCAGGTGGGAGGGGAACAAGAAGATGAACAGATCATCATCTTCTTCTTTTTTTTTTCTTTTTTTTTTTAAAGTTTTTAATTATACCAAAATATTTTTTTACATCATTTTAATATTTTTAATCTTATGACAATATTTAATTAGACTTGTGGGACCTTATTATGTGACACTAGCACATATAAAAATTTTTGGATAGAATTATGACAGGAGTATCACATTGATTTGCGACACACTTTCAGGGATTACATTAATTGATTTTCAATTTTAGAAACCATCTTGATGGGATGAGACGATTTCAAGGATTATTGTGATAAAATCTTTTTGTTTTTAATTACAATCCCCTTAAGGCTTATTAGTCGAAATTGCCCCTGAAACTGCCATTGAGTCTTAGTTTACCCCCTGAAACTGGTTTTGTCTCACTTTGCCCTCTAAAACTGACATTTTCAACTCTTTTGTCTCACCTTATCCACTTCCCTTAATGGAGTGTTAAATTTAAGGGTATTTAGACATTTCAGTTTTTACAAATTTATTTACCTCTAGCCTACACTAAACAAGTCTTAATTTTATTTTTGACAACTCTAATTCAAACTCATAAATTTTGGGCCTTTTTATAAATAAATTATTCAAAATTTCGAGCAACAAAATCATTGCATCAACCAAAATAAAGGTTACATTTGTTCGTAGAGTCATTTCACTTGCAAGACATCCATGTATTGGCTCGAAATTTTGCAATTAAAAATTGTTCATTACAACAAAATCATTATACCATTAAGCTATCCTCTCCAATTAAATACTTCCCAAACCAAAAAATTCATTTAAAGCAAATGTACACAGTTTGAACAAGCTCATGCCTAGTGGAATCAGTGCTCAATTATGTGAAATGTTTTGTTTCAAACTATGCACATTTGCTTTAAATGATTTTTTTTTGGTTTGGGAAGTATTTTGAATAGGATAACTTAATGGTATAATGATTTTGTTGTAATGAATATTTTTCAATTGCATAGTTTCAAGCCAATACATGGATGTCTTGTAAGTAAAATGACTTTATGAACAAATGTAACCCTTATTTTCGTTGATACAATGATTTTGTTGCTCGAAATTTTTATATTGATTGAATAATTTATTTTTAAATATGCCCAAAATTTATGCGTTTGAATTAGAGTTGTCAAAAATAAAATTGAGACTTGTTTAGTGTCACAACCCGACCTCAACCCCCACCACATCTTGGGCTCGATTCTGCCGTAGCACAATATTGTCCGCTTTGGGCCCCGACCACGCTCGATGGGTTTTGTTTCTGGGAACTTACACGAGAACTTCTCAGTGGGTCACCCATCATAGGATTACTCTCGCGCGAACTCACTTAACTTCGGAGTTCCGATGAAACTCGAAACCAGTGAGCTCCCAAAATGCCTCATGCTAGATAGAGATGGGAGAATATACATATAAAGCTTACAAGATCATCACCTCTGGGCGATATTGGATCTTACATTTAGTGTGGGAGCTAGATGTAAATAAATGTGTAAAAGTTCAAATATCTAAAATACCCTTAAATTTAGGTGTCCATTAACAGAACTGGATAAAGTAAGACAAAAGAGTTGAAAATGTTAATTTTAGGGGGCAAAATGAGACAAAACCAGTTTCAAGAGGTAAATTGAGAATCAATGATAGTTTCATTAGGCATTTCGACTAATAAGCCTTCCCTTAAACATATTACATAAAAAAAAAAAAAAAAATTGAGAACTATAAATTTTTATATTAGGTAGAGAGAGCCATGGATATGAGTCATATGACATACTTTTTATCTTGGTATAGATGAAGTCATAAAACTCTCGCAATTTGAAATGCTGAAATAATCTGATTCTAAAAATACCGAATTCGGCATGAGTTTATGAAATTCTAAAATTTCAGTTTTGAAATTGGAAATATGTATGTCTGATCCGGCCGAAAAATCAACATTCAAAGAATGGAAGAAGAAATTATTTTCTTTTATAAACGTAATCGTATAAATCTGAAACAAATTTAGTTAACAAATTAAAGCAATTAACAAAACTAATCATATACTCATATATGCCTTTCCTTTCTTAATCCGTTGATCTTCTACCAAGGATCCACACTGTAATCGCAGTCCTTTGACACAATCTTGGCCTCCGTCGTCAGCTTATCCACCGTTAGATCACACCCAACCTTCACAGTAATCGTCCACGTCTTAATGGCCCCCACTTTAATTCTAACGGGCATTCTTAGGTCCAATTTCAACGGTACCTTCCCCTGCCTCTGCGCATCCACTAACCCCTGCTGCACCGTGCTCGTCAGCTTGATCCCGGACCCCTTCAACGCCGTTCGGAACTCAGTTACGTTCTTCGACGGCTGGTAAAACGCCGGCAGAGCGCCGTCACACAATTTGATATCGGAGTAGAAGAGTTTGACGGAGTTCTTTTTCCCGTAGTAGATCCCGATCTTCTTGTTAGGGTTTTGGACTCGAACGGTGACCTGGATCTCCGGCGAGATGGTGGAGGAGGGAGATGGCGTTGTCAAGTGGAATCCTTTGAACGCGATGCTTTCAATTGAGTAGTTGGGGGACTCGGGGCGGACCACGAGGTAGAAGATGCCGGCGGCGGCAGCGGAGAGGAGGATGAGGGCGGCAACGAGGCCGAAAAGCCAGCAGAAGCAGCAGCGGCAGGAGCTCCGGCGAGGGTTCTGGCGAGTGTAGTTCTTGTAGCGGGTTGCATTCTCTGGCGGCGGGACGCGGTAGACTTGGTCCTTGGGGATCTGGATGACGTAGGTGCCCGGCGGAGGGACTAGTTTCTCGGACTCCGGAGGGGAGGGTGTTCGGGTGGATTGTGGCGAGGAGGTGTGCGGAAACTGCGTGGTTTCGTTGTGTGAGGGCGAGCCGCGCGGGTGGACTCGGTCGGCCATTGTGGACTGCAGTAGAATTGGAAACTGAGGAGTCGGCCAGCGGAGCTTTGTCTAATAAACCAAGCAGACTGCACACCACTGCAGGCCTCTGATAGAAAGTGAGAGAGAGAGAGAGAGAGAGAGAGAGAGTTTGTGGAGGTGACATTTGGGTTTATATCTACAGAACGAAACATTCTGAACTCTGAAGTCCAGAACCGCGTACAAGAAGGGTATATATGGAAATTCAAACTAAAATTCTTTTTCAATCAAAATTTTAGGTAAATATGAAATGAAATCAAATGTGGAGACTCGTACCGAAATTTTAGGGTGATAATTAGCAATCTTTACTATAATGTTATTCTAAGGAGGCCTTTAAGGGAAAATCTCCATTTTTTTAAAATTAGGATTAGTTATGGTGTCCACACCATATCGAACTTCAACGATTCAAACCGTTTATTTTTCAAGTTGGACCTCATAGATCATCTTCATAAAATATTAGCCAAATTGGAAATATTTGAGACATCTAAGTGAGTTTAAAGAAATTGACGAATACTTTGTTCTACAAGAAACAATGAAAGTTCATACCGTGATAATTAAATTGGCAAGTAGTTTCGGATTAAATTGAATTTTTGTAAAGATGATCTATGAATCGATACTTACAAAATAAACAGCTCGAATCGTTCAAATTCAACGTGGAATGGACACTACAAAAGTCAACCGACTAAACTTAAAAGGAAATAATTTATTTATTTTTTATTATAAGCAATATGCTACAAAAGAAGGTGGGGGGGTTGAGGAGCGGAAGTTTGAATGAGGAACACAGTAAGTTAAAGAGTAAAATAAGAGTGGTACTATCAACATAACCGTTTTACCTTCTACACATTTATTGTTAATTTTTGTTATTTGATCCGACAGTCGAAAATTGAAAAAAGTATATGAGAGGTAAAAAAGTTGCGGAAAAAGGTGCACAGATAGCATTATCCTAAAATAATTCATTTGATAATTAGAACAAGAGGGAAAAAATTGCAATAAATAAGGTAAGAATTAGGATGAAAAATACTTAGGTACTCACTGGTTAGTACCCTATCTCTACTCACGTTTTTATTTTGGTCCAATGATTCTTTGGCATATGTTTTATTGTTTTAAAAAATGAGACATGTTAATTTTTTTCTTACTTTAAAAAACAAAAAACACGTGACATTCTTTGATTAGCTGTAACATCTCACATCGTCCAGGGAAGTGGATCATGTAAGCTTTATATCTATATTCCCATCTATAGCTAGCATAAGGCTTTTCGGGAGGTCACTGGCTTTGGGTTCCATCGGAACTCCGAAGTTAAGCGAGTTCGCGCGAGAGCAATCCCATGATGGATGACCCACTGGGAAGTTCTCGTGTGAGTTCCTAGAAACAAAACCGTGAGGGCGTGGTAGGGGCCCAAAGCGGACAATATTGTGCTATAGTGGAGTCGAACCCGGTGTGAGAACCCGTCCCTAAAATTTCATTTTTTTTTATTTATTTTAATCGAGGGAATTGACGAAAATGCCTAGAGGCAAGGATTTTGATTTCTGTTGACCATCATCTAGAGGAATGTATGACTTATTCTTTTGGCGTATTTAAGTAGTACACGTTGGTACGAACACATAGGCGAAAGCCGTTTGCGAGTCTGGACGGTATAATTACGAACGTTTAAAGTTGATTATTTAAAGTTAGTCAATTGGTTAAGGAGGACCAATTAGATAAAATGTAGAAAAAGGGCAGCATCCCAATCAGAAATCAGAAAAGAAGAAGAAGAAGAAGAAGAAGAAGAAAAAAAAAAAAAAAAGGGAGAAAGCTCCCAGCTTTCTCGTGTACGCCACCACCCTGACCACCCAACTTCCAAGGTCGATTTTGGCCAACTACGGTGGAATTTTTTGACGTCACCACCTCCATCTTGAAGCTCTCATTCCCCTTAACAAAATCCACCCAAGAACCACCTTGATTAACCTTTGTATGTGGCGGTTTGAGGCCACGAAAGTTGACTGTTCTCACGTTGCTCCGACCACCCTTTTTGATTTTCGGGCAAATCGGAAAAACGATGGCCGATGCCACCACTTGGGATTTGTAGCACATCATCCCATGAGCAAAACCCAACCAACCTTGACCCCGTTGGACCACCGTAGACGACAAATCGACACCGGGAAGCTTTAAGCATCCGCCGGCTTCGTGGGCAAAATTAACCATCTTCTGTCCACTTTTGGACTTCGTGGCAAGTATGAAAGTTGTTCCTGTCATTGAGATCTTCATTTCTGTGAAATTTGAGAATTTTGGAGATAGTTGAATTTTCCAGCGAGTCAGGGCGGCCGGCCCCCACCCACGGTGGCACGTGGCCAGGGGACCGTCGATGTTATCCTTAGGCTAAATTAGATGTTTTGAGTTCAATTTTGGCAATTTTATATCGTAGGTTGATCGTTTGGACCTAAACTCATTAGGATACGTTACTTGGTAAAAATATGAATCGACAATCCAACCGTTGGATCGTCACCAAACTTTAATATATTTTAGTACGTAATATTTGAAGACCATAGGAACTTATGGATCGGGAATCTGATATATGGATCTTCCCGAATTGAATTTGTGAGTTCATGAAATAAAAGGTTAATCGTCACTTAGTTTTGGCAATTGGCGGAGATCTAACCGTTGGATCGTAATGGGACTTTAGGATGTTGTTCTAGAGGTATAATGTAGATCTTTGGAATCAACAGATCGGAAATCCCTGATGCAGATCTTCCAAATTGAATTACGTAGGGATGTGTTTTATATAAATTGTGTATTTTATCGGTACGAACTCTGAGATGTAATTTGATAATTGGTCAAAGGCGACGATGGTTCGTGATGTCTCGATATGCATGCTAGGGAGTCGTAGCGCGGACCTTAGGTAAGTGGGTCTTTTCCTTTCTATTGTGTATATATATATATATATATATATATGATTGATAATTCCACAAACGGTTATAAATTGATTATTGCATATAATTACTGTGTATGCTTTGAAGTACTAAAGTGAACTACGAATGGCTTGATCCCTGTTTAGGGTACGTAGGCAGTCTAACGAGACGTTAGATGCAGCCATACAATATTTGAAACAAAAACCTTGTTTGGGAATTGAGCAATGTGAAGGAAATAGGTGAAAATATGAGATTTAACCTTATATTTTTAGTGATTGGATGTTGGTCATAAATTAATGTGGAAGGACTCAAGAAACTGAAATAAGGAAACGTAAGTAATGATAGTTAATTAAACTAGTGTTTAGTTGGACTTATCCCAGATAATTATTTCCGAAAATAAATAATTTGGGAGTAGGGCGTTATAGATTGTGCATTTTACGCCACATTATATATATATATTGGAAAAATACTATGATATGGTTGAGTTTTAGATTTGCATTATGGCATATCCATGTGTATACTACCTGCACAAAATTATTATGAATGCTTTGAAGTGCGAAGATGAACATGGAACACATAGGTAAGTTTAGGTGAGTTATGGTATTAGTTGAAATGATTGAGTTATGGCATGATCACATTATGTTTTAGGCAACTCCGACATTGTCGTACAAGTTGCCTATGAGTTGTATATGTCACATGAGATGCATTTAGAGCTCGTAAACCTGCACCCCGGTGTTAGTGCTCCTGCCCATGACCAGGGCACAGTCCTTCACGTGATGTTCACCTCCCGCACCTTACGCTCACCTTGGATCCAAGGTAGGTGCACAAGCCTGTCGTACAGGCCACTATAGGTGGTTCCGACTTGTAGGTGACCCACGATTATTCGCACAGTCTTCACGTGATCGTAGCACTTGAGCGTACTTATTTACACACAGTCCTGTCGTACAGACCACTATAGGTGGTTCCGACTTGTGTGCAGGGATATATGATGAGCTATGGATAAGTCGTACATGTCACTATCGGTGACTCCGGCTTATGAGCTAGCATATGTGATGAGATATGTGATGAGTTAGCATATGTGATGAAATATGTGATGAGCTAGCATATGTGATGAAATATGTGATGAGCTAGCATATGTTATGAGATATGGGTGCAGTCGTACAGGTCACCATAGGTGACTCCGACTTGCGTGCTAGTATGGGTTATAAATCACATGATTATTGATATTGCTGAAGAGATGTTGTGTTATGGTATATTTAGGATTTTTCTGGAAACTATACAAGTGTCGTAGTGAGGGGTTATAATGTTTTATATGGTTTCTATTAAAATTTATTTCTAGGGCCACTCACCCTTGTTTTGTTTCACCTTCTAGGTTTTATTAACTGAGCTTTCTTATCGTCAAAGATTCGTGGAAATTCTTAGTATTGGAGATTCTTCTGAGGGTATGATTCTTAATTCACTCTACGGTACTTACTTATACTCTAATGTCACGTGTGAAGTGGGTTCATTCCCACTCACCAGTGCACTCTGGCATTTAGGCACTTTTATGTTTAAATTTATTCACATTTTTCCACATCATCACACTGTATGGCTTCGTCACCTCTCAGGTGTCGGCCAGCGCAGCTTGATTCGAAGTCCTAGTGGACATTCCGGGTCGTGGTGTGTCACCTGGGATGTGGTGGGGGTTTGGGTTGGGATGTGACAATTTGGTATCAGAGTCAATCCCTGGTCAGAAGTGTGCCGACGAGGACGTCGAGCCCCTAAGGGGGGTGGATTGTAACATCCCACATCACCCAGGGGAGTGGATCTTGTAAACCTTATATGTATATTCTCATCTCTACCTAGCACGAGACCTTTTGGGAGCTCACTGTCTTTGGGTTCCATCTAAACTCTGGAGTTAAGCGAGTTCGCCCAAGAGCAATCCCATGATGGGTGACCCATTGGGAAGTTCTCGTGTGAGTTCTCAGAAACAAAACTGTGAGGGCATGGTCGGGGCCCAAGGCGGACAATATTGTGTTACGACATTGTCGAGCTCAGGATGTGGTGGGGGCCCGGGTCAAGATGTGACATTAGCCATAGTATATTAGGAATTATCCAATTAAGATTCAATACCATTTTTGATAATCGAAATGAAATTAAAACATGCCACCTAGTTTAGCGTGAGTGGTAGGATTATGGTAAAAGTATGTTATCCGTTAATCTCTTTTGTAAAAGAATGAAAAATGATAATTACGTGTTTATTGTTAATTAGATTATTATTTAAGTATTAAACCCAAACCTTATTCTTAAAACGAACAAAGTAATTAAGGTTTTGCTTTGCTTAAGAAACAAAAGAAACCGAATCTAAAGCCAAAATATGGTGTTAAAAGTAAAAGAAAAAGAATAATTCAAAATTGCAGCACCAAGGCAACTTGTTAGCTCACTCTCTAATATAGAAAAAGTCACCATTACGTGTGAAAATCCCCTGCATTTTTCTTTTTTTATAAATTGACGGGGAAAGAAAGAAGGAGTACAAAACTGTGGCCCACCCACCTGCAATTGAAAATGGTTTACGATGAAATAGTGGGCGCACATTTGTGAAGAATATTCCAATTTCATCCGCAGAAGATGGGAAAATGCGGGACTTTGTCTTTTTAATGAGGGAAAGAAAGGAAAAGGATGAATATCGGCATTTATATTCATCAAATGACAAATTAGCGAGGGAGGGACATGTTTATGGTCAAAAATTATAAATTTACAATTTCAGACTCCTCAGCAGTAAACTAGTTATAATTATTTTTTTTCCGACAAATAAAAAAGGAAAAGAACCAAAAAGCAAGCATATGACTTCATTTCTTGGTAAAGATGATAATTATTATGAGGGTGTGCTATCTGCACATTTTTTGTTAATTTATATTATTTGATATTTTTTAATTCATCTGATCCGATAATCGAAAATTAAAAAGGTGTTGAAGAAGTAAAAATAGCTGTGTAAATATCACATCCCTTATTATATACCAAGGACGAACAACAAAATATAAATAAAAAAAAATTAACAAGGAATAAAAAAGGAATTGGAAACCTAATTATAGAGGGTGTAGTTTTGAGTTTTTTCAAGTAATAGACATTCACGTATTTTGACACACCCCGATCCTAGAATCAAGACGTGCTGGCCGTCACGTGAGTGTGACGTAACCAAAAGTGCGACGCGAAATACGAAGGAATAAAAACCAACTACTAGCAATAATAACCAAGTAACGTGCTAGAGTAAGTTTAAGTGCGAAACACACAATTTCAGAGCATAATAACTAGGTGCAATCAAGTAGGACTATAACTAAATTACAACACCCGCAGGTGGGTCATACATTTATGTAGTCTGTCAGTACACCGTGAGGATCCTCGTGGGCCACTAAAGCTGCTAACTAGAATCTGGAGGGGCGCAAAACAAAATTGAGTGGGTCAGTAAAACCAAAGCTTTTCGAAAACATTTCATCAAAAACAATTCTAACCCCTCGCTGTAAAACCTGTATACTTTCCCAGAAATTAACATAATATGCATATAACTATTCATATAACTCAAATCACGAATCTTTATCAATTCCAGAAAATATGCCATGCCATAAATGTCAATAACATATTATGAATGCATCAATATAACAGGTGACATAATGAATCAACCGAAGACCCTGCAGTTGATCCTATATGGTTAATTCCATAGCTCAATATCCAAACCAACAGGAGTCACCACGGTGACCTGTATGGCACTACTCTGCACATAAGTCGGAACTACCTGAAGTAGTCTGTACAACAAGAATGGTGTAATAATACGCTCTAGTGCTTCTCTCATCAATTATCTGTGCACATAATCTAAGGTCACCTACCAGTCGGAACCACCTCTAGTGATCTGTACGACTAGCATGTCGGAACCCTCTCATGGTCTATAAGACATGCACCTACTTGGATCCAAGGTGAGCGTGCGGTGCGGTGAATACTATAAGCACTAACACCAGGGGTGCATGTTATGAGCTCTCAACATAATTCACATCATCAATGATTCACATAATTAACATAAAACTCACCTGATACTCACCTGTGCGTCCACAACACCAATTCATATATATATGCATCAATTATCAATTCATATATCTCATAATATGCATGCATGGCATTTTAAAATGTACTTTCATTTAAACTCAATTTCTGGGGAAAATATCAATAGTATATAGGTATAAACAGAAATACTACCCACTCACTGATAAGTCGAAGGGTCGTAACCCCCGTGACATCCCTGGATGCGCTCGTCCTAAGGATAGGTATCACCTTTATGCGAAACAACTAAAATAACGTTATTTAAAGCACATAACCGACAATTCGTAATAACTTCTCATACGGTGCTCTATTTGGGTATATGAATATACCATAATGACCTACTCGACATCACGGACGTCGACATATTTTCAGAAAAATTTTCCGAGGCCGCACGCGCCCCCACGCGCATCACCCCTAACCTCCAGTCGCCGGACTGGTTTGCCGGTCGCCGGAAAACTGGAGATTTTTCAATCTCCTTGTTCTCCGTCATTTCTCAACCATTTTTCACGCATTTTATATCAAAATGAAGCCCTAAGCATGTAGATTCACATTACACTACTTTAAGGCTCTAAAAACTACGAAATCTCATCGGAGAAATTCCAAGAAAACCGGCCAACTTCGAACTCAACGATCCCGACGTCCAAAACCTTCAAACTAAGCACTCCAAGCTTCCTTAAGACCTCACTAAGCTCACTATAAGCTTAGAATTCCCTGAAAATCAACACATCACGAATGCATGAACATTACTCAAATCGGACCTCGGGTTTTCAACGTGATTTCTAAGGTTTCTCATTCTAAAACTAGTACCAAACGAATCAGGAGGTCGAAAGGATGAAGAACCCTACCTTTTTGGCGTCGATCAGCGATGTTTAGAGGGAATTTGGTCTCGTCCGTACGTTTTCGAGAGGGAGAGAGTGAACTGAGAAGAGAAGACAGAGAGAGCACGGGGAAGGAGAGAGAGAGGTTTGACCCGTGTGTATGTGTGTGTGGTCCATCCCAAAACCATCACCATCCATTTTTCTTAACTCCCTAACCACAAAAATACATATAACTTTTAATCCAATTAAAATTTCCAAAACTTAGGAAATATGCATAATCAATAACATGTCACACACATACCTTAGTAACCGTCAAGGGTAATTTTGTCATTTCACAACCTCAATATATAGAATCTCGGGACGGGCTGTGACAATTTAGTATGCTTTACTAACTATTATAAACTGCATAAAATTCTATACACTTTTAATGATATATTTTTAAGGAAAAGAATGAGTTAAATGATAGACTTTTGTTGAATTTTAGAGAGTTCAAGGATATAAATTTTTAGCATTTTGTGGATTGCCATTATGTAACATCCCACATTGCCCAGGGGTGAGGATCCTGTAAGCCTTATATGTATATTCCCATCTCTTCCTAGCATGAGGCCTTTTGGGAGCTCACTGGCTTCGGGTTCCATCAGAACTCCGAAGTTAAGCGAGTTTGCGCGAGAGTAATCCCATGATGGGTGACCCACTGGGAAGTTCTCATGTGAGTTCCCAAAAACAAAACCGTGAGGGCGTGGTCAGGGCCCAAAGCGGACAATATCGTGTTACGGCGGATGCGGGGCCCGGGATGTGGTGGAGCCCGGGTTGGGATGTGACAATTAAATTTTTAAGGGACAATTTATTAGTAAGCATTATTATTTTAAGTTTCATTAGGCTTAAATGTCATAATGGTTCATGTGTTCTAGTCATTGGGTCAATTTAGTCCCCATATTTTCAATTTGGGCAATTTGGTGTCTTTGTTAGCAAATCAAGAACATTTCATTCAATCTTTGTTAAAAATTCATAAATTATTTTAAAGTTATCTATTTGATTTCAAAATGAAATAAAATGAAAAATTACTCTCCTCCCAACTCTCTAACTTCCTCCCTAACACTCTCTTTTTTCCTAATTCCCCCCAACCTCTTTTCTATGTCACAACCTTAATAATTTATAAAATTTCTACTCTTCTATGTGTTATTTCTCATTGATTTTCATTCTATAAATTTAAATTTAAATAAAGAGAATAAGTAATATATGGCTCTTTGAATTATAGTATCATTCTCGATTAAACAGTCAGAGTCGAGGTGGTTGGGCTTAATTTTCTTGGGACTACGATGTTGGAACTCGCGCAATGACAAGTCGAGTCGAGGTGGATCTAGAGACGCATTTGTCGAGTTGCTTGCGTGTGTAGTTAGGATTAGGGTTTTGGTCAAGGATAAGTGATGCGAAAATTAACTTAACACACAAATTTAACCCTCTTTTGACAATTGTAGTATAAGTACAAGTAGGGATCGTTTTGGACGGGGGATTAGGAGGGCTTGCTAATAACCTCTAAACTGACTCAAAAACATAAAACTAAACTTAAAACACTTAACAAGACTCACATGACTCAAAGCAAACTTAAAATACTCAAAACAGCTTAAAACAACCAAATAAACTTAAACTAGACACTAGGAATGACTTTGGACGAAAATTGACTTTTACTTGAATCAAAACACTTAAAAACACAAACTAAAACAGATTTGAAACACTTTGAAACAAGAAACTAAAAGGGGGGGGGTTTTGATTTGGATGAAGTTGAAACAAACAAACAAGTATGAAAAACTAGACAGATTGTAAAACAAATTTGAGAAATAAGATGATGGATGAGATAGCTAGAGGCTTTTTCTCCACACATGACATGTATGCAAACAACTCGATTTCCAGTTACTGCTTCATTGAATTATAAACGACAATGCCCCAAATTAACCGTGACATAACTAGTTAACCCTTAGATTTTCCTTGTATTATTGGATTGGATGACATCATTCGACAACTCAAAACATTCTTCAAAAGTTCTCTACATGACATCATAATAGAGATACAATCAAAGATCATTACGTTTAATGAAAATCATAAGCATTGACAAAGCACTTGCAACTATGAAATCATGTTACTCATGCTAGAATTAAACTTAACGCGATCGTTTATAAGCGGCCTCCACTACTTATGAATATAAGTTTGTAACGATTATGTGAAACTTTCTTATATTCTAGCATCGGATTTATGCATGCCAATTAAGTGTCGACCCTTAATCAACAAATACAAATAAGTTATCAATCAAATAGTTAAGCCAATTGCATTTACGATTCAAGAGTTCATAACTGGAATTTATCAAATCATATTACACATATAATCATGGCTTTGAAGTCACCCCTAGCCAAGAGGGGTTTAGCCACTCATATTCACAACAAAACAAAAGAAAATGAATTTAAACATTGGAAACAAAAGAAAGAAAACACCTAAACGCTCCAACGATCCAAGTTGGACAGCAAGCACGTCCAAGCACTTTCCTTCCCTTCATTTGCTACGGCACAAGGTGTTGGTGACTGTTTGAAGGTTTGTTTGTATGGAGGAATGGATGTGAAGATGAATGGATGTGTTTGGATGAAGGATGTCTTGAATGTGGCAAAGAGTGGAGAATTGTGTAGATGATGTGTGTTTTGGATTGATATATGTCTCTTATGGTGAAGGGTGGATGGATGTATTTATAGGCTAGGGAGAGGATGTAGTGGGTGGTGGTAATGAGTGGATGTAGTGGTAGGTGAATGTGTTGGGTGGTTGAAATGAGTGGATGTAGTGGTAGGTGAATGTGTTGGGTGGTTATAATGAGTGGATGTAGTGGTAGGTGAATGTGTTGGGTGGTTGTAATGAGTGGATGTGTTGGGTGAAATGAGTGGATGTAGTGGTAGGTGAATGGATGTGTTGGGTGAAATGAGTGGATGTAGTGGTAGGTGAATGTGTTGGGTGAAATGAGTGCTAAAATGGTTATTTATAGGGAGAGGATGATGCACAAACTTCAAATTTCGTCCATTCCTTTTGCTCCAAGCATGTGCTATCCATTCCATGCCAAAAAATGCTCCAAAATGCTCTAAAATGCATTTTTTTGCCACATTAACCCTTTGGACCTACAAACACACGAAAATAGCTTAAAATACTAAAATAACTACGAACTAACAACATAAATGCCAAGAAACAAGCTAACTAAGTCGCATAAATATGCTCATATCAATAAGGCGAATGGCACGGTTGGTCTGTTTAATTTTTTTTTTTCATTTTAAAATTATATTTCTTTCTATTGTAATTGAAAATTATTTTTCTATAATAGGTTATATGTTATAAACATCTTATTTAAGTGTGATTGTGTAAATCCTAGATTAGATTTGATTCTAGTTATTCTTCCCTATTAGAACTTGTATTCCTTGGAGGAGAAGGATTTCTTCCCTCCCTTGTTACTATAAATAAAGACATTGCATAGGGGGAATAACACATCCTCTACACAACCCTACAAACACATATCTCTCTTTATATTTTCTTTGTGCCGCAGGCCCCTCTCCCTATCAGTTTAATATATGCCATAACACGTTATTAACACGCTCTTATCGCTGCTTTTAGGAATATGATGTAGAAGTTTTCTGCATCAAACCAATTCATCAATATCATAATGCAATCAGGTTCTTTCAAAACAACGGTTTTTATCTTGATATTTTTGCAGCCTTGATAGAATGCACATTCACCATAATGCATGACCAAACTTTACGTTTTTCGAATTTTAGATTCTACATAAATTGTGTATGCATTATATCCATAATTGTTGAACTATGTGAATTTGATATTTGCCATAAATTGCATATGATTCTCCTTCAATCATTCGTTACTTAGAACCTTTGACAGGCGATTTGTTTACCACTTGTTTTGCGGATTGTCACTTCTATGAGAAAGTCTTCTCGTGGTTAGGGAGAGATAAGAACGTCAACGTTCCTGAAGAACGACGCGAATTATCATGGAACTTTGTCTCATTTAGATCCCCGCACCGCTGAGTCTGAAACTGAAGTGCAGCGCATATTAGATCTCTAGAGCATAGCTTAGAGCATGCCAGATGCTTTCACCAATCTAGCACAAGTGACAATATCACATATTCCAGCTATGAATATGCCTGCAAAGATGGATGTACCAAATGTACGACGGACTTTCCTCCTGGAGGCTCGGGACGCCACTTTGGCCGATCCACGTACATTAGCGGCTAGCCAATCATCTGTCCCTACATGAAAGCATGGCAGACCTCTTGGTTCAAAGGATTCACACCCCCAGAAGAGGAAACCCATGACACAGGCTCCTCTTGAGCTTATTGTGAATCCAACTAATCGCCTACTCATTATATCCAACTCATAAGGAAATTCTAGATTATGGAAGCGTCCTTGAAGAGACGAATCGACCTTCTGAGAATTGTGAGATTTCAGTCCATTATGCAGCTTGGATGATGTTTGGTGTACTAATGAGATGATCATCGATGATGCATTAGCGCTACTGAGATCATTTTAAGCAATGACATTGAACCCTGTTCCATTGATGAATGTCGATGTAGAACTGATTGGTCAAACTGGAAACAAGTAATCCAAGTTGAACTTGATTCGCTTGCGAAACGTAAGGTGTTTGGACCTGCAACTCCTACTTATCCACATGTGAAGCCCGTTGGCTACAAATGGGTTTTTGGTTAGAAGCATAATGAGAAAAACAAAATTGTGCATTACAAAGCTCATCTTGTTGTGCAAGGCTTCTCACAAAACCCCAGGATTGACTATAACGAAACTTATTCACCTGTTATGGATGTGATTACGTTTCGCTACCTTATTAGTTTGGTAGTTTCCGAAAAACTGAGTATGTAGCTGATGGACATAGTAATTGCGTATCTCTATGGGGATCTTGATACGGAAATCTATATGAAAGTTCCTGAAGGACTTACATTGATTGGATTAAACATTTCCAAACCTCGAAACATGCTCTCAATTTAGCTGAGGCGTTCACTCTACGGTTTTAAGCAATCTAGAAGAATGTGGTATAACCATCTAAGTGAATATTTGACTAGTCAGGGATATGTGAATAGCAAACTATGCCCTTGTGTGTTCATTAAGAAGTCACATTTTGGTTTTGCGATTGTTGCAGTTTATGTCGATGACATGAACCTCATCGGAACTCCTAAAGAGCTCGATAGAACTGCCGCGCACCTTAAGTCAGAATTGTTGGAAGTATGCCCACAAAGCCACTCATTTGATGTAATAGCTTTTGGAATACTTATTGTATTAAACTTTTATATGTTTAATGAAGGGCAAAAGCTTATTGTTAATCACTATTTATTGTATCATGTGTTTAAGCAATAAGGGAATTCAAGGAATGTATTTGATCTAAGAGATAAGTGATTTAAGTAAGTTAGATTAATTAGACCTTTCTCTTATGTTCATTCCTAAAACGTTCCTAGCCATAGGATTGCCAATTGGGCATTGACAATCCGCTAAGGTTAGTATGTGTTATGTTAACTCAAGCGCGAGTATGACAAGTCTCAAGTCATTTAGTGTTGGACACTAAGACAAACACATAGGTGCTCGAAAGAGTAATCGAGTACACTGAACAACGATCAAAAGAGAGTTCAAACATACATGTCATGTAAGAACTCGATAGTTGCAATATGCAAAGTAGTCCTTTGACCTGAGGCATCATAGATGTCTAATGGTTAGGTCCTTGATCTTTGATCATGTTAAATGGCATTCCATTGGAGTGTCCACGACATTGTTGGGATCAAGCTATCTAGTCATGTAGGCATATGAATGCACAACAAGGGATCTCTAACCTTCTATGGTGGAAGGAGAATACTCTAAGATATGATTCGGGAGTCTTTGGCCAAAGCATATGAATATGACTTAGGAAATTTGTTCCAAATCATATTCAATCGAATCATATAGAGAAGTATCACATTGGATAGTAGACATGAAACAAACTATCACTCAAACAATGTGATTAAGAGTATTGTATTAGAGAAGGACCGTATTGCATTGTAGTTGTAACTAGATAGGTTCTCCAACCACTTCTACTTAGCTTGGGTAACCATGATATGCTGCTAGGTGTCACTCATGGTTTGTGGAAGCCTTGAAGATTAGCCAACACTAATCAAAGGGAGAATTGAAATGTTGTTTCAATTCACAATCGATCGTTAAGAGTAACAATCGTCCACTGCCTCGCTAATTGGAACCTAATGGATCGTACACCGAGTAAGGGTGAAAGTGAAGAAATATAAATGAGATGGATAAGCAATTAAATGGTTTAATTGAGAATGGTCAAGATTAATTAATTAGTTAATTAATTTTACGAAAGGTTCGTATTGGGCTTTTAAGTTGGTTTTGGGCTTCGGGGCTCAAAAGCGTTTTGGTCCACAAGGCCCATTATGTTTAAGTTGTATGACAACTAAAACAAAATGGGCAATTAGCCCAATAACAAAGGTAAGGCCGGCCATAAGGGTGAGGGTAGCAAACTTGGATTAATTACAAGTTTGCCACTCACTTGAAATGAAGTATAAAATCAACTTTATAGCTTTATTTCTCATAAGGGTTTTTCTTGGTGAAATGAGGTGAAACACTTTCTCTCATTTTCTCTAAAGAGGCCGGCCACTTAGAGGGGAATTAGCTAGCAATCTTTTCTTCTCTAAGTCATCCATTTCATCTTCACACTTCATCCTTGGTGTGGAGACTTAGAGACATCAAGCTTTTGATGTTTTTGGAGAACTAATCCTCAAATCCTCAAAGAAGCAAAGGAGCACTAAAAGGAGGAAAATCACAAGGAAGATCCAAGGAGCAAAGAGGTGACTTGAAGGCCATCCACTTGGGTGAATCCCTTGTGTAAACAAGGATGAGCTTCAAGGGTAAAGAAACTCTAAATCTTTCCTTCTCTTTAATGTTGTTAAAGAGTTTATTGGTTCACCATATACTAGGCTTTGAAAGTCATGGGTTTTATGAATTGTTTTTTAATGCATGCCTACTTTAAAGTGTTAATAGTTTGCAGATGTATTCAAATGTTCTTACATGTTCTTAGCTAGGACAAATAAAATTTTATCCTTCAAGAATTTGAGATGAAAGATCTAGGAAAAACTCGATATTGTCTCGGTTTCGAGATAGAGCACCGTTCAGATGGAATCTTAGTACATCAATCGAACTACACCCATAAGGTGTTGCGCCACTTTAACGAGGATAAAGTGAAGCCTTAGAGTACTCTTATGGTCGTTCGATCGCTAGATGTAAAACGAGATCCCTTCAATCCGAATGAGAATGATGAAGAGATTTTGGAGCCTGAAGTTCCTTATCTAAGTGCGATAGGTGCTTTATTGTACTTAATTCAATGCACTAGACTTGACATCTCCTTTGATGTTACTCTTTTGGCATGATATAATAATGCACTAACAAAAAAGACACTGGATTGGTGTGAAAGACATCTTTCGTTACTTTAAGGGTACTATGGATCTGGGCATGTTTTATCCTTATAAATCCTTGAGTGATGCCGCACCCCCTTATCTCGAGTCGATTCTCAAATGGGTTTTGTCTTTACTGTTGGAGGCACCGCAATCTCTTGGAGGTCAACTAAATAGACCTTAATTTCCACTTCGTCTAACCATGATGAAATTCTCACCTTACACGAAGTAACTTGGGAATGCTTCTAGTTGTGGCCCATATTCGAAGCTTTTGTGATCTTTACCCCATCGTTGATGTCCCGACGACGATCTATGAAGATAGCGCAGCATGCATCGAATAGCTCAAGAAGGGTTACATCAAAGCAGACAACACCAAGCACATTACGCTGAAGTTCTTCTTCTCACATCAACAACAAGAGCATCAGAAGATTGAAGTCACGCAAATTTGTTAACAAGACAATCTGGCCGACCTCTTCACCAAGTCACTACTGAAGGTGACGTTTTAGAAGCTTGTTCAAGGAATAGGTATGCGTAAATTTTATGAGTTGTAACATTGCTAGTTTTCTTTGGAATTATGTCAAACTCAGGAGGAGTATCCTGAAGTATATTTGCTTGATCTTAATGTACTCTTTTTCCCTACAATTAGGAGCATTTTTCCCACTGGGTTTTTGCTACCTAACAAGGTTTTGACGAGGAACCCACCTTAGGTTGATCATATCCCTGATGACGTCTCGTCGACGTTTCATTTGACATTGCATTTCTCACACATTTTTCCCTAGACTAGGGATTTTGTTCTTACTCGGGTTTTTACCATAGCCATAGGGTTTTTTGTGAGATTTAGTTCCATATGTAAGTTCCTACCATATTTGAGAATAGCGTGTTCCTAGAATCAGTGATGACGAGTCGGCTTCCTTAACTCTACATGATGCCGAATCTACTTGAGTATTTACACTCAAGAGGGAGTGTTATAAACTTCTTATTTAAGTGTGATTGTGCAAATCCTATATTAGATTTGATTCTAGTTATTCTTCCCTATTAGGACTTGTATTCCTCGAAGGAGAAGGATTTCTTCCCTCCCTTATTACTATAAATAAAGGCATTGCGTAGGGGGAATAACACATCCTCTACACAACCCTACAAACACATCTTTCTCTATATATTTTCTTTGTGCCACCTTCCCCCTCTCCCTGTCAGTTAAATATAGGCCACAACATTATAATATATTTTTGAATTTTTCAATAGAAACTGGATGAAATGTTCTTAATTGGCTAACGGAGATAAACACGAGGATTAAATTGGCCAAATTGAAAATACAGGAACTAAATTGGCCATTTGGCTGTAAGATAGGCACCATTTTCACATTTAAGCTTTTTCATTATTGAAATAATGATCATGACCATGACAAAGTTGTCTTATGAAATAGTTGTGGCAACGATGGTGGTGGATATGTCACGTGGTGATTGTTGGTAAGATGGTGGTGGTAAAGTTTGAGTCTTTAGTGATTATGGTGACTGAATGGTGTTTAGGTAGTTGAGGAGTAGCAATGGGGGCAGTGGTGATGATGGTGCCAGAGGTGGTGATCATGGTATTGGTGGTGTCGATGGTGGTCATAGTAGAGGTGATGATGATGCTTATGGCAATGGCGGTGGTGGCGAATGTGGGACCACAAATTTTCAGGGCGGAACATGTATACCTCAGAAGTCTGGTCACGGACTCAAGAGCTTTAATCGAATTGAGCTGCTCAAATGAAGCACCGACCACCACATTCTGAAGTGTTCCGAAAGGATAGGCGAAGTCCGCCAATTGGGATCATATAGGTTTCCTATATTCTTGGAGATTTCTACAATCTAGAGATTGGCATGCACCTTAAGTAATATCACTCTTAAGAGGACACAATATCTAATCCTAGATATCCTC
Organism: Malus domestica; assembly: GCF_042453785.1. Taxonomy (NCBI): domain Eukaryota; kingdom Viridiplantae; phylum Streptophyta; class Magnoliopsida; order Rosales; family Rosaceae; genus Malus; species Malus domestica. The sequence continues at coordinate 21,833,475 of NC_091671.1, read as the reverse complement.
TCAGATTCTCTTGGGTTAATATGTATTTCAACTTGTATCACAACATTGTTGTTCGATGTCTCTAAATCTTTTCGTTTCTTGTCTTGCAAATGAAGTGAATGCATATTATTTAGTTAATAATAAATGTTAAAGTTTGAAGGTTGAAACTGAAAATGGTGATGCAAAATTAATAACAATGTTAAAGTTTTAATACGATTATATATCACCTGATTACATTACATGATAATTGATTTGTTAAAGGATGAGAATTAATATCAGTGCTCTAAAATAACCATCAATGATGCGAAATATATAAGCACACAAATTAAACCCTCTTTTTATCAATTGTAGCAAAGTATGTAAGTAGGGATCGTTCTAAACCGGGGATTAGGAGGGATTGCTAAAGACTTGAAAACTGACTTAAAAACGTAAAAACAAAGTTTAAAACACTAAACTAGACTCAAGGAATGCAAAACTACAATTTAAAACACTAAAACAAACCAAAAACTCAAAACAGCAACTAAAAGACTCAAAACTGCCTTAAAAACACTTTCTGGGCAGTTTTGAACTCTAACACAAATCTGAACGAATTTGAGTTTTAACTTGAATCAAAACACTTAAAAACACAAACCAAAACACTTTCTAACTAATCTAGGACTTCAAAATAAAGGGGAGATTGGTTTTGACGAAATTGAAACAAAACACAAACTTTGTAATTAAAACAGATCGTAAAACAATTTGGGAGTTTAAATGGATGATTGATTAGTTAGAGGCTCTTTCTCCACACATGAAATATATGCAAACGATTCGATTTCCAATTATTCCTTCATAGAATTATGAACGACATTGCCCTAAATTAACCGTGACATCACTAGCTAACTCTCAGATTTTCCTTGTAATATTGGATTGGATGACATCATTTGACACCCCAAAACATTCTTCAAAAGTCCCCTACATGACATCATAATAGAGATACGATCAAAGATCATTACGTTCAATGAAAACCATAAGCAATGACAAAGCACTTGTAACTATGACATCATGTCACTCATGCTAGGAATTGAACTTAACGCGATTGTGACTAGCAACCTTCACTACATATGAATATAAGTTTGCAACGATTATGTGAAACATCCTTATACTCTTGCATCATATTTATGCATGCCAATTAAGTGTCGACCCCTAATTAACAAACACAAATACGTTATTAATCAAATAGTTAAGCCAATTGCATTCATGATTCAAGAACTCATAATTGGAATTTATCAAATCAAATTGCACACATAGTCATGGCTTTGAAATCACCCCTAACCAATAGGGGTTTAGCCACTCATGTTCATAGCAAAACGAAAGGAAAAGAAATTACACAATGAAATCATGAAACGAATTACACCTAGAATGCACACAAGTGGGTGAGTGTATGGATTGGGTTTTGGGGGTTATGGATGGTGTAGAAGGGTGGAATGGTGTTTTGGATGGATGTATGGTGCGGCTAGGAGTGTTTTTGGGCAGAAACTATGGAGAATGGTGAAGGATGGACGCGTCTAGGAGTGGTGGCTGGTTTCTGGCATGAATGGGGTTGATTAGGGATCATTTGTGGCTGCACAAAGGGAGTTTATTTAAAGGATTTCAGGAATTAAAACCCTAGGTTATTTTAGGTAATCAGAAATTAAGTCTAAGGCTTCTAGAAATAGGAAACACAATCAGAAAATTAAAGGAAAAGGCAAGGGGATATGCTACAAGGTCCTAAAACACATTCCTAATGTGTTTTAAAGTATAGAATCAGGAAATAACTCTCTCCCTTGCACGGCAAGGAAGAGGAAATGTCAAGGGGGTGCAGCAAGGGTTCACAATGTGCAAGAGATGTGTATTTGATGTCCTAGAATGCTTAGGATGCCTTCGAAGTTGATAAAACTTAGGAACATTTAGGAAAGGTCAAACCAAAGTAGGAAACCTTGGCTTAACTTTCCTATTTCAAGTAGGAATCCTTGTTGGAGTAGGAATCCTTGTTCTTCTAGGAATCCTCATGTGAGTAGGAATCCATCTTCAATTAGGAATCCTTCATTGATTAGGAATCCTTATTTCTTCAAGTCTTCAATTCATCCATTCCTTTTGCTCAAAAGCTCCAAATTACATCATTTTGCACACTTTGGCCTTAGAATCTGAAAACACACAAAAGTGACTTTAAACACTAAAATAACTAAAGAAATACAACGTAAAAGCACGAGAACAAGCCAATTAAGTCGCATAAATATGCTCCTATCAATCAACACACTCATTGTTTCCTTAACAATACATTGTTTTGGAATTTCAATAACAATGAAAAAAAAATTAATTCATATATATGTTTATATACATAGTACTCCTATGACAATATTTTTCATTTGGATAATACTCTTTAGACACCCATTTTTATCTTCCTCACGTTCATGTTAATTTTTAGTCATTGATCATCTTCAATTCATTCGACCCAACGGTCGAAAATTAAGAGGGTGTGTGAGAAGCAAAAATGAATGTGTGGATAGCACTACCCTTTTCATTTTCATCTTGATTAAAAAAAATTATGGGTTAATCTTAGTTTATTATCTTAAAGTTTCTTGGTTTTCAACATTTGATACATAAAGTTTTTTTTTCGTCCCAGAATGATACCTAAAGTCATAATTATGGGACACTTTTATACATTTGTTACGGTTGCTGTTAAAACCTCGTTAAGATGTGACTTGGCACCCACATGAACAATGACTTGGCGCACGTGTCAATATGGGGCCCAGTGGATATTAAAAAATTTAAAAAGATTCTTAAAAAAATTTTAACATTTGAAATTTAAAATTTTAAAAACCTAAACAGTTAAAAGTTAGAAGCCTAAAAGTAAAAACCACTTTTTACCAGAACTCCACACCCCCACAAAACATGATCCTATAGAATCCTTTGAAACCCTACCAGATCCCTGCCATACACTGTCATTCTTGCTCGCCACCGCTCTTGCTCACCGTGGCCTAATTCTCTATTGCTCGCACACCGTCGCATGGTTGAGCACCTAGAAGAAGGTTGCGCCGTTTATGGAAAAACAATCCTTCAAGCCATCAGATGCGATGGGGTGCCAAAAAAGAAATATAGAAGTTGCTGAAACACCGGAATATTGTAAGAATCCTATCTTTTCAAATTTGATTAGGGTTTTAGGTTTTCCGATTTTTTAATTTTGAATTTTTAGGGATTGTGACTTTTTCATTTTGATTTCTTTTTATGTAGTTTTCTGAAATTGTGTTTTATAGTGGGTGTCTCCATTGTTTAGATATCCGCTTGGATTCTCTTGGGTTAATATGGATTCCATATCCTAAACGTCATTGTCGCACCTCAAATCAAACGAGGGAATGTTCCTAACTCTAATTTCGAGAATGTCACCCTCCCAATCTCTGTCTACCATGAGACTATCTTTGTACCTAGTCTTGTTGTGTTTGGGTAGGTTGGTGATATAGGTGTCCCAAAACAGGCTTGGTTTGGAATGGAAAAAGTAATGGGTGCTGGAACTCTTTCACATGTTTTACATTATTCGGAACTCTCGAAGTTCGAGCTCCACACCATATTATTCATTTAGCAACTTGAAGTAGGTGATGATCTTATACGAGACATGAGTGAGGTTGTAGAGGGCAACATTGTAGCAGACCAGAATTTCCTTCATAAGACCTAAAATAGGGAATTTCATATCCAAATCTAAGTAACAGGGGTGAACCCTGGTGCATGGACGGTTAGGGTTTGCAGATTCTATTAATGGTGTCATAATATCTTGGCTGACTTCCCACCAAACCTTGAATCCATTCAATAGATCCTGGCTGGCAAAGGTGAATAAATATGTCACAGTCTTTCTTGTTGCGTACCTGACCATTGGAGACTCAAAATAGGGTGTTGAGGTTAGTTGCTGGTGTTAGGAAAGTACTTGAAGATGCCATTTTCTTAATCGGAAAGGTGGAGAAGAAAGTCAGAAATTTGAAGATTACGAAGAAAAGGCTAAAAGTTCTCAGAGCTTTTGGTAGAAGAAGTAGAGATTTGAAATTCGAAAGCATAAGGAGGATGTGGAGGAAAATTTGAGATATTTATAAGGGTTCTATCAAAATCGTCTCGTCATTGAATCCGAAACATCTCGCTTCGAGATTTGTGCATCTGATAGCATGAATCACTCGGTAACGTAAAAAACAGTTCTTTGTTTTTTCGCGCACATGCGAAGTGACGTCTTTCATAAATGTTGTCTTTACAACACAATTTGTTAAGATAATTCGTCTACATCCGGAATGTCTCTACTATGTAGCAATGGTAATGAGGCGAGTTGCCACATGTCAAAAGAATCTTAAACAAAATGTATTTTGATATACTTCGAAAGACATGGTCTTTGGATAAAATCCATCCTCAAGAGGAATGCATTTTAGATAATATAGTTAGGAGCAATTGCAAGACCATGATTTTTAAGGGGCCATAGTAATACGGATCACAATACTATACCTAAAAAGTTTGGTCATAGACTCAATAACTCTGATTAGATTGAGCTTCTCAAATGGAAACCAATGGTGCCACCACATCCTGCTGTGCTCTAGAAAGGTAGGCGAAGTTTGTAGACTTCGTTAAGATCAACCATTCTTGTTTTGCAAGATACGGAAACCTGATTCGATTGGGGATCAGAAAGGTTTCCTATATTTTTGAAGATTCCCACAATCTAGAGATTGGCGTACACCGCAAGTAAGCACACCCTGGGGAGGACACAAATCTAATCCTAGATATCCTCTTGGATTCTCCCATATTAATACGGATTCCATATCCTAAAAGGTCTTTCTCGACTAGTATATATACCTTTATCTAGTATAAATACCCTTATCTATGATTCATCTACAATTATTGCATGCATTACTCTCTTACCCATTGTTTGAGTCATATAATGCTTACTAACTTGATCGTTGAAGAACTTTTGGCCAATACCCACCGGTGCCCCACCCGTACCCAAGGTTAATCGTGTTTGTTTTCTCTTTTACAGGAAGTTGTATTTGCTTAACTCCTCTATCTGTGGCGGTGTGCAAATCTAGTTCCAACAATGATGGCGACAATGGTGGCAATGAGGGTGGAGGAGATTTTGTCATAATAAGGTGGTGGTGGCGACAAGGTGGTGAAAGTTGTGATAATGATAGTCATTGCATTATGGTGGGTGGTGGAGTGGAGAAAATGAAATCCATCAAAATCTTAAGGGGAGAGGTTGGATTTGCTATGACAAAAACTTACTATAAAAGCATTCAAAGTCTATCGAAGTCAATGACATTTTAAAATCCGTTAAAATAGATAAAATTTTAAATACTCCTGGACTTTCGTAGACTTACATGAAAGTCATAATTGAATACTAAAGATTTTCATAGACATTTTAGAAATCATATAAAGTATTTATTCAATATACTGTAGCTTTTGTAGACTTCGTAAAAACTTATATCGAATAAACTTGGATTAAGAGTCAAACAAAGTCTATCAAACTCAATACACTAGGGTCGGCCTAGGCACAGTGCAAGCGAGGCGACTGTTCGGGGCCCCAAAAAATTGGGGGCACAAAAATTATTTGGGTAGTATTTTCATTTATGTTTTCATAAGAGTGATTTAACTAGAATGAGGAGGTCTTGGGTTCAAAACTCCATATGTGCTTGTTTACTCTTCGATTTTTACAAATTTCTTTTCATAAGAGTACAAATTTATAAAAATTTAGCCTAATGATAAAAAAGTTTGACTAGAAGTGATGGTTTATGTTGTTTAAAAATGTGTCATCAAAAGGTTTAATTAAGTGCTCATTCATTACTTATACATATCAATTAAAGACTCCAAAACATCTTTATTTTTAGTCTCAAGGTTAGTAAATAAGAAAAAACATATCACGAGTTATACAAAACACTTTAAAAGTTTAGATAAAAGGAAACCCAAACTCATCATCTATCTACTTGTAAGCCCAGAATTTTTTTGGTTCCCTTCCTTTGATTCAAAACAAATTAGTTTTTCTATATTTCTAAATTATTCAGTTTGAAGTACTTTTCTAAGTATAATTTTATCAAGTTCTTACGTGTGAAAACAAATAATTTTCTTATATGAAGTTATGGCACATTTTTTAGTGTCGTCCTGGGCCTCAAAAATCTCAAGACCGGTCCTGATACACCTCCTTTAATTACCTAAAAGTTTCAACCGAGTTACCCGATCGAGTGTGTAATGTGCGTATGTATATATGTCAAGCTCAGAGCTAGTAAAACAAACTATATATGACCCGGTCTCTTGGAATAATCAATCATAAACTGAATTTGTAAATGGTTTAAGAACATATAATAATTAAAATTTAAAAATGGATTAGGTATTATTGTAGATAGCAGTCTTAGCAGATGCCTGAGTGGCGACGGAGTATGCAATTGCGATTACGATTGGGAGCTGAAAGAGTCTAATATTTGTGACTGATGAGATTAGATCAGGTGGGAATTAATCAGGAGATAGATAGACCGAGTAAGAAGATTAATTAGGAGATTGACTGAGTAAGAAGGATTTGGTACTTAATTATGATATTAGATGTTAATTCTTACGTATTCCTTGAAGCAAAGCAAGCAAACACATACCAAATATCCATATGGTGACCATATCCATACTCACAATTCACACAGGAAACAGAGAGAGAAGAAAAGAGATTTAGAGAGAGAGAGAGAGAGAGGGAATGCGTCAAATTTGAATGCTCCTCGATCGATCTCTGAAAACAAGGCCAAGCGTACGTCTGTTGTTCTTGTGTGCGTCTTTATCTGCGTCGTCGTCACGTCCTGGTTTTAAAGCGTGTACACAGCAGCCTTTCCTCTAATATAATTTCGCTACGAAAACCTACGTTTCAGTATATCATGGTAGGTCTGGACACGGTATAAAAACCGAAATTGAAAAACAAATTCGGTAGAGTTCGGTATCTGTAGGAACGGATCCTGGTTTGGTTTTGGGCTTCAGTTACTGGCCCACTTTTTTTTCTTTCATAAAAATAGCCCCAACTCCTTTTTCTTTTTTTTTTCAATCCTGGGCTGATCATGTATGATTGAATTGAACCCAATTCTCACTTTTTTCAATCCCAAAAATGTTCTTACTAGTGCCATAATAATTTCCATTTCATCCAAAAAATGTTCTTACTAATTAAAAATACTTACACATGCATATGCAATTCAAATATTGGGATTTCTTTTATTTTTTCAATCCAACAACATAAACATTCAATTAAACATTCACAACCAAGCATTATTAAGCGAAATATCTTATGACATTAGTACAACCCAAATGGAAGAATAATGTTTAAGTAAATTCCTTATGGCATTTGTGGGGTCCCAATTTTCACCATACTTACTAGCACTTTTTGTGGTTCCCAATACAATCCTGTGTACCCATTTTGACTAAAGTGGGTATCGTAAGCACTCCATGTTCAATCCAATTGTATCTCCTTTCTCATGCCAACCTTGTCCAGTCCAAACTCCTTGTTCTTTGCCACACGGAAACTTGGCCAGAACAAACCACGTGGGTAACGCGACAAGTCACTATACGCAAGGAAAGACAGCGTTGACTTTAGGCTGTTGTAGCATCGAAAAGGACATGGTCAAGTGGCGAGTGACAAACCCCCTTTGAGCTTAATGGAATGAAGTTATGATTTAAAGATGGCTATCTCCAATCCCATTCCCATACCTTGACACATCATGGTTGCTGTATAAACTTGTGTTAATTTATGTTTTATTGTTCATGTATGACTTTGAAAACCTATGTGTATAGCACTGCATATCATATTTCCTTTCAAGTCTCTAATTAAATTTAGCTCGTTTGGTTAGAAGCTTAGATGTTAGAGCTGTTTCTTCTGTGTTCTCTGTGAAAATTTGCTATTTAGCTGTAGCTTAATGGTACCAAGATTGTGCTTATTTTCTGTGTTATTTTTTGGTCTTGAGCGTGGTATTCTCTAGGGATCATTGCTTTTGGTCCAAAATTGTTCTCACAATGGGTGTTTGCTTGGTTTTGTCCAGTCGTTGGTACTCATCAGAAAAGTGAGGTTTATTAAGGGTATTTTTGACTTTGCACTTTATGTTTTAACCTTCCTAATCTCAATCGTTGGTAACTTCTCTAGAGTTCAGATTGTTTCACATTATCCTAGGCATCTACCCTCTCTAACCTCACTAGGTTCTTTACTCATTTGTGCTGTTGGTTTTCGTCCGTGCACCCTACCATTCCTCATACTCCAATCAACTATCACCCGAAATTCTTGCCGATCATGTCTTGAAGTCAGAAATCACTCTGTCACTCCAGTTCTTAATCTTTTATTCCTCGTTGACGAAACCGATCTTAATTCACAAAAGTTGCAGCCACCGCTTCTGAAACTTTTGTTACTCTAGCTTTTTCAACAACTCAGGCTGCAAAAGTCTATAAGGTGGTGGTTGCTAGGGGTGTTGTTCCAAAGCTTCGGGTTGTTTAGGATGATCATCCCGTTGGACATGCCATAATTGCTGATGACCTTATAGACCGTTACAAGTTACATAAGATGAATTCTTCTCCTCCCACCTTTAATTTGTTAGTGGTTCAAGAGATCTATGCAAATGTCCCCTCCAAATTTCCAGATTATGGGGGTTAAGTTTATGTCCGTGGTGTATATGTTCTTTTTCATTCCAGTGTCATCTGTGATATCTTAGGTTTCGATCTCTCCAACGCATCTAGCATGCAATCCTTTGATTTAATCACCTGTCATTATGATATTCATGCCTACCATCGTCAAGCTTACTTAGACTCTTCTATACCTTTGGTTAAGAATCAAGTGTCAAAGTCTCGCCTTAAGCCCTTCTTAGATTTTCTACGTAGAAATGTTCTAGGATCTTCAAACAATGGAAATGCTACTTTAGAAGTTGCTAGGGTTCTCTATGCTATGATGAGTCTATCCAATATGCCTTTTGGTTTCCTGATTTTCCGTTCAATTATGTCTAAAACCAAGTGTCCAGGCAAACAACAGTGTGGTTCCTCTGTTTATCCTTGTCTTATAACCCTTATTTGTCAGCATGCTGGTGTGCCATTTCATCTAGATGATGTTTGTCCTAGGTCCACCTAGGAATTGGATAAAGGCCTCATGAACCTGAGCAATGTGTTGTCTGTCGTTGCTCATGGTGATCGTCGTCCGCCTCTTTCTCCTAATGGATCTCATGAAAGAAAGATTACTTACCATGAGTCGGAACTTAATTCTCTTCGAAAATAATTCGTGTTGCTTCAATCACCAATCAGTCAAACGGCGTCTTCACCTCACATCAGTCATTCCCCTCTTACCCAGTCATTAAGCCAGTCCTCCTTAAATCCATCATCATTTGTACCTGAACCCTCTGTGCATCCTCCAAAGTTGGTTCCCCACCATCCTGTGGCACCATCATCTTCCTCATACTTTGCTGCTAGTTCGTCTGGTCATTTTGGTAATGTGGCAGCTAAAATGGCAGTTATCTATGTTGCAAAAAAGAAATGAGTCTCTTCTTATGATGATCAACCCTTGCATTCTGCTCCGGTTCCTAAGGCCAAACATATCAGGTTCACGTACTCTGATGATGAGGATGAAGATAGTAATGTTGCAAATGAAGATGTGGTTGTTGAAACTGATGCCTTTGGCTCTCCTTTGCATTCGGACGCATCATCTCATTCTCAGGAGTTCTAGGTTATGGGGAGTGTAGTTTATGAGTGTAGGTTTTTAGGAGAGCACATTTTATGGGGGAGTTCAATTTCATTTGCTAAGTTATTCGACTTTTGTGCTTAAGTTGTAATTTGAAAGTCCATTTTTTATTATATGTGGTTGCGGTACTCTTAGTTGTGCTTACAAATGGGTAAGTTGAACTAATTACATTGAAATGCTCTTATGTTTTTATTATTTTGGTACCGAGAATTGTATCTCGTGCTTAAACTTCATTGTTGTTATGTCTTTGTTGTTTACTTTGTTTGTGGATGGATATTCCTTTTATGAGCTTAATTGCTAAATCATTTTTGTTCATTCATATGCACTTCATGTCATTATTTCTAGTACATTCTGTCTAATGGTTCTGCCTAGTCAAATCTTCTTGCTACTTTCATGTAAGCAAGGCACACACTTTAAGACAACCCACATGGGCTTTCTGACAGCTTTTTCCCCAAGGGTGTTTTTCAACCCTAGATCTTTTCTGATTACTTTTGCACATGACGCGTAGCCTTTCCATCCTCTCACTTTGTCTGAAGCATCAACCCACTATAAAGCATAATCTAGGGTTTCATTTCAACTTGGCTAGGAGATTTATATTTTCTGATAAAGGTTGTTTCAGTTGTGAGCTGCCCCTTGGTTCTTACTATTGATGGGCAAATACCCATCGATTATGTGTAACCGCAGTTACCCACCCATTTAAATTTCACGGTTACGGTTATGGGTAACCGTTTAGATAAATAAACGGTTATGGGTATAACCGTTTACCTGCAAAATTTAAATGGGCGGTTATGGGTATTAACCGCGGTTATAAACGGGTAACCATTTACCCATTTATTTTATATATGTAAAATTAACACAAACCATGTTCCCTATCGGACAAAACTTAGATCAATGCTATTGACTATAGTGCATGATTTCTATAGCTAATATAATATAGTTTTCCTTAAACCACTTTAAATTTCATGGTCCATTATATATATTATGTTAATATTTTACATTCCGAGTCAAATAACCCAAGAATACTGTCTTTTAACAGTTTTCGTAACCCAAGAATACTTAGCAAATTTTATATTACCTTCATTGCTAACAGTTAAAAATATCGTTTGTAAACTATTATTTCAATTGTTGGAATGGTATATGGACTTAAAAAATTAAAATGCTGAAATGTATGATCAATGTACCTATAACAGTGTTTAATTGTTATAAAAACAAAATTATGACAAATTTTTCTTTTTTAATTTTCAAGTTGTTAAAAAAACACATAGACGGGTGAAAAAGGAGTAAATGGTAAAAAAGAAAGGATAAACGGGTTTAAAAATGATAAATGGGTAAACGGGTACTAAACGGTTACGGTTAAATGGTTACACGGTTATGGGTATGGTTAATCGTTTATAAACGGTTATGGGTATGGGTATAACCGTTTAGACAATTACCCAACAGGTAAACGGTTATGCGGGTATGAGAATAAACGGTTATGGATAAATAACCGCGGTTACTCGCCCGCCATAACCGTTGCCCATCCCTAGTTCTTACTTGAAACCCTAGCCACAAAATCACACAGATCATTGCATATTAGGGTAGCGTTGTTTTCATGATTTTCAACTTTGTTTTAGGTCAAGCTTTTCTAGTTTCATCTTTGAGTTGACATCTTGTTGGATTCACGTCAGTTTCATCTTTCAAGTGTTTGACTAATGAAACTGACTAGACATCGAATCTTGATTTGCATCAACTTCATCATAATTTGCATAAGTTGATTTGATTTCGGTGCCACAAGGTGAAGAGCTCAGGAGGAGTTACCACTTCGTGAAGATTGAAGAAGTCCATCTCGTGAAAGGCAAGGTTGCACAAAGGTACAAGCTGCTCCATAGATTAGGATCTAGGAATTGAGCTTATGTGGTTACTTTGTAAGAATCTTGTTTTCACTAGTGGATTGGACTCAGAAGAGAGTCCTTTGTTTTTTAACCCATAGGTGCGTATTTTCGGCCAAAAACATCCCGTGCAATTTATCGTTTTTCTAGTTTACTTATCTCACCCTTGGCTTGTGTTAAATGTTCATCATTATTTGCAAAGAGATAAATCCATGCAACCAAGATTGTCAGAGTTAAAATGTGCACTAAAATGGATCTTAGTTAACTAGGAACATTTTAGTAAACTGAGCTTTAATTTGACTACTTCCGTTATGAGTAAACTAACATATCTGATCATAGTTGGTGAGTGTTGCTGACTAGTCAGACAAGCACATATATAGATTTTAAATTGCAGGTTATTCCACTTGGTACCAATTTCAAGTAGAAGTAGTAAGAGTTAGTGGAAGAAGAAATTTAATTTTTATGAACTACCTTATTGGAGGCATCTGTTGATTAGACACAATCTTGATGCTATGCATATCGAGAAGAATACTTGCGACAGTGTGGTGATAGGAGCATATTTATGCAACTTAGTTAGCTTGTTTCTTGGCATTTACTTAGTTTAATTCTAGTTATTTTAGTACTTTAAGCTATTTTCGTGTGTTTGTAGGTTCAAATAACAAAGTTAGCAACAAAGTGCTATTTAGAGCATTTTGGAGCATTTTTGGGCCAAAATTGAATAGTGCAAGCATGGAGACATGAGGATGGACGTTTTTGAAGATTTGAAGGCTAGAAATCAGCATGTTTGTGTGCAAGTGTGTTGACTAACAATTACTAAACATCCATCCACTACACCCATTACATCCACTCATTACCAAACATGGAGACATGAGGATGGACGTTTTTGAAGATTTGAAGGCTAGAAATCAGCATGTTTGTGTGCAAGTGTGTTGACCTACAATTACCAAACATCCATCCACTACACCCATTACATCCACTCATTACCAAACACTCACCTACTACACCCATTACATCCACTCATTACCAAACATTCACCCACTACACCCATTACATCCACTCATTACCACAACATACACCACTACCACCTTAATTAGATGGTGGTCCTCTCCCTAGCCTATAAATACATCCACCCTTCACCATAACAGGGGTGGGGGGAGGAGAAAAGATCCATCAAAAGACACTACATTCACATCTCACAACTCCATACACTTACACTTTCATTCCTTGGCCGGGAGAACACAATCCACCCATCCACCCTTCACCATAACTCACCTATATCCATCCACCACCATAATTTACCACCCATCCATCAAACCACACCTTCTGCTGCAACAAAGAGAAGAAGGAGGACCTTTGGAAGTGCTTGCCATTCAAGTTGGATTGTTGGAGCGTTTTTAGGTGTTTTCATTCTTTTGTTTTCAATGTCTAAATTTTTTTATCTTTGCTTTGTGAGTATGAGGAACTAAACCCCCCTTAGCTAGGTGGGAATTTGAAACCATGTTCATGCTTGCAATATGATTTGATTACCTTCAGTTGTGATTTCATAAGTTGTGAATTCAATTTGTTTAACTGCTTGATTGATAACTTATTCGTGTATGTTTATTAAGAGTGCACACTTAGTTTGCATGCATGAATATGATGCTAGAGTACAAGGGAGTTTCACCTAATAGTTACAAACTTATATTCACAAGTAGTGGAGGTCGCTTATAAACGATCGCGTTAAATAAATTCTTGGCAGGAGTTTCATGCTCATCATAGTAACGAATGCCTCATCAATACTTATAGTTTTCATAATGCTTAATGGTCTTTGATTGTATCTTTATTATGCTGTTCACGTAAAGAACTTTTGAAGAATGCTTGAATTGTTGTATGCACTTTCCCATGCAATTCAATAACTTAAGGAGAACTTGAAGGTTAATTTAAGCGGACTTAATTAACCTGGGGTGTTGAGTTTCATTATTGATCGAAAGAACAACTGAAAATTGGTTTATGTGCAAGTATGTCATGTGTGGAGAAGAACCTCCTAGCTAGCCTTCCATCCATTCAATTTACTCAAATTCGTGCATATTTCATTAGTTCTTTAATTTACTTGTTTTGTTTTCAAATTCATCAAAACCAAAACTCCCTTTACCTTGTTGAGTCATATTAGTTAGAAACTGATTTAGTTTGTGCTTTTAAGTATTTCGAACCAAGTTGAAACCAAAATTCTTCCAAAAGTGTGTTTAGAGTCCAAATCTGCCCAGTTTGTGTTTTTAGGCAGATTTGAGTGTTTTTAGCTTGTTTTGAGTCCTTTGAGTTTGTTTTAAGTTCTTTAAGTCTAGTTTAGTGTTTTTAACTTTGTTTATATATTTTTAAGTTAGTTTAGAGATTTTAGCAAGCCCTCCTAATCCCCGGTTTAGAACGATCCCTACTTGCATTTATACTACAATTTGACAACAAGAGGGTTTAATTTGTGTGTTAAGTTAATTCATCGCAAAAAATTTTTGGCGCCGTTGCCGGGGATTAGCAACTTTGCTAATCCCCCGTTGTTTCTTTTTCATGTTTTTTGTTTTAGTTACTGACTTTGTTTCTATTTATGTCTTTTATTTTTACTTGTGATATTTGATTTAGTTTTGTTTCCTTGATTTTAGGGACTAGAGAAGTAAGACATGAATTTTGCTACCATTCAAGCTCAATTGGCGAAACTTACTTCTCAATTGTCACAATATGCCGAAAGGACCACAATGCAAAGTGTCCCTACATGTGGTGTGTCCTATGCGCAAGGATATCCAACTCATCAATGTTCTCAATTCACTGCGAATGAAGATGCTTGGGGTTATCAAAGCCATAGCCAATCATGGGACAACATGTTTTCCAACGCTTACAATTCGGATTGGAGAGATTATTCAGATTACATGTGTGGAGAACTGCAACAATTCCAACAAGATGGATATTAGCTGCAAGAAAAGGAGTTCTATCACTGGCCATATGAACCATTATAGCCACCACAACAATCTGCCTAATTCAATTTAGTTACTCACCTCTTTGAACCAGGATGTAGAAAACCAAAACAAAGAGGTGCAAAATCAAGCCAAGAAGACGGGCGAATTGGAAAAGCAATTTGGGCAGATTATGGAGTTCACGGCACAAATTCAAGAGCAAAGTGAATTCTCCAACTCAACTGTTGAAAATTTGAAAGAAGATTTTGAAATCCATGATGCTATCACTTTGGGAAGTGCTATGGAGGTTGGAGGTGAACCCAAGACATCCAAACCAAGCCAAAACATGGATGAACAACTGCTGCTCGAAGAAGAGGAGAATAACAAGGCCACGACAAGGGAAGAACCACCCTTGCCGCAGCCCTATATGCCATCTATGTCGTCCACTACAACCAAGGTAAGCCTAAATTCAATTTTTCCTGACCCCGTTTCACCAAATGTCCTTATTCCATGCAGGATCATGCAATCCAAGAAAGAAGAGGATGAGAAAGGCATCTTCGAAACCTTTCCAACGAATCAAGAGTAAAAAGTGGATGATGAATGTCTAGAATTCATCAAAGAAGATACACTTGAGACGAAAATTCTCAAAGAAGTTGGATTTTATGACACGGGACAAGTCATAACTCTTAAAACACCAAATCTGGCCAAGTTCCATATCCCTGCAACCTTCAAAGATGTGGTGTTCGTAATTGAGTTTGTGTTGGAGCAAGCAAGTAAGCCATCTTCTCCAACTTCGATTTTATTATATACTAACTTG
Source organism: Malus domestica (assembly GCF_042453785.1). Lineage (NCBI taxonomy): Eukaryota > Viridiplantae > Streptophyta > Magnoliopsida > Rosales > Rosaceae > Malus > Malus domestica. Next base: position 21,818,184 of record NC_091671.1, on the reverse strand, counting down.
CTGATTTTGATGATTCAGGCACCTACACTAGAATTTAAACCATTGCCGGATCACGTCAAGTATCACCTTCCATTCAAGGATCAACTCCATGTCATGGGCCCTGTACAAGCTTAAATGGAGGTATCATCTAGCTGGAAGACGTTAAAGCAAGCGGAGGTAACCCATATATTCAAATAAGGAAGATTTTTGAATTGCTCCACAATCAGTTTTGCGTTTCTAAAAACCTTCCATTTTGTGTAGTTTTATTTTGCCATGATTGTCATTTTTATTTGTTGCTTGTTTAATTGTTTTTGGTGTGGGTTTATTTTTGAAACACTGACAGTTATTCAAGGTATTTTTACATTCATAAAAAAGAAAGGAACATTAAGCAGATAAATACAAGAGGGAGCCTTCACAAAGGCTGCTTAGGAGAAGTCTCAGTAGTCGGCGGAGCCTCAGAAGTCGGCAGAGCCCCAGAAGGAGAAGGCATCAGAGGTTGATCATTTGGAGCTTCATTATGCGGTACAGCCCCAGAAGACGAAGGCAAATGCTGTTGGAACAAATCCACAAACCTCTGATGATCAAGTAAAATCTGACCATCAGATTCTTGCATCTGGTCAATCTTCCTCTTCATGTTTGTAGCATAGTTATGTGCGAGCTTGTGCAACTGTATATTCTTATGCTTAAGCCCTCTAATCTCCTGCTTGAGACTCATCACTTTATCCACCAATGATTCAACTTGACGGGGTCGAGCAAATAGGCGTTGGGCCATATTAGACACGGAACCTGCGCACTGCACACTGAGAGCCAGAGAATCCTTAACAGCCAACTCATCAGACCGTTTGGAAATCAATCTGTTATCTTTAGGAGTGATAAGGTTCTGGGCCACCACCGCAGCAGTCATGTCATTCTTCATCACCGAATCCCCAACGGTAAGAGGACCAGTAAGGGATATGAAGGATGGGCGCCATATGTTGTCCGGAGAAGGTATGGCAGCCTCTTCACCAAGGTTTAAGTCAAAACGACGGTCGGAAGGGCCAGACATTTTCAAAGGTGTTGAAGAAAGAAGAGGTCGGACAAGTCAAGATATTTGAAGTGCAAGAAGAGAGTTTATACAACCCCAAATTCAAGTGTGCTTTGAAATGAACTGCGTGCCTTTATAAAAATCAACACTCGACGAGATTTCAGATATCGAAGAGGCGAGCTCAGAAATCAAAGAGGCCAATTCAAAAATTGAAGAGGCGCTAGCTTTCTCAAACGTTGGGCTTGCTCAGAAACCACGGGCCATCCTCTGTTCCAGATTTGTCCGCACTCGTCACATGCAACCTCTGCACTCGACGGAGCTCAGAACTCGAAGAGGTAAGCTCAAAACTCGAAAAGGCAAGCTCAGAAATCGGAGAGCTAGCCGCTTTTCCATACATGTCAGCATCTCTCACATGCACGCTCAGCTTTACGGAAATCAGGGGTAGTTTGTCGAAGCGCCAATTCCAGATATCGAAGAGGCATCTGCTTTATCCAGACGTATTAACATCTGTCACATGCACGCTCAGCTTTACGGAAATCACGGGTAATCTGTCGAAGATTTCTGGTGAAGTAGAAAGCACATGAAGTTTACTGTTCAATCATCCAACGGTTGCCGACAAGAGTGAAAGAATAGTACCGGTTATTATTTCCTATAAATGTCGACCTTCACCATCCATAGCAAGGCAGACATACATAACCTTCCGTCATCTCCGAGAATGCCTTCCCAACGAAGCCTCTCGAGTCACTCAGTGTTCCTTATTCCTTGGGGTACCTCTGCAGACAACTCATCCAAAGAAAAAGTATTTCATATCATGAAGGTTGAAAGCAAGAGTATCTCATATCATGCTTTCTCCCTGTCCTTCTCCTTGTCGTTGTTTTCATTTGCAGGACAATGAGAAATAGAGCAATCAGCCAGCACTTGGTATCAATCTTCCGATATACAACCGACTACCTGTAACCCCTTCCTGATTGCTTACCTAGCCCTGTTCTCGAGTACTCATCTTCAACATCTTATGCTTCCTATTCGTCTACCACATCTGCCTGGGGAACAGTTAAGGGAAGTGAAAATGATACCTCGAAGCATGTGGAGACAAGGTACTAATTCATCCTCAGCTAGGGACAAGGAGAAAGAAAGCAAGATGTGGGCACTTGGAAAGATTGAAGAAAGAAACAGACCATCACCTCTACCTTGGGCCTGCCAGCCGTGCAGAAGAAATAAGCAGAGAAGATTGCAGATTGCACAATCAAATCAACCCAGCAGAAGGAGTCTAATTTGAAACCAAGGAACTCTCGCTTAGAATTCCGAACCAGTTTGAGATCAAAGCTGTGGAAAGCCAACAAGATCACCTATCTCCAAAACCAGATTTGCGTTCTTAAACTCTACTCTGTCTGGTTTTTACTTTGCTATACTTGTCATGTTTATTCCTTGTTTGTTTGTGTGAGTTTATGCTTGAAACATTGAGGACAATGTTTGATTTAAGTGTGGGGGGTAACCATTGTTTTGCATGAAATTCTTTGCATGAAATTCGTAGGAGTTTATCACCCATTACTTCTAGTGTAGTTCCTTGCTGTTTTAAGTGTTTTTAAGCTGTTTTGGAGTGTTTCAGTGTGTTTTGACATAAAAATCCGAAAATCTCATAAAAATTTGAAAAATTGTTTTGAAAAACTCAAAAAGAGTTCTTTTTGTATGTTTATTTGTGTCTTAGGGTACCTTCCAACACAATGATGAGGATTTGGTTTTTAATTGCATGACTGTTAAAGAGAGTTATAAACATGGATGAAAATTTGATTTACTCTTTGGTGTATGCTTGGTTGTGGTTATAATTTATGAATTCACATGCAATCATAAAGGAAAAATCAGTTTTTGTAACATGCTTGAAGAAGGGAATGTTGGAAATGTGCCCTAAAGCCAATCATATGATGATACTTTACGTACATTTCACATGTTAAACTAATCTAGTTTAATATAAAGGGCAAAGATTATTGTTTGAGCCGTCTCATATAAATGTTATATGCTTAAACGATAAAGTCCAAGGAATATGTGATTGGGAGAATGTAATCTAATGAAGTTAGATTCATGAGACCATTCTTTCGTAGACACATCCTAAATGTTCCTGATCATAGGATTGCCAATTGGGCATTGACAGTCCATCAAGATCGGTACGTGCTATGTCTTCTCTCAGGGAGAGTGACTAGTCTCGAGTCATTGGTGTGTGTGACATCAAGACAAGTACGTAGGTGCTCAATAGAGAATGAGTTCACTGAACGTGATCGACGAAGAGTTCTCATACTCATGTCACATGAGAACTCATGGTTGGGATAATGCAAAGTAGTCATTTGACCTGAGGCATCATAGTTGTCTTGTGGTTAAGTCCTTGATCTTTGATTATGTCAAAGTCACTCCATCAGGAGGGTGTCCACGACATCGTTGGGGTTAAGCCACTTAGCCATGGAGGCAAGTGAATGCGCAACAAGGGATCTCTAACCTTCAAACTGTTTGAGGGAGAATACTCTATGATATGATTTAGAATCTCTGGCCAGAGTATGAATGAGATTTAGAAAAGTCGTTCTAAATCACATTCAAGGAAATCATATAAGCACACGAATCACATTGGATAGTAGACATGAACATATAAACTATCAAACCAAACAATGTGGTCAAGAGTATTAGATTAGAGAAAGACCGTATTGCATTTGTAATCCCAAACTGAATAGGTTCTCTAACCTCTTCTGATTAGCTTGGGTAACCATGATATGCTGCTAGGTGTCACTCATGGTTTGTGGAAGCCCTAAACGTGTGTAATCACTAAAGGGAGAATTGAAAGTAAGTTTCAATTCACAATCGATGTAAAATGGTTTTAATCGCCCACTGCCTCGCTAAAAGGAACCTAATGGATCGCACACCATAAGAGGTGGAGATTGGAGATTAAACGGAGATGAGTAAGAATGATTAAATGGTTTAATCATTTATTTATGGCAAGGATTAATTAATATGTTAATTAATCAAACGAATAAGTTCGTTAAAGACCTCGGGATAGTTTTGGACCTTAAGGCCCAATGGGCTTCGAACATCAAGCCCATTAACTTAAGTTGTATGACAACTTAATGAATAATGATTCACAAAGGCCCAAACAACCCAAAAATACCCCAAGGCCGGCCATGATGCTAAGGGTAGTGAACTTGGACTTAATTACAAGTTTGCCACTCAAATGAATAAAGGTATAAATATGACTTTATAGCCTAAAATTCATTAGGGTTTGTTTTGGGGAAAATTGGAGAGAACATGTCTCTCCATTTCTCTCTAAAGAGGCCGGCCACCTTGGGGGGTACATCTAGTAATCCTACTACTCCAAGGTCACTCATATCTTCTCCAATCTAACCTTGGTGAAGAGACTTAGAGGTTCCCTATTTTGGGAACTAGGAGAAGCCTATTCTTCCATCCAAATCCATAGATTTAAGATGCAAGGAATGAAGGCCCTCTCTTTGGGTGATTAGCGTTTGCTTATGCAAAGAGGAATCTTCAAAGGTATAAATGTCAACTCACTTTGTTTTGAGTTGATTAATGGTTCACCAATCTACTAGGCTTTGAATTTCTTGGTTAATGTTTTGTTTTTAAGTGCATGCTAGCATGATTCCGCCTTTAATTGTTAATTGCATGCTATATGATGTTGCTTAAATGAACATGTTTTCACAAAATATTCCTTCAAGTGGTATCAGAGCCTAGGTCTAGTAGTTGGTGAATCCTTTTGTGTTTTGTAGTTCATAGTTTGTGATTTAAAAGTTGTAATTGTTACAAGCTTTATTCTTGCTTCTTTGAATGTAAATTTTGTTTGAAAGTTTGCCATCTCAAATGTTGTAGATGTAGTTCATATGAGCATGAATATTGGAGCTAAAATTTGGTGCCATGACTTTGGGGATTTTCGGCCAAATCTAAAGGGTGGATTTTTGGGTTCTTGTTTGACTTGTTAAAAGTGTTTTCAAGTGACTTTTGGAACCCCTATGTACCCTAGTTTGGTTAGATGTTATTTCCCTAAAGTTTGAATGGTTTTGGAATGTTTTTGGGTGAAAAATGTTCATGGAAAATTTTGTGTTTTTCATGAATGTTCTTCATTGTTCTTGACATTTTTGCCAAGAACAAAAAGTTTGGTGTTTTGATTCAAAGTTTTGATTAATTTCATAAAGTCTTTGTTTTGTGTTGATTGGTGTGAAATATCTATCATCAAAACATTTATATTTTTTGAAAGGTGATAGAAATTGTGATGGGTGTGTAAGACTTACACACCTTACACACCTTACACACCACATGCATGGTTTTATGATTTACACCAACCAAAAACCACTTGCAAGGCTTTATGAAATTGTTGAAAAAAAAATTTCCAAATTTTTGTGGACTTATCTCCACTCCCTTTCCCTCTCTAAAAACCGGCCCTCCCTCAATGGGAGTACTTTTGGGTCTTTTATGCAATTACATAAAGTTTTGATACTTTTGTGTATTTGCACTTTGGCCCAAAAGTTTACGTTTTTACGTTAAGGTCCAAAAACGCTAAAGGACAAATTGTTTTGATCCTTTAATGAAGTTTTTGCATTGATTAAATTTTGGGTTCTATTGTAATTACATGAAGTAGTGGACTTTTGTGTCTTTACAAAGTGACCCCAAAAGTTTTGCAATATAGCCCAAAAGTTGAGGTTAATTGCAAGATAGCCCAAATGTTGTGGTTATTGCTTTATGGCCCAAATTAGGTAGAGAACAAAATTGTTTTGTCTCTTTAAATGAGAATTGGATTTTCATTTTGTTTAGCTCCATTTAAATCAATTTTATGGATACAAAAACCAAATGAAAATGTTGCATTCAATTTAATTAGTTAAAGTGTTAATTAATTAAAGGGTGATTATGAACCTAAGCCTAATATAATTGAGCTATGTGATAGGCCGTTTCAAATTTGTTTGAACCATGGGAATGTGTAGATTAATTTTGGTTGTAATTTGATTTGATCAAATGTTGTAAAAGGGCTTAAGCTCTTCTTTACTTTAAAGTAATTTATTATATGCAAATGTTGTAATGAGCATAAGCTCACCTTTACTTTGAAGTACTTCTTTCTTGCTTTATTTGATATGCATGAAAATGAAGTAGTTGGGTCCAACGCCCCTAAGACAACACGCCTTAATGTGATTAAACGCGTAACTAAAATCAATCACCATCCCTAGACCGAGATTCAACACAAGGCTCGTGTTGAATCTAAACAAAGGTTCATAATCATCCTAAGGCCCTAAGGCAACTATATAGTCCATCAAATGAATGCAAAGGTTATGTTAGTAGTATCATATACTCTTGCTTTAAAAACCGTTTTATAAGCATAGTGGGAGTATTATGTACAACTAAAAACAATCATATGGACCAATAGTTGTAATAGGACCAAAATTGTTTTAATAGAGATTAAAATGTATGTTTATATGTGATGAGACCTAAAACCCTCAACCAAACCATTATTAAGTTGATAAGCGGAGAGTGCTTTGAACACTCTTTCGTGGCCTTCCACCGTGGTAGGCTCCAATCGTTTGTGACTCGTACACCGGCTTCACCCTATAATGGGGGAGTACAAAGTGCGTGCTTACACTCAGGAGGAGTTCTATATACATACATGATGAAGTGAGGTAGGCAACGAGTTTAGCCAACATGATATAATTCTGAGGCTATGCTTGAACCCCTACACGAACTAGGCATGGTGGGAATGACTTAACTAAGTGCAATGACGCCAACATGATATAATTCTGAGGCAATCATTCTCTAGAGGCCAAATAAGATGGGTACTTGCATTAGATGCAAATGAGTAAGCGTACTCTCTCATTATTATTAACGCTAGCCAACATGATATAATTCTGAGGTGGGCTTGGTAATAGTGAGCCTCCCATACCCTACTAAGAGTTTCATCCAAAACTCTCGAATTCCAATGAGGGATATGGAATTTGCCAAAAATAGTGGGTGGTGCTATTTGATTTAAAGACCCGAATCAAATGGCTTAAAATCAATCAATTTATATTCGTTATGTATTTATTTACCAATATATTTGCAAACGCTATCCAAAACTTGACAAAGAAAAGCCGAATGCTTTAGTTTCCGGACTTGGTAACACAATCCCAAAGATTGTCTTAAATGGATTGTATATGTACCTAAGTAGTCTCATCCTCAAAATCGTTCTATTGGTAATGTATCATTGAAAGAACATGTTAGATAAGTCTATCATGAAGAGGCCAACACAAACAACCAATGCTTAATCCTTTGTTAAATGAACAAAGGAACTTACGAAGATTAGCATAATGACAAGGACACTTTTAGTGTTATTAAGTTCTTCACTTACAAATCGTTGTATGAAGAAATAATAGTTGCTTTGAACAACCCTTAGTCAATGCAAACACTAGTGCTTGTTTCTTTGTTAAATGAACAAAGAACTTGAGAAGAAAGCACAAAGGCATGGACACTTTATGTGCCATGATTCTTCACTTACAAATTGTTGTATGAAGAAATGAGAGTTGCCTTGTACAACTCTTGAAGGTTTGTAATTATGTTTAGAACATAATGGTTGGTTGACAAAAATAGTCCATTAACATGGACTTATAATGATTTTGAATCATTGAGTGTTGAAGTGATAAACCACTTAACGAGACGGAAACTAGGCAAGGACTTCACCTTTGTATCCCTATCCTTATGGTTCACTAAGTTTATTGTAAACTATGTAGTGAACAATAACCACATGCTCTCCAAAATGTTTGATGTGTATAACACAATTGAAATAAGTTTCAAGAGAGATAGTGGGAGTTTAGGGACCATGGCTATTGTAGTCAAAGGAGAAGTCAAATGAAGAAGATAAGATTAACTCCAAGGGAACAAACTTTCTTTATGAAAGGATGGACATTGGAAGGGGTATTTGCAAGAAATGTCTTGCAAGTGTCAAGAACACACCTTTCGAAGGTGTTGTAAATTGTTCTTGAATAGTTCAAAACAGTTGGTTCTTCTACTCGAATGCTTGATTCCGTATTAGTAACTATGTTTTACAATCGTTGTAAAAGTGTGGCTAATAAGAAGTAGAAGATTAATGAGAGAAGAGAAAATACTTCACATTCGAAACGTGAATCAAATGTAGATCTCTGCGAAAGCAGATGGTACTTACTTCCTCATATGAACTACCAAAGAAATTGGAAAAACCAAAGATTGTCTTTACATTCCAATTTTAAGGAACTAAATTCCGTCACTATGTGAAAGGGATAAATGTTTTGTTTGATAAAACATTGTTCTTTATTAATCAATGATTGGATTATAGTAATCTAATTAATTGTCTCTATAGTAGAGATAATATGGTAGTGTTAACTGTTTAGAAAATAATGATGCTTAAAACCCAAAAGGTTGCAAGGTAGTGACTAATCCCAACTAAAGTTGTGATACCTCTAAAACATAAATTACGAGTTGGTCATAGATGGATGCTTTGGATCGTTAGATCCGGATCCAATACCTTCTTGTTAAAATTGTATAGAGGCGAAATGTTCGAATCTTTATTCTTTTGGAAAGAAGAAAGAATCACAAAGTTGTTGAGGTTAATTCACTTAGATGTTAGTGGCACTTGTCCACAAACATAATACTACTCATGTTGTATGACATTCACCGAAGATCACTCTCGGTTGGACTATAGTTTATTTTGAATAAACACAAGTCCGAATACTTTGCAAAATATTTCAAAGAATTCAAGTAATGTAAGTTGATGAGTAAGACATCTAAAGTATTTACATCCTTAGATTTGATCCAAGGAATAGTAACACTTTAGAATAGTTTTCTTGAAAGATATCAAGGAAAATAGCATCATAAGATAATGTATTTCTCCATTAGGAGAAGAACGAACTCGAATAAGATTTAGTTCGTTAGATGTTATCTATTACCCATATATAGGATATATACTTCTAAAACAATATGATTGTCAATGAGAAGATCTTCCAATATTTTCATGACTCCATAAGATGTAGTTGGAAAGAAAGACAAAATCTTAAAACATATTAAGATTTGGGGTTGTGTGCTAATAAGCAATATTTGTTTGATAACAATCTTGTGGGATATCCTTAAATTAACTTTTGGATATCGCTTCTATATACCAACTAACAAATGTTGTTTTGTTGGGTAGTTCATTGTAATCCTACAATGTGATTTGCCTAAGAGCAAATGAACGAGGGATAGAACTCAAAGAATGGTTCTTTGAGAGACAAGAAAGTAATCAACAAATATAACAACCTAGTTCCTATACCAAAAGCTCTAAGGTAGTCGAGAAGGATTTATAAACCGTCTCAGTTGAATGGTTTGAACTTTATGACTATGTCATAGAGTTACACCTCTTACTTCGAAAGAAATAAGAATGAAAATCCTTATGACTACATTGAGTGCATATACGATATATACTCAAGGAAATGGTAAAGTACCATTTGACCCGAAATAATGAAACCTTCATAAGCTAATTGGTAGCTTAAGGTGACTACAATCAAAGAGAATGGTTGACTTTGAAGGAACCATTTTTGACGTAGTCTTAGTTTCAATTAATTTGAAGATTGCTAGCGACAACTAAATGGTGATACAATGTTTGGACATTATATGGGTTTCCGAAACCATTATTAAGATAGTCTTGATAATATATATATGTCTAAAACTATGAATCACAAGACATATAAGTTGTAGAGATCCATCCATCATGGATCTTAGCAAGCTAGTGGGAGCTATAAACGTCTTATGAGAGAAAGGTCAAATCGTTTGCTTTCTCATAAAGATGTAAATGAATCTTTTGTTTACTAGGTTTACAAAAGATTAGTGGGAGTTAATCATATTCCTAAATTTGTATATATATATAAATATATATGTGATATATATGAATATATATATGATATATTAATTTTGGAAATGAAAAGAATACTTCTTCGTTAAAGTTATGACTTTAAACATTCTATAACGATAGAATATATATGGGAGACATAGTCTATAAACATGGGATGGAAATCTATATTGATAGATTTCAAGATATAATTTGATTATATCAATCCCTAATAATAGACAAAAGTTGCTAGGAAGTTTCTCATATGATGATAAACTTCAATTAGAAGGATGACTCTAGTGTGACTAGCAAGTTGCCCTTCTCAAAGGGAACGTACCCTTTGACTCCCAAAGAAATAATGCGTAAATAGAATCCTTTATGCATAAGCATAAAGGTGATTTATGTATTTCATATTGTATGAAAAACATTGATATGAGTTGTACCTAGAACGGTACAAGACGATATCAGTGCAAGCCCAGGATCAGAACCATGGCAACTGTCAAGTGAGTCCTTAAGTATTTAAGAAATACTAAAGGATAGATTCCTCAAAGAATGAGGAAGAATTAGAGTAACGTAATGGAAGCGTAAATGTATTAGATTATGAATCTAATCCATCATTGGATGTTTCTTCATTATGAATGAAGAGATAAACGGATATCTCTTTATTATGACTAAAGAGATATTTGGATGGAAACATTAAAGTAATGACTTTAGTGTGTTCCATTATGAATGCAAAATATATTGCCATAAAGAAGTTTACAACAATGTTGTTTGGATGGGAAAGTTCATTTATGAACTCTCTATTCGGTTCCAACCAGAAAGTGTATGACACTAATGGGGCGATAGCTCAAGCCAGGGAATCAAGGTCTCATCAAGATCCGAACTCAAATGAGAGACTGAACCACATGATTGAGAATCATGTATAATGGTGACGTCATTATTCTCAAGGTTGCTTCTATGGATAACATATAGATATCCATTGCCTAGGCCTACTATTCAGCCATTTATGAAATGACTACAAAAGAGGTATCATCACTGATGACTAAGCTGATTGGCTCTAGTGCAAGTGGGAGATTGTTGGAAATGTGCCCTAAAGCCAATCATATGATGATACTTTACATACATTTCACATGTTAAACTAATCTAGTTTAATATAAAGGGCAAAGATTATTGTTTGAGCCGTCTCATATAAATGTTATATGCTTAAACGATAAAGTCCAAGGAATATGTGATTGGGAGAATGTAATCTAATGAAGTTAGATTCATGAGACCATTCTTTCGTAGACACATCCTAAATGTTCCTAATCATAGGATTGCCAATTGGGCATTGACAGTCCATCAAGATCGGTACGTGCTATGTCTTCTCTCAGGGAGAGTGACTAGTCTCGAGTCATTGGTGTGTGTGACATCAAGACAAGTACATAGGTGCTCAATAGAGAATGAGTTCACTGAACGTGATCGACGAAGAGTTCTCATACTCATGTCACATGAGAACTCATGGTTGGGATAATGCAAAGTAGTCCTTTGACCTGAGGCATCATAGTTGTCTTGTGGTTAAGTCCTTGATCTTTGATTATGTCAAAGTCACTCCATCAGGAGGGTGTCCACGGCATCGTTGGGGTTAAGCCACTTAGCCATGGAGGCAAGTGAATGCGCAACAAGGGATCTCTAACTTTCAAACTGTTTGAGGGAGAATACTCTATGATATGATTTAGAATCTTTGGCCAGAGTATGAATGAGATTTAGAAAAGTCGTTCTAAATCACATTCAAGGAAATCATATAAGCACACGAATCACATTGGATAGTAGACATGAACATATAAACTATCAAACCAAACAATGTGGTCAAGAGTATTAGATTAGAGAAATACCGTATTGCATTTGTAATCCCAAACTGAATAGGTTCTCTAACCTCTTCTGATTAGCTTGGGTAACCATGATATGCTGCTAGGTGTCACTCATGGTTTGTGGAAGCCCTAAACGTGTGTAATCACTAAAGGGAGAATTGAAAGTAAGTTTCAATTCACAATCGATGTAAAATGGTTTTAATCGCCCACTGCCTCGCTAAAAGGAACCTAATGGATCGCACACCATAAGAGGTGGAGATTGGAGATTAAACGGAGATGAGTAAGAATGATTAAATGGTTTAATCATTTATTTATGGCAAGGATTAATTAATATGTTAATTAATCAAACGAATAAGTTCGTTAAAGACCTCGGGATAGTTTTGGACCTTAAGGCCCAATGGGCTTCGAACGTCAAGCCCATTAACTTAAGTTGTATGACAACTTAATGAATAATGATTCACAAAGGCCCAAACAACCCAAAAATACCCCAAGGCCGGCCATGATGCTAAGGGTAGTGAACTTGGACTTAATTACAAGTTTGCCACTCAAATGAATAAAGGTATAAATATGACTTTATAGCCTAAAATTCATTAGGGTTTGTTTTGGGGAAAATTGGAGAGAACATGTATCTCCATTTCTCTCTAAAGAGGCCGGCCACCTTGGGGGGTACATCTAGTAATCCTACTACTCCAAGGTCACTCATATCTTCTCCAATCTAACCTTGGTGAAGAGACTTAGAGGTTCCCTATTTTGGGAACTAGGAGAAACCTATTCTTCCATCCAAATCCATAGATTTAAGATGCAAGGAATGAAGGCCCTCTCTTTGGGTGATTAGCCTTTGCTTATGCAAAGAGGAATCTTCAAAGGCATAAATTTCAACTCACTTTGTTTTGAGTTGATTAATGGTTCACCAATCTACTAGGCTTTGAATTTCTTGGTTAATGTTTTGTTTTTAAGTGCATGCTAGCATGATTCCGCCTTTAATTGTTAATTGCATGCTATATGATGTTGCTTAAATGAACATGTTTTCACAAAATATTCCTTCAGGGAACTCAAATGAACGCTACAACCTTGTGAGACTTGAGCCTAAACGTTTATTCGGAGAGTTAATAATCTGTGCATCATTGTTTTCTAAAGTCGTTGCATGATCTCATTATTCTTTGCTTGGTTGCTACTTAGAAGGTGTTTCATTATTTAGTTCCAAATGCTAGAACTCATGCCTATTTCATTCAAAGCATGATATTGATTTGCATAACACATATTCAAGATGAAGTTGTGTAGTGACCACCAAAGCCAAATTGCCGTGCCCCTATTTCATTATGCGTTTAAGTTTAACCCCGTTGAGCCTTGTTAAGCCTATGTTCTTTGTTAACCCACACTATCCTTACCTAGCCTAGTTTGACCTAAAATGAACTCTTTTTTTTTATCAATGTATTGTAGAAAGTAAGTTTGGGGGGAAGTGATTCTTGTGTCTGTGTGTGCCAAAGTCCTTATAAGGCACGGGTAGAGAAAAGAAAAGAAAAAGTATGAAAAAGAGCTCTAAAGTGTTGTTTGTTAAAAAAGGGTCCAAAACATTGAATTCGGCCATAAGTGTTGCATGAATCTTCCCTTTGTGTGTAAAAGTTGATTCTGCATTCTAAAGTGAATTCCAAGTGTCTATTTCATTGCTTTTCTTGCTATCGCTTTAAGAACTTTTGTTATTCCTATCCTTTCTTTGTTAGCCATTACCCTCAAGCCTTGTTACAACCCTTGACTTCAATCTTGAGTGTTGTGCGTTTCAATTTGTGGAGTTTGAAATTGGTATGAGCATATGGTGTCACTGGTTCTCGCATCTAAGTAGTAGCATACCATTCATGAGATCATATCTAAACATGCGTAATAACTCCAGAAAATTACTTCCTTTGTTATAACATATGTGAGTCCCAGTCTCTAATGTAGGGTGTGCAGTCAGAAAATGTGTGTGAAAATAGAGAGTATCTTGTAAGGAATTGAGCAAATTCTCTAAGGCATGTTACTACTTTCAAAACATTGTTTTAATTGGTTAATTGTGAAGTAGTAAGTAGTGACTGTGATTAAGTTTGTGCTCAAGTGTGAAGATAACCAAAATTTGTGGGAATGATGATTTTTAACATGTCATGTGCATTGGAAATCCCTGAGGCAAATGTTCAAAGGTTAGGTTGTGTTTTGTTTGTTTTGTTTCGTTTTGTTTCTTTTGTTTTGCTCGAGGACTAGCAAAAGCTAAGTGGGGGGGAATTTGATAGGAGCATATTTATGCAACTTAGTTAGCCTGTTTCTTGGCATTTACTTAGTTTAATTCTAGTTATTTTAGTACTTTAAGCTATTTTCATGTGTTTGTAGGTTCAAATAACAAAGTTAGCAACAAAGTGCTATTTAGAGTATTTTGGAGCATTTTTGGGCCAAAATTGAATAGTCCAAGCATGGAGACATGAGGATGGACGTTTGTGAAGATTTGAAGGCTAGAAATCAGCATGTTTGTGTGCAAGTGTGTTGACCTACAATTACCAAACATCCATCCACTACACCCATTACATCCACTCATTACCAAACACTCACCTACTACACCCATTACATCCACTCATTACCACAACACTCACCCACTACACCCATTACATCCACTCATTACCAAACACTCACCCACTACACCCATTACATCCACTCATTACCAAACATCCATCCACTACACCCATTACATCCACTCATTACCAAACATTCACCCACTACACCCATTACATCCACTCATTACCACAACATACACCACTACCACCTTAATTAGATGGTGGTCCTCTCCCTAGCCTATAAATACATCCACCCTTCACCATAACAAGGGGGGGAGGAGAAAACATCCATCAAAATACACTACATTCACATCTCACAACTCCATACACTTCCACTTTCATTCCTTGGCTGGGAGAACACAATCCACCCATCCACCCTTCACCATAACTCACCTATATCCATCCACCACCATAATTTACCACTAATCCATCAAACCACACCTTGTGCCGCAACAAAGAGAAGAAGGAGGACCCTTGGACGTGCTTGCCATTCAAGTTGGATTGTTGGAGCGTTTTTAGGTGTTTTCATTCTTTTGTTTTCAATGTCTAAATTTGTTTATCTTTGCTTTGTGAGTATGAGGAACTAAACCCCCCTTAGCTAGGGGGAATTCGAAACCATGTTCATGCTTGCAATATGATTTGATTACCTTCAGTTGTGATTTCATAAGTTGTGAATTCAATTTGTTTAACTGCTTGATTGATAACTTATTCGTATATGTTTATTAAGAGTGCACACTTAGTTTGCATGCATGAATATGATGCTAGAGTATAAGGGAGTTTCACCTAATAGTTACAAACTTATATTCACAAGTAGTGGAGGTCGCTTATAAACGATCGCGTTAAATAAATTCTTGGCAGGAGTTTCATGCTCATTATAGTAACGAATGCCTCGTCAATACTTATAGTTTTCATAATGCTTAATGATCTTTGATTGTATCTTTATTGTGCTGTTCACGTAAAGAACTTTTGAAGAATGCATGAATTGTTGTATGTGTTGGAAATATGCCCTGAAAGTCAATCTTTGGAAGAAACCTTTCAGGACAAATGAATCGATGTATGGATGACTCTTATACATCAAATGGCAAAGATACTAATTAGGACTATCTCAATAAATGATATATGTCCTAATTAATGAATCCATGGACAATGGATTGATTGAAGAAGTAATCTAATGATGTTAGACTACAGAGACCTTCTTCACATAACCATTACGTCCAAAAGGTTCCTGGTCATTGGATTGTCGGAGGGAAACTGACAATGCTTAGACCGGTACATACTGTGTCCGCTTCAAATGGAAGAATGGAAAGTCTCATCCCATTTGTGTAGTGACACTAAGACAAGTATGTAAGTGCTCATTAAGGGAATGAGTTCACTGAACACAATCGAATGAGAGTACTTGCATGGAGGTCTACTCACATGTCAAGCAAGTAACTCTAATGGTTGGAATAATGTAAGTAGTCCTTTGACCTGAGGCATCGTCGTTGTCTTGTGGCTAAGTACTTAATCTTTGATTGTGTCAAAGTCACCCCATTCGCGGATGTCCACGGCATAATTGGGGTTAAGCCACTTAGTCATGAAGGCAAGTGAATGCGCAACAAGGAATCTCTAATCCTCGATAAGAGAGGAAGAATACTCTAAGATATGATTCGGGAATCTTCAGCCGAAGTATCGAGCGTAATAAAGGAAAACGTTCCTATACGACTCAAATGAATCATATAAGAAGGAATAATCACATTAGGGGTTTGACATAATATATCCATACCCTAGTAATGTGATTGAGAGTATTGTTTTAGAGAAGGATCGAATTACATTGTAATTCCAACTGAATAGGTTCTCCGAACAACTTCTACATTAGCTTGGGTAGCTATGACATATGGTTAGATGTCACTCATAGCTTGTGAGTTCTTCTAGATGATTAAATGTAGTCATCAAAGAAGAAAGGTGAATTAAAAGGAAGTTTCAATTCACTAAGTGATTGGATTAAATATAATCAATTGGATTGATGTCAATCACCTCACTGCCTTGCTAATTAGAACCTAAAATGATTGTACACCGATACACTCTTGTAGTGAGTAATTAATGGATGATGGAAATAATTAATTGGATTTATTAAGTGTTGTGATTAATTTAGAAAGTCTAAAGAAATCATAAAAGCGATAAAAGATCATTGTGGGCTTAAAGAAACGTTCGGGTTTAATTGGGCCCATTGGGCCTAAACCCATTGGGCTTTTATTCAAGCATTGGATGACTAGAAATAAATAAAAGCCCAAAGCCCAAACCAACACAAAGGGGCCGGCCCTTTAAAGTGGAGAGGGAGAGATATTTAGTCAAGTTGTTGACTAGGTTTCTTTTTGTCTATATATGGAACTTATAGAGATTTAATCCTTAGGGTTTTTTTGTGTGTTTTAAAACAAAAAAGAGGCAAAAGAAACATTTCTCTAAAACCACAAAAGGCCGGCCACCTTGAGGGTGATTTAGCTAACAATCTTTCACCCTTTTGGTTATTCCTCCATCCATCTCACTACACTAGTGGGTGTGGATATTTAGGGGTCTTCTCCTTTGGAGACTAAAGGAGAACCTTGGAGCACTCTTACTAACAAAGTGGAGGAGGCAAGGAGGGAGGCTAGGCTCAAGGACTTCAAGGAGCAAAGGACTTGGAGGTGGTCCATCCTTGGTTTAAAATCAAGATCAAGAGGTATAGATCTAAACTTTCACTTAGTTCTTTACTTGAATGTTTTAGATGCATTATATATAAACCTATGAACCTTGAAGGGGATTTGCATGACTATAGCTTTGATATTATTTGATAAATTGCTTCCGTTGCTCATGTATATAAATCTTGAATTGTATATGCATGCTAGTCATTTAGAAATCCCATGTGTTAAACTCATAATTTTCCCTTCAAGTGGTATCAGAGCCAAAGGTTTATGTATAATGTGTCCTTTTGGATTTTATGCATATGGGTATTAATATTATGCATGACATAATTATTGCTTCATTCAAAATAAGTTTGTCTTTTGTTTTTCAATAGTTGAAAAATGTTAGTCAATAGTTGAGAAAGATATGTATGCAAAAGATGTTTTGTATGCATGGATGAAAATTGAGTTTTTGAACTAGTTTGACATATTATTTCTTCATTTAAAGTATGTTTATCTTTTGTTTTTCAATGGTTGAAAAATATAAATCAAGAGTTGAAAAAGATATGCATGTAAAAGTGTGTTTTAGATGCATGAATGAAGAGTAAGTTATGAACAAAATTTGGGGTTTTGTTCCTTGTGGTAGGCACGGCATTAAGGGGGTTTTTGGGCATGTGTTTGTGTTTTATTGTAAGACACTCACACATCATTTTAAAGCTAGAAAGTAGAGTCCTTGTCACTTTAGTTTTTGGGTTTGAAAAATCACCAAGAATACACAAATCTTGAAAATATGTTCATGGTTTTGTTCTTGGTGTTCATGGTTTGTTTTTGGTGAAAATGGTTTTATTTGGTTTTCATAAATTGTTTTATGGTTTTGGATAACATACTTATCATCCATAGCCTTCCCAAAAATTTATTAAATCCTAGACTTGACTAGGAAATTTCCATCAATCCTTTTCACCTAAGTTTTAATGCCAAAACCAAGTGACAAGTAAATTTGGATTTTTCTACTTTGCATTGAATTAAAGCAAGATGGGTGAGACTTCCCATCTCCCCTTAATGTGGCCGGCCACCCTAGTGGATTTATCCACTTGGGGGGGGTTTTTGTAATTTGGAAAAAGATATTTTATACTTTTGAGTATTTACGGTTTGACCCCCTAACTTTTTCTTATTTGCATATAGGCCCCTACTAACTAGAAAGTTAAAATATTTGATTTTAATTTTGTTAGTTGTTTAAACTCATAATTCTATTATGCCCATATGCACTAAATCTAAATGTTCATGTTGCATTCCATTTTGATTATTTAATGTGATTAAGTAGTTAGAAAAGGGTGACTATGGACTTATGCCTTAAACGATAATTGAGCTATGAGATAAGGCGCTAAAATCAAATTGTTTGAACCTTGGGAATGTGTTTTAATTACTGTTTTAATTGGACCTTGTCACGTTTGACATTAATCTATCTCTCCCTCTTAGTATGTGTAATTTGTAGGAATTTGTACAAATCGGTTTGTAATTCTTATTATTTCTTAATCTCTTTTAGTTAGTTGATTCCCTCTAGTGCTAGACTAGAGTTTCTTTAACTATTGGTAAGGAGACATAACTAAAAGAGGGTTTTGACATGAGATTAAAGATTAAATGGGTCCAATGCCCTAATTAGCAATGAATGATTGTCTTTCATTTCTAATGGCTCAATGAAAATGTTTTAATTGGATTGAAAAGCACGTAATTAAATTGACACAACCTCCCCGAGTTTATATTCAACAATGTTGGCTCATTGTTGCAATAACCTAATAAGTCCATGGTCATCCAAGAGCCTAAGATAACTATAAAGTCCAATTTCAAAGGAATGCAAAAACCTTAGTAGTAGTAGTTACTTCCAATATTTGAAAAATTCGTTTTTGATATTGATTTGTTTTTCTTAAAACAAATAGTGGGAGTATCATACGCTACTAAACTATAATGAATACAATTAGTAGTTATATATATCTCCAATATTTTGAAAAATGTTTTGACATTGATTTGTTTTATGAAAACGAATAGTGGGGATATCATATACTACTAATTTCATTAACTTTGGACTAGTAGTTGTAATAGGACATTATTTATTTGAATATGATTAAATAAATAAAATTGATGAGACCTTAAAATCCCTCAACCAACATACAATATTAAGTTGAAAGCGTAAGAGTGCTTTGAACACTTTTTTGTGGCCTTCCACCGTGGTAGGCTCCAATCGTTTATGACTTGTACATCGCCTTCACCCTATCATGGGGGAGTGCAAAGTGCATGCTTATACTCAGGAGGAGTTTATTTAAAACATTTGATGAGGTTAAGGTAGGCAACGAGTGTGGCCAACATCGTATCATCGTGAGGTTATGCTTGAACCCCTATCTAAACCGGCATGGTGGGAAAGAACTTAACTAAGAGAAATGATGCCAACATCGTATCATCGTGAGGCATTGCTCTCTAGAGGCCAAAAAGATGGGTAATTGTACCCTCTCATTATTATTTTTGCTAGCCATCATCGTATCATCGTGAGGTGGGCTTGGTAATAGTGAGCCTCCCATAACCCGTTAGGAGCTTTCTTTGAAAACTCCCGGATTCCATCTTGAGGGATATGGAATTTACCAAAAATGGTGGGTGGTGTCATTCGGTTTAAAGACCCGAATCGTTTGACTTAATCAACAATCAAACTAATTATTTTATTGTTTATGTATTTAGATATGGTTGGAAGCACACTCGCGAAAATACTCGACAAACATTGCCTAGAGGGGCACAATTTCCCATCGTGGTATCGTAATGTCAAGATTCTCCTAACATTGGAGAAGATTGTTTACGTACTAGACAAGGCTCCACCCCATATACCTCTCGGCCCTGAGGCTACTAAGGATGAACGTGCTAAGTTTGACAAGCACATTGAGGATGACACACAAGCCAAGTGCTATCTGTTGGCTTTCATGAATGAGGAGCTACAGAGACAGCACGAGGGCATAGACAGTGCATCTTCCATAATACTCCATCTTACGGAGTTATATGGTGAAGGGACGCGCAACCGTCGCTTTAGCACTGTTTGTGAACTTGTGAAGACCAAGATGGTCAAGGGGGCTCCAGTGCATCAACATGTACTGAAGATGATAGGATTCATTGAACAATTGGAGAACCTTGGTACTCCACTTGACGGGGAATTGGCCCAGGACTTCGTATTGGCTTCTCTTTCTGATTCATTCGCGCAGTTCGTAATGAACTACAATATGAATAAGATGGATAGTACTCTCTCTGAGTTACTAAATATGTTAGTAACTGCCGAGAAGACTATGAAGAAAGAGAACGTTGTAGGGACTTCTGTAGTTGTCTACAACAAGCCATCCTCTTCCAAGGCCAAGCCGCAAGGCAAAGGCAAAGGGAAGGAGAAGAAGCCACCCACTCCTAAGCCGAAAGGAGGAGTGAGGAAAAAGAAGGCAAAGGAGCCCAAAGGGACTTGCCACCACTGTGGAAAGGAGGGGCATTGGAGGAGGAATTGCAGGTTATACCTAGCAAGTCTTAAGGACAAGCCACAAGGTATGGTTTATGTTCTTATCTTCAATTCTAACTGTTAGATCTTCTAAATATTTATATTTGATATAAAGAGCTAATCACTTGTATAATTGTATATAGGTGGAGAAGCCAAGTAGAAGAGGAACAAGCAAGGAAAATGTGGTGAAGGGTTCGGCCACTATATTTTTTGCTTACTTCTTAGGAAGTTTGTTAGGCATTAAAGATAGTCTTTAAACTTTCTTATTTTGTTAAGAACTTATTATATGGCTTCATATGATGGAAGATCACTATTATTGCCTAAATGTATAAAGGTATTTATATTAGTCTCTAAATGTATAGAGCTAATACTTTTTGTATTAAACATTATGAATGTTTGAAATATCATATTAATGTAATGTGAATAATGCCTTTTTAATATACTATTTCCTTAAAGTAGTGTTATGAATTGAAAAATTGTCTTGTTGTATCCTAGATGAGATACAAGAGTTATATCACTTATTGTAATGTGATAACCAAACTTTAGATCTATCAATTATGGATAGATCTCACATGTAGGACATAAAAGGATACAATGAATCTTTAGATTTGGTTCCATTTGTCTACCTATGAGTTCTATATGAATTGACAAAAGTCTAGAGTATCCTTTCTTGAAGAAAAGGAAGATCACATTATAATGATATGAGTAATAAGAAAAACGTTTCTTATATGGTTATCACTTGAAACACAATGATCAAGATCACTCTTGATTCAATTAGTAGTTTTGAACAACTAATTTGGCATTCTTTAAAAGGTTTTAAAATGTCAATTGTGTTAATGATTAAACCAAGAAAGAAGTGTCTAAATCTATAAAATGTTTAAAGACTTTAGTCACTTAATAACAAGACATTAACTTAGTGAAGATTGAAACAAATAAGCTTGAAATGTTTTAAAGCTACTACACAATGTCTTCTTCCAATATACTCCACTTTTATACATTTTGAATGTATGAAATGATTTCTCATTAAAGTCATGACAAATAGTGGGAGGTGTGAAAATGGATATAAACTTGAATGTGATTGGTTTATAGTTGTCTAAAGAATAATAGTACTAGACTATTATTAAAAATTTGTAATTTTAATTGTTAAGAGGACTCAAGCTCTTCAAACGTTAAAATTCTATGTTGTGTGACATTCTAAAGAATAGTCTTTGAATGTTGGTTTCGTCAACCTAGCATAAAATGGTTATATGTTGGGAGTTGTCCATCATTCTCTTTTATGAGAACAAGCTAAATAACTAAGCATATGGACAAGTTGATGAAACAAAAGGGAAATAGTTTCAAAATGAGTCACAACATATGGTTTAACAACAAGACAATCCAAATTCAACATCTCATGTAACAATATTGCTCTATGTAGTTTTAATAAAGAATTATATCAACCACCTAGAAGGAATGGTTGAGTTTCTGATAGGAGCACATTTATGCGACTTAGTTGGCTTGTTCTTGTGCATTTATGTCGTGTTTCCTTAGTTATTTTAATGTTTAAAGTCATTTTCGTGTGTTTTCAGATTTTATGGACAAAGTATGCAAGAAGATGCATTTTGGAGGCCTTTGGAGCATGTTTCGGGCTTGGAATGGATAGCAAATGCATGGGCCAAGTGGATGGACGAATTTGAGAACTAAAGAGGCCAAGAATATGAAGAATTATGGTCCAAAAGATGAAGAAAACAGCCCAAAAATCTGTCACCCCAACTTGCATTCCTTGCCATGCAAACCACATAGAATTCCCTTTGGATTCCATGCCATGCTTGATCACTCTTGTCCCCTACATAATTTCTAATTTCATGCTTCAATTCATTTAATTATTACACTCAATTGCTTGATACCTCTTGTTCCCTTCACTCATTAGATTTTAGACAACATTTACATCCATTACATGCACCAATTGATGCTCCATCATTCACATTTGGAATCCAATGCCATGTGCAACACATGTTGTTGCACCTTTGACCCATTTGTTGACACATTTCACCTCCCTTTCCATCTCTATGCAATGTACACAATCATTCATGCTCCCTAGCTACAACACCACTCCATTTTACCCTTCACACTTTGCATCATTACTTCATTTTCACCCTTGGACCATTGCACACCACACACACAAATTGCCATGCATTTCATCCTTAACCTAACCTGATTTTCTAAGGTTTTTGGGGGCCTATAAATACATGTTTACACCCCTTGGCCAAAGGACAATCCCCCATATTCATCATTTTATCACAACAATTCGTCCATACACACCCTAGGAAGCAAAACACCCCAAAAACACCATTCTAGTGCCTAGAAAACATAACAGCCACTCCACCTTCTTCCACCCTCTTTGCCTAGTTCTCCACCACCCTCCAACCCTCAAACACTCCTCCACACTTACCCTAAACCTTTCCATACCATTCCCCATTCATTCTACACCATAAAAACCACCCAAAACCGTCCAAAACCTCTAGTGCCGCTGCTTGCAAGGAAGGAAAGAGAAGGAACATCTTGTGCCGTGCCTATGCCCAAGCCTCGGGAGTGTTGGAGCGTTTCTAGGTGTTTTCTATCTTTGTTTTTAATGTCTAAATTTATGCATCTTTGCTTTGTAAGTATGAGAAACTAAACCCCTCTTAGTTAGGGGGTGATTCGAAACTATGTTCATGCTTGCAATATGATTTGATTACATCCAGTTGTGATTCATAAGTTGTGAATTCAATTTACTTATCCGTTCGTATAAAAACTGATTTGTGTATGTTGGTTGAGAGTGCACGCTTAATTTTCATGCATGAATTTGACGCTAGAATATAAGGGAGTTTCACCTAATCGTTATGAACTTATATTCACAAGTAGTGAAGGTTGCTAGTCACAATCACGTTAAGTAAATTCTTGGCATAAGTTTCATGCAAATCATAGTAACGAGTGCCTCGTCAATGCTTATGTTTTTCATAGAATTTAATGATTCTTGCTTGTATCTCTATTATGCAATTCATGTAGGGAACTTGTAGGGAATGTTTTGGGTTGTCGTATGCAATCATCCAATCCAATAAATTGTGGAAAAACTGAGGGTTAATTAGTGCAATTCACGGTTAATTTGGGGCGTTGAGTATTCATAGCTTATCGAAAAGCAACTGGAAATCGTTTTGTATGCAAGTGTGACATATGTGGAGAAGAACCTCCTAGCTAATCTTCCATCCATAAGTTTCATTCAAATTCACTTACAATCTGTTTTGTTTTACAAAGTTTGTTTTGTTTTCAAATTCATTAAAACCAAAATCCCCCTTTTACTTTATTGTTTCAAAGTGTTTAATTTCTGTTTTGGTTGTGTGTTAGAGTGTTTTGATTCACCCAAATTTGTCTAAGAATTTGTTTACTTTGTTCTTGTCTTAATTTAATTATTTTCGTCAAAAATCAACCCCATCTTAGTTCTTTGAGTCATATTAATTAGAACTTGTCTTAGATTATGTTTTTAAATGTTTTAGTTCATTAGAATACCAAAATTTGTCCAAGTTTGTGTGAGAGTCCCAAAATTGCCCAGATTGTGTTTTTAAGGTAGTTTTGAGTGTTTAGGGGCTGTTTTGAGTCTTTTGGTTTGTTTTAGTGTTTTAAAGTATAGTTTTGCATTCTTTGAGTCTAGTTAGTGTTTTAAACTTTGTTTTCACGTTTTCAAGTCAGTTTCCAAGTGATTTAGCAATCCCTCCTAATCCCCGGCCTAGAACGATCCTTACTTACATACTTTACTACAATTGATAAAAAGAGGGTTTAATTTGTGTGTTTAGTTATTTTACGCATCAGTTTCTATATCCTTAGTAGGAGCCATGCTTCCACTAAAGACTTGGATAATTCTTATATGATTACATTAAAGGTCTTAGTATGATTAAAACTTGAAGTATGGTGTATGACACCATATAATTTAAATGAATAGACTTAATGAAACAAGTCACACATTTCAAATGGAATTACTTGAGAAGGAATTCTTTTGTGTATGATTCATTTAAGTTAGTTGGAGCAAAATGCATTCAAATCAAGAAAATATAATTGTTATTTTGAATGAATGCTAAGTTACAACAAGGCCAGTGGGAGTGATGTCATAATTTGAGCAACAAGATGTGAATAAAGTCTATTCGATAGACTTGATAAAACATAGATGTTACTCGAGAAATGACAAAACATGACATGGTCAATTTTGAAGTATAGACTTGAAATTGGGCTTATTGATATAGCAAGATGATGCGAAATATATAAGCACACAAATTAAACCCTCTTTTTGACAATTGTAGTATAGATGTAAGTAGGGTATCGTTCTAGGCCGGGGATTAGGAGGGATTGCTAATCTATTAAATTAACTTAAAAATATTAAATAAGACTCAAGGACACAAAACTAGGCTAAAAACTCTAATAACTCGAAACACACTTAAAATGACTCAAAATAATGAAAACAATTAAATTAAACACTAGGAACTGAAATGGACGGAAATTAAATTAAAAGACTAACAATAAAGAAAACTAAATAAATAATATAATTTAATAATGGATGGGTGTTTGGTTTTGATGAAAAGTAAATTAAACTTAATTAGATTACAGAATTGACAAAAACATGAAATTAAGGTGAAAGGATAAATGACGGACTAGCTAGAGGGTTCTTCTCCACACATGACACATATGCAACCTAAATTGATTTTCAGTTGTTCTTTCAATAAATTGTGAATCTCAATACTCCAGATTAACCGTGAACAGCACTTTTTTAATCTTCAAGTTTTCCTTAAGTTATTGAATTGGACGGAAAAACGCATACAACAATTCAAAACATTCTTCAAAAGTCCCCTACGTGAAAAGCACAATAGCGATACAATCAAAGATCATTAAACTTTGTGAAAACTATAAGCATTGACGAGGCATTCGTAACTATGAAAAGCATGATACTCTTGCCAAGAATCTACTTAACGTGATTGTGACTAGCAACCTTTACTACTTGTGAAAATAAGTTCATAACGATTAGGTGAAATTCACTTATATTCTAGCATCAAATTCATGCATGTAAATTAAGCGTGCACTCTCAACCAACATACACAAATCAGTTTTTATACGAACGGATAAGTAAATTGAAATCACAACTTATGAAATCACAACCGAAGGTAATCAATTCATATTACAAATATATTCATGGCTTTGAATTAACCTCTAGCCAAAATAAATTTAATTACACATTATTAAAACAAAAATAAAATAGAAGTTTGGAAAGATTAAACCGAAAAGAATGGAGTGAAGCCTTTGCTTTGTGCTCTGCGCAGTCCTCTTGACACACCCCGTCCCGAAGGAGGGCATGCTGGCCGTCACGTGAGAGTGACGTAACCATTTGCACAGTACGGAAGCTTTAAGATACAATTTAAATTGATACACCCGAAGGTGAGTCCTAATTTTGTCCAATCTGTCAGAACACCGTCGAATTCCTCGTAGTCACCACACCTTTGTGATTCCTGAACCTGGAGGGGCGCAAAACCAAAATTGAGTGGGTCAGTAAAACAATTCTTTTCCAAATCCAAACATTTCTCAAAACGTTGTAACCCCTCTCCGTAAAACCTGTATACTTTCCCAGAAATGTAAAATATAAATATACATATATATTCTCAAAACTTCATTTTTACTATCTCAACATTATCTCTTTATCAATCATGCCATGCCATGTCATCTCAACATTTCTCATATTAATTATGCCATGCCACATCATCTCAACAGTAATAAGGTATGAATGCATCAACATAATCATATCAGGTGCAAGAAAGTAATCAACCGTAGGCCCTCTAATAGCCCTATACGGTTGAACCTAGAGCTCAAAATCTATCATTATCACTCTACCGGAGTCACCTCTGTGACCCGTCCGGCCTTCTGCACACAAGTTACGCTCTAGTGCTTCTCATAAATCATCTGTGCACATAATCTAAGGTCACCCACCAGTCGGAATCTCACTAACACTCTCGCGACTGGTCTGTCGTACCCACTCCGCGTGGACTGTACGACTAGCATCTACTTGGATCCAAGGCGAGCGTGCGATGCGGTGAATACTATAAGCACTAAACCATGGTGCAGGATTTGAGCTCAATATATATCATCATCATCATAACAGTAATTAAATACTCATCTGTGCGTCCACCGCACCATTTCATACATATGCATCATAAATCAATTCTTACCTGTGCGTCCACCGCACCAATTCATACATATGCATCATATATTAATTCATGCATGGCATTTCAACTCACATTTCTATATACTTTTCATATCAATTCTATGCATGGTATTTCACTTCCCGTTTTTCCACATAACTCATATGCATTTCATTTTAAACATAATTTCATGCATTTTCAATTTCTGGGAAAACGTTAAGTATATATATATACGGAAAACAAAACTGCCCACTCACCTGGAGTTCGTCCAACAACTCCCTAGCACCACACATCAAGGCGTCACGACGATCGCCGCCTAGAATAGTAATCAAATCCAACCTCAGAATTCATATCGATAGAATATTTAACTTATATAAAATACGTCACTACGTAGTTCGATCCGGAAGATCTGCCACTCAGATTTTAAATCCATAACTTCCAGAGGTCCACAATATATCTCTAGGATAACATTTTATATTATGGACTTACAATTCCAATTCCGGAAGATCCGTAACTCGGATTCCCAATCCGTAAGTTCCAATAATCCTCAAATATTACGTACTATAACGTATCAAAGTTTGGTGATGATCCAACGGTCGGATCATCAATTCACATTTTCACCTAAATGTGAAAACTATAAAACGTTATTTGAACACCTAACCAACAATCTTCAATAACTTTCTCATACGGTGTTCAATTTAGGTATATGAATATACCACAGTGATCTACTCGACGTCACGGACGTCGACATATTTTTAAAATAATTTTATTTTTATTTTTTATTTTTACTGTAGCACCTTCTTCTTCCTTGGGTCGCCGGACTGGTTTTTCCGGCGGCCGTTTTCTGAACAGTTTTTCAAATTGCCATAACTTTGTCATTTCTCAACGAAATCAAGTGATTCAAAAACGAAAGTTGTAGCCCTTGAAGAGACAAAGAGAATGGTACCTTGCAAAACACCTAGTTCTCCGTGGTTTGGCCGGAAACTGCCTCGAAAGCCTCGGAGGTCGCCGGAAACTGGGTATTTTTCAAATGAGTATAACTTCTTCAATACTCAACGAAATTGAGTGAAACAAAAAGGAAAGTTGTAGTACTTGACGAGACGAAGAGATTGATACCTACCTCGACTCCTAACTCGCCGGGGATTCGCCGGAAAAAGCTTCGAAAGCTCCGGCCAAACTTTGAACTTGTCGATCTCCGTGTTCTTACGTCCAAAAACTTCCAACGAAGCACTCCGAGCTTCCTTGGGACCTCACTAAGCTCACTATGAGCTTGGATTGTCCTAAAAATCAACCAATTCAAATCTCATGAACAGTACACTTTCATGGGGAGTTTAGAATCTAGGTTTTCCGAAGTAAAACTTACCTGAAATGGATACCAACGTGATCGTGAAGTCCTCAGGATTCCAATGGTGGTCTCAAACTTGACGTTGGTATAGATTTAGGGTGGTTTTGGTGGTGGTCCGTGTGAGTTCGAAGGAGAGAGACAGAGAGAGTGAGAAATCGTGAAGGAGGAGAGAGAAAGACAGTGAACGGGAAATGAGGAGGGTTTTGAGGGATGTGGGGATCCCACGTGGTCCTTATTCCAATCTCCAAACACCAAACTTTAACATTTTAACCTAAAAATCTAAGTTCCATCCTTATTAAATTCCATTTTATTTTCAAACTTAGGAACCTAGATAATTAGCAACCTGAGCTTCACAAATTTAGTATTTCTTAAGGGCAATTTCGTCCATTCACAGCCACGAATATAATAATTTGGAACGGGCTGTGACAATCTTCCCTCCTTATAGAATTTCGTCCCCGAAATTCCAGCAACCAACCAATTCATCAACACTTATACCAACCTCGGTAAGTTTCTTTCATCCGATTCTTTTTCTCCCACGTAATTTTCTTCCACTGAATGATTCCTTCACAAAACTTTTACCATTTACTCTATCTTAACTCTCAGAACCTTCTTTTTCCAATCCAAATTCTACTTTTCTAAGGTGAACACTTCTAAAATATAAAACCATTTACCTTATATACTCGATTAGTGGCATATCCATCTGTTGATGTCTTTTGTCATTCCTGGTTACTTTTAGGTTAACTTAATCACCTGAATACTTTGAGGAGACTCATCCATAGTCTCAGGGTCTACTAAAACTCTTTCTCGATCGAATCTTTCTCTACCCAGAAATATTCCATTCACAAGTCAACAAAACACACACATGACACACTTCATGAACCTTATGGCTTCACTTCGGAAACTGCGCAACCAACATACTTAAGAAACTTAGCAGTTCCGTAATCCAATTCTCTTTCCATTTCCGTTTCGAAATAGAAAATAGCTGTCTCAATCCAAAGGTTTATTTCTTTCTGCCTCAATCTGCTGACCAATAAAAATGTCAAATGGTATGATAAACCTTATTACTTTCGGAATATTGCAGAAGTTGAACAGTGAACTTCGTCCAATATTTGCTTGCTTCAAATCCTCAGCATTAGGCACATACTTTTTGTTTTCTTGTATCCACATACCATTTGAGTCTCGAGTACGACCTTACCAAAAGGCCTAACTTGAAACTTAGCAAGTATAACTTCTTCTCGATCTTTCATTCTTAACTTTACTTTAGTTGATTTCCAATCCACAAGAAGATAATCTTGGCAAGCGTACTAGATATTAGTTCTTACTGCAGTCTTCTTATCAAGTGCTTCAGCTAGAACAAACTTTACGATCACCCTGATCGTACAATCATGTTCATTAAGCAATACAATTCATTTTCGCTGCCTCATATCAAAATCCTTCCGAGTAATGGATATTGAAGACTTTTTGGATTCGTAAAAAAAAATCTTGCATTCCCACTAAAATATAATGTCTCCATAACTTCACAGCAAGAATGGTAATCGTGACTTCCAAATCACCAGTAGGGTAATTCATCTTATGAGATTCCATTTATCGTGAAACGTATGCAATCACCCTAACATTTGCATCAACATGCCTCCAATACCATTCAAGAAACATCACTAAAAATTTATGATTACCACTATTCTCTGGGAATACCAAAATACGTGCATGAGTGAGGAAATACTTCAGTTGTTGAATCCTTTGCTCACAATTTCCTTCCCACTCATACATAACCTCTTTTCTCAACCGTCTCGTCAATGACAAAGCAATGACTGAAAAATCTTTCACAACCATCCAAGATAGCCTGGTAAGCTAAGAAATTCCAAATCTCAATTACGACTCGTGGTTGTTCCAAATTCTCAATTTCTGCTATCTTTTAAGGATTCACTTGAATACCTTAAACAGATATAACAAATCTTAGAATGCCACTTGATTCATCTAACTTTAGCATTTGCTACTTAGCATACAACCAACGTTCTCTCAATCTTTGTAACATCAACTTAAAATATCTAACATGCTCTGCTCTAGGCTTAGAGTATACCAGCATATCTTCAATGAAAATGATATCAATCTATCAAGGCATTATTGGAATACTTCATCCATCAACTCATAAAACAGCATGAGTATCCACATAGCATCACCAAACTTCATAAAGACTATAACAAGTCCAGAAAACCATCTTATGATCAACGTCACTTATAATATTCAATTGGTAGTAACCAGATCTCAATTCAATCTTTGAATCTTCGCAATTACTTCTGAGCTGGTTAAATAAACATCAGTACATCACCATGGATAACGGTTCTCAATCGTTACCCGACTCCATTGTCTATAATCAATGAACAGTCTCAAGATCCATTTTCTTTCTCACCAACAAACTGGTGCTCCTCAAAAGTGTTGTACTAGGTTGAATGAAATTTTTTATCAACCAATTCTTTCAACTGAATTTCCAATTCACTTAACTCATCATGAACCAATCTCCAATATAAATTTATACCTGGTAACAAATCAATAATGAACCTCATATCTATGCCTGAAGACAATCCAGGTATACTTCAGGGAAGACATCAAGAAAAGTCTAACCCCTTTTTCATTTTTCACACTTCTCCGAGCAACATCCTTTAGTACCACATGAACTAAGTATTTTTTTTTTGGGCAGCCTTTCAAAACAATCTCTTTGCTTTCACAGCATAAATAACGGCCTGACTCAATCCACTTTGCATACTTACAAAAGAAATCCCTGGTCATCCAGATCGATGGAAAATACTGGTTTCCCGTAACATTCCGTCTTGTCACAATTATAACCAACCAATCTAATGGAACAGAATTAACTGATACAATATATATTCTATTATTATTAAGCATTCCAAATAAGTACAATACTAACATAAAATAATCTACCGGGTTGCTTGCTTAACGAATCCACGAATGAGTTATTAATATTACGGTCTGCAGCCCGCAATACTGATAAATCATCGTTGTCTCGATAAGTAGGCAACCACTCTCAAAGATATAACATTACTATTTTGTCACTCAATGCAAAATACATACACTCATCTCAACTACATTTATTTACTACTCTCTAGGTAATAACATACATAATAAGAAATATATCAGCCGAAGTCAACTAGAATGACCAATACGGCTGATTCAACTCTTATCTCAATAATACGTCGGCCGGATCCACTCCGCGTGGTCGGTACGGCCGAGCCTCTAACTCACCAATTTCTCATGTGTCAATCGAATCCACTTCTCATGGTCTGTACAGCTGAACATATAACTCATCAAATCTCTCTGTACTCACGGTCAATCCGACCAAACTACTAAGTCCATAAACCTGCTGAATCGATACTACGATGTCATAGAAAACTGTTGGGTACAACTGATTTTAGGGACGATTCACAATTCTGTGTCCCCTCTGTTCACATAAACACATTCATTAATTCCACACTTCCCAAAGTGTTAATTTTTGTACCTGCTGCACAAGGTACATTTCCTTTACTCGAAACACCTTGTCTCAAATATCTGGGATTACCAGTATATCCATCACTTTTATTCTGACCAGCGACATTAAAAACTCAGCTGGAAGAATTAACTTTAGCTTCACTTCTTTCGAAGCTCTGAATCTTTCTATCTCCTTGATATGACGAATCATTAACTTTATCGTCTTCTTTTAATTCCCATTCATTTCTTATTCTTCTTTATTCTTGTTGATCATGTTCTCAGAGTCCTCAAGACTCAACAGCATCTCGTATATTCCTGGTAAGAAGTATAATGGATAGTGGTCACCCAAAATACCACTTCCCTTTTTGCCACCCAGCTTAAAACAACATAACACCTCCACCAATAACAACAATATCTGGATGGAACAAGGCAAGTCTGAAAACTTTCTATAATATCCCTCGATCATCACCTTCCTTGTCTCATATTTGTAAACTCTTGTTTACTACCATCGATAAATGCCGGGGGATAAACTTTTCCTTAAACAAGTCCTTAAACAATTCTCAATCGACTGTTCCTCTGGTGACAACAATTCATACTCCTGTTTCCACCAGGATACAAATTCATAACCAAAACCAGGTAGTCGTCTCGACCCCTTGTCAGAAGGAAATTTCCTTTGACTTGCATAATCTGAAACATCTTTTCCAAATGGTTAAACCGTTACTTCGTTCCCTCAGGTTCATCATTCCATAAGGTGATTCAAATTCAACTCATAACCCGTCTTAAAATGTCAATTTTAATAATAGACTGAATCACCATAATAATAGTTTCCCCAAAACCGCTAAATCAGGGAGACTAAATTCCTCTAACTAAGTGGCTTGCTACGAGGCGGTGTAGTTCTGACAGAATTCACTAGAACTTCTCAAAATGTACAAGATTGCAACCATGCTCTGATACCAACTGACACACCCCGTCCCGAAGGAGGGCATGCTGGCCGTCACGTGAGAGTGACGTAACCATTTGCACAGTACGGAAGCTTTAAGATACAATTTAAATTGATACACCCGAAGGTGAGTCCTAATTTTGTCCAATCTGTCAGAACACCGTCGAATTCCTCGTAGTCACCACACCTTTGTGATTCCTGAACCTGGAGGGGCGCAAAACCAAAATTGAGTGGGTCAGTAAAACAATTCTTTTCCAAATCCAAACATTTCTCAAAACGTTGTAACCCCTCTCCGTAAAACCTGTATACTTTCCCAGAAATGTAAAATATAAATATACATATATATTCTCAAAACTTCATTTTTACTATCTCAACATTATCTCTTTATCAATCATGCCATGCCATGTCATCTCAACATTTCTCATATTAATTATGCCATGCCACATCATCTCAACAGTAATAAGGTATGAATGCATCAACATAATCATATCAGGTGCAAGAAAGTAATCAACCGTAGGCCCTCTAATAGCCCTATACGGTTGAACCTAGAGCTCAAAATCTATCATTATCACTCTACCGGAGTCACCTCTGTGACCCGTCCGGCCTTCTGCACACAAGTTACGCTCTAGTGCTTCTCATAAATCATCTGTGCACATAATCTAAGGTCACCCACCAGTCGGAATCTCACTAACACTCTCGCGACTGGTCTGTCGTACCCACTCCGCGTGGACTGTACGACTAGCATCTACTTGGATCCAAGGCGAGCGTGCGATGCGGTGAATACTATAAGCACTAAACCATGGTGCAGGATTTGAGCTCAATATATATCATCATCATCATAACAGTAATTAAATACTCATCTGTGCGTCCACCGCACCATTTCATACATATGCATCATAAATCAATTCTTACCTGTGCGTCCACCGCACCAATTCATACATATGCATCATATATTAATTCATGCATGGCATTTCAACTCACATTTCTATATACTTTTCATATCAATTCTATGCATGGTATTTCACTTCCCGTTTTTCCACATAACTCATATGCATTTCATTTTAAACATAATTTCATGCATTTTCAATTTCTGGGAAAACGTTAAGTATATATATATACGGAAAACAAAACTGCCCACTCACCTGGAGTTCGTCCAACAACTCCCTAGCACCACACATCAAGGCGTCACGACGATCGCCGCCTAGAATAGTAATCAAATCCAACCTCAGAATTCATATCGATAGAATATTTAACTTATATAAAATACGTCACTACGTAGTTCGATCCGGAAGATCTGCCACTCAGATTTTAAATCCATAACTTCCAGAGGTCCACAATATATCTCTAGGATAACATTTTATATTATGGACTTACAATTCCAATTCCGGAAGATCCGTAACTCGGATTCCCAATCCGTAAGTTCCAATAATCCTCAAATATTACGTACTATAACGTATCAAAGTTTGGTGATGATCCAACGGTCGGATCATCAATTCACATTTTCACCTAAATGTGAAAACTATAAAACGTTATTTGAACACCTAACCAACAATCTTCAATAACTTTCTCATACGGTGTTCAATTTAGGTATATGAATATACCACAGTGATCTACTCGACGTCACGGACGTCGACATATTTTTAAAATAATTTTATTTTTATTTTTTATTTTTACTGTAGCACCTTCTTCTTCCTTGGGTCGCCGGACTGGTTTTTCCGGCGGCCGTTTTCTGAACAGTTTTTCAAATTGCCATAACTTTGTCATTTCTCAACGAAATCAAGTGATTCAAAAACGAAAGTTGTAGCCCTTGAAGAGACAAAGAGAATGGTACCTTGCAAAACACCTAGTTCTCCGTGGTTTGGCCGGAAACTGCCTCGAAAGCCTCGGAGGTCGCCGGAAACTGGGTATTTTTCAAATGAGTATAACTTCTTCAATACTCAACGAAATTGAGTGAAACAAAAAGGAAAGTTGTAGTACTTGACGAGACGAAGAGATTGATACCTACCTCGACTCCTAACTCGCCGGGGATTCGCCGGAAAAAGCTTCGAAAGCTCCGGCCAAACTTTGAACTTGTCGATCTCCGTGTTCTTACGTCCAAAAACTTCCAACGAAGCACTCCGAGCTTCCTTGGGACCTCACTAAGCTCACTATGAGCTTGGATTGTCCTAAAAATCAACCAATTCAAATCTCATGAACAGTACACTTTCATGGGGAGTTTAGAATCTAGGTTTTCCGAAGTAAAACTTACCTGAAATGGATACCAACGTGATCGTGAAGTCCTCAGGATTCCAATGGTGGTCTCAAACTTGACGTTGGTATAGATTTAGGGTGGTTTTGGTGGTGGTCCGTGTGAGTTCGAAGGAGAGAGACAGAGAGAGTGAGAAATCGTGAAGGAGGAGAGAGAAAGACAGTGAACGGGAAATGAGGAGGGTTTTGAGGGATGTGGGGATCCCACGTGGTCCTTATTCCAATCTCCAAACACCAAACTTTAACATTTTAACCTAAAAATCTAAGTTCCATCCTTATTAAATTCCATTTTATTTTCAAACTTAGGAACCTAGATAATTAGCAACCTGAGCTTCACAAATTTAGTATTTCTTAAGGGCAATTTCGTCCATTCACAGCCACGAATATAATAATTTGGAACGGGCTGTGACACCTCTTCATTCTTCGCCAGTCTGCCCGTGCCTTCTCATGCTTCTTCCCGTGCGCTGCCAAGGGCAGCTTTTTCTTTCCCAGCTGCTGTCTCTCTGACCTCGCTGCCAAAGGCAGCTGTCTGCCTCTCCCCACTGGTCTCACACGCTGCTCAAAGCAGCTTCTATATCCCTTTCCTACCCTGCTTTCCTTTCCGCGTCCGTTTCTGACCTTTCTTCTGCTGTCCTAGCTGCCAGCTGCCAAGGCAGCATCTTTTTTTTATTCCCCGCGCCTTCCCTTATATTTTCTGCTTTCCCGCTGTCAGTCTCTCTCCACTCTTCCCGCCTGACTTCCTCTCTGCGTCAGTCCTCTTCTCTGCCCTTTCTCTCACGCTGCCCGCGAGCTGCCCAAAGGCAGCTCCCCCCTTTTTCACGCTGCAAAGGCAGCTTTCTCTATATTCTTCTCTTCTTTCTCAAGGCTGCAAGACAGCCTTTTCTTTCCTTAGCTGTCCCGCCTGCTTTCATGCCTGGCGCTCCGCAAGTCTCTCCTTGGATTCTCGCTGTCTTTCCTTTTTGTCTTGGATCCCCTTTCTTTATTTTATTCCTCTTGCTGTCCTTGGATTCTTCCTTGACAAAATAATACAAAACTAATTTGTATCATAAACTCTAAATTAGTAGCAGTTGGGAATTAAGAACAAATTCAAGTAACAAATCCAAAACCAATATTCTATGAAACAATCAATTCAATGCATATAAAATAAACCAAAATAAACCAAAATAAAACCCAATCCAAAAATAAAACCAATATTCTTTCTGTTTATTATTTAAAACTCATTTGTGCTATTTTTATTTTCTTTGCGTAACAAATCCTATAAACACAAAAATAACGTAAATAGCTCAAAAATATAAGGAACTAACTAAGAAAAGACGAGTGAATTCGAAGTAAAAATATATATAAATATGATCCGATCAAATACCCCCACACTTAACTTTTGCTAGTCCTCGAGCAAAACAAAGAAATTATGAAAAAGTAATAACATGAAAAACATTAGCTTCCCTCTATGTGACCCTCATAGAATTTCATTCAAGAAAACAAATCA
This sequence comes from Malus domestica, assembly GCF_042453785.1. Taxonomy (NCBI): domain Eukaryota; kingdom Viridiplantae; phylum Streptophyta; class Magnoliopsida; order Rosales; family Rosaceae; genus Malus; species Malus domestica. The sequence continues at coordinate 21,782,077 of NC_091671.1, read as the reverse complement.
TCAAGAACCATAGCTAGCATCAAGGAACTAATCCAAGTTCATCTTTCTTATTCAAATATTAGCAGTAATCTTTGAATCATCCTTGAAGTGTAGTGTGTGAGATAGCCATGCTAATGCAATTTCAAGTTTTTATTTTTAAAATCATCATATGCAAACTAGCGACCTTCTCACTGAATATTCACTCAATCACACATGTGTTTAGTTTTAATGTGTTTCGCTCAAAGAATCAAATGTGAAATTTCTACCATAAGCTTGCATAAAAATCACTTCTCCACAGTCATAATTGCAAAACTTAAATCAAGAGGACTTTTATTGGATGTAATGAGGCTTAGGGATAAAGTTATTGAAACGAAAGAATAGGAAAACACAAGTTCCAAGCTACATTGCAAGCAATTCTTTTGTTTAGATTTATAAGAACTCAATATTTCCAGCGATTCTTCTAGCACCTCCAACCACACCCTTAAACTGAAACTTTAAAAACTTTTTATTTTCTTTGTGTACAATCTTTCTTTTTCTTTTTCTTTTATTCTCTTTTTTTTTTTTTTAAATACAAACATGAAATACCCCCACACTTATTCTTTTGCCAAACACCTTCAAAGTACTTCACAAACATTTCTCAAAAGACAATCTCGCATTGCTCGCTTGGAAAGGGTAAGGAAAAATGTTTCAGGTATAAGGGTAGACATATCTGGTGATAAGAAATAAAAGGCTCAACAAACACGGCTCAAATTGGCAATCTAATTATATCATTTTTCTTTGGGAAACATAGTTATTTGGGCCATAGTGGTAAACCTAATGCCTCTATCATTTCCAAGTTCATGCAATCAATGACAAACATTTCGAAAGATCGTTACGCAAGTTCTAGAGATGTATCTCACATAAGTTCATCACACATGAAAGAATAGGAGTGTATGAAAAATGCACACTTTCAATAGGCTCAAAAACTCACATAGGATGGTCACTAAATTCACATATGAAGCTTTAAGTTATGCTTTAGTTTCACATCAACAAGGCTATGTGCATTTGGTTTTTCAAAGATGATCAAACATGTACAAAACTAACAAAAGAATTAGGAATTTCAAAAAACACATGTTAACTAAGTTCTTGATAATCATGATTCAAATTTGATCTAATTATATCATTGGGTCGGGAAACTAACAAAAAAAATCTGATTCAGAACAAAAAGGGAAACAAGACAATATTTTTGGATTTTTAAATTTTCCGATTTTTTTTTTATTTTTATTTTTATTATTATTATTATTATTATTATTTTTTTTTAAGAAAACAAAAACTAACAACACAGAAACAAATGAAATTCTAGAGATTTCTACCCCCACACTTAAACTTGACATTGTCCCCAATGTCAGAAAACACTATAATGCAAATAAAAAAATAAAATAAAATAAATAAATAATAAGAAACAAAATAACGCAATTGGACTGAAAACTTCCCTAATTTTCAGTAAAATCAAGCGATGACCCCCAAGCTAAAATTCTGCAATCAACTTCAAGGGTGGAAATAACCAAAAGTTCCTGCAAAGAAAAGAAATAATTCAGTTAAGTACGCAAGAAAATTAATTAAAAAAAAATTGCAAACGAAAAATTGAAAATTACGATAAAAGATAATGAATAAAACTAATAAGTAATCATTGGTCGTGCTTGTTGACTTTCCACAGCTTTCCTCTTGAACAGGGTGACACTTAGCTTTTCACTTGCAAGTGATGATTTTATGATATTGTACGGCGAAGCTTTGCTCTTTGGTTATGTTGCAGTTCCTTATTTGTTCTCCAAGCAGATGTGCCAGCTTCTCTAGTTCTTCAGTTCGGACTCCTTGTGCTGGGTTGATTGTACGAGCTGCATTCTTCTCTGCTTGTTTCTTCAGCACTGCGGGCAGGCACGAGGCAAAGGTGTTGGTCCTTATTTCTTTCTTCAATCTTTCCAAGTGCCCACCTCTTGCTTTCTTTCTCCTTGTCCCTAGCTGAATTGTCTCCACATGCTTCGAGGTATCATTTTCACTTCCCTTACTGTCCCCCAGGCAGATGTGGTAGACGAAGAGAAAGCATAAAATGATGAAGATGAGTACTCGAGAGCAAGGCTAGGTAAGCAATCAGGAAGGGGTTCCAGGCAGTTGGCTCCAGATTGGAAGATTGATATCAAATGCTGGCTGATTGCTCTCTTTCTCCTTGTCGGAAAACAAAGACAAGGAGAAGGACATGGAGAAAGCATGATATGAGATACTCTTGCTTTCAACCTTTATGATATGAAATACTTTTGCTTTGAATGGGTTGTTCGCAGGAGTATCCCAAGGAATGAGGAACACAGAGTGACTCGAGAGGATTCTTTGGGAATGCATTTTCGGAAATGAAGAGGTACTGAGAGGGTGTGCCTTTGCTGTGGAAGGCGAAGGTAGATACTTATAGGGCTTTTCTTCACAACCGGAACTATTCTTTCATTCATTGTCGGCAGCCGGTGGATGGATGAATAGTACAAATTACGCGCTTTCTGACAAAGCTGCCCGTAATTTCCGCAAAGCTGCCAGTTGCATGTGACAAATGCTGACTAGGCTGAGAGAGACAGATGGTTGGAATCGGCACTTCGACAGACTGCCCGTGATTTTCGCAGAGCTGAGTTTGCTTGTGATGGGTGACAACACGTCTGGACGAATTGATCTTGCGAAATCCGGGGTTCGGTTCGTGGTTTCTGAGCAAGCCCAACTTTTAAGAAATGAACGCCTCTTTTGAGAAAAGAATCCGGCTTTTGAGAACGGAAACTCCTCTTTTGAGAAAAGAATCCGGCTTTTGAGAAAGGTGCCCCGACTCTTCGATTTGCGAAAGGACGCCTCTTCAATTTCTGAGGAGCGCCTCTTTGATTTCTTCTTTTTATAGAGGCGTTAATTTTGTTCCACAACACACTTGAGCTCCCTCTAGTAAACACTCCCATCTTGCACTTGTTTAATCTTGATCAGTCCAACTCTCTTCTTTCTTCACCACCTCTGAAAAATGTCTGGCTCTTCCGATCGTCGTTTTGACTTGAACCGTGGTGAAGAGGCAGCTCCGCCTTCACCAGACAACATATGGCGCCCATCTTTCATATCCCCAACTGGTCCTCTTACTGTTGGGGATTCGGTGATGAAAAATGACATGACCGCTGCGGTGGTGGCCCGAAACCTTGTCACTCCCAGAGATAACAGACTGCTTGCAAGGCGGTCTAATGAATTGGCGGTCAAGGAGTCTCTGGCTCTCAGTGTGCAGTGTGCGGGTTCCGTATCCAACATGGCCCAACGCCTATATGCCCGAACCCGTCACGTTGAATCCTTGGTGGCTGAAATACAGAGTCTCAAGCAAGAGATTAAAGGGCTCAAGCATGAGAATAAGGAATTGCATAAGCTCGCACACAGCTATGCCACCAGCATGAAGAGGAAGATTGACCAGATGCAGGACACCGATGGTCAAATTTTACTTGATCATCGGAGGTTTGTGGGTTTGTTCCAACAACATCTGCCTTCGTCTTCTGGAGCGGCACCGCGTAGTGAAGCTCCAACTGATCAACCTCTGCTGCCTCCTCCTTCTGTGGCCCCGCCGACTGCTGAAGCCCCGCCTACTACTGAAGCATCACCCGACCAATGAATACTATTAGTTTACATCATTGTAAAATATTTGTACTTACTTTTTACTTTTTTTATTTTATTTTATTTTATTTTATTTTATTTTCTATTTTTTATTTTTTTATTTTTATTTTTTAAATTTTTTTTTATTTTTTATTTTTTTTTTATGTAATTTTTTTTTTTATCATTAATTTTAAATTTTATCTTTTTTTTTTTTTATTTTTATTTTTTTTATTTTTTTTATATATGTAAATTAATGTAAAGAGACTTTGGTTAACCTTCCCCCACACTTAAACTAAATAACACAAACTCACAGAAATCAAACAAATAACACAACTAACTAAACAAGACAAAATGAAAGCATTAAAGATAAGGGTGTAAAAATGCAAATCTGATTGGGTTAGCGATTCCAAAGTCTCCCTTCGTTGAATGCTTGGGTTGCCTCCCAAGAAGCGCTTGATTTAACGTCTTTAGCCGGACGCATCTTTCCTTTAAATTTCCCTCGGCTCCATTTGAACCTAAAATCAAAGAAAGAAAAATAAATCAAATATCAAAAGTAAAATACACAAACACCAATATAAACATAAACAAAAACAAAAATAAAAGGATTAGCAAAGTTACTAATCCCCGGCAACGGCGCCAAAATTTGATGCGAAATATATAAGCACACAAATTAAACCCTCTTTTTGACAATTGTAGTATAGATGTAAGTAGGGTATCGTTCTAGGCCGGGGATTAGGAGGGATTGCTAATCTATTAAATTAACTTAAAAATATTAAATAAGACTCAAGGACACAAAACTAGGCTAAAAACTCTAATAACTCGAAACACACTTAAAATGACTCAAAATAATGAAAACAATTAAATTAAACACTAGGAACTGAAATGGACGGAAATTAAATTAAAAGACTAACAATAAAGAAAACTAAATAAATAATATAATTTAATAATGGATGGGTGTTTGGTTTTGATGAAAAGTAAATTAAACTTAATTAGATTACAGAATTGACAAAAACATGAAATTAAGGTGAAAGGATAAATGACGGACTAGCTAGAGGGTTCTTCTCCACACATGACACATATGCAACCTAAATTGATTTTCAGTTGTTCTTTCAATAAATTGTGAATCTCAATACTCCAGATTAACCGTGAACAGCACTTTTTTAATCTTCAAGTTTTCCTTAAGTTATTGAATTGGACGGAAAAACGCATACAACAATTCAAAACATTCTTCAAAAGTCCCCTACGTGAAAAGCACAATTGACACACCCCGTCCCGAAGGAGGGCATGCTGGCCGTCACGTGAGAGTGACGTAACCATTTGCACAGTACGGAAGCTTTAAGATACAATTCCTAAGTTGATACACCCGAAAGTGAGTCCTAATTTTGTCCAATCTGTCAGAACACCGTCGAATTCCTCGTAGTCACCACACCTTTGTGATTCATGAACCTGGAGGGGCGCAAAACCAAAATTGAGTGGGTCAGTAAAACAATTCTTTTTCAAATCCAAACATTTCTCAAAACGTTGTAACCCCTCTCCGTAAAACCTGTATACTTTCCCAGAAATGTAAAATATAAATATACATATATATTCTCAATACTTCAATTCATTAACTCAACATTTTTCAGTACAAATATGCCATGCCATGTCTAAATTCAACAGTATAATATGAATGCATCAACATAAATCATATCAGGTGCAATAAAGTAATCAACCGGAGGCCCTCTAATAGCCTTGTACGGTTGAACCTAGAGCTCAAAATCTATCAATCTCACACTCTGCCGGAGTCACTCCACGTGACCTGTACGGCCTTCTGCACATAAGTTACGCTCTAGTGCTTCTCATAAATCATCTGTGCACATAATCTAAGGTCACCCACCAGTCGGAATCTCACTAACACTCTCGCGACTGGCCTGTCGTACCCACTCCACGTGGACTGTACGACTAGCATCTACTTGGATCCAAGACGAGCGTGCGATGCGGTGAATACTATAAGCACTAAACTATGGTGCAGGATTTGAGCCCAATATACATCAACATCATCATAACAGAAATAAATACTCACATGTGCGTCCACCGCACCATTTCATACATATGCATCATAAATCAATTCTTACCTGTGCGTCCACCGCACCAATTCATACATATGCATCATAAATCAATTCTTACCTGTGCGTCCACCGCACCAATTCATACATATGCATCATATATTAATTCATGCATGGCATTTCAACTCACATTTCTATATACTTTTCATATCAATTCTATGCATGGTATTTCACTTCCCGTTTTTCCACATAACTCATATGCATTTCATTTTAAACATATTTTCATTTCAATTCAATTTCTGGGAAACGTCAAGTATATATATATACGGAAAACAAAACTGCCCACTCACCTGGAGTTCGTCCAACAACTCCCTAGCACCACACATCAAGGCGTCACGACGATCGCCGCCTAGAATAGTAATCAAATCCAACCTCAGAATTCATATCGATAGAATATATAACTTATATAAAATACGTCACTACGTAGTTCGATCCGGAAGATCTGCCACTCAGATTTTAAATCCATAACTTCCAGAGGTCCACAATATATCTCTAGGACAACATCCTAAAATTTCATCACCATCCAACGGTCGGATCGTCAATTCACATTTTTACCTAAATGTGAAAACTATAAAACGTTATTCGAACACCTAACCAACAATCCTTAATAACTTTCTCATACGGTGCTCAATTTGGGTATATGAATATACCACGGTGATCTACTCGACGTCACGGACGTCGACATATTTTTAAAATAATTTTTTACTGTAGCACGCGCCCCCACGCGCCAAGGAAGGCACGGACCTACGCGCCCCCACGCGCACCTTCTTCTTCCTTGGGTCGCCGGACTGGTTTTTCCGGCGGCCGTTTTTCAAATTGCCATAACTTTGTCATTTCTCAACGAAATCAAGTGATTCAAAAACGAAAGTTGTAGCCCTTGAAGAGACAAAGAGAATGGTACCTTGCACAACACCTAGTTCTCCGTGGTTTGGCCGGAAACTGCCTCGAAAGCCTCGGAGGTCGCCGGAAACTGGGTATTTTTCAAATGAGTATAACTTCTTCAATACTCAACGAAATTGAGTGAAACAAAAAGGAAAGTTGTAGTACTTGACGAGACGAAGAGATTGATACCTACCTCGACTCCTAACTCGCCGGGGATTCGCCGGAAAGAGCCTCGAAAGCTCCGGCCAAACTTTGAACTTGTCGATCTCCGTGTTCTTACGTCCAAAAACTTCCAACGAAGCACTCCGAGCTTCCTTGGGACCTCACTAAGCTCACTATGAGCTTGGATTGTCCTAAAAATCAACCAATTCAAAGCTCATGAACAGTACACTTTCATGGGGAGTTTAGAATCTAGGTTTTCCGAAGTAAAACTTACCTGAAATGGATACCAACGTGATCGTGAAGTCCTCAGGATTCCAATGGTGGTCTCAAACTTGACGTTGGTATAGATTTAGGGTGGTTTTGGTGGTGGTCCGTGTGTTCGAGAGGGTGAGAGAGAGAGAGTGAGGTCTGAGGAAGAGAGAGAGAGTATGAAGGACAGTATACGGGAAATGAGGAGGGTTTTGAGGGATGTGGGGATCCCACGTGGTCCTTATTCCAATCTCCAAACACCAAACTTTAACATTTTAACCTAAAAATCTAAGTTCCATCCTTATTAAATTCCATTTTATTTTCAAAACTTAGGAACCTAGATAATTAGCAACTTGAGCTTCACAAACTTAGTATTTCTTAAGGGCAATTTCGTCCATTCACAGCCACGAATATAATAATTTGGAACGGGCTGTGACAACAATAGCGATACAATCAAAGATCATTAAACTTTGTGAAAACTATAAGCATTGACGAGGCATTCGTAACTATGAAAAGCATGATACTCTTGCCAAGAATCTACTTAACGTGATTGTGACTAGCAACCTTTACTACTTGTGAAAATAAGTTCATAACGATTAGGTGAAATTCACTTATATTCTAGCATCAAATTCATGCATGTAAATTAAGCGTGCACTCTCAACCAACATACACAAATCAGTTTTTATACGAACGGATAAGTAAATTGAAATCACAACTTATGAAATCACAACCGAAGGTAATCAATTCATATTACAAATATATTCATGGCTTTGAATTAACCTCTAGCCAAAATAAATTTAATTACACATTATTAAAACAAAAATAAAATAGAAGTTTGGAAAGATTAAACCGAAAAGAATGGAGTGAAGCCTTTGCTTTGTGCTCTGCGCAGTCCTCTTCATTCTTCGCCAGTCTGCCCGTGCCTTCTCATGCTTCTTCCCGTGCGCTGCCAAGGGCAGCTTTTTCTTTCCCAGCTGCTGTCTCTCTGACCTCGCTGCCAAAGGCAGCTGTCTGCCTCTCCCCACTGGTCTCACACGCTGCTCAAAGCAGCTTCTATATCCCTTTCCTACCCTGCTTTCCTTTCCGCGTCCGTTTCTGACCTTTCTTCTGCTGTCCTAGCTGCCAGCTGCCAAGGCAGCATCTTTTTTTTATTCCCCGCGCCTTCCCTTATATTTTCTGCTTTCCCGCTGTCAGTCTCTCTCCACTCTTCCCGCCTGACTTCCTCTCTGCGTCAGTCCTCTTCTCTGCCCTTTCTCTCACGCTGCCCGCGAGCTGCCCAAAGGCAGCTCCCCCCTTTTTCACGCTGCAAAGGCAGCTTTCTCTATATTCTTCTCTTCTTTCTCAAGGCTGCAAGACAGCCTTTTCTTTCCTTAGCTGTCCCGCCTGCTTTCATGCCTGGCGCTCCGCAAGTCTCTCCTTGGATTCTCGCTGTCTTTCCTTTTTGTCTTGGATCCCCTTTCTTTATTTTATTCCTCTTGCTGTCCTTGGATTCTTCCTTGACAAAATAATACAAAACTAATTTGTATCATAAACTCTAAATTAGTAGCAGTTGGGAATTAAGAACAAATTCAAGTAACAAATCCAAAACCAATATTCTATGAAACAATCAATTCAATGCATATAAAATAAACCAAAATAAACCAAAATAAAACCCAATCCAAAAATAAAACCAATATTCTTTCTGTTTATTATTTAAAACTCATTTGTGCTATTTTTATTTTCTTTGCGTAACAAATCCTATAAACACAAAAATAACGTAAATAGCTCAAAAATATAAGGAACTAACTAAGAAAAGACGAGTGAATTCGAAGTAAAAATATATATAAATATGATCCGATCACAAGGCTATCTCAATAATGTTATATGGGAATTAAATCTCAAATGTTGTGGATTTAAGAAAGCATTTTTCTATGTAATAGAAAAACACTTTCATAACCCTTATAATGAATATGTCACAAAATCACAAAAGGGACACATGTATGGACTTGTGAAGTAGATATCCAAAAGTGAAGAACCACAGGGGTTGTCACTATAAGATATTACTAAATCCCAGGATCAGAACCAAAGCAACTGACAGAGTATTATTGCCTTTAAGAAAGAAACATCAGAGTGGGATGATGCGAGAATTTCTTGACACACAAATTAAACCCTCTTTTTGACAATTGTAGTATAAGTATAAGTAGGGTATCGTTCTAGGCCGGGGATTAGGAGGGCTTGCTAAAACCTCTTAAAAACATAAAAAACAAAGTTAAAAATATTAAACAAGACTCAAGGATACAAAACTAGGCTAAAAACTCTAATAACTCGAAACACACTTAAAATGACTCAAAATAATGAAAACAATTAAATTAAACACTAGGAACTGAAATGGACGGAAATTAAATTAAAAGACTAACAATAAAGAAAACTAAATAAATAATATAATTTAATAATGGATGGGTGTTTGGTTTTGATGAAAAGTAAATTAAACTTAATTAAATTACAGAATTGACAAAAACATGAAATTAAGGTGAAAGGATAAATGACGGACTAGCTAGAGGGTTCTTCTCCACACATGACACATATGCAACCTAAATTGATTTTCAGTTGTTCTTTCAATAAATTGTGAATCTCAAAACTCCAGATTAACCGTGAACAGCACTTTTTTAATCTTCAAGTTTTCCTTAAGTTATTGAATTGGACGGGAAAACGCATACAACAATTCAAAACATTCTTCAAAAGTCCCCTACGTGAAAAGCACAATAGCGATACAATCAAAGATCATTAAACTTTGTGAAAACTATAAGCATTGACGAGGCATTCGTAACTATGAAAAGCATGATACTCTTGCCAAGAATTTACTTAACGTGATTGTGACTAGCAACCTTTACTACTTGTGAAAATAAATTCATAACGATTAGGTGAAATTCACTTATATTCTAGCATCAAATTCATGCATGTAAATTAAGCGTGCACTCTCAACCAACATACACAAATCAGTTTTTATACGAACGGATAAGTAAATTGAAATCACAACTTATGAAATCACAACCGAAGGTAATCAATTCATATTACAAATATATTCATGGTTTCGAATTAACCTCTAGCCAAAATAAAATTAATTACACATTATTAAAACAAAAATAAAATAAAAGTTTAGAAAGATTAAACCGAAAAAAAAAGAGGTGAAGATCTCTGTCTGCGTTTCCACTGAGCTGCTCTCTCGCTGCCCTTTCCGCGTTTTCATGCTTTGCTATCCGTCTCACCTTCTTTCCCCAGCTGCGCTGGCAGCTTCCCTCTGACCAGCTGCAAAGCAGCTGTCACGCCAGCATCCCCTCTGTGTCAGTCTCCCCTCTTCTCTCATGCTGCCCGAAGGCAGCACTCTCCTGCGTTTCTTGTCACGCTGCACACTGGCAGCTCTCCTCTCTCTAGCTCTCGCTGACTTTTCTTCTCCAGCTGCAAAGGTAGCTTGCTTTCCTCTATATTCTCCTCCCGATGCTCTCCTTTTATTTTCATTTAGTTTCTAGCAGCCCCACATAGCAGAAAAATAAGTTCTTTCGATCATGTTACTCCTACAAACACAATATATCAAAAGTATCATAAATACTTAAAGCTTCCAAATAAATTAGACAAGAAAAGAAATATAAAATGATGAAACATATAGTTTAAATATTAGTTTATCATTTAGCGTCACAATGGGTTAGTAATATTGTAATTTAAATTTGCTTTTCACGAATAAAATTTCACTTGTTCTATTTTTATTTTCTTTGCATAACAAATCCTATAAACACAAAAATAACGTAAATAGCTCAAAAATATAAGGAACTAACCAAGAAAAGACGAGTGAATTTAAAGTAAAAATATATATAAATATGATCCGATCATGGGACTCTAGAAGCGTGCATTCACTTAGGTTATTAACCAAAGTGAAAAATAAACCATTTTAACAAATGGAACTTCATAATGGATGAAGTACTAATCATATGAATGATTGTTAGTATTGTACTACAATGGTCTCAACATTGGAGCAAAGTTTGTATAAGGTATACAAACGAAATATATGACGATATATTGTTTTAGAAACTGCTTCAAAAGGTGTTTTGAATGAAGGGGTTCTTATAGAACCAATGATTGAATCCAAACCATAAGGTCGTTAGTAGGATACTACGACGTAATGGGGCGATAGCTCAAGCCATGGAATCAAGGTCTCATCAAAGTATTCGAACACAAGAAAGAGACATCATCAAATGTTTTGGAAACATGATAAGTAAATCCCTTTTAAATAATAAAAGGGATTAATACATAACCGAGTTAACCTACGAGAATAAGCTCTCTCAACTAGCATGTATAAGATACACTAGTGATTGACTTTAGTGCAAATGGGAGATTGTTGGAAATATGCCCTGAAAGTCAATCTTTGGAAGAAACCTTTCAGGACAAATGAATCGATGTATGGATGACTCTTATACATCAAATGGCAAAGATACTAATTAGGACTACCTCAATAAACGATATATGTCCTAATTAATGAATCCATGGACAATGGATCGATTGAAGAAGTAATCTAATGATGTTAGACTACAAAGACCTTCTTCACATAACCATTATGTCCAAAAGGTTCCTGGTCATTAGATTGTCGGAGGGAAACTGACAATGCTTAGACCGGTACATACTGTGTCCGCTTCAAATGAAAGAATGGAAAGTCTCATCCCATTTGTGTAGTGACACTAAGACAAGTATGTAAGTGCTCATTAAGGGAATGAGTTCACTGAACACAATCGAATGAGAGTACTTGCATGGAGGTCTACTCACATGTCAAGCAAGTAACTCTAATGGTTGGAATAATGTAAGTAGTCTTTTGACCTGAGGCATCGTCGTTGTCTTGTGGCTAAGTACTTAATCTTTGATTGTGTCAAAGTCACCCCATTCGCGGATGTGTTGGAAATGTGCCCTAAAACCAATCATATGATGATACTTTATGGACATTTCACATGTTAAACTAATCTAGTTTAATATCAAGGGCAAAGATTATTGTTTAAGCCGTCTCATTTAAATGTTATATGCTTAAACGATAAGTCCAAGGAATATGTGATTGGGAGAATGCAATCTAAAGAAGTTAGATTCATGAGACCATTCTTTCGTAAACACATCCTAAACGTTCCTGATCATAGGATTGCCGATTGGGCATTGACAGTCCGTTAAGATCAGTACGTGCTGTGTCTTCTCTCAGGGAGAGTGACTAGTCTCGAGTCATTGGTGTGTGTGACATCAAGACAAGTACGTAGGTGCTCAATAGAGAATGAGTTCACTGAACACGATCAACGAAGAGTTCTCATATTCATGTCACATGAGAACTCATGGTTGGGATAATGCAAAGTAGTCATTTGACCTGAGGCATCATAGTTGTCTTGTGGTTAAGTCCTTGATCTTTGATTATGTCAAAGTCACTCCATCAGGAGGGTGTCCACGGCATAGTTGGGGTTAAGCCACTTAACTATGGAGGCAAGTGAATGCGCAACAAGGGATCTATAACCTTCAAACCGTTTGAGGAAGTATACTCTATGATATGATTAAGAATCTCTGGCCAGAGTATGAATGAGATTTAGGAAAGTCGTTCCAAATCACATTCAAGGTAATCATATAAGCACACGAATTACATTGGATAGTAGACATGAATAAACTATCAAACCAAACAATGTGGTCAAGAGTATTGTATTAGAGAAAGACCATATTGCATTTGTAATCCTAAACTGAATAGGTTATCTACCTCTTCTGATTAACTTGGGTAACCATGATATGCTGCTAGGTGTCACTCTTGGTTTGTGGAAGCCCTAAACGTGTATAAACACTAAAGGGAGAATTGAAAGTAAGTTTCAATTCACAATCGATTTGAAAGAGTTTTAATCGCACACTGCCTCGCTAAAAGGAACCTAATGGATCGTACACCATGTAAGGTAGAGATTGAAGAAACAACGGAGATGAGTAAGAATAATTAAATGGTTTAATTATTTATGGCAAAGATTAATTAATATGTTAATTAATCAAACAAATAAGTTTGTTAAAGACCTCGGGATAGTTTTGGACCTTAAGGCCCAACGGGCTTCGAACGTCAAAGCCCATGGACTTAAGTTGTATGACAACTTAATGAATAAAGATTCACAAGGGCCCAAAAGCCCAAATCCCTTAAAGTGGCCGGCCATGTTAGAAGAATGGATTTTTGGTTCTTTAGGTCACTTATTTGAAGGGACTATATAAAGGACTTTATAGCCTAAATTCATTAAGGGTTTCTTTTAGGAAATTGGAGAGAACACAAAGCTCTCCTTTCTCTCTAAAGAGGCCGGCCCCCTTGGAGGGATTACCTAGCAATCCCACTCCTCCAAGGTCACTCATTTCTTCTCCAATCTAACCTTGGTGTAGACACTTAGAGGTTCTCAATTTTGGGAACTTGGAGAACCATATTCTTCTATCCAAATCCATGGATCTAAGAAGCAAGGAATGAAGGCCCTCTCTTTGGGTGATTAGCCTTTGCTTATGCAAAGAGGAATCTACAAAGGTATAATTTCTCAACTCACTTTGTTTTGAGTTGAGTCTGGGTTCACCAATCTACTAGGCTTTGAATTTCATGGGTAATGTTTTGTTTTTAAGTGCATGCAAGCATAATTCCGCCTTTAATTGTTAATTGCATGCTTATAATGTTGCTTAAATGAACATGTTTTTCACAAATCATCCTTCAAGTGGTATCAGAGCCTAGGTCTAGTAGTTGGTGAATCCTTTTGGGTTTTGTAGTTCATAGTCTTTGATTTAAAAGTTGTAATTGTTACAAGCTTTATTCTTGCTTCTTTGAATGTAAATTTTGCTAGAAAATTTGCCATCTCAAATGTTGTAGATGTAGTTCTTATGAGCATGAATATTGGAGCTAAAATTTGGTGCCATGACTTTGGGGAAATTCGGCCAAATCCAAAGGGTGGATTTTTGGGTTCTTGTTTGACTCGTTAAAAGTGTTTTCAAGTAACTTTTGGAACCCCTATGTACCCTAGTTTGGTTATATGTTATTTCCCTTAAGTTTGAATGGTTTTGGAATGGTTTTGGGTGAAAAATGTTCATGGAAATTTTTTGGGTTTTTCATGAATGTTCTTCATTGTTCTTGACATTTTTGCCAAGAACAAAAAGTTTTGTGTTTTGATTCAAAGTTTTGATTTATTTCATAAAGTTTATGTTTTATGTTTTTCAAATGTTTAATGTGTTAGATATTTGTTTAAATGGTGGTAGAAATAATGGTGGGTGTGAAAGGATTAATTCCCTTTCACTTGCACCACTTGCACCACTTGCTTGCTTTATGTCAAAACTCACAAATCAACACACACATCACTCTAATCCTTCTCCAAAACCGGCCCTCCCTCAAGTGGGAGTACTTTTGGGGTTTTTATGCAATTACATAAAGTTTTGATACTTTTGTGTATTTGCACTTTGGCCCAAAAGTTTACGTTTTTACGTTTAGGTCCAAAAACGCTAAAGGACAAATTGTTTTGCTCCTTTAATGAAGTTTTTGCATTGTTTAAATTTTGGGTTCTAGTTGTAATTACATGAAGTAGTGGACTTTTGTGTTTTTACAAAGTGACCCCAAAAGTTTATATTTTTGCAATATAGCCCAAAGGTTGTGGTTATTGCATGATGGCCCAAATTAGGTAGAGAACAAAATTGTTTTGTCTCTTTAAATGAGAATTGGATTTTCATTTCATTTAGCTCCATTTAAATCAATCTTATGGATACAAAAACCAAATGAAAATGTTGCATTCAATTTGATTAGTTAAAGTGTTAATTAATTAAAGGGTGATTATGAACCTAAGCCTACGATAATTGAGCTATGTGAAAGGCCGTTTCAAATTTGTTTGAACCATGGGAATGAGTAGATTAGATTTTGGTTGTAATTTGATTTGATCAAATGTTGTAAAAGAGCTTAAGCTCTTCTTTACTTTAAAGTAATTTGTTTTATGCAAATGTTGTAATGAGCATAAGCTCACCTTTACTTTGAAGTACTTCTTTCTTGCTTTATTTGATATGCATGAAAATGAAGTAGTTGGGTCCAACGCCCCTAAGACAACACGCCTTAATGTGATTAAACGCGTAACTAAAATTAATCACCATCCCTAGACCGAGATTCAACACTAGGCTCGTGTTGAATCTAAACAAAGGTTCATAGTCATCCTAAGACCCTAAGGCAACTATATAGTCCATCAAATGAATGCAAAGTTTATGTTAGTAGTATCATATACTCTTGTTTTAAAAACCGTTTTATAAGCATAGTGGGAGTATTATATACAACTAAAACAATCAAATGGACCAATAGTTGTAATAGGACCAAAATTGTTTTAATAAAGATTAAAATGAATATTTATATGTGATGAGACCTAAAACCCTCAACCAGACCATTATTAAGTTGATAAGCGTGAGAGTGCTTTGAACACTCTTTCGTGGCCTTCCACCGTGGTAGGCTCCGATCGTTTGTGACTCGTACACCAGCTTCACCCTATCATGGGGGAGTACAAAGTGCGTGCTTACACTCAGGAGGAATCTATATGCATACTTGATGTTGTGAAAGGTAGGCAACGAGAATAGCCAACATCATATCATTGTGAGGTTGTTCTTGAACCCCTACCCGAACTTGCATGGTGGGAATGACTTAACTAAGTGCAATGGAGTCAATATCATATCATTGTGAGGTGACATTCTCTAGAGGCCAAATAAGATGGGTACTTGCAAGAGATGCAAATGAGTAAGCGTACTCTCTCATTATTATTAATGCTAGCCAACATCATATCATTGTGAGGTGGGCTTCGTAGTAGTGAGTCTCCCATACCCTACTAAGAGTTTCCTCCAAAACTCTCGAATTCCAATGAGGGATATGGAATTTGCCAAAAATAGTGGGTGGTGCTATTTGATTTAAAGACCCGAATCAAATGGCTTAAAATCAATCAATTTATATTCGTTATGTATTTGTTTACCAATATATTTGCAAACGTTATCCAAAACTTGACAAAGAAAAGCCGAATGCTTTAGTTTCCGGACTTGGTACAACAATCCCAAAGATTGTCTTAAATGGATTGTAGAAGTACCTAAGTAGTCTCATCCTCACAATCTTCCTATTGATAATGTATCATTGGAAGAACATGTTAGATAAAGTCTATCATAAAGAGGACAACACTTTTAATGTCATAATTCTTCAATTACAATTTGTTGTATGAAGAAATAAGAGTTGCTTTGAACAACCCTTAATCAATGCAAACATTAGTGTTTGTTTCTTTGTTACATGAACAAGGAACTTTAGAAGAAAGCACAAAGGCATGGACACTTAATGTGCCATGATTCTTCACTTACAAATTGTTGTATGAAGAAATGAGAGTTGCCTTGTACAACTCTTGAAAGTTTGTAATTATGTTTAGAACATAATGGTTGGTTGACAAAAATAGTCCATCAACATGGACTTATGATGATTTTGAATCATTGAGTGTTGAAGTGATAAACCACTTAACGAGACGGAAACTAGGCAAGGACTTCACCTTTATGTCCCTATCCTAATGGTTCACTAAGTTTATTGTAAACTATATAGTGAACAATAAACACATACTCTCCAAAATGTTTGATGTGTATAACACAATTGAAATAAGTTTCAAGAGAGATAGTGGGAGTTTAGGGACCATGACTAATGTAGTCAAAGGTGAAAGTCAAATAAAGAAGATAAAAATAACTACTAGGGAACAAAATTTCTTTATGAAAGGATGGACATTGGAAGGGGTATTTGCAAGAAATGTCTTGCAAGTGTCAAGTACACACCTTTCGAAGGTGTTGTAAATTGTTCTTGAATAGTTCAAAACAGTTGGTTCTTCTACTTGAATGCTTGATTCCGTATTAGTAACTATGTTTTACAATCGTTGTAAAAGTGTGACTAATAAAAAGTAGAAGATATATGAGAGAAGAAAAAGGTGCTTCACATTCGGAACGTGAATAAAATAAAGATCTCTGTGAAAGCAGATAGTACTTACTTCCTCATATGAACTACCAAAGAAATTGGAAAAACCAAAGATTGTCTTTACATTCCAATTTTAAGGAACTTAATTCCGTCACTATAGTAGAGATGGATGAATGTTTTGTTTGACAAAACATTGTTCTTTATTAATCAATGATTGGATTATAGTAATCTAATTGATTGTCTCTATAGTAGAGATGATATGGTAGTGTTAACTGTTTAGAATATAACGATGCTTAAAACCCAAAAGGTTGCAAGGTAGTGACTAATCCCAACTAAAGTTGTGATACCTCTAAAACATAAATTACGAGTTGGTGAAAGATGGATGCTTTGGATCGTTAGATCCGGATCCAATACCTTCCTTTTAAAATTGTATAGAGGCGAAATGTTCGAATCTTTATTCTTTTGGAAAGAAGAAAGAATCACAAAGTTGTTGAGGTTAATTCACTTAGATGTTGGTGGCACTTGTCCACAACATAATACTACTCATGTTATATGACATTCACCGAAGATCACTCTCGGTTGGACTATAGTTTATTTTGAATAAACACAAATCCGAATACTTTGCAAAAGGTTTCAAAGAATTCAAGAAATGTAAGTTGATGAGTAAGACGTCTAAAGTATTTACCTCCTTAGATTTGATCCAAGGAAAAGAAACACTTTAGATGAGTCTCCTTGAAAGATATCAAGGAAAGAAGCATCATAAGATAATAAATTTCTCCATTAAGGAGAAGAACGAACTCGAATAAGATTTAGTTCGTTAGATGTTATCTATTACCCATATATAGGATATATACTTCTAAAACAATATGATTGTCAATTAGAAGATCTTCCAAATTTTTCATGACTCCATAAGATGTAGTTGGAAAGAAAGACAAATCTTAAGCATGTTAAGATTTGGGGTTGTGAGCTAATAAGCAATATTTGTTTGATAACAATCTTGTGGGATATCCTTAAATTAACTTTTGGATATCGCTTCTATAAACCAATTAACAAATGTTGTTTTATTGGGTAGTTCATTGTAATCCTACAATGTGATTTGCCTAAAAGCAAATGAACAAGAGATAGAACTCAAAGAATGGGTTCTTTGAGAGACAAGAAAGTAATCAACAAATATAAACAACCTAGTTCCTATACCAAAAGCTCCAAGGTAGTCAAGAAGGATTTATAAACCATCTCAGTTGAATGGTTTGAACTTTATGACTATGTCATAGAGTTGCACCTCTTAATTCAAAGAAATAAGAATGAAAATCCTTGTGACTACATTGAGTGTATATATGATATATACTCAAGGAAATGGTAAAGTACCATTTGACCCGAAATAATGAAACCTTCATAAGCTAATTGGTAGCTTAAGGTAACTACAATCAAAAGGATGGTTGACTTTGAAGAAACCATCTTTGACGTAGTCTTGGTTTCAATTAATTCGAAGATAGCTAGCTACAACTAAATGGTGATTCAATGTTTGGACATAATATGGGTTTCCGAAACCATTATTAAGATAGTCTTAATAATATATGTCTAAAACTATGAATCACAAGACATGTAAGTTGTAGAGATCCATCCATCATGAATCTAAGCAAGCTAGTGGGAGCTATGAGCATCTTATGAGAAAAGGATCAAATCGTTTGATTTCTCATAAAGATGTAAATGAATCTTTTGTTTACTAGGTTTACAAAAGATTAGTGGGAGTTAATCATGTTCCTAAAATTTAAATATATATTTGATATATTAATTTTGGAAATGAAAAGAATACTTCTTCTTTAAAGTTATGACTTTGAAACATTATATGAAGATAGAATGTATATGGGAGATATAGTCTATATACATGGGATGCAAATCTATAATGATATATTTCATGATATAATTGGATTATATCAATCCCTAATAATAGACAATAGATGCTAGAAAGTTTCTCATATGATGATAAACTTCAATTAGAAGGATAACTCTAGTGAGACTAAGAAGTTGCTCTTCTCAAAGAGAACGTACTCTTTGACTCCCAAAGAAATAATGCGTAAATAGAATCCTTTATGCATACGCATAAAGGGGATTTATGTATTTCATATTGTATGAAAAACATTGATATGAGTTGTACCTAGAACGGTACAAGACGATATCAGTGCAAGCCCAGGATCAGAACCATGGCAACTGTCAAGTGAGTCCTTAAGTATTTAAGAAATACTAAAGGATAGATTCCTCAAAGAATAAGGAAGAATTAGAGTAACGTAATGGAAGCGTAAATGTATTAGATTATGAATCTAATCCATCATTGGATGTTTCTTCATTATGAATGAAGAGATAAACGGATATCTCTTTATTATGACTAAAGAAATATTTGGATGGAAACATTAAAGTAATGACTTTAGTGTGTTCCATTATGAATGCAAAATATATTGCCATATAGAAGCTTACAACAATGTTGTTTGGATGGGAAAGTTCATTTATGAACTCTCTATTCGGTTCCAACCAGAAAGTGTATCTAGTGTACTGACACTATGACACTAATGGGGCGATAGCTCAAGCCAGGGAATCAAGGTCTCATCAAGGTCCGAACTCAAATGAGAGACTGAACCACATGATTGAGAATCATGTATAATGGTGACGTCGTTATTCTCAAGGTTGCTTCTATGGATAACATATAGATATCCATTGTCTAGGCCTACTATTCAGCCATTTATGAAATGACTATAGAAGAGGTATCATCACTGATGACTAAGCTGATTGGCTCTAGTGCAAGTGGGAGATTGTTGAAAATGTGCCTTAAAACCAATCATATGATGATACTTTACGGACATTTCACATGTTAAACTAATCTAGTTTAATATCAAGGGCAAATATTATTGTTTGAGCCGTCTCATATAAATGTTATATGCTTAAACGATAAGTCCAAGGAATATGTGATTGGGAGAATACGATCTAAAGAAGTTAGATTCATGAGACCATTCTTTCGTAGACACATCCTAAACATTCCTGATCATAGGATTGCCAATTGGGCATTGACAGTCTGTTAAGATCAGTACGTGCTGTGTATTCTCTCAGGGAGAGTGACCAGTCTCGAGTCATTGGTGTGTGTGACATCAAGACAAGTACGTAGGTGCTCAATAGAGAATGAGTTCACTGAACATGATCAACGAAGAGTTCTCATATTCATGTCACATGAGAACTCATGGTTGGGATAATGCAAAGTAGTCATTTGACCTGAGGCATCACGTTTGTCTTGTGGTTAAGTCCTTGATCTTTGATTATGTCAAAGTCACTCCATCAGGAGGGTGTCCACGGCATCGTTGGGGTTAAGCCACTTAGCTATGGAGGCAAGTGAATGCGCAACAAGGGATCTCTAACCTTCAAACCGTTTGAGGGAGAATACTCTATGATATGATTAAGAATCTCTGGCCAGAGTATGAATGAGATTTAGGAAAGTCGTTCCAAATCACATTCAAGGTAATCATATAAGCACACGAATTACATTGGATAGTAGACATGAATAAACTATCAAACCAAACAATGTGGTCAAGAGTATTGTATTAGAGAAAGACCGTATTGCATTTGTAATCCTAAACTGAATAGGTTCTCTACCTCTTCTGATTAGCTTGGGTAACCATGATATGCTGCTAGGTGTCACTCTTGGTTTGTGGAAGCCCTAAACGTGTATAAACACTAAAGGGAGAATTGAAAGTAAGTTTCAATTCACAACCGATTTGAAAGAGTTTTAATAGCCCATTGCCTCGCTAAAAGGAACCTAACGGATCGTACACCATGTAAGGTAGAGATTGAAGAAAGAACGGAGATGAGTAAGAATAATTAAATGGTTTAATTATTTATGGCAAGGATTAATTAATATGTTAATTAATCAAACGAATAAGTTCGTTAAAGACCTCGGGATAGTTTTGGACCTTAAGGCCCAATGGGCTTCGAACGTCAAAGCCCATGGACTTAAGTTGTATGACAACTTAATGAATAAAGATTCACAAGGGCCCAAAAGCCCAAATCCCTTAAAGTGGCCGGCCATGTTAGAAGAATGGCTTTTTGGTTCTTTAGGTCACTTATTTGAAGGGACTATATAAAGGACTTTATAGCCTAAATTCATTAAGGGTTTCTTTTAGGAAATTGGAGAGAACACAAAGCTCTCCTTTCTCTCTAAAGAGGCCGGCCCCCTTGGAGGGATTAGCTAGCAATCCCACTCCTCCAAGGTCACTCATTTCTTCTCCAATCTAAGCTTGGTGTAGACACTAAGAGGTTCTCAATTTTGGGAACTTGGAGAACCATATTCTTCCATCCAAATCCATGGATCTAAGAAGCAAGGAATGAAGGCCCTCTCTTTGGGTGATTAGCCTTTGCTTATGCAAAGAGGAATCTACAAAGGTATAATTTCTCAACTCACTTTGTTTTGAGTTGAGTCTTGGTTCACCAATCTACTAGGCTTTGAATTTCATGGGTAATGTTTTGTTTTTAAGTGCATGCAAGCATGATTCCGCTTTTAATTGTTAATTGCATGCTTATAGATGTTGCTTAAATGAACATGTTTTTCACAAATCATCCTTCAGGATGTCCACGGCATAATTGGGGTTAAGCCACTTAGTCATGAAGGCAAGTGAATGCGCAACAAGGAATCTCTAATCCTCGATAAGAGAGGAAGAATACTCTAAGATATGATTCGGGAATCTTCGGCCGAAGTATCGAGCGTAATAAAGGAAAGCGTTCCTATACGACTCAAATGAATCATATAAGAAGGAATAATCACATTAGGGGTTTGACATAATATATCCATACCCTAGTAATGTGATTGAGAGTATTGTTTTAGAGAAGGATCGAATTACATTGTAATTCCAACTGAATAGGTTCTCCGAACAACTTCTACATTAGCTTAGGTAGCTATGACATATGGTTAGATGTCACTCATAGCTTGTGAGTTCTTCTAGATGATTAAATGTAGTCATCAAAGAAGAAAGGTGAATTAAAAAGAAGTTTTAATTCACTAAGTGATTGGATTAAATATAATCAATTGGATTGATATCAATCACCTCACTGCCTTGCTAATTAGAACCTAAAATGATTGTACACTGATACACTCTTGTAGTGAGTAATTAATGGATGATGGAAATAATTAATTGGATTAATTAAGTGTTGTGATTAATTTAGAAAGTCTAAAGAAATCATAAAAGCGATAAAAGATCGTTTTGGGCTTAAAGAAACGTTCGGGTTTAATTGGGCGCATTGGACTTTTATTCAAGCATTGGATGACTAGAAATAAATAAAAGCCCAAAGCCCAAACCAACACAAAGGGGCCGGCCCTTTAAAGTGGAGAGGGAGAGATATTTAGTCAAGTTGTTGACTAGGTTTCTTTTTGTCTATATAAGGAACTTTATAGAGATTTAATCCTTAGGGTTTTTTTGTGTGTTTTAAAACAACAAAGAGGCAAAAGAAACATTTCTCTAAAACCACAAAAGGCCGGCCACCTTGAGGGTGATTTAGCTAACAATCTTTCACCCTTTTGGTTATTCCTCCATCCATCTCACTACACTAGTGGGTGTGGATATTTAGAGGTCTTCTCCTTTGGAGACTAAAGGAGAACCTTGGAGCACTCTTACTAACAAAGTGGAGGAGGCAAGGAGGGAGGCTAGGCTCAAGGACTTCAAGGAGCAAAGGACTTGGAGGTGGTCCATCCTTGGTCTAAAATCAAGATCAAGAGGTATAGATCTAAACTTTCACTTAGTTCTTTACTTGAATGTTTTAGATGCATTATATATAAACCTATGAACCTTGAAGGGGATTTGCATGACTATAGCTTTGATATTATTTGATAAATTGCTTCCGTTGCTCATGTATATAAATCTTGAATTGTATATGCATGCTAGTCATTTAGAAATCCCATGTGTTAAACTCATAATTTTCCCTTCAGTATGCGCTTTCCCATCCAATTCAATAACTTAAGGAGAACTTGAAGGTTAATTTAAGTGGACTTAATTAACCTGGGGTGTTGAGTTTCATGATTGATTGAAAGAACAGCTGAAAATTGGTTTATGTGCAAGTATGTCATGTGTGGAGAAGAACCTCCTAGCTAGCCTTCCATCCATTTAATTTACTCAAATTCGTGCATATTTCATTAGTTCTTTAATTTACTTGTTTTGTTTTCAAATTCATCAAAACCAAAAGCCCCTTTACCTTGTTGAGTCATATTAGTTAGAAACTGATTTAGTTTGTGCTTTTAAGTATTTCGAACCAAGTTGAAACCAAAATTCTTCCAAAAGTGTGTTTAGAGTCCAAATCTGCCCAGTTTGTGTTTTTAGGCAGATTTGAGTGTTTTTAGCTTGTTTTTAGTCCTTCGAGTTTGTTTTAAGTTCTTTGAGTCTAGTTTAGTGTTTTTAACTTTGTTTATATGTTTTTAAGTTAGTTTAGAGGTTTTAGCAAGCCCTCATAATCCCTGGTTTAGAACGATCCCTACTTGCATTTATACTACAATTTGACAACAAGAGGGTTTAATTTGTGTGTTAAGTTAATTTTCGCATCATGTGGTGTGAACATTGCTAGATATAGATAAAAAGTCTAAAGATGGATTGGTTACATGTGCAGATCTTGAAGTCTTGAACATAGGACATAGTGAACATCCACATAGGGAAGGAAATAGAACATTTCGACCTCTAGCATTGTTCACGTTAAAAAGAAAAGAAAAAACTGCATTTGGCAAAATGTTGTCTGTTATTCGGGTCCCCGATGGATATTCATCAAATTTGTCGCAATGTGTTCACGGGAATGGACGAAAAATACATGGGTTGAAAAGCCAAGATTATCATGTTTTAATGCCTCAGTTACTCCCACTAAAGGTTCTAAAAGACGCTAGGCACTAGTCAGGAGACGGGATAGGGCCTAGCGCCTAGGCGGCTAGACGGGGTCTTAGCAGGCGCCTAGGTAGATTAGCTGGATTTAAGTAAATCTATTATATTTCATGTAAATAAGTGTCTGTTTATACTTAAAATATATATAATTTCATCATAAACTACAAAATAGAATGACATATATATTATGAAGTATTAAAACATAATGAAAACATGAGGAACAAGCATATAATGTGTGTTCATTTAACTATTCAACAAGTCTTTTACAATTTATTGAAACAAATAAAATACAAAATGAAAGTTATCTATTTTTTGTCTGAGTGAGTCGTAACCTAAGCGGGTGCCTAGGCTGGTCTGGGTGGGCTAAGCGGGTGCCTAGGTGGTCTAGGTGGGTGCCTTATCAGGTCTAGGCGCCCTTTCTTAATTTTCAAACGCCTAGGCATTAATCGAGGGGGTGGCCAGCCGCCTAGCGCCTAGGCAGCGCTAGGCGGGGATTTTTAGAATAGTGCTCCCGCTTGCAATACGTGCGGTTTGCCTAAATTAGTTACGATGGTATTATTAGAGTTGAGTGTAATCTTCAAATAGTTGTGTAGCATCGATGCTTGAAAAGCCTAGGTTGCTTGTGAAGGCGATGCTTCTTGTTGTGGTTGTTGATTAATAGAAAGAGAATGGATGCTTAAACCCGGATTGAACAACTCTACATCATACAAAAGTATACACAACGTATAAATAAATAAAATTATAACTAATAACAAGAGAAATAAGAAACTTACCCAATTCAATTCTTTCATAGAACTCTAAGTGATCCAATGAAGGTGTATCAACATCTAAAGTAATTATATCATCACCCCTCCACCAATGTTTCATGCAAATTAATGCCTCCACTGACTTATTAGTTAAAGAACTCCTAAAATATGAAATTACTCACTTTTTGGTGCTAAAAGCACTCTCTGATGCCACTATAGAGACTTGAATAGCAAGTATGTCTTTTGCAACGCTTGCCAATATAGGATACTTGCTACCATTAATCTTCCACCATGAGAGAATTTTAAAATTGCCCTTGGTTTCTTTTTCGACTTTCTCCAAAGAATACAACAAATATGAATCCAACTCATCTCCCACTACTTGCTCCTCATTCTCTTGCACATAATCAATTCAATCATCTCCACAATCATCTCTCAACAATTCAACAATTGACGAAGTAGAAGAAGGCATTGGGGGAGGTGTGGACCTCTTCATGTGCGTGCCCCCATCAACCCTTATGGGGTATTCTTCATAAATGGTGACACATCTCTTAGGCCTCAACTTCTGATACTTGCTTTCTAAGGAGATGAGTGGCATGCCTTAACTTGAACATTGGATCTAAAACAAGGGCAATCATTAGTAATAGGTTCAATTGAACGGAAGAATCAAAATATTTGTCATATTTTGCTGTCATGTTGATTGTCATTTGCTTCAATAATACCTCCACTGGTGAACCCGGGGGAACCCAATTCTTGATTGTGGTCTCTAACTTGATGACAGCATGAAAGGTAGTATGAAACGTGGAGACCAAAGAATGACTCACCCACTATGTCACCTCATAGAAAACCTATAAAAACCTCACAAACACCTTTGCCTTTTCCCAATCTTCTTTGGTTGATGGTCCAATCCTTTTCTTCCCTCCAGTAAGATAAGCAATTACCACTCCATCTTCATCATTTTCTTCTTCAATTTCATTGAAGTATGCCGAAAAGGGACTATCATCCTCCTCCACAATTGATGCAGGGCACATCGAATAGAAACGAAATAAAATGATAGATGGGATTGATAGGTAGAGTCCACTATCTCCTAGTGCAAGGAAAGGTCTGAAAACCCTATAAACTTTGGTTCTAGTACCAGCCTACAATGTTGACACTAGAAAGAACAAAGTAGCATACTCTTACAAAGAGAAAGGCACAAATATGGGATAGAAATCTGATGTGGTAGAAACTAACACACAAATTAAACCCTATGATTTATACGATTGTAGTATGAGTAAGTAGGGATTGTTCTAGGCCGGGGATTAGAAGGGATGCTAATCAACACAAACTGGACTTAAAAACTGTAAACTAGACTCAACTAATACAAAATAAGAACTAAGGGGTTTTTTTTTGATGAATTTTAATTTAAAACAAGTAAATTGCAGAAACAAAGTAGGTTTGGACAAGAATTGGATGAAAGGCTAGCTAGAGGATCCTTCTTCACACATAACACATATGCATACAAATCGATTTCCAGTTATTATTCCTATAAACCATGAACGATAATGCCCCAAATTAATTGTGAACTGCACAAATTAACTCTCAGATTTTCGTAGATTCATTGGATTGGACTCAGCGACGCAACCAAATTATTCTTATCAAGTTCCCTATATGAACAGTATGATAGACACACATATCAAAGATCACTGAGTTTTGTGAAAATCATAAGCATTGACAAGGCATTCATAACTATGAACTACATGATACACCAGCCAGGAATTTACTTAACACAATCATGACTAGTGACTTTTACTACTTGTAAATATAAGTTCATAACGATTAGGTGAAATTCCCTTATATTCCAACATCAAATACCTGCATGCAAACTAAGTATGCATGCTTAATCAACACACAAGAACAAGTTCTCAATAAAACAAATAAGTAAATTGCATTCACGATTTATGAAACAATAATTGGATGTAATCAATTCATATAAAACATATGATCAATGCTTCGAATTCACCTTTAGCTAAAATGAAATTAGTTCCACATGTTCATCATAACTAAATAAAAACAATCTAAATTAAACATTGAAATCAAATAAGGATAGAAAGAACTCTAAGACACTCCAACAATGGCAGATTCGGCTCCTCCTCTAGATGGCAAAATTGGCTCCTCTTCTCCTTGCAAGCACGGCTCAAAATCTCATTCTCTCCTCCAAAAACTTGCAGCACTGTAACATCCCACATCGCCCAGGAGAGTGATCCTTAAATGTATATTCTCATCCCTACCTAGCACGAGGCCTTTTGGGAGTTCACTGGCTTCGAGTTCCGTAGGAACTCCGAAGTTAAGCGAGAAGGAGGCCAGAGCACTCCCAGGATGGGTGACCCACTGGGAAGTTGCTCGTGAGTTCCCAAAAACAACAATTGTGAGGGAATGGTAAGTCCAAAGCGGACAATATCGTGTTACGGTGGTGGAACGGGCTCGAGATGTGATAGGCACTCTCACCAATTTTCTCTCTAAAATTCTCCCTGGAAGTTGCGACAATAACTTGTATTTATAAGGCTAGGGCACGACCTACTTTGTGGTGGAAAAGGATTGAGTTGTTTGCAGTGTTTTAGGACTCCTTAAATCAGATTAGAAGTGGTTGAATGTGATAAGGAATCCCCCTTATAGCTGGAGATAAGGTAAGATAGGACAAGGATATCATAAGATAAGATAAGATAAGATAAGGTTGAGATAAAATAGGACTGGATAAGATAAGGTAAGTTTGGATAATGATAGGATATGATTAGATAAGGTTGCCCTTTAATTTCTGATTCCTTGTCTCCCAAGCCTCACTCTTAATTCCTCCAGATTGTAGCACATTTCTAGCATTATTTAAACACCAAAAACGTCCATCCAAAGTGCTCCCCACGCATGCTATCCAATCCAAGTCCAAAACTGCTCCAAATTGCTCCATTTAGCCATTTATTGTCATCTTTGCCAATTGGACCTACAAACATACGAAAATAGCTTAAATCATTATAATAAATAGAAAGAAACTCACTAAATGCAAAGAAACAAGCTAACAAAGTCGCATAAATATGCTCCTATCAAATTCCCCCACTCTTAGCTTTTGCTAGTCCTCGAGCAAAACAAAGAAAACAAAACACAACCTAAACCTTCTAACAATTGCCTCAGAGATTTCAAATGAAACATGACATATTAAAAGTCACTACTCACATAGATTTTAGCCATCCTTACTCTTGAGCATATACTTAACCACAGTAACCACTCACTAGCTCGCATTTAATTAATTAAAATAACATTTGAAAGTAGTAACATGCCTTAGAGAATTCACTCAATTCATCACCGGATATACTTTCTATTTTCACGTAGATTTTCTGACTACACTCCCTTTACTAAGTATATGTGAGAAGATTGATGCGAAAATTAACTTAACACACAAATTAAACCCTTTTGTTGACAATTGTAGTATGGATAAGTAAGGATCGTTCTGGACCGGGGATTATGAGGGATTGCTAACCTATTCTAAATTGACTTAAAAACACAAAAATAAACTTGAAAACACTTAACAAGACTCACAAGACTCAAAACAAACTTAAAAGACTCAAAACAGCTTAAAACAACTAATTGGAATCAAACTAGACACTAGGAATGACTTTGGACGAAAATTGATTGAAACTTGACTCAAAACACTTAAAAACACAAACTAAAACAGATTCTAACTAATTAGACACACTAAAGTAAAGGGGGATTGGGTTTTGGACGAAAATAAAGTAAAAACAAAACAGAAACTAGAACTAGACAAATTTGCACGAAATTGGGGATTTGAATGGATGATGGGATATCTAGAGGGTCCTTCTCCACACATGACACACTTGTACATGAATCAGTTTCCAATTGCTTTTCAATAAACTATGAAGCTCAACACCCCAGATTAACCGTGATGCACTAATTAACCCTCAGATTTTCCTTTACTCATTGGATTGGATGAATGCGTGCGACAACCCAAATCATTCTCCAAAGGTCCTTTACATGAATGCATAATAGAGATACAATCAGAGATCATTACGTTCCATGAAAATCATAAGTGTTAACGAGACATTTGTAACTATGAATGCATGATACATTTCCCAAGAATTCAATTAACGCGATTGTGACTAGCCACATTCACTACTCTTGAATATAAGTTCATAACGATTAGGTGAAACTCCCTTATATCCTAGCATCAAATTCATGCATGCAAACTAAGTGTCGACCCTCAATCAACATACAAGAATAAGTTTTGAATCAAACAGTTAATTGAATTGCATTCACAACTTATCAAATCACAATTAGAAGTAATAAATTCATATTGCAAGTATAGTCATGGTTTCGAAATTCCCCCTAGCTAAGTAGGGGTTTAGCCACTCATGTTCACAGCAAAATGAACGAAAAAGAAATTACACATTGTAAATATAGAACGAATTACACCTAGAATGCTCCAACAATCAAGCTTGAACATCCAAGAGTCATCCCTTCTTTCTTCTTGCTGCGACACAAAGGTGGATGAAGTGTATGAGATGTGTTTAGGGGTCAGGAATGTATAGAGAATCTGTAGTGATGGGTGATAGAGGATGGATAGGTAGATAAGTGGATGGAATGGCTGATTTATGGTAGTGAATGATAGATGCTTGCGGCAAAGAAAGGGATTATATTTATAGGGTGAATGGACATGGCTTGGTTTAAGAAAGAATTAAAACTTATCTATTTTAGTTTCACAATAAAAAAGGATAAGTAACAATCAGAAATTAATAGGAAATAGGAAAGGGATGTGCGGCAGAGAAGGGGAAAGAAAGATATGTGGCAGATTTTGGAGAGAAAGGGAAAGGGAATTGCGGCAAGGAAGGATCCTTGCAGATTTGGTGCGGCATGGACTTTAGGGAAGGTTTAGGGCTTCTAGAATATGTAATTAAATATCCTAACATATTTTGGAATCCTTTTGTGGTTGGAACATAGGTGAGGAAGGATTAGGAAACTTCCAAGCCAAGAATAGAAACTTTCAATAATGGAAACCTCCAAGAATATAAACTTCCAACTTTAGACACTTTGGCTTCCAATTCTGAACTCTTTGTTCTTCATTTTCATTTGTTCATTTCTTTCATCTCATTATTCATTCCTAGCCTCCTTTGATCTTCAATTTCGTCCATCCACCTTGCTCCAAGCATGTGTTATCCATTCCAAGCCCAAAACTGCTCCAAAAAGCTCCAAAATGCACTTTCTTGCTACTTTAGCCCTTTGGACCTACAAACACACGAAAATGGCTTGAAATACTAAATTAACTAAGAAATAACAACATAATTCCACATGAACAAGCTAACTAAGTTGCATAAATATGCTCCTATCAAAGATTGATGCAAACATGTAGACTAGCACTCACATATGTTATAACCAAGAAGGCACTTTCTGGAATTATTAATGCAAACATGTATATGATCTCATGAACGGAATGCCACTACTTAGAAGTGAGAACCAGGGATTCCATATGCTTGTACCAATTTCAAACTCCACATATTGAATAACATAACAATCAAGATAAAAGTCTAAGGTTGTAATGAGGCTGAGGTATTGGCTAACAAAGAAAGGTCAAGGATGAACAAAGGTTCTTAAAGTGATAGTAAGCAAAGTAATCAAATCAACACTTAGAATTCAACTTTTGATTGCAGCACCCAACTTTAAACACAAAGGGAAGATTTGTACAACTTTAGGGTTAGATTCACATTTTTGGACCCTTCTTCAACAACCAACACTTAGGAACTCATTCTCACTTCTTTTCAACTTCTTTTTTTTCTTTTCTCAACTTTTTTTCTTCTTCTACATTTTTCTCCTTTTTTTTTCTTTGTTTTTTCGAAACATAAAACATACACACTACACGTCACTAGATTCAAAAGAACAAATCCTTCCCCCACACTTATTTCTCTGCAAATCGTAGATCAAAAGGGATTCCCAACGAGTCATGCTTCACTATTCTTTAAGAACAAGGGTATGGATAGTCCTATTCTAGGCTAGGTAAGGATAATGCAGGCTAACAAAGAAAATAGGCTAAATAAGGCTCAAAGGGGTTAAACCTACAATACATATGCAAGGGATAAGGCTTTTTGGCTCTGGTGGTTACTAAACAACTTTTTTCTTTTCTTTGTTATGCATTCAATTTTAAGCTTTGCATGAAACAGGCATGAGTTCTAGTATTTGGATCTAAAACGATGAAAACGCATTCTAAGTAGCAACCAAGCAACGAAATAATGAGATCATGCGACGACTTTAGAAAACAAGAAATCACAGATTAATAACTCTCCAAACAAAGAATAGTCTCAAGTCTCTCAGGGTTGTAGCGTTCGTTTGAGTTTCTTCCTTCAAGCATGTTACAGAAACTGATTTTTTCCTCTTTGTGATTACATGTGAATTCGTAAATGACAACTACAACTAAGTATTAACCAAAGAGCATATCAAACTTCCACCCATGTTTGTAACTTTCTTTAATAGTCATGCAATTAAAAACCAAATCCTCATCATTGTGTTGGAAGGTACCCTAAGACACAAACAAACAACAAAAACGACTCTTTTTGGTATATTTCTCAAAATTTTCGATTTGTTTTCAATTTTTTTCCAAAATTTTCGAATTTTAACTTTAAAACACAATAAAACACTTAAAAATAGTGAGTAACAACATTAGAAGTGATAGGTGATGTAATTCAAAGATAAGTCATGAAAAGCAATCTGTTTACCCACCACACTTAAACCAAACATTGTCCTCAATGTTTCAAAATAAAACTTAAACAAGAAAGAAGCAAAAGATGACTAGCAAACAAGACAAGCATGGCAAAGTAAAAACAATAAAGAGAAGGGTAAAAGAACGCAAATCTGGTTGTAGGAGCTGGAGAGTCCATTGTTTCTTTATTTGAACATATGGGTTGCCTCCCAATAAGTGCTTAGTCTTCCAGCCGGACGATACCTCCATTTAATCCTCACTAAGACCAGCAATATGGAGTTGATCTTTGAATGGAAGGTGATACTTGAAATGATCTGGTAATGGTTTAAATTCTAGAGTGGGTGCCTGAATCATTGAAATAAACAACATGTTAGTAGAAAACGAATTTGAAATTTGAGGAGGTGGCTTACCTGTGTGTTGCGACAAGAACTTAAGAACAAACACTACTTTGAAAGTTTCAGGAATGTTGCACTCGGCCAGATTTGGTGTGAGGGCAGTGACTTGTCCCGTGTCATAAAATCTAATTTCTTTGGGGATGGTTTTCTCAAGTACATCCTCTTTGATGAATTCTAGATATTCCTTAGCCATTTCTTTCTCTTGAATCTTTGGAAAGGTTTTGAAGATGTCTTTCTTTCTCTCTTCTTTCTTGGATTGCAAAACCTGCAAGGAAAAGGTACATTTAGTGGAATGGGGTTAGAAAGACTTGAATTTGGAACAACCTTACCTGAATTCGGTTGTCGTGGAGCTAGGGTGGCTGCAGCACTAGGATCAGAGATGTTTGGGTGCTAGGGCAAGGCTTCTTGTAAGCTTGCCTTGGCTGAGTCCACTTCTAGGCTATGTTTGGACATCTCTGGTTCAGCTCCAACCTTCATACCACTTCCCAAAGTGCTATCTTCAGCGATTTCAAAATCTCCCATTGAATTGACAATAGTTGAGCTAGAAAGTTCACTTTGTTCTCAAATTTCTCCCATGAATTCTGTGATTTGTCCAATTTGATTCTTCACATCCCCCATCTCTTTGGCTTGATTTTGTAGGCCCTGCATTAATGAAGTTAGTACTTGAAGAATTTTATCGTTATCCATTAACGAACTTGAATTTGGTTGGGCAGATTGTGGAGGAGGTTGTGGTGGTGCGAATGGCCTTGAATAGGACTCCTCATGTTGCTGCCAATATTTTTCTTGTTGAACTTGTTGAGGTTCTCTCCATATAAAATTTGAATGATCTCTCCCACCTGGGTTGTAAGTGGAAAACAAGTTGTTCCTTGATTGATTATGGCCTTGATAACCCCAAGCATTGACACTATCCCAACATCCATTCTCAATTAATTGAGGATGTTGATTAGTTTGATATCCTTGCCTGGAAGACACACCAAATGTAGCCACACTTTGGATTGCAGTCCTTTCGATATACTACGACAAAAGAGAAGTAAGATTCGCCATTTGATCTTGAAGATTAGCAATTGCCATGTTTTTCTTCTCTAGCACCTGAAATCAAAGACATAAAACTAAATCAAGTATCAAAAGAAAAATAAACAAAAAATAAAGGTATTAGCAATTTTACTAATCCCCGGCAACGGCGCCAAAATTTGAAGTGGTAGAAACTAACACACAAATTAAACCCAATGATTTAGATGATTGTAGTATGAGTAAGTAGGGATCGTTCTAGGCTGGGGATTAGAAGGGATGCTAATCAAAACAAACTGGACTTAAAAATTGTAACATAACGATTAGGTGAAATTCCCTTATATTCTAGCATCAAATCCTTACATGCAAACTAAGTATGCATCCTTAATCAACACACAAGAACAAGTTCTCAATAAAACAGATAAGTAAACTGTATTCACGATTTATGAAACAATAACTGGATGTAATCAATTCATATAAAACATATGATCATAGCTTTGAATTCACCTCTAGCTAAAACGAAATTAGTTCCACATGTTCATCATAACTAAATAAAAGCAATCTAAATTAAACATTGAAATCAAATAAAGATATAAAGAACTCCGAGACACTCCATTAATGGCAAAATTGGCTTCTCTTTTCCTTGCAAGCACGGCTCAAAATCTCCTTCTCTCCTCCAAAAACCTGCGGCACTCTCACCAATTTTCTCTCTAAAACTCTCCCTGGAAGCTGCGGCAATAACTTGTATTTATAGAACTAGGGCATGACCTACTTTATGGTGGAAAAGGATTGAATTGTTTGTAGTGTTTTAGGACTCCTTAAATCAGATTAGAAGTGGTTGAATGTGATAACGAATCCCCCTTGCAGTTGGAGATTAGGTAAGATAGGATAAGCATATGATAAGATAATATAAGATAAAATAAGGTTGAGATAAAACAGGACTGGATAAGATAAGGTGAGTTTGGATAAGGATAGGATATGATTAGATAAGGTTTGTTAAGGATAATGTTTCCCTTTAGTTTCTGATTCCTTGTCTCCTAAGCATCACTCTTAATTGCTCCAGATTGTAGCACATTTCTAGCATTATTTAAACACCAAAAACGTCCATCCAAAGTATTCCCCACGCATGTTATCCAATCCAAGTCCATAACTGCTCCAAATTGCTCCATTTAGGCATTTATTGTCATCTTTGCCAATTGGACCTACAAACATACGAAAATAGCTTAAATCACTATAATAAATAGAAACTAACTTACTAAATGCAAAGAAATAAGCTAACAAAGTTGCATAAATATGCTCCTATCAAAATCTCTCTGAATATTTCATTCACCAACAAAAACATTCAACTCCCCCATCTTACAGAAAGAAATAGTTTTTATAACCATTTTGTAACATACATTCAGAAATTAAAAAGGCAATAAATATAAAAACACCTAAACCTGAAAACTACATAAACCAAGTAATCCAATTAGCCAAAAAACGTCCAAAACGCCTTGGCTATGATTAGGAGTGATAGGAGCATAATTATGCGACTTAGTTAGCTTGTTTCTTTGCATTTAGTAAGTTAATTTCTATTTATTAGAGTGTTTTAAGCTATTTTCATGTGTTTATAGGTCTAAATGGTAAAGTTGGCAAGGAAGGGCATTTTGAAGCGTTTTAGAGCAGTTTTGTGCTTAAAATGGATAACACATGCATGGAGTGAGGTGGATGGACATTTTTGAAGTTCAAAAGAGGCTATGAATGTGCTAAAGAGATGGAGAAATTAATTCAAGACATAGAAGATGAGGAATCAGCTAAAAGGAAGGAACAATATCCAAAACCTTATCCAAACATTATCCAAACTAACTTTATCTTATCTTACCTCATCCTAATCCTATGTTACCTAAATTCCAGCTGCAAGGGGGAATTATTCAGATTAGGACACCTAAAAACTTGGTTCTAGAAGCCACACCCTTTTCCTAAAAAGGTGCCGCAACATGTTAGACATTAATCTTTCTCTCCCTCTTAGTATACGTAATTTGTAGGAATTGTACAAATCGGTTTGTAATTCTTATTACTTCTTTATCTCTTTCAATTAATTGATTCCCTCTAGTACTAGACTAGAGTTTCTTTAACTATTGGTAAAGAGACATATTAAAAGGGGTTTTTCATGAGATTAAAGATTTGTTGGGTCCAACGCCCAAATTAGCAATGAATGATTGTCTTTCGTTTCTAATGGCTCAATGAAAAATGTTTTAATTGGATTGAAAGCGCGTAATTAAAATGTTACATTCCTCCCTAGATCTTATTCAACAATGTTGGCTCGTTGTTGAATCAACCTAATAAGTCCATAGTCATCCAAGGAGCCTAAGATAACTATAAAGTCCAAATTTAAAGGAATGCAAAAACCTTGGTAGTAGTAGTTACTTCCAATATTTGAAAAATTCGTTTTTGATATTGATTTGTTTTTCTCAAAAACAGATAGTGGGAGTATCATATGCTACTAAACTAAAATGAACACAATTAGTAGTAATATATATTTCCAATATTTTGAAAATTGTTTTGATATTGATTTGTTTTGCCAAAACGAATAGTGGAGATATCATATGCTACTAATTTCATTTACTTTGGACTAGTAGTTATAATAGGACACAATTTATTTTAATGTGATTAAATAAATAAAATGATGAGACCTTAAAATCCCTCAACCAACATCCAATATTAAGTTGAAAGCGGAGAGGTGCTTTGAACACTTCTTCGTGGCCTTCCACCATGGTAGGCTCCAATCGTTTATGACTCATACACCGCCTTCACCCTATCATGGGGGAGTTCAAAGTATGTGCTTATACTCAGGAGGAGTCTATTTCAAACATTTGATGTGGTGAAGGTAGGCAACGAGTATGGCCAACATCGTATCATCGTGAGGTCATACGTGAACCCCTATCTAAACCGGCATGGTGGGTCAAAACTTAACTAAGAGAAATGGTGCCAACATCATATCATTGTGAGGCATTGTTCTCTAGAGGCCAACTAGATGGGTAATCACAAGAGGTTGTTGTGAATGGGTAGTTCTACCCTCTCATTATTATTTTTGCTAGCCAACATCGTATCATCGTGAGGTGGGCTTGGTAATAGTGAGCCTCCCATAATCCGCTAGGAGTTTTCATTGAAATCTCCCGGATTCCATCTTGAGGGATATGGAATTTGCCAAATATAGCGGGTGGTGTCATTCGGTTTAAAGACCCGAATCGTTTAACTTAATCAACAATCAAACTAATTTATTTTATTGTTATGTATTTAGATATGGTTGGAAGCACACTTGCAAAGATACTCGACAAGCATTGCCTTGAGGGGCACAATTTCCCATCTTGGTATCGTAATGTCAAGATTCTCCTAACCTTGGAGAAAATTGTTTACGTTCTAGACAAGGCTCCACCTCACATACCTCTTGGCCCTGAGGCCACTGAGGATGAACGTGCTAAGTATGACAAGCACGTTAAGGGTGATACACAAGCCAAGTGCTATATGTTGGCTGCCATGAATGAGGAGTTACAGAGACAGCACAAGGGTATGGACAATGCATCCTCTATCATACTCCATCTTACGAAGTTATATGGTGAAGGGACGCGCAACCGTCACTTCAGCACTGTCAGTGAACTTGTGAACACCAAAATGGTCAAGGGAGCCCCAATACATCAACATGTATTGAAGATGATTAGACTCATTGAACAATTGGAGAACCTAGGTACTCCACTTGACGGGGAATTGGCCCAGGACTTCATCTTAGCTTCTCTTTCTGATTCGTTCTCGCAGTTCGTTATGACCTACAATATGAACAAGATGGATATCACTGTCTCTGAGTTACTAAACATGTTAGTAACCGCTGAGAAGACTATGAAGAAAGAGAACATTGTGGGGACTGCTGCAGTAGCCTACACCAAGCCGTCCACTTCCAAAGCTAAACCGAAAGGCAAAGGCAAAGCAAATGAGAAGAAGTCACCCACTCATAAGGCACAAGGAGGAGTGAAGAAAAAGAAGGCAAATGAGCCTAAGGGGACTTGCCACCACTGTGGAAAGGACGGGCATTGGAAGAGGAATTGCAGGTTATACCTAGCATCTCTGAAGGACAAGCCACAAGGTATGGCTTTTGTTCTTATCTTCAATTCTAATTGTTAGATCTTCTAATCTTTATATTTGATATAAAATGCTAATCACTTATGCAATTGTATGTAGGTGATGGAGCCAAGTAGAAGATGGACGAGCAAAGAAAAGAATGGAATGAAGGGTTCGGCCATTATTTTTTTGCTAACTACTTAGGAAGTTTGTTAGGCACATTAAAAATAGTCTTTAAACTTTCTTATTTTGCTAAGAACTTATTATGTGGCTTCATATGATGGAAGACCCACTTTTGGTGCCTATATGAAGGTATATAATTATTCTCTAATGTAGGAGCTAATTCTTTTGTATTAAAACATTATGAATGTTTAACTTATCATATCAATGTAATGTGATGAATGCCTTCTACTAAATTTGTTCCTCAAAGTAGTATTATGAATTGAAAATTGTCTTGTTGTATTCTAGTTGAGATACAAGAAATGTATCACTTATATAATGCGATATCCAAACCTTGGATTTATCAATTAAGGATAGATCTTACATGTTGGCCATAGAATGATACAATGAATCTTTAGATTTGGTTCCAATTGCCTACATATGAGTTCTATATGAATTGAGAAAGTCTAGAGATTCCTTTCTTGAAGAAAAGGAAGATCACATTATAATGACATAAGTAATACATAAGAAAATCGTTTCTTATATGGTTATCACTTACTTAACCACAATAACCAAGATCACTCTTGGTTCAATTAGTAAGTTTCGAACAACTAATTGGACATTCTTAAATTGTTTTAAGAAATGTCAAATATGTTAGTGATCAAACCAATGATGAAGTGTCTAAATCTATAAAAGGTTTAAAGACTTTAGTCACTTAATAACAAGACATGAACTTAGTGGAGTTGGAATAATAAGCTTAAAAGGTTCTAAGCTACTCCACAATGTCCTCTACCCGTATACTTCATAATTATACACTATGAATGTATAATGCGATTTCTCATTAAGGTCATGAGAAACAGTGGGAGGTGAGAAAAGGATATAAACTTGAATATGATTGGTTTATAGTTGTCTAAAATTAATAGTACTTTACTACTATTAATGAGCTTGTAATTTTAATTGTTAAAAGGTCTCAAGCTCTTTGAAGCGTTAAAATTCTATGTTGTGTAACATTCTAAGAATAACCTATGAATGTTGGTTTCACCAACCTAGCACAAAATCGTTATGTGTTGGGAGTTGTCCATCATTCTCTTTTATGAGAAAATGCTAAGTACAAAGCAAATGGACAAGTTGATGAAACAAAAGGGAATAGTTTCAAAATGAGTCACAACATATAGTTTAACAACAAGACAATCCGATTTCAACACCTTATGTAACTATAATGCTCTATGTAGTTTTAACAAGGAATTAAATCAACCGCCTAGTCGGAATGGTTGAACTCCTATATCATTAGTAGGAGCCATGCTTCCACTAATGATTTGGATAATTCTTATATGACTACTTTAAAAGGTTTTAGTATGAATAAAACTTGAAATATGATGTTTGACACCATATAATTTAAATGAATGGACTTGATAAAACAAGTCACACATTTCAAATGAAATTACTTGAGAATGAATTCTTTTGTGTATGTTCGTTTAAATAACTTGTGTTAGCTAGAGTTGTTGATTGTCCAAAACTGTTGAGACATCATCAATAAGCTAATGGATCTTAAAGATTGTCAATGGATCCAAGACAAGTTAGTGGGAGCTATATGCATTCAAATCAAGAAAATATAAGTGTTATGTTTTTCTTAAGGTTTCAATTGAATGCTTAGTTACAACAAGGTCAGTGGGAGTGATGTCATACTTTTGAGCAACATATTATGAATGAAGTCTATTTGATAGACGTAATAAATATTGATGTTACTCAAAATGACAAATTGTGACAAGGTCAATTTTGAAGTACGGACTTAAAATGGACTTATTGATACAGCAAGGCTGTCTCAAGAAAGTTGTATAAGGAGATTGAATCTCAAACGTTGAAGATTTGAGAAAGTATTTCTACATATTTTAGAGAAATTGCTTTCATGACACTTATAAAGAATATGTCACAATATCACAAAAGGGACACATGTACGGACTTGTGAGTTGATATCCAAAAGTAAAAAAAACCATAAGGGTTGTCACTTTAAGATATTACTATGGTCCAAGATCAGAATCATAGCAACTGATAGAAAATTATTACCTTTGAGAAAGGAACATCAGAGTGAGACTCTGGAAGCGTGCATTCACTTAGGTTATAAACCAAAGTGACAATAACCCATTTTAACAAATAGAACTTCATGGTGGATGAAGTACTAATCATATGAAAGTATTGTTAGTATGGTACTACAATGGCCTCGAGGTTGGAGCAAAGTTTGTATAAAGTATACAAACGAAATATATGTTGATATATATT
Source organism: Malus domestica (assembly GCF_042453785.1). Lineage (NCBI taxonomy): Eukaryota > Viridiplantae > Streptophyta > Magnoliopsida > Rosales > Rosaceae > Malus > Malus domestica. The sequence goes on along the minus strand of NC_091671.1, from coordinate 21,742,827 downwards.
AAAGTTTTAGAAACTGCTTCAAAAGGTGTTTCGAATAGACAAGGTTCATAATGAACCAATGATTGAATCCAAACCATAAGGTCGTTAGTAGGATACTATGACGTAATGGGGCGATAGATCAAGCCATGGAATCAAGGTCTCATCACAGTATTTGAACACAAAGAAGAGACAACATTAAATGTTTTGGAAACATTTAATAAGTAAATCCTTTTAAGTTAAAAGGATTAATGCATAACTTAGTTAACCTACGAGCTCAAGTTCACTCGACTAGCATCTATAAGATGCAATACTGATTGACTTTAATGCAAGTGGGAGATTGTTGGAGATATGCCCAGAAAGTCAATCTTTGGAAGAAACCTTTCAAGACAATGTCTATATGTATGGAAAAACTCTAATACATCAAAAGGGAAAGTCACTCATTAGGACTATCTCAATAAACGATATACATCCTAAAGAGTGAATCCATGGACAATGGATCGATGGAACGATATACGGCTCAAAATCTCCTTCTCTCCTCCAAAAACCTGCGGCACTCTCACCAATTTTCTCTCTAAAACTCTCGCTGGAAGCTGCGGCAATAACTTGTATTTATAGGACTAGGGCACGACCTACTTTATGGTGGAAAAGGATTGAGTTGTTTGTAGTGTTTTAGGACTCCTTAAATCAGATTAGAAGTGGTTGAATGTGATAACGAATCCCCCTTGCAATTGGAGATTAGGTAAGATAGGATAAGGATATGATAAGATAAGATAAGATAAAATAAGGTTGAGATAAAACAGGACTGGATAAGATAAGGTGAGTTTGGATAAGGATATGATATGATTAGATAAGGTTTGTTAAGGATAATGTTTCCCTTTAGTTTCTGATTCCTTGTCTCCCAAGCCTTACTCTTAATTGCTCCAGATTGTAGCACATTTCTAGCATTATTTAAACACCAAAAACGTCCATCCAAAGTACTCCCCACGCATGTTATCCAATCCAAGTCCAAAACTGCTCCAAATTGCTCCATTTAGGTATTTATTGTCATCTTTGCCAATTGGACCTACAAACATACGAAAATAGCTTAAATCACTATAATAAATAGAAACTAACTTACTAAATGCAAAGAAATAAGCTAACAAAGTCGCATAAATATGATCCTATCAAAATCTCTCTGAATATTTCATTCACCAACAAAAACATTCAACTCCCCCATCTTACAGAAAGAAATAGTTTTTATAACCATTTTGTAACATACATTCATAAATTAAAAAGGCAATAAATATAAAAATACCTAAACCTGAAAACTACATAAACCAAGTAATCCAATTAGCCAAAAAACGTCCAAAACGCCTTGGCTATTATTAGGAGTGATAGGAGCATAATTATGCGACTTAGTTAGCTTGTTTCTTTGCATTTAGTAAGTTAATTTCTATTTATTAGAGTGTTTTAAGCTATTTTCGTGTGTTTATAGGTCTAAATGGTAAAGTTGGCAAGGAAGGGCATTTTGAAGCGTTTTAGAGAAATTTTGGGCTTAAAATGGATAACACATGCATGGAGCGAGGTGGATGGACGTTTTTGAAGTTCAAAAGAGGCTAGGAATGTGCTAAAGAGATGGAGAAATTAATTCAAGACATAGAAGATGAGGAATCAGCTAAAAGGAAGGAACTATCCAAAACCTTATCCAAACATTATCCAAACTAACTTTATCTTATCTTACCTCATCCTAAGCCTATGTTACCTAAATTCCAGCTGCAAAGGGGAATTATTCAGATTAGGACACCTAAAAACTGGTTCTAGAAGCCACACCCTTTTCCTAAAAAGGTGCCGCATAGGCCCTTATCCTTTCTTCTAGGAACCTGCCGATTATTCTAGTCCTTATCCTCCTTGGTTTCTGCCATATAATTAGCCTTTTCCTTGTGGGATTGGGGTGTCAAATCCTTCTCCCAAATAACTTTTATGCTATGCCCTCAGCCTATAAATACAATCAAAGGTGCCGCATAAATGGAGCACCACACACAAGAGCTTGATTTTCAGAGAATAAAAACATAGTGCCTGTTGGAGATATGCCCTGAAAGTCAATCTTTGGAAGAAACCTTTCAGGACAATGTCTATATGTATAGAAAAAACTCTAATACATCAAAAGGGAAAGTCACTCATTAGGACTATCTCAATAAACGATATACGTCCTAAAGAGTGAATCTATGGACAATGGATCGATGGAAGAAGTAATCTAATGATGTTAGACTGCAGAGACCTTCTTCACATAACCATGATGTCCAAAAAGGTTCCTGGTCATAGGATTTTCGGAGGGACACTGACAATACATAGACCAGTACATACTATGTCCCCTTCTAATGGGAAGGATGGAAAGTCTCATGCCATTCGTGTAGTGACACTAAGACAAGTATGTAGGTGCTCATTATGGGAATAAGCTCACTGAACATAATCAAACGAGAGTACTTGCATGGAGGTCTACTCACATGTCAAGCAAGTGACTCTACTGGTTGGAATAATGTAACTAATCCTTTGACCTGAGACATCATGGTTGTCTTGGGGATACGTTGCTAATCATTTGATAATGAGATGTGATCACATCTCATCTTGGATGTGTTTTATGCATTGTTAGGGTCAGTGATTTATTCCTAAAGGCATGTGAATGATCAACAAGGGATCTCTAATCCTCGTTATGAGAGGATGAATACTCTAAGATATGATTTAGGAATCTTCCGCCAAAGTATCGAGCGTAATGATGGAAATCGTTCCTGTACGACTCAATAGAATCATATAACTTGATATAATCACATTAGGGGTTTGACATTAAATATCCATACCCTAGTAATATGATTGTGAGTATTGTATTAGAGAAGGATCGAATTACATTGTAATTCCAACTGAATAGGTTCTCCGAACAAATTCTTCATTAGCTTGGGTAGCCATGATATATGGTTAGATGTCACTCATGGCTTGTGGGTTCTTCTAGATGATTAAATAAGTAGTCATCAAAGAAGAAGGAGAATTGAAAGTAGGTTTTAATTCACTAGGTGATTGGATTAATACAAATCAATTGGATTGGTGCCAATCACCTCACTGCCTTGCTAATTAGAACCTAAAATGATTGTACACCGAAACACTCTTGTAGTGAGACAACTAAAGGATGATGGAATAAATTAATTGGATTAATTAAGTGTTATGATTAATTAGAAAGTCTAAAGAAATCATAGAAGCAATGAAAGATCGTTTTGGACTTAAAGAAAAAGTTCGGGTTCATTTGGGCCCATTAAGCCCAAACCCATTGGGCTTTTATTTAAGCATAGGATGACTTGAAATGATAAAAGCCCAAAGCCCAAACAACACAAAAGGGGCCGGCCATTGAAGAGAGAGAGAGAGAGTCAAGTTGTTGACTCACTTCTTAGACATTTATAAAGGAAGTTTAGTGAAATAGTTTCATTAGGGTTTTGTGTGTTCTTTTCACAAAAGAAGAAAAACATCTCTCTCTTTCTGCACTCACACAAAGCCGGCCACCAAAGGGGATTTAGCTAATCATCTTCTCTCCCTTTTGTTATTCCATTATCCATCTCACTACATTAGTGGGTGTGGATCTTTAGAGGTCTTCTACTTTGGAGACTAAAGGAGAAATGAGCTCTAAATCTTTCAAGGTGGAGGAAGCTAGGAGGGAGGCTAGACTCAAGGAGTTCCAAGAACAAAGAGCTTGGAGGTGGTCCATCCTTGGTCTCAAGTCTAGATCAAGAGGTACAAAACTATACCTTCGCTTTGTTCTTCAATATTTTCTTAGATGCCTCATATATGAACCTATGCTTCTTGAAGGGGATTTGCATGACTATAGCTTTGATATTATTTGATAACATGCTTTCGTTGCTAATGTATATAAATTTTGATTTGTATATGCATGCTAGTCACTAGAAATCCCACTTAAATCTCATTATTTCCCTTCAGTGTCGTATCTTGCAAGGAAAGAGAGCTTGGTGCCGTGCCTGCCATCCAATGCCTTTGGATTGCTGGAATGTTTGTTTTAATTTGGTTTTCAGTTATGATAGACATGTGGAACTAATTCCGTTTTAGCTAGAGGTGAATTCAAAGCCATGAACATATGTGTGATATGAATTGTTTACATCCAGTTATTGTTTCATAAATCGTGAACGCAATTTACTTATCTGTTTGATTGATAACTTATTCTTGTGTGTTGATCAAGGAGGCCTACTTAGTTTACATGCAGGGATTTGATGCTAGAATATAAGGGAATTTCACCTAATCGTTATGAACTTATATTCACAAGTAGTAAAAATCACTAGTCATGATTGTGTTAAGTAAGTTCCTGGCAAGAGTATCATGCAGTTCATAGTTATGAATGTCTTGTCAATGCTTATGATTTTCATAGAACTTAATAATATTTGATATGTATCTCTATCATGTTGTTCATATAGGGAACTTGATAAGAATAATTTGATTGCGTCGCTAAGTCCAATTCAATGAACTTAGGAAAATCTGAGAGTTAATTTGTGCATTTCACGATTAATTTGGGGCATTGGCATTCATGGTTTATAGGAATAATAACTGGAAATTGATTTGTATGCATATGGTTCATGTGTGGAGAAGAATCCTCTAGCTAGTCTTTCACCCCCTTCATTCACCCCAATTTCGTATCAATTAGTTTGTTTTCTGCAAGTTACTTAATGATGTGAAATTTAACTAACACTCAAATTAAACCCTATTAAACATGTAATTGTAGTATTAAGCAGGTAGGGATCATTCTAAACCGGGGATTAACTAGGGCTGCTAATCAACACAAATATGACTCAAAAACACAAAACTAGACTTAGAAACACAAAATTAAACACTTAAGACTTAAAATTGACTCAAACTACTCAAAACAGCACAAATAAGTGAAATTGACTCAAAACTGACTCTAGGGAGTTAATTGGACGAATTTAAGACTACTAAGACTCAAAACACTAAATTGGACATATTTCAACACTTTTCTAACTAATCTAACACACTTAATTAAATGGGGATTGATTTGGACGAAATTAATTAAATTGAACAGATTGCAAAACTAAATCAAACTAGGTACGAAATCAGGTGAATTGAATGGTGAAATAGGCTAGCTAGAGGGTCATTCTCATATGCAACATAAATCAATTTCCAGTATTGTTTCTTTAAACCATGAATGACAATGCCCCAAATTAATCGTGAATGCACTAATTAACTCTCAGATTTCCCTAAATTCATTGAATTGAATGGACAACGCATCTCAACCAAATTATTCTTCTTAAGTTCTCTATATGAACAACATGATAGAGATACATTCAAAGATCATTAAGTTCCATGGAAATCATAAGCATTGACAAGGCTATCATAACTATGAACTGCATGATACTCCAGCTAAGAATCTACTTAACACGATTATGACTAGCAATCTCCACTACTTTTAATTATAAGTTCCTAACGATTAGGTGAAAGTCCCTTATAATTTAGCATCAGATTCATGTACGCAAACTAAGTATGCATCCTTAATCAACACACAAGAATAAGTTATCAATCAAACAGATAAGTAAATCACATTCAAGTTTTACGAAACAATAACTGAAGGTAATCAATTCATATTAAACATATGTCCATGGCTTTGAATTCACCTCTAACTAAGAAAAACTTAGTTACACATGTTCATAGCAATTGAAAAGCAAACTGAAATAAACATTGAAACTAAAACGAGGGAAGAAAAAACTCTTAGAACTCCAATGGTTGCAGATGGCTTGCGCACAAGGTCCTTGCTCCATTGGAAGGCACGGCAAAGGCTCATTCTTCTCCAAAGTTGCAGCAAAGGTTTGTAGAATGGTGTGGATTGCGGCTAAGAGGGTTTTAGAATTATATAGGGGTGGTGAACGAAAATTGGCTGAAAATATGTATATATAGGCACAACAAACCCTAGGGAGAATCAAACTAGGGTTAGAAATCAGCATAAATGGAGAATTAGGGCCCTAGGGTGCGGCACAAAGGTTTAAATCCACCAGGAAAAAAGTTTGGCCCAATTAATTTCTGAAAAGGATTTGCATAACCCAAATCCATAAGGAAAAAGGCTAATTAAATCAGAATCCATAGGGAATTGGGTGAGAAGAGGTGCGGCAAAAATTGGAGGGAAAGGGAGTTGAGTGCAAGGCAAGGCAAAAGTCTTCTAGAAGGGAATAGGCGCCACTTTTGTAAGGTTTCTAGAAACTATGTGTTTTGTGGCATAAATCGATTTCCAGTATTGTTTCTTTAAACTATGAATGACAATGCCCCAAATGAATCGTGAAAGCACAAATTAACTCTCAGATTTCCCTAAATCCATTGAATTGGACGGGATACGCATCATAACCAAATTATTCTTCTCAAGTTCCCTATATGAACAACATAATAGAGATACATTCAAAGATCCTTAAGTTCCATGGAAATCATAAGCATTGACAAGGCTATCGTAACTATGAACTTCATGATACTCTAGCCAAGAATCTACTTAACACGATTGTGACTAGCTGATAGGAGCATATTTATGCGACTTAATTGGCTTGTTCTCGTGCATTTATGTTATGTTTCATTAGCTATTTTAGTGTTTAAAGTTACTTTTGTGTATTTTCAGATTCTAAAGGCAAAGTATGCATTTTGGAGCCTTTTGGAGCAAAATGGAGCTTGGAATGATTATCACATGCTTGGAGCAAAAGGAATGGATGAATTGAAGAAATTAGGATTCCTAATCAACGAAGGATTCCTAATCGACGAAGGATTCCTAATCGACGAAGGATTCCTAATTGAAGATGGATTCCTAATCACATGAGGATTCCTAGAAGAACAAGGATTCCTACTCCAACAAAGATTCCTACTTGAAGTAGGAAAGTTAAGCCAAGGTTTCTTATTTTGGTTTGACCTTTCCTAATCCTAATTGTCCCTATGTTCCAGCAACTTTGAAGGCCTTTTAAGCATTCTAGGACACAAATTACACATTCCTTGCATAATCCTCATTAGTGCCGCACCTTTCCCACCTTCCCTCTTCCTTGCCGTGCAAGGAAGGGAGTTATTTCCTGTTTCCTTGCTTGTAAACACCTTCCTAATCTGTTTTAGGTTAGTGCCGCACCTTTTGGCTAATTTCCCTTAAGTTTCTGATTTAATTTCCTATTTCTAGAAGCTTTTGACTTAATTTCTGTTTACCAAAAGAGTCTAGGGTTTTTAATTTCCTAATCCCTTTAAATAAACATGTTTGTGCAGCCACAAACATCTCCATTCAGTCCCATTCACTCCCATTCACGCCAGAAACACCATCCCACTCTCTGCCGCACCTTTCCTTCACCATTCACCATATTTTCTGACCCAAAACTACCCTAGCCGTCCCATACACCTATCCCAGCCATAAACCCATCGTTCTACACCATCCATAACCCCTAAAACTCATCCATTCGTGTGTCGTAGCAAGGAGAAAGAAGGAAGGACTCTTGGATGCTCAAGCTTCATCGTTGGTGCATTCTAGGTGTAATTCGTTTTATGATTTCAATGTTTAATTTCTTTTCCTTTCATTTTGCTATGAACATGAGTGGCTAAACCTCTATTGGTTAGGGGTGATTTTGAAGCCATGACTATGTGTGCAATTTGATTTGATAAATTCCAGTTATGAGTTCTTGAATCGTGAATGCAATTGGCTTAACTGTGCGAGTAATAACTTATTTGTGTTTGTTAATTAGGGGTCGACACTTAATTGGCTTGCATGAATATGATGCTAGAATATAAGGTTGTTTCACATAATCGTCACATACTTATATTCATATGTAGTGAAGGTCGCTAGTCACGATCGCGTTAAGTCCAATTCCTAGCATGGGTGACATGATGTCATAGTTGCAAATGCTTTGTCAATGCTTATAGTTTTCATTGAACGTAATGATCTTTGATTGTATCTTTATTATGATTTCATGTAGGGAACTTTCGAGGAATGCTTTGGGTTGTCGAATGATGTCATCCAATCCAATAACACAAGGAAAACTTGAGAATTAACTAGTGATGTCACGGTTAATTTGGGGCATTGTCATTCATAATTCAATGAAGGAATAACTGGAAATCGAGCCGTTTGCATACTTGTCATGTGTGGAGAAAGAGCCTCTAACTAATCCATCATCCATTTAAAATCCCAAAATCGTTTTCAATTCTGTTTTTACTTTGCAATCTGTTTTGTTAGTTTATTTTCGTCCAAATCAAACCCCCATTTATTTTGGAGTCCTAGATTAGTTAGAAAGTGTTTTGGTTTATGTTTTTTAATGTTTTGGAACAAGTTAAAACCCAAATTCGTCCAATTTGGTGCTTTGTGTTCAAAACTGCCCAAAAAGTGTTTTTAAGGCAGTTTTGAGTCTTTTGGTTGCTGTTTTGAGTTTTTGGTTTGTTTTAGTGTTTTAAACTTTAGTTTTGTATTCTTTGAGTCTAATCTAGTGTTTTAAACTTTGTTTTTACGTTTCTAAGTCAGTTTTCAAGTGTTTAGCAATCCCTCCTAATCCCCGGTCCAGAACGATCCCTACTTACATACTTTACTACAATTGACAAAAAGAGGGTTTAATTTGTGTGCTTATATATTTACGCATCACTAGCAATCTTCACTACTTTTAATTATAAGTTCCTAACGATTAGGTGAAAGTCCCTTATAATTTAGCATCAGATTCATGTATACAAACTAAGTATGCATTCTTAACCAACACACAAGAATAAGTTCTCAATCAAACAGATAAGTAAATCACATTCATGTTTTACGAAACAAAAATTGAAAGTAATCAATTCATATTAAACATATGTCCATGGCTTCGAATTCACCTCTAACTATGAAAATCTTAGTTACACATGTTCATAACAATTGAAAAGCAAACTGAAATAAACATTGAAACTAAAACGAGGGAAGAAAGAAGTCTTAGAACTCCAATGGTTGCAGGTGGCTTGCGCACAAGGTCCTTGCTCCAATGGAAGCCACGACAAGCTTCTCTTCTTCTCCCAAGGTTGCGGCAAAACTTGTAGAATGATGCGGGTTATGTGGCTGAATGTGTTTTAGAATTATATGGGGGTGGTAATCTGAAATTGTGGCTGAAAACATATATTTATAGGCTAGGGTTTTCACAAATTCTGATGGGAAAAGGCTAGGGTTTTTTATGTGAAAATATATAAGCACACAAATTAAACCCTCTTTTTGACAATTGTAGTAAGATGTAAGTAGGGATCGTTCTGGACTGGGGATTAGGAGGGATTGTTAAACACTCTAAACTGACTCAAATATATAAAACTAGGCTTTAAAACACTTAACTAGACTCAAAGAACTCAACACAAACTGAAAAGACTCAAAACTAACTAGAATGACTCAAAACAGCTTGAAACAACTAAATAGACTCAAACTAAACACTAGGAATGAGTTAGGACGAAAATTGAATTAAACTTGACTCAAAACATTTAAAACACACAAATTATAACAGATTCTAACTAATTAGACACTCTAAAGTAAAGGGGGATTTGGTTTTGGATGAATTTAAAATAAAAACAAGTAACTAAAACTTAAGACAGATTTTGGACGAATTTGGTTGAATTAGATGGATGATGGGCTAGGTAGAAGGTCTTTCTCCGCACATGACACACTTGCACATGAATTGATTTCCAATCGATTTCCAATTGCTTTTCAACACCCCAGATTAACCGTGATGCACTAATTAACCCTCAGATTTTCCTTTACTTATTGGATTGGATGAATGAACGTGACAACCCAAATCATTCTCCAAAAGTCCCCTACATGAATGCATAATAGAGATACAATCAGAGATCATTACGTTCCATGAAAATCATAAGTGTTGACGAGACATTTGTAACTATGAATGCATGATACATTTGCCAAGAATTCAATTAACGCGATTGTGACTAGCAACCTTCACTACTCTTGAATATAAATTTGGAACGATTAGGTGAAATTCATTTATATTCTAGCATCAAATTCATGCATGAGAACTAAGTATGCATCCTTAATCAACATACAAGAATCAGTTTTAAAGAAAACAGGTAATTGAATTGCATTCACAACTTATCAAATCACAATTAGATGTAATCAAATCATATTGCAAGTATAGTCATGGTTTCGAAATTCCCCCTAGCTAAGTAGGGGTTTAGCCACTCATGTTTACAGCAACACGAAAGGAAAAGAAATTAAACATTGAAAATATAGAATGAATTACACCTAGAATGCTCCAACAATCCAGCTCGAACATCCAAGAGTCTTTCCTTATTTCTTCTTGCTGCGGCACAAAGGTGGATGGAGTGTATGAGATGTGTTTAAGGTTCAGTAATGTGTTTTAAGGTGAATAGGGTTATGGCTAGATGTGTATGGACGTGGTTGATTGTGTAGAATGGTGAATGATCCCTAGAGAATGCAGCTAGGGTGTTTATTTAAAGACTTTAGGGTGTTTAAGGCTAGGAAAACAATATAGGTAACATAAATTAAACCAAAACTTAAAGGGAAATAGGAATTAAAATCAGAATCCTAAGGAAAAGGGAATGTAGGTGCGGCAAGGCTTTTTATTAAAAGGGAATGTAATTTGGTGCAGGAAATAGGAAAGAAAGGCTCTTCCTTGCACGGCAAGGAAGAGAAAAAGACAAGGAAGGCCACGACAAAGGTTTAGGGAAAAAGGAAAGGGTTAGAACCTGCGGCAAGGCCTTGAATGGTCTAAGGAACCTTTGGTTTGTGTCCTAAAATGCATAGGAACCTTCAATGTTGCAGGAACTTAGGGCCATTTAGGATTAGGAAAGGTCAAACCAAAATAGGAAACCTTGGCTTAACTTTCCTACTTCAAGTAGGAATCCCCATTCTTCTAGGAATCCTCTTTCAATTAGGAATCCTCACATCTTTAGGTCTTCAATTTCACCCATTCCTTTAGCTCCAAGCATGTGTCATCCATTCCAAACCCAATTTTGCTCCCAAAAGGCTCTAAATGCACTTCTTTGCCACATTAGCCATATAAACCTGAAATTGCACAAAAATGACTTTAAACACTAAAATAACTAAGGAATAACAACATAAATGCATAGGAACAAGCTAACTAAGTCGCATAAATATGCTTTTATCAGTTTAGCGGCACAAGGCTTGGCCCAATCCAAGGCGAAAAATAACTAGGGTTTCTAGAAGGGGTTGGGGCGCCACTTTTGTAGGCTTCTAGAAAGAACATGTTTTCTGGCAGAAATTGAACTTCTAGAAGGGTTTGGGGCACCACCTTTCTAGGGCTTCTATAAGGGAAGATATAGGCCTTCTACAAGGGTTTTAGGTCCCCTTGCAGCTAATTATTCATCTTCCAAGTCTTGAATTAATTTCTCCATCTCTTTAGCACATTCCTTGCTTCATTTGATCTTCAAAAACATCCATTCCTTGTGCTCCACGTGCATGCAATCCAATTCAGCCCAAAAGTGCTCTAAAATGCTTCAAAATGCACTTTCTTGCCAACTTTGCCAATTAGACCTACAAACACACGAAAATAGCTTAAATCACTATAATAAACAGAATAAACACAAACTCGCTATGAAAATGCAAGAAAACAAGCTAACTAAGTTGCATAAATATGCTATCACTTAGTTTTAGTTTTAAATTTCATTCAAACCTGCCCCCTGTTGGTATTTTGAGTCAAGTTAAGTTTAGAATTCATCCAAATCACCCTTTAGTTCCTGTTTTGAGTCAATTTGTTTGTTTTGTGCTGTTTGGAGTTAGTTTAGCTTAGTTTTGTGTATTTGAGTTGAGTTTTTAGTTTTTGAGTCAAGTTAGTGTAGATTAGCATCCCTCCTAATCCCCGGCCTTGAACGATCCCTACTTACACATACTCTAATTATCTAAAAGAGGGTTTAATTTGTGTGTTAGTTTTTACCACATCAAGGAGCTACTAATGGCTGTTATTAAGTTATTCTGATTAGTTATAGTAATTCATTTTATTCCAATGATTCATTAAATGCGTTGGCCAACTGATCTGCATCAACAATCCTATGATAGGCCTTCTTAAACTTTATGGCTACTTCCAACATAATAAATGTTGAATTCCACCTTGATTTGCTTGTTAATTTCTCCATATGCACGACTTGTTGAAATACTCTAATAATCTTTGTGGAAAGCTCTTTATAAACGTCGCACAACTTCTTATGGTTAAAACACCCTTGGTTAGCCTCTTCATCCCTTAACGCACAATTCAGTTGGTTATGTGAGCGATACATCTCATATGTAAATACTCCTCACTCAAAATGGCTTGTAAATTCTTCCACCTATTCATCTTCGACCTAAGTTGATCAAATGCAACTTTTTTTGCAGAAGCATTGTCCACTGTGATGGTGAGTACTTTACCTGTGCCGCATTCCAATAAACGAGTTTCAATCAACTTAGTTATTATGGTTTCGAAGTTGTTAGGAATAACACAATAATTTAGGGGTGGGTTCAAAAAACTGAAAACCGAAAAAAACCGGACCGAGGCCGAAAAAAACCGAATCGAAATTGTCAAACCGAACCGAACCGAATTTGGTTGGTTCGGTTTCGGTTTTTAAGGTTCGAAAATCGAATCGAACCGAACCGAACCGAAATAGATTTTAATTATTAAAAAAAAAAAAAAAAAAAACCCAAGGGTGTTCGAACCCATTCCCACTTGGCTGAGTATCTTTCCCTTAAACCATTTTGATAGCAAGTTTTTTCCTGTTAATACCTTATGAGTAGCATATTTATAAAAAAGTAGATCATAAGAAGTTATCAATTCTCATCTTTCATCCAATCCCAACTTTTATTTGACCTAGCCGAAAAACCCATCTTTCCCAATTCCTCTCTCTCTCTCTCTCCCTCCCTCCCTCCAACCAAACACAACAAAAACCAAGAAATCCCACCTCATAAATCAAGCTCACCTATTTCCCCAACCTCCAATTCCCACCTCCCCTCAATTTTCGAGTCAAATCGGCGGAACTCACTGTCCAATTTCATTGGATTTGACAAAAAATTAACCATGGTGGAGACTTTGCAGCTAGAACGGTTCCACTCGCCGAGGTAAGTGCTCCGGTTATCCTTCAACAGTTCAACATTTTGTTTTGTTCTCCTTTGCAAGTTCATTGGATTTGACGAAACGAGTTTTGTTTGATCTGCAAGATGGAGGTAAAGGTTTAATTCTTGGTTTTCTAGGTGAACTGGAAAAAAGAATAAACTGTGCTGTAGTACTCATTGTAAACTTGCAGTAATGTGTTTCTCCCAGTGCAAATAATTCAATAACACAAACCATCGCTTCAATTGTTTAAGTATGATGCCTTTTTCATTTACCACTAACTAGTAATTAACTTTTGCTTCTGTTTTTTTTTTTTTTTTGTGTGTGTAAAGCTCTGCCTTGCTACTTTTTGGATTCTGTTAAAATGCATAGTTCATTGTCGATCTCAGAAAATCGTTGTTGCAAATTTGTTGCAGGTTGATTTCTCATTGAGGATGCTCAAGGCAGGGAGAAGCATGTGCTCCAGATTAAAATTAAAAAAAAAACAATATTTTTTGGAAAAAAAACGAACCGGACCGAAACCGAACCGAAAAAAATCAAAACCGAAAAAAACCGAACCGAAAAAAAACCGAACCAAACCGAACCGAACAGTAACTTCGGTTTGGTTTTCGGTTTCGGCCAAAAACCGAACCGAACGAAACCGAACCCACCCCTACAATAATTAATGATCCTCTTGTGCATATTCCATACATCATTAATAAAGTGTGCGGTAAAGACCATATAATTCATGCTTTGAGTGCTTCTGCAAGTGTTAGTGATAAGAGAAATTTGGTGTGCATTCAATTTTTTTTTTCAAATTAGCCTTGGATTTGTCATACATTCTAAGAAAAGTTCTAACAAGAGTCCTCCTAGAAGGCACACAAAAAAATGGAATTGCAACACTACAAAACCTTTTGAACCCCATTTTATCAATGGTACTAAAGGGTTTCTCATCAATAATAATTATCTCTACACATGCTTGCAAACAATCATATTGTTTAAACACCCTAGCAACAAAGTTTTTACCCCCTTCTTATTCCCGTAAGGAATATTTTTTTTTTCTTCATGTTTGTGGGATAATATTTACTTTGTCTTTTAAGATGTGCTCTCATGTCGTACGTCCCATTTACAATTAGATATGCCGTATAGTCACCAAAGTTTCTTATCTTTTGGGCAATAGGTACATTTAGATCTAAGTTTTACCTCTTCAAACCTAATACAGTTTGAAGTGCTCCCAAACCCAATCTTTTATAAGAATCACTTACCTCATCTTCCTAATCATATCCTTCACTTTCACTTTCAGCCTCATTTTTAATTCCCACATTGGTTCCTGATCATTACCTTCACTTTCACATTGGATAGTAGAAAGGTATAAGAAATATCAACTCCTTTCTCTTTGATTTGAGTTGAATCTTGGTTCACCACAAGTACTAGGCTTTGAATTTAATGGGTAAAGTTTTGATTTGAGTACATACAAGCATGATTCCTCCTTTAATTGACAATTGCATGTGTAGATGTTGCTCAAATGAACTTAGTAAAATCAAATATTTTCCTTCAAGTGGTATCAAGAGCCTAGGTCTAGTAGTTGGTGAACCCTTTTGGGTTTGAATGTTGTAATGGTTACAAGCATGTTCTTGCTTCTTTGAATGTAGATTTTGTTTGAAAATTTGTCATCTCAAAAGTTGTAGATGTAGTTCATTTAACCATGAATTTTGGAGCTAAAATTTGGTACCATGTGTATGGGGAAATTCTGCCAAATCCATGGATGGATTTTTGGGTTCATGTTTGTCTTGTTAAAAGAGTTTTAGAGTAACATTAGGAACCCCTACGTACCCGTATGTTAACCCTCTTTTTTATTGAGTGAAAACATTCATGGAGCTCTTATGGGTTTTCATGGATGTTCTTCAATGTTCTTACTTTGTTCTCGATGTTCATACCAAGAACAAAAAGTTTGTTGTTTTGATTCAAAAGTGTTTGGTTGTTTATTTAAAATTTTTGTTAGTCATGGTTGGGGTACATGCATGATTTGTACTTTCCTATCAAACCCATACTAATCAATTTTACTATTCACACTATACCAATCACTTTTTCAAACGCACAAATCAACTCACACACACCATCACTACTCACCAAAACTAGCCACCCCTTAATCGGGGTACTTTTAAGATTTTTGTGCAATTAAAGTTTTGATACTTTTGTGTATTTGCATTTTGACCCAAAAGTTTACGATTTTACGGAAAGGCCCAAAATCACTAAAGGACAAATTGTTTTGCTCTTTTAATGAAGTTTTTGTAATTGTAAAAATTTTTGGGTTCTAGTTGTAATTACATGAAGTAGCAGACTTTTGTATTTTTACAAAGTGACCCCAGAAGTTTGTGTTTAGCATAATAGCCCAATTATTGAGGTTGTTGCATTTTGGCCCAAATTAGGTTGAGAACAAAACAATTTTGTCTCTTTAACGAGAATTGGATTTTCATTTCATTTAGCTCCATTTAAATCAATTTTGTGGATGCAAAAAACAAATGACATTGTTGCATTGTAGTTTAGCTAGTTAAAGTGTTAATTAAATAAAAAAAATGGTGATTATGAACCTAAGCCTACGATAATTGAGCTATGTGATAGGCCATCTCTCAAATTTGTTTGAACCATGGGAATGTGTAAATTAGATTTTGGTAATGTACTCTTCTTATGTTTTATATGATATGCATGAAATTGGAGTCATTGGGTCCAACGCCCAGTAGGAAAATGCGCCTTGATATGATTAAATGCGTAACTAAAATCAATCACCATCCCTAAACGGAGATCCAACACTAGGCTTGGTGTTGGATCGAATCGAAGGTTCATAGTCATCCTAAGACCCTAAGGCAACTATGTAGTCCATCAAAGAATGCAAAGCTAATGTTCATAGAACCCTATACTCTTACTTTAAAACCATTTTACAAGCATAGTGGGAGTATCATATGCCACTAAATCAATCACATGGACCAAAAGTTGTAATAGGACCAAATTGTTTTAATGTAACTAAAATACATGCTTATATGATGAGATCAAAAACCCTCAACCAATCAAATATTAAGTTAACAAGCGAAAGGGTGTCCTGAACACTTTTTTGTGCCTTCTGCCATGGTAAGTGTGGAGCTAAAAATAATCCCAAAATCCTAGAGGCGACACGTGGACTTGCATCGACAATAAGCTCTATTTGAATGTACACAAATGCACCGCGCTTTAACTCTAAATTATAGGGGGTGCAAAGTGATAGGAGCATATTTATGCGACTTAGTATGTTTGTTTTCGTGCATTTATGTTCTTAGTTCTTAGTTATGTTAGTAGTTTAAGCCATTTTTGTGTGTTTGTAGGTTCTATGGGCCAAGGATGCAAGAAGATGCATTTTGGAGCATTGTGGAGCATTTTTGGGCTAAGATTGGATGGTGCAAACATGGAGACATGAGGATGGACGTTTTGGGCTTTTGTGTGTGCAAATGTGTGTGTGTAATTGCAAGGATAAACACATGCAAAGAAGCCCACATGCAAACTCAAGGCAAGAGAGGGAGAAAACACATGCAAAGAAGCCCACATGCAAAGTGAAGACAAAACTCATGGCAAAGGTGAAGGAATTGTGTGTGTTTTGTGATTGAAATGATGAAGCATGTGTGTGTAAATGCAAAGGGGATCTAAACATGGACAGCACATGTCATGTGCAAAGGAGAAACAAAGATGACAACACACACATGCAAAGAAGAAAACAGCAAGAAAGGCATGTGCAAAAGAGAAACATGGACAACCAACAAATTCGTCAAAACTGCCTGTGCAGATTAGCTGACTTTGAAAGCATGTTACAAACAGCTCAGAATGAATTAGAAAATGAGCCTTATATTCATGGAAAGCTACGGATGTCTACTTTCTGGAGCAATTTACGGATTGTTAATATCATTTTTCTAGAAGAAGTTATGGGCATTGTAACACTGAAAGGTTCAGAAACGTGGACAGCACATACACAAAGAGAAAGGCAAGGCATGGATAGTTTGACATGGGCAGAAAATGGGTGGATTGTTGGCTGAAATAATGAAGAACATGTGTGTACAAATGCAAAGGAAAAACACACACACATGGGCAAAGGAAACACACACACATGGGCATAAAATGGGTTGATTTGTGGTTGAAATGATGGAGGTCATGTGTGTGTAAATGTAAAGGGAAAAACATGGCAGAAAATGTGTGTGTTTTGTGGTTGAAATGATGAAGCATGTGTGTGTAAATGTAAAGAGGAAACATGCCAACACACACCCACACAAGCTCACATGCAAAGGAAATGGAGTGGTCCTCTCCCTAGCCTATAAATACATCCACCCTTCACCATAACAAAAAGGAAGAAAACCAAAGAGAACACAATCCACCCATCCACCCTTCACCATAACCCACCTATATCCATCCACCACCATAATTTACCACTCATCCATCAAACCACACCTTGTGCCGCTACAAAGAGAAGAAGAAGGATCTTGGACGTGCTTGCCATTCAAATTGGATTGTTGGAGCGTTTTTAGGTGTTTTCTTTCTTTTGTTTTCAATGTTTAAATTTGTTTATCTTTGCTTTGTAAGTATGAGTGGCTAAACCCCTATTTAGTTAGGGGGAAGTTTGAAGCCATGAACATGCTTGAGATTTAAATTGATTTCTTCCAATTGTGATTTGATAAGTTGTGATTGCAATTCAATTATCTATTTTATTCATAACTAATTATTGTATGTTTATTAAGGATGCATACTTAGTTTTCATGCATGAATTAGATGCTAGAATATAAATGAGTTTCACCTAATCGTTACAAATTTATATTCATAAGTAGTGAAGGTTGTTTATCACAATCGCGTTAATTGAATTCTTGGCATAAGTTTCATGCAATTCATAGTTACAAGTGTTTCGTCAATGCTTATGATTTTTATAGAACTTAATGATTCTTGCTTGTATCTCTATTATGCAATTCATGTAGGGAACTTGTGGGGAATGCTTTGGGTTGTTGTATGCAATCATCCAATTCAATGAAATTAGGAAAATCTGAGGATTAATTTAAGCGTACCTAATTAATCTGGGGTGTTGAGCATCATAGTTTATTGAAAAGCAATTGGAAATCAATTCATATACAAGTGTGTCATGTGTGAAGAACGGACCTCTAACTAATCCATCCATCATCTTATTTCTTAAATTTGTTTTACAATCTTCCTAGTTTTATAACTTGTTTGTTTGTTTCAAATTCATCAAAACTAAAATCCCCCTTTTACTTTCTTGTTTCAAAGTGTTTAAAATTTGTTTGTTTGTGTTTTAGAGTGTTTTGAGTCAAGTCAAAACCCAAATTTCGTCCAAAGTTGTGCTAGAGTCAGAAACTGCCTAGTTTGTGTTTTTAGGCAGTTTTGAGTGTCTTTAAGTTATTTTGAGTCTTGTGAACCTGTTTTGAGTTCTTTAAGTCTATTCAAACGTTTTTAACTTTGTTTTTATGTTTTTGAGTTAGTTTAGAGGTTTTAGCAAGCCCTCCTAATCCCCGGTTTAGAACGATCCCTACTTATACATATACTACAATTGTCAACAAGAGGGTTTAATTTGTGTGTTAACTTATTTTTCACATCACAAAGCTGCGTTTACATTTAAGGAGTCTATTTTACGTTTTGATGTGAAGGCAGGCCATGATAGCTCGTCTCGAAATATATTGTCGATAGTGTGAAATGACTTTTATACCCTTGAGCGTTGAGTTATGTGTGTGTGAATGGGCTAAGGTTTTGGATCAATTCATTTTCTTCCTTAGCTCTTGGACCTAATTAGAATTTAAGTTTTATTTGTTTTGTTTGGTTGCCTAGACCTGGATCACACATTTTCACACACACACACACACTAACCCTTGGACCCTCTCTCTCTCATTCCCTCTCGGATTTCTTTCATTTTCGGTACAATTGTACGATCAACTCATGAACCAACCCTTTCAGGCACAGATCAAGGTAGTGAATGGTATCTTTGGACTCCTTGCAAGCTCAGGAGTCGATCTATACCCTTGGTTGGACGTGAGGACTTGTAGAACCTGAGTTACCAGAGCTCCGATAAGGAATGGAAATTCCTCCGACGTGATCGCGAAGGTTTTAGGTTGTTTCGAGACCTAAGAAGGTAATATTCTTGCTTTTCTAGCTCGTTGGATCATTTTGGAGTGGTTTTGACATAGGAACACTAGGGTTTTTATAGTTGCAACCGGTTTCCTCGAATTTTTCCGACGAGATTTCATTGGATTTAGGACCTAAAAGTGGTAAGGATGTGTTCCTCTAGTCCTAAGCTTCATTTTGGTATAAATTTCATGAATTTTGGTTGAGAATTGGTTGAGATATTAAGATTTAAAAATTTCCCAGAATCCGGCAATCGTAGTGGTCACCGGCACCAGAATCTGGCAAACCAAGGTTGAAGGAGGAGAATATTCCATCAAAGTTGACGGAATATGCTAACGGCGTTAGGTATATATAATGGTATATGCTGATTTTTTATGGAATATTCCCTAACGCCATTAGGGATTCCGTTTGGTGTGCCAGGCAGGTGCCTTGGCCAACGTGTGAGGGCGCGTGGGTGATCGAAATTTTTTCTAAACATATGGGATTGTTCGTGGAGTTGAGTAGATCATGTTGGTATATTCAAACACACCAATTGAGCAATGTATGAGAAGTTATTACCTAGTTTTGTGTATGTGCTTTAAAATAACGTTTATATAGTTGTTTCGCATATAGGTGAGACCTATGATAGGAGCATATTTATACGACTTAGTTAGTTTGTTTTCTTGCATTTTCATAGCTAGTTTCTACTTATTAGAGTGTTTTAAACTGTTTTCGTGTGTTTTCAGGTTCAAATGACAAAGTTGGCAAGAAAGTGCAATTTGGAGCAGTTTTGGGCCAAGAATGGATAGCACATGTATGAAGCAAGGTGGATGGACGTTTTTGGAGTTCAAGAGGCTAGGAATGTGCTGATGAGATGAAGAAAATAAAGTCAAGACAAAGAAGATAAGGAATTAGCTAAAAGGAAGGAACATTATCTTAACCAACCTTATCTTATCCAACATTATCCAAACTAACCTTATCTTATCTTATCCTATCCTAATCCTATTCTATCTTAATTCCAGCTGCAAGGGGGACTCCTTATCACATTAGAATACCTAATATCTTATTCTAGAAGCCCTGAAACAATGCAAATAACCTAATCCCTTTTTCGCCTAGAAATCTGACGAATTTAATCCCTTCTTTTCTAGAAGCTTTGTGCCGAATTCCCTAGTCCTTTTCATCCTAGGATTGTGCAACCCTTTTTCCTTCAGAAATTGTGCAAACCCTAGGCCTATAAATACATATTTATCACCACAATTTCGCGCACCACAAACACAAGAGCCAAAACATGAGAAAAATACAATTGTGCTCAGCTTTGCAAGGAAGGAAAGAGAGGAGACCCTTGGAGCCGTGCCTGCCATTCAAGGCTTTGGATTGCTGGAACGTTCCTAGGTCTGTTATATCCTTAGTTTTAGTTCAATGTTTAAATTAGATTGTTTTTGTTTAATTGCACCCATGTGGAACTAATTTCGATTTAGTTAGAGGTGAATTCAAAGCCATGAACATATATGTGATATGAATTGATTACATCCAGTTATGATTTCATAAATCGTGAATGCAATTTACTTATCTGTTTGATTGATAACTTGTTCTTGTGTGTTGATTAAGGAGGCCTACTTAGTTTGTATGCATGAATTTGATGCTAGGATATAAGGGAATTTCACCTAATCGTTATGAACTTATATTCACAAGTAGTAATAGTCACTAGTCATGATTGTGTTAAGTGAATTCTTGGTAGGAGTATCATGTAATTCATAGTTACGAATGCCTTGTCAATGCTTATGATTTTCATGGAACTTAATGATATGTATCTCTATCATGTTGTTCATATAGGGAACTTGATAAGAATAATTTGGTTGTGTCGCTGAGTCCAATTCAATGAATTTAGG
The DNA here is from genome assembly GCF_042453785.1 of Malus domestica. Lineage (NCBI taxonomy): Eukaryota > Viridiplantae > Streptophyta > Magnoliopsida > Rosales > Rosaceae > Malus > Malus domestica. The sequence continues at coordinate 21,721,811 of NC_091671.1, read as the reverse complement.
AAAATATGAAAGTTAATTTGTGCTTCTCACAATTAATTTGGGGCATTGTCATTCATGGTTTATTGGAAGAATAACTTGAAATCGATTTGGATGCATATGTGTCATGTGTGGAGAAGGGCCCTCTAGCTAGCCATTAACCCCTTTAAATCACCAATTTCGTTCAAAGTTATTTGGAGTCTGAAATCTGTTTGTTTTTACTTCAAATTCGTCAAAAATCAATTCCCCTTTATATTTCATGTCTTTAGGTTAGAATCTGTCCAAACTGGGTTCTTTTTAGTGTTTTGAGTCTTCCTAGTTCAATTTTCGTCCAAATTACATTCTAGTATTGTTTTGAGTCAATTTGATTTAGTTTTGTGTTATTTGAGTCAGTTTGGCCTGTTTTGACTTGTTTGAGTCTAGTTTCAGTTTTTAAGTTTAATTTGCGTTGATTAGCATCCCTAATTAACCCCCGGCCTAGAACGATCCCTACTTTCACATACTACAACTTTAATAGGGTTTAATTTGTGTGTTAGTTTTTACCACATCAACATATCCTGATGACGAGCGTAATCAAGCGAGACTCGGGGGCTACGACCCTTCCACATATTAGTGAGTGGGCTTTTGGTTTTCAGTATATACTTATATACTTGGTATTTTTCCCAAAAAATGTGTTTAAATGAAAGTATGCCTTGAAATGCTATGCCTATTGAATTATTCTTAGACTATGATTTAATATAGTATGCATAAATCTGATTTGACGTTGTGGATGCTCAGGTAAGTACCAGGTGAGTTGTAGATTGTTTATGTGAATTGATGATTATGTGAGATGTGTTGAGAGCTTATAAACCTCCACCTCGGTGTTAGTGCTCCCGCCTATGGTTAAGGCACAGTCCTTCACGTGATGTTCACCTCCTGCACCATACGCTCACCTTGGATCCAAGTTAGGAGCACAGTCCTGTCATACAGACCACTATAGGCGATTCCGACTCGTAAGTGACCCGCGATTATTCGTACAGTCTTCACGTGATCGTAGCACTAGAGCATATTTATTTACACCTAGTCCTGTCGTACAGACCACTATAGGTGGTTCCGACTCGTGTGCATGCATACTTGTTGAGCTATAGATTCAGCCATACAGACCACTTTAGGTGGATCCGGCTGATATGTTATTTCTCATGAGTTATTTCACCTGAGTTACTTCTTCTGTTATTTTGAGATATTTGGCATGGCATACTTATGAATACCATTTTCTGTGCATGGTTTTGAGATATGTATATATATTCTATTTTCTGGGAAATTATACAGGTTTTACGGTGAGGGGTTAAAACTTTTGATAAATGAAATGGTTTTGAAAAGCTTGTTTTTGCCCACTCACACTTTTTGTTTTGCACCCCTCCAAGTTCTAGTTAGGAGTGCTTGTTGGTGGTTTATGAGGAATTCACCGCAGCTCTAACAGATTATCACCAATGTAGGATCACCTTTAGGTGTTGTATAATTAGTATTCGTCTTGCTGGACTCCACTTAGGCTACTTATGCTCTGGTTGTGTAATCACATTTTATATCGCACTTGCACCTTATCTTATCTAATGCTCTAGTTGGTTTGGTTTTTTTTTGTTTATTCGCATTCCTTATATTATTATTGCTTTCGCACTGTGCACATGACTACGTCACCCTCACGTGACGGTCAACATGCCTCGATCTAGGTCGGGGTGTGTCAGTTTAGTATCAGAGCCTAAGTTTTGCAGTCCTGCATATCTGATGAATGTTCTAATTATATAGGTGTCTTCTGTCAGAACTATGCCGCCTTGTAGAGAGCTACGTCATTCAGCTGAGTTTGGTTTCCCTAATATAGCTCAATTAGGGGAAGCTATATCTTCACCCTCCCCAGAGGACTCCCCTAGAGATTGTGTATAATTTGAAGTTGAATCATTTCATGGGTAATGAAGGGTCTAAAGGAGTAGAGAAATGGATTAATCATCTTGAGAAGACTTTCTGTTTGATGCATAAACCAGGATATCTTCCAGAGAATAGGTGGGTTGAGACAACTACATGGTTTTTAGGTGAGCAGCTTGCATCCTGGTGGAGACAGGAGTCTTATTAGTTATCACCAGAGGAAGCTGCTGATGGGGAAGTTTTTAAGCAATTATTTCAGAGGAGATTCTTTCCTCCAGAATATATAGATTGCAAGAAGCAAGAATTCATGCACCTAAAATAGGGAAAGATGACAGCTAATGAGTACTACAGGAGGTTTACTAATTTATCTCACGGTCACCCGGAGGTTGCTGGTAATCCGATTGAGATACTCCGTCATTTTAGGTTGGGTACTGGAAAGAAGTGGCGTTCTATGGCAACCACAGCTTCCTATTGAGAATTGAAGATTCAGAGAATATGCCTAGTGAGAGTGAAGAGGAAGAAAAGGATGGAAATCAGAAGAAATATGATAAAGGTAAAGGTCAATCATCTTTGGGACCTCATAAGACTTAGAGCTTTAAGAGAGGTGGAGCTAGTTCTAGTTCTTCCAGTGGGACTTGGGGTTCCACTAGTCAGAGGAGAGGTCGTAGATTTTCTGGAGGTCCTCGTTTTCAGAGGCAAAGATATTCTGGTGGCACAGGTGCACCTTTATGTCGTAGGTGTAATAATCGGCACTTTGGGGAGTGTAGGCGAGGCAGTAGTGGATGCTATACTTGTGGTCAAATGGGGCATAAGGCTATGTATTGTCCTTAGAATCAGCAAAGGCCCGAGCAGCCTTCCTTACACATTGACTTTTGTTGACGGCCTTGTTGTGTCACGTAAGATTTGTTTCCTTGGTGTATTCTTGTAGTACTCAGTGTTACAGACGTGTGGGCCTAAGTAGAATCGAATTCGGACTTACGATGAACATTTTACAGAATTACGAAGTTGAGGGGCAAAGTAGTCAATTCATTATTCTAGATATTAAGGTTGGATATTTTATTATTTTATAATTTTCTGTCACATGGGGCCCACACCCCACTCTTCTTCCTCTTGTCCTACCTTCCCCCAATCTCTCGGACCCTCTCGAATCCTCTCCCTCATTGAAGGGAAAAATATGAGTTTAACACATGGGATTTCTAAATGACTAGCATGCATATACAATTCAAAATTTATATACATGAGCAACGGAAGCAATTTATCAAATAATATCAAAGCTATAGTCATGCAAATCCCCTTCAAGGTTCATAGGTTTATATATAATGCATCTAAAACATTTAAGTTAAGAATAAAGAGAAGGTATAGATCTATACCTCTTGATCTTGATTTTAGACCAAGGATGGACCACCTCCAAGTCCTTTGCTCCTTGAAGTCCTTGAGCCTAGCCTCCCTCCTTGCCTCCTCCACTTTGTTAGTAAGAGTGCTCCAAGGTTCTCCTTTAGTCTTCAAAGGAGAAGACCTCTAAATATCCACACCCACTAGTGTAGTGAGATGGATGGAGGAATAACCAAAAGGGTGAAAGATTGTTAGCTAATTCACCCTCTAGGTGGCCGGCCTTTGTCGTTTTAGAGAGATGTTTTCTTTAGCCTCTTTGTTGTTTTAAAACACACAAAAACCCTAAGGATTAAAACTCTATAAAGTTCCTTATATAGACAAAAAGAAACCTAGTCAACAACGACTAAATATCTCTCCCTCTCCACTTGCAAGGGCCGGCCCCTTTGTGTTGGTTTGGGCTTTGGGCTTTTATTTATTTCTAGTCATCCAATGCTTGAATAAAAGCCCAATGGGTTTAGGCCCAATGGGCCCAATTAAACCCGAACGTTTCTTTAAGCCCAAAACGATCTTTTATCACTATTATGATTTCTTTAGACTTTCTAAATTAATCACAACACTTAATTAATCCAATTAATTATTTCCATCATCCATTAATTACCCACTACAAGAGTGTATCGGTGTACAATCATTTTAGGTTCTAATTAGCAAGGCAGTGAGGTGATTGACATCAATCCAATTGATTATATTTAATCCAATCACTTAGTGAATTAAAAACTTCCTTTTAATTCACCTTTCTTCTTTGATGACTGCATTTAATCATCTAGAAGAACTCACAAGCTATGAGTGACATCTAACCATATGTCATAGCTACCCAAGCTAATGTAGAAGTTGTTCGGAGAACCTATTCAGTTGGAATTACAATGTAATTCAATCCTTCTCTAAAACAATACTCTCAATCACATTACTAGGATATGGATATATTATGTCAAACCCCTAATGTGATTATTCCTTCTTATATGATTCATTTGAGTCGTATAGGAACGCTTTCCTTTATTACGCTCGATACTTCGGCCGAAGATTCCCGAATCATATCTTAGAGTATTCTTCCTCTCTAATCGAGGATTAGAGATTCCTTGTTGCGCATTCACTTGCCTTCATGACTAAGTGGCTTAACCCCAATTATGCCGTGGACATCCGCGAATGGGGTGACTTTGACATAATCAAAGATTAAGTACTTAGCCACAAGACAACGACGATGCCTCAGGTCAAAGGACTACTTACATTATTCCAACCATTAGAGTTACTTCCTTGACATGTGAGTAGACCTCCATGCAAGTACTCTCGTTCGATTGTGTTCAGTGAACTCATTCCCTTAATGAGCACCTACATACTTGACTTAGTGTCACTACACAAATGAGATGAGACTTTCCATTCTTCCATTTGAAGTGGACACAGTATGTACCGGTCTAAGCATTGTCAGTGTCCCTCCGATAATCCAATGACCAGGAACCTTTTTGGACAGAATGGTTATGTGAAGAAGGTCTCTGTAGTCTAACATCATTAGATTACTTCTTCAATCGATCCATTATCCATGGATTCATTAATAAGGACATATATCGTTTATTGAGATAGTCCTAATTAGTATCTTTGCCATTTGATGTATAAGAGTCATCCATACATCAATTCATTTGTCCTGAAAGGTTTCTTCCAAAGATTGACTTTCAGGGCATATTTCCAACAATCTCCCACTTGCACTAAAGTTAATCACTAGTGTATCTTATACATCTTGTTGAGAGAGCTTATGCTCGTAGGTTAACTTGGTTATGTATTAATCCCTTTTATTATTTAAAAGAGATTTTCTTATCAAATGTTTCCAAAACATTTGATGATGTCTCTTTATTGTGTTCAAATACTTTGATGAGACCTTGATTCCATGGCTTGAGCTATCGCCCCATTACGTCGTAGTATCCTACTAACGACCTTATGGTTTGGATTCAATCATTGGTTCTATAAGAACCCCTTCATTCAAAACACCTTTTGAAGCAGTTTCTAAAACAATATATCGTCATATATTTCGTTTGTATACCTTATACAAACTTTGCTCCAACCTTGAGACCATTGTAGTACAATACTAACAATCATTCATATGATTAGTACTTCATCCATTATGAAGTTCCATTTGTTAAAATGGCTTATTTTCACTTTGGTTAACAACCTAAGTGAATGCACGCTTCCAGAGTCCCACTCTGATGTTTCTTTCTTTAAAGGCAATAATACTCTTTCAGTTGCTTTGGTTCTAATCCTGGGATTTAGTAATATCTTATAGTGACAACCCCTGTGGTTCTTCACTTTTGGATATCTACTTCACAAGTCCTTACATGTGTCCCTTTTGTGATTTTATGACACATTCATTATAAGGGTTATGAAAGTGATTTCCTATCACATAAAAAAATGCTTTCTTAAATCTACAACATTTGAGATTCAATTCCCATATAACATTATTGAGATAGCCTTGCTATATCAATAAGTCCAATTTCAAGTCTATACTTCAAAATTGACCAATTCATGTTTTGTCATTTCTCGAGTAACATCTATGTTTTATCAAGTCTATCGAATAGACTTTATTCACATCTTGTTGCTCAAATTATGACATCACTCCCACTGGCCTTATTGTAACTTAGCATTCATTCAAAATAACAATTATATTTTCTTGATTTGAATGCATATTGCTCCCACTAACTTAAATGAATCACACATAAAAGAATTCCTTCTCAAGTAATTCCATTTGAAATGTGTGACTTGTTCCATTAAGTCTATTCATTTAAATTATATGGTGTTATACACCATACTTCAAGTTTTAGTCATACTAAGACCTTTAATGTAGTCATATAAGAATTATCCAAGTCTTTAGTGGAAGCATGGCTCCAACTAAGGATATAGAAACTCAACCATTCCTTCTAGGTGGTTGATATAATTCTTTATTAAAACTACATAGAGCAATATTGTTACATGAGATGTTGAATTTGGATTGTCTTGTTGTTAAATCATATGTTGTGACTCATTTTGAACTTATTTCCCTTTTGTTTCATCAACTTGTCCATATAATCATTTTATGCTAGGTTGACGAAACCAACATTCAAAGACTATTCTTTAGAATGTCACACAACATAAAATTTTAACGTTTGAAGAGCTTGAGTCCTTTTAACAATTAAAATTACAAACTTTTAATAATAGTCAAGTACTATTATTCTTTAGACAACTATAAACCAATCACATTCAAGTTTATATCCATTTTCACACCTCCCACTATTTCTCATGACTTTAATGAGAAATCACTTCATACATTCAAAAATGTATAAAAGTGGAGTATATTGGAAGAAGACATTGTGTAGTAGCTTTAAAACATTTCAAGCTTATTTGTTTCAATCTTCACTAAGTTAATGTCTTGTTATTAAGTGACTAAAGTCTTTAAACATTTTATAGATTTAGACACTTCTATCTTGGTTTAATCACTAACACAATTGACATTTTAAAACCTTTTAAAGAATGCCCAATTAGTTGTTCAAAATTACTAATTGAATCAAGAGTGATCTTGATCATTGTGTTTCAAGTGATAACCATATAAGAAACGTTTTTCTTATTACTTATATCATTATAATGTGATCTTCCTTTTCATCAAGAAAGGATTCTCTAGACTTTTGTCAATTCATATAGAACTCATAGGTAGACAAATGGAACCAAATCTAAAGATTCATTGTATCCTTTTATGTCCTACATGTGAGATCTATCCATAATTGATAAATCTAAAGTTTGGTTATCACATTACAATAAGTGATATAACTCTTGTATCTCATCTAGGATACAACAAGACAATTTTCAATTCATAACACTACTTTATGGAAATAGTATATTAAAAAGGCATTTTTCACATTACATTAATATGATAGTTCAAACATTCATAATGTTTAATACAAAAAGTATTAGCTCTATACATTTAGAGACTAATTTAAATACCTTTATACATTTAGGCACTAATAGTGGTCTTCCATCATATGAAGCCACATAATAAGTTCTTAACAAAAATAAGAAAGTTTAAAGACAATCTTTAATGCCTAACAAACTTCCTAAGTAGTAAGCAAAAAACATAGTGGCCGAACCCTTCACCACATTTTCCTTGCTTGTTCATCTTCTACTTGGCTTCTCCACCTATATACAATTATACAAGTGATTAGCTCTTTATATCAAATATAAAAATTTAGAAGATCTAACATTTAGAATTGAAGATAAGAACATAAACCATACCTTGTGGCTTGTCCTTAAGACTTGCAAGGTATAACCTGCAATTCCTCCTCCAATGCCCCTCCTTTCCACAGTGGTGGCAAGTCCCTTTAGGCTCCTTTGCCTTCTTTTTCCTCACTCCTCCTTTCGGCTTAGGAGTGGGTGGCTTCTTGATGCGTAAAATAAGTTAACACACAAAATTAAACCCTCTTTTTATCAAATGTAGTAAAGTATGTAAGTAGGGATCGTTCTAGGCCGGGGATTAGGAGGGCTTGCTAAACACTTGAAAACTGACTTAAAAACATAAAAACAAAATTTAAAACACTAAACTAGACTCAAAGAATGCAAAACTATACTTTAAAATACTTAAACAAACATAAAACTCAAAACAGCAACCTAATGACTCAAAACTGCCTAAAAACCACTTTCTGGGCAGTTTTGAGAACCTAACAAGAACTTGGACGAAGTTGGATGAAAACTTGAATCAAAACACTTAGAAACACAAATCAAAACACTTTCTAACTAATCTAAGACTTCAAAATAAAGGGGGATTTGTTTTGGACGAAAATTGAAAACAAAACAGAAACTTTAAAATAAAACAGATTGTAAAACGTTTTTGGATGAAAAGGATGGATAAAAGGCTAGTTAGGAGGTTCTTCTCCACACATGACACACTTGCAAACAAAATGATTTTCAGTTGTTCTTTCAATAAATTATGAAACTCAACACCCCAAGTTAATTAGATACGCTTAAATTAACCTTCAAGTTCTCCTTAAGTTAATGAATTGGATGGAAAAGCGCATACAACAATTCAAAGCATTCCTCAAAGGTTCCTTACGTGATGAGCACAATAAAGATACAATCAAGAATCATGAAGCACAATGAGAACTATAAGTGTTGACGAGGCATTCGTTACTATGATGAGCATGAAACTAGTGCCAAGAATTCATTCAACGCGATCGTTTTCAAGCGACCTTCACTACTTGTGATTATAAGATTGTAACTATTAGGTGAAACTCCCTCATAATCTAGCATCATATTCATGCATGAAAACTAAGCGTGCACTCTCAATCAACATACACAAATAAGTTATCAATCAAGTAGATGAACGAATTGAATCCGCAACTTATGAAATAACAACTGAATGTAATCAAATCATATTGCAAGCATGTACATGGTTTCGAATCACCCCCCAACTAAGGGGGGTTTAGTTCCTCATACTCACAAAGCAAAGATACATAAAATTAGACATTAAAATCAAAGGAAAGAAAACACCTAAAATGCTTCAACTTGGTAGCAAGTGCATCCAAGATTCCTCTTTTCCCTTGCTTGCGGCATGAAGCTTGTGGACAGATTTTTGGGTGGATTTATGGTGTAGAATGGATGGGGAATTTTGTGGAAGGGTTTAGGGTGAGAGTGGAAGAGTGTTTGATGGTTGGGGAGTGGTAGAGAACTAGGCAAAGAGGGTGGAAGAAGGTGGAGTGGCTGTTATGTTTTCTAGGCACTAGAATGGTGTTTTTGGGGTGTTTTGCTTCCTAGGGTGTGTATGGACGAATTTCTGTGATAAAATGATGAATATGGGGGATTGTCCTTTGGCCAAGGGGTGTAAACATGTATTTATAGGCCCCAAAAACCTTAGAAAATCAGGTTAGGTTAAGGATGAAATGCATGGTAATTTGTGTGTGTGGTGTGCAATGGTCCAAGGGTGAAAATGAAGTGATGATGCAAAGTGTGAAGGGTAAAATGGAGTGGTCTTGAAGCTAGGGAGCATGAATGATTGTGTACATTGCATAGAGATGGAAAGGGAGGTGAAAATGTGTCAATAAATGGGTCAAAGGTGCAGCAACATGTGGTACACAAGGCATGGGATTCTAAATGTGAATGATGGAGCATCAATTGGTGCATGTAATGGATGTAAATGTTGTCTAAAATCTAATGAGTGAAGGGAACAAGAGGTAACAAGCAATTGAGTGTAATAATTAAATGAATTGAAGCATGAAATTAAAAATTATGTAGGGGACAAGAGTGATCAAGCATGGCATGGAATCCAAAGGGAATTCTATGTGGTTTGCATGGCAAGGAATGCAAGTTGGGGTGACAGATTTTTGGGCTATTTTCTTCATCTTTTGGACCATAATTCTTCATATTCTTGGCCTCTTTAGTTCTCAAATTCGTCCATCCACTTGGCCCATGCATTTGCTAACCATTCCAAGCCCGAAACATGCTCCAAAGGCCTCCAAAATGCATCTTCTTGCATACTTTGTACTTAGAGTCTGAAAACACATGAAAATGACTTTAAACATTAAAATAACTAAGGAAACACGACATAAATGCACAAGAACAAGCCAACTAAGTCACATAAATATGCTCCTATCAAATTCCCCCACACTTAGCTTTTGCTAGTCCTCGAGCAAAACAAAGAGATAAAACGAAACAAAACAAATAAAACACAACCTAAACCTTCCAACATTTGCCTCAGGGATTTCCAATGCACATGACATGTTAAAAATCATTATCCCCACAGATTTGAGTCATCTTCACACTTAAGCACGTACTTAATCATAGTCACCACTTACTTGTTCACAATTAATCGATTAAAATAACGTTTTTGATGTAGTAACATGCCTTAGAAAAATCACTCAATTCCTTACAAGATATGCACTCAATTTTCACTCAGATTTTCTAACTACACACCCTATACTAGTTATATGTGAGAAGATTGATGTAGATATGAAAACGAACGCTCACATATATGTATCACAAAGAAAGCAATTTCTGGAGTTAATAAGCATGTTTAGATATGATCTCATGAATGGAATGCTACTACTTAGATGCGAGAACCAGTGACACCATATGCTCATACCAAATTCAAACTCCACATATTGAAACGCATGACACTCAAGATGAAGTTAAGGGTTGTAACGGGGCTTGGGGTGATGGCTAACAAATGAAGGATAAGGATAACAATCGTTCTTAAAGCAATAGCAAGTAAAGTAATGAAATTGAAACTTAGAATTCACTTAGATTGCAGAAATCAGCTTTTAGACACGAAGGGAAAATTCAAGCAATAATTAGGGCCGAATTCTATGTTTTGGACCCTTTCTTCAACAAGCAGCACTTTAAAACTCTTTTTTTTTTTTTTTTTTTTTTTTTTTTTCAACTCTTCTTTTCTTTTCAACAAGCATAATAACTCACACTTCCCCCACACTTGTTTTCTGCCATACATTAATCAAAAGAAATTCAATTTGAATCATGTTTTACTATGCTTCAAGAACAAGGGTATGGATGGTCCTAAACTAGGCTAGGTAAGGATAATGTGGTTTAACAAAGAATGTAGGCTATCAAGGCTCAATGGGGTTAACTTAAACATATAACGATATGGGATACATGGCAGTTTGGCTTTGGTGGTGGTAACTACACAACTTCATCTTGAATATGTTTTATGCAAATCAATAGCATGCTTTGAATGAAATAGGCATGAGTTCTAGCATTTGGAACTAAATGATGAAACGCCTTCTAAGTAATAACCAAGCAAAGAATAATGAGATCATGCAACGACTTTAGAAAACAAGAATGCACAGATTTTAACTTTCCAAATAAACGTTTAAGCTCAAGTCTCACAAGGCTGTAGCGTTAGTTTGAGTTCTTTCCTTTAAGCATGTTACAAAAACTAATTTTTTTTCTTTTATGATTACATGTGATTTCATAAGTTATAACCACAACCACGCATAAATAAAGAGTAAATCAAACTTTCATCCATGTTTATAACTCTCTTTAACAGTCATGCAATTACAAACTGAATCCTCATCATTGTGTTGGAAGGTACCCTAAGACACAAATAAGCGCACAAAAACAACTCTTTTTTTTTTATTTTCAAAAACAATTTTTTCAAATTTTTATGAATTTTCGGATTTTTTATGTCAAAACACACTGAAACACTCCAAAACAGCTTAAAAAAAAATACTTAAAACAACAAGGAACAACACTAGAAGTAATGGGTGATAAATTTCTACGAATTTCATGCAAAACAATGGTTACCCCCCCACACTTAAATCAAACATTGTCCTCAATGTTTCAAGCATATACTCACACCAAAAACAAGCAAATAATAAACGACAAATAAACATGACAAATATGGCAAAGTAAAAACCAGACAGAGTAGAGTTTAAGAACGCAAATCTGGTTTTGGAGATAGTTGATCTTGTTGACTTTCCACAGCTTTGATCTTGAACGGGGTGATGTTGCAGTTCCTTATTTGTTCTCCAAGCAGATGTGGCAGCTTCTCTAGTTCTTCAGCTCGGACTCCTTGTGCTGGGTTAATTGTACGAGCTGCATTCTTCTCTGCTTGTTTCTTCTGTACGTTGTCTCCACATGCTGCTGGTATCATTTTCGCTTGCCTTATCTGTTCTTCAGGTAGATGTGGCAGCTTCTTTGGAAGTACATCAGCAGTGGAAGACGAGTACTCGAGAGCAATTTCTCCATGTCCTGCAGGTTAGAACAAAGACAAGGAAAAGGACATGGAGAATGCATGATATGAGATACTCTTGCTTTCAACCTTTATGATATGAAATACTTTTGCTCTGGATGGGTTGTTTGCAGGGGTATCCCAGGGAATGAGAAATACAGAGTGACTTGAGAGGGTGTGTTGGAAATACATTCTCGGAGATGAAGAAGTGCTGAGAGGGTGTGCCTTTGCTGTGGAAGGCGAAGGTAGATACTTATAGGACTTTTCTTCACAACCGGAACTATTCCCTCACTCATTGTCGGCAGCCGGTGGATGGATGAATAGTACAAATTACGCGCTTTCTGACAAAGCTGCCCGTAATTTCCGCAAAGCTACCAGTTGCATGTGACGAGTGACGACACGTCTGGACAATTTGATCTTTTGAAATTCGGTGTTCGGCTCGCGGTTTCTGAGCAAGCCCAGCCTTTAAGAAATGAAACGCCTCTTTTGAGAAAAGAATCCGACTTTTGAGAAAGGAGCCCCGACTCTTCGATTTGCGAGAGGACGCTTCTCTGAGGAGCGCCTCTTTGATTTCTTCTTTTTATAGAGGCGTTAATTTTGTTCCACAACACACTTGAGCTCCCTCCTGTAAACACTCCCTTCTTGCACTTGTTTAATCTTGATCAGTCCTCCTCTCTTCTTTCTTCACCACCTCTGAAAATGTCTGGCCCTTCCGATCGTCGTTTTGACTTGAACATTGGTGAAGAGGCAGCTCCACCTTCACCAGACAACATATGGCGCCCATCCTTCATATCCCCTACCGGTCCCCTCACCGTTGGGGATTCGGTGATGAAAAATGACATGACCGCTGCGGTGGTGGCCCGGAACCTTGTCACCCCCAGAGATAACAGACTGCTCGCTAGACGGTCTGATGAATTGGCGGTTAAGGAGTCTCTGGCTCTTAGCGTGCAGTGTGCGGGTTCTGTGTCCAACATGGCCCAACGCCTATTTGCTCGAACCCGTCATGTTGAATCGTTGGTGGCTGAAATACAGAGTCTCAAAGAGGAGATTAGAGGACTCAAGCATGAAAATAAACAATTGCATAAGCTTGCACACAGTTATGCCACAAACATGAAGAGGAAAATTGACCAACTGCAGGAAAATGATGGTCAGATTTTACTTGATCACCGGAGGTTTGTGGGTTTGTTCCAACCGCATCTGCCTTCGTCTTCTGGGGCGGCACCGCGTAGTGAAGCTCCAACTGATCAACCTCTGATACCTCCTCCTTCCGTGGCCCCACCGACTACTGAGACTCCGCCGACTACTGCAACTCCGCCGACTACTGCGACCTCTCCCAATCAACCTTTGTGAAGGCTCTTCCTCTTGTATTATGTTATGTTTCTTTATTTCCCAGATTCCTGTTCATTTCATGAAGTTTAATGTCAAAAATCCCTTGCATATTTGTTAATATTTCAAAATAGAAAATCATAACCAAAAATAATTAAACAAGTAATAAAATTGACAATCAAGCAGAATAAATGGGTTGCCTCCCTTAAAGCGCTTGCTTTAACGTCTTCCAGCCGGACGATGAACACCTTCACTTCTCTTTGGAACCCACGGCATGCAGTGGGATATCCTCCACAACATGCTCCACAAAGTTCTCGTAGATTACATCCTTGAACGGAAATGGATAGTGATGTTTGTTGATGTTGTGTTGTCTAAGGTTCATGTTCATACGCCCACCATCGGGGATTTGCTTAGGTACCTGCACCAAAGAAGGGAACCACCTATCAACTTTAAATGGCATTGGATTTGGATTAGGTGGCTTACCTATGTGATGTGATGAAGTGGCAGCAATGTGAACATTCTTCCCCATGGTGCTTTCGGCCACTTTGAGCATTTTGACGGCAGTGGCCGTATGGTCCTTGTACTCCACTCCAATTCCCTCGTCTTGCATGGTTCTTGATGCATCCTTCGTGCTTGGTGCTGAATGGTCCGGTCTTATCTTTTCAATTTTACCAATGGCACAACAAGAATGAACAATATTAGGAGTCTCAATGGATTCAGAAATTTTAAAACTAATCATGTCACCACCAAATGCCATAGTGACTAATCCTTTCGCCACGTCAATCTTCGTTTGAGCCGTTTTCATGAATGGCCTTCCAAGGAGGATGGGCAATGAAGGGGCATGGTCCGATTCATCCATTTCGAGGACATAGAAATCCGCTGGGAAGACTAAATGATCAACCTGCACTAAAACGTCTTCCAAAACTCCCTTTGGATAAGCGTTAGATCTATCGGCCAATTGTATGATTACACCATCATGTTTAAGTGCTCCTAGATTCATAGATGCATACACAGAATATGGCATAACATTAATAGATGCTCCTAAATCTAGCATGGCAGATTTGAAACGGGTATTACCAATGACACATGGAATTGTAAAACTTCCCGGGTCTTTGCATTTGGGGGGTAGTTTATGTTGCAAGATGGCGGAGACATTCTCACTTACATGTACCACTTCTTTCTCCCGGACACGTTTCTTTGTTGTACAAAGCTTCTTTAAACACTTGGCATACTTCGGGATTTGCTTTATGGCATCAAGGAGGGGAATGTTGACATGCACCTTTCTAAATGTCTCTAGAACATCTTTTTCCTCCTCTTCGTTCTTTGATTGCAAAAATCTGCTAGGAAAGGGGACATTGGGCAGATTAGTATTCGAAATCACAACATTTGGAACATTCTTACCTGAGGTGGACGGATGGGATGTCTTAGATGGCTGCGGCATGGGTGATGGTACCCTTGCCGTGGGGTAGGTGTTCTCATCTTCTTCGAGTTGTATCTTCTCATCTTCCTTGTTTCTCACCTCTTTTCCACTTCGTAATGTGATAGCCTTTGCAGATTCGAAGCCACCCTTTGGATTGACCACCGTAGTGCTTGGTAACTTACCATTTTCACGGAATTGCCCCAAAAATTCGGCCATTTGGCCCATTTGCTTCTTCAGCTCATTAACCTCCTTTGCTTGGTTCTGCATTCCCTGCGCCATGGTGGTTAGTAACTGATATGTTTTATCATCATTCATAGACGTACCTGGGTTAGTTTGGGAAGATTGTGCCTGAGGAGGTGGTTGTGGTTCCATTGGCCTTGGAAAGAAACCCGGGGGTTGTCGGAATCCACTTTGTTGGCCATATTGTGGTGCATCTCTCCATCTGAAATTGGGGTGGTCACGCCATCCCGGGTTGTATGTATTGGAGAAAGGATCATTCCTTGGTTGGTTTTGATTCCCATAACCCACAGCATTGGCAGATTCCCATCCTCCATTCTCAATTAATTGAGGGCATTGATCAGATTGGTGTCCTTGAATTGAGCATACACCACAGATTGTAGTTCCTTGCGTTTTGGGGCCTTCAACCAACTGCGATAACATAGACGTAAGGTTAGCCATTTGGGATTGTAACTCAGAAATAGAACTTACCTCATTGACATGATGTGGCCGTGGGGTGTCTCTTTGCCCAACACCTTCATATTGTTGTGCATTGAGTGCTCGATTCGCAATGAGGGTTTTGGCATCCCTAGGTGTCTTATCCACTAGAGCTCCTCCCGCGGAAGCATCCAACATTTGCCGTTCAAGTGGTAAAAGACCTTCGTAAAAGTATTGAAGAAGTAGCTCCTCCTTCATCTGATGCTGTGGACAAGAAGCAACAAGTGATTTAAATCGTTCATAATAAGATGGGAAAGATTCACCTTGGCTTTGCTGAATTCCACTTATTTTTTTACGAAGAAGAATGATGCGAGAAGTTGGGAAAAACTTCTCCAGAAACGCCCTCTTCGTACTCTCCCAAGATGTAACTGTACCGGGAGCCAACTCGTATAACCAATCCTTGGCTTTGTCCATTAAAGAGAATGGAAAAGCCTTCATCTTTAAAATACTTCCGTCAACGGTAACCGGAGTCATACTTGAGCACACCACTTCAAATTCTTTCAAATGTTTGTTCGGATCCTCCATGGACAGCCCATGGAACTTTGGAATGTGGTGGAGCAAACTTGACTTTAATTCGAACTCTTCGGTTTTACCTTGAGCAGCCATGGGATATTGGATACACAATGGTGCGGCATTATCCAAACCCGAAGCGGCAAGCTCCTTGAGCGTACGGTTGTCCATGGCTATACCTTGCTCTTCTCCACCCACTTGTGTCGTGGCCTTCTCTTCAACCTCAACTTCTTGCTCTTCTAATTCAGGCTCGGGACTAGGAGGATTAGACTCTTGCAATTTCTTTTTCCTTCTCAAAGTCCTCTCAAAATCACCTTCAAAGTCGGAGATATGCTCACGAACAGGTTGTGAGCTACGGGTCATAAACTAGTACCTAAAAACAAAGAAAACAAAACAAATCAGCAACTTAAACAGAAACTTAAACAAAATACAATAATTCGAAAGAAAACAATCCAAGAGATTAGCAAAGTTACTAATCCCCGGCAACGGCGCCAAAATTTGATGCGTAAAATAAGTTAACACACAAAATTAAACCCTCTTTTTATCAAATGTAGTAAAGTATGTAAGTAGGGATCGTTCTAGGCCGGGGATTAGGAGGGCTTGCTAAACACTTGAAAACTGACTTAAAAACATAAAAACAAAATTTAAAACACTAAACTAGACTCAAAGAATGCAAAACTATACTTTAAAATACTTAAACAAACATAAAACTCAAAACAGCAACCTAATGACTCAAAACTGCCTAAAAACCACTTTCTGGGCAGTTTTGAGAACCTAACAAGAACTTGGACGAAGTTGGATGAAAACTTGAATCAAAACACTTAGAAACACAAATCAAAACACTTTCTAACTAATCTAAGACTTCAAAATAAAGGGGGATTTGTTTTGGACGAAAATTGAAAACAAAACAGAAACTTTAAAATAAAACAGATTGTAAAACGTTTTTGGATGAAAAGGATGGATAAAAGGCTAGTTAGGAGGTTCTTCTCCACACATGACACACTTGCAAACAAAATGATTTTCAGTTGTTCTTTCAATAAATTATGAAACTCAACACCCCAAGTTAATTAGATACGCTTAAATTAACCTTCAAGTTCTCCTTAAGTTAATGAATTGGATGGAAAAGCGCATACAACAATTCAAAGCATTCCTCAAAGGTTCCTTACGTGATGAGCACAATAAAGATACAATCAAGAATCATGAAGCACAATGAGAACTATAAGTGTTGACGAGGCATTCGTTACTATGATGAGCATGAAACTAGTGCCAAGAATTCATTCAACGCGATCGTTTTCAAGCGACCTTCACTACTTGTGATTATAAGATTGTAACTATTAGGTGAAACTCCCTCATAATCTAGCATCATATTCATGCATGAAAACTAAGCGTGCACTCTCAATCAACATACACAAATAAGTTATCAATCAAGTAGATGAACGAATTGAATCCGCAACTTATGAAATAACAACTGAATGTAATCAAATCATATTGCAAGCATGTACATGGTTTCGAATCACCCCCCAACTAAGGGGGGTTTAGTTCCTCATACTCACAAAGCAAAGATACATAAAATTAGACATTAAAATCAAAGGAAAGAAAACACCTAAAATGCTTCAACTTGGTAGCAAGTGCATCCAAGATTCCTCTTTTCCCTTGCTTGCGGCATGAAGCTTGTGGACAGATTTTTGGGTGGATTTATGGTGTAGAATGGATGGGGAATTTTGTGGAAGGGTTTAGGGTGAGAGTGGAAGAGTGTTTGATGGTTGGGGAGTGGTAGAGAACTAGGCAAAGAGGGTGGAAGAAGGTGGAGTGGCTGTTATGTTTTCTAGGCACTAGAATGGTGTTTTTGGGGTGTTTTGCTTCCTAGGGTGTGTATGGACGAATTTCTGTGATAAAATGATGAATATGGGGGATTGTCCTTTGGCCAAGGGGTGTAAACATGTATTTATAGGCCCCAAAAACCTTAGAAAATCAGGTTAGGTTAAGGATGAAATGCATGGTAATTTGTGTGTGTGGTGTGCAATGGTCCAAGGGTGAAAATGAAGTGATGATGCAAAGTGTGAAGGGTAAAATGGAGTGGTCTTGAAGCTAGGGAGCATGAATGATTGTGTACATTGCATAGAGATGGAAAGGGAGGTGAAAATGTGTCAATAAATGGGTCAAAGGTGCAGCAACATGTGGTACACAAGGCATGGGATTCTAAATGTGAATGATGGAGCATCAATTGGTGCATGTAATGGATGTAAATGTTGTCTAAAATCTAATGAGTGAAGGGAACAAGAGGTAACAAGCAATTGAGTGTAATAATTAAATGAATTGAAGCATGAAATTAAAAATTATGTAGGGGACAAGAGTGATCAAGCATGGCATGGAATCCAAAGGGAATTCTATGTGGTTTGCATGGCAAGGAATGCAAGTTGGGGTGACAGATTTTTGGGCTATTTTCTTCATCTTTTGGACCATAATTCTTCATATTCTTGGCCTCTTTAGTTCTCAAATTCGTCCATCCACTTGGCCCATGCATTTGCTAACCATTCCAAGCCCGAAACATGCTCCAAAGGCCTCCAAAATGCATCTTCTTGCATACTTTGTACTTAGAGTCTGAAAACACATGAAAATGACTTTAAACATTAAAATAACTAAGGAAACACGACATAAATGCACAAGAACAAGCCAACTAAGTCACATAAATATGCTCCTATCACTTCTTCTCCTTCCCTTTGCCTTTGCCTTGCGGCTTGGCCTTGGAAGAGGATGGCTTGTTGTAGACTATTGCAGAAGTCCCTACAACGTTCTCTTTCTTCATAGTCTTCTCGGCAGTTACTAACATATTTAGTAACTCAGAGAGAGTACTATCCATCTTATTCATATTGTAGTTCATTACGAACTGCGCGAATGAATCAGAAAGAGAAGCCAATATGAAGTCCTGGGCCAATTCCCCGTCAAGTGGAGTACCAAGGTTCTCCAATTGTTCAATGAATCCTATCATCTTCAGTACATGTTGATGCACTGGAGCCCCCTTGACCATCTTGGTCTTCACAAGTTCACAAACAGTGCTAAAGCGACGGTTGCGCGTCCCTTCACCATATAACTCCGTAAGATGGAGTATTATGGAAGATGCACTGTCCATACCCTCGTGCTGTCTATGTAGCTCCTCATTCATGGAAGCCAACAGATAGCACTTGGCTTGTGTGTCATCCTCAGCGTGCTTGTCAAACTTAGCACGTTCATCCTCAGTAGCCTCAGGGCCGAGAGGTATGTGAGGTGGAGCCTTGTCTAGTACATAAACAATCTTCTCCAATGTTAGGAGAATCTTGACATTACGATACCACGATGGGAAATTGTGCCCCTCTAGGCAATGTTTGTCGAGTATTTTCGCGAGTGTGCTTCCAACCATATCTAAATACATAAACAATAAAATAATTAGTTTGATTGTTGATTAAGTCAAACGATTCGGGTCTTTAAACCGAATGACACCACCCACCATTTTTGACAAATTCCATATCCCTCAAGATGGAATCCGGGAGTTTTCAAAGAAAGCTCCTAGCGGGTTATGGGAGGCTCACTATTACCAAGCCCACCTCACGATGATACGATGTTGGCTAGCAAAAATAATAATGAGAGGGTACAATTACCCATTCACAGCAACCTCTTGTGATTACCCATCTTTTTGGCCTCTAGAGAGCAATGCCTCACGATGATACGATGTTGGCATCATTTCTCTTAGTTAAGTTCTTTCCCACCATGCCGGTTTAGATAGGGGTTCAAGCATGACCTCACGATGATACGATGTTGGCCACACTCGTTGCCTACCTTAACCTCATCAAATGTTTTAAATAAACTCCTCCTGAGTATAAGCATGCACTTTGCACTCCCCCATGATAGGGTGAAGGCGATGTACAAGTCATAAACGATTGGAGCCTACCACGGTGGAAGGTCACGAAAAAGTGTTCAAAGCACTCTTACGCTTTCTACTTAATATTGTATGTTGGTTGAGGGATTTTAAGGTCTCATCAATTTTATTTATTTAATCATATTCAAATAAATAATGTCCTATTACAACTACTAGTCCAAAGTTAATGTAATTAGTGGCATATGATATCCCCACTATTCGTTTTCATAAAACAAATCAATATCAAAACATTTTTCAAAATATTGGAGATATATATAACTACTAATTGTTTTCATTATAGTTTAGTAGCGTATGATACTCCCACTATTTGTTTTAAGAAAAACAAATCAATATCAAAAACGAATTTTTCAAATATTGGAAGTAACTACTACTACTAAGGTTTTTGCATTCCTTTTAAATTGGACTTTATAGTTATCTTAGGCTCTTGGATGACCATGGACTTATTAGGTTATTGCAACAATGAGCCAACATTGTTGAATATAAACTCGGGGAGGTTGTGTCAATTTAATTACGTGCTTTTCAATCCAATTAAAACATTTTCATTGAGCCATTAGAAATGAAAGACAATCATTCATTGCTAATTAGGGCATTGGACCCATTTAATCTTTAATCTCATGTCAAAACCCTCTTTTAGTTATGTCTCCTTATTAATAGTTAAAGAAACTCTAGTCTAGCACTAGAGGGAATCAACTAACTAAAAGAGATTAAGAAATAATAAGAATTACAAACCGATTTGTACAAATTCCTACAAATTACACATACTAAAAGGGAGAGATAGATTAATGTCAAATGTGACAAGGTCCAACAAAAACAGTAATTAAAACACATTCCCAAGGTTCAAACAATTTGATTTTAGCGCCTTATCTCATAGCTCAATTATCGTTTAAGGCATAAGTCCATAGTCACCCTTTTTCTAACTACTTAATCACATTAAATAATCAAAATGGAATGCAACATGAACATTTAGATTTAGTGCATATGGGCATAATAGAATTATGAGTTTAAACAACTAACAAAATTAAAATCAAATATTTTAACTTTCTAGTTAGTAAGGGGTCTAAATGCAAATAAGAAAAAGTTAGGGGTCAAATCGTAAATACTCAAAAGTATAAAATATCTTTTTCCAAATTACAAAAGACCCCCCAAGTGGATAAATCCACTAGGATGGCCGGCCACATTAAGGGGAGATGGGAAGTCTCACCCATCTTGCTTTAATTCAATGCAAGGTAGAAAAATCCAAATTTGCATGTCACTTGGTTTTGGCTTAAAAGGCTTTAATGAAAAAGTGATGGAAATCTCCTAGACAAGTCTAGGGTTTTAAAAGTTTTAATATGGTTATGGATGGTAAGAACATCATCCAAAACCATAAAACTATGCATGAAAACCAAATAAAACCATTTTCACCCAAAACCAAACTATGAACACCAAGAACAAAACCATGAACACTTTTTCAAGATTTGTGTATTCTTGGTGATTTTTCAAACCCAAAAACTAAAGTGACAAGGTTTCTACTTTCTAGCTTTAAAATGATGTGTGAGTGTCTTACAATAAAACACAAACACATGCCCAAAAATCCCCAAAACCGTGCCAACCACAAAGAACAAAACCCCAAAATTTTGTTCATGACTTATTCTTCATTCATGCATACAAAACAACTTTTACATGCATATCTTTTTCAACTCTTGATTTATATTTTTCAACCATTGAAAAACAAAAGATAAACATACTTTAAATGAAGAAATAATATGTCATACTAGTTCAAAACTCAATTTTCATTCATGCATACAAAACATCTTTTGCATACATATCTTTCTCAACTATTGACTAACATTTTTCAACTATTGAAAAACAAAAGATAAACATATTTTGAATGAAGCAATAATTATGTCATGCATAATATTAATACCCATATGCATAAAATCCAAAAGGACACATTATACATAAACCTTTGGCTCTGATACCACTTGAAGGGAAAAATATGAGTTTAACACATGGGATTTCTAAATGACTAGCATGCATATACAATTCAAAATTTATATACAAGAGCAACGGAAGCAATTTATCAAATAATATCAAAGCTATAGTCATGCAAATCCCCTTCAAGGTTCATAGGTTTATATATAATGCATCTAAAACATTTAAGTTAAGAATAAAGAGAAGGTATAGATCTATACCTCTTGATCTTGATTTTAGTGTTGGAAATGTGCCCTAAAACCAATCATATGATGATACTTTACGGACATTTCACATGTTAAACTAATCTAGTTTAATATCAAGGGCAAAGATTATTGTTTGAGCCGTCTCATATAAATGTTATATGCTTAAACGATAAGTCCAAGGAATATGTGATTGGAAGAATGCGATCTAAAGAAGTTAGATTCATGAGACCATTCTTTCGTAGACACATCCTAAACGTTCCTGATCATAGGATTGCCAATTGGGCAATGACAGTCCGTTAAGATCAGTACGTGCTGTGTCTTCTCTCAGGGAGAGTGACTAGTCTCAAGTCATTGATGTGTGTGACATCAAGACAAGTACGTAGGTGCTCAATAGAGAATGAGTTCACTGAACACGATCAACGAAGAGTTCTCATATTCATGTCACATGAGAACTCATGGTTGGGATAATGCAAAGTAGTCCTTTGACCTGAGGCATCACGTTTGTCTTGTGGTTAAGTCATTGATCTTTGATTATGTCAAAGTCACCCCATCCGCGGGTGTCCACGGCATCGTTGGGGTTAAGCCACTTAGCTATGGAGGCAAGTGAATGCGCAACAAGGGATCTCTAACCTTCAAACCGTTTGGGGGAGAATACTCTATGATATGATTTGGAATCTCTGGCCAGAGTATGAATGAGATTTAGGAAAGTCGTTCCAAATCACATTCAAGGTAATCATATAAGCACACGAATCACATTGGATAGTAGACATGAATAAACTATCAAACCAAACAATGTGGTCAAGAGTATTGTATTAGAGAAAGACCGTATTGCATTTGTAATCCTAAACTGAATAGGTTCTCTACCTCTTCTGATTAGCTTGGGTAACCATGATATGCTGCTAGGTGTCACTCTTGGTTTGTGGAAGCCCTAAACGTGTATAAACAGTAAAGGGAGAATTGAAAGTAAGTTTCAATTCACAATCGATTTGAAAGAGTTCTAATCGCCCACTGCCTCGCTAAAAGGAACCTAATGGATCGTACACCGTGTAAGGTGGAGATTGAAGAAACAATGGAGATGAGTAAGAATAATTAAATGGTTTAATTATTTATGGCAAGGATTAATTAATATGTTAATTAATCAAACGAATAAGTTCGTTAAAGACCTCGGGATAGTTTTGGACCTTAAGGCCCAATGGGCTTCGAACGTCAAGCCCATTGACTTAAGTTGTATGACAATTTAATGAATAAAGATTGACAAAGGCCCAAAAGCCCAAATCCCTTATGTGGCCGGCCATGTGTGTTGAATTAGGGTTTTTGGTTCTTAAGTCATTTAAAGAAGTGACTATATAAAGAACTTTATAGCCTAAAATTCATTAAGGGGTTCTTTTGGAGAAAATTGGAGAGAACATGTCTCTCATTTTCTCTCTAGGAGGCCGGCCCCCTTGGAGGGTGTATCTAGCAATCCTACCACTCCAAGGTCACTCATTTCTTCTCCAATCTAACCTTGGTGAAGATACTTAGAGGTTCTCAATTTTGGGAACTTGGAGAAACCTATTCTTCCATCCAAATCCATAGATTTTAGATGCAATGAATGAAGGCCCTCTCTTTGGGTGATTAGCCTTTGCTTATGCAAAGAGGAATCTACAAAGGTATATATTTCTCAACTCACTTTGATTTGAGTTGAGTCTTGATTCACCAATCTACTAGGCTTTGAATTTCATGTGTAATGTTTTGTTTTTGAATGCATGCAAGCATGATTCCGCCTTTTAATTGTTAAATGCATGCTATAGATGTTATTCAAATGAACATGTTTTCACAAAATCATCCTTCAAGTGGTATCAGAGCCTAGGTCTAGTAGTTGGTGAATCCATTTGGGTTTTGTAGTTCATAGTTTGTGATTTAAAAGTTGTAATATGTTACAAGCTTTATTCTTGTTTCTTTGAATGTAAATTTTGTTAGAAAATTTGCCATCTCAAATGTTGTAGATGTAGTTCTTATAAGCATGAATATTGGAGCTAAATTTTGGTGCCAAGCTTTTGGGAATTTTCGGCCAAATCCAAAGGGTGGATTTTTGGTTTCTTGTTTGACTTGTTAAAAGTGTTTTCAAGTGACTTTTGGAACCCCTATGTACCCTAGTTTGGTTATATGTTATTTCCCTTAAGTTTGAATGGTTTTGGAATGTTTTTGGATGAAAAATGTTCATGGAAATTTTTTGGGTTTTTCATGAATGTTCTTCATTGTTCTTGACATTTTTGCCAAGAACAAAAAGTTTGGTGTTTTGATTCAAAGTTTTGATTTATTTCATAAAGTTTATGTTTTATGTTTTACAAATGATTTAATGAGTTAGATATTTGTTTAAATGGTGATAGAAATAATGGTGGGTGTGAAAGGATTAATTCCCTTTCACATACACCACTTGCACCACTTGCACCACTTGCTTGCTTTATGTCAAAACTCACAAATCAACACACACATCACTCCTTTCCCTCTCCAAAACCAGCCACCCTACATGTAGGGTACTTTTGGGGCTTTTATGCAATTACATAAAGTTTGATACTTTTGTGTATTTGCACTTTTGCCTAAAAGTTTACGTTTTTACGTTTAGGTCCAAAAACGCTAAAGGACAAATTGTTTTGTTCCTTTAATGAAGTTTTTGCATTGTTTAAATTTTGGGTTCTACTTGTATTTACATGAAGTAGTGGACTTTTGTGTTTTTTACAAAGTGACCCCAAAAGTTTATGTTTTTGCAATATAGCCCAAAAGTTGAGGTTAATTGCTTGATGGCCCAAATTAGGTTGAGAACAAAATTGTTTTGTCTCTTTAAATGAGAATTGGATTTTCATTTTGTTTAGCTCCATTTAAATCAATCTTATGGATACAAAAACCAAATGAAAATGTTGCATTCAATTTAATTAGTTAAAGTGTTAATTAATTAAAAGGTGATTATGAACCTAAGCCTATGATAATTGAGCTATGTGAAAGGCCGTTTCAAATTTGTTTGAACCATGGGAATGTGTAGATTAGATTTTGGTTGTAATTTGATTTGATCAAATGTTGTAAAAGAGCATAAGCTCTTCTTTACTTTAAAGTAATTTGATTTATGCAAATGTTGTAATGAGCATAAGCTCACCTTTACTTTGAAGTACTTCTTTCTTGCTTTATTTGATATGCATGAAAATGAAGTAGTTGGGTCCAACACCCCTAAGACAACACGTCTTAATGTGATTAAACGCGTAACTAAAATCAATCACCATCCCTAGACCGAGATTCAACACAAGGCTCGTGTTGAATCTAAACAAAGGTTCATAATCATCCTAAGGCCCTAAGGCAACTATATAGTCCATCAATGAATGCAAACCTTATGTTAGTAGTATCATATACTCTTGCTTTAAAAACCGTTTTATAAGCATAGTGGGAGTATTATATACAACTAAAACAATCAAATGGACCAATAGTTGTAATAAGACCAAAATTGTTTTAATAAAGATTAAAATGAATATTTATATGTGATGAGACCTAAAACCCTCAACCAAACCATTATTAAGTTGATAAGCGTGAGAGTGCTTTGAACACTCTTTCGTGGCCTTCCACCGTGGTAGGCTCCAATCGTTTATGACTTGTACACCGCCTTCACCCTATCATGAGGGAGTGCAAAGTGCATGCTTATACTCAGGAGGAGTCTATATACATACTTGATGAGGTGAGTGTAGGCAACGAGGATGGCCAACATCGTATCATCGTGAGGCTATTCTTGAACCCCTTCACGAACTAAGCATGGTGGGAATGACTTAACTAAGTACAATGGAGCCAACATCATATCATTGTGAGGTGACATTCTCTAGAGGCCAAATAAGATGGGTACTTGCAAGTGATGCAAATGAGTAAGCGTACTCTCTCATTATTATTAATGCTAGCCAACATCATATCATTGTGAGGTGGGCTTGGTAGTAGTGAGTCTCTCATACCCTTCTAACAGTTTCATCCAAAACTCTCGAATTCCAATGAGGGATATGGAATTTGCCAAAAATAGTGGGTGGTGCTATTTGATTTAAAGACCCGAATCAAATGGCTTAAAATCAATCAATTTATATTCGTTATGTATTTACTTACCATTATATTTGCAAACGCTATCCCACACTTGACAAATAAAAGCCGAATGCTTTAGTTTCCGGACTTGGTACAACAATCCCAAAGATTGTCTTAAATGGATTGTAGAAGTACCTAAGTAGTCTCATCCTCACAATCTTCCTATTGATAATGTATCATTGGAAGAACATGTTAGATAAAGTCTATCATAAAGAGGACAACACTTTTAATGTCATAATTCTTCAATTACAATTTGTTGTATGAAGAAATAAGAGTTGCTTTGAACAACCCTTAATCAATGCAAACATTAGTGCTTGTTTCTTTGTTACATGAACAAGGAACTTTAGAAGAAAGCACAAAGGCATGGACACTTAATATGCCAGGATTCTTCACTTACAAATTGTTGTATGAAGAAATGAGAGTTGCATTGTACAACTCTTGAAAGTTTGTAATTATGTTTAGAACATAATGGTTGGTTGACAAAAATAGTCCATCAACATGGACTTATGATGATTTTGAATCATTGAGTGTTGAAGTGATAAACCACTTAACGAGACGGAAACTAAGCTAGGACTTCACCTTTATGTCCCTATCCTAATGGTTCACTAAGTTTATTGTAAACTATGTAGTGAACAATAAACACATGCTCTTCAAAATGTTTGATGTGTATAACACAATTGAAATAAGTTTCAAGAGAGATAGTGGGAGTTTAGGGACCATGACTAATGTAGTCAAAGGTGAAAGTCAAATAAAGAAGATAAAAATAACTCCAAGGGAACAAACTTTCTTTATGAAAGGATGGACATTGGAAGGGGTATTTGCAAGAAATGTCTTGCAAGTGTCAAGAACACACCTTTCGAAGGTGTTGTAAATTGTTTTTGAATAGTTCAAAACAGTTGGTTCTTCTACTTGAATGCTTGATTCCGTATTAGTAACTATGTTTTACAATCGTTGTAAAAGTGTGACTAATAAGAAGTAGAAGATATATGAGAGAAGAAAAGGTACTTCACATTCAGAATGTGAATAAAATATAGATCTCTGCGAAGGAAGATAGTACTTACTTCCTCATATGAACTACCAAAGAAATTGGAAAAACTAAAGATTGTCTTTACATTCCAATTATAAGGAACTTAATTCCGTCACTATAGTAGAGATGGATGAATGTTTTGTTTGACAAAACATTGTTCTTTATTAATCAATGATTGGATTATAGTAATCTAATTGATTGTCTCTATAGTAGAGATGATATGGTAGTGTTAACTGTTTAGAATATAATGATGCTTAAAACCCAAAAGGTTGCAAGGTAGTGACTAATCTCAATTAAAGTTGTGATACCTCTAAAACATAAATTACGAGTTGGTGAAAGATGGATGCTTTGGATCGTTAGATCCGGATCCAATACCTTCTTGTTAAAATTGTATAGAGGTGAAATGTTCGAATCTTTATTCTTTTGGAAAGAAGAAAGAATCACAAAGTTGTTGAGGTTAATTCACTTAGATGTTAGTGGCACTTGTCCACAACATAATACTACTCATGTTATATGACATTCACCGAAGATCACTCTCGGTTGGACTATAGTTTATTTTGAATAAACACAAGTCCGAATACTTTGCAAAAGTTTTCAAAGAATTCAAGAAATGTAAGTTGATGAGTAAGACGTCTAAAGTATTTACCTCCTTAGATTTGATACAAGGAAAAGAAACACTTTAGATGAGTCTCCTTGAAAGATATCAAGGAAAGAAGCATCATAAGATAATAAATTTCTCCATTAAGGAGAAGAACGAACTCGAATAAGATTTAGTTCGTTAGATGTTATCTATTACCCATATATAGGATATATACTTCTAAAAACAATATGATTGTCAATTAGAAGATCTTCCAAATTTTTCATGACTCCATAAGATGTAGTTGGAAAGAAAGACAAATCTCAAGCATGTTAAGATTTGGGGTTGTGAGCTAATAAGCAATATTTGTTTGATAACAATCTTGTGGGATATCCTTAAATTAACTTTTGGATATCGCTTCTATAAACCAATTAACAAATGTTGTTTTGTTGGGTAGTTCATTGTAATCCTACAATGTGATTTGCCTAAAAGCAAATGAACGAGAGATAGAACTCAAAGAATGGGTTCTTTGAGAGACAAGAAAGTAAACAACAAATATAAACAACCTAGTTCCTATACCAAAAGCTCCAAGGTAGTCGAGAAGGATTTATAAACCGTCTCAGTTGAATGGTTTGAACTTTATGACGATGTCATAGAGTTACACCTCTTAATTCAAAAGAAATAAGAATGAAAATCCTTATGACTACATTGAGTGTATATATGATATATACTCAAGGAAATGGTAAAGTACCATTTGACCCGAAATAATGAAACCCCCATAGCTAATTGGTAGCTTAAGGTGACTGCAATCAAAGAGAATGGTTGACTTTGAAGAAACCATCTTTGACGTAGTCTTGTTTTTCAATTAATTCGAAGATAGCTAGCTACAACTAAATGGTGATTCAATGTTTGGACATTATATGGGTTTCCGAAACCATTATTAAGATAGTCTTGATAATATATATGTCTAAAACTATGAATCACAAGACATATAAGTTGTAGAGATCCAACCATCATGAATCTTAGCAAGCTAGTGGGAGCTATAAGCATCTTATGAGAAAAGGATCAAATCGTTTGATTTCTCATAAAGATGTAAATGAATCTTTTGTTTACTAAGTTTACAAAAGGTTAGTGGGAGTTAATCATGTTACTAAAATTTAAATATATATGATATATTAATTTTGGAAATGAAAAGAATACTTCTTCATTAAGTTATAACTTTAAAACATTATATGAAGATAGAATGTATATGGGAGTTAATCATGTTCCTAAAATTTAAATATATATGATATATTAATTTTGGAAATGAAAAGAATACTTCTTCTTTAAAGTTATGACTTTACAACATTATATGAAGATAGAATGTATATGGGAGATATAGTCTATAAACATGGGATGGAAATCTATAATGATATATTTCATGATATAATTGGATTATATCAATCCCTAATAATAGACAATAGATGATAGGAAGTTTCTCATATGATGATAAACTTCAATCAATAGGACAACTCTAGTGAGACTAAGAAGTTGCTCTTCTCAAAGAGAACGTACTCTTTGACTCCCAAAGAAATAATGCGTAAATAGAATCCTTTATGCATACGCATAAAGGTGATTTATGTATTTCATATTGTATGAAAAACATTGATATGAGTTGTACCTAGAACGGTACAAGACGATATCAGTGCAAGCCCAAGATCAGAACCATGGCAACCTTCAAGTGAGTCCTTAAGTATTTAAGAAATACTAAAGGATAGATTCCTGAAAGAATGAGGAAGAATTAGAGTAACGTAAAGGAAGCGTAAATGTATTAGATTATGAATCTAATCGATCATTGGATGTTTCTTCATTATGAATGAAGAGATAATCAGATATCTCTTTATTATGACTAAAGAGATATTTGGATGGAAACATTAAAAGTAATGACTCTAGTGTGTTCCATTATGAATGCAAAATATATTGCCATATAGAAGCTTACAACAATGTTGTTTGGATGGGAAAGTTCATTTATGAACTCTCTATTCGGTTCCAACCAGAAAGTGTATCTAGTGTACTGACACTATGACACTAATGGGGCGATAGCTCAAGCCAGGGAATCAAGGTCTCATCAAGATCCGAACTCAAATGAGAGACTGAACTACATGATTAAGAATCATGTATAATGGTGACGTCTGATAGGAGCATATTTATGCGACTTAGTGGGCTTGTTCTTGTGCATTTATGTTGTTTTTCTTTAGTTATTTTAGTGTTTAAAGTCATTTTCGTACAATTTCAGGTTTAGAGACGAAGTATGCAAAGAAGTGCGAAATGGAGCATTTTAGAGCAAAATTGAGCCGGAATGTTGTGTATGCTAATGGAGCACGAGGAATGGACGAGTTTGAAGGTCAAAGGAGCTTAAGAAATGAAGAAATAAAAGTGAAGAACAAAGAAGTCGGAATTGGCAACCAAAGTTTCTAAAGTTGGAAGTTTCTATTCTCGGAGGTTTCCATTTGTGAGAGTTTCTATTCTTGGCTTTGGGCTTCTAGATGACCCATCCTTACATTCTTGGACAGTGCCGCACCATAAGCCCAATCCTTTTCAGATTTGGACCCCTTGCCTTGCAAGGCATTCTAGAAGCCCTAACCCTAGCCCATTAAACTTGCCGCACCCTAGGGCATTTTCCTACTAAAATTCTGATTGTTTTAGCCCATTTTCTGGTGGATTTGGGTTTCTAGAAACCCTAATCTGATTTGCTAGGGTTTTTAAGTGCCTTTATATATTCATTAAGCCTTTTGGCCGCATATATCACCCTCTCCATACTTCAGAAATTCGTCCAAATAATTTTCCCCACCTGGCCGCAACTTTCATTCACCAACCAGCCACTTCCCACTCATTGCCGCAGCCATTCCTTTACTCCAGCCACCATTCTACACCTCCATACACCACCCATACCCCTTGCCGCACCACCATACCATCCTAACTCCCTTCCAAAACCAAAATCACATCCAAAAATCCCCTAAACCCTCTCTGCCGCAGCAAGGAGAATAAGAAAGAGGAGCTTGACGTGCAGAAATTCAAAGTGGAATTGTTGGGCGTTTTAGGTGTAATCTTTCTTATGTCTTCGATGTTTCAATTCAATAAACTTTGTGTTGTGAGTATGAGGAACTAAACCCCCCTTGGTTAGGGGGAATTCAAAACCATGTACATGCTTGCAATATGATTTGATTACATTCAGTTGTTATTTCATAAGTTGTGGATTCAATTCGTTCATCTACTTGATTGATAACTTATTTGTGTATGTTGATTGAGAGTGCACGCTTAGTTTTCATGCATGAATATGATGCTAGATTATGAGGGAGTTTCACCTAATAGTTACAATCTTATAATCACAAGTAGTGAAGGTCGCTTGAAAACGATCGCGTGAATGAATTCTTGGCATAAGTTTCATGCAATTCATAGTAACGAATGCTTCGTCAATGCTTATGTTTTTCATAGAACTTAATGATTCTTGCTTGTATCTCTATTATGCAATTCATGTAGGGAACTTGTAGGGAATGTTTTGGGTTGTCGTATGCAATCATCCAACTCAATAACTAGTGGAAAAACTGAGGGTTAATTAGTGCAATTCACGGTTAATTTGGGGCGTTGAGTATTCATAATTTATTGGAAGAACAACTGAAAATCGTTTTGTTTGCAAATGTGTCATGTGTGGAGAAGAACCTCCTAACTAGCCTTTTATCCATCCTTTTCATCCAAAAACGTTTTTACAATCTGTTTGTTTTAAAGTTTCTGTTTTGTTTTCAATTTTCGTCCAAAACAAATCCCCCTTTATTTTGAAGTCTTAGATTAATTAGTAGGTGTTTGATTTGTGTTTCTAAGTGTTTTGATTCAAGTTTTCACCCAAATTCGTCCAAGTTCTTGTTAGGTTCTCAAAACTGCCCAGAAAGTGGTTTTTAGGCAGTTTTGAGTCATTAGGTTGCTGTTTTGAGTTTTAGGTTTGTTTAAGTGTTTTAACCTTTAGTTTTGCATTCTTTGAGTCTAGTTTAGTGTTTTAAACTTTGTTTTTGAGTTTTTAAGTCAGTTTCCAAGTGTTTAGCAATCCCTCCTAATCCCCGGTCTAGAACGATCCCTACTTACATCTTTGCTACAATTCGACAAAAAGAGGGTTTAATTTGTGTGCTTATCTATTTCGCATCAACGTCGTTATTCTCAAGGTTGCTTCTATGGATAACATATAGATATCCATTGTCTAGGCCTACTATTCAGCCATTTATGAAATGACTACAGAAGAGGTATCATCACTGATGACCAAGCTGATTGGCTCTAGTGCAAGTGGGAGATTGTTGGAAATGTGCCCTAAAACCAATCATATGATGATACTTTATGGACATTTCACATGCTAAACTAATCTAGTTTAATATCAAGGGCAAAGATTATTATTTGAGCCGTCTTATATAAATGTTATTTGCTTAAACGATAAGTCCAAGGAATATGTGATTGGAAGAATGTAATCTAAAGAAGTTAGATTCATGAGACCATTCTTTCGTAGACACATCCTAAACGTTCCTGATCATAGGATTGCCAATTGGGCATTGACAGTCCGTTAAGATCAGTACGTACTATGTCTTCTCTCAGGGAGAGTGACTAGTCTCGAGTCATTGGTGTGTGTGACATCAAGACAAGTACATAGGTGCTCAATAGAGAATGAGTTCACTGAACACGATCAACGAAGAGTTCTCATATTCATGTCACATGAGAACTCATGGTTGGGATAATGCAAAGTAGTCATTTGACCTGAGGCATCACGTTTGTCTTGTGGTTAAGTCCTTGATCTTTGATTATGTCAAAGTCACCCCATCCACGGGTGTCCACGACATCGTTGGGGTTAAGCCACTTAGCTATGGAGGCAAGTGAATGCGCAACAAGGGATCTCTAACCTTCAAACCGTTTGGGGGAGAATACTCTATGATATGATTTGGAATCTCTGGCCAGAGTATGAATGAGATTTAGGAAAGTCGTTCCAAATCACATTCAAGGTAATCATATAAGCACAAGAATCACATTGGATAGTAGACATGAATAAACTATCAAACCAAACAATGTGGTCAAGCGTATTATATTAGAGAAAGACTGTATTGCATATGTAATCCTAAACTGAATAGGTTATCTACCTCTTCTGATTAGCTTGGGTAACCATGATATGCTGCTAGGTGTCACTCTTGGTTTGTGGAAGCCCTAAACGTGTATAAACACTAAAGGGAGAATTGAAAGTAAGTTTCAATTCACAATCGATTTGGAAGAGTTCTAATCGCCCACTGCCTCGCTAAAAGGAACCTAATGGATCGTACACCGTGTAAGGTGGAGATTGAAGAAACAATGGAGATGAGTAAGAATAATTAAATAGTTTAATTATTTATGGCAAGGATTAATTAATATATTAATTAATCAAACGAATAAGTTCGTTAAAGACCTCAGGATAGTTTTGGAC
Organism: Malus domestica; assembly: GCF_042453785.1. Taxonomy (NCBI): domain Eukaryota; kingdom Viridiplantae; phylum Streptophyta; class Magnoliopsida; order Rosales; family Rosaceae; genus Malus; species Malus domestica. The sequence continues at coordinate 21,688,665 of NC_091671.1, read as the reverse complement.
CTTAAGGCCCAATGGGCTTCGAACGTCAAGCCCATTGACTTAAGTTGTATGACAATTTAATGAATAAAGATTGACAAAGGCCCAAAAGCCCAAATCCCTTATGTGGCCGGCCATGTGTGTTGAATTAGGGTTTTTGGTTCTTAAGTCATTTAAAGAAGTGACTATATAAAGAACTTTATTGCCTAAAATTCATTAAGGGGTTCTTTTGGAGAAAATTGGAGAGAACATGTCTCTCCTTTTCTCTCTAGGAGGCCGGCCCCCTTGGAGGGTGTATCTAGCAATCCTACCACTCCAAGGTCACTCATTTCTTCTCCAATCTAACCTTGGTGAAGATACTTAGAGGTTCTCAATTTTGGGAACTTGGAGAAACCTATTCTTCCATCCAAATCCATAGATTTTAGATGCAAGGAATGAAGGCCCTCTCTTTGGGTGATTAGCCTTTGCTTATGCAAAGAGGAATCTACAAAGGTATATATTTCTCAACTCACTTTGATTTGAGTTGAGTCTTGGTTCACCAATCTACTAGGCTTTGAATTTCATGGGTAATGTTTTGTTTTTGAATGCATGCAAGCATGATTCCGCCTTTTAATTGTTAAATGCATGCTATAGATGTTATTCAAATGAACATGTTTTCACAAAATCATCCTTCATTTAGACCAAGGATGGACCACCTCCAAGTCCTTTGCTCCTTGAAGTCCTTGAGCCTAGCCTCCCTCCTTGCCTCCTCCACTTTGTTAGTAAGAGTGCTCCAAGGTTCTCCTTTAGTCTCCAAAGGAGAAGACCTCTAAATATCCACACCCACTAGTGTAGTGAGATGGATGGAGGAATAACCAAAAGGGTGAAAGATTGTTAGCTAATTCACCCTCTAGGTGGCCGGCCTTTGTGGTTTTAGAGAGATGTTTTCTTTAGCCTCTTTGTTGTTTTAAAACACACAAAAACCCTAAGGATTAAAACTCTATAAAGTTCCTTATATAGACAAAAAGAAACCTAGTCAACAACTTGACTAAATATCTCTCCCTCTCCACTTGCAAGGGTCGGCCCCTTTGTGTTGGTTTGGGCTTTGGGCTTTTATTTATTTCTAGTCATCCAATGCTTGAATAAAAGCCCAATGGGTTTAGGCCCAATGGGCCCAATTTAACCCGAACGTTTCTTTAAGCCCAAAACGATTCTTTAAGCCCAGTGAGGTGATTGACATCAATCCAGTTGATTATATTTAATCCAATCACTTAGTGAATTAAAAACTTCCTTTTAATTCACCTTTCTTCTTTGATGACTACATTTAATCATCTAGAAGAACTCACAAGCTATGAGTGACATCTAACCATATGTCATAGCTACCCAAGCTAATGTAGAAGTTGTTCGGAGAACCTATTCAGTTGGAATTACAATGTAATTCGATCCTTCTCTAAAACAATATTCTCAATCACATTACTAGGATATGGATATATTATGTCAAACCCCTAATGTGATTATTCCTTCTTATATGATTCATTTGAGTCGTATAGGAACGCTTTCCTTTATTACGCTCGATACTTCGGCCGAAGATTCCCGAATCATATCTTAGAGTATTCTTCCTCTCTAATCGAGGATTAGAGATTCCTTGTTGCGCATTCACTTGCCTTCATGACTAAGTGGCTTAACCCCAATTATGCCGTGGACATCCGCGAACGGGGTGACTTTGACATAATCAAAGATTAAGTACTTAGCCACAAGACAACGACCATTAGAGTTACTTGCTTGACATGTGAGTACACCTCCATGCAAGTACTCTCGTTCAATTGTGTTGAGTGAACTCATTCCCTTAATGAGCACCTACATACTTGTCTTAGTGTCACTACACAAATAGGATGAGACTTTCCATTCTTCCATTTGAAGTGGACACAGTATGTACCAGTCTAAGCACTGTCAGTGTCCCTCCAACAATCCAATGACCAGGAACCTTTTTGGACATAATGGTTATGTGAAGAAGGTCTATGTAGTCTAACATCATTAGATTACTTCTTCAATCGATCCATTGTCCATGGATTCATTAATAAGGACATATATCGTTTATTGAGATAGTCCTAATTAGTATCTTTGCCATTTGATGTATAAGAGTCATCCAGACATCGATTCATTTGTCCTGAAAGGTTTCTTCCAAAGATTGACTTTCAGGGCATATTTCCAACACTCATCTCTCTGTCATTTCCTCCTCCCCCAAGCACACCCACAAACCACCTTCTTGCCATTCTTTCCGGCGAGCACCACAAACCAACCACCCTTCTCTAGCCCTCTCCTGCATCCTCGAAACTTGAACGGAGATGCACGAAGCACCGAGCCACAATGCGGATGAGGAACTCTGGCAAGATTCCTTGTTTTCCCGATTAGGGTAAGCCTTGGGATACTTGAAATCCCTTCATTTTGTCCTTGTGGTTTAATTCTGACCTAGGTTATGCAATTTGAATAACGAAATTGCACAGAAACAGCGAGAGTAAAGAACTCAGTTTCTGGCGAAGAATCCGGCGGCTTTCAAGCCCTTTTCTAGCCAACTTCGACCACAGCCGAGAAAACCAAAGGTATATTTCAATTCCTTGTCTCTCGAGCTTCAATTTGATATATTGGGTTTCTAATTTTAGTTGAGATTTGAAGCTAATTGGAGCTCGGGAGTTTCCCGGCCATTTTTCCAAAATCTGGCCAACTAGACCTAAAACCCATAATCAGGCCCAACCCAATAACCAAGCCCAATCCAATAACCCAGCCCAAACGTTTGGGCCATGTAACCAAAACCCTTGGCCCATTAACCCTAACTCGAGCTTAACCCAAATCCGACCCAGACCCAATACCCAGCTTCCATGGTCAGCAAGTGGGCTGCCCGTGGGTGTGCCTAGGGGACTTTCCTAGCCCGCGTGTGGAGTGTATGTGCCTTCGCAAGAGGTGATGTGCTCCGCCATCCATGGCGGCGTCAGAGATTTTTCTGACGACTTTTCAAGTGATCCATATCAATGCATGTTATGGCGTGTGGCCTCCTAAGTTGCGCCCTGTGGTGGCACGTTGGGGAACCCAAGGTCCCTCCTTAGGTTTTTCGACATGCCGAATCCGAATCTGTTGTTCGTTTTCCTGAATCCGTTGGAAGTGACCCGTCCTCCCTAGTTCGAGCGGCTCCCCAGCAATGGAATATATGTGAGCGAACCCCTTGTTAAATTGCATGTTTTTATAAAACATTAGGCTTGCATGCATTTCATATTTCATGAATTGATTATGTTTTATGATATGATTTACGGATTTTTACATTTATGATTATTAAAATTGCTTTTATGCATTATTTATGATTTATCGAATTATGTTTTACGATGTTCTTGAAGTATTCTCTATGTAGGACCCATTCCTTTGTTTGTATCTTTTTATAATAATTCTTTCACATTATTCTTGATTAGTTGTATGCTCTGGACACGTTTCCGCATTGGCATACTTCTTTCTAATTAAGTATTTTATTTGTATGCATGTTTAAAATGGCTTTGTCACCCTAAGGTGTCCGCCAGCACATGCCTACCCTGGTATATAGGGACATTAGGGTCGAGGCATGTCAATATTTATGTTAAATATTATTGTGTAGGATTTAATTTGCATAACTGTATAATTTAGACCATAATTTGAATTGGATTTTAAGTTGGAACCTATTCACCCCCTTTAGGTTAAACTAGTATCTATCCTAGAACTTTTAATTGGCACCAAAGCGGGTCACTAGACATAATTAGTGATATCTATAGGACTGCTAGGATAAGTCGTGCTATTGATCGATTTCCCATCCACCACATTTTGAGGGTGACAACTATGCTGCATGGAAGGCAAAGATGAAATCTTTTCTTTGGGTACTTGATGACAAGGTGTGGCTAGCGGTTGAAGAAGGCTAGCAACCTTTGACAACTGAAGAAACTAAAGGTGAAGGAGAGTCTTCTGTGACTATATCTAAACTTAAGCCTAGGAAAGAATGGAGCAAAGATGAGCGCAGCTCTAGCATTTTCAACCAAAGAGCTTTGAATTCCTTATTCACTATTGTTTCGCTTGATCAATTCAACTTCATCAGTAAGTGCACAACGGCGAAAGAAGCTTGGGATATTCTTAAAGTTACTAACGAAGGTAACTCAACTGTCAAAGAATCCAAGTTTTAGAATCTCATCACAGAATTTCAAAATATCAAAATGTTGGATGGTGAGAATTTCTTTGACTTTTATGCTAAGCTTAGTGTAATTGTCAATGGTTGTCACAATCTTGGTGATAGCATTCCAGAACATAGGATTGTTTAAAAACTCTTGAGATCTCTTCCTACTAGGTTTCGTACAAAAAGGACAACTATAGAGGAATCAAAAGACTTGAACACTTCAAAGCTGGAACAGTTGATCGATTCACTTCAAACATATGAGTCGGATTTCACTAAAGTCAAGAAAGGAGAATGTGTTGCTTTCAAAGTCAACAATAAAGAAGTGAATTTGGCCTCAATTAAATATCAACTTAAGATGAATTTACTCTTCTCACCAATAAGCAAGAAAATTCTTGAAGCTTAGAAATTCCAAGGTGCATGAACAACGAACCAGTGCTGGTTTAAATTCAAAAATTCCTCATTCTCGAGATGTCACTCATGGAAAATCTTCTAAGTCTATCGAAATTGGTGAGAAGAGAATTTCAAATGATAGAGACAAATGTTTCGAGTGTCAAGGGTTTGCACATCATGCTCATAAATGTGCCAATACTCTAAAAAGACAAAAGAATGAAAAGAACAAGGCGTTAAACACCACTTGGAGTGACAGTGACTCAAAAGATGACACGACATCTAAATATGATGATGAAATAGTTGCATTCGTTGGAACCATTGATGGATATGAGAACGATGACTCAAAAGTTGAAGAACCTGATTCAGTGGAAGTCTTGTCACATCCCAGCTCGGGCCCCCACCACATCCTGGGCTCGACTCCGCCGTAGCATGATATTGTCCACTTTGGGCCCCCACCACGCCCTCATGGTTTTGTTTCTGGGAACTTACACGAGAACTTCCCAGTGGGTCACCCATTCTGAGAATGCTCTCAGAGCGAACTCGCTTAACTTCGAAGTTCCGATAGAACCCGACGCCAGTGAGCTCCCAAAAGGCCCTGTGCTAGGTAGAGATGGGAATATACATATAAGGCTTACATGATCCACTCCCCTGGGTGATGTGGGATGTTACAAGTCTTGGAAAAGTACACTACGTTTTATGATATTACCTTGAACGTGAAGAAAGAGAAAAATGAGCTGAAAAAGAAACTTGACCGATTGAAAGCGAGAAGAATGAAGTTGAGGCTGAGCATCAATCTCAAATGGAAAATGAAGAAAAGCTACGAGAGTCAAATGTTGGAGAAACTACATATGCTCACAACAGACCAAAAGTCTCTTGAAGATGAACTGATTGAAATGAAGAAGAAATTTGAAGAGTTAAGTATTGGTTAGGAAAAATTAACAAAATGTTGAGCTATGGAAAAAACTTTGGAGATAGCAGGGGATTAGGTTTTGAATCTAGTGTGACTGGAAGTTCTTCCTCTTCTGTTACAAAGTTTGTCAAGGCTTCTCAAAGACCGAGCAGGAAGGCAAACAATAATCAAGGTTTTGGAAAAACTAATATCATTACTAGTGAGTCAAATCTTGTTAGAACTTTCATTGATCCAAAGAATTTGATTAGGTCAAACAAATTTGTTCCTACTTGCCACTTTTGTGAAAAAATAGGACATATTAGACCTAGGTTCAACAAACCTCGAGAGGGAAATAGAACTCGAAACATTATTTCTTGGATCTTTTAAAAAATGAGTCATACAAAGAGATTTGTTCCTCACCTAAAAAAAATGAATAGAATTTAAAAAATCAAGCCCATTTGAAATTCTATTGCTCCAACTTAAAGCAAGTGTGAAGAAGAAATAAGACTCAAATTTGCTTATTGGATAAGATGTCACCATTATTCGAGGAAGACAATCTTACATGTTTAGTGGCGTTCACTGCTTTCTTAGCTTGTCAGTTAGATACATGGTATCTTGATAGTGAATGGATGAGGCATATGACTAGAGACAAAAGTGAAGGGAAAACTATGAGTTTTACACATGGGATTTCGAAATGACTAGCATGCATATACAATTCAAAATTTATATACATAAGCAACGGAAGCATGTTATCAAATAAAATCAAAGCTATAGTCATGCAAATCCCCTTAAAGGTTCATAGGTTTATATATAATGCATCTAAAACATTCAAGTTAAGAACTAAGTGAAGGTATAGAACTATACCTCTTGATCTTGATTTTAGACCAAGGATGGACCACCTCCAAGCCCTTTGCTCCTTGAAGTCCTTGAGCCTAGCCTCCCTCCTTGCCTCCTCCACTTTGTTAGTAAGAGTGCTCCAAGGTTCTCCTTTAGTCTCCAAAGGAGAAGACCTCTAAATATCCACACCCACTAGTGTAGTGAGATGGATGGAGGAATAACCAAAAGGGTGAAAGATTGTTAGCTAAATCACCCTCAAGGTGGCCGGCCTTTGGTGTTTTTAGAGAGATGTTTCTTTTGCCCCTTTGTTGTTTTAAAACACACAAAAACCCTAAGGAATAAATCTCTATAAAGTTCCTTATATAGACAAAATGAAACCTAGTCAACAAATTGACTTAATATCTCTCCCTCTCCACTTTAAATGGCCGGCCCCTTTGTGTTGGTTTGGGCTTTGGGCTTTTATTTATTTCTAGTCATCCAATGCTTGAATAAAAGCCCAATGAGTTTAGCCCCAATGGACCCAATTAAACCCGAACGTTTCTTTAAGCCCAAAACGATCTTTTATCGCTTTTATGATTTCTTTAGACTTTCTAAATTAATCACAACACTTAATTAATCCAATTAATTATTTCCATCATCCATTAATTACTCACTACAAGAGTGTATCGGTGTACAATCATTTTAGGTTCTAATTAGCAAGGCAGTGAGGTGATTGACATCAATCCAATTGATTATATTTAATCCAATCACTTAGTGAATTAAAACTTCCTTTTAATTCACCTTTCTTCTTTGATGACTACATTTAATCATCTAGAAGAACTCACAAGCTATGAGTGACATCTAACCATATGTCATAGCTACCCAAGCTAATGTAGAAGTTGTTCGGAGAACCTATTAAGTTGGAATTACAATGTAATTCGATCCTTTAAAACAATACTCTCAATCACATTAATAGGGTATGGATATATTATGTCAAACCCCTAATGTGATTATTCCTTCTTATATGATTCTATTGAGTCGTATAGGAACGCTTTCCTTTATTACGCTCGATACTTCGGCCGAAGGTTCCCGAATCATATCTTAGAGTATTCTTCCTCTCTTATCGAGGATTAGAGTTCCTTGTTGCGCATTCACTTGCCTTCATGACTAAGTGGCTTAACCCCAATTATGCCGTGGACACCCACGAATGGGGTGACTTTGACATAATCAAAGATTAAGTACTTAGCCACAAGACAACGACGATGCCTCAGGTCAAAGGACTACTTACATTATTCCAACCATTAGAGTTACTTGCTTGACATGTGAGTAGACCTCCATGCAAGTACTCTCGTTCGATTGTGTTCAGTGAACTCATTCCCTTAATGAGCACCTACATACTTATCTTAGTGTCACTACACAAATGGGATGAGACTTTCCATTCTTCCATTTGAAGCGGACACAGTATGTACCGGTCTAAGCATTGTCAGTTTCCCTCCGACAATCCAATGACCAGGAACCTTTTTGGACATAATGGTTATGTGAAGAAGGTCTATGTAGTCTAACATCATTAGATTACTTCTTCAATCGATCCATTGTCCATGGATTCATTATTTAGGACATATATCGTTTATTGAGATAGTCCTAATTAGTATCTTTGCCATTTGATGTATAAGAGTCATCTATACATCGATTCATTTGTCCTGAAAGGTTTCTTCCAAAGATTGACTTTCAGGGCATATTTCCAACATAAAGATGGTTCACAACATTCACCGAGGATTGCAAAAATGGAGCAATCACTTTTGGAGACGGAAAAAGAGCAATGATAGTTGGAAAATGAGACATCAAAACTCTAGGAATTCCATGCTTGGAGATTGTCATGGTGGTTGATGGACTTGATGCGAAAATTAACTTAACACACAAATTAAAACCCTCTTTTGACAATTGTAGTATATATATAAGTAGGGATCGTTCTGGACCAGGGATTAAGAGGGCTTGCTAATAACCTCTAAACTGACTCAAAAACATAAAACTAAACTTAAAAACACTTAACAAGACTCACAAGACTCAAAGCAAACTTAAAATACTCTAAACAGCTTAAAACAACAAATTAAACTTAAACTAGACACTAGGAATGACTTTGGACGAAAATTGACTTTTACTTGAATCAAAACACTTAAAAACACAAACTAAAACATATTCTAACTAAATAGACACACTAAAGTAAAGGGGGATTGAGTTTTGGACGAATTTAGAATAAACCAAGTAACTAAAACTTAAGACAAATTTTGGATGAATTTGGTTGAATTAGATGGATGATAAGCTAGCTAGAGGCTCTTTCTCCACACATGACATGTATGCAAATGAATCAATTTCCAGTTACTCCTTCATTGAATTATAAATGACAATGCCCCAAATTAACCGTGACATCACTAGTTAACTCTCAGATTTTCCTTGTATTATTGGATTGGATGACATCATTCGACAACCCAAAACATTCTTCAAAAGTTCCCTACATGACATCATAATAGAGATACAATCAAAGATCATTACGTTTAATGAAAATCATAAGCATTGACAAAGCACTTGCAACTATGACATCATGTCACTCATGCTAGGAATCAAGCTTAACGCAATCGTTTATAAGCGACCTCCACTACTTGTAAATATAAGCTTGTAACGATTATGTGAAACTTTCTTATATTCTAGCAACGGATTTATGCATGCCAATTAAGTGTCGACCCTTAATCAACAAATACAAATAAGTTATCAATCAAATAGTTAAGCTAATTGCATTCACGATTCAAGAACTCATAACTGGAATTTATCAACTCAAATTGCACACATAATCATGGCTTTGAAATCACCCATAGCCAAGAGGGGTTTAGCCACTCATGTTCACAACAAAACGAAAGATAATGAATTTAAACATGGTAAATAAAGAACGAGTTACACCTAAAATGCTCCAATCTTCAAGCTTGAAACGCCAATGACCTTCTTTTTCACCACCTTGTTGCGGCTAAAGTGTCTAAGGATGTGTATGGATATATGGAAGGGAATGGCTGAATGTGTTTAGGTTGGATGAAGGTCATGGCAAGGAAAGGGAAATGAAAGTGCATGGAATTGTGTTTTGGGATGTGGGAATGTGTAGAATGGTTCGGCTCTCTCAATTTCTATGTGTGTGGTGTGTTTTATGGTTCGTGAGAAAAGACCCTCCCCCCTTTCTAAAACCTGTCCGTCTAGAATGTGTCTTTCTGCCCTCCAAGCTGTCTGTGCAGAATGTGTCTCTCTGCCCTCCAAGCTGTCCGTGCAGTTTGCATGTGTGTGTATAAGTGATGTCTCCACTCTTTGCATGTGTCATGTGTGAATGATGTCTCCACTTTCTTTTCTTCCAAACTATCCGTCTATCCTCCTTCTTCCATGTGTCAGCTCCTCTTTTCATGTGTGTGTGCTATCATGTAATCATCATTTCCACATAACATCATTTCAGCTAGCAATCACACACTTTCTGCCCATGTCGTGTCTCTCATTTCCTTTCCTGTCTGTGTATCTCCCCTTTGCATGTGTATGTGCTGTCCTCTTCTTTCTTTCCCATGTGCCGTGTATGAATGTTGTCTCTCTGTCTTTGCATGTGTGTGTGCTGCCATGTAATCATCATTTCCACATTGTACCAGCTGTTACACTTGCGCACACACATGCTGATTTCCAGCCTTCTAATCTTCAAAAACGTCCATCCTCATGTCTCCATGCTTGCACTATCCAATCTTGGCCCAAAAATGCTCCAAAATGCTCCAAATAGCACTTTCTTGCCAACTTTGTTATTAGGACCTACAAACACACAAAAATAGCTTAAAACATTCTTATAAGCAATAACTAGCTAAGTAAATGCAAGAAAACATGTTAACTAAGTCACATAAATATGCTTCTATCAAATTCCCCCACACTTAGCTTTTGCTAGTCCTCGAGCAAACAAAACAAATAAAACAAACAAAACATAACAAAACATAACCTAAACCTTCCAACATTTGCCTGAGGGATTTTCAATGAAACATGACATGCCAAAAATCACCACTCACATAGATTTAAGCAATCCTTACCCTCGAGCATCCTTAATCATAGTCACCATTCACTAGCTCACATTTAATTAATTAAAACAACATTTTGAATGTAGTAACATGCCTTAGAGAATTCCCTCAATTCCTTACTAGATACACTCATATTTTCACACAAGAATTTTTTACTACACTCCCTATACTAGGTATATGTGAGAAGATTGGTGTAAATATGAAAACTAGTACTCACATATGTTTTTCAACAAAGAAGAAAATTTTCGAATTATTAATTCATGTATATATATGATCTCATGAATGGAATGCTACTACTTAGAAGCGAGAACCAGCGATATCATATGCTCATACCAATTTCAAACTCCACATATTGAAACACACAACACTCAAGATGGAAGTCAAGGGTTGTAACGGGGTTAAGGGTGTTGGCTAACAAAGAAAGGTAAAGGTAAACAAACGTTCTTAAAGCAATAGTGAGCAAAGTAATGATTTAGGCACTTAGAATTCTCTTTAGAATGCAGAAATCTACTTTTAAACACAAGGGAAGATTCATGCAACTCATGCATTTATTTTTCTTTTCTTTTTCTTTTTCCACGAATTTTTCTCTATGCCGTGCCCAATTTCTTTGGCACACAAAAACACAAATTTGAAATCTAAATTCCCCTACACTTGTTTTCTGCAGTAATGTTGATCAAAATGAATTCTTTCTAAGTTATGCTCCACTATACTTCAAGAACAAGGGTATGGATAGTCATATTCTAGGTTAGGTAGAGATGATGTGGTTTAACAAAGAAAATAGGCTAAACAAGGCTCAACGGGGTTTAAACCTACAAAACAAATGACAAAGGTGGGTTCGGCTATTTGGCTTTGGTTCACTAAACAACTTCATCTTGAATATGTGTTATGCAAATCAATGTTATGCTTTGAATGGAATGGGCATGAGTTCTAGTATTTAGATCTATAATGATGAAACGCATTCTAAGTAGCAACCAAGCAAAGAATAATGAGATCATGCAACGACATTAGAAAACAAGAATGCATAGATTAATAACTCTCCAAATAAACATTTAGGCTCAAGTCTCTCAGGGATGTAACGTTAGTTTGAGTTCCTTCCTTCAAGCATGTTACAAAAACTGATTTTCTCCTTTGTGATTACATGTGAATTCGTTAATGTCAACTACAACCAAGTATTAACCAAAGAGCATATCAAACTTCCACCCATGTTTGTAACTTTCTTTAACAGTCATGCAATTAAAAACCAAATCCTCATCATTGTGTTGGAAGGTATCCTAAGACACAAACAACGCACAAAAACAACTCTTTTTGGCTTTTTCAAAACAATTTTTCAAATTTTTATCAAATTTTCGGATTTTTTGTCAAAATACACTACAAACACTTAAAAACAGTGAAAAACAACATTGTAAGTGATAGGTGAATAAAACCCACGAAAATCATGCAAAACAGCTTGTTTACCCCCCCACACTTAAATCAAACATTGTCCTCAATGTTTCAAACATAGACTTACACTCAAACAAGCAAACAACATAATTAATAAAACATGACAAGTATGGCAAAGTAAAAACAAGAAAGAGTAGAGTTTAGGAATACAAATCTGGTTATGGAGGTAAATGATCTTGTTGACTTCGGTAGGGAATGAATCGGCACGTATTTTGTCATGCTTGTTGACTTTCCACAACTTTGATCTTGAACTGGATTGGAACGAAGAAGAGAATTCCTTGGTGGTGGTGATTTGATGGCCTTGTATGGTGAGGCTTTGCTCTTTGGCGACTAATGCGTCCATATGTTGTTGAAGCTTCTCGAGCTCTTGGTTTCAACTCAGACCCCTTCTGCTGGGTTGATTGAGTGTGCAGGCAGCATTCTTCTCTGCTTGTTTCTTCTGCACAGCAGGTAGGCACGAGGTAGAGGTGATGGTCTGTTTCTTTATTCAATCTGTCCAAGTGTCGACCAATTGCTTTCTTTCTCCTTGTCTCGCACGCAAGAGTAAGGGTAAAGGAAAAGCATGCCATGAGATATCTTTTCCTTCGACTCTGATGATATGAGATACTTTTGCTTTTGAAGAAGTATCTTTCCACATATTTATTCTTGAACTGGGCTGGGGAACTTCTTAGCAAGGAAAAGGAGACTTGATCTTGAAGATGAATTAGCACGTTGTCTCCACATGCTTCAAGGTATCATTTTCACTTGCCTTATCTGTTCTCTAGGCAGATGTGGCATCTTCTTCGGAAGTATATCAGCAGTTGAAGATGAGCACTCGAGAGCAATGTTAGGTAAGCAATCAGGAAGGAGTTCCAGGCAGTCGATTCTTAGATCGGAAAATTGACACCAAGTGCTGGCTGATTGCTTGCTTTCTCTTTGTCACAAAGACAAGGAAAATGACAGGGAGAAATCATGATATGAGATACTCTTGCTTTCAACCTTCATGATATGAAATACTTTTGCTCTTGATGACTTGGTTGCAGAGGTACCCCAGGGGATGAGGAACACTGAGTGACTCGAGAGGCTTCATTGGGAATGCATTCTCGGAGATGAAGAAAGGTTGAGTGAGACTGCCTTGCTATGGAGGGTGAAGGTTAACATTTATAGGAATTTCTTAATAACTGGTAGAGGCACTGTTCTTTTACTCGTGTCGGCAACCGTTGGATGATTGAACAGTAAGATTCACGTGCTTTCTACTTCACCAGAAATCTTCGACAGATTGCCTGTAATTTCCGTAAAGCTAAGTGTGCATGTGACAGGTGCTGACACGTCTGGAAAAGCAGGTGCCTCTTCGATATCTGAAATCGGCGCTTCGACAAATTGCCCGTGATTTTCGCAAAGATGAGTGTGCATGTGACAGGTGCTGACACGTCTGGAAAAGCAAGCGCCTCTTCGATTTCTGAGATCGGCCCGTGGTTTATGAGCAACCCAGCTTTTGAGAAAGCAGGTGTCTCTTCGATTTCTGAAGCTCTATCGAGTGCTGATTTTTATAGAGGCACACATTACGTTCCAAAGGACACTTGAATTTCAACTCTCACTCTTCTCCCTCTTATCTCTCATTCCTTACCTCTAATTTCAAACCCTCTCTCTGCAAGTGCAAAGAATGACCCGTACGCCATCAACGTCACTAGCCACACACCACCAGCATACTACCACTGTCTCTCTCTCTTTCTTGACCTCTCCCCTTAACTTTTTTTTCTCTCGGTGAAACACCAAAAGTTGTAGTGGCTAACACCACCACCAGCCACACATGGCGATGGCCATTTTGGTGAGCCAAATCACACTATCATATCATCGCCACCATGTCTCACATGCTTTTTCTCAAGCCCTAGAACGAGCACTGACGACATGTTTTCTAGCGAACTCACGAAGCTAGACCATGGTAAGTCTCGGGACCCCCAAACCTCAAATCCTCTTTATTTCGAAGTTCTATATATATATATATATATATACATTCATGCAATATGCAATTATGCTATGTGGAATTTGCGAGTCAAAACATCGACAATTAGGGTTTTTAACCCTGGAATTCGGAAGAGAAAAAAAAAACAACAAAAAAAAAGGATTTTTGCACCTGAGTCGCGGTTCCATACAACGCCGCCGAGCCAATCTGGCTGGCCTGCAGCCACGCCCTAACCTTGGACGACGTCATATTGAGGCCATGGATCTCCTACAGCTAGCCTCGCTATCTGGGTTGACAACCAGGCCTTGGGCCTAGGTTGGGTTCTCTCACAGGTCTGAAGCCCAAAGTGCAACCTTGCTGGGTTTGTCCCCATACAGCCTGGCCCAATGCCAGCATACCTGATGCTTCCTAGGCTCAATCCAAGTGCCCACCTGCAGCAAGCTTTTGCTTGATGTGCCTTGCTCGCGTGTAATGGCCCAAAAATTTGAAGTGGTGATTAAGAGTCGATTACTTAAGACACTTGTTAGCAAAATTAATTTGCCTTATTTGAGGTTTGAATCAATTGGCCCTTGGCCCATTAAAAGAGTTTTACTATTGAGGCCAAGCTAAGTAAAGAAAAGGAAAAGAAAAAGATTAAAAAAAAAAGGATGCATACGTTAATAAGTAGGGAGAAAAAGGGAAGGGGCTTTCTAGAAAACTCTCTCTTCTTGCTACTCTCCTCTCCAACCGAAGGAAATGAAGAGGTTCTTTTTTCTTTTAGCTCTTAATTTATCAAAAAAAATTATTTAAGGGAGTAACTTAGTTTTCTTTTCCTTTTCTTGTGAAGATTAGGAAGAGTGAGATTCTTTTGGAATCTAATTATTATTTGGTTTGATAACCATGAATTAGATTGGGTGGGAGTAGTCAAATTGATAGTATCATACTCCATGTTATAGTTTTAAAGATGAGCACCAAGTGCTAGATTAAAGTCCCCAATTAACCTTGAATTAGGGTATGTTGTCTGGTCTTTTGTACAAGCAATGTGTGATGATTTTTCTTACTTATAGAAAAGGTAGAGAAGGACAAGGTGACTATGGAACAAGTTGACGAACACCGTGGGAGTTGAACATCAACAAATAGTCTTGAGGTAGGGGAGTTTTAACCATAAAATTTTTTTCATTTTTCATTTTTACTTGATAAATGGTTGTTGGCATTTGAGCACTATTTCAACCTTACTTCAAATGTTTTTCGTTTTCGATTATGTGAAAGAAGTGAAGCAAATGTTCTCTATGGTTTGATTCTAATGATTTTAATTTTTTTTCTACAACTTTGGTGAGTTTAAAGTAATTTCAAAGGTTTTTCAAGATTGTGTTTTTAACGTGCATGCCTTTTATTTTACTCAATATGAGATTTTGAAGCTTGTTGAGATGAACGTCTAATTGTGAAGGTAGATGGAAAGTAGTATAATACATGTGCAATTGTGAATGTTGAGAAATGTATGAATAGGCACAATGACCTGTGAAATTGTTAGATTATGGGCACAATGACCCAATGTTCCCTGGGGAAAGATACATATGTGGCCTGCAAGAATGAGTTATCAATGTGATAAATATGTGTGATATGTATATTGGCCGTGTATTTTACGATTCTTTCCAATTTGCTAGTCACTTGTTTGGGATAAAAGAACATGTTTATGATTAGTTGTACTATTTTTCTTTAAACAATAATGGTTCTGTTGTTCTTATAACAAAAGAAATGTTTTTCAACGGTCTGTTAGTGCTTTGAAACTTTGGTTTACCTACAATTTGTTTATTTCCAAGCATTTAAGAGAATTTCTTTGTTGTTGGATTATATAGTAGTGTGACTGTTGACCTTAAAAACTACCAAGCCTACGTGGCACGCAGGCCGAGTATGAAGGAAATATTGTGAAAAACATGTTCATTTGAGGAACATCTATAGCATGCAATTAAATTAAAAGGCGGAATCATGCTTGCATGCACTCAAAACAAAACATTAACCATGAAATTCAAAACCTAGTAGATTGGTGAACCTTGACTCAACTTAAAACAACATTTGTTAGTTGAGAAATTATACCTTTGTAGATTCCTCTTTGCATAAGCAAAGGCTAATCACCCAAAGAGAGGGCCTTCATTCCTTGCATCTTAGATCTATGGATTTGGATGGATGAAATGGTTCTCCAAGTTCCCAAAATTGAGAACCTCTAAGTCTCTTCACCAAGGTTAGATTGGAGAAGAAATGAGTGACCTTGGAGTAGTAGGATTGCTAGCTAAACCCTCCAAGGAGGCCAGCCACTTTAGAGAGAAAGGAGAGCTTATGTTCTCATCCTTTCCCCAAAAAGAAAACCCTAAATGAATTTTGAATATAAAGTCATATTTATACCTTAATTCATTGGAGTGGCAAACTTGTAAATAAGTCCAAAACTCACTCCTTTAACAAAATGGCCGGCCATAGGGTTTCATTGGGCTTTTAAGGCCTTTGTGAATTATTTGTCATTAAGTTGTCATTCAACTTAAGTCAATGGGCTTGACGTTCGAAGCCCATTGGGCCTTGAGGCCCAAAACTAACCCATGGTCTTTTAACGAACTTGATTCGTTTGATTAATTAACATATTAATTAATCCTTGCCATAAATAATTAAACCATTTAATTATTCTTACTCATCTCCATTGTTTCTTCAATCTCCACCTTACACGGTATACGATCCATTAGGTTCCTTTTAGCGAGGCAGTGGGCGATTAAAACCATTTCAAATCGATTGTGAATTGAAACTTACTTTCAATTCTCCCTTTAGTGATTATACACGTTTAGGGCTTCCACAAACCATGAGTGACACCTAGCAGCATATCATGGTTACCCAAGCTAATCAGAAGAGGTGGAGAACCTATTCAGTTTAGGATTACAATGCAATACGGTCTTTCTCTAATACAATACTCTTGATCACATTGTTTGGATTGATAGTTTATTCATGTCTACTATCCAATGTGATTCGTGTGCTTATATGATTACCTTGAATGTGATTTGGAACGATTTCCTAAATCTCATTCATACTCTGGCCAGAGATTCTTAATCATATCATAGAGTATTCTCCCCCAAACAGTTTGAAGGTTAGAGATCCCTTGTTGCGCATTCACTTGCCTCCATGGCTAAGTGGCTTAACCCCGACGATGCTGTGGACACCCGCATATGGGGTGACTTTGACATAGTCAAAGATCAAGTACCTAACCACAAGACAACTATGATTCCTCAGGTCAAAGGACTACTTTGCATTATCCCAACCATGAGTTCTCATGTGACATGAGTATGAGAACTCCTCGTTGATCGTGTTCAGTGAACTCATTCATTATTGAGGACTTACATGCTTGTCTTGATGTCACACACACCAATGACTCGAGACTAGTGTTGGAAGTATGCCCACAAAGCCACTCATTTGATGTAATAGCTTTTGGAATACTTATTGTATTAAACTTTTATATGTTTAATGAAGGGCAAAGCTTATTGTTAATCACTATTTATTGTATCATGTGTTTAAGCAATAAGGGAATCCAAGGAATGTATTTGTTCTAAGAGATAAGTGATCTAATGAGTTAGATTATCGAGACCTTTCTCTTATGTTCATTCCTAAAACGTTCCTAGCCATAGGATTGCCAATTGGGCATTGACAATCCGCTAAGGTTAGAATGTGTTATGTTGACTCAAACGTGAGTATGAACTAGTCTCAAGTCATTTGGTGTTGGACATTGAGACAAACACATAGGTGCTCGAAAAGGTAATCGAGTACACTGAACGTCGATCAAAAGAGAGTTCGAACATACATGTCATGTATGAACTCTAAAGTTGCAATATGCAAAGTAGTCCTTTGACCTGAGGCATCATAGATGTCTAATGGTTAGGTCCTTGATCTTTGATCATGTCAACGGCATTCCTTCGGATTGTCCACAGCATTGTTGGGGTCAAGCTATCTAGTCATGTAGGCATATGAATGCACAACAAGGGATCTCTAACCTTCCATGGTGGAAGGAGAATACTCTAAGATATGATTCTAAAGTCTTTGGCCAAAGTATATGAATATGACTTAGGAAGTTTGTTCCGAATCATATTCAAAGGAATCATATAGGAAAGTATCACATTGGATAGTAGACATGAAACAAACTATCACTTAAACAATGTGATTAAGAGTATTGTATTAGAGAAGGACCGTATTGCATTGTAGTTGTAACTGGATAGGTTCTCCAACCAATTCTACATAGCTTGGGTAACCATGATATGCTGCTAGGTGTCACTCATGGTTTGTGGAAGCCCTGAAGATTAGCAAACACTAATCTTAAGGGAGAATTGAAATGTGGTTTCAATTCACAATCGATCGTTAAGAGTAACATCGCCCACTGCCTCGCTAATTGGAACCTAATGGATCGCACACCACATAAGGATGTTAGTGAAGAAATTATATGAAATGGATAAGCAATTAAATGGTTTAATTGAAGAATGGTCAAGATTAATTAATTAGTTAATTAATTATACGAAAGGTTCGTATTGGGCTTATATGTTGGTTTTGGGTTTCGGGGCCCAAAAGTGTTTTGGTCCACAAGGCCCATTATGTTTAAGTTGTATGACAACTAAAACAAAATGGGCAAATTGGCCCAATAACAAGGAGAGGCCGGCCATTAGGGTGAATGGGCAAGCTTGCTTAATTACAAGTTTGCCACTCACCAAAGAAAATGTTATAAAAGCAACTTTATAGCAATTTTCTCATTAGGGTTTTCTAATAGAAATTGGGTGAAACATTTTCTCTCATTTTCTACATAGAGGCCGGCCACTTAGAGGATTTTTACTAGCATCTAAAATCTCTCTAAGTCATCCATATCATCTTCACAATATACAACCTTGGTGAAGAGACTTAGAGACATCAAGCTTTTGATGTTTTTGGAGAACAAATCCTTTTTCCTCTAATCATCAAAGGAGCACTAAAGGGAGGAAAACACAAGGAGGATTCAAGGAGCTTGGAGGTGACTTGAAGGCCCTCCACTTGGGTGAATCCCTTGTGTAAACAAGGATGAGCTTCAAGGGTAAAGAATCACTAAATCTTTACTTCTCTTTAATGTTGTTAAAGAGTTTATTTTGGTTCACCATATACTAGGCTTTGAAAGTCATGGGTTTTATGAATTGTTTTTGGATGCATGCCTACTTTAAAGTGTTAATAGCTTGCATGTATATTCAAATGTTCATACTTGTTCTTAGCTAGGACAAAATTTTTCCTTCAAGTGGTATCAGAGCCTAGGCCTAGTGTATGGTGAATCCTTTTGGGTTTTGTGATGTTCATATTTTGTGATTTAAATGTTGTAAATGTTACAAGCTTTGTTCTTGCTTTTGAATATATAAATTTTGCTAGAAAATTTAGCATCTCAAATGTTGTAGATGTATTTCATTTAAGCATGAATATTGGAACTAAAATTTGGTGCCATGAGTTTTGGGAAATTCGGCCAAATCCTTAGGGTGACTTTTTGGGTTCATGTTTGTCTTGTTAAAATGGTTTTAAGGTGATTTTTGGAACCCCTAAGTACCCTAGGATATTAGCCCTCTTTTGAGTGGTGAAAAATTGAGTTTTGGTGAATGAAAACATCCATGGAACTATTATGAGTTTTCATGGTGTTCTTCAAATGTTCTTGAAGTTCTTGCCAAGAACAAAAAGGTTTGAAGTTTTGATTCTAAATTTTTATGTTTTTCATAAAGTTTTGGTATATAATTGATTTATTATTTGATGGGTGATGTTATTGGTGAGATGTGATGAAATGGTTTTAATGTTTGTCATAAACTTTAAGTTTTTCTTACAAACCATCACCTTCACCTTTAACCTCACCTAATAAAATCAACTTGCAAAAACTTTTTAGAAATTTTTCAATTTTTCATTAAATGGCCGGCCACCCCTAGTGGGGGTCCTTTTGGGGCCTTTTGTGCAATTAACATAAAGTTTTGATACTTTTGTGTTTTTGCATTTTGGCCCAAAAGTTTACGTTTTTACGTTTAGGCTTAAAAACTCTAAAGGACAAATTGTTTTGATCCTTTAATGATGTTTTTACATTATTAAAATTTTGGGATCTAGTTGTATTTACATGAAGTTGTGGACTATTGTGTTTATACAAAGTGACCCCAAAAGTTTTTGTATTTGCATTATGGCCCAATTGTTGTGGTCATAGTTTCCTTTTGGCCCAAATAAAATGAGAACAAAATTGTTTTGTCTCTTTAATGAGAATTGGATTTTCATTTCATTTAGTTCCATTTAAATCAATTCTATGGATCCAAAAAAACCAATTGTTTAAAGTTGCTTTCTTAGTTAATGTGATTGATTAAGAAAAGGGTGATTATGAACCAAAGGCCTCGATAATTGAGCTATGTGATTGGCCGCTTTACATTATGAATGTTTGGGTTTGGTAGTGTAGATTTGAATGTAATTTGATTAATTCGAATTGTTGTAAATGGACATAAGTCCATCATTTGATTTATGTTGTAAAAGGGCATAAGCCCTTATTATTATTTCATGTATTCCTTTTTGTTTATATGTATGCAAAATGGAATAGTTGGGTCCAACGCCCAATAGGAAATAACGGTTTAATTGGATTAAACGCGTAACTAAAATCAACAACTATCTACCTTAAACCCAAGGTCCAACACAAGGCTCGTGTTGGATCAAATCAAACGGTTCATAATCATCCTAAAACCTAATATGACTATATAGTCCATATGAGGATGCAATGCATTCGTTAGTAGTTCCATATAGTCTCGCTTGTTTCAACGAAACAGTGGGAGTATTATATGCTACTAAATCATATTAACTTGGACCAATGGTTGTGATAGGCCCAAGTTCTTTTAATGTGATTAAAATGTTTTGATGTAGCCCAAAACTACTCCCTCAAATCAAATATTAAGTTGATAAGCGAGAGATGTTTTGAACATCTCTTCGTAGGCCTTCCACCGTGGTGGGTTCCAAGCGTTTGTGACTCATGCACCGGCTTCACCCTATCATGGGGAAGTACAAAGCATGTGCTTACATCCAGGAGGAATCCATATACATATGATGAGGTGAGTGTAGGCAACGAGGATAGCCGACATCGTATCATCGTGAGGCTATTCTTGAACCCCTATACAAACTAAGCATGGTGGGAATAACTTAACTAAGTGCAATGAAGCCGACATCGTATCATCGTGAGGCAACATTCTCTAGAAGCCAAACGGATGGGTAATTACAAAAGTTGTAAATGAATAATGCGTTATTCTCTCATCATTATTTTTGCTAGCCAACATCGTATCATCGTGAGGTGGGCTTGGTAATGGTGAGTCTCCCATAACCCGCTAAGAGTTCAATATAACTCTCGAATTCTATTGAGGGATGTGGAATTTGCCAAAAATAGTGGGTGGTACTATTTGATTCAAAGACCCAATCAAATAGTTTTAAACAAACAATCTAATTCGATTTCTGTTATGTTATGTAGTGAACGACATGCCTAAAATTATACCCACCATTATACTTGACAAAAGGGGCCTTAAGGGCCAACGTTTCCTTGCTTGGTATCGCCACATTGAGAATGTCTCAAAGGTGAAAGACATATTGTATGTGCTTAAGCAATCCCCTCCTCATGTACCTCCTACGAAATTAACTTCAAAGGAGGAGTGTCAAAACTATATTAGACACTGTGAGGATGACTTACAAGCCAAATGCTTAATCCTCACTTCACTTAGTAAGGAGCTTATGAAGCTACATAAGCACATGGACACTTCTTGTGCCATGGTTGAAAGTTTGCATAAGATGCATGACATTGAGACTAGTAATGTACGATTCTCAAATGTTTGTAGTCTAATGAATGCCAAAATGGCAATGGGGACATCGGTCCATAAACATGGACAAAAGATGGAAAAGATATTTAAAGATCTTAAACGTTTAGGAACTTCCATCGATGGGAAAATGGCCCAAGACTTTTTCTTTGCATCTCTCTCGGATGATTTCACTAAGTTTATTGTAAACTATAAAGTGAATAGATTCGATCATTCTTTGAAAGAGATGATTGACATGTGCTGTAAATTTGAAAAAGGTTTCAAAATGGACAGTGGGAGTGAGAATGCAATGATAAGGAAAAGGTTGCATAAGAAGAAGGCAAAGAAATCCAAAGAAACATGCTTTCATTGTGGAAAGGATGAACGTTGGAAGAAGAAATACAGGGTGCGCATTGCGAGCCTTAAGACACGAACTTTTGAAGAGACTATTTCTGTCATAGAGAGTTCTTTTACAGTGAGCTCCAGTTCCTGGATATTTGATTCAGGCGCTAGTCAACATATCTGTAATACGATGCAGGGACTAGTGGGGAGCAAGCCACTGAGCAATGGGGAGATGGTTGTGCGAGTTGGGAACGGCACTAAAATCTCTGCAAAAGCAACAGGCACCTACATGCTTAACCTACCCTCTGGGGAAGTCCTGGAACTTAAAAATTGTTTATATTTTCCTTCATGTATAAAGAATTTGATTTCCATCTCTAAGCTTTTACGAGATGGGCACTCAGTATTGTTTGACAAAATGAGTTGCACTTTATACTTGAACCGTCGTATTATCTCTCATGGTAATATGATAGAGGGACTTTTTCACCTAGAGACGAATAGTGGGATGCACTGTATTGCAAGCAGGAATACCTCAAAACCCAAAAGGGCTAGAGAAGAAGTTAACCAAGAAAAGATGTGGCATCTTAAACTTGGACATGTGAACCTTGAAAAGATTCACAAGATGTCGAAAGACGGATACATCCACCCATTAGGTAATGACCGGATGGGTACTTGTGAATGTTACTTGAAAGGGAAAATGACCAAATCTCCATTTACTGGAAAAGGAGAGCGTGCCACTGAAATTCTAGGGTTAATCCACACTGACGTATGTGGACCTATGTCTACTACGTCGAGAGGAGGCTTCTCCTACTATATCACATTCACCGACGATCACTCTCGGTTTGGCTATGTGTATCTTATGAAGTACAAGTCAGAATCCTTTGAAAGGTTCAAAGAATTCAAGAATGAAGTTGAGAAGCAAACTGGGAAACAGATAAAGATCCTAAGATCGGATCGAGGGGGTGAATATCTGAGTAACGAGTTCCTAGATTACCTCAAAGAGTGTGGAATAATATCACAGTGGACTCCACCGGGAACTCCACAACTCAATGGAGTTTCTGAAAGGAGAAATCGAACCTTGATGAACATGGTTCGTTCTATAATGAGTTCTGCTGATCTACCAATAACATTCTGGGGATACGCTCTATATACAACAGCTTACTTACTTAATAGAGTACCTTCCAAATCAGTTTCACAAACGCCCTATGAGATATGGCATGGAAGAAAGCCAAGTCTTAAACACATTAAGATTTGGGGTTGTGAAGAATATGTCAAGAAGCTTGAAGCTACTAAGCTTGAAGCGAGATCAGTAAGATGCTATTTTGTGGGATATCCTAAAGAAACTATGGGATATGAGTTCTACCATCCTGACGACCAGAAAGTCTTTGTCGCCAAAACTGCTAAGTTTCTAGAGGACGAATTCGTTCTCAAAGGGACTATAAGCAAACAGATGGAAATTAATGAGATTAATAATGAACCACAAACAAGCACTAGACATATTGACAACCCTGTTCCTGAACCCCTGGCTCCACGTAGATCTGAACGGGTTAGTAAGCCACCTAAGAGGTATGGCTTAGACAATGACTTTGATGAATTGTACCTTCTAGGTGACAATGAAACAAAGGAGGACCCTAGAGACTACACTGAAGCAATGTCCGACATTGATTCAAAGAGATGGCAAGAGGCCATGAAATCCGAGATGGATTCCATGTATCAAAATCAGGTATGGACTCTTGTAGACCCTCCAGAAGGTATTGTACCTGTTGGAAACAAATGGGTCTTCAAGAGGAAGATAGGCGTTGATGGGAACGTGGAGACTTATAAGGCTAGATTAGTAGCCAAGGGTTACAGGCAAAGAGAAGGGATTGACTATGAAGAAACTTTCTCTCCTGTAGCCATGATTAAGTCCATTCGGATTTTGCTTGCTATAGCTGCATACCATGATTATGAGATCTGGCAAATGGACGTGAAGACGGCCTTTCTGAACGGCTACCTAGAGGAAGAGCTCTATATGACTCAACCCGAAGGTTTCGTGTCCAAGTCTGAAAAGACTAAGGTATGCAAGCTTCAAAGGTCCTTTTATGGACTCAAGCAAGCCTCCAGGAGCTGGAACATTCGTTTCGACACTGAAATCAAAACGTTTGGTTTTACTTAAAACGAAGACGACAATTGTGTTTATCAAAAAGTCGTTGGGAATGCAGTTGTATTCCTAGTGTTATATGTAGATGACATATTACTATTCGGGAATGACACTGCAATACTTTCTTCTGTAAAAGTGTGGTTGTCCAAAACCTTCCACATGAAAGATTTAGGAGATGCATCTTATGTACTTGGGATAAAGCTCTATCGTGATAGATCCAGAAAATTAATTGGATTATCCCAATCTATGTACATTGATAAGGTGCTAAGTAGGTTCGAGATGGAACAATCTAAGAAAGGCTTTCTTCCTGTAAGACATGGAAATCACCTTTCTAAGTCCATGGAACCTAAGACTCCTGAAGAGATAGGGCATATGAGTAGGATTCCTTATGCTTCAGCCATAGGAAGTCTCATGTACGCCATGATATGCACAAGGCCTGATATCGCATATGCTGTGAGCATTACTAGTCGATATCAATCTACCCCAGGATTAGAACACTGGGCAGCTGTCAAGACGGTCCTTAAGTACTTAAGAAGAACTAAGGACATGTTCCTCGTATATGGAGGAGCATCAGAGTTGCGAGTGGAAGGCTATACAGACGCAGATTTCCAATCTGACGTCGATGATAGAAGTTCCAACTCCGGATATGTATTCACTCTGAATGGTGGGGCTGTCAGTTGGAAAAGCAAGAAGCAAAGTGTAATTGCTGATTCCACGACAGAGGCTTAATATGTCGCTACAGCTGAAGCCGGCAAAGAAGCGTTCTGGATGAAGAAGTTCATTACTGAACTTGGAGTGGTTCCAACCATTACATCACCAGTAACTTTGTACTGTGATAATAATGGGGCGATAGCTCAAGCCAAGGAACCCAGGGCACATCAAAAGAACAAGCATTTTGACAGGCGCTTTAATATCATTAGAAGATATGCTGCCAAGGGGAAAGTCAACATCCTCAAAGTTGCCTCAGCCGATAACGTAGCAGATCCACTGACAAAGCCAATGTCTCAAATCCAGCTTGATCGTCATATGGATAAAATGGGTATTACATACATGGGAAGATGGCTTTGAGTGCAAGTGGGTGATTGTTGGAAGTATGCCCACAAAGCCACTCATTTGATGTAATAGCTTTTGGAATACTTATTGTATTAAACTTTTTTATGTTTAATGAAGGGCAAAGCTTATTGTTAATCACTATTTATTGTATCATGTGTTTAAGCAATAAGGGAATCCAAGGAATGTATTTGTTCTAAGAGATAAGTGATCTAATGAGTTAGATTATCGAGACCTTTCTCTTATGTTCATTCCTAAAACGTTCCTAGCCATAGGATTGCCAATTGGGCATTGACAATCCGCTAAGGTTAGAATGTGTTATGTTGACTCAAACGTGAGTATGAACTAGTCTCAAGTCATTTGGTGTTGGACACTGAGACAAACACATAGGTGCTCGAAAAGGTAATCGAGTACATTGAACGTCGATGAAAAGAGAGTTCGAACATACATGTCATGTATGAACTCTAAAGTTGCAATATACAAAGTAGTCATTTAACCTGAGGCATCATAGATGTCTAATGGTTAGGTCCTTGATCTTTGATCATGTCAACGGCATTCCTTCGGATTGTCCACGGCATTGTTGGGGTCAAGCTATCTAGTCATGTAGGCATATGAATGCACAACAAGGGATCTCTAACCTTCCATGGTGGAAGGAGAATACTCTAAGATATGATTCTAAAGTCTTTGGCCAAAGCATATGAATATGACTTAGGAAGTTTGTTCCGAATCATATTCAAAGGAATCATATAGGAAAGTATCACATTGGATAGTAGACATGAAACAAACTATCACTTAAACAATATGATTAAGAGTATTGTATTAGAGAATGACCGTATTGCATTGTAGTTGTAACTGGATAGGTTCTCCAACCAATTCTACTTAGCTTGGGTAACCATGATATGCTGCTAGGTGTCACTCATGGTTTGTGGAAGCCCTGAAGATTAGCAAACACTAATCTTAAGGGAGAATTGAAATGTGGTTTCAATTCACAATCGATCGTTAAGAGTAACATCGCCCACTGCCTCGCTAATTGGAACCTAATGGATCGCACACCACATAAGGATGTTAGTGAAGAAATTATATGAAATGGATAAGCAATTAAATGGTTTAATTGAAGAATGGTCAAGATTAATTAATTAGTTAATTAATTATACGAAAGGTTTGTATTGGGCTTATATGTTGGTTTTGGGTTTCGGGGCCCAAAAGTGTTTTGGTCCACAAGGCCCATTATGTTTAAGTTGTATGACAACTAAAACAAAATGGGCAAATTGGCCCAATAACAAGGAGAGGCCGGCCATTAGGGTGAATGGGCAAGCTTGCTTAATTACAAGTTTGCCACTCACCAAAGAAAATGTTATAAAAGCAACTTTATAGCAATTTTCTCATTAGGGTTTTCTAATAGAAATTGGGTGAAACATTTTCTCTCATTTTCTACATAGAGGCCGGCCACTTAGAGGATTTTTACTAGCATCTAAAATCTCTCTAAGTCATCCATATCATCTTCACAATATACAACCTTGGTGAAGAGACTTAGAGACATCAAGCTTTTGATGTTTTTGGAGAACAAATCCTTTTTCCTCTAATCATCAAAGGAGCACTAAAGGGAGGAAAACACAAGGAGGATTCAAGGAGCTTGGAGGTGACTTGAAGGCCCTCCACTTGGGTGAATCCCTTGTGTAAACAAGGATGAGCTTCAAGGGTAAAGAATCACTAAATCTTTACTTCTCTTTAATGTTGTTAAAGAGTTTATTTTGGTTCACCATATACTAGGCTTTGAAAGTCATGGGTTTTATGAATTGTTTTTGGATGCATGCCTACTTTAAAGTGTTAATAGCTTGCATGTGTATTCAAATGTTCATACTTGTTCTTAGCTAGGACAAAATTTTTCCTTCAACTAGTCACTCTCCCTGAGAGAAGACACAGCACGTATTGATCTTAACGGACTGTCAATGCCCAATTGGAAATCCTATGATCAGGAACGTTTAGGATGTGTCTACGAAAGAATGGTCTCATGAATCTAACTTCTTTGGATCGCATTCTCCCAATCACATATTCTTTGGACTTATCGTTTAAGCGTATAACATTTATATGAGACGGCTCAAACAATAATCTTTGCCCTTGATATTAAACTAGATTAGTTTAACATGTGAAATGTCCGTAAGGTATCATCATATGATTCGTTTTAGGGCACATTTCCAACAATCTCCCACTTGCACTGGAGCCAATCAGCTTGGTCATCAGTGATGATACCTCTTCTGTAGTCATTTCAAAAATGACTGAGTAGTAGGCCTAGACAATGGATATCTATATGTTATCCATAGAAGCAACCTTGAGAATAATGACGTCACCATTATACATGATTCTTAATCATATGGTTTAGTCTCTCATTTGAGTTCAGATCTTGATGAGACCTTGATTCCCTGGCTTGAGCTATCGCCCCATTAGTGTCGTAGTGTCAGTGCACTAGAGACACTTTCTGGTTGGAACCGAATAGAGAGTTCATAAATGAACTTTCCCATCTAAACAACATTGTTGTAAGCTTATATATGGCAATATATTTTGCATTCATAATGGAACACACTAAAGTCATTACTTTTAATGTTTCCATCCAAATATCTCTTTAGTCATAATAAAGAGATATCTGATTATCTCTTCATTCATAATGAAGAAACATTCAATGATGGATTAGATTCATAATCTAATACATTTACGCTTCCTCTAGGGCATAAAAGATATCTGATTATCTCTTCATTCATAATGAAGAAACATTCAATGATGGATTAGATTCAATGATGGTTCGCATAAGCTAACATGCGAACCATTGAGATAATCTAATAATCTTTGAATACTCAACCCCCATCTACAAAGATTATTCACGACCCCCCCTAAATTTCTTTAAAGTATTCAAAGGGATATTTGTGGACCTATCCAACTAACATGCAAACCATTGAGATACTTCATGGTGTTGGTTGATGCATCTACGCATTGTCACATGTCTACTTATTGTCCATATGCAATGCTGCATTCACGAAACTCCTAGCTCAAATCATTAAGCTTAGGGCTCACCACCCTGATTATCCGATTAAGTCGATTTGACTGGATAATGCTGGAGAGTTTACGTCATAGACTTTTGACGATTATTACATGTCAATTGTGATTGAAGTTAAAAATCATGTACCCCATGTTCACACGCAAAATGGCCTAGCAGAAGCTTTCATAAAGTGCTTTCAAACGATAGCTTGGACTTTGGTTATGCGAACCAAATTGCCGATACCTGCCTAGAGCCATGCAATATTGCATGCAGCTATATTGGTCCTCCTGAGGCCCACCACTACCCAACCTCATTCATCGTTACAGTTGGTTACTGGATATGAGCCTGATGTCTCGCATTTACCCATGTTTGGGTGCGCAGTCTATATGCCAATAGCGTCGCCGCTATGATTCGCCATCAATTATTCGCTACTTAGAGCCTTTGACAGGAGATCTCTTTACCGCACATTTTGCAGATTGTCGCTTTGATGAGATAGCCTTCCCGTCATTAAGGGGAGATAAGATTACTTACATTCCTGTAGAATGTCGCAAATTATCATAGATTACTCCCACTTTGTCTCATCTAGATCCCCGCACTGCCCAGTCTGAAACTGAAGTGTGTCGTATTTTAGGTCTTCAAAGCAAAGCATGTCGAATGCTTTTACTGATCTAGCAAAGGTAATTAGATCACATATACCCGCTGCAAACATACCTGCAAGGATCGATGTACCTAACGTATACCATAACATTGCCCCAGAAAGACGAAGGATCCCTGAAGGAGGGTCAGATGCACCTCCCGCACAACCTGACACACTGGTAGCTAGCCAATCATCTACCCTAGAAAGATGAACGATCCCTAAAGGAAGGTCAGCTGCTCCTCCCGCATAACTTGACACACTGGTAGCTAGCCAATCATCTGCCCCTACCATAAATCATCGTAAACCCTTGGTTGAAAGGAATCACAACCTAGGAAGAGGAAAACAGCACAAACTAGTATACCTAGTATGAATTCAATCATCGCTTACTCACCTGTTCCCACGTATGAGGTTATTCTAAATTACGGTGATGTCTTAGACGAGACAAACTGGCCTTTCAAGATTCATAAAATTTCAGTCTATTACGCAGTATTGGATGAGGTTTGGAATCGAAATGAGATGATCGTCAACGATGTATTTGCATACATAGTAGTTATTGACATCGTTCTTTGTGATGACATTAAACCATATCTTGTTAATGAATGTCGACGTACAACTGATTGGTCAAACTGGAAACAAGCAATCCAGGTCGAACTCGATTCATTTATGAAACGTAAGGTGTTTGGGCCCGTAGCTCCTAGTCCACCACATGTGAAGCTCGTGGGCTACAATTAGGCTTTCATGAAGAAGTGTAATGAGTAGAGGTGGGTTCAAAAAACCAAAAACCGAATCAAATTCTTTGGTTTGGTATCGGTTTCAATGGTTCGAAAATCAAACCGAACCTAACTGAATAATTATATTAAATTAATATTTATTGATTTTTTATTAATTAATCTATTTTGGGTATTATCTTCAAAACCTAATTTCTAAGCCCAATGTTCCCAAACTTTTAAGCCCATATATTATTATAAAAAGCCTTTTAACAACTAAACCCTAACATATCTTCTCTCACTTTGTTCTTTCTTTCACCCCAGCCGCACCACTTCTCTCCCTGTTCTTTCATTTTCCTTTCTTCGTCCTCCATCTTCATCATTCACTCCCTCTTCCCTCTTCTTTTTTCATTTTTTTCTCCCCAGCCGAATCTTTACTCTCTCCCTCATCCATAACAAATCATATATTTCTTTCTCCCCCCTAAATCATCTATTGCGTCTTCTGATCTTTCTTTCTTCTTCCGGGCCAGCGAATAATCCATACTCGTTGGCAGTCACAACAACTCTTTTAAGTCCAACTTTCAAAGGGGTAAGAGATATTTTGTTTGAATTGGTGTGAGTTTTTTCTGAATGAATTTTGTGATGGGCTTGTCGAAATAAGATAGGGGTTGGACAAAAAGGAATTCTCTATAGCTTTGGTTTTGTATTTCCAAGTAATTGCATCCAAAATTCAGCACACCAGCCCTCTACCTTCATCCTCCAAGGCCTCTAATTGGAGTGAAATTTGGTTTTTATTGATTAAATTTATTGTACCTGGCCTTTTTTATTCTTTGTACTAGTTAACAATTCTTCGTATGGAGTTTTTTAATTATTTTTTTTTTTCGTTTTGGTCTTAGCTTTCAATATTTTTTTGTTGGTTTGTTGTGAACTTGCAGCTCTGTGAGGATAAAAATAATTGATTTGTATCTTTGTATTGTTTTCTATAAAAAATTTCACAGTAAAAACAAAGGAAATAGGACAATCAGGTTGTTGTTGGTGTTCTTCCAAAAGAATTAAATTAAGTATGTAAAAAGAATCACCCACATATCAATTTCAGAATTAAAAATATTAAAAAAAAATCAGTGAAAAATCGAAACCGAACTGAAACTATTCAAAAAAATCGAACCAAAAAAAAATTAACCGCACCCTAGTAATGAGAAGAAGGAAATAGTATGGTATAAAGCACGCCTCATAGTGCAAGGCTTTTCTAAACGCCCTAAGATTGATTATGAGGAGACGTATTCCCCCTGTAATGGACGTCATAACGTTTCGCTACCTTTTCAGTTTGGTAGTTTCCGAAAAACTGAATATGCAGCTTATGGATGGGGTAACCATGTATCTTTATGGGGATATAGATACGGAAATCTACATGAGAGTTCTAGACGGACTTCCATTGACTGGTTCAAATAGTTCTAGACCACGGAACACCCTTTTGATTCAATTGAGGAAATCATTTTCCAGATTGAAACAATCTGGGTGGATGTGGTATAACCGTCTAAATGAATATTTGAAAAGTCAAGATTATGTGAACAATGATCTATGCCCATGTGTGTTCATCAAGAAGTCATATTTCAGATTTGCAATCATTGTAATTTATGTCGGCGACATGAACCTCATTGAAACTCCCACGAAGCTTGAGGAAATTGTCGTTCACTTAAAATCGAAATTTGAGATGAATGATCTTGGGAAATGTCAATATTGTCTCATCTTGGAGATCGAGTACTGTTCGGATGGAATCTTAGTACATCAATCGAACTACACCCAGAATGTGCTATGACATTTTAATGAGGATAAAGCGAAGCCTTCGAGTACTCATATGGTTGTTTAGACTCTAGATGCTAAACAAGATCCATTCCATCCCAAGGAAGATGAGGAAGAGATTTTGGAGCCTAAAGTTCCATACTTACGTGCAATTGGTGTTTTATTGTACTTGGCTCAATACACTAGACCCGACATGTCTTTCGTTATTAATCTTTTGGCAAGATATAGCAATGCGCCTATACACTGACACTGGAATGGTGTTAAAGACATTTTCCACTACCTCAAGAGTACGACTGATTTGGGCTTATTCTACATCCACGATTCCTTGAGATGAGCCGCCGCCCCTTCAGTCCTCAAGTTGATTATGACCTTATTAGTTACGCAGATGCTGGTTATCTATCTAACCCACATAGGGCACGTTCTCAAATGGGTAATGTCTTTACCATTGGAGACACAACAATATCTTGGAGGTCTACCAAGAAAATGCTAGTTGTGACTCTTTTGAACCATGCTGAGATTCTCGCCTTGCAAGAAGCCTCACATGAATGCTTTTGGTTGAGAGCAATCGTGGAACACTTTTGAAACACTAGTGGTTTTACTACCACCATTAACCTTCCTACAATGATCTTTGAAGACAATCCAGCATGAATCGAGCAGCTAAAGAAGGGATACATCAAGAGAGACAACATTAAGCACATTGTGCAGAAGTTCTTTTGTCCTCACCAGCAATAACAACATCAAAACATCGAAGTCAAGCAAATCCGTTCCCATGACAACCTGGCCGATCTCTTCACCAAATTATTGACCAAGTCTACTTTTCAGAAGCTCATCCAAGGAATCGATATGCGTGAACTATCTGAGTTGAATTGCTTGTAGTTCTCTTGTTTATATCTAACTCAGGGGGAGTATCTCGAAGTAAACTCACTTGATCTTAATGTACTCTTTTTCATTCAATTAGGAGCATTTTTTTCTACTGGGTTGTTGCTACCTAACGAAGTTTTAATGAGGCACCCATCCCTGGATGATCATACTTCATTGAGGCTCATTACTTTCATCCTGTATGACGTTTGTTTTAGACATTATGCATACTTCTCACTTTTTCTCCTTAGTTTATGGGTTTTGACCTGCCTTAGGTTTTACCATAGTGAGGTTTTGTGAGTTTTACTACCAATGGATACTTTTTTTAATTTGACACTCGCATTCGTCCGTTGTGCCGACAACTTCATCAACTGATCTAATTCATCTGCTAAAGACCTGATGCAATGTTTTGTTTGAGTATTTACACACCCAAGGAGGAGTGTTGTAGTCCTATTAGATCAGGAATGCGATTGTGTAAATCCTAAGGTATTTGGGACATCTTTAGAAGACTCTCTAGTGTTATATATTATCCTATTAGAGTTGTAATCCTATTATGGTAATGAATTAACCTTCCCTACTACTATAAATAACGGCACAATGGGGTTGATATAACACACCTCACAAATACATATCTCTCTCTGTGCCGTCGGCCCCCTCTCTCCCTGTCCTTAATATTATTCCGCAAATGTAAATTAGCCCTACAACATTTTCTTGTTTCTTACAATTCGTAATTTACATCTCTTAGTTAAGGAATCGCATTACAACAAAGATTTTCCTAGGAAGAAAGAAAGCACAAATCCAACAGCTTACTTCTTGGTCCTGCTGGTCAAGGCTTAGGCAATCGCCTCCAATACAGTGGTAATAATCTAATTTCAATTAAATCAAATTAAATCAGATGGCAGGGAAGGAAGGGTTTGAACCCGATACCTAGTAGGTTGATGAGGAACGCCCTAACTACCAAGTTAGGATTTGTTTCATCTATGATTCATGTTTTGTTTTTGGTATAGGCAGGCACAGGCAATGGCATCAAAGCTCTCAACCGCACCCATCATTCTCGTGTCTCCACCATAGTTGATCGCATTACCATGTCACTGTCTTCACACTATACAAATCTTCCACCGCCAATGGGCTCATCGAAGATCAATTCTCAAACCTGGTTACAGTTGGGAATGCTTTTATACTAAAGTCAAGAGATCCATGGCCATCTTGATTGTCTTTATTAACTTCATTCAGGTGTTGTGGTGTAGAATTATGTTTAGCTTCCTCACTTTGGTTTATGATATTATTGATACATTGCAACTGGTAATATGCCCCGGAGCAATGTAGTCATTCTAACCGACCAGGCATCTGATCTTTCTATTCGGGCAAAGATTTCTCTAGAAAAGGCTCTTCGGACCTCAGCACAGCTCCCTAAGGGATTGGCACTTTGGATGTGTGGTCGAGCTCTTGCTTGTTGATGTGCTACAAGAAGAGGACAAAGTTAGTTCTGAAATGTGCCTTTGTGGGGCCTTAGGTGTAGGCCTTGAGGCTCGCAATCAAACCTAACTAAGTGCTAGGCATGCCAATGCTATCGCAATATAGCAAATGTAGAACAAGGGTGTTTTAAGTCGATTACTTGGGCCCCAAGTTACTCAAACTTCTTGTTATCAAAGGATTGTCATGGATGGCTTAAGTCCACATTAAGTTCTTTTCTTGCCTTGTAAACAAGGACTTTTAATTCATAATCTTGTATGTTCGAATGAAGGGAGTCTAGATCCCCTTAAGTCATTTGTTTGGTTCTTGATTGATTTTAATGAAAGCATATCTATTAAAGTGACTAGAACCATATACAAATAAGACTCTTAATGTATTCAAGTCATATCCACCTGTTTTCCTACTTTAAGAGTCTTATTTGTATATGGTGGATATGACTTGAATACAATGCATAGGTGGATATGACTTGAATACATACTGGGGAATGCATTAAGTAATAGATCTATCAACTTAGAAAACAAACAAAGAGCTTCGGGC
Organism: Malus domestica; assembly: GCF_042453785.1. NCBI lineage: Eukaryota > Viridiplantae > Streptophyta > Magnoliopsida > Rosales > Rosaceae > Malus > Malus domestica. The sequence continues at coordinate 21,654,594 of NC_091671.1, read as the reverse complement.
AAGATTTCACCTTGTATGGCAAGGTTAAACTTCTTGCAGTTACTTCTTTTTGAAATTACAAGGTTTATATGCTAAAAAGGGATGGATGGTAAACAAGTTTACACAAGGGAATCGATATTACACCACTGACGGAAATAGCAGAGCTTTTACACTAGACAAGAGATAACTTGTTACTAAAAAATCTGAGAACTGGGTTGATTACAGCTTTTGGATGCAAATATGGCTTGAGAGCCGAGTTTGGTTGTTTGTTTGTTTGATTGGTTGAGTGTCCTTGTCTCTGGGGCCTCTTCTTCCTTTTATAGACAAATTAGCCCGACTGTTGTAACTTTGCTCTTGCCCGAAAGCACTTGGAGGGTAGTGATACATTAGCTTTTAACTTTGAATCCTACTAGAAAGTGTTCTTTGGCTGGTAGTACGTTAGTCTCCATCACTTGTCACTTCAATGGTAAGCACGTGGCTTACATCTTGGCTGAGAAGGCTTTAATTTGCCTTTGGGCTCGTTGCAGGGCTTCGGGCAAGTCCCTTTTAATCTGGCATCCTAAGGCTTTCCTTTATCTAAGCCTAATGTTCAAATATTAACCCAAACAATGCCCCCTTTAATCATTGTTGAGTCTATAAATCAAGGCGTTAATAATGATTAAATAACCGCCACACGCCTTCACTCGGGACTTGCGCCATTTAAAATAACCGTTGTTTTAACAAAACCTTTGTACTAACCCATAAATTCTAATGTTAACCAATCACTTACTATATAATCTCTACTTAAACTCCTCGGCCAAATACCTTGGCAATTTCAAACCTTAGAATTTCCAAAACTCTAAGTATTCTCAGAACCTTCCCAGTACGCTCTTGCTTTCTTATTTCTTACTCCTTAGTCTCAATTTTCTCCTCATTTTCCTTCAACTCTACTCAATGGCACCCAAAGTAGCTCAAACTCAATCTCCCTGTGAATCTGGCGAAGGCATTTCTACCATGTGCCGTTTACTCAATGGCTTTCATCACCCTCGAGCAGGCCTACAAACTTCTCTTTTCTTCGAAGAGGGAGGAGTGCACTCCTTAAGGCCTACATGGACCTCTCTAATCCCTATTGCAGTTGAAAACAACATGCCCAAGGAGAAATGGTTTACCCCGAACCAATTTTTGGCCAAGTCTAGAAACTCGGCATCCAAATGGTCGAACAATCATCGAGGTTTCCCCTTAATGTAGGATGAAGGATGGGCATAGTGGGTAAATGAGCTCGAGCCCATTTTTAAGCAAAAATGGATGAACAATGGTATATATGAGCTGATAATGCTCTCAAAGACTACTGTTATTGCCAAGCCCAAGCTATTGACAACTACACTCTTTTTCTGGAACTCAGGCACCAACACCTTTGACTTCAGTATGGGCCCCATGTCCCCAACCATCCACGACATGGCCCAAGTCTTCGGGTTAAGGCCTTCGAGCAAAGTCATGGATATCACCCACAACTGGGCATCCCATTCTCGGTAAGAGCTTAGGCTGCTCTGCCCCCTTTCTTCATATGGAGTATAACTCATCAACCTTCAAGAGCTACGGGACCTCATTCATAGGCTTCATCCAGTTTGCTAAGAAGGAATTTGGCCCTTCTTCCTCCAGCGCCAGCAGAGATCAAGAACACATGTACTTTCTGCTGTACTGGCTCAACAAGCATGTCTTCCCAAACAAGTCCAAGGGAGTGAAGGTAGAATGGATCCCTCTAGTAGAAGCTCTTCACAACTTTGACAATGTAGCTACGGGCCCTTTCTTTCTTTCTCATCTCTACCATCTTCTCTTCGAGATTACTCGGGGAGAACCATTTGAAACCAACGTTAATAGGCCAACCTTGATGGTCCAATTGTGGTTGCAATGGTATTTCCCCGAGCTTCGGGCACCTAATCTTGAATTTCCAGAATGAGTGGCCCCTGCCCGAATCCTTGTTGAGGCCTTTCTCACCAATCATTCCACTTTCTGCTACCTCTACTTTTTCAGAGTCCGCAGGACTCGATCAGACCTGGAGTGAGGAGCTTCGGTGTTGAGGATATACCCTTGGTTCTCTGACCAAGCTTTCCAATATGTTTTTGGAGAAGACGTCAGCCCCTTCTGTAAAGAGAAATTTATCAACTGCATCTAGTCAAGGGACCTAGATTGGGGTGTGAGGAGTGACTGCTACGAGCGCGGGCTAGAAGTTTATCATCCAAACTTCTGTAGCAGGCAGCTGGGCTTCAAGCAAGCCATTCCAATCCCCTTCTTTGACTTTGTTCAATGTGGCACTTCCTACAGTCTCCATTCTCCACTAGAAGTCACTTTCCGAGCTACTCGACGCAGCCTCAAAGATATGAGCAAGGTTACCCGAAAGCCCATGGCTCTAAACTTTGAGTGCATTTCAAGTTTCTCTTCTTGGTGGGAAGTAAAGTGGACCAAGAAATATGGAAGAGACCTGTGAGAAGCCCATGATCGCCTCTTCAAGCAATTATCTATCAAATCCTATCCACGCTCGGGCGAGCTCGAGAATTAGAAGGAAATGATTCATCAGAAAAACCAACTCCTTATGATAGGTATTTCTTACTCCTTTAACTTGAAATTCTCATGAATATGTTATCTCTAATTATTTCCTTGGTTTCTTTGTACTTGCAGCCCAAGGCAACCCTGCAGAGATGGTCGTCGAGCAAGATAAAGATGCAGCAGACGTCTTCATCCTCCAAGAAGTCGTAGCTAAGGTAGAAGGGCAAGGTGCTAGAGAGGGCAGAGATGTCTCCGAGTTACTTGGAGACTCGGAGGGTGAGGTAGAGATTGTAGTGGAGCCTCGGACAACTCGGAGGACTTGGGCAACGATAGTGGAGACTTTAGAGTCTGAGCCCGAAAAACGACCTTGAGCTCAACTCTCCATTCCTGGTTCGCGGGCAGTCCCAACAAAGAAGAGAATAAGGGCACAGGCATCCAAAGCCCCTCAGCCTTCCGCTTCAATAACTGAGGCGGGCAGGAAGAAACATAAGGCTTCCAGTAAGTGAATCTTGTTTCAACCCTCCTTTCTTACTTGCATTTTCGTATTGAGAGCTAAAAACTCCATTTTCTTCTAATCTAAGTCCTTAAACAACCAAGAAGCCGACTGTTGTCTCAAGAGAGGATCCTCTGGGGGACAAGATGTATCAACAGGCCAAAAATCTGCAAGATTCCACCCTGGAAGCACTAGAGGTATGGCTTGCTTCTCGAGCCTATTCCTTTAACTTCTTCCTTTTCTTAACTTTCTGCCCGATCACGAAAAACAGGCCATAAGGGAAGAAAGGATTTCTCCACCTAAAGCCTTTTCACCTCCAGCTCGAATGGTATAAGCTTCCCCTCCTTGGGCTAAGTCTTCAAAAGTATATCTCTTTTTCATTCCTTAGACTTGTATCTTTACCAATGTCAAAGCTTTAACACTTGTATTTTACTTTTGTAGGCTAAGGTTGGAGAGTCTGCTTCTCAGGTAGGGCAAGGTTTTTCTTTTATTCCTTCAACCTCTCATCCCCTAGTGGTGACTCCTACTTCCCAGTTTGACCTGTCAACTAGGGAGATGTTACACTTTGTAGAAGATGATAGTAATCCAGTGAGTACTTATCTTGTCCTTTTTATGTTTAGAGTTCCTTTCTTCTACTATACTTATCTTTTTTTGCCATTTTTTTCTTTTTTAGCCTTCCCCAGCACAAAACCTCATTAACCAGTAGCATCTGCCTTTGGGGAGCCCGTAGTCCCTGAGATCCCTATGGTCTCAAAGGCAACTAGCCCACAAGCTTCTCAGTCAGCTTCTCCTAATGTAGTTGTTGCTTCCGAAGTGCCCATCTCTCAACCTCAGGTATATTTATTATTTAAACTTTTGCTTTTTATTTTCTGCAAACTATTTTCCTAACACTTGTCTTTTTTTATGTTTATATGCCTCTGGTGAGAGCTCGGGGATTATCCCTTCATCTAAAAGAAACAACTTCTCCTGCATCTCCTTCCAAGGTTCTGAGGTCAACTCAGGTATATTGACTTCTCTTGTCTCACCTTCCTCTATTTTGAATTATAAACTCTTTTCTTAACTTATCTCCCTTGGTTGCAACAGGGTTCTGAGGAAGGTTCGAGTAAATCTCCACTGCTCTTGGTACATAAGAGATATCTTCCCCGTCCTCCTCTAACTTCTGGGGTCACAACGATCCCTATCTTTAAGCCTAAGAAGAAAGTCGAAACTGCTGCTACAACTTCCATTTCTGCTCATGCTCCTGATATCCTTTCTTCTCAGCTAACTGAGGATACCCCATTTGCTACTGCTGAAGGCGTTAAAGAAGTGCCCTCACCTCTGTCATCTACTTGTTCAGCAACATCTTTGCCCGAGCTTGTCAAGAAGTTCAGGCAAATCAAGACCAAGTTGCATTCACCTTCGCCTTCATCCGAGTCTCCTCTCCTCAGAAATGCTCGTCAAATCTTCAAAGATTGGATGAAAAGGGACTTCACTGCCTCTTTTAGTCTTAAAATTCTTCATGACGCTGTGAAGGCCCTCACCGAGCTCTACAAAGCACAGTTACTGTCAAAGGCTCAATACGAGTCCTTTCTTAGTTTCTTTGAGAATCTGCGGGCACTGAGGGATCAGCATCAGAAGGCAGAGCGGGCATCCAACAGAGTTAGATGCTTCCAAGAAAAACACACGCAGACCTCAGCCACTCTTCAATAGTTGGTGGAAGAAGGATCAGTGATGGAAGATATGATCGCAGTGGTTGATTCTAAGATCAAGAGATTGGAAGAACAGCTTTCTTCACTCAAGATCGAAAAGATGAGCCTAATGATAGGAGCATATTTATGCGCCTTAGTTAGTTAGTTCTTATGCATTTATGTTGTGTTTTCTTAGTTAAGTTAGTATTTTAAGCTATTTTCATGTGTTTTCAGGTTTTAAGGACAAAGTAAGCAAAAAGATGCAATTTGGAGCATTTTGGAGCAAAATTGAGCTAGAATGGAGCTCATGCATGTGGAGCACAAAGAATGGACGAATTTGAAGGATTGATGAGCTAGGAATGTGTTTCAAAGTTGAAGACTTGAAGATGCAAAGTTTCCTAATTGAAGTGGGAAAGTGCTTAATTGAAGATGAAATCCTAGTCAAGCATGGATTCCTAGTTGAAGAAGGATTCCTAGTTGAAGAATGATTCCTAAGTGAAGTTGGATTCCTAGAAGATTGAAGTTTCCTACTTAAACAAGGTTTCCTACTTGAAGAAGGGAAGTTAAAGCCAAAGAATCAGCTCAAGTGAAGACACCTTATCCAAAACATTATCCAAACCCTATCCTATCCAATCCTATCCTATCTTATCCTAATCTTAATCCACCTATATTTCAGCTACTTGGGAGGATTCCTAGCTATATTAGGATGCTTAAAATCAGATTTCTAGAAAACCTAATCCTTTCCTACAAAAATGGCGCCTAGAACCTTTCTAGAAGACCTTTGCCTTGCATTGCAAATCAGCCATTTTCCCTCCACTTTGTGCCGTGAGTTTTTACCCAAATCCCCTGGGATTTTGGTTTCTAGAAGCCCTTATCCCTTCCTAGATAAGTGCCGCACCTTATCCTCCCATTCCCTTTGGATTTCTGATTTGTTTTCCTTCAAGGATTGTGTTTTATTTTCCTATGCAACTTAGGCCTTTAAATCCTTTTCCTTTGCTACCTAGGGGCTGTGATTTTCAGCCTATATATATGTAGTGCCGCACCCTTTCATTCACACCACCCTCTACCAGATTTTCACTACATCATTCACCCAATCATCCCTCTTGTGCCGTGAGTTTGCAAAGGAGAAGGAAGGAGACTCTTTGAGCCGTGCATGCCATTCAAGGAGCTTGGATTGTTGGAGCGTTTCTAGGTGTTTTCTATCTTTATGTCAATGTTTAGATTTATTTATCTTTGTTTATTTGCGAACATGAGGAACTAATTTCTTTATAGTTAGAGGGGAATTCAAAGCCATGATCATATGTTTTATATGACTTGATTTCCTCCAGTTATGATTTCATAAATCGTGAATGTGGTTTACTTATCTATTTGATTGATAACATGTTTATGTATGTTAATTAAGGATGCATACTTAGTTCGCATGCATGAATTTGATGCTAGAGTATAAGGGAATTTCACCTAATCGTTATTAACTTATATTCATAAGTAGTAAAAGTCGCTAGTCACGATTGTGTTAAGTAAATCCTTGGCAAGAGTAACATGCGTATTCCATAGTTATGAATGCCTCGTCAATGTTTATGATTTCCATTGAACTTCATGATCTTTGATATGTGTCTCTATCATGCGTATTCCATAGTTAGGGTCCTTGATAAGAATAATTTGGTTGTAATGCGTATTCCATTCAATTCAATGAATCTAGGGAAATCTGAGAATTAAATGGTGCAATCTAGTTAATTTGGGACATTGTCATTCATGGTTTGTTGGAAGAGTAACTGGAAATCGAGTCGTATGCATATGTTTCATGTGTGGAGAAGGAACCCTCTAACTAGCCTTTCACCATTCTTTTTCATCCAAAATCGTTTTTGTTAAGTTTGTTTTCAAAGTTTATGTTTTAAAGTCCAATTTCGTCAAAACCAATCCCCTTACTTTTAAGTCTTGTTTTTAGAGTCAAAACTTGTTTCTTTTAAGTCTTTTGAGTCTTTGAAGTTCTATTTTCGTCCAAATCACTTGTTAGGTCTAGAATTGAGTCTTTTTTGTTGTTATTTGCTGTTTTGAGTGTTTTGAGTTAGTTTTGAGTCTATAGAGTCTAGTTTAGTATTTTTGAGTCTTATTTGTGTTGATTAGCATCCCTAGTTAATCCCCGGTCTAGAACGATCCCTACTTGCATCATTACTACAATTGTCATCAATAGGGTTTAATTTGTGTGTCAACTTAATTTTCACATCACCTAACCAATCATCTGTTGGAAATGTGCCTTAAAACCAATCATATGATGATACTTTACGGACATTTCACATGTTAAACTAATCTAGTTTAATATCAAGGGCAAAGATTATTGTTTGAGCCGTCTCATATAAATGTTATATGCTTAAACGATAAGTCCAACGAATATGTGATTGGGAGAATGCGATCTAAAGAAGTTAGATTCATGAGACCATTCTTTCGTAGACACATCCTAAACGTTCCTGATCATAGGATTGCCAATTGGGCATTGACAGTCCGTTAAGATCAGTACGTGTTGTATCTTCTCTCAGGGAGAGTGACTAGTCTCGAGTCATTGGTGTGTGATAGGAGATTATTTATGCGCCTTAGTTAACTAGTTCTTATGCATTTTCGTTATGTTTTCTTAGTTTAAAGTACTCTTTTAAGCTAGTTTCTTGTGTTTTCAGGTTTTAAAGGCATATTACATAAAAAGATGCAATTTGGAGCCTTTTGGAGCAAAATGGAGCTTGGATTGGATATCACATATTTGGAGCCAAGGGTTTGGACGAAAATGAAGATTTGAAGATGATGATTCCTACTTGAGCAAGGATTCCTAGTTGAAGTAGGAAAAGAGCCAAATTGAAGATGAAATCCTAGTCCAAGAAGGAGTCCTAATCAATCAAGGATTCCTAATTGAAGATGGATTCCTAGACGAATGAAGTTTCCTACTCAAACAAGGTTTCCTACTTGGAGTAGGAAAGTGAACCCTAATTGGCTTTGATTTTCAGCAACAAAGAAGTATTCCAAGTTGAAGAAGGAAAAGGTTTCCAAGAAGAAAGAGGAGTCCCAAACACTTTAGGACACCTTGTCCTTATTCTAGATGGTGCCATGCACTTTCCTTGCATTGGAGGGTTTCTAGAAGCCCTATCCCTTCACATTCAAACCATGCCGCACCTAAGCCCTTCTAGAAACCCTTTTCCTTGCCTTGCAAGGCATTCTAGAAGGCCAATCCTTCCCCCATCTAATCTGCCGCACCTAGGAGGCCTTTTCCCTTGTGGATTCTGATTTCTAAGCCTATTTCCTTGTGGATTTGGGTTATTCAAGTCCATATCTGATTTACCTAGGGTTTTAAGTGCCTATAAATACTCATATTAAGCCTTGGCCGAACTCACCACCTCTCACATTCAAAAATCACGCCAGAAATCTGCCCTAGTCTTTGCCGCACCCTTCCACCACCATACTCCCAAATTTCTGCCACATATCACCCTTAGCCGCACCACCTATCAACCCTAAACCCTTCCATACCATTCCCTATCCATTCTACACCATAAATCCACCCAAAAACCTGTCCACAAGCATCATGCCGCAGCAAGGAGGAAGGGAAATCCATTGATGCACCTGCTGTCCAAGTTGGAGCATTCTAGGTGTTTTCTATCTTTGATTTTAATGTCTAAATTTATGTATCTTTGCTTTGCGAGTATGAGGAACTAAACCCCCCTTGGCTAGGGGGGGATTTGAAACCATGTTTATGCTTGCTATATGATTTGATTACTTCTAATTGCGTTTCATGAATTATGAATTCAATTTGCTTATCTACAAGAATCAAAACTAATTTGTGTATGTTGGTTGAGGGTCGACACTTAATTTGCATGCATGAATTTGATGCTAGGATATAAGGGAGTTTCACTTAATCGTTATGAACTTATATTCACAAGTAGTAAAGGTTGTTGATCACAATCGTGTTAAGTAAATTCTTGGCATAAGTTTCATGCGCTTTCATAGTTACGAATGCCTCGTCAATACTTATGATTTCCATTGAACGTAATGATCTTTGATTATATCTTTATTATGCGCTTTCATATAAAGAACTTTTGAAGAATAATTTGATTGCGATGCGCATTTTCGATCCAATTCATTGACATAAGGGAAATCTGAGAGTTAATTTAAGCGGACCTAATTAACTTGGAGTGTTGAGTATTCATGGTTTATTGAATTGCAATTAGAGATCGTTTTGAATACAAGTATAACATGTGTGGAGATGAACCCCTTAGCTAGCCTTCCATCTATCCATTTAACCCAAATTCGTTTTAAAACCTGTTTTGTTTTACAAGTTCTTGTTTTATTTTTAAATTCGTCAAAACCAATTCCCCCTTTAGTTTCAAGTGTCATATTAGTTAGAAAGTGATTTAGTTTGTGTTTTTAAGAGTCTTGAGTCAAGTTAGAACCAATTTTCATCCAAATTCTTCCCTAGTGCTCAAAACTGCCCAGAAAGTGGTTTTAAAGCAGTTTTGAGTGTTTGTTTGCTGTTTTGAGTCTTTTGGTTTGTCTTAGTGTTTTAAGGTTTAGTTTTGCATTCTTTGAGTCTAGTTTAGTGTTTTAAACTTTGTTTTTAAGTTTTGAGTCAGTTTTCAAGTGATTTGGCAATCCCTCCTAATCCCCGGCCTAGAACGATCCCTACTTACATACTTGCTACAATTGATAAAAAGAGAGGGTTTAATTTGTGTGCTTATATATTTCACATCAAATTTTTGGCGCCGTTGCCGGGGATTAGCAATTTTGCTAATCCCTTGGATTGTTTTATTTATGTTTTAATTCATTCCAGATTCTGAGTTTGTTTTGTTTTCTTGTTTTAGGTACTAGTTTATGACTCGAAGTTCTCATCCGATTCGTGAACACATCTTGGACTTTGACGACGATTTTGAGCGAGAGTTGAGACGAAAAAGGAAGAATCCAGAACCTAGCGAATCAAGTTCAAACTCAGAAGCTGAAGTTGAGTTTGAGGAAGAGGAACTCACGGCAACCCCAAGTGTGGGTGAAGTAGAGCAAGCCATGGCACAAGACAATCGTACAATCAAGGAGCTTTCGGCTTCGGGATTGGACAATACCGCACCCTTATGCATTCAATACCCTGCAGCTGCCCAAGGAAAGACCGAAGAATTCGAGTTGAAGTCAAGTTTGCTACACCACATTCTGAAGTACCATGGGTTGTCCATGGAGGATCCTAATAAGCATTTGAAGGAATTCGAGGTGGTGTGTTCAAGCATGACTCCAATCAATGCCGATGGGAGTATATTGAAGATGAAGGTCTTTCCCTTTTCTCTCTTGGAAAAGGCGAAAGATTGGTTGTATGAATTGGCTCCCGGAACTGTCACATCTTGGGAGAGCATGAAACAGGCCTTCTTGGAGAAGTTTTTCCCAACTTCTCGAGTTATCCTCCTACGGAAAAGGATAAGTGGAATTCAACAAGATGAAGATGAGTCTTTTCCTACATATTATGAACGTTTTAAATCTCTTGTTGCTTCTTGTCCACAGCATCAAATGAAGGAGGAACTTCTTCTACAATACTTCTACGAGGGACTTCTACCAATCGAACGTCAAATGCTAGATGCCTCGGTGGGAGGAGCCTTGGTGGACAAGACCCCTACGGCAGCAAAGACATTGATTGCCAATCGAGCATTAAACGCTCAACAATACGAAGGTGTTGGACAAAGGAGCAACCCACGGCAACACCAAGTGAATGAGGTAAGTGCCATAACCGAACTTCAAAATCAAATGGCTAACCTTACTACTCTTCTTTCTCAAGTTGTGGAAGGACTAAAAGTACAAAATGTAAGTGCTTGTGGCGTGTGCTCCATGCAAGGACACCTTACGGACAAGTGCCCACAATTGATAGAGAATGGAGGGTGGGAGACCCTCAATGCTGTGGGTCTTGGGCAGCCATATCAACAAAGAAGTGATCCCTTCTCTAATACCTACAATCTCGGTTGGAGAGATCATCCAAACTTCAAATGGCGAGAACCCCAACAAGGCCAACAACAAAGCACATTTAGGCAACAACCCCCGGGTTTCTATCAAAAGCCGTTTGCACCCACACAACCTCAAGCACAACCTACCCAAACCAATTCAGGTTCGTCCATTGATAATGATCAGATTTTTCAATTACTAACTTCTATGGCGCAGGGTATGCAAAATAGAGACAAAAGGATGGATGAGTTGGAGAAGCAAGTAGGGCAGATTGCAGAGTTCATGGGCCAATTTCGAGAACAAGGCAAGTTGCCAAGTTCAACCGTTGTCAATCCGAAGGGAGGATTCGAAACTGCCAAGGCCATCACGCTAAGGAGCGGGAAAGAAATAGGAACTGAGCCACAACCATCGAAATCTGCCCCCAAGGAGGACGAAAAGTTGCAAATTGAGGAGGAGAACTAAGCAAAGGCCACGGCAAGGGTAGAAACACCCTTGCCGCAACCACCCAAGCATTCCAATACGGCCACCAAGTTAATTCTAATGTCATTCCTCTGAATGTACCGTTTCCTACCAGATTTTTGCAAGCCAAGAACGAAGAAGCGGAGAAAGATGTTCTCGAGACGTTTAGGAAGGTGCATGTCAATATCCCACTCCTTGATGCTATAAAGCAAATCCCGAAGTATGCCAAGTTTTTGAAGAAGCTTTGTACAACAAGGAAACGGATTCGAGAGAAAGAGGTGGTACACATAAGTGAGAATGTATCTGCATTGTTGCAAAGAAAATTACCACCTACATGCAAAGATCCAGGTAGTTTCACTATCCCTTGTGTTATTGGCAATACGAGGTTTGATCATGCTATGTTAGATTTAGGTGCATCTATAAATGTCATGCCATATTCTGTTTATGCATCTATGAATCTAGGAAAGCTTAAAAACGATGGAGTTATTATTCAATTAGCCGATCGATCTAATGCATATCCCAAAGGAGTGTTGGAAGATGTTTTGGTGTAGGTAGACCACTTGATTTTTCCTGCAGATTTCTATGTGCTTGATATGGAGGACTCAACCCACTCTCCACCATCACCACTCTTACTTGGACGACCATTCATGAAAACTGCTCAAACCAAGATTGACGTGGCCAAGGGAGCAGTAACTATGGCCTTTGGTGGTGATATAATTAACTTTAAGATTTCTGAATCGGTTGAGAATACTACTGATGTTCGTTCTTGTTGTGCTATTAATGTAATTGAAAATATAGGGCAGGAATGTTCAACACTAGTCAAGAAGAATGTACCACAACCCACCATCGAGAAAGGAATTGGAGTGAACAACAAAGAGTGCACGACCCCAACCTTGAAATCACCAAATCTGGCCGAGTGCACCCCGTGTGCATCTGTCCATAGTGCTACCACTTCTTTGCCGTACAAAGGTAAGCCACCTATTCCAATTTCGATTCCCATTTCAACTAATAGGTTGTTACCTTGTATGGTGCAGGTACCTAATCGAAGTCAACGTGGTGGGAGAGTTCGTGTTGATTTAGAGAAGCAAAACACGACAATAAGAAAGGATCATTATCCTATTCCATTCAAGGACCCAAAGAATGAAGTATTTCGTAGAACAGGTCGTGGAAAAACCCCTCCATGCCGTGGGGTTCCATAAACCTTCAATGGCGCATCGTCCGGCTGCAAGACGTTAAAGCAAGCGCTACTTGGGAGGCAACCCATGCATAACACAAAGGAAGACCAAGGCATCACTCCAATTCCAGATTTGCGTTCCTAAACCCTTCTCTTTGTTGTTATTTCGTTTCTGCCATGTTAGATGGTTTAGTTGCTGTTTTCTTTGTTTGTTGGTTATTTGTGTTAGTTTATGCTTGAAACATTGAGGACAATGTTTGATTTAAGTGTGGGGGGGGGGGTAACCAAAGTATTTTGATGCAAATTCATAGGGTTTTTATCTCCATAACTTCCAATGTTGTTCCTTGCTGTTTTTTAGGTGTTTTTAGGCTGTTTTGATGCATTTTAGTGTGTTTTACTTAAAATTCCGAAAATCCCAGAAAAAAATTGAAAAAATGTTTTGAAAAAAAACCAAAAAGAATCATTTTGAAGTTGTTTTGTGTGTTTGTTGTGTCTTAGGGTACCTTCCAACACAATGATGAGGATTCGATTTTTAATTGCATGACTGTTAAAGAGAGTTGTAAACATGGATGAAAGTTTGATTTACTCTTTGGTTTATGCTTGGTTGTGGTTATAACTTATGAATTCACATGTAATCGCAAAGGAAAAAAATTAGTTTTTGTAACATGCTTGAAGGAAGGAACTCAAATTAACGCTACAACCTTGTGAGACTTGAGCCTAAAACGTTTACTTGGAGAGTTAAAATCTGTGCATTATTGTTTTCTAAAGTCGTTGCATGATCTCATTATTCTTTGCTTGGTTACTACTTAGAAGGCGTTTCATCATTTAGTTCCAAATGCTAGAACTCATGCCAATTTCATTCAAAACATGTTATTGAAGTGCATAACACATATTCAAGATGAAGTTGTTTAGTAGTTACCACCATAGCCAAAAAGCCTTCATTCCATGCATTTGTTTTTGTAGGTTTAACCCCGCTGAGCCTTGTTTAGCCTATATTGTTTGTTAACCCACATTATCCTTACCTAGCCTAGATTAGGACCATCCCTAACCTTGTTCTTGAAGAATAGTAAGCATGACTCAAAATGAATTCCTTTTGATCAATGTATTGCAGAAAACAAGTGTGGGGGAAGTGATCCTTGGGTATGTGAGTGCCTAAGTCTTAAAAGAGACACGGGTTAAGAGAAAAAAAAAAAAAAAAAAAAAAAATTCGTGGAAAATAGAAAGGAAAAAAGAAAAAGTTGTGAAAAGTATGAAAAAGAGTTGAAAGAGCATGAAAATGAGCTCTAAGTTGTTGGTTGTTGAAGAAAGGGTCCAAAACATTGAATTTGACCCTAAGTGTTGCATAAACTTTCCCTTTGTGTTTAAAGTTGATTTTTTGCATTCAAAAGAGAATTCTAAGTGTCAATTTCATTGCTTTGCTTACTATTGTTTCAAGAACGTTTGTTTATCCTTTACCGTTCTCTGTTAGCCAATACCCCAAGCCCCGTTACAACCCTTGACTTTAATCTTAAGTGTTGTGTGTTTCAATTTGTGGAGTTTGGAGTTGGTATGAGCATATGGTATCCCTGGTTCTCGCATCTAAGTAGTGACATTCCGTTCATGAGATCATATATATGTACACTTATTCCAGAAAATGCTTTCCTTGTTATAATATATGTGAGTACTAGTTTTTCATATTTACATCAATCCTCTCACATATACTTAGTATAGGGTGTGTAGTCAGAAAATCTATGTGAAAAGTGAGTGCATATCTAGTAAGGACTTGAGCAAATTCTCTAAGGCATGTTACTACATTCAAAATCATGTTTTAATTGGTTAAATGTGAACTAGTACGTGGTGACTATGATTAAGTATGTGCTTAAGTGTGAAGATGACTGAAATCTGTGGGAATGATGATTTTTAATATGTCATGTGCATTGGAAATCCCTGAGGTAAATGTTGGAGGGTTTAGGTTGTGTTTTGTCTATTTCGTTTATTTTGTGTTCTTTTGTTGTTTTGTTTTGCTCGAGGACTAGCAAAAGCTAAGTGTGGGGGAATTTGATAGGACCATATTTATGCGCCTTAGTTAACTAGTTCTTATGCATTTTCGTTATGTTTTCTTAGTTTAAAGTAGTCTTTTAAGCTAGTTTCTTGTGTTTTCAGGTTTTAAAGGCATATTACATAAAAAGATGCAATTTGGAGCCTTTTGGAGCAAAATGGAGCTTGGATTGGATATCACATATTTGGAGCCAAGGGTTTGGACGAAAATGAAGATTTGAAGATGATGATTCCTACTTGAGCAAGGATTCCTAGTTGAAGTAGGAAAAGAGCCAAATTGAAGATGAAATCCTAGTCCAAGAAGGAGTACTAATCAATCAAGGATTCCTAATTGAAAATGGATTCCTAGACGAATGAAGTTTCCTACTCAAACAAGGTTTCCTACTTGGAGTAGGAAAGTGAACCCTAATTGGCTTTGATTTTCAGCAACAAAGAAGTATTCCAAGTTGAAGAAGGAAAAGGTTTCCAAGAAGAAAGAGGAGTCCCAAACACTTTAGGACACCTTGTCCTTATTCTAGATGGTGCCATGCACTTTCCTTGCATTGGAGGGTTTCTAGAAGCCCTATCCCTTCACATTCAAACCATGCCGCACCTAAGCCCTTCTAGAAACCCTTTTCCTTTCCTTGCAAGGCATTCTAGAAGGCCAATCCTTCCCCCATCTAATCTGCTGCACCTAGGAGGCATTTTCCCTTGTGGATTCTGATTTCTAAGCCTATTTCCTTGTGGATTTGGGTTATTCAAGTCCATATCTGATTTACCTAGGGTTTTAAGTGCCTATAAATACTCATATTAAGCCTTGGCCGAACTCACCACCTCTCACATTCAAAAATCACGCCAGAAATCTGCCCTCATCTTTGCCGCACCCTTCCACCACCATACTCCCAAATTTCTGCCATACCATTCCCTATCCATTCTACACCATAAATCCACCCAAAAACATGTCCACAAGCATCATGCCGCAGCAAGGAGGAAGGGAAATCCATTGATGCACCTGCTGTCCAAGTTGGAGCATTCTAGGTGTTTTCTATCTTTGATTTTAATGTCTAAATTTATGTATCTTTGCTTTGCGAGTATGAGGAACTAAACCCCCATTGGCTAGGGGGGGATTTGAAACCATGTTTATGCTTGCTATATGATTTTATTTTTAAATTCGTCAAAACCAATTCCCCCTTTAGTTTCAAATGTCATATTAGTTAGAAAGTGATTTAGTTTGTGTTTTTAAGAGTCTTGAGTCAAGTTAGAACCAATTTTCATCCAAATTCTTCCCTAGTGCTCAAAACTGCCCAGAAAGTGGTTTTAAAGCAGTTTTGAGTGTTTGTTTGCTGTTTTGAGTCTTTTGGTTTGTCTTAGTGTTTTAAGGTTTAGTTTTGCATTCTTTGAGTCTAGTTTAGTGTTTTAAACTTTGTTTTTAAGTTTTGAGTCAGTTTTCAAGTGATTTGGCAATCCCTCCTCCTAATCCCCGGCCTAGAACGATCCCTACTTACATACTTGCTACAATTGATAAAAAGAGAGGGTTTAATTTGTGTGCTTATATATTTCGCATCAGTGTGTGTGACATCAAGACAAGTACGTAGGTGCTCAATAGAGAATGAGTTCACTGAACACGATCAACGAAGAGTTCTCATATTCATGTCACATGAGAACTCATGGTTGGGATAATGCAAAGTAGTCCTTTGACCTGAGGCATCACATTTGTCTTGTGGTTAAGTCCTTGATCTTTGATTATGTCAAAGTCACCCCATCCGCGGGTGTCCACGGCATCGTTGGGGTTAAGCCACTTAGCTATGGAGGCAAGTGAATGCGCAACAAGGGATCTCTAACCTTCAAACCGTTTGGGGGAGAATACTCTATGATATGATTTAGAATCTCTGGCCAGAGTATGAATGAGATTTAGAAAAGTCGTTCTAAATCACATTCAAGGTAATCATATAAGCACACGAATCACATTGGATAGTAGACATGAATAAACTATCAAACCAAACAATGTGGTCAAGAGTATTGTATTAGAGAAAGACCGTATTGCATTTGTAATCCTAAACTGAATAGGTTCTCTACCTCTTCTGATTAGCTTGGGTAACCATGATATGCTGCTAGGTGTCACTCTTGGTTTGTGGAAGCCCTAAACGTGTATAAACACTAAAGGGAGAATTGAAAGTAAGTTTCAATTCACAATCGATTTTAAAGAGTTTTAATCGCCCACTGCCTCGCTAAAAGGAACCTAATGGATCGTACACCGTGTAAGGTGGAGATTGAAGAAACAATGGAGATGAGTAAGAATAATTAAATGGTTTAATTATTTATGGCAAGGATTAATTAATATGTTAATTAATTAAACGAATAAGTTCGTTAAAGACCTCGGGATAGTTTTGGACCTTAAGGCCCAATGGGCTTCGAACGTCAAGCCCATTGACTTAAGTTGTATGACAACTTAATTCACAAAGGCCCAAAAAGCCCAAACAAAACCCTATGGCCGGCCATTTAGAGGAGGGTAGTGAACTTGCTTTAATTACAAGTTTGCCACTCCAATGAATAAAGGTATAAATATGACTTTATAGCCAAAATTCATTTAGGGTTTTCTTTTAGGAAATTGGAGAGAACACAATGCTCTCCTTTCTCTCTAAAGAGGCCGGCCCCCTTGGAGGGTGTATCTAGCAATCCCACTACTCCAAGGTCACTCATTTCTTCATCAATCTTACCTTGGTGTGGATACTTAGAGGTTCTCAATTTTGGGAACTTAGAGAACCATATTCTTCCATCCAAATCCATGGATCTAAGAAGCAAGGAATGAAGGCCCTCTCTTTGGGTGATTAGCCTTTGCTTATGCAAAGAGGAATCTACAAAGGTATATATTTCTCAACTCACTTTGATTTGAATTGAGTCTTGGTTCACCAATCTACTAGGCTTTGAATTTCATGGGTAATGTTTTGTTTTTGAATGCATGCAAGCATGATTCCGCCTTTTAATTGTTAAATGCATGCTATAGATGTTATTCAAATGAACATGTTTTCACAAAATAATCCTTCATCATCTTTTCAAGAAAGTGGAAGAGATGGATAAAAATTTCTCAAGAAGTAGAAGACTCAAATAACCAACTTGCGAATATCAATATGTATCTAGGAGAACTTGATAGGAGCATATTCATGCGACTTAATTAGCTTGTTTCCTTGCATTTACGTTGCTAGTACTTAGTAATTTTAGTATTTTAAGCTATTTTCGTGCAGTTTCAGGTTTTAAGGACAAAGTATGCAAACATGTGCATTTTGGAGCCTTTTGGAGCAGTTTTGGGCATGGAATGGATAGCTTATGCTTGGAGCAAGGTGGATGGATGAAATTGAAGATCAAAGGAGGCTAGGAATGAATAATGAAATGAATAAATGAAAATGAAGAACAAAGAGTTCATAATTGGAAACCAAAGTTTCTATTCTTGGAGGTTTCCATTCTTGAAAGTTTCTATTCTTGGCTTGGAAGTTTCCTAATCCTCCCTCACCTATGTTCCAGCCACAAAAGGGTTTCAAAACATGTTAGGTTGCCTAATTACATGTTTCTAGAAGTCCTAGAACCTGCCCTAGACATTGCCGCACCACCCTAGGTGAATCCCCTTCCTTGCTGCACAAGGGAGAGCTTCATTTCCTATTTTCTGCCTTAAAACCACATTCCTCTTTTATTTCTTCTCATTGCCACACCCTACCTTCCCTCCTTGCCTAATTTCTGAACCAAAAACTCCTTTCCCTTTTTCCCTTAACCTATGACGCACCTTACATCCTTTCTTGCCTATTTTCTGACCCAAAACACTTTCCTAAATCTGCCCTACAATCTTTGCCGAATTTCCCTTCCTTTTCTCTTTAATTCCTACACCTTACTTGCCTATTTTCTATTGATTTCTGACTTTTAATTATAGGACAAAATAGCTAAGTTATTTCTTTCCCTAAAACTCATAAAAACCGTGCCCTAGCCCTATATAAAACCCTTTTGCCGCAAACTCTGGGGCTCTCTTCTCTTCTCTTCTCTTTTCTGACCATCCACCACTCCACCCTTCACCATAACCAACCTATATCCATTCACCACCACAAATCACCACAAAAACCTTCACCCATCCCTTGTGCCGCAACAAAGAAGAAGGAAGGAGACCCTTGGACGTGCTTGCCATTCAAGACGTTGGATTGTTGGAGCGTTTCTAGGTGTTTTCATTCTTTGTTTTTAATGTCTAAATTTATGTATCTTTGTTTTGTGGACATGAGGAACTAAGCCCTTCTTGGCTAGGGGGCTATTCAAAACCATGATTATATTTGCATTATGAATTGATTACCTTCAGTTGTTATTTCATAAGTTGTTAATTCAATTTGCTTAACCGTTTGATTGATAACTTATTCTTGTATGTTTATTAAGAGTGCACACTTAGTTTTCATGCAAGGATTTGAAGCTAAAATATAAGGGAGTTTCACCTAATAGTTACAAACTTATATTTGCAAGTAGTGGAGGTCGCTTATAAACGATCGTGTTAAGTGAATTCTTGGCAAAAGTTTCATGCTTTTCATAGTAACAATTGCCTCGTCAATGCTTATAGTTTTCATGAAACTTAATGATCTTTGATTGTACCTTTATTGTGCTTTTCACGTAGGGGACTTTTAGAGAATGCTTTGAGTTGTTGTATGTGCTTTCCCATCCAATTCATTAACTTAAGGAGAACTTGAAGGTTAAAAAAGTGCTGTCACAGTTAACCTGGAGTATTGAGTTTCATGACTTATTGAGAGAAGCAATTGGAAATCAATTTGAATGCAAGTGTGTCATGTGTGGAGAAGAACTCCCTAGTTAACCCATCACCCATCAATTCACCTAAATTTGTCTAAGAATCTGTTTAAATTGTTTTTGTTTTGCTTTACTTATTTTCGTCCAAAACCAAACCCCCTTTACTTTGTTAAGTCATATTAGTTAGAACTTGTCTTAGATTGTGTTTTTAAGTGTTTTGAGCTTTTAGAAACCCAAATTTCGTCCAAATTGTGTTTAGAGCTCAAAACTGCCCAATTTGTGTTTTTAGGCAGTTTTGAGTGTTTTTAGCTTGTTTTGAGTCTTTTGAGTTTGTTTTGAGTCTTTTGAGTCTAGTTAAGTGTTTTAAAGCTTAGTTTTATCTATTTAAGTCAGTTTAGAGTGTTTAGCAATCCCTCCTAATCCCCGGTTTAAGAACGATCCCTACTTATACATATACTACAATTGTCAACAAGAGGGTTTAATTTGTGTGTTTAGTTATTTTACGCATCAGAACCAGGCATAATTTTTACCATCATGCAAACTTATTATTCCAGAATAGCTGCCTTGGCTGAAGATGCAAAGTTGTTAGGCTAGGATCACTTGTAATCTTTTTATATGAAATAAAATGAATTCCTTTTTATCTTTATCTTCATCTCTCATTGAGCTCTAACAGTAGTAACCTAACTTCAAACCTTCCAAACTTGCTTAGGCCTCTTCAATATAACAATCTCTCACATTCTATAAAGTTGGATGGTACTTCTTTAAAAACTTAGCATTAATTGGATACCTTTGCAAGTTCCCTTCCAAATCTGCCAAGTAATATCCTTCTTTATCTAGCACTTTGCTTACAATGAAAAGACCCTTCCAAGTAGGGCTCCACTTCCCAAAGCCTCTAACTTGAGCTCCTAAGGGCAAAACTGCTTTCCAAACTAATTCTCATTTCTTGAAGTTTTTCAACTTCACCTTCTTATTGTATGCTCGGGCAACAGCTCTCTTCCCTTCCTGAATTTTATTTAGAGCTTCAATTTGGGCTACATCTAGATCTTCAACTCCTTGACACGTAGCCTGAATATATTCTTCACTGTGCAGCCCAAACTGGTTTTGAATCCTAATAGAACTTACATTAATCTCCATGGGGAGTACAACATCCTGCCTGATTGTCAAGGTATAAGGAGTAGTTCCAGTCCTTACCCTTTTCGAGGTTCTGTAAGCCCGCAAAGTGTCTCCTAACTTTTCATGCCACTTCTATGGACTATCTGCCACCGTTCTTTTAATGATATTCGCCAAAATCTTGTTGCTAGCTTTTGCTTGACCATTTGACTGAGGGTAGGAAGGACTTGATTAGATCATCTTTATCTTGAACTTTCTTGCAAACTCTTCTACTTCCTTTGAAATAAAAGATGGCCCTCGGTCCGTGACAATTGTCTCGGGCACCTCAAATCTATGTAAGATCTTGGTTTCAATGAACTTCTTGACTGCAGTTGAAGTGATAGTCTTCACAGCTGAAGCTTCCACCCACTTGGTGAAGTAATATGTTGCCACAATTATGAATGTATGTCCTTTGCTAGAAGCTGGGTAGATCTACCCGATGAAGTCCATTGTCCATCCTCTGAAGGGCCAAGGTTTGACCACAGGGTTTAAGGGTACTGAGGGCACATGTTGGAGAGATCCATGTCTTTGAAACTTTTCACATTCTCGGGCATAAGCCTGAAGGAAAAAAATTTTCCTAGCTAAGAACATGTGAGAATATTTGAACACATATGCAAACTATTAACACATTAAAGTAGGCATGCATTCAAAAACAATTCTAAAACCCATGACTTTCAAAGCCTAGTGAATGGTGAACCAAGAGACTCTTTAACAACATTAAAGAGAAAGAAGGTTTTAGAGATTCATTACCCTTGAAGCTCATCCTTGTTTACACAAGGGATTCACCCAAGTGGAGAGCCTTCAAGTCACCTCCTAGCTCCTTGGATCTTCCTTGTAATTTGAGGAAAGGATCTCCAAAAACACCAAAGGTTTGGTGTCTTTAAGTCTCCACACCAAGGATGAGGTGTGAAGATGAAATGGATGACTTAGAGAAGAAAAGATTGCTAGCTATCTCTTCTCTAAGTGGCCGGCCTCCTTGTAGAGAAAAAGAGAGAAAGTGTTTCACCTCTTTGCCTCAAGAAAACCCTAATGAGGTAAAAGCTATAAAGATGCTTTTATATCTCTTTTCTTAGGTGAGTGGCAAACTTGCAATTAGGCAAAACTTCCCACTACCCTTGCTATGGCCGGCCATCTTAAGTGATTGGGCTATTTGCCCATATTTTTTTTAGTTGTCATACAACTTAAACATAATGGGCCTAGTGGACCAAACCCTTTTGGACCCCGAAGCCCAAAACTAACTTAAAAGCCCAATACGAACCTTTCGTAAAATTAATTAACTAATTAATTAATCTTGACCATTCTCAATTAAACCATTTAATTGCTTATCCATCTCATTTATATTTCTTCGCTTTCATCCTTACTCGGTGTACGATCCATTAGGTTCCAATTAGTGAGGCAGTGGGCGATTGTTACTCTTAACGATCGATTATGAATTGAAACTACATTTCAATTCTCCCTTTGATTAAGATTAGTTTTTGCTAATCTTCAGGGCTTCCACAAACCATGAGTGACACCTAGCAGCATGTCATGGTTACCCAAGCTAAGTAGAAGTGGTTGGAGAACCTATCCAGTTACAACTACAACGCAATACGGTCCTTCTCTAATACAATACTCTTAATCACATTGTTTGAGTGATAGTTTGTTTCATGTCTACTATCCAATGTGATACTTCTCTATATGATTCAATTGAATATGATTTGGAACGAACTTCCTAAGTCATATTCATATGCTTTGGCCAAAGACTCTCGAATCATATCTTAGAGTATTCTCCTTCTACCATGGAAGGTTAGAGATCCCTTGTTGTGCATTCATATGCCTACATGACTAGATAGCTTGACCCCAACAATGCCGTGGACACTCTCAATAGAATGCCTTTGACATGATCAAAGATCAAGGACCTAACCATTAGACATCTATGATGCCTCAGGTCAAATGACTACTTCGCATATTGCAACTTACGAGTTCTTACATGACATGTATGTTCGAACTCTCTTTTGATCATTGTTCAGTGTACTCGATTACTCTTTCAAGCACCTATGTGTTTGTCTTAGTGTCCAACACTAAATGACTTGAGACTAGTCATACTCATGCTTGAGTTGACATAACACATACTAACCTTAGCGGATTGTCAATGCCCAATTGACAATCCTATGGCTAGGAACGTTTTAGGAATGAACATAAGAGAAAGGTCTCGTTAATCTAACTTACTTAAATCACTTCTCTCTTAGATCAAATACATTCCTTGGATTCCCTTATTGCTTAAACACATGATACAATAAATAGTGATTAACAATAAGCTTGGCCCTTCATTAAACATATAACAGTTTAATACAATAAGTATTCCAAAAGCTATTACATCAAATGAGTGGCTTTGTGGGCATACTTCCAACAAAGCCTTGCAGTCTTTCTCCATGTTGGGCCAGAAATAACCATATCTCCTAAGTAACCACCTCATCTTGGTTCCAGCCTAATGTGATCCACATATTCTTTCATGTACTTCAGCCATCACTTTCATTGATTCTTTTTGGCCTAAGCACTTTAACAACAATCCATCTGGAGTTTTTCTTAGCAAGTTATCCTCCCATATGACATACTTAGTTGCTTGTTGCCTATTCTTCTTTCTTGTGGGGAAAGAAGGATTTTTCAAGTACTAAATAATAAGTGATCTCTAATCTTCCATATCGGGCTCCTTAGTCATTACATCCAAGACGAATCCTCTATAAAAGATAGAAGGGAGATTTCTTCTTTGCACTTCCACCTCTTCCTCGAATCTTCTTTCTTGGATCTGTGCTCCAGAAGCCAATTGTGCCATCTCATTGGCCTTTGCATTTGATTCTCTGAGGATATGGCTGACTGATATTTCAGTGTCCCAATAACTTAACAATTGAGTGGCCACCAAGTAATAATCGGCCAAAGTGATGTGTCTGCACTTGTGCTCTCCACTTAGCTGATTGATCACCAACTCTGAATCACCAAACACCTCTATTTCAGTTGCCCTCAACTCAATTAAGATTTCTAGGCCAATTATCAATGCTTTGTACTCCGCCCGATTGTTAGTATTCCCTTGATAATCCATGAGGAATGAATAATAATGGTGAGTACCTTTGGGATCAATGATGACAATCCCCGCTCCAGCAGTATTTTGAGTACAAGAACCATCAAAATACAATCTCCAATGAGTGATCCACAGGCTAGTTATTCTTTTTATCTCTTGCTAGATCTAATCTTTTATGCCTGAGAAGGCTTTGCTTGGTGGGATCCACACACTGGCTACCTCTAGAGTTCCTGGGATGTTGATAATCTCATTTTGAGACTCTTGGTGCTCGGCCAAGAAGTTTGCCATTGCTTGTCCCTTGATCGTTCTTTGAGGCACATATTGAAAGCTGAACTCTAAAAGTGCTAGAATCCAATTTCCAATCCTTCCAGTTAACATTGGTTTTGACAACATGTACTTAATCACATCAATCTTAGCAATAATGTGGATGTGGCAAGGCAACATGTAATGCCTTAGCATACAGGCAGTAAAGTATAAAGTCAAACACAACCTTTCTACGAGAGTATATCTTGTTTCTACCTCAGTAAGGATTCTACTAAGGTAGTAAATTCTTGTTCCTTCCCACCTTCACTGTTTTGAGCCAACAAGCTTCCCATTGATTTCTCAGAGGTAGAAATATAAAGCTTTAAAGGCTTCCCTCTCTGAGGTGGCATGAGCACTGGTGGAGAGGCCAAGTAAGCCTTTACTTTGTCAAAGGCTTCTTGGTGTGGTGGGCCCCACTCAAACTCTTCTTTGTCTTTCAATCTTAGCAGAAAAGTTAGCGACTGAATCTTGCCTGCCAAGTTAGCAATGAATCTTGCCCGCCAAGTTAGCAATGAATCTCCTTAAAAAGTTGATCTTCCCCAACAGCCTTTGTAGTTGTATTTTATTGGTGGGAGAAGGTGATTCCATTATTACCCGTGCTTCATTTTTGTCGACTTTCACCCCTCTTTAATGAACAAGGAATCCTAAAAAGTTGCCCGACCTCACCCCAAAAGCACACTTCTTAGGATTCATTTTTAGCTTATGGATCCTCATTCTTGTTAGGGCTGTGTGAGGTCTACCAAGTGCTGTTCTTCAGTTTTAGACTTCACCACAATGTCATTAATGTATACTTCCATGCTATGGCCAATTAAGTCATGAAAAATGGCATTCATTGCTCTTTGATAGGTTGCACCAGCATTTTTTAGCCCGAATGGCATCACTAAGTATTCATATGCTATAACAAAACCTGGGCACCTAAAAGTTGTTTTGTGTATATCTTCTTTAGCCATTTTTATCTAATTATAACTAGCATTCCTGATGAGTAGATTTTATATTATATATTTTACCCTAATCTTAGTGTATTTTGGTTAATATATTGGAAGAATTTTGATACTTTGAATTGTATTTTCAATATAGGATTTTCAACTTCCTCTGGAGCAAAACAGGACCAAATGGACGAATTTTGGAGTAATTCCAGTTGGAGGACGTTCGTTAGTCACTTAGCTTGATCGTATCAAAATTTGGGATTTTTCCACCAAGCGATTATTTTCTGGCGATAAAATAAAGAAGCAGTGCGCAGTGCTGGAAAATGACGTTTTTGGGCTTAAATTGCGTTTTTAGAGCCCAAGATGACCTCGGATGGGTTCGTGGCCTTCTGGAAAAGTGTTCAGAATATTCCAAACATTAAATCCAGCTATATTGGGCCAGTTTTGGAGTAGCTTATGGGTCAAAACGTGGCTGTTCAGATTTTAGACGAATTTTTATCATTTAATTTAGGGTTATGTTTTCTAGGGTTTTGGGGTGGCTTGGCAAATATATTGCTTAGCCGTCTACAGTTTTAGATTACGCTTTCTTTTATGCAATTTTGGAGACAGAGAGAATTGTTAGGGTTTTGAAGACTTTTTACTTGAAGGTGCTTTCAATCATTTTTTTGAGATATTTCTATGATTTCAATTATGAATATGCGGAACTAATTTCTATTGCTAGGGCGAAGCCTTGAGCCTTAGCATGAATATGTGATTTTTATCTAATTGCTTATGATTGATTGCATGCATACTTTGAATTGTTAATCACCGGGATAAAAACTATCTAATTGTCTTAATGCCTGATCACCATTAGGATCTTTAGAAAAGTAATTTGATGCAATTTTGGTCGGAAGGTTCCCTGAAATTGACGCTGGCTTCTTGTGATTAATAATTGTAATTTCACTTAGGATGAATATCACGTCTTAAGGATTGCATGGTTTTTCAAAGGATTTTCATAAAGCATAATGAGTCTTTCATGTTTAGATTTGATCCGAACGTCCGGACGGGTTGCATGTTAGATATACGTTCTATGTTGGAGGTTCCAAGTAGAATATGAAATAGGAAAATCTAACCTTCAAAGTAGCATGTATAGATCATAAGTAATGGGTAAAAATTCATAGGATTGCTAGGTGATGGTGGAACCCTAGTGCTTTCTTAATTTGATTTTCTCAAAACTGTTTTCTTCTCTGTAATACTAATATTGCAGATTGTTTATTTTAATTCATTAAATTCGTTTTTATTTTAATTAGGTTATAAAATCAATCACTTCAATTTATATTTTACAATAATTAAATGGAATCTGATTAGTTCGAATTATTTAATAATCCCTGTGGAGATGACCTTGCGAAATCCGTTTATACTACAATAACCTTGTGATTCTTGCAAGTAAAATAGGAGGTTTTTATCGCATTCACATGAGTAGTAAAAATCCCTATCAAGAAAATGGCGCCGTTGCTGGGGATTATTTAAAATAATTCCTACTAATCAGATTTTCAATTCATTATTGCTGTTTATACATATCTAAAAAAAAAAAATTTAATTTTCGTTTTTGTTTTATTTTTCTCAGATTACAACTCTTGGTTAATTATTTTTGTATATCTTTTGATTTAATTGCTGATTTTGTTTGGTTAGTAAGTTACAATTTGTTTTTTTTTTTAGCAATGCAACAATGGAATTTGCAGTGCCCCCTGAATTCAATCTAACACCCGGTGGACCACCTCTTTGGGTGTCATTAGCAGAAAAGGGTTATTATGGATTTAAGCCAACAGTTTGTGCTCTTTGCAACTCAAGGACCCATGATATTTTACAATGTCCTGAGAGGAAATATTTTTCAGATTATGTCCAAGAGTATATATATATGAGAATCGATTCAAAATGGAACTGGAATAATCCCCATTCAGAGTTCTACACTAAAAGTTTGAAAGAGCATCTTGGGCAATATTTCGAGCAGCTTAATGTGCCACAAGAGCTTTCGGTGGAGGACAAGCTCGCTAAATTGTTGGAATTAACTGACTTATACATTGAAATAACAAATGAAGGATTTCAAATTCAAGCAGTAAACCGTGGGAAAAGCTATGATGATCAAGAGGTTGATGCAGGAACTGAGGAGCCATCTGTCTGTTATTCACGTCCAAAGGAGGAAACACCACATGCTGATCGTGAAACAATTTCCCCACAATCTTTTCCTCCCCAAGTATATGTGCCACCAGAACCCTTCCCAGCAGGGCTGCAAGAATGCACAAGAATTGATATGTTAGAAGCTGTTCATTCAACACCAGTACATCAGACATCACTTGATCAACTTTTGACTACTCTGACCATTTTGGAGTTGGAGCAACAGGCTACTGATCAGAAAATTTTGGTTGTTGAATTGGACACGCAAACATCACAATTCATCAAATTTAAAGAAAATCAGGATCAATTCCGTGACAGCCAAATTCCTCATAGAGAAATTCTGCCAGTGCAGAGGTTGTGTGTGTTAAATACAAGGTTCAAGGCAGCTCGATGGAAACTAAACCTCACTGGAAACAACCTTATTTGATCACAAAGATTCATTCACATAGAACTGCACTTATGAAGAATTCAACCACTGATAAACAACAACTCATTCCATACCTACTGTTGCCGTATGATGCTATCAAGAAGTGGTTAACTCGAAGGGAACAAGTGACGTGATCTTCAATTCTTCCCTCTACGTCTAGCTATAGACATTAACTAAAGCGCTAATTGGGAGGCAACCCAATTTTTCTAACTTTTTCTTTTTATTTCGTTTATTTTATTTTCCTGTTTTTATTCCTAATTACAAAAATCACAAAAATAAAAAAATCAGAAATTTGACAAAAGAATTGCAATTTTTAATCATTGTTATTTTTCTTTACTTATCTAATTAGTTTTTTTTTTTTATTGCAGGTTGCATTCGTAACTGATTCGGCCTAATCCCAACTAAGGGGGTGCAATCAACATTTATTCCCCCAGCACATTCATCATCAATTCATCATCAATTCCTCTACATTCATGAGATTAGGCAGTGCGGAGTACAAGATTTTTACCTTTGCAGGCACTGGATCTACATTGTAGCTGGTGTTCCTTTTCATTGTCAGTGTTCCGCTTCCAGATCGTCGACCTTTGCACCCTAACAAGATGCACATATTTTACACATGCCGGGTGAAGCTTATATGAGACATGCAGTGAGAGAAGGCTAGTAATTTTACCCTTTCTGTCTCGGATCTGATCTGCTTGCATATTGTTTTTCATTTTCCTCGTGTTTGGTCAATGGCTCCACATCCTCGCAAAGGAAGCAGATCAGCATGAGTTAATGTTCTTTTCCGTATAAAAAAAAATCATCAACTGTGCACCTATTAAACAAGGACATGGACGAAGATTACCTTTGTGGGAAGATTTGAGCTTTGCTACCATTTCCATGGCAGAGTCGTGGGTGTGGTTGGCTAAGGGTGCGACGGGGCGATATTTTTCATTTTACGAGGAGCTGCTGTGAAGAGATGTTTGAACCGAGAGAGGACTGACATAAAAAAAAAAAAAAAACCTGGAAGGATGACGGAGATGCTGTGAATGAGTGGGTTGCGTGGGTTGAGGAAAATGGAAAGAGAGACTCTTCGGTTTATTTACTGAGCGAGACTGATCTTGCTCTTCTGAGAAGCCATGAAGGAGAGAGAGCAGAGATATGGGATCCGAGAGAAATGAGAGAACAACGAGAGAGAAAGAAGGACATTTCAAATGATGATACTTTACGAACATTTCAAATGTTAAACTAATCTAGTTTAACATATAAAGGGCAAAGATTATTGTTTGAGTCGTCTCATATAAATGTTATATGCTTAAACGATAAAGTCCAAGGAATATGTGATTGGGAGAATGCAATCTAATGAAGTTAGATTAATGAGACCATTCTTTCGTAGACACTTCCTAAATGTTCCTGATCATAGGATTACCAATTGGGCATTGACAGTCCGTTAAGATCAGTACGTACTGTGTCTTCTCTCAGGGAGAGTGACTAGTCTCGAGTCATTGGTGTGTGTGACATCAAGACAAGTACGTAGGTGCTCAATAAGAGAATGAGTTCACTGAACGTGATCAACGAAGAGTTCTTATATTCCATGTCACATGAGAACTCATGGTTGGGATAATGCAAAGTAGTCCTTTGACCTGAGGCATCACAGTTGTCTTGTGGTTAAGTCCTTAATCTTTGATTATGTCTAATTCACCCCCTCGGGGTGTCACGGCATCGTTGGGGTTAAGCCACTTAGCTATGGAGAGAAGTGAATGCGCAACAAGGGATCTCTAACCTTCAAACAATTGAGGGAGAATACTCTATGATATGATTTGGAATCTCTGGCCAGAGTATGAATGAGATTGGGGAATGCGTTCCAAATCACATTCAAGGAAATCATATAAGCAAACGATTCACATTGGATAGTAGACATAAGTAAATAAACTATCATACCAAACAATGTGGTCAAGAGTATTAGATTAGAGAAGGACCGTATTGCATTTGTAATCCCGAACTGAATAGGTTCTCCACCTCTTCTGATTAGCTTGGGTAACCATGATATGCTGCTAGGTGTCACTCATGGTTTGTGGAAGCCCTAAACGTGTGTAATCACTAAAGGGAGAATTGAAAATAGTTTCAATTCACAATCGATGTAAAATGGTTTTTAATCGCCCACTACCTCGATAAAAGGAACCTAATGGATCGCACACCGTAAAAGGTAGAGATTGGAGATTAAACGGAAATGAGTAAGAATGATTAAATGGTTTAATCATTTATTTATGGCAAGGATTAATTAATATGTTAATTAATCAAACGAATAAGTTCGTTAAAGACTTCGGGATAGTTTTGGACCTTAAGGCCCAATGGGCTTCGAACGTCAAGCCCATTAACTTAAGTTGTATGACAATTTAATGAATAAAGATTCATTAAAGCCCAAAAGCCCAAACATCCCTAAATGGCCGGCCATATTAGATGAATTAGGGTTTTGGTTGTTTAGGTTACTTAAAGAAGTGACTATATAAATGACTTTATAGCCAAAATTCATTAAGGAAAAATTAAGGGTTTATTTTGGGGGAAAATTGGTGAGAATTGTCTCTCCATTTTCTCTCTAAAGAGGCCAACACCTTGGAGGGTACATCTAGCAATCCTACTACTCCAAGGTCACTCATTTCTTCTACAATCAAACCTTGGTGAAGAGACTTAGAGGTTCCCTATTTTGGGAACTTGGAGAAACCTATTTTCCATCCAAATCCATGGATCTAAGAAGCAAGGAATGAAGGCCCTATCTCTTTGGGTGATTAGCCTTTGCTTATGCAAAGAGGAATCTACAAAGGTAATAATTTCAACTCACTTTGTTTTGAGTTGATTATTGGTTCACCAATCTACTAGGCTTTGAATTTCATGGTAATGTTTTGTTTTTGAGTGCATGCAAGCATGATTCCGCCTTTAATTGTTAATTGCATGCTATATGATGTTGCTCAAATGAACATGTTTTCACAAAATAATTCCTTCAAGTGGTATCAGAGCCTAGGTCTAGTAGTTGGTGAATCCTTTTGGGTTTTGTAGTTCATAAGTTTATGATTTAAAAGTTGTAATTGTTACAAGCTTTATTCTTGCTTCTTTCAATGTAAATTTTGTTTGAAAATTTGCCATCTCAAATGTTGTAGATGTAGTTCATATGAGGATGAATATTGGAGCTAAAATTTGGTGCCATGATTTTAGGGATTTTCGGCCAAATCCAAAGGGTGATTTTTTGGGTTCATGTTTGTCTTGTTAAAATGGTTTTAAGGTGACTTTTGGAACCCCTAAGTACCCTAGGATGTTAGCCTCATTTTGAATGATAAAAATTTGAGTTTTATTGCATGAAAACATTCATGGAGCTCTTATGGGTTTTCATGGATGTTCTTCATATGTTCTTGATGTTCTTGCCAAGAACACAAAGGTTTGTGTTTTGATTCAAAGTTTTGATTTATTTCATAAAGTTTATGATATATGTTTTTCAAATGATTTATCATGTATTTAAAGTGTTAAATATTTGTATAAATGATGATGGAAACATCAATCATCAAAACATATATTAATTTTATGAAAGTATTTAAAGTGTTAAATATTTGTATAAATGATGATGGAAACATCAATCATCAAAACATATATTATTTTTATGAAAGATGAAAGCACTACTTGATTGTTTTTGACAAAACTAATAAATCAAAACATCCACCACTCCTTTTTATCCTTAAAAACCGGCCACCCTAATAAAATAGGGTAATTTTGGGGCTTTTATGCAATTACATAAAGTTTTGATACTTTTGTGTATTTGTACTTTGACCCGAAAGTTTACGTTTTGACGTTAAGGCCTAAAAACGCTAAAGGACAAATTGTTTTGCTCCTTTAATGAAGTTTTTGAATTTATTTAAATTTTGGGTTCTAGTTGTATTTACATGAAGTAGTGACTTTTGTGTTTTTACAAAGTGACCCCAAAAGTTTATGTTTTCGCAATATGGCCCAAAAAGTTGTGGTTATTGCATGATGGCCCAAATAGGATGAGAACAAAATTGTTTTGTCTCTTTAAATGAGAATTGGATTTTCATTTTGTTTAGCTCCACTTAAATCAATTTTATGGATACAAAAACCAAATGAAAATGTTGCATTCAATTAATTAGTTAAAGCGTTAATTAATTAAAGGATGATTATGAACCTAAGCCTAATATAATTGAGCTATGTGAAAGGCGTTTCAAATTTGTTTGAACCATGGGAATGTGTAGATTAGATTTTGGTTGTAATTTGATTTGATCAAATGTTGTAAAAGGGCATAAGTCCTTCTTTACTTTAAGGTAATTTGTTTTATGCAAATGTTGTAATGAGCATAAGCTCATCCTTTACTTTGAAGTATTTCTTTCTTGCTTTATATGATATGCATGAAAATGAAGTAATTGGGTCCAACGCCCCTAAGACAACACGCCTTAATGTGATTAAACACGTAACTAAAATCAATCTCCATCCCTAGACCGAGATTCAACACAAGGCTCGTGTTGAATCTAAACAAAGGTTCATAGTCATCCTAAGGCCCTAAGGCAACTATATAGTCCATCAAATGAATGCAAACCTTATGTTAGTAGTAACATATACTCTTGCTTTAAAAACCGTTTTAAAAGCATAGTGGGAGTATTATGTACAACTAAAACAATCATATGGACCAATAGTTGTAATAGGACCAAAATAGTTTTAATAGAGATTAAAATGTATATTGATATGTGATGAGACCTAAAACCCTCAACCAAACCAATATTAAGTTGAAAGCGTGAGAGTGCTTAGAACACTCTTTCGTGGCCTTCCACCATGGTAGTTCCAATCGTTTATGACTTGTACACCGGCTTCACCCTATCATGGGGAAGTACAAAGTGCATGCTTATACTCAGGAGGAGTCTATATACATATGATGAGGTGAGTGTAGGCAACGAGGATGGCCAATATCGTATCATCGTGAGGCTATTCTTGAAACCCTTCATGAACTAAGCATGGTGGGAATGACTTAACTAAGTGCAATGGAACCAATATCATATCATTGTGAGGTGACATTCTCTAGAGGCCAAATAAGATGGGTACTTGCATTAGTTGCAAATGAGTAAGCGTACTCTCTCATTATTATTAATGCTAGCCAATATCATATCATTGTGAGGTGGGCTTGGTAGTAGTGAGCCTCCCATAACCTACTAAGAGTTTCATCCAAAACTCTCGAATTCCAATGAGGGATATGGAATTTGCCAAAAATAGTGGGTGGTGCTATTTTGATTTAAAGACCCGAATCAAATGGCTTAAAATCAATCAATCTATATTCTTTATGTATTTGTTTACCAATATATTTGCAAACGCTATCCAACACTTGACAAATAAAAGCCGAACGTTTAGTTTACGGACTTGGTACTACAAAACCATAGATTGTCTTTAATGGCTTGTAAATGTACCTAAGTAGTCTCATCCTCACAATCTTCCTATTGATAATGTATCATTAGAAGAATATGTTAGAAAAGGTCTATCATAGAGAGGACAACACTTTTAATGTCATAATTCTTCAATTACAAATTGTTGTATGAAGAAATAAGAGTTGCTTTGAACAACCCTTAGTCAATGCAAACACTTAGTGCTTATTTCTTTGTTAATTGAACAAAGAACTTGAGAAGTAAGCACAAGGGCATGGACACTTTATGTGCCATGATTCTTCACTTACAAATTGTTGTATGAAGAAATGAGAGTTGCCTTGTACAACTCTTGAAAGTTTGTAATTATGTTTAGAACATAATGGTTGGTTGACAAAAAAATAGTCCATTAACATGGACTTATGATGATTTTGAATCATTGAGTGTTGAAGTGTTAAACCACTTAACGAGACGGAAACTAGGCAAGGACTTCACCTTTGTTTCCCTATCCTAATGGTTCACTAAGTTTATGGTAAACTATGTAGTGAACAATAACCACATACTCTCCAAATTGTTTGATGTGTATAACACAATTGAAAAAGGTTTCAAGAGAGATAGTGGGAGTTTAGGGACCATGACTAATGTAGTCAAAGGTGAAAGTCAAATAAAGAAGATAAATAACTCCAAGGGAACAAACTTTCTTTATGAAATGATGGACATTGGAAGGGGTATTTGCAAGAAATGTCTTGCATGTGTCAAAGAACACACCTTTCGAAGGTGTTGTAAATTGTTCTTGAATAGTTCAAAACAGTTGGTTCTTCTACTTGAATATATGATTCCGTATTAGTAACTATGTTTTACAAATCGTTGTAAAAGTGTGACTAATAAGAAGTAGAAGATATATGAGAGAAGAAAAGGTACTTCACATACGGAACGTGAATAAGATATAGATCTCTGCGAAAGCAGATAGTACTTACTTCCTCATATGAACTACCAAAGAAATTGGATTATAGTAATCTAATTGATTGTCTCTATAGTAGAGATGATATGGTAGTGTTAACTGTTTAGAATATAATGATGCTTAAAACCCAAAAGGTTGCAAGGTAGTGACTAATCCCAACTAAATTGTGATACCTCTAAAACATAAGTTACGAGTTGGTGAAACAAGGATGCTTTGGATCGTTAGATCCGGATCCAATACCTTCTTGTTAAAATTGTATAGAGGCGAAATGTTCGAATCTTTGTTCTTTTGGAAAGAAGAAAGAATCACAAAAGTTGTTGAGGTTAATTCACTTAGATGTTAGTGGCACTTGTCCTCAACATAATACTACTCATGTTATATGACATTCACCGAAGATCACTCTCGGTTGGACTATAGTTTATTTTGAATAAACACAAGTCCGAATACTTTGCAAAAAGTTTCAAAGAATTCAAGAAATGTAAATAGATGAGTAAGATATCTAAAGTATTTACCTCTTTAGATTTGATCCAAGGAAAGGTAACACTTTAGATGAGTTTCCTTGAATGATATCAAGGAAAATAGCATCATAAGATAATGTATTTCTCCATTAGGAGAAGAACGAACTAAAATAAGATTTAGTTCGTTAGATGTTATCTATTACCCATATATAGGATATATACTTCTAAAACAATATGATTGTCAATTAGAAGATCTTCCAAAATTTTCATAACTCCATAAGATGTAGTTGGAAAGAAAGACAAATCTTAAGCATGTTAAGATTTGAGGTTGTGTGCTAATAAGCAATATTTGTTTGATAACAATCTTGTGGGATATCCTTAAATTAACTTTTGGATATCGCTTCTATAATCCAACTAACAAATGTTGTTTTGTTGGGAAGTTCATTGTAATCCTACAATGTGATTTGCCTAAGAGCAAATGAACGAAAGATAGAACTCGAAGAATGGGTTCTTTGAGAGACAAGAAAGTAATCAACAAATATAACAACCTAGTTCCTATACCTCAAGCTCCAAGGTAGTCGATAAGGATTTATAAACCGTCTCAGTTGAATGGTTTTGAACTTTATGACTATGTCATAGAGTTGCACCTCTTAATTCGAAAGAAGTAAGAATGAAAATCCTTATGACTACACTGAGTGCATATACGATATATACTCAAGGAAATGGTAAAGTACCATTTGACTCGAAATAATGAAACCTTCATAGCTAATTGGTAGCTTAAGGTGACTACAATCAAAGAGAATGGTTGACTTTGAAGAAACCATCTTTGAGATAGTCTTAGTTTCAATTAATTCGAAGATTGCTAGCTACAACTAAATGGTGATTCAATGTTTGGACATAATATGGGTTTCCGAAACCATTATTAAGATAGTCTTGATAATATATGTCTAAAACTAAAAATCACAAGACATGTAAGTTGTAGAGATCCATCCATCATGAATCTTAGCAAGCTAGTGGGAGCTATATGCGTCTTATGAGAGAAAGATCAAATCGTTTGATTTCTCATAAAGATGTAAATGAATCTTTTGTTTACTAGGTTTACAAAAGATTAGTGGGAGTTAATCATGTTCCTAAAAATTTAAATATATATGATATATTTATTTTGGAAATAATACTTCTTCGTTAAAGTTATGACTTTAATACATTATATGAAGATAGAATGTATATGGGAGATATAGTCTATGTACATGGGATGGAAATCTATAATGATATATTTCATGATATAATTGGATTATATCAATCCCTAATAATAGACAATGGATGCTAGGAAGTTTCTCATATGATGATAAACTTCAATAAGAAGGACGATTCTAGTGAGACTAGCAAGTTGCCCTTCTCAAAGGGAACGTACCCTTTGACTCCCAAAGAAATAATGCGTAAATTGAATCCTTTATGCATACGCAGAAAGGTGATTTATGTATTTCATATTGTATGAAAAACATTGATATGAGTTGTACCTAGAACGGTACAAGATGATATCAATGCAAGCCCAGGATCAGAACCATGGCAACTGTCAAGTGAGTCCTTAAGTATTTAAGAAATACTAAAGGATAAATTCCTCAAAGATCGAGGAAGAATCAAAATAACATAATGGAAGCGTAAATGTATTAGATTATGAATCTAATCCATCATTGGATGTTTATTCATTATGAATGAAGAGATAAACGAATATCTCTTTATTATGACTAAAGAGATATTTGGATGGAAACATTAAAGTAATGACTTTAGTGTGTTCCATTATGAATGCAAGATATATTGCCATATAGAAGTTTACAACAATGTTGTTTGGATGGGAAAGTTCATTTATGAACTCTTTATTCGATTCCAACCAGAAAGTGTATGACACTAATGGGGCGATAGCTCAAGCCTGGGAATCAAGGTCTCATCAAGATCCGAACACAAATGAGAGACTGAACCACATGATTGAGAATCATGTATAATGGTGACGTCGTTATTCTCAAGGTTGCTTCTGTGGATAACACATATAGATATCCACTGCCTAAGCCTACTATTCAGCCATTTATGAAATGACTACAGAAGAGGTATCATCAAGATGACCAATGCTGATTGGCTCTAGTGCAAGTGGGAGATTGTTGGAAATGTGCCCTAAAACCAATCATATGATGATACTTTACGGACATTTCAAATGTTAAACTAATCTAGTTTAACATATAAAGGGCAAAGATTATTGTTTGAGTCGTCTCATATAAATGTTATATGCTTAAACGATAAAGTCCAAGGAATATGTGATTGGGAGAATGCAATCTAATGAAGTTAGATTAATGAGACCATTCTTTCGTAGACACTTCCTAAATGTTCCTGATCATAGGATTACCAATTGGGCATTGACAGTCCGTTAAGATCAGTACGTACTGTGTCTTCTCTCAGGGAGAGTGACTAGTCTCGAGTCATTGGTGTGTGTGACATCAAGACAAATACGTAGGTGCTCAATAAGAGAATGAGTTCACTGAACGTGATCAACGAAGAGTTCTTATATTCCATGTCACATGAGAACTCATGGTTGGGATAATGCAAAGCAGTCCTTTGACCTGAGGCATCACAGTTGTCTTGTGGTTAAGTCCTTAATCTTTGATTATGTCTAATTCACCCCCTCGGGGTGTCACGGCATCGTTGGGGTTAAGCCACTTAGCTATGGAGAGAAGTGAATGCGCAACAAGGGATCTCTAACCTTCAAACAATTGAGGGAGAATACTCTATGATATGATTTGGAATCTCTGGCCAGAGTATGAATGAGATTGGGGAATGCGTTCCAAATCACATTCAAGGAAATCATATAAGCAAACGATTCACATTGGATAGTAGACATAAGTAAATAAACTATCATACCAAACAATGTGGTCAAGAGTATTAGATTAGAGAAGGACCGTATTGCATTTGTAATCCCGAACTGAATAGGTTCTCCACCTCTTCTGATTAGCTTGGGTAACCATGATATGCTGCTAGGTGTCACTCATGGTTTGTGGAAGCCCTAAACGTGTGTAATCACTAAAGGGAGAATTGAAAATAGTTTCAATTCACAATCGATGTAAAATGGTTTTTAATCGCCCACTACCTCGCTAAAAGGAACCTAATGGATCGCACACCGTAAAAGGTAGAGATTGGAGATTAAACGGAAATGAGTAAGAATGATTAAATGGTTTAATCATTTATTTATGGCAAGGATTAATTAATATGTTAATTAATCAAACGAATAAGTTCGTTAAAGACTTCGGGATAGTTTTGGACCTTAAGGCCCAATGGGCTTCGAACGTCAAGCCCATTAACTTAAGTTGTATGACAATTTAATGAATAAAGATTCATTAAAGCCCAAAAGCCCAAACATCCCTAAATGGCCGGCCATATTAGATGAATTAGGGTTTTGGTTGTTTAGGTTACTTAAAGAAGTGACTATATAAATGACTTTATAGCCAAAATTCATTAAGGAAAAATTAAGGGTTTATTTTGGGGGAAAATTGGTGAGAATTGTCTCTCCATTTTCTCTCTAAAGAGGCCAACACCTTGGAGGGTACATCTAGCAATCCTACTACTCCAAGGTCACTCATTTCTTCTACAATCAAACCTTGGTGAAGAGACTTAGAGGTTCCCTATTTTGGGAACTTGGAGAAACCTATTTTCCATCCAAATCCATGGATCTAAGAAGCAAGGAATGAAGGCCCTATCTCTTTGGGTGATTAGCCTTTGCTTATGCAAAGAGGAATCTACAAAGGTAATAATTTCAACTCACTTTGTTTTGAGTTGATTATTGGTTCACCAATCTACTAGGCTTTGAATTTCATGGTAATGTTTTGTTTTTGAGTGCATGCAAGCATGATTCCGCCTTTAATTGTTAATTGCATGCTATATGATGTTGCTCAAATGAACATGTTTTCACAAAATAATTCCTTCACCAGGTGCTTCTTTTCTATTTGTTCTTTTATTTGTTTATTTTAATTTCTTTGTTTCTTTTCTGTTTTCCTTTGTCTTTTAGTTTATTTAGTCGTTTTTGTTTTATCTTTTCCAGTTTTGTTTTTTGTTTTTTTATTTTTTATTTTATTTTTTATTTTTTATTATTTTTTGTTTTGTTTTTTTTAGTTTCTATTTATTTTCCACACCTTGAGGACAACGTGTGCAATAAGTTTGGGGGTGGGAAAGTAAATTTTAGTTTAGTTTTTTTTTATTATTGTGTCCGTTTAAAAATTTTCATTCTTGTTAAGTTAATATCCATAGATTATTTTAAACATTAGAACAAATGGACATGGTGAAAGTTAATCCCACATTAGAGTCTTTTCTATTTATCGTTGCTTAGACACTAATTCATGAATTATACTTTAAACTTTGCACATCACACCAACATGGTTTGTGGGGAGTGAGGTTGAAACACTTGCTTTTAGTCTAAGTTTATTTTTAATTTTTAATTTTTGTTTTAAGTAAAGTCATTTATTATTGTGAAAAAAGTAATAATTGTCTCACCCGAGGTTTTGCCTAGTAACCGGGCCAGTCCTGCCTAATCAGCAGTGATTCTTGCGTCAAACGGTAAAGTTTTGGCATGAGGCAGGGTGGTTAGTTGGTTTCGTAGCTTTTTCAGCTTGGGTTAATAAGTCCTTAGGGGTGTTCTACACCTAGTGCCCTAAAGCCCTAGTGGTTTGGGAGTCATTGACCTAAAGCTCGCTACATGGGTTGGATCGAAAGCTTAAGTAAACCGACATTGCACGACCACTACTGTTACTGAAAAAAAAAAGAAAAAAAAAGAAAAAAAAATGAATGAAAAATAGTTATATTTAAAGTTAGTAAGTGTGAAATAAAGAATGACGAGAGGTAAGGGTTTTAGTCGAGTCTCCTTAACTATGTTGGTTCACTTCACACCAAAGGAAGTTTGTGAATTCTTTTCTAATTGATTCTAAATGGCTTAGACTCTGTGGTGGGATTGGTTGGAACTTTTGAAAAAATGTTCTAGTTTTTAAAATTTGCTATGGATTGCAACTTTGAAGGTGAAAATTTTCATCAGTTAAATTTAGCTAGTTGTCTAGTTTGTTAAGTTTTTTATTTTTGTTGGAGTCTTGTTTTGCTTGAGGACAAGCAAAAAGCTAAGTTTGGGGTTATTTGATGAGTAGATTTTATATTATATATTTTACCCTAATCTTAGTGTATTTTGGTTAATATATTGGAAGAATTTTGATACTTTGAATTGTATTTTCAATATAGGATTTTCAACTTCCTCTGGAGCAAAACAGGACCAAATGGACGAATTTTGGAGTAATTCCAGTTGGAGGACGTTCGTTAGTCACTTAGCTTGATCGTATCAAAATTTGGGATTTTTCCACCAAGCGATTATTTTCTGGCGATAAAATAAAGAAGCAGTGCGCAGTGCTGGAAAATGACGTTTTTGGGCTTAAATTGCGTTTTTAGAGCCCAAGATGACCTCGGATGGGTTCGTGGCCTTCTGGAAAAGTGTTCAGAATATTCCAAACATTAAATCCAGCTATATTGGGCCAGTTTTGGAGTAGCTTATGGGTCAAAACGTGGCTGTTCAGATTTTAGACGAATTTTTATCATTTAATTTAGGGTTATGTTTTCTAGGGTTTTGGGGTGGCTTGGCAAATATATTGCTTAGCCGTCTACAGTTTTAGATTACGCTTTCTTTTATGCAATTTTGGAGACAGAGAGAATTGTTAGGGTTTTGAAGACTTTTTACTTGAAGGTGCTTTCAATCCTTTTTTTGAGATATTTCTATGATTTCAATTATGAATATGCGGAACTAATTTCTATTGCTAGGGCGAAGCCTTGAGCCTTAGCATGAATATGTGATTTTTATCTAATTGCTTATGATTGATTGCATGCATACTTTGAATTGTTAATCATCGGGATAAAAACTATCTAATTGTCTTAATGCCTGATCACCATTAGGATCTTTAGAAAAGTAATTTGATGCAATTTTGTTCGGAAGGTTCCCTGAAATTGACGCTGGCTTCTTGTGATTAATAATTGTAATTTCACTTAGGATGAATATCACGTCTTAAGGATTGCATGGTTTTTCAAAGGATTTTCATAAAGCATAATGAGTCTTTCATGTTTAGATTTGATCCGAACGTCCGGACGGGTTGCATGTTAGATATACGTTCTATGTTAGAGGTTCCAAGTAGAATATGAAATAGGAAAATCTAACCTTCAAAGTAGCATGTATAGATCATAAGTAATGGGTAAAAATTCATAGGATTGCTAGGTGATGGTGGAACCCTAGTGCTTTCTTAATCTGATTTTCTCAAAACTGTTTTCTTCTCTCTAATACTAATATTGCAGATTGTTTATTTTAATTCATTAAATTCGTTTTTATTTTAATTAGGTTATAAAATCAATCACTTCAATTTCTATTTTACAATAATTAAATGGAATCTGATTAGTTCGAATTATTTAATAATCCCTGTGGAGATGACCTTGCGAAATCCGTTTATACTACAATAACCTTGTGATTCTTGCAAGTAAAATAGGAGGTTTTTATCGCATTCACATGTGTAGTAAAAATCCCTATCAATTCCCATCCATGAAAGATAAAACTTTATGTTTTGTCACTGTATCTATGGATAAGTCAGCCATGGGTATGGGATATTCATCTTTAAACGTGGTGAAGGGAAAATTATGAGTTTTACACATAGGGATTTCAAAATGACTATCATGCATATACAAATCAAATTTAATATACGAAAGCAGCGGAAGCATTTAACACAAATTATCAAAGCTATAGTCATGCAAATCCCCTTCAAGGTTCATAGGTTTATATATAATGCATCATAACATTTTAGAGAAGAACAAAGTGAAGGTTTAGTCTTATACCTCTTGATCTAGACTTGAGACCAAGGATGGACCACCTCCAAGCCCTTTGCTCCTTGAACTCCTTGAGCCTAGCCTCCCTCCTTGCCTCCTCCACTTTGTTGGTAAGAGTGCTCCAAGGTTCTCCTTTAGTCTCCAAAGGAGAAGACCTCTAAAGATCCACACCCACTAGTGTAGTGAGATGGATGGAGGAATAACCAAAAGGGTGAAAAATTGTTAGCTAAAACACCCTCAAGGTGGCCGGCCTTTGTGTAGTTTTAGAGAGATATATCTTTTGCCTCTTTGATGTTTTAAACACACAAAAACCCTAAGGAATAAATCTCTATAAAGTTCCTTATATAGACAAAAAAAACCTAGTCAAC
The DNA here is from genome assembly GCF_042453785.1 of Malus domestica. Classification (NCBI taxonomy): domain Eukaryota; kingdom Viridiplantae; phylum Streptophyta; class Magnoliopsida; order Rosales; family Rosaceae; genus Malus; species Malus domestica. Next base: position 21,613,506 of record NC_091671.1, on the reverse strand, counting down.
AACTTAACTAAATATCTCTCCCAAACCCTTTAAGTGGCCGGCCCTTTAGTGTTTGGTTTGGGCTTTGGGCTTTTATTATTTCAAGTCATCCTATGCTTGAATAAAAGCCCAATGGGTTTAGGCCCAATGGGCCCAATAAAACCCGAACATTTCTTTAAGCCCAAAACGATCTTTATCGCTTTTATGATTTCTTTAGACTTTCTAAATTAATCACAACACTTAATTAATCCAATTAATTATTCCTTCATCCATTAATTACTCACTACAATAGTGTGTCGGTGTACAATCATTTTAGGTTCTAATTAGCAAGGCAGTGAGGTGATTGGCATCAATCCAATTGATTATATTTAATTCAATCACTTAGTGAATTAAAACTTCCTTTTAATTCACCTTCTTCTTTGATGACTACATTTAATCATCTAGAAGAACTCACAAGCTATGAGTGACATCTAACCATATGTCATAGCTACCCAAGCTAATGTAGAAGTTGTTCGGAGAACCTATTCAGTTGGAATTACAATGTAATTCGATCCTTCTCTAAAACAATACTCTCAATCACATTACTAGGGTATGGATATATTATGTCAAACCCCTAATGTGATTATTCCTTCTTATATGATTCTATTGAGTCGTATAGGAACGCTTTCCTTTATTACGCTCGATACTTCGGCCGAAGATTCCCGAATCATATCTTAAAGTATTCTTCCTCTCTTATCGAGGATTAGAGATTCCTTGTTGCGCATACACTTGCCTTCATGACTAAGTGGCTTAAGCCCAATTATGCCGTGGACACCCGCGAATGGGGAGACTTTGACATAATCAAAGATTAAGTACTTAACCACAAGACAACGACGATGCCTCAGGTCAAAGGATTACTTACATTATTACAACCATTAGAGTTACTTGCTTGACATGTGAGTAGACCTCCATGCAAGTACTCTCGTTCGATTGTGTTCAGTGAACTCATTCCCTTAATGAGCACCTACATACTTGTCTTAGTGTCACCACACGAATGGGAGGAGACTTTCCATCCTTCCAATTGAAGCAGACACAGTATGTACCGGTCTAAGCATTGTCAGTATCCCTCCGACAATCCAATGACCAGGAACCTTTTTGGACATTATGGTTATGTGAAGAAGGTCTCTGTAATCTAACATCATTAGATTACTTCTTCAATCGATCCATTGTCCATGGATACACTATTTAGGACATATATCGTTTGTTGAGATAGTCCTAATTAGTATCTTTGCCTTTTGATGTATAAGAGTCATCTATACATCGATTTATTTGTCCTGAAAGGTTTCTTCCAAAGATTGACTTTCAGGGCATATTTCCAACAATCTCCCACTTGCACTGAAGTCAATCACTAGTGTATCTTATACATGCTAGTTGAGAGAGCTTATGCTCGTAGGTTAACTCGGTTATGTATTAATCCCTTTTATTATTTAAAAGGGATTTACTTATCAAATGTTTCCAAAACATTTGATGATGTCTCTTTCTTGTGTTCGAATACTTTGATGAGACCTTGATTCCATGGCTTGAGCTATCGCCCCATTACGTCGTAGTATCCTACTAACGACCTTATGGTTTGGATTCAATCATTGGTTCTATAAGAACCCCTTCATTCAAAACACCTTTTGAAGCAGTTTCTAAACCAATATATCGTCATATATTTCGTTTGTATACCTTATACAAACTTTGCTCCAATGTTGAGACCATTGTAGTACAATACTAACAATCATTCATATGATTAGTACTTCATCCATTATGAAGTTCCATTTGTTAAAATGGTTTATTTTTCACTTTGGTTAATAACCTAAGTGAATGCACGCTTCTAGAGTCCCACTCTGATGTTTCTTTCTTAAAGGCAATAATACTCTGTCAGTTGCTTTGGTTCTGATCCTGGGATTTAGTAATATCTTATAGTGACAACCCCTGTGGTTCTTCACTTTTGGATATCTACTTCACAAGTCCATATATGTGTCCCTTTTGTGATTTTGTGACATATTCATTATAAGGGTTATGAAAGTGTTTTTCTATTACATAGAAAAATGCTTTCTTAAATCCACAACATTTGAGATTTAATTCCCATATAACATTATTGAGATAGCCTTGCTATATCAATAAGCCCAATTTCAAGTCTATACTTCAAAATTGACCATGTCATTTTTTGTCATTTCTCGAGTAACATCTATGTTTTATCAAGTCTATCGAATAGACTTTATTCACATCTTGTTGCTCAAATTATGACATCACTCCCACTGGCCTTGTTGTAACTTAGCATTCATTCAAAATAACAATTATATTTTCTTGATTTGAATGCATATTGCTCCCACTAACTTAAATGAATCACACACAAAAGAATTCCTTCTTAAGTAATTCCATTTGAAATGTGTGACTTGTTTCATTAAGTCTATTCATTTAAATTATATGGTGTCATACACCATACTTCAAGTTTTAGTCATACTAAGACCTATAATGTAGTCATATAAGAATTATCCAAGTCTTTAGTGGAAGCATGGCTCCTACTAAGGATATAGAAACTCAACCATTCCTTCTAGGTGGTTGATATAATTCTTTATTAAAACTACATAGAGCAATATTATTACATGAGATGTTGAATTTGGATTGTCTTGTTGTTAAACCATATGTTGTGACTCATTTTGAAACTATTTCCCTTTTGTTTCATCAACTTGTCCATATGCTTAGTTATTTAGCTTGTTCTCATAAAAGAGAATGATGGACAACTCCCAACATATAACCATTTTATGCTAGGTTGACAAAACCAACATTCAAAGACTATTCTTTAGAATGTCACACAACATAGAATTTTAACGTTTGAAGAGCTTGAGTCTTTTAACAATTAAAATTAAAAACTCTTAATAATAGTCGAGTACTATTATTCTTTAGACAACTATAAACCAATCATATTCAAGTTTATATCCATTTTCACACCTCCCACTATTTCTCATGACTTTAATGAGAAATCATTTCATACATTCAAAATGTATAAAAGTGGAGTATATTGGTAGAAGACATTGTGTAGTAGCTTTAAAACATTTCAAGCTTATTTGTTTCAATCTTCACTAAGTTTAATGTCTTGTTATTTAAGTGACTAAAGTCTTTAAACATTTTATAGATTTAGACACTTCTTTCTTGGTTTAATCACTAACACAATTGACATTTTAAAACAATTTCAAGAATGCGCAATTAGTTGTTCAAAACTACTAATTGAATCAAGAGTGATCTTGATCATTGTGTTTGAAGTGACAACCATATAAGAAACGTTTTTCTTATAACTTATATCATTATAATGTGATCTTCCTCTTCTTCAAGAAAGGATTCTCTAGACTTTTGTCAATTCATATAGAACTCATAGGTAGACAAATGGAACCAAATCTAAAGATTCATTGTATCCTTTTATGTCCTACATGTGAGATCTATCCATAATTGATAAATCTAAAGTTTGGTTTATCACATTACAATAAGTGATATAAATCTTGTATCTCAACTAGGATACATCAAGACATTTATTCAATTCATAACACTACTTTAAGGAAATAATATATTAGAAGGTATTCATCACATTACATTAATATGATAATTCAAACATTCATAATGTTTAATACAAAAAGTATTAGCTCTATACATTTAGAGACTAATCTAAATACCTTTATACATTTAGGCACTAAATAGTGGTCTTCCATCATATGAAGCCACATTATAAGTTCTTAACAAAATAAGAAAGTTTAAAGACAATCTTTAAATGCCTAACAAACTTCCTAAGTAGTAAGCAAAAAACATAGTGGCCGAACACTTCTCCACATTTTCCTTGCTTGTCCTTCTTCTACTTGGCTTCTCCACCTATATACAATTATACAAGTGATTAGCTCTTTATATCAAATATAAATATTTAGAAGATCTAACAATTAGAATTGAAGATAAGAACATAAACCATACCTTGTGGCTTGTGATCGGATCATATTTATATATATTTTTACTTCAAATTCACTTGTCTTTTCTTAGTTAGTTCCTTATATTTTGAGCTATTTACGTTATTTTTGTGTTTATAGGATTTGTTTATGCAAAGAAAATAAAAATGGCACAAATGAGTTTTAAATAATAAATTCATCGAAAATTGCTTTAGTCGTTCTCATTTTGTCATGGGTTATTGGTAGAATTATGTCACGGATTATAGGTCATGGAAGTTAGGCTAAATTTATTAGGTATGCATTAGAAATTATATGGCATTAGAAATTATATGATATATCTAAAATTGAAGTGTTTTGCAGTTGGTGAGTAAAGAAAAGAAACATAAAGAAGCTGCCTTTGCAGCTGGAACAAATGGAAAAAAAGGGATCCAAGAGACAGCAAAACGTGAAAGAATAAAATAAGGGAAGCTGCCTTTGGGCAGTGGAAAAATAAGAAGAAAAAGGAGAATCCAAGGCATGAGACACGGGGGAATAATAGTGGAACAAAAAGAATGGCAGAAAATAAAGATAGACTTGCGGAGAGAGGAGCTGCCTTTGGGCAGCGTGGAAAACCAGCGGAAAAGAGGAGGGGGGAGGAGAAAACCAAGAAGAAAACAGAATAAAAAAAAATAAAAGAAAGGCAGACTGCTGCCTTGCGGCAGCAGAAAACCGAAGGGGGACAGAAGTCAGAGACAGAAAAGCAGTAGAGGGGGGCTGTCTTTGCAGCTCAGAGGAGAGACTGTAGGCGCAGGAAATAATAGGAGGGCAGTGCAGGAACAGAAGAAAAGGCTGCCTTTGGGCAGCGTGAAGTGTGAGAAGGCAGGGAAGAAGCACAGCCAGCGCAGCGGAAATGGGGAGGACGCCAGTGAAGAAAGCAGCAAGCTGCTCTCTCTCTCTTTCGGTTTAATCTTTCCAAACTTCTCTTTTATTTCTGTTTTAATAATGTGTAAATAAACTTATTTTGGCTAGAGGTTAATTCAAAGCCATGAATATATTTGTAATATGAATTGATTACCTTCGGTTGTGATTTCATAAGTTGTGATTTCAATTTACTTATCCGTTCGTATAAAAACTGATTTGTGTATGTTGGTTGAGAGTGCACGCTTAATTTACATGCATGAATTTGATGCTAGAATATAAGTGAATTTCACCTAATCGTTATGAACTTATTTTCACAAGTAGTAAAGGTTGCTAGTCACAATCACGTTAAGTAAATTCTTGGCAAGAGTATCATGCTTTTTCATAGTTACGAATGCCTCGTCAATGCTTATAGTTTTCACAAAGTTTAATGATCTTTGATTGTATCTCTATTGTGCTTTTCACGTAGGGGACTTTTGAAGAATGTTTTGAATTGTTGTATGCGTTTTTCCGTCCAATTCAATAACTTAAGGAAAACTTGAAGATTAAAAAAGTGCTGTTCACGGTTAATCTGGAGTATTGAGATTCACAATTTATTGAAAGAACAACTGAAAATCAATTTAAGTTGCATATGTGTCATGTGTGGAGAATAACCCTCTAGCTAGTCCGTCATTTATCATTTCACCTTAATTTCATGTTTTTGTCAATTCTGTAATTTAATTAAGTTTAATTTACTTTTCATCAAAACCAAACACCCATCCATTATTAAATTATATTATTTATTTAGTTTTCTTTATTGTTAGTCTTTTAATTTAATTTCCGTCCATTTCAGTTCCTAGTGTTTAATTTAATTGTTTTCATTATTTTGAGTCATTTTAAGTGTGTTTCGAGTTATTAGAGTTTTTAGCCTAGTTTTGTGTCCTTGAGTCTTATTTAATATTTTTAAGTTAATTTAATAGATTAGCAATCCCTCCTAATCCCCGGCCTAGAACGATACCCTACTTACATCTATACTACAATTGTCAAAAAGAGGGTTTAATTTTGTGTGTTAACTTATTTTACGCATCAAATTTTGGCGCCGTTGCCGGGGATTAGCAACTTTGCTAATCCTTTTATTTTTGTTTTTGTTTATGTTTATATTGGTGTTTGTGTATTTTACTTTTGATATTTGATTTATTTTTCTTTCTTTGATTTTAGGTTCAAATGGAGCCGAGGGAAATTTAAAGGAAAGATGCGTCCGGCTAAAGACGTTAAATCAAGCGCTTCTTGGGAGGCAACCCAAGCATTCAACGAAATGGAGACTTTGAAATCGCTAACCCAATCAGCTTTGCATTCTTCCACCCTTATCTTTACTGCTTTCATTTTGTTTTGTTTAGTTAGTTGTGTTATTTGGTTGATTTCTGTGAGTTTGTATTACTTAGTTTAAGTGTGGGGGAAGGTTAACCAAAGTCTCTTTACATTAATTTACATAAAAAAAAAAAATTAAATTAAAAAAAAAAAAAAAAGATAAAATTTAAAATTAATGATAAAAAAAAAAAAAAAAACAATTAAAAAATCAAAAAAAAAAAACATAAAATTAAAAAAAAAAAAAAAAAAATTAAAATTAAAATTTTACAATGATGTAAACTAATAGTATTCATTGGTCGGGTGGTGCTTCAGTAGTAGGCGGGGCTTCAGCAGTCGGCGGGGCCACAGAAGGAAGAGGCAGCAGAGGTTGATCAGTTGGAGCTTCACTACGCGGTGCCGCCCCAGAAGACGAAGGCAGATGCGGTTGGAACAAACCCACAAACCTCCGATGATCAAGTAAAATTTGACCATCGGTGTCCTGCATCTGGTCAATCTTCCTCTTCATGCTGGTGGCATAGCTGTGTGCGAGCTTGTGCAATTCCTTATTCTCATGCTGAGCCCTTTAATCTCTTGCTTGAGACTCTGTATTTCAGCCACCAAGGATTCAACGTGACGGGTTCGGGCATATAGGCGTTGGGCCATGTTGGATACGGAACCCGCACACTGCACACTGAGAGCCAGAGACTCCTTGACCGCCAATTCATCAGACCGCCTTGCGAGCAGTCTGTTATCTCTGGGAGTGACAAGGTTTCGGGCCACCACCGCAGCGGTCATGTCATTTTTCATCATCGAATCCCCCACGGTAAGGGGACCGGTAGGGGATATGAAGGATGGCCGCCATATGTTGTCTGGTGAAGGCGGAGCTGCCTCTTCACTAATGTTCAAGTCAAAACGACGATCAGAAGGGCCAGACATTTTTCAGAGGTGGTAAAGAAAGAAGAGAGTTGGACTGATCAAGATTAAACAAGTGCAAGATGGGAGTGTTTACAGGAGGGTACTCAAGTGTGTTGTGGAACAAAATTAACGCCTCTATAAAAAGAAGAAATCAAAGAGGCGCTCCTCAGAGAAGCGTCCTCTCGCAAATCGAAGAGTCGGGGCTCCTTTCTCAAAAGCCGGATTCTTTTCTCAAAAGAGAAGTTTCCGTTCTCAAAAGCCGGATTCTTTTCTCAAAAGAGGCGTTCATTTCTTAAAAGTTGGGCTTGCTCAGAAACCACGAGCCGAACCCCGGATTTCGCAAGATCAATTCGTCCAGACGTGTTGTCACCCGTCACACGCAAACTCAGCTCTGCGAAAATCACGGGCAGTCTGTCGAAGTGCCGATTCCAACCATCTGTCTCTCTCAGCCTAGTCAGCACTTGTCACATGCAACTGGCAGCTTTGCGGAAATTACGGGCAGCTTTGTCAGAAAGCGCGTAATTTGTATTCTTCACCCATCCACCGGCTGCCGACACTAAGTGAGAGAACAGTTCCGGTTGTGAAGATAAGTCCTATAAGTTTCTACCTTCGCCTTCCACAGCAAAAGCACACTCTCTCAGCACACCCTCTCAACACCTCTTCATCTCCGAAAATGCATTCCCAAAGAATCCTCTCGAGTCACTCTGTGTTCCTCATTCCTTGGGATACTCCTGCGAACAACCCATTCAAAGCAAAAGTATTTCATATCATAAAGGTTGAAAGCAAGAGTATCTCATATCATGCTTTCTCCATGTCCTTCTCCTTGTCTTTGTTTTCCGACAAGGAGAAAGAGAGCAATCAGCCAGCATTTGGTATCAATCTTCCAATCTGGAGCCAACTGCCTGGAACCCTTTCCTGATTGCTTACCTAGCCTTGCTCTCGAGTACTCATCTTCATCATTTTATGCTTTCTCTTCGTCTACCACATCTGTCTGGGGGACAGTAAGGGAAGTGAAAATGATACCTCGAAGCATGTGGAGACAATTCAGCTAGGGACAAGGAGAAAGAAAGCAAGAGGTGGGCACTTGGAAAGATTGAAGAAAGAAATAAGGACCAACACCTTTCCCTCGTGCCTGCCCGTTGTGCAGAAGAAACAAGCAGAGAAGAATGCAGCTTGCACAATCATCCCAGCGGAAGGAGTCCGAACTGAGGAACTAGAGAAGCTGCCACATCTGCTTGGAGAACAAATAAGGAACTGCAACATAACCAAAGAGCAAAGCTTCGCCGTACAATATCATCAAATCATCACTTGCAAGTAAAAAGCTAAGTGTCACCCTGTTCAAGAGGAACGCTGTGGAAAGTCAACAAGCACGACCAATGATTACTTATTAGTTTTATTCATTATCTTTTATCGTAATTTTCAATTTTTCGTTTGCAATTTTTTTTTTTAATTAATTTTCTTGCGTACTTAACTGAATTATTTCTTTTCTTTGCAGGAACTTTTGGTTATTTCCACCCTTGAAGTTGATTGCAGAATTTTATCTTGGGGGTCATCGCTTGATTTTACTGCAAACTAGGGAAGTTGTCAGTCCAATTGCTTTATTTTGTTTCTTATTATTTATTTATTTTATTTTATTTTTATTTGCATTATAGTGTTTTCTGACATTGGGGACAATGTCCAGTTTAAGTGTGGGGGTAGAAATCTCCAGAATTTCATTTGTTTCTGTGTTGTTGTTTTTTGTGTTCTTAATTAGTTTTGTTTTCTTTTAAAAATAAAAAATAAAAAAAAAAACTGCGTTGTTGTTTTTTGTGTTCTTAATTAGTTTTGTTTTCTTTTAAAAAAAAAATTTAAATTAAAAAAAAAAAAAATTCGGAAAATTTTAAAAAATCCAAAAATATTGTCTTGTTTCCCTTATTGTTCTGAATCAGATTTTTGTTAGTTTCCCGACCCAATGATATAATTGGATCAAAAATTTGAACCATGATCATCAAGAACTTAGTTAACATGTGTTTGGTGAAATTCCTAATTCTCTTGTTAGTTTTGTACATGTTTGACCATCTTTGAAAAACCAAATGCACATAGCCTTGTTAATGTGAAACTAAAGTATGACTTAAAGCTTCATATGTGAATTTAGTGACCATATACATCCTATGTGAGTTTTTGAGCCGATTGAAAGTGTGTGCATTTTTCATACACTCCTATTCTTTCATGTGTGATGAACTTATGTGAGATACATCTCTAGAACTTGCGTAACGATCTTTCGAAATGTTTGTCATCGATTGCATGAACTTGGAAATGATAGAGGCATTAGGTTTACCACTATGGCCCAAAGAACCATGTTTCCCAAAGAAAATTGATATCATTAGATTGCCAATTTGAGCCGTGTATGTTGAGCCTTTTATTTCTTATCACCAGATATGTCTACCCTTATACCTGAAACATTTTTCCTTACCCTTTCCAAGCGAGCAATGTGAGATTGTCTTATGAGAAATGTTTGTAAAGTACTTTGAAGGTGTTTGGCAAAAAAATAAGTGTGGGGGTATTTCATGTTTGTATTAAAAAAAAAAAAAAAAAAAAAAAAAAGAAAGAAAAAGAAAGATTGTATACGAAGAAAAGAAAAAAAAAATAATGTTTTTAAAGTTTCAGTTTAAGGGTGTGATTGGAGGTTTCAGAAGAATCGTTGGAAAGATTGAGTTCTTATAAATCTAAACAAAAGAATTGCTTGCAATGTAGCTTGGAACTTGTGTTTTCCTATTCTTTCGTTTCAATAACCCTATCCCTAAGCCTCATTACATCCAATAAAAGTCCTCTTGATTTAAGTTTTGCAATTATGATTGTGGAGATGAGATCTTTATGCAAGCTTATGGTAGAAATTTCACATTTGATTCTTTGAGCAAAACACATTAAAACTAAACACATGTGTGATTCAGTGCATATCCCGTGAGAAGGTCGCTAGTTTGCATATGATGATTTTAAAAATAAAAACTTGAAATTGCATTAGCATGGCTATCTCACACACTACACTTCAAGGATGATTCAAAGATTACTGCTAATATTTGAATTAGGAAGATGAACTTGGATTAACTTGTTTGGTGCTAGCTATGGTTCTTGATGATTTGTGTTCTCAAATGAAATTCTATGAGGGTCACATAGAGGGAAGCTAATGTTTTTCATGTTATTACTTTTTCATATTTTCTTTGTTTTGCTCGAGGACTAGCAAAAGTTAAGTGTGGGGGTATTTGATCGGATCATATTTATATATATTTTTACTTCAAATTCACTCGTCTTTTCTTAGTTAGTTCCTTATATTTTGAGCTATTTACGTTATTTTTGTGTTTATAGGATTTGTTTATGCAAAGAAAATAAAAATGGCACAAATGAGTTTTAAATAATAAATTCATCGAAAATTGCTTTAGTCGTTCTCATTTTGTCATGGGTTATTGGTAGAATTATGTCACGGATTATAGGTCATGGAAGTTAGGCTAAATTTATTAGGTATGCATTAGAAATTATATGGCATTAGAAATTATATGATATATCTAAAATTGAAGTGTTTTGCAGTTGGTGAGTAAAGAAAAGAAACATAAAGAAGCTGCCTTTGCAGCTGGAACAAATGGAAAAAAAGGGATCCAAGAGACAGCAAAACGTGAAAGAATAAAATAAGGGAAGCTGCCTTTGGGCAGTGGAAAAATAAGAAGAAAAAGGAGAATCCAAGGCATGAGACACGGGGGAATAATAGTGGAACAAAAAGAATGGCAAAAAATAAAGATAGACTTGCGGAGAGAGGAGCTGCCTTTGGGCAGCGTGGAAAACCAGCGGAAAAGAGGAGGGGGGAGGAGAAAACCAAGAAGAAAACAGAATAAAAAAAAATAAAAGAAAGGCAGACTGCTGCCTTGCGGCAGCAGAAAACCGAAGGGGGACAGAAGTCAGAGACAGAAAAGCAGTAGAGGGGGGCTGTCTTTGCAGCTCAGAGGAGAGACTGTGGGCGCAGGAAATAATAGGAGGGCAGTGCAGGAACAGAAGAAAAGGCTGCCTTTGGGCAGCGTGAAGTGTGAGAAGGCAGGGAAGAAGCACAGCCAGCGCAGCGGAAATGGGGAGGACGCCAGTGAAGAAAGCAGCAAGCTGCTCTCTCTCTCTTTCGGTTTAATCTTTCCAAACTTCTCTTTTATTTCTGTTTTAATAATGTGTAAATAAACTTATTTTGGCTAGAGGTTAATTCAAAGCCATGAATATATTTGTAATATGAATTGATTACCTTCGGTTGTGATTTCATAAGTTGTGATTTCAATTTACTTATCCGTTCGTATAAAAACTGATTTGTGTATGTTGGTTGAGAATGCACGCTTAATTTACATGCATGAATTTGATGCTAGAATATAAGTGAATTTCACCTAATCGTTATGAACTTATTTTCACAAGTAGTAAAGGTTGCTAGTCACAATCACGTTAAGTAAATTCTTGGCAAGAGTATCATGCTTTTTCATAGTTACGAATGCCTCGTCAATGCTTATAGTTTTCACAAAGTTTAATGATCTTTGATTGTATCTCTATTGTGCTTTTCACGTAGGGGACTTTTGAAGAATGTTTTGAATTGTTGTATGCGTTTTTCCGTCCAATTCAATAACTTAAGGAAAACTTGAAGATTAAAAAAGTGCTGTTCACGGTTAATCTGGAGTATTGAGATTCACAATTTATTGAAAGAACAACTGAAAATCAATTTAAGTTGCATATGTGTCATGTGTGGAGAATAACCCTCTAGCTAGTCCGTCATTTATCATTTCACCTTAATTTCATGTTTTTGTCAATTCTGTAATTTAATTAAGTTTAATTTACTTTTCATCAAAACCAAACACCCATCCATTATTAAATTATATTATTTATTTAGTTTTCTTTATTGTTAGTCTTTTAATTTAATTTCCGTCCATTTCAGTTCCTAGTGTTTAATTTAATTGTTTTCATTATTTTGAGTCATTTTAAGTGTGTTTCGAGTTATTAGAGTTTTTAGCCTAGTTTTGTGTCCTTGAGTCTTATTTAATATTTTTAAGTTAATTTAATAGATTAGCAATCCCTCCTAATCCCCGGCCTAGAACGATACCCTACTTACATCTATACTACAATTGTCAAAAAGAGGGTTTAATTTTGTGTGTTAACTTATTTTACGCATCAGCTTGTCCTTAAGAGTTGCAAGGTATAACCTGCAATTCCTCTTCCAATGCCCCTCCTTTCCACAGTGGTGGCAAGTCCCCTTGGGCTCCATTGCCTTCCTTTTCTTCACTCCTCCTTTCGGTTTAGGAGTGGGTGACTTCTTCTCCTTCCCTTTGCCTTTGCCTTGCGGCTTAGCCTTGGAAGATGATGGCTTGTTGTAGGCTACTGCAGCAGTCCCTACAACGTTCTCTTTCTTCATAGTCTTCTCGGCAGTTACTAACATATTTAGTAACTCAGAGAGAGTACTATCCATCTTATTCATATTGTAGTTCATTACAAACTGCGAGAATGAATCAGAAAGAGAAGCCAATATGAAGTCCTGGGCCAATTCCCCGTCAAGTGGAGTACCTAGGTTCTCCAATTGTTCAATGAATCCTATCATCTTCAGTACATGTTGATGTACTGGAGCCCCCTTGACTACAACTACAGTCTTTTGATTAAGGACCTGACTACAACTACTTGGTCCTTTCTACTTTGTTCTGACATTACTGGTGTTGGGGAGTTGGGACAATATGGGGTCTATCTCATTCTTCTCTTGTGAGGAACGACCCTTGTTCCAGAAGCTTTTGGGCTGTCACCTTAGTCGGGCGGGCGTTCTTATCAGCTCCTAAGTACTGGAGAATTCCAATACTAGGATTATAAAAGCTGGCTTCTGCCACATTGGCGTGGGGAGGAATGGCTGTGACTCGGCCTCCACCATTTCCCAAAATCCTGGTCATGTGGCTCATTCCTCATGGTAAACTACTACTTGTTGATGCAGGGTGGAAGGCATAGAGAGACTCTGGTGAATCCAATCTCGGCCTAGTAAAGCTATATAGGTGGAAGTACTGTCCACGACGAAGAAAGCTAGCATGACTTGCTTGGAACCCAAGTCAACCTCCAGGGGCAATATCCCATGGGTTTTGGTGATGGTTCCAGAGAAACTGGAAACTGTTAAATCTGTGGGGATAAGATCATCCTCACTTCTACACAACCTTTTCATCTGCTTATATGGCAACATATTGACTGCAGCTTCTCCATCAATCAAAACCCTCTTAAAGGGTACTCCCTCTAGATGAACCATTACATAAATAGGCTTAAGATGGTTGGCTAAGGTCAAACTCGAGCGACTGAAGACCATTCTGTCTGAGTACTCTCTTGGGCTCTTTCTTTGTGAGCTCGGGCAAAACCTATTCTACCCGACTCCTCTTTTCCCGCTTATTCAACACTAACATGTGCCATCATAGGTTTTGTTGCCAAATAATCACCCTCCATCGTGGTAGGTTGATCAGGCTCGGCGTAAAACATGGCAGATAAAACATATATCATGTTTACGTGGAAGTTGCTAGGTTCAGGTAAGTCATCCTTCTTGCCCCCAATATGGTTCATGAATTCATCTAACCATGCCTGTGCTTCTGTTGGCAACATCAGCTCGGGCAGCCTTTCCTCCCGAGCTATACCAAAGTTTGGCATTTGTTTTGGAACTTCGCAAAGAGTATAAATCAACAAGGGTGAAGGCATTCTCCTTTCGGGCGAGATAGTTCCAAAACGTATTGGCTTCGAGCTCCATATTGGTGTTGATATCATTACCATATCCTCTTAGGCTCTCCTCAGGATTTTGTATTTCCCAAGATGAGGGCTTTGTGGGACATGATCTTATTCCCCTTCAGTCTTGCTATTTGCCTTTTCTACCTTCTTTTTACTTTTCCAACAAAGTTAATTTCTTCCCCCATGAAGTACTTTCTCAAACTTCACATTTTCAAAGATTTCTGAGGCAGCAGAGACTTTTAGTGAATTCATATGGACTTTGTGCTGCCTCTGGACCCTCCTGATCATAGAGGCTCCCATTTCTTTGACAGATCTTCCATCTTTTCCAACCACATACCATTTCCGGCCAAGTCGGGCAGGATTCTTCTTCGTTACTAGATTCACTATCCTCTCCTTTATTCTGACATCTCCACCGACATAGCTTGGCTAGGGTGGCCTCATATCCACCCATTTTGGTGTTTTAGCTTCTATGTATTCCACTTCTTCAGAGGCCTCATAATCTTTGAATACTTCTGATAATCCCTTTGGTTGAGAGTCCTTTCCCAACCTTTGGAAAACATTCCTAGAAGTTTCTTTTTCAGCTGCCCGTATGATGCTTCTGTGGATTTCTTGTTCTTCTTTCTCTTTTCTTCTGATCAACTCCTGATCAATAATAATTCATGATGTTGGCACTTCTAACTCACATTCACACTGGCACTTGCTACACAAAACTAGTCCTTTAACTATGGCTACTTTGGGTTTCTCGGGAAACTTGATAGTTCATTCTTTCGATCTATCAACTTGCCTTTTTCTGCTTTTACTTACCAGGTGGCCTTTCCTTTGCCTTTTTCAGCCCAAGTCAAGTTGATATTGTTTATTGAGGCGTCTAGGAAGGGGTTCGTGTCAATCATCATATTGGCTTGGGGTTTTTCCAACATCAATTTTTCCTTCACTATGAGGTCTTATATCCAATCCCCGAAATGGACACACTTGGTTATGGAGTGATTGAAGGTATAGTGCAGCCTGTAATACTTCTTTCCTCATAGCTCTTCTGGCTTAGGTATCTTCTTGGTACTGTTAGGCACGATCATTCTTACCCGCACTAACTCTTCATAGATCTCAGAGGCGTTGGTTAAATCAAAACAATAACTCTGGTATTTAGGGGGTTTCATAGGGACAAATCCATCATCATTCATCACCACTTTCTGATCCTTGACTGGTTGGACTAACCCTTTCACTATTAAAGGTTTGAAGGGCGTAGTCATCTCTGCTGCACACATGTCCACCCCTTCTCTTCCATGGCCATTACTTTCTTTTGGCTCTGCCTCTTCAAACTCTACTTGGTGAATTGCAGCTTTACTTTTGTAGAAAGGAGACACCTTAAATGAGTGTGTCACTTTTATTCTTCTAGTAACAGCTTCTCATACTTTGTGGCAGCAATCACCAATTCTTGCAACTTATTGAATTGTACATTATAAAACTTTTTTTCTCAAAGGCAATCTCAAAGCCTTCTGAGCAATGGATATAAGTTGGGCATGATTGATAGGGAATTGGCACCTCACTCTTATCCTTCTAAACCTCATCATGAAGTCATCTGTAGACTCATGTTCATATTGCTTCACCTCCACTAAGTCATTAATAGACATCTCGGGCTCCATCCTATAGAACTGCTCATGGAAAGCCATCTCCATTTGCCCCCAGTTAGCAATAGAATTGGGGGGCAACATAGAATACCATTGAGATGCTAGACCAACCAATGAGTTCCCAAACAATCTTAACTTATAATTAGGATTTTCTTCAAATGCCATGCAATGGTTGGAGAACTTGAAAATATGATCTCTAGAGGACACGTTGCCATCTTCCCCACTAAAGTAAGGAATGCGAGCATCTTGAAGTTGAGGGGAAAATGATTCTGCTCATCAATATATTATGGGTATGGCTTCTGGTAGGTGATCCTGAACAACGAACGAGCTTAGGGTTGAGTATTCTGGACCACCATCTTTCTTAACTCAACTAACTCATCTTTGAGCTGCTGGTTAGCTGCATTGTTGTATGGGGTATGTGGGGCTCCCCATTTCGGGCTACGATCATTGCTCGAGAAAGTTTCGTCAGGTTGTCGATCAAGCTATCTCCACTTGGCATCCCCTCTCTTACTAGCCAATGGTGGGGGCCTATAAGGAGGAGGCTTGTCTGCCTTGGTAGGCTCACCTTTTCCACTGGATTCTCCAATTAACTAGGGCATCTCATACTTCTTCCTTTCTTGCCCTCTCTGGCCCCTAGTATCTAGTACACATAATAGAGGGTCAGACAACTCTGTTTCCAAGATCTCCTCCAATACTGGTTGACTAGCTCCAGATCCTTCCTTGTTTTTTCCTTTATCCCTTATTTCCTCAAGCAAAGGAAATAGGGGGATAACTGGTTCTTTCTCAGGGCTTGCTTCCCTCATCATTTCCCTGGCATAACCATTCTTTGGAGTAGAGTACTCCATATCTAATCTTCTTTGCAAACTCCCTATTAAGGAATAGAGCCTACTTACTTCTCCTCTGGTTTCCAGAGTGATATTTTCCATAGTTTTCAATACTTGCATCATAGTGGCTTGCAAATCCTCATTGGTCACCTTTCCTCTTGACTTCTCAAATGAAGTTGGGCTCTCTAGAATAGTTGGTCCTTGCAGGGAAGGAAAACCCTCTGGATGATTTGTCATGCTCGATCTTGGTAGATACTGGGGTGGCCCATATTTTGTGTTCCACCTGAAGGTTTTCTCCTTCCTTCTTTTTCTTGGCATATAAGACTAATAGGATCCCACCAGGCGTGCCAAAACTATGTTCGGGCAAAGATTTCTCTGGAGAAGGCTCCTAGGACCTCAGCACAGCTTCCCAAGCGATTGGCACTTTGGATGTGTGGTCGAGCTCTTACTTGTTGATGTGCTACAAGAAGAGGACAAAGTAAGTTCTGAAAGGTGCCTTTGTGGGGCCTTAGGTGTAGGTCTTAAGGCTCGCAATCAAAACTAACTAAGTGTTAGGCGTGCCACTGCTATCTCAGTATAACAGATGTAGAACAAGTGTGTTTTAAGTCAATTACTTGCACCCCATGTTACTCGGACTTCTTGAACTTCTTGCAGTTACTTTTCCTTGAAATTACAAGGTTTATATGCTAAAAAGTGATGGATGGTAAACAAGTTTACACAAAGGAATCGATACTACATCACTGAGGGAAATAGCAGAGCTTTTACACTAGACAAGAGATAGTTTCTTACTAAAAGATCTGAGATCTGGGCTAATTACAGCTTTTGGATGCAAATCTGGCTTGAGAGCAGAGTTTGGTTGTTTGTTTGTTTGATTGGTTGAGTGTCCTTGTCTCTGGGGCCTCTTCTTCCTTTTATAGACAAATTAGGCCGACTGTTGTAACTTTGCTCTTCCCCGAAAGCACTTGGGGGGTAGTGAGTCATCAGCTTTTTACTTTGAATGCCACTAGAAAGTGTTCTTTGGCTGGTAGTAGGTTAGTCTTCATCACTTGTCAATTTAATTGTAAGCACAGGGCTTGCATCTTCGCTGAGAAGGCTTTAATTTGCCTTTGGACTCGGTGTTGGGCTTCGGGCAAGTCCCCTTTAATTTAGCATCCTTGTGCTTTCCTTTATCTAAGCCCAATGTTCAAATATTAACCCAAACACTTTCACTACCCAGAAACAAGGTTACTGTGTATCCAATTCAAGGCGAATATTCGCGAGACAAGTTGATGCTTCAAAGAATCAGGTCTTACATCGTATGAGCACATTATATAAATAACGAGCAGATAAATCCTTTGCTTATCAGTAGCTATGTTTCTCACAGGCATTACCTAGTTTACTTCATTATTTTGTATGAAATCGTCAATTCCTGAAATTGCTTGAGGTTTACATCTTCACCGACTCAGATATAGCAGTTGTTGATGACCTAGGACACATATTTCGCGAATATCCGAATTTTCATCTGGCGCTGACATTCCATAACAACAATGCACAACCTCTAAATTCAGGATTTATAGCAGTGAGGGGCACTGCTGATGGAATTTTAAGGTGCGTTATCACGTTATCTGTGTACTCAGAGTTATTTTTATGTATTGTTCTTCTGAGTCTCTTGTGTGATATATTCTGGATATACGTGATTCACTTCAAATGTGGTGTGCCTGGTATTAAAGAGTGGGAGAACAAAGAATGATTTTCGACTAAATCAAACTGGTTTAGCTTAGCATATGAATTACATGTCAGAAATTTGATCGGGGGCCTGCTGATTTCGTTTGAAGAGAGAATGGATGCTGATTTCGTGGCATTGAAAACATAAGACATGTAACTGGTATTCGGATTGCTTGTCATGATTATTTAAATGTCGGCATGTCACGTGGGGTTGTAGTACACAATAAAAAACCGATACCTGGATTTCGCCACACAGTTACCTGGTAGCTCAACAAAATGTTCAAATGAACTACATATTTCCGTCCTACTCTGGGATATGATTCTCGTACCGGAATCGATCTTTGAAATTTTATACTTGTGCACCCCAAATTTATGGCAATACTGAATATGGATATAATGTACTTGAAACATACTGGAATCAATGTGAGTGAGAGCGGGGAATAAATCATCGGTTACACCCAAGAGTAGGTTTTGTGAAATTTATTCATAACACATCAATAAGGAACTTATTTTTCTATAAACTGTAACTAGGCATTGTCAATTACAGGACCATTTTGACAAAAACAATTAGAAAATAAAGAAAGAAATAATCTGACATACGGTGTTAGTATCAAGAACTCTACAGTTAGAGCATTTATCCTGCCTGGGCGCCCCTTTAGTTCACTATTCTTGAAATGTCTTCGAACACGGTTTTAATGTCCGGTCTTTCGGATGCTGGAAGAATACATTTTAGAGCTACCTGTAGCATACCATCAAGAACTCTTGGGGAGTTCTTTACGCTCGGCCTTTCCAGAATCAGTCTGTCAAGGCATTCAAAACAACGGTTTTCTTCTGCCAATAGTCTCACCCAGTCTGTCAGATCAACCACACCCGGTATCCCAGAGACAATCTCCCCGGAACTCTTTCCAGTCAGGAGCTCCAACAAGATCACCCCAAATGCATAGACATCACTTTTCAACGATGGGCAGGGTTTACTTGAGCTAGCAAATTCAGGGGGGCGATAGCCAAGAGCACCTGCATTCAAGACTTGCTCAGTAGTCCCAGCGGGAGTCAAAATTCGGTGGAGACTATAATCTGTAAGGAGTGCATTCAGACTAGGAGTTTCTAATAAAATATTCGTGGATTTGAGGTTGCCATGGGGAATTGCCTTCTCATTATGCAGGAAGTTCAGACATCGGGCAACATCTACAGAAATCCTAAGCCGTTCCTCAAGTGACAGGGGAGAGAGTTTTGTTCGCTCTGCCTCTGTAGAGTTGGAAGATTCAGCAACCAATGTCAGATTCAGGGATAAAAAGAGAAACAAATTCGAAAACGGACAAAACAATAAACAAACATCAGTGGCACTCCAGTTTTGCTTTCATTGAAGGGAACTAACCTAACAGTTTATAAACCAAAGTAAAATATCAAAGCGTAAAAGTCACCAATGTCAGCCAAATAAAATCAAAGTACGCTAAGATACACTCTTTTCTCTCTTGACAATTTTCAGTGTGCACTACAGTTTTGCTTTCATTGAAGGGAACTCTAATCTAACAGTTTATAAACCTAAGTAAAATATCAAAGCGTAAAAGTCACCAATGTCAGCCAAATAAAATCTAGGTAGGCTAAGATCTAATCCTCTCTATGGACAATTTTCAGTGTTTTAGTACGTATGGATAGACCCGGTGGCGCATATTTTATATTTTCTAACAGATGGTACAAGTATATTTGAGATGCTTATTTGCAATCGTACAATAAAGCACAAAGAGCGGAATCTTACCATGGAGATGGAATGCCAATGATTGTGCATTGATATAAGTTGATATAATCAGTTTCTCATGTTCTATAGGGCCCCAGTAATAACCCAGCAGAGAAACTAGATTTGGGTGCCTGATGTTTCCTAGTTTCTTCACTTCTCTTGCAAATTCTTTCCTTCCTTTTGCTATTCCCTCCCGTAGCCATTTGACTGCCAATACATGACCGGAGTCGAGCATTGCTTTGTACATTGTCCCATGACAACTCCTTCCAATAGCTTCTGCTGGAGCACAGGAAAGTTCTTCTGCTGTGAAGGCCAAGGAGCCATCAAACAGATGCAAATCACCAGCCAATTTATCCGGAGAATAAGCTGTGAGCACAGCAGGACTCTCTGGTGGCTGTTGCTTTTTAGAGGGTGATGGATTCGATGATGATAAGAGAGACATAGGAGAAGATGTCCCTTCACCCCTTT
Source organism: Malus domestica (assembly GCF_042453785.1). Classification (NCBI taxonomy): domain Eukaryota; kingdom Viridiplantae; phylum Streptophyta; class Magnoliopsida; order Rosales; family Rosaceae; genus Malus; species Malus domestica. Next base: position 21,593,351 of record NC_091671.1, on the reverse strand, counting down.
CTTTTGATTCAGGATGACCCAAATTCTTAGGATTCTTTACAACTGACGAAGTGTCACAGGCATCATGAGCAGACCCCATTTGGGTTGATGGTGAAAGCTTTGGAAGGAGATCACAAGAAGATTTTGAGCAGTCTACATTTTTGTCCGGTGCTGATCGATGACGATGAGAAAGGGCAGAACCTCCTTGCACAGCATCTTTCTTTCCAGAACTTGCTTTTGAACTGCCCTTTCTACATCTCTGCCAGTGGGACCTGTAATGGATCATAAGGCATAAAAGAACTAAAACAGCAACTCCACCAACCAAACCTGCAATGAGGGAGATCCTAATAGCTGCTTTCATAAGGGGCCTGTGTTCCCTAAAAGTCATGTTTGGGACATCCTTCGGTGCAGATGGGGAACGAGGAAAAATCAGCAACGAGTTCCCTGGATAAAATGCAGAATCAGGGAACTGCCGCAAGTTTTCAGGTATGACGCCAGAAAGATGATTGAAAGAAACATTGAACTCTTTCAGGACATCTGGAAGGTCCTCAGGAATGCTACCTTCAAAGTTGTTATTAGATAGATCGAGATACATTAAGCTACGGAACTTAATGATCTCTGGGGGTAAATGACCAGCCAATGAGTTGTTTGACAGATCTATAGACACCAGGCTCAAATTTTGAGCCGAACCACTTGAAGAATCACTTGATATGTCCTGGATGGGTATTGACCCAGACAGATTGTTGCCCGATAAGTTAAGATCAGTCAATTTCGTTGAAGAGAAAAAGCTTGGAAGAAGTAAGCCTTGTAGGTGGTTGAGGCTAAGATCAATCACATTTAATTCTGGGTATGTTCCCAATACTGTCGGAAGTATGCCTTCTAATGAGTTCTTGGATATCTTAAATGAAGTTAGCCTAAAAAATTGAGACGTTTCATTAGGCAGACTTCCGGTCAATGAATTGGAACTTAGCTCGATAACTTCAATGTAATTTCCCCAACCTCGGATTCGAGACAAGTTACCTGTGAGCATATTATTACTCAGATCTATGACAGAACAATGCCCAACCATGGCAGGTAAGGAGCCTGACAGTTTGTTTGAAGAAATATTAAACTTCTTCAGAGTTGCAGAGGTGATGCTTCCTACTGGACCTGCCATGAAGGTAATCAGTGTGATCATGTATGAAGGAAAGGGAGGGAAAAACAGTAAACGAATGCAATTAAAAATTCAAGATGATATAATCACTTTTAAAAACTGGCGACTTCAACCAATAAACATGAAATCACGCAAAAGAAGATTTCCTCGTACTGAAATGGAGCCTTTACCCTAAAGTTGCTTTCTAAAATTAATATGCTTCTCCACCCATGATTCCATCTACATCAACATAGTTTCATGTGAAGATGCTAATGCAACCATGACAACATAGCCGTCTGATTTCTCTTAGTGACAAGACATTAAAGATTAATTTCCTAAAGCAATGGACTTTCTGATAAGTCTGAGAACGTTTACTCAAGCTTATACTGGAAGAATAAATAACTAAATCAAAGCCTTTCTTTCATGGCATCATAAGTGATTTTACTTGTTTATTTTCAATCTACAAGTATGAAAAAAGAAGGTCTAACAAAACTTTCAATTTGAAATATAAAAGGACAAATATGTATGTAAAACCTCTTAGCAACAGCTAACAAGTGTAAAAAACTGTTGAAAACGCAATATACCTTCAAGTTCGTTATGACTAAGATCCAGTTCTGACAAGAGCATTGAGCTCTCTTGCAATAGAGCTTCCGGTAGAGAACCTGATAGCTGGTTGTTTCCAAGCCGAAGTACTCGTAGAGAGACAACAAAATTGAAGGAAGGTATAGGACCCACTAACTGATTATAACTAGCATCAAACACCTCCAAACTATCAAAATATGGCATTCCATCGTGAGGAAAAAGCTGTCCGACCAAGGAATTGTGGCTAACGTTCAAGTACTGAATAGAAGAAACAAAAGAGGAGTTACCAAGTCCCAAATCTAATGAACCAGATAACAGATTGCTGCTTACATCAAGATGGACCACGCTACCCATTTTGGATAGAAAATTCATAATGTCTCCAGAAAAGCCATTAGCTCGAAAATCAATAAACTTCAACTGTTCAAGTTTGCCAAAACTAGAGGGCAAAATGCCTTCAAATTGGTTCAAAGAAAGATTCAAAAGCACTAGACCCTTTAAGTTGACCAAATCGTAGGGTAATAGCCCATGAAACAAATTGCTTGAGAGATCCAAGTATTCAAGAGACTGAAATAAAGCAACCTTTGAGATGGTCCCTGTGAGCCGGTTGTTTGAAAGCGACAAGTTTTGAAGCATTGTAAGGCCAGTAATGGCTGAAAAACTGAAGTCACCGACCAAACCAACATCATTGATAGCAATTGAGATGACGCGACCATTACTACATGTTACCCCAAACCAATTCAAGGGGCAGCCATCAGAGTCCAAGGAGTTAGAATCCCACGAAACAAGAAGTTTCCCTGAAGGGTCCTTGTGAATGCCTTTCCGGAGGTCTAAGAGTGCTCCCAAATCTGACTGCCCTCCTCCTCCCGATGCAGTTACTGCTAGTACCAACAACAATAGCATCAAACTCAAACAGATTGTCTGCATTACTCCTTGAGCAGCCAGCATCCAGCAGCCAAACTTGAGGGAAAGAAAGAGTGATAACGTAATCAAGTTAGCAGGAAACAAAGGAAGATGTTACAAAACAAAGAACCCATCCTGCTAGTTAATTTGCTAGGAATGAATGAATGAATGAAATGAGAGTAAAGTAAATATTGAAAAATGAATGAATGAATGATTCCACAACCACAAAGGGTACCCATGGCCATGATATATAATCAAAGAATGAAGCCAATGCCAATGCCATTATTTGTTTGTCACAAATCCAAAACACATCAAGTCATCAATGTATGTTCAAAATACAACAAAACACAAAATTTGTACTCAACAGTCAGTCGGTGACAGTCATATGAGAAATAAAAAATGCAAAAGAATAATGTAATACTTTTTTCCTTGGTAATGCCAACTCCAAGCACTTAGCAGGCAGCACTAAGTGAGAAGAAGAAGAAGAAGAAGAAACAAACCAAAAAGGGAGAGTGAACGAAATGAAGCTCCAACTCCAGCTCCTTCCCAGCTTCCTCGTGAACTGGGAAATTCAGAATGGATCTGTGCTGCTGTCTAAATCATAAGCATTGGAAATTTGGAAGCAAAAGAGCGAAACCAGAAGCTGCACTGTCCATTCTCTCTCTCTCCAAGAACTCTTCTTCTTCATAGACATCTGCAAGAGTGAGAAAATTCAGAGGAATAAGAGGAAACTAGCAAGGGATGCCCGCAGGATGCTGCGGGATTGAAAACCATAAGAAAACTTAGTATATAGTACTATTTATTTACTAAAGATAATACTTGATGTGTACAGACATACTATTTACATATGAAAGATTTGGTAGATGGACCTAGTTACATACAAAAGAAATAGAACCCAATACATCAGTTGTCAAAGGAATCTATGAAATGATATAAAATCTTCGCACTAGGGTGAACAACTCGAATTGGATTAAGCATTGTTTAATTTGAAGACCATAAACTCAGCAGGGTAAAACTACAAAACTTGTGCTTTCTTAAAACCACTATATTTTGTATTCCAAAAATTTGTAGCAGCCAAACACTATATGAAGCTCCAACCAAAATGAACAAAGAAAATCCTAATAAGAACAATGAGGCTAAATTACAGAACTTGGGTGTTTCTTAAAACCCCAATCCCATGATATTTTAAATTCCAAAATTTTCAGGGTAGCCAAACACTATCAAACTAACATGATAAAGAAATTACTAATAACAACAAATGGGAAAAATAACAGAACATGGGAATTTACATAAACCTACATACTAAAAAGACTCGATGTAGTTTCACAATTTGATTGGTTTATGCATATTACATATGGAATCAATAAGTTTCCTTGTACATATTTGCCTCATTAATCTGCAAAAAGAATCAAACATGGGAAAGTTTACATGTCATTGTATAGACATCTAACATAATCACTTTTCTTGCTCCATGATTGAACTGAAGATTTTCTTTCTTTAACAACAAAGTGAAATCAAATATAACCTGAAAGTTAAACAATGTAATATGGTTTTAAGTCAACTGAACTGAAGTATGTGACACGATCAGTTAAGATGAATATTAACTTGGTTCTCAGATTAAACTGCTGAGTTCTAACTTCTAAAACAAAATATACTATGTCTAATATTAGACAAATAAAAGCAAACACCTCAGAAATAGTGGCAAAGGAAAATGAAGTTCACCTTAAACCCAACCCAAGAACCTCTCGACACACCAAGAACCCCATATCCGAAGCGAAAGACAGATATGGCACTCTTGACATATAGAAAGAAACATGTTTTATGTCTATTATAAAATTTAACAGAAAACAAACACAAATGCCATGACAATTGGCATTTTATAGTAAAGGATATTTAAGTTAGCCCTATTTTGAGCAAAGAGGGCTGAATTGCACTCATCAAACTTTGTATTTTCAGACTTGGGTAGCTGTTCTGATACTGAGGTAGTTTATTGGCCTTGCTAATAAGTTGTATGTTATATTAATTTTTCCTTTTTTTTGCCAAGCTTTGTATTTTCACTGTTTCAAACAAAAAAAAAATATTACATAGTTTTCCAATATCATTAAAACACGTCTCACACTATTTTATGTGCTAATATGCCAATGTACATGTGATAGTGGATTAATGACAAAGAGTCAAAGACATTTAACATGTGTGTGTCTCATAAAAATTTCATTTACCTAGGAATGATGTTTCTCTGGCCCCCAATCATCAATCATATATGAAAGACATTCTAATCAAAATTATCCCAGAAACCATCCTGAATATGCATTTGGTTCCGTGCTAAAATTATACCAAAAGTAAATAAACAGCATTTTACAGGTTATCAACTTAATCATCCAAATGAAAGCAAAAGTAACTAACTGGAGATGTGAACATGCAATGCATTTGTGGGCACATGACTGTGACCCCGGCTACCCACAAAGGAAGCAATAAATTTTTCAACATTGAAGGTGAGATGTTAGACATTAAATGAGTGTACTTTTATCTCTTTTTCTGGAGTCTAAATACCAAAACTAAATATATAGCATTTCCCAGGATTTCAACATAATCATCCAAAAAGAACCAAAGCAAAGGTAATTAACTGGAGATGTGGACGGGAAAATGTTAAAAGCAACCTAAAATCAACATTATGCATATATATAAAACTAAAGTTATACCACATCTTTCAATTGTTATTGAGGCCTCCTCCATTGTGTACCCCATATTGACCAAGGCCCGTATCTTCTCTTTCTCCGATGTAGAATTTATGTAAAATAGGCAATGAAATTTGTATGAGATACACACATCTGTGAAATGTCTTTGACTCTTCGTCACGAATCCACTATCCTGTGTACCTTGGTATAATAGCACATAAAATAGCATGAGACACGTTTTAATGATATTGGAAAACTATGTAATATTTTTGTTGTTTGAAGGATTGGGGAAACAGAGAAAATACAAAGCTTGGCGAAAAAGGAAAAACCAATATAACATACAACTTATTAGCAAGACCAGAGTTGGATGCTGGGATATATAACAGAGTTGGATATCCACTTTGACCCTCTCTTTCTGCAAACAAAAACCAGAGTTGGTTGTTGGGATACATATAGCAAGTAAAAACTAGAGCAGCAAAGATCTCAGCTTTACTCGAAATGAATTATAATTCAAAACCATGAACTAGGTTAAATGCCACAAATCTACCAAAAAGGAACTTCCAATTTCGCTCTGTTCAGTTTAAAATCAGATGGTATTTGTTGACTATGGCAACAATGAATAACCACAACAATCCACGATTCTCACGCGAAAATCCACACCCATCCAACAGTCTACTTGTTCGATGTTGAATGTGGGATATCAGGCAATGAGGGCTTCAAAGGCTACCCCTCTGCCTCTTTCCTTCTGTCTCTTTCCCTCTGTCAATTTTTTGACCACATGGACAACGAATTACAACTTTTACTGTAAACAACACCACAGATAAACCCTAAATATGGCGCATTTTTTCCAAATCCCACCACTCATTAATACATGCAACCCCATTTGCACATAAACAATTAGAACTATGTGGAAAAAGAAAAAAAAAAGAGAGCAAAGAAAAGGCTTATATAAGCTATCTTATGACTAAATGCAGGCTTAAGAAGAAGACGAAGAAGAAACAAACCGACAAGGGAGAGTGAGCGAAATGAAGCTCCAACTCCAGCTCCTTCCAAGCTTCGCCGTGAAATGGGAAACTCAGAATGGATCTGTGCTGCTGGCTATATCATAAGCATTGGAAATTTGGAAGCAAAAGAGCAAAACCAGAAGCTGCACTCTCCGTTCTCTCTACAAGAAACTCTTCTTCTCCACAGTCAAAGGAGTAGGAGGAAATTATTTGCAAGCGTGGAGGAGTAGGTGGACTCACTCACTCGATGCTATCTTGTTATTATTACGAGTTCAAAATCTTCTACACCCAAATTTACCCAAGGCCTCTATCTGTGACCTAATCAGATTTTGACACGTGTCCACACCCAACTTCAACTCTAAAAAGAACGACGATCATGTCACAGCGGAGGAACCGCCTACAGCTCATCTCCTCAATCGAGGAACTCCGCCCCATAATCCAATAAATCGCGTTCTCCGGCGTCGAGGTACCGGGCGAACGGCAGTTCCAGCTTGGCCGCTTCTCCGAAGTTCTACAGAACAGCCTTCAGCTGGCCCGAAAAGTCCTCGCGACGCCGCGCTGGAACTTGTACGAGACCATACAATTCACGCAAAATATGGACTCGTTTGAGAAGACGGTGTCCAGATTTCTTTAACACCAGTTGCAAGCTGCAGGCCCACATCTTGGCTAACGTCCACCACATGAAGGTGGAGGCGGCTCAGCGGTTCGACCGGCTTGATTGGTCGAGCCGGATGCTGAAATAGCGGCTTGGCGCCTTAAATATTGGAAATTGCGGCGGTGGGTGGATGAAAGAGGCTGTGAGGAGGAGGCGCATCAACGACATCTGGGGAGAGAGAGAGAGAGAGAGAGAGTTCCGTGTGATTCTTCGTTGGTTTTTTTTTTTTTCATTATGTTTGGATATGGAAATAACTTGAAATTTTGGTTAAAAGTCAAAATTTATAAATTGACATGCATCAATTTCTTTGTTTGGATTCATAAACATAGAAATTTAGAATTTCCACGTGAAAAAAAAATGGAATTTGGGACCTCCAATTATCAAGTTCAAATTCCATGTAAATAAGTGTCATTTCCCAATTTCTATGATTGAGAGTTTAAAAATAACAAACTCCGTATTTAATTCCATTGTTCTTTTAGGTTAACCAAACAAGAAAATTTACAAATTCTAGAAAATAAAATCTTGTCATTTTAATTTTTGTCATTTTGAAATTCCTTAGTAATCTTAAATTTCTTCATCCAAATATAGTGTTAGAGTTAAAACAGCGTTTAGAATTAAGTTAGTTGTGGACATGTGTCAAAATTTGATTAAGTTACAGATATGCCACAGATGACACACCCCGTCCCGAAGGAGGGCATGCTGGTCGTCACATGAGAGTGACGTAACCATTTACACAGTTCTAAAGCTTTAAAGATACAATTACTAAGATGTAACACCCGAGGGTAAGTCCTACTTTTGTGAATTCTGTCAGAACACCGTGAGAATCCTCGTGAGCTACCAACACTACTAACTAGAACTTGGAGGGGTGCAAAATAAGATTGAGTGGGTCAGTAAAACAAAGTTTTTCGAAAATCATCTCATTATCAAAACGCTAACCCCTCGCTGTAAAACCCGTATACTTTCCCAAAAATATGTAATACGTATACTTATCTCAAAACCATACTCAGAAGTAGTGATATGTGAATTATATGCCATGCCAAAATATATATCTCATCAAATCATATAAGTAACTCATGCAACTTATGTTATTACACAAAAATTGGCACTACAGTTGGTAGCCATTTTCTTAAATTTTTCATATTCAAGAATTGGTCAATCCGACTTAAGGCTACGCATTTTTTTATGGTAGTTGAATTAATCATATCAAATATTCACTTTAGTATGAACCTTTTGGTAGTTTATTTTTCTCTTCATTTGCCTCAACCATCCTTAGTTGCCATGGTTTGGTTCACCTATAAATATAGTTGGTTTTGCCTTCCAAAATCCTGAATGGCTAAAATTACTCCAGTATTAGCATTGAAGTTGTTTTAGTTGTTCAACATCTGAAGACAAAAGAGAAAGTCTCAAAACTATAACTTCATAAAGTTATACAGTAGAACATAACTAACAAAATATACAAAATTAAGAAAACAATTATTTGATGTATTTCATACTATTTTACACCATTTCAAACTAGTTTACATAATTTCACACTAATTTACATATCTTACACTACTTTACAGCAAAAAATCCTATACGCTACATTATCTTACACTATTCTATGACAAACTAGTCACACTGCTACTGCATTTTTTTTCCTAATCTTCCTCGGGTCTTCTTCGTCTACTGGCTCATTGGGTGGTTCTAGCCATGGGTTTTTTATATCTATTGGCGGCCATATGTTTCCATTCTCTCATGTGTTACAACAAAACTTATAAATATCATCATCACGTATTTCACCGTCAACACCATCAACAATTCGTCTTCGCGTCCTAAGGCTATGCTTTTCAATACATTTTTGGGTTCGAAAAGTGTAGTTGCACTTTCCAATTGTTTTTCTTTTAACTATTTCCTTAACAAGATCCTTGGTGCAATCATGAAAAAAGTTTTGATATTTGAAAACATTTGTTGTAGAGATGAAATTCTTGGCACAACCATCACTTATATTTGACTCCATAGTATCTGTCCAGACCAAAATGTTAGACATCTAAAATACAATAATTGTATAATCGAAAGTCAAAACATTAACCCCAATAAATCTTTCTTCTTAATATTAAGACAACTTAAAATTCAATTCCTAATCTAAGGATTGGAAACCTATTGCTCTAATACCAACTTGTCACAGAAGGTGTAATATTTAAAAGGATAACTTAAACTTAACTAATAACAAGTAATACTTTTGAATGAACACATTTTATTAAACAAAGTAATTTACATAGTATTTTACAAGGAAAGAAAGCAACAACATTTTCTCGACTTGTTTTCTACAACAAAAGTCCAAAACTATCTATGTGGAGCTAAAAATAATCAAGAAAAATATGGAGGCGACACGTGGATTCTTGGGTGAAAAAGACAAAATTACCCTTGAGGCACACCGGAACTCTCACACACAAGCAACAAACAATAACAGCTCAATCAGGGTCAAAGGTGATCAAAATAGGTATTTAGTCAAAACTTATTTCATCAATCCTCATCAAATCCTCCCCGTAAGGTAATCCCCATTTATTCTTTTCAAAATAGGATTAAATAACTAATTAATTGATTAATTACCTAATTAATTGACTAATTGCCTAATTAATTGATTACTTGCCTAATTAATTGATTACTTGCCTAGTTAATCACAATTACACCTACATCACCATCACCATTTCTCCCAAAAATCTAATTCCAACTCTCTCGCAAAACTCTCCAAATTTCTCTAAACACTTTTCCCTTAAATTCTAACTTTGGCATCAAAGTTCTTCGGCCAAAGCCCACCCCCCCAATTCATCGTGGGCGCATGAGGCTCTTGGCCTTGTCCTAAGGTGTTAATTGTTTTACATGTGCTTTTTCGTCCAAGAAGAAGAAGTCGGAAATTTGCATCCACAAATTGGTGCTTCCATTGAGAACCTTGATTCACACACTCGTAAAAGACTTTCGCATTCAAGGTTTTTCGTTTTTTTTGTTCATTTGTAGATTTTTAGTACGTTCTTATTCTTGGAATTTTTATTTATAAAAAAATCTTTGATAAAACATACAAGAAAAGTACAATAACTAGAAACTCGGAAACCACGACGAACGGAACTTCTTACTTCAAGGATTTGGACCACAACGATCTAAGAGGCTCAACACGGCAACATGTGGAGTGGCACCACCACAAAGCACCTCGCAGTAGCCATCATCGTGGCAACCTTTGGCAAGTCTCCAGCCCACAGGGAGCAGCAAGTCTAGGCACCAAAAGCAGCCCAAGCTCAGCACACGGCCCAGTGCAATGAGGCCTATATCGCAGCCGTAGCTGCCAAAATAACAGCCCAAGTCACTCGAGCTCAAGGCGCCCCAAGGCCCAGCCATGTTGTTCCAAGCTTCACAGGCCCAAGCCCAGGACGTCCCGAGCCATGCCCAAGCCCAAGGCGTTGCGCAAGCCCAATCTGCGCCAAAAGAAACCCAACACCCATGCACTCTAGTGGCCAGATCTGAGCCCATAACCCGACCCACTCCCGTTGTACAACTCAAAGCCCAGCCCACTTCCATGGCATTCCAAGCTGCCCAAACCGGTCCAAGGCAGGTTCAACTGTCCCGACTCTAAATTTCTAAACCAACGATTGAACCGAGGGCATTTTCACCTTATTTCTCAGCGAATTTGACATTTCGCAACTCAAATCTCATGCCCAGAGTCTACCACACTTCCATTACTCAACAAGACGCATTTTTTCCAAGCTCTTCCAACCCATATGGAGAACAACACTTATCCCGACAAGTCATAGAGTTGACGAGCGCCCTCGCACATCAGACAACCTTGGTGAATCAACTCTTGCAGCACACCGAGATGCCGCGTGCCCCGGACGAGGTGTCCTGAAGTAGGACAAGGGCAGACGAAAAACCTTTCCAGTAGCGTCCCAACAAGGAGCCACTAAACCAGCCACGAACCGACCATTCCAGCGGTGTATATTCCCGATTGGCCCCCAAGATAGTGTATACTCTCATCTTAGCACACAGATGAGCGTGCACTATTGGTTAGGCCCACGGACGAGCATACACTCGTAGTTGGGGTCACACTCCGATAATCAACATGAGCAACCTTCCAGACGAAGTGTTCATTCATGGCTAGGCCTACAAAGAGCATTATCCACCTTACATTGGAGTAGGCAACATGATGGAAGAAGAGAAACAATCACTCAATCCGGCTCAAGTTCAACCAGCAACTTGTGAAGAACTCGCTCACCTACTAGGAATGTACCACATGCACTACAACCGCGATATAAACGAGTCGAACACATGGAATAGCAGCTTAGACCAGCAGGTCACGACTGGGGCAAATGAAAGATCCGCTACCTTAACAAAGGCAAATTCAGGAAGAAGTATAGAGACTTTTGACCTAGCTATTGCGCGATTTCTAATGCAATGAGATCATCGATAAGGCACTACATGACCAACATAAGCAGGTCACCCTTCACTGACGAGATCGAGCAGGCAAAACCTCTAAGGTCGCTTAATCATGAAGAAGTCCGACCACTTGTTCAACGTCAAAAAGAACCTAAATGAGTCATTTCGTAACTATGTGAAGAGGTTCAAAGAAAATAAGGCAAAGATAGTTAGATACAACGACTTGATAGCTATAGTAGCCTTCCAAAAAGAACTTCTAACAGACCACCCGCTGTTCAAAAAATTAATCATGAAAAATGATCCAACTCTGGCAGACTCTTTTCGCTCTGACAGAGAAGTATGCACTTTGGCATGAGGCTCATCTATCCAGATGCGAGGACCTGACATCACCTCCCTACTATCCAAACCGGAAGCAACGGAGGACTTATTCACATGTTTGACGGTATCTGAAGCAGTAATAAGCTCTACCATCATACGAGAAGAGCTGGGGGCCCGACTACCTATATTCCACAGTTCAAAAGCTCTATTCGATGCGGAAACCAGCTACCAGAAATTCAAAAGCTAACTTTGGCGATAGTTGTTGCAACTCGGAAGCTCAAGTTATACCTTTAGACACATGTAGTCATCCTCATGACACACTAGTCTGCTTAATCTAGATGTGCGATGATAAAGGTGTAGACACTAACATATGCAAAGTTTTCTGACGAATGCAACAACTCAGTCCAAAAGGCACGCCAAAGGTAGACGAACACTAGAAAGACATGCTCGGAAGCAAGTTTTGTCCTTGTCGCCCCAAAAGGTTCTACATAGGAGCAACATGTATTGGCAGTTGAACACTACCTCCTGCTACGCGTCACATAGCCCTAGCCGACCCTTGCACCATAATTCAACTCTAAAGTGGCCCAATACCAATAGTTGAACATCTCCTGCTGCGTGTAACATGGCCCCAACTCCACGGCTTCTTACTGCGCCTTCACACCTTGCTTAGGCAATGCAACAAAGTAGCCTAACGATGCCTCGGAGGTAGCCAAGCACGCCCTAGCCGCACCTGCTCCACCCAATGGAGAATTGTGGCATTTGCATATGTCGTCAGTGCATCCAACTACAAAGGTTTAGGAATAGGCATGGTCCTTGTCACCCCAAACGATTCGACGACCAAGTAGGCGATCACTCTAGGTTTCAAAGCATCCAACAAGATGATCCTCGCTGTCTCAAGAAATCCCTTTTCGAAAAGAAGGGAAAGTGGCCAGATGAACTCCCCGAATGTCTATGGGCATATCACATGACCAAACGACCAGCCACCGGTGAGACTCCTTTCTCTTTGGCATTTGGTTTGATGTGAAAATTACTTGACACACAAATTAAACCCTATTGATGACAATTGTAGCAAAGATGTAAGTAGGGATCGTTCTAAACCGGGGATTAACTAGGGCTGCTAATCTACTCAAATTAGACTCTAAAACACTAAACTAGACTTAAAAACACAAGAATAGACTCTAAACTCACCTAAGACACTCAAATATGCAAAACTAAGTGAAATTGACTCAATTCTAAACCTAACAAGTAAGTTGGACGAAATGAAAACTTACTTTGACTCAAAAGATTAAAAGAAAACAGATTGTAACTTAACTAACTCAGAAAACACTTAAAAGACTCAAAACAGCACAATACTAACAATTATACTCAAAACAGATTCTAGAGATGAAATTGGATGAATTTAAGACTAAACTAAGACCCAAACAATGTTTATGGACTAATCCTAACCTATATTGACTCAAAACACTCTAAAGAACCTAATTAGGACAGATTCTGACCTAATAACATAAAACAGAAAAGGGGGTTTGATTTATGACGAAATTGAATTAAAACTAAACAAATTGCAGGTCAAAGTAAACTAAAACGAAATTAAGATGAATTCAAGGGTGAAAAGCTAGTTAGAGGATCCTTCTCCACACATGAACATATGCAACATAAACCGATTTCCAGTATTGTTTCTTTAAACCATGAACGACAATGCCCCAAATTAATCGTGAATGCACAAATTAACTCTCAGATTTCCCTAAATTCATTGAATTGGATGAATGCATGCAACAACCCAAATTATTCTTCTCAAGTTCCCTATATGAACAGCATGATAGAGATACATTCAAAGATCATTAAATTCCATGGAAATCATAAGCATTGACAAGGCAATTATACCTATGAACTGCATGATACTTTTGCCAAGAATCTACTTAACACGATTGTGACTAACAATCTCCACTACTTATAATTATAAGTTTCTAACGATTAGGTGAAAGTCCCTTATAATTTAGCATCAGATTCAAGCATGCAAACTAAGTAGGCCTCCTTAATCAACACACAAGAATAAGCTATCAATCAAATAGATAAGTAAATCGCATTCATGTTTTACGAAACAATAACTGAAAGGAATCAATTCACATTAACATATGTCCATGGCTTCAAATTCACCACTAACTAATAAGAGTTTAGTTCCACATGTTCATAGCAATTGAAAAGCAAATTAAAATAAACATCGAAACTGAAACGAGGGAAGAAAGAACTCTTAAAACTCCCAAGGATGCAGATGACATGCGCACAAGGCCCTCCTTCATCAATGGAATGCACGACAAGGCTCTCTTTCTTCTCCAAAAGGTGCGGCAGAGATGTATATGGATGTAGGATGGTGTTTTGTGATGTAGAACGGTGATTAGGGTTGCGGCAAGGTGTTTTTGAATGGTGTGAAGGGTGGTCACGAATTTATGGCTGAAAACTTGTATTTATAGGCTAGGGTTTTCACAAAATCTGATGGGAAAGGGTTAGGGTTTTGGAGATAAAAGGCTTGGCCCATCCAAAGGAGAAAATAACTAGGGTTTTATGCAGATTTTTAGGCTTCTAGAACATTAGGTGCGGCACAAACCCTAGGGGAGATAGATTAGGGTTTAAACTTAGCAGATTTTAAGGCTTAGGGTTTACAAATTCGGTTTAGGGTTTAAATCAACAAAGAAAAGGGTTTTGGCCCACTTAGTTTCTAAAAAGGATTTGTAGAACCCAAATCCACAAGGAAAAGGGCCTAACAAATCAGAATCCAAGAGAGAAGAGGCTTGAGAGGTGCGGCAAGGGCTTAAAACAAAGCTGAAAAAGGATTAGGAAACTTCCAATTCAAGAATAGAAATTTTCAAGAATGGAAACCTCCAAGAATAGCAACTTCCAACTTTAGAAACTTTGGTTTCCAATTCTGAACTCTTTGTTCTTCATGTTCATTTCTTCATTTCTTGCCTCCTTTGATCTTCAATTTCGTCCATCCATTTGACTCCAACCATGTGATATCCATTTTATGCTCAAAACTGCTCCAAAAGGCTCCAAATTGCACCTTTTTGCATACTTTGTCATTTGGACCTACAAACACACGAACATTGCTTAAAACACTATAATAACCACAAACTAACTATAAAAGTGCAAGAAAACAAGCTAACTAAGTCGCATAAATATGCTCCTATCATGGTTCAGAAGCAATCATTCCTCCCAATGTTATCGTGCCAAGTATTAACACTATACTGTCAAGCATTAAGCAAAATAGTAAGGAGATGGTCACAACCTTAGATTTAGCAAAGGAGAAGCGCGAACAGACCTTCACTTGCATCGCAGCCTACCAACAGCAGCTCATCTTTAACTACAACAAAAAGGGCAAGATCCGGCAATTCCAACTCGGAGATTTAGTCATAAGAAAAGCCTTTATCACTGCCCTCAGAGAAGGCTCCAAAAAGATGGATCCTATCTAGGAAGGTCCGTACAAGATCAGCAGAGTAGGTGGCAAGGGTAATTACACCCTTACCACCATGAACGACAAAGAGATCGAAAAGTGGTGGAATGCGTACAATCTGAGGAAGTACCATGTGTAACCTCCCGCTACACCAAGGCCCGAAGACTTAAGCAGCACGACGGGCACCACCTCATAAGATAGGGATTATCCAGTTGTTATACAGTTCCTACCTTACAGCTAAGTTCTCGTTCGTTTCACTCGTTTTTCAATGAGGAATTCAAAAGTAATCTACAACTTCGCTCGGCTGCATTTTTACAACAATTGATCACTCCTACACTTCAAAAGAAAACAGCGTCCTTCTTAGGGTCTCATCGCAGGAATTACGCCCCCCCTAAAGGACCAACCATGCTCTCCAATGCGAAAGGGTAAACCAATTCCCCGACACCCAACTGGGTCTGCTCTTCAGTGCGAGAGGATAAACTAATTGCTCTCCAGTGTGAGAAGATAAACTAATTGCTCTCTAGTGCGATAGGGTAAACCAATTCCCCGACACCCATATGGGTTTGCTCTCTAAGGTGAGAGAATAAACTTTACACTCCGAATATTTAGTCGTGGATAAGCCAGGCTGCCCTAGTATAACTAGTTGCACGATGGCTTGCGCTGAGATTCCTAGAAGTACTCATAATGGTATTTTTCAAGGCTTAGTTAGCTGAAGAATTTTGGGTCTCTTGGACTAATCTGCAAGGAACTGGACCCCAGAGATGGAGGGGGCACATTACGCAGTACGCCCTACGGACGGCTACCTTAGAACCCTAAAGCTGCTACCGAGTGCACTAAGGTAGCCTATGGTTGCCAGAAGACTGCCTACGCTTACCTTTCAAGCAGTAAGCCGCATTAAACTTATAAAACCGCACGTTTCTGTGAAATGTTAAACAAGTTATTGCACATATATGGAGCTTCATCCATTGCCGACATGCTACGTAATCGATGAGCTTCACTTCTGCCAAAGCGTGGAATGAGTTACACCAAGTCCTAAAGTGTTGTGATATTTGCTACACAACCTACAGAATTGGAGAAAGCCAAGGTTAACAGCCAGTGGCTACGCGGACTTGTCTGCTTCTGTAAGTAAAGCGCCCGGCTGTCGACCCTATGGCTAACAAGTTTGCAAACTTCTACGCCAACACCTACGGTTGCAAAAGCTACATAGGCATGTATGCTTATAGAAAAGTAGCATGCATGCACTGGTCTATAAAGTTTAAAGTTAAGGCACAGACTAAAGAAGTGAAGATGAAGAAAAGAGAAGGAAACAACTTTATTAAATTTTCTAAGCAAAATTGATAGACAACTAACAAAGATCGAAAGGGTTTAAGCGAAGCAAAAAAGCAACAAGGAAAACAAAGAAAATCCTAAAGGTTACCTAGAAGACTACACTTCAGTAACTTGGACACTCCACGACTACTCGGTCACCACACCTCTAGCAGTCGCGGTATTTTCAGCAGCAGCATCATTCGGCGCTTCACCCCTGACTGCTCCAGCATGGGCATTAGCCTTTCCAACTACTTCACCAATGGTAACACTGAAAGTAAAGGCGAGCAAGTCTTCTGGAGAAATAAAGAAGGTCTTGAAGTCTTTACTCGAAAACTCAAAGTCAGATGGCCACCCAAAGAGATAGTCTACATAATTTAGCTTGTAGAAATCAGCTTGACTTTGAATAAGTGAAGCCTCGAACCCTTCAATTGCTCATTTTCCTCGAGAAGACCAGTGTGGACGCATTACAACTCCTCCACTTCCTTCTTCAAACTATCTTTGATCTTCAAAGCACCCTAGAGTTCCAACACTTGAGGTTCAAGGCTATCAACGACCTTCTTGAAGTGGATCACTTGGTTATAAACAGCGATCAATTCTTTATCCTTTGTGTAAACAGCAAAGCGGAGTTCAGAAATGGCATGCTCAAGGTCTTGAATATGAGGTATGTAACACCCGATCTCCTTTTCTGCACTTTCATACTTAACTTGGATCGCATCAAGCCTAGTCTTAAAATCTATGATCTCTTGGTTAGTGGTCTCAAGCAGCAGAGAAGTAGGGGCAGAGATATTATACCCCTTAAAAGTGGCAAGCTTATATTCCAACTTCTTTCTTTCTCGGCCAATGAGTAAGCTTCAGCTGCCATAGTCCTTGCCACCTCTTTAGCAGCCATGGTGTCCTCTTGATCAATGAGTATAGATTCGGCTGCTAGAATCGTCGTTTTCTGCATTATAGCCAGCAGAGTATTCCTCCTATACTTGGCCGTATACTTCGCAAAGGAACTTGGGCCAACAACCCATTTAACACCATCAACAAACTTGGCGCACACACCCATATCTTCAAGCAGATTTGGTTTCAAGAGCACACAAATCTTAGCAGCAGGGGGAGTAGGCATTGGCACCATTTTAGCAGCAGAGTCCACCTTATCACTCTTCATAGTAGCAAGCCTTTTCAAAGATGAACCAGACTTAGCTCCCAACAGACACTTTGGCACTGATTTCAGCATTAGAGCAAGACGGAACCTCTACGTTAAGCAATCATAACGACAATTGAACTAGTCATCCTTGGCATGGTAAGCGTCACTGGCTCAGATCTAGCAGTCTCATCTTTCGTCCCCTTGGAAGAAGTCAAGTCAATCACAAGTCTAAGGGCAGCTAGCAGACCCTTACAAGCAACGAAAAAAGTCTTCGATTTTTTCTCAACCGGCATCTCTTGGGCAGGCAGGGAAAATCTCTTCTTTCCACCTTCATTAATAATATGTTTCACGACAGCGATCGAACGAGCCAATCCATCCTCCTTGATCCTATTTATCTCATATCTTAGGAACAGCCTACTTTTCTTCGAGCGAAGAGGACTAATAAGCCAACGCCATTCACAGTACTCAACAAGGTAGCTCAACATAAGCTGGCTTTTCCCTCACCAGGCAGAAACCTACATACCCAGCATTCCAGCAGCCCATAAGACATACGACCTTCTCATTTCTCTCAATCACTGACCTGGCCAGCGTTAGGTCCAAAAGCCCAAATGACATGAGTTATGCGACTCGCCTAGCACTGCACCCCAATGTCACAATCCGTGGCCCCAGCCTCACAATTGCCTTTGGCTTTAGCCAAGCCGAGCAGCCCAAGTAATGGTCCTTGCCACAACACTCATCATCTCATGTCGAGCTGACTCCTGGCCCCTGTCAGCTGACGTATCGCACCACCTCGACGGCTGCCCCACGATAGCACTATCCAAGAAGAAAACAAGGAAAATTAAATTTTTCTTACCTCGGTGTAGCATGGAGAAGACAAATAAATCAATGAAAGACGGTCCTTTGCAGGGGCAAGTGTATAAGATTGCTAGAGGAGGGTGAACAAATATCCTATAGCTTTCTCTTTCTTGTAGGGAAAGATAAATTACTTTCTAAAGTTGATTTAACAATCTACTTAAGGTAGACTTAAATAAACTTTAGAAGTAATTTATTTCCCTTATCTAATTTCAAAGTAAAGATAGAATTTACATCAAAATAGGAAATAATCATATGTTTCCTAAAACAAGATGATCTCTACACATGCAGCCCTTTCCTGCAAGCAACCCAATAGGTGTGGAGGCTGATGCAAAAATTAACTTAACACACAAATTTAACCCTCTTTTGACAATTGTAGTATAAGTATAAGTAGGGATCGTTCTAGACCGGGGATTGGAGGGCATGCTAATAACCTCTAAACTGACTCAAAAACATAAAACCAAACTTAAAAACACTTAACAGGACTCACAAGACTCAAAGCAAACTTAAAATAATCAAAACAGCTTAAAACAATTAAATAAACTTAAACTAGACACTGAGAATAACTTTGGACAAAAATTGACTTTTACTTGAATCAAAACACTTAAAAACACAAACTAAAACAGATTTGAAACACTTTGAAACAAGAAACTAAAAGGGAGGTTTTGATTTGGATGAAGTTGAAACAAACAAACAAGTATGAAAAATTAGACAGATTGTAAAATAAATTTGAGAAATAAGATGATGGATGGGATAGCTAGAGGCTTTTTCTCCACACATGACATGTATACAAATAACTCAATTTCCAGTTACTACTTCATTGAATTATGAACGACAATGCTCCAAATTAACCGTGACATCACTAGTTAACTCTCAGATTTTCCTTGTTTTATTGGATTGGATGACATTATTCGACAACCCAAAACATTCTTCTAAAGTTCCCTACATGACATCATAATGGAGATACAATCAAAGATCATTATGTTTAATGAAAATCATAAGCATTGACAAAGCACTTGTAACTATGACATCATGTTACTCATGCTAGAATTAAACTTAACGCGATCGTTTATAAGCGACCTTCACTACGTGTGAATATAAATTTGTAACGATTATGTGAAACTTCCTTATATTCTAGCAACGGATTTATGCATGCCAATTAAGTGTCGACCCTTAATTAACAAATACAAATAAGTTATCAATCAAATAGTTAAGCCAATTGCATTTACGATTCAAGAGTTCATAATTGGAATTTATCAAATCATATTACACACATAATCATGGTTTTGAAATCACCCCTAGCCAAGAGGGGTTTAGCCACTCATATTTACAACAAAACAAAAGGAAATGAATTTAAACATTAGAAACAAAAGAAAGAAAACACCTAAACGCTCTAACGATCCAAGTTGGACAGCAAGCACGTCCAAGCACTTTCCTTCCCTTCCTTTGCTACGGCACAAGGTGTTGGTGAGTGTTTGAAGGTTTGTTTGTATGGTGGAATGGATGTGAAAATGAATGGATGTGTTTGGATAAAGGTTGTATTGAATGCGGCAAAGAGTGGAGAATTGTGTAGATGATATGTGTGTGTGTGATATCTCCCCCATGATGAAGGGTGGATGAATGTATTTATAGGCTAGGGAGAGGATGTAGTGGGTGGTGGTAATGAGTGAATGTAATGGTAGGTGAATGTGTTGGGTGGTTGAAATGAATGGATGTAGTGGTAGGTGAATGTGTTCGGTGGTTGTAATGAGTGGATGTGTTGGGTGAAATGAGTGGATGTAGTGGTAGGTGAATGTGTTGGGTGAAATGAGTGTATGTAGTGGTAGGTGAATGTGTTGGGTAAAATGAGTGTGCTAAAATGGTTATTTATAGGGAGAGGATGATGCACAAACTTCAAATTTCGTTCATTCCTTTTGCTCCAAGCATATGCTATCCATTCCATGCCCAAAAATGCTCCAAAATGCTCCAAAATGCACTTCTTTGCCACATTAACCCTTTGGAACTACAAACACACGAAAATAGCTTAAAATTCTAAAATAACTACGAACTAACAACATAAATGCCAAGAAACAAGCTAACTAAGTCACATAAATATGCTCCTATGAAATTCCCCCACACTTAGCTTCTGCTAGTCCTCGAGCAAAACAAAAAAAACAAAACAAAACACAACACAACCTAGACCTTCCAACAATTGCCTCAGGGATTTTTTATGAAACATGACATGTTAAAAATTATCATTCCCACAGATTTTGGTCATCTTCACACTTGAGCACATACTTAATCACAGTCACCACTTACTAGTGCACAATTAACCAATTAAAACGATGTTTTGAATGTAGTAACATGCCTTAGAGAATTTGCTCAATTCCTTACAAGATACTCTCTATTTCCACACATTTTCTGACTACACACCCTACACTAGTTATATGTGAGAAGATTGATGTAAAAACTAAAGACTAGGACTCACATATGTTATAACAAAGAAAGCAATTTTCTGGAGTTATTAAGCATGTTTAGATATGATCTCATGAATGGAATGCTACTACTTAGATGCGAGAACCAGTGACACCATATGCTCATACCAATTTCGAACTCCACAAATTGAAACACACAACACTCAAGATTGAAGTCAAGGGTTGTAACAGGGCTTAGGGGTAATGGCTAACAAAGAAAAGATAGGGATAACAAACGTTCTTAAAGCGATAGCAAGCAAAGTAATGAAATAGACACTTGGAAATCACTTTAGAATGCAGAATCAACTTTTAAATACAAATGGAAGATTCATGCAACACTTAGGGCCGAATTCAATATTTTGGACCCTTTCCTTAACGAACAACACTTTAGAGCTCTTTTTCATACTCTTTTCAATTCTTTTTTTTTCTTTTCTACCCGTGCCTTATTAAGGACTTTGGCACACACACACACACAAGAATCACTTCCCCCACACTTGCTCTCTGCAATACATTGATAAAAAATGAGTTCATTTTAAGTCATGCTTTACTATGCTTTAAGAATAAGGGTATGGATGGTCCTAAAACTAGGCTAGGTAAGGATAGTGTGGGTTAACAAAGAACATAGGCTTAACAAGGCTCAACGGGGTTAAACTTAAACACATAATGAAATAGGGGCATGGCAATTTAGCTTTGGTGGTCACTACACAACTTCATCTTGAATATGTGTTATGCAAATCAATAGCATGCTTTGAATGAAATAGGCATGAGTTCTAGCATTTGGAACTAAATGATGAAACGCCTTCTAAGTAGCAACCAAGCAAAGAATAATGAGATCATGCAATGACTTTAGAAAACAATGATGCACAGATTATTAACTCTCCAAATAAACGTTTAGGCTCAAGTCTCACAAGGTTGTAGCGTTCATTTGAGTTCTTTCCTTCAAGCATGTTACAAAAACTGATTTTTCCTTTATGTTTGCATGTGAATTCATAAATTATAACCACAACCAAGCATACACCAAAGAGTAAATCAAATTTTCATCCATGTTTATAACTCTCTTTAACAGTCATGTAATTAAAAACCAAATCCTCATCATTGTGTTGGAAGGTACCCTAAGACACAAATAAACACACAAAACAACTTCTTTTTTTTTTGGGTTTTTCAAAACAATTTTTCAAATTTTTATGAGATTTTCGGATTTTTATGTCAAAACACACTAAAACACTCCAAAACAACTTAAAAACACTTAAAAACAGCAAGGAACAACACTAGAAGTAATGGGTGATAAACTCCTACGAATTTTATACAAAACAACTTGGTTACCCCCCCCCCACACTTAAATCAAACATTGTCCTCAATGTTTCAAGCATAAACTCACACAAAAACAAGCAAACAAGCAAACAACGAATAAACATAACAAGTATAGTGATGCGAAAATTAACTTAACACACAAATTAAACCCTCTTGTTGTCAATTGTAGTAAAGAATGTAAGTAGGGATCGTTCTAGGCTGGGGATTATGAGGGATTGCTAAAACACTTGAAACTGACTTAAATATGTGAAAACAAACTTAAAAGTATGAAATTAAACTTACAGGACTCAAAACAAAGTCACAAGACTCAAAACAGATTATAGAGACTCAAAACTGTCTAAAAACAACTCTAAGGCAGTTTCTGCCACTAACACAAAGTTTGGACGAAAATTGATTTTATCTTGACTTAAAACACTTAAAAACACAATCTAAAACAAGTACTAACTAATACGACTTAATAAAATAAAGGGGATTTTGGTTTTGGGCGAAAATATGGAAAACAAAGCAAGAACAATTTAAACAGATTCTTAGACAAATTTAGGTGAATTGATGGGTGATGGGTTAAACTATGGATGATGGTCTAGCTAGAGGGTTCTTCTCCACACATGACATACTTGCACATAAACCAATTTTTCAGTTGTTCTTTCGATCAATCATGAAACTCAACACCCCAGGTTAATTAAGTCCGCTTAAATAACTTCAAGTTCTCCTTAAGTTATTGAATTGGATGGGAAAGCGTATACAACAATTCAAGCATTCTTCAAAAGTCCTTTATGTGAGCAACACAATAAAGATACAATCAAAGATCATTAAGCATCATGAAAACTATAAGTATTGACGAGGCATTCGTTACTATGATGAGCATGAAACTTCTGCCAAGAATTCATTTAACGCTATCGTTTATAAGCGACCTCCACTACTTGTGAATATAAATTTGTAACTATTAGGTGAAACTCCTTTATACTCTAGCATCATATTCATGCATGCAAACTAAGTGTGCACTCTTAATAAACATACACGAATAAGTTATCAATCAAGCCGTTAAACAAATTGAATTCACAACTTATGAAATCACAACTGAAGGTAATCAAATCATATTGCAAGTATGAACATAGTTTCGAATTTCCCCCTAGCTAAGGGGGGGGGTTAGTTCCTCATACTTACAAAGCAAAGATAAACAAATTTAGACATTGAAAACAAAAGAAAGAAAACACCAAAATGCTCCAACGATCCAAGTTGGACAGCATGCACGTCCAAGCACTTTCCTTCCTTTCCTTTGCTATGGCACAAGGTGTTGGTGAGTGTTTGAAGGTTTGGTTGTATAGAGGAATGGATGTGTAGATGAATGGATGTGTTTGGATGAAAGTTGTATTGAATTAGGGATGAATTCTCAAGAAAAACTGAATGTAATGGCTGCCACACACACTTCCTTTTATAGAGGAAGTGCATGGCATGAAGGGATGGATGGTGGTGTGAGCAATGATTCAAATGTGAAAGTGAAGTAATGATGCAAAGCATGGGGGGTGAAATGGAGTGGTGTTGCAGCTATGAATGCAAGTGGGGAACACGAATGATTGTGCACATGGTAGATAAAGGAAAGGGAGGTGGAATGGTGCAGAAATT
Organism: Malus domestica; assembly: GCF_042453785.1. NCBI lineage: Eukaryota > Viridiplantae > Streptophyta > Magnoliopsida > Rosales > Rosaceae > Malus > Malus domestica. Next base: position 21,569,581 of record NC_091671.1, on the reverse strand, counting down.
AGTCATAGGTGCAGGTGGATTCATGATGCACGGCATGGGCAAGGAAAGTGAAGGAGTGGTGCATCAATGAGTGCATGTAGTGGAGGTGAAAGTGAATGAAATCTGATGGGTGAAAGGGACAAGGGATGTGCACCACTTGAGTGCAATGATTAAATGTAATGGTGCATGAAAACAGAAATAATGAAAGGGACAAGGGTGAGTGTTGTGGTAATGAGTGAATGTATTGATGTATTTTATGCCCATGTCGTGCCTTTCCTTTGCCCATGTGTGTGTGTTTCCTTTGCCCATTTGCACACACATGTTCCTCATCATTTCAACCAAAAAACAAACACATTTTCTGTCCTCCAACCTGTCCATGCAGTTTGCATGTGTGTGAATGTCATCCTTGCATGTGTGTGAGCTGTTTGATGTCTTCTCTTTCTAGCTGTGCATTTCCACTTGCTCCAAATCCAAATGAGTGCAATCATAACCCCATTTGTTGCTGAGTGTTGATGAAAAAGCAAAACAAAAAACAAGTGCCTTTACTTTCTCATTTTATTAGCCAAATCTGCTTAGCCCTTTTCTGAACCTTTCAGTGTTACAATGCCCATAACTTCTTCTAGAAAAGGGGTATTAACAATCTGTAAATTGCTCCAGAAAATTGACATCCGTAGCTTTCCAAGCATATAAAGCTCATTCTCTCATTCATTATGAGTTGTTCGTAACATGCTTCCAAAATCCGCTAATCTGCACAGGCAGTTTTGACGAATTTGTTACTTAATATCTCACTTGTGCTACTTTTCTTTTCTTTGCTTGATAAATCACACAAAACACAAAAACATAGTAAATAGCTCAAAAATATAAGGAACTAACTAAGAAAAGACAAGTGAATTTTATGTAAAATATATATAAATATGAGCTTATCATATAGCAAAGTAAAAACCAAACAGAGTAGAGTTTAAGAATGCAAATCTGGTTTTGGAGATAGATGATCTTGTTGACTTTCCACAACTTTGATCTCGAACTGGTTTGGAATTCTGAGCAAGGGATATAAGAGTTCCTTGGTTGTGCAGTCTGCATTCTTCTCTGCTTGTTTCTTCTGCACGGCAGGCAGGCACGAGGTAGAGGTGATGGTCTATTTCTTTCTTCAATCTTTCCAAGTGCCGACCATTTTCTTTCTTTCTCCTTGTCCCTAGCTGAGGATGGATTAGCACATTGTCTCCACATGCTTCGAGGTATCATTTTTACTTCCCTTATCTGTTCCCCAGGCAAATGTGGTAGCTTGAGGAAGTATAAGATGTTGAAAATGAGTACTCGAGAGCAAGGCTAGGTAAGCAATCAGGAAGGGGTTCCAGGCAGTCGGTTCCAGATCGGAAGATTGATACCAAGTGCTGGCTGATTGCTCTCTTTCTCCTTGTCCCGCAGGTGAAAAACAACGACAAGAAGAAGGACAGGGAGAAAGCATGATATGAGATACTCTTGTTTTCAACCTTCATGATATGAAATACTTTTTCTTTTGATGGGTTGTTTGCAGAGGTATCCCAGGGAATAAGGAACACTGAGGGACTCGAGAGGCTTTGTTGGGAAGGCATTATCGGAGATGAAGAAGGGTTATGTATGTCTGCCTTGCAATAAAGGGTGAAGATCGACATTTATATGAATTAATAACTGGTATTATTCTTTCACTCTTGTCGGCAACCGTTGGATGATTGAATAGTAATCTTCACGTGCTTTCTACGTCACCAGAAATCTTCGACAGATTGCCCGTAATTTCCGCAAGGCTGAGTGTGCATGTGACAGATGCTGACACGTCTGGAAAAGTAAATGCCTCTTCGATATCTGAAATCGGCACTTCGACAAATTGCCCGTGATTTTCGCAAGCTGAGTGTATATGTGACAGATGCTGACACTCCTGGAAAAGCAAATGCCTTTCCAATTTAATGAGCTTGCCCCTTCGATTTCTGAGGTCCGTCGAGTGCAAAGGTTGCATGTGACAAGTGCGGACAAATCTGGAATAGAGGATGGCCCGTGGTTTCTGAGCAAGCCCAGCTTTTAAAAAAGCTAGCGCCTCTTCGATTTTTAAATTGGCCTCTTCGATTTCTGAGCTCGCCTCTTCGATCTCTGAAATCCCGTCGAGTGCTGATTTTTATAGAGGATTAGCAGTTCGTTTATAAGCACACTTGAATTTTTGCCCGTATAAACTCCCTTCATTGCACTTCTAAGATCTCGATTTGTCCGACCTTTTCTTTCTTCAACACCTTTGAAAATATCTTGCCCCTCCGACTGTCGTTTTGACTTGAACTTTGGTGAAGAGGCATCAATGCTTTCTCCAGACAATATATGGCACCCATCCTTCATATCCTCTACTGGTCCTCTTACCGTTGGGGATTCGGTGATGAAGAATGATATGACCGCTGCGGTGGTGGCCCGGAACCTTGTCACTCCCAAAGATAACAAACTACTTTCCAAACGGTCTGATGAGCCCGGAACCTTGTCTAATATGGCCCAACGTCTATTTGCTCGAACCCGTCAAGTTGAATCATTGGCGGCTAAAGTAATGAGTCTCAAACAGAAGATTAGAGGGCTCAAGCATGAGAATAAATAGTTGCACAAGCTTACACATAACTATGCTACAAACATGAAGAAGAAGATTGACCAGATGCAAGAATCTGATGGTCAGATTTTACTTGATCATCAGAGGTTTGTGGGTTTGTTCCAACAGCATTTGCCTTCGTCTTATGGGGCTGTACCGCGTAGTTAAGCTCCAAATGATCAACCACTGATACCTCCTCCTTCTGTGGCTCCACCGATTGCTGAGGCTCCGCCGACTACTGAGACATCTCCTAAGCAGCCTTTGTGAAAGCTCCCTCTTGTATTTTTCTGCCTCCTATTCATTTTCAACGAATATTAATGTAAAATACCTTGCATATATGTCAATGTTTCAAAAATAAACCCACACCAAAAACAATTAAACAAGCAACAAATAAAAATGACAATCATGGCAAAATAAAATTGCAGAAAAGGGAAGAATTTTAGGAACGCAAAACATGGGTTGCCTCCCAAGAAGCGCTTGCTTTAACGTCTTGCAGCTGGACGAAACTTCCTTCTAAGCTTGGATAGGGCCCACGGCACTGAGTGGGATTTCTTCCACAATCTGCCCCACATCATTCTCATAGTTTAGCTTCAGGCGATGCCCGTTCACTTTGAATTCGTCGCCGTTCCTTAAGCTTTTAACTTGGACTACACCATGGGGAAAAACATTAGTGACAACAAATGGCCCAATCTACTTAGACCGTAACTTACCAGGGAACAATGGTAGATGAGAATTGAATAGTAGCACTTTCTATCCAAATGAGATTGTTTTTCCCCGAATCATTTTGTCATGAAACGCCTTTGTTTTCTCCTTGTAAATTCGTGCATTATCATAGGCCTCATTCCGTATCTCCTCAAGTTCATTCAGTTGGAGCTTTCTATTCATTCCAGCAGCATTTAAGTCCAAATTGAATGTTTTCACAACCCAGTGCGCTTTGTGCTCCAATTCCACAGGTAGGTGACACAGCTTGCCGTAGATTAGTCGAAATGGAGACATCCCTAGAGGTGTTTTGTAGGCAGTGCGATATGCCCATAGTGCATCATCTAAACGCAAACTTCAATCCTTTTGGTTTGGCCCAACAGTCTTCTCCAAGATTTGCTTGATTTCTCTATTCGAGACTTCGACTTGGCCACTTGTTTGAGGATGGTATGGCATGGAAACCCGATGCTTCACATTGTACTTTTTAAACAGCGCCTCAATGGTGCGATTGAAAAAATGGAAGCCTCCATCGCTTATGAACACCCTTGGCATGCCAAATCTGGAAAAGATGTTAGCCTTGATAAAATCTGCCACCATTCTAGAATCGTCAGTATGGGTGGCTTTAGCTTCCACCCATTTCGACACATAATCAACGGCTAGCAAAATATAAGTGAAAACATATGAGGGCGGAAAGGGTCCCATGAAATCCATACCCCATACATCAAAGATCTCCACATTAAAGATGGGGGTTTGCGGCATTTGGTCTTTGGCACCGATTGTACCTGTTCTTTGGCATCTATCACAAGTTATACAAAATGTTCTAGCATCCTTAAACAATGTAGGCCAATAGAAACCACTCTCTAAAACCTTAAGGGTTGTCCTTTGGGTGCTAAAATGACCCCCACATGCATAACTATGGCAAAATGCAAGAATTGAATTAAACTCAGAATTGTGCACACATCTACGAATAATCTGATCAGGACAATACTTCCACAAATATGGATCATCCCACACATAAAATCGTGCATCATTTCTGAGTTTATCACGCTTGTATTTATCTAGAGTGCTAGGAACTTGTTTTGTGACCAAATAATAGACCAAATCAGCATACCAGGGCTCACTTACCTCTAGGGACAGCAATTGCTCGTCAGGGAAGGTCTCTAGAATGGGTAAGGAGTCCTCCTCATGCACCAAACGGTTGAGGTGGTTAGCCACCACGTTTTCACTCCCCTTTTTGTCTCTTATTTCAATGTTAAACTCTTGAAGTAGGAGCATCCAACAAATCAGCCTTGGTTTGGCCTCCTTCTTGGTGAGGAGGTACTTCAACACTGCATGGTCAAAATATACAATCACTTTAGTGCCAAGTATGAACGAAATTTATCTAAAGCAAATACAACTGTAAGAAGTTCTTTCTCAGTGATAGAATAATTCAATTAAGCATCATTTAGTGTCCGGGAAGCGTAGTGGATGACGTGGGGCTGTTTGTTCCTCCTTTGGCCTAAAACAGCACTAATGGCATAATCGGATGCATCACACATTAGCTCAAATGGAAGACTCCAATCTGGTGTCATGATGATAGGGGCCGAAGTCCACATGTCCTTGAGGGTTTTGAAAGCGGTCTCACATTCCTTGTTGAACTCAAAGGCTATTTCCTTTTGGAGTAAGCGGCAAAGGGGTTGGGCAATTTTTAAGAAATCTTTGATGAATCTCCTATACAATTCTGCATGGCCGAGAAAAAAACAAACCTCCCTCACCGAAGTGGGAGAGGGTAAGTGACGTACAAGATCTATTTTAGATTTATCAACCTCAATCTTTTTTTCTGATATGATATGCCCCAAAACTATACCTTGTTTTACCATAAAATGGCACTTTTCCCAATTCAAGACAAGATTAGTTTCAATGCATTGTTGTAAGATCAGAGTAAGATTATTCAAGCATGCATCAAATGAGTCACCAAAGACACTAAAGTCATCCATAAACACTTCAATGATCTTTTCCACAAATTCTGAGAAAATACTTACCATACACCTTTGGAATGTGGCTGGTGTGTTGCATAGCCCAAATAGCATTCGTCGATAAGCAAAGGTACCAAAAGGACATGTGAAGGTAGTCTTTTCTTGGTCATCGGGAGCTATCACAATCTGATTATAACCCGAATAGCCATCAAGAAAACAATAAAATGAATGACCAGCTAACCTTTCTAGCATTTGATCAATAAAGGGCAGCAGGAAGTGATCTTTTCTTGTCGTAGCGTTGAGCTTCCGATAGTCAATACAAACTCTCTATCCGGTTTGGATTCGGGTGGGCACAAGCTCATTATCTTTATTTTTTACCACAGTGACTCCGGACTTCTTAGGAACAACTTGGACCGACGAAACTCAATGGCTATCAGAAATTGGGTAAATCACTCCACAATCTAGTAGCTTGATGATTTCCTTCTTCACAACGTCCATCATGGGTGGATTGAGCGAGCCGGTGTTGTGCTTCTCTAGATGGTTTGGCTCTTTCTTCCAAGAGTATTCGATGCATGCAAGTGGTAGGGCTAATTCCCTTGATATCGGCCAATGTCCACCTAATGGCAGTTCTGTATTCCTGAAGCACCCTCACCAACTTGTCCTCCTCTTGTGCAGTGAGTGAAGAAGAGATGATGACAGGCAGCGTCTCTTGCTCTCCCCAAAACACATATTTCAAATGGCTAGGCAATGGTTTAAGCTATAGGGAAGGGGGCTGGATTACAGAAGGAAGCAACTTGTTAGTCGAAATGGGAATTGAAATTAGGTTAGGAGACTTACCAATATGCCTTGGATTTGACTCTAGGGCAGCAACCATCTCCACCAATTCTTCTTAAATAGGCACGGCAAGATGTTCCTTGTTGTTGCCGTGTGCATGCCTAAGTGTTAACCCTTCGTTTCGAGTCTTCCATTTCAAGCACGTAAAAGTCCACCGAAAAGACTAGGTGATTCACCTGCACTAAAACATCCTCCAAAACACCTTTTGGATACGCATTAGATCTATCGGCCAGTTGAATGATCACTTCATCATTTTTTAATTCTCCCAAGTTCATAGATGCATAATTGAATAAGGCATGACATTTATTGATGCACCTAGATCTAACATGGCATATTCAAAGCGAGTATTTCCTATAATACAAGGAATTGTAAAACTGCCTGGATCTTTGCACTTAGGAGGTAGTTTTCATTGCAACACAGCTGAGACATTCTCACTTACCCTTACCACCTCTTTGTTTGAAGCCCTCTTCCTTGTAGTGCACAGCTCCTTCAGGAACTTAGCATACTTGGGGACTTGTTTAATTGCATCTAGAAGTGGAATGTTGAATTGCACCTTTCTAAATGTGTCAAAGATGTCTTTGTCACTCTCATCCTTCTTTGATTGCATAAACCTGCGAGGAAAGGGTGCATTGGTTGGAATGGAATTAGAAGTCATGGAATTTGAACCCAACTTACCTTTGGTGGTCGAATTAGGGTGTGTAGGTGGCTGCGGCAAAGATTGTTCAATCCTTGCCGAAGGCAGGCCTTACTCTTTCTCCTCATATTGCATCTTTTCGTCCTCCTTTTGATTGGATTTAGATGGGCTGGGATCAGATCCAACTTTTTGTCCACTTCGCAAGGTGATGGCTTTCGCAGATTCGAAGCCTCCCTTTGGATTCACATCCGTCAAACTAGGTAACTTACCTGGCTCTCTACTAAATTACCCCATGAACTCAGCCATTTGTCCCATCTGTCTCTTTAATTCAGTCACCTCTCGAGCTTGATTTTGCACTTCATTGTCGTAATTGTGCATATCTTTTGCTTTATTTTCCTGACCCTTCGCCAATGTAGTTAGTAACTGAATAACTTGAGCATTATGAAAAGATGAACCTGAGTTATTTTGGGTAGGTTGTGTTTGGGGTTGTGCGGGTGCATACGGCCTTTGATAGAATCCCGGAGGTTGTTGTCTGAATGCACTTTGTTGTTGGGTTTGTTGGGGCTTCCTCCATTTGAAATTTGGATGATCTCTTTAACTTGGATTGTATGTATTTGAGAACGGATCATTCCTTGGTTGGTTTTGACTCTCAAAACCCACGGCGTTGGCAAATTCCCACCCTCCGTTCTCGATCAATTGAGGGCACTTATCCGTGAGATGTCCATTCATTGAGCACACGCCACAAGCAGCTACACTTTGTTCTTTTGGTTTTTCAACCACCTGTGAAAGAAGAGTAGTAAGATTAGCCATTTGATTTTGAAGTTCAGAAATAGCACTTGCCTCATTAACTTGTTGCTGTTATGGGTTGTCTCTTTGACCAACGCCTTCATATTATTGAGCATTCAATGCTCGATTAGCAATTAAGGTCTTGGCAACCATGGGTGTTTTGTCCACCAAGGCTCCTCCCGCTGAGGCGTCTAATATTTAGTGTTCAATTGGTAGAAGCCCTTCGTAGAAATATTGAAGAAGAAGCTCCTCCTTCATCTGGTGCTGTGGACATGAAGTAACAAGGGTTTTAAAACGCTCATAGTACGTGGGAAATGATTCACCTTGGTTTTGTTGAATGCCACTAATCCTTTTGCATAGCAGAATGACTCAAGAAGTTGGGAAAAACTTCTCCAAAAATGCCCGTTTCATACTCTCCTATGATGTGACAGTTCTGGGGGCTAGCTCATACAACCAATCTTTAGCCTTTTCTAAGAGAGAAAAGGGAAAAGCCTTCATTTTCAGAATGCTCCCATCAACATTCACAGGGGTCATACTCGAACAAACAATCTCGAACTCCATCAAATGTTTATTAGGATCTTCCATGGACAACCCATGGAACTTAGGAATATGATGCAATAAACTGAACTTTAATTCGAACTCATCGGTCTTGTTTTGGGCCGCCCTTGGATATTGAATGCATAAAGGCAGAGCATTGTGCAATCCCAAAACGGAAAGCTCCTTGATTGTTCGATTGTCTACTGCCATATCTTGGACTTCTTTAAAAGTCCTTGTCGTGGCCTTCTCTTGCTCTTCTACTTTGTCTTCTTCAAGATCTGGTGCAGGTTGAGATGGTTGGGGATCTTGTTCATTCCTTGCTCGTCCCAAAGTTCGTTCAAAATCGTCGTTAAAGTCAAAGATGTGCTTATGAACAGGTTGAGAACTTCGAGTCATAAACCACCTAAAACAAGAAAACAAGTAAAATCAGCAACTAGGAACAAAAACACATGAAAATAAACAAAAAGAAATAACAAGGGATTAACAAAGTTGCTAATCCCCGGCAACGGCGCTAAAAACTTGATGCGAAAATTAACTTAACACACAAATTTAACCCTCTTTTGACAATTGTAGTATAAGTATAAGTAGGGATCGTTCTAGACCGGGGATTAGGAGGGCTTGCTAATAACCTCTAAACTGACTCAAAAACATAAAACTAAACTTAAAAACACTTAACAAGACTCACAAGACTCAAAGCAAACTTAAAATAATCAAAACAGCATAAAACAATTAAATAAACTTAAACTAGACACTAGGAATGACTTTGGACGAAAATTGACTTTTACTTGAATCAAAACACTTAAAAACACAAACTAAAATAGATTTGAAACACTTTGAAACAAGAAACTAAAAGGGGGGTTTTGATTTGGATGAAGTTGAAACAAACAAACAAGTATGAAAAATTAGACAGATTGTAAAATAAATTTGAGAAATAAGATGATGGATGGGATAGCTAGAGGCTTTTTCTCCACACATGACATGTATGCAAATAACTCGATTTCCGATTACTACTTCATTGAATTATGAACGACAATGCTCCAAATTAACCGTGACATCACTAGTTAACTCTCAGATTTTCCTTGTTTTATTGGATTGGATGACATCATTCGACAACCCAAAACATTCTTCTAAAGTTCCCTACATGACATCATAATGGAGATACAATCAGAGATCATTACGTGTAATGAAAATCATAAGCATTGACAAAGCACTTGCAACTATGACATCATGTTACTCATGCTAGAATTAAACTTAATGCGATCGTTTATAAGTGACCTTCACTACATGTGAATATAAGTTTGTAACGATTATGTGAAACTTCCTTATATTCTAGCAACGGATTTATGCATGCCAATTAAGTGTCGACCTTTAATTAACAAATACAAATAAGTTATCAATCAAATAGTTAAGCCAATTGCATTTACGATTCTCATAACTGGAATTTATCAAATCATATTACACACATAATCATGGCTTTGGAATCACCCCTAGCCAAGAGGGGTTTAGCCACTCATATTTACAACAAAACGAAAGGAAATGAATTTAAACATTAGAAACAAAAGAAAAAAAAAACACTTAAACGCTCCAACGATCCAAGTTGGACAGCAAGCACGTCCAAGCACTTTCCTTCCCTTCCTTTGCTACGGCACAAGGTGTTGGTGAGTGTTTAAAGGTTTGTTTGTATGGAGGAATGGATGTGAAAATGAATGGATATGTTTGGATGAAGGTTGTATTGAATGCGGCAAAGAGTGGAGAATTGTGTAGATGATGTGTGTGTGTGTTTTGGATTGATATCTCCCCCGTGATGAAGGGTGGATGAATGTATTTATAGGCTAGGGAGAGGATGTAGTGGGTGGTGGTAATGAGTGGATGTAGTGGTAGGTGAATGTGTTGAGTGGTTGAAATGAGTGGATGTAGTGGTAGGTGAATGTGTTGGGTGATTGTAATGAGTGGATGTGTTGGGTGAAATGAGTGTATGTAGTGGTAGGTGAATGTGTTGGGTGAAATGAGTGTGCTAAAATGGTTATTTATAGGGAGAGGATGATGCACAAACTTCAAATTTCGTCCATTCCTTTTGCTCGAAGCATATGCTATCCATTCCATGCCCAAAAATGCTCCAAAATGCTCCAAAATGCACTTCTTTGCCACATTAACCCTTTGGACCTACAAACACACGAAAATAGCTTAAAATACTAAAATTACTACGAACTAACAACATAAATGCCAAGAAGCAAGCTAACTAAGTCGCATAAATATGCTCCTATCAGAGGCATATGTGGAGCCAAAAATAATCAAGAAAAATATGGAAGCGACACGTGGATTCTTGGATGAAAAAGATAAAATTACCCTCGAGGCACACCGTAACTCCCACGCGTAAGCAGCGGACAATAATGACCCAATCAAGGTCAAAGGTGATTGAAATAGGTAAATTCAAAACCTAGTTCATCAATCCTCATCAAATCCTCCCCATAAGGTAATCCTCATTTATTCTTTTCAAAAATAGGATTAATTAGCTAATTAATTGACTAATTACCCAATTAATTGATTAATTGCCTAATTGATCACAATTACACCCAAATCACCATAAGTGGCTGGACCCCATTTTCACCAAATAGAGGCCGGCCACACCCCTATAAATAGCTCTCATTTCTCCAAAAAATCTAATTCCAACTCTCTTACAAAACTCTCCAAATTTCTCTAAACATTTTTCCCTCAAATTCTAACTTTGGCATCGGAGGTTCTTCTGCCAAAGCCCCCACCCCCCCCCCCCCCAAATTCATCGTGGGCGCGTGAGGCTCTTGGCCTTAACCTAAGGTGTTAATTGTTTTACTGGTGCATTTTCGTCCAAGAAGAAGAAGGCAGAAATTTGCATCCCTAATCTACACACAACTTTCTTTCTTCCAAGCTAGCCACTAGTTTTCTATCTCAGCTCCTGAATAAAATTATTTAAGGTGTGAGCTAAAAGATCAGTACGGGCCCAATGTCTTATGTGATTGATCTTATTAATGTTTTATGAGCAATGCATATATCTACTTCATTTCTACTGACACACTTTAACTCGGATAATTCAGGTGGATATCCAAAATGACTCAAATACCCAAGTGGACACTCGAAACGAAACGTGCTAACTAACACCTGAAAAGTGACAAAGCAGAAGTGTGCAGTGTGGTGTAAGGAGAATAAATTCAAGTGAGAGTATAAAGTAAAAGTGAGAGCATAGTGCATAGTTAAGTTAACGAACCCTTAAATAAAATGTGTAATGGAAACCAAAGCATCAAGTTAAATACAGCGAAAGCAAACTAATGTAACATGTCAAAGGTGTTAAATACAAAATTACTAGAGAGGCACGGCTCGGGTTTGATGAGGAGATGAAGATGAGTGGTTTGCATGGATCGGGTTCGATGGGGAACAGCGTTGCCGTTGCCTTCATGTATGGTTGCTCATGGAAGAAAAATGAAGAAAAAGGGAGAGAAAGAAATAAGGGAGAAAAGAAAGAAAAAAGCATAAGAAAGTGAAGGAGATAAGAGAGGGTCTGCAGATATTAGAAAAGAAAAATATTTGAAGATTGTAAACTTACTAGAATGCCCTTAATCTTTAAAGTCTCATAGAATCTTCCTTCGAACTCCGAACTCTGAATTACTTAAGGGTGACTTTGTTTTGAATAAATCAAAAGTATCCGCAAAAAAAATGTATTAATATATGGAGAATACCTATGAGGACCCAAGATACTGACATCACTATGTCATCCAACCAAATAAAGCCATGTGTCATTTAAAATGCTCTCTAAACCTGTAACCAAATAACCAATCTCCCCTACATTCCACTCTCATCTATCCCTCTCGCATCCCCAACCATGACACAAATCTCAAATCCAACCTAAATTTCTCCATTAATTTCTCTTCTCCATCGAACCCAAACCTGCCCACTCATACCTAAACCTCTCATTAACCATGGCAACACCTATGCACATGCTCATTCACTGGTCACGACTTGACGCAGCTTCCCTGCCATGGTTGCACTGGGAATAAAGATGGTGGATTGGGGTCAGGTTCGACCGAGGAGAGAGGAAGGAGGAGTCGTGGGTGTTGTTGACTAAACGAGAGTGGGTCGACCGAGGCAAAAGTTGGAAGAGTTGAAATCTCCATTCCAGAAGCTATGGAGAAATAAGAGGTGTTTGGTTATGAAGATTGTAATAGCCTGAGATAGTATAAAATGAACAAATGTCAATTTTTTATTAGTGGTCAGTAAAATTGGGTACTGACTAATCAGAACTTAAGTATTGTCCTTAATATATATGTAATACTTAATGCACCTAAAATAAACAAAGATTACAATTGATGTTATTGCATAACAACTGGCACTATGGATGGCAGCCTTTTTCTTAAATTTTTCTTATCCAAGATTAGGTCAATCCTACTCAGACTACACATTACCACTTATGTGATTCAAATTTTTATGGTAGTTGAATTAATCATATCAAATATTCACTTTAGTTTGAACCTTTTGGTAGTTCATTTTTCTCTTCATTTGCATCAACCATCCTTCAGTTGCCATAGGGTTTGGTTCACCTATAAATATAGTTGGTTTTGTCTTCTAAAATTCCGCTTGTATCCTCATAACTCGATCTTCTTTAGTTTCGTGATGTCAGTCTTGGTTATTACTATATCTAATTGATGTGGTCATCTCCTGAATAGCTAAAATTACTCCAGTATTAGCATTGATGTTGTTTTGGCTATTCAACATCTTAAGACAAAGGAGAAAGTCTGAAAATATAACTTCATAAAGTAAAAAAGTAGAACATAACTAACAAAATACACATAATTAAGAAAACACTTATTTGATATATTGCACACTATTTTACATCATTTCAAACTAGCTTACATTATTTCACACTAATTTACATTATCTTACACTACTCTACAGCAAAAAAACTTATACACTACCTTATCTTACACTATTCTATGACAAACTAGTCACACTGCTACTTCATTTTTTTTTCTTTATCTTCCTTGGGTTTTCTTCTTCTACTAGCTCATTGGGTTGTTCTAGCTGATGTGAGAATTACTTGACACACAAATTAAACCCTCTTTTTGACAATTGTAGTATAGATGTAAGTAGGGTATCGTTCTAGGCCGGGGATTAGGAGGGATTGCTAATCTATTCTAAATTAATTTAAAAATATTAAACAAGACTCAAGGACACAAAACTAGGCTAAAAACTCTAATAACTCGAAACACACTTAGAATGACTCAAAATAATGAAAACAATCAAATTAGACACTAGGAACTGAAATGGACGGAAATTGAATTAAAAGACTAACAACAATGAAAACTAACTAAATAATATAATTTAATAATGGGGGATTTGGTTTTTGACGAGAAGTAAATTAAACTTAAATAAATTACAGAATTGACAAAAGCATGAAATTAAGGTGAAAGGATAGGTGACGGACTAGCTAGAGGGTTTTTCTCCACACATGACACATATGCAACCTAAATTGATTTTCAGTTGTTCTTTCAATAAATTGTGAATGACAATGTTCCAAGTTAATTAGGTCCGCTTAAATTAACTCTTAGATTTCCCTAGATTCATTGGATTGAATGGAATACGCATTACAACCAAATTATTCCTCATCAAAATCCCTAACTATGGAATACGCATGATAGAGACATTCAACAAAGATCATTAAGTTCAACGGAAATCATAAACATTGACTAGGCATTCATAACTATGGAATACGCATGTTAATCCAGCCTAGAATTCACTTAACACGATTATGGATAACAACCTTCACTACTTGTAAATATAAGTTCATAACGATTAGGTGAAACTCCCTTATATTCTAGCATCAAATTCATGCATGAAAATTAAGCGTGCACTCTCAACCAACATACACAAATTAGTTATCAATCAAGTAGTTAAGCAAATTAAATCACAACTCAGAAATCACAACTGAAGGTAATCAATTCATATTACAAATATATTCATGGATTTGAATTAACCTCTAGCCAAAATAAATTTAGTTACACATTATTAAAACAGAAATAAAATATAAGTTTGGAAAGATTTAACCGAGAGAGGAGAGTGTTTCAGTGCTCTGTCTGTCCGTGCCTTTGAACCCCTGCCCTCTGTGCAGTGCTTTCTGTTTCTTTTTTTTTATTTTCTCCGCACAGTTTTCCTGTGCTTCTCTGTTTCTGCGCAGTCCCTGGCCAGTCTCTCCTCACCCTTTTCTGCCAGTCTGCCCGTGCCTCTTATTCCTGTTCTGCGCACTGCGCCAGCCAGTCCGAGTCCCTCTCCGTTTCTGCTCTCCTTTTTCCGCGCCTGTTCACCCTCTGACCTCTCTCTCCCCGCCTGACTTCTGTCAGTCTCTCCTCTCTGCCTTCATCACGCTGCCCAGGGTAGCTTTCCTTCTCCCCCTTCTCTTGGCTGTCCTTAGTTTTTTTTATCCTTTTCTTTACTCACCAAAAGCAGCTGTTATGCTTCTCCTCTTCGATTAGAATATTGCCATCCCACTCAGCTCTCCCTTTTGTTCTTTCAAGCCGCCTCCACCATCAGTGAGTCTCCCACTTTGGATTAATTAATCAAAAAAATGAATGCTAGCTGGACTCGATCACCATAAAAAAAAAACTCTGATCCTTTCTTTTCTTTTTTTTTTTAGTGGAAGATGCTGAGCTGCCAATTCCTCTATCCTTTTGCTCCTAGAAACACAATATGGCAAAAGTATCACAAATCATATAATACGTAAAAACAAGGTAAATAGCTCAAAAATATAAGGAACTAACTAAGAAAAGACGAGTGAATTTGAAGTAAAAATATATATAAATATGATCCGATCACTAGCCATGGATTTTTTATATCTATGGGCCTCCGTATGTTTACATTCTCTTATGTGCTACGATAAAACTATAAATATAATCATCACATATTTCACCGTCAACACCATCAACAATTTGTCTTCGCGTCCTAAGGCTATGCTTTTCAATACATTTTTTGGCTCAAAAAGTGTAGTTTCACTTTCCAATTGCTTTTTTTCTTAAGTGTCTCCTTAACAAGATTCGTGGTGCAATTAGCAACAAAGTTTTGATATCTGAAAACATTTGTTGAGATATATCCTTTGTTGGTGAGATGGAATTCTTGGCACAATCCATCACTTATATTTGACTCCATTGTATCTATCAAGACCAAAATGTTAGACATTTGTCAAAACATTAACACTAATTTATCTTTCTTCTTAATATTAAGACAACTTAAAATTCAACTCCTAATCTAAGGATTGGAAACCTATTGCTCTAAGTCACAGAATGCGTGATATTTAAACGGATAACATAAGCTTAACTAATAACAAGTAATAGTATTGGATGAACACATTTTATTAAACAAAGTAATTTATATAGTATTTGACAAGGAAAACAAGCAACAACATTTTCTCAACTTGTATTCTTCGACAAAAGTCCAAAACTATGTATACACAACTTTCTTTCTTCCAAGCCAGCCACTAGTTTTCTGTCTCAGCTCCTGAACTAAATTATTAAGGCGTGAGCTAAAAGATCAGTACAGGCCTAATGTCTTATGCGATTAATCTTATTAATGTTTTATGAATAATGCATATATCTACTTCTTTTCTACTGACACACCCCGACTCGGATAATGCAAGTGGATATTTGAAATGACTCAAATACCCAAGTGGACACCTGAATTGAAGCGTGCTAGCTAACACTCGAAAGGTGATAAAGTCATAGTGTGTAGTGAGGTATGAGAAGCATAAATTCAAGTGAGAGTATCAAATAAAAGTGACAGCATAGTGCATGGTGAAGTTAATGAACCATTAAATAAAATGTGTAATGGAAACAAGAGCATCTAATCAAATACAGCAAAAGAAAATAATGTAACATGCCGAAGATGTTAATTACAAAATTAATAGAAAGGCATGGCTCGGGTTTGATAAGAAGATGAAGATGAGTGGTTTGCATGGCTCGGGTTCAAAGGGGAACGGTGTTGCCGTTGCCATTTGTGTGTGCTTGGGGAAGAAGAGGAAGAAAACGGGAGAGAAAGAGATGAGGGAGAAAAGATAGAAAAAAGAACGATAACATGCTAATAGAATAGGACATACGCGTCACGACATGATCGTCAAAGAAAGACAACACTTCCTCATAGGCATTTTGGTCATTTCACAACTTTGAGAATTCAAATACTCCAATTTCTGGGATGGTCTGTAATGTCTACCCAACATGTTAATCTATATATTAAAAAACACAAACTTGCATGTCTCATACCAGGCATTTTACAGTGGTGGTGCTGAATGCTTTAGTATATAAAGTAACCCCCGAAAATTTCCAAGTTTATAAACCCTTTTACTACTAATCTTACCCAATCCATTGATCTCCAGCCCATATCGATAATCGACAAATATCCCACCAATATTCTATTCTAATGTGCACATCGGGCTCACTAAACCTGATTTCACAATGAATAGATTTAACTACACAAAAACTAATTTCAGCATTTTTCCATAACCCCAAGTATAACTCCTTTACATTGTTGACAAATGAAATAAATCATGCTACCATAAGCTTAAATAATTTTCAAGACAATTTCAAGATTAACCTAGAAAAGCCAGGTATGTCCGACTACATAACTCGATTGTGGACTTTTCGGTTCAAATGGTAGATGCATCATATGCACAACTACTACAAGACTTTTGTATCTTATGATGAAGCTTTGATTCATCCACCCCAAATTATGTGGAATTGATTGATGATTGGCACTGGCTCTGCTGTATTTTTTAGAGCTTAAAATTTGGGTTGATGGCTACTTAGAACTACGGTCTAGTGGTATTCCTCTTCACTAGTAAGTGAGAGGTCTTAGGTTTGATTCTTGCCAAACGCGAATTTGAACCACATTATTGCTAGCCCATTGTGAGGCTAAACCCATCCCCTCCCCTTAGTGTAGATAATATCGATTGTTCAAAAAAAATATTAGGTTGATAGATGACTTCTAGACTAAAAAAAATTAGGTTCGACATGGACTGTTAGGAAGCCAGATGGCATTCCTCTATTGGTCTGTCAATATTAGTTACTTGTAATTTATTTAATGGAGTTAATAGTTTGTTGATATTTGTAACCTTGGTAGTTGTTAGTGGGATATTGTAAACCATGGTTAGTTGTTGTTGTAAGTCAGTTAGTTGAGCTGAGAAATAGGCTATATAGCTCTCAATTGTAATGGAGGTCAGTGTGAAGAATTTGTATCAGTTTCTTGTTCAATGAAAGTTATAGTTTTCCCTCGCAATTAGAGTCAAGTTCAATTGAGGTTCTTTTCATTAGTATTGAGCCAGTCTTGATCCCACACATCCCTTATATGTGCGTATGACTCGAGCTTAGACGAAAAGAGTTATGGAATCCCACAACCAATTATCAGAAATCCAGAAAACCCTTCAATTGTTCCTCCAGAAATTTGACACCATGGATGATCAGTAAGCAAAATTGAAGTTAGAATTCGTCGCTATGGGAGTTCGTCAGGAGTCTTCCGATTCGACGCTCTAACAATTGCATAGAGATCTCTTGAATCAGGAAGGCAATAAGGAATTTCCAAGTGAATCATCTAATGTGATCTGATCTAATCTAATCTAATCCATCGTCAAAATCCTCGTTTTAATCATCAAGATCAGGGCTTTCAGCATCATCCTCCCTTGATCAAACTAAATTTTCCAAGAGTCAACGATGACGACAATCCTCTGAGATGGGTTTACATAGCAGAGTATTATTTCGAGTATTTTGACATTCTAAATGAAAAGAAGGTGCGAATGGTGTCATTTCACATGGAGAATGAAGCTCAGCAATGGTTTCAAATAGGTAAATTGTGTCAAGAATTACCCTCGTTGGAAGGATTTCACTATGGTATTTTGCCATGAATTTAGACCGTCGGAGTTTGATGATTCTGTAGAAAATCTAGTTAAACTTCGTCAAACGGGGTTGCTACGGGATAACATCTATGAAATTCATCGTTTGGCTAATCGAATGAAAGATATCAACCCTGGCCTTCTCAAAAGTTGTTTCATTGGTGAATTACGATCAAAAATCCATCATGATGTCAAGATTTCCGCCCTCAAGATGTTCATGAAGCAATTACAATTGCTCAACAGATTGATGCTAAGATAAGTGAGTTAAAGATTAAATCTTTTTCTAAATCATCATTTCCCTTGAGTTCTAAATCAAATCTGCTTCAGAATATCACCAATACTATTAGAAATGATGTTGCTCCAAAAAACCTTACTACTAAACGTCTAACACCAAAGGAAATTCAATATCATATGAAGAATGGCATGTGCTTTTAAATATGCTCCTGGTCATTCTTGTGAGAAAAAAAAACAATTGTTGTTGATTGATGTGTATGATTATATGACTAAAGTTGCTAATGATGATGAAGACAATTCTAAAATTGAAATTACAGCTTGTGCAATTTATGGGATTCCTGCACCTCGATCAATTCGAACCATGAAAATTTATGGGTTAATCAAGAATTGTTCAATTGTGTTCCTTATCGATTCTGGTAGTTCTCACAATTTTGTGGATGTTGTTTTGGTTAAAAGGTTGAAGGGTCAGTTAAACACTACTCACACCTTTAATGTAAAGATTGCTGATGGGGGGAAAGCTAGAAAGCAAAGGGTGTTTCTCTCAAGTTCCTATCAAGATTTAGGACTACCAATGCATTACTTTGGGAGGATATGATGTCGTTTTAGGTGTACAATGGCTGAGAACTCTTGGTTCTGTATTGTGGGATTTCGACAAACTCTATATGCAGTTCATGGTACGAAATACTACACATTGCATTTCCAATCCTCAGTTTAATGAGTCTCAAGTAGTCACTCATTTTCAAATGGAAAAACTTCTACAAAATGAGAAGTGTGCAGGGGCATTTTTATTCATGATCCAGGAGGAAAGCTCTTTAGTTTCAAATGATTCTTCTTTATCTTTATCCCAAGATATGGAATTGAAAGGGCTACTAGATTGTTTTGTGGGCATCTTTCTGACACACCCCGTCCCGAAGAAGGGCGTGCTGGCCGTCACGTGAGTGTGACGTAACCATTTACACGGTTCAGAAGCTTTAAAAAAATACAATTACTATGATGAAACACCCGAGGGTGAGTCCTACTTTTATGAATTCTGTCAGAACACCGTTGGATTCCTCGTGGCCACCAAAGCTCTGCTATCTAGAACCTGGAGGGGCGCAAAACAAAATTGAGTGGGTCAGTAAAACAAAGTTTTTCGAAAACCTTTCATTTAAAACATTTCTAACCCCTCGCCGTAAAACCTGTATACTTTCCCAGAAATTTATAATAAAAACATAAATATATAAATCATCAAAACTCCGCTCACCATCTATCAACATAACATTTCAGAAAGAATATGCCATGCCAAAATATAATATGAATGCATCGATATAAATCAGGTGAAATAATAAATCAACCGGAGACCCTATAGTGGTCCTGTACGGCTGATTCTATAGCTCAATATCCCATCCAGCCGGAGTCACCAACTGTGACCTGTATGGCCCTGCCGGAGTCACCAACTGTGACCTGTACGGCACTACACTACACATAAGTCGGAACTACCTATAGTAGTCTGTACGACTAAGATGGTGAAATAATACACTCTAATGCTTCTCTCATCAATCATCTGTGCACATAATCTAAGGTCACTCACTAGTCGGAACCCCTCTAATGGTCTGTACGACTGGCATGTCAGAACCACCTCTAGTGGTCTGTACGACATCCACCTACTTGGATCCAAGGCGAGCGTGCGGTGTGGTGAATAATAAAGCACTAACACCAGAGGTGCAGGTTATGAGCTCTCAACTTAATTCACATAAAATAAATCGTATGAATAATGTAAAAACTCACCTGTGCGTCAATAGCGTCAATTCACATATATATGCATCAATTATCTATTCAAATATCTCATCGATTGCATGCATGGCATCTTAAAACATATTTTCATATAATTGCATTTTCTGGGAAAAACAGTAGTATATAGGTAATACGAAAACAAAATTGCCCACTCACCTGGAGTTCGCCCTACAACTCCCTAGCACAATACGTCAAGGCGTCATGACGATCGGCGCCTAAAACAATAATCAAATCCAATCTCAGAAATCATATCGATAGAATATCTAACTTATATAAAACACGTCACTACGCAGTTCGATCCGGAAGATCTGCAACTCAGATTTCAAATCCATAACTTCCAGAGGTCCACAATATACCTCTAGGACAACTTCCTAAAATTTCATTACCATCCAACGGTCGGATCTCCGTCAATTTCCAAAACTAAGTGACAGTTAACATTCTATTTTATGAACTTACAACTCCAATTCCGGAAGATCCGTAACTCGGACTCCCAATCCGTAAGTTCCTATAATCCTCAAATATTACGTATTACAACGTATCAAAGTTTGGTGACGATCCAACGGTTAGATCGTAAATTCACATTTTCATCTAACCACGAATCGTAACCAATTTAGGTTCAATTACTCAATTTACGTCCATCAATTATCAAAACTGAACCTAGAACCTTAAACACATGCTAAGAATGACATTGGCAAGCCATTGGCCACGCGCCGCCACACGGGCCGCCGCGGTGAATACCATATAAACGTTATTTAAAGCATATAATCAACAATACTCAATAACTTCTCATACGGTGCTCAATTTGGGTATATGAATATACCACAGTGACCTACTCGACGTCACGGACGTTGAGGAATTTTTAGAAAAATTTTCTGATGTGGCATGCGCCCCCACGCGCCGTGGGTGGCACGGGCACACGTGCCCCCACGCGCATCACCCCCAACCTTGGTTCGCCGGACTGGTTTTTCCGGCGGCCGAATTCTGGGCATTTTTCAAACGTTTCGTTCTCCTTCATTTCTCAACCATTTTCTACACTTTATATATCAAAATGAAGATCTTGACGAGACGAACACATCTATACCTGTCTCGACCCCTAACTCGCCGGGGATTCGCCGGAAAAAGCTGATAGGAGCATATTTATGCGACTTAGTTGGCTTGTTCTTGTGCATTTATGTCGTGTTTCCTTAGTTATTTTAATGTTTAAAGTCATTTTCGTGTGTTTTCAGATTTTATGGACAAAGTAGGCAAGAAGATGCATTTTGGAGCATTTTGGAGCAAAATGGGGCTTGGAATGGATAGCAAATGCATGGGCCAAAGTGGATGGACGAATTTGAGAACTAAAGAGGCCAAGAATATGAAGAATTATGGTCCAAAAGATGAAGAAAACAGCCCAAAAATCTGTCACCCCAACTTGCATTCCTTGCCATGCAAACCACATAGAATTCCCTTTGGATTCCCATGCCATGCTTGATCACTCTTGTCCCCTACATAATTTCTGATTTCATGCTTCAATTCATTTAATTATTACACTCAATTGCTTGATACCTCTTGTTCCCTTCACTCATTAGATTTTAGACAACATTTACATCCATTACATGCACCAATTGATGCTCCATCATTAACATTTGGAATCCAATGCCATGTGCAACACATGTTGTTGCACCTTTGACCCATTTGTTGACACATTTCACCCCCCTTTCCATCTCTATGCAATGTACACAATCATTCATGCTCCCTAGCTACAACACCACTCCATTTTACCCTTCACACTTTGCATCATTACTTCATTTTCACCCTTGGACCATTGCACACCACACACACAAATTGCCATGCATTTCATCCTTAACCTAACCTGATTTTCTAAGGTTTTTGGGGCCTATAAATACATGTTTACACCCCTTGGCCAAAGGACAATCCCCCATATTCATCATTTTATCACAAAAATTCGTCCATACACACCCTAGGAAGCAAAACACCCCAAAAACACCATTCTAGTGCCTAGAAAACATAACAGCCACTCCACCTTCTTCCACCCTCTTTGCCTAGTTCTCCACCACCCTCCAACCATCAAACACTCCTCCACACTCACCCTAAACCCTTCCATACCATTCCCCATCCATTCTACATCATAAAACTACCCAAAATCTGTCCATAACCCAATCTGCCGCAAGCAAGGGAAAGGAGGAATCTTGGATGCACTTGCTACCAAGTTGGAGCATTTTAGGTGTTTTCTTTCCTTTGATTTTAATGTCTAAATTTATGCATCTTTGCTTTGTGAGTATGAGGAACTAAACCCCTCTTAGTTAGGGGGTGATTCGAAACTATGTTCATACTTGCAATATGATTTGATTACATCCAGTTGTGATTCATAAGTTGTGAATTCAATTTACTTATCCGTTCATATAAAAACTAATTTGTGTATGTTGGTTAAGAGTGCACGCTTAATTTTCATGCATGAATTTGACGCTAGAATATAAGGGAGTTTCACCTAATCGTTATAAACTTATATTCACAAGTACTGAAGGTTGCTAGTCACAATCACGTTAAGTAAACTCTTGGCATAAGTTTCATGCAAATCATAGTAACGAGTGTCTCGTCAATGCTTATGTTTTTCATAGAACTTAATGATTCTTGATTGTATCTCTATTATGCAATTCATGTAGGGAACTTGTAGGGAATGTTTTGGGTTGTCGTATGCAATCATCCAACCTAATAACTTGTGGAAAAAACTGAGGGTTAATTAGTGCAATTCACGGTTAATTTGGGGCGTTGAGTATTCATAGCTTATCGAAAAGCAACTGGAAATCGTTTTGTATGCAAGTGTGACATATGTGGAGAAGAACCTCCTAGCTAATCTTCCATCCATAAGTTTCATTCAAATTCACTTACAATCTGTTTTGTTTTACAAAGTTTGTTTTGTTTTCAAATTCATTAAAACCAAAATCCCCCTTTTACTTTATTGTTTCAAAGTGTTTAATTTCTACTTTGGTTGTGTATTAGAGTGTTTTGATTCACCCAAATTTGTCTAAGAATTTGTTTACTTTGTTCTTGTCTTAATTTAATTATTTTCGTCGAAAATCAACCCCATCTTATTTCTTTGAGTCATATTAATTAGAACTTGTCTTAGATTATGTTTTTAAGTGTTTTAGTTCATTAGAAAACCAAAATTTGTCCAAGTTTGTGTGAGAGTCCCAAAATTGCCCAGATTGTGTTTTTAAGGTAGTTTTGAGTGTTTAGGGGCTGTTTTGAGTCTTTTGGTTTGTTTTAGTGTTTTAAAGTATAGTTTTGCATTCTTTGAGTCTAGTTAGTGTTTTAAACTTTGTTTTCACGTTTTCAAGTCAGTTTCCAAGTGATTTAGCAATCCTTCCTAATCCCCGGCCTAGAACGATCCCTACTTACATACTTTACTACAATTGATAAAAAGAGGGTTTAATTTGTGTGCTTAGTTATTTTACGCATCAAAAGCCTCGATAGTTCTGGCCTAAATTGAGAAGTTCCGTTCTCGGTCCTCCGACATCCAATTCCCACCAACGAAGCACCCCTAGCCTCGTGAGGACCTCCTTAAGCTCGTTATGGGCTTGAAATTCCCTGAAACACACAATTTTACTTGTGTATGAACAGTGCACACTTTCGGGGGTTACGGTTCCACGACGATATCGAAGGTTCTAAGCTCCATAAAGTGTACCATTCAACTCAGGGGGTTTCAAGGCTGAAGAATCTTACCTTTTTGGCGTCAATCCGCGACGTTTTGAAGGGTTTTGGTCTTGGTCGTACGTTTGAGAGAGAGAGTGAGAAACTGCGACGGAGAGAGAGAGAGCAGACACGGGAAGAGAAAGGGAAAGGGTTCTGCACGTGTGTGTGTGTGTGGTCCAATAATCCCACTAAGTCATTCTTCATCCCTAACCACACAATTGATGCGAAATATATAAGCACACAAATTAAACCCTCTTTTTATCAATTGTAGTAAAGTATGTAAGTAGGGATCGTTCTAGGCCGGGGATTAGGAGGGATTGCTAAATCACTTGAAAACTGACTTGAAAACGTAAAAACAAAACATATTGTAAATGAATTTGAATGAAACTTATGGATGGAAAGCTAGCTAGGAGGTTCTTCTCCACACATGTCACACTTGCATACAAAACGATTTCCAGTTGCTTTTCGATAAACTATGAATACTCAACGCCCCAAATTAACCATGAATTGCACTAATTAACCCTCAGTTTTTCCACAAGTTATTAGGTTGGATGATCGCATACGACAACCCAAAACATTCCCTACAAGTTCCCTACATGAATTGCATAATAGAGATACAAGCAAGAATCATTAAGTTCTATGAAAAACATAAGCATTGACGAGGCACTCGTTACTATGATTTGCACGAAACTTATGCCAAGAATTTACTTAACGTGATTGTGACTAGCAACCTTCACTACTTGTGAATATAAGTTCATAACGATTAGGTGAAACTCCCTTATATTCTAGCGTCAAATTCATGCATGAAAATTAAGCGTGCACTCTCAACCAACATACACAAATCAGTTTTTATACGAACGGATAAGTAAATTGAATTCACAACTTATGAATCACAACTGGATGTAATCAAATCATATAGCAAGCATGAACATAGTTTCGAATCGCCCCCTAACTAAGAGGGGTTTAGTTCCTCATACTTACAAAGCAAAGATGCATAAATTTAGACATTAAAAACAAAGATAGAAAACACCTAGAAACGCTCCAACACTCCCAAGGCTTGGGCATAGGCACGGCACAAGATGTTCCTTCTCTTTCCTTCCTTGCAAGCAGTGGCACTAAAGGTTTTGGACGGTTTTGGGTGGTTTTTATGGTGTAGAATGGATGGGGAATGGTATGGAAAGGTTTAGGGTAAGTGTGGAGGAGTGTTTGAGGGTTGGAGGGTGGTGGAGAACTAGGCAAAGAGGGTGGAAGAAGGTGGAGTGGCTGTTATGTTTTCTAGGCACTAGAATGGTGTTTTTGGGGTGTTTTGCTACCTAGAGGTTGTATGGACGAATTTTCTGTGATGAATGATGAATATGAGAGTGTGAACCCTTTGCCAAGGGGTGTAAACATGTATATATAGGCCCCAAAAACCTTAGAGAATCAGGTTAGGCTAGGGAGAATGCACGGCAAAGAGTGTATGTGGTGTGCAATGGTCCAAGGGTGAAAATGAAGTGATGATGCAAAGTGTGAAGGGTAAAATGGAGTGGTCTTGTAGCTAGGGAGCATGAATGATTGTGTACATTGCATAGAGATGGAAAGGGAGGTGAAAATGTGTCAATAAATGGGTCAAAGTTGCAGCAACATGTGGTACACAAGGCATGGGATTCCAAATGTGAATGATGGAGCATCAATTGGTGCATGTTATGGTTGTGAAAGTTGTATAAAATTTTGTGGGTGAAGGGAACAAGAGGTATCAAGCAATTAAGTGTAATAATTAAATGAATTGAAGCATGAAATCAGAAATTATGTAGAGGACAAGAGTGATCAAGCATGGCATGGGAATCCAAAGGGAATTCTATGTTGTTTTGCATGGCAATGAAGGCAAGTTGGGGTGACAAATTTTTGGGCTGAGTTCTTCATCTTTTGGACCATAATTCTTCACACTCTTGGCCTCTTTAGTTCTCAAATTCGTCCATCCACTTTGGCCCATGCATTTGCTATCCATTCCAAGCCCCATTTTGCTCCAAAATACTCCAAAATACTCCAAAATGCATCTTCTTGTCAAGATTTCACTGCTCAATATCAAGCTTTTATGCCTTGACAAGGCTGATTTCAAAGGATGGGGTAATTGTTAGTAAGTTAGATGGGATTCCTCTATTGGTTTGTCAATATTAGTTACTTGTAATTTCTTTACTGGGGTTAATAGCTTGTTGATATTTGTAACCTTGGTTAGTTATTAGTTGGGATCTGTAAACCATGGTTAGTTGTTGTTGTAAGTCGATTATTTAGCTGAGAAATAGGCTATATAGCTATCAATTGCAATGGAGGTCTGTGTGAAGAATTTGTATCATGTTCTTGTTCAATGAAAGTTGTAGTTTTCCCTCGCAATTAGAATCATGATTGATTGAAGTTCTTATCATGGACATAGAGACAATGTGCCACCGAGAATAATCTAATATTTTTAGTTTTAGTATCATTATATGAACATTTTAATATAATAAAATATTTTTTATATAGTGATATCTTTTGAAATAAATAAATTAATGTGAATTAACTATATTTATTTATATATTATAAATTCAAAAGAAAATATACAATTTACCCGAAGAATATATTCGTCGAGCATGTCATTTGGAATCTTATTTGGCCCGACAAAATTATTTCGTTTAAAAAAGTTTTTTTTTTTTTTTTTGGTATGAAAACTCTAATCCAACTCATACAAATAAAAGGGTTTAATATGTTTTGGGGATAATTGGGAGTATGACGCTCTGGCGATTGGGGTGTTGTATTCACGGGGTCCTCGTGGTCGGGCTTTCAGGGAATGACAGGGGAGGTCTGCTTAGCCCGTTAGAGTTAGGTTAATTTAGGTCTCCACATCATAAATAAAAATTATAATCATTCAATATTACGATGTAGTGGTATTTTTCTTCACTTGGAACTGAGAGGTGCTAAGTTTGAATTTTGTGGATGGCGAATTCAATACCAAATTAGGCTGCCCATTATGTAGTTTTGCCGAACTCTCTCTCCCTTTAATATAAAAAATATTCATGTACTAAAAAAAAAAAAAAAAATTGACATTGCTCTTTCGAAAAAAAAAGTCACGTTGCAGTTTCCACTATCTATGGTTAAATTTGGTTGAAAACTATGATTGAAGATTTGGTCACTTGACATTTTATTATGGATTGAAGATTTGACCCTTTTTTTTTTATCATTTGACCTTAATTCCAGTCTCTCATCCAATTTATATTGATTGACGCATGATAGCTTCTCATAAAAAAAGAAAAAAATAAGTACACACAACATTTTCACAGACAAAACTGATTAGAATTAAGAAATCAATGCCTCATCACAATAATAGTAAAGGTAGACATGCGATTCGACCTAGCTTCTATATGGAAAAAATGAATCATAATCGGTATTTTGGTTAACGAAGGAAAAACCAAAAAATTACGAAAAACAAAAGAAGAAAGGATTTGAAATCTTGATTGATTAATTGATTGATTGATTGATTGACATCCCAAAACCAGAATATATTGTGATCTCTGTCTATTTTGGTACCACACCAACGTTACTTATGATTATTGATATCGCATCGCATGCATGAACCCTATATATATGTGTGTGTATATGTACTTATTATCCTTTCACTCTGGTTCATCTCCTCAACATTCACCGCCAAAGGTTTATAACCATTAGTACAAAGTAGTGCAGCCTAGCTTGTTCTTCATCCTCATTTCTGACTAATTTGTTTCATATATTTCTCCTTCAGTTAGCAATTAGCATTAAAAATGCATCGAAAAGTTGCCATCTTTTTGTTTGCGATCATTGTGATTGCTAATTCACCTACTTCATGTATTGCTAGTAGATCACTAGTACTAGATGGTGATGATGCAACACCAAATTCAAATACTTTCTATACCTCTGAGTATGCCCCCACCGATGATGATGATGACTCACAAGTATGTCTATCTACACTTCGTATTATTCATTCAGTCTCTTTGTTTCATATATACATACATACATACATATACATATATATATATATATATATATATCCATTGATTTCTCTTTCCACCAATTAAGATTAATGTTTTAATTTACTCATGTGTCTTTATATTTTTGTTCAACTCAAGTTAAAGGAGGCCTTCTTCCCAGAAGCATGGGGATCTCGACCAATGAAGACATTCGATGTTGGGAATAATAACGCCGAGACACAAGATGATTCGCATCAAGTATGCTACCACTTCTTCTTCATATATTTTCTTCATTTTTCAATTTCTGTGAATGATTTTTCCCTTTTGCCTTAATAAATTTTTATTGATTTTGTGCAATTGGTGCAATTAATTAAGCAGGCCTTCCTAGAAGCAATGGGAGCGCAAGAAAATACTTTCAATGTGATTGATTATGGTGCTGTTGGGAATGGCCAAGCTGATGATTCAATTGTATGTATATTTTAGTTTTGAATTGTAGTTGGATTTACAAAGGGTTTGTTTATTTGTTGTGTCCTGGTTTAACTTGTGGTTCAAACAAAAAGGCCTTCCTCAAAGCATGGGGAGCTCTGTGTGTATCAACAACTCGAGGCATCGCTACCCTGGTTGTACCGAAAAGTAAAACATTCTTGTTAAATTCCGTGGCTTTCCAGGGTCCTTGCAGGTCAAGTAACATAAATTTCCAGGTAACCATATAAACCCTATTCAATGAAATCTTTATTTTTAACATACGATACTATTTTTTGTATTATATTGTTTGTTTATGCCGACTATTTCTTTCTTAATTTTGCTGGGGTAAAATTTGCAGATACAAGGAAGTATTATTGCTCCAAATAACATTGGTGCATGGAAAAACAAGGACAAATGGATTCAGTTTGCGAATGTGCCCGGTCTTATGATAAACGGCGGAGGTCGAATAGATGGCAACGGTGCCGGTTGGTGGAAATTATGCGGGAACAAGAAATCACACTGCCAGCGACCAACTAGTCTCCACATCCACAAATGTGATGGTTTCCTGCTGAGTCGCCTCACATTCTTGAACAGCCCCAAGAATCATATAAGCATCAACAGCTGCAATGGTGGCCGGGTTTTCGGACTCTTAATTAGTGCTCCGAAAGAAAGCCCTAACACTGATGGAATTGATATTTCTTCATCCACCAAACTTACCATTCACAATTCTCTTATTGCAACTGGTAATTAATAACTACATATATATATATGATAATATTTATGTCGACCTTTTTCATGTAATTAGATTCTTAAGGAAGTAAACTGGGAGCTGATTCTTCGTTTTGCTATTTTTGTATTTATCGTGTATATTTATAGGCGATGACTGTATTGCCATCAATAGTGGTTCATCTTTTATCAAGATTAATGGTGTTAAATGTGGACCAGGCCATGGTATTAGGTAATAATTATTATTTTCCCAGCATAATTTGTTGTTCATTTATATTTCCTCATTAAATCAGGGATTAAATTTTTAATTTTAATTCATTAATTGTATGTACACTTGTAGTATTGGAAGTCTTGGTCAAAATGGAGAACATAGTGCAGTGGAAGAGATTCAAGTAAGCAATTGCAGTTTCAGAGGCACCCAAAATGGAATGAGAATCAAGACATGGGAAGTAAGAAATTCCTTAATTTGACACTTAATTTATTAGTCATGTGATTAATTAGTTCAGTTATATTAATAATATTATTTTTTATTGCGTGCATTGTAGGGCGGCTCAGGATATGCGAGGAAGATCACCTTTGAGGGAATTACATTTACAGACATTGAGAACCCAATCATAATAGACCAGCACTATTTTGCTAATCCTACTTCAGTAATGGACATAAACAAGGTGACTTAACTGATAATGTTTGTCATGACTCATATGTGTTCTACTTGTTAGTTCGTTTTAAATTATGGTTATGTATGACGGAATTAATTTTATGGTGCATGCAGTGCGTACAAGTGAGCGATGTGACATTCCGTAACATTGCTGGATCTTCCGGTGTTTCGCAAGCAATTACATTGGACTGTGGACAGAATTGCTGCACCAACATTATAATGGATAACGTCAATATAAGATCGGGTGTTCCAAACAAGGATGTTTATGCATACTGCAACAATGCCCAGGGCACCTCTTCCTTCTCCACGCCTTACGTCCCCTGCCTTTCCCATTAGTTCACATCCAACATATGTCTAAGTAGGTTTACTAAAAGAGAGAAAAAAAACCATATGCCTAAGTACCTTTCTAGGTTTAATTAGTTAATAATATTTGATGTAATTCAACGAATTACTAGTAATTAATTAATAAAAATTGTTCAGTTGGTGAAGTTATGCTAGATCCATATATTTTTCATTTTTTCTCACCTAAATTATTATGTTGAACAAAACACCAATC
Source organism: Malus domestica (assembly GCF_042453785.1). Lineage (NCBI taxonomy): Eukaryota > Viridiplantae > Streptophyta > Magnoliopsida > Rosales > Rosaceae > Malus > Malus domestica. The sequence continues at coordinate 21,539,608 of NC_091671.1, read as the reverse complement.
AATATAAATTAATCATAGATGTATCAAAAGCTAATTGCATATAGAGATGCATACTCAAATACATAATCTCGACCGACGAATCAAAGGTAACTTACTCGACTCGCATATTATAAATAAACACAAATTAAACTAAGCAGCAAGATTATTAATTGTGGTTGGCTGTCATAAGCATCTTCCCAGTGAGACCACATGCAATAGCCTCCTGAGGGATTTTGGTGAGGTGTTGGATGCCTTCCGCAAAGACGACTCCCATTCCCATATGCAAATGAGGCTCAATGTGACAATGGAACGCCCATGCTCCGGGATTGTCGGCCACAAACCTAAGAGCCGTCCACCCGTAAGGAAATATCACCGCCGTATTCCGCAGCGGTGGATTCTTCAAGTTCAATTTCTTCTCATCTTTCTTGGGGTCAAACTTGCCTTCACCGTACCCCAATACCCAAAAGTCGTGCCCATGCAAGTGCCATGGGTGTATTTCGCTCACGTTAGCGGTCAGTGCGTTCGCGTTTTGAAGTATGATATCGACTGTTGTGTTCATGGCCAGTATGTAATCCCCGTTCCCGGTGGTGGTGTTAGGGTTGACGGGCTGCTTCATCACGTCGTAGTCGTTGGAGAAGCTCTCCGGCGGGCTATTCTGCTGAAACGCGTGCCTTAAACCGTACTTAATGGATCCCAAGTAAGGAGTGGGCGGTAACGTTAGGGAGACATTGTTAATGGCCCACTTGGTGTAGCCGTTGATCTTGTTTTGGGTGTTGAGGAGGGTGATCCGACGGTCGTAATTCTTGGGAGGCTTTGGGGAGCCCATCAGGGCCAGAATTTTGTTGCTGAAGGACTTGCTGTGGGCGTAATCATTCCATGCAGGTGTGGTGGGAGGTGACGAAGCGGGGAGCTTTGAAGCGGAGTTTGGGCGGTAGTTTAGGACTGAAAGACCCTGCGGGGTTTTGGGTTCCCTTCCTCTCACTCCTGCTGAAAGCCAGTAGTTGTTGGAAGGGTCTTGGTTGGTTGTTATGAGGACTGAGTAGCTCTCGCCTGAGTAGATGTCCAAGTCATCAACCGCAAATGGCGTCACATAATTTCCGTCAGCTTCCACCACCACCATTTTGTGATTCTACAACACATCAAACATATATAACAAAATCAAGTTACACAATTTTTGCACAATATATAATGTTGATTTAGAATATAGGTATACCAATCTATGCTGTTTATATGTGATACATTGTCAATATTTGTTCAATTTTACTTAGTAGACTGAATCAAGAAAACATTTTAAACAAATAATACTGACAGCATATCAACAATGTACACCACTAAGTACGTAATAGAGTTCTACGGTCTCTAAGTGAAGAATTCATGGTTACTTTCGATTAGATTTGAATATTTCTGCTAAATATTTTACACTGGTTAATGTTTGAGTATAGCAACATGACATGTTCACCAAAACAAGAAAACATGACAGTTTTTGTTTTGGTTGGAAATTATAGTGTCCTTTAGATTCGTTATATGCAGCAAGTAACGGGAAATTATAGAAGAACAAGGACGCATGCATGCTGTACTACATGCTACACACACACACACACATATATATATATATATTGGATGCCAGAAGCTACGTACAAAGAATACATACTACGTATAGGTATAGGTTTAGGGGGTTGAGATCCTCTTTGGATCTCATACTCCAGAGTACAATCTAAAAGGAGGCAGATTCTCTGCCGTTCCATTTCCCGTGTCCTCCTGTTTTGTGTGGTCACAGTTAAGCTACGTTAATATTTTATATTATTTTTTATAGAGATAATAAGACAAAAATGAATAATAATATAAAATGTTGACGTGGTTTAATCGTGACCACACAAACGGGAAGGCACATAAAGTGGAAGGGTTGAGAATCTACCTCCAATCTAAAAAATCTAAACCGTTCAAGTTAAATCTTGCGGTCCCATTATTCTATTCCATAAGTCCATCTCACACAAACAAAAAAATCTGGACAAATTCAATTTAAATTGTACGATCTGAATTTCTCTGTCAATGAACCCAGGATTTGAGATCTCGATAGAATCTCATTCCAATATAAATTAGAGCACATGTGCTAATCAGATGTCAAATTTGATCATGATGTGCAACAGGCCACGCCAACAGAAAAAGAATCACGTGTTCTGATTCTGTTATATGGTCCAACTCATTCATTCCGATGAGAGGATAGGAGAGAGCTACTCAGGAAAAGCAAAGCAGCAGCTTTTAACACATGCGCCAAGGCTTTTTCTCTTCCAAAGTTAATTACTGTTCTCCTTTTTCTACAGACTAGAGTACAAAATTTACAATGCCTAATATGTTTTTTCAATATTAAGCGATAGTTTGCATGTATAATCTTCACTAAAAGAGAAACAAAAAAGTTTTAATCCGAAATACATTGAGTTGAAAAGTATAAATCAACCAAAACAACTTTTCACATGCTTGAACAGTTTTTTTTTAATTAGGAAAAAAACCAATTTCAAAAGCGTGAAGGATAATCCTGTCAGAATGAATGGGTCCTAAAATGGGCAGTATAGGCCCGTTTGGTGGGCTAGATAGGATTGAGAGATAGAGGCAGAGATTTGTAAGACATGACTTGTAACTTATGTATAAGGATAAGTTAGACAATCCACTCTATTGTAGATTCATAACTCATTATATCAAGTCATGTCCATTTTACATTTGACACAACAAACAACGGACTAAACTCAAGTTTATTGTAATTACACAACCTATCACATCCAGTTCACCAAGCGGAGTCTAATTGGCTAAAAGGCCAACAATCATGCATTGGTATTTTTGGCCAATACCTGGCTGCCACTCAGTCGATTATTAGGGATTTTTCTTTGCTGCATAACATGTAATTCCTCCCAAATTGCCTCTCCCATTGGGCACCCACTCAACTCCATTTTTAAAATACTTTTTTCATGAACCATGCATAGTGCATATAGTGTGTAGGGAAGGTTCTGGGAAAGGAAAAGAAAAAGAAAAAGATAGAATCATAATAAGTAATCCTTGTAGAGCCTCTGTCTGTCTAAATTCCCCAATACCTTTTGCACAACTTGTCACTTTTATGACTCATATTGGTGCATGATAGCAGTACCCAATAACGTGACGCCCATTGACACCATGATAACCCATTTTACCAATTCATTCTTTTATTTAAAGGCTTATTATATCACAAATTGTTGAATAAATCTCACGTACTTAATACACCTTACATTTATTTTTTCAATGAAAAATTATCTTAATACACCCCCACATATTTTCCCATAATAGCCTCACACCTCACATTCTCAATATACACTTACATTTTCTATATGCACCCTATATTTTCTATACACCCTCACATTTCTCAAATCTTATAAAGCTTTTAATTTGGACAAAAAGTGCCTACTGGAATTTTGACAAAAGATGCCGCCTAGAATTAAAAGCTCATGTGGATTGTTTTCAATTCCACCATTAAAACTCATGTCGTCTATTTTTAATATTTGGTAGTAATTTTAGGTGTTTAATTTTTCATGTAATCCATGTGATCCCTAAAAGATGAATATGAACATAGAAACTTGAATAACGCAACAAAAGCAAGATTAAATAATTATTGATGTCTCAAAATCACTAACACAATAAAAAAAATATAAAGTCTTACCTCATTTGAAGTTTCCGAAAAATCGATTTCGTGTTTCATTCGTCAAAAATAATTCTTCTCAATCAACATGTTTGTAGTTTCATTGGTTATGATTTTGTTTAACAATGGAGGGTCAAAGGGATTTTGATAGTTGAAATTGTCATTGCATAGTAGGGTAAATGAATCATTTAATATTAAATTTTAATGTGGAGTGCATTCAACATTTTGTGGGGTGCTAATATAAAAAGTCTTTTTTAAATGACGACGTGGTTGATGCAGGACTCACCATTGACATGAGGTACGAGTTACACTTAAACATTTGACACCAAATTGTGCCATTAGCTAGTACTTGTTTTGCGCTGCCAAGCATCCATGGAGGAGATGACGAAGCTATGTGATGACTAGTTTTATCTATGTAGTGCAAGTGTGGCTTATACATCCCATCTTAAAAATGATTATCACACCTACCACCTTATTAATTAAATTTATGAAGAAATCAAATAAGCAGAAAATATAAATTGACATAATTTCAAAACCTAATGATGCAATGTGTTTAACTTCAAGAGTGTAAAACATGGTTAGCCCAGAAAACAAAATGTGGCTAATAGCAAAATCAAAGTATCTTCCAACTTTAGGGCAATAATTAAATAAAGTTGAAATTGACTGTCACAAATAGTAAAATATGTATAAGATACATGTAGTGAGAGAGAAGAAGGTTTTTACCCCAATGGCCAAGTTGAGGGATGCTAGGGCAGTGGTGCTGGCTATCCTGAGCCTGTAGATCTTATTTGGAAGCACATGGAGTATTTCGGGTGCGCAATGTTCGCTTCCTCTTAATTGGCACTGGCTTGAACTAGAATTGCTATAGCGCGCTGCCAGAGAACAGTTGTACTGGCCCCTCCCATTGATCAGCAATGTCTGTCAATCATCGAACAGAACAGCGATCTAAATTAAGAACATTATAAATAAAAAAACAGATGGTTTATATTTTAATTTAAATTTTAAAAAACATATATTATATTTAGATGGATAGATTTGGGATTGAAACTTTAGACAAGGATCCACCACCTAACGCATTGCAAATATTCTAAAATCATATTAGTGACGGTGATAACGTGTAGCTAGCCTTCTTCTTTTGGTCTCGTGTTGAGAATGAATTTCATATTGATAAAAGAAGAAATTTTGCATGAACTTATAAATAAGTTGAATTACTCTTCATATTACTAATTAATTTTATAATAAAACTTCAACTTTATTCATATTGCACACTCTTCCAGTTTCCATCCATCACTTATCAAGAAACTATCATTTTTTTACTGTAAAAATAAATATCAAAATACAGAAAATGCGTTGTGCTGTAGTAAATTTATACACAAACCGCGTGAGGAAAAGTAAGTCACAGGTAAAAACTAAAAATTAGGTATTTTTTGTCTGCAATCAATATAATTAACAATATTTATTTTGTTTTAGGAAGTAAGAGTACAATTTTTTTAACAGTAAAGAGCAATTCAACATATAAAAAATAAACGATCATGATTAAATTTAAATTAATATTTTTAATTATTTACATAGATAGGAGAACGGACTACTCAACAGTCAATAGTATAGACTGTTTAAGAAAAGGGTATGAAAATTTCCTATGAGAAACAAAGTCTATGAATACATGATAAAAGTTAAAGCAAAGACAGCGCAATGTGGAAATTGGAAAAGGAATCAGATTGGAATCACCGGACCAATGCAAATGCACGGCAAATACTATGAGCATTACCACCATTGAGGGAGGTGAGCAAAAATGTATTCGTATAAGACCGACAAATAGGCTAACTAGGGGAAGGGACGATGTAATGGAGGTAATTAATTAAAAATTAATTATAATTATATAATATGTACCTGGGGTTCACCAATCCAACGGAGAGGGTTGGAAGAGAGGCCAACTTCTTGGTGGTGAACGCTTTCATGCCACCAGTCGCTCAGTAAAAGGTTAAACTCGCCGTCGTAGTGGAACGGCTCTTTCCTGCCATCTTCTACGTCCACAACCAGAGACCCGTACAACCCTGCTGATCTTTGCATTCCGTAGTGCCCGTGGTAAAAGTATGTCCCAGCCTGCACTCATCCACCATCCGTTAACACCAAGAAATCCAGAGAGAGAAAGCCCTACCTTCCATGATCCATTACTTACCTTGTCAACTTTGAACCTATAAGTGAAGGTCTCTCCAGGGTTGATGACACATTGTGAGATGGATGCTGTTCCATCTGCCCAAGGACTTCCAAACTGCATGCATTCAGATCCACAACAAATCATATTAGCACACATAGATAGCAACTAGAAATGAGAGAGAGAGAGAGAGAGAGAGAGAGAGAGAGGCACAAGACCTGTCTGATTCCATGCCAGTGAATAACAACTCCCTCGGTGTGGAGTTTGTTAGTGAGATCAATAACCACTGTGTCTCCAGCTTTGGCTCGGATGGTCGGCCCTGGAAACTGGCCATTGATCCCCATCACAACATTTTCGATGCAATCCGGTGACCAAAACACATACTCCACGTCCCATTTGAAGTGCCTGGCTTTTGAACCCGCCGATGACTCAACCAGCAACATAAATATGCACGCAACCACTAACATTTGGGATGCTGGGGCCTTAATAAGCCTCCTACATGTTGTCTTCGTCCCCATGCTTTAGTTAGCTTTTCACTACTAGCTATACTAGCTAGCAGCAAAAATATTAGAGCTTAAAAGTAAGGAGATCAAGTGATAGAAGAGAGATATTTGATGAGATGAAGAAGAAAAGGCCGTAGAGATCCGGGGCTAGGGCCAGGGGGGATACCACTGTTGGCTACTGCTGCTGCTAAGTATTGGTTTGTATATGTATATATAGATGCGCCAGTGCGTGATATGCACTTTTACATTTAGTTGTCGCTTTTGGACTTAATCAATATATAACATGTGTGATTTGATTGTGCATGTGCATGAATTTGCTGAGGGTGGAATTTAGAGTAATGTAAACACATAATCGATGATAGTTTTTAGATTCGTTTGAAACTGCTTTTAAAATGACAAAAAACTCTTTTTGTAAAAATATTTTTGGATTAATAAAAATACAAGCAAATCCTGAAAAAGCACTTGAAGTGCTTTTGGAACCCATAAATATTTTCTCTAAAAATGCTTTCATTTATTTTAAAAATATTTTCAAACGAGCCATTTATTATTTCTTTAATATAAGTGGATTTCACATATAATAATGTACACCCATATCATATAAGCACTACTAGAAATCATGCTATAAGCCACCCTTTCATTTGGTGGCTATTGTCAAGTGTTGCCACTCACATTGGTGGCAAACCTCTATGGCGACCAAGCACCCACTAAACTAGTAGTGTGGCCTATGTACATGACTCTATTGTAACAATGGCTACCAATATTGCATTGGTGGGTATGTGAATAGTACAACATTTTTATATTTTATAAGTAATTGTATAATTCAAAATATGTCATTGTCTCTCTTATTAGTGGCTAGATTTGAGACTAACATTGGTGGCTTTCATACTCATACACCCACCAATCCTATGTGTCTCTATTACAATCAGTGGCTTTTAAAGTATAGGCACCAACAATGGTGTGAATCTATAGCATTCCAAATGGCCTTTATGTTCGAATTGTATTACATGGCTGTTAAATCATAGCTCTGTACTATATTAAAACTCATCTTCTTAATATAAACTTCACATTGATTTTAAATTTGCAAAAGGATTCACATTGACAACCAACCACACTTTATATCCCTTACGGAATCAATAACAAAGGTTGTCCCTTTTAAAGGAAGCATATTACATTCAAGTTTGTTGTCCAACACATCCAACTACCCAAGGGTGATGAGATTACATTTTATAAAACCAACAGTACATATGCACATCCACCAACAGCAACTGAACTAACAAAATCCACCCAATTGGATCTATGCCTTCCCTATGGCATTTGTACTGTATACATCAAGCAAAATTCACAGGAAAGATCACAGTTAGCTTATCACTTACTGAACCCATTGACATTCACCATGCATGGACGATAGACCATTTCATCATCTGTGCCATTATTCTGCAGCACAACAAAGCCGTCATCTTCAGCTTCTCCATTTGCCTGGATCTCCGTACCAGTCCCTTATTCAATTCTAGTCACACAAGCTTAAGTCACATCAACTCGTTTTGGTTCCACAATGCCTCCATCAGCAGCCCTCATCAGCGCAGACATAATTTCAGCCCTCAGTTCATGCTTCATGTTCTCCACTTCCAAGTCCATTCGTCTGTTATGTACCACCATTGAATCTATATGCTCTTTCCTCAATTGTGTAACCATATTTGCCTACTCAATCCTTTGCATTTCCTCTCTCTCACTTGCCTCCATCTTAAGCCTCTCAATTTCAATATTAAAAGCTTCTATTTGCTCCTCATATGTTGCTGTAATTGCTTCAACCTCTCTACAAATCCCTCTTTTCTCAGTTATAATACCCGGCACGTCAGACCACACAACACCTGTCCCAAATCCTCTTACACGGTTATTTCTCTCAGGCCCCAATACATCAGCGTACACAATATGGCAAACCTATTCAGTTATGATCACATTCCTATCTGCATACAGTTTCAACTTTGTATTGAAATCATCCTGCAAGTAGTTGCCAAGATTAATTACATATAAATATGCACTCTATATCGATTTCATAGCCTTCTAAATCAAATATATTCCAACCACGTTTCTCAACAATACTAGTACTATTAGTGATTGTTCTATTGTTCAAAGAAGCACTATACGAATAAACTCATATGCACGAGAATCTCTTTCATTACTTCACTGTATTCACTAATGCAAGTGGCCGCTACCTTATGTTCTTTGTCTCACTGAGTTTGCGTATCAAATATTATAAACCACCTTATTGTTCACATTCCACAAACCTTTTATATATATCGCCTTCTATAGGACACCATGGCATACTTACAATTATTGATGGCATACTTACAAACCTTTTATATATATCACCTACATCAAATATCGAAATAGTATCAGCTGCTAATTAATGGCATACTTACAATTATTGCAGCTAACCGAGCATCCACTGGTTCCCCATTCTTCCGAGTATGTGTTAGCGTAAAGAATGTAATGCAGTCCGGTTTGCTTCCATTCACTTGTTTTTGTTAACATAAAATGTCAAACAACCAATTGACCAGTAATTTCATAACATTGTTTTCATTCAGCACCTTTATTCCATGTGCACTAAACTGTACTTAAGTTACCATAACAAAAAACTCACAGAAAAGCCTTACATGTTCGTGTCTGATTTGCGCAAAAGACTTGGTTCCAGTCATGTGATTTATTTGTAGTGCCTTCTTGTTTTTTCTAGATGACGTAGTGTTGGAAATGTGCCCTAAAACCAATCATATGATGATACTTTACGGACATTTCACATGTTAAACTAATCTAGTTTAATATCAAGGGCAAAGATTATTGTTTGAGCCGTCTCATATAAATGTTATACGCTTAAACAATAAGTCCAAGGAATATGTGATTGGAAGAATGCGATCTAAAGAAGTTAGATTCATGAGACCATTCTTTCGTAGACACATCCTAAACGTTCCTAATCATAGGATTGCCAATTGGGCATTGACAGTCCGTTAAGATCAGTACGTGTTGTGTCTTCTCTCAGGGAGAGTGACTAGTCTCGAGTCATTAATGTGTGTGACATCAAGACAAGTACGTAGGTGCTCAATAGAGAATGAGTTCACCGAACACGATCAACAAAGAGTTCTCATATTCATGTCACATGAGAACTCATGGTTGGGATAATGCAAAGTAGTCTTTTGACCTGAGGCATCATAGTTGTCTTGTGGTTAGGTACTTGATCTTTGATTATGTCAAAGTCACCCCATCCGCGGGTGTCCACGGCATCGTTGGGGTTAAGCCACTTAGCCATGGAGGCAAGTGAATGCGCAACAAGGGATCTCTAACCTTCAAACCATTTGAGGGAGAATACTCTATGATATGATTAAGAATCTCTGGCCAGAGTATGAATGAGATTTAGGAAGTCATTCCAAATCACATTCAAGGTAATCATATAAGCACACGAATCACATTGGATAGTAGACATGAATAAACTATCAAACCAAACAATATGGTCAAGAGTATTGAATTTGAGAAAGACCGTATTGCATTTGTAATCCTAAACTGAATAGGTTCTCCACCTCTTCTGATTAGCTTGGGTAACCATGATATGCTGCTAAGTGTCACTCATGGTTTGTGGAAGCCCTAAACGTGTATAATCACTAAAGGGAGAATTGAAAGTAAGTTTCAATTCACAATCGATTTGAAATGGTTTTAATCGCCCACTGCCTCGCTAAAAGGAACCTAATAGATCGTACACCGTGTAAGGTGGAGATTGAAGAAACAATGGAGATGAGTAAGAATAAATAAATGGTTTAATTATTTATGGCAAGGATTAATTAATATGTTAATTAATCAAACGAATAAGTTCGTTAAAGACCTCGGGATAGTTTTGGACCTTAAGGCCCAATGGGCTTCGAACGTCAAGCCCATTGAATTAAGTTGTATGACAACTTAATGAATAATGATTCACAAAGGCCCAATTAGCCCAATAATACCCTAAGGCCGGCCATTTAGAGATGGAGTGAGTTTTGGACTTATTTACAAGTTTGCCACTCCAATGAATTAAGGTATAAATATGACTTTATAGCCAAAATTCATTTAGGGTTTTTCTTTTGGGGAAAGGATGAGAACATAAGCTCTCCTTTCTCTCTAAAGTGGCCGGCCTCCTTGGAGGGTTTAGCTAGCAATCCTACTACTCCAAGGTCACTCATTTCTTCTCCAATCTAACCTTGGTGAAGAGACTTAGAGGTTCTCAAATTTGGGAACTTGGAGAATCTTTTCAACCATCCAAATCCATGGAGAGAAGAAGCAAGGAATGAAGGCCCTATCTCTTGGGTGATTATCCTTTGCTTATGCAAAGAGGAATCTACAAAGGTATAAATTTCTCAACTCACTTTGATTTGAGTTGAGTCTTGGTTCACCTAACTACTAGGCTTTGAATTTCATGGGTAATGTTTTGTTTTTTAGTGCATACAAGCATGATTCTGCCTTTTAATTGTTAATTGCATGCTATAGATGTTATTCAAATGAACATGTTTTTCACAAAATTTCCTTCAAGTGGTATCAGAGCCTAGGTCTAGTAGTTGGTGAATCCTTTTGGGTTTTGTAGTTCATAGTCTTTGATTTAAAAGTTGTAATATGTTACAAGCTTTATTCTTGTTTCTTTGAATGTAAATTTTGTTAGAAAATTTGTCATCTCAAATGTTGTAGATGTAGTTCATATGAGCATGAATATTGGAGCTAAAATTTGGTGCCATGTTTATGGGAAAATTCGGCCAAATCCAAAGGGTGGATTTTTGGGTTCATGTTTGTCTTGTTAAAAGTGTTTTCAAGTAACTTTTGGAACCCCTATGTACCCTAGTTTGGTTATATGTTATTTCCCTTAAGTTTGAATGGTTTTGGGATGTTTTTGGGTGAAAAATGTTCATGGAAATTTTTGAGTTTTTCATGAGTGTTCTTCATTGTTCTTGACATTTTTGCCAAGAACAAAAAGTTTGGTGTTTTGATTCAAAGTTTTGATTTATTTCATAAAGTTTATGTTTTATGTTTTTCATATGTTTAAATGTATTAGATATTTGTTTAGAAAGGTGATGGAATTATTGGTGGGTGTGTAAGGATTAATTCCCTTTCACACACACCACTTGCACCACTTGCATGCTTTATGTCAAACTTACCAATCAACACACACATCACTCCTTTCACCTCTCCAAAATCGGCCACTCCCTCAATGGGAGTACTTTTGGAGCTTTCATGCAATTACATAAAGTTTTGATACTTTTGTGTATTTGCACTTTGGCCCAAAAGTTTACGTTTTCACGTTTAGGTCCAAAAATGCTAAAGGACAAATTGTTTTGCTCCTTTAATGAAGTTTTTGCATTTGTTGAAATTTTTGGGTTCTAGTTGTAATTACATGAAGTAATGGACTTTTGTGTTTTTACAAAGTGACCCCAAAAGTTTATGTTTTTGCAATATAGCCCAAAAGTTGAGGTTATTGCATTTTGGCCCAAATTAAGTTGAGAACAAAATTGTTTTATCTCTTTAAATGAGAATTGGATTTTCATTTCATTTAGCTCCATTTAAATCAATTTTATGGATACAAAAACCAAATGAAAATGTTGCATTCAATTTAATTAGTTAAAGTGTTAATTAATTAAAGGGTGATTATGAACCTAAGCCTACGATAATTGAGCTATGTGAAAGGCCGTTTCAAATTTGTTTGAACCATGGGAATGTGTAGATTAGATTTTGGTTGTAATTTGATTTGATCAAATGTTGTAAAAGAGCATACGCTCTTCTTTACTTTAAAGTAATTTGTTTTATTCAAATGTTGTAAAAGAGCATAAGCTCTTCTTTACTTTAAAGTAATTTGTTTTATTCAAATGTTGTAAAGAGCATAAGCTCATCTTTACTTTGAAGTACTCCTTTCTTGTATTATTTGATATGCATGAAAATTGAGTAGAGGGTCCAACGCCCCTAAGACAACACGCCTTAATGTGATTAAACGCGTAACTAAAATCAATCACCATCCCTAGACCGAGATTCAACACTAGGCTCGTGTTGAATCTAAACAAAGGTTCATAGTCATCCTAAGGCCCTAAGGCAACTATATAGTCCATCAAATGAATGCAAAGTTTATGTTAGTAGTATCATATACTCTTGCTTTAAAAACCGTTTTATAAGCATAGTGGGAGTATTATATACAACTAAATTCAATCAAATGGACCAATAGTTGTAATAGGACCAAAATTGTTTTAATAAAGATTAAAATGAATATTTATATGTGATGAGACCTAAAAACCCTCAACCAAACCATTATTAAGTTGATAAGCGTGAGAGTGCTTTGAACACTCTTTCGTGGCCTTCCACCGTGGTAGGCTCCGATCGTTTGTGACTCGTACACCGACTTCACCCTATAATGGGGGAGTACAAAGTGCGTGCTTACACTCATGAGGAGTTCTATATACATACATGATGAAGTGAGGTAGGCAACGAGTTTAGCCAACATGATATAATTCTGAGGCTATGCTTGAACCCCTACACGAACTAGGCATGGTGGGAATGACTTAACTAAGTACAATGACGCCAACATGATATAATTCTGAGGCATCATTCTCTAGAGGCCAAATTAGATGGGTACTTGCAAGAGATGCAAATGAGTAAGCGTACTCTCTCATTATTATTAACGCTAGCCAACATGATATAATTCTGAGGTGGGCTTGGTAATAGTGAGCCTCCCATACCCTACTAAGAGTTTCCTCCAAAACTCTCGAATTCCGATGAGGGATATGGAATTTGCCAAAAATAGTGGATGGTGCTATTTGATTTAAAGACCCGAATCAAATGGCTTAAAATCAATCAATTTATATACGTTATGTATTTGTTTACCAATATATTTGCAAACGCTATCCAAAACTTGACTAAAAAAAAAAAGGGCCGAATGCTTTAGTTTCCGGACTTGGTACAACAATCCCAAAGATTGTCTTAAATGGATTGTATAGGTACCTAAGTAGTCTAATCCTCACAATCTTCCTATTGATAATGTATCATTAGAAGAACATGTTAGATAAGTCTATCATAAAGAGGACAACACTTTTAATGTCATAGTTCTTCACTTACAAATCGTTGTATGAAGAAATAAGAGTTGCTTTGAACAACCCTTAGCTAATGCAAACACTAGTGCTTGTTTCTTTGTTAAATGAACAAAGAACTTAAGAAGAAAGCACAAGGGCATGGACACTTTGCCATGATTCTTCACTTACAAATTGTTGTATGAAGAAATGAGAGTTGTCTTGAACAACTCTTGAAAGTTTGTAATTACGTTTAGAACATAATGGTTGGTTGACAAAAATAGTCCATCAACATGGACTTATGATGATTTTGAATCATTAAGTGTTGAAGTGTTAAACCACTTCTAGAAACGGAAACTAGGCAAGGACTTCACCTTTGTGTCCCTATCCAAATGGTTCACTAAGTTTATTGTAAACTATATAGTGAACAATAACCACACACTCTCCAAATCGTTTGATGTGTATAACACAATTGAAATAAGTTTCAAGAGAGATAGTGGGAGTTTAGGGACCATGACTATTGTAGTCAAAGGAGAAGTCAAATGAAGAAAGGGAAATAACTCCAAGGGAACAAACTTTCTTTATGAAAGGATGGACATTGGAAGGGGTATTTGCAAGAAATGTCTTGCAAGTGTCAAGAACACACCTTTCAAAGGTGTTGTAAATTGTTCTTGAAAAGTTCAAAACAGTTGGTTCTTCTACTTGAATGCTTGATTCAGTATTAGTAACTATGGTTTACAATCGTTGTAAAAGTGTGGCTAATAAAAAGTAGAAGATTAATGAGAGAAGAGAAAGTACTTCACATTCGGAACGTGAATCAAATGTAGATCTCTGCGAAAGCATACGGTACTTACTTCCTCATATAAACTACCAAAGAAATTAGAAAAACCAAAGATTGTCTTTACATTCCAATTTTAAGGAAATTAATTCCATCACTATAAGGGATGGATGAATGTTTTGTTTGACAAAACATTGTTCTTTATTAATGAATGCTTAGATTATTGTAATCTAATTGATTGTCTCTATAGTAGAGATGATATGGTAGTGTTAACTGTTTAGAATATAACGATGCTTAAAACCCAAAAGGTTGCAAGGTAGTGACTAATCCCAACTGAGTTGTGATACCTCAAAAACATAAAATACGAGTTGGTCATAGATGGATGCTTTGGATCGTTAGATCCGGATCCAATACCTTCTTATTAAAATTGTATAGAGGCGAAATGTTCGAATCTTTATTCTTTTGGAAAGAAGAAAGAATCACAAAGTTGTTGAGGTTAATTCACTTAGATGTTAGTGACACTTGTCCACAACATAATACTACTCATGTTGTATGACATTCACCGAAGATCACTCTCGGTTGGACTATAGTTTATTTTGAATAAACACAAGTCCGAATACTTTGCAAAAGGTTTCAAAGAATTCAAGAAATGTAAGTTGATGAGTAAGACGTCTAAAGTATTTGCCTCCTTAGATTTGATCCAAGGAAAGATAATACTTTAGAACAGTTTCCTTGAAAAATATCAAGGAAAGAAGCATCAAAAGATAATGGATTTCTCCATTAGAAGAAGAACGAACTTGAATAAGATTTAGTTCGTTGGATGTTATCAATTACCCATATATAGGATATATGCTTCTAAGACAATATGATTGTCAATTAGAAGATCTTCCAAAATTTTCATGACTCCATAAGATGTAGTTGGAAAGAAAGACAAATCTTAATCATGTTAAGATTTGGGGTTGTGTGCTAATAAGCAATATTTGTTTAAAATTATCTTGTGGGTATCCTTAAATTAACATTTGGATATCACTTCTATAAACCAACTAACAAATGTTGTTTGTTGGGTAGTTCATTGTAATCCTCCACTAGGATTTGCCTAAGATAGTGCAAATGAACAAGAGATAGAACTCAAAGAATGGGTTCTTTGAGAGACAAGATGATAATCAACAAATATAACAACCTAGTTTCTACACCACAAGCTCCAAGGTAGTCGAGAAGGATTTATAAACTGTCTCAGTTGAATGGTTTGAACTTTATGACTATGTCATAGAGTTGCACCTCTTAATTCGAAAGAAATAAGAATGAAAATCCTTATGACTACATTGAGTGTATATACGACATATACTCAAGGAAATGGTAAAGTACCATTTGACCCGAAATAATGAAACCTTTATAGCTAATTGGTAGCTTAAGGTGACTACAATCAAAGAGAATGGTTGACTTTGAAGAAACCATCTTTGACATAGTCTTAGTTTCAATTAATTCGAAGATTGCTAGCTACAACTAAATGGTGATTCAATGTTTGGACATTATATGGGTTTTCGAAACCATTATTAAGATAGTCTTGATAATATATATGTCTAAAACTATGAATCACAAGACATGTAAGTTGTAGAGATCCATCCATCATGGATCTTAGCAAGCTAGTGGGAGCTATAAGTGTCTTATGAGAGAAAGATCAAATCGTTTGATTTCTCATAAAGATGTGAATGAATCTTTTGTTTACTAGGTTTACAAAAGATTAGTGGGAGTTAATCAAATTCCTAAATTTGAATATATATATATATATATATATATATATATATATGATATATTAATTTTGGAAATGAAAAGAATACTTCTTCGTTAAAGTTATGACTTTAAACATTATATAACAATAGAATGTATATGGGAGATATAGTCTAAATACATGGGATAGAAATCTATAATGATATATTTCAAGATATAATTCGATTATATCAATCCCTAATAATAGACAAGAGATGCTAGGAAGTTTCTCATATGATGATAAACTTCAATTAGAAGGACGACTCTAGTGAGACTAGCAAGTTGCCCTTCTCAAAGGGAACGTACCCTTTGACTCCCAAAGAAATAATGCGTAAATAGAATCCTTTATGCATACGCAGAAAGGTGATTTATGTATTTCATATTGTATGAAAAACATTGATATGAGTTGTACCTAGAAAGGTACAAGACGATATCAGTGCAAGCCCAGGATTAGAACCACAACAACTGTCAAGTGAGTCCTTAAGTATTTAAGAAATACTAAAGGATAGATTCCTCAAAGAATGAGGAAGAATTAGAGTAATGTAATGGAAGCATAAATGTATTAGATTATGAATCTAATCCATCATTGGATATTTCTTCATTATGAACGAAGAGATAATCAGATATCTCTTTATTATGACTAAAGAGATATTTGGATGGAAACATTAAAAGTAATGACTTTAGTGTGTTTCATTATGAATGCAAAATATATTGCCATATAGAAGCTTACAACAAGGTTGTTTGGATGGGAAAGTTCATTTATGAACTCTCTATTCGGTTCCAATCAGAAAGTGTCTCTAGTATACCGACACTACGACACTAATGGGGCGATAGCTCAAGCCAGGGAATCAAGGTCTCATCAAGATCCGAACTCAAATGAGAGACTAAACCACATGATTAAGAATCATGTATAATGGTGACGTCGTTATTCTCAAGGTTGCTTCTATGGATAACATATAGATATCCATTGTCTAGGCCTACTACTCAGCCATTTATGAAATGACTACAGAAGAGGTATCATCACTGATGACCAAGCTGATTGACTCTAGTGCAAGTGGGAGATTGTTGGAAATGTGCCCTAAAACCAATCATATGATGATACTTTACGGACATTTCACATGTTAAACTAATCTAGTTTAATATCAAAGGCAAAAATTATTGTTTGAGTCGTCTCATATAAATGTTATACGCTTAAACGATAAGTCCAAGGAATATGTGATTGGAAGAATACGATCTAAAGAAGTTAGATTCATGAGACCATTCTTTCGTAGACACATCCTAAACGTTCCTGATCATAGGATTGCCAATTGGGCATTGACAGTCCATTAAGATCAATACGTGTTGTGTCTTCTCTCAGGGAGAGTGACTAGTTTCGAGTCATTGGTGTGTGTGACATCAAGACAAGTACGTAGGTGCTCAATAAAGAATGAGTTCACTGAACACGATCAACAAAGAGTTCTCATATTCATGTCACATGAGAACTCATGGTTGGGATAATGCAAAGTAGTCCTTTGACCTGAGGCATCATAGTTGTCTTGTGGTTAGGTACTTGATCTTTGATTATGTCAAAGTCACCCCATCCGCGGGTGTCCACGGCATCGTCGGGGTTAAGCCACTTAGCCATGGAGGCAAGTGAATGCGCAACAAGGGATCTCTAACCTTCAAACCGTTTGAAGGAGAATACTCTATGATATGATTAAGAATCTCTGGCCAGAGTATGAATGAGATTTAGGAAGTCGTTCCAAATCACATTCAAGGTAATCATATAAGCACACGAATCACATTGGATAGTAGACATGAATAAACTATCAAACCAAACAATATGGTCAAGAGTATTGTATTAGAGAAAGACCGTATTGCATTTGTAATCCTAAACTGAATAGGTTCTCCACCTCTTCTGATTAGCTTGGGTAACCATGATATGCTGCTAGGTGTCACTCATGGTTTGTGGAAGCCCTAAACGTGTATAATCACTAAAGGGAGAATTGAAAGTAAGTTTCAATTCACAATCGATTTGAAATGGTTTTAATCGCCCACTGCCTCGCTAAAAGGAACCTAATAGATCGTACACCGTGTAAGGTGGAGATTGAAGAAACAATGGAGATGAGTAAGAATAAATAAATGGTTTAATTATTTATGGCAAGGATTAATTAATATGTTAATTAATCAAACGAATAAGTTCGTTAAAGACCTCGGGATAGTTTTGGACCTTAAGGCCCAATGGGCTTCGAACGTCAAGCCCATTGAATTAAGTTGTATGACAACTTAATGAATAATGATTCACAAAGGCCCAATTAGCCCAATAATACCCTAAGGCCGGCCATTTAGAGATGGAGTGAGTTTTGGACTTATTTACAAGTTTGCCACTCCAATGAATTAAGGTATAAATATGACTTTATAGCCAAAATTCATTTAGGGTTTTTCTTTTGGGGAAAGGATGAGAACATAAGCTCTCCTTTCTCTCTAAAGTGGCCGGCCTCCTTGGAGGGTTTAGCTAGCAATCCTACTACTCCAAGGTCACTCATTTCTTCTCCAATCTAACCTTGGTGAAGAGACTTAGAGGTTCTCAAATTTGGGAACTTGAAGAATCTTTTCAACCATCCAAATCCATGGAGAGAAGAAGCAAGGAATGAAGGCCCTATCTCTTGGGTGATTATCCTTTGCTTATGCAAAGAGGAATCTACAAAAGTATAAATTTCTCAACTCACTTTGATTTGAGTTGAGTCTTGGTTCACCTAACTACTAGGCTTTGAATTTCATGGGTAATGTTTTGTTTTTTAGTGCATACAAGCATGATTCCGCCTTTTAATTGTTAATTGCATGCTATAGATGTTATTCAAATAAACATATTTTTCACAAAATTTCCTTCACGTAGCACGCTTCTACATATGTCAATTGTATCATGCATTAGTGGGGCTATGTGAAAACAAATTCATCCTAATTTCTAATACATACAATCCATACATTTATCATCCACATAATTTCACAACTAAATCAAGCATATATGGTGTATAAACAAGCAAGAACATTTGATCACTATGTGTGGTACCTGAGCATCTACGGTGGCCCATAGCTGTACTAACAATTTCCAATGCCCTTGGTTGACCCGGCCATCTTGACAATGGAACCTCTCCGCTGATGGTGAGTGCATGCATGGAGTATAGTATGCCTTATTCAGGTTTTACTTGTAATCCTTCCATCTATCATTCAACTTCATCTCACAAACCCGCCGAATTTTTAGCTCCAATTCTAATGTGATTTCATCTGTCCAATCAAGAGTACCCTGCCCATGTAGATATATATGATGTTGTTAATTATGCACCATTACTTAATATATGAAATATGAAACAAAACATTTACTTTGTAATACCCCTCCAGCAGGTTTCAAATATTTTTATAATCATACAAAGTAACATTACATGACACAGTTAAAAGAAGGCTCATTGCACATCACCAATCTACATGGATGCTGCCTTTTAATGTTGCATTATGTGCTGTGGACCCTATTGTAATCGTATATAGTGCCTATTACAACGTAATTGGTGCTTTATATTTCAAATATATCACATTCAAGCATAATTTGTTCTGGTTCTACTTTCTAAGTGACCACCTGCACAATATTTGACATAATCAATTACGAGTATTAACTGGTGTATGGATAACAGCAGTTAAGGTTAAAGTAGGTTTGGAATAAAGGCATACTGTGTATTGATGGTATACGTATGGCTAACAACAATTAAACTTGTGTATTGATGACATACTTATACATGGATAACAACAGTTAACCTTGTGTATTGATGGCATACTTATGGCTTCAACGTGCTTGTTGAGTAAGCAAACAAAAGGCCATGTGATGGCATTTTGTGGGTTTTATTTATTCTAGGGTTAAATCTAAATGACAGTGACATAACTACCTATATATACACGAAAACCAACCAACCATTAATGTGATATCCTTATGTTGATTTACCTTAATCCTCTGCCAAGCACGATCCATGTTTGAACCCTTGGAGAAATGCCTCCAATTAACTACGTTAATTGGAAAATATGATGCTTCTTGAAATCCTAAGAACCTAGAAAATCTAGCAACAGTATGAGGAGGTTCTACCGGCTACCCTTTCTCATTAAATTTCATCACCTCCTTCGTACCATTGGGTGCCCAATGTGGCCTATTTATGCCCCCAGGTGCCTGTGTTTTACGGGTCATACGTTGACGTTCATCCACGCTACCTTCGACATTATTTGGAACCGGGAAATCATGTATGTGGTCATGTTCCATCAGGCTGAATGCTGGTGGTTGAGTTATTGATGCTGACCCACAGTACCTTCGTAATTACCTTTCATGTAAACACAGCACAAGTGTGTTCAATTAACAGCAGTAAACAAAAGCATTTATATTTAACACCTCAATTAATTTTCTGGTAAGAAGAGAACAGTACTACATACCTCTTGAAATGGCTTCAATGTAACCTCTGTGCCCTCAAGATATTTTCTTCTTTGAGTTGATAGCTTGATGCAATTAAACAAGTGAATAAAGTGATATTTATGAAGCCATACACGTTCCTATTTGAAATACAAACTTCAAATATTTGCAGAGACATTTAAGTCGAGCGGGAACTCCTCCTGCCTAATAACAATAGTAAAACCATTATTTAATTGATATACACTTATGGAGTTAAGCCCTTAGCCACACAAAATGGCCAGCTGTTGCTATTACCGAATAAAAAAATATAGGAAGCCATTAAATAATTTATCAATCTGTGAGGTGGCAGATTTGGAATTCATGGTTGATGAGATTGGCATATGCCATGTGCAGTCAAATTTCACTGCTTTTGTAAGGAGAATCCCGGGACTTAATTGTTGACACCCTAATTAATTTTTTTTTTAAACTCAGTGGGTGTGAACTTACAGTGCCCTGCCCTCCATTCTAATCTCAATTATAACTATCAACCTTGAAGAAGTTGTTGGACTTACAGCAGTTTCAATTTCATCTCAAATTTACACCTAATCACCAATGTCCCCTTTATTCCCAAACGCTCGCAGACAGTTATTTTGTAACACAACTGAACCCCTTCTTCCTGCGGTGGATCATGAAGTGCTTGGTCCCATGATGCCTGCCCCAACCAATAACACTGCAATCATAGTTCCCACCCAAGACAACCTTATCCCTATGCTTACTGCCAATCATGAAGATCCTGATTTTTGGTGTTACCTACAGGCTAACTTTCACGTCGAATCAGAGTACGAGCAAAACCACACACTGGAGTCAGGTGCCAACCAGCAGTTCGTATCCCCTGCAAAGACAACTGCTGCTTGGGGTGAATGGAAAGACTTTTGACATGGCTCTAACATGCCCGTTTACCCTCCTCAATCACCCAATCCCTTGATCAATATTTATTGTCCTCGTTATGATGAGGCAGCGAAAAAATGTGATCTTGAAAGATGAGCATTTTCCATCTGATCTTCCAGGTTTCGGTGTGAACGTGGTTCCACCCAGGTCCAACGAAATCGGCTTCGTGAACCACGGTAGCAGTGGAAAACAACCTTGCATCAGTGGTGATACTGAGAAATTAATGACCAATGGAAAGCAACCTTCCATCAGTGGTGACACAGTGAAAATAATATCATCTTTTTTCCCGGGTGATTCATACCGCTTTGATCCTATTGAGATTTGCAATGTTGTACACTTCAATTCTGATTCTGATTGTACAAGTACTGCAAGGACTCGTCATCCTCAAAAAAGGTACAAGGCTGTTAAGGAGTGTGCTGCGTGCGAATATGTGGGTGGTCAAGAACATTGTGATTGGATGAATCGTGCTACAGGTCAAACAAAACAGGAAGCCATCCCCAAAGATATTCAGAATGCAAAATCACCATCCGATGACGCTTATGGTAAGAAGAGTTGAACCTATCTGGGAACGGATGTTATATTATGGTATTAGTATTCACGTATGTCCAGTGCAGAGCAAGATATCAATCTTTAAAAAACAAATCTCTAGTCTTTTGCTCTATGTAAACATTCCTGCTCAGTTTGTACCACCGCAGAAGATCAGGATGTTTATATTTTGAACCTAGGCAGTTGGTAACTATATAGACTGCTATGTTATTTATGTTTCTATATGGATGGTTTATGGAATCAATATCATGTATGACTACTCTGTGCTTTTTGCAATTATAATAATGTGTACCCGTTTGATTTATATGTATTCAGCTACAGTTGTGATAATTAAATATGATGATAGAAAAACAAAGAAATTGGAAGACAAAATATATAGTGAACTAATGCTTACATTTTCCAGAGCAGAAGAATGGTTAGAAACTTCAGAGTTTAGATCAGAAAACGTTGCTTGCGAATTTCCTTCAAGATCCCCTGCTATACCATCTATACCAGCTATATCATCTTCTTGTCTAGTAGTGAAGTAATGAGTATTAAAAAATGTTATCAGTGTTGAACTCGTTTTCATTCATTTTTTGCTCATTCAAACTCAGTTTGTAAGAAAAATTAGCTAAGCTTGCACAAACTATTGGGTACATAATGAGCCGAGGTTGATATTTGGTATATTCGGCTCATAAAACTCGTGATCACCTCATATTTTTTTTATGTTGGACGTGCAGTCATTTTAAAGTATATAACTTATTATTTTGTGTTTTATTGTGTGCATGTACAGTCGAACTAGAAAAAATCATCCAAGCCGAACTTGATCATACGTTTCCGAACTTGTTCGTAAGAAAAGTTAACTGAAGAAGTGGCACCTATGTGGACAATGAATGGGCGCCACATGGAATTTATTTATTTATTTATTTTGGAGAAGGGTTCAAAAAAAAAAACCCGTCTTCTACCTCCCCCAACCCCCCCCCCGGGCGGCACTCTCTCCCTTCCTTCTCTCTTCTACAACCCGCACCCCTTCCCTCCCTTCTCTCTTCTACAACCTGCACCACCTTCACTTCTTTCCTCCTTCCTTCCTTATCCCTCCATTCTCTCCTCTGCACCAACCCACCAAACCCTCCTCTCATCTCCTCCCGATCCACCATCAAATGCCCCTCAAACAAATATCCTAATAAACCAAAATTTCAATTCCAGTAAAAGAGAATAAATTTTGGGTTTTTCAGACAAATTTCCAAAATAACTACATGAAAATTTCAAAAATCAATATAAAGAACAAAGGGTTTCTGTAATTTTTAGAAAAGGGAGATCTTTCATAACTTGATTTGGAGAAGACGACGGCTGTATGGGGTCATTTTCCTGATGAACGACCTGTCATGCCTGATCGATGCAAGCGAGCAAATGGGCCTTCTCAGAATGGCCGAAAACAAGGGAATGGGAGAACTGAAAGAGTGCGAGTCTAACTGCCCAAAAACCCAAAGAGGTGTACCAGGTCTTCAACATAGTGATGACCCGGCAAACAACGTCATAAGAGCGGCCAGCAACACAGACACTTCTCAGAGACAAGGAAGAGAAAGGATCAAGTTTAAGGGCCTGAAAGCTGTAGTAGTTTGTGTGAACCGAAGTGAGGTGCATGCGAGCAAGAAAATGACTCGAGAGGCATTGACTGAGAAAGGTCCTCCTTTCTAGTCGACGGTTGAGGGATTTGGAGATGGCGAGGAGAGCTGTCATTGTCAGCGTTGCTGCGGACAATGTGACTCTATTGGAAAATCGCCACCGAGATGAGAGGAGATGAGGGTTTGGTGGGTTGGTGCAGAGGAGAAAATTGAGGGATAAGGGAGGAAGGAGGAGAGAATGGAAAGTGGTGCAGGTTGTAAAAAAAAAGGAGGGAATGGGTGCGGGTTGCAGAAGAGAGAATGGAGGGTGAGGGTGCTGGGGCGGGGGGGGGGGGGGTTAGGGGAGGTAGAATATGTGGGGGTTTTTTTTTTTGAACTCCTTCTCCAAAAAAAATTCACTTAGACCCCTTAATGACACATGGCGCCCATTCATTGTCCACGTAGGCGCCATCATCAGTTAACAGCAGACTTAATAGTTTGACTAACGGATGTATGAAACTGTCCCAAAATTAACACTTTAGGTATGACTCTGGAACAAAAAAAATTTGATGTACTAAATGTTGTAAACTACGAAACATAAGGATAATATACTGAGATTTACCAAAAAAAAACTCATAAACATGCATCTACCGGCCAAGACTTTGATTAATCTGGTGAAAGTGAACGCCGGCAGATTTCCCCACCCCAACAAAACAAAGAAAAAAAACAAAAAAGAAAAAGGAAAAAGGAAAAACCCAAAAGATTATACCACTTGGATGTGTTTTTGAATTTGGAATCCAAATGATGCCTGAATAAAGTCAGACTGAGTGAATGGAGTGGGTAGGTAGTAGGTACAGCCTTGGTCCTTGTCCATAGACGTTTGTCTATGAAAAGGATTCTCTCCTAAGCATCTGTTTGGGATCCTACTGATCTACACACAAGAGTCGTTGGATAAAAATTCAATGGCTACGATTATTATAACTTTAAAGGAATCTTTCTGTTTGTAACCGTTGGATTTTCTTCCAACAGTCCTTGTGTGTGGATCAGTAAGATCCTGAGCATATGCTCAGGAGAGAACCCATTTCCGTTTGTCTCAAAGACCTAGGCGGCTAGGCCAGCTTGTAAAGTCATTTCACCACGTACATTATCATCATTTTTTTTTTAACAAATGATCTCATCTATACTAAAAAAACAAAATAGATGGGCTTAACCTTACATCATCTACACTAAAAAAAATCGGTGGGCTTAGCCTCACAATGGACTAACAATAATTCGGTTCAAATTCGCCTTTTGGCAAAAATCGAACCTAAGATCTCTCACTTGCAAGTGAAGAGGAATATCATTAAACCGTAGTACTAAATGACATAACTCCTCATTTTGGTCTAAAAATTTTTAAATACGATCAATAATTTTAGTCATTTCGTAAAAATTTCGGTTAAATAAAGATCAAAATGAGAAAATTACCATTTAATGTTGGAGTATGATTCTTTCTGTTCCTATTACCATCCCCTTCTATCTCCTCTTATCACACTTTTCTTTTTGTCTTATTCTCTATATAAAAAATTTAAACAGAACGTAAACGTGATGTAATAACAACCGTTTAAATAGGAGGGGATAGAAGGGAATAGAGATTAAGAGTGTAGAAAATCCTAGTCCTTTAATGTTACGTAAAACTAAAGAAAAATTATACATATTTATTCGTTTTTCTTGATCAAGTATTAAATTAATCTCCTTGTCCTCTCGTTTTTTTGTCCAATTCTTTCGTAACGTTGTCCAAGCTATGTCAATTTAAGAATATTATATTTATTCAAAATTTTTGTTCTTCCTTTCATATTTACTTTTTAACAGCAACTTGTTTCTTTGTTATAAAAATATAATAAAAAAATTATAAAAAAAAAAAACAGCAACTTGCTCACAAAGTTTTCCACCCCTAGAACAATACTAGTATTTTGATTTTTTTTTCTTTTTTATTAAAAAAGGGATAACGGATGGTAAGCCACAATTACCCATCTCTTCCGTGTCCGAAGAGGCTATAAAAAATTTCATCTACCCATGGCCACAGTCAAGCAAAGTCAAGTAGACTCATCAGTTCGGAGCATTGAATCTGAAACCTCCCACATTTTTTGTTTATTGGAAAGCTGCAATATGCACCCTTATCATTGAGCCCCTTAATGTAGTTAATACCAGTATTTTTATAAGTTACCAAAATAAAAAATAAAAAATTAAAGGATCTGTAGTTAATATTTTGACCTTTACGGGCACTACAAAATTAGATATTTTCTCATTTGCATGGACAGGACAAATACGTTTGGTTACATAAGGCCAACTTTTTTTTTATAATTTTCTTTTAGCACAAGGATATATTTTACCTTAAAAAGAGAGGGAATTCGACTAAGTTATATAATAGACAACTTAATTTTGTATCGAATTTGTCATCCACGTGATTCGAACCTAAGATCTCTCACTTACAAGTAAAGAGAAATATCATCAGTAAAAACAATGAATCCTTTAGAGCTTAGGTCATCTCCAATTGAGAGGGCTAAAGGTCCAAAACCCAAAAAACAGCCTGATTTGCCCAAAAATTCATCTACAACTAATGGTTGGGCTATAATTCTCTAGAGTCCACCAGATCATTATTTGACCAAATGGGCATCAGGCTGGCCAAATGTAGCCATCGATTTAGCCATTTTTTGAGAGTCAACTCCTCAATTGAAATATTTGAACACCTAAATGATCCTTGAGTGAGATGATTTTTCATTTGGGTGATCTTCAACTTCATATGAAGATTAAGAAATTGAACGGTTCCAATTATGAAACTTGTACGTTCAAGATATGTCATTCGAAAGAAGGAATGCAAGTAATATCCTTGTTATATTTGTTTTGTTTTGTTTTTCCTTAACAAACGATTGGATGATTAAATTAAAAGGAAATTTAGTAAAAGGTCAATAAAAATTTTACTAATGAACTATATATCAATGGTCAATTTTTATTTTGGACTTAATCAATGAAATATTTTTGTTAATTAGACATAGGTCAATGAGGAATGCTACATGTTCAGGTCCATATAAATAGTTATAAAATGACTTTTTTGCCCTAAATTAAATCATAAAAAGGTTTATGATTATCTCTCCCAAAAATCCTCTCTTTTTATGTACGTGAAGATAACCCAAATGCCTTTTTCTCGTTGATGAAACAATACAAGCCATGAATCCATAACTGAAACCCCGCAATATAAAAATCTCTCTCTCTCTCTCTCTCTCTCTCTCTCTCTCTCTCTCTCTCTCTCTCTCTCTCTCTCTCTCTCTCTCTCTCTCTCTCTCTCTCTCTCTCTCTCTCTCTCTCTCTCTCGTTGATATATGAATAAATACAAGCCATTGAAATCAGTTTATTTTCAAATTGGGTCTTGCTTTGGAACGTCCAAGTTGATTTTTTGGGTTTTTTTTTTTTGTTGGGTTAGAGGTTTGGGATGGAGAACGAAAGACAAATTGGTTTTCGACATGTTTTAATTGAAGCCCAAATCAGATACTGCATAAAAAACAAAACCAAAAAATAGACACTGCATTGCAGTGTCTAAATCAAAATGTCAAAAAAAAAAAAAAAACAAAGTCCGGAAATGAACACTGCATTGTAGTGTCTGAATCCAAATGTAAAAATGTAAAAATTGAACCAGGAAACGAACAATGCATTGCAGTGTCTGAATCTAAATGTAAAAATCAAGAGTCACACGATAAGTGATGGAAAAAACAAAACTAGGAAATGGACGCTGCAACGCAGCATCTGAATCCAAATGTGAACAAACACTGCATTGCAGTGTCTGAATTTTTATTGACCTATTCCAAAATATAAAAGTATGAGAAAGAGTATGTCAGTTCAAGTGGGTGACAGCTGTAGTGGCAAATTTTGTAATTATTGTTTATTTTAAAGGCATTTAAGTATCATAATACATGATTGACCAATTTATAATTAACATAAATATTATTATAACTTTTTATTGATTTTATACAAAATTACCCTAAATTAAATTCATCAAAAGATGAACGGTGTCACATCTCGGCCCGGGCCCCTACCACATCCTAGGCTCGACTCCGTCATAGCACGATATTGTCCGTTTTGGGCCTCGACCATGCCCTCACGGTTTTGTTTCTGAGAACTCACACGAGAACTTTCCAATAGGTCACCCATCATGGGATTGCTCTCGCGCAAACTTGCTTAACTTCGAAGTTCCGATGGAACCCAAAGCCAGTGAGCTCTCAAAAAACCTCGTGCTAGGTAAAGATGGGAATATACATATAAGGCATAGATAATCCACTCCCCTGGGCAATGTAGGATGTAACAATCCACCCCCCTTAGGGCCCGACGTCCTCGTCGGCATACATCCGGTCAGGGATTAGCTTGATATCAAATTGTCACATCCCGCCCGAGCCCCTACCATATCCTGGGCTCGACTCCGCCGTAGCACGATGTTGTCCACTTTGGGCCTCGACCACGCCCTCACGATTTTGTTTTTGGGAACTCACATGAGAACTTCCCAGTAGGTTACCCATCATGGGATTACTCTCGCGCGAACTTGCTTAACTTCGGAGTTCTGATGGAACCCGAAGCCAGTGAGCTCCCAAAATGTCTCGTGCTAGGTAAAGATGGGAATATACATATAAGGCATAAAGGATCCACTCCCTTGGGCGATGTGGGATGTAACAATAATTGTCGCATCCCGACCAAGGCAGGATTACTTCACGAGCTCGACTCACACCGTAGCACGATATTGTCTGCTTTGGGACCCGACCACGCCCTCACGGTTTTATTTCTGGGAACTCACACGAGAA
The DNA here is from genome assembly GCF_042453785.1 of Malus domestica. Taxonomy (NCBI): domain Eukaryota; kingdom Viridiplantae; phylum Streptophyta; class Magnoliopsida; order Rosales; family Rosaceae; genus Malus; species Malus domestica. Next base: position 21,511,405 of record NC_091671.1, on the reverse strand, counting down.
CTTCCCAGTGGGACACCCATCCTGGGGTTGCTCTCGCGCGAAGTTCCGATGGAACCCGAAGCCAATGAGCTCCCAAAATGCCTCGTGCTAGGTAGAGATGAGAATGTACATATAAGGCTTACAGGATCCACTCCCCTGGGTGATGTGGGATGTTACAATCCACCCCCCTTAGGGGCCCAACGTCCTCGTTAGCACATATCCGGCCAGGGATTGTCTCTGATACCAAATTGTCACATCCCGACCCGGGCCCCCACCACATCCTAGGCTCGATTCCACCGTAGCACGATATTGTCCGCTTTAGGCCCCCACCACACCCTCACAGTTTTGTTTCTAGGAACTCACACGATAACTTCCCAGTGGGTCATCCATCTTGGGGTTGCTCTCGCTCGAACTCGCTTAACTTCGGAGTTCCGATGGAATCCAAAGTCAGTGAGCTCCCAAAAGGCCTCGTGCTAAGTAGAGATGGGAATATACATATAAGGCATACAGGACCACTCCCCTGGGCGATGTGGGATGTTACAAACGGTGATTTAAGCTTGAGTACAAAAGACTAGAGCATCCTACTTTAGTCAACTTAACTAAACTCAATTCAGCAGTTGAGTTTAGCAGATAACTTATGACGAGTCACTATTTTTCTTAGTTAGATCAAATTTTAGTCGAGTCAAGCACAAAACCCATCAATTCTCTTAACTAATTTTTTTTTCTATTAAATACAATGATAATTTAGTTTTGAATTGAATAGTCCATCCTTAATCATTTAGTATTGAACTGATCATTCATGGTTTTATGTTGTAGGTAAGTATCATGTAGTTTATGTTGTTGGTAGAGTTTGCTTTTTATATTATTCTACTTACTGGATAGGAGGATAAATGTACAAGTATTTTTCAATATTCAAAATTTGCCAATTCTCGCCAAGAACTAATTTGAACTACATTATTATTTGAGGTATTTGTAGATTTGTCTCCTAAACATGTAAAGAACTGTCAATTTCTCCCTTGAACTAATTTTAGCCGATTACACGTAAACTTTTGCAATAGCTACTTTCCCCCTCCAAAATTTACCTTTAGCCAATTTCCCCTAGTGTTAAATTTTAAAAATTTTCATCCAATTTTCCTTTTCTTTTTGCTCCTGTATAGGTATCATGCGAATAGATGGAAAATTTGATGATTTTTTTTTTAAATCTAACATCAAGGTGAAAATTAGCTACTTAAAAAAGTGCAGAACGATAATCAGCCAAAATTATGTTCAAGGAGGAAATTGGCTAATTAAAAAAGTTCAGAAAATAATCAATTAAAATTAAAATTTAGGGAAAAAAATTTAAAACTCAATACAGGTTCGTGGGACGGTCCACAAAAATGCCTTAATATTTTGAAATATGAAAAAACAAATCTCAAAATTTGCCTTCCATATATGGTTTCCTCCATGCGCTGAACATGTATAAAAATGAAAAATAAAAAGTAAAATAGAAGAATAAGCATATAAGGTGGGGGTAAGAATAAAGGGGAAGATTACCATAAAACTTTTACTGCTACTAAACCAACGCAAATCATGTCTTCAACGTATTACCACGACCGCAACGATACAGTTACAAGTGTGTCGATGCCATTTAGTATCACCAAATTTACAAATATTCTTTATATGAGGAATATAGTTTATAACCAACCCCTATATTCTGACGACGACACACTTTTATAACGTAGATATCTAATTCAAAGAGTCAAGATTCCATCTTCTTTACGAGCAGTTTGTATCGTAACTTGCAAGCCCCAACAATTCTGGACCTTCGAGTCGATGGTTGTTCTCAAAGCTACAATGTTGAGACAAAAAGAAAACACAGATACAAATTACTTCATAAAACCACAAGCAAATAACAGCTTGAAATAAACCAAGACAAGAAAACCCTTTTCCTAACACCAGCCAACCTATGTTTCCTTCGCATTGAAACTCAACTTGCTCTTGACCGTACCAAACGCTAAGAAATAAATTGTTTAAACTTCCTACACCGCACAAAAACACAACTTAATTTAGAGTTGCTGAAAAACTCTACGACAGTGTCTAATGAAATTATCTACACTTACTATCTATTAAGAGAACTCTCTTTGTCAACTAGAGTGTAAAAAATCAATTCTACCCTTTTCATTATGGGATAAATTCATCAATAAACATAAAAGATGAAGGGCAACATGGTAATAAAGCAGAACCTCCAGACTATTCTATCTGCACTAACTAGCAACACACCGCATAGCATGTCCACCTAACTCTAGTTTATTTCATAGTGTAGAAAACCTAGCAGTGTGCACTGCCTGAATGAGCTATTTGTGCTTGGCAAAAAGTATTCCAAATTGTATTCCTAGGCACACATATTATACGAGCATAAGATACTATACATATCCCCTTAAATTTCTCATTTGTGCTATATATATATAGCACAAATTCTCTCCAGTCAACTTTATTCTAGTAAAAGCATCTATAACACAGAGTATGGACCCATTTCCTGGTATTTGGTACAATCCTAAGAGACTTGCAATAAATATTCTCTCTTTTTTTCTCATCATGCAGAGAAGCATAAATGCCTTGTTTGGTCCCTAGGATTCGAATGGAATGGATAACCCTCCCAATTAAAGATATTCTGAGGGCACAAGTGAATGGGAAATTCACGGTATCACATACATAACATCAATGCAAACAAGAACAGGAATGCAACCACGCAAACCCCTTTTTTCTTTTTGCCATGAGAAGGCACAAAACCCTTTTCATTTTCTGGTAATTAGGTGTCAAAAAGGAAGCCCTCAAATACTGATAAAACAAAACAGTATTTCCCATGGTTGAAGTTAAGGAGTAATTCCAGTTGGATAACCAAAAAAAAAAGGGTAATGATAACAAAACAAAATGATAAATAATAGAAGGGACCTACTTGTTCAAGGGGATGTGCTCAAATGGTCCACTGGTAGGAATCGTCCCACATAAATTATTGTTTGATACATCCCTGAAAAAAGTGTCAATTTTAAATGAATAACTGTATTTATGAGAGAAAAGATAAAAAGAAAACACAAGAGAATTACCCACATTTGCAGAAAAACAAAGGGATAGAAGAAATGGATTAAGACAAGAAGCACTCACACAACTTTGAGGCTTGAAATACCCGTAAGATCCCTGGGGATTGGCCCAGTTAACCTATTGTCATTGAGACGCCTGCCAAAGCAAAGCAATAATGAGAGAGATGCAACAATTACTGCACCACAAAAATCTAATGATATGAATCTAAATAGGGATTTATTATGTGCACTACAAAATAGTTAACATGCACTCTACTCTCCTGTATATATATTTTTTTTTAATAGGGAGAAAAGTTCAAAATCGCTAAGTCATAAGCCGAGGCATGGAATGTACTGCTACCTGAGGCGTAAGGCTTTCAAGACTTGTAAATGTTATTTCGTAGTTTAGATAACAAATGGAATAAAAATTGCATTTTGGTCATCAATAAAAGGAGAGATTCCAAACTAATAAAACTGACTGTTTCATTAAAAGGAGTAAACCAACATACCCATATGTGTTGCTTTTTAGCATAGAAATGTACTGGAAATAAAAAAACAAAAAAAGCTTTTCTCTTCCTAGTGAGACATCTGAGGTCAGACCATGGATCTATATCAGATCCAAGGAAATCTACTTAATCTAGCCCTGTGGCTGCCTCACCGCCAGCTCTCCAACGTGGTATTGCTTCAGGGCCGGCCGCTCCCACTTGATGAGGAACAGAAGTGGTGGTTTTCATGAATCAACGGTTGTTTTATAAGGATTAAGATTCTTTCCCCGTATAATTAGGATTATATTTAGTTTCCCATTCTATTTTGGATTAGGATTTCTTTCCTATAATAAGCTTACTTTCGTGCATTCTTTAGGTTTAAGGCATTATAAATATTCTTGTAATTCAGTAATCAAGAATAATGAAGAGTCGATGAATAGAAAAGTTTGGTTTTCCAGTAACTGGAATTCTTATCCTGCGACCGGGTTATTTTGGTGTGATGCCAAAATTCTTGGCGACAGGCCAAGAATGGTGTGATGGCCCTGGAGTGATTCCACTTATCCTTTATTGTTGTTTTAATCTAAGTTTTCTTTATTTTGGCTTCCGCTAAACTATCTATATTCCGCTGCCCAACTCTGTCTTACATCACTGCTGGCTTTCCAATAAAAATTGCTAAAGTCAAACGCCTCGTCTATATTTCGTTAGGAGAAGTGCAAAATAACTACTCCAATATAAATATACACATAAATGTATATGTATATAAGGTGAATGATTAGTCCACTAATCTAAGCAACACTCTAGAAATTGCAAAAGGCAACAAATAAAGAACCACTGCTTATTTTCCAATGCTGTACCTTCAACCAGGATCCCAAATAAGTTATTCAGCAATTTTCAAGTAAGGGTTATTAGAAATCAAATCATCCATTTTCAAAATGAAGAAAATAGATTAAGTAAAGCCAAAACAGTAATAATGCGGGCATAATTTAGTGCTTAATCTAATAAACTTACAAAAACACAAGTGATTTCAATTTCCCCAACGACGGAGGAATGGTCCCCGATATGTTGTTGTTATATAAGTCCAAGCTAATGAGGCTCTTCAGGTTACCAAGCTCAGCTGGAATAGTTCCTTGAATGTTATTTTTGTAAAGCTCCCTATATTCAAGGGTGCATGGTTTACCATACAATATGAAAGTATTAATGGGAAGTAAAGAAACATATTTATGTAAAAACAAGGGCACAGATTTCCACACAACCCAGCCCCTCAGCCAAAATACACCCAAGATTGTAACAAGATCAAATACAATTGTACACTTTACTAATAACCAGCAAATAATCCAGGGAAATGAGCAAGGATGAGAAACATACAGATATTGAAGATGCTCAAGCTTTCCTAGTTCAGGTACCAAATGTCCAGAGAGGTTTGAATTACCTAAATCCCTGCCAAAAATATCAAACTCTCAAACTTACAACAGATGAATAATAACTTGGGGAAAAAAAATAAACAATCTGAAGACTATAGTTGCCTCCCTAAAGAATGTACAAATTAAGGCAACCAAATCTCCCACCTGAGTTAGCGTATGAAGTAGCAAAATATTCTTACATCAAATTCAATACAATGATACAACCATTCATTGCAAGAAAGAAACAGACAGCAGATACGTATAAATACCACTGCAGCTAGCAAGTCCAACGCAATAAATCCACAGAAGACGGAAACAATAATGCATGAGGGTACAAATCTCACATTGCCCAGACCAAATAAAACAGAAAACCATTGTACCTCATTTCCAATTTAAAGTTTGCACAGAATAGTTTCTTTGACACGATAAACAATAATAACGGGAACAACAACGTACAATGGAAAAAAAGAAAAACAAAGAAATTTATGAAAAACAAAAATATTAGTTATGAAATGAGAAAAACCGACGCCCTCAACTGAAACTCTTCAATAAACTAAAAGGTCAACTGCAGTATATCTTAATGATCTACATACTGGAACAGGTAGGTAGGTGATTAATCAAGAGCTAAGATAGCAAAAATCTCCACTCACAAAATTGAGAAAAATTGTTTCCCACTATCTAAGATACCATGGCCGAACAGCCTAACTTGCAGCGCTAAGAGATTACTGGCAATGCATTCTGCAGCGGTGGAGCACAAGGCTGATGCATTTTGGAGCGTAATAACCAGATGTGCTCGACAGTTGCGTGATCCTAGAACTTCTTCCGTTCAAACAACACACCGGTGGTGGAACATGACCTTACCATTCCTCCAAATTTTAACCACTAAATTAACTAAATTTGGAGTCCATTTATGTTAACCTCCACACTAAGTGACCAACCAAACTCAACTATTATGGTTCCATTTTTCTTTTCTTTGAAAAAGTGGCTCAAATATATTCGTTAATACCCAAATTACCGTGACAAATAACAAAAACCTAAATAAATTGGAAAACCAATTTGATTAAACATCCAGTCATCACCCAATCTAAAAGCAAATAGCGAACACCATCATCATATCAATCAGAAGAAAAGGAGTACCACAAATCACAAATGTAATATACATCTATGTATATGTATATGTATAGAGAGAGAGAGAGAGAGAGAGAGAGAGAGAGAGAGAGAGAGGGTTTAAGGGATGGTACACTCGGGTAACGCGATTGTCCTGGTTGCAGGTGATGTGAAACCAAGTGCAAGGGTTGACGAGGGTAGGATCCCAGCTCTGGAGCAGGTTATCGGGATCCGACAAGCTCCGCCGGAACGTGTACAAAGCGTCGCCTTCGGAGTTGGCATACACCAGCGGAAGGAGGCATACGCTTAGGGTTAGGGTTAGAGTGAAGAAGAACCTGGATGCCGCCGCCATGGCCAGTGGTTGACGCCGAATCAGCTTCTTCTTCTTCTGTTGGGCTGTAGGGCTTTTCTTTTCCTTCCTTTTTGCCTTGCCTTACTCTGTTTTGCGTTGTCTAGGGGGGAGAGAGGGAGAGAGGTAGCAGAGTCAATGGCTCAAGAGAAGACTCACTTTGGTCTTTTATTGGATTGTACAGATTATTTAGCTTGATAGATTAATTTGTGCATAAGATAATCCAACTACAGGCTGGTTTAGTATTGCTGAAATTATTTTAAAAACAACTTTTTAAAAATGCTGGAGCTAAAATTATATTTGGTAAATGAAAAACAAGTGTTTGTTGTCAAAATACTGGTCTAAAATAGTAGAAAACATAAGCAGCTATATGCCTCTACCCCTACTTCTAAAAACAGCTTCTTCTTTTTCTTTTCTTTTTTTACAGCACAAAACCTCCATACTAATCCTAAATAGTTGGCCATTTAGTGTATTATCGGACTGAAAACCACTATTTAATATCATATTTGATCCTGTAACAAAAAAGAGAATTTCAAACTTTCATTGTGTTTTTTTTCACTTTAATGGTTCTTGTTATGACTAGTTTGGGGTTGGTCAATTTTTTTTCAAAAGCAGCTTCTTTACCACCATCACCGGAACTCGATTGGGTATCATTAGAATTCAATTGGGGTTGTTCATGACTGGATTTGAAAGAGACAAAGGAGGCAGTGGATAAAATTTTAGGTTAAGTTGTCGGATTTGGTCCATAAACAAAAGCTTATTTGATGGCAAAATGACTTTAATGTATTATTTATTTATGTTAATTTAAGGGAGAAGATTTGGTGAAACAGTTGTTATAATTGTTCGATCTCCATTGGCCGCGGAAGAAGACTAGTATTTGTTATAGTTGTTCTAGACTTTCTCGACGAAGATGGAGTCGCTTGTCCTTTTGCGGTTGGTTTGAAAGTAGAGACGAACTAGTCGACCCCAGCGATGAGAGCAGCTCCAGCGTGTGCTGGAGCCCGAGGGATAGGCGAGGGAGCTCGAGCAATCAGGATCATCGTGTGCTGGAGAAGGAGCCCAAGCAGGCTCGGGGGAGAGGTCTGTGGAGAGTTGCCAGCCCGAGAGTCTAGAGTGGGTTTGATGCAAGGCTGATGTCGCCCTTACGTTAGTCATGTTTTTTCTTTTGTTTTGCGTCAGTCGCTGGTGCCCGCGTGCGCAACTTCGTCAGTGACCGTTGGAGGCCACATGGCACCTCGGCGTCCGTTGGATCTCAACGGTTATTTGTTTTATACCGTTGGATTTCCAACGGTAATAATAATTTTAAAACCTTATTTAATTGCAACCGTTGGATCTAAGATCAACGGTCCACATTATTCACCTTTATAAATTAAAAAAAAAACAGTTTAAAAATCAGAAATCTTACCGTTGTGCCACGTGGCACAATCTGGAGTGTTGGAATTCAATTTTTTTTAATCCAACAACAGAGATTAATTAGGTGAATAAAAATTTAAAAAAATGTAAAAAATTAATAAAAATCAGAAGAAAAAAAATTTGAAAAATTTAAAAAAAAATTGATTTTACTTTTCTATAAATACCTTCTCATTATCTTCGACCTTACACCACAATTTCATATTTTCTCAACTACTTTCAACCATATTCCTATTTTTCTATCAAAGTTTCAATCCAATTTTTTTCCAACAAAATGACTAATGATGCATGTACGAATTGGACGCTTCTTAAAGATGTTGCATTGTGTACTAGCTGGGTTGAAGTTACTCATGATTCGCTTACGGGTAATGAGATGCAATTGCGAGAAATGTGAAGTCTTATTCATACCAATTATCTTGAGAAAATGTGTGGGAAAAGAACCAAAGAATTGATGTCCAGTCATTGGAAATTACTTAGCCAATCGTTTAGTACGTGGAGAGACACCTTGGCACAAGCTAGTGGTAATATTTGAAGTGGGGAAAATTTATCGGATCAGGTAACAATATATTATTTATTTGTTTGTCTTATTTATTTGTCAGCTACTTTGATTATAATTATTTGTTTGTATTATTTATTTGTTACCTACTTTCATTATAATTATTTCTTCTCCCGCGTTGTGTAGGAACTTCAAGCACAAGCTTGGTATAATGCCAAAACCAAAAGGAAAAACAAACCATTCAACCTATGGGAATGTTTGAATATTGTCAAAGATTGTCCTAAATTCAGAGTCGTGCCTGTCGGTCCAGAAGTTTTTATGAATAGAACCCTTCTACACTCTACACCCGATCATGCCTCGCATGTTCATGAAGATGACGCAGAAGAAGTGCCCGAAATGCCCCCCATCGAACAAGCGTCTGGGTTGACCTGTTATCCAATTAGGCCTCAAGGTAAGAAGACTTCAAAGAAAGGGAGTGCTTCCAAGAATGATTATGCAAAATATATGGAAGAACTTGCTCGCCAAAGTGAATTGACTTTGGCGTGGGAAATGGTGAAATTTGAGGTTGATAAGGCTAGAGAGGAGATAAAAGTTACAGTTGTTGAGAGTGCATTTCAAGCTAATGAGAGAGAAAGAGAGCTACTTAGGCAAGAAAGGAAACATGTTAGAGAAGAAAGAATGGCTCAATGAGATCGTGAAATTATGAACACGCCTTTAGAAGGGAAGTCTTCAAATTCTAAATATTTTTGGAAGTCGGAGAAATTGGACGTGGTGCGAAGAAGGCGTGCAAGAGAAGCGAGAGCAAAAGGAGATGGTCCTAGCACGACAAGAGAAGATCATCCTAGCACCACAAATTGGTTAAGTGATGATGAATAAAGTACTTTTTGTAATCAGAGCCCATAATTTTCCAATCACTTTGGGTTGTAATTTCTTATTTATTGAATAGAGTACTTTATGTTGTTTCCAATTTATTGATTTTAGTACTTTATTTAAACTAAGAGTATATTTATTTAATTTGGTAATTTATTTATACTAAGAGAATCTTTATTCAAAAGGCATTTAAACACATCAAATAAAATTACATAAACATACCAGATAAAAAAAAACTCACTAAATGAACTAAAAAAAACACACCACATAAAATTAAATAAAAACACCAAATAAAAACAAACATTAAATGAACTTAAGTATCTTTAGCTTGTTTCAATTCCAACTGGTGCTCTATCAAGTCAATTTGTCTGGCATTGTGTATATATGGCCTTTGAAGTGCAGTATATCGTTGAATAAGCCTATCATTGTAACGTCCATCCCTTTCTAATAGCTCGTGTTGTACGGGTTCTTCAATGGCATCATGAGCACAATATATTTGTGTTTTGGAATTGTTCATTGTGTCTGGCTCATATTCATCAACGACATCATAATCGTACTCATCTACCACAATCATGCTGTGAAGAATGATGCACGTCATCATGATGGATCGAAGGGACTCTACATCAAACATTTTGGCAGCACCCCTCTTGACAACTTGCAAAGTGTTTTTCCTTTGCACTTCGTGGACGTGGCACTGTTTTGACAAACGATGACCACTTTAGGTAAATGTCGTCTGCTAGGTAGTATGCCCCGTCGTACTTATGTCCGTTGACCTAGTATGTGACTTTTGGTGACTTTCCTTGCAGGACCTCGTTGAACATTGGGGATTGGGCAAGGACATTGAGGTCATTTTGAGCTCTCGGAACCCCGAAAAAGGCGTGCCAAATCCATGTATCAAAATATGCCACCGCCTTCAAAATGATACTTTTTTTATCCTTTTCTATTGATCGGATCATATTTATATATATTTTTACTTCAAATTCACTCGTCTTTTCTTGGTTAGTTCCTTATATTTTTGAGCTATTTACGTTATTTTTGTGTTTATAGGATTTGTTATGCAAAGAAAATAAAAATAGCACAAATGAGTTTTAAATAATAAATTCGTCGAAAATTGCTTTAGTCGTTCTCATTCTGTCATGGGTTATTGGTAGAATTATGTCACGGATTATAGGTCGAACTTGTCCTTACAAAACTAAAGGTGTTCAAGGGCTTATATATTATGCTTAGATATTCTACCTTCTTAATGCGGCTCTATTTCTTCAATGTTTCGCGTTTATGTATTTGGAATGAAAGTTGGGCTTCTAGGGAAAGATCCTATTGTTTTGAATTATCTAGTAGTTTGTTATTTGCAGTTGAGTTTTATACAATCATGTTTTAGGAATTCCTGTTCTATATGGAAGGTATCCCGCCAGAGAGTTTATGCATGCTTCTTGGCCACAGTCACAATTCACAAGAAACTATGGAGCAAGTACCACCATTCCTCTCTTTAGCAGATCATTTTCATCAAAAGTGGAACACGGGTGGACCACTAGAAAAATCATGGAATGGCAAAAACAAAAGAAAAGAAAGAAGTTGATGGGAGACACGGACAGCACAAGCAGAGAAAGAAGAATAAGAAAATAAAGAAGTGGGAGACATGGAGTAATGGAGAAGAATAAAAAAGGAAATATAAGGGAGTGGAAGGCAGCAAACAGGAAAGAGGGAAGGAAGGAGGAAATAAACAGGGAGATGTGAGAGAGACTGACAGCGAGGTCAGGCGCGCAGAAAGGAAGTCAGAGAGGACTGCGCAGCGAGAGGTCAGGGTGGAACGAAGCTGCGGGGAGAGAGGAGAGGTCACAGACCAGAAAGAAAAGAAATATAAAATATAAATAAAAGAATAAAAGTCAGAGGTAGAGTGAGGGAGCTGCCCTTGGCAGCGGGTGAGAGATCAGACATACTGACTGGACAGAATGAGTATGCTGCCTTTGGCAGCATGAGAGAGCAGTGCGCACGGATTGGAAGCAGATCACAGAGGCACGGACGCAGCAGATCTTCTTTTCTTGGTTTTATCTTCTCAAACCCATGTTTTACTTTTGGTTTAATTTGATAATAATGTGTAACTAAATTTATTTTGGCTAGAGGTTAATTCAAAGCCATGAATATATTTGTAATATGAATTGATTACCTTCAGTTGTGATTTCTGAGTTGTGATTTAATTTGCTTAACTGCTTGATTGATAGCTTATTTTTGTATGTCGATTAAGAATGCATACTTAATTTACATGCATGAATTTGACGCTAGAATATAAGGGAGTTTCACCTAATCGTTATGAACTTATATTCACAAGTAGTGAAGGTTGCTAGTCACAATCACGTTAAGTAAATTCTTGGCATAAGTTTCATGCAAATCATAGTAACGAGTGCCTCGTCAATGCTTATGTTTTTCATAGAACTTAATGATTCTTGCTTGTATCTCTATTATGCAATTCATGTAGAGAACTTGTAGGGAATGTTTTGGGTTGTCGTATGCAATCATCCAACCCAATAACTTGTGGAAAAACTGAGGGTTAATTAGTGCAATTCACGGTTAATTTGGGGCGTTGAGATTTACAATTTATTGAAAGAACAACTGAAAATCAATTTAGGTTGCATATGTGTCATGTGTGGAGAAGAACCCTCTAGCTAGTCCGTCACCTATCCTTTCACCTTAATTCATGCTTTTGTCAATTCTGTAATTTATTTAAGTTTAATTTACTTCTCGTCAAAACCAAACCCTCCCCCCCCCATTATTAAATTATATTATTTAGTTAGTTTTCATTGTTGTTAGTCTTTTAATTCAATTTCCGTCCATTTCAGTTCCTAGTGTCTAAATTGATTGTTTTCATTATGTTGAGTCATTCTAAGTGTGTTTCGAGTTATTAGAGTTTTTAGCCTAGTTTTGTGTCCTTGAGTCTTGTTTAATATTTTTAAATTAATTTAGAATAGATTAGCAATCCCTCCTAATCCCCGGCCTAGAACGATACCCTACTTACATACTTTACTACAATTGTCAAAAAGAGGGTTTAATTTGTGTGTCAAGTAATTCTCACACCATCTATCCCCATAAGGGCCTTACCATGCACTTGGACAATTTTTCCAGGTCCAGTGCATACAGTCGATAGTTCCAATCATCCCAGAAAAACCTCGCATCTCGCCCTTCTTTAGAAGCCTTTGCAAGTCCATCTCAGTAGGTCTCCGAAGTTACTCTACGGTGTATATAGATTTGATTGCTCCGCAAAACCTCATTAGGGATTCAAGAATGGTTTGTTTCCCCATCCTCCCTATCTCGTCTACTTGGTCTGCAGATGCTCCATATGCAAGCATCCGCAAGGCAACAATAATTTTTACTCAGGTAAGAGACTCATAGCACCAAAAGCATCTTTCTTTTGCATAAAATAAGAATCATGGTTGCAAACAGCATCCATGATTTTGTTGAACAAATGTCGTTCCATTCTAAAACGACTAAAGTACGTATTAGGGAATGTACTGTTAAGGACAAAATAATCATCCAAGAGATTCGTACCTCATTGTTGCTTACTTCTATCAAGGTTTGCGGAACTGCTGGGCCTGCAGATCTAAGCCATAACTTGGATGACTCGACGGGAATGTGAGGTTCTGACCTTTCTTGCATCGTCATCTCTCCATTTACGCTCCTCATCATCTTCCATCTCATTTTGGGCCACCTAGAGATTGAACATTCATTCTGATTGGTTAAACAATTATTCCTTTTGCTGATCGATTTCCCACATCATCCTTGAAGAATAAGACATTGTAAGAAGGAAGCAGAAACTATGAATAATGATAGAGATCTTGAGATAATTGGTGTGAGATTTCTGAAGATGGATAGTGGATTATATGGAGGATTAAAAAATGATTAGGTTGTAGATAATGTCATGTGACATGCCATCATTCATTAAAAATCTGACCGAAATATATCCTCAATGATGGTAAACAGATTGTCACACGTGCCGCGACGTAATTGGTTAAAAATCTTATCGAAAATCTATCCTCAACGATTCTGAAATGATAACGACATGTGGCACGACGACATTGGATAAAAATCTTATCGAAATCCATCACCAATAATTGTCATTTTGGATAATGGCATGTGGCGCAACGAGAACGATTAAAAATCTTATCCCAAATTACAAATTAAATTATTTTGTATTATTTTATAAATAAAAAAATACTATTATTTTATTGCCTATTGCCAGGGCTATTCAAGTGTAGGGGTGAAGATGCAAAAGACAGTTACTGGTCATTAAGGGCAGTTACTGTTCACTAGGTGGATTAAATAGTGGATAACCCTGGAAGGGTCTTTCCCACGGTGGAACTGCTATCAAGAGAGCCCCAAAAGTGAGTTAGTGAGTCCATTGGACTTGGGAAGACATAGAAAGATACAAGACAAAGATGAGTGAGAGAGCGAGAGATGGAAATAACATTGAGTCTAGCATAGCGGCTAGATTCAGGATGATACATGGGTGGAGGGTGCTGTCGTGCCTGAGTTCGTGAAGGCCCAATTTACCCTTCTTTTTTTTTTTAAGTTATTAAATAAGTGGGTGTAGAGCGCATATGTGGTTTGGACCTGTTTAATAGATCCAGCGCTTATTTAATACATAAATTCACCGACACAAATATGTTGTGTAGCTAGTAATTCTGACACTTCAAAACCCAAATTAGTCTTAAAGTTGAACGTTTTTTAAGTCCCCTCCAATATCACAAATACATAATTAAAAATATACGAAATGTGGGAAAAAATGTGACAGACGACTGTTAACTGAAAAATATTGTGAGGATGGATATTAAAATGTGGATAAAATACGGCAAATTTTGAACTTGTAAACTGGGATAAATCCGTGACTAATGATTCAAAAGAGCAAGTTAACCCGTTATAGGAGGGCAAGGGCAAGGCAAGGGTAAGGGCAATGAAATTGCCTTCACTATTCAGTCAGGACAATAATTGCCTTTGTGCAAGTCCACTTATTTGTGAAGAGCAAAGGCACTGTTCACAAATATAAATTTTTAATTTTTTATACTTTGTCAGTTTGTTCTATGGAAATAAATTGAATGTCTAATTTTATTAATATATTACAAATACAAAGAATGAAGAAGATGATTGGGCATTTATAGAAAAGAAGATTTGGGTATTTTTTTTGAATTTTTTACCATTATAATAATCTTGATCGTTGAATTTTAAAATTATTTATGTTGGATGTCCCAAATTGCGTCACGTGACAATTGCAGAAAAATTCACGATTTTTTTACTGTTTGAAATCCATTGGCTCAGCTTGGAGGAAAAATGAGTCATAAGTTGTGCACGTAAGGGGATCCTACTCAGTTGATTCTTATAGCCAGCAGGTACAAGCCTAGACAAAAGTTGCAATTCAACCCACATGCCAAGGCATTTGGAGCACCAGTAGAGTTGCTTTAAAAGATTGATGAAAGGGCTAGAATGTCATGCTCACACTATTCATGCCAACATGCAATGCCCTTAAGACTTTCCATGGTGGGTAAGCCATAATTGTGGTCTTCTAATCAAGGCTTTGGGCCCAGCTTAAGCGTCGTCATATATCTTTGTATTTAATATAGTTGTGACTAGATTCTAGCTTGTTGACGATGTTATGTGTTGTTTAAGTTAGTGTCAATAACCCATGTCATGTTAATTTATTCCTGTTTCCTACAAACATCTAGATATCATATTCTAGTATTTAATTGCTAAAACTGCATTCTTAAAAGTAAAAGCTTGGAATTTTAAGATGTCGAGCTATCGTGCATGTTTCTTTTCATAATCGTTTGTCCAATTTAGTTGAAGCCCTTGGTGTGCATTGTCTAATATTGTGTTCATTATCTGGTGTTTTCTACCTTCATTTAGAGAATTAAGGTTATTTTGATTGATTGAATGTCATTGAGATTGAAAGTAATGGTGGTTTCTACTTTCATTTGGTGAAAATAAGGCAGTTTATTTTAATTTGAACATTAATGAGAAAATTGTTCGAAAAAGCTTAATGGAACTTAGGTGGGGTATTGGGAACGGAAGCAAACATGTTTCTCCCTTCTCTATTTGGCTAGAGGTGTTAAGAGGGCCTGATTTATTTTCTTTTCTCTTTTTTTCATTGATAATGTCTACTATGTAAAGGGATTTTGGTTATCTACATTTTTTTTAACCTTCTACGCTTTTAAATTTTGCCCTTCTCTTAACAATTCCTGACTTCGCCACTGTAAGGTATCTTGGTATACAAATATAAGTTTGCATCCAATACATATGCATGTATTCAAGTTTTTGAATTTTAGTTGTATCATTATACCTTTTTTTCATTCCTCTAGTGTATAAGTTCCAATCTGTCAACGTACTTCACGTTTACAATAACATGAACATTCTCCTGCAAAATTATTGGTAAGACCTTTATCACCTGCAAAATTATGGTTAAATCACGTTAAAAGACTTGTAAGACAATAAAGTAATTGTAGTATAGATAGCTCAAGTAAGATTATTTTTCTTAAGGATTGATATGAATAACTTATGTTTAAAACTAATCCTTATTTAACTATTCAATACAAAATATAGAAAGTTAAGATAATGAATTAAACTAAAGATTGCAAGAAATAAAGACTAATGAAATCGGCAAGAACTTAAGCTAAAGAAAATAATCAAAACAAACTATTCAGAGAATCAAAGGTAAAAGGCATGAGGGCTTAGCAATCACTAATAACAATCATATGTAGTTCTATCAATTACTTTGAGTAAACACATTCAAACTTTGAAGGTTAGGTTATCTTAATGCATATTCTACTTGTGGCAAGGTAGAATGTATATCAAACATGCAATTCATTTGTGACATTCAGATCAAATATGAACATGCAAGATTCATTAATGTTTTGTGAAAAACCTTCTGAAATTTGCCTTAAGTGAACTTACAATGATTAGTCACAAGAAGCATTAATCAGTTTTAGGGTGACATTCCAACATAAATTGAATCTGATTACTTGTTTGAACATCCTAATGGTGATCAAGCTTTAAGATATATGATAATTTAAACACATTAATTAATAATTCAAAGCATGCATGCATAACATCATAAGTAAATTGAAAAAAAAAATTACATATTCATGCTAAGACTCATAGTCTCGCCTTACCAAAAGAGAATTAGTTACGCATAACCATAATTAAATAACAAAATATTATTAGTAAGAAAAGATAGATTCGCAAAAGCTCCTAAGCCGAGTTCCAATTCTAAAAACGTTCTGCCCCTATAGAGCTCCTAACTTGGCATATAAATAGAATAGTAAAATGGGTCTTCTAACAAATCTGAAAAACCAAATAAAATAATAAAGGCTTTTTAGCTAAAATTGTCTTTGAGATTTGCATAACACATAACTTTGGTCCCTGAGATTGAAAATCAATATAAATGGTCCCTGAGATTGTCCACCATCCATCATTTTGGTCATTCCGCTAAAAACTCTTTGGGCAATTTTCAAAGCTTCGTAACTCAATCGTTTCTTAACCAAATTCGACCCATAATATATCAAAATGAAGATAGGAAAGTGTAGAACAAGATTATACCTATTTGGAAGCTTAATGGTTGCCATAGATGGCTGGAAAATAGCCTAAAAGGTGACTAGTCCGCCGGAAAACTGAAAAACTCGCCGAAATCTGGGTAATTATAACTTTTTCAATACTCAACGAAATTGAGTAATTCAAAAACAAAAATCATACTTCTCAACGAGACGAAGAGAATGGTACCTTTCTCGAAGGCTAATTCGTGGTGGTTTGGCGAGAAAACAGCTTGAAAATGGCTAACTCAAGACCAAAACAGCCACTTTCGAGCCGTTTTCTGGCCAGACCACTGTGAGCTAGCCGTTGAGAAAGGTACCATTCTCTTCATCTTGTCGAGAAGTATGATTTTCGTTTTTCAATCACTCAATTTTGTTGAGTATTGAAGAAGTTATGAATATTTAAAGTTTACCCAGTTTCCGGCGAGTTTTCCAGTTTTCATGCGGATCAGTCATCTTTCAGGCTATTTTCGACCATATTTGGCAACTATTGGGGTTCCAAATAGGTATAATATTGTTCTAAACTTTCCTATCTTCATTTTGATATATTATGGGTCGAATTTGGTTAAGAAATGATTGAGTTACGAAGCTTTGAAAATTGCCCAAAGAGTTTTTAAATGAAGGATCAAAATGATGGATAGTGGACAATCTCAAGGACCATTTCTATTGATTTTTAATCTCAGGAACCAAAGTTATGTGTTATGCAAATCTCAGGGACCATTTTGGCTAAAAAGCCAATAATAAACTAGAAAACACATTCCTATTCTAATTGGTTAATCTGCTTAGTCAGAAGAGTCTACACGTTTTATGACCAAATCTGCTCCAAATCAGGCATGCAAGGTGGCATTGGACAGATAAAAATGTCCCCTGCACTTATGCATAAGGAACTTTCATATAAAAAATGTTATCTTCAATGACTTATGGGCAAAATACACCTAAAATGTGAAGCTGCCAACATTGTGTGACCAACCTTCTTTTATTCGACACGAACAAACAGCCAGGAAATAAAATCTAAGATTTTGACACAATCATATTGAAAAACTTGTGAATATACTCCAACGAGAATTACTCCAAAATTCATCCATTTCGTCACTTTTTGCTCAAAGTAAACTCACATGTCCTACAATCAAAATATAAAGTAAAATATCAAAATTCTCTCAAAATAACAAATAAATTTTAACTAAGATTAAGGTAAAAATATAGATTAATAATGGCTCATCAATTATAAATGGCACTCCTTGTTTTTTGTTTGAATGGGCTATGTTAAATGCAACCAATGACGCTACTAACCATCTTGCTGTTGTTGCTAGTTGCATTACGTAAATGGAGCCAAATCATGATTTAGGAGCACTACCAGGTAACACGTTTCTAGTTGCTGTGACGTGCTTATCTCACATAAACATGTGCATTATGATATTATAGGAAAACTGATTGAAGATCAACTGCTACAGTTTAAAAACAACTGCTTTGGACCCTTTTAGAGCAAAATATACTAAATTTGAACTGTCAACTTGTACACACAATTTTGATGCGAGTGACAAAGTCAACATGCTAGAAGTATTGTGATTCGATGTGGTTTCTAATCCGAAACAATGTCATACGACTTTTGAAGCTACAGTTTTGTATGATTATAGGGTTAAGGTTTGGTGAAACGGGCATTGTCCTTGGTTATGAAAGTAGGTTGAATGATGGATATTTTAGAACAATATTGATGTCAACTTTAGGGTTAGTCTTCATGGAATGCTCTAACCCTGAGTTTTACTATTGGAGAAAGAGAAACATTCGAATATTAATTTGAGGTATCTAGAGGTTGTTGATAATTTAGAGCAGTGAAACCAATATCCTTTAGGGAATATTAGTATTGACAAAGCCATTTATTCTCTATCCACGGTAGCCGAACATGTTACAGAGCACTCAAGGATGCTCAAGCAAAAGATCCGAGAAGAAAATAGGATAAATATAATTTAAGAGGCTGTGCCTACGCATTCCAGGCGATAAGGTTTATGTGTTCATGAATCATATATTATGTAAATACTTTGATAATGTTCATGTTAAAAGTTTCCTTTAATTGTTCAGGTTTAGGCTTGCGAAGTCATTCTTGCCTTATCAAAGCTTGACTTTTGTTACAAACTTAATGCTACCAAATATCCCATTTTTTTGCAATGGCAAGATGGGACGCTTCCTAAATTTGAGAAGTTCTAGCGACAGGTATTCAACGCTAAACAAGTCAATGTGGATTAGGAGATTGTAGTTTGATTCTTTAATCTGACTTTATGCTACATTTTAAATTTAGTTTGGATTGTTGTTGCCCCTCTGTCCATCTGAGGAAGAGAAGAGGCAAGAATACTAGACTTTTGAGGAGAATGAAGGTGTAGATATTTCATCACCGAGGTCTACAACATAGATGGGATAAGTGTATTTGAACTCCATATTTTGCTAACTCATCAATTTCATATGTCAATTAACTTTGGTCTTACGCTTATTGCATTTTTCTAGGAAACTGTGGAATCATTGAAGAAAGAGTTGGAAGATTTCAAAGCAAAAGTATTGGATGAGTTGACTAGACAAGATGAGAGTAACTTCAAAAGGGAGCGTAAAAAACACACACAAATACGGTCTGACCATACTTGGGAAATCGCATACTTACAATGGTATGTAGTAGGAAATCACAGACTTATAAAGGCATCTGGTAGGAAATCATAGACCTACGACATATGTACAGTTCATTCATACAATGTAACCCAAATCTTTTCTTGGAGGAATAATTTAGAATTAATTTTTAGCATGACCTTGAATAGATGTCCTAGGACAATGTTAGATGGGTTTCTTGTTATCGAAAATTTGCCTTGTAAACTAATAAATTTTATTATTTTCTTGTTTTCTATTAGGCTTGTTTTATTAACACCATACATATTGTTGAATATATCTCACATACTTAATATACCCTACATTTGCCTTTTTAATTAAAATTTATCTTCCTCACACCTCACACTCTCGACATACACCCTACATTTTCTACATAACCCCTACATTTTCTACATACGGCCCATACTCTTCACATATTAGGTGCAAATACATATATTGTGTAGTTATTTTTATTTTTTACACCACACACTCTTCGCATCTTCAAATTTTTGCGAATAGATATGGCTAGGTTTATTAGGTGTGTGATTCTCATCATTAACCA
Source organism: Malus domestica (assembly GCF_042453785.1). Taxonomy (NCBI): domain Eukaryota; kingdom Viridiplantae; phylum Streptophyta; class Magnoliopsida; order Rosales; family Rosaceae; genus Malus; species Malus domestica. The sequence continues at coordinate 21,491,498 of NC_091671.1, read as the reverse complement.
TACTTTTTACATGTATATCGTTCATAACATAGCTATAGGTATGTCGATGTTGAAATCACAAAAACGATGAAAAATATGAATGTTGGAACTAAATTCGCGCACCGCCGTGTGTGGAGTAGATGCACAAACTTGTTTAACCTACAAGACAGTAAACAACCTTAAGTAGCCAAAGATTAGGGGTGTCGGCCAAAGGTTCTCTAACGGTCAAGTTAGTAAGCAAATATATGAGACTCAAGTAGTAGGCAAGAAAATAAGTGTATGATAAATGCATTACCAGAGATTAATCCTATAATTGTGTATTTATGCTAGTTAAGAAAGAGTCATTTTAAGGTATGGAATCTGTATTAAATCGTGAGAATCCCAGATGATATATTGTAGTAAATATTACATCTTCATAGGAGTACGATTACTTACGGCGTACGCTAATCCTTAGATTGTAAGGATTGCAAAAATAGACAAAACATGGTTAATTTCTTACTGGATCAAGTTTTGAGTATTTTGCAGAACAAGCATGGTCAATCTTTGCGCAGTTGTCAAACTTTGCCCCCTGCTTTGCAATAAGATGATGGTGGCATCGTTGCTCCGCCTGTGTAGCCCCATTGCGGAAACTGTTAGGTTCATGACTAGGCTTATAAAGTCTTCGAGTTTCGATCCACCTTACTCTAGCCCTAGAAAATCATGGTCCTATAATTGCCACTAACTATGTATATGAAAATACTGTTCCATTTGAGAATGAATAGTTATCCAAAGATCATACATTTTAGCGCAACGCGGAATGCGTACCATTTTAAAACTTCAAGAGATGTGGCTATTCAACCTCGTGCTTGCTGCAAAGCAATTGAAACATTCTGAATTCAAGCATGCAGTCTTGATAGTTGTGCCATAAATGTCGCAATGATGAAAATATCTTAGTTACATGTGCATGGAGAACAATGGACCGTCTATTGCTTTCTCAATTAATTACAGTTGTTGGTTTTATTGATCTTGAGGCTAGACTGTTCAGATTTAATGGTAAGATGATTCTGAAATATCTTCTATAAATATTTGCGGATATCCTCCTCGTCCTCTTCATGCTTTCAAAATTTCTGAGTTTTAAGCTTTAGCCAAGAAAATCTCAAAGCTTTATACTTTTTTTTTATCTAAAATTCTCTGCTTTCTCAATCCTTTCCTTCAATTTTTTAAATTCACGAACCATGTCTTCCACTTCTAGTGTTCTTCTGCCCCAACCGATAACTATGATTTTACCACGACCCTCGAATTGTTAGAGTTCATAGCAAGGAAGAGGGGGAAGCCTTTATACGCTACTGCCGATATCTTCTAAATGGGTGCAAAGTTTGGTGGGAGGATAGACATAATGTCCAAGCAGATTTATCTGCACCTACAAATCCTAAGCACCCGTGCACTAGAATTCTCCTTGGTACTTTGATTTGAGTTAAAATTCCATCTTTATCCTATTCTGAAGGAAATCTTGATCTTCTAAAATATCACCATTTTCAACTTTACGCCTGCGTTTTTCTACATTATCACTTGCTTCGAGCTTCTGAATAAGTGGCATGAAGCAAATGTTAGTCTTCAAGAGTTTCTTATGCTTTACATTTTGCGAAAAAATGTTGACCGTCACTACTTCTTCCAGTCTTGGTCAAGCATTAAGTGGCATGCGTACATCACTGACTTATCTCGCCACAACAAAGATTGGTATAAGGAAGTCCTGGTTGTGATGGTGATTTGGAAGGTAACATCTTTGAGGCCAGGGTTCATAATGTTCATTATGATAGCCTTCTATGCGACAATGACATGGGAGATATTCGGCAGTGCTGACCTAGTTGATTAACAGAGCCTTCAAGGTCATTCATTTGACATATCGAAATTGGAAGTGGCTCATTGGCAAAAAAAAAAAAATATATATATATATATATATATATATTTAGGAAGCATGGTCGAGACGCCATCGGGAATCATCCAACCACCCTATTCCAGATCTTGTATGGGTTGAGGTGAAGGAAACCTAAGGGCACCACGAAAAAGGGTGGAAAAATTCAAAACCTCTAAAAATAAGTTTACCGTGGATGAAAGTTCTGCTACTCCCTAAGAGAAAATTGATGGGATGCTTGAAGCTTGGACTCCTACTTCATACGTGTTAAGTTTACTTGAGGTGGAACACAACAGGCTCTGGTTCTCTAATGATCAAGAAGGAAGAGAAAAATGAACTTTATTAAATGATGGTGGGGGCTTTATCAATGCCCCCAAAAACCAGGTTCATCTGGCAACAAAATAACAACAAGAATACAGAACAACAACAACAACCACCACAATGACCACATAAACAACATCAACAACAGCAACAGTAACCATAACCACAATAAGAGCAACATAATTTTGCCTAATTCCAAATTAAGTGGTAATCAACGTCATGCCCCAGTCCTTGCGGGAGAATAACAACAAGTAGTCATTTTGGGCTTCCATAAACGCCTGTTATATCACGAGTTCTTCTTATGCAACTGTGGGCGGAGTTCATTCTCCTTTAATCATCAAACCTGTCTATGTTCGTGAAGTGCTCCCTAACAACACGAGCAATCTTCACAATATGGAACATGCTCAAACCTTAATCTACTTAACAATATTTCCCACTAACTTCAAGTAGGTGATCGTAGAGTCTGGTCACTTGGTGAGGAATTGATATCAAAGTCGATACGCGGTAAGTTCCTTTCATTTATTTGATAATTTTATGTTGATTTTCTTAGCTCTTTGTCTCGTTCTTACGAACATGTTAATGCTTGGACTGAGGTTGCACTTCTGAGCCAGACAAAGAAATTTAAAAGTTAGGGCAGATTATAAGAATAAGCTTGGAGGTAGGATCAAGATGGAGAGACAACTTCAGGAGAAAAGAACAGAGTTGAAGAAGTTTCTGGTGAGGATCGAGGAGCGAAGCACTCCTAGGACGTGAGCTAGACAACTTGATCGAACAATTACACCATAAGGAGAAAATGGTTGATAAGTTCGATGCAAGGGCAACCAAGGTTAAGGCAGAGTTAACGTTGACATTGAAGGCCAAGGATAATGCAGAGCGAATGTTTGTAGCAGATCGGAACATATAGGTCACTAATCAGGCCATTCTTTAGTTTGCATTAAAATGACCCCTGCATGAGGCAGGCCTGAGGGAAAAAGCTCACATTAAAGCCCTTTAGTGAGCTATGGATGAAAATGAGGTAGAATTATCTGATATCTGCACAACGTTTGAAGAAGAATCAGAGTTGAAGTATTTCGAGGGTAATAATTGGAGCTATATTACTGGCAATGTTGGACATGACCACAGTGATATGTGAGACGGTCATCGCAAAATGATGGAGTTCCAAAAGGTTAATTTGCTATTTTCTTTCGCTTGTCGAATGAGGTCGCAGAGCCAGATGTATCTAAACAAGCTGAATCAGGTATTAAATTAATGGTGACACCATAAGAAACTGTTCTTGACAACTCTGAGGCTCATCGAGAAAATCCATATGTTCTAGACAAAGGAAAGGCCATTGATGGTGTGACTAAATCTGAAATGTAGGTGTAGATTTTATCTTTGAATGTCTTGAGAAGACTCTTCTAACATTATCACTTTGAAGTTTTGGACTTGGCAAAGTTTCAAAGCTATGTGTTATTCAGGATTTTAGGGTATATGTTGTGCTGCAATAGCCACTATAGGGCCACTGGGTAATAGCCCAAGGTGCTGTCCAACAACCCTTACAACGTGTAGGAAAAGCAGACTCAAGGCAAGATACCCAACCCATACGCGGAGGGAACATCAGCTACTCCTGCAGCCCAAAGGTTGTAAGCCATAACGCCGCAAAGACAACTTAAGCCTAGGAAGAGCATAGTTCACTACAAGAGCCAGCCCGACACATCAAACAACTAGGCAGGTTGGTTCCTACCAGCACTGCGACCCACTATGCTGCTTAGACCAGTTTAAGTCTGATTCAGTCAAACCAGCTTTCAGTCATCAGACCGGCTGGACTGACTGTTAGAATAATAACTAAATCAGGGATATTTTTGCCCCATTTTTGGTAAGTTTCCCCCACCGAGGCTCAATTTCACACTCACTATCCACTACACTGCCATACTTAAAGAAGATATCCACTAGCTTAGCTATTCCTTCCTGAATGGCTATTAATACATTTCCTCGCAGGTTGCAGTTTTGATGAACACCCTAGCGTAACAGACGACCCTGATGAGTTAACTTTTGGAGCACATTGAGACGCAACGCACTCTTGATGAGGTATCCCGAATTAGGATGAAGGCAAATTATCATCATTTTTTCTAGCAACATCTCGGTAGGCAGCCACGAACCAAGCATTCTGGTAGTGTATACTCTTGTCTCGGCCCTCGAAAAAACCTATTCTTCTGCTTTAGCACACATATGAGCATTCGCTCCCAACTCATTCTGCGAGCTAGTGTACACTTACAATTGCGGCCACATTCCGATGAACATTTTAGACATTTTAGGTGAAGTGTCTATTCGCGGCTTGGCCTGTAAAAAGTTCATTCTACCAAACACAAGAGTAGGTAGCATGGGAGACAGAGAAAAACATAAGCACAAGTCTGGCTCAAGTTCAACTAGCAGCCCACGACAAACACAACCATGAACAGTTTGTTCACCAGCCAGAGACGAACCATTTGCACCGTAACCGCGAAACAAACAAGTGAAACAGGTTGAAGAGTATCATAAACTCATAGGTCACTACTTGGGGCAGCAGAGGTAGATTTAGAATGAAGTAGAAATGCTTTTAGCTGAACGATTGCGCGATTTCTAGCGCATGAAGGCCACTCATGAGGCACTTCAAAGGGATATGGCCAACATAAACAGGTCACAATTCACATATAAGATCTAGCAGATTGAGCCATTGTGCAATCTCAACTTACCACATTTCACCCTTTTTAAGAGAGACGAGGATTCGGAGAGGCACCTGAAGCACTACCACAGCACGATGATCCTCTATAGGAACAATGATGCCCTTATGTGCAAGATTTTCACCACTACTCTACATGGCGAGGCACAATACTGGTTCCACACCTTGCCACTGCAATTCATCAAGAGCTTTAACGAACTTTTCTCATTTTTCATTAAGGAATATTCATCTTACTGCTCGATCAACAAGAAGTCTGACCACCTTTTCAACTTTAAGAAGGCCCCGAATGAGATGCTTCGTACTTACGTGTAGAGGACTTGAACTTGGTGAACTCTTATGCTTTGGAAGAAAAGGGAGTGAGTGTCAGCCCTAAGCGGGTTTAAGGATCATAGTAGGCTAAACTCCGTATGCGACTGCAGTAGAACTTAAGCGTTGCTACCTCATTTAGATTTGGAGTAGGAGCATGGGCATGTTGTATTTTTTGTTGTCGGTGTTGAACTTCTTCATATTGTTGTTGCCTATAATGCTGCTCTACTGCCAAGTGGACTTCGCCCTCAATGATGCGCCTCGCTAAAAAAAATATATTTCTTCTTCCTCCCTGATCACCGGGAGTGCAAAAGTTTGTTACTGCTCTGCCTCAAGTAGCCTTAACCTAAATGAAGTAGAAGCTTGAGCCTTAAACAATTCATCAATTTTCTATAGAGGATGGCAAAACTCCTCTTTTCAGTAGACTTATTCTTGGATAGCATGTCCTGATCGGCATTCTTCACCACAACATCAGACTACTTCTTCTTCTTCTTCTCCTCTGATCTGGTGGCCTCTAGAACTCCAATTAAGTTGACTCCCTTTTTGGCGTCTTTTGCATTAATTGAGAATGGCTTCAGAATAGAATGATCAGAGCAGCAGTCTATAAAGACGTCTCAGCCATGCTTCTTAAGCCTCTTTGAAGCAATAATCTATTTCCATTAAGGATACGCCAAATGATTAATATTAAAGGCCATGTTAGTTAGTTTAGGCAAGCACTCTACGATACTCCCCACATCGTTATAACACCGGAGGTCGACAAATGGAATGTTCTGGACCCGAGCTCCGAAAATATCGACTTCCCAATTGTCATCAACCACCACGACATCTTTGTACCAATCCTTATCATGTAGAAAGATATATGTATGCTAGCCATGTGAGACTTGGTTGCAATTTGAAGAAGTAGTGAAGATAAGAACTTTTCTACATGGGTACAACCTGCGAAACTCCTAAATCCAAGACTTTTTGCGTACTATTCATTCAACATTTTGAAGTAGGTGATAATGCAAAAAGAACTAGGAGTAAGGTTGTAGAGGGCAACATTGTAATAGATTAAAACTTCCTTCAAGAGGACAGCAAAAGAAAATTTTAGTCTCAAGTCCAAGTACCAAGGATGAATCCATACATGGGCATTGGGGATCATAAGGTGCATGCAAATCAGTTAGCACATTGTGGCCGACCTATCACCATACTTGACAACTGTTTAGTAGATTTCAATGACGGTGAACGAAGGCATCTCCTTCCTCTTTGCTGTGAACCCTAACCACTTGAGGGCTAAAGTAAATCATATTTGGCAGCAGGGGCAAGAAGAAAACTTGAACAAGCAGACATCTTTTCAAGTCAAAGTGGGTTTTTTTTTAAAAGGAATTGGGAAGTGAAAGTTTCAAATGAAAAAAGACAAGAGTTTTGGGAAAAGTTCTTGGCTAAAAGTTTAAAACTTGGATACTTTGAGTGTAAAGAAGACAAAGAAGGAAGATGAAGATATTTATAGAAGATATTTCATTATCATCTTACCGTTGAAACTAGATTGTCTCGCCTCGAGATCAACGAATTCGACAAAATTGATTGTAAAAATAAAATACAGTTCCTCATTCTCCGTGCACACACAACTAAAGAAGGAAGACGAAGATATTTATAGAAGATATTTCATAATCATCTTACCGTTGAAACTAGATTGTCTCGCCTCGAGATCAACAAATTTGACAAAATTAATTGTAAAAATAAAATACAGTTCCTCGTTCTCCGTGCACACACAACTAAGACATTCTCATTATTGCAAAATTTATGGCATAACTCTCAAGACAGCACGCCTGAATCTGGAACGTCTTAGCTACTTTGCAGCAGTTATAAGGCCAAGTTGCCACATGTCAGAATAATTCAAAACGGTAAAGTATTCTGATTTACTCTTAAATGCTTGGTATAATTATCCAACCTTAAAGATAACAACCTTTTCAGATACATAGTTAGGAGCAATTGTAGGACCATGATTTTCTAAGGCTGGAGTAAGATGGATTTGAATACGAATACCTTAGAAGTCTGGTCATAGACTCATCAACTTCTATCTCAAAGCTGCACAAACGGATCGACGATGCCAATCCATTGACTTCCAGAGTAGTGGGCAAAGTTTGTCGACTTCGCTAAGATAGACCATGCTTGTTCTGCAAGATACGGAAACCTGATTCGGTATAGAATCAGCCATATTTGGAGATTCATAGCATTTAGGCAATTGGCGTATGCCACAAGTAATCATACTCATAAGAGAGTGCAATATCTACTCTTAGATATCCTCTGGGGTTCTTTTGGTTTAATACAAATTCTATATCTTAAAATGACTCTTTCTTGACTGGTATAAATACACCAGTTTAGGGTTCATGGCTGGTAACACAATTATCGTATACTTAGTCTCTGGCCACTACTTGGGCCTTACATATTTTCGTACCAACTTGACTGTCGTAGAACCTTTGGCCAGCACCTCATAGGTCCTAAGGTTGCTTATGGAGTTTTGTTGTTTTAAAGCTAATCAAGTTTGTGTATCTTCAAGCCTCGTGGTGGTGCAAGAATTTGGTTCCAACACTACCTTCATTTACTCTTAGCTATCGAAGGCCAGGTTAATGTCGGTTTAAGCATCAGCTCAGTAAGACTTGAGAGCTAGAGTGGTGGTGGTTTTGAAGTAACGCATATTCATTGAGGTCCCATATTTTTACTTTTTATCTCTTGATAGACAAGTTGGTGTTCCTCCCTCCGTTTTATCAGCACAATTTGCCACATTTACCATTGGAACTTGCCACATTTACTCTTGTATCTTGAAAATCAAGTCATTATTGACTCCATGCTGCTCGCTTGCCACATTTTACAGACTAAAAATCTTTTATTTATTTATAGGCATTGAATTGTATAAGTAACACATAATGAACAATAAAAAATAAACGTAGATGCGTAAGAAGCTAATTAGAGAAAAAAATCATTTCTAATTCGAAATTTAGGATATACTCGTCTTGAAATGGCAAAAAGAAAGTAAAATGTTCATATAACGGGGACTGACACAGAAAACCGTCACAGTGCTCCTCACCCCCACAGAGATATGTTAATTGACCGTGACCCACGTGGTCACCGCACGGTGATTGGTGAAAGAGCAGCAAACTCACCGTTTCGCAGAATGTGCGCAATGACAATGCTGACCATCGTCCTTCCATTATATAGCCAATACGACACAACATTCCTGAACGACAGGCAGAAAGGACACAACAGTCAATCAAGAATTAAGCAGTGGCAGAACCGTAAAAACAGTACGGGAAACAGCCCGCGGAACAAACGAGGGTTGACATAACAAAAAGCGTGCGTTTCGGTTGATGGAGCACTTAGGGCTGGGATCCAGATCAATCTGCACCGTCGATTTTGGAGGGTCCCACAGGATTTGACACGGTCAGTGAATGTAACCGCAGGAACCGCAGGGATGGCACCGCAGAGAGTGAGATAGTACAGCATTGTAGTGGACGAGGGTATATATAAATGGTTAGTAGTTGTTGGTGGAAAAGGAGTGAGAAAGTAGGAGAGAGAGAGAGTTCCTCCCTCGGTCGTCAGTCTCATCAGTCGTCTCTCTCAGCCGTTTTAGGGTTTCTCAGGTGAGCCGCAATGGCCATTTCCGCCTTTTTTTTATTTTTAGCGAGCCCATTTTCTTCTGGCTTTTCAAAAAAATCGATATTTCATTTCTGGGTCTGTCTCTCTGGGAGTGGGTGGTTGTGGGGGGTGTGAGTTCTCGAGTTTAGCTTCAGGGTCATTTTGGGCATTTCACGCTTCTGAGCTTCAGCCTCTTCGCTGGGTTCTCCCATGGCTGCAATCGAAATTTCTCTCTCTGGGGTTTTGGGAAAATGCTCAAGATTTCTGTTGTTTTTTGGAGGAAGAAGAAAAAAGGGTTTTTTTTTTTAAAAAAAAAATTGTGCAGCTTTTTCTTTCTTTCAGTATTTTTTAACAATGCACTTAGAGTTGTGGGCTCTGCTGATTTCGCATGTTTTTGTAGTTTAATTTTTGTTAGTAATTTGCTTGTTTTTCTTCAGTGTTTTAAAGTCGGGATCTTTTTGTGTGTTGTGGACTGATTTTTTAGGTCGTTTCTGGGTTTTTTTGAGGCCGATCTTTGCATAATTATGGTGTGTTTGAGTTGCAGGGTTGAAGAGTACTCAGTGCTGGGTGTTTCGTGTGCTGTTAGGTAAAATATACAGTAAATGTTTCGATTCTCCGCTTGCATGTCTGTTTCTTTCTGTAATCTAAATGTGCTACAAGTTAACTCACTTCGACCACTCTGCATATTGGTTTTTCTTTTCGATTTGAGAATTTTTGGGTTAGATGTGTGTGTTTTGCTTATGTTATATATATATATATATATTTGTATAGCATTGTATGGGTTTGAGATTCATTGACTTTGTATCATCTGATGCTTGCATGATGGGGTATTTTTAGTTATACTGAGTTTGTTCATTTTTGTTGACAAACCCTTCAAAATCACAGTTATTTTTAGCCTTTTGTTTGTTTCCCTTTTTGTAATTTTTTTGTTTATCTTGCTTAAGAAAACGGTATCTCTTTTTGTATAAAAGTCTTCGGGAGATGCTCTCCGACCGTTTTTTATGTGGGGCGTTGATTTTTGTTTTCTGCACCATTTAAATTATTGCAAAAGCCTTGCATGCGTTTTCAAATGTCCCAAAGTTGAGTGACACATTTTTGTGCTCAATACTTCAGTGTCCTGTCCATTCACAACCATGGAGACTTGAGGCAAGCTGCCTGTATTTTGTGTTGTTAGGGTGTGCATTGCAAAATAGTCAATTTTGTGTCACAACTTCTGCCTTGTAGGTCTATTTATTATTGTCAAAAGTTCTGGAAACAAAAAGGATGATTTGATGTTAGAGCCTTCAGAGTTGGCTTTCCAGAGTTTTAAGTTCTCATATATGGCTTTCCAGAGTTTAAGTTCTCATATGTGTTCTCCTTATACCTTTTTGTTATGAATCAAATTCCTTAGTTTGGTTCTTTGTTCTGTGTGGCTTACTTTAGTTTTTGGGTCCTTCTCACATGTTTTCAAATCTTTCAAGTGGTTTTGATACTAGCGGAGGCTTTTTTGTTTGCATAATTTCAGAGTATGGTGAACTTCTGGTGCCTTTATGATATGTTTTAATCTGTTATGGGTGTTATAGCTTTTACTCCTAAGTGAATGTTCAGTGGTACACTGCAGTTGTTCCATCTCTAAATTTATTAAGCAGTGACATTGGCTATCTTAGCTTATCTGGCCATTCTAATTTTGGTTTCATATTATTTTGTGCCTTAACTGCTAGGAAGATTCATGGGCAGTTGTTAGAGCGAGAACACCATTGTTCTATTCACTGATTTTGGTTATTGTTCCACCTCACAGGAAGCTTAGTACTCTATATTCCGGTTGTAGTCTAAGTGCATTATTAGGAAATCTGGTACCGTTTAGGAGTTCAATTTCTGCCTTAAAATGAAAAGATTTCCTATGTTTCATCTCATTTACGTACTTATGTTATGTTTTAGGATATGGATTCATTTGAGCCAGATGGAAATGGAGTAAATGGAGCAAATGGTGTGAATGGAGAAAATGGTGTGAATGGAACAAATGGGATGAATGGAGCAAATGGGGCAGAAGATGCGTTGCCACCCCCACCCCCAGTTATTCCACCAGATGTTGTTCCTTTGCGTGCGGAAGCAGATAAAATTCCCGAACCTGTTAAGAAGAAACCTGCTCGGGCCCCTATTGCTAGGCGTGGCCAAGGAACCAAGGGAACAAAAATACCTTTGGTCACAAATCACTTCAAAGTGAACGTTACTAATATTGAGGGTTACTTCTTCCATTATAGTGTATGATCCATATGCTTTCTATATTCTTGCAGTTCTTCCATTTTCTTTTATCCCAAGTGTTACACTTGTTCTCATTTTTGTACTGTATGCATAGGTTTCTGTTGCTTATGAAGATGGCCGTCCCCTTGATGGAAAGGGTGCTGGAAGAAGAATAATTGAAAGGGTGCATGAGACCTATCAGTCTGAGTTAGGTGGAAAGGACTTTGCCTATGATGGAGAGAAGAGCCTGTTTACTGTGGGTTCCCTACCACGCAACAAACTTGAATTTGCCGTAGTTTTGGAGGATGTGCCATCAAGCAGGTACCTTGGGAAGGGCTATGGTTTTCTTTCCAATGTGTTAGATCTCCTTTATACTTTCTTATTGTTGGACTGATTTTTATATAGGAACAATGGAACCAGTGAACCTGATGGTCCTGGGAGTCCAAATGAGAGTGACCGAAAGAGATTACGGCGTCCAAATCGCTCCAAAACATTCAATGTGGAGATTAGCTATGCTGCAAAAATTCCCATGAAAGCAATTGGAGATGCTCTGCGTGGGCAAGAATCGGAGAATTCTCAAGAAGCTTTGAGAGTTCTGGATATCATACTAAGACAACATGCATCAAAGCAGTGAGTGAAGTTTTTTCTGACTAGTTTTCTCCCATCTCCTTCCTGCACATAGTTGTGTTTAAGTTAGTTTTTGTCTGGATTGGATTTTATCTAATGAAAATCTGGATTACAACAGAGGATGCCTCCTAGTTCGCCAGTCATTCTTCCATAACGATCCAAAAAATTTTGCGGATGTTGGAGGCGGTGTTCTTGGATGTAGAGGATTCCATTCAAGTTTTAGGACCACCCAGGGTGGCTTGTCTTTGAATATTGGTAACTATATCACTTATTGCTCTGTTATATTTTTTTAAAAATTACTGTATCTTCACCTATTCTGATGTGTACATGTTCAGATGTATCGACTACCATGATTATACAGCCAGGGCCAGTGGTGGACTTTCTAATTGCCAACCAAAATGTTAGAGATCCGTTCCAACTTGACTGGACGAAGGTAACAAACACTTGTTATTATTTATTCTGGCCTGTTAGTATGTTCATTTACTCTCTGATAATCTGTGTTTGTTTCAATGAACAGGCTAAAAGAACACTCAAGAATTTGAGGGTCAAAACAAGTCCATCAAATCTTGAGTACAAGATATCTGGATTGAGCGAGAAACCATGCCGAGAACAAACGTATATATTATGTTCAATGAAATTACTTTTAACTTTTCTACTTGTGCGTTTTTGCATCGTGGTGTAACTACCCTAACTGGGGCCAGTATTGTTTTTGTGTTCTTGTTCTTCACACCCTCAATTTATTGTTCTGGTATGATCCAGTTTTACATTGAGAAACAAACAAGCGAAGGAAGGTGAAGATGCAGAAATAGAAGTCACTGTTTATGATTATTTTGTTAATCATCGTAATATACAACTGCGTTACTCTGCTGATCTACCGTGCCTTAATGTTGGGAAGCCAAAACGTCCTACCTATATCCCCCTTGAGGTAACAGGCTGAGTTTATTGTTCCTTATATTTGTTGTTACAAATATGACGATTTACTTTTATCTGTGATCTGAATGGTTTTATTGACTTTCTTTTCTTTACAGCTTTGTTCTTTGGTGTCCTTACAACGTTACACCAAAGCTCTTTCCACCCTTCAAAGAGCTTCGCTGGTGGAAAAATCAAGGCAAAAGCCACAAGAGAGGATGAGTGTTTTGTCTAATGTAGGTGTCTTCATTAACATTCGCCTCATTGTATTTGCATCCGTGACTCCAAATCTCACGAGTACTATTTCAGGCTCTGAAAATCAACAATTATGATGCTGAACCAATGCTACGCTCATGCGGTGTTTCAATTGGTGGTAACTTTACTCAAGTGGAAGGCCGTGTTCTTCCAGCCCCAAAGGTATTTTCCATATTTACATATATGGCGTAGCCTATACTGTTGTGCTTCAACTGATTGCTTGGGTTTCCTTGACAGCTTAAAGTGGGTAACGGAGATGATTTCTTCCCTCGAAATGGGCGCTGGAATTTCAACAACAAGGTCTTAACCCTCCTCTTCTCTCCTTTACTTTTTACCTTATATTAGTATTCTGATTCAAGGGGTTCACTTATATTGTTGAAATGCAGACACTTGTGAAGCCAACTAAGATAGAAAAGTGGGCTGTTGTCAACTTCTCCGCACGCTGTGATCTAAAAGCCCTTGTCCGCGATCTAATCAAATGTGGTGATATGAAAGGAATTGTAAGTTTTGTAATTACACATTTACTACAGTATGTATTCAGATAACTTCAGTTTTATTCTTTTGTTTTAACTTTCCATTCTTCCCCTTCTGGCAGAAAATCGAGGCTCCATTTGATGTGTTTGAAGAGAATCCCCAGTCTAGGCGTGCCCCACCTTTGGTTAGAGTTGAGAGGATGTTTGAGGATATACAGTCCAAACTTCCTGGACAACCACAGTTTCTTCTCTGTTTGCTGCCGGAGAGGAAAAATTCTGCTTTATATGGTTAGAGTCATTTTATCTTTACTATAATTGATGTGTTAAATCAATTATAATTCTTAATGATTTCTATTGAATCACTAGGTCCATGGAAGCGGAAGAATCTTGCTGAGTATGGTATTGTGACACAGTGCATTGCTCCCACGAGGGTCAATGATCAATACCTTACAAATGTCCTGTTAAAAATCAATGCAAAGGTGGGGTTTTTAATTTTGAACTTTTATTGATATCAAAATGAGTGCATTTTCTGTTGCTGTGATCTCATACTTGGTTTGCCCTCATAAATCCTTGCAGCTTGGTGGTTTAAATTCATTGTTGGCAGTTGAATATTCTCCTTCTATCCCTGTGGTTTCCAAGGCTCCCACTATCATCCTTGGGATGGATGTGTCCCATGGTTCACCTGGGCAGTCTGATGTACCTTCAATTGCCGCGGTAAACTGTTTTCTATGTTTTATATTTTGGATTAAATGTTGTTATTAAAGCTAGTTCAGTTGAACTCTGCACATGTTGTATGATCTTTCATGTTGTATAACTTGTATTCAATGGGGGAATTATAGGTGGTCAGCTCCAGGCAGTGGCCCCTGATATCTCGCTACAGGGCATCTGTTCGAACACAATCCCCCAAGGTGGAGATGATAGACTCGCTGTACAAGCGAGTATCTGACACAGAGGATGATGGCATTATGAGGTACTATGTATCTTGAAGTTATTTTGTTCACTGCACACATTTCTTCAATTATATATTGAAGATTTTTGAAATTTCATTTTCTTTTGAATGTTCAGGTCAGTTTATGTTTCACATTTTGGATTCTTAAATCCTTTCCAAACCACTCAAATGTAAAGTTTCTTCTTAATTTCAGAGAGCTGCTTCTGGACTTCTATACAAGTTCAGGCAAACAGAAACCGGACCAGATTATCATATTCAGGTATTTCTAAATTAGAAACCCTAGAATCAAATGAATTGTAGTATTTTTTACAATTGTTCTTAAAACTATGTGGTTGTAAGAATTGAAACGCTCAGTATCTTATTTGTAGTAGTTTGTTTTTCTAAAACCCATTCAGTGGCCACTCAAATGTATGGGTCATTTACTAATTTTTCTGTACATCTTTAATCACCAAGTTTAATGAGTAATTTTTCAGTTCTGTCGTTTGATTATTCCTGTTTTAAATTTTAAAGGTTATTAGATTCCACGTTGCATTTGTATTCTGACACAATGAGTTTCCCATTACGTCTTTGTGTGTAAGTATACAAGGATTTGAATGGCACAATCCATAGATTGGTCTGAAGCAGGCATATTTTATCCTGCAGTGCTGATATTCCCAATGAAAATATTACGCGTTTCCAGTGCATATCACTGGTTTTACTTGAATGCTTTTTGCTATTTTAAACTCTCTTAAACTTACGTTACTCAATTTACTTGAATTGTCTATTAGAAATATGATGGGCTTTTTCATAGCATGAGTAGATGCTGAGTACTTACATTTTATCCTTTTCTTTGGGCTCCAAGTAGTTTACTTCTGTTTGAGCATTTCATAGTTGATTAATCTCTTTTACTTGTGCTTCAGATACCTTCGTGTTGACTAGTTATGTATTGAATACAGGGATGGGGTTAGCGAGTCTCAATTCAACCAAGTTTTGAACATTGAACTGGATCAAATCATAGAGGTTTTGCGAGCTGACTATTACCTGTCAAATTTGTCCTCTCAACTATGAAAATGATAAATTATCCTTTTTCTTATTCTCAGGCATGCAAGTTCCTGGATGAGGCTTGGTCCCCTAAATTTGTGGTGATTATAGCTCAGAAAAACCACCACACAAAGTTCTTTCAGCCTCAGTCCCCCGATAACGTTCCTCCTGGTACGCTAATGCAGTTGAACAAATTCAACCATTCACACAATTCAGCCCTTTCACAAACATAATTCAACTTAAGTAAACAATTTATTGTTTTTGCAGGAACAATTATAGATAACAGAATTTGTCACCCAAGGAACAATGACTTCTATCTCTGTGCCCAAGCGGGAATGATTGTGAGTATCAATATTATGCTTTGCCCGCTGTAGTATCTTGTTTGTAACTCTGAATCCTATCTAGATTGTGCTACTTTGCATTAGTGTACTGTGGTCTAAGCTCCAAAAACTATGCCTTCAATTTTCAGTACTTTGAGTTTTTCAACATTTTAATAATCCACATGTTTTACATTGTTTCTCATAATTTCAACCCAAATGTTACTAAGTGGATCTCTGGGGGGCACATACGATTCTTCAGGGACCCTGTGAATCATTCCTGTGCAACATCTGATTTGTTTTCTGTGTAATAGTTTACACTTATATTTGACTGGTTTACTCTTGTTTTTCTAAGGGGACCACGAGGCCTACTCACTATCATGTTCTGTTAGACGACGTTGGTTTTTCAGCCGATGATCTGCAGGAACTAGTGCATTCTCTTTCATACGTGTAAGTGGATATCAACGCACTACATTGCTTATGCTTAGGCATTAGTTATAACTAGTGTCCTTAATAATATTTTTTTTTTCTCTCAATTGCAGGTACCAGAGAAGTACCACCGCCATTTCCGTTGGTAAATTTCTTTATTCCATTCCTGCTGGCTCCTCTAGTATGATTCTTTGATTTTGTTAAATTTCTAATAGTGAATCCTAATCCCTTGGTTTAATATTTATCCTTTCAGTTGCCCCCATTTGCTATGCACATTTAGCTGCCACTCAGATGTCACAGTTCATGAAATTTGAAGACGCGTCTGAGACATCTTCAAGCCATGGCGGGCTGACCTCCGCTGGAGCTGTTCCTGTCCCTCAGCTGCCCAGGTTGAAGGAGAATGTGTCCAATTCCATGTTTTTCTGCTGAGGTCCCCGTGAGCCCTGAGCTACTATGATTATCTACGGAAGAACAGCAGTTTGTGTATATACTAGTTTTCGGTGTAGCCTCCCACCATAATAGGAGGTTTGAACAATCGTCGTTGGTAAGCTTGCCTTAGTTTAGTTTCGTAGTGCCCTGCGTTTGACAGCCGTTTTGTATATGATCCCAAGTACGTTGCGTGTGCAGCCTAACTTATGGGACCTTGGATGTTGACTCCCTGTGTAGGCTTAACTTATGGGATTATGTGATGGTTTCTGTTGCCTTTTATGTATGTGGAGACTTGGTTTTATGAGCGGTCTTTTGGAAACCCCACTTCCCTTTGGGGGCATGGTATTTTTCTCCGAGCTGTTTTCGGCATGCTGAGAACAGGCGGTGGATATGAAAGCCCCCGGGGCAATGCTAGATGATATTCACTGTCATTTAAGCGTTGTTCGTGACATGGTCGCTCGTTACTAATTTACTGTTGATATCCAACAACCCACCCGCACACGCGGTTATTATGACTCGGGTGGTCATGCTCAAGGGGTGCGCCGATGTGCATGAGACATGCATGTTCAGCTGCGTTTTAAGCAGCACTCTTAAATGGTCTAGGAAATTAAAATCAGGACCGGAGAGCTCGTAAAATACAAATGAAGGAGGATAAGGGCCTGAAAAGTAGAGGTTGGTGGTTGATGGTTGTGATGATAATACTAAAGGTTGCCGAATGCAGGCAGCCTGTCCTCCATAGGATAGGAGGGGGACGTAACACCTGGGCTCCCCGTATTAACCTCACGCAATGGTCCAGTCAAGAACGCTTCTACGTCGGTGATTGGCTCTGTAAGTGTCGCTCGTACCATTAAGATATCATAACAACTCCGCATCCAATTTAACTTAATTTGCTAACCTAACCTAATAGCCTCAACCTCCTTTCTATTTGTCCGCTTTTTGTAGATTTTGGGTTTGACAAGCGTATCTACAATGTTCTGGAGGTGAACAGCACAAGCTATGAGAATTGCGTCGACAAAGATTTCATATATAACATCACGAGAGGCGGCCGGGATGTGTTCAATTTGACAGAGGCAAAGACATATTTCTTCCTCAGCGGTCGAGGTTACTGTTTTGAGGGTATGAAAGTTGCAATCCATGTTCAAGAAATCCCACCTGAACAACTTCCTCCAAACTCTGCAAATGATTCCCAATCATACGTCCACAACCACATTACCCTACTTGCAATGCTTGCCATTGCGGCTTCGGCATGGACATTTCCCTACTAGACTTCTACTTAAACGGAATTCAGATCACCAATTTACCGTAGCAATTCTGCAATTCATTACCATTTCAAATCCGTTTACTTATACGACTTGTGGACGTGAAGCCAAAAAAATAAAAAAGCAAACACCCAATGAATACAACTTCACAGTTTCTTCATCATGTTCAAACGTAGCCAATTAGTTTTGCAGGAATTCATAGGGTTAATCGCTAGTTTTATCAAGACTCTTAATTACTACACTGTAGTGCTAGGAACCTAACCCTAGCTTCATTTTGTCACATTTACTTTCTTTTGTTTGATAATAAAACCCAAATTTATTTGTCACTTGATTCGAAGGCTGACGAGATCCGACCATTGGACCATTGAGTCATTCAAGTGTATGTTGATAAGATTGTGTTTGACTCATAAGAACATCTTCATTGCAAGATGCAAAATGTCTTAAAATGAGCATTTTTTTTTTCTTTCTTGGCCAAAAGTTCTCCAACGATAGAATGCATATCCATCTTCTCCTGAAGATATAAATAAAAAAGTACACCAATCCCTAGATTGTAGAAATCTCTAAGAATATAGAAAACCCGTCTGGTCCCCAATTGAATTAGGTTTCCCTGTCTTACAAAACAAGAATGGTCAATATTAGCAAAGTCGACGAGCTTTGCCTACCTTTCCGGAGCATAATAGGATGTGGTGGCATCGTTGGTATGTTTGAGTAGCTTAGTTCAATCGGAGTTGTTTAGTCCATGATCGGACTTTTTACTTTGATTTGATTATGTCATTACGCTCTGGTTTGTCAGGATCAAGACTTATGTAGACATCATTGTCATCTGTTTTGAGCTTCAGAGCACTATCATCCTAGGGGGTCAAGATCCATGTTGAATTATTTTAGCTTGTTTCTGGCCCCACAAACTGTGATTGCTAAGCAAAACTTTTCTTTGGAGCTAAGGGATTACGCTCCCCCTTCGAAACATATTCATGCTTTCACAATGCAGCAGTGGGCTGCACCCTGATCACCCTTGATTTCTTTTATCCAACCAAGCCCAAGATATCAAAGCAGTTAGTGATACGATGACGGGACTGCCCTCATCTTGTGAAGTTTGTTTCGGCCCAAGATGACGTTATGCTGGGTTGGTAGTCTATAACATGGAAGGTTACTAGAAAATTGTAGGGTTATGCCTGAATAACAAGTTTCACTATTAAGAGAGATCAAACCGAAGTATCGTCCAACGTATGTAAAGTAGTCTCACTCCTGTTGATGTTCTCTAGAATTCTCATCTTTTTCGTTGCTTATTTGAAGAGGATGTTAACTCCAGATCCATTATCTATCAGCCTTTAGCTTACCATTGCATTTGAGATTTGAATCTTTATCACTAGAGCATCGTCTTGAGAGGAGTACGCAACTTTCAAGTCTCGATCGGAGAACATCAAGATGTTAGAGTCGAATGAAAGGGGTTTCACTGGTGGAGGCTACCATCTTTGGCTTCTTACATGGTACCTTCCTTTCTTTTCTGGTGTTGCCTAGATATTCCTGCTACTTGTAGATACAATTGATGTTGAGGGGTTGGTTTCTTCACCAACCTTCGATCCTCAAACGTTTCTATATCACGCGTAGGTTTTCTACACGATGTTTTGGAAGTCCAGCCATGTAGTTTCACAAGAAGATTCAGATTAGTGATTTTTGTTGGGGTCACATCAGGCGTCGTCATAGCCGACTATTCTTCTAGAATTGTGGTATTCAAACCTTCAAATCCGAAAATAGCATCTTCCAGAGCTTTCACCCATACTTTGTGAAGGAAAAAAATTGAATATGCTAGTTCATTTGAGCAACATAAAAAAGTGTTAATTATTAAAGGCTTTATCATGCAACTACACGCTCAAAAACAAAACTTCACCCATGAAGTTCTAAGCCTAGTAGTTGTGAACCAAATACCCAACTCTAAAACACAAAAAGAGTTGAGATTTGTTTTACCTTGCAGATCCCTATTTGCATAAGCAAAAGTTAATTACCCAAGAGATAGGGTATTCATTCCTTTGCTTCCTGACTCCATAGCTCCATGGATTTGGTTAGATGACTTGATTCTCTAAGTTCCCAAAGTAGGGAACCTCTAAATCTCCACACCAAGGAAATGACTGAGGAAGAGATGAGTGACCAAAGAGAAAGGAGAGTGTTGGCTATTTTCCCTAGTATGTATTGATCTATTCAGATTGTTAATGCCTAATTGGCAATCCTATGATTATGAACGTTTAGGATATGTGTATGGAAGAGAAAAGTCTCATGAATCAAACTTCTCTAGATTATATTCTCGTAATTACATATTTCTTGGACTTTCATGTAAGCGTATAATATAAATGAGATGGCTTTAAATATTAATTTTTGCCCTTACATTAAACTTAATTTTTCAAGTCCGGATCTCGAGATACGCCCAGGATCAACACATGACGCCACCACATACATGTTCATCTTTCATGCCTCGCCTCTGGGACATGACCAAAACACAACTCAATGAATCAATAATATAGTAACTTTTCTTTTATCACATGATTGCATTTAACCTCTGTGCTAGACTGCCTATGTACCTTAAGACAGGATTAAGACATTCGTAGTCACTATTCATTATACTCCGGCGTTTTTCATAGTAGATTCTTGCAGAACAACATAGAATTTCATAATCACTCAATGGAACTCGACGAGCATGACTTTTTAGATTTCAGACAATATAAAGGAAACGAGTCGAAGCAGGGTCTTCAGACGACTCAATGGACTTCATCTCTGGAATGCATATTGTCCCTTAATGCGGATTAACCAAGCATGACCATAAACATCCATTCGGTAACATGGTCCCCAAATTTAGATTAACTAAGCATGACCACCTATGAAAACAAGGTAACCACATAGGCAGTAACCCCCAATACAGATTAACCAAGCAGGTTACCCCTAAAATACATATGGTCCTTCAATGTGGATTAACCAAGTAAGACCATAGGCATCCATCAAATGGTGTGGTCCCCTAATGCGGAAATACCAAGAAGGACCACCCATGAGCACTATGTAACCATGTAGGCAGTGACCCATTGCGGATTAATCAAGCAGAGTCACCCCTAGAATGTGTATTGTCGCCTAAATGTGAATTAACCAAGCAGGGTCGTATCCGATAGTACTAGGTAGTGATCCCCTATCATGGATATACCAAGAGTGATCACTCCTAGAATGTGTATGGTCCCCCATCGTAGATACACCAAGCAGAACCATAGGCATAGTCTAATCATGTAAGCGATGATCATCCATTGTAGATATACCAAGTATGATCACCCCTAAAACGTATGGTTCCCCATCGCTAATATACTAAGTAGAACCATCCATCTACCGCTGCTACATGGTGCAATCATATCATTACACATCAAGCATCATAAATTCCATGTCATATAACATTTTATCAAAGATCACAATTGTCGTCACATATGCAATATTCTACATAACAACGATTATTTAGTCATACAGACGTACACGTTGTACTAAATAACTCAAATATCGTCCTTGACTCATCGTTTCACAAAAACAATTACACATTATCATTACTCTACCTAGAAGCCCAATAAACACAAAAACCCTAATAAGGTACTACTTTCATGCAAATCGAGATATACATCAACTGGGATAGCTTGCTAACCAAGATAAGCCCACTAGGCTCTAATGAATCCCTAGTACCATTAATTTTAGTATTTAAGAACGATTTGGAACATGTTGACCAAAAGTCAACCATCGGTCAACGTGGTCAATGGAACAGTCAACAACACTAGAAATCTAATCGAGAAGATCCGCCTACTAGATTTCCAATCCGTAACTTTTTAAGAGTCTCAATATGTTTTTGGAACAACATATTAAAATTTCATGACGATCTGGCGGTCAGTTCTCCACCAATTGCAAATTTAGGTGGTGGTCAACAATCATTTCTACAAACTCAGAAATTCAACCCGGGAAGATCCGTATGTTGGGTTTTTTATCCGTAAAAAGATCATCAAATATTACGTATAACCATATACTACAATTTTGTAAATCCAACGGTCGGATCTTCGTCTATTACAAAGGGCACGTGGTGGACCTTTACGGTATTAGGTTTAAATTGAATTACATCAAATAGGTGTCAACCAATTCAGGGTATTGAATTTGGCCTATAAGGACAAAGTCGGGCAACTGGCCACGCGTAGCCGTACGTGGAGGTTGTCGACCCCAACTCGCCGGAATTTCCAACCAACACAAAAATGGCTCAAAATATATCAAATTGAAGATTGTGAGGAGTAAAGCCTTTATCATACCTGCACCGGAGCCAAAATATGAATGAAAAGTGGTGAAAATCACCTGAAAATGACCCGGTGCTTGAAAAAATCGAACGCCGCCGCGCCTATGCCGCTGATTCAATAGTCGATCAAAAGGTCGTGTTTTGTTCTTGGGACCATAATTTGTCTGATGGGAGTAGTAGCTGCTAGTTTCTTCAACATGATGAGGCGATTGCTCAACCATTGAAATTCCATGATTTTTCATGGATTCGAGCCGCCACGAACGGCGACCAAAGTGGGTTAAAATGGGTGGGTCGTGATCGTGGCACTAAGATGAATTGAATGTTGGTGGTGACGACGATCAATTTGTCGGAAAATGGCATGAATCGCTGTTGGGGCTTTCTGTAGAGTTGGGTCAACATACAGGTTAACTTTCCGAAACTAGAAAATCCCCCTCATTCCAACAATGCTGGAGCTCCTATATATATTTGTCCAAATGATGATTTTGCCCCTGCCTTTTTTTGTTAATTTCTCCTTCGTTATAACTTCGATTCTAGAATGGTTTGGCTTCGCGTTCGTGGGATCGAGCTCTATCTAAATATACTTAATGTGACCTCACAAGGTCTACAAACTTTTTAATGGCTAGCAATGAAAATTCAAACTTTATAACTAGTTAATTGAAAATCTAAAATTAACGAAAATAAGGTAAATTCGCGTAAATACCAAATATGTAAAATTAAATAGTGACATATGGGAACAAGATTTCACAAAATTAGTTTAACATGTGAAATGTTCGTAAAGTATCATCTAATGATTAGCTTTAGGGAATATTTCCAACACTTCGAGGTTAACATGATTTGATTGGTTCTCCGCCCAAGAAGCTCTCAAAATCTTCTGAAGTTTGTTGACAAAGGTATTGATCCTCATCGAGGCTTCCCAAATCTAGTCCATGGTAGGGGTAACTCCACCATCAGGGGCGCCATTGTTACATAAATCGATAGAGGCATAGAGATATTGATTGCTCCTTCCATCAGAATTGGTACCAGCGTTCAGCAAACTATTTGAAGTAGATATTGCGCGGTAGAGTGATTTGGTCAGGAGAACATGAGTTCACTTTCAATGAAATCACCAATTGTTGGAACCAAATTTGTGCACTGATGATAGAGGAGCTAAGCAAATTCGCCTACCTTTCCAGAGCCCAGTAGGATGTGGTTTCATCGCTCATTCGTTTGAGAAACTCAATCTAATTGGAGCCATTGAGTTCATGACCGAACTTCTAAGGTATACGTCTTCCAATCCGTATTACTCTGCCCTGAAAAATCGTTGTCCCACATTGATCGAATTCAAATTCTAACGTCAGAATAAATAGCTTAAGCTTATGTGCATTGGTTGGACAAATGGCGAAATGAAAGTGAACACATTCAATGCGAGCTGGTAGTACTGTATCACTTTATAATTTATCCATTAAAATAGGTAGTTTTTTTATGGATAAACTTCTGATTACTATTAAATTTTATTTTTGATAAAATAAATTATTTGTGCTGTAAGGGCTGGTTTGGTATTGCTGTACTTTGAAAAAAAACTGCTGTGAGAATAAGCGGCTGTGAAATAAATCAGCAGAGTGTGTTTGGTAAACATTTTTGTAAAAGTGCTTTTGGAAAAAAAAGCACTCTAATCATGGGTATTTTCATTAAATGAGCACTATAGCTCTGTATGCTTTGAAAAAAAAAATCAGTTTTCCAAAGCTACAAATAGCAGCTTCAGCTTTTTTCTTTTGATTTCAGCTTATTCTCACGTCAGCTTCCAAAATAATTTTTTTTTTTTCAATTTAACAAACAGCTAAAGCCATCACAATTTTTTTTTATGAGTGCTTTTCTTTTTTACCTCACTCCAAAACCTATCTCTAAGTGAGTATCACTTTGAAGAGGAAGGCAAGAAATCATCTTTAGACGGAGGCAAAGGCAAGGGAAGAGCAGAGCAGCGCCAGTAGGCAGTAGGGTTTGATTGAAGAAATCCATCTCCGACGGAAACAGTGACGGAAACGCTATGGAAGTTGTCGACGGTCGGAACCCCAATGCCAAACGCAAGCGAGAGGGCGTCTTCCCGAACGGCGACATCGACCTGGCCCTGCTGGAGGCAGTAGAGAAATCCCAAAACGCCGTAGAAGCCCTAGACATCCGAACCCTAAAGAAGCTGGTGCTTTCCTTCGAGCGGCGTCTCAAGGACAACATCGGAGCCAGACTCAAGTACCCGGACCAACCCGACCGCTTCGCCGACTCCGAGGTCGAACTCCACGACGAACTCCAGAAGCTCAAGGTCCTCGCCGGAGCTCCGGAGCTCTACCCGGAACTCGTCTCCCTCAACACCGTCCCTTCTATCCTCAACCTCCTTGGCCACGACAACACCGACATTGCAATCGACGTCGTCCAATTGCTTCAGGACTTAACCGACGAGGACGTTTTTGACGAGAACGACGAGCCCGCTAGGGTTCTCGTCGATGCCCTCGTCGACAACAATGTTCTCGAATTGTTGGTTCAGAATCTGCACCGGTTGAACGACTCGGACCCCGATGAGAGCGCTGCCGTGCACAGCACTCTCGCCACCATCGAGAATTTGATGGAGGTGAAGCCGGCGGTGGCGGAGATGGTGTGCGAGAGAACAAAGCTGCTCAAATGGTTGATGGGGAAGATTAAGGTGAGAGAGTTTGACGGGAACAAGCAGTATGCATCGGAGATATTGGCTATAATGTTGCAGACCAGTGTTGCCAATCAGAAGAGGTTGGGGCAGATGAACGGTGTGGATGTACTGCTTCAGGCAGTGGCTATGTACAAGTCGAAGGACCCCAAAAGCTCCGAGGAGGCCGAGATGTTGGAGAATTTGTTTGATTGTTTGTGCTGTTTGTTGATGCCCTTGGAAAACAAGGAGAGGTTTGTCAAGGCTGAAGGTGTGGAGTTGATGATTATTATCATGAAGCAAAAGAAGTCTGCTTATGGCTCGGCCATAAGGGCGCTCGATTTCGCCATGACCAAGTACCCACCGGCCTGTGAACGTTTCGTTGATGTTTTGGGGTTAAAGACAGCCTTTGCGGCTTTTATGGGTAAGGCAAGTGCCGCATTCCCTTTTTCTGCTCTACTTATGTCTTGCTTTAGTTTAGATTGTGTCCTGGAAGCAGCATGAGTATGCCATGAGAACAAGAAGTTAATAACTAAAACTTTGCAGGGTATTGAATATCATGATGCAATAGAGCAATTATAAAATGTGATCACTAACATATAACTTATTTTGACTAATTAGAGGAGGCTGATAAAACTTTTTTGGTTGTGTAGATTCCAATTAATAAGAAGAACAAGAAGGAGCGTTACAACGAGGAGCTGGAGGAGCGCGTTGTGTCTCTAATTGCATCATTATTTGGTAAGTAGGCAAGTGAAGCTCTGATGATAATGTGAATGTCCTTTGCTTTTATGAGTTGCGTCCCTTCTTTGTTTTCACCTTTGTATTTTAAATTTCCAAGATTACCTGTTTGATCATTTTTTTGGCCCTTGACTTTATGTTTAGTGCATATAAAATTGTTGAGATCCCTAGGTTAATAATGGAACAGAAAGACCATCTATAAGTTGGTAAATCCGTAAATGTATTAGCTTTTTGGTTCGTTGCCCCTGAAGGTTATGAAAGAAAATTTCGACAGAGATAGTCCACATGTTTTGATTCATGTTTTGTTGAATTAAACATCAAGTTCTCATTGGTTGTAGTGCATTTTGTAGAGTGCAACTATGGATTCTCAGATTTGGATACATCTGAATTTGAGCTTTGCAATTGAACTTATCGGACAGTTCTCTCTAATTAAACTTCCTGTTTACAATTTCCATTCTGGGATTGTTGGAACCTCCAACATAATCTGGATCGGAAATTGTTTCTAAGGACGGGAGTTAGTTGAAACCTATGTTACACCGATACCTCAAATTTGGACAGGGGTGAGTTTTGGATTCCTACACTCCTACCTCCATGATACCGTCCGATACGTATTTGGAGTATTGTTGATTTTTTTGGGTTGTTGACTATAGGATAGTTCTCGGATACTCCCAAGGATACGGTCATGATACTTCTAAGATATTGATCTTGAATTAAGTTAGGAATTTGGGTTGTTCTAGTTTCTAAATTCCGTTGTTTTTATGGGTTTGGTATACCCACCAGGACATTTAGAGATGGATGTAGACCCATTGAGCGGGGTTCCGGTCCTGGGAGTGGCAGGGACCATTCTTAATGTTAGGATTTTGGCTGGTCAAAGTTAGTGTCCTATTTTGTTTAGGATTGTGTTAGGAAAATTAAAGGTGCACCGATTCTTATCCTAAAAAGACTAGGAAAGAATCAAAGTTTCCTTGTACAATTAGATTAGGAATCTTAGAAGTCCAATTGGAATAGGTAAGAAAGTGTACTTTCCTATTCCATATAGAATAGGAAACTTAATCAGAAAATACATAGGCATGTAAACCAACTTGTGTGTTTCTAGTTTTCTCTATTTTGTTAAGTTTTAGTCTATTGCGGGATAAATCAAAGAGCAAGACCTAGAGGGAGTTATAATTATAACACTCAAGAACCAAAAAGACTGAGCAGCGTTTTATTTTGTTAATGTTATATGATAAAACATGAATGTTTCACTCTTTTGTGATTTACTTATATAATGAAATACTTTATTAAAAACATTATTTTAATTGCCGTATCATATTCATATCCTTGTTTTTTAGAAATTTACCGTGTTGGCAGACCTTATTGTTCTTGATATGCCCACCCGTATAGGTTCATATTTAGTAGTCAAGACTTAATAACTAAATGGCTGAACAAGAACTCATTGCAAGTTCCCTAGGAGATGTGTTTATCATATTGATGCTGGAATAGCCTAAATTGGTGGCCCAATACTGTAACATATTCTTGTAAGCGCGTGTAGTTTGTGTTATAGCCCATCCTTGCCTTCACAAGGGTTGCTTAGGAGAAGTCTCAGCAGTCGGTAGAGCCCCAGAAAGAGAAGGCACCGGAGGGGGATCATTCGGAACCTCAGTACTGGACAGAACCCTAGAAGGAGGATGCATCAGAGGTTGATTATTTGGAGCTTCATTACGCGGTACAGCCCCAGAAGGCAATAAATGCCTTTGGAACAAACCCACAAATCTCTGATGATCAAGTAAAACCTGACCATCAGTTTCCTTCATCTGGTCAAGCTTCCTCTTCATGTTTGTAGCATAGTCATGTGCGAGCCGGTGCAACTGTTTATTCTCATGCTTGAGCCCTCTAATCTCCTGTTTGAGACTCATCACCTCAGCCGCCAATGATTCAACTTGGCGGGTTCGAGCAAATAGGCGTTGGGCCATATTAGACACAGAACCTGCACACTGAACACTGAGAGCCAGCGAATCCTTAACAGCTAACTCATCAGACCGTTTGGAAAGTAGTCTGTTATCTTTGGGAGTGAGAAGGTTCCTGGCCACCACCGCAGCAGTCATATCATTCTTCATCACGGAATCCCCAACGGTAAGAGGACCAGTAGGGGAGACGAAGGATGGGCGCCATATGTTGTCTGGAGAAGGCGGGGCTGCCTCTTCAACAAGGTTCAAGTCAAAACGACGGTCGGAGGGGCCAGACATTTTCAAAGGTGTTGAAGAGAGAAGAGGTTGGACAAATCAAGATCTTAGAAGTGCAAGAATGGAGCTTCTACTGGTGGAGATTTCAAGTGTGCTTTGGAACTTAATGCCAGCCCCTATAAAAATCTGCACTCGACGGATCTTCAGAAATCGAAGAGGCGCCTGCTCAGAAATCGAAGAGGCGTTTGCTTTCTCAAAAGCTGGGCTGCTTAGAGACCACGAGGGTTGATCTCAGAAATCGAAGAGGCGTTTGCTTTCTCAAAAGTTAGGCTGCTCAAAGACCACGAAGGCCGATCTCAGAAATCGAAGAGGCGCTCGCTTTCTCAAAAGCTGGGCTCCTCAGAGACCACGAGGGCCGATCTCAGAAATCGAAGAGGCACCTACTTTTCCAGCCTTGTCAGCACCTGTCACACGCACACTCAGCTTTGCGGAAATAATGGGCATTCTGTCGAAGACTTCTGAGGAAGTAGAAAACACATGAATCTTACTGTTCAATCACCCACTTCCCACACGCAACACTAGCTCATGGGTACCACAGATAACTTTGCCAAAGTTCTCTGCCAAAATTGAGCACGTAAAGCTTGCAGCTCCCACTACATCGCTCTGACCAAGAAAGGTAAAAGAATAGCAAAGAAACAGCACTAACAAAGTTTAGACCCATAAATTTTGAAGGTCTAGCTACCATATTATTACCCACAAGGGTAAAGGAACAGTACCACTGCTGGATAATTGGAAAGTCCCTGTGTGTCAACCTCTGTGCTTCGTGGCAAGGTAGACTAGTAAACATGCCCAACCTTTACTCACACTCGAGAAAACACTACCAATAAGATTGCTTGCTCCAAAATCGAAGAGGCACCGTCCTCCGAATCTCGAGAGCCAGACTCCTAACATGACTACTTTCTCAAAAATCGAAGAGAGGGTAAAGGAACAGTACCATTGCTGGATAATTGGAAAATCCCTGTGTGTCAACCTCTGTGCTTCGTGGCAAGGTAGACTAGCAAACATGCCCAACCTTTACTCACATTCGAGAAAACACTCCCAACAAGATTGCTTGCTCCAAAATCGAAGAGGCACCGCCCTCCGAATCTCGAGAGCCAGACTCCCAACATGATTACTTTCTCAAAAATCGAAGTGACACTGCTCCCCGAATCTCGAGAGCCAGACCCCCATCATGATTGCTTTCTTAAAAATCGAAGATGCATCGTTCTCCGAATCAATCGAAGAGACGCTCGCTTTCTCAAAAGCTGGGCTGCTCAGAGACCACGAGGGCCGATCTCAGAAATCGAAGAGGCACCTACTTTTCTAGCCTTGTCAGCACCTGTCACACGCACACTCAGCTTTGCGGAAATTATGGGCATTCTGTCGAAGACTTCTCGAGAGCACAAACCACTTTTTCAAAGTGCTCTGACAGAGTTAAAACATGTGAAGCTGGCAGCTCCCACTACCGTGCTATGACCAAGCAGGGTAAAGGAATAGCATTACTACTTGTTGTTAGGGAGACTCTTATATATGTCGACCTCCATCCCCAACGGACAGGCAGACCTGCAAAAATGTTCAACCCTTCCTCATATTTGAGAGGGCACTCCCAACGAAGCCTTTCGAAATATTCAGCTTTCTTTCCCCCCGATAATACCTTTGCAAACAAGCTATACTAGAGCAAGAATATCTCATATCATCAGGGTTAAAAGCAAGAGTATCCCATATCATGCTTTTTCCCTGTCTTTTCCTTTGGCCTTGTTGTTACCTGCAAGACAAGGAGAAAGAGAGCAATCAGTCAGCACTTGGAATCAAGCTTCCAGCCAGGAACTGACTGCCTGGAACCCCTTACCTGATTACTTACCTGGCATTGCTCTCGAGTACTCATCTTCAACATCTTATGTTTCCAGGGAAGATACCGCATCTGCTTGAGGAACAGATAGGGCAAGTGCGAAGGATACAAGGAAGCATGTGGAGACAAGCGTAACAGCACACGTGCCGATACATCCATTACTCTGTCAAAAGCAAAAGTATCCCATATCAGCAGGGTCGAACGTACTCTAGATTTGATGGACTTGTTTTGACCCTCAAATTCTTCAGTCGGCTCTGGAGGAAACCAGAAAACCCTCCAGCTCAGTTCAAGAATAAGCCTGTGGAAAGTTACTTCTTCAAAAGCAAAAGTATCCCATATCATCTCTTCTCATCTTTCTTCTCTTTATCCTTCATGCTGCTGCAAGATGGGGAGAAGGTGAACAATCAGCCGGAGCTCTGATTGCTTACCTTGTCTGTCACCTCTTTCAGCAGATCCCCTAGCTCGGCGACTTGGGAGACTCCTACTACATGGTTTGTATTGCGCTTGACCAAGCCTGAAACTACAAGTAAGCTTCAAGTGAAATTGATACATTACCTTGTGCATCTCCACCAGTTAAAGATACCACCCCTGGATGGAGGAAGAGTACTTCCAGAGAAGATGCCACATCTACCTATGAGACAGATAAGGCAAGTCAAGACGATACCACACTCCGATACTTAGAAGTTTCGTGATTACGAGATCATTCTCTCACAATATTTCCTAATGTCATTTGTACTAAATCATTCACTTGTACTCACTAAAGGAGAGCTTGAACCTATGTACTTGTGTAAACCCTTCACAATTAATGAGAACTCTTCTATTCCGTGGACGTAGCCAATCTGGGTGAACCACGTACATCTTGTGTTTGCTTTCCTATCTCTATTCATTTATATACTTATCCACACTAATGACCGGAGCAATCTAGCGAAGATCACAAAAAGCGACCGTTTTTGCTGCCTAGGATCTATCTTGCAAGAGAACGGAGAATTAGATGGAGATCTCAACCATAGAATACGACCTGGACGGATGAAGTGTAAGAGTGCATCCGGCGTGTTATGTGACCGTCGTAGGCCACTGAAGCTTAAGGGAAAATTTTATAGGACGACAATAAGGCCAACGATGTTGTATGGCACAGAATGTTGGACGGTGAAGCATCAACACGTACACAAAATGGGTGTAGCGGAGATGAGGATGCTTCGTGGGATGTGTGGGCACACGAGAAAGGATAAGATTGGGCATGAGGATATCCGAGGTAAAGTAGGAGTAGCCGAAATTGAAGGAAAGATGAGAGAAAATCGGTTCCGGTGATTTGGACATGGGCAAAGAAGGCCGACTGACGTTCCGGTTCGAAGATGTGACTACGGGACAGAGGTTCAGGGCCGAAGGGGTAGAGGAAGACCTAGGAAAACTTTAGAAGAGATTCTAAGAAAAGACTTAGAGTACTTGGATCGAATGGAGGACATGACACAAAACCGAGCGCAATGGCGTTCTAGGATTCATATAGCCGACCCCACTTAGTGGGAAAAGGCTTTGTTGTTGTTGTTGTTGTTGTTGTTGTTGAACCTATTGGATTGGGCATTTAGGCTTTCAGTTCTGCAAGAGGCGCTCCGTGGGGCATGGTTGAGTGCAATAGACAACTGAGCTATTCTACCATTTTATAATGCATTAGACTACAACTGAAACATGTGTAGTTGTAAGACTTTCATCCGTAAAGAGCATTTAATTAGATTATCTCCCCGGTTTTCTTTCTTCGAAATAATACTTTCAACTTATCTTACCCAAAATTCCCATGGCAGGTGGAATTTTGAGGGGCTCTAGAAGGGAGAGATTGTTAAGCAAGTTTGTTGAAAATGAGTGTGAAAAGATAGACCGGCTTATGGAACTTTATATGAGGTGGGTTGTGCTTCTTTGTACCTTTATTTCTTGGAAACATGTGAAAAGAAAAAGGACACCAAACGTATGGAAGAATATTTTTTTATAGACATAAACATTTCACCTCAATGAGATATTGTTTTGATTTTTGTGCTGATTTATACTTCAGATATTCGGATAGAGTTAAAGCAGAAACTGAACGAATGGATCGGCTTGAACTCGATGATTTAGAGGTTACTTTTTTATTTGGATCTTATTACTTTGCATATCCATGAAATTACATTAATTTCACTTAGAGATTTTTGTACTTTGCAGATGGATGAAGAGGAAAAATACAACCGGAAGTTGGAATCTGGACTTTATACTCTTCAGGTTTGTATTGGCGTGGATGGTTTATGCAATTTTCAGCATACTTCTACTTGGGTTGTGTGGGTTGTTCTTTGAAGTTGTCCAGAACGAACATCGATCGTATTTAACTTAGAGAAGGGGAAAAAACTATCATTTAAAGTCCCATCTTTTTTTTCTTCTTCCATTTTCTTTGGATAGAATTACTGCAACCAAATTGTAATCCCATTCAACCACAAGGAACTAAAATAATTGAATTAAATGTTGTCTTGAGTAGGGCACAAAAAGAAGCACGTGCAATTGTCTGATTAAGTGATGCAAATCCAGTAAAGATGTAAATGAGAACTATTAGAAAAAGAAAAACAATAGTTGTAAAAGTTCAGGCCATGAAAAAGGTTACAAAAATTATTTATTATATTCAAGGGAACTGTTACTAGCACTCCAAAACATGTCATTCTACACTCTTCAAACAACAACAAAGCCTTTTCCCACTAAGTGGGGTCGGCTCATTCTACGCTCCTCACAAGTGTATTTTTCTTTCTAATTATAGAAAGTTTGGAGTGCAAAATGAGATTTTTGGAGTGCTAATAACAATTCCCATATTCAATTGTACTTGAAATTCTATTTATAATTAGAGCTAAAGACTGAAGTCTGTTATCTTAAAAGAGTAGTAGGAGGAGGTGTTAATTTTCTGGAAAAGTGCTTGGTACAGGGTTTTGGGATTCAATTTAGAGTAAATTTCTTATAGCTACAGTATAAGGATTGTTTCAAAGCACAGTGGCTATGAATTGTATTTCGGTGTTTATATCTATGGTAAAGCCACTGTCAAATTTAAAGTACAAGACATCAGTCACATATGTAATTTAGCTAATTTGATCCTCAATCTGCATATGAGAAGCTTTGTCTGATATTATCTGTCAATTTATTACCAAATATCCTACATTTTGAAATTTCATATCCTTTTGGATCTTAACCTCTTATTTACATGCTGCAGTTGATTGCTGTTATTCTGGGTCATCTTTGGTGCTCTGAGTAAGTTTCAACATCAAATTTATATATGCGTACTTGCAGTTTCATGGTGGAGCTGTATTATAATCAAGCCTGTTATTTGTTTTGCAGGCACCCTCAAATGAGAGCAAGAATTGAACTACTACTCAAGCAGCAAAAACTGACGAAGAAGGATATTAAGGATATACTTCAGGTACATATGCTTGGTATCTGTTATTTCTAGTAGGAATTGTAGTTCAAATAATTGACATTTATATTAAAAAAAAAAAAAGTGCTTATCTGTTATATATGCCATCAAAAGGAGAGGAGGAGGGAAAGAGGGATACTTGGGTGCCAGAAAAAGTAGCATTTGATGCAAGATTTTGGTGGATATGGTTGAATTTTTTAGTGTAACAGGGGTGGCTTGGAATGCTTGTGCGTAATTTCTCTGATATATGGTTAGCATCAGGCAGTGGCGTTGTATGAAGGTTGAGAACAGTATCAGGGTGTTTGAGTACAACAATTGATAGTGTGAAAGTTGTTCTCGGTTAGTTGAGTACAACAATTGATATGGTTGAATTTTTTAGTCGAATTGGTTTTAGATACTTATAATAAGCTAAAACTTTTAATTGCAGTTGGTTTGAGATGTCCTATAAGAAGATCCAACACGGATAGAATTATCATCAAACCTTTTAACTGTGGTTGATGGATAAGGATTAAGTTGATGAAATGGTTGACCAAGTGGCTCAGGGTTATGTTCAGTTTATTTAATTGCTTATATGCTTATATACAAACACTACTGTGCATTTTTAAAACTCCCTTTTTCTTATTCTTACTTGTTCCTTCGAATTACATGTAGGCTTGTTGGGGTTGCCTAGTCTTGAGTTAATTTGAAGAGGTGTTATAAACTTGGTCTTTACTTTTCTTCTCCAGGCCCTCTGTTTAGTTCTTAAAAGGGTTAAAAACCTTTTAGGTCACTAGGTTCTTTGTGAAAATTTAAATTTTGTCACCAGGAAAAAAATTTAGCCAATTTCGGCAGCGGGGATAAAATTTAACAAATTTGTTGCACCTGGAGTCCAGATCATACTGGTAAACACACGGAGAGCAGTGCCATATGTATTGGCAGTTCAAGCTTATCTTCTGGTCTACTCTTTAACACCTCTTACCTAGACCTTAGCTACCTTGTAGGGTGATTTGATTTCAGCATGTAGTCGTAGTTATATTAGAGATGCACATTTAAATGATATAGTGAAACTTACGTTCTGGTCATTAAGCTTGTGCTAATAATTAGAATATTTTAAACGTAGCATAATATGGTGTGTGCTCTTGCTTGCTTATGTGAACCGCAGGAGTATCAGGAAAACATTGGTGATGTTGATGGACCTGAAGAAATGGAGCGATCGCAGGCAAGGATTCAAAGGTTCATCTCAGCATTCTGATTGTTTAAATGATCTGTTAGAGCCCTATTGAGCTATGTTTGCGGAAATTGAAGGGGCGAAGTCGTAGTTGTATTAGTAGTTGAGAAGTGATGATGTAGAGGATCTTGTCTGTAACTTCGAGTTTCAAAAGGATAAGGTGATAATCTTTATTTTTTGCACCTGTTTCTTGTAAAACAAAGCTGTGGAAATTGGACTTGATATAAAGAAAGCTGCATTTTTTGCTGCTCAGCATCTGCATCTGGCTGCACTGCAGCAAGCATAATTCCTTGATGAATTACGTAATTTGCTTTGTGTATTAATTTGTACGTTCACGATGATAAAGATAAAACCTCAAATTGATATCGTGGAATTAATCCTCAACAACTAGTACAGATTCATTGACTAGTTTATATACATTATTTCTACATTATTTCTAAGGCCATCTTCAGCTGAACTGAATAGGCTATATTTAGCTCCCGTTCAGATTATAGCCATGCAAGAAATTATTTGTTAAGAGACAATGCTAGGCTATATTTATATATCATCTCCAACCAAATGGGGTTATTTTTTAGCCCCCTCAATAATTTGTTGTTTTAAGTTTGTTCTTTAATTTTAGGAAACTTTAACAAAAAGCTTCCGGTACTGTTCATTTTAACGAAAAACCACATTTTTACACTAAAAAGTCAATCCTGGTACTATTCACTTTACTTTTTATTTTGTCATTATCGTTAAAACTCAAAGTTTTCAAGCCCTTTTCATTAGTTTTCCTTTAATTTTATTGGTTAATTGAATTAAACTACCATATTATTGGTTAAATAAGTTATGTTCTTATAATATGATTATCTCACTACTAAATTTTTCAAACAAAATTTTAAAATTGTATCCCTCGCATCCAATTAATTATATTTGCTATATTTTATCTAATTTCTTTCGTATGGCTTAAATGGCCCTTCCTAGAATGATTTTCTAGCTCCGCCACTGCATCATCATCACCCAAAAAATTGGCATGACTAGGAAACAAACAAAGTGACACCAAAAAGATAGAGCAAACAGGAATTTAAGGGTGAAAGAAGAAAGCAAGAAAGTGAATGAAATTTTGAGTGAAAGGTAGTAATGCCTCACCAGGCGTGTGCTGTATTTGTGTGTGTGTGTGTGTTCTAACTAGTGTCCTCAACGTTATGGAACAATTTTCCTAGACCTGGCACTCGTGTTGTGTCCTCAATGTTCGTGTCATACGCGATATATTAACGGGTGGTGTAATGGCTCATCGTGCGTGTATGGTATTTGTATATTATCAGGTGGTGTAATGGCCCAATGCCAATAACCACTGGAAATGGGTCAGATTCTCCTGGAAAGAGTAGTTAGACGACTCGGATCTTCGACTTAAGGCCGACCTAGCACGCCAACGCTGCAGATATCGGTCAAGTTCACGTCTGCCATGGGTCAAATCGTCGGGTGGAGTCGGCCATATATGGGTCCTGGGAAGCCCAAAACGGCTATGACGGTGGGTGAATTTTGATGAGGATACAAAAAAGAGTATGGAGTCTGCAAATTTGAGAGAGAGGGAATTGCCCAAAAAGATAATATTTAGGATTTTGGTATTGCCCAAAAATGATAATAGGTAGGATTTTGTTTTTGTTTATTGTGTTTTGGTTTTGTATATTTGGATTAGAGTTTTCCTGGAGTGACATGCCCACCACCATGGTGGTTTTTCACCTTCAGCTTTTATTTGATTCTGGGTTTGAGTTTGGTCCTGTGCACAGTATTCCACACAAAGAGATTGATAAAATGTGTGATAGAGAAAAGGATTGAATTAAAAATTAAAACAAATTCTAAAAAATGTTTTAATCCGTATGTTAGTCTAACTCTGCATCCAACTCTTTATTATTCTTATACTGCTTAGTCCATGTTAAGCCAGTCCAACTTAATCTCTAAAACTAGTCCAGTCTGAGATAATCCGACGCAACAAACGCACCATTAACAAACATTGGATCAATTACATGGATGAAGAGAGTGAGGATGCGTCGTTTAACGTGAAACAACTTAGGGTTTGGATAAGTTATTGTTGAGCCATTGGATTTGTATCAACAATCACGAAATGTTGGTCCAAAAGAGATGTGGAGGACGAGTTATGTGACACCAGTACATTACTATGATAACATTCCGAGCCATTAAAATAAAGACGTATAATTGTCTTGTCTGCATGTCCTTATTTTATTGACGTCAAAAACCATATCATATCATATAAGTTGTTCTTAAGGGTTGTGGCTGTGTTTCGGAATGAACGGATTGGAAACAAGCGTTTCGATTTTAGATTTGAATTTAAAATTCATTTCCGATGCCAAAGTTTGGGATATATTACCTATATTTTCCGATTTGGAAATTTTTGCGATCTCTGAATTTTTCGGAAATTAACAA
Source organism: Malus domestica (assembly GCF_042453785.1). NCBI lineage: Eukaryota > Viridiplantae > Streptophyta > Magnoliopsida > Rosales > Rosaceae > Malus > Malus domestica. The sequence goes on along the minus strand of NC_091671.1, from coordinate 21,455,029 downwards.
TTTCATCTTCTTCTTTGCGTTTGCGTCAGACAACAAAATGACGCCTCTGCACTCAATATCTACATAAATAAGCAAAGATTTTCATCTTCTTCGTCTCGATTTTAGTTCGTACATCCAAATTTGTATAAAATCTAAATCTTGGTGCGGTGGTGGTAGACTCGCATCGTATTGCACAAAGCATGAGAACGACTAATCGGAAGAGACTTTTGGAGTTCTGATCATGAGATTACATTGTGAATGTGCTCAAACAAGTGGTTAGCACTGGATTAAAAGTAACTGATTAGTGCTTGAGCACTGCTATTATATATATTATTAAGGTTAATATTTGCATGTGGTATCCTAGTGAATAGGATGTTGTGGTTCTACCCATATGGTCCGGGTTTGAAACTCGCATCTCTCCTAAATTACTGTAATAGTTTCGCATCACAAGACTTATTAGTATCCAATTCGCAATGTGGTTAGTGGTTTTGTGAGGGAAAATATTCATTACATTATCAATTTACTATTCATCCTATATTTCAAGGAAATAGTAATACAAAAATGACATGACAACAATTGAATTCATCGTAGAAAAAATGTCTACATTAATTTGGATGCAAAAATTTATACGTAATCGACATTCATTCATATTAAGAAAATAGAGAGTTGGAATTTGAAAAATCGAACCAACTTTACTATATTACTTTAGAATGACTTCCCCTAAATTTTGATTATCCATTAAGAATTCATGCGCGCGCGACGAGGTGGGTCAAAAAAAATTTTCATGTGATTTAAATCAGATCTTAAAGAACAGTGGAATTTTTTTTGTTATTTGGAGAACAACATCACCTCAAAGTAAGACATTATATTTTGTGGTTGTACCTTCTATTGAAATGTTCTATTATTTACATTAGATATTACATAAGAAACATATGCAGCATGCAGTTTAATAAGCTTGTTCAAACTTATTTAACATAACTTTTTTTACACATATTTACAACAACATATACAACGGATAACAAAAGTCTCACACTGGAACACCAACCCAGGTACAAAAAAATTGATTCACACACCCATATTTATTTTATAACTTAATTCCCTGCTTGTCCTTAGATACTCAAGAGTGAAAGGGAGGGTCTAAGCGGATAGGAGAATGATCTGTTACTCCAAATTCTTCTTCATCTGGTCAATTATTAGGATTTGGAGGCGACTACATAGTGTGAACCACCAACTTGTTTGGATTGACACATTTACCAAAAGCATGTAAACCCATTCTTGTTTTCTCTATGCTATGCGAAATTGAAGTGCCTAGGCCTGGAGTAGTGTTAGAAATTTTAGTTTTGTTCCTCGAAATTGTTGTTCTTTTCGATCTCTAACCAATCTTCTTAAATCCTTTATCAAAACTCCTCCTAGGATGTCTTGTTCTATTCGATCAATTTCTTTCAACATTTTATTTGCTCTAGTTTTCAAGTTAGTTTGTGGGTGAAACACTAACATTGCTAAAAGTCTTAAAAGTCTTACTAACTTCTTTACATTTTAGTTCTATCCTATCACAAATAGTAATTCATGCTTTCAAAAGGAAAAAGCTTGTGTAGTTTGAAAAAGCAACACCAAAATTCTAAGCAAGCATGTTTGGATGAAAACATAATTTAAGTCAGAATGCATGTAAGTTAGAATGAGTTTTCCAAAACAGGTGTAGTCAATATTCCAATTGAATAATTAAGTAACAACTAATCCAGTTCCATTAGATCAACCTAAAGACTAATATAAATTTTGCAGTGCCATAATTGGCATAACGAATATCATTTAAAATGAAAAGGAAAAACGAATATCTGGTTTGTTCTTTAGGGTTTAGGGCCGATACCAAAACCCACCTTAGATTCACAACTATTCAATTTTTTTGTAGCCTTGTTGCAACAATTTTTATCATCTTAAGAACTGTTTAGGGTCTTAGTAGAAAAGCCTAGATCAATTAAACACACACGCAGACATAAAAAACACACGCCTCACAATGCTTTACTGAATTATCAAACCAGCACACTCTTAAAAGAGCCATCTGTCACGCCCCAAACCCGGGATCAGTAATAAAAACTCAAACCCGAATCCCAAACGTGAGTTAAAAGCTCAATAAATAAAAGGAAATTGACACGGTTTGAAAAAACGAACTTCTCTTATTAAAATAATTCATGATTCTTAAACAAATCAAGAATTCTTTACAACCTACAGTAAATAAATAAATAAATTTTCTCTACTCCCATCTAATCCGATCTCATCCTGCCTACCCTCTTGAATGTCTAGTTCGTAAACCTACATAACAATAGAGGAATGAGCTTTAACAGCTCAGTAGGAACATAACCTTATCACAGTAAATTGACAATATTAAATTAAGTGTCATGAAATCATATAGCCAAATATTAAATCATTATTGATAATAATGCATGAATGTAATGCTGCAACTTCTTCAACTACCCCCGTTAATTTATATAATAAAACACACAGATCTACACGTCCCATACCATGCATTTTACCCCTGCAGAGGTGGTTCGAATGTTCTATTATAGAAACTAACCCCTATATGATATCCCAAGTTCATAAACCCCTTTTGCTAGTCATCTTATCTAATTCATTGATCTCCAGCCCAATCACCCATACCGATAATTCCCGTCAATATCCTATTCTAATGTGCACATCGGGCTTGCCTGGAATTGGTTTGACAATGAATAGATTCAACTACACAAAAGATCCTTTCCAACTACCCTCATTTCCATACTTCCAATCTGAATACTGAAATTCCAACCACATCAACATGAATGATGCACAAATAATGCCATTTTATCTTTCAAATGTATCACAGTACATTCTCAACGCTAACATTCCAGCATTAATTTCATAACCAAGAACAAGTAAACACTTAACTAAAGCAATTAGCCAATTATTATCCAATCACATTAATCAACCAAAAAGATCAAGAATATTATAGCACTTTACGAAATTTAATAAAATCAATTTATGTAAAGGTCTGCCTTATTTCCCCTACATGGATTCCAAAGCTAAAACGACGATCCACGTCGCTACCGGAAATAACTAATCTCCATGTACTTAAGCAAGTTGCTTTATCACTCCTAAATCATCATGTATTTCTTCCACCCTATTTCTTTTCTAATCTCTCTCCACATAAACATATATAATATTTATATACACACACGTAAGTACGTACATGCATACATACGTAACACACACACACACATATATATATATATATATATTGCATGGCTTCCTCATGAATTGCATAACCAATGCACTCGGATTTCAGAAATAAGAAATGCATATCCCTATTTATAGTATTGCTATGCCGACTCACCCTATGCTCTAATTGGAACAAATGGACAGCACATCTAATACGCTTGGCTCTTGGATAAACTAAGCCATTAATTGGACAACTCCTCCTATAAAACTATGAGTCACAAACACGTGTTGATTGCACGTAAATTTATTGACAACTCCAGCTTGGTGCATGTAAACTCAATCTATTCATTTACTTCCCATGTGGCTAAATTGCCACTAGCCGATCAGACTCGCCCCCTGCTGTCTAGCTTCAGCAGATGTCACGTGGCAAGTCAGCCACTTATTGGTTGCCACGTGTCACTTACTCATTGGTCCAATATGTAAATCACCTTAAAAATTCATTTGAGCTCTAAAAGATAATCTGAAAAATGCTACAAACTCTTAATGACGTCCAATATCTTCTCATTAAATAAGCACAACATATCATTTTTTCAAATATTTCTTTTCTTCGATAATAAATTCTTGAAATCTTACACCATCCAAAAGAAAAAGTGCAAAAACATAAGTTCAAGCTATGCCTCATTAGAACCCCAAATGTAAAAGAAAGCCCATACATAATACATTAACGCAATCGATAAAGATTGCGAAATTGGCCAATCAATTTTGGCAACCCACTTAGACATCTTCAACTATGCAGCCACTAGACAACATGAACAAACAAACAACATGCCAATCACAATGATTTGCTGATTAATCGAACTAGCATACTCAAACTAACCAATTTTAAAATACGTAAAATCACTGGGGCAACACAACACAAACCCAGGCTTCATTAGAAAGCACCACAAACTCAAAAAATACAGACAAACATAACCCAAATTAACAACTATATGTGATAAGTCCATATAATATGTAATTAGGAGAATGTGATCTAAAGAAGTTAGAGTCATGAGACCATTCTCTTTCGTACACATATCCTAAACGTTTCTGATAATATGATTGTCAATTAGGCATTGACGATCCGTAGAGATCAGTATATGCTATGTCTTCTGGCTGGTCTTCAGTCATTGGTGTGAGTGACACCAAGATAAGTATGTAGGTGCTCAATAGAGAGTGAGTCCATTGAATACGAATCTACTGGTACATGAACAACTAAATGGACTGACAGTCTTACCAGTCTTGATCGTTACAAAGGTTGATGCTACTATCAACAAGGAATTCTCATACTCATGTGACATGAGAACTCCTAGTTAGGATAAAGAAAATTAGTTCTTTGACCTGAGACATCATAATTGTCTTGTGGTTGGGTCCTTAGTTTTTGATTATGTTAAAGGCATTCCATTTTAGAGTGCCCATGCGATAATTGGGGCTAAACTATTGAATCATGGGGGCATGTGAATGTGCAACAAGAGATCTCTAGCCTTCAAACAGTTGAGGGAGAATACTCTATGATAGGATTAAGAATTTCTGACAAGAATATGAATGAAATTTAGGAAGTCGTTCCAAATCACTTTCAAGGTAATCATATAAGTGAGAGAATCACATTGGATAACAGACATGAATAAACTATCAAACCAAACAATATATCCAAGAGTATTGAATTAGAGAAAGACTGTATTGCATTTGTAATTCCAAACTGAATAGGTCATCTTCTGATTAGCTTGAGTAGCCATTACATATTGCTAGGTTTCACTCATGATTTGTGGAAGCCCTAAAGATGTATAATCACTAAAGGGAGAATTGAAAGTAAGTTTCAATTCACAATCGATTAGTATTAGTTCTAATCGCCCATTGCCTCGCTAAAAGGAACTTAATGGATCGCACACCGTGTAACATAATGATTGAAAGATATAACAGAGATGAGTAAGGACAATTAAATAGTTTAATTGTATATGACAAGTATTAGTTAATATGTTAATTAATCATACAAAGGTTTGTAACGGGCTTTAAGTAAGCTTCAGGTTTCGCAGGTTTTGGTCCACTAGCCCCCATTGAGTTTAAGTTGTATGACAACTAAAACAAAATGGGGATTAACCCAAACAAAACCCAATGGCTAGCCATAGAGGGAATGAGGGGTTATGATGGTGGACTTATTACAAGTTTGCCACTGACTTGAAGTAAAGTTCCGCCATCCATATCCATGGAGCCAAAGAGTAAGGAGGCAAATGAAAGAAGGCCCTCACATAATCACCCTTTGCCAAGCAAAGAAGTGCTTAAAAAGTATAATGTTTCCCCAACTCACTTTATTGTTTGAGTTGAGTCTGTTGGAAAATTTATTATTATTATTATTGTTGTTATTATTATTATTGTTGTTGTTGTTGTTGTTGTTGTTGTTATTATTATTATTATTATTATTATAAATTGAATGAAAAATTATAAGTGATGCATTTTGGTGGAAATATGTGTCTATCATAATGAAGAATTGCAACTTTTGACTCTTCATGAATGGTCACATGCTTTCCATAAGAGGTATCTCAAATTCTATAAATAGGGAAGCCCCCTATAATCATAAATAACTTTTCATTTTTTTGCATAATCATACATAAAGTGCATTAAATATTAGAGAGTCTCATTGAGTCCATATGAGAGTTTTCAACACAATCTTGGTTCAGGGAGCCTTGTGATTTGGAGTGCTACTATTACAAAGACGTGGTTGTTATATCTTTGGAGACAAGCGCAGATCAACCATGAGCACCGTAGTGGTGCGTAAACTTGTTTTAAGGACAAAGTGTCAAATACTTGCCTCGATCGTATTTTCAGGTTTTTTTAATCTATTATGTCATGTTCATTTAACATTGGTTACTCATGTGCGTGCATTACTTTGATTTATAATTGCATGAATTATTTATTGATTTTCTATGTGATTTAATATAGCAATTAGACTCTTATTTTTCCAGTAGAGTCTTGGTTCACCACCGCCACTAGACTTTGAATTTCATGGTATAAGTTTTGTTTTAGAGTGCATACAAGCATGCTTCCACCATTTAATTGTTAAATGCATGTATTATGTTGCTCAATGAATTTAGTTTATCAAATATTTTCCTTCACCTAGAAACCAAAACCCCACAAAACAGAGACCCTTTTAGCTCAAATCAAAGATGACTAGAAGCAAACCACTACATGCCACTCTAAATATATAAACACAAAAAACGAAACAATAAATGTCACATCCCGGCCCGGGAGGGACTACTTCCCGGGCCTGCTCCATCACCGTAGCACAATATTGTCCGCTTTGGGCTTACCATTCCCTCACGGTTTTGTTTTTGGGAATTCACGAGCAACTTCCCAGTGGGTCACCCATCCTGGGAGTGCTCTGGCCTCCTTCTCGCTTAACTTCGGAGTTCCTACGGAACCCGAAGCCAGTGAGCTCCCAAAAGGCCTCGTGCTAGGTAGGGATGTGAATATACATTTAAGGATCACTCTCCTGGGCGATGTGAGCGCCTTGATTCTAGGATCGGGGTGTGTCAGTAAAAACAATTTATTTTTGGGAAATGAAAAATCGAGAACAACTTTAAGAGAATATTAAATTGAATGAATAAGCCAAGCAAATTCCCCTTCCTCAATTCTATCAAAGACAAGGAAAACACATAGGATAATAGAATCAAACTAGAAAGAACAAAATGACAACATGCAAGTCTCTAAAGTAGCAAAAGAAAGAGAACACAAATAACACTCTCTAAATACCCTATTTCATTACAAAAACAAAAGCATGACTTTAAACTTAATCGAACAACAAAACGCAAATTGTATCATTGAAGGAGACAACCCACCTTCGAAGAGAAAAACGCAGAGGGTAGCAGAACCGAACCCAGAAAAAAAAAAAAAGGGAAAAGGCAAGTCTTTAAAGCAGCAAAAGAAAGAGAACACAAAAAGCACCCTCGAAAGCCCTTAATTCATTACAAAATCGCAAAACAATAGGTTGAAACCTAACCAAACAGTAAATAACAGATAATAAAACAATTTCTTATCTTGTCAATCATCAGATGCATACATAGAATGGATCAAGGATGAGCAAATCTCGCATAGAATCGCAACATGCAAACACATTGTGGACAAAGGATGAGGAAATCGTGCATTCATGGGCCTTACTCGCCTTTTTTCCACTGACCCAATCGAAGACCTCGTACAAATGCCCTGACTTGTCCCTGTTCAACATGCCCACTCCTCTCTTTGTCTCTATCTCTTTAATAGGGGTGGGTTCAAAAAATTGAAACCGATAAAAACAAACCGAACATTGAAAGAAACCGAAACAAAAAAAAATGAACTAAATTAAAGAAGCAGAACCGAACCGAAATCTTTTGGTTTGGTTTGGGTTTTGGTGGTTTAGAACTCGAAACAGATATAAATATACATCAATTTTATTTATTTATTTAAGTTAGGTATTTATTTTCTAACCCAATTTCAAGTCAATCATTATGACACACCTCGACCTGGAATGTCTAATAGGACTCCGAATCGAGCTGTGCTAGCCGACACCTGGAAGGTGACGAAGCCATAAAGTGTAATGATGTGGAAATATAGTGAATAAATTTAAACCTAAGAGTGCCTAAATACCAGAGTGCACTGGTGAGCGGGAACTAACCCACTTCACACGTGACGTTATAGCATAAGCAAGTACAGAAGAATGAATTAAGAATCGTACCCTCGAAATAATCTCCAATACTAAGAATCGCCACGATTCATCAACGATAAGAAAACTCAGCTAAGAAGATCTCGAGGGTGAAGACAAGATAAATGTGAGTGGTCCAGTTATTAAAATTTTAATAGAAACCATATAAATTTCTATAACCCCTCGCTACAACACCTGTAAAATTTCCAAAATTAGAATATATATATATATATATATATATATCAATTCAAGTCATGCTTCACATATTTATAATCATATGCTAACTTATCGCATATTCATCACATCTGCTAGCTCATCACGTATTCACCACATATGCTAGCTCATCACATATATTCATTATATATGCTAGCATTTCATCACATATAGGCTAGCACCTAAGTCGGAGTCACCTTTAGTGACCTAGATGACGTATTCATATCTCATCACGTATCTCATCAATCATGGCTAGCATATAAGTCGAAGTCACCTCTAGTGACCTATACGACATATTCGTATCTCATCAATCATGGCTAGCATATAAGTCGGAGTCACCTCTAGTGACCTATACGACATATTCATATCTCATCAATCATGGCTAGCATATAAGTCAGAGTCACCTCTAGTGACATTTACGACATATTCATATCTCATCATGTATCTTATTAATCATGGCTAGCATATAAGTCGGAGTCACCTCTATGGACCTATATGACATATTCATATCTCATCACGTATCTCATCAATCATGACTAGCATATAAGTCGGAGTCACCTCTAGTGACCTGTACGACTGAATCATAGCTCATCAATCTTTGCTAGTACATAAGCCAGAGTCACCTCTAGTGACCTAGACGGCACTACACTGCACACAAGTCGAAACCATTGAAAAGGTATGTACGACAAGATTGGGTGTAATATAGTTATGCTCAATGTTACACACATCAAGATAGCCATGCGATAAATCGCTAGTCACCTACGAGTCGGAACCACCTATGGTGGTCTGTACGACAAGACTGTGCACCTAAATTGGATCCAATGTGAGCATAGGGTGCGGGAGGTGACATTATATACAGGCCTGTGTCATATCTTTGGCTAAATCACAATCACCTAGGGTGCAGGTTTATGAGCTCTAAATGCATCTAATACAACATGTATGACTCATAGGCAACCTGTATGAAAATGCCGGAGTTGCCTACTGTAGCAACCTGTACGACAATGTCGGAGTTGCTAAAAGCGTAAATGTAGTCATATCATTACCCCATCAATTCAACTAATACCGTATACTTACTTGAACTTACCTAAACTTACATGATCTTACTTGAATGTCATGTGTTCACCTTTGCACTTCAGAGCGTTCACAGCACCCAATTATATATATACGCAAACAATTCATCTCATCGTTTAAGCATTATTTAATAGGCATGGCATTTTTAGAGCATAAATCATTTTATTGCATTTTCTGGGAAAGCATCAAGCATATACATATATACTTAAAACCAAAAGCCCACACACATTGCTCGATTCCTTAAACAAGGCTATGGTCATGATTATTTAATCTCATTTCTTATATGGCTGCATCTAACGTCTCGTTAGACTGCCTACGTACCTTAAACAGGGATCAAGCAATTCGTTGTTCACAATAATCATTTATTGTAATACGCATATGGATAGATCACAATTAAATCTAACTCAACCATCTCATAGTATTTTATAACATATAAATATATATATATGTAATGGCATAAGTTTATCAGTTTTATTTAAAATCATTTATAGAATTATCAATCATGAAACATGAGATGAGCAAGGAAAGATCCACTCACTTGGAGTCTATGCTACAACTTCCTAGCACAACCATCGGGGCGTCCTGAGCGATCGGCGCTAGTTTGGAGTCCAAATGGTGGCCGGAGGTGGCCGAAAAATGGTCTGAAAGATGGTTGTCCGTGGGAAAACTGGTAACTTGCTGGAATTTCTAGGCAACCTTACATGATGGCTATCTCGCCGTGATTTGGCCGGAAAATGCCTTGAAAGTGGCGGAGGTCGCCGGAAACTGTGACCTAGGCCAAATAGGCCGAGAAGAGCTTCAATTTTGTTAAAACCCGTTGGTAACCTTATACTTGGGTGAACTTTGATTCTTCTTCCTCGGTGCTCCAACAGGGTCAAGGCTGGTCGTGATATTCTCCTGGGATGATGGACTATAAAGCCCAAGTGGTGGTGTCAGCCATTGCTTTGCCGATTCGCCGGAAAAATGAAAAGGGTGGCCGGAACACCATTGGTTTTCATCGAGTTTTGTGGCCTCGAACCACCACGTATAGGGGTTAACCAAGGTGGTTCTTGGTTGGGTTTTGTAGAGGGGAATGAGAGCTTCAAGATGGTGGTGATGGCTTCGAAAAATTCCACCGGACTTGGCCGGAATCAGCCTTGGAAAATGGGTGGTCGTGAGCGGAAAAGCCCACGGGAAAGCTCCAGCTTTCCCTTTTTTTTTTTAATTTTTCTGATTAGCTGGAGGCTTTGTCCTCCTTTTATGTGATTGGTTCCCTTTTCTCTTTGCTTAAAGGCTGATTGGTTAGTCTTCCCACAAGGTGGGAGTTCAAATAATTTAACTACTTTTAAATAACCAACTTCAAACGTCCGTAACTATACCGTTATAATTTGGACTCGCAAACGGCTTTCGCCTATGTGTTCATAGTGACGAGTACTACGAAGATATGCTAAAAGAATAAGTCATACGCCACTCTAACCAATGATCCGCGAAAGTCAAAGTCCTTGCCTCTAGGGCATTTTCGTAAATTCACACTTCTTAAATTAATAAAAACGTAAAATTTGGGACATACTGTCACACATTAACTGGGCTGTCACACATTAACTTAATTTGAGACCCAAATATATTAAAGCAAACTCCAAGCCCAATTTCATCCCACACACTGTAAGAAAAGGCCCAAACAAAGGATTTTTTTTCTAGCCTTTCTCCCTAATACTTGCAATTTCCTTCTCCTCGGGCCTTGGCTGCAGCGACCATTAATCATCAAAGTTTTCTGACTTCGCAAGTTCTATAACAATCTTGGCTTTTTGGACTAGCTCTCCCCCTAGATTCATCTTTTTTAGTCAACAATCAATATCATGATTTTTTTTCTCAACAGCCATCCCATTATTTTTCAGAGTTTTTCAGAGTTCATGCAGTTGTGACACTATGGCAATAGCCATTCTTAAATTAGAGAGCTTCACCTTATTGTATTGTTGCATATGAGAATTTTTAGAGCTCTCAAGTCCCTTCCCCCATTAGCTACTCACATATTTTTAGATATTAAAAAAAAAGTTTATATAAAATAAAAAAACTAAAACCAAACTGATAAAAACCGAACTGAAGTTAAATTGAACCATACAAAACTGAAAAAAAAAATTAAAACCAAACCGAAACAAATTTTCTACTCAGTTTTCGGTTTTGTTAGAAAACCGAACCGATTGAAACCTAATTCACCCCTATTCTCTATGCCTTATGCCCCATCTCTCTCTGTAACAGCCACCCTCACTAAACCCCAATCTGTAAGCCCTCCATCTAACCCACGAACCCTAACTCTTGCCAAAATTAAAATTGACAAAACTACCAGCCCAACTTTTACACCGAGCCATGGGATCTAAAACCTAGATGGGCACATCAGTTTTTCGAACACCAAAGCAGGCCATCCTCATCAGCCACCCAGGAAATCCTTGGACATCGAAACAACCTTCGACGAATTTTTTAATGAATGACAATTTAGTAAATTAATTCAAATTCCCAATTGAAATTGCACTGTAGCTAAACTACAGTGCCACCTTACCCCAACTTTCGATAAAAGTAATTTTTTTCGAAACAGCAATGGAGTAATTCGAAATTCATTCGAATCCGAATGATTTTGGAACATTTCGGAACAAAATCGGATCAAAATGGTTTTGGAGGGTTTCAGAATTATGCGGATAAGATTGAATTCTCATTCCAACTTGCAAAACCCTGATTCCTGATTTGGAGAGGATTGAGGTCCCTTGATCGTGACCGTTCATTTTATATCTTGCGGTTAGAAATCATTCTAAAATTTAAAATTTAAAATTAAATATAAATAGTACCTAATGAAAACTGACCGCATGATATACGATGAACGATAACGATTACATGATCCCTTAGTGTGATGACCCGTTCCTACTTTTCACTAGAATTTCTTTTTCATTGGTGTGTTTGGACGATTTTTCCCTTTTTGGGAAACGTGTAATCTGACCTACTAATTATTTTTCATAGTTTTGTACTTAATTTGTACTCATCGATACGAATGCGTGAGCGCGTGTTAGACTTGAAACAGACTTGTAACGAAAATGTTATGCTTTGTCAAAGTATGAGGATAATGGGTATTTTTATACATGCATGTGTATAAATCAATCAGTGTTAGAAACACTGTATTAGATAGGGAGACAGATTTTTTGAGCCGTTTCCACTGTGCAAAATCAGAAAATCATATCCCTTTCTTTCTTTAAATGTAGCTTGTGCCCTCTCATCTTTCACCCACCAATCAAATTATTTAATTTGATTCTCCACCAATCCCTTTCGCATGTCGGCCAGGGCTCCCACCACATCCCGGGCTTGACTCCACCGTAACACGATATTGTTCGCTTTGGGCCCTGACCACGCCTTTATGGTTTTGTTTCTGGGAACTCAAGCAAGAACTTCCCAATGAGTCACCCACACTGGGATTGCTTTTGCGCGAACTCGCTTAACTTCGGAGTTCCGATGGAACCTAAAACCAGTGAGTTCCCAAAAGGCCTCCTGCTAGGTAGAGATGAGAATATACATATAAGGCTTAGAGGATCCACTACTCGGGGCGATGTGAGATGTTACAATCCACCCCCTTAGAGGCTCAACCTTCTCGCCGGCACATATCCGGCCAGGGATTGGCTCTGATACCAAATTGTCACATCCTGGCCCGGGCCCCCACCACATCCCGGGCTCGACTTCACTGTAGCATGATATTGTCCGCTTTGGCTCGACCACGCCTTTATGGTTTTGTTTCTGGGAACTCACACGAGAACTTCACAATGGGTCACCCATCCTGAGATTTCTCTCGCGCGAACTCGCTTAACTTCAGAGTTCCGATGGAACCCAAAGCTAGTGAGCTCCCAAAAGGGCCTCGTGCTAGGTAGAGATGGGAATATACATATAAGGCTTAGAGGATCCACTTTCCTGGGCGATGTGGGATGTTACAATCCTTTTCCTCCATTCATTTTTCCCCATTTTCCCTCCTAACCAATCAAGTGCCTTCCCTCAATTCTGGCACCCAATTAGTGAACACGCTTCCATAAACCTTCACCCAATCAGAAAACGCAAATCACTTTCTCTCTCCTCATTCTCTCTCTCTAACCTTGATAACCATTTCTCTCTGCAACTCTCTCATCTGACGTCCAAACCATTCAAACGTGACCTGCAACCTACACCATTGAACTCCCCTCAACTCTATGAACACAACAATGTAACCAGATCACGATTTGGTTGAGTTTTGACTCACCAACTCGAAAGCTCCGACTCTATGAGTTTTGGTTCAACGATTTTCAGGCCGTTCATGGCTTAGGTAAGCCTTGGGAAATCCTAAGACCCTTTATTTCATTTCTATAGGTTGATTTTGATCTCGTATACATGTTTTGAACGAACATTTTAGCGCAGAAAACTCGAGAGGGGGAGACTGCTCAATTTTCCAACAAAGAAACCGTGACCATTTGGTCACTTTCAGATCATTTTTCCGGCCAACCTCGACCACGACTGGACTCCTATTAGGTATAAACTTGTTCTCTATATTCCTAACTTCAAAATGACTTTTGAATCACTGAGTTTGGTTAACGATCAAGTTAGTTTTTGACTTTGAAAGTTAGGAAGAAATTCCGAGATTTCTGGGAAAAGTTGATCGTGGCCATTTAGCCACTTTCAGGCCAAATTCCTGGACATGATGCAAAAATTAACTTCACAAACAAATTAAATCCTCTTGTTGACAATTATAGTATGGATAAGTAGGGATCGTTCTAAGTCGAGGATTAGGAGGGATTGCTAATATACTTTAAACTGACTCAAAAACTCAAAAACAAACTTAAAAACACTTAACTAGACTCTAATGACTCGAAACAAACTTAAAAGACTCAAAACAGCTTAAAACAACTAAATAGACTCAAACTAGACACTAGGAATGACTTTGGACGAAAATTGATTTTAACTTGACTCAAAACACTTAAAAACACAAACTAAGACAGATTCTAACTAATTTGACACACTAAAGTAAAGGGGATTGAGTTTTGGACGAAATTAAAGTGAAAACAAGTGAATTAAAGAATTAAACAAAGTTGAACGAATTTGGTGAATTAAATGGATGATGGGCTAGCTAGAGGGTCCTTCTTCACACATGACACACTTGCATACAAATCAATCTTCAGTTGCTTTTTCGATAAACCATGAATGACAATGCCCTAAATTAATCGTGCCATCACTAATTAACCCTCAGATTTTCCTTATGTCATTGAATTGGATGGAATACGCATCATCAACCCAAATTATTCTTCAATAGTTCCCTACATGCACATCATAACAGAGATACAATCAAAGATCATTAAGTTGTATGAAAATCATAAGCATTGACAAAGCATTCGTAACTATGACATCATGATACTCATGCTAGGAATTTAACTTAACGTGATCGTGACCAACGACCTTCACTACTTGTGAATATAAGTTTGTAACGATTATGTGAAACTCCCTTATATTCTATCGTCAGATTCAAGCATGCAAACTAAGTAGGCTTCCTTAATCAACATACAAGAATAAGTTTTGAATAAAATAGTTAAGCAAACTGCATTCACACTTTATGAAATCACAACTTGAATTAGTCAATTCATATTGCAAATATGATCATGGTTTCGAAATTCCCCCAAGCTATAAGGGGTTTAGCTCCTCATGTTCATAAAACAAAGATACATAAACTTAGACATTGAAATCAAAAGATAGATTACACCTAAGAATGATCTAGCAATCCAAACTTGAATAGCAAGCACTCCAAGGGTCCTCTTTCTTCTCTTTGTTGCGGCACAAGGATAGGGTGAAGGTTTGAGTGGTGATTTGTATGAAAGAATGGCTGAAATTGTGTATGGTAGTGAATGGATGGATTGTATGCTGCGGCAAGGATGTTGGTGTGTGTCTCTGTGGTGATGAATGGTCTCTGTCGATTGCTAGCTAAAAAGGCCACAGCCATGACTTATTTATTTAGCTAAGTATGTAAAAACCTTAGGGAATTAAGGCTAGGGTGCAGCAAAATCTTTAGAGAAAGGGAAAGTGGTTTATGGCAGAAAATGGGAAAGGGAATGGTCTCCCTTGTGCGGCAAGGAAGAGGGAAACACTTAAGGAGGTGCGGCATCCCACTAGGGCTGGGATTTAGGTGTCCCAAAGTGTCTTAGAGAAGAAGGGAAAGGTTTTACATGGTTTAGGAATAGGGAAACATGGCAAGGGGAAATGTTGCACAAGGAGGGACAAAGAGGGGACAAAGGGGAGACAAGGCACTACCTTTGTAGGAATAGGTTGAATTGTGTCTTTCCTTGTCTTCCAAGCTTCCATTCTGACTTTTCTGGACTTCTAGCCTCTTTTGGTCTTCGATTTCGTCCATCCACCTTGCTCCATGCATATGCTATCCATTGCATGCCCAAAACTGCTCCAAAATGACCCAAAACACACGAAAATAGCTCAAAAATACTAAAATAACTATGAACTATAAACATAAATGTAAGAAAACAAGCTAACTAAGTTGCATAAATATGCTCTTATCAAATTCCCCTACACTTAGCTTTTGCTAGTCCTCGAGCAAAACAAAATAAACAAAACAAACAAAACAAAACCTAGACCTTCCAACATTGCCTCAGGGATTTCCAATGAAACATGACATGCCAAAGATCACCACTTACATAGATTTTAGCAATCCTTACCTCGAGCACATACTTAATCATAGTCACCACTTACTAGCTCGCATTTAATCAATTAAAACAACATTTTGAATGTAGTAACATGCCTTAGAGAATTCCCTCAATTCCTCAACGGATATACACTCTATTTTCACACAGATTTTCTGACTACACTCCCTATACTAGGTATATGTGAGAAGATTGATGTAAACATGTAAACTAGTACTCACATATGTTTTAAACAAAGAAAGCAATTTCTGGAATTATTAATGCATGTATATATATGATCTCATGAACGGAATGCTACTACTTAGAAGCGAGAACCAGGGATTCCATATGCTCATACCAATTCCAAACTCCACAGATTGAAACGCATAACACCCAAGATAGAAGTCTAAGGTTTGTAACGGGGCTAAAGGTATTGGCTAACAAAGAAAGGTAAGGATAAACAAAAGTTCTTAAAGCAATAGTAAGCAAAGTACTGAAATTGACACTTAGAATTCACTTTTGAATGCAAAAATCCACTTTAAACACAAAAGGAAGATTCACAAAACACTTAGGGTCAGATTCAATCTTTTGGACCCTTTCTTCAATAATCAATACTTGTGAGCTTATTCTCGCTTATTTTCAACTCTTTTCTTTCTTTCTTACACGTTTTTTTTCTTTTCTTTTCAAACCCATGCCGTATTTCTTTGGCACACAAAAACACAACTTTTGAAATCCTTCCCCCGCATTTGTTTTCTGCATTAATGTCGATCAAAGTGAATTCTCTCTAAGTTATGCTCCACTATACTTCAAGAACAAGGGATAGTCCTATTCTAGGCTAGGTAGGGATAATATGGCTAACAAAGAAAATAGGCTAGACAAGGCTCAAAGGGGTTAATCCTACAAAACAAATGCATGGGATGAAGGCTTTTTGGTTATGGTGGTAACTACTAAACAACTTCATCTTGTTACATGTTATGCACTCAATTTTAAGCTTTGAATGAAACGGGCATGAGTTCTAGTATTTGGAACTATAATGATGAAAAACGCATTCTAAGTAGCAACCAAGCAAAGAATAATGAGATTATGCAACGACTTTAGAAAACAAAAACTTCACAGATTAATAACTCTCCAAATAAAGTTTAGGCTCAAGTCTCTCAGGGTTGTAGTGTTACTTTGAGTTCCTTCCTTCAAGCATGTTACAAAAATTGATTTTTTTTTTTGTGATTTCATGTGAATTCGTAAACGTCATCTATAACCAAGCATAAACCAAAGGCATATCAAACTTCCCCCATGTTCGTAACTCTCTTTAACAGTCATGCAATCAAAAACCAAATCCTCATCATTGTGTTGGAAGGTACCCTAAGACACAAACATACAAAAACGACTCTTTTTGGTTTGTTTTTCAAAACTTTTTCTAATTTTTTTTCTTCAAATTTTCGTATTTTTCCTTCAAAACACACTAAAACAGCTCAAAACACACTAAAAGCACTTAAAACAGTAAGAAACAACATTAGAAGTGATAGGTGGTAAAATCCCACGAAAATCATGCAAAAACAACTTGTTTACCCCCCTCCCCCACACTTAAACTAAACATTGTCCTCAATGTTTCAAACATAAACTTACACAAAAGCAAACAAACAAACAATGAACTTAAGCATGGAAAAATAAAACAGTAAAGAGAAGGGTTTAGGAACGCAAAATTGGTTTTGGAGTGAAAAGTCCATCGTTCCCTAGTTGAATGCATGGGTTACCTCCCAAGAAGCGTTTGCTTTAACATCTTGCACCCGGACGAATACCTCTATTCAAGCTTCATTGGAGCCCATGACATGGAAGGGAATGTCTTCCACAACCTGCCCCACAACATTCTCGTAATATGGCTTCAAACGATGCCCATTCACCTTGAATTTTACGCCATTTTTTAAGCTTTGAATGTGGACTGCTCCATAAGGAAAAACATTAGTAACAATAAACGGGCCAATCCATTTAGAACGTAACTTAGCGGGAAACAAACGTACGCGGGAGTTGAAAAGCAACACTTTTTGCCATATTGAGAATGTTTTGCCACGAATCATCTTGTCATGGAATGCCTTTGTCTTCTCTTTGTAAATTTGGGCATTCTCATATGCTTCATTCCTAATCTCTTCAAGTTCATTCAATTGGAGCTTTCTATGCATTCCAGTTGCATCTAGGTCCATGTTGAATATTTTGATAGCCCAATGTGCCTTGTACTCTAATTCCACTGGGAGATGGCAGGGTTTGCCATAGATTAGCCAAAATGGAGACATCCCAAGTGGTGTTTTGTAGGCTGTACAATATGCCTACAATGCATCATCCAAACGCAAGCTCCAATCATTCCTAGTGGCTCCAACAGTCTTCTCCAAAATCTGCTTGATTTCTCGATTTGAAACCTCGGCTTGGCCAGTTGTTTGGGGGTGATAAGGTGTCGAAACCCTATGCTTGACATTATACTTCTTGAACAACACCTTAATGGTCCGATTGCAAAAATGAGAGCCTCCATCACTTATGAAAACCCTTGGCATTCCAAATCTGGAGAATATGTTAGTTTTGATAAAATCTGCAACCACTCTAGAATCATTAGTACGGGTGGCTTTTGCTTCCACCCATTTCGATACATAATCAATAGCAAGCAAAAATATAAGTGAAACCATAAGAAGAAGGAAAATGACCCATAAAATCAATGCCCCAAACATAAAAAATTTCAACATTGAATATGGCAGTGATGCAAAAATTAACTTAACACACAAATTAAACCCTCTTAATGACAATTGTAGTAAAGATGTAAGTAGGGATCGTTTTGGACCGGGGATTGATAGGAGCATATTTATGCGACTGAGTTAGCTTGTTCTCATGCATTTATGTTGTTATTTCTTAGTTAATTATGTATTTTAAGCTATTTTCGTGTGTTTGTAGGTCCATAGACCTTATAAAGCAATAAGATGCATTTTGGTGTATTTTGGAGTAGTTTTGGGCTTGGAATAGATAGCACATGCATGGAGCAAGGTGGATAGACGAAATTGAAGACTAAAAAGGCTAGGAATGTGTTAAAGAGAAAGAAGAATTAGTGTAAAAAGGACAAAGAGCTCAGCCACAAAGGGGTGTCACTCCACCATTCACCTTTCCATCATTGATGTGCACCACCATTGCACTCCCTTTGGATTCCTATGCCGTGCATCATCATCCATGTTCCCTCCATTGACTCATTTGTTGCATCATTCCACTTCCTTTCCTTTGTCTACCATGTGCACAATATCCTTTCACCTCCTTGCACTCATTGATTAACCATTTACTCACCTGTCCACCCATGCCATGCATAATCACCCTTGTCTCATTCATTATTTCTGATTTCATGCATCAATACATTGAATCATTACACTCAATTGCTGCATATTTCTTGTCCCCTTCACCCATCATATTTCATACAACTTTTACCTCCAATACATGCACTCATTGATGCACCATCCACCACATTTGGAATCCTATGCCGTGCATCATGAGTCTTGCTACACCTTTGACTCATTTATGCACCATTCCACCTCCCTTTCCTTTCTCTACCATGTGTACAATTATTCATGTTCCCTAGCTGCAACACAACTCCATTTTACCCCCCATGCTTTGCATCATCACTTCACTTTCACCTTTGAATCATTTCAAACACCACTCAATTCACTCATTGCTGCAACACCACTCTATTTTACCCCTCATGCTTTGCATCATTACTTCATTATCACTCTTGAATCATTGCACACACCACCAATTTCCCTCCATTGCCGTGCACTTCCTCTATAAAAGGAAGTTTGTGTGGCAGCCATATAGTTTAGTTTTTTGCTTGATCATTTATCCCCATTTCAATACAACCTTCACCCAAACACATCCATTCCTCCATACAAACAAACCTTTAAACACTCACCAACACCTTGTGCCATAGCAAACGAAGGGAAGGAAAGTGCTTAGACGTGCTTGCTATCCAACTTGGATCGTTGGAGCGTTTAGGTGTTTTCTTTCTTTTGTTTCTAATGTTTAAATTCATTTCCTTTCGTTTTGTTGTGAATATGAGTGGCTAAACCCCTCTTAGCTAGGGGTGATTTCAAAGCCATAATTATGTGTGGATTATGATTTGATAAATTCCAGTTATGAACTCTTGAATCGTGAATGCAATTGGCTTAACTATTTGATTGATAACTTTTTTTTATTTGTTAATTAAGGGTCAACACTTAATTGGCATGCATAAATCCGTTGCTAGAATATAAGGAAGTTTCACATAATCGTTACAAACTTATATTCACATGTAGTGAAGGTCGCTTATAAACGATTGCGTTAAGTTCAATTCCTAGTATGAGTGACATGATGTCATAGTTGCAAGTGCTTTGTCAATGCTTATGATCTTCATTAAACGTAATGATCTTTGATTGTATCTCTATTATGATGTCATGTAGGGAACTTTTTAAGAATGTTTTGGGTTGTCGAATGATGTCATCCAATCCAATAAAACAAGGAAAATCTGAGAGTTAACTAGTGATGTTACGGTTAATTTGGAGCATTGTCATTCATAATTCAATGAAGTAGTAACTGGAAATCGAGTTGTTTGCATACATATCATGTGTGGAGAAAAAGCCTCTAGCTATCCCATCCATCATCTTATTTCTCAAATTTGTTTTACAATTTGTCTAGTTTTTCATACTTGTTCGTTTGTTTCAACTTCGTCCAAAACTTAATCCCCTTTTACTTTAGTGTGTCTAATTAGTTAGAATCTGTTTTAATTTGTGTTTTTAAATGTTTTGATTCAAGTAAAAGTCAATTTTCGTCCAAAGTCATTCCTAGTGTCTAGTTTAAGTTTATTTGGTTGTTTTAAGCTGTTTTGAGTATTTTAAGTTTGCTTTGAGTCTTGTGAATCTTGTTAAGTGTTTTTAAGTTTAGTTTTATGTTTTTGAGTCAATTTAGAGGTTATTAGCAAGCCCTCCTAATCCCTGCTCCAAACCGATCCCTACTTATACTTGTACTACAATTGTCAAAAGAGGGTTAAATTTGTGTGTTAAGATAATTTTCACATCAGGGATTAGAAGGGATTGGTAACCTATTCTAAACTGACTCAAAAACACGAAAATAAACTTAAAAACCCTTAACTAGACTCTAATGACTCAAAACAGGCTTAAAACAACTAAATAGACTTCAAATAGACACTAGGAATGACTTTGGACAAAAATTGATTTTAGCTTAACTCAAAACACTTAAAAACACAAACCGAGACATATTCTAACTAATTTGACACACTAAAGTAAAGGGGATTGGGTTTTGGACTAATTTTAAGTAAAAACAAGTAATTAAAGACTTAAGACAAATTTAGCACGAATTTGGGATAAATGGATGGGTGATTGGCTAGCTACAGGGTTCTTCTCCACACATGACAGACTTGCACACAAATCGATTTCCAGTTGCTTTTCCAATAAACCATGAATCTCAACACCCCAGATTAACCGTGAACAACACTAATTAACCTTCAGATTTTCCTTAAGTCATTGAATTGGACGGATAATGCATCGGCAACTCAAATTATTCTTCAAAAGTTCCCTACATGAACAACATAATAAAGATACAATCAAAGATAATTAAGCTTTGTGAAAATCATAAGCATTGAAAAGGCATTCGTAACTATGATGAGCATGATACTCCTGCCAGGAATCTACTTAACATAATTGTGACTAGCAACCTCCACTACTTATGAATACAAGTTCATAACGAGTAGGTGAAACTCCCTTGTATTCTAGCATCAAATTCATGCATGCAAACTAAGTATGCATCCTTAATCCACAAACAAGAATAAGTTATCAATTAAACAGTTAAGTAAATTGTATTCACGATGCATAGAATCACAACTGGAAGTAATCAATTCATATTGCAAAATATGTTCATGGTTTCGAAATTCCCCCTAGCTAAAAGGGCTTTAGCTCCTCATGTTCGCAAAACAAAGATAAATAAACTTAGACATTGAAAACAAAAGATAGATTACACTTAAGAATGATCCAGCAATCCAACCTTGAATAGCAAGCACTCTAAGGGTCCTCCTCCTTCTTCTTTGCTGCAGCACAAGGGTTGTGATGATGGATGAGTGGTGAATTGTGGTAGTGGATGGATGTAGGTGAGTTATGGTGAAGGATGGATGATAAATGGTGCGGCAGGAGCATATATTTATAGGCTAGGGAGAGGACCACGACCTAATTAAATTTGGAGAAGGATTTGTACACAAATCCTCAAGGAAAAAGGGTAATAAATTCAGAATCCAAGGGGAAAAGGGAAGGTAGGGTGCGGCAACGAAGAGGAAAGGAAAGGAAAGGAAAGGGCTTGTACGGCAACGAAGAGGAAAGGAGTTTTTAGGAATGTAATTAGGTCTAATTAAGTCTCCTAATTTAATTAAAGATCTTCCTTGCAGTTGGAAATTAAATGGTGAAGGATTAGGAAAATTTAGAACAAAATAAGGTAACTTTGGCTAATATTCCTTCTTTCTTGCTTGCATCCTTTACTTCCGTTTCTTGAATTAATTTCTTCGTAACTTCAGCATAATCCTAGCCTTTTTTGGTCTTCAAATTCGTCCATCCACCTTGCTCCATGCATGTGCTATCCATTCCAAGCCCAAAACTGCTCCAAAAGGCTCCAAAATGCACTTTCTTGCTACTTTAGCCCTTTGGACCTACAAACACACGAAAATAGCTTAAAATACTAAAATAACTATGAACTAACAACCTAAATGCAAGAAAACAAGCTAACTAAGTCGCATAAATATGCTCCTATCAAATTCCCCCACACTTAGCTTTTGCTAGTCCTCGAGCAAAACAAAACAAACGAAGCAAACAAAACATAACCTAGACCTTTCAACGTTTGCCTCAGGGATTTCCAATGAAACATGACATGCCGAAGATCACCACTCACATAGATTTTAGCAATCCTTACCCTCTAGCACACTTAATCATAGTCACCACTTACTAGCTCACATTTAATCAATTAAAACAACGTTTTGAATGTAGTAACATGCCTTAGAGAATTCCCTCAATTCCTCACCGGATATACTTTCTATTTTCACACAGATTTTCTGACTATACTCCCTATACTAGGTATATGTAGGGGTGGTTCGGTATGGGATCCCATACCGAAACCCTTGTCCCGATTCCCAAACCGAAATTGTCGGGAATCCCAATTTCAATACCAATCCCAAACCAAATTTTCGGGAATCCCGAAATAGTTTCGGGATTTCGGGAAAAATCAGGAATCCCGAAATGGTTTTGTATGTCTTTCTTTTCTTCTGAGAAAAAATATAATTTGGAGTGGTATGTGTGCATATGGCTTTATATGTCTTTCTCCCCCCCTCTCTCTCCCTCCTCAGTAAACAAAAACAAAAAAACATACAACTTCTTCATTTCATATCATTCCTTAACCAGTAAACAACTTCTTCATTCCATATCATTCCTTAACCAGCAAACAACTTCTTCATTTCACAACGAAACACAAGAAACTTTAATGACAGAAGAATAACCAACATACATAATTATTGATTGTTTTATGAAATCATGTCCTAGGAAAGATTCCTTTCCTAACATATGATCACTCTCCACGCATATGCATACCTCTTCAGGGTGTGTGTGCTTAGATGCATGCCTGTGTTTTGAATGACTTTAACTCTATGCAACACGAAGGAAGGAAAATAGCTAAAGCTCTATGCAACAATGTTAATGTGACTAGCCTTATAATCCCCATACAAGGTTAATATCTTGCAATATAATCCCCAGACAAGGGAAGCTCGATTGAGAGAGAGAGATCGGAATTCGACACAGAGAGGCTCGGTGAGGGAGGCTCAGGGACAAGGGCTGCGCTTCTTCGATTCGAGTTCGATGGAATGGAATAACGGAAGTGAACTGTGAAATGGGAGATCAGACCTAAAAACAAATGAACAGCAGAAATTAAATCCAAAACAATGAACGGTTGAAATAATTTTCTTATAATTAAAAATAATATATATATATATTATATTTATTTTCGGTTCGGTATGGGAATACCGAAAAAATGGAGATGCAAAACCGAATCCTATTTGAGTTTATCACTTTGGTGCTTGTTTAGGTCACTTGGAACTTGTTTAGACACCAAATAATTCACCAAATCAGCATACCAAGGTTTACTTACCTCAATGGACACCAATTGCTCATTAGGGAATGTGTCTTGGATAGGCATGGCATTGGCATCATCTTCATGTACCATTCGGCTCAAGTGATCAGCCACCATATTTTCACTCCCTTTCTTGTCCCTAATTTCAATGTCGAACTCTTGGAGAAGAAGCATCCATTGAATAAGCCTTGGTTTAGCTTCTGTCTTTGTAAGCCAGTACTTCAAAGCTGCATGATCAGTGAAAACAATAACTTTAGTGCCAATTAAATAAGAAGGAAATTATCTAATGCAAACACAATAGCAAGAAGTTCTTTTTCAGTGGTGGAGTAGTTCAATTGAGCATCATTCAACGTTCGGGAAGCATAATAAATGATATGTGGCTGCTTGTTCTTCCTTTAGCCTAAAACAGCTCCAATTGCATAATTTGATGTATCGCACATTAGTTCAAAAGAAAGGCTCCAATCTGGTGGAATGATGATAGGGGCCGAAGTAAGCTTGTCCTTGAGGTGTTTGAAGGCCTTCTCACATGCCTTGTTGAACTCAAATGCCACTTCTTTTTTGAGGAGATGACATAGGGGCTGTGCAATCTTTGAAAAATCCTTGATAAATCGCTTATAGAATCCTGCATGACCAAGAAAAGAACGAATCTCTCTCACTGAAATATGAGAGGGTAAGTAGTGTACAAGATTTATTTTTGACTTATCAACCTCAATTCCTTTTTCAGAGATTATGTGACCTAAAACTATGCCTTGTTTTACCATGAAATGACATTTCTCCCAATTTAAAACAAGATTCGTTTCAATACATCTTTTCAAGATCAAGGTCAGATTATCTAAACAATCATCAAATGACTTACCAAATACACTAAAATCATCCATAAAGACCTCAATGATCTTTTCAACATAATCTGTAAATATACTTACCATGCATCTTTGGAATGTGGTTCGTGCATTGCATAAACCAAATGACATACGACGATAAGCAAATGTACCAAATGGGCATGTGAAAGTGGTATTTTCTTGATCTTCCGGGGCTATGACATTCTGATTATAACGGAATAACCATCAAGAAAACAATAAAATGCATAACCAGCTAACCTTTCAAGCATTTGGTCAATGAATGGCAAAGGGAAATGATCATTCCTTGTGGTGGCGTTGGGCTTCCTATAATCAATGCAAACTCTCCAACCGATTTGAATACGTGTAGGCACAAGTTCATTCTCTTCATTCTTCACTACAGTGACTCTAGATTTCTTTGGAACCACTTGGACCGGTGAAACCCGTTGACTATCAGAAATTGGATAGATGACTCCACAATCAAGTAGCTTGATTATCTCATTTTTCACAACTTCCATCATTGGAGGGTTGAGTCGGCGTTGAGCTTCACGTGATGGTTTAGCTCCTCCCTCCAAGAGTATACGATGCATGCAAGTTGTAAGACTTATACCCTTGATGTCGGCCAAGGTCCACTCAATGGCTGTTTTGTATTCCTTCAACACCCTCACCAACTTCTCTTCCTTTTGTGCCGTGAGTGTGGAAGACACTATGATGGGCAAAGTTTCTTGTTCTCCCAAGAAAACATACTTCAAATGGCTTGGTAATGGTTTAAGTTCAAGGAAAGGTGGCTGCACAACTGAAAGTAGCATTTTATTAGTAGAAATAGGAATTGAAATTGGTTCAGAAGGCTTACCAACATGTTTTGGAATTGATTCAAGGGCAGCAACAACTTCGACCAATTCCTTATTAGAAGGCATGGCAAGGTTGTTTCCCTCATTGCCGTGAGCATGGACAACCCTTACCCTTTCGTTTTTGAGTCCTATTCCCTTTGTAATGGCCTTTTCAAGTGCATCCTCAGTCAAATCTTCAAGATATTCTTGCGCCAAAGAATCAATTATATCAATAGAAAAACACAAATGATCATCACTAGGATACTTTATAGTTTCAGAAAGATCGAAATCAATAACTTCCCCATTAAATTCCATGGATAACATCCCTTTGAACACATCTATCTTAGTGCAGGCTGTTTTCATGAATAACCTTCCAAGTAGTATCGGCAATGAGGAAGAATGAGCTGAATCTTCCATCTCAAGCACATAGAAATTAGCCGAAAAGATTAAGTGATTAAACTGCACTAAAACATCCTCCAAAACTCTTTTTGGATAGGCATTAGATCTATCTGCTAATTGAATAATTACCCCATCATTTTTCAACTCACCTAAGTTCATATATGCATAAATTGAATTGGGCATGACGTTAATAGATGCACCTACGTCTAACATGGCATGTTCAAAGCGAGTATTGCCTATAACACAAGGAATTGTAAAACTACCCGGATCTTTGCATTTAAGGGGCAGTTTACGTTGCAAGACGGCTGAAACATTCTCACATACTCTTACTACCTCTTTGTTTGAAATTCTCTTTCTTGTGGTGCACAGCTCATTCAAGAATTTGGCATACTTCCAAATTTGTTTGATTGCATCCAAGTGCGGGATATTGACTTGTACCTTCCTAAATGTCTCAAGAATGTCTTTGTCACTTTCTTTCTTCTTTGTTTGCATGAATTTGCGAGGGAAATGTACATTGGGTGGAATAAGGTTAGAATTAATTGAAATTGGACCCAACTTACATGTGGTGGACGTATTAGATGGATTAGGGAGTGTAGGAGGCTGCGACAAGGGTGCTTCATTCCTTGCCGTGGGATTGTCTTGTTCGTCCTCCTCTAATTGCAACTTCTTGTCCTCTTTTTAGGCTAATTTAGATGGTTGGGGATCAGTTCCTACCTCTTTTCCACTTCTCAAGGTGATTGCCTTGGCAGATTTAAAGCCCCCTTTTGGATTGACGATGGTAGAGCTAGGTAGTTTCCCTTCTTCTCTAAATTGCCCTATGAACTCTGAAATCTGCCCAATTTGCTTCTTGACTTCATTCATCTCCTTAGCTTGATTTTGTTGGCCCTGAGTCAATGAAGTTAGTAATTTAAAAAGTGTATCATTATCCAAAGACGAACCTGAATTGGTTTGGGTAGATTGTGAGGGAGGTTGTGGTGGTGCATATGTCATTGGAAACATCTTAGGGGGTGGTTGTCAAAATCCTCCTTGTTGGGCAGGTTGTTATGGCTCTCTTCATTTGAAATTTGGATGATCTCTCTAGCCCGGATTGTAAGTGTTGGAGTATGGATTGTTTCGTGGCTGATTTGGTCCTTGATAGCCCATGGCATGGGCAGTTTCCCATCCTCCATTTTCAATCAATTGAGGACATTGGTCATTGAGATGTCATTGCATCGAACACACTCCACATATGGCTGCATTTTGCGTTTTAGATCCATCCACAACCTGTAACACAAGGGTAGTGAGGTTAGCTAATTGAGATTGAATTTCAGAAATTGCACTTACCTCATTAACTTGGGGTTGTTGCTGTGGGGTCTCCCTTTGTCCAACGCCTTCGTATTGTTGTGCATTTAGGGCTCGGTTGGCAATTAGGGTCTTGGCAGCCACAGGTGTTTTGTCCACCAAAGCACCTTCCGCTGAAGCGTTTAACATTTGTCTTTCAATGGGAAGAAGTCCTTCGTAGAAATATTGAATGAGAAACTCTTCTTTCATTTGATGTTGGGGACATGATGGAACAAGAGCTTTGAAATGTTCATAGTATGCCGGAAAGGATTCACCTTGATTTTGTTGAATACCACTAATCTGCTTCCTCAAAACAATGATTCTGGATGTTGGAAAGAACTTCTCCAAGAATGCTCTTTTCATGTTTTCCCAAGATGTGACGGTTCCGAGAGCTAATTCGTATAACCAATCCTTAGCCTTGTCCATTAGAGAAAATGGAAAAGCTTTCATCTTCAATATGCTTCCATCGACGTTGATTGGAGTCATGCTTGAGCGTTTAAATTCTTTCAAGTGCTTGTTTAGATCCTCCATGGACAGCCCATGGTACTTTGGAATGTGATGTAACAAACTGGACTTCAATTCGAACTCTTCGGTCTTGCCTTGAGCTGCCATGGGATATTGGATGCATAAGGGCACGACATTATCTAATCCTAAAGCGGAAAGTTCCTTGATTGTTCGATTTTCCACTGCCATGACTTGTGCTTCCTCTAAATTCTGAGTCGTGGGCTCTTCTTCTTCTACTACTTCTTCTTCTTCAAGCACGGGGTCAGGGCTAGGTGGATTAAACTCTTGTTGATTCCTCTTTGATGTGAAAATTAACTTGACACACAAATTAAACCCTATTGAATATGTAAATGTAGTATTAAGCAAGTAGGGATCGTTCTAAACTGGGGATTAACTAGGGCTGCTAACCTACATAAATTAAACTCTAAAACACTAAACTAGACTTAAAAACACAAGACTGGACTCTATAGACTCTAAACTGACCTAAAACACTCAAATCAGCAAAACTAAGTTAAAAGGACTCAAATCTAGACCTAACAAGTGATTTGGACGAAAATAAAACTTAATTTGACTCAAAAGACTAAAAGAAAACAGATTACGACTTAACTAACTCAAAACACAGCAAAAAGACTCAAAACAACACAATACTAACAATTAGACTTAAAACAGAATCTAGGGAGTGAATTAGACGAATTTAAGACTAAATTGAGACTCAAACAACGTTTATGGACTAATTCTAACTTATATTAACTCAAAACACTCTAAAGAACCTAGTTTGGACATATTCTGACCGGAAAAACACCAAATAGAAAAGGGGGTTTGGTTTTGATGAAATTGAGGTAAAACTAAACAGATTGCAAAACAAAGTAAACTAGATATGAAATTGGGTAAATTGAATGGTGAAATAGGCTAGTTAGATGGTCATTCTCCACACATTAAACATATGCAACATAAATTGATTTCCAGTATTGTTTCTTTAAACCATGAACGACAATGCCCCAAATTAATCGTGAATGCACAAATTAACTCTCAGATTTCCCTAAATTAATGCACAAATTAACTCTCAGATTTCCCTAAATTCATTGAATTGAATGGACAATGCATCGCAACCAAATTATTCTTCTCAAGTTCCTTATATGAACAACATGATAGAGATACATTCCAAGATCATTAAGTTCCACGGAAATCATAGGCATTGAGAAGGCAATTATAACTATGAACTGCATGATACTCTTGCCAAGAATCTACTTAACACGATTGTGACTAACAATCTCCACTACTTGAAATTATAAGTTCCTAACTATTAGGT
The DNA here is from genome assembly GCF_042453785.1 of Malus domestica. NCBI lineage: Eukaryota > Viridiplantae > Streptophyta > Magnoliopsida > Rosales > Rosaceae > Malus > Malus domestica. The sequence continues at coordinate 21,425,849 of NC_091671.1, read as the reverse complement.
GAAAGTCCTTTATAATTTAGCGTCAGATTCATGCATGCAAAGTAAGTATGCATCCTTAATCAACATACAAAAATAAGTTATCAATCAAATAGATAAGTAAATCACATTCATGTTTTACGAAACAATAACTGAAAGGAATCAATTGATATTAAACATACGTACATGGCTTTGAATTCACCTTTAACTAAGAAAAACTTAGTTACACATGTTCACAGCAATTGAAAAGCAAATTGAAATAAACATTGAAACTAAAACGAGGGAAGAAATAACTCTTAGAACTCCAATGGTTGCAGGTGGCTTGTGCACAAGGGCTTCCTTCATCAATGGAAGGCACGGCAAGACTCATTCTTCTCCAAAATTGCAGTAAAGGGTTGTAGAATGGTGTATATGGTGCGGCATGATGTGTTTTTGAATGGTAAGGGGTGGTGACGAATTTTGGCTGAAAAACACATATATATAGGCATGGCAAACCCTAGGGTGAATCAGATTAGGGTTAGAAATCAGCATAAATAGAGAATTAGGGCCCTAGGGTGCGGCAAAGGTGTTTAAATCAACTAAGAAAAAGGTTTGGCCCAATTAATTTCTGAAAATGATTTGCATAACCCAAATCCACAAGGAAAAAGGCCAACTAAATCAGAATCCAATGGAAATTGGATGAGAAAAGGCGTGGCACACATTTGAGGGAAAGAGAATGTCTTGCAAGGCAAGGCAAAAGCCTTCTAAAAGGGTTAAGGCGCCACATTCTTAGTGTTTCTAGAAACAATGTATTTTGTGGCAGAAATTAGGACTTCTAGAAGGGAATGCTTCTAGAAATAGCTTCTAGAAATAGATATTTGGGTCCCCTTGCTGCTAGAATTAAAGCATGATAAGATTAGGATAAGATAAGATAAGGTTAGTTTGGATAAGATAAGGTTGGATAAGGTTTTGGATAATGTTCCTTATTTTGAGCTGATTCCTCATCTTCATTGTCTTGAATTTAATTTCTTCATCTCTTTATCATATTCCTAGCCTTTTGAACTCCAAAAACGTCCATCCATCTTGGCCCATACATGTGCAATCCATTTAGTGCCCAAAACTGCTCTAAAATGCACTTTCTTGCCAACTTTGTCATTTGGACCTACAAACACACGAAAATAGCTTAAATCACTATAATAAACACAAACTAACTTCAAAAACGCAAGAAAACAAGCTAACTAAGTCGCATAAATATGCTCCTATCACTCTTCCTTCTCAAAGTCCGCTCAAAATCGTCGTCAAAGTCAAAGATATGCTCATGAACCGGTTGAGAACTCCGATTCATAAACTAGTACCTAAAAACCAGAAAACAAAACAAGGTTAGAAACTAAAACAAAAACACATGAAAATAAATACAAAGAAATAATGAGGGATTAGCAAAGTTGGTAATCCCCGGCAACGGCGCCAAAATTTGATGGCGCCAAAGTTTGCGGCATTTGGTCTCTTGCACCTATATTCCTTGTTCTTTGGCAACGATCACATGTTATGCAACAAGTTATAGCATCTTTAAATAGAGTAGGCCAATAAATTCCACATTCTAAAACCTTAAGTGTTGTTCTTTGTGTGCCAAAGTGACCACCACATGCATATGTATGACAAAAGCTTAAAATTGAAGGAAGCTTAGATTCATGCACACACCTACGTACAATTTGATCAGGACAAAATTTCCACAAATATGGGTCATCCCAAACATAAAATCGTGCATCATGTGTAAGTTTATCTCCTTGGTCCTTGGTTAGGTTGCTTGGAACTTGTTTAGACACCAAATAATTCACCAAATAAGGATACCATGGTTCACTTACCTCAATGGTCAGCAATTCCTCATCAGGGAATGTGTCTTGGATAGGTATTGACTCCTCGTCATGCACCAAACGGCTCAAGTGGTCAGCCACCACGTTTGCACTCCATTTCTTGTCCCTAATTTCAATATCGAACTCTTGGAAAAGAAGCATCCATCAAATAAGCCTTGGTTTAACTTCTTTCTCTGTAAGCAAATACTTCAAAGCTGCATGATTAGTGAAAACAATAACTTTAGTGCCAATTAAATAAGCACGAAACTTATCTAATGCAAACACAACAGCAAAAAGTTCTTTTTCAGTGGTGGAGTAGTTCAATTGAGCATCATTCAAGGTTCGGGATGCATAATAGATGACATGTGGCGGTTTGTTCTTCATTTGGCCTAAAACAACTCCAATTGCATAATCTGATGCATCACACATTCGTTCAAAAGGAAGGCTCCAATCTGGTGGAATAATGTTGGGGGCCGAAGTAAGCATGTCCTTGAGGTGTTTGAAAGCCTTCTCATATTCCTCATTGAACTCAAATGCCACTTCTTTTTGGAGGAGACGGCATAGGGGCTGTGCAATCTTTGAGAAATTCTTGATAAATCGCCTATAGAATCCTGCATGTCCAAAAAAAGAACGAACCTCTCTCACCAAAATGGGAGAGGGTAAGTAGCGTACAAGATCGATTTTGGACATATCAACCTCAATTCCTTTTTCAGAGATTATGTGACATAAAACTATGCCTTGTTTTACCATGAAATGACATTTCTCCCAATTTAGAACAAGGTTAGTTTCAACACATCTTTTCAAGACTAAGGTCAGATTATCCAAGCAATCATCAAAGGATTTACCAAACACACTAAAATCATCCATAAAGACCTCAATGATCTTTTCAACATAATTTGAAAATATACTTACCACACATATTTGGAATGTGGCTTGTGCATTGCATAAACCAAATGGCATGCGACAATAAGCAAATGTACTAAATGGGTAAGTGAAAATGGTCTTTTCTTGATCTTCCGAGGCTATTACAATCTGATTATAACAGGAATAACCATCAAGAAAACAATAAAATGCATAACCAGCTAACCTTTCAAGCATTTGGTCAATGAACGGCAAATGGAAGTGATCCTTCCTTGTGGTGGCATTGAGCTTCCTATAATCAATGCAAACTCTCCAACCGGTTTGGATACGGGTAGGCACAAACTCGTTCTCTTCGCTCTTCACCACGGTGACTCCAGATTTCTTTGGAACCACTTGGACCGGCGAAACCCATTTACTATCAGAGATTGGATAGATCACTCCACAAATAAGTAGCTTGATTATCTCATTTTTCATAACTTCCATCATTGGAGGGTTGGGTTAGCGTTGAGCTTCACATGATGGTTTAGCCCTCTCCTTCAAGAGTATACGATGCATGCAAGTTGTAGAACTTTTACCCTTGATGTCGGCCAAGGTCCACCCAATGGTTGTTTTGTATTCCTTCAACACCCTTACCATCTTCTCCTCCTCTTATGCCGTGAGTGTGGAAGACACTATGACGGGCAAAGTCTCTTATTCTCCCAAGAAAACATACTTCAAATGGCTTGGTAATGGTTTAAGTTCAAGGGAAGGTGGCTGCACAACTGAAGGTAGCATCTTATTAGTCGAAACTGAACTTGAAATTGGGAGCAAAAGCTTACCATTTTGTAGTGGCAATGACTCTAGGGCAACCACCATCTCCACTACTTCTTCACTATGGTGCATAGATTAGATGTCTTCATGCTTGCCGTGGGTGAGCCTAGGTTCAGCCTCAAATTTTTTTGAGTCCCATTCCATTCGTAATGACCGTTTCAAGTGCATCCTCATTCGAATGTTCAAAGTATTGCTGCGCCAAAGAATCAATGATGTCAATAGAAAAACAAGAATGATCATCACCAGGGTACTTTATAGTTTCAGAAAGATTGAAATCAATAACTTCCCCATCAAATTCCATGGATAACATCCCTTTGAACACTTCTATCTTAGTGCGGGTTGTTTTCATGAATGGCCTTCCAAGAAGAATCGGCAATGAGGAAGAATGGGCAGAATCCTCCATCTCGAGCACATAGAAATCAGCCGGAAAGATTAAGTGATTAACCTGCACTAAAACATCCTCCAAAACTCCTTTTGGATAAGCATTAGATCGACCAGCTAATTGAATAATCACTCTATCATTTTTCAGCTCACCTAAGTTCATAGATGCATAAATTGAATAGGTCATAACATTAATGGATGCACCTAAGTCTAACATTACATGTTCAAACCGAGTATTGCCAATAACACAAGGAATTGTAAAACTACCTGGATCTTTGCATTTAGGGGGCAATTTGCGCTGCAAGACGGCTGAAACATTCTCACCTACCGTTACCACCTTCTTGTTCGAAATCATCTTTCTTGTTGTGCAAAGTTCTTTCAAGAATTTGGCATACTTTGGTATTGTTTGATTGCATCCAAGAGTGGGATATTGACTTGTACCTTCCGAAACGTCTCAAGAATGTCCTTGTCACTTTCTTCTTTCTTTGATTACATAGATCTGTGAGGAAAAGGTACATTGGGTGGAATAGGGTTAGAATCAATACAATTTGGACCTAATTTACCTTTGTTGGATAGATTGGATGGATTAGGGAGTGTAGGAGGCTGCGGCAAGGTTGTTTCCTTCCTTGCCGTGGCCTTTTCTTGCTCCTCATCTTTGAATTGCAACTTCTCGTCCTCTTGGTGGCTTGATTTGGATGGCCTTGGATCAGCTTCTACCTCTTTCCCACTTCTCAATGTGATTTCCTTGGTAGATTTGAAGCCTCATTTTGGATTGACAATGGTGGAGCTAGGTTGTTTCCCTTCTTCTCTAAACTGCCCCATGAACTCCGAAATCTGCTCAATTTGCTTTTTTACTTCATTCATCTCCTTGGCTTGATTTTGTTGGCCCTGTGTCAATGAAGTTAGTAATTTAAAAAGTGTATCATTATCCAAAGACGTACCTGAGTTGGTTTGGGTAGATTGTGATAGAGGTTGTGGTGGTGCGTATGGCCTTGGAAATATCCCAGGGGGTGGTTGTCGAAATCCTCCTTGTTGGGCAGGTTGTTGTGGCTCTCTCCATTTGAAATTTGGATGATCTCTCCATCCCGGATTGTAAGTGTTGGAGTATGGGTCATTACGTGGCTGGTTTGGTCCTTGATAGCCCATGACATGGGCAGTTTCCCATTCTTCATTTTCAATCAATTGAGGGCATTGGTAATTAAGATGTCCTTGCATAAAATACACTCCACATATGGTTGCATTTTGCATCTTAGATCCATCCACAACCTGTGACACAAGGGTAGTGAGGTTAGCTAATTGAGATTGAATTTCAGAAATTGCACTTACCTCATTTACTTAGGGTTGTTGCCATGGGGGTTCCCTCTGTCCAACGCCTTCATATTGTTGTGCATTCAAGGCTCGGTTGGTAATTAAGGTCTTGGCAGCCATGGGTGTTTTGTCCACCAAAGCACCTTCCGCTGAAGTGTCTAACATTTGTCTTTTAATGGGAATGAGTCATTAGTAGAAATATTGAATGAGAAGCTCTTCTTTCATTTGATGTTGAGGACATGATGCAACAAGAGCTTTGAAACGTTCGTGGTACACCAAAAAGGATTCTCATTGATTTTGTTGAATACCACTAATCCACTTCCTCAAAAGAATGATTCTTGATGTTGGAAAGAACTTCTCCAAGAATGCTCTTTTCATGCTCTCCCAAGATGTAACAGTTCCGGGTGCTAATTCATACAACCAGTCCTTAGCCTTGTCCATTAGTGAGAATGGAAAAGCTTTCATCTTCAATATGCTTCCATCGAAATTAACTGGTGTCATGCTTGAACAAACTACTTCAAATTCTTTCAAGTGCTTGTTTGGATCCTCCATGGACAGCCCATGGTACTTTGGAATGTGATGCAACAAACTGGACTTCAACTCGAACTCTTCGGTCTTGCCTTGAGGTGCCATTTATATTGAATGCATAGGGGCACGACATTGTCCAATCCCGAAGCGGAAAGTTCCTTGATTGTTCGATTGTACACTGCCATGACTTGTGCTTCCTCAAAATTATGAGCCGTGGGCTCTTCTTCTTCTTTAAGCATGGGGTCAGGGCTAGATGGATTAGATTCTTGCTGATTCATCTTCCTTCTCAAAGTCTGCTCAAAATCGTCGTCAAAGTCAAAGATATGCTCACGAACCGGTTGAGAACTTTGAGTCATAAACTAGTACCTAAAAACAAGAAAACAAAACAAGGTCCGAAACTAGAAACAAAAACACACGAAAATAAACAAAAATAAACAACGAGGGATTAGCAAAGTTGCTAATCCCCGGCAATGACGCCAAAATTTGATGCGAAAAATAACTTAACACACAAATTAAACCCTCTTGTTGACAATTGTAGTATGGATAAGTAGGGATCATTCTAAACCGGGGATTAGGAGGGATTGCTAATCTACTCTAAACTGACTCAAAAACAAACTTAAAAACACTTAACTTGACTCTAATGACTCGAAACAAACTTAAAAGACTCAAAACAGCTTAAAACAACTAAATAGACTCAAACTAGACACTAGGAATGACTTTGGACGAAAATTGATTTTAACTTGACTCAAAACACTTAAAAACACAAACTAAAACAGATTCTAACTAATTTGACACACTAAAGTAAAGGGGATTGGGTTTTGGACGAAATTAAAGTGAAAATAAGTGAATTAAAGACTTAAACAAAGTTGAACGAATTTGGTGAATTAAATGGATGATGGGCTAGCTATAGGGTCCTTCTCCACACATGACACACTTGCATACAAATCAATCTCCAGTTGCTTTTTCGATAAACCATGAATGACAATGCCCCAGATTAACCGTGCCATCACTAATTAACCCTCATATATTCTTTAAGTCATTGAATTGGATGGAATACGCATCATCAACCCAAATTATTCTTCAATAGTCCCCTCCATGCATGATGCGAAAATTATCTTAACACACAAATTTAACCCCCTTTTGACAATTGTAGTATAAGTATAAGTAGGGATCGTTCTGGATCGGGGATTAGGAGGGCTTGCTAATAACATCTAAACTGACTCAAAAACATAAAACTAAAAAAACACTTAACAAGACTCACAAGACTCAAAGCAAACTTAAAATACTCAAAACAGCTTAAAACAACTAAATAAACTTAAACTAGACACTGATGCGAAAATTATCTTCACACACAAATTTAACCCTCTTTTATCAATTGTAGTAAAGAATATAAGTAGGGATCGTTCTGGACCGGGGATTAGGAGGGCTTGCTAATAACCTCTAAACTGACTCAAAAACATAAAACTAAACTTAAAAATACTTAACAAGACTCACAAGACTCAAAGCAAACTTGAAATACTCAAAACAGCTTAAAACAACTAAATAAACTTAAACTATACACTAGGAATGACTTTGGACGAAAATTGACTTTTACTTGAATCAAAACATTTAAAAACACAAATTAAAATAGATTCTAACTAATTAGACACACTAAAGTAAAGGGGGATTGAGTTTTGGATGAAGTTGAAACAAACAAACAAGTATGAAAAACTAGACAAATTGTAAAACAAATTTGAGAAATAAGATGATGGATGGGATAGCTAGAGGCTTTTTCTCCACACATGACATGTATGCAAATAACTTGATTTCCAGTTACTACTTCATTGAACTATGAATGACAATTCTCCAAATTAACCGTGACATCACTAGTTAACTCTCAGATTTTCCTTGTTTTATTGGATTGGATGACATCATTCGACAATCCAAAACATTCTTCTAAAGTTCCCTACATGACATCATAATAGAGATACAATCAAAGATCATTACGTTTAATGAAAATCATAAGCATTGACAAAGCACTTGCAACTATGACATCATGTCACTCATGCTAGGAATTGAACTTAACGCGATCGTTTATAAGCGACATTCACTACATGTGAATATAAGTTTGTAATGATTATGTGAAACTTCCTTATATTCTAGCAACGAATTTATGCATGCCAATTAAGTGTCGACCCTTAATTAACAAATACAAATAAGTTATCAATCAAATAGTTAAGCCAATTGCATTCACGATTCAAGAATTCATAACTGGAATTTATCAAATTATATTGCACACATAATCATGGCTTTGAAATCACCTCTAGCCAAGAGGGGTTTAGCCACTCATATTTACAACAAAACGAAAGGAAATGAATTTAAACATTAGAAACAAAAGAAAGAAAACACCTAAACGCTCCAACGATCCAAGTTGGACAGCAAGCACGTCCAAGCACTTTCCTTCCCTTCCTTTGCTACGGCACAAGGTGTTGGTGAGTGTTTGAAGGTTTGTTTGTATGGAGGAATGGCTGAATGTGTTTAGGTTGGATGAAGGTCACGGCAAGGAAAGGGAAATGAAGATGCATGGAATTGTGTTTTTGTTGTGGGAATGTGTAGAATGGTTAAGAAGAAAAGACTCTGCCTTGTGGCAGAATGTGTCTTCCTCCCTTCTCCCTAAACTGTCCCCTTGAATGTGTCTTTGGATGGATATATTTATAGGCTAGGGAGAGGATGTAGTGGGTGGTGGTAATGAGTGGATGTAGTGGTAGGTGAATGTGTTGGGTGGTTGAAATGAGTGGATGTGTTGGGTGAAACGAGTGGATGTAGTGGTAGGTGAATGTGTTGGGTGGTTGAAATGAGTGGATGTGTTGGGTGAAACGAGTGGATGTAGTGGTAGGTGAATGGATGTGTTGGGTGAAATGAGTGGATGTATTGGGTGCAATGAGTGGATGTAGTGGTAGGTGAATGTGTTGGGTGGTTGTAATGAGTGGATGTGTTTGGTGAAATGAGTGGATGTGTTGGGTGAAATGAGTGGATGTAGTGGTAGGTGAATTTGTTGGGTGGTTGTAATGAGTGGATGTGTTGGGTGAAATGAGTGTGCTAAAATGGTTATTTATAAGGAGATGATGATGCACCAACTTCAAATTTCATCTATTCCATTTGCTCCAAGCATATGTTATCCATTCCATGCCAAAAAATGCTCCAAAATGCACTTTTTTGCCATATTAACCCTTTGGACCTACAAACACACGAAAATAGCTTAAAATACTAAAATAACTACGAACTAACAACATAAATGCCAAGAAACAAGCTAACTAAGTCGTATAAATATGCTCCTATCAAATTCCCCCACACTTAGTTTTTGCTAGTCCTCGGGCAAAACAGAAGAAACAAAACAAAACAAAACAAAACACAACCTAGACCTTCCAACAATTGCCTCAGGGATTTTTAATGAAACATGATGTGTTAAAAATCATCATTCTCACAGATTTTGGTCATCCTTACACTTGACCACATACTTAATCACAGTCACCACTTACTAGTTCACAAGTAACCAATTAAAACGATGTTTTGAATGTAGTAACATGCCTTAGAGAATTTGCTCAATTCCTTACAAGATACTCTCTATTTTCAGACACATTTTCTGACTACACACCCTACACTAGTATATGTGAGAAGATTAATGTAAACACGAAAGATTAGGACTCACATATGTTATAACAAAGAAAGCAATTTTCTGGAGTTATTAAGCATGTTTAGATATGATCTCATGAATGGAATGCTACTACTTAGATGCGAGAACCAGTGACACCATATGCTCATACCAATTTCGAACTCCACAAATTGAAACACACAACACTTAAGATTGAAGTCAAGGGTTGTAACAGGGCTTGGGGTTAATGGCTAACAAAGAAAGGATAGGGATAACAAACGTTCTTAAAGCGATAGCAAGCAAAGCAATGAAATAGACACTGGGAAATCACTTTAGAATGCAGAATCAACTTTTAATTACAAAGGGAAGATTTATGCAACACTTAGGGCCGAATTCAATGTTTTGAACCCTTTCTTTAACAAACAACACTTTAGAGCTCTTTTTCATACTTTTTTTTTCAATTCTTTTTTTTTTCTTTTCTACCTATGCCTTATTAAGGACTTTGGCACACACACACACACACAAGAATCACTTCCTCCACACTTGCTTTCTGCAATACATTGATAAAAAAGGAGTTCATTTTAAGTCATGCTTTACTATGCTTCAAGAACAAGGGTATGGATGGTCCAAACACTAGGCTAGGTAAGGATAGTGTGGGTTAACAAAGAACATAGGCTTAACAAGGCTCAACGGGGTTAAACTTAAACACATAATGAAATAGGGGCACGGCAATTTGGCTTTGGTGGCCACTACACAACTTCATCTTGAATATGTGTTATGCAAATCAATAGCATGCTTTGAATGAAATAGGCATGAGTTCTAGCATTTGGAACTAAATGATGAAACGCCTTCTAAGTAGCAACCAAGCAAGAATAATGAGATCATGCAATGACTTTAGAAAACAATGACGCACATATTATTAACTCTCCAATTAAACGTTTAGGCTCAAGTCTCACAAGGTTGTAGCGTTCATTTGAGTTCCTTCTTTCAAGCATGTTACAAAAACTGATTTTTCCTTTCTGATTGCATGTGAATTCATAAATTATATCCACACCAAAGAGTAAAACAAAAAAAAAACACAAACTGAAACAAAGTCAGTAACTAAAAACAAAAGACACGAAAATAAACAAAAAGAAATAACAAGGGATTAGCAAAGTTGCTAATCCCCGGCAACGGCGCCAAAAACTTGATGTGAAAATTATCTTCACACACAAATTTAACCCTCTTTTATCAATTGTAGTAAAGAATGTAAGTAGGGATCGTTCTGGACCGGGGATTAGGAGGACTTGCTAATAACCTCTAAACTGACTCAAAAACATAAAACTAAACTTAAAAATACTTAACAAGACTCACAAGACTCAAAGAAAACTTAAAATACTCAAAACAGCTTAAAACAACTAAATAAACTTAAACTAGACACTAGGAATGACTTTGGACAAAAATTGACTTTTACTTGAATCAAAACATTTTAAAACAAAAATTAAAATAGATTCTAACTAATTAGACACACTCAAGTAAAGGGGGATTGAGTTTTGGACGAAGTTGAAACAAACAAACAAGTATGAAAAACTGTAAAACAAATTTGAGAAATAAGATGATGGATGGGATAACTAGAGGCTTTTTCTCCACACATGATATGTATGCAAACAACTCGATTTCTAGTTACTACTTCATTGAATTATGAACGACAATGCTCCAAATTAACCGTGACATCACTAATTAACTCTCAGATTTTCCTTGTTTTATTGGATTGGATGACATCATTCGACAACCCAAAACATTCTTCTAAAGTTCCCTACATGACATCATAATAGAGATACAATCAAAGATCATTATGTTTAATGAAAATCATAAGCATTGACAAAGCACTTGCAACTATGACATCATGTCACTCATGCTAGGAATTGAACTTAACGCGATCGTTTTTAAGCGACCTTCACTACATGTGAGTATAAGTTTGTAACGATTATGTGAAACTTCCTTATATTCTAGCAACGGATTTATGCATGCCAGTTAAGTGTCGACCCTTAATTAACAAATACAAATAAATTATCAATCAAATAGTTAAGCCAATTGCATTCACGATTCAAGAGTTCATAACTGGAATTTATCAAATTATATTGCACACATAATCATGGCTTTGAAATCACCTCTAGCCAAGAGGGGTTTAGCCACTCGTATTTACAACAAAACAAAAGGAAATGAATTTAAATATTAGAAACAAAAGAAAGAAAACACCTAAACGCTCCAACGATCCAAGTTGGACAGCAAGCACGTCCAAGCACTTTCCTTCCCTTCCTTTGCTACGACACAAGGTGTTGGTGAGTGTTTGAAGGTTTGTTTGTATGGAGGAATGGATGTGAAGATGAATGGATGTGTTTAGATGAAGGTTGTGTTGAAATGGGAGTGAATGATCTAACAAAGTATGAACTCCATTTATGTTACACACACTTCTTTTTATAGAGGAAGTGCAAGGCAAAGCATGGGTAGAATGGAGTGGTGTTGAAATGATTCAAAGGTGAAAGTGAAGTAATGATGCAAAGCATGGGTAAAATGGAGTGGTGTTGAAATGATTCAAAGGTGAAAGTGAAGTGATGATTGATGCAAGAATTAAACATGGATGGAGTGCACGGCAAAGGTTTGTTATGGTACAAGGAACCCTTAATTTGCGTCCTAAAATGCATAGGAAACCTTCAATGTTGCTGGAACTTAGGGATATTTAGGATTTAGGAAAGATCAAACCAAAATAGGAAACCTTGGCTTAACTTTCCTACTTCAAGTAGGAATCCTCATCATTAGGTCTTCATTTTCGTCCATTCCTTTAGTTCCAAGCATGTGATATTTATTCCAAGCCCAAAATTGCTCCAAAAGTCTCCAAAATGCACACTTTTGCATACTTTGTCCTTAGAACCTGAAATTGCACAAAAATGACTTTAAACCCTAAAACTACTAAGGAATAACAACATAAATGCATGAGAACAAGCTAACTCAGTCGCATAAATATGCTTCTATCAAATTCCCCTACACTTAGCTTTTGCTAGTCCTTGAGCAAAACAAAAAAAACAAACGAATCAAAACAAACAGAACACAACTTAACCTTCCAACATTTGCCTCAGGGATTTCCAATGCACATGACCTGTTAAAAATCATCATTCCCACAGCTTTTAGTTATCTTCACACTTGAGCACATACTTAATTACAGTCACCACTTACTAGTTCACAATTAACCAATTAAAACGATATTTTGAATGTAGTAACATGCCTTAGAGAATTTGCTCAATTCCTTACAAGATACTCTTTATTTTCACACACATTTTCTGACTACACACCCTACACTAGTTATATGTGAGCAGATTGATGTAAACATGGAAGACTAGTACTCACATATGTTATAACAAAGAAAGCAATTTTTGGAGTTAATAAGCATGTTTAGATATGATCTCATGAATGGAATGCTACTACTTAGATGCGAGAACCAGTGACACTATATGCTCATACCAATTTCAAACTCCACGAATTGAAACACAAAACACTCAAGATTGAAGTCAAGGGTTGTAACGGGGCTTGGGGGTAATGGCTAACAAAGAAAGGATAGGGATAGCAAACGTTCTTAAAGCGATAACAAGCAAAGTAATGAAATAGACACTTGGAATTCACTTAATAATGCAGAAATTAACTTTTAAACACAAATGGAAGATTCAAGCAACACTTAGGGCCGAATTCAATATTTTGGACCCTTTTTTAACAAACTTTTTTCTTTTCACTCTTTTTTTTTTCTACCCGTACCTTATTAAGGACTTTGGCACACACACACAAGAATCACTTCCCCCCACACTTGCTTTTTGCAATACATTGATAAAAAAAAAGGTTCATTTTAGGTCATGCTTTACTATGCTTCAAGAACAAGGGTATGGATGGTCCTAAAACTAGGCTAGGTAAGGATAGTGTGGATTCACAAAGAACATAGGCTTAACAAGGCTCAACAGGGTTAAACTTAAACACATAATGAAACAGGGGCACGGCAATTTGGCTTTGGTGGTCACTACACAACTTCATCTTGAATATGTGTTATGCAAATCAATAGCATGCTTTGAATGAAATAGGCATGAGTTTTAGCATTTGGAACTAAATGATGAAACGCCTTCTAAGTAGCAACCAAGCAAAGAAAAATGAGATCATGCAACGACTTTAGAAAACAATGATGCACAGATTATTAACTCTCAAAATAAACATTTAGGCTCAAGTCTCACAAGGTTGTAGCGTTCATTTGAGTTCCTTCCTTCAGGCATCTTACAAAAATTGATTTTTCCTTTATGATTGCATGTGAATTCATAAATTATAACCACAACCAAGCATACACCAAAGAGTAAATCAAATTTTCATCCATGTTTATAACTCTTTTTAACAGTCATGTAATTAAAAACCAAATCCTCGTCATTGTGTTGGAAGGTACCCTAAGACACAAACAAACACATAAAAACAACTCTCTTTTTGGGTTTTTCAAAACAATTTTTCAAATTTTTATGAGATTTTCGGATTTTTATGTCAAAACACACTAAAACACTCCAAAATAGCTTAAAACAGCAAGGAACAACACTAGAAGTAATGGGTGATAAACTCCTACGAATTTCATGCAAAACAACTTGGTTACCCCCCTCCCCCACACTTAAATCAAACATTGTCCTCAATGTTTCAAGCATAAACTCACACAAAAACAAGCAAAAAAACAAACAACGAATAAACATGACAAGTATAGCAAAGTAAAAACCAGACAGAGTAGAGTTTAAGAACGCAAATCTGGTTTTGGAGATAGATGATCTTGTTAACTTTCCACAGCTTTGATCTCGAACTGGTTTGGAATTCTAAGTGAGGAATATCAGAGTTCCTTGGTTATGCAGTCTACATTCTTCTCTGCTTGTTTCGACAAATTGCCCGTGATTCAGTAAACTGAGTGCATGCGACAGATGCTGACACGTCTGGAAAAGCAAATGCCTCTCTGATTTCTGAGCTTGCCTCTTCGATTTCTGGGCTCTGTCGAGTGCAGAGGTCGCATATGACAAGTGTGGACAAATCTGGAATAGAGGATGGCCCGTGGTTTCTGAGCAAGCCCAGCTTTTGAGAAAGCTAATGCCTCTTCAATTTTTGAATTGGCTTCTTCGATTTCTGAAATCCCGTCACGTGCTGATTTTTATAGAGGATAAGCAGTTCGTTTCTAAGCACACTTGAATTTCTGCCCATAGAAACTCCCTTCATTGCACTTTTAAGATCCCGATTTGTCCGACCCCTTTTTTCTTCAACACCTTTGAAAATGTCTGGCCCCTCCGACCATCGTTTTGACTTGAACCTTGGTGAAGAGGCATCCATGCCTTCTCCAAACAACATATGGCGCCCATCCTTCATATCCCTTACTGGTCCTCTTACCGTTGGGAATTCGATGATGAAGAATGATATGACCGCTACGGTGGTGGCCCGGAACCTTGTCACTCCCAAAGATAACAGACTACTTTCCAAATGGTCTGATGAGTTGGTTGTTAAGGATTATCTGGCTCTCAATGTGCAGTGTGCGGGTTCTGTGTCTAATATGGCCCAACGTCTATTTGTTCGAACCCATCAAGTTGAATCATTGGCGGCTGAAGTGATGAGTCTCAAACAGGAGATTAGAGGGCTCAAGCATGAGAATAAACAGTTGCACAAGCTTGCACATAACTATGCTACAAACATGAAGAGGAAGATTGACCAGATGCAGGAATCTGATGGTTAGATTTTACTTGATTATCAGAGGTTTGTGGGTTTGTTCCAACAGCATTTGCCTTCGTCTTCTGGGACTGTACCGCGTAGTGAAGCTCCAAATGATCAACCTCCAATACCTCCTCCTTCTATAGCTCCGCCGACTGCTAATGCTTCGCCGACTACTTAGACTTCTCCTAAGCAGCCTTTGTGAAGGCTCCTCTTGTATTTTTCTGCCTCCTGTTCATTTTCAACGAATTTTAATGTAAAATACCTTGCATATTTGTCAATGTTTCAAAAATAAACCCACAACAAAAACAATTAAACAGGCAACAAATAAAAAAGACAATCATGGCAAAATAAAATTGCAGAAAAGGGAAGGTTTTTAGGAACGCAAAACATGGGTTGCCTCCCAAGAAGCGTTTTCTTTAACGTCTTGCAACCAGATGAAACTTCCTTCTAAGCTTGGATAGGGCCCACGACACTGAGTGGGATTTCTTCCACAATCTGCCCCACATCACTCTCATAGTATAGTTTCAGGCGAGGCCCGTTCACTTTGAATTCGTCGTCGTTCCTTAAACTTTTAACTTGGACTGCACCATGGGGAAAAACATTAGTGACAACAAATGGCCCAATCCACTTAGACCGTAACTTACCAGGGAACAATCGTAGACGGGAATTGAATAATAGCACTTTCTGTCCAATTGAGAATGTTTTTCCCCGAATCATTTTGTCATGAAACGCCTTTGTTTTCTCCTTATAAATTCATGCATTCTCATAGGCTTCATTCCGTATCTCCTCAAGTTCATTTAGTTGGAGCTTCCTATTCATTCCAGCAGCATCTAAGTCTAAATTGAATGTTTTCACAGCCCAGTGCGCTTTGTGCTCCAGCTCCACAAGTAGGTGACATGGCTTACCATAGATTAGTCGAAATGGAGACATCCCTAGAGGTGTTTTGTAGGCAGTGCGATATGCCCACAGTGCATCATCTAAACGCAAGTTCCAATCCTTTCGGTTTGGCCCAACAGTCTTCTCCAAGATTTGCTTGATTTCTCTATTCTAGACTTCGACTTGGCCACTTGTTTGAGGGTGGTATGGCGTGGAAACCCGATGCTTCACATTGTACTTTTTAAACAGCGCCTCAATGGTGCGATTGCAAAAATGGGAGCCTCCATCGCTTATGAACACCTTCGGCATGCCAAATCTGGAAAAGATGTTAGCCTTGATAAAATCTGCCACCACTCTAGAATCATTAGTATGGGTGGCTTTGGCATCCACCCATTTCAACACATAATCAACGGCTAGCAAAATATAAGTAAAACCATATGAGGGCGGAAATGGTTCCATGAAATTCATACCCCATACATCAAAGATCTCCACATTAAAGATGGGGGTTTGCGGCATTTGGTCTTTGGCACCGATTGTACCTGTTATTTGGCATCTATCACAAGTTATACAAAATGTTCTAGCATCCTTAAACAATGTAGGCCAATAGAAACCACTCTCTAAAACCTTAAGGGTTGTCCTTTGGGTGCCAAAATTGAAGGATGATTTTGTGAAAACATGTTCATTTAAGCAACATCTATAGCATGCAATTAACAATTAAAAGGTGGAATCATGCTTGTATGCACTTAAAAACAAAACATTGCCCATTAAATTCAAAGCCTAGTAGATTGGTGAACCTTGACTCAACTTAAAACAACATTTGTTAGTTGAGAAATTATACCTTTGTAGATTCCTCTTTGCATAAGCAAAGGCTAATCACCCAAAGAGAGGGCCTTCATTCCTTGCATCTTAGATCTATGGATTTAGATGGATGAAATGGTTCTCCAAGTTCCCAAAATTGAGAACCTCTAAGTCTCTTCACCAAGGTTAGATTGGAGAAGAAATGAGTGACCTTGGAGTAGTAGGATTGCTAGCTAAACCCTCCAAGGAGGCCGGCCACTTTAGAGAGAAATGAGAGCTTATGTTCTCATCCTTTCCCCAAAAGAAAACCCTAAATGAATTTTGGCTATAAAGTCATATTTATACCTTAATTCATTGGAGTGGCAAACTTGTAAATAAGTCCAAAACCCACTCCATCTCTAAATGGCCGGCCATAGGGATTCATTGGGCTATTTGGGCCTTTGTGAATCATTATTCATTAAGTTGTCATACAACTTAAGTCAATGGACTTGACGTTCGAAGCCCATTGGGCCTTAAGGTCCAAAACTATCCCGAGGTCTTTAACGAACTTATTCGTTTGATTAATTAACATATTAATTAATCCTTGCCATAAATAATTAAACCATTTAATTATTCTTACTCATCTCCGATTTTTCTTCAATCTCTACCTTACTCGGTGTACGATCCATTAGGTTCCTTTTAGCGAGGCAGTGGGCGATTAAAACCATTTCAAATCGATTGTGAATTGAAACTTACTTTCAATTCTCCCTTCAGTGATTATACACGTTTAGGGCTTCCACAAACCATGAGTGACACCTAGCAGCATATTATGGTTACCCAAGCTAATCAGAAGATGTGGAGAACCTATTCAGTTTAGGATTACAAATGCAATACGGTCTTTCTCTAATACAATACTCTTGACCACATTGTTTGGTTTGATACTTTATTCATGTCTACTATCCAATGTGATTTGTGTGCTTATATGATTACCTTGAATGTGATTTGGAACGACTTCCTAAATCTCATTCATACTCTGGCCAGAGATTCTTAATCATATCATAGAGTATTCTCCCCCAAACGGTTTGAAGGTTAGAGATCCCTTGTTGCGCATTCACTTGCCTCCATGGCTATGAGGCTTAACCCCGACGATGCCGTGGACACCCGCGGATGGGGTGACTTTGACATAATCAAAGATCAAGGACCTAACCACAAGACAACTATGATACCTCAGGTCAAATGACTACTTTGCATTATCCCAACCATGAGTTCTCATGTGACATGAGTATGAGAACTTTTCGTTGATTGTGTTCAGTGAACTCATTCTCTATTGAGCACATACGTACTTGTCTTGATGTCACACACACCAATGACTCGAGACTAGTCACTCTCCCTGAGAAAAGACATAACACGTACTGATCTTAACAGACTGTCAAAGCCCAATTGGCAATCCTATGATCAGGAACGTTTAGGATATGTATACGAAAGAGAATGGTCTCATAAATCTAACTTGTTTAAATTACATTCTCCTAATTACATATTCCTTGGACTTATCGTTTAAGCATATAACATTTATATGAGACGGCTCAAACAATAATCTTTGCCCTTGATATTAAACTAGATTAGTTTAACATGTGAAATGTCCGTAAAGTATCATCATATGATTGGTTTTAGGGCACATTTCCAACAATCTCCCACTTGCACTAGAGCCAATCAACTTGGTCATCAGTGATGATACCTCTTCTATAGTCATTTCATAAATGGCTGAGTAGTAGGCCTAGACAATGGATATCTATATGTTATCCATAGAAGCAACCTTGAGAATAACGACGTCACCATTATACATGATTCTTAATCATGTGGTTCAGTCTCTCATTTGAGTTCGGATCTTGATGAGACCTTGATTCCCTAGCTTGAGTTATCGCCCCATTAGTGTCCTAGTGTCGGTACACTAGAGACACTTTCTGGTTGGAACCGAATAGAGAGTTCATAAATGAACTTTCCCATCCAAACAACATTGTTGTAAGCTTCTATATGGCAATATATTTTGCATTCATAATGGAACACACTAAAGTCATTACTTTTAATGTTTCCATCCAAATATCTCTTTAGTCATAATAAAGAGATATCTGATTATCTCTTCATTCATAATGAAGAAATATCCAATGATGGATTAGATTCATAATCTAATACATTTACGCTTCCATTACGTTACTCTAATTCTTCCTCATTCTTTGAGGAATCTATCCTTTAGTATTTCTTAAATACTTAAGGACTCACTTGACAGTTGCCGCGGTTCTGATCCTGGGCTTGCACTGATATCGTCTTGTACCTTTCTAGGTACAACTCATATCAATGTTTTTCATACAATATGAAATACATAAATCACCTCTATGCGTATGCATAAAGGATTCTATTTACGCATTATTTCTTTGGGAGTCAAAGGGTAAGTTCCCTATCTTGTGGTATAGGAACTAGGTTGTTATATTTGTTGATCACTATCTTGTTTCTTAAAGAACCATTCTTTGAGTTCTATCCCTCGTTCATTTGCTCTATCTTGGGCAAATCCTAGTGTAGGATTACAATGAACTACCCAACAAACAACATTTGTTAGTTGGTTTATAGAAGTGATATCCAAATGTTAATTTAAGGATATCCACAAGATAATTCTCAAACAAATATTGCTTATTAGCACACAACCCCAAATCTTAACATGATTAAGATTTGTCTTTCTTTCCAACTACATCTTATGGAGTCATGAAAATTTTGGAAGATATTCTAATTGACAGTCATATTGTCTTAGAAGCATATATCCTATATATGGGTAATTGATAACATCCAACGAACTAAATCTTATTCAAGTTCGTTCTTCTCCTAATGGAGAAATCCATTATCTTTTTATGCTTCTTTCCTTGATATTTTTCAAGGAAACTGTTCTAAAATGTTATCTTTCCTTGGATCAAATCTAAGGAGGCAAATACTTTAGACGTCTTACTCATCAACTTACATTTCTTGAATTCTTTGAAACCTTTTGCAAAGTATTCGGACTTGTGCTTATTCAAAATAAACTATAGTCCAACCGAGAGTGATCTTCGGTGAATGTCATACAACATGAGTAGTATTATGTTGTGGACAAGTACCACTAACATCTAAGTGAATTAACCTCAACAACTTTGTGATTCTTTCTTCTTTCCAAAAGAACAAAGATTCGAACATTTCGCCTCCATACAATTTTAATAAGAAGGTATTGGATCCGGATCTAACGATCTAAAGCATCCATCTTTGACCAACTCGTAATTTATGTTTTAGAGGTATCACAACTTTAGTTGGGATTAGTCACTACCTTGCAACCTTTTGGGTTTTAAGCATCGTTATATTCTAAACACTACCATATCATCTCTACTATAGAGACAATCAATTAGATTACTATAATCCAATCATTGATTAATAAAGAACAATGTTTTGTCAAACAAAACATTCATCCATCTCTACTATAGTGACAGAATTAAGTTCCTTAAAATTGGAATGTAAAGACAATCTTTGGTTTTTCCAATTTCTTTGGTAGTTCATATGAGGAAGTAAGTACTATCTGCTTTCGCAGAGATCTATATTTTATTCACGTTCCAAATGTGAAGCACATTTTTCTTCTCTCATATATCTTCTACTTCTTATTAGTCACACTTTTACAACGATTGTAAAACATAGTTACTAATACGGAATCAAGCATTCAAGTAGAAGAACCAACTGTTTTGAACTATTCAAGAACAATTTACAACACCTTCGAAAGGTGTGTTCTTGACACTTGCAAGACATTTCTTGCAAATACCCCTTCCAATGTCCATCATTTCATAAAGAAAGTTTGTTCCCTTGGAGTTAATTTTATCTTCTTTATTTGACTTCTCCTTTGACTACAATAGTCATGGTCCCTAAACTCCCACTATCTCTCTTGAAACTTATTTCAATTGTGTTATACATATCAAACGATTTGGAGATTGTGTGGTTATTGTTCACTATATAGCTTACAATAAACTTAGTGAACCATTTGGATAGGGACACAAAGGTGAAGTCCTTGCCTAGTTTCCGTTTCTAGAAGTGGTTTAACACTTCAACACTCAATGATTCAAAATCATCATAAGTCCATGTCGATGGACTATTTTTGTCAACCAACCATTATGTTCTAAACATAATTACAAACTTTCAAGAGTTGTTCAAGGCAACTCTCATTTCTTCATACAACAATTTGTAAGTGAAGAATCATGGCACATAAAGTGTCCATGCCCTTGTGCTTTCTTCTTAAGTTCCTTGTTCATGTAACAAAGAAACAAGCACTAATGTTTGCGTTAGTTAAGGGTTGTTCAAAGCAACTCTTATTTCTTCATACAACGATTTGTAATTGAAGAATTATGACTTTAAAAGTGTTGTCCTCTTTATGATAGACATTTTCTAACATATTCTTCTAATGATACATTATCAATAGGAAGACTGTGAGGATGAGACTACTTAGGTACATTTACAAGCCATTAAAGACAATCTATGGTTTTGTAGTACCAAGTCCGGAAACTAAAGCTTTTGGCTTTTCTTTGTCAAGTTTTGGATAGCGTTTGCAAATATATAGGTAAACAAATACAAACAAATATAAATTGATTGATTTTAAGCCATTTGATTCGGGTCTTTAAATCAAATTGCACCACCCACTATTTTTGGCAAATTCCATATCCCTCATTGGAATTCGAGAGTTTTGGAGGAAACTCTTAGTAGGGTATGGGAGACTCACTACTACCAAGCCCACCTCACAATGATATGATATTGGCTAGCATTAATAATAATGAGAGAGTACACTTACTCATTTGCATCTCTTGCAAGTACCGATCTAATTTGGTCTCTAGAGAATGTAACCTCACAATGATATGATATTGGCTCCATTGCACTTAGTTAAGTCATTCCCACCATGCAAGTTCGGGTAGGGGTTCAAGAACAACCTCACAATGATATGATATTGATCATTCTCGTTGCCTACCTTTCACAACATCAAGTATGCATATAGACTCCTCCTGAGTGTAAGCACGCACTTTGTACTCCCCCATGATAGGGTGAAGTCGGTGTACGAATCACAAACGATCGGAGCCTACCACGGTGGAAGGCCACAAAAGAGTGTTCAAAGCACTCTCACGCTTGTCAACTTAATAATGGTTTGGTTGAGGGTTTTTAGGTCTCATCACATATAAATATTCATTTTAATCTTTATTAAAACAATTTTGGTCCTATTACAACTATTGGTCCATTTGATTGTTTTAGTTGTATATAATACTCCCACTATGCTTATAAAATGGTTTTTAAAGCAAGAGTATATGATACTACTAACATAAACTTTGCATTCATTTGATGGACTATATAGTTGCCTTAGGGCCTTAGGGCCTTAGGATGACTATGAACCTTTGATTAGATTCAACACGAGCCTAGTGTTGAATCTTGGTCTAGGGATGGTGATTGATTTTAGTTACGCGTTTAAACACATTAAGGCGTGTTGTCTTAAGGGTGTTGGACCCTCTACTCCATTTTCATGCATATCAAATAATACAAGAAAGGAGTACTTCAAAGTAAAGATGAGCTTATGCTCTTTACAACATTTGAATAATACAAATTACTTTAAAGTAAAGAAGAGCTTATGCTCTTTTGCAACATTTGATCAAATCAAATTACAACCAAAATCTAATCTACACATTCCTATGGTTCAAACAAATTTGAAATGGCCTTTCACATAGCTCAATTATCGTAGGCTTAGGTTCATAATCACCCTTTAATTAATTAACGCTTTAACTAATTAAACTTGAATGCAACATTTTCATTTGGTTTTTTTATCCATAAAATTGATTTAAATGGAGCTAAATGAAATGAAAATCCAATTCTCATTTGAAGAGACAAAACAATTTTGTTCTCAACCTAATTTGGGCCAATATGCAATTACCACAACCTTTTGGGCTATATTGCAAAACACAAACTTTTGGGGTCACTTTGTAAAAACACAAAAGTCCACAACTTCATGTAATTACAACTAGAACCCAAAAATTTCAATAAATATAAAAACTTCATTAAAGGAGCAAAACAATTTGTCCTTTAGCGTTTTTAGGCCTTAACGTCAAAACGTAAAATTTCGGGTCAAAATACAAATACACAAAAGTATCAAAACTTTATGTAATTGCATAAAAGCCCCAAAAAACCCTATTTTAATTGGGTGGCCGGTTTTAGGGAGAAAAGAGAGAAAAGATAAGTCCACAAAAATTTGGAAATTTTTTCAACAAATTCATAAAGCCTTGAACCATGCAAGTGGAAATAAGTTGGTGTGTGTGTAAGAGAAGTACTTCTTACACATCCATCAACATTTCTATCACCTTACACAATTTCAATCACATTAAACATTTGATAAAGCACAAAACAAATACTTTATGAAATTAACCAAAACTTTGAATCAAAACACCAAACTTTATGTTCTTGGCAAGAACATCAAGAACAATGAAGAACATCCATGAAAACCCATAAGAGCTCCATGAACATTTTCACTCAATAAAACTCAAATTTTCTTCACTCAAAATGGGGCTAACATCCTGGGGTACTTAGGGGTTCCAAAAGTCACTTTAAAACACCTTTAACAAGTCAAACAAGAACCCAAAAATCCACCCTTTGGATTTGGCCGAATTTTCCCAAAAACATGGCACCAAATTTTAGCTCCAATATTCATGCTCATATGAACTACATCTACAACATTTGAGATGGCAAATTTTCCAACAAAATTTACATTCAAAGAAACAAGAATAAAGCTTGTAACATATTACAACATTTAAATCAAAGACTATGAACTACAAAACCCAAAAGGATTCACCAACTACTAGACCTAGGCTCTGATACCACTTGAAGGATGATTTTGTGAAAACATGTTCATTTAAGCAACATCTATAGCATGCAATTAACAATTAAAAGGCGGAATCATGCTTGTATGCACTTAAAAACAAAACATTACCCATTAAATTCAAAGCCTAGTAGATTGGTGAACCTTGACTCAACTTAAAACAACATTTGTTAGTTGAGAAATTATACCTTTGTAGATTCCTCTTTGCATAAGCAAAGGCTAATCACCCAAAGAGAGGGCATTCATTCCTTGCATCTTAGATCTATGGATTTAGATGGATGAAATGGTTCTCCAAGTTCCCAAAATTGAGAACCTCTAAGTCTCTTCACCAAGGTTAGATTGGAGAAGAAATGAATGACCTTGGAGTAGTAAGATTGCTAGCTAAACCCTCCAAGGAGGCCGGCCACTTTAGAGAGAAAAAAGAGCTTATGTTCTCATCCTTTCCCCAAAAGAAAACCCTAAATGAATTTTGGCTATAAAGTCATATTTATACCTTAATTCATTGGAGTGGCAAACTTGTAAATAAGTCCAAAACCCACTCCATCTCTAAATGGCCGGCCATAGGGATTCATTGGGCTATTTGGGCCTTTGTGAATCATTATTCATTAAGTTGTCATACAACTTAAGTCAATGGAATTGACGTTCGAAGCCCATTGGGCCTTAAGGTCTAAAACTATCCCGAAGTCTTTAACGAACTTATTCGTTTGATTAATTAACATGTTAATTAATCCTTGCTATAAATAATTAAACCATTTAATTATTCTTACTCATCTATGATTTTTCTTCAATCTCTACCTTACTCGGTGTACTATCCATTAGGTTCCTTTTAGCGAGGCAGTGGGCGATTAAAACCATTTCAAATCGATTGTGAATTGAAACTTACTTTCAATTCTCCCTTCAGTGATTATACACGTTTAGAACTTATACAAACCATGAGTGACACCTAGCAGCATATCATGGTTACCCAAGCTAATCAGAAGAGGTGGAGAACCTATTCAGTTTAGGATTACAAATGCAATACGGTCTTTCTCTAATACAATACTCTTGACCACATTGTTTGGTTTGATAGTTTATTCATGTCTACTATCCAATGTGATTCGTGTGCTTATATGATTACCTTGAATGTGATTTGGAACGACTTCCTAAATCTCATTCATACTCTGGCCAGAGATTCTTAATCATATCATAGAGTATTCTCCCCCAAACGGTTTGAAGGTTAGAGATCCCTTGTTGCGCATTCACTTGCCTCCATGGCTAAGAGGCTTAACCCCGACGATGCCGTGGACACCCGCGGATGGGGTGACTTTGACATAATCAAAGATCAAGGACCTAACCACAAGACAACTATGATGCCTCAGGTCAAATGACTACTTTGCATTATCCCAACCATGAGTTCTCATGTGACATGAGTATGAGAACTCTTCGTTGATCGTGTTCAGTGAACTCATTCTCTATTGAGCACCTACGTACTTGTCTTGATGTCACACACACCAATGACTCGAGACTAGTCACTCTCCCTGAGAGAAGACACAGCACGTACTGATCTTAACGGACTGTCAAAGCCCAATTGGCAATCCTATGATCAGGAACGTTTAGGATATGTATACGAAAGAGAATGGTCTCATAAATCTAACTTGTTTAAATTACATTCTCCTAATTACATATTCCTTGGACTTATCGTTTAAGCATATAACATTTATATGAGACGGCTCAAACAATAATCTTTGCCCTTGATATTAAACTAGATTAGTTTAACATGTGAAATGTCCGTAAAGTATCATCATATAATTGGTTTTAGGGCACATTTCCAACAAAAATGACCCCCCATATGCATAACTATGGCAAAATGCAAGAATTGAATTAAACTCGGAATTGTGCACACATCTACGAATAATCTGGTCAGGACAATACTTCTACAAATATGGATCATCCTACACATAAAATCGTGTATCATTTCTGAGTTTATCACGCTTGTATTTATCTATAGTGCTAGGAACTTGTTTTGTGACCAAATAATTGACCAAATCAGCATACCAGGGCTCACTTACCTCTAGGGATAGCAATTGCTCATCAGGGAAGGTCTCTAGAATGGGTAAGAAGTCATCCTCGTGCACCAAACGGCTGAGGTGGTCAGCCACCACGTTTTCACTCCCCTTTTTGCCTCTTATTTCAATGTTGAACTCTTAAAGTAGGAACATCCAACGAATCAGCCTTGGTTTGGCCTCCTTCTTGGTGAGGAGGTACTTCAATGCTGCATGGTCAGAATATACAATCAGTTTAGTGCCAAGTAAGTATAAACGAAATTTATCTAAAGTAAATACAACTGCAAGAAGTTCTTTCTCAGTGGTAGAATAATTCAATTGAGCATCATTTAGTGTCCGGGAAGCGTAGTGGATGATGTAGGGCTGTTTGTTCCTCCTTTGGCCTAAAACATCACCAATGGCATAATCAGATGCATCACATATTAGCTCAAATGGAAGGCTCCAATCTAGTGGCATGATGATGGGGGCCGACGTCAACATGTCCTTGAAGGTTTTGAAAGCGGTCTCACACTTCTTGTTGAACTCGAAGGCTACTTCCTTTTAGAGTAAACGGCAAAGGGGTTGGGCGATTTTTGAGAAATCATTGATGAATCTCCAATAAAATCCTGCATGGCCAAGAAAAGAACGAACCTCCCTCACCGAAGTGGGAGAGGGTAAGTAACGTACAAGATCTATTTTACATTTATCAACCTCAATCCCTTTTTCTGATATGATATGCCCCAAAACTATACCTTGTTTTACCATAAAATGGCACTTTTTCCAATTCAAGACAAGATTAGTTTCGATGCATCGTTGTAAGATCAGAGTAAGATTATTCAAGCATGCATCAAATGAGTCACCAAAGACACTAAAGTCATCCATAAACACTTCAATGATCTTTTCCACAAATTCTGAGAAAATACTTACCATACACCTTTGGAATGTGGTTGGTGCGTTGCATAGCCCAAATGGCATGCGTCGATAAGCAAACGTACCAAAGGGACATGTGAAGGTAGTCTTTTCTTGGTCATCGGGAGCTATCATAATCTGATTATAACCCGAATAGCCATCAAGAAAACAATAAAATGAATGACCGGCTAACCTTTCCAACATTTGATCAATAAAGGGCAGCGGGAAATGATCTTTTCTTGTCGTAGCGTTGAGCTTCCGATAGTCAATACAAACTCTCCATCCGGTTTGGATTCGGGTAGGCACAAGCTCATTATCTTCATTTTTTACCACAGTGACTCCGGACTTCTTAGGAACAACTTGGACCGGCAAGACCCAATGGCTATCAGAAATTAGGTAAATCACTCCACAATCTAGTAGCTTGATGATTTCCTTCTTCACAACGTCCATCATGGGTGGATTGAGTCGGCGTTGTGCTTCTCTAGATGGTTTGGCTCCTTCTTCCAAGAGTATTCGATGCATACAAGTGGTAGGGCTAATTCCCTTGATATCGGCCAATGTCCACCCAATGGCAATTCTGTATTCCCGAAGCACCCTCACCAACTTGTCTTCCTCTTGTGCAGTGAGTGAAGAAGAGATGATGACGGGCATCGTCTCTTGCTCTCTCAAAAACACATATTTTAAATGGCTAGGCAATGGTTTAAGCTCTAGGGAAGTGGGCTGGATTACAGAAGGAAGCAACTTGTTAGTAGAAATGGGAATTGAAATTAGGTTAGGAGTGTTGGAAATATGCCCTGAAAGTTAATCTTTGGAAGAAACCTTTCAGGACAATGAATGTGTGTATAGATGACTCTTATACATCAAAAGGCAAAGATACTAATTAGGACTATCTCAATAAACGATATATGTCCTAAATAGTGAATCCATGGACAATGGATCGATGTAAGAAGTAATCTAATGATGTTAGACTACAGAGACCTTCTTCACATAACCATCATGTCCAAAAAGGTTCCTGGTCATATGATTTTCAGAAGGACACTGACAATGCAAAGACCAGTACATACTATGTCCCCTTCAATTGGAAGGATGGAAAGTCTTATCCCATTCGTGTAGTGACACTAAGACAGGTATGTAGGTGCTCATTAAGGGAATGAGTTCACTGAACACAATTGAACGAGAGTACTTGCATGGAGGTCTACTCACATGTCAAGCAAGTAACTCTAATGGTTGGAATAATGTAAGTAGTCCTTTGACCTGAGGCATCATAGTTGTCTTGTGGTTAGGTCCTTAATCTTTGATTATGTCAAAGTCACTCCATTCGCGGGTGTCCACGGCATAATTGGGGTTAAGCCACTTAGCCATGGAGGCAAGTAAATGCGCAACAAGGGATCTCTAATCCTCGTTATGAGAGGAAGAATACTCTAAGATATGATTCGGGAATCTTCAGCCGAAGTATCGAGCGTAATAAAGGAAAACGTTCCTATACGACTCAATTGAATCATATAACATGGAATAATCACATTAGGGGGTTGACATAATATATCCATACCCTAATAGTGTGATTAAGAGTATTGTTTTAGAGAAGGATCGAATTACATTGTAATTCCAACTGAATAGGTTCTCCGAACAAATTCTACATTAGCTTGGGTAGCCATGATATATGGTTAGATGTCACTCATGGCTTGTGAGTTCTTCTAGATGATTAAATAATTAGTCATCAAAGAAGAAGGAGAATTAAAAGTAAGTTTTAATTCACTAAGTGATTGGATTAAATATAATCAATTGGATTGGTACCAATCACCTCACAGCCTTGCTAATTAGAACCTAAAATGATTGTACACCGATAAACTCTTGTAGTGAGACAACTAATGGATGATGGAAATAATTAATTGGATTGATTAAGTGTTGTGATTAATTAGAAAGTCTAAGAAATCATAAAAGCGATAAAAGATCGTTTTGGGCTTAAAGAAAAGTTCGGGTTAATATGGGCCCATTAAGCCCAAACCCATTGGGCTTTTATTTAAGCATAGGATGACTTGAAATAATAAAAGCCCAAAGCCCAAACAACACTAAAGGGGGCCGGCCAAATAAAGGGAAAGGGAGAGAGAGGAAGTCAAATTGTTGACTTGTTTCTTTGTGTTATAAAAGGAACTTTATAGTGAAAAATTAATTAGGGTTTTGTGTGTTGATTTTTCACAAAAGAAGAAAATCTCTCTCTCCCAAAAAACCACACACAAGGCCGACCACCAAAAGGGGGTTTAGCTAATCATCTTCTCACCCTTTGGTTATTCCTCCATCCATCTTACTTCACTAGTGGGTGTGGATTTTTAGAGGTCTTCAATCTTGGAGACTAAAGGAGAACCAAGGAGCACTCATTCTAACAAAGTGGAGGAGGCAAGGAGGGAGGCTAGGCTCAAGGACTTCCAAGAGCAAAGGGCTTGGAGGTGGTCTATCCTTGGTCTCAAGTCTAGATCAAGAGGTATAAATCTACTCCTACACTTTGTTCTTCAATAAAATGTTTTGATGCATCTTATATAAACCTATGCTTCTTGAAGGGGATTTGCATGACTATAGCTTTGATATTATTAGATAACATGCTTCTGTTGCTTATGTATATAAATTTTGAATTGTATATGCATGCTAGTCACTAGAAATCCCACATGAATCTCATTATTTTCCCTTCAAGGAGACTTACCAATATGCCTTGGATTTGACTCTAGGGCAGCAACCATCTCCACCAATTCTTTTTTAATAGGCACGGCAAGATGTTCCTTGTTGTTGCCGTGTGCATGCCTAAGTGCTAACCCTTTGTTTTTGAGTCCAATGCTTTGCGTGAGAGTCTTTTCAAGTGCATCCTCATTCAAATCATCAAGGAATTCCTGCGCCCAAGGGTCAATCACATCAATAGAGAAACAAGAGCGACCATCATGAGGATATCGCATAGCATCAGAAATATTGAAATTAATAACTTCCCCATCAAATTCCATGGTCAATGTTCCCTTGAATACATCTATCTTTGTACGGGCAGTCTTCATGAATGGTCGGCCAAGTAATATTGGTAATTGAGAGGAATGGTTCGAGTCTTCCATTTCAAGCACGTAGAAGTCCGCCAGAAAGACTAGGTGATTCACCTGCACTAAAACATCCTCCAAAACACCTTGGGATACACATTAGATCTATCGGCCAGTTGAATGATCACTCCATCATTTTTTAATCCTCCCAAGTTTATAGATGCATATATTGAATGAGGCATGACATTTATTGATGCACTTAGATCTAACATGGCAGATTCAAAGCGAGTATTTCTTATAACACAAGGAATTGTAAAACTGCCTAGATCTTTGCACTTAAGAGGTAGTTTTCGTTGCAACACAGCTGAGACATTCTCACTTACCCTTACCACCTCTTTGTTTGAAGCCCTTTTCCTTGTAGTGCACAACTCTTTCAGGAACTTAGCATACTTGAGGACTTGTTTAATTGCATCTAGAAGTGGAATGTTGACTTGCACCTTTCTAAATGTGTCAAGGATGTCTTTGTCACTCTCATCCTTCTTTGATTGCATAAACCTACGAAGAAATGGTGCATTGGTTGGAATGGAATTAGAAGTCATGGAATTTGAACCTAACTTACCTTTGGTGGTCGAATTAGGGTGTGTAGGTGGCTGCGGCAACAATTGCTCAATCCTTGCCGAGGGCAGGCCTTGTTCTTTCTCCTCAGATTGCATCTTTTCGTCCTCATTTTGATTGGATTTAGATGGGCTGGGATCAGATCCAACTTTTTGTCCACTTCGCAAGGTGATGGCTTTGGCAGATTCGAAGCCTCCCTTTGAATTCACATCCGTCGAACTAGGTAACTTACCTGGCTCTCTACTAAATTGCCCCATGAACTCAGCCATTTGTCCCATCTGTCTCTTCAATTCAGTCACCTCTCAAGCTTGATTTTGCACTTCCTTGGCGTAATTGTGCATATCTTTGGCTTGATTTTCCTGACCCTTCGCCAATGTGGTTAGTAACTGAATAACTTGAGCATTATCAAAAGACGAACCTGAGTTATTTTGGGCAGGTTGTGTTTGGGGTTGTGACGGTGCGTACGGCCTTTGATAGAATCCCGGAGGTTGTTGTCTGAATGCACTTTGTTGTTGGGTTTGTTAGGGCTCCCTCCATTTGAAATTTGGATGATCTCTCCAACCTGGATTGTATGTATTCGAGAATGGATCATTCCTTGGTTGGTTTTGACTTCTAAAACCCACGGCGTTGGCAGATTCCCACCCTCCGTTCTCGATCAATTGAGGGCACTTATCTGTGAGATGTCCATTCATTGAGCACACGCCACAAGCAGCTACACTTTGTTCTTTTGGTTTTTCAACCACTTGTGAAAGAAGAGTAGTAAGATTAGCCATTTGATTTTGAAGTTCAGAAATAGCACTTACCTCATTAACTTATTGATGCCATGGGTTGTCTTTTTGACCAACGCCTTCATATTGTTGAGCATTTAATGCTTGATTAGCAATTAAGGTCTTGGCAGCCATGGGTGTTTTGTCCACCAAAGCTCCTCCTGCTAAGGCGTCTAACATTTGGTGTTCAATTGGTAGAAACCCTTCGTAGAAATATTGAAGAAAAAGCTCCTCCTTCATCTGGTGTTGTGGACATGAAGCAACAAGGGTTTTAAAACGCTTATAGTAAGTGGGAAAAGATTCACCTTGGTTTTGCTGAATGCCACTAATCCTTTTGCGTAGTAGAATGACTCGAGAAGTTGGGAAAAACTTCTCCAAAAATGCCCGTTTCATACTCTCCCATGATGTGACAGTTCCGGGGGCTAGCTCATACAACCAATATTTAGCTTTTTCCAAGAGAGAAAAGGGAAAGGCCTTCATTTTCATAATGCTCCCATCAACATTCATAGGGGTCATGCTCGAACAAACAACCTCGAACTCCTTCAAATGTTTATTAGGATCTTCCATGGACAACCCATGAAACTTAGGAATATAATGCAATAAACTGGACTTTAATTCGAACTCGTCGGTTTTGTTTTGGGCCTCCCTTGGATATTGAATGCATAAAGGCAGAGCATTGTCCAATCCCGAAGCGGAAAGCTTCTTGATTGTTCGATTGTCTACTGCCATATCTTGGACTTCTTCAAAAGTCCTTGCCATGGCCTCCTCTTGGTCTTCTACTTTGTCTTCTTCAAGATCTGGTGCAAGTTGAGATGGTTGGGGATCTTGTTGATTCCTTGCTCGTCTCAAAGTTCGTTCAAAATCGTCGTCAAATTCAAAGATGTGCTTATGAACAGGTTGAGAACTTCGAGTCATAAACCACCTAAAACAAGAAAACAAGTAAAATCAACAACTAGGAACAAAAATACATGAAAATAAACAAAAAGAAATAATAAGGGATTAGCAAAGTTGCTAATCCCCACCAACGGCACCAAAAACTTGATGCGAAAATTATCTTAACATACAAATTTAACCCTTTTTTGACAATTGTAGTACAAGTATAAGTAGGGATCGTTCTGGACCGGGGATTATGAGGGCTTGCTAATAACCTCTAAACTGACTCAAAAACATAAAACTACAAAAACACTTAACAAGACTCACAAGACTCAAAGCAAACTTAAAATACTCAAAACAGCTTAAAACAACTAAATAAACTTAAACTAGACACTAGGAATGACTTTGGACGAAAATTGACTTTTACTTGAATCAAAACATTTAAAAACAGAAATTAAAACAGATTCTAACTAATTAGACACACTCAAGTAAAGAGGGATTCAGTTTTGGACGAAGTTGAAACAAACAAACTAGTATGAAAAACTAGACAGATTGTAAAACAAATTTGAGAAATAAGATGATGGATGGGATAGCTAGAGGCTTTTTCTCCACACATGATATGTATGCAAACAACTCGATTTCCAGTTACTACTTCATTGAATTATGAACGACAATGCTCCAAATTAACCGTGACATCACTAATTAACTCTCAGATTTTCCTTGTTTTATTGGATTGGATGACATCATTTGACAACCCAAAACATTCTTCTAAAGTTCCCTACATGACATCATAATAGAGATACAATCAAAGATCATTACGTTTAATGAAAATCATAAGCATTGACAAAGCACTTGCAACTATGACATCATGTCACTCATGCTAGGAATTGAACTTAACGCGATCGTTTATAAGCGACCTTCACTACATGTGAGTATAAGTTTGTAACGATTATGTGAAACTTCCTTATATTCTAACAACGGATTTATGCATGCCAATTAAGTGTCGATCCTTAATTAACAAATACAAATAAGTTATCAATCAAATAGTTAAGCCAATTGCATTCACGATTCAAGAGTTCATAACTGGAATTTATCAAATTATATTGCACACATAATCATGGCTTTGAAATCACCCCTAGCCAAGAGGGGTTTAGCCACTCATATTTACAACAAAACGAAAGGAAATGAATTTAAACATTAGAAACAAAAGAAAGAAAACACCTAAACGTTCCAACGATCCAAGTTGGACAGCAAGCACGTCTAAGCACTTTCCTTCCCTTCATTTTCTACGGCACAAAGTGTTGGTGAGTGTTTGAAGGTTTGTTTGTATGGAGGAATGGATGTGAAGATGAATGGATGTGTTTGGATGAAGGTTGTGTTGAAATGGGAGTGAATGATCTAACAAAGTATGAACTCCATTTATGTTACACACACTTCCTTTTATAGAGGAAGTGCAAGGCAAAGCATGGGTAAAATGGAGTGGTGTTGAAATGATTCAAAGGTGAAAGTGAAGTAATGATGCAAAGCATGGGTAAAATGAAGTGGTGTTGAAATAATTCAAAGGTGAAAGTGAAGTAATGATGCAAAGCATGGGTAAAATGGAGTGAAGTAATGATGCAAAGCATGGGTAAAATGGAGTGAAGTAATGATGCAAAGCATAGGTAAAATGAAGTGGTGTTGAAATGATTCAAAGGTGAAAGTGAAGTGATGATTGATGCAAGAATTAAACATGGATGGAGTGCACGGCAAAGGTTTGTTATGGTACAAGGAACCCTTAATTTGTGTCCTAAAATGCATAGGAAACCTTCAATGTTACTGGAACTTAGAGACATTTAGGATTTAGGAAAGATCAAACCAAAATAGGAAACCTTGGCTTAACTTTCCTACTTCAAGTAGGAATCCTCATCTTTAGGTCATCAATTTTGTCCATTTCTTTAGTTCCAAGCATGTGATATTTATTCCAAGCCCAAAATTGCTCCAAAAGGCTCCAAAATGCACATTTTTGCATACTTTGTCCTTAGAATCTGAAATTGCACAAAAATGACTTTAAACACTAAAACTACTAAGGAATAACAACATAAATGTATGAGAACAAGCTAACTCAGTCGCATAAATATGCTCCTATCAATGCACATCATAATAGAGATACAATCAAAGATCATTAAGTTGTATGAAAATCATAAGCATTGACAAAACATTCGTAACTATGACATCATGATACTCCTACTAAGAATTTAACTTAACATGATCGTGACCAGCGACCTTCACTACTTGTGAATATAAGTTTGTAACGATTATGTGAAACTCCCTTATATTCTAGCATCAGATTCAAGCATGCAAACTAAGTAGGCTTCCTTAATCAACATACAAGAATAAGTTTTGAATAAAACAGTTAAGCAAATTGCATTGACACTTTATGAAATCACAACTGGAATTAGTCAATTCATACTGCAAATATGATCATGGTTTCGAAATTCCCCCTAGCTATAAGGGGTTTAGCTTATCATGTTCACAAAACAAAGATACATAAACTTAGACATTGAAATCAAAAGATAGATTACACCTAAAAATGATCCAGCAATCCAAACTTGAATAACAAGCACTCTAAGGGTCCTCCTTCTCTTTGTTGTGGCACAAGGGTTGGGTGAAGGTTTGAGTGGTGATTTGTATGAAAGAATGGCTGAAATTGTGTATGGTAGTGAATGGATGGATTGTAGGCTGTGAAAAGGATGTTGGTGTGTGTCTCTGTGGTGATGAATGGTCTCTGTCGATTACTAGCTAAAAAGGCCACGGCCAGGACTTATTTATTTAGTTAAGTATGTAAAAACCCTAGTGAATTAAGGCTAGGGTGCAGCAGAATCTTTAGAGAAAGGGAAAATGGTTTTTGGCAGAAAATAGGAAAGGGAATGGTTTCCCTTGTGCGGCAAGGAAGAGGGAAACACTTAAGGAGGTGCGGCATCCTACTAGGGCTGGGATTTAGGTGTCCCAAAGTATCCTAGAGAAGAATGGAAAGGTTTTACATGGTTTAGGAATAGGGAAACATGGCAAGGGGAAATGCTGCATAAGGAGGGACAAAAAGGGGACAAAGGGGAGACAAGGTGCCACCTTTGTAGGAATAGGTTGAATTATGTCTTTCCTTGTCTTCCAAGCTTCCATTCTAACTTTTCTTGACTTCTAGCCCCTTTTGGTCTTCAATTTCGTCCATCCACCTTGCTCCATGCATATGCTATCCATTCTATACCCAAAACTGCTCCAAAAAGCCCCAAAATGCACTTCTTTGCCACTTTAGCCATTTGGACCTATAAACACACGAACTAACAACATAAATGTAAGAAAACAAGCTAACTAAGTCGCATAAATATGCTCCTATCAGGACAACACAGACCACATTTGAACTTTCTGTGAATATGGATCAATTCATTACATTCCTAGCTTTAATTTGGTCTTTGTAGAATTGTTTTTGGTTGAGAATCGAGCTCGTTAGGAGCTCTGGAAGTTGGACCTCAGGAACTAGTGAAGAAGGTGAGTACCGCTGCACTTGCAGGCGTGTGAGCGTGCGTGGTCTCACATGGGTCCTCAGCGCGTGCAGCCGCTTGTGGCAGTGTGTGGTGGTGTGTCCGGCCTCCGATTAACCTTCTGTCAATATGTGTAGGTTCGTGACGTTGAGTAGATCGATTTAGTATATTCAAACCTTATGTTTGGGCAATCTACGGAGGTTTTATTTAAGTTTCCATTTATGTGTTATTAAACTAAGTTAATTAGTAATTTCACATATAGGGGAAACGTATCTTGAGGGAGTACGGGGTCAAGTAAGGCTTGGAGGCTTCATTTCGACTGTGTATCTGTGAGTGGGCAGTTTTTTTGTACCTATACATATTTATAGTTTCCCTAAATACATAGTTACTTCACTTTTACGTTTATATTGCCAAGTATTTGTTATTGTGATATTAATTGTGATAAATGCTGCTATATGGTTGAGATATTATTGTCATGACATTCATACATATTTGTACATGCTCATCTTGCTGCACTAGTGTTAGTACTCGCCCCAGGGCCAGGGCTAGTCCTTCACGTGTATGTTTACATCGTACCGTTTGCTCGCCTTGTATCCAAGTTAGGTGCCAGTACTGTCGTGCAGATTGCATTAGGCAATTCGACTTGTATGTGATTGTGCTTCTGCACCAGCCTTCACGTAATCGTAGTACTAGAGCGTATTGATTAACTAGTTCTGTTCATGTCAGAAATTATATGTTCGAACTCGTGTGTCAGCTTAGATGGATGAGCACTTAGCTATACTTGATTATCACATGATTTTTATTATTGTGGCGTTGATACATCATGACTTGGCATATTTTCTGGTTATATTGTTGTTATTGTTGTTTACATACATATGTAGTATGCTTTAAGGAAACTATATTTGTTTTACAACGAGGGGTTACTATATTTGAAAATAAAGGTTTCATATAAGCATTGTTTTGCTAACCCACCCAACTTTATTTTTCACCCCTCCAGGTTTAGTAGTTGGGCTTACGTGTAAACGAGGGTTCTGGTAAAATCTCAGGAGATGGTTATTTTCAGTGGTATAACCCTCACCTTAATTACTGTACTGTTCTTATTCTTTACCATCACGAGTGAAATGGGTGCAATCCCTCTCACCGGCACACTTTTCTGTTTAGGCAATTTTAAGTTTAAATTTATTCACATTCTTTTTCCACTACACTTTATGACTTTGTCACCCTTCAGCTGTCGGTTAACACAACTCGATTCGGAGTTCAAGTGGACTTTCCAAATCAGGGTGTGTCACTTAGGATCCCATCCTTTTTCCCTTGAAAATCACCTCATTTTTTTTACTAAAAAATCTTCAGTAAGCTGAAGTGGCAGATTTTGAACTAGTAGATCTTAACGGATGGTTGGAATTAAAACTAAAGGACAATTAGGAACAAGGATTCAGAGGATCCATGTTTTTTTATTTTATTTTATATATATTTAGGAGGGGTATTTAATTGAGATTTTGAAGGATTTTAATTCTTTTAATGAATATATGAGTCTTCAATCAAGATTTTAAGTGATTCTTTGAAATTCAAGCTGTATTCAATTAGAATTTTAAGATGATTTATTAAAATTCTTAAAAATTCAGGTGTATTCAATTAGGATTTTAAAAAAATTTATAACATTTCAGGTATATTCAATTAGAAATTAATTTGAAAGAATTTGAGAAAGTTGAGGAATTAGAAAGAATTAGAGAGATTTTGTAGTGTATTTTAAACATCCACAAATCTTACATTTTTCTATAAAATTTCAAGAAATCTAAATCAAAATTTTATATAAAATATCTACAAATCATTTAAATTCTATAAAAGATTTATAAATTCATTAAAATATTTCAAATTCTCAATTGAATACCCTTAAATTTTGTTCGTGGGCAAAGGGGATCCAGGTCATTTCAGAATAGCAAAAAACTAGAAGGAGCCAGAGAAACTCACTTTTGAGTATAAACCCTAGCTCTCTGTTTCCAACGCTACTCCTTCGCTCTCTCTCACTCTCACTCTCTCTCTCTCCCTCTCTCTTCCCTCCTCCGTCGCTCCCTCCGTTGTCCGCCTTAACATCCGCATCGGCAACGATGTCATCCATGCTGGTACGCTCTCTGTCTTTCATTTTCTTTGCGTATGAGCTACTGTTTTGTGTTGTGCTTGCTAACTGTTTGTGAAAATGCCCGAACCGGACAAATTGAAATCGAAAACAGCAACCACAGATCATACTGTTGAAGGAGGGTACGGATACGTCGCAAGGGAAGGCGCAGCTGGTGAGCAATATAAACGCCTGCACGGCGGTGGCCGATGTGGTGAGGACCACGCTGGGTCCTAGGGGCATGGACAAGCTTATTCACGACGACAAGGGCAGCGTTACTATTTCCAATGATGGCGCCACCATCATGAAGTTGCTCGATATTGTTCACCCCGCTGCCAAGATCCTTGTCGACATCGCCAAGTCTCAGGATTCTGAGGTATGGGTTTTGAATGTTATCCGAATTCTATTTTACTTAATTACAAGCTCAAGAATTACGCTTGTGCTATGGAATTGCCGAATCAGTACTAGTGAATGTTTGGGAGTAATGCAGATGGAATGCCTACTTCAATTATATTTTTTTTCCAGCATATGTAGTGTTTGAAAGCGGGTGGGTGGCCTTGTAGCTTCGAAAGAATTTCTGTTAGGATTCAGCTTCCTGGCCAAAAATGAAAAATGAAAAATAAAAAACTAAAAAAGGAATGGTAGATCTGACAACCGACTTGGTATACTGCGGTATCTTCTGTTATAAGTGATGATAAAACCTTTCCATATTACATGGTTTAGAAGATTTTTAACCGTTTTTGTTTCCGGTGCAGGTTGGTGACGGAACCACAACAGTTGTTCTGCTTGCAGGGGAATTTCTGAAGGAGGCCAAGCCTTTCATTGAGGATGGGGTGCACCCACAAAGCTTGATAAAAAGTTATCGTACTGCTAGCTATTTGGTATGTGATAGGAATTAAATTTTCAATTACTACGTCTGATTCTTATAAAGAAATCTCTGTATGATTGAGATGTTTACTCTGGTATCTTTGTATCTTAAATATTATACATTGTGTGTAGGCAATTGAGAAAATCAAAGAACTTGCTGTAAGTATGGGCAAAAGCCTTGAAGAGAAGAAGCACCTGCTAGCTAAATGTGCGGCTACAACACTATCTTCAAAACTCATTGGTGGAGAAAAGGAATTTTTTGCATCCATGGTCGTGGATGCTGTCATTGCGATTGGTGATGAAGATCGTCTCAACATGATTGGAATAAAGAAGGTAAATTCCTAAAATAGATTTAGGAAGACCTCAATTTGAATGGTGTCCTTTGCCCATATTAAATATCTCTTTGTAATCCGCCAACTGTGTTAATAAGAGTTTTCCTGTGGCTTTAGACTTCTGACTGCATTTCAATAGACTGCATTCATTGAAATGATCAGAATAAGACATGTTCCATGAACCACTAGGATATTCGTTTAAGTTTGTTCTGAGCCCTTTATTGTTTGTTTTTTTCCGTACTAGTTAATCACAATGTAGGAGTAAAACATGAAGTTCACAAAGGGCTGCTTTACTGAAGTTCACAAAGAAGAATTTTGTCTTCTTTTCGGATCCTTTTTCTTTCTTCCATGTTGTTTGTGACATTTTATGTTCTTAAGATGTCCCTTGGATGTGCCTAGATTGAGACAGAAACATGGGCTAATTATTTCTGATGCGATGAAGAACATGTGGCCGCGACGAGATATGCCAATTAATAACTGCTCTATTGTCATGCTAAAGTCGGAGTATTTCAACCCAAAACCAATTGGCTATGGGTCGAGAGAACTCATGATTTTAAAATCGATATTTAATGCTTAGAAGTCCCATGTACTATGCATTTTATATGATTGAAATATTGAAACGATTTGACAATGGGTAAACCAAATTGTGGATAACACCTAGAAGCACAACCGGGTTTGAAAGGGTGAATCTGAATTTGTCCTAAAGTGTAGGAAGTCTGACTTGTTCTCACTATAAGCTATGGTTGATTTGGATGTCATTGCTGATGATGATGAATAGTATGCATTTAAAATTGCAAGTAAAATAGCCAACAAAATGCGCATTGAGACTTGGATTCTGATTCTGAATTTCAGACCAGTGGTTTCCGGTGACGGGGCAGAGCTGTTAACTGTTTTTCTCCATGAGTTTATGAAAACTAACTGTTAAGGACACCGTGAGGGTAC
This sequence comes from Malus domestica, assembly GCF_042453785.1. Taxonomy (NCBI): domain Eukaryota; kingdom Viridiplantae; phylum Streptophyta; class Magnoliopsida; order Rosales; family Rosaceae; genus Malus; species Malus domestica. Next base: position 21,386,267 of record NC_091671.1, on the reverse strand, counting down.
AACAACAGCAAAGGAGGTTGGGAACGTACAGGCTGGTGCTGTGAGAGAGGGCTGGTGCTAAGGTACACGATTAGAGGGAGGGAGAGATGGGTTGGCAATGGGAGGAGTATATAGAGTTAAGAAAGAGAGAGAAAGAGGTAGGGGTGGGGGTGGGGTTGGGAATGGAAACTTAAGGATTGAGAGATGAGGGTGTGGGATATAGGTAAGTTAAAGAGGTTACAGGATTAACTTGGATAGGATAACTCACCAGTTTAGTTTCAAGGCATATTGTACGGAAAAATGGATGAATACTTCCAAATTTTGTCCAAGCTGAAGGTAGATGGTAGGCATGAAGGAAAGTTGTCCCTTCTAATCTTACTATTATTTATTGGGATTAGAAGGGACAACTTTCTTTATGAATAGTCCATCTTTTACCTTCAACCTGGACAGAAAATTGGGAAGTTTCATCCATTTTTTATTCAAGATGCGTTGAATCTAGTGAGCTATTTTATCCCAGCCAATTTTCCCTAACTCACCCTAAAAGATTTAACTTGTTGGATTTATATATCATCTTCTTCAAATGAGCATCAAGTTAAATAAAAGAACTCAAAACATGTGTCACCTATATTTAGTTTTTTTCACTAAAAAAAAAGCTTATGTATGTTAATTAAATTTTTGGACATTTGAATTTTGATTACTGTTTATGATAAAAGAGTTCCATACTGGTATGTTGTGATTGTTTTACATTCATTACACCATGTTTTATTGTCTCAACAAAAGTTACATTATCGTTTTTTTTTGGTCTTCAAAGTCTCCTTTTCCGTTTCTGTTTATCTGGCTTTTGATTTAGACTCTGGCACTATGTTCTGAAATTTTTTTGGGACAAGAATTGTTGTGGGTATTGATATTTCTTGGTTGTTTTCATTGTAGTAAAAGAAGGCTTAGTAGTGAACAACTAGTTTTGGCAGGACATGATAGCTTGAATTGAATGATGTGTAATGAGAAACTGGTTGCTTTACAGGTTTCTGGGGGCAACATGCGTGACTCCTTTTTAGTAAATGGTGTTGCCTTCAAGAAGACATTTTCATATGCTGGGTTTGAACAACAGCCAAAGAAGTTTCTTAATCCCAAAATACTTCTACTGAACATTGAATTGGAACTGAAATCTGAGAAAGAAAATGCTGAGATAAGGTAGGATTATTTGTTTCCTTTTGATATATTATAGTTGAATTCTATTACAATTTGTTTATACCACTTGAGGTTTTTCTTTCCACTGCAGGTTGTCGGATCCATCCCAGTATCAGTCCATTGTTGATGCAGAATGGAATATTATTTATGACAAGTTGGATAAGTGTGTGCAGAGTGGGGCCAAGGTTGTTCTTTCACGGCTGGCTATAGGCGATCTGGCAACACAGGTGGAAATTTTATCCTTGCTAAATGAGTTCAAAACTTGTTATCCACTTGATTGCTTTAATTTGTTTGGTAAAAGATCCAAAGAGAATTGGTAAAGTTTTTTCTGATTATTTTAATTTTTTAGGTAAATTCTGCACAAAATCTGTTTTCATGATTTCGGTAATGCAAAGAAGTGTATAAAAATCAAAGTTTGAATTGGCGTTGCACAAGGTGTTGCTTTGGGCTACGCAGTCTCGCACTATGTAGTGGTGATGCGTAAGCTATTCAAGACTTGCGTAGAGAATAGTGAAAAAAATATATACATACTTTCACCCAAAGCACAATTCAACAACATTTTCACATTCATGCATAATATAGAACTAAAGACATAGTTCAAGTTCAAGAACACCATAAACTTTAAAAAATAACCAAATTTTTATAAACATAATGATGATCTTATACTCCTATAAAAGCATCAGCACACTTATTTCACAAAACCCATTTGGTACAAATTAGAAGGAAAACTAACGAAGATCATCACAAAACCCAAACAAAATAAAAAAGTTACCCGGTTTGGCTGAAGGGCTGGCAAAATCGGAGGGTGATGGAGGAAGAGGCGTGAAACTTGATGGACCATGAAGGCTGCTGGAAAAAATTGAAAAGAAAAAGCACCAGGATATGAAAATTTATTGCACGTTTCATATCATATCTCATACATATTCACGAGATTTGGGGTATTCCGTTATATTTTTATGATATGTCACAAAAATACCGTCTGTGATTTGAGATCTCGCGTTATATTGCGCAATCTTGTGCGATATTTCAAATTATGATAGAAATTGAGAGCGTTTTGTCTGATCAGGCAAAAAGGCAATTTTCCCCTTAATTAAGTTTTATTCCAGGTTATACAATTTTAACCTTTTCACAAGATGACAACACAATCTTCATTTTATCACCGCTGGAAAATACAAATCTATGTTTAGCTCTGAGTTGTCCTAGTATGCATGACATTTGGTGGTTTGATTTTGATCCTGGTAGAACAACACAAGTAAAAATCAGTGATATTATGAAGTTTCATGGTTTCAATTTTTATAAAATGGTTGGATTGATAACTTGATATGTGATAATTTATATCATCCTGATAGTAAGTAAAATATCTTTGTGGCCATGTTAATGATGTAGAGTTTTATTGACAAATTTTCTTCTTTTCTTTCTGTGAACAGTATTTTGCAGATAGAGATATATTCTGTGCTGGACGCGTAACTGAAGAAGATCTGCACCGGGTAGCTGCTGCCACTGGTGGGACTGTGCAAACATCCATCAACAATGTTATTGATGAGGTTCCTACCTCATGCTCTTTCAGACCATATTTTATGTAGAATTGTGGGCATTTTTTCCTAGAGTTATGTTAGTGCCCTTCTTGAGTTGGGAAGCATCTCGCTTGTTCTCAGTCAACTGAAACTGTTTAGTTTTATTGATTTCTAGGTCCTCGGAACGTGCGAGTGTTTTGAGGAAAGGCAAGTTGGAAATGAGAGGTTTAATATATTTAGTGGATGTCCGTCAGGTAGGACAGCTACAATTGTTCTTCGTGGTGGAGCTGATCAAGTATGTCATTTGTTGAAGTTACTCAATTTGTCACATGTTCATAAGAACTCTTTGTTTCCTGTTTTCTTGTTTACTTTTTTGAAGTTTTGTTTTTTTCAATTCTGACCTCCATTATTCCCTGGGATTCTTATTTAGTTTATTGAGGAAGCTGAGCGAAGTTTACATGATGCTATTATGATTGTCAGAAGAGCGCTAAAGAATTCAACTGTAGTTGCTGGTGGTGGTGCTATAGATGTATGCATTTCTTAGCATTAGTGAGATCTCACGGTATCTGAGAAATATTGTAGGCCTTTATGATTGTTTTGTTAATTTTGATGGCAGATGGAAATCAGCCGGTACTTGCGGCAGAAAGCACATGAAATCAGGGGGAAGTCTCAGTTTTTCATCAACTCTTATGCAAAAGCTCTTGAGGTATGCTTTGTTGGGCTTTTATGTTACGCTGTAGTGGCTTAAACCAGTGCCAATACTTAAACTGCTCACCATTAAGAATTTTAAGGTCCCCGATAAATCTCTTATGTAATATGTATCTACTTCTGATTTCTAACTCATTGATATGGAATAGATGAACTTACTCATGCATTGTTTCCAAATTAATATTTAGTTTGAAACTTTTGAAATTAACATATAATCTTGGGTAATACTGGATTCTATGTTTAATAATTTAGTTTTTGCTTTGATCCAAGGATTTCAGTTCACTTCTCAATTGTAGTCATTGGAACTTGTTTCAAAGTTGGATTTTTATACTTTTAGTTTTTCCTTGGTCAACAGGGTCTATTCTTTTAGTTTAGCAGTTTTTGGATTTTTATTTCTTGAAGCTGTTCTCCTGAATTTCAAATGAGACAGAATGCCAGAATGAACTGTCATCACAGCCAATAGAGCTCTAGGTTTTTAATGTTTGCTTGGTTGGGCTTTGTGAGGAGTTGAACTGTTTTAGTACTTCAATGTAGCTGGGGTAACTATTGCCTCAAGCACCTAAGGTTAGTACTGCTTCTTTTATGTAGAGTGTAGTAAGATAGGGTTAACGTGTTTTTTCTGTTGGCTTATGTGTTTCATGGACTACTGGTCCATGCTTATCGTATTCATTGTGTTATCTCCGAATAATTGTTGTGTTTCTTATAAACAAAAAACAAAGAAGACTGTAGTACTCTTTGTGGCATTTATTTGTCATGATATCTAACCACTCTTGATATTAGTTTTACTATTTAAATAAATTTTTGTTTGTCTTGAATAACAACATTATTATGATATGTTTGGGATATAAGAAACATATCATAAACATGATACGTTAATGTTTTTTGTGCTGGGAATATAATGTCCAAAGGCTTTCTTAAGATGGAAAAAAATAAACGCTTTCTTTCTACTGCGAATGTATTTTGAATGAAGCGTAATTGTTGTCTTAATCAGCAGTGTTCCACTTATGTTGCAGGTTATCCCACGGCAGCTCTGTGATAATGCGGGATTTGATGCGACTGATGTGCTAAACAAACTTAGACAGAAACATGCGCATCCATCTGGTTGGGTTCTCACTTTATTTGACCTTGTTTATCTATGTATTTCATTATTTTGTTTGTAAGTTACAACTCATGCGTTGGAGCCAAAACAAACGTTCATTTCTTCTATTTATTGAAGGCAAGATTACTCTGTTAACTGCAAAGATGTAATGTGTTGGATGGTTATTCTAGTATTTGGCTTTTGATTAGTGATTAATTATATTTATTCGCTGAACGATTTAAACTTTTTAACAGGCGAGGGTGCACTTTATGGAGTAGACATCAACACAGGTGGAATTGCTGATTCATTTGCTAACTTTGTCTGGGAGCCAGCTGTTGTGAAGGTATCCTGTTATCTTTCTAACTGCGTAGATGTGTCACACACGAGTTAGTGATTTATTAGTTTTTAACAACGTAACACCCCATCATTTCCTGTAGATCAATGCTATAAATGCTGCTACCGAGGCTGCTTGCCTTGTTTTAAGTGTCGACGAGACAGTTAAAAACCCAAAGGTAATGTGATTTCCGTTTTCTATTTCTATGATTATGCCTACCTCACTTTCATATCTCCTGGAAAGTAGTCTTTTCGGACGTTCCTCTTAATCATAATTGTAGAGTTTATTTAGATATCAGGTAGCTAACTGTTGATATGGTGGTAAAGCAGTCCGAGAGTGCACAGGGAGAAGCTGCTGCAAGTGCCATGGGAGGTCGAGGGCGTGGAGGCGGTCGTGGGCGCGGGATGCGAAGACGATAGATTTGAGAAGGTTCTCAAAAACTCTGGAAGCTTTTTGTGTCAAGTCAGATGTGCTAAGTAGTCACTGGTCGGGAGGGATGTCGTATCTCTTGTTTGAACCAACGTTCCTGTCTATTCGCACTCTCCGCTGCCTCTCGGGGCCTTTTTATTTTTTTTAATTATGTTTTTACAAAAGACGCATCTTAAATTAATCTGAACTGCAAAAGAGGATTCGAACTTGGTTGCACAGAGGGGCGCACATTTGTTTAAGCCAATTTGGCAACTCTCACGTCTGCAGATTTAGGCATTGTTTGGTATCAAAGTGCAAAAGTATTTAACATTTTGTAGATGGATAATTCATTTGTTAATTTAGAATCAGTGTTGGGCTATGTGTTTTCAATTTTGGTTAGTTTTGTAAAAGTTAGAAAATGTAGGATATATTTCAATAGGTGACCCTTAAAATGGCCGTATTTCAAAAAATTTCCCAATGTTTTAGGGGTATAAATTGACAAAATCGGAAGGTCGTGGCCCACTTCGATGTACGCCCCCAAACGTTGGTGTAAAATGCACTCTATCCTATTTAAAAATACTCAAAAAACAGAGGAAATGACAGATTTTTGAATGAAGATGAAGATGGTCGATTGCGAATGTTGCAAATGCAATTTCGTTAAAAAATTTTAGTCATCCTAGCATTACCCTAGAGGCTAGGAGAGTGTTGGAAACATCTTAAAATTTAACCCAAAATAGTCATCCTGAACTCTCCTCTCTAAATTTTTGTTTTCAATAGGGGCGATAACGACGTTAAAATAACTTTTTGAGAATTTAAATCACGATTGAGAATTTACCAAAAATTGCAGTGCTTCTTAGTAGAAATGCAGCAAGCGCTTCCTAAAGAAGCACTTTGTCGTGTGATTTTGTCAGAAGCTGATTGAAGAGCCTTGCTTTTTCTACTTGGAATCAATGTTAAGGAGTTCCATCCATACAAAAGAAAAGAGCGAAGGCATTTCTGTGGTTAATGCTAAAACAAGTTATGAAGCAAATTTTGGGTGTCCGAGGACAAAATAAATAATGGTAATCCTGAACAAACACGCTCCTTATTTATGTTATTGCTAGAGATAGGAAACCCCGCCGGAGATCATCACAAAAGCTCCATGAATGACCTAAAACTGGAACTGCATTTCGGGACTGTATCCCAGACTCGCGAGGTTAGCAGCCATAGCCTTGTTCATCGGTGGTGGTCCGCATCGCAAAATCTGGTAACACCAAGGTTTCGAATTAGAAAGAAAGAAGGTTTGGAATTAGAGAGAGTGAGAGAGGGAGAGAGAGAGAGGGAGAAGTTACCTTAATATCCGGTGCTGGCGCCGGGCAGTAAGATTGAATAATTTCTCTTGATATGAATCCAACACCACCTTCCCATTGTTCAGGGGGCTGAAGATGGTATTTAACATTAATTATTTGAAATGCATAGAGAATATAAGCAAAGCAAGTTTCTGAAACGACATTCATCGTGTTCAAAACGAGAAAATCCAGAATGCCACACTGTTGTACATACTACAAAATTCTGAGCATCAATTTGTTTGACAGAAATGTGACAAATAGACAATCAAACGTATCAAACAAACACTAATCGCATACTGAACATATAACAACGCAATGTTGTAAGTTATTCATCTTTCACAAGATATTCTGAAAGGAAGAAATCCCCCCGGTAAAAGAATTTGTATTCAACTTCGGAAATAAATTTTGTGGAAAAGATCACGAGGCGCCCTTATGTGATTTCAAACTTTCTGGTATACCTAAAGCCTTTGCCACAAACTTTAACCGGATTACCTCGAGCTTGACGCTAATTTGACAATGTTTCGTTTGCAGTGTAATGTATCATATGTAATGATGTTGTGCAACACAGAGAGAAAGCAACTCGTCAAATTGGAAGTTTACAGACATAAGAGTGGCTTCAAAACCAAATTAAAGATACCTGATTCAAAACATAATAAATGTTGAAACGATTGGGAAAGTTACAGGAAAGATTGTCCAGCTCTTCCTGCATAGACAAAAATTATATAAAGTTAGACAATCGGCTAAACCTCCCAGTTTTACGGATTGTAAGCCAGGCAATTAACCATAATAAAACATCAATATTCGGCAAGTCTGTCAAACAATTAAGGATATATGAAGTTGTCAATGACATTATGCCATCAATGCTTTCATAAGAGAAACTGGACAGTAAATAGGACAAGTGATCCATCAAAAGAAAAAGAGAAGAGCATTGACACAAACAACTACATCTAGATTACGAAACCAAAATTAATCATGACACTGCAGACTTTTCCATCTTCAATAATATTGTACAGAGATGTGCTCCTAATGGTAAGAGAGACAGAAACCAAAGCAGTGCCCAGAACTTGACCTTGTCCCACACCTCCATTTCCTTCCCCCCGACATCTTCAAAGACCTACTGATTCCTTTCTAACCATATAACCCAACTCATGGCCACCATGACGACCCGTTTTAATCTGCCTTTTCTCTGCCACTTGATACTTTAAACTTCTCACTCGACAAACCCAACAAACATTAACCTCATTAAATATAGAGCATCACAGCTTTCAGCTCAATGGGCAAGAAAAGAAAAAACGTGATCCACTCTCCCCTGATCTTTTGCATAAAATACACCAACGTGAGCAAAAACAGGAAACTGGCTTTCGTGGAGTAAATCTCAGCTGTCAACCTTCCCATGTACCGCCAACCAAGCCAAAATATTTACCTTGTGAGGAACCTTTATTTCCAAATTAAGCTGAAAGGACAAGGACTGCCTGCTACGTGTCCAAACTTATTAGAATAGGATTTACAAGAAAATTTTGCCCTAAGGCTCAACTTTTACAACTGAACTTCTTGAAAGCATTGGTAAAAAAAAGATTACCTTACATGTATTGGACATATAGATATGAATACATACAACCTAATGTATAGATCTTTACTCTGGATATGGGTAAGTATTGAACGAATGGGAAAATGGAGCGCACAGAGAGAGAGAGAGAGAGAGAGAGTTTACTTTCAATAGGATGTCCTCATATGTGACGTTGGCATATAGAAGATGTACATTTGTTCTGTCACTGGGATTTTCCAATATGGCTCTAGCAACCTGTGAAACCAGAAGGACAAATAAAAACAATTATACCATCCCAAATGACGTGTGCAGAAAACAGAAGAAAAGTACCTTGTGTAATGCTCAGACAAACTCAATTACGTACCTGGAACATCGGAGTGACGCCAGTGCCTCCAGCTAGCATCCCAAAAGCTCTAACTTGGTTAGGTTGATACTTGAATCGTCCCTGGATGATTATATGGAAAAGGATTAACATCGCTTCAATTAATGTAGATAGTGCATTGCCTGAGAGATCTTTCGAAAATGAGGTATTAGTCCTAGAGAGAACTGAACGACAGTACTCCGCCAGTACTAATATATCAATTGTGGTGTCTGTCTCAACCAATAAGGGATGGTATCATAAACACATTTTATGGTTTCTCTACACCCGAGATTTTGAAAGTAGATTGACCTTGAATGCTTCAATAATTGCAGTAATTCCAATGAAGGGGAACACGTAGAATGTTAAGTTCCATAGACCTGTTAATCTATTTGGAGGGGATTAGAAGCTCCTAGCTTAAGTGTAGAAAGTCTGGAGGACTAACTTGTAGGGAAGTACTAGTTAACGTCATGAATGATTCAAAATCTCATAGAAAATACTGTATTTTTACCTAGAGTCTTTAACCTTGGTCCTAAAACAGCATCCTGATTATCCCGGGGTGATATTTACTGAAAATGCTGTTCAACGAATGGGTTTTAATGCTTTTTTCTTTTGTTCTACAGCTTTGTCTTCTTTGTTCCTTTTTAGTTGATATGGACTCTCAATTGATAGGAAAAAAATTACCTTAGGTCCTTTCACAGCTAGATAATCACCTTCACGCATCATTTGGAAGTGGTGAGACATCCTTCCTTGTGGATACATCTACCCATACGATAAAAAAAAAAATTAAAAAGTTATCAAACCATACAACATAGGCCAAGCAGGATAAGTGATTCATGAGAAATTTTAAAAAGAAAACAAACCTTTATGACTAATTCAAAGTATCCAACATCTGAATCCAAAGTTGTTGGGGTATATGGTTTGACGACTACTTCATTAAGGCTGTCCTTCCCTCTGTATGAAAACCCAACGAGTTACAAGAAACTAACCAATGAGTTACAAGAAACTATCAACAACAACAACAACAACAACAAAGCCTTTTCCCACTAAGTGGGGTCGGCTATATGAATCCTAGAACGCCATTGCGCTCGGTTTTGTGTCATGTCCTCCGTTAGATCCAAGTACTCAAGTCTTTTCTTAGGATCTCTTCCAAAGTTTTCCTAGGTCTTCCTCTACCCCTTCGGCCCTGAACCTCTGTCCCGTAGTCACATTTTCGAACCGGAGCGTCAGTAGGCCTTCTTTGCACATGTCCAAACCACCGGAACCGATTTTCTCTCATATTTCCTTCAATTTTGGCTACTCCTACTTTACCTCGGATATCCTCATTCCCAATCTTATCCTTTCTCGTGTGCCCATACATCCCACGAAGCATCCTCATCTCCGCTACACCCATTTTGTGTACGTGTTGATGCTTCACCGCCCAACATTCTGTGCCATACAACATCGCTGGCCTTATTGCCGTCCTATAAAATAAAATTTTCCCTTGAGCTTCAGTGGCCTACGACGGTCACACAACACGCCGGATGCACTCTTACACTTCATCCATCCAGCTTGTATTCTATGGTTGAGATCTCCATCTAATTCTCCGTTCTCTTGCAAGATAGATCCTAGGTAGCGAAAACGGTCACTTTTTGTGATATTCGCTAGATTGCTCCGGTCATTAGTGAGGATAAGTATATAAATGGATAGAGATAGGAAAGCAAACACAAGATGTACGTGGTTCACTCAGATTGGCTACGTCCACGGAATAGAGGAGTTCTTATTAATTGTGAAGGGTTTACACAAGTACATAGGTTCAAGCTCTCCTTTAGTGAGTACAAGTGAATGATTTAGTACAAATGACATTAGGAAATATTGTGGGAGAATGATCTCATAACCACGAAACTTCTAAGTACCGGAGTGTGGTATCGTCTTGACTTTCCTTATCTGTCTCATAGGTAGATATGGCATCTTCTCTGGAAGTACTCTTCCTCCATCCAGGGGTGGTATCTGTAACTGGTGGAGATGCACAAGGTAATGTATCAATGTCACTTGAAGCTTACTTGTAGTTTCAGGCTTGGTCAAGCGCGATACAAACCATGTAGTAGGAGTCCCCCAAGTCGCCGAGCTAGGGGATCTGCTGAAAGAGGTGACAGACAAGGTAAGCAATCAGAGATCCGGCTGATTGTTCACATTCTCCCTATCTTGCAGGCAGCATGAAGGATAAAGAGAAGAAAAATGAGAAAAGATGATATGGGATACTTTTGCTTTTGAAGAAGTAACTTTCCACAGGCTTATTCTTGAACTGGGCTGGAGGGTTTTCTGGTTTCCTCCAGAGTATAAGGCCGACTGAAGAATTTGAGGGTCAAAACAAGTCCATCAAATCTAGAGTACGTTCGACCCTGCTGATATAGGATACTTTTGCTTTTGACAAAGTAGTGGATGTATCGGCACTTGTGTTGTTACGCTTGTCTCCACATGCTTCCTTGTATCCTTCTCACTTGCCCTATCTGTTCCTCAGGCAGATGCGGTATCTTCCCTGGAAGCATAAGATGTTGAAGATGAGTACTCGAGAGCAATGCCAGGTAAGTAATCAGGTAAGGGGTTCCAGGCAGTCAGTTCCTGGCTGGAAGCTTGATTCCAAGTGCTGACTGATTGCTCTCTTTCTCCTTGTCTTGCAGGTAAGAACAAGGCCAAAGGAAAAGACGGGGAAAAAGCATGATATGGGATACTCTTGCTTTTAACCCTGATGATATGAGATATTCTTGCTCTAGTATAGCTTGTTTACAGAGGTATTATCGGGGGGAAAGAAAGCTGAATATTTCGAAAGGCTTCGTTGGGAGTGCCCTCTCAGATAAGAGGAAGGGTTGAGCATTTTTGCAGGTCTGCCTGTCCGTTGGGGATGGAGGTCGACATATATAGGAGTCTCCCTAACATCAAGTAATAATGCTATTCCTTTACCCTGCTTGGTCATAGCACGGTAGTGGGAGCTGCTAGCTTCACAAGTTTTAACTCTGTCAGAGCACTTTGAAAAAGTGGTCTGTGGTATCTGGAAAGTTGATGTTGCGTGTGAAGATTACAGACAAGCTTTATCCAAGGAGATCCAGCTCTTGAAGTTGGGAAAGTGGTGCCTCTTCGGTTTTCGAACAAGCAATCCTGTCGGGGATCCGGCTCTCGAGATTCGGAGAACGATGCCTCTTCGATTTTTGAGAAAGCAATCCTGCTGGGGGTCTGGCTCTCGAGATTCGGAGAGCGATGTCTTCGATTTTTGAGAAAGTAATCATGTTGGGAGTCTGGCTCTCGAGATTCGGAGGGCGGTGCCTCTTCGATTTTGGAGCAAGCAATCTTGTTGGGAGTGTTTTCTCGAATGTGAGTAAAGGTTGGGCATGTTTGCTAGTCTACCTTGCCACGAAGCACAGAGGTTGACACACAGGGACTTTCCAATTATCCAGCAGTGGTACTGTTCCTTTACCCTCTCTTCGATTTTTGAGAAAGTAATCATGTTAGGAGTTTGGCTCTCGAGATTCGGAGGGCGGTGCCTCTTCGATTTTGGAGCAAGCAATCTTGTTGGGAGTGTTTTCTCGAATGTGAGTAAAGGTTGGACATGTTTGCTAGTCTACCTTGCCACGAAGCACAAAGGTTGACACACAGGGACTTTCCAATTATCCAGCAGTGGTACTGTTCCTTTACCCTCTCTTCGATTTTTGAGAAAGTAATCGTGTTGGGAGTTTGGCTCTCGAGATTCGGAGGGCGGTGCCTCTTCGATTTTGGAGCAAGCAATCTTGTTGGGAGTGTTTTCTCGAATGTGAGTAAAGGTTGGGCATGTTTGCTAGTCTACCTTGCCACGAAGCACAGAGGTTGACACACCGGAACTTTCCAATTATCCAGCAGTGGTACTGTTCCTTTACCCTTGTGGGTAATAATATGGTAGCTAGACCTTCAAAATTTATGTGTCTAACTTTGTTAGTGTTGTTTCTTTGCTATTCTTTTACCCTTCTTGGTCAGAGCGATGTAGTGGGAGCTGCAAGCTTCACGTGACTCAACTTTGTCAGAGAACTTTGGCAAAGTTATATGTGGTACCCATGAGCTACTGTTGCGTGTGGGAAGTGGGTGATTGAACAGTACGATTCATGTGTTTTCTACTTCGCCAAAAATCTTCGACAGAATGCCCATAATTTCCGCAAAGCTGAGTGTGCGTGTGACAGGTGCTGACAAGGCTGGAAAAGTAGGTGCCTCTTCAATTTCTAAGATCGGCCCTCGTGGTCTCTGAGCAGCCCAGCTTTTGAGAAAGCAAGCCTCTTCGATTTCTGAGATCGGCCTTCGTGGTCTTTGAGCAGCCCAGCTTTTGAGAAAGCAAACGCCTCTTCGATTTCTGAGATCGACCCTCGTGGTCTCTGAGCAGCCCAGCTTTTGAGAAAGCAAACGCCTCTTCGATTTCTGAGCAGGCGCCTCTTCGATTTCTGAAGCTTCGTCGAGTGCAGATTTTTATAGGGGCTGACATTAAGTTCCAAAGCACACTTGAATATCCACCAGTAGAAGCTCCATTCTTGCACTTCTAAGATCTTGATTTGTCCGACCTCTTCTCTCTTCAACACCTTTGAAAATGTCTGGCCCCTCCGACCGTCGTTTTGACTTGAACCTTGTTGAAGAGGCAGCCCCGCCTTCTCCAGACAACATATGGCGCCCATCCTTCGTCTCCCCTACTGGTCCTCTTACCGTTGGGGATTCCGTGATGAAGAATGATATGACCGTTGCGGTAGTGGCTAGGAACCTTCTCACTCCCAAAGATAACAGACTACTTTCCAAACGGTCTGAAGAGTTGGCTGTTAAGGATTCTCTGGCTCTTAGTGTTCAGTGTGCAGGTTCTATGTCTAATATGGCCTAACGTCTATTTGCTCGAACCCGCCAAGTTGAATCATTGGCGGCTGAAGTGATGAGTCTCAAACAGGAGATTAGAGGGCTCAAGCATGAGAATAAACAGTTGCACCGGCTCGCACATGACTATGCTACAAACATGAAGAGGAAGCTTGACCAGATGAAGGAATCTGATGGTCAGGTTTTACTTGATCATCAGAGATTTGTGGGTTTGTTCCAAAGGCATTTATTGCCTTCGTCTTCTGGGGCTGTACCGCGTAATGAAGCTCCAAATGATCAACCTCTGATGCCTCCTCCTTCTAGGGTTCTGTCCAGTACTGAGGCTCCGAATGATCCCCCTCCGGTGCCTTCTCTTTCTGGGGCTCTACCGACTGCTGAGACTTCTCCTAAGCAACCTTTGTGAAGGCTCCCTCTTGTTTGTTTATTTTGACTCAAGTATATGTACATATTTGTAACTTATCGGGGATATCAATTAATAAGCTTTCCTTCATTTCAACGTATTGTGTTAAATACACCAAAGCCTTCTTCGCTAAGTTCTTTGAATTTTCTTTTGTTGAAGCTTGTATGTTGAAGCTTTGTGAGTAGAGCATGTAGGTTGAGGGAGTGTTCCCTTAATTTCCCGAGTGAGGAAAACTTCTCGGTTGGAGACTTGGAAAATCCAAGTCACTGAGTGGGATCGGCTATATGAATCTTAGAACGCCATTGTGTTCTGTCCTGTGTCATGTCCTCCGTTAGATCCAAGTACTCTAAGTCTTTTCTTAGGGTCTCTTCCTAGGTTTTCCTAGGTCTTCCTCTACCCCTTCGGCCCTGAACCTCTGTCCCATAGTCGCATCTTCTAATCGGAGCGTCAGTAGGCCTTCTTTGCACATGTCCAAACCACCGTAACCGATTTTCTCTCATCTTTCCTTCAATTTCTGCTACTCCTACTTTACCCCGGATATCCTCATTCCTAATCTTATCCTTTCTCGTGTGCCCACACATCCAACGAAGCATCCTCATCTCCGCTACACCCATTTTGTGTACGTGTTGATGCTTCACCGCCCAACATTCTGTGCCATACAGCATCGCCGGCCTTATTGCCGTCCTATAAAATCTTCCCTTGAGCTTCAGTGGCATACGGCGGTCACACAACACGCCGGATGCACTCTTCCACTTCATCCATCCAGCTTGTATTCTATGGTTGAGATCTCCATCTAATTCTCCGTTCTTTTGCAAGATAGATCCTAGGTAACGAAAACGGTCGCTCTTTGGTATTTCTTGATCTCCAATCCTCACCCCTAACTCGTTTTGGCCTCCATTTGCACTGAACTTGCACTCCATATATTCTGTCTTTGATCGGCTTAGGCGAAGACCTTTAGATTCCAACACTTCTCTCCAAAGGTTAAGCTTTGCATTTACCCCTTCCTGAGTTTCATCTATCAACACTATATCGTCTGCGAAAAGCATACACCAAGGAATATCATCTTGAATATGTCCTGTTAACTCATCCATTACCAACGCAAAAAGGTAAGGACTTAAGGATGAGCCTTGATGTAATCCTACAGTTATGGGAAAGCTTTCGATTTGTCCTTCATGAGTTCTTACGGCAGTCTTTGCTCCTTCATACATATCCTGTATAGCTTGGATATATGCTACTCGTACTCCTTTCTTCTCTAAAATCCTCCAAAGAATGTCTCTTGGGACCCTATCATACGCTTTTTCCAAATCTATAAAGACCATGTGTAAATCCTTTTTCCCATCTCTATATCTTTCCATCAATCTTCGTAAGAGATAGATTGCCTCCATGGTTGAGCGCCCTGGCATGAACCCGAATTGGTTGTCCGAAACCCGTGTCTCTTGCCTCAATCTATGCTCAATGACTCTCCCAGAGCTTCATTGTATGACTCATTAGCTTAATACCCCTATAGTTCATGCAATTTTGTACATCGCCCTTATTCTTGTAGATAGGCACCAAAGTGCTCGTTCGCCACTCATTTGGCATCTTCTTCGTTTTCAAAATCCTATTGAAAAAGTCAGTGAGCCATGTTATACCTGTCTCTCCCAAAACTTTCCACACTTCGATTGGTATATCGTCTGGGCCTACTGCTTTTCTATGCTTCATCTTCTTCAAAGCTACAACCACTTCTTCCTTCCGGATTCTACGATAAAAAGAGTAGTTTCTACACTCTTCTGAGTTACTCAACTCCCCTAAAGAAGCACTCCTTTCATGTCCTTCATTGAAAAGATTATGAAAATAACCTTTCCATCTGTCTTTAACCGCGTTCTCTGTAGCAAGAACCTTTCCATCCTCATCCTTGATGCACCTCACTTGGTTTAGGTCCCTTGTCTTCTTTTCCCTTGCTCTAGCTAGTTTATAGATATCCAACTCTCCTTTGGTATCTAGTCGCTTATACATATCGTCATAAGCCGCTAACTTAGCTTCTCTCACAGCTTTCTTCGCCTCTTGCTTCGCTTTTCTATACCTTTCACCATTTTCATCGGTCCTATCCTTGTATAAGGCTTCACAACATTCCTTCTTAGCCTTCACCTTTGTTTGTACCTCCTCATTCCACCACCACGATTCATTTTGGTGTGGGGCAAAGCCCTTGGACTCTCCTAATATCTCTTTTGCTACTTTTCGGATACAACTAGCCATGGAATCCCACATTTGGTTAGCTTCCCCCTCTCTATCCCACACACACTGGGTGATTACTTTCTCTTTGAAAATGGCTTGTTTTTCTTCTTTTAGATTCCACCATCTAGTCCTTGGGCACTTCCAAGTCTTGTTCTTTTTTCTCACTCTTTTGATATGTACATCCATCACCAACAAGCGATGTTGATTAGCCACGCTCTCTCCTGGTATAACTTTGCAATCCTTACAAGTTATACGATCCCCTTTCCTCATTAGGAGAAAATCTATTTGTGTTTTTGACGACCCACTCTTGTAGGTGATCACATGTTCTTCTCTCTTCTTAAAGAAGGTGTTGGCTAAGAAGAGATCATATGCCATTGCAAAATCCAAGATAGCTTCCCCATCCTCGTTTCTCTCCCCAAAACCATGGCCACCATGAAAACCTCCATAGTTGCCTGTCTCCCTGCCCACGTGTCCATTTAAATCTCCTCCTATAAATAACTTCTCCGTCTGAGCAATTCCTTGCACCAAGTCTCCAAGGTCTTCCCAAAATTTCTCCTTCGAACTCGTATCCAACCCTACTTGAGGTGCGTACGCACTAATCACATTGATAAGTTCTTGTCCTATTACAATCTTGATTGCCATGATTCTATCTCCTACCCTCTTAACATCTACAACATCTTGTGTCAAGGTCTTGTCCACGATGATGCCAACACCGTTTCTCGTTCTATTTGTGCCCGAATACCATAGTTTAAACCCTGAGTTTTCTAGATCCTTTGCCTTACGCCCAACCCACTTAGTTTCTTGTAGGCACATAAAATTTATCCTTCTCCTCACCATAACTTCTACTACTTCCATAGATTTTCCCGTCAAGGTTCCTATATTCCACGTTCCTAAACGCATTTTGCTCTCTTGAACTCTACCCTTCTGTCCTAGCTTCTTCACCCTTCCCCGTCTAATAGGATCAAAGTACTTCTTTTGTGTGTCCCGTGTAAAGTTGATAGGAGCATATGCTCCCAAACAACTTTGAGTGGAGTCGTTCGAAAAGAAGTTTCTATAGCCCCCTTGCTCATTTAACACTGCATCCGGGTGCCGATGGAGATACAGCGACCCTTGCTCACTTATCACTGTGCTCGGGCCACACAGCACGCCACTTACGGGTGACGCCCTAGCTTTAGCGCGATTTCGTTCTGGATTCATTTTCATAAGGATTCGACGTAATCATGGAGTGCCGGCTGTCGACTACCTGACGCCCTCCCCCTCCTCCTTTATCCGGGCTTGGGACCGGCAATGTAAGATAAACTTACACGGCGGAGTTAGTTACAAGAAACTATCATGATAGCAAAAATCAAGCATACAAGAATTATAGAAGTATCAAACATGTTGAAACTAAGCATGACCTGTTCAAAGGAATAAAAACGAACCAAACCTGCAACTCATATGCTGTCCAATAGGGAGTCCCAACACTGCTGATGGAGTTGGAAGAGCAAATTTAAATTTAGCAACATTATGGCTGAGCTGAGTGCGTTTAACAAGTTTAAATTCCTTGAATTTGTCAGGATCCAAGCAACCTAAGAAGACACATGGTATTAGGCATATTCTGCAAACGCATATCCACAGAAATATATGGAGCATACAGTGAAGACAAATGTTAATCAACTAGAAATTCCTTGAAAGTAGGACTTCTTGTTGTCTTGGGGATATGACATTTTAATTACAGAATGGTGAATGCCACAAAAGGTAAAATGCTAAAATTATGATATAACTATCAGTCGTCTGCAAATGGTTCTTTGCAATATCAAGTAAGCTTCCTGTGATTTGGTTTTACTTAAATTCTTATTGTATTCCTTCAGCTCCTGTACATTTGAAGCACAAGAAATGTCCAAAGGGGCTTTCAATATAGCAAATGTATAAAAATATGAGTGGCGGTTCGATTAGATTCCCACAAATAGTGAAAGCTGCAGATGTCCTCCAGCCATCTCGTTTGTAGTTCAATAATAAAAAAGGACTAACTTTTAGGTTCTTCAAGGTTCACTGCTTGAAAAAATAAGCAATATCGGAAATCATTTGATCATCTAAACTGTGATGACAAACAACCAATATGATGATGGTAATCAAATGGTTATATAAATCTTGATCTGGCTGATTATTTTGCAAGCATGAACTTAAAGGCGGACTCAAAAGATGGATAGTGCTACGCAAGTCAGAAGTGAACGTCCAAACAAGCAGGATTCATTCAATCACTGAATTTTCTTTCAACAGAAATATAAGTCTTTGGGAGATAACAGAACAGAGAAGTAGTTGAAACCAAGTGAAGAAGAATAAAAATAAAATAAGTAGCTGAAAATAACTATGCTTCTGCAAATGCAACAAAGGAAACTAATGACTGGAAAGGAAAGGCATGAATGACATGTACGTAGGAAGTCTGCAAATTCCAAAAGTCACTTGTTCTACTCTGCGGCCGAGTAAACTTAGAACAGATGAGTGTATAAAAACAAGAAGAAACAAAATATGTTTCTTACAATCTTTGATCTTCCTTCCACCATGAAGATAACATAAAGATGAGTCATACATTGCAAACAATCACACGTGCAATATGATGTCATCACGGCTCATATTGGTTGGGGTTAAAACTCTAGAAGGTCAAGCAAAAGCAGTAGATTGAACCTTTTGGATGCAGCATGTTGTTCTATAATGCATTGCACAGTCAGTATTAGCATGAAAGATTGATTTTGCTCAAATCAGAATCGTTGAACTTGTAGAATATTTCATAGGGTAAAAGGAAAGATAACTATTAAAATAGCAGAGGTGCCCAGCTCTATATGATAAGTGTAAATTTCTTTAATAAATAATGAACCTAATCATACTCGTATCAACAGCCACTCGCACACACGCCCTCAAGTCGCTAATCAATATTTTGCTTTTGTTTGTCCTGATTCTAACACCACACTGAGTACTCCTCCTTTGATTCTTAGAAACGGTAAGCTAGAACCGGCCTGCCAAATACATCTAAGTTTCTTACTAATAAATGAAGCCTAGTGGCACCCGCATAAATTCTCAAAGAACAAGCCCCCTACCGGCCATAGGAAAAGGATAAGTATCATTTCTGAAATCAAATATCTGCTTTCTATATATAATTATAGTAGGAATTGCAAAGTATTTTTCTTGTAATGACAGAAAACTGCGTTAGGAATTGTGAATGTAATAGATTCGTTATCATAGGGCGCCATGTCGAAAAAAGTTGATATAGCTGACCAAAAACTAGAAAGAATTAAGGTCTAGTAGAACTGAGAGTTTGAATCCGAATCGAATTTAATCACAGACTAGATTCATCATTCATAGCATAGCATAGCATAGCATAGCAATCAACTTGATATTTGAACCATGTCAGTGTCCCTGGAGCCCTGGAGCCCTGGAGCACATTGCGCGCGCACACACACATAGCAATCTGCTTGAAACCCATCATCAAAACAGTCAACGCAACAGGTAGAATCCAATCAGTCCATCTGAATGATATGGTTTCAAATGAATCCAGGTATATTCCGGAAAGCTTAAAAAAAGAAAACTTGGACTGACAAATAAAGCATAGAAAGGGAAGAATGGATGACTGGAAGAAGAAGAAGAAGAAGAAGAAGAAGAAGAGACCTTTCTGTTTTGTTTTGTTGGTGATGTAGAAATAGTAGGCCGTACCAACACCAATGACCACCACAGCCATTGCGATGCTTACCGTTTCTGCTCTGTGCCTCTGCAACAATTCCATTCTTCTTCTTCTTCCTTCCCACTCCCACACCAAACACAAACAAAAACTCAAGACTCACAACAACTCTCTCCCTTTTTCCGGTATGCAAAAATTTGGTCGCAGTTTTTTTCTGCTTAATTTCTTTTTGTTTTCTATTTATAAAAGTCGTCGGACATTTTTTGTTTTGTTTTGTTTTTATATTTAAAAAATAATAACTCACGCTCGGAATGCAGCACGTGTGAGAACTAGTGTCTTATTTTGGGGTCTTGCTCTCCCAAGGTTTCATCTGAGTATATGTAAGAATCAAATTCATATTAGTCACAAGATTGCATTAGTTTCTAAATGCTTAAAATATTTGACAAATTAATAAAGCAAAACTAACTTAAAATCTATCAAATATGTCACTTAGTACTAAATCTGGTGGTATTCCTCTTCACTTGTAAGTGAGTCATTTTAGGTTAAAATCTCGTAGATGGCGAATTATGAACCAAATTAGGTTGCTCATTGTGTGGCTTAACCGAACTCCTCCCTTCCCTTAGTGTAAAAATATATCTTTATAATAAATAAATAAAATCCATCAACCATTAGGAAACTTATTTTCTTGTTTTACTTTATTAAGTTGTTAAATATGTCTTTGGATCTAAAACTAATTCAATCTTGTAGCTAATATGCATTTGGTCCACGCAGGTCCTGAAAATGAGGACCTTAGGAGAGCATGGCTCTTGATGATTGTATAAAATGGATAAAACTTTCCTCCTCTATAAGAAGGATTTCATCCGACAAATAACATCATTAAAAGATCAAGTATAAAAATTATTCGCTTTGAAGACTATTTAGTCATCATATGAATCGAATAAAAAGGATCCTTTCGTTGTTAATAAAACTCTACTTCAACTCATTTTTCTCTAACAAAAAGAGTTTAATGTGTTTTGTGAATGATTAGGAGTATGACACTTGTCAATTAAGTGTTGCATTCTTGTGATTCACAAAGCACGTGATGTTGCCACATGACTGAGAATTTGAATTGTCACATTCCGGCCCAAGCCCCCCACATTTTGGGCTCGACTCCGCCGTAGCACGATATTATCCTCTTTGGGCCCCAACCATGTCCTCATGGTTTTGTTTATGGGAACTCACACGAGAACTTCCCAGTGAGTCACCCATCATGGGATTTCTCTCGGGCGAACTCACTTAACTTCGGAGTTCCGATGGAACCTGAAGTCAGTGAGCTCCCAAAATGCCTCGTGCTAGGTAGAGATGGGAATATACATATAAGACTTACATTATCCACTCCCATGGGTGATATGGGATGTTACAATCCACCCCCCTTAGGGGCCTGACATCTTCGTCGGCACACTCTCGGCCAGTGATTGGCTCTGATACCAAATTGTCACATCTCGACCCGGGCCCCCATCACATTCTGGGCTCAACTCCGCCGTAGCACGATATTGTCCGCTTTGGGCCCCAACCACGCCCTTACGGTATTGTTTTTGGGAACTCAAACGAGAACTTCCCAATGGGTCTCGCGCGAACTCGTTTAACTTCGGAGTTCCGATGGAGCCCGAAGCCAGTGAGCTC
Organism: Malus domestica; assembly: GCF_042453785.1. NCBI lineage: Eukaryota > Viridiplantae > Streptophyta > Magnoliopsida > Rosales > Rosaceae > Malus > Malus domestica. Next base: position 21,365,044 of record NC_091671.1, on the reverse strand, counting down.
CCAAAAGGCCTCGTGCTAGGTAGAGATGGGAATATACATATAAGGCTTACAAGATCCATTCCCCTCGATGATGTGGGATGTTACATGAGGTGTGACATTACTCCCATCAAAATGAATTTGGTTTATACATATTACTAGAAAGCGCTGTTGCGCGTTGTCGTGGGTAAAAAAACTGCATCAAATAGTCTTGGAATGATGCAGAGATAGTGTCATAGAATATTAACATTATTGATAGCGGAAAGGTTTAAATATTTTTATAAAGAAAATGCTTGATATATGCAACCTGCATAGAAGAGATTGCAACATTTTTGTTTGTGTGCACACAAAAATAATACAGTCATCCATTATACTTTAGTAGTTTCTTATGGTTTTCGATTGGTACCAGCATTTATATACAAAAGATTATAAAATGCTGGTGTATATGCATGCAAAAAATATTGGGTGATCTAGATTACAGAGAGCTATTTACATGTCAAGAAATATCAGAAATGATGTTTGATGTACATTGGCAAAGGACTGTATATTTTTTGGGTGGAATAGTAGAAATTGTGATCGAGCATTTTTCACTATTAGCAAAGTAACCTAGGCAAAGGAAAAAGAAATTCAAACATTTTAAGAGGTGTTAAATTTATGGTTGAAGATACTATGATTTCTCTTAGCAACGTTTGTGGAGTTGTTGGTTCCAAGATTGTAACTTTTGAAACGTTGTAAATGAGAACATCATTTGAATTGAAGTTGTTTCTTCTATTTCCAAAGCAGAGGTGAAAATTTTTCTTTTGTCTTATCAATCATAAAAACTCATTTATTAATTGTTGTTGTTCCACTAATCCAAAATGTTTTTCACCGGATTTCCCAAGTATCAAAGCATTGATCTTATTGTTTCACCTTCAAGAACCAATGAAATATAAGTGTTTGTAAAATTATTTATGATGATCCTGTTTGTAAAATTATAGACTGTTATATGAAATTTGCTTTCAGATGAGCTGTATTAGTGATTTTAAACCAAATATTTGTTTTTGATGATTTTATAAAAATCTATGATTTTGTTGTATTTGCATTGCACACAATTTATCACTTTATCTAAAAAAATGTTTGACATTTTTATCAGTAATGACTCATTATTAATATGTAGATGAAAAAGATTAAATTTAAATGGTTTGAACATTTGAAGTTATTTAGATAACCACGTGAATATGCATGGGTAAACATGGGAAAAGATGTGTGCAAACTGAAAGACAAATTTTGTGTTATTGTATAAGAAAAAAAGACTAAAATCCGGATTCACAACACCTAGAGCAAAACTGTCAATAATTGTTACAAATCTGTGATCGTTATTTGTATCTCTTATTGTAGCTATATAACTATAAAAGAGCTTTTAAATGTTACAAAGTTTGTAGCAGATGTTGGAAACAAACAAAAAAAAATTGTTGTACATACATGGATTATATTGTTATTCATAGGTTTAGTCCCTGTATTTTCAAAGAGGGGCTAATTAATTTTCTAATTCTATTTAATATGCTTTTAATCTATAGTAGATTGAAGATTATATGTGTGATATACTATGATTGTAATATTTCTTATACCAATGTGTTAAATGCAAAATCATATGTATGTTAAATTGGCAAAACTATTACCCATTAACTACATTAGTATATGTTATAGAAAAAAAATTAAAGATGGAAATATTTGAAGTGATAAGTGACAAAATTGAAACACAGTGTGTTAGATATTAAATTTGGTTTGGGTGTTTTTGGCAAATCAGTTGTCCAGTTGCTGAATCCTAATGTATTTGTTTGACACAATTTGGACAAGCACTATAACACCACTTATAGCGATGTCAAAGCGTCTTAGACGCTTTGCACAAAAATGTATCGTCTTGTAAAATATTTAATAGACATTTGTGTAGGAGCAATTACTATAATACAACTGACACACCCCGTCCCGAAGGAGGGCATGCTGGCCGTCACGTGAGAGTGACGTAACCATTTGCACAGTACGGAAGCTTTAATTATACAATTTATAAGTTGATACACCCGAAGGTGAGTCCTAATTTTGTCCAATCTGTCAGAACCCCGCTGTATTCCTCGTAGTCACCACACCTTTGTGATTCCTGAACCTGGAGGGGCGCAAAACCAAAATTGAGTGGGTCAGTAAAACAATTCTTTTCCAAATCCAAACATTTTTCAAAACGTTGTAACCCCTCTCCGTAAAACCTGTATACTTTCCCAGAAATGTAAAATATAAATATACATATATATTCTCAAGACTTCAAGTCGTTAACTCAACATTTTCATAACAATTATGTCATGCCACATCATCTCAACATTTCTCATATTAATTATGCCATGCCACATCATCTCAACAATAATAAGGTATGAATACATCAACATAATCATATCAGGTGCAAGAAAGTAATCAACCGTAGGCCCTCTAATAGCCCTGTACGGTTGAACCTAGAGCTCAAAATCTATCACTATCACTCTACCGGAGTCACCTCTGTGACCTGTCCGGCCTTCTGCACACAAGTTACGCTCTAGTGCTTCTCATAAATCATCTGTGCACATAATCTAAGGTCACCCACCAGTCGGAATCTCACTAACACTCTCGCGACTGGCCTGTCGTACCCACTCCGCGTGGACTGTACGACTAGCATCTACTTGGATCCAAGGCGAGCGTGCGATGCGGTGAATACTATAAGCACTAAACCATGGTGCAGGATTTGAGCTCAATATATATCATCATCATCATAACAGTAATTAAATACTCACCTGTGCGTCCACCGCACCATTTCATACATATGCATCATAAATCAATTCTTACTTGTGCGTCCACCGCACCAATTCATACATATGCATCATAAATCAATTCTTACTTGTGCGTCCACCGCACCAATTCATACATATGCATCATATATTAATTCATGCATGGCATTTCAACTCACATTTCTATATACTTTTCATATCAATTCTATGCATGGTATTTCACTTCCCGTTTTTCCACATAACTCATATGCATTTCATTTTAAACATATTTTCATTTCAATTCAATTCCTGGGAAACGTCAAGTATATATATATATACGGAAAACAAAACTGCCCACTCACCTGGAGTTCGCCCTACAACTCCCTAGCACAATACGCCAAGGCGTCATGACGATCGGCGCCTAAAACAATAATCAATTCCAACCTCAGAATTCATATCGATAGAATATATAACTTATATAAAATACGTCACTACGTAGATTGATCCGGAAGATCCACCCCTCAGATTTTAAATCCATAACTTCCAGAGGTCCACATTATACCTCTAGGACAACAACCTAAAATTTCATTACCATCCAACGGTCGGATCTCCGTCAATTTCCAAAACTAAGTGACGGTTAACATTTTATATTATGGACTTACAATTCCAATTCCGGAAGATCCGCAAATCGGATTCCCAATCTGTAAGTTCCAATAATCCTCAAATATTACGTATTGCAACGTATCAAAGTTTGGTGACGATCCAACGGTCGGATCGTCAATTCACATTTTCACCTAAATGTGAAAATTATAAAACGTTATTTGAACACCTAACCAACAATCCTCAATAACTTTCTCATACGGTGTTCAATTTAGGTATATGAATATACCACAGTGATCTACTCGACGTCACGAACGTCGACATATTTTTAAAATAATTTTATTTTTATTTTTTATTTTTACTGTAGCACCTTCTTCTTCCTTGGGTCGCCGGACTGGTTTTTCCGGCGGCCGTTTTCCGGGCAGTTTTTCAAATTGCCATAACTTTGTCATTTATCAACGAAATCAAGTGATTCAAAAACGAAAGTTGTAGCCCTTGAAGAGACAAAGAGAATGGTACCTTGCACAACACCTAGTTAGCCGTGGTTTGGCCGGAAACTGCCTCGAAAGCCTCGGAGGTCGCCGGAAACTGGGTATTTTTCAAATGGGTATAACTTCTTCAATACTCAACGAAATTGAGTGAAACAAAAAGGAAAGTTGTAGTACTTGACGAGACGAAGAGATTGATACCTACCTCTACTCCTAACTCGCCGGGGATTCGCCGGAAAACGCCTCGAAAGCTCCGGCCAAACTTTGAACTTGTCGATCTCCGTGTTCTTACGTCCAAAAACTTCCAACTAAGCACTCCGAGCTTCCTTGGGACCTTACTAAACTCGCTGTGATCTTGTTTTAGCCTAAAATTTAACCAATTCAAAGCTCATGAACAGTGTCATCTCACGGCAACTTTAGAACTAGGGTTTTCGAAGTGAAACTCACCTGAAATTGGTATCCCCGTGCTCGTGAAGTCCCCAGGATCACGATGGTGGTCTTAAATGGAACGTTGGTACAAGATTGTGGTGGTTCTTGGTGGTTGCCGTGAGTTCGAGAGTAAGAGAGAGAATGAGAGAGTTTTCAGAAAAGAATAAGAGAGAGAGAGTCTGGAATGAAAGAAGAAGAGAGAAGAAAGGTTACGGGTTTTAGGGAGGGAATTCAGGGTAGGAGGCCCTACCTAAGTCCAAGCACAAATTAACACATACAAATATAAATCTAACCCTAGTTTAGGATCTTAAAGTAAAACAAATGTCATACATTTACACACCTTAATCCCGTTTAAGGTCACATTGGTCATCTCACGTCCTCGGAATTAATAATTCCGGGACGGGCTGTGACAACAACTGTGACTAAAGATGTAAAAATATAGTTATAGGTTCTTAACAAAAGATAAAAAGCTGTAATGACGTTTTATACCTTGTATAAATCAGGATCTAAAAGAGCTAACTCGTCAACTATGACTTTCTTGGTTGTCTGCATAATTTCAGCTTCTTTTGCTTGCTTTGAAGAGGGTGACAATATTTTTATTAGGTTCTGTGCAATTGAAAAACTGTAGGATTTAAAATATGATATTATTTGAGTAACTTTATAAAAAAAAAATATTTCTTTTGTTATAAGAATAATAAATATGCTTTTATTTTCTTTTAAATATGGTAAATACACTTACATTGATATGAATTTATTTCCGGGATGTCTGGATCAATGAAGAAAAGTGTAGAACCAGTGTTGTTTAAGACAAAAGTTCTTTGTGTGTAAAAAAAATGATAAAAAAAACGTGTAAACAAAGCAATAATAAATATTTTAAATAACGTAATCTAAGTTTAAAAAATAAATGCAATTTGTGATTCATACAACTCCAGGTTTGGCTAAATATAGCTAGAAAATAATTAATCACAATTATTGAGCACCAATAAATTTAGACACTTGGAAGCCAATCACTTACAAAGAAAGGAAGCGTAGAATTGCAAATTAAAATTGGGAACTTTAACGAAAAGCACCCGGTACTGTTCACTTTAACAAAAAACCACATTTTTACACTAAAAAGTCAATCCTGGTACTATTCATTTTACCCTTTATTTTGTCCTTATCATTAAAACTCAAAGTTTTCAAGCCTTTTTCATTAGTTTTCCTATTAAAATTAACAAAACAATTGTATTCCAAAGCAATTAAGAAAAAGTAATAACAATTGTGTTTTCAATTATTAGATTGTAAACAAAATATATGAACATTGGTTTTAGCATTTATACTAAGGCCCCGTTTGGGATTGAGGTGATTTTAAAAAAAGCCACTGTCAAAAAAAGCTGAGGATCATTTTTGTGTTTGGTAAACTGAAAAAAAATGGCTTATTTTGGAAGCTGCTGTGAGAATAAGCTGAAAATCAAAGAAAAAGCTGAAGCTGCTATTTGCTGCTTTGAAAAAAAGCCAGTTTTTTCAAAGCACACGGAGCTACAGTGCTCCTTTAATGAAAAGACACACTATCATCCTGCTTTTTTTTCCAAAAGCACTTTCACAAAAAAGTTTACCAAACACTCTACTGGCTTTATTTCACAGCCGCTTATTCTCACAGCACAGCTGCTTATTCTCACAGCAGCTTTTTTTCAAAGCACAGCAATACCAAACCAGCCCTAAATCTTATAAAAATTTGATTATAAGGAGTAGATACCTTGAATGTGACGACCCGTCCCTAATTTTCCTATGTAATTTCTCCCCGAGTTTGTATTTTGACGATTATGCCCTTATGGGCAAGTGACGTGGACGTCTTCGTATCGTTTTTATTCTATTTCTCGCTACCGTATCTAAATTGTGCACGTTGTTACAAGAGTACAATTATTTTTTTTTACAGTGTGAAAACACTATTTCGGATAGATTTTTATACCCCATTTTCTGTACAAATCTAAAACCCTATCCCTAGCTTTTACCTAGCCCATCCCGTGCACCCTCCTCCATTATTCACTCTCTCACCAATCATATCTCTCCCTCATTTCTATCCCCCAATCAGAAAAGAGAAAAAAGAACTCTCTTTCCCTCTCTCTCTCTCTCCTATATGCTCTCTCTCTGCAAAACCTTCAAACGAGCTTCAAAGCTTGTAGATCGAACCCAAAAACCACACCATTGTACTCCTCTCATCTTCACGATCACAACCATGTTCTTGAAACCTGGTTTAGACAAGTTTTGACTCGTTAACTCGTGAGGTCCGAACTCGGGCACACTGAGTTCGACGTATCCTACTTATGATCTCGAATTGGCAGCGATCATCTTTGCTTTGAAAATTTGGAGGCACTATCTTTATAGGGGAAAATGTAAGATCTTCACTGATCATAAGAGCCTTAGGTATATCTTCACTCAGCCAGATCTTAATCTCTGGCAACGGAGGTGGGTAGAGTTGCTCAGTGATTATGACTGCATCATTGAGTATCACCCAGATTGTGCCAATTCGGTAACTAATGCTCTTAGTAGGAAGTCTCATGGTCAACTTAATGCTCTTTATGCTAGTCGCATTCCTCTTTTGACTGACCTAAGATCCACTGGAGTAGCTTTGAAAGAGGGTCGTCGGGGGGCCCTAATAGCCAGTTTTCAGGTCAAACCGGTTCTGTTGGATCGTGTTCTCGAAGCCTAGAGGAATGATACAAAATCTCAGGAATTGATACAGGCAGTGTCAGACGGGAAAAAGAAGGACCTCTGGATTAGAGATCCTGACGACATGCTTATCCAAGGGGATCAGATGTATGTATCGAATGTTGAGGAACTAAAGAGAGACACATTGGATAAAGCACATATTTCTGCTTATGCGATGCATCCAGGGAGTACCAAGATGTATCATACCGTTGGACACTTCTATTATTGGCCGGGTATGAAAAGAGAAATTGCAGAGTATGTTAGTTGTTGTGCAATTTGCTAGCAGGTTAAGGCAGAAAGGAAAAAGCCATTTGGATTGCTACAACCACTCCCGATACCTCAGTGGAAATGGGAAGATATTACAATGGATTTCGTGTACAAATTACCTTGTACGCGAAATGGTTACGATGGTATCTAGGTGGTAGTCAATCAGCATACCAAGTCAGCGCACTTCATACCCGTTCGTGAAAATTACTCATTAAGTTAGTTGGCCGAGCGATTCATCTCTGAAGTGGTTAGGTACCACGGAGTTCCAGTTAGTATTATTTCTGACCGGGATCCCCGATTTACTTCGAAGTTCTGGGTAGCATTTCAGGAAGCTTTGGGATTGAGATTACTCTACAACACCGCCTATCATCCTCAAACTGATGGACAATTAAAGAAAACTATTCAGACTTTGGAAGATATGTTGAGATCGTCAGTTCTACAGTTTGGAGACACTTGGCACAAGCGCTTACCGTTGATAGAGTTCGCGTACAACAACAGCTTCCATTCTAGTATTGGTATGGCACCATTTGAAGTGTTGTATGGGAAACCGTGTCGTACTCCACTTTGTTGGTCTGAGGTCAATGAACGAGTTTTGGTGGGCTCGAAGATCGTGGATGAGACGACACAGAACATTTAGGTGATAAAGGCTAACCTGAAAGTGGCCCAAGATCGGCAGAAGAGTATCACAGACAGACATTCTACTGACATAGTTTATGAGGTTGGTGATTGGGTATTCTTGAAGTTATCGTCGTTGAAAGGTGTTGTGCGATTCGGAAAGAAAGGGAAGCTCAGCCTTAGGTACATCGAATCGTACCAGATAGTTGAACGAGTTGGTGAAGTTGCTTATCGACTTGCCTTGACACCAGAGTTGGCAAGAGTGCACAATGTGTTTCACGTATCGATGCTACGAAGGTACGTCTCTAATCTGTCACACGTGATTCCTCATCAGCCATTGGAGATCAATCCAGATTTGACCTATGATGAAGTTCCGGTGACTATCCTTGATTGGAAGGATAAGGTTCTTAGGAACAAGACCATGTGGATGGTGAAAGTTTTGTGAAGGAACCACTCGGTCGAGGAAGCTACTTGGGAGATGGAACGTATGCGAGATATGTATCCACGTCTGTTTTATGGCTTTGATTTGTAGTCAGTGTTGAAATTTCGAGGATGAAAGTTTTATAGGGGGGTAGATTGTGATGACCCGTCCCTAATTTTCCTATGTAATTTCTCCCCGAGTATGTATTTTTATAAGGGGGTAGATTGTGACGACCCATCCCTAATTTTCCTATGTAATTTCTCCCCGAGTATGTATTTTGACGATTATGCCCTTATAGGCAAGTGACGTGGAAGTATTCGTATCGCTTTTATTCTATTTCTCTCTACCGTATCTAAATTGTGCACGTTGTTACGAGAGTATGATTATTTTTTTTACAGTGTGAAAACACTTTTTCGAATAGATTTTTATACCTCCTTTTCTGTACAAATCTAAAACCCTATCCCTAGCTTTTAAATGTCCCTTAATCAGAAAAAAGAAAAATGAACTCTCTTTCTCTCTCTTCCCCCTCTCTCCCGTATGCTCTCTCTCTGCAAAACCTTCAAACGAGCTTCAAAGCTCGCAAATCGAACCCAAAACCACACCATTGTACTCCTCTCATCTTCACGATCACAACCATGTTCTTGAAACCTGGTTTAGACGAGTTTTGACTCGTTAACTCGTGAGGTCCAAACTCGGGCACACTGAGTTAGGCGTGTTTTTGAACGAGTTAGGACATTTTGAAACTTGGGAAAGCTTCTACACGTCATTCTAAAGGTCCTAAGCTTGTTTTGGAAGAAGGTCGACGTGAAACGACTGAGTTTCGAAAAGTTCACTTTTGGCCGGAACTTTTGAGGCTTTTTCCGGCGACCTCCGTCCACTTTTTGGACTCCAAATAGATATAACGCGATTCTACTCTTTCCTAGCTTCAAATCCATATATAGTACGTCGAAAATGGTTGAGAAATGAAGGAGAATAGTGAATTTGAAAATTTTCCAGAAATCCGGCAAAAAACAGAATTGCAAACGGCGGCGACGGCGAGGCTCACCGAAGAACGAGACGGAATATTTCTGACTGCGTCAGGTAACACCGTTAACTTCTGTTAGCTTTTAACAGAATATTCCGTGGAATATTCCTGACGGATGTCAGGCACTGGCTTGGGCGTGGGGCTCGTCTAGCCGTGCCCTTGATGGCGGGTGGGGGCGCGTGAGCCGTCCAAAATTTTTTTCTGTTAATTTAGGGATGTTCGTGACATCGAGTAGGTCACGATGGTATATTTAAACCCTAGGTTTGAGCAGACTATGGGGGTTTTATTTAGGTTTCTGTATATGTGCTTTAATTAATTTTATTTTAGTTATTTCACATATAGGGGAAGCGTATCCCGAGGACGTTTAAGGCCAAGCTAGGCTCGGGGGTTATGACCCAGTGACGTACTTGTGAGTGGGCAATTTTTTTTCATACCTATACATATTTATAGTTTCCATAAATGCGTATTTACTTCACTTTTGCGCTTATTTTTCCAAGTATCGTTCTTGTGATATTAATTGCGATAAATACTGCTGTATGATTGGGATATTACTGTCATGGCATTCATACAGATTTGTACATGCTCATCTTGCTGCACCCCGATGTTAGTATTCGCCCTAGGGCCAGGGCCAGTCCTTCACGTGTATGTTCACATCGCACCATTCGTTCGCCTTGGATCCAAGTTAGGTGCCAGTCCTGTCGGGTAGATTGCATTAGTCAATCCGACTTGTATGTGATGTGTTTATGCACCAGTCTTCACATGATCGTAGTACTAGAGCATATTGAATACACCCAGTCCTGTTCGTGTCAGAAATTATCTGTTCGAACTCGTGTGTTAGTTTAGATGGATGAGCACTTAGTTATACTTGATTATCACATGATTATATTATTGTTGCATTCAATGCATCATGATTTGGCATACTTCTGGTTATAATACTGTTATATTATTGTTGTTTTATTGTTAACATACTTACGTAGTATGTTTTAAGGAAACTATACTTGTTTTACGGTGAGGGGTTAGTATATTCGAAAAAAAAAAGGATTTCGTATAAGCATTGTTTTGCTGACCCACTCAACTTTGTTTTTTTTCCCCTCCAGGACCTAGATAGCTGTACTCTTTGTGGCACTCGAGGAATCTCAGCAGTTCTGACATTCTCTTCTGATTTGACGTACGAACTTAGCACTGTTGTGTAATAAGTGTACTTTAGTTACTTTGACTACTCTTCTGTAATCTCACTGTCTATTTCGCTCTGAATAAGTGTAGTGGGTTCATCCCACGATTGCGTACTCTTTCCCTTTCATTATTTAGTATAATTAGTTCTATTTAGCTTCAATTTCTTTCACTTTCTGCATCACTTACCCTTATGGTTACGTCACCTCACGGTGATGGCCAGCATGCTTTGACCTTTCTGGGTCGGGGTGTGTCATTGAACTTTTACGATGACATAACAACTGTATTCCAAAGCAGTTAAGAAAATAACATATGTAATAACAATTGTGTTTTCAATTATTAGTTTGTAAACAAAAGATATGAACACTGGTTTTAGCATTCATTCTAAATCTTATAAAAATTTGATTATAAGGTGTAGATACCTTGAACTTTTACGATGACAAAACATCAACATTGTTTAGATGTAATAATAGTTGAAAAAAAAACAAAATAAAGATATGAAATAGGTTTTTGATTGAGTTAAATACTTAGGAACAACTTTACTTTTAAACTTGTGAAAGCATCAATGATTAGTGAGGACACGCTTCCATTGACAAAGAAGAAAAACTCTGTAACATTTGCCCATAATGTAATCCTCAACTCTTCTTTTTCTGTGGGAAAAACAAATTTCAAACAAATTGTCAAGAGGCAGTGAAAAATCTATTTAAATTTTTATTAATAGGGTGACGAGTTAATATGATGAGCATTATTTAATTGTTTAATAGCGCACAATTGTTAGCTAACATTTCAAATTTTTGTAATGTCAATATAACAGATGTGCAAAACAATTTACAGTCATAGTAATTACAGAGAAGAAACTACTTGATATTTTCAATAACTATGTTGTACATGTGTGTAATTCTTTGGTTGATTTGTTTCGGTTCCAAATGTTGCACTGCAGTTATACGACCCATGATATCTCGCAATTTAACAGATAAATATAGGTAGATTGTCAAAATCAATTTTACAAAAACATACTAACGTTTTCTAATGTTTGTATATATATATATATATATATATATATGCATTATTATTACCTGTAAGGATGCCAAGTCTGTTGAGGCGAGGATAAAATGTGTTATAGTCTTGCAACAAAATCAGTGTCAAGGGATAGGTGGAAATACACTTGTAATTTTTTTAAAGTAGTTTTTCCAGTGAACACAACCCGTGTGTCATGTGGCACGACTCTGTATTGAGCTCTCATTCGTATGGAAGTCCATGATTTCATAGTAGCTACCAGCTTCAGTTTTTGAAGTTATGATTTCATAATCGATGTTTGCTACAAATGCCTTAACCGCAAGTTGCTTTACATTACTAATGCCAAAAAAGAAAAAAAAAAGGTTACAAATGTAATTAACAAACAAATTAGAATAAAGACTACACCTTCAACAATATAAATAACTGTGTATATATTGAATAGTAACCGTGGATGCATAATAGAAACAGTCAAATTACTTTCACTAATGTTTAAAAAATATTTATACACTTAAAAAAATTAATATAAAAAATGTAATTGTTTGAATATAACCAAAAATGTCAAAAATGAAAGAAATTTGAAACATCACATAAAGCTTGTTTTAAAATATTTGATTTCCATGTTTAGCCTCAATCTGAACACATTGTACTATTTTGCTGAAAAAGTGTGATCTTAGCTTTATTAAACAAAATCATATCTGAAATAAAAAAAATAAAATACTTAATTACACACTTTATTCACCTAAGTAGATTTAAGATTTATTATTCAGTATGTATAAAAGCATCAGAAACAAAAATATTGTGTCCATTGTTAATTATTTCTTGCTATCAACTTTAATTAAAGAGTGATTTCTCATTGTTTCATCAACTAATATACAGTTTAGAGTTGTATCCAGTGTAAAAGATAAAAATAAAAAACAAGAAAATTCTATTTCCACCTTTGCCGAAAATGTATGCAACTTAACTTCTAGATGAATAGTCTTTTTTTCCTTTAAATGAAGAACCCTAATTATAACAGAAGAAACATGATACCAGGTAGAAAGGTTGAAAATTTAGAATTTAGGGTTTTGCTTTGAGAATAATTTAGGGATTTGTTTCGAGTTTAACCACCCTAGTGCTAGCCTAGCAACTCAATCACTTTGCCACCTCCATAGCAAAACTCTATCGAGCCAAGCATGATTGAGATTTCTGTAGCCACAAACTCATCATGTGACACCCGTCCCTAACTTTACGTTTTTATTTATTTTAACCGGGGGAATTGACGAAAATGCCCTAGAGGCAAGGACTTGGACTTCCGTTGACCATCGTTAGAGAAACGTATGACTTATTCTTTTAGCGTATTTAAGTAGTACTCATTGGTACGAACACATAGGCGAAAGCCGTTTGCGAGTCCAGATTATATCAGTACAGTTATGAACGTTTGAAATTGGTTATTTTAAGTTTAGTTTTGATTAAATTGAACTCCCATCTTGTGGGAATATAACCAATTAGTTTTTAAGTGTAGTGGAGGAAAAAGAAATGAGAGGGAGCTACGGGAGAGAGAGGAAGAAACAAGGGACGAATCAGAGAAGGGAAATATGAACCAATCAAAAGGAGGGGAGAGTGACAGCCAACCAGAGGAAGAGAGAGAAAAGGGCTCCAGCCCTTCGCGTCGACCCATACACCTTCGACTACCCGGTTTTCAACCCGGCCAAATTCCGGCCACTTCCACTATCTTTTCAGATGATTTCACCCATCCACTACATGTAACCAAACTCCACGCCCTTCCATCCACCATTTCCGCCCAAGATCGAAGGATTTTAGGTCCAAATTCGTGAAGAACATCACCGGAGGGACCGAGAGTTCTTGACGGCGATCCATCGAATCAAAAGGTCCCAACCACCACCATCACTTCCAAATTACTCCTTGGGGTGCCAGGAACAATCCCCAAACAACTGTAGGAGCAGTGGAGCACCGGAGAAGGAGAATCAAACACACCAATTTCTAGGGTTTCTGACGGGTTTGAGTGAAATTGGAGCCTTTCTAGGGAAAATTGGACTAGGCTGTAGGGATAAACTTTGCTCTGCTCTTTGAGATCTTCATTTCTGGAATTTTTTAGAATTATTAAAAATAGTTGAATTTTCCAGTGATTCGGGGCGACCGACAGCCACCCACTGCGGCGCGTGGCGAGGGGGTCATCGATGCTATTCTTAGGATAAATTAGATGCCTTGAATTCAGTTCTGATAATAGTATGACGCAGGTTAATCGTTAGAACCTAAATTCTCTATAATACGTGATTAGGTCATTATATGAATCGACGATCCGACCGTTGGATGATAGGAGCATATTTATGCGACTTTGTTAACTTACTTCTTTGCATTTACTTAGTTAGTTTCTATTTATAAGAGTGTTTTAAGCTATTTTTGTGTGTTTGTAGGTCCAATTGGCAAATGTGACAAGAAATGGCAATTTGGAGCTGTTTTGGATTTGGAATGGATAGCATGCGCATGGAGCAAGTTGGATGGACATTTTTGAAGTTTAAAAGAGGCTAGGAATGTGCTACAAATCTGGAGAAATTAAATCAAGACTTGGAAGATAAGGAATCAGCTAAAAGGAAGGAAACCTAAACCAACCTTATCTTATCCAACATTATCTTAACCAACAGTATCTAATTCTATCCTATCATTATCCAAACTTACCTTATCTTATCCAGTCCTGTTTTATCTCAACCTTATCTTATCTTATCTTATCATATCCTAATCCTACCTTACCTTATATCTAGCTGCAAGGGGGATTCCTTATCACATTCAACCATTTCTAATCTGATTTAAGGAATCCTAAAATACTACAAACAACTCAATCCTTTTCCACCACAAAGTAGGCCGTGCCCTAGCCCTATAAATACAAGTTATTGCCGCAGTTTTCAGAGAGAAATTCAGAATAAAAAAAAATATAAAGAGTGTTGCAGCTTTGCAAGGAAGGAAGGAGAAGAAGAGCTTTGTGCCGTGACCTGCCATCCAAGGCCGTTGGAGTGCTGGAGCATTCCTGGGTTCTTTCTATCCTTAGTTTTAGTTTAATGTTTAAATTAGATTGGTTTCGTTTAATTGCAAACATGTGGAACTAATTTCGTTTTAGCTAGAGATGAATTCGAAGCCATGATCATATGTTTTATATAAATTGATTACATCCAGTTATTGTTTCATAAACCATGAATGTGATTTACTTATCTATTTTATAGAGAACTTATTCTTGTATGTTGATTAAGGACACGTACTTAGTTTGCATGCAAGGATTTGATGCTAGAATATAAGGGAATTTCACCTCATCGTTATGAACTTAGATTTGCAAGTAGTAAAAGTCACTAGTCATGATTGAGTTAAGTAAATTTCTGACAGGAGTATCATGCAGTTCATAATTACGAATGCTTTGTCAATGCTTATGATTTTCACATAACTTAATGATCTTTGATAAGTATCTCTATCATGCAGTTCATATAGGGAACTTGATAAGAATAATTTGGTGAAGGGATAATAATGAGATTTATGTGGGATTTCTAGTGACTAGCATGCATATACAATTCTAAATTTATATACATAAGCAATGGAAGCATATTATCACATATTATCAAAGCTATAGTCATGCAAATCCCCTTCAAGAAGCATAGGTTCATATATGATGCATCAAACAAAATATTTAAGAACAAAGTGAAGGTTGAGTTTTATACCTCTTGATCTAGACCTTAGACCAAGGATGGACCACCTCCAAGCTCTTTGTTCTTGGAACTCCTTGAGTCTAGCCTTCCTCCTTACTTCCTCCACCTTGATAGATTTTGAACTCCCGAACTTTTCTTTAAGTCCTAAACGATCTTTCATCATTTCTATGATTTCTTTAGATTTTCTAATTAATCATAACACTTAATTAATCCAATTAATTAATTCCATCATCTTTTAGTTGTCTCACGACAAGAGTGTATCGGTGTACACTTGTTTTAGGTTCTAATTAGCAAGGCAGTGAAGTGATTGGCACCAATCCAATTGATTAGTACTAATCCAATCACTTAGTGAATTAAAACTTACTTTTAATTCTCCTTCTTCTTTGATGACTACTTATTTAATCATCTAGAAGAACTCACAAGCCATGAGTGACATCTAATCATATATCATGGCTACCCAAGCTAATGTAGAATTTGTTCGGAGAACCTATTTAGTTGGAATTACAATGTAATTTGATTCTTCTTTAATACAATACTCACAATCACATTACTAGGGTATGGATACTTAATGTCAAACCCCTAATGTGATTATACCATGTTATATGATTCTATTGAGTTGTATAGGAACGCCTTCCATCATTACGCTCGATACTTCAGCCGAAGATTCCCGAATCATACCCAAGGTATTAAATATCGATGATATCGGAAATATCGGTAGTCCAAAAACACGGAAATGTCGATGGAAATATCGGGATATTATCGATATCGATAAAAATAATATGGAAACCACGGAAATTGTAAGAAAAACTTGGAAATTTTTATTTAAACTTTGCAGGATGTTTATTTAGTCAATTATCTATTAGTTTATCACAAAACAATGGAAGGAAATGCATTGCATGATGGATTTAACTGATTTAAGTTGATTATATAGCGAGCTGGCAAATTTTTCACTCTTTGAGGTTCAAATTCTTCACTCTTTCCCTGAAATTATATATTTTCACTCTTTCCCTGAAATTGAGTCCTTTTTCCTAATCTAATCTGGACCCCCAGATTAATTTATATTTTCACTTTTTCCCTGAAATTATATAAATTGTGCAATTGAGTCCTTTATCCTAATCTAATCTGGACCCTCCATCTTGATTCTCACTCTCCGTCACGCTGCCAGGTGGCAGCCCACTAACCCTCACCCTATCTCTCTCTCTCTTTTCCCGAGTCTCTCTTGGACCCCTCACTATCTCTCAGTTCTCAACTCTATCTCTCTCTCGAACTCTCGTTCTCTCACTCTATTTCCCCGATCGTACCCATACCTAGGCACACCCAAATTCGTCCACCCCGATGCCAGCGCAGCATCTCCACCACCCTCCTGAACTCTCCCTCCCTCTCCTCCGTCTCTGGGAAGCACATCGACGCGCAGAGGACTCCATTTCCCCGATCGCACCCACACCCAGGCACACCCAAATTCGTCCACCCCGATGCCAGTGCAACATCTCCACCACCCTCATGAACTCTCCCTTCCTCTCCTCCGTCTCTGGGAAGCACGGCGACGCGCAGAGGAACCCCAATGACCCCAAGGACACCCAACCCATATTCCGGCAACCTCCAGAGAAAGGGGATTGCTCATTTTGATAGGTCTGAGCATGGATTGTAGAGAGGGGCGCAAATCTTGGCAGTTGCGACGACGGAGCCTCGGTTGCCATTGCGACGACGGAGCCTCGGCGATATTATCCTTAATATCGATAATATCGCGATATTATCGATAATATCACGATATTTTGACGAAAACCCGTTGGATACCTATTAAAATATCGGTAACGTGAAAAATCGATAATATAGGCAAAATATCGCCGATAGTATCGGCATTTCGGACATTGATCATACCTAAGAGTATTATTCCTCTCATAACGAGAATTAGAGATCCCTTGTTGATCATTCACATGCCTCTGAGAATAAATCACTAACCCCAACAATGTATAGAACACATTTAAGATGAGATGTGGTCACGTCTCATTATCAAATGATCAGCAACGTATCCCCAAGACAACTATGATGTCTCAGGTCAAAGGATTTCTTACATTATTCCAACCAATAGAGTTACCTGCTTGACATGTGAGTAAACCTCCATGCAAGTACTCTCATTTGATTGTGTTTAGAGAACTCATTCCTTTAATGAGCACCTACATACTTGTCTTAGTGTCACTACACGAATGGCATGAGACTTTCCATCCTTCTATTTGAAGGGGACATAGTATGTATTGGTCTATGTATTGTCAGTATCCCTCTGACAATCCTATGACCAGGAACCTTTTGGACATTACGGTTATGTGAAGAAGGTCTCTGCAGTCTAACATCATTAGATTACTTCTTCCATCGATCCATTGTCCATGGATTTACTATTTAGGACGTATATTGTTTATTGAGATAATCCTAATGAGTGACTTTGCATTTTGCTGTATTAGAGTCATCTATACATACAGACATTATCCTGAAAGGTTTCTTCCAAAGATTGACTTTCAGGGCATATCACAAACATTTGGTTGCATCACTAAGTCCAATTCAATGAATTTAGAAAAATCTGAGAGTTAATTTGTGATTTTCACGATTAATTTGGGGCATTGTCATTCATGGTTTATAGGAATAATAACTGGAAATCGATTTGTATGCATATATGTCATGTGTGGAGAAGGACCCTCTAGCTAGCCTTTCACCCATTAAGTTACCTTAGTTTCGTATCACCCTCACTTTGTTTCTGCAACCTACTCAGTTTTAGTTTAAAATTCGTCCAAACAAATCCCCTTTTAGTATTTCATGTCAATTTACTTCAATTTTCATCCAAAACACCCCTTAGTGCTTAGTTTTGTGTATTTGAGTCTAGTTTTTAGTTTTTGAGTCAAGTTAGTGTAGATTAGCATCTATCCTAATCCCCGGCCTAGAACGATCCCTTCTTGCTCATACTACAGCTATCTAAAAAGGGTTTAATTTGTGTGTTAGTTTTTATCACATCATTGTATCGTCATCAAACTTTAATAGGTTATTGATCATAATATTTGAGGATTATAGGAACTTACGGATCGGGAATCCGAAGCACGGATCTTTCCTAATTTGATTTGTAAGTTCGTAAAATAAAACTTTAACCGTCACTTGGTTTTGGCAATTGGGGAGGATCGGATAGTTAGATCGTCCCGAAACTTTAGGATATTGTTCTAGAATTATAATGTGGCATTTGGAAGTAATGGATCAGAAATCTGTGATGCGGATCCTCCGGATCGAATTACGTAGGTATGTGTTTTACGTAAATTATGTGTTCTATTGTTATAAACCCTTAGACGTGATTTGATAATTGTTCTAGGCAACGATGGTTCGTGATGTCTTGATATTCGCGCTAGGGAGTCGTAGCGCGAACCTCAGGTGAGTGGGTTTTTTCCTTTTATTATATATATATATATATAATTGATAATTCTACAAACGCTTTTAATTTGATTTATGCATATGTAAACCATGTCATACATATATTTATATAGTCTAAGATACTAAGATACTATGATATTGTTGAGTGTTAGATTGCATTATGGCATATCTATATGCATATTACCTACATATAATGACTGTGAATGCTTTGACGTACTAAGTTGAACTACGAATGGCTTGATCCCGTTTGAGGGTATGTAGGTAGTCTAACAAGACAGTTAGATGCAGCCATAAAACAATCCAAATTTAACATGATATTTGATTTCTTTAAAGAAAGAAGTTATGATGGTTAACATCATAGAGATTAACCTTGATTTTATTCTGGTCTATCACTGGGTATAGTTCCGATTAAGAATGTTGGGAAGTTAAAGTGGTTATGCCAAATGACGATGCAGATGCTAGGTAAGCTCAGGTGAGTATATTGATGGTAGTGAGAATGATTGTGTTGAGATGTATTTATAGCTCATTGTCCTGCACCTCGGTGTTAATGCTTCGCCCGAGGTAGGGCCTAACCTTCATGTGATCGTTCACCTCCTGCACCACACGCTCACCTTGGATCCAAGGTAGGTGCTAGCCTATTGTACAGATCACATTAGGTGGTTCGGACTCGTAGGTGACTTGCGATACTTCGTACAGCCTTCACGTGATCGTAGCACTTGAGCGTATTTATTTACACCTAGCCTGTCGTACATACCACTTTAGGTGGTTCCGACTCGTGAGCAGGAATTGGTAGATGAGCTATATAAGTGACTCCGACTTATGTGCTAGCATTGATTGATGAGATATGGGTAAGTCGTACAGGTCACTATAGGTGACTCCGACTTATATGCTAGCATTAATTGATGAGATATGGGTAAGTCGTACATGTCACTATAGGTGACTCCGACTTATGTGCTAGCATTGATTGATGAGATATGGGTAAGTCGTACAGGTCACTACAGATGACTCTGACTTATGTGCTAGCATTGATTGATGAGATATGGGTAAGTCATACATGTCACTACAAGTGACTCCGACTTATGTGCTAGCATTGATTGATGAGTTATGGGTGCAGTCATACAGGTCACATTAGGTGACTCCGACTTGCGTGCTAATATAGATTATTGAGTAAATGATTATTTATATTGTTGATGAGATGATGTGTCGTGGTATATTTATGGAATTACTGTTGATATACTTTTGAGTTCACATAGATACGTGGTATGATTTTCTAGAAACTATACAGGTGTTGCAGCGAGGGGTTATAATGTTTTAGAAGGTTTCTATTAAAATTTTATTTCCAGGGCCATTCACCCTTGTTTTGTTTTCACCCTCTAGGTTTATTAGTTAAGTTTTCTTATTGACGAGGATTCGTGGCAAATCGTAGTATTGGAGATTTCTTTCGATGATATGATTCTCAACCCACTATACTGTACTTACTTATGCTCTAACGTCCTGTGTGTAGTGGGTTCATTCACTCTCACCAGCGCACTCTAGTTCTTAGGCACTCTTAGGTTTAAATTTATTCACATTTTTCCATACCATCACACCTTATGGCTTCGTCACCTTCCAGGTGTTGGCCAACACAGTTCGATTCGGAGTCCTAGTGGACATCCTGGGTTAGGGTGTGTCAGTTTAGTATCAGAGCATAAGTTTGGGCAGTATTGCGTCCATCACACGCGTGAAGTAAGTATTCTTGGTTCTTGTGTCTAATGTTCGAATCTTGCCACCTTGTCGAATACAGAAAAATATGCTAGATTTTCCTAAGTTTTAGACAGTTATGTTGTCTTCACGACATTTTAGAAGATCATTTTGGCAATGTCCTTAGAATTAAAACAAAGATTTTCCTTGTGGAGGAAAGGTGTAGATTTGAGGCAAGTTGATAGCCTAAGTTAATGTATTGATAACCGTGTATCAACAGAGATTTTACCAAATAATTCTATCATTATTCTTCCGCCATTAGTATTGATCATTTTGAGATTGGAAATCTCAGCTAGTCTTGATTTCTTGGTAGCATTTCACGGAAGATCATCTGAGGGATAATTACTTTTGGTCCCTGTTAACACTAATATCTTCAAACGTACTTGTGTTCATGTTGGATCTTCAGGAGGTTAGTAGAAATCCCTGAAGTAGAAAGTATTATCCCTAAAATGTTTTGAATATCGAGAAAACTGTGAAGACCTTTTAGTCCGTGGTGTAGATGGGGGTTAGTAGCTTAGCACATTTCAGGGAGGTATACCTTTGGCATCCTTTCTCGAAATTTTACTTGGAAAACTTTTCGGTAACAGACGCTATTCTCATTAATTTTTAAAGGAGTTGAGATTCTTGTTGTTGTTGAAGTTGGACTTGGATTATGAAGATCTAATTTATTTTCAATAAACATATTCCTTGAATTTCGCATAGGTCTGATACTCAGTGTATAATGGCTTGAGATTCCACCGTGGTCATAGTTGTACGAAGATCAAGCTTTGCTCTGAATTTCTCTAGAACTTTGACAATCCTCACAAAGGGTGTGAATTACGAAATGTTTTTGGCTTTGTCAAAAATTTTAAGCAGTTCTTAACTATTTGTGAGCTTAGACCTATTTTCATTATGGCTAAGAACTAGTCAACTTGACTGTGATGATTAATCAAACAATCATAAACAGTGACTTTTATTTATGCATTTTCACCTTCCTTCGCTTGTTGTTTCTCACTATAAATTGGAAACATGCCCGAACTTTACAATGAAAGTCGTATTCAGGTAGTCGGCTGATTACATCACCATCTTATTGTAATTCTTTGACATTACATCGCACTCTAGTAGTTCTTTTCAATGTTGTGTGTTTGTCTCAACGCATCTTTTCACTACTTCACTCAGAAACTTTTGTTCTTGTGTATGTGGACTTTGAAACACTTCTAGAAAATTGGTTTGGTGCACTTGGGAAAGGTCCGACAGCGCAGTCGAGATGAGAATAGGACGATCTTTACACTTCTAGCGAAAAGGTGTGCACTCTCTTGGGGTTTTCAAGTTGATCACTTGCTAGTCCTTCTTTCTACCAACAACTAACTTGTTTGACTAGAAATCTGCAACTAAGCAAAAATGGAGATGTGGTTTGAACACTACAATAGCTCCCAAGAGTTACTGTTTGTTGGGAAATGTGATTTTCTCGTTGTCTGTTTGCTTAGTTCAAGTTTTTGGGTTAATATTAACATGGTAGCCATTTTCCCTTGAATCTCAAGGTATAGTTTTCAAATAGATTCGTTTAGGCAAACAGAAACCTGACCAGATTATCATCTGGACAAGTGTATTTTGTAATTCCCCGTGCTATGTGTCTTATTTCCAAGTGTTTTGGGAAGCCTTCTTAAAGGCCACGTGCAGTAAGTTGTCGTTGACTACATTAACCCCTCAGACTAATGGCTAGTCTGTGCGATTTACCCGGGCCTTCATGGTGGGTTACATTTATTTATTACTCTATGATTGTAGCATGATCGTATATGACATTTATCTCTGCTAGAAATGCTTGTAACTACGGTTACAAAATTTTTGGTCCTTGTTGTGACATTATTGAGATTTGGGAATGGAGATTCTTTGCTTAGCACTTGTTGACAGAGGAGTTTTACGAACAAGTGTTCAATTGTGAGAGTTCACAATATAGAATTGTTTTATTACTATTGTTACCCAAGGAGGGTAGTGCGTGAGCACGATCGAGACTTTGATTATACATTGTTATATATTTCCCAATGGGGGCATGATTGTAATATTGCACCCTCAGAAATTTTTTACTTGCTTGTCATGTCATGCAAACAGTGAGTTGTTGATATCGCGGGCTGCAGACCGTAAGATCAATAACCTATTTGTTGGATTTGTTAAGTAAGTAAATAGTTAGATCTTTTACAATAGTGTACTTATTGTAGTATTCGTTGCTTCCACCTGTTTATTACTTGGGCTCGACCCAAGGATGCTATGTACTTACTTTTGAGTACGCAACTTTCGATTGCGTAGTTGAAAATGCTATTTTCAGTTCTAAGTATCAATACAACTAGGGGTGTGCTATCCACACACCCATTTTTACTTCTCACACACCCCTTGTTAATTTCTGTCCGTTGATCTTCTTTAATTCATCCGATCCGACGGCCGAAAACCAAAAAGGTGTGAGAGAAGTAAAAAAGGGTGTGTGGATATCACACCCCATACAACTATTCTAACCTTATGTTGCTATTTATATATATATATATATATTTTTTTTTTTTGACATGATGTTAGTACATATAAATATTTTTGGCACTTTGTTTTTGAGAAAACTATTATATTATAGGATGGTACTGAAGAAGAAAGAGAGTGAGTTAGAGGCAGAAATAATGCACTCTAAGTTGCAACGGAGCGGCATTTCCCTTTTGATGTAACCGCTCTCACTTAATTTCTTCGTTACGTACATATATTTTATTCTTCCTATCTTCGAAGTTTGTGAAGCAAATGATTTTAAATTTTAGGGAGGAAATTTTCTTAAGGAGGGTAGATTGTGACAACCCGTCCCTAACTTTACATTTTTATTTATTTTAATCGAGGGATTTAACGAAAATGCCCTAGAGGCAAGGACTTGGACTTCTGTTGACCATCGTTAGAGAAACGTATGACTTTTTCTTTTAGTGTATTTAAGTAGGACTCGTTGGTATGAACACATAGGCGAAAGTCGTTTACGAGTCCAAATTATATCGGTACAGTTACGAACTTTTGAAATTGGTTATTTTAAGTTTAGTTTTGATTAAATTGAACTCCCATCTTGTGGGAATATAACCAATCAGTTTTTAAGTTTAGTAGAGGAAAAAGAAATGAGGGGGAGCTGCGAGAGAGAGAGGAAGAAATAGGGGACAAATCAGAGAAGGGAAAGATGGACTAATCAAAAGGGAGGGGAGAGTGACAGCCAACTAGGGGAAGAGAGAGAGAAGGGAGGCTCCAGCCCTTCGCGTCGACCCATACACCTTCAACGACCCGATTTTCAACCCGGCCAAATTCCGGCCACTTCCACTATTTTTCAGGTGATTTCACCCATCCACTACCTATAACCAAACTCCACGACCTTCCATCTACCATTTCCGCCCAAGATCGAAGGATTTTAGGTCCATATCCGTGAAAAACATCACCGGAGGGACCGAGAGTTCTTGGCGGCGATCCATCGAATCTGAAGGTCCCAAACACCACCATCACTTCCAAATCACTCCTTGGGGTGCCAGGAACAAGCCCCAAACAACTGTAAGAGCGGCGGAGCACCAGAGAAGGTGAATCGAACGCACCTATTTCTAGGGTTTCCGACGGGTTTGAGTGAAATTGGAGTCTTTCTAGGCTAAATTGGACTTGGATGTAGGTATAAACTTTGCTCTACTCTTTGAGATCTTCATTTCTGGAATTTTTTAGAATTTTTAAAAATAGTTGAATTTTCCGGTGAGTCGGGAAGGCCAACCGCCACCCACGGCGACGAGTGGCCAGGGGGTCATCGATGCTATTCTTAGGCTAAATTAGATGCCTTGAATTCAGTTCTGACAATAGTATGACGCAGGTTGATCGTTAGAACCTAAATTCTCTACAATACGTGATTAGGTCATTATATGAAACAACGATTCGACCATTGGATCGTCATCAAACTTTAATAGGTTATTGTTCGTAATATTTGAGGATTATAGGAACTTACAGATCAGGAATCCGATGCACGGATCTTTCTAAATTTGATTTGTAAGTTCGTAAAATAAAACATTAACCGCCACTTGGTTTTGGCAATTAGCGAAGATCCGACCGTGGGATCGTCTCGAAACTTTAGGATATTGTTCTAGAATTATAATGTGGATCTTTGGAAATAACGGATCGGAAATCCGTGATGCGGATCCTCCGGATCGAATTACGTAGGGATGTGTTTTAAGTAAATTATGTGTTCTATTGTTATAAACTCGGAGACGTGATTTGATAATTGTTCTAGGCGACGATGGTTTGTGATGTCTTGATATTCGCACTAGGGAGTCGTAGCGCGAACCTCAGGTAAGTGGGTCTTTTCCTTTTATCGTGTGTGTATATATATATATATATATATATATATATAATTCTGCATACGCTTTTAATTTGATTTATGCATATATGTGTCATACATATATTTATATAGTCTAAGATACTATGATATGGTTGACTATTAGATTCCATTATGTCATATCTATATGCATATTACCTACATATAATGACTGTGAATGCTTTGACATACTAAGTTGAACTACGAATGGCTTGATCCCGTTTGAGGGTACGTAGGCAGTTTAACAAGACAGTTAGATGCAGCCATAAAACAATCCAAATTTAACATGATACTTGATTTCTTTAAAGAAAGAAGTTATGATGGTTAATAGCGTAGAGATTAACCTTGATTTTATTCTGGTCTATCACTGGGTATAGTTTCGATTAAGAATGTTGGGACGTTAAAGTGATTATGCTAAATTACGCTGCGGACGCCAGGTAAGCTCAGGTGAGTATATTGATGGTAGTGAGAATGATTGTGTTGAGATATATTTATAGCTCATTGTCCTGCACCCCGGTGTTAGTGCTCTACCCGAGGCAGTGCTTAGCCTTCACGTGATCGTTCACCTCTCGCACCACACGCTCACCTTGGATCCAAGGTCGGTGCTAGCTTGTGGTACAGACCACATTAGGTGGTTCCGACTCATAGATGACTTGCGATACTTCGCACAACCTTTACGTGATCATAGTACTTGAGCGTATTTATTTACACTTAGCCTGTCGTACAAACCACTTTAGGTGGTTTCGACTTGTGAGCAGGAATTGGTAGATGAACGATATAAGTGACTCCGACTTATGTGATAGCATTTATTGATGAGATATGGGTAAGTCGTACAGGTCACTATAAGTGACTCCGACGTATGTGCTAGCATTGATTTATGAGATATGGGTAAGTCGTACAGGTCACTATAGGTAACTCCGACTTATGTGCTAGCATTGATTTATGAGATATGGGTAAGTCGTACATGATATTATAGGTGACTTCGACTTATGTGCTAGCATTGATTGATTAGATGTGGGTAAGTTGTACAGGTCACTATAGGTGACTCCGACTTATGTGCTAGCATTGATTGATGAGATATGGGTAAGTTGTACAGGTCACTACAGGTGACTATGACTTACGTGCTAGCATTGATTAATGAGATATGGGTAAGTCGTACATGTCACTATAGGTAACTCCGACTTATGTGCTAGCATTGATTGATGAGATATGGGTAAGTCGTACAGGTCACTATAGGTTACTCTGACTTATGTGCTAACATTGATTGATGAGATATAGGTAAGTCGTACAGGTCACTATAGGTAACTTCGACTTATGTGCTGGGATTGATTGATGAGTTATAGGTGCAGTCGTATAGGTCACATTAGGTGACTCCGACTTGCGTGCTAATATAGATTATTGAGTAAATGATTATTTATATTGTTGATGAGATGCTGTGTCGTGGTATATTTATGGAATTACTGTTGATATACTTTTGATTTCACATAGATACGTGGTATGATTTTCTATAAACTATACAGGTGTTGCACCGAGGGGTTATAACGTTTTAGAAGGTTTCTATTAAAATTTTATTTCCAGGACCACTAACCCTTATTTTTCTTTCACCCTCCAGTTTTATTAGTTGAGCTTTCTTATCGACGAGGATTCGTGGCAATCGTAGTATTGGAGATTTCTTTTGATGGTATGATTCTCAACCCACTCTACTATACTTACTTATGCTCTAACGTTACGTGTGAAGTGGGTTCATTCCCTCTCACCAGCGCACTCTGGTTCTTAGGCACTCTTAGGTTTAAATTTATTCACATTTTTCCATATCATCACACCTTATAGCTTCGTCACCTTCCAGGTGTCGGCCAGCACATCTTAAGCAGGTTATTATAGACGGTTTGTTAAAGATTTCTCAACCATAGCATTACCACTGACGAGGTTGACTAAAAAAGATGTTAAATTTGAGTGGGATGATAATTGTGAGCAGAGTTTCCAACAACTAAAGTATTGTCTCACTCACACACTTGTTTTGGCGCTTCCAGACTACAGTGGTAATGTTGAGATTTACAGTGATGCTTCTTTGCATGGTCTGGGTTGTGTGTTGATGCAACATGGTAGGGTGATTGCTTATGCTTCGCGATAGTTGAAACCTCATGAGATGAATTATCCTACTCATGATCTTGAGTTAGCAGCCATTGTATTTGCCTTGAAGATTTGGAGACATTATCTTTATGGAGAAATATGTAAGATTTTCACGGATCCTAAAAGTCTTTAGTATCTTTTCACTCAGAGAGATCTTAATCTTCGCCAGCGGAGGTGGATAAAATTGCTCAGCGATTATGATTGCACAATTGAGTATCACCCTAGTCGTGCAAATGTGGTGGCAGACGGGCTTAGTAGGAAATTTCAAGGCAGACTTAATGCCTTATATGCTTGTTGTGTTCCCCTTCTCACGTATTTGAGATCCACTGGAGTGAAGTTAGGAGTGGAAAATCGGGAAGAAGCTTTACTTGCTATTTTTAGGTCAAACCATTTTAATTGATCGTGTGCTCTTGAGTTATCTAAGGTGCATGATGTTTTTCATGTTTCTATGCTTCGCCATTATGTCTCTGATCCATCACACGTGATACCTCCTCAACCACTGGAAATTAATCTTCATTTGACTTATGACGAGGAGCCAATGACGATTTTGGATTGGAAGGATAAGGTTCTGAGGAATAAAACTGTGCGTTTAGTGAAAGTTTTACGGAGGAACCATTCAGTAGAGGAAGCAACCTGAGAGACGGATGATCGTATGATAGATATGTATCCACGCCTGTTTTATGGATATTAATGGTTTGTTATATTATTGTACGAAATTTTGGGGATGAAATTTCCTTAAGGGGTAGGTTGTGACGACCCGTCCCGAATTAAAATATATCTTGTCTTCGAAAATGTGGAAATGACGATTTTACCCTTGAAATGATGTGTTGTGAATGTATAAGTGAGCTAAGAAAATGGACTAATTACTTCACTTCCTATTTCCTTGGATCCAATTGGAAATGGGATTGTTTTGGATTAATTTTAGCCCTAAACTTGGTAGCCCAATTAGGACTTAACATTTTTTTATATACACCCAATCCGGACCACATGCACACATGTACACGCACGTATATACCTTCACCCTCTCTCTCGATCCTTCCCTCGTCCGTACATCCATACACTTGACCAGCTTCATCCTACACAGATCGAGTTAGTGGAAGCCATTTTTGAATTCCTTGCAAGTCCAGGAACACAGTCATACCATTAGTTTAAAGAAAGGACCTTAGGAACTCGGGAACTTAGGAACTAATGAGCTCCGGCTAGGTGCTCTGCTACTCCGACGTGATCGTGGGCGTTTCACGGAGTTTTAAAGCTCAAGGGAGTCTTAAAACAACTTAACAAAGATCATAAAGAAGTTTTGGAAGGTTTTGGACGTCGGAATAAGTTAGTTCCTCAAGTTGCAATTTTGACCGGACTATCGAGGAATTCTCCGACTATTTTTCGTGAGTTTTAGGACTTCAAAGTGGCAAGAACGTGTTTTACTCATTTAAGGCTTCATTTTGGTATAAATTTCATGAAATTTGGTTGAAAAATGAAGAAGATATTAAGGTTTAAAGATTTTCCAGTTTCCGGTGACACAGACGGTGGGCGGCGACGGAATCCGATGAACCACCGGAGAAGAAGGCGAATATAACATCAATTTTGACGAAATATACCTAACGGCGTCAAGTATATTTAACGAAATATTCTATTATTTAGTGGAATATTCTTTAACGGCGTTAAAGATTCCGTCCTTGTGCCAGTCACGTGTCTGCACGTAGCTGACGCGTGAGGGCGTGTGAGACATCAGAAATTTTTTCTGAAAGTATGGGAATGTTCGTGGTGTTGAGAAGGCCACAATGGTATATTCAAACACCTCAGTTGAGCAACGTATGAGAAGTTATTACATAGTTTTGGTTATGTGCTTAAATTAACGTTAAAATAGTTGTTTCACATATAGGTGAGATGTTTCCGGAGGACGAGCGCAGTCAGGCAAGACACGGGGGCTACGACCCTACCACGTACCAGTGAGTGGGCTTTTGATTTTATATATATACATATATATGCTTTACATTTTAGAATATGCATTAGTATAGTTATGCATATTGTTACGTGATGCTGCGAACGCTTAGGTAAGCTTCAGGTGAGTATATATTGATGGTAGTGATTGTAATGTGTATGATTATGCTGAGATGCATTTAGAGCTCATAAACCTACACCCCAGTGTTAGTGCTCCCACCCGTGGCCAGAGCACAGTCCTTCACGTGATGTTCACCTCCCGCACCGCACGCTCACCTTGGATCCAAGTTTGGTGCACAACCCTGTCGTACAGACCTGATAGGAGCATATTTATGCGACTTAGTTAGCTTGTTTTCTTGCATTTTCATAGCTAGTTTCTACTTATTGTAGTGTTTTAATCTATTTTCGTGTGTTTGTAGGTCTAAATGACAAAGTTGGCAAGAAAGTGCAATTTGGAGCATTTTAGAGCAGTTTTGGGCCAAGAATGGATATCACATGCTTGGAGCACTTTGGATGGACGTTTTTGAAGTTCAAAAGGCTAGGAATATGCTGAAGAGATGAAGAAAAAAAAGTCAAGACAAAGAAGATAAGGAATCAGCTAAAAAAAAGGAACATTATCCAAAACCAAACTAACCTTATCTTATCTTATCTTATCCTAATCTTATCTTACCTTAATTCCAACTGCAAGGGGGAATCAATTTCATATTAGATCACCTAAAAACATGGTTCTAGAAGCCCTATCACATGTCCTAGATTGGTGCCGCACCTAGCCCTTCTAGAAGTGATGTTTCCTGCAGCAAAGACCAATCATTTTCCTCCCTGGAATATGAAATTGAAGAATCCTTATTCCTTGATGATTTGGAGTCCTAATTCCCCTCCTACACAACCTTGCAGTGCCTTCTATTTTCCCTATAAATATATAGTGCCAAAGCACTCAGAAATCACCCACCTTCCATCACAATTTCGTGCCATACATCCCTCATATACATACATCCCCATTGTGCCGCAGCTGTGCAAGGAAGGAGAAGAATGAACCACCTGGAGCCGTGCTTGCCATTCAAGATGTTGGATTGTTGGAGCGTTTCTAGGTGTATTCTATCTTTGTTTTCAATGTTTAAATTTAATTGTCTTTGTTTAATTGCCAACATGAGGAACTATTTCGTTTTAGTTAGAGGTGAATTCAAAGCCATAAACATGTATGTGATATGAATTGATTACATCCAGTTATGATTCCATGAATTGTGAATGCAATTTACTTATCTGTTTGATTGATAACTTATTCTTGTGTGTTGATTAAGGGTGCACATTTAGTTTGCTTGCAGGGATTTAATGCTAGAATATAAGGGAATTTCACCTAATCGTTATGAACTTATATTCACAAGTAGTAAAAGTCACTAGTCATGATTGTGTTAAGTGAATTCTTGGCAGGAGTATCATGCAATTCATAGTTACGAATGCCTTGTCAATGCTTATGATTTTCATAGAACTTAATGATCTTTGATATGTATCTCTATTATGCAGTTCATGTAGGGAACTTGATAAGAATAATTTGGTTGCGTCGCTGAGTCTAATTCAATGAATTTAGGAAAATCTGAAGGTTAATTTGTGCAGTTCACGGTTAACTTAGGGCATTGTCATTCATGGTTTATAGGAAGAATAACTGAAAATTGATTTGTATGCATATGTGTCATGTGTGGAGAAGGACCCTCTAACTAGCCATTCACCCATTAAATCACCAATTTCGTCCAAAGTTATTTAGAGTCTTAAATCTGTTTAGTTTGGGTCTTAAATTCGTCAAAAACCAACTCCCCCATTTATATGTCGTGTCTTTGGGTTAGAATCTGTCCAATTGGTGTTTTATTAGTGTTTTGAAGAGTTCTAGTACTGAGATGTAGCCATGACTGCTTATGTCGAAGCGGCAATAGCATTGGTCAAAGAGTACATGGGATGCACCATCACCCAAATCCCGAGGACAGAAAGTGCATAAGCGGACAACCTTGTAAGGTTAGTATCAACGTCCAAGGGTGATATGATGTGGTAAAAACTAACACACAAATTAAACCCTATTAAGATAGTTGTAGTACGCGTAAGTAGGGATCGTTCTAGGCCGGGGATTAGTTAGGGATGCTAATCAACACAAATTAAACCTAAAAACTGAAAACTAGACTCAAACAACTCAAAACAAGCTAAACTAACTCAAATAACACAAAACTAAATCAAATTGACTCAAAACAAGAACTAGAGGGTGATTTGGACAAAAATTAAACTAAAAAGACTCAAAACAATGAAAAGCAACCAATCTGGACAATTCTAACTAAAAACACGAAATATAAAGGGGGGAGTGGTTTTTAACGAATTTAAGACTAGAACTAAGTACTTGCAGAAACAAACTAAAGGTAATACGAAATTGGATGTTTTTAGGGTTGTAAGGCTAGTTAGAGGGTCATTCTCCACACATGACACACATGCATACAAATCGATTTCTAGTTATTCTTCCTATAAACCATGAATGACAATGCCCCAAATTAATCGTGAGAAGCACAAATTAACTTTCAGATTTTTCTAAATTCATTGAATTGGACTCAGCAACGCAACCAAATTATTCTATCAAGTTCCCTATATGAACAGCATGATAGAGATACATATCAAAGATGATTAAGTTCTATGAAAATCATAAGCATTGACAAGGCATTCATAACTATGAATCGCATGATACTCTTGCCAAGAATTCACTTAACACAATCATGACTAGTGACTTTTACTACTTTTGAATATAAGTTCATAATGATTAGGTGAAATTCCCTTATATCCTAGCATCAAATTCATGCATGCAAACTAAGTAGGCCTCCTTGATCAACACACAAGAACAAGTTATCAATCAAACAAATAAGTAAATTGCATTCACGATTTATGAAATCATAACTGGATGTAATCAATTCATATCACAATGTTCATGGCTTTCAATTCACCTCTAACTAAAACGAAATTAGTTCCACATGTTTGCAATTAAACAAAGACAATTGAAATTAAACATTGAAATCAAATAAGGGTAGAAAGAACTCTGAGACACTCCAGCAATGGCAGATTCGGCTCCTCCTCCCCTTGCAAGCACGGCACACTTTTAATTTTGCTTCTCTGAATTTCTCTCTAAAACCCTCTCTCTAAAATCTCTCTCTAAAATCTCCCTCAAAGCTGCGGCAAAAATAGGTTTATATAGGGTAGGGTTCACGGCACCAATCCTCGGAGGACAAGGATAGGGCACGGCAAACTTCTAGAAGAGAAGGGATTAAATTCGTCAGATTTCTAGGGGAAAAGGGATTAGGTTATTTGCATTGTTTAAGGGCTTCTAGAATCAGATATTAGGTATTCTAATGTGATAAGGAGTCCCCCTTGCAGCTGGAATTAGGTAGGATAAGATTAGGATAGGATAAGATAAGATAAGGTTAGTTTGGATTAGATAAGATAAGGTTGGTTAAGATAATGTTCCTTCCTTTTAGCTGATTCCTTATCTTCTTTGTCTTGACTTTATTTTCTTCATCTCATCAGCATATTCCTAGCCTCTTGAACTTCAAAAATGTCCATCCACCTTGCTCCATGCATGTGCTATCCATTCTTGGCCCAAAACTGCTCCAAATTGCTCCAAATTGCACTTTCTTGCCAACTTTGTCATTTGAACCTGAAAACATACTAAAATAGCTTAAACACTCTAATAAGTATAAACTAGCTATGTAAATGCAAGAAAACAAGCTAACTAAGTCACACAAATATGCTCCTATCATGATATTAAACAATCAATACCTATCAAGCACTTGGATAAACTGAGCATATTGAGACCCAGATGTTCGAATAATAGAGGTTAACGAGATAGACAATTGGATGACTCCACACTCAAATATGTGGTTTATGGGTTTCTTCCAGGTAACTAGTTAGAGTCTTGACGCCTAAGATTCCAAGTGGCTAGGTACACGATTATCAATAGAAAACTCTACAAAAAGGAGTCTGTGCTCTATCTATGGTGCATAACACTTGATAAAGGGGACAATGTCCTCAAAAAATCATGATGGAGTTTTGTGGCGACCACTCAGTAGCCGAACGCTCAGAGCCAAGGCTGTCAGATTAGAGTACTTTTATCCTACTATGAAAGCATATGCAACACAAATAGTATAAAGTTGTCAACCATGCCCATATTATGTAGATTCGAAGAAAAGACCGCCTAAATTAAAAGAAGGGAGCTTCTTGAGAATGGTTGTTTATACCCTAGAAACTCTCGATCTTGACTATTGAAAAAAGAAGTGATAAAACCACAATATGCTGACATGGGGCAGACCACTTGCATCAATTTGAAACACATAACTAGTTACTTGCTTACCAAGCCATCCTAACAAGCTCTTCCATAAAGTACTTTACATTTGTAAGGAGCTTATCTCATTCTTATTTGTCAACTATAAGATTGACTTCACATCCCACGACATCACTCCTACCCACTATGCATTCAATGCAACGCTTTAATTTCTTCCCATCAGAAAGCCAACACATGCTATGCATGCACTAGAATGCCAGACCGCCTCATTTTCCATCATGCAAGGAGTTGGACGTTTAGAAGCATTTTGTATAATCGGGTGCTGGGCGCTTTGAACATGAAGGAAACCAGAGAGCTAAGCACTACCAAAAGAAAAAAGAAAAAAAAAAGAAACAACAACTTTACATTATTCTAAATAAGGCCCCGATCGGCAGTGACAACTCTATGCCCAAGAAGAAACCCTTGAACAATGAGTTGGGGGAATTGTAAATGGAAGGTGCTTTTAGACTCATTAAAATAATGGATAGTTGTCTAAACCTCAAAGATGGGCCTTGAGGGACTCCACAAAGTGATGAAAGATAAAGAAACAGGGCTCTTGCACCAAGAGATTTAGTAAACAGAGCACTACTTCAATTGAAAAATAACTACAGTCACTGATGACCACCCAAGGCCCTGGATTGTCTACTGACAAAAAGGAACGAGCACTAAGCTTAAAATACTTTTGCAACTGCTCAAGCCAGTTGGTAAGCCTGACAACTTTAGAGCGCGAAGCTCTAAAGACAGGTTTATCCAAACATCAACTCCAAGCCACATGTGGACCACCAATGAAGAAGAAAGTCTATGAAACGACACTTGTCAGACCTAGCAATTGGCTTAAGTGCTTTCCAACCACCCTCTAACGAGCGCTGCACTTGAAAGGTATCGACTTGGAAAACCAAGCAAGTAGCCTTGCAATGATATCACTTTTTTTCACGTATTGCTCAGATAGTGGAGAAGTCGCTTGTAGACCAATGTGAAGCCCATTTATTAATGGGGCGGTGAGAGAATTAAAAGCCCAAGACTTTTCTGGCGCAATCAGGGCCTATGTAATGGAGATGAGTACTCCTTATAAGGGGTCTGATCCACAAGAATAGAATTGAATAACACTATCCTTGAGAGCTACTGTAGTTAAAAACAAATATATATCTGATTTTCTAGTGGATCAGTGCCTCCGTTAGGAATAACCTACAATCTTAGATCATGATAAGGATTCGCAAGCGAGCAACCCATTTTCAAGGGTTGACCATACTAGTCCTTTGTTGATCTCTCAATTTTGAACGTTAACAATCTACACTAAAGGAAGGGGAATAGTTTAAACCTAGAACGCATTGGGTTGAAGAGCAAAGCCTTAACCACCAAAGCAATCCATCACTTACCTTGCTAATCGAACATGTAGATTTCTGTGTGTATCACACATTATATATTTGTTGCATGGCAAAGCAAGCACAGTTTTTGGTTGGCAATTGTTGAATGGTTTTATATCATATATATCTAGAAAATGTTTTGAGCGGAGGGTTGTATACAGATGACCTTAGGATTCGATATCAGGATCCTCCTAGTAAGTCTTTTTTTTTTTTTTTTATTTACTTCCAAAAAATAAAAATTAGAAAAATTAAAAAACAAAACTCTACAGTGAATCAAAATTTAGTAAAGCTCTCTTTAGATTATTTCATGGAGATTTATTTCCATATGAGAACATTATTTCCAAGCTATTTGTAGTAACTTGTTCATTTATATATGCCTTACAAAGATATCTTGTATATATTTCAACTTCTTGTACTTTCAATTGGGATATCAGTCTCTACTTTATCTTGAGAAGGATCTGGATTGCTTGCAGCTTCCACATTCTCCAGTTTTGAGACGCGAAACACAGCCAAGTGCTCATCTCCTGCAACAAATTAGGCAGTTCAACATCAAAACTTGAACAATTCCGTTTGCCAACAGAAAACACTAGCAATATACAATTTACGTAACACCATTTCAACTAGGTAAATTTTAAGCAAGAAGGCCAAAAGAAAGACAAAAAAATCAGACAGTCGATCTTCACCCCGATACTAGGTTTCTTATTTCCTCCAACTTCTATCAATCCATGAAAATAACAAAGAAAAGAAGGAAAAATAAATTTTATAGAGTAATTCTGTGTGTAAATCTGTTACGTCTGTGTATTGTATTGTATGAGAGTTTTAAGGTTTGTTGATAACTTCTGAGGTGATTGATAGGGAAAGACAAACCCATTGTTCCCTGCATTGTGTCGGAATCTCACCCTGCCCCAGCCTTCAGCAAAGATTTAATTTCTTCGACTTCAAAATTACCAACACTACATACAATCCACGATTCAACAACTGATTTGTACAGACTTTACTGATTTCTTTTCTCTACCTACACTCAGATCAGAAATCTTGTGTTCTGCGTGCCTCATTTGATATGAGCATATGTATAAGTTTCCAAAATCAAAACAGAGAAGATAAAGAAAGAAGAAAAAAAGGTTAATGTATATACCAAACGTAAGACAAGACCCAGGTGGTACTGTGGCAACTACTCCTGCGCTCAACCGTTTGTCGTCAATGAACGTCCCATTTGTGCTGTCCAAATCTGTTACTAATAGCTTCCCTTCTTTCTTTTGGATGCGAGCATGCACGCCAGATACTGTAAACCCGGAGAGCAACACAAACATGAACCAATGAATATTACTTCATCTTAAACTTCAAAGAACTGAAGAATATCCGGAATTGCGGAAATATTAACTCAATGCTTTCCGGATGGTAACTTATTGCCTCCATTGATTTAGAGAAAGTTGGTTCACATATCAGCTTAAAGGTAATATCAAAGAACTAAATGTCTAAAGAAAAAAAGAAACCAAAATTAATTTTAAACCCTCTAAAGAAAAAAGATTACTGCCATCTTAATTTTTACCGCGGAATGAATGAATGTTTAATGTCTCGGTGACAATGCCATTGCTTTGTTCTGCACATTAATTTCCCTACAGAATCCACTTTGAAAGCATCTTTTGCTTATTTATACTAAGACATGGATGCTCCTCTACTTCTAGCTTAAAGTTCGAGTACGAGGTATCAAAAAACCCTCCACATATATATTCCTGGGCGAGAACTTATTCAGATTCAGGGTAGGATTACTAAACCCTAGACACATGTATGTATCGGTGTACTCCACGGCAGTCAATGTCATCAATGGTGGCATGGATACATCGAGACCAAGTTCCTAGCTACAGCCTATACTATAGCCAAGGTGAAATGTTAACTTTAATTAAGTGATGTAGTAAACCAAATTATGATCAGAATGGGATGGGATGTGATCAGAACAAATGACAAGAATGCGTGGAATCACGGTCTAACAGTAGCAGCAACCTAGCTAGGTTAATTTATCTCTGCAGATTGATCAATATATGTACTGAATGAACTACACATACTAGTCATACTCCTGATATAATTCAACCACCTTTCTGAGAAGAATTTGGAAATACGATTATTGTGTGTAATACTATTACTAGGTACCTGTTGCAACTGGAATCACCATATCAGCTTTTTCCGGGAGGCGGCCAACAGTCACCTCATTCTAGATTAGAACCGAAACAAGCAAGCAGTCAACTATTTCAATACTTGAACTTAAGAATCAATACATACATAATGTACAACTAACTAAAAAGAAAACATGAATAAAAAACAACTTACAGAAGAAATTTCAAATGCATTTGGCATCGGAACCTTGAAACCTATATGCCTT
The DNA here is from genome assembly GCF_042453785.1 of Malus domestica. NCBI lineage: Eukaryota > Viridiplantae > Streptophyta > Magnoliopsida > Rosales > Rosaceae > Malus > Malus domestica. The sequence continues at coordinate 21,328,269 of NC_091671.1, read as the reverse complement.
GAATCTCCATCGCCTGTTAGTGTTAGGTAGGAAATTAAGAAGAAATAGTCACTCCTTCATCCAAAAATGAAAAACTAACAAGAAACAGATCTGAGTAAATGCCGGAACTGTAATACATACACACATATATATTGAGCCCTGTTGAAATTAACAAGTTTCAAAATTCGAATATATAACTGGGTAGATTTTCTACACAAGTTAACCACATATGAAATTAAGAAATAATGAGACAGAAGTGGGCATATATATACGTACCAACGGGCTCCAGAAGCCATTTATCTGGTGGAGTCTGAACCGAGGAGGAAGAGGAGGCGGCATAAATTGTTCGGTGGTTTTTTGATTTTGGTTTGATACTAAAAAGTAGCGGTTGGCGTTGGCGTTGGAGTCGGAGGAGCTGTGGACTTGTACTATTAATACTGGAGGAGCGCTGCCGAAAAGCAACAACGTGACTCAGAGCAGCATGAGCTGCATGAGGAGGAAGCTTGGGAAGAACAAGAGACTTGTAGCAGTGGCAGTGAGCACTGACTTCCATTTCTTTTTTCTGCAGTTTCTATGGCAGCACAGCACTCACATCCTGAAACCAAACAAGAAAAAGAAACTAGAAAACCACTTGGACATGGATTTGAGTATGTGGCAACCATTTAATGCTTTGACAAAGATTTGGATAACAATATCTTCACCCTTACCCAAACAAATACGGCTCTGACCTTTGGCCCTATTGAACAAGTCTCAAGGGATGAAAGGTCGAATAAAGTTACCCTAAAAGATCGTTGTGACAAGTTCACAGGATTTTAACTTATGGATCAAAGCTCCAAGTCGACTAAAATTCAAAGACCAATACTCCAATTTTCTCACACTCATTGTTCTAAAAATCCGCACCTAACATCGCGTAAGCCCCGCCTAGGCGCTAGGCGGCTGGTTACCGCCTAATAGTCTCTAGGCGTTTGAAATAAGAAAGTGCAACTAGACCCGTTTAGGCATCCGTCTAGCCCACCTAAACCCACCTAGGTCGCCACTCTAACTTAGACAGAAAATCAATAACTTTCATTTTACATTTTAATTTTTCAATAAAATGTGAGGTTTGTTAAATATTTAGATGAACATTCACTACATGTTTGTTCCCCATGTTTTTAATATGTTCTAATACTTTATAATTTATATGTCATTTTATTTTGCAATATATGTATTCCAATATAATAATGTGTTTTTAAGTATCAATAGACACTTATTTATCTAAACTACATATTAATAAAACTCACTTTGTCAACCAAAACTCATTGAAATTACAATTATAACCTTGAATATCTAACTTAAAAAAAAATATGTGAGAAAAGAAAAAAATGGTGGCATTAAAGTAATTTCGAACAAACAACTTTTTGTTTTTTTGTTTTTTTTTTAAACCTTACAGTCATGTCACCATAGAATACAAGCTGGATGGTTGAAATGGAAGAGTGCATCCGACATGTTGTGTGACCGCCGTATGCCACTGAAACTCAAGGGAAAATTTTATAGGACGGCAATAAGGTCGGTGATGCTGTATGGCGCGGAATGTTGGGCGGTGAAACATCAGCACGTACATAAAATGGGTGTAGTGGAGATGAGGATGCTTCATTGGATGTGTGAGCACACAAGAAAGGATAAGATTAGGAATAAGGATATCCGAGGTAAAGTAGGAGTAGCCGAAATTGAAGGAAAGATGAGAGAAAATCGGTTACGGTGGTTTGGACATGTGCAAAGAAGACCTACTGACGCTCCGGTTAGAAGATGTGACTACAGGACAGAGATCCAGGGCCGAAGGGGTAGAGAAAGACCTAGGAAAACTTTGGAAGAGACTCTAAGAAAAGACTTAGAGTACTTGGATCTAACGGAGGACATGACACAGAACCGAGCGCAATGCAGTTCTAGGATTCATATATGGGAAAAGGCTTTGTTGTTGTTGTTGTTGTTGTTGTTGTACAATCATGTCACCCTAACACTCAGGCCTGGCAAATGGGTCGTGTCTGTCGTGTTTGTGTCGTTTTCGTGTAACAACTATCATCTTAACGGGCCATGTCGTATCACATCCGTTATCTTAATGGGTCATTAACATGTCGGGTCACTTTACCCGTTACTTTACCCAACGGGTAAAGTGACCTGACTCGTTATGATCCGTTAAGAATTTTTTTTTTTTCTTAAATTTGCACAAACCACACATTGCCACATAAATATTACTTCAAAACATTAAAACACATTTGTCGTTTAAGTACTACATCTACATTCGAAAATAAGAGCCTAATAAACAAATATTCATACACTACTAGTCTAATACAAAATATTAAAAGTGCAAGGATATGCAAAATGAAAGAGTTTTTGTTTACAAGGTTCTGAATCCTATCTCAAAAGTTTAAACCTTGCCAATGGAACTCAAAGCTTGCATGTTATTCCTTTTACAAAATCCTCAATTTCATTGATCATCATGACATAAGATTTTGTGGTATCCACTAGTGTAAATATTTTAAATTGAAGATCGAATTCATTCATTGTATTCATATACAGTCAAGGAGTGTAGCTGTAAAAAAGTCATCAAAATCAGAGTTAAAATAACAGTTAAATCATGATTTTTCGTTGATAACCGTCGAAAAGTTTTGTCCCATTACTTGATGTTTGAATGTTTATTTTTTCCGATTTTTTGCGTATGCGATCTTGAAGCATATACAAATAAGTTTGACGTTTAGATCGTCGAAATTAGTTTTGTAGAATGCGTATCCCATCAAAACGATAAATTCACTAACACTTAAGAGTTTATTCATACTTTCATTAAGTATAACATGTAAATATTTTAAATCGAAGATTGAATTCATTCATTGTATTCATATAGGGTCAAGGAGTGTAGCTGTAAAAAATCATCAAAATCGGAGTCAAAATAACCGTTAAATCATGATTTTTCGTTGATAACAGTCAAAAAGTTTTGTACCGTTACTTGATCTCTGAATAAATTTTTTTTTGCGATTTTTGGCGTATGCCATCTTGAAGCATATACAAAAAATGTTTGACGGTTGGATCGTTGAAATTAGCTTCGTAGAATGCGTATCCCAACAAAACGATAGATTCACTAACACTTACAAGTTTATTCATACTTTCATTAAGTATAACATAAGATTTTGTGGTATCCATTAGTGTAAATATTTTAAATTGAAGATCGAATTCATTCATTATATTCATATAGGGTCAAGGAGTGTAGCTATAAAAAAAATCATCAAAATCAGAGTTAAAATAATTGTTAAATTGTGATTTTTCGTTGATAACTGTCGAAAAGTTTTGTCCCGTTACTTGATCTCTGAATGTTTTTTTATTGCAATTTTTGGCATTTGCGATTTTAAAGCAAATACAAACAAGTTTAACGGTTGGATCGTTGAAATTAGTTTCGTAGAATACGTATCCAATAAAAACGATAGATTCACTGACACTTAGAGTTTATTTATACTTTCATTAAGTATAACATAAGACCACTATTGTAAATATTTTAAATTGAAGATTGAATTCATACATTGTATTCATATAGGGTCAAGGACCGTAGCTGTAAAAAAATCATCAAAATCGGAGTTAAAATAACCGTTAAATCGTGATTTTTCATTGATAACAGTCAAAAAGTTTTGTCCTGTTACTTGATCTCTGAATATTTGTTTTTTGCAATTTTTGGCGAATGCGATCTTGAAGCATATAAAAACAAGTTTGACGGTTGGATCGTTGAAATTAGTTCATAGAATGCGTATCCCATCAAAACGATAGATTCACTAACACTTACGAGTTTATTCATACTTTCATTAAGTATAACATAAGATTTTGTGGTATCCACTAGTGTAAATATTTTAAATTGAAGATCGAATTCATATAGGGTCAATGAGTGTAGCAATAAAAAAATCATCAAAATCGGAGTTTATTTATACTTTATTTATATAGATAATTAACAATTAAACTTTATTTATACTTTCAATTAGACTTTATTTATATTTTCATTACGTATAACATAAGATTTTGTGATATCCACTAGTGTAAATATTTTAAATTGAAGATCGAATTCATTCATTGTATTCATATAGGGTCAAGGAGTGTAGCTGAAAAAAAATCATCAAAATCGGAGTCAAAATAACCATTAAATCGTGATTTTTCGTTGATAACTGTCGAAACGTTTTGTCTCATTACTTGATCTCTGAATATATTTTTTTTTTGCGATTTTTGGTGTATGCCATCTTGAAGCATATACAAACAAGTTTGACGGTTGGATCGTTGAAATTAGCTTCGTAGAATGCGTATCCCAATAAAACGATAGATTCACTAACACTTACAAGTTTATTCATACTTTCATTAAGTATAACATAAGATTTTGTGGTATCCACTAGAGTAAATATTTTAAATTGAAGATTGATTCATATAGGGTCAAAGAGTGTAGCTATAAAAAAATCATCAAAATCGAAGTTAAAATAACCGTTAAATCGTGATTTTTCATTGATAACCGTCGAAAAGTTTTGTCCCGTTACTTGATCTCTGAACGTTTGTTTTTTGCGAATTTTGGCGTATGCGATATTGAAGCATATACAAACAAGTGTGACGGTTGGATTGTTGAAATTAGTTTCATAGAATGTGTATCCCATCAAAACCACAGATTCACTAACACTTAAGAGTTTATTCATACTTTCATTAAGTATAACATAAGATTTTGTGGTATTTTGATGACCGTCGAAAAGTTTTGTCCCGTTACTTGATCTCTGAAGGTTTGCCTTTTTCGATTTTTTAGGTATGCAATCTTGAGCATATACAAAGAAGTTTGACGGTTGGATCGTTGAAATTAGTTTCGTAGAATGCGTATTCCATCAAAACGATAGATTCATTAACACTTAGAGTTTATTTATACTTTCATTAAGTATAACATAAGATTTTGTGGTATCCACTAGTGTAAATATTTTAAATTGAAGATCGAATGCATTCATTGTATTCATATAGGGTCAAGGTGTCTAACAATAAAAAATAATCAAAATCGGAGTTAAAATAACCGTTAAATCTTGATTTTTCGTTGGTAACCGTCGAAAAGTTTTGTCCCGTTACTTGGTGTTTGAAAGTTTTTTTTTTGCGATTTTTGGCATATACGATTTTGAAGCATATAGAAACAAGTTTGACGGTTGGATCGTTGAAATTAGTATCCTAGAATGTGTATCCCATCAAAACGATAGATTCACTAACACTTAGAGTTTATTTATACTTTCATTATGTATAACATAAGATTTTGTGGTATCCACTAGCGTAAATGTTTTAAATTGAAGATCGAATTCATTCATTGTATTCATATAGGGTCAAGGTGTGTAGCCGTAAAAAATAATCAAAATCGGAGATAAGATAATCTTTAATTCGTGATTTTTCGTTGATAACCATCGAATAGTTTTGTCCCGTTACTTGGTGTCTGAACGTTTGTTTTTTGCGATTTTTGGCATATACGATTTTGAACCATATGCAAAAAGTTTGATTATTGGATCTTTGAAATTAGTTTCGTAGAATGCATATCTCATCAAAACGATAAATTCACTAAAACTAAGAGTTTATTTATACTTTCATTAAGCATAATATAAGATTTTGTGGTATCCACTAGTGTAAATATTTTAAATTGAAGATCGAATTCATTCATTGTATTCATATAGGGTCAAGGTGTCTAGCTGTAAAAAATAATCAAAATCGGAGTTAAAATAACCGTTAAATCTTGATTTTTCGTTGGTAATCGTCGAAAATTTTGTCCCGTTACTTGGTGTTTGAAAGTTTCTTTTTTGCGATTTTTTGCGTATACGATTTTGAAGCATATAGAAACAAGTTTGACGGTTGGATCGTTGAAATTAGTATCCTAGAATGCGTATCCCATCAAAACGATAGATTCACTAACACTTAGAGTTTATTTATACTTTCATTACGTATAACATAAGATTTTGTGGTATCCACTAGTGTAAATATTTTAAATTGAAGATGAATTCATTCATTGTATTCATATAGGGTCAAGGATTGTAGTTGTAAAAAATCATCAAAATAGGAGTTAAAATAACTGTGAAATTGTGATTTTTCATTGATAACCGTCGAAAAGTTTTGTCCCTTTACATGGTTTCTGAACGTTTGTTTTTTGCGATTTTTGGCGTATACGATTTTGAACCATATGCAAACAAGTTTGAGTGTTGGATCGTTGAAATTAGTTTCGTAGAATGTGTATCCCATCAAAACGATAGATTCACTAACACTTAGAGTTTATTTATACTTTTATTAAGTATAACATAAGATTTTGGGGTATCCACAAGTGTAAATATTTTAAATTGAAGATCAAATTCATTCATTGTATTCATACAGGGTCAATGAGTGTAGCTGGGAAAAATCATCAAAATCGGAGTTAAAATAACCGTTAAATCGTGATTTTTCGTTGATAGTTGTCGAAAAGTTTTGTCCCGTTACTTGATCTCTGAATGTTTGTTTTTTTTTTAATTTTTGGCTTATACGATCTTGAAGCATATACAAACAAGTTGACGGTTGGATCATTGAAATTAGTTTCGTAGAATGCTTAACCCATCAAAACGATAGATTCAGTGACACTTAAGAGTTTATTCACACTTTCATGAAGTATAACATAAGATTTTGTGGTATCCACTAGTGTAAATATTTTATATTGAAGATCAAATTCATTCTTTGTATTCATATAGGGTCAAGGTGTGTAGCCTTAAAAAATAATCAAAACCGGAGATAAAAAAACCGTTAAATCCTGATTTTTCGTTGATAACCGTTGAAAAGTTTTGTCCCATTACTTGGTTTTTGAACGTTTGTTTTTTGCGATTTTTAGCGTATACGATTTTGAACCATATGCAAACAAGTTTGACTGTTGGATCGTTGAATGCATATCCCATCAAAACGATAGATTCACTAACACTTAGAGTTTATTTATACTTTCATTAAGTATAATATATGATTTTGTGATAACCACTAGTGTAAATATTTTAAATTGAAGCTCGAATTCATTTTTTGTATTCATAAAGGGTCAAGGTGTTAAGCTGTAAAAAATAATCAAAATCGGAGTAAAAATAACCGTGAAATCTTGATTTTTCGTTGATAACTGTCGAAAAGTTTTGTCCCATTACTTGGTGTCTGAAAGTTTGTTTTTTGCGATTTTTGGCATATACGATTTTGAAGCATATACAAACATGTTTGACGGTTGGATCGTTGAAATTAGTTTCGTAGAATGCGTATCCCATCAAAACGATAGATTCACTAATACTTAGAGTTTATTTATACTTTTATTAAGTATAACATAAGATTTTATATCCACTAGTGTAAATATTTTAAATTGAATATTGAATTCATTCATTGTATTCATATAGGGTTAAGGAGTGTAGCTGTAAAAAATCATCAAAATCAAAGTTAAAATAACCGTTAAATCGTGATTTTTCATTTATAATTGTAGAAAAGTTTTGTCTCATTACTTGATCTCGGAATGTTTGTTTTTTGCAATATTTGGCGTATGCAATCTCGAAGTGTATACAAACATATTTGACGATTGGATCGTTGAAACTAGTTTCATAGAATGCGTATCTCATCAAAACAATAGATTCATTAACACTTAAGAGTTCTAGTGTAAATAGTTTAAATTAAAGATCGAGTTCATTCATTGTATTCATATATGGTGTAGCTGTAAAAAATCATCAAAATCGAAGTTGTTGAATCGTGATTTTTTGTTGATAATTGTCGAAATGTTTTGTCTCATTACTTGATCTCTGAATGTTTGTTTTTTGCGATTTTTTGCTGATGCGATCTCGAATTATATACAAACAAGTTTGACAGTTGTATCGTTGAAATTAGTTTTGTAGAATTCGTATCCCATCAAGTGCAATGGTATATATATATTTATTAAGTAGATTTAAATTTATTTATTTTGTACGTATAACACTTAAGAAATTGAATGGTATGTATATTTAAGCCGATCCAATGGTCACCAATTTTGAATATTTAATTTAATATGTGTGTATATATATATATATATATATATATATAATTATTATAGTATTTTTTAGGGTTATAAAATTATAAAATTAATATTTTGCTTATCGTATATCGTGTTACTCACGTGTTTATCGGGTTACCCGATAACTACCCGATACATTATTGTGTCGACCCGAACACCTATTAATTTCGTGTTGTGTCGTGTCGGGTTATTGGATTGTGTCAGGAATTGCCAGGTCTTTAAACTCACTCTCTCTCTCTCTATCTTTTTCTCTCTCCATAACTGCCAGCATTTTTATTTTTATTTTTATTATGGTTGCATAACTCCTACCAATTAATTTTGGGAGTTTTAACGAAAAGCCCACGGTACTATTCACTTTAACGAAAAACCACATTTTTACACTAAAAAGTCAAACATGATACTATTCACTTTACCCTTTATTTTTTCCTTATCGTTAAAACTCAAAGTTTTCAAGCCATTTTCATTAGTTTTCCTATTAATTTTTTTTAAACAATATTTAAAAATAAAAATAAAAATAATATTTCTCACACATAGAATGTGACCTTTGCTAATCAAGTATGATTCCTAAGCAAAGACATGTTAACTCTCAAACAAATCAAATATGAATAATTCCGTCCAATTTGTCATATTTACTTAAATCTTCCTAATCCACCTAGGCGCCAAGTCCTAGCCCGCTAGCCGATTAGCACCTAGCTTCTTTTAGAACCTTATTCACACTATACAAAAACTAAATTTTCATCCATTTATGATTCCTAAGCAGAGACATGTTAACTCAAACAAATCAAATATGAATAATTCCATCCAATTTGACGTATTTACTTACTCGAAGTGGGAGTGGAAATGCAAGATACGAGTATCAGTGTCATTCTCATTCCTAATATGTCATATGCGTTTTCTAACACGTAAACAAATGAAAAAGTAAGTGAATCTCACATTGTAAAAACATTTGCATTCTCAATTCGGTATCAATACCAAAAGGAGGTTGTTTATCCCATATCCCAAATATTCGACATAATTCCCTTTTTTCGAAATTTGAATTTGTATAACAAGTACACGAATCTACGCATATCTTTAGCAACCGCATTTTCCCTATCAAGAATAAACTATAAAGGCATACAACAATACCATTATTACATTTGATGAGATGCAGGACAAAAAATACACTATTACATGCCTTTATTCCTCCGTATTAACGGCAACAAGAACAACCTGGCTCGGTGCCACTAGCTGAGGCCAGCTTATAACTTTGTTCCCACACATCCGTAGTTGCCCCTTGTGCGTGAGGGACGTGTTGGGGATGTTTTTCTCTCTTGTCTCCCCTTATCTGCTTTAATCCATGCTTGAGGGCAGGCAACAAAGCCTCCATGCACTCAGCAACCGCGTTTGGATTCCCAGGCATGTTAATGATCTGAATGTATACAGTACGAACAAAGACTACACAATTAGGGAGTCAAACCAAATCATCCATACAATCCAGATGTTTAAAAAACCATATCAATCTAACATCACTGACCGTCGACAATGTTTATGCAACTATATAGTTCACAGTTCCACATCTACTAATGCGAAAGATAAGGAATGCACAACGACATCGTGACCTTACCAGTGATGACCCTCTTATTCCTGCTGCAGACCGCGAGAGCATAGCAGTTGGTGTCACCTGTCTCAGTTAAGGAAAAATTAGAGTTTAAGCTAAATAAATCTTTGATGTCAATTCATCAGCATAGGTGCTTATGTCATTATATAGTTCGCTGTTAAGTATCCGTTAGCTAAGAGCTTTCTGTCATCAAGATTAAGTATTTGTCATTAGGATTACAGAAACCAACCTACACCTTAGAGTTGCACTTAAATACTATGAAAATCACATTCAAGAAATAATCAGCAAGAGAAATAATATTTGAATTCATCATATAGAAGCATATTTTTCCATATATGTTAAGCTACCTTCAAACTCTCTTGCATCATGACATGAAGAAGACCAGGTGTTTCTTTCTCAATCAACTCTTTGGTTGCTTCCGGGGTTACATCTCGTGGGGTGAAGCCAGTACCACCTAAATTTGAGAACATAAAATTACTTCAGAAGAATTCAACAAAACTGTATTAAAGAGGTGCTAGTTCATCGAAAGAAACAAGCCCACTAAAAAGCAAGAAAATCACCGAGGGTGAGGATGAGATCCATTTGCTCAATATCACTCCATCTATGTAGAACATCCTTTATTTTGCTTACATCATCCGCGACCACAGCTGTTGAAACAACCCTAGCTCCCCCCAACGTTTCTGAACAGGAATTTACAACAGAAACTGCCCTTGGACCACTGCAAAACAAGACACAACAAAGAAATACTCATAGATGAATGCAGAATGCACAAACACGAAGAAGATCCATGTAATATGTTCAAATACATTCTTATAAGGAACAGAAATTCACAAAATTTAACCAAACATAAGGTTGTAACCTTTCAGCACATCTTGCTGAGAAAGATATAATTCAATGTTATGTGGAGTCTACTTTCAGATACATGAACAGCATACAACTCTCCATTGCACTGCACTCTCCAAGAGTGCTTGTTCCATGATTAGAGTGTTTACTAACCACAGGAGGACTTTATATACACAGGAACAAGAAGTTAAAGCGAAGGGTTCATTATAATGTTGCAAAGCATAGAGTGCATCTCATGTTGCACTTTGACAAGGAGCAATATCAGCTTTGCGTTGTTTCTTTGGCATCTATTAAGTGACCTCCTTGAAACAACCATTCAAAAAGGAGTATCTAGATGCATTTGAGTTCAATTATGGTCTACCTAAGACAGAAAACTGTAAAGAACTATTTCGTACATTGAGCAACCCTAGAAACCCCCCAAGCCCCTGGAAAAGCACCTTGTGGTTGAGAGCCAATGCCAGAAGAGTAATGAATCGACTAATTTCTGTCCAAAAGTGAAGTCATTGATTTTTCTAAAATGAATTTTCCAGCAATTTTAAAAGAGATTCAGCTGTGAGAAACAGCTCCTACATAATATTTTGCACAGCATTCACCTTTTCCATATCAAACTTTGATAATGAGGAACATCAAATGTGCTGTCGTTCTAGCATCTACAAATTGCCCTCATGTAACCAAAAACTCAAAAAGGCGTATGTTGATGCGACTAGATTAACTGAAATTCTTGACCGAAGACTTGGTTCACAACTTATCAGGAAACAAAGAGTAAAAAAGCAATTGCATTTGGATAAATTTTTTCTTGGGAGCATTTGACTTCAAGATATTTAAACACATATTTAGGTTAAACAAAATATGTTAGACTCAGGTAAGTTTACAAAACTACTACGAGACAGGGAAACAAACTTTTATGGGGAGATCGTGAAGAAGGCGTATGTTGATACAATTAGTGTAATTGAGTACTCATTCTTAAGGTCCTAGTAGCATATTATGAGTTAGGGAAAGTTTACAAAACATGTTAGACAAAATATGTTAGACTCGAGTAAGTTTACAAAACTACTATGAGGTAGGGAAACAAACTTTAATGAGGAGATCATAAACTTTCACCATGTGGAAAGTACTACAAAAATTATCTCATTTTACAGAACATAAAAAGTTTCATGTTCACAAGGTCATTAAATGAGGTCGAGCTTTGCAGCCCTTAAGATAATATATGGACACATATATATGCACTATGTGTGTTGGTAAGAATACCATACCTTCTATCAGGCCCAGCCCCTGATGCAACAGTATCACTCACTGTAAGAATTGCTACTCTAACCCCGGCATCCTGAGACTCAGCTACAGTTCTTTCTTGCAGTATAAATCTTTGGAAAGGTGATGCTGAATTAGGTGACGAGGAACTTTCGCAAATAGCATTGCTTATATCAGAAATAATGATGGCTGGCACAGAAGTCCCAGCTGCTATTACACTGCCTGTTGCTGGCAACTCCAACAAAGCATTAGCAGACTTCATACTTAAAATCCGACTGCTCCTCTGGTGGCCAGTACTCTCAGCAACAAAGCTGAAAAGCAAAATAGAAAGAGTTTTTCCCTTAATGTAAACAGAGGATTAAAACATATAAAAAACAATGATTTGGCATATAGGGAAAAAGGTATTTTGACTCTGAAAGGAACTAGACAAGACACCTACATGACAAGTTCCTTAAACAACTTACCCAGGATATCCCAATCCATCATTTAACTCCCATCCAATGATAGCACGATGAAATTCTGGGCGTCCAGGATCTGTCTTTAGCGGCTGACGAAGACGAGCATGCACTCTATACATAGAAATTTAAAAAGTAAGGTGGGAGAGAGAGAGAGAGAGAGAGAGAGAGAGAGAGAGAGAGAGAGAGAGAGAGCTTCAGAAGTTTCAGCAACCTCAAAAGATGAGGATTTTTCCATCCAGCAAGACGGCGGATGGTAGGGACCACAAATACATGGAAGCAGACAAGACAGCTAACTGGATTTCCAGGCAACCCGAATGCAAAAATTCTTTTCACTGGCATATTCTCTTCAGGTCTGGAATTGATCTCCGCAAAATTTAAAGGCTTTCCTGGTTTCATCCAAACCTGAAGAGCTGGTTAAATTCTAAACTAACATTATATATTATGTTCTATAACAAATATCAAACCACCTTTCAGTTCAATACATCATCACAATTGGAATTTGGTTCCTATTTCCTACACCCATCGTACAAGGAAATATAGAGTGAGAAAGAAAACATATGAGAATGACTGCAGATTAAGCCCACCTTACTAAAATGCACTGTCCCTCTCCTTTGAAATAGTGGTTTGACATAGTCCCTGTCTCCCATGGAAACACCTCCAGACGTAAGAATAACATCAACTCCAGCAGAAATGGCAGTATTGATGATATTCTCCAGTACTTCTTCATCATCTCTAGCAATACCTAGGTCAAGAACTTTGCAATGATGCTGTAGTGAAGCTGCCAGTATCATAGCGCGGTTGGAGTCCCTAATCTGCACAAGAACTGCATCAGCCTACTCTGTATTCTTACCACATGTGAAGTAGCAGCATCATTGATAACGGTACTGCCAATACAATTGCAAACACTACTTTTAACAACAGACTAAAACACCTACCCTTGTCTTGTAATGTGATGAGACACGGGTAGGGTATGACTCTGTGAACCAAAGCAAAGGACACAATGATGAATAAGTAGGGTTAATTACACTAACACCCCTTGAGGTTTATTGAGTTTTCACAAAAACCCCTCACGTTTGAGACATTACACTAACACCCCTTCAAGTTTTAATTCACTTTCACATAACCCCTTCAGTCAAAATTCTGCATTCACTTTCACATAACCCCTTCAGTCAAAATTCTGCTAATAAATTGACAACTTACCCTTATAATTAATTACTTGAACAATAAAGAAAGTCTTTATAATTATATAGAAAAGAAAATATTCAACAACAACAACAAAGCCTTTTCCCATTAAGTGGGGTCGGCTGTATGAATCCTAGAACGCCATTGCGCTCAGTTTTGTTTCACGTCTTCACTTAGATCCAAGTACTCTAAAATCTTTTCTTAGAGTCTCTTCCATAGAAAAGAAAATATTAAAAAAAATAAATAAACATTAAAAAAGGGAGGGGAAGGATGCCCTAAGAATGAGGGCTAGCGTCCTCAAAGCATGTTCGAGTCTTTGTGCTTTTGAACAAGGAAAGCAAATCCATGCCCGTACCATCAAGTATGCGTTCAGTCTTGTAGTACCAATTAGAAGTGCTCTTTCAACCATGTATGCAAAGTGTGGGAATTTGGAAGACAACAGTCTGGTGTGTAGGAGGATGCCAACGAGGGATATAGTAACTTGGAATGCAATGATATCAGGGCTTTCACAAAATGGGAGGGGCATCAAGGCTCTACAAGCATAGACGTTATGAACTTTATTACGTTATTCAGCAGGTAAAAGCAACTGTCTGCTTATTTTTTGGTTCGAAAGAATAGAATTAGACCAAAATACAAGAAATTTCATTACAAGTTGCAAATTCAGTTGATTCCTCTTGCGCCTTTTGACTTGTTTTGGCATATCAAAGTAATTTTTCATGAAACTGAAATTTTGTTGCTGTTAATTATTTTCTTATGGATGCAAGCAGAATGCTTATGAAGTAGAATCCCATTGTTCATAAGCATTCTTAGCAGGGAAAAAGAAGATGAAGATAGTGATACTATTTTAATGTTTAATTTATTTTTTGTATAAATTATAAAGATTTTTTTTATTGTTTAAGTATTAGTTATAAGGGTAAAGTTGTCAATTTATTAGCATAATTTTGACTAAAGGGGTTATGTGAAAGTGAATTAAAACGTGAGGGGGTGTTAGTGTAATGTCTCAAAATTGTGGGGGTTTTGTGAAAACTCAATAAACTTCAGGGGGTGTTAGTGTAATTAACCTTGAATAAGTATGAATTCGTGGAACATTGAATTAATAATACCTAAGAATCCGAGGTTTTAAGCTTTGTTGAATATTTTTCTACCATTTTCTCCTGACTAACAATGGTCTAGAACTTACATTAGCACCTGAACCATGCACGACTTTTTAAAACTAAATTGGCCACTCGCACACTGTTATTTTTGTACTACAAAGTGAAGGACCTTAAACATGTGCACGGAGAGAGAGAGAGAGAGAGAGAGAGAGAGAGAGAGAGGGAGAGAGAGAGAGAGAAGATTTCAGTAGCTTACAGTACCTGGCCACGATTTAAACAACCTGTCATTGGCTCCACGAGTTCATCTCCTGTGGAAAGCACACCAATTGTTGGAGTTGGATATACCTACATGACATTTGGCTCTCAGTGTCAATCTATTATTATTATTATTATTTTATAAGGAACAAAAGTTCATTCCTAAACAAATGGAAAATATACGGCATAGTTGCTCTCAGTAACAAATTACTAAGCACAACATTAATTCTTTTACTACCTTCACCATTGTCACTCCTACAGTGGCAAGCAAACCAATTTCTGAAGCACCAATTCTTTGCCCAGATGTCAATACTACAGCATCTGCTTCAATGTCACAACCCTTGCAAACAAATTTTTGAATGAGCTTTTAAAACTTCATTAGATTAAACAAGTACGAGAACTGTAAGTTTGCGAAATAGATTCTTTTTTTTCCCCTTATAGAACATGACTGACAAAAGGTACAAATGAAGATATCCATCATGGAACAATGCTAAATATAGTCGCTTATGCAATTGTAGGTGCACACTCTCCCTTTACTGCCCTCCATGTGATTTAATAGTTCTAAGAAACTCTCCCCAAATTCCAGTTTTGATCCTCTGTCAAACCCATAAAGCATTATGGCCATCTTTTTCCAATTAATAAAAGGGAACTATGCACACAGACCAGGTTGTCTTCAGTCAAGTTTACTTTTCGTATTTGGGAATTTTGGTTGCACGATTAGTTTTAGCATCCTGGTGTAATGTAGCCTTCATTGGGTTCTAGGTGAGACTCCTAGGAGACCTTTGTTAAATTCTAAGGTATTGCTCTTCTTTCTCTACTTCCTATTTTTGCTCCACCAGTGATCCAACCTATTTCAAGTAATAGGTACTTTATGCAAGAAACAAAAATGTATTAATACAAAGGTGCAGTACATAGGAGGACGAGACATTCTCAAATGAAAAGGAAGAAACCCAAAGAAAAATGTTAATCAACCATCAAAGGATGACATCATACCACCGGACGAATATCTACTCCTTTGCTTGTTTGTATCAATATTCTTACTTGCCCTGAATCAAGTGAATGCTCTTCAATTTCTTCAGTGTCCTCAACTTGTACCACTGCATCGGCACCATCAGGTATTGGTCCTAAAACAATGCACACCGGGAGAATGGATTAAAGGCAAAAAGACTAATACGTCGAGACCCAAAACCTACGGAAAGAAAGGCTAGTGATCGCTAGGGTTATAAACTACTGTATACGACAGAAAATTCTGACGAGTACAAATTTCATTAATGTCCAGAGTTTTGGACTATAGGAAACACGGTTCCTAGTACTAGGCTGGGGGATCATGATGCACAAATGGTTTGTTGGCTTGATATTCTCCAAGGATGATGGGTAGTGACTGTAGGAAGTTTGCGAGTTCATTTTGTTTGGTGTCTAGGACTGGATTGGATAACTCACTTTATTCAAGGTATGTTGGACGAAGAAATGATAAAAAATATGTCCAACTTGAACGTAGAAGATGGATATTCGTCAAGGAAACTTTTCCATTCCAATCCCACCTCCCCAAACACAAAATGATAGGATTAGAAGAGATAAAAATTTCCTAATGTCTACTCGCCTTATAATCCCCTCAGAATAAACAAAATCATTCACCTCTACTTTCAATATACCTCGAAGTTTACTAGTTACTCAATCCAATCCAATCCAATCCAATCCTATCCTATCCTATAATACAAACATTTGTAAAGCATCCATCCAAATAACTGAGACTGCCAAATTAATTCAAAATATTTATTATGTTACCTCCAGTGGTAACATAGGCTACAGTTCCAGGAGTGACGGTGATGCCAAGTCCATCGTTGCCAGCTCTTGACTCAGCGATTACAGGATACTCGCCTGGCCCATCCGAAGCTACCACCGCATACCCATCCTTCACCGACGCAGGGTAAGGCGGCAGAGGTTCACGCGCGCGAATGTCCTCCGCCAGCACCTTCCCAGCCGCATCGTGGAGGGGCACAGTGACAGGCGGCAGCCGCTGGACCACTCTCAGAACTGTTTCGAGAGCGTCTTCTACTGAGATCACCGTGCCTTTCCTGCTGTCCTCTCTCGCCGTCTCCCCCATCGTCAACTGTGACTCTTTAGCCAAGGGTTCCCCCCACCAACCTGGTTTTAATGAAAATGTCATATTAGGATTCACTCTTACTCATTAGGATTTTTTTTGGAGTGAAAAGTCTGAAATGGGTAAAAAAAATTCTTTATTTACTATTTTGTAATCATTCCATTCATCATTTACATTTTTGGTGCTATAATGAAATATTCTTCACTTATGCTACTTCTCATCTTTTGCTTATCCGCTATCAGCTCTTTTATGTTTCTATTATATTGTCGATATTGTGCAGTTCTTCTTTTATCAAATTGTTTCATTATTGTTCATTTTCGTCTTTTAATTCTACTTCTCTTTCACTATTTTCTTTTATCTTGTAATAGGTTTTTAAAGTTTCGTCTTTAAAATTTTGAAACTTTTAGTAAGATTGGTGACAGACATTTGTCTTGCTGTAAATATACTTTTCTTCTTCTACTACTACTGATATCATATCATACTTACTCATCTAAAGCTAACATCTAGACTCTTCAATATCTCAAAATATTTTGTTGTGAAGAGTTCATAAATAGGGTGATATAGAAAACAGCCTAAAAGATCTTTTTTCATGGCTAAATGCCCAGCTTCTTTCTTGTGCATATGCATATACCAATATGGAGGACTGCTGTTAAAACTTATACAAATTTCTTTCCAAACTTCTAAATAATCTTCTGCTACTTTCTTAAGCTTAGCAGGGAATAATTCTAATTAGGAACTATGGTTAATAAATATTTTATCAAGATAACCAAATTCTAATAGTAACGTTGGGTTAACGTCTACTACATTATTCTTTTCTTTATGCTCAAAACTAAAAGGTCATGGTCTAGTCTCTTACATTAATCCTAGCCAAAGGTATACTAACCTCTGGTTTACAATTACAATTCTCTGTACTATCAGAAAGACATGGTATGACACACCCCGACCTAAATTGAGGTGTGCTGGCCATCACCCTCACGCCTCAATTTAGGTCGAGGTGTGTCAATTTGGTATCAAAGCCAATCCTTAGCCGGAAGTGTGCCGACGAGGACGTCAGGCCACTAAGGGGGGTGGATTGTAACATCCCACATCGCCCAAGGGAGTGGATCCTGTAAGCCTTATATGTATATTCCCATCTCTACCTAGTACGAGGCCTTTTGGGAGCTCACTGGCTTCGGGTTCCATCGGAACTCTGAAGTTAAGCGTGTTGGCGCGAGAGCAATCCCATGATGAGTGACCCATGGGAAGTTCTCATGTGAGTTCCCAAAAACAAAACCGTGAGGGTGTGGTCGGGGCCCAAAGCGGACAATATCGTACTATGATGGAGTCGAGTCCAGGATGTGGTGGAAGCCTGGGTCGGGATGTGACATGGTAGATATATCTTTATAATATTATCAATCCTTGATTTTGGATCAAAGATGGACTAATACAGAGCACATTGTAACCGTAATTGAAGTTCCTACATAGATTGTGATGCTCTTTTCAGGATCTCATATTGCATGTCTAATGACAATATTCTTAATTTTGCTTTTGGTATTTCTTCTAACAAAATATTATCACTTATCAATTCTAATGGTAAGGTCTTAAGAAACCTTTCATGCTTTTGTTGTTTATCTTCTTCGGTCTGATGCTACTCCATTTCAATATCTTCTTCTAAAAACTCAATTCTGATCTCTCCCTCTTTAATGGGCTCATTAGTCTCTTGTTCTTTATTGGTGGGTTCAATAACCTCTTTTTTTTAATCTTATGTTGATCACATTCTATGCCAATTCTTAGTTACTTGCCTTTTGCAACATTCTAAGATATTGGAGTTTTTGCTTTGATAAATTGGTTAATCAATGCCATGTGATCTCTAGGAAGTGTTTGGAGACTATTTTCAAGAGAATGAATATGGTGTTGGCTTTAATGAAAATTAAATTTATCAATGCCATGTGATCTCTAATAATTTTCTCATGTCCTAACCTCATGCCTAGCTATTTATCTGGATGTTTGAAAAGTTATTGTCTAAGAGAATCTGTTGCCTATTAGTGAGTCCTAGTACCCTTGTCCTATACCTCAAAGTTTGATTTTTTTTATTCCTTCAATTATAGTGCTATTAAAGTCAAAGGTGAGTATTGGTGGTGACGCTGCTTTACTTATGCTATTTTGAAATCTAGTAAATGGTGGAGGCCCATGGTGCATCTTATGCTATTGAAAGTTACTCTTATAATTTGTGGTCTTCTGTTATTTGAAGATTATGGTCCATGATAGTCATTATTCGAGGATGATGGTCCATGATATTCCATTATTGTTCAATAAACAAGTCTTGATAAGATATTAGCTAGTATATTATCGCTACCTTTAATATGTTCAAAAATTGGCTTAGAACCATTCCCCGTAAATGAATCAATAAAATTGACACATCTTCAGGCTATCTATTCGTTAGTATGTTTCTTATTGTAATGAGAAATTATATTTTGAAAATATGTTCTTACTGTAATTACTTCATAATGTAAAAATAAAGAAAATGCTCCAAGTGAATTAATTATTCCTAAAATTTCTAGATTTGTTATTTTTAGAAATTTAATAAGATTTTTTTTTAAATATTAAATTTCTAAATTGAAGGGAAATAAGAAAATTGTCCATTGGTGGGTCAATAATCCTACGGTACAAAACCTCAATCGGAAAGGTATTGCAACTTTCCAGGAAGTTGTATATGGATTGATGACTTCTCTTGTGAAAAGTTACAATCAAATTTTGATTAATTAATTCAATGGACAAAGGAGCGGTGTCCCTGACTTGATTATGGAGTGAGGCATCATTGCACCTGTTTACCCAAAAGATGCATTGGTTATATGTTCAAATTTAGGCACACTCTTTCCGAAGGGGCTCATTAGCATCCATAAATAAAGCAATCATCCTGCATCATACATTCATTCCATCCACTGCATCTCAACTACCAAATAGAAAGATATTAGAATTTCATCCCATTCGTGACAGAGTTTCCTGCATAATCTGGTTCAAGGATCCTTGTGAATTGAAGTGCTGCTTTCACAAGGAAGTGGAGTCATTGTATCCTGGGAGGCAAGCGCGGGTAACCATTAGCACCTGTGTGGGGCGTAATTCGTCTTAAGGTCAGAGCGTCCAACGCTTGCCTCGACTTAATTAAGGTTCTTCTAAACTTATTTAATTTTGTATGCAAGTTCCATTATAATTATTGTTTAACAGCAAATTAGCACTATATTTCCAACAAACTTAAGACGAATTATCTGTGATATTTGCTATTAAAGTGTTAATATATGTTTTGAGTTTCTGTGTTCTTCTACCAATCAGAATAGACTGCAGTTTTATTTGGTTTATAATTGTGAATCACTCTATTCGATGCTTTTCCATTAATTCTATTTTAAATGTTGTTTGTTTGATAAGTTCCGTATAAATGTTAGAAACCTTCAAAGCAATTAACGTGTTGAACCTTCTTTTCAAATAAGCAAATCCTCTTTTCCTTTTAATAGCCACATGTGTCATCTTGTGTTTCTTATTACCTTTTGTTAATTTAGTTTGACAAGTTTCATAACTAATTTGCATCTCTATAATTTGTTTTGTTAGTTATATAATCAGTAGCTTTATATGCTTTGAACTTCTATCAAGTTGTCTAGTTTCTGGCTTTATTTTATACAGTATTAATTTTAAGTTTGACATTGTAAAGTAAGATAAAAAAGGTCGAAAGTATCTCAGAAGGCTAGTGCCCTTGCCAATACAAAATTACAAATTCCTTTGTTGTTGCTGCTCGGCACTATGCAGATTTTAACTTATCTGCTGTCATGTCTGAAGTCAATTTGGTGAGCAATACTAGTCTACTAGAGCATGGTGGGTGGATATTGGATATTCGAGCCTTATGTCACATATGTTCTGACAGGAACATGTTCTCTACCTATGAAGAAAACGATAATAGTGAGCATTTGATTATGGGAAATTCTCCCACCTCCAAAGTTGAAGGCCAAGTGAGCGTGGTTTTGAAAATGACATCTAGGAAGGAAGTCACTCTTAATAAAGTGCTTCATGTTCCTGACATTCGGAAGAACTTGGTTTCTGAATCGCTGCTTAGTAAGAAATCGCTGCTTAGTAAGAATGGGTTCAAAATAGTTTTTAAGTTTGATAAGTTTCTACTCTCCAAGAATGGGTGGAGAAAGGGTATCTTATTGATGGTATGTTCAAGATTAATACAATGGCTGTTGTACCCAAAGTTAATAATAATACAATTAGTTTTGCTTGTATGATTGAGTCATCACATTTATGGCATGGTAGATTGGAACATGTTAATTATGAAAAATTACGTAAATTTATTAACATGGAACTAATAACATTGATTATACTAAGAAATGTGAAATTTGTGTTGAAGCAAAACTAACAAAATTGTCATTCCATTCCTTAGAAAGAAGTACAAAACCTTTAGAGCTAATTCAAACTGATATATGTGATTTAAAAAGTTTATACAAATTAGAGGTGGTAAAAAGTATTTTATTACTTTTATAGATGATTGTACAAGATATTGTCAAATATTTTTCCTCAGGAGTAAAGATGAGGCAATATAAATGTTTAAACATTACAAGAATGAAGTTGAGAATCTAACTCAACAAAAAAATAAAGGTACTAAGAGGTGGTGAATATGAATCATTTTTTGGTGTATTTTGTTCCCAACACGGAATTATTCATCAAACTACAGCTCCTTATTCACCTCAGCAAAATGGTATTGCTGAACGCAAGAACCGAACTTTTAAAGAAATGATGAATGCTCTTTTGGTAAGTTCTAGGGCACCCCAAAATTTGTGGGGAGAGGCATTGCTTTCTGCAAATCATATTCCCAACAAGTTGCCTCATAAATATCTAATAATGTGGGGATGTCTAGCAAATGTGGCGGTCCCAAACCCCAAAAAGGTTAAGATAGGATCAAAGACCATTGATTGTATCTTTATTGGTTATGCTATTAACAATAGTGCATATAGTTTCCTTGTACACAAGTCTGATATATCGGATGTACATGTGAATACAATTATTGAATCTAGAAGTGCATCATTCTTTGACAATGTGTTTCTTTACAAAGATGCACAAGAAAGAAGTTCTCTTAAAAGAACTTTTGATACTGTTAGTAATAACTAGAAATTACGCCCGCGCGTTGCTGCGGGAACCAAATGTTTCAAGCGTAATCGGATGAATAAAACACATCTAAGTTGAATAAATTCAACATAATTATGAACAAACAGAGGGATACATGAGCGAATGAGGTCGATATGATAAGTAATTTTTCTTTTATAAACATTCAAGTGAACATGCATATAAACACATTGTACAATGAAACATCCACACTGGAATAGGGGATCCTTCAATGTTATGAAACATCCACACTGATCCTAAAACTACAAATGTAAGCACCGAACATTGTAAAGGAATCATCTCTGATACAGCATTTGCATATTTGCCTTCTCTCATCCCCTTCACATATATACTAAACCATTTTTGTGCACTACAAATTTGAGAAATAATCAAGTCGGCCTCTGCCATGCAAATGGTTTGTTCCACTTCTTTTCTCCAGTTCCCAAAACTATAGATACGACCGTAATAAAACATACATGGCCCTCACACAGTGCAGCCCCCTAACAATCTAACAAAGAGAGAGATTTATTTCAAAAGAGAAAAAGAAAAAGAGCTTTAAATGCCAGTTGTTTGGTGTGGTTTTCGTTTTCTCTTCTTCTTTTACGGAGTAAGCATACACCTATCCATCCATCTTCCCTTTTATGTATAAATCTATATATACACACATATATTCACACACACACATCTATACACACACATATATTTAAATATACACAGTGAGAACATTGAGTTCAATCCAAATCTGTAGTCCTAACAATGTACTTAACACTTCAGAAACATAAATCTAATGTACCTCCAACAGAGATTTGAACCATCTTTCATGAGTCAGCATCACTTTCCTTTGCCCTTTTTCACTTTCTAATCTCTGCAGATCCTAACTTTTATCTGGAAACATATAAAAACTACAAAATCACAACTCACTTATACTCGATCAACGTTTTGCTCTGAAATCTTTATTTTAGACTTAGTATCCAGAAACAAAAAGTCTTATATGAAAAAGATAACTTATTCATCACAAAGCAACGATACATTTGCAGTAACTGTTTAAGTCAGAACATATTGATCATCATGAATTGCAGCATTAGCATTCTAATTAGAAACTTGTAGCCATCAAATTTAACATTTCACTACCACGTTTGATCGCATTAAACAATCAAATTATTGATAATTACCTTAGTAGAAGCTTGAATTTCTCTGGCAGTCACATCCAAAGCAAGTGCATAACCTTAAACCCTCCGATTTCTAATCGTATACCTAAAAATAGCAAGGAACTGGCTTCTTCCTCCCACAACTAAAGTTCCTGAAATTTCCAAAGAAAGTAAATCCGTTTAAATTCAGAGAAATTGGAGGACCAAATCGTATAAAATTTGATTTAAATGAGCAAATGTACACCAATTAAATGAGACTAAACACATTTCGAATCTATGAAATAGAAGAACAATCATGTTAAGACTCTCAAGATTGTGTGCTGAGCACAAAATTATAGGTTAATAAAGGTAAATCCCAATCCAAAGCTCCAACCTTTTAACCCAAAATGAAAACAAAAAGCATGGAACATATATTTCAATTTTATTATTAGATTTCTAAATCCTCAATTTGAATGCGTTGTAAAGATAATACCACCAACTAAGGATGGCAATCTGACCATGGTTGTGTATGTCATGACGACTCTATGCAACTGAATATATAAAATTTAAGCAGCCCCAGACAATCTCCTAAGCATCTACAAACTATTAACATTATTTCCCCAATTTTATTTCTCAATTTTATCAAATGCTGCATAAACGATCACAATTTACTCCCTTCTAATTCCCACATAACTCCGAACAAACAATATTGATAAATCTTTATCATCACCTTTAACAAAACAAGTTACATCGAAAAGAAAAAAAAAAGTTCCTATGCAAACAAATTTAAGCAGTTTCAGATAGTCTCCTAAGCACAAAATTATAGTTGAATAAACAAAACTCCTGATCCAAAGCTCCAACTTTTTAACCCAAAATGAAAACGAAAAGCATGGAACATATAATTCAATTTTGTTATTAGATTCTCTAAACCCCCAATTTAAATCCATTGTAAAGATAATACCACCGACTAAGGGTGACAATCACAGAAATGGAATCCAGGTAAAACCAAAATACATTAAGAATCCTCAATAGTTAAACTGCAAGCTAAATCGATTAAGTGCTCCGAAGATAAATGCACAAATTTGCAAACAAAGCAAAGAAATTGAAACTGTGTCATGAAAACTAATTAAAGTTCATATAATGTGATTGTATCATTAGCTAAGAGGCCACATAGAATGTTGGTACTGCATGGCACAAAAGCAATGTAAAATCTACATGTATAGGCAATATCATCACGCTTGAGAATTCGAAATGAACAAACACTGGACACACACACTCACACACACCAGAATTCATATTATGATACAGAAGCTTTCAAACTACTAATCAAAAGCAAAAGCAAGATATAAGAAATGAAAATGAAACAACAAAATGAAAGCAAAAGCAGAATGAAAGCTAACATGTCTTGGCCAACATATTTATAAGATATGGATACCAATCCACTGGACTCCAAACACCAAATAGTGACGAATTTAGCTAAAGAATGTTAGCCACAAAAATCCTATTAATGAATCTCAAAATTTACCCTAACCATTAAAATAGTAATGAAGCTCAAAATATTCCCTAAACACCGAAACCCACAGTACATGCCGTCTACCTAACAAAGATAAATTAAAAATAACAACTGCAATATCAATAAAGACTTTGTGAACTGCAACGATTAAAAGGGCCGGATAAACACTAATCTAGATGAACAAAAGAAAGTACACATTAAAGAGCACCAAAAAGGCAAACACTTTCAAGGCTGTCAAACAAATTTCAATTCAAGGGTTTGAACCCATTGATCAAACTGCAGACATACAAAGGACAGAAGAAAAAATGCAGAACGAAAAACTTTTAGAAATACAAACTTAAAATCCATCATGCTAGCCGCTTCTTCTAACACAATTACTTTCACCTTTCTAATATCATAGTATTTTTTTTATTTCTGCAATCAATACCGTCCAATCTTTGAATTTTTCATTAAATTGGAAGGTAGTGTAAAGCCTAAAAAATGTTAGGCATGCTGCTACAAAGATAGTAAAGCCCAACAGCTCCATCTAACTCGCCAATTGCTAAATGTTAAATTTCTTGAACTACACAACCTATTACTAATACCCGAACAGTTAGAGAACATTGGACATTCGTTGTACTCAATCTGCATATATCCCAGCACCAAGAAAGTTATGAAGAAATAGAAATGAAACTGTACAGCAGGTATACAGCAGGGAACAAACACTATAAAAGTGGCACTCAAGTACTGTAAATCAGATTTAGAACATTTTAAAATCCTTTGAGCAGCAGAACATAAAAATCCAACAGAAAGACAAAGCAGCATACCAGTTCATGTGGATCTTCCTAACTTGTCCAAAAAACCGTGCACATAGTTCACCTGCAAACACTAGAAAATTTTGAAGAAGCACAAAAATGAGCAAAGTGAAACCCAAAAATCGAATTATGGTTCTAACAAAGCAAAAGGAAAACAAAACAATAAACAATTAGTTTGAAACAGTGCATAACCTATTCAATCAGAAGGAACAACCGAAAACCCATACCCTGCCATACACCCCTCTGTGACTCTCTCCTCACTGACCCTGTGCACTAACCCATTAATTAATCCCAAAAAATGCACACATCCATGCTTTCTTCTCTCTCTATCTACCTCTATCTCCCTATCCATCTCTCTCTAGAAAATTACAAATCCCCCAAAACCGGACCTAACATACTAAACAATCAGAAAATCCAAGGCAACATTAAATAATACAAATTTAAAAAAGAAACTTATCTTTGGATTTCAGGCATGCAGCGCAAGATTTGGTACACCTCACCCTCAGTAGGGTTTCTCGATGTCCCCTACCCCGTCTCCTTGAAATCCCGACGACTCATGTGGTCTTCTCTGCCCATACCCACCATCCTATCTGCATCAATATTGGCGAGACCCCTACCCTTCCCCCTTGCTTTCCTTCCATCGCCATCTCTCTCTCTCTCTCTCCTCTCTGTCTCGCATGCCCTACCTGAAACCCTTACCGTTTGGTACGTGGGACGGGATGAAACAGAGTGGGACGAGGTGTTCCGTCCCACGTTTGGTGCGCCTAAACGGGTGGAACGCGCTGTTCTACGGGATAAATTTTGGGTGAATTTTCATTCCGCCTCACCCCCCTGAAACGACTCGTTCCACATCCGTGGAACACAAAATTATAACCTCTCTGTTTCCTTCTTCTTCCTCCTTATTTCCATCCGAGGGCATCTTTGCTCCCTCTCCGTTCTGTCCCGTCCTGTCCTGTCCCATCCCATTCTGTTCCGTCCCGTCCCGTCTGTATACCAAACGATAATCGAACGGGACCAAATGATAGCTACCCGCTGACCCTTATCTTGCCCAAATCTAAGAGGACAAAATTGCCCTTCATAATAAACCATGCCCACCATTGGATTGTAATATGTGATGGGCAAAAACGTAATTAAATATTTGGGCCTTACTAAGGGCCGGGCTTCCCAGCTAAAGCCATCGAGCTGCTGGCCCAAAACCAACAGAAATACCAATGGCATGGTTGTAATTAATCTGAAATTCGGATCAAAACACTATTCATTTCTACAGTGCCAATTCCAAACCTTTCTTTAGACTAAAGTAATAATAATCAAGAGTATCAAGACAATGAAAACCAAGAGGCTATAGAACAAGAACCTGAAGTTGAACCTAGACGTAGCAAAAGTGCCAAGACCACTAAATCCTTTGGTCCTGATTTTTTAACTTTTATGTTAGAAAATAAGCCTCAAACTTGTAAAGAAGCAGTGTCTTCTCTTGAAGCTCCATTTTGGAAGGAGGCTATTAATGCTGAAGTGGAATTTATCATATAGAATCACACATGGCAACTAGTTGATCATCCTCCTGGAAATAAACCATTAGGTTATAAATGGATTTTTAAAAGGAAAATGAAGGCTGATGGATCAATAGACAAATATAAAGCAAGACTTGTTGCCAAAGACTATAAACAAAAAAAAAAGGTTTAGATTACCTTGTCATTTGTTCACCTATTACAAGAATTACATGAATTAGAATGTTAGTTGCAATAGCAGCTTTGCATAATCTAGATATACATCAAAGGGATGTTAAAACAACTTTCTTAAATGGTGATGTAGATGAGAAAATTTATATGGAACAACCAGAAGGAATTATTTCCTGGACAAGAGAAGAAAGTGTGTAAACTTGTTAAATCTTTGTATGGCTTAAAACTGATAGGAGCATATTTATGCGACTTAGTTAGCTTGTTTTCTTGCATTTTCATAGCTAGTTTCTACTTATTATAGTGTTTTAAGCTATTTCGTGTGTTTGTAGGTCCAAATGACAAAGTTGGCAAGAAAGTGCAATTTGGAGCAGTTTTGGGCTAAGAATGGATAGCACATGCTTGGAGCAAGGTGGATGGACGTTTTTGAAGTTCAAGAGGCTAGGAATGTGCTAAAAAGATGAAGAAAATAAATTCAAGACAAAGAAGATAAGGAATCAGCTAAAAAGAAGGCACATTATCTAAAACCTTAACCAATCTTATCTTATCCAACCTTATCCTCAACAAATCTTATCTTATCTAGTCTTATCTTATCTTATCCCATATTATCCAAACATTATCCTATTTTATCCAACATTATCTAAACTTATCTCCAGCTGCAAAATGAGTCCTTATCCTATTCTAAATCCTTCTCATCTGAATTTAGGAGTCCTAATCCATCTAAACACATTAATTCTTTTCCCCCTAGGAATCTGCCATGCAAATCCTTCTCCGCTACAACCTTTGCGACGAACCCTAGCCCTATAAATACACCAAATTCGCACCATTCAGGGCACCACATACACAAGAGCCAAAACATCAGAAAAATACAATTGTGCCGTAGATTTGCAAGGAAGGAAGGAGAGGAGACCCTTTGTTGTGCCCTGCCATTCAAGCTTGGATAGCTGGAACGTTTCTAGGTGTATTCTATCCTTAGTTTTAGTTCAATGTCTAAATTATATTGGTTTCGTTTAATTGCAAATATGTGGAACTAAATTCGTTTTAGTTAGAGGAGAATTCGAAGTCATGAATGCAATTTACTTATCTGTTTGATTGATAACTTATTCTTGTGTGTTGATTGAGGGTGCACACTTAGTTTGCATGCAGGGATTTGATGCTAGAATATAAGGGAATTTCACCTAATCGTTATGAACTTATATTCACAAGTAGTAAAAGTCACTAGTCATGATTGTGTTAAGTGAATTCTTGGCAGGAGTATCATGCAGTTCATAGTTACGAATGCCTTGTCAATGCTTATGATTTTCATAGAACTTAATGATTTTTTATATGTATCTCTATTATGCAGTTCATGTAGGGAACTTGATAAGAATAATTTGGTTGCGTCGCTGAGTCCAATTCAATGAAATTAAGAAAATCTGAAAGTTAATTTGTGCTTCTCACGATTAATTTGGGGCATTGTCATTCATGGTTTATCGGAAGAATAACTGGAGATTGATTTGTATGCATATGTGTCATGTGTGGAGAAAGACCCTCTAACTAGCCTTTTTACCCATTCAATTCACCTAATTTCGTACCTAGTCCACTTTATTTTGCAATTTGTTTAGTTTAGTTAATTTCATCCAAAACAAGTCCCCTTTGAATTAAGTGTGTTAACTTAGTTATAAATGTGTTTGAATATGTTCATTTTAGTGTTTTGAGACTTACTACTCTTAAATTCGTCCAAATAACTCCCTAGAGTCTGTTTTGAGTCTAATTGCTAATATTGTGCTGTTTTGAGTCTGCTTAGTGTGTTTTAAGTTTTTAGAGTCTAGTTAAGTGTTTTTAAGTCTAGTTTTTAGTTTTTAAGTTTAATTTGTGTTGATTAGCATCCCTAACTAATCCCCGGCCTAGAACGATCCCTACTTTCACATACTACAACTATCTAAATAAGGTTTAATTTGTGTGTTAGTTTTTACCACATCAAAAACAAGTACCCAAACAATGGCAATATAAATTTGACAAAGCAATAATGTCAAATGGATTCAAGATCAAAAAGTGTTACAAATGTGTTTACACTACAAGCACTAAAGATGATTTTGTCGTTGTTTGTCTTTACGTGGACGATATGTTAATTATTGGTAGCAATATTGGCATGATTAAATCTACCAAGAAAATACTAACCAATAATTTCGACATGAAAGGTATGGGAGTTGCGGATGTAATTCTAGGAATTAAAATTTCTAGAACATCTTATAGATAGTTTTATCTCAGTCACATTATATTGAGAAAGTGCTTGAAAATTTAACAAGTATGACATTAGTCCACAGAGAACACCATATGTCCAAAATCTTAAGCTTGTGAAGAATGATGGTCATCCTATGTACCAAAAAGAATATGCTCGTATCATTGGGAGTCTAATGTATCTTATGAACGGCACAAAACCTGATATAGCATACTCTATCAACAGACTAAGTAGATATAATAATAATCTAGAAAGGATCATTGGAAGGCTATAGTCAGAGTTCTAATATACTTAAGACAAACGAAAAATTATGGATTGCACTATACCAGATATCCTGTTGTACTTGAAGGATACAGTGTTGCTAACTGGATATATGATGCCAAAGACACAAAATCCACAAGTGGATATGTCTTCACAATTGGTGGCTCAGTTGTTTCATGGAGATCCATTAAACAAACATGTATAGCAAGATCTACTATAAAATCTGAGTTCATTGCTTTAGATAAAGAGGGAGAGGAAGCCGATGGCTATGTAAATTTTTAGAGGATATTCCATGTTGGCCAAAACCAGTGCCCTCTATTTGTATACATTGTGATAGCTAATCCGCAATTGCAAGGGCACAAAACCACATGTACAATGGTAAACCGCCACATATACTTCGAAGACATAATACCGTGAAGAAACTGCTCTCTAGCGGTATAATTACCATAGACTACATAAAGTCAAGAGACAATATAGCGGATCCGTTTACTAAAAGTTTGAATGGAGAGCAAGTTTACAGATCATCGAGGGGAATGGGGATAAAGCCTATGTCTAAAGAGTTGTCATAGTGAAAACCCAACCTAGTTGACTGGAGATTCCAAGATCTAGGTTCACAAGGGACAACTAAATTATGATAACTCGAAAATAGCACTATGGAGATATAATCTCCTACCCATGTCCTATGATGATATAGTGATGTATGTAAATTATTTTACGTTAAGCTTTGCTTTTAATGATTCTTATAGCTTGGAAGACTTACACATCCAAGTGGGGTATTGCAGGATACTTTTAATGGGAAGTCACCTATCTAGAGTGAGGAATGAGGCCGTTCCTATGAGAATTTTCTGAAGGGCTTAATTCTCTAGAGCACTCATGAGAAACCAGAAATTGTTCAGGGTCGAAATGAACACAAATGATCGAATCAGATATGTTTAGAAGGATACTGTGTACGTATTAATGTCTTGGTTTACATGAACAGCTGAATAGTTCAAGATATCATGTTCATTGATTAGCCAAGTAAATCCGATTTTACCTCACTATGGAAGGTTCAAAGCCAAAAAGTTACCTATCCTGATGCAATATTTTTCTAATTGGAACTCTCTCAAATGTCTGCATTTCATTTGCATAATGTTGAGCCATATTTCCATTCATGTGGGGAACTGTTGGAAATTTAATAAGAAAATTTTAAATATCAAATTTCTAAATTAAATGGAAATAGAAAATTGTCCATTGGTGGGTCAATAATCCTACGGTACAAAACCTCAATTGGATAGCTATTGTAACTTTCCAGGAAGTTGTATATGGATTGATAACTTCTCTTGTGAAAAGTTACAATCAAATGTTGATTAATTCAATAGACAAAGGAGCGGTGTCCCCGACTTGATTCTGAAGAGGCATCATTGCACCTGTTTACCCAAAAAATGCATTGAATCTCTCTTCAAATTTAGACACTCTTTCTGAAAGGGCTCATTAGCATCTATAAATAAAGCAATCATCATGCATCATACATTCATTCCATTCACTGCACCTCAACTACCAAATAGAAATTTATTAGAATTTCATCCCATTCGTGAGAGAGATTCCTACATAATCTGGTTCAAGGATCCTCATGAATTGAAGTGCTGCTTTCACAAGAAAGTCATTCGTGAGAGAGTTTCCTGCATAATCTGGTTCAAGGATCCTCGTGAATTGAAATACTGCTTTCACAAGAAAGTGGAGTTGTTGTATCCTAGGAGGCAAGTGCGGGTAACCATTAGCACTTGTGTGGGGCGTAATTCGTATTAAGGTCAGAGTGTCCAACGCTTGCCTCGACTCAATTAAGGTTCTTCTAAACTTATTTAATTTTGTATGCTAGTTCCATTATAATTATTGTTTAACAGCAAATTAGCACTATATTTCCAACAGTTGCTAGTAGTCTTGACTGTATGTCGCTAAACTTTTCTGATGCACTCGCTAAACTTTTCTGATGCATATCTTAAACTTGTTCTCCTTTGATGAATTCTTATGTTTTTTCTAATATAATATTCACATCTATACTAATGATGAAGCATCTGTTTCAACTATCTTATAACAATCATCTAATGATAAAGTTAATAATTTAAGTTTGGTAATTTCTTGCTTTATATTTGAACTAATTTAACATCCTCGCTACTAAAATATTTTTTGTTCAAATTTGCTAGTTTTACTATGTAATACTTCTATTTTTCTTCCTAAATCGGGAATAAAATTCCTTGCATAATTTAACGGCCCTAAAAAAGCTTGCAAATGTTTTTTATCTTCTAACCTATCAGGAAATTCTAAAACTTTTTTAGATGTATGATCTTGTAATTGTATTGTACCCGACTTAATACACATTTCTAAAAATTTTATATCTTGCTTTTCTAATGCTATTTTAGTTTTGCTAATCATAATGCCATTATTGATAAATTCTTGCAAAACTATCTCTAAATGCCTCATTTTCTATTTTTACTATGTATTAAAATATCATCTACATACACACAACAAAAATTACCAAATTCCTAGAAAATTTGATCCATCTTTCTTTGAAAGATGGATGGAGCAATTTTTTAATCCAAATAGGATAACAAGTCATTCAAAATGTTCTTCTAGACAAGTACAAGATGTCCACTCAATTGATTCTTCTGCTAATGATTTGTCAAAAACCTGATTTACAATCAAATTTATTAAAATATTTACTCTCTTAAATTTTATTTATGAACTCATCTTTATTAGGCAATTTATAATTATTTTCATATGTGACACACCCCGTCCCGAAGGAGGGCGTGCTGGCCGTCACGTGAGAGTGACGTAACCATTTACACAGTTCGGAAGCTTTAAAAAAAAAATTCCAATTACTAAGATAACACACCCGAGGGTGAGTCCTACTTTTGTGAATTCTGTCAGAACACCGTTGGATTCCTCGTGGCCACCAAAGCTCTGCTAACTTGAACCTGGAGGGGCGCAAAACAAAATTGAGTGGGTCAGTAAAACAAAGTTTTTCGAAGACTTTTCATTTAAAACATTTATAACCCCTCACCGTAAAACCTGTATACTTTCCCAGAAAATAGCATATATATAACATATATATAAGCAAAAAGCTCAAATCTCAAACCTTTAACACTTTTCAGAAATATATATATATATATATATATATATAGATATATAACCATATGAAATCTCAAAGCTTGAATCCCAAATCTTTAA
This sequence comes from Malus domestica, assembly GCF_042453785.1. Lineage (NCBI taxonomy): Eukaryota > Viridiplantae > Streptophyta > Magnoliopsida > Rosales > Rosaceae > Malus > Malus domestica. The sequence goes on along the minus strand of NC_091671.1, from coordinate 21,295,554 downwards.
CATTTTTCAAGAAAAACATGCCATGCCATAAATCAAAATATAAATCAGGTGAAATAAGGAATCAATCGGAGACCCTGCAGTTGGTCCTATACGATTAATTCAATAGCTCAATATCTCACTAAGCCGGAGTCACCACAGTGACCTATACGGCCCTACTCTGCACATCACTCGGAACTACGTAAGGTAGTCTATACGATGAAAGGTGTAAAATACGCTCTAGTGCTTCTCTCATCATATCATCAGCGCGCATATCTAAGGTCACCCACCAGTCGGAACCCCTCTAATGGTCTGTACGACTGTCATGTCGGAACCCTCACATGGTCTGTACGACATCCACCTACTTGGATCCAAGGCGAGCGTGCGGTGTGGTGAATAATATAAGCACTAACACCTAGGGTGCAGATTATGAGCTCAAACATCTCAACAACAACAATTCAATGAATAAACGAACTCACCTGACTTACCTGTGCCTCCACAGCACCATGCAACATGTATGCCTCATATATCAATCATATAACTCATATGAAATTCACATTTTCCAATTAATTCTATGCATGGCATTTTCAAAACATAATTTCGCATAAAAGCATTTTTTTCTGGGAAAAACAATAGTATATAGGTAATACGAAAACAAAACTGCCCACTCACCTGGAGTTCGCCCACAACTCCCTAGCACCGTACATCAAGGCGTCATGACGATTAGCGCCTAGAACAACAATCAAATCCAACCTCAGAAATTCTGCCGATAGAATACATAACTTATATAAGACACGTCACTACGTAGTTCGATCCGGATGATCTGCAATTCAGATTTCAAATCCGTAACTTCCAGAGGTCCACAATATACCTCTAGGACAACATCCTAAAATTTCATTACCATCCAACGGTCGGATCTTCGTCAATTTCCAAAACTAAGTGACGGTTAACATTCTATTTTATGAACTTACAACTTCAATTCCAGAAGATCCGTAATCGGATTCCCAATCCGTAAGTTCCTATAATCCTCAAATATTACGTATTACAACGTATCAAAGTTTGATGACGATCCAACGGTCGGATCGTCAATTCACATTTTCATCTAACCACGAATCGTAACCAACTTAGGTTCAATTATTCAATTTACGTCCATCAATTATCAAAACAGAACCTAGAACCTTAATCACAAGCTAATAATGACATTGGCGGGCCATTGGCCACGCGCCGCCGCGCGGGCCGCCGCAGGTGGCGGTTGGCCGCCCCCGGCTCGCCGGAAAATTCAACTATTTCCAAAAATTACCAAAATTTGCAGATTTGAAGATCTCAATGAGTAGAACAACTTTCATACCTGAGACCAAGGCCAATTTGGCCTGGAAGTGCTTCAATTTCACCAAAACCGTGAAGAACCCTAGAATTTGGGTGTTTCCAATTCGACCTTCAAACTTGTTCCAACGCCTCAATTACCTCTTGGGCTTTGTTCTAGGTCCTAAAGGAATGCTAAAGGTGTTAGTAATTGAAAGAAAACATTTCAAAATTTGGAGAATTTAAACAAAAGGGTCGCGGCACCCGTAGGGGTGTTCTTCGCGAAATCACAACGAAATTCAATGATTCTTGGGGTGAAACGTAAAGAGGGAAGGCCTAGATGATGATTAGGAGTGGTACCTTGACTCAATTCGTCGGAAATTTGGACGAAATCCATCGAATTTGGGCGTGGGCACCGCCGGGTCGAAACGACCCACGGGTTCTCCCCAACCCATTTCCTCTTTTCCTCCGCTTCTCACCCTCTCTCCCTTCCTCCTTTCCCTGTTCCGATTGGTCAGTTTCTTCCCCTCTCTGCCTCTGATTCGCTCTCTCTCCTTCTTCTCCGATTGGGCAGTTTTTGCCCAATCTCTCTTCCTCTTTTCTGTTTTCTGGTTCTTCCCACGCACACACCCACACAAAACTTTCATTTTTCTCATCCCAGCCATCCATTTCAAAATCCTTTAATCTGGGCCATCCAAATTTTAATAAAAGAATTTCTATATTTTACTAAAATTATAATTCCTTAAAATTCCAAATTTCAAACGTTAATAACTTCTTCGATATAACTCCAAATCACGAACCGTCTGCGCCCACACGTCCGTAACGACGAGTACTACGAGGATATGTCAAGAAAACAAATCTTAGATGGCACGACACAACGATTAACCTCGAATGATGTGCGTGCCTCGAAGGGCATTTTTGTAAAATCCTTTATTAAAACTTTAAAAATTCTTAAAATTAGGGACGGGCTGTCACAATATGTATTATTATTTAATCTCTTATAATTATAAACTATTCTAGCTTTATCTCACTTCAACTCTGAATGTTTTCTAACCATGAATGTTGTTGGTCTGTGTTTGGACTTAGAAGGTCTAATTACTTTTAAGTTTAGCAACTCTTTTACTTGTTCAACTCTTGCTTATCAAGTAAACTACAATGCATGTTTGCCATCTTAATGGTTAAATCTAGATTAATGATATCTAATTTGCTAATATTTCATTTTTGTTCCAATGTAGCCTTCCCCAATACGTTTAGTCTGTTATACTAATTGTAATAATTCTTCTAAACATTTTGGTCTATCTAATTTTAATATTTCTATAGGAGCTATTTCTTATAACACTGGATATTCATGCTCAAAAATTTCTTCATCAATTTCTTCTATTTTATTATGCTCATCATTTTTTTCGTTTTTGAATTCTAAATAATAATTATCCTGATTAGTAGATTCCTCTATACTTATGCTTTTATATGCTTCTAAAGTATTACTTTGGTCAATTATTGTTGCATCTCTTAAAAAATGTTATGTTAGGATTCATAAACAAGAAACCTTTGTAAACTTTTCAAAAAGTTTAAACCTAGAATAAATTGGTATGATCCTACTGGTGAAACAAATGTTAATGGTAAATTGAATTGTTGTTCTTCCACTTTAATAGACTCATTATTGATGTAAAGTGTTAAAAAAAAAAAACAGGCATTTCATCAAATTGTGTTATTCACACTAGTTTTGCTAATTTTTGTCTATATTGTCCTGATACAAATTCGTCTCTTATGACACTCTTTGTGATACATGTGTCTGTCATAACTGTTGTTTGTATTTTATGATCTTTTTGCTAATTCTACTTCACAATTTAGGGTAATTAATGAAATATTTTTTTGTTTCTTTATACTATTAACAGTATTCCTAATATTTCATTGCTCTCCACTGATTTTGCTGAATTTATTTATATAACCTATTATTATAACACAATTTACACAATACTGAGTATGTGTTATAATATTTGTTTGCAATTAATGTAACAACCCGTCATTAATTTTATGATTTTATTAATTTTAAATGAGAGAATTGATGAAAATGCCCTTAGAGGCAGGGATTTTGACTTTCGTTGACCATTGTTTAGAGAGACGTGTTGTAAACATGAAAATTCTGTAACGAATGAAACAAGAACACGTGTACAAAGTAGATTTGTATTGATGAATTTGTAGGGTTACAATCTCTATTTACGAATGAATCGAACGTCGTTACAAGTTTTAAGCTTGAAATAAAGTCTTGAAGGAATCGGCACAAGTGCTTATTGATTCTTCATGGGAATGCTTCGGCTTTGGTCGAAAGAAAGTTTCGGCTTTGGTTGTACGTTCTTCGAAGGGAGCTTTGGCAACATATTAGTCTTCAAAGATTTGGTAGAGGTTCTCCTTTTGAGAGAATTTGGGCCCTTCAATGTAGAAATTGTCGACCTTTATGCTTGTCTGAGGACCTTGTATTTATATACTTCTCAAAGCTTGCATTTGGATGGATTTGGCTTTGATTTGTGTCTTGATTCGTTCATGGGAGAATTTAGGCATGTTTTGTGTCTTAATTTCAGCCATTTTCCCTTGCTTGGCCTAAATCTATAGGGCTTTCTTGCCTATTTTGCAAGCAATCTTCAATTCTTGCTTGTTTAGTGAAGATGCTTTAGCTTTTGTTCTGGTTTTGGGAGCAATTTGGGCCCCTTGCCGATTTTAAGGAGATTTCTTCCCCTTTGCCGCATTTTAGGAATGCTTTTGAGCTTCATTTGCTTGATTTGTGCCACATGTCATTGATGACTTGTCCATTAGTGATGAGTCATATGCCATGTGGAGCTTTGTGATGCATCATTGGCATGCAATGAAATTTATATGTCTACAAATGCCCCAACTTCAATGCGCGTTGTAGGCATGTGCTTGTCACATATAGAAAACGTGTTTTGAAGTCCTGCAATATGAATGTTCTAACTCAAGGGTCGTCGAGATTTGATCTTGAGTTAATTTTCTTCTTCAAGGGCCGTAGACGCGTATTTCTTCAAAGAAACATTTCTTCAAGGGCCGTTGAGGCATATTTCTTGAATTGAAAAGATGAATTTCGTCAAGAGCCGTAGAGGCTTAATCTTGAATAAAAATGAAATTTTCTTCAAAGGCCGTAGAGGCTTGATCTTGAATGAAATGAAAATTTAATTTAAGGGTCGTAGAGGCTTGATCTTGAATGAATTTTTTTTTGAAAATGGATAAATTGGCACATACTTATTGTGCATATTGATTTTCCATGATTTTTTTGACAAAATACATTTGGTGTATTTTGAGGCTTGGATTTTTTCCATGTGGGTGTGGGAAAAGTGCTTTTTCCTTCCTTAAGTAGGAACCTCCAATTTTGGCAATGAGGGTGATTCTTCAAGGTTTTGGAAAACTTTGGTGATTTCCTTCAAGGTTTTGGAAAGCTTTAATGCTTGTCCTTGGGTAAGTAGGATTTGCATTTTTTTTCGTTTCCCTTTTCATTTTTTTTTTCAGCCAAGGAAGGTGTTTTCCCCTTTGATTTGGGAAACTTGAAGACTTGTCCTTGCTTTGGAGGGATTTCCTTTTGTATTTTGGCAAGGAGATGTACTTTCCTTTGATGTTTTTTGGAATTTTGAAGCCCTTTCCTTAGTTTTTTTTTTCTTTTATTTTCTTTCCTGATTTTTTTTGCCAAAAAAAAAAAGCAATTTTTTCCCTTTATTGCAGTGCATAAGCATTGCCTTTTTTTTTATTGGAATTTGTTTCCTTCTTGTAGCTAGAATGTGCTTCCTTCTTTTGCTATTTGGTATGTATTTCCCTTATAGCATTAGGAAGCAATTGACCCTTATTTATAGGACAATTGGGTGTGTGCTTTGTCACAGACCACCCTTGTCGTGCATTGCCTTTGTGCTTGCCATGTGCTTGTTGCTGCTTGGTGTTTGTTGCAGTGCGTCACTTTTTACCGCGTGGTGCTATGCAAAAGACTGCAGCGAGGTTACGTTGTGTAGTGCCTTTTGGTCACAATTTCCCTCGGTGATGACATGTCGTGCAGTGTAAGAAACTGCTTATGTAATCGATGCGGGGTTGCGTAGTGTGATTGCATAGCATTTTGGTTTTCTTTGGTATTGTAGCATGCTTTGAAGGACCGTCTTATAGCTGCCCTTTTTGATGTGCCACTCAAGCTTTGTGGCTGATTTCTTTTTGTCGTTGTGACTTTGTCATCGCCATCCTTCAACGCTCATGAGGTTTGTCTTGTATGTCTTTTGCTTTAGTGAAGTAATTTTTTTCTTCTTGCTGCCCCACTTTTATGCTTATGTTGACTTGTTTGTTTTGTTGCAACCATGGTATTTTTCAAGTGCTTTAAGAGCAATACCATCACTATTCTTGCGAAGGAAGGCGATTAGCAAGATAAGGGAATGACGTTGAAGCTTTGTGCACCGTTGACTGGCCCTAAGGCGCTTGTTCTTCTTGCAAAAGATAACTCGATGCATATCAAGTTGTGGTATTCTGAAGTATCTTGGGAGGTGACAGATTTTGGCTGACCAAATACGAAGAATAAGGCATGTACATCGAGGATTCTTATCTTGAATCCTTCGCACCAAGTTTGTGACAATCCACCGGCTTCGTTTGAGCTTCTTGGCGATCGCATCCATAGCAGAGCTATGACTTAGAATAACACCTTGTTGACTACTGGAAAAGTCGTCTTTGCTCAGTTTTACTGGGAGTGGCTTGAAGATGTCTTGAGCTTATCCAAAGAAGCTTTATGTCATGTGCAATTTAGGCTCATGCAGGTGAGGAGCATTGCTTGTTTGGTTTAAGGGTAGTAACGCTTCAAGAATCTGCCATTGATAGGGTTGATCTTTAAGTAGTTTTCTACCATTAATGGGGCCGATCTTTAAGCCATTCCATCCCACTTTGATGTGACCTTGCTTTTTGTCTTGTGAGTAATGATGATAGGCCTTCGTGATGCCAAGACAAGATCTCCAGTTTGGAAAGACCTTGGGCGGACCTTCTTGTTGAATGCCTTGGATAACCATGCTTAGTAGCATTCCAAGTGTTGTCGAGCTTCGAGCCTTCTTTCGTCGAGTGCTTCCAACTCTTGAAGTCGTAGCTTTGCATTTTCTTCTTCAGTCAAGCCTTCTTTTATAGCCATCCTTAGTAAGGGGTGACTTTCGAGTAGCAGAACAGCTTCCACACCATATACGAGAGAATAAGGTGTAGCTTGGGTAGGAATTCTATGTGTCGTCCTATATGCCTAAAGTGTTTCGCTTATTCTTTCGTGCCAGTCTCTCTTTGTTCTGTCGATTACCTTTTTCAGGAGGTTGCATAATATTTTGTTGAATGCTTCTGCAAGATCGTTGGCTAAAGCATAATACATGGAAGACTTGTGATGCTTGAACTTGTATTTTCGCAGAGCTTGTACATGAGTCGATTGAATAACTATTTTCCGTTGTTAGTAATGATGTATCGAGGCACACCATATCGGTGGATAATAAACTTCTTGATGAAATGGCGACAGTTTCCTTCTTGACTTTCCTTAAGGGTATAGCTTCAGCCCACTTGGAGAAGTAATCTGTTGCAGCTAGGATGTAAGCTTCTCCTGCAGATGACTTTGGTGTGATTAGTCCTATGACATCCAATGCCCATGCATCAAACGACCATAAAGCAATTGTAGGGTGTAATGGCTTAGGTGGTTAATGTATGAAGTTGGCATGGAAGTGGCAGGCTTGGCACCTTTTAGCATGTTCAAGGCAATCCTTCACCAATCTCAGCCAGTAGTAACCCATTCTTTTAAGCTAGAAGTGTAGTTTTGGTCCAAACTAATGTGCATACGCCTGAGTGTGCTTCTTCTATGGCTTGATTGGCTTTTTCCTCGCCTAGGCATCTTAGAAGTACTCCTTCAAAAGAGCGTCGGTAGAGTGTTCCTTTGTTGTAGAGGAAGCAAGGTGCTCGTCGACTTATTTCAGAGCGATGTCTAAGATTGTCTGGAAGCTTTCCATGCTCCAAGTAGTCGATCAGTGGTTGTCTCTATTCTTCAGTGTCGACTGGAAGTACTAAGATGATGTTTGTGTCTTCTAGTAGCATTTCAGTAATGTGTGGATCACCCATCTTTAGCAAACTGGCACGTCCGCAACTTCGTCTTCTTATAGTGCCATACTTGAGGCTAGATTAGCTAGAGTGTCTACCATTTGATTTTCTTTTTTTGGCACATGTTCTAGCGTCACGACCTCAAACTTTTGTAGTAGTTAAGTTACTAGCTGAAAGTATGGGATGAGATCATCTTTCCTTACTTCATATTCAATTAAGGCTTGATTGATTATGAGTTTGGAGTCACTATACATTTCTTGTGTTGTGATTTCCATGTCGATCGCCATTTGAGTTCAATGATCAGTACTTGGTACTCAGCGACCTTGTTGGAGCATAGCTCGCTTAGACAGAAGGAATAGGGTAGTACTTATCTTTATGGCGACATAAATATTATTCATGCCCCCACTTCGTCCGTTCGTGTGGATCTATAAAAGAAAATTGTCCTTGTTGGGAAGATGTCGATATAGAACACCTCATCGTCAGGCAAGTCATCTGAGATTTTCCTATCGGTAAGGAAGTCTGCTAATGCTTGTCCCTTGATTGCTTTAGCTGGGACGTAGATGATCTCGTATTGATTTAGAAGCAACGCCCATTTAGCTAGTCTCGCTGTCAAAACGGGTTTGGACATAACGTACTTGACTGTGTCGGCTTTAGCAACCAAGTGGATGGTGTAAGCATGCATGTAGTGCCTTAGCTTTTGGATGGTAAAGACTAGGGCAAGGCGCATCTTCTCGATCGATGAGTAGTTAAGCTCAGCACCAATGAGAGTTCTACTTAGGTAGTAGAGCGTTCTTTCCTTTTGGTTTTCATTTTCTTGTGCCAAGAGTGCTCTAATGCAACCTTCTTGTGCGGCAATATTTATGAGCGTTTTTCTAGGCACGGGAACTCCTAAGGGCTGGTTTAGTATTGCTGTGCTTTGAAAAAAAGCTGCTGTGAGAATAAGCGGCTGTGTTGTGAGAATAAGCGGCTGTGAAATAAATCAGCAGTCTAATAGTGGGTCTTTTCATTAAAGAAGCACTGTAGCTCCATGTGCTTTGAAAAAAAGCCAGTTTTCCAAAGCTGCAAATAGCAGCTTTAGCTTTTTCCTTTGATTTCAGCTTATTCTCACAGCAGCTTTCAAAATAAGCCCTTTTTTTCAGTTTACCAAACACCTAAAACCCTCACAGCTTTTTTTCATGGGTGCTTTTTTTTTAAGCACCTCACTCCCAAACTAGGTCTAAGATAGGTGGGCTTTCCAGGTACCTTTTTATGCTCTCAAAGGCATTGCGACAGGCATCATCCCATATGAAAGGATCGTCATTCTTCATGAGTTGACTGAAGGGTTGACAGGGTCCAGCGAGGTTGGAGATGAAACGTTTGATGAAGACTAGCCGCCCTTGTAGACTTTTTAGCTTGTGTAAGTTCCTTGGTTGGGGCATGCTTTGGATGGCCTTGATCTTCGATTGGTCTACTTCAATGCCACGATGATTGATATTGAAGAGTGAGTACCTAACTGTTGAAGACCCATTGGCTCTTTAGAATGCAATGAAGAATAGATATAAATACCAGAAAACGGTGATTCTCCCAAGAGCTCGTTATGAGTGGATACATATGAGAATCCAAGATTTTAAGATGGTTGAGTATAACTCTGTAATGTTCAGAATTAGCTCCCAAATGAAACTTTGTGTGATACTATCACTAAGGAAGATATGCTAGAAAAAACTTTTCGTACTTTTCATGCCTCCAATGTGCTCATGCAGCAGCTGTTTGGAGAGCCAGCTTTACTAAATACAACCAGTTAATATATGTGCTCCTGGTGGCTTAACAGAATAATAAGCTTCTGATAAAAAATAATCAGTCTGAACCAACTAAATCGACACCATTCCTAGAAGTGAATGTTGCTTCCCTTGAAGCAAACACCACCTCCTCTCGTGGTAATAATTACATACGAGGACATGGCCACAAGCAAAGGCAATGGAATGGGAAGGGCAAGAACTATGGTGTTCAATTTTAGAACCAGGGTCCGAAGCATAATTCAAACTCAAGCTTCAAAAATGTAAACTACCACAAGGATAAAGCTCATATGAACAACACTCCTAGAAATCCTGAAAGAGTCTGCCATAGGTGTGGTGGCAATAGGCACTTGGCACGTACCTACAGTAACCCACAACATCTTGTGGATCTGTATTAAGCCTCTCTTAAAGAAAAGATGTCGAAATCAATTTTATCGACCAGGATCTATATCAAACCTCTCTCAAAGAAAAAGATGTCGAAATCAATTTTATCGACTAGGCTAAACCAATGGATATATATGATCCACTGTTCAGACTTTGTTGCTGAAAGAGGGAATGAAGTATATCGGTCCGATTAAATCATTTTTATGTTTAATGTACTCTTGCTTAATTATCTGAACTTATTGATAGGAGCATATTTATGCGCCTTAGTTTAGCTTGTTCTTGTGCATTTATAGTGTTTTTCCTTAGTAAAGTAGTCTTTTAAGCTAGTTTTATGTGATTTCAGGTTCTAAGGGCAAAATATGAAAAAGGATGCATTTTGGAGCCTTTTGGAGCAATTTAGAGCTTGGGATGGACATCATATGCTTGGAGCCAAGAGGATGGACGAAATTGAAGATTTGAAGATGATGTTTCCTACTTGAAAAAGGTTTCCTAGTCGAAGTAGGAAAGTGCCGAGGTGAAGATGGAATCCTAGTTGAATTAGGATTCCTAGTCAAAATGGGTTTCCTAGTTGAATTAGGATTCCTTGAAGATGAAGATTCCTACTCAAACAAGATTTCCTACTTGAGGTAGGAAAGTCAAAATCCAAATGGTCTCAAGTGAAGCAACAAAGAAGTTTTCCAAGTCCAAGAAGGAAAAGGAGTCCAAGATGAAGAAGGAATGACAAAGACAAGGTTTCCTAATCCTAATAAGCAAAGTTTCCAAGTGCAATGAGGAATCCTTATCCATTTAGGGCACCTTATCCATTTAGGATACCTCATCCTTGTTCTAGAAACCTTATCCATCCTTGCCGTGAGTTTTCCTTGCATTAGAGGGTTTCTAGAAGCCCTAATCTGCCCTATCCTTTAGTGCCGCATCTATCCCTTCTAGAAAACTGATTTCCTTGCCTTGCAAGGCCATCTAGAAGCCTTATCCCTCTAATCCATCCCTGCCGCACCTAGGAGGACCTTTCCTACCCAAAATCTGATTGTTTTAAGCCCTTTCCTGATGGGATTTAATCCTCCAAGTCCTAATCTGATTTGCTAGACTTTTAGGACCCTATAAATACATGGTGCCGCACCTATTCATTCACACCACCTCTCATACACATTCATTCATTCCACAAATTCAGAAATGCGTCCAAACACCTCTCCACCCCTTTGCCGCACCATCCCCATCCCCTAAACACTACTACATCCATCCATAACCATGCATCCATACACCTAAGGTCCTAAACCTGTCCCTAGACCCTTTGCCGCACCAAGGAGGAGGAGAAGGAAGCTCGGAAGTTCATGCCATTCAAGTTCGCGTCGCTGGAATTTCTAGGTGTTTCTTTTCCTTTGATTTCAATGTTTAAATTCAATTCTCTTTGTTTTGTGCATATGAGGAACTAAACCCCCCCTTGGCTAGGGGGGATTCGAAATACATGTTTATGCTTGCGATATGATTTGATTACTTCTAATTGCGTTTCATAAGTTGTGAATTCAATTTACTTATCTATGTGAATTACATTGATTTGTGTGTGTTGGTTGAGAGTGCACGCTTAATTATCATGCATAAATTGAATGCTAGGATATAAGGAAATTTCACCTAATCGTTATGGACTTATATTCACAAGTAGTAAAGGTTGATGATCTCAATCGCGTTAAGTAAATTCTTGGCATAAGTTTCATGCAATCATAGTAACAAGTGCTTCGTCAATGCTTATGGTTTTCATAGATCTTAATGATTCTTGCTTGTATCTCTATTATGCAATCATGTAGGGGACTTGTGGGGAATGTTTTGGGTTGTCGTATGCAATCATCCAATTCAATAACGTTAGGAAAATCTGAAGGTTAATTTAAGCGGAACTAATTAACTTGGGGCATTGAGAATTCATGGTTTATTGAAAAGCAATTGGAAATCGTTTTGTATGCAAGTGTAACATGTGTGGAGATGAACCCCTTAGCTGGCCTTCCATTCACCCATTTAAATCAAATTCATTTTTACAATCTGTTCTAATTTACAAAGTTTGTTTTGTTTTAAATTCGTCCAAAACCAATCCCCCTTTGTTTTAAAGTGTCAAATTAGTTAGTAAGTGTTTTACTTTGTGTTTTTAAGTGTTTTGATTCAAGTTAAAACCCAAATTCGTCCAATTTGGTGCTTAGTGTCCAAAATTGCCCAGATTGTGTTTTTAAGGCAGTTTTGAGTGTTTTGGTGCTGTTTTGAGTCTTTTGGTTTGTTTTGGTGTTTTAAAGTTTAGTTTTGCATTCTTTGAGTCTATTTTAGTGTTTTAAACTTGTTTTTACGTATTTGAGTCAATTCCAAGTGATTTTGCAATCCCTCCTAATCCCCTGTCTAGAACGATCCCTACTTACATACATTGCTACAATTGATAAAAAGAGGGTTAATTTGTGTGTCAATATAATTTTCACATCAAATTTTGGCGCCGTTGCCGGGGATTAGCAACTTTGCTATTCCCTTGGATTGTTATTTTCGTTTTTCTTATTAGATCAAATTCTTATGTTATTTTGTTTCTTGTTTTAGGTACTTGTTTATGACTCGGAGTTCTAATCCGGTTCAAGAACATATTTTAGACTTTGACGACGATTTTGAGCGTGAGTTGAGACGAAAGAGGAAGAACCCGGAACCTAGTGAATCAAGTGCAAGTTCCGAGTCTGTTTCTGAAGTTGAAGAGGAAGTGGAAGACATGGCAGCGGACAACCGAACGATCAAGGAGCTTTCCGCTTCGGGATTGGATAATGCTGCACCTCTATGTATCCAGTACCCTAGGGCGGCTCAGGACAAAACTGCCGAGTTCGAATTGAAGTCAAGCTTGTTACATCACATTCCGAAGTACCATGGGCTGTCCATGGAAGATCCAAACAAGCACTTGAAGGAGTTTGAAGTCATTTGCTCAAGCATGACTCCGGTAAACGTGGACGGGAGTATATTGAAGATGAAGGCTTTCCCCTTTTCTCTTATGGAAAAGGCGAAAGATTGGTTATATGAATTAGCTCCCGGAACAGTCACATCTTGGGAGAGCATGAAACGGGCTTTCTTAGAGAAGTTTTTTCCAACCTCTCGAGTCATTCTCCTACGAAAAAGGATAAGTGGAATTCAACAAGAAGAAGGTGAGTCTTTTCCTACATATTATGAACGTTTTAAATCTCTTGTTGTTTCTTGTCCACAACATCAAATGAAGGAGGAGCTTCTTCTACAATACTTCTACGAGGGACTTCTACCAATCGAACGACAAATGCTAGATGCCTCGGCGGGAGGAGCATTGGTGGACAAGACCCCCACGCAGCAAAGACCTTGATTGCAAATCGAGCGTTGAACGCTCAACAATACGAAGGTGTTGGACAAAGAGGCACTCCACGACAACACCAAGTGAATGAGGTAAGTGCCATAACCGAACTTCAAAATCAAATGGCTAACCTTACTACTTTGCTTTCTCAGGTTGTGGAAGGGCCAAAAGTTCAAAATGTAAGTGCGTGTGGCGTATGTTCCATGCAAGGACACCCTACGGACAAATGCCCACAATTGATCGAGAACGGAGGGTGGGAGACCCTCAATGCCGTGGGTTTTGGGCAGCAATACCAACAAAGGAATGATCCATTTTCTAACACCTACAATCCCGATTGGCGTGATCATCCAAATTTCAAATGGCGAGAACCCCAACAAGGCCAACAACAAAGCACATTTAGGCAACAACCCCTGGGTTTCTATCAAAAGCCATTTGCACCAACTCAACCCCAAGCACAACCCATCCAAAAATCAGGTTCGTCTATTGATAATGATCAAATTTTTAATTTACTAACTTCTATGGCGCAGGGAATGCAAAATAGGGACAAAAAGGTGGACGAGTTGGAAAAACAAGTAGGGCAAATTGCCGAGTTCATGGGGCAGTTTCGAGAACAAGGCAGGTTGCCTAGCTCAACCATTGCAAATCCGAAAGGAGGCTTTGAATCTGCCAAGGCAATCATGTTAAGAAGTGGGAAACAAGTAGGAACAGCCCCACCACCATCCAAATCAGCCCCAAACAAGGTGGAGGAAGTGATAATTGAAGAGGAGGAACAAGGGTTGGCCACGGCAAGGAAAAAGGTTCCTTTGCCGCAAGTCTCCATGGCTCCTAAGCCATCCAATCTGCCAAATAAAGGTACAACCATGTCCAATTCCATTCCTACTAATGATTTTCCTTTGAATGTTCCCTTTCCTAGTAGGTTCAAGCAAACAAAGAAAGAAGAAGCTGAAAAGGACATTCTAGAGACGTTCCGGAAAGTGCAAGTCAATATACCTCTCCTTGACGCAATTAAGCAAGTACCTAGGTACGCCAAGTTTTTGAAGGAACTATGTACAACAAGAAAAAGAATTTCAAACAAAGAGGTTGTCCAGGTAAGTGAGAATGTTTCCGCTGTTTTGCAAAGAAAATTACCTCCTAAATGCAAAGATCCGGGAAGTTTTACAATTCCATGTGTTATAGGCAATACTAAATTTGAACATGCTATGTTAGATCTAGGAGCTTCAATTAATGTCATGCCATACTCAATATATGCATCCATGAACTTAGGAGAGCTTAAAAACGATGGTGTTATAATTCAATTAGCCGATCGTTCTAATGCATATCCGAAAGGAGTTTTGGAAGATGTGTTGGTGCAGGTGGATAACTTGATATTTCCAGCGGATTTCTACGTTTTAGAGATGGAGGACTCACCAAATGTCACCCCATTGCCGATTCTACTTGGGAGGCCATTCATGAAAACAGCACGCACCAAGATCGATGTATTTAAAGGGACGTTGACAATGGAATTTGATGGGGAGATTATTAACTTTAACATTTCTGAAGCTATGAAATTTCCTAAAGATGATCATTCTTGTTTTTCTATTGATATATTGGATGAATTGGCGCAGGATTATCTTGATATGTTGGAAGACGATCCACTCGAAACGACAATTGCACAAGGATTTGGCACAAAACCCAACATGGCCGTACCAAATGATGAACATGCCGAGCTTGTGGCTGCCTTGGACTCATTGCCAAAACATCATGGTAAGCCGTCTAACCCAATTCCAATTCCCGTTTCCACTAATACGTTGTTACCTTCTGTGATTCAGGCCCCCGTTCTTGAGCTTAAACCGTTGCCGGATCATTTAAAGTATGCATTCTTGGGAGAGGGAGAGACGTTGCCCATCATTGTATCTTCATCACTCACGGCATTAGAGGAAGAAAAGTTGATTCGGGTGTTGAAAGAGCACAAAACAGCCATTGGATGGACATTGGCCGATATTAAGGGAATTAGCCCTACAACATGCATGCATCGCATATTTCTAGAAGAAGGGGCTAAACCAACTCGAGAGGCTCAACGCCGGCTCAACCCTCCGATGATGGAAGTCGTGAAAAAGGAGATTATAAAGCTTCTCGATTGTGGAGTGATTTATCCAATTTCGGATGGCCGTTGGGTCTCACCGGTTCAAGTTGTCCCAAAGAAGTCCGGAGTTACTGTGGTGAAGAATGCCGAGGATGAGCTTGTGCCAACCCGTATTCAAACAGGTTGGAGGGTGTGCATTGACTATAGGAAGCTCAACAACACACCACAAGGAAGGATCATTTTCCACTACCATTCATCGATCAAATGTTAGAAAGGTTAGCCGGTCATTCTTTTTATTGTTTTCTTGACGGTTATTCGGGATACAATCAAATTGTCATAGCTCCGGACGACCAAGAAAAGACCACCTTCAGGTGCCCATTTGGTACTTTTGCTTACCGGCGCATGCCATTCGGATTATGCAATGCACCGGCCACGTTCCAAAGATGCATGGTAAGTATCTTTTCCGATTTTATTGAGAAAATTATTGAGGTATTCATGGATGATTTTAGTGTCTTTGGCGATTCGTTTGATGGTTGCTTGGAAAATCTCACATTAATCTTAAAACGATGCATGGAAACTAACCTTGTTTTAAATTGGGAAAAGTGTCACTTTATGGTAAAACAAGGCATAGTTTTAGGGCATATTGTTTCTGCAAGGGGAATTGTGGTTGATAAATCGAAAATAGATCTTGTACGCTACTTACCCTCTCCGACTTCGGTTAGAGAGGTTCGTTCGTTTCTGGGACATGCAGGATTTTATAGGCGATTCATCAAGGATTTTTCAAGGATTTCCACACCCCTTTGCCGACTTCTCCAAAAGGAGGTGCCCTTCGAGTTCAACGAGGAGTGTGAAAAGGCGTTCAAACACCTTAAAGAGATGCTAACTTCGGCCCCCATCATTCGGCCACCAGATTGGAGCATTCCCTTCGAGCTTATGTGCGATGCATCCGATTATGCTCTAGGCGCTGTTTTGGGACAAAGGAAGGACAAACAGCCACACGTCATATATTATGCCTCTCGGACCTTGAACGATGCTCAATTGAACTACTCCACAACAGAAAAAGAACTCATTGCCGTTGTTTTTGCTTTAGATAAGTTTCGTTCTTACTTACTTGGTACTAAAGTAATAATTTACACTAATCATGCAGCATTGAAGTACCTGCTCACGAAGAAGGAGGCTAAACCAAGGCTTATTCGATGGATGCTTCTTCTCCAAGAGTTCGATATCGAAATCCGAGACAAGAAAGGAAGTGAGAACGTTGTGGCTGATCACTTGAGCCGTTTGGTGCATGAAGAAGATGTCATACCTATTCCAGAGACATTCCCGGATGAGCAATTGATGTCCCTAAAGGTTAGTGCACCTTGGTATGCCGATATTGTTAATTTTTTGGTGTCAAAACGTATTCCAAGTGAGTTCACTAGGCACTAACGTGATAAACTTAGGTATGATGCACGGTTTTATGTGTGGGATGATCCGTACTTATGGAAATTTTGCCCCGATCAAATTATACGTCGTTGTGTTCACGATTCTGAATGTCATTCAATTTTGAGTTTTTGTCACACTTATGCATGTTGGAGGGCACTTTGGCACACAACGCACAGCCCTCAAGGTGTTACAATGTGGATTCTATTGGCCTAGTATTTTTAAAGATGCTAAAACTTTTTGCTTAACATGTGATAAATGCCAACGAATGGGTGGTATAAGTGCTAGGGACCAAATGCCGCAGGTTTCTATCCTAAATGTTGAAATTTTTGATGTTTGGGGTATTGATTTTATGGGTCCCTTCCCTTCATCGTATGGTTTCATGTATATTTTGCTTGCGGTTGATTATGTGTCGAAATGGGTGGAAGCCAAGGCCACTCGGACTAATGATTCTAAAGTGGTTGCAGATTTTATTAGAACTAACATTTTTGCAAGGTTTGGAATGCCACGAGTGATCATTAGTGATGGAGGGTCACATTTTTGCAATCGGACCATTGAAGCGTTATTGAGGAAATACAGTGTCACCCATAAGGTTTCTACACCTTACCATCCTCAAACGAATGGCCAAGCCGAGGTTTCGAACCGAGAGATCAAGCAAATACTTGAGAAGACAGTTGGGCCAACAAGGAAGGATTGGAGCTTACGGTTAGATGATGCACTTTGGGCGTATCGTACGGCGTACAAAACCCCCATTGGGATGTCCCCCTTCCGACTTGTCTATGGCAAGGCGTGCCATCTTCCTGTTGAATTGGAGCACAAAGCACTTTGGGCCATCAAGAAGTTTAACATGAACCTCGACGAAGCGGGAAGTCAAAGGAAATTGCAATTGCATGAGCTTGATGAGATACGGCACGAGGCGTACGATAATGCAAGCATTTACAAGCAAAAGACCAAAGCTTTCCATGACAACATGATCCATGGGAAATCATTCTCAATTGGGCAGAAAGTGCTATTGTTCAATTCCCGTTTACGTTTGTTTCCCGGTAAGTTACGTTCTAAGTGGATTGGACCGTTTATTATTACTAATGTTTTTGTTCATGGTGCAGTCCAAATCCAAAGCTTGAAAACGGGACAAGAATTCAAGGTGAACGGGCATCGTTTGAAGCCCTATTATGATACCTTTGTGGAGCATGCCGTGGATGACATACCCTTGCATGCCATGGGCCCTAGTAAGGAGTAAATGAGGTCTTCGTCCGGCTGTACGACGTTAAAGCAAGCGCTACTTGGGAGGCAACCCATGCATTCAACAAAGGAGGACATAGAGAGCACTACAATTCCAGATTTGCGTTCCTAAACTCTTCTCTTTGTTGTTCAATTCGTTTCTGCTATGTTAGGTTGTTTAGATGTTGTTTTGTTTGTTTGTTTGTTATTTGTGTGAGTCTATGCTTGAAACATTGAGGACAATGTTTGATTTAAGTGTGGGGGGGTAAACAAAGTGTTTTGATGCAAATTCGTAGGGTTTTGTCACCCATAATTTCAAATGTTGTTTCTTGCTGTTTTTAAGCCTTTTTAAGCTGTTTTGGTGTGTTTTAATGTGTTTTGAGTCAAAAATCCGAAAATCCCATAAAAATTTGAAAAATTTGTTTTAAAAACCCAAAAAGAGTCGTTTTTGTGTGTTGTTTGTGTCTTAGGGTACCTTCCAACACAATGATGAGGATTCGGTTTGTAATTGCATGACGGTTAAAGAGAGTTATAAACATGGATAAAAGTTTGATTTACTCTTTGGTTTATTCTTGGTTGTGGTTATAACTTATAAATTCACATGTAATCATAAAGTAAAAATCCGTTTTTGTAACATGCTTGAAGGAAGTAACTCAAACTAATGCTACACCCTTGTGAGACTTGAACCTAAACGTTTATTTGGAGAGTTAAAATCTGTGCATTCTTTGTTTTCTAAAGTCGTTGCATGATCTCATTATTCTTTGCTTGGTTGCTACTTAGAAGGCGTTTCATCACTTAGAACCAAACACTAGAACTCATGCCCATTTCATTCAAAACATGTCATTGATTTGCATAACACACATTCAAGATTAAGTTGTGTAGTGTCCACCATAGCCCAAAAGCCGTATATCCCTATTCCATTATGTTTTGTAGGTGTTAACCCCGTTGAGCCTCGTTTAGCCTATTTTTCTTGTTATCCACATTAGCCTTACCTAGCCTAGATTAGGACCATCCACACCCTTGTTCTTAAAACATAGTAAAGCATAACGCAAGATGAATTCCTTTTGATCAATGTGTGCGGGAAACAAGTGTGGGGGAAGGATTAGTGATATGGGGATGTGCCAAAGTCTTGAATGAGGCACGGCAAAGAAGAGAAAAAAAATGAGAAAAGAAAAAAAAAGAAAAAGTGTGAAAAACATGCAAAATAGTTGAAATGCATGTGAAAAAGAGTTGCATTCGGCCCTAATTGATTATTTGAGTCTTCCCTTCTGTTTTGAAATTGATTTCGGCATGCTAAAGTGAATTCTAAGTTTCGATTTCCATACTTTGCTTACTATTGTTTTAAAGAACGTTTGTTTTCCATATCCGTTTTTGTTAGCCAATACCTTAAGCCCTGTTACAACCCTTGACTTTAATCTTGAGTGTTGTGTATTTCAATTTGTGGAGTTTGAAATTGGTTTGAGCATATGGTGTCATTGGTTCTCGCATCTAAGTAGTAGCATTCCATTCATGAGATCATATTTATAAACATGTTATTAACTCCGGAAATTGTTCCCTTTGTCATACATATATGTGAGCATTCGTTTTCATATTTACATCAATCTTCTCACATATAACTAGTGTAGGGTGTGTAGTTAGAAAATCTGAGTGAAAATAGAGTGCATATCTAGTAAGGAATTGAGCAAATTCTCTAAGGCATGTTACTACATTCAAAACATTGTTTTAATTGGTTATTTGTGAACTAATAAGTAGTGACTATGATTAAGTATGTGCTTAAGCATAAAGATGGCTAAAAACTGTGGGAATGATGATTTTTAACATGTCATGTGCATTGGAAATCCCTGAGGCGATTGTTGGAAGGTTTAGGTTATTCTACTTGTTTTATTTCGTTTTGTTCTTTTCTTTCGTTTTGTTTTGCTCGAGGACTAGCAAAAGCTAAGTGTGGGGGAATTTGATAGGAGCATATTTATGCGCCTTAGTTTAGCTTGTTCTTGTGCATTTATAGTGTTTTTCCTTAGTAAAGTAGTCTTTTAAGCTAGTTTTATGTGATTTCAGGTTCTAAGGGCAAAATATGAAAAAGGATGCATTTTGGAGCCTTTTGGAGCAATTTAGAGCTTGGGATGACATCATATGCTTGGAGCCAAGAGGATGGACGAAATTGAAGATTTGAAGATGATGTTTCCTACTTGAAAAAGGTTTCCTAGTCGAAGTAGGAAAGCGCCGAGGTGAAGATGGAATCCTAGTTGAATTAGGATTCCTAGTCAAAATGGGTTTCCTAGTTGAATTAGGATTCCTTGAAGATGAAGATTCCTACTCAAACAAGGTTTCCTACTTGAGGTAGGAAAGTCAAAATCCAAATGGTCTTAAGTGAAGCAACAAAGAAGTTTTCCAAGTCCAAGAAGGAAAAGGAGTCCAAGATGAAGAAGGAATGACAAAGACAAGGTTTCCTAATCCTAATAAGCAAAGTTTCCAAGTGCAATGAGGAATCCTTATCCATTTAGGGCACCTTATCCATTTAGGATACCTCATCCTTGTTCTAGAAACCTTATCCATCCTTGCTGTGAGTTTTCCTTGCATTAGAGGGTTTCTAGAAGCCCTAATCTGCCCTATCCTTTAGTGCCGCACCTATCCCTTCTAGAAAACTGATTTCCTTGCCTTGCAAGGCCATCTAGAAGCCTTATCCCTCTAATCCATCCCTGCCGCACCTAGGAGGACCTTTCCTACCCAAAATCTGATTGTTTTAAGCCCTTTCCTGATGGGATTTAATCCTCCAAGTCCTAATCTGATTTGCTAGACTTTTAGGACCCTATAAATACATGGTGCCGCACCCATTCATTCACACCACCTCTCATACACATTCATTCATTCCACAAATTCAGAAATGCGTCCAAACACCTCTCCACCCCTTTGCCGCACCATCCCCATCCCCTAAACACTACTACATCCATCCATAACCATGCATCCATACACCTAAGGTCCTAAACCTGTCCCTAGACCCTTTGCCGCACCAAGGAGGAGGAGAAGGAAGCTCGGAAGTTCATGCCATTCAAGTTCGCGTCGCTGGAATTTCTAGGTGTTTCTTTTCCTTTGATTTCAATGTTTAAATTCAATTCTCTTTGTTTTGTGCATATGAGGAACTAAACCCCCCCTTGGCTAGGGGGGATTCGAAATACATGTTTATGCTTGCGATATGATTTGATTACTTCTAATTGCGTTTCATAAGTTGTGAATTCAATTTACTTATCTATGTGAATTACATTGATTTGTGTGTGTTGGTTGAGAGTGCACGCTTAATTATCATGCATAAATTGAATGCTAGGATATAAGGAAATTTCACCTAATCGTTATGGACTTATATTCACAAGTAGTAAAGGTTGATGATCTCAATCGCGTTAAGTAAATTCTTGGCATAAGTTTCATGCAATCATAGTAACAAGTGCTTCGTCAATGCTTATGGTTTTCATAGATCTTAATGATTCTTGCTTGTATCTCTATTATGCAATCATGTAGGGGACTTGCGGGGAATGTTTTGGGTTGTCGTATGCAATCATCCAATTCAATAACGTTAGGAAAATCTGAAGGTTAATTTAAGCAGAACTAATTAACTTGGGGCATTGAGAATTCATGGTTTATTGAAAAGCAATTGGAAATCGTTTTGTATGCAAGTGTAACATGTGTGGAGATGAACCCCTTAGCTGGCCTTCCATTCACCCATTTAAATCAAATTCGTTTTTACAATTTGTTCTAATTTACAAAGTTTGTTTTGTTTTAAATTCGTCCAAAACCAATCCCCCTTTGTTTTAAAGTGTCAAATTAGTTAGTAAGTGTTTTACTTTGTGTTTTTAAGTGTTTTGATTCAAGTTAAAACCCAAATTCGTCCAATTTGGTGCTTAGTGTCCAAAACTGCCCAGATTGTGTTTTTAAGGCAGTTTTGAGTGTTTTGGTGCTATTTTGAGTCTTTTGGTTTGTTTTGGTGTTTTAAAGTTTGGTTTTGCATTCTTTGAGTCTATTTTAGTGTTTTAAACTTGTTTTTACGTATTTGAGTCAATTCCAAGTGATTTTGCAATCCCTCCTAATCCCCGGTCTAGAACGATCCCTACTTACATACATTGCTACAATTGATAAAAAGAGGGTTAATTTGTGTGTCAACATAATTTTCACATCACTTATCGTTTAAAACTTTTATTTCAATTCAATAAAAAGTGGCATTACAATTTCCTTTTATTATGAATAAATTGTTTTTAACTCTAATTCTCCTGCTCAGAAAGCATGGATAAAAACTAGTTGTTCTCAAAACAAGAACGGCATAGATATTTATCTTGCAGATAGCGTAACCATGCATACAATACTTCGAGATCGAAAATATTTCTCAAGTTTGATGCTTACAAAAGTAAAGGTAACAACAATATCAGGCCAATCAGATGTAATTGAAGGCTCAGGAAAAGCCCAGGTCATGTTGCAAAAAATGGAACAATATTGTCCATACAAAATGCGTTGTACGCTACTCGATCTACAAGAAATTTGTTAAGTTTTAAAGATATACGTTCGAATGGATACCGCATTGAAACGAAAAGTGCAAATAATGTGGAATATCTATGCATTACCTCACATGATATCCAGAAGTATACATTGAAGAAGTTGAGTGATTTATCGAGTGGATTGTATTATACATACATAAAGACAATTGAAGCACATACTGTCATGAACCAGAAGTTCATTGATCCAAAAATTTACATGTTTTGGCATGACAGTCTGTGGTAATCCAGGATCCACCATGATGCATAGGATCATTACCAACTTTCAGGGGCATCCATTATTGAGCAGACATATTGCTATATCAAATGATAACCCTTGCAAGGCTTGTTCTCAAGGGAAGTTAGTAATTAAACCATCACAATCAAAGATTGATGCTAAATCCCCTTCATTTTTGCAAAGAATTCAAGGGGATATTTGTGGGCCTATTCAACCACCTTGTAGACCATTTCGATATTTCATGGTTTTGGTTTATGAGTCTACCCGATGGTCACATGTTTACATCTTGTCTACTCGAAATGTAGCTACTGCAAGACTTCTTGCTCAGATAATTAAATTATGAGCACAGTTCCCAGATCATCCTATTAAGTCGATCTGACTTGATAACATTGGTGAATTTACATCTCAAACTTTTGATGATGATTGCATGACACTAGGCATTGATATTGAACACTGTGTTCCTCATGTCCATACTCAAAATGGTTTAGCATAAGTATTTATCAAGCGGCTTCAATTAATAGCTCGTGCTCTGCTTATGAAAACAAAATTGCCAATTTCTACATGGGGACATGTCATCCTACATGCTGCATCATTAGTTTGATTGAGGCTTATTGCCAACTAACAATACTCCTCAATATAACTCGTTTTGGGTATCAGCCAAACATTTCATATTTTATGAGTTTTTGGTTGTGCTATTTATGTGCCTATTGCACTGCCACAACGTAGTAAAATGGGACCTCAGCGTATATTGGGAATTTATGTTGGCTTTGATTCACCTTCTATTATCAGATAATTGGAACCCTTAACAGGTGATATTTTTACCGCTCGCTTTGCGTTTTGTTGATTGTCACTTTAATGATTAACATGGGACGTACCCACCTTGTCTCATTTCGATCCATGAAGCACTCAATGTGAAAATGAAGTGCAAAGAATCGTCTTTCTTCAAAGTATTGCTAAACAAATGCTAGATGCATTTAATGATGCAACGAAAATGACAAAATCACATATACCAGCTGCAAGTCCTTGTTGAACAAAACAAAGTGGTAGAAATTATTCATCTAATGCACGCCTAAAGCATGGTTGACCCCCAGATTCAAAAGATTCAGCTCCTCTAAAGACAATGATAAATGCACACCTGAATCCAAAAGAAATCATTCATGAAAAAAAAAATGAATGACGAGTCCACAATTCATGATTATGTACTTCCAAAAAAAGAAAATGTCATTGATGAGATACATGCCCATGAAGAGACAGGAGTACATGAAAGCAAATAAATCTCCATAAATTATGCATGTAATAATGAATTGTGGGATCCAAATGAAATAATCATTGATGACATGTTCGCATTTGCAATAGCAACTGAAATCATATTAAACGATGATATTAAGGCCCTCTCTATTGATGAATGCAAACAGAGACAAGATTGGCCTAAGTGGAAAGATGCAATCCAAGCAGAATTAAATTCTTTGGAAAGGCAAAGTGTTTTTGGACCAGTAGTCCAAGCCCTGCTTGGCTTGAACCTCGTAGGTTACAAATGAGTATTCACAAGTAAGCGCAATGAGAAAAACGAGATTGCAAGATATAAAGCACGACTCATTGCATAAGGTTTTTCACAAAGACCTAGAATTTATTATGAGAAGACATACTCTTCTGTAATGGGCAATCACATTCCGTTACTTAATAAGTTTGGTGGTTTCAGAAGAAATAAAAAATAAAAAATTGATATGCGACTTATGGATGTCATCATTGTATATCTATATAGATAATTAGATATTGATATCTATATGAAAATCGCATAAGGACTTAAATTTCCTAAAACGACTAACAAACACAATGTATGTGATAGGAGCATATTTATGCGACTTAGTATGTTTGTTTTCGTGCATTTATGTTCTTAGTTCTTAGTTATGTTAGTAGTTTAAGCCATTTTCGTGTGTTTATAGGTTCTATGGGCCAAGGAGGAAAAAGATGCATTTTGGAGCATTTTGGAGCATTTTTGGGCCAAGATTGGATGGTGCAAACATGGAGACATGAGGATGGACGAATTTGATGATTCAAAGGGCTAGAAATCTGCATGTGTGTGTGCAAAGTGTTGGCCTACAATTTCAAACATCATAGATGCCATGTGATGGCAGAAAATGTGTTTATTGCTAGCTAAATGGATGAAGAACATGTATGTGCAAGTATAAACACCACATGGGCAGCAAGAAGGAAAGAAAACAGCAAGGAACACACCACATAGGCAGCAAGGAATCAGAAATTAAAGCATGGAGGAGTGGGAAGTGATGAGGATAGCACACACACACACACACACGGCAATGGAATGGAGTTGGCAGATTTCTACAACATTGGTAGTGAATGGACAGCAAGGAATGGCAGAAATTGGACCACTATGAGGTGGATTTCTGGTTGGTCTTCCACTTATAACTTTGGGTGGCTTTGGAATAATTGTTTCTAGGTGGAAAGAGCACAAAAACAGCACATACACATGCAAAATGGAGCTGGCAGCTTCACATCCTTCCATTGCCGTGAGTGCCTTGTCCATTACCTTGCATTGCTTGACATTTTCAACCTCTATATAAACACCATTCAGCCTTCAAGGAAGACACACAGCCATTCATACACATTTCCATTAGTTCCAAGGCTTGCAAAGAAGGAGGAGTGCTTGGAGTTGTGCTAGCCATTCCATTGGAGTTGTTGGAACATTCTAGGTGTCTTCTACTTTGTTTCTCTATGTTTAATATCAATTGTTTTTGTTTAATTGCAAGTATGAGGAACTAAACCCTTACTTAGCTAGGGTGAAGTTCGAAGCCATGAACATGTTTGAGATATGAATTGATTTCTTCCAATTGTGATTTAATAAGTTGTGAATGCAATTCAATTAACTACTTTCTTCAAAACTAATTCTTGTATGTTGATTAAGGATGCATACTTAGTTTTCATGCATGAATTTGATGCTAGGATATAAATGAGTTTCACCTAATCGTTACAAGTTTATATTCATTGGTAGTGAAGGTTGCTAGTCACAATCGCGTTAATTGAATTCTTGGCAAACGTATCATGCATTCATAGTTACGAATGCCTCGTTAACACTTATGATTTTCATAGAACGTAATGATCTTTGATTGTATCTCTATTATGCATTCATGTAGAGGACTTTTGGAGAATAATTTGGATTGTCGTATGCATTCATCCAATTCAATAAATCAAGGAAAATCTGAGGATTAATTCGTGCATCACGGTTAATCTGG